>NC_083318.1:137729974-140215592 GCF_963455315.2 Globicephala melas | reverse complement strand
GATGAACAGGAATAGCGAGAACCAATGAGAGACTAGCTGGAGGTGTCTGGACGGGCAAATTTAACTCTCATTTCCCACCAGGAAGAGGAAATAACCAAAGGCTCAGCGTGCCGTGTCGGAACCAGATTAGGGCCTGAAGCCATCCTGCGGTGTTGCGGCCAGGTCACAAGAAAGCGAGTTGAAGAAAGGAGCTCAGGGGCACTGTAATTCACAAACATGCAGAGTTATAAATGACAGCTATCGTCCAAAAATATACTGAAGTAAGGCTGCCAAGAGGACTTGAAAGCGGGGCAGAATTGCAGGAAACCGATTTCAGGAGGTAGACTGGAATTGCATTGAAAGCATAGGAAAAGAGGCAGAACGTCCACAATGATGCACTTGGCCAAAAAGGGCGTATGTGTTTTTTCCTGAATATATTCAGGAAAAAACGCATACGCTCTTTTTGGCCAACCAAACAATCTTGCAAAGGAAATCTGCACTACAATGAAGTCTCACTTCCCCCCGGTCAAAAGGGCCATCTGAAAAAAGTGTAAAATCCAGAAAGGCAGGACAGGCCATGGAGAACTGGGAGCCTTGTTATGCTGATGGGCGGGATGTAAATTGCCAACAGACACTCGGGAGAAGTGTATGGTGTTTCTTGAAACATCTAAGAAACAAAGCAACAGAGCCTAGGGCACTTCCACTTATGGTCCTATAGCTTAGGGAAATTAAAATCAAAAAGACACAGCCACCCCAAAGTTTGGGACGCCTCTGTTTACAAGAACCTCGTTTACAGTGCAAGTTCAACATCACAGAAAGTGAAAAATGGATAAAGAAGTTGTGGTATTTACTTACAAAGCAATATCACTCAGCAATGAAATCTATGTCATCAGGCCCTTAGCAGCACAATGAGTGGATTCAGGTATGATGATTCTAACTGAAATAAGTCACACAGAAAAAGAAACATCATAAGATATCAGTAATACACGGAATGTAAACTTGGCTACACAGGAACTGAATTACAGAACAGAACAGGGTCTCAAACTTAGAAAACCAACTTATGCTTGCCTAAGGGGAAAGGTGAGTTGGGGTGCTGCATAAAACCAGAGATTGAAATGAGCACAGATAAAGTTCCTTAAGCCAAATATGGAATAGACAAGAACTACTCCTTGCTCAACGAAATGGACTCAACACCCCATATTAAACGCCTAAGAATGTACCTGACTAGTTAGTATCTTAAAACCTATGGATTGCTATGTGTCCGAAAGAGAATCAAGCATGTGTACAGGGGCATAAACGCAGCAGTGATAGGATTGGAGAGGTTCGGTGAGCAAATGAAGACCCTTTGAAGTCATATTGCATGGTACCCATTCCACGGGTTTCAACTACCCAGGTTTAAGGTATTCTTCCTTCAGCTAAAACATGCATGTGGAACCCAGAGTATGATACACCCTAACCCTTCCCCGAAGCCTTACCCTAACCCATTCCCAAGTCCTAAACCATATGCTAACACTAACCCATGCCCTCACACGTACGCTCACCCTAAACCGTTTTCGTACCCGCACCTGGACCCTAAACCGTACTCAAACCATAACCCTAACCCTAGCCCGAACCCTAACCCTAACACTTCCCCGGAAACTTCCCCTCACCCGTCACCTAATCCTAACCAGTACGCTAAAACTAAACCATGCCCTCACACGTACGCTCCCCGTGAACCGTTGTCGTACCCTCACCTGGACTCTAAACCGTCCCCGTCGCCTACACCTAACCCTAGACCGAACCCTAGGCCTAACCCTTCCCCGAAGCCTTCCCCTCACACGTCCCCTAATCCGAACTTGTACGCTAACACTAACCCGTGCCCTCACACGTACGCTCCCCGTGAACCGTTGTCGTACCCTCCTCTGGACCCTAAACCGTCCCCGTCCCCTACCCCTAACCCTAGACCGAACCCTAACCCTAAACCTTCCCCGAAGCCTTCCCCTCACACGTCCCCTAATCCTAAGCCGTACGCTAACATAAACCCGTGCCCTCACAACTACGCTCCCCCTAAACCGTTGTCCTACCCTCACCTGGACCCTAAACCGTCCCCGTCCCCTAACCCTAAACCTAGCCCGAACCCTAACCCTAACCCTACCCCGAAACTTTCCCCACACCCGTCCCCTAATCCTAACCCGTACGCTAACACTAAACCGTGCCCTCACAGGTACACTCCTCTTAAACCATTGTCCTACCCTCACCTGGACCCTAAACCGTCCCCGTCCCCTAACCCTAACCCTAGCCCGAACCCTAACCCTAACCCTTCCCCGAAGCCTGACCCTCACCCGTCCCCTAATCCTAAACCGTACGCTAACACTAACCCGCGCCCTCACACCTACGGTCCCCCTAAAGCGTTGTCGTATCCTCACCTGGACCCTAAACCGTCCAGGTCCCCTAACGCTTACCCTAGCCCGAAACCTCCCCCTAAAGCGTTGTCGTACCCTCCCCTGGACCAAAACCGTCCCCGTCCCCTAACCCTAACCCTAGCCCGAACCCTAACCCTATGCCTTCCCCGAAGCCTGACACTCACCCGTCCCCTAATCCTAACCCGTACGCTAACACTAACCCGCGCCCTCACACGTATGCTCCCCCTAAAGAATTGTCGTACCCTCCCCGGAACCTTAACCGTTCCCGTCCCCTAACACTAACCCTAGCCCGAACCCTAACCCTAAGACTTCCCCGAAGCCTGACCCTCACCCGTCCCCTAATCCTAACCCGTACGCTAACACTAACCCGCGCCCTCACACCTACGCTCCCCCTAAAGCGTTGTCGTACCCTCCCCTGGACCCTAAACCGTCCCCGTCCCCTAACCCTAACCCTAGCCCGGACCCTAACCCTAACCCTTCCACGAAGCCTGACCCTCACCCGTCCCCTAATCCTAACCCGTACGCTAACACTAACCCACGCCCTCACACGTACGCTCCCCCTAAACCATTGTCGTACCCTCAACTGGACCTTAAACCGTCCCCGGCCCCTACCCTAACTCTAGCCCGATCCCTAACCCTAACTCTTCCCCGAAGCCTTCCCCTCACCCGTCCCCAATCCTAAGCCGTACGCTAACATAAACCCGTGCCCTCACAAGTACGCTCCTCCTAAACCGTTGTCCTACCCTCACCTGGACCCTAAACCGTCCCCATCCCCTAACCCTATTCCTAGCCCGAACACTAACCCTAACCCTTCCCCGAAGCCTGACCCTCACCCGTCCCCTAATCCTAACCCGTACGCTCACACTAACCCGCGCCCTCACACGTACGCTCCCCCTAAAGCGTTGTCGTACACTCCCCTGGACCCTAAACCGTCCCCGTCCCCTAACCCTAACCCTAGCCCGAACCCTAACCCTAACACTTCCCCGAAGCCTGACCCTCACCCGTCCCCTAATCCTAACCCGTACGCTAACACTAACCCGCGCCCTCATGCGTACGCTCCCCCTAAAGCGTTGTCGTACCCTCCTCTGTACCCTAAACCGTCCCCGTCCCCTAACCTTAACCCTAGCCCGAACCGTAACCCTAACCCTTCCCCGAAGCCTGACCCTCACCCGTCCCCTAATCCTAACCCGTACGCTAACACTAACCCACGCCCTGATGCGTACGCTCCCCCTAAAGCGTTGTCGTACCCTCCCCTGGACCCTAAACCGTCCCCGTCCCCTAACCCTAACCCTAACACGAACCCTAACCCTAACCCTTCCCCGAAGCCTGACCCTCACCAGTCCCCTAATCCTAACCCGTACGCTAACACTAACCCGCGCCCTCACACGTACGCTCCCCCTAAAGCGTTATCGTACCCTCACCTGGACCCTAAACCGTCCCCATCCCCTAACCCTAACCCTAGCCCGAACCCTAACGCTAACCTTTCCCCGAAGCCTGACCCTCACCCTTCCCCTAATCCTAACCCGTACGCTAACACTAACCCGCGCCCTCACACGTACGCTCCCCCTAAAGAGTTGTCGTACCCTCCCCTGGACCCTAAACCGTCCCCGTCCCCTAACCCTAACCCTAGCCCGAACCCTAACCCTAACCCTTCCCCGAAGCCTGACCCTCACCCGTCCCCTAATCCTAACCCGTACGCTAAAATTAACCCGCGCCCTCACACGTACGCTCCCCCTAAAGCGTTATCGTACCCTCCCCTGGACCCTAAACCGTCCCCGTCCACTAACCCTAACCCTAGCCCGAACACTAACCCTAACCCTTACCCGAAGCCTGACCCTCACACGTCCCCTAATACTAACCCGTACGCTAACACTAACCCGCGCCCTCACACGTACGCTCCCCCTAAAGCGTTGTCGTACCCTCCCCTGGACCTTAAACCGTCCCCGTCCCCTAACCCTAACCCTAGCCCGAACCCTAACCCTAACCCTTCCCCGAAGCCTGACCCTCACCCGTCCCCTAATCCTAACCCGTACGCTAACACTAACCCGCGCCCTAACACGTACGCTCCCCCTAAAGCGTTGTCGTGCCCTCCCCTGGACACTAAACCATCCCCGTCCCCTAACCCTAACCCTAGCCCGAACCCTAACCCTAACCCTTACCCGAAGCCTGACCCTCAAACGTCCCCTAATCCTAACACGTACGCTAACACTAACCCGCGCCCTCACACGTACGCTCCCCCTAAAGCATTGTCGTACCCTCCCCTGGACCCTAATCCGTCCCCGTCCCCTAACCCTAACCCTAGCCCGAACCCTAACCCTAACCCTTCCCCGAAGCCTGACCCTCACCCTTCCCCTAACCCTAACCCGTACGCTAACACTGACCCGCGCCCTCACACGTACGCTCCCCCTAAAGCGTTGTCGTACCTTCCCCTGGACCCTAAACCGTCCCCGTCCCCTAACCCTAACAATAGCCCGAACCCTAACCCTAACCCTTCCCCGAAGCCTGACCCTCACCCGTCCCCTAAACGTCACCCGTACGCTAACACTAACTCGCGCCCTCACACGTATGCTCCCCCTAAAGCGATGTCGTACCCTCCCCTGGACCCTAAACCGTCCCCGTCCCCAACCCTAACCCTAGCCCGAACCCTAACCCTAAGGCTTCCCCGAAGCCTGACACTCACCCGTCCCTAATCCTAACCCGTACGCTAACAGTAACCCGCGCACTCACACGTACGCTACCCGTAAAGCGTTGTCGTACATTTCCCTGGACCCTAAACCGTCCCCGTCCCCTAACCCTAACCCTAGCCCGAACCCTAACCCCAACACTTCCCCGAAGCCTGACCCTCACCCGTCCCCTAATCCTAACCCGTACGCTAACACTAACCCGCGCCCTCACACGTACGCTCCCCCTAAAGCGTTGTCGTACCCTCCCCTGGACCCTAAACCGTCCCCGTCCCCTAACCCTAACCCTAGCCCGAACCCTAACCCTAACACTTCCCCGAAGCCTGACCCACACCCGTCCCCTAATCCTAACCCGTACGCTAACACTAACCCGCGCCCTCACACGTACACTCCCCCTAAAGCGTTGTCGTACCCTCCCCTGGACCCTAAACCGTCCCCGTCCCCTAACACTAACCCTAGCCCGAACCCTAACCCTAACACTTCCCCGAAGCCTGACCCTCACCCGTCCCCTAATCCTAATCCGTACGCTAACACTAACCCGTGCCCTCACACGTACGCTCCCCCTAAAGCGTTGTCGTACCCTCCCCTGGACCCTAAAACGTCCCCGTCCCCTAACCGTAACCCTAGCCCGAACCCTAACCCTAAACCTTCCCCGAAGCCTAACCTTCACCCGTCCCCTAACCCTAACCCGTACGCTAACACTAACCCACGCCCTCACACGTACGCTCCCCCTAAAGCGTTGTCGTAACCTCCCCTGGACCCTAAACCGTCCCCGTTCCCTAACCCTAACCCTAGCCCAAACCCTAACCCTAACCCTTCCCCGAAGCCTGACCCTCACCAGTCCCCTAATCCTAACCCGTACGCTAACACTAACCCGCGCCCTCACACGTACGCTACCCCTAAAGCGTTGTCGTACCCTCCCCTGGACCCTAAGCTGTCTCCGTCCCCGAACCCTAACCCTAGCCCGAACACTAACTCTAACCCTAACACTTCCCCGAAGTCTGAACCTCACCCATCCCCTAATCCTAACCCGTACGCTAACACTAACCCACGCCCTCACACGAACCCTCCCCCTAAAGCGTTGTCGTACCCTTCCCTGGATCCTAAACCGTCCCCGACCCCTAACCCTATCCCTAGCACGAACCCTAACCCTAACCCTTCCCCGAAGCCTGACCCACACCTGTGACCTAATCCTAACACGTAGGCTAACACTAACCCGCGCCCTCACACGTATGCACCCCCTAAAGCGTTGTCGTACCCTCCCCTGGACCCTAAACCGTCCCCGTCCCCTAACCCTATCCCTAGCCCGAACCCTAACCCTAACCCTTCCCCGAAGCCTGACCCTCACCCGTCCCCTAATCCTAACCCGTACGCTCACACTAACCCGCGCCCTCACACATACGCTCCCCCTAAAGCGTTGTCGTACACTCCCCTGGACCCTAAACCGTCCCCGTCCCCTAACCCTAACCCTAGCCCGAACCCTAACCCTAACCCTTCCCCGAAGCCTGACCCTCACCCGTCCCCTAATCCTAACCCGTACGCTAACACTAACCCGCGCCCTCACGCGTACGCTCCCCCTAAAGCGTTGTCGTACCCTCCTCTGGACCCTAAACAGTCCCCGTCCCCTAACCCTAACCCTAGCCCGAACCCTAACCCTAACCCTTCCCCGAAGCCTGACCTTCACCCGTCCCCTAATCCTAACCCGTACGCTAACACTAATCCGCGCCCTCACACGTACGCTCCCCCTAAAGCGTTGGCGTACCCTCCCCTGGAGACTAAACCATCCCCGTCCACTAACCCTAACCCTAGCCCGAACACTAACCCTAACCCTTACCCGAAGCCTGACCCTCACACGTCCCCTAATCCTAACCCGTACGCTAACACTAACCCGCGCCCTCATACGTACGCTCCCCCTAAAGCGTTGTCGTACCCTCCCCTGGACCCTAAACCGTCCCCGTCCCCTAACCCTAACCCAGCCCGCACCCTAACCCTAACCCTTCCCCGAAGCCTGACCCTCACCCGTCCCCTAACCCTAACCCGTACGCTAACACTGACCCGCGCCCTCACACGTACGCTCCCCCTAAAGCGTTGTCGTACCTTCCCCTGGACCCTAAACCGTCCCCGTCCCCTAACCCTAACAATAGCCCGAACCCTAACCCTAACCCTTCCCCGAAGCCTGACCCTCAACTGTCCCCTAATCCTAACCCGTACGCTAATACTAACCCGCGCCCTCACACGTACGCTCCCCCTAAAGCGTTGTCGTACCCTCCCCTGTACCCTAAACCGTCCCCGTCCCCTAACCCTAACCCTAGCCCGAAACCTAACACTAACCCTTCCCCGAAGCCTGACCCTCACCCGTCCCCAAAACGTCACCCGTACGCTAAAACTAACCCGCGCCCTCACACGTACGCTCCCCCTAAAGCGTTGCCGTACCCTCCTCTGGACCATAAACCGTCCCCGTTCCCTAACCCTGACCCTAGCCTGAACCCTAACCCTAACCCTTCCCCGAAGCCTGACCCTCACCCGTCCCCTAATCCTAACCCGAACGCTAACACTAACCCGTGCCCTCACACGTATGCTCCCCCAAAAGCGTTGTCATACCCTTCCCTGTACCATAAACCGTCCCCGTCCCCTAACCCTAACCCTAGCCCGAACCCTAACCCTAACCCTTCCCCGATGCCTGACCCTCACCCGTCCCCTATCCTAACCCGTACGCTAACACTAACCCGCGCCCTCACACGTACGCTCCCACTAAAGCGTTGTCGTACCCTCACCTGGACCCTAAACCGTCCCCGTCCCCTAACCCTAATCCTAGCCCGAACCCTAACCCTAACACTCCCCGAAGCCTGACACTCACCCGTCCCCTAATCGTCACTCGTACGCTAACACTAACCCGCGCCCTCACACGTACGCTCCCCCTAAAGCGTTGTCGTACCCTCCCCTGGATGCTACACCGTGTCCGTCCCCTAACACTAACCCTAGCCCGAACCCTAACCCTAACCCTTCCCCGAAGCCTGACCCTCACCCGTCCCCTAATCCTAACCCGTACACTAACACTAACCTGCGCCCTCACGCGTACGCTCCCCCTAAAGCGTTGTCGTACCCTCCCGTGCATCCTAAACCGTCCCCGTCCCCTAACCCTAACCCTAGCCCGAACCCTAACCCTAACCCTTCCCCGAATCCTGACCCTCACCCGTCCCCTAATCCTAACCCGTACGCTAACACTAACCCGCGCCCTCACACGTACGCTCCCCCTAAAGCGTTGCCGTACCCTCCCCTGGACCCTAAACCATCCCCGTTCCCTAACCCTAACCCTAGCCTGAACCCTAACCCTAAACCTTCCCCGAAGCCTGACCCTCACCCGTCCCCTAATCCTAACCCGTACGCTAACACTAACCCGTGCCCTCACACGTACGCTCCCCCAAAAGCGTTGTCATACCCTTCCCTGGACCGTAAACCGTCCCCATCCCCTAACCCTAACCCTACCCCGAACCCTAACCCTAACCCTTCCCCGAAGCCTGACCCTCACCCGTCCCCTAATCCTAACCCGTACGCTAACACTAACCCGCGCCCTCACACGTACGATCCCCTTAAAGCGTTGTCGTAACCTCACCTGGACGCTACACCGTGTCCGTCCCCTAACCCTAACCCTAGCCCGAACCCTAACCCTAACCCTTCCCCGAAGCCTGACCCTCACCCGTCCCCTAATCCTAACACGTACGCTAACACTAACCTGCGCCCTCATGCGTACGCTCCCCCTAAAGCGTTGTGGTACCCTCCCCTGGACCCTAAACCGTCCCCGTCCCCTAACCCTAACCCTAGCCCGAACCCTAACCCTAACCCTTCCCCGAAGCCTGACCCTCACCAGTCCCCTAATCCTAACCCGTACGCTAACTCTAACACGCGCTCTCACGCGTACGCTCCCCCTAAAGCGTTGTCGTACCCTCCCGTGCACCCTAAACCGTCCCCGTCCCCTAACCCTAACCCTAGCCCGAACCCTAACCCTAACGCTTCTCCGAATCCTGACACTCACCCGTCCCCTAATCCTAACCCGTACGCTAACACTAACCCGCGTCCTCACACGGACGCTCTGCCTAAAGCGTTGCCGTACCCTCCCTTGGACCCTAAACCGTCCCCGTTCCCTAACCCTAACCCTAGCCTGAACCCTAACCCTAAACCTTCCCCGAAGCCTGACCCTCACCCTTCCCCTAATCCTAACCCGTACGCTAACACTAACCCGTGCCCTCACACGTACGCTCCCCTAAAAGCGTTGTCATACCCTTCCCTGGACCGTAAACCGTCCCCATCCCCTAACCCTAACCCTACCCCGAACCCTAGCCCTAACCCTTCCCCGAAGCCTGACCCTCACCCGTCCCCTAATCCTAACCCGTACGCTAACACTAACCCGCGCCCTCACACGTACGATCCCCTTAAAGCGTTGTCGTAACCTCACCTGGACCCTAAACCGTCCCCGTCCCCTAACCCTAACCCTAGCCCGAACCCTAACCCTAACACTCCCCCGAAGCCTGACACTCACCCGTCCCCTAATCGTCACTCGTACGCTAACACTAACCCACGCCCTCACACGTACGCTCCCCCTAAAGAGTTGTCGTACCCTCCTCTGGACGCTACACCGTGTCCGTCCCCTAACCCTAACCCTAGCCCAAACCCTAACCCTAACGCTTCCCCGAAGCCTGACCCTCACCCGTCCCCTAATCCTAACACGTACGCTAACACTAACCTGCGCCCTCACGCGTACGCTCCCCCTAAAGCGTTGTCGTACCCTCCCCTGGACCCTAAACCGTCCCCGTCCCCTAACCCTAACCCTAGCCCGGACCCTAACCATAACACTTCCCCGAAGCCTGACCCTCACCCGTCCCCTAATCCTAACCCGTACGCTAACACTAACCCATGCCCTCACGCGTACGCTCCCCCTAAAGAGTTGTCGTATTCTCCTCTGGACCCTAAACCGTCCCCGTCGCCTAACCCTAACCCTAGCCCGAACCCTAACCCTAACCCTTCCCCGAAGCCTGACCCTCACCCGTCCCCTAATCCTAACACGTACGCTAACATTAAACCGCCCCCTCACGCGTACGCTCCCCCTAAAGTGTTGTCGTACCCTCCCCTGGACTCTAAACCGTCCCCTTTCCCTAACCCTAACCCTAGCCCGAACCCTAACCCTAACCCTTCCCCGAAGCCTGACCCTCACCCATCCCCTAATCCTAACCCGTACACTAACACTAACACGCGCCCTAACGCGTACGCTCCCCCTAATGCGTTGTCGTACCCTCCCCTGGACCCTGAACCGTCCCCGTCCCCTAACCCTAACCCTAGCCCGAACCCTAACCCTAACCCTTCCCCGAATCCTGACCCTCACCCGTCCCCTAATCCTAACCCGTACGCTAACACTAACCTGTGCCCTCACACGTACGCTCCCCCAAAAGCGTTGTCGTACCCTTCCCTGGACCGTAAACCGTCCCCGTCCCCTAACCCTAACCCTAGACCGAACCCTAACCCTAACACTTCCCCGAAGCCTGACCCTCACCCGTCCCCTAATCCTAACCCGTACGCTAACACTAACCCGCGCCCTCACACGTACGCTCCCCCTAAAGCATTGTCGTAACCTCACCTGGACCCTAAACCGTCCCCGTCCCCTAACCCTAACCCTAGCCCGAACCCTAACCCTAACCCTTCGCCGAAGCCTGACACTCACCCGTCCCATAATCGTCACTCGTACGCTAACACTAACCCGCGCCCTCACACGTACGCTCCCCCTAAAGCGTTGTCATACCCTCCCCTGGACGCTACACCGTGTCCGTCCCCTAACCCTAACCCTAGCCCGAACCCTAACCCTAACCCTTCCCCGAAGCCTGACCCTCACCCGTCCCCTAATCCTAACCCGTATGCTAACATTAACCCGCCCCCTCACGCGTACGCTCCCCCTAAAGTGTTGTCGTACCCTCCCCTGGACTCTAAACCGTCCCCGTCCCCTAACCCTAACCATAGCCCGAACCCTAAACCTAACCCTTCCCCGAAGCGTAACCATCACATGTCCCCTAATCCTAACCTGGACGCTAACACTAACCTACGCCCTCACATGCACGCACCCCCTAAAGCGTTGTCGTACCCTCCCCTGGACCCTAAACCGTCCCCGTCCCCTAACCCTTACCCTAGCCCAAACCCTAACCCTAACCCTTCCCCGAAGCCTGAACCTCACCCTTCCCCTAACCCTAACCCGTACGCTAACACTGACCCGCGCCCTCACACGTACGCTCCCCCTAAAGCGTTGTCGTACCTTCCCCTGGACCCTAAACCGTCCCCGTCCCCTAACCCTAACAATAGCCCGAACCCTAACCCTAACCCTTCCCGAAGCCTGACCCTCACCTGTCCCCTAATCCTAACCCGTACGCTAATACTAACCCGCGCCCTCACACGTACGCTCCCCCTAAAGCGTTGTCGTACCCTCCCCTGGACCCTAAACCGTCCCCGTCCCCAACCCTAACCCTAGCCCGAACCCTAACCCTAAGGCTCCCCCGAAGCATGACACTCACCCGTCCCTAATCCTAACCCGTACGCTAACAGTAACCCGCGCACTCACACGTACGCTCCCCCAAAAGCGTTGTCATACCCTTCCCTGGACCGTAAACCGTCCCCATCCCCTAACCCTAACCCTACCCCGAACCCTAACCCTAACCCTTCCCCGAAGCCTGACCCTCACCCGTCCCCTAATCCTAACCCGTACGCTAACACTAACCCGCGCCCTCACACGTACGATCCCCTTAAAGCGTTGTCGTAACCTCACCTGGACCCTAAACCGTCCCCGTCCCCTAACCCTAACCCTAGCCCGAAACCTAACCCTAACACTCCCCCAAAGCCTGACACTCACCCGTCCCCTAATCGTCACTCGTACGCTAACACTAACCCACGCCCACACACGTACGCTTCCCCTAAAGCGTTGTCGTACCCTCCCCTGGACGCTACACCGTGTCCGTACCCTAACCCTAACCCTAGCCCGAACCCTAACCCTAACCCTTCCCCGAAGCCTGACCCTCACCCGTCCTCTAATCCTAACACGTACGCTAACACTAACCTGCGCCCTCACGCGTACGCTCCCCCTAAAGCGTTGTCGTACCCTCCCCTGGACCCTAAACCGTCCCCGTCCCCTAACCCTAACCCTAGCCCGGACCCTAACCATAACACTTCCCCGAAGCCTGACCCTAACCCGTCCCCTAATCCTAACCCGTACGCTAACACTAACCCATGCCCTCACGCGTACGCTCCCCCTAAAGAGTTGTCGTACTCTCCTCTGGACCCTAAACCGTCCCCGTCGCCTAACCCTAACCCTAGCCCGAACCCTAACCCTAACCCTTCCCCGAAGCCTGACCCTCACCCGTCCCCTAATCCTAACCCGTACGCTAACACTAACCCGCGCCCTCACGCGTACGCTCCCCCTAAAGTGTTGTCGTACCCTCCCCTGGACCCTAAACCGTCCCCGTCACCTAACCCTAACCCTAGCCCGAACCCTAACCCTAACCCTTCCCCGAAGCCTGACCCTCACCCGTCCCCTAATCCTAACCCGTACGCTAACACTAACCTGCGCCCTCACGCGTACGCTCCCCCTAAAGTGTTTTCGTACCCTCCCCTGGACTCTAAACCGTCCCCGTCCCCTAACCCTAACCCTAGCCCGAACCCTAACCCTAACTCTTCCCCGAAGCCTGACCCTCACCCATCCCCTAATCCTAACCCGTACACTAACACTAACCCGCGCCCACACGCGTACGCTCCCCCTAATGCGTTGTCGTACCCTCCCCTGGACCCTAAACTGTACCCGTCCCCTAACCCTAACCCTAGCCCGAACCCTAACCCTAACCCTTCCCCGAATCCTGACCCTCACCTGTCCCCTTATCCTAACCCGTACGCTAACACTAACCCGCGCCCTGACGCGTACGCTTCCCCTAAAGCGTTGTCGTACCCTCCCCTGGACCCTAAACCGTCCCCGTCCCCTAACCCTAACCCTAGCCCGAACCCTAACCCTAACCCTTCCCCGAAGCCTGACCTTCACCCGTCCCCTAATCCTAACCCGTACGCTAACACTAACCCACGCCCTCACACGTACGCTCCCCCTAAAGCGTTGTCGTACCCTCCCGTGCATCCTAAACCGTCCCCGTCCCCTAACCCTAACCCTAGCCCTAACCCTAACCCTAACCCTTCCCCGAAGCCTGACCCTCAACCGTCCCCTAATCCTAACCCGTATGCTAACACTAATCCACGCCCTCATACGTACGCTCCCCCTAAAGCGTTGTCGTACCCTCCCCTGGACCCGAAACCGTCCCCGTCCCCTAAACCTAACCCTAGCCCGAACCCTAACCCTAACACTTCCCCGAATCCTGACCCTCACCCGTCCCCTAATCCTAACCCGTACGCTAACACTAACCCACGCCCTCACGCGTACGCTCCCCCTAAAGCGTTGTGGTACCCTCCCCTGGACCCTAAACCGTCCCCGTCCCATAACCCTAACCCTAGCCCGAACCCTAACCCTAACCCTTCCCCGAAGCCTGACCCTCACCCGTCCCCTAATCCTAACCCGTACGCTAACACTAACCTGCGCCCTCACGCGTACGCTCCCCCTAAAGTGTTGTCGTACCCTCCCCTGGACTCTAAACCGTCCCCGTCCCCTAACCCTAGCCCGAACCCTAACCCTAACTCTTCCCCGAAGCCTGACCCTCACCCATCCCCTAATCCTAACACGTACACTAACACTAACCCGCGCCCACACGCGTACGCTCCCCCTAATGCGTTGTCATACCCTCCCCTGGACCCTAAACCGTACCCGTCCCCTAACCCTAAACCTAGCCCGAACCCTAACCCTAACCCTTCCCCGAATCCTGACCCTCACCCGTCCCCTTATCCTAAACCGTACGCTAACACTAACCCGCGCCCTGACGCGTACGCTCCCCCTAAAGCGTTGTCGTACCCTCCCCTGGACCCTAAACCGTCCCCGTCCCCTAACCCTAACCCTAGCCCGAACCCTAACCCTAAACCTTCCCCGAAGCCTTACCCTCACCCGTCCCCTAATCCTAACCCGTACGCTAACACTAACCCGTGCCCTCACACGTACGCTCCCCCAAAAGCGTTGTCATACCCTTCCCTGGACCGTAAACCGTCCCCATCCCCTAACCCTAACCCTACCCCGAACCCTAACCCTAACCCTTCCCCGAAACCTGACCCTCACCCGTCCCCTAATCCTAACCCGTACGCTAACACTAACACGCGCCCTCACACGTACGATCCCCTTAAAGCGTTGTCGTAACCTCACCTGGACCCTAAACCGTCCCCGTCCCCTAAACCTAACCCTAGCCCGAACCCTAACCCTAACACTCCCCCGAAGCCTGACACTCACCCGTCCCCTAATCGTCACTCGTACGCTAACACTAACCCACGCCCTCACACGTACGCTCCCCCTAAAGAGTTGTCGTACCCTCCTCTGGACGCTACACCGTGTCCGTCCCCTAACCCTAACCCTAGCCCAAACCCTAACCCTAACGCTTCCCCGAAGCCTGACCCTCACCCGTCCCCTAATCCTAACACGTACGCTAACACTAACCTGCGCCCTCACGCGTACGCTCCCCCTAAAGCGTTGTCGTACCCTCCCCTGGACCCTAAACCGTCCCCGTCCCCTAACCCTAACCCTAGCCCGGACCCTAACCATAACACTTCCCCGAAGCCTGACCCTCACCCGTCCCCTAATCCTAACCCGTACGCTAACACTAACCCATGCCCTCACGCGTACGCTCCCCCTAAAGAGTTGTCGTATTCTCCTCTGGACCCTAAACCGTCCCCGTCGCCTAACCCTAACCCTAGCCCGAACCCTAACCCTAACCCTTCCCCGAAGCCTGACCCTCACCCGTCCCCTAATCCTAACACGTACGCTAACATTAAACCGCCCCCTCACGCGTACGCTCCCCCTAAAGTGTTGTCGTACCCTCCCCTGGACTCTAAACCGTCCCCGTCCCCTAACCCTAACCCTAGCCCGAACCCTAACCCTAACCCTTCCCCGAAGCCTGACCCTCACCCATCCCCTAATCCTAACCCGTACACTAACACTAACCCGCGCCCTAACGCGTACGCTCCCCCTAATGCGTTGTCGTACCCTCCCCTGGACCCTGAACCGTCCCCGTCCCCTAACCCTAACCCTAGCCCGAACCCTAACCCTAACCCTTCCCCGAATCCTGACCCTCACCCGTCCCCTAATCCTAACCCGTACGCTAACACTAACCTGTGCCCTCACACGTACGCTCCCCCAAAAGCGTTGTCGTACCCTTCCCTGGACCGTAAACCGTCCCCGTCCCCTAACCCTAACCCTAGACCGAACCCTAACCCTAACACTTCCCCGAAGCCTGACCCTCACCCGTCCCCTAATCCTAACCCGTACGCTAACACTAACCCGCGCCCTCACACGTACGCTCCCCCTAAAGCATTGTCGTAACCTCACCTGGACCCTAAACCGTCCCCGTCCCCTAACCCTAACCCTAGCCCGAACCCTAACCCTAACCCTTCGCCGAAGCCTGACACTCACCCGTCCCATAATCGTCACTCGTACGCTAACACTAACCCGCGCCCTCACACGTACGCTCCCCCTAAAGCGTTGTCATACCCTCCCCTGGACGCTACACCGTGTCCGTCCCCTAACCCTAACCCTAGCCCGAACCCTAACCCTAACCCTTCCCCGAAGCCTGACCCTCACCCGTCCCCTAATCCTAACCCGTATGCTAACATTAACCCGCCCCCTCACGCGTACGCTCCCCCTAAAGTGTTGTCGTACCCTCCCCTGGACTCTAAACCGTCCCCGTCCCCTAACCCTAACCATAGCCCGAACCCTAAACCTAACCCTTCCCCGAAGCCTAACCATCACATGTCCCCTAATCCTAACCTGGACGCTAACACTAACCTACGCCCTCACATGCACGCACCCCCTAAAGCGTTGTCGTACCCTCCCCTGGACCCTAAACCGTCCCCGTCCCCTAACCCTTACCCTAGCCCAAACCCTAACCCTAACCCTTCCCCGAAGCCTGAACCTCACCCTTCCCCTAACCCTAACCCGTACGCTAACACTGACCCGCGCCCTCACACGTACGCTCCCCCTAAAGCGTTGTCGTACCTTCCCCTGGACCCTAAACCGTCCCCGTCCCCTAACCCTAACAATAGCCCGAACCCTAACCCTAACCCTTCCCGAAGCCTGACCCTCACCTGTCCCCTAATCCTAACCCGTACGCTAATACTAACCCGCGCCCTCACACGTACGCTCCCCCTAAAGCGTTGTCGTACCCTCCCCTGGACCCTAAACCGTCCCCGTCCCCAACCCTAACCCTAGCCCGAACCCTAACCCTAAGGCTCCCCCGAAGCATGACACTCACCCGTCCCTAATCCTAACCCGTACGCTAACAGTAACCCGCGCACTCACACGTACGCTCCCCCAAAAGCGTTGTCATACCCTTCCCTGGACCGTAAACCGTCCCCATCCCCTAACCCTAACCCTACCCCGAACCCTAACCCTAACCCTTCCCCGAAGCCTGACCCTCACCCGTCCCCTAATCCTAACCCGTACGCTAACACTAACCCGCGCCCTCACACGTACGATCCCCTTAAAGCGTTGTCGTAACCTCACCTGGACCCTAAACCGTCCCCGTCCCCTAACCCTAACCCTAGCCCGAAACCTAACCCTAACACTCCCCCAAAGCCTGACACTCACCCGTCCCCTAATCGTCACTCGTACGCTAACACTAACCCACGCCCACACACGTACGCTTCCCCTAAAGCGTTGTCGTACCCTCCCCTGGACGCTACACCGTGTCCGTACCCTAACCCTAACCCTAGCCCGAACCCTAACCCTAACCCTTCCCCGAAGCCTGACCCTCACCCGTCCTCTAATCCTAACACGTACGCTAACACTAACCTGCGCCCTCACGCGTACGCTCCCCCTAAAGCGTTGTCGTACCCTCCCCTGGACCCTAAACCGTCCCCGTCCCCTAACCCTAACCCTAGCCCGGACCCTAACCATAACACTTCCCCGAAGCCTGACCCTAACCCGTCCCCTAATCCTAACCCGTACGCTAACACTAACCCATGCCCTCACGCGTACGCTCCCCCTAAAGAGTTGTCGTACTCTCCTCTGGACCCTAAACCGTCCCCGTCGCCTAACCCTAACCCTAGCCCGAACCCTAACCCTAACCCTTCCCCGAAGCCTGACCCTCACCCGTCCCCTAATCCTAACCCGTACGCTAACACTAACCCGCGCCCTCACGCGTACGCTCCCCCTAAAGTGTTGTCGTACCCTCCCCTGGACCCTAAACCGTCCCCGTCACCTAACCCTAACCCTAGCCCGAACCCTAACCCTAACCCTTCCCCGAAGCCTGACCCTCACCCGTCCCCTAATCCTAACCCGTACGCTAACACTAACCTGCGCCCTCACGCGTACGCTCCCCCTAAAGTGTTTTCGTACCCTCCCCTGGACTCTAAACCGTCCCCGTCCCCTAACCCTAACCCTAGCCCGAACCCTAACCCTAACTCTTCCCCGAAGCCTGACCCTCACCCATCCCCTAATCCTAACCCGTACACTAACACTAACCCGCGCCCACACGCGTACGCTCCCCCAATGCGTTGTCGTACCCTCCCCTGGACCCTAAACTGTACCCGTCCCCTAACCCTAACCCTAGCCCGAACCCTAACCCTAACCCTTCCCCGAATCCTGACCCTCACCTGTCCCCTTATCCTAACCCGTACGCTAACACTAACCCGCGCCCTGACGCGTACGCTTCCCCTAAAGCGTTGTCGTACCCTCCCCTGGACCCTAAACCGTCCCCGTCCCCTAACCCTAACCCTAGCCCGAACCCTAACCTTAACCCTTCCCCGAAGCCTGACCTTCACCCGTCCCCTAATCCTAACCCGTACGCTAACACTAACCCACGCCCTCACACGTACGCTCCCCCTAAAGCGTTGTCGTACCCTCCCGTGCATCCTAAACCGTCCCCGTCCCCTAACCCTAACCCTAGCCCTAACCCTAACCCTAACCCTTCCCCGAAGCCTGACCCTCAACCGTCCCCTAATCCTAACCCGTATGCTAACACTAATCCGCGCCCTCATACGTACGCTCCCCCTAAAGCGTTGTCGTACCCTCCCCTGGACCCGAAACCGTCCCCGTCCCCTAAACCTAACCCTAGCCCGAACCCTAACCCTAACACTTCCCCGAATCCTGACCCTCACCCGTCCCCTAATCCTAACCCGTACGCTAACACTAACCCACGCCCTCACGCGTACGCTCCCCCTAAAGCGTTGTGGTACCCTCCCCTGGACCCTAAACCGTCCCCGTCCCATAACCCTAACCCTAGCCCGAACCCTAACCCTAACCCTTCCCCGAAGCCTGACCCTCACCCGTCCCCTAATCCTAACCCGTACGCTAACACTAACCTGCGCCCTCACGCGTACGCTCCCCCTAAAGTGTTGTCGTACCCTCCCCTGGACTCTAAACCGTCCCCGTCCCCTAACCCTAAACCTAGCCCGAACCCTAACCCTAACCCTTCCCCGAATCCTGACCCTCACCCGTCCCCTTATCCTAACCCGTACGCTAACACTAACCCGCGCCCTGACGCGTACGCTCCCCCTAAAGCGTTGTCGTACCCTCCCCTGGACCCTAAACCGTCCCCGTCCCCTAACCCTAACCCTAGCCCGAACCCTAACCCTAAACCTTCCCCGAAGCCTGACCCTCACCCGTCCCCTAATCCTAACCCGTACGCTAACACTAACCCGTGCCCTCACACGTACGCTCCCCCAAAAGCGTTGTCATACCCTTCCCTGGACCGTAAACCGTCCCCATCCCCTAACCCTAACCCTACCCCGAACCCTAACCCTAACCCTTCCCCGAAACCTGACCCTCACCCGTCCCCTAATCCTAACCCGTACGCTAACACTAACACGCGCCCTCACACGTACGATCCCCTTAAAGCGTTGTCGTAACCTCACCTGGACCCTAAACCGTCCCCGTCCCCTAACCCTAACCCTAGCCCGAACCCTAACCCTAACACTTCCCCGAAGCCTGACACTCACCCGTCCCCTAATCGTCACTCGTACGCTAACACTAACCCGCGCCCTCACACGTACGCTCCCCCTAAAGCGTTGTCGTACCCTCCCCTGGACGCTACACCGTGTCCGTCCCCTAACCCTAACCCTAGCCCGAACCCTAACCCTAACCCTTCCCCGAAGCCTGACCCTCACCCGTCCCCTAATCCTAACACGTACGCTAACACTAACCTACGCCCTCACGCGTACGCTCCCCCTAAAGCGTTGTCGTACCCTCCCCTGGACCCTAAACCGTCCCTGTCGCCTAACCCTAACCCTAGCCCGAACCCTAACCCTAACCCTTCCCCGAAGCCTGACCCTCACCCGTCCCCTAATCCTAACACGTACGCTAACATTAACCCGCCCCCTCACGCGTACGCTCCCCCTAAAGTGTTGTCGTACCCTCCCCTGGACTCTAAACCGTCCCCGTCCCCTAACCCTAACCCTAGCCCGAACCCTAACCCTAACCCTTCCCCGAAGCCTGACCCTCACCCATCCCCTAATCCTAACCCGTACACTAACACTAACCCGCGCCCTAACGCCTACGCTCCCCCTAATGCGTTGTCGTACCCTCCCCTGGACCCTGAACCGTCCCCGTCCCCTAACCCTAACCCTAGCCCGAACCCTAACCCTAACCCTTCCCCGAATCCTGACCCTCACCCGGCCCCTAATCCTAACCCGTACGCTAACACTAACCTGTGCCCTCACACGTACGCTCCCCCAAAAGCGTTGTCGTACCCTTCCCTGGACCGTAAACCGTCCCCGTCCCCTAACCCTAACCCTAGCCCGAACCCTAACCCTAACCCTTCCCCGAAGCCTGACCCTCACCCGTCCCCTAATCCTAACCCGTACGCTAACACTAACCCGCGCCCTCACACGTACGCTCCCCCTAAAGCGTTGTCGTAACCTCACCTGGACCCTAAACCGTCCCCGTCCCCTAACCCTAACCCTAGCCCGAACCCTAACCCTAACCCTTCCCCGAAGCCTGACACTCACCCGTCCCATAATCGTCACTCGTACGCTAACACTAACCCGCGCCCTCACACGTACGCTCCCCCTAAAGCGTTGTCATACCCTCCCCTGGACGCTACACCGTGTCCGTCCCCTAACCCTAACCCTAGCCCGAACCCTAACCCTAACCCTTCCCCGGAGCCTGACCCTCACCCGTCCCCTAATCCTAACCCGTATGCTAACATTAACCCGCGCCCTCACACGTACGCTCCCCCTAAAGCGTTGTCGTACACTCCCCTGGACCCTAAACCGTCCCCGTCCCCTAACCCTAACCCTAGCCCGAACCCTAACTCTAACCATTCCCCGAAGCCTGATCCTCACCCGTCGCCTAATCCTAACCCGTACGCTAACACTAACCCGCGCCCTCATGCGTACGCACCACTAAAGCATTGTCGTACCCTCCTCTGGACCCTAAACAGTCCCCGTCCCCTAACCCTAACCCTAGCCCGAACCCTAACCCTAACACTTCCCCGAAGCCTGACCTTCACCCGTCCCCTAATCCTAACCCGTACGCTACCACTAACCCGCGCCCTCACGCGTACGCTCCCCCTAAAGCGTTGTGGTACCCTCCCCTGGACCCTAAACCGTCCCCGTCGCCTAACCCTAACCCTAGCCCGAACCCTAACCCTAACCCTAACCCTTCCCCGAAGCCTGACCCTCACCCGTCCCCTAATCCTAACCCGTACGCTAACACTAACCCGCGCCCTCACACGAACGCTCCCCCTAAAGCGTTGTCGTACACTCCCCTGTACCCTAAACCGTCCCCGACTCCTAACCCTAACCCTTGCACGAACCCTAACCCTAACCCTTCCCCGAAGCCTGACCCTCACCCGTGACCTAATCCTAACCCGTACGCTAACACTAACCCGTGCCCTCACACGTATGCACCCCCTAAAGCGTTGTCGTACCCTCCCCTGGACCCTAAACCGTCCCCGTCCCCTAACCCTATCCCTAGCCCGAACCCTAACCCTAACCCTTCCCCGAAGCCTGACCCTCACCCGTCCCCTAATCCTAACCCGTACGCTCACACTAACCCGCGCCCTCACACGTACGCTCCCCCTAAAGCTTTGTCGTACCTTCCCCTGGACCCTAAACCGTCCCCGTCCCCTAACCCTAACAATAGCCCGAACCCTAACCCTAATCCTTCCCCGAAGCCTGACCCTCAACTGTCCCCTAATCCTAACCCGTACGCTAATACTAACCCGCGCCCTCACACTTACGCTCCCCCTAAAGCGTTGTCGTACCCTCCCCTGTACCCTAAACCGTCCCCGTCCCCTAACCCTAACCCTAGCCCGAACCCTAACACTAACCCTTCCCCGAAGCCTGACCCTCACCCGTCCCCTAAACGTCACCCGTACGCTAACACTAACTCGCGCCCTCACACGTACGCTCCCCCTAAAGCGTTGTCGTACCCTCCCCTGGACCCTAAACCATCCCCGTCCCCAACCCTAACCCTAGCCCGAACCCTAACCCTAAAGCTTCCCCGAAGCCTGACCCTCACCCGTCCCTAATCCTAAACCGTACGCTAACAGTAACCCGCGCCCTCACACGTACGCTACCCGTAAAGCATTGTCGTACCTTCCCCTGGACCCTAAACCGTCACCGTCCCCTAACCCTAACCCTAGCCCGAACCCTAACCCTAACCCTTCCCCGAAGCCTGACCCTCACCCGTCCTCTAATCCTAACCCGTACGCTAACACTAACCCGCGCCCTCACACGTACGCTCCCCCTAAAGCGTTGCCGTACCCTCCTCTGGACCATAAACCGTCCCCGTTCCCTAACCCTGACCCTAGCCTGAACCCTAACCCTAACCCTTCCCCGAAGCCTGACCCTCACCCGTCCCCTAATCCTAACCCGTACGCTAACACTAACCCATGCCCTCACGCATACGCTCCCCCTAAAGAGTTTTCGTACCCTCCCCTGGACCCTAAACCGTCCCCGTCGCCTAACCCTAACCCTAGCCCGAACCCTAACCCTAACCCTCCCCGAAGCCTGACCCTCAACCGTCCCCTAATCCTAACCCGTATGCTAACACTAATCCGCGCGCTCATACGTACGCTCCCCCTAAAGCGTTGTCGTACCCTCCCCTGGACCCGAAACCGTCCCCGTCCCCTAACCCTAACCCTAGCCCGAACCCTAACCCTAACACTTCCCCGAAGCCTGACACTCACCCGTCCCCTAATCGTCACTCGTACGCTAACACTAACCCGCGCCCTCACACGTACGCTCCCCCTAAAGCGTTGTCGTACCCTCCCCTGGACGCTACACCGTGTCCGTCCCCTAACCCTAACCCTAGCCCGAACCCAAACCCTAACACTTCCCCAAAGCCTGACCCTCACCCATCCCCTAATCCTAACCCGTACACTAACACTAACCCGCGCCCACACGCGTACGCTCCCCCTAATGCGTTGTCGTACCCTCCCCTGGACCCTAAACCGTACCCGTCCCCTAACCCTAACCCTAGCCCGAACCCTAACCCTAACCCTTCCCCGAATCCTGACCCTCATCCGTCCCCTTATCCTAACGCGTACGCTAACACTAACCCGCGCCCTGACGCGTACGCTCCCCCTAAAGCGTTTTCGCACACTCCCCTGGACCCTAAACCGTCCCCGTCCCCTAACCCTAACCCTAGCCCGACCCTAACCCTAACCCTTCCCCGAAGCCTGACCTTCACCCGTCCCCTAATCCTAACCCGTACGCTAACACTAACCCGCGCCCTCACACGTACGCTCCCCCTAAAGCGTTGTCGTACCCTCCCGTGCACCCTAAACCATCCCCGTCACCTAACCCTAACCCTAGCCCGAACCCTAACCCTAACCCTTCCCCGAAGCCTGACCCTCACCCGTCCCCTAATCCTAACCCGTATGCTAACACTAATCCGCGCCCTCATAAGTACGCTCCCCCTAAAGCGTTGTCGTACCCTCCCCTGGACCCTAAACTGTCCCCGTCCCCTATCCCTAACCCTAGCCCGAACCCTAACCCTAACCCTTCCCCGAATCCTGACCTTCACCCGTCCCCTAATCCTAACCCGTACGCTAACACTAACCCGCGCCCTCACGCGTACGCTCCCCCTAAAGCGTTGTGGTACCCTCCCCTGGACCCTAAACCGTCCCCGTCCCCTAACCCTAACCCTAGCCCGAACCCTAACCATAACCCTTCCCCGAAGCCTGACCCTCACACGTCCCCTAATATTAACCCGTACGCTAACACTAACCCGCGCCCTCACGCGTACGCTCCCCCTAAATCGTTGTCGTACCCTCCCATGGACTCTAAACCGTCCCTGTCCCCTAACCCTAAACCTAGCCCGAACCCTAGCCCTAACCCTTCCCCGAAGCCTGACCCTCACCCATCCCCTAATCCTAACCCGTACACTAACACTAACCCGCGCCCTCACGCGTATGCTCCCCCTAATGCGTTGTCGTACCCTCCCCTGGACCCTAAACCGTCCCCGTCCCCTAACCCTAACCCTAGCCCGAACCCTAACCCTAACACTTCCCCGAAGCCTGACCCTCACCCGTCCCCTAATCCTAACCCGTACGCTAACACTAACCCGCGCCCTGACACGTACGCTCCCCCTAAAGCGTTGTCGTACCCTCCCGTGCACCCTAAACCGTCCCCGTCCCCTACCCCTAACCCTAGCCCGAACCCTAACCCTAACCCTTCCCCGAAGCCTGACCCTCAACCGTTCCATAATCCTAACCCGTACGCTAACACTAACCCGCGCCCTGACACGTACGCTCCCCCTAAAGCGTTGTCGTACCCTCCCTTGTACCCTAAACCGTCCCCGTCCCCTAACCCTAACCCTAGCCCGAACCCTAACCCTAACCCTTCCCCGAAGCCTGACCCTCACCCGTCCCCTAATCCTAACCCGTACGCTAACACTAACCCGCGCCCTCACACGTACGCTCCCCCTAAAGCGTTTCCGTACCCTCCCCTGGACCCTAAACCGTCCCCGTTCCCTAACCCTAACCCTAGCCTGAACCCTAACCCTAAACCTTCCCCGAAACCTGACCCTCACCCGTCCCCTAATCCTAACCCGTACGCTAACACTAACCTGTGCCCTCACACGTACGCTCCCCCAAAAGCGTTGTCATACCCTTCCCTGGACCGTAAACCGTCCCCATCCCCTAAACCTAACCCTACCCCGAACCCTAACCCTAACCCTTCCCCGAAGCCTGACCCTCACCCGTCCCCTAATCCTAACCCGTACGCTAACACTAACCCGCGCCCTCACATGTACCATCCCCTTAAAGCGTTGTCGTAACCTCACCTGGACCCTAAACCGTCCCCGTCCCCTAACCCTAACCCTAGCCCGAACCCTAACCCTAACACTTCCCCGAAGCCTGACACTCACCCGTCCCCTAATCGTCACTCGTACGCTAACACTAACCCGCGCCCTCACACGTACGCTCCCCCTAAAGCGTTGTCGTACCCTCCCCTGGACGCTACACCGTGTCCGTCCCCTAACCCTAACCCTAGCCCGAACCCTAACTCTAACCCTTCCCCGAAGCCTGACCCTCACCCGTCCCCTAATCCTAACACGTACGCTAACACTAACCCATGCCCTCACGCGTACGCTCCCCCTAAAGAGTTGTCGTACCCTCCTCTGGACCCTAAACCGTCCCCGTCGCCTAACCCTAACCCTAGCCCGAACCCTAACCCTAACACTTCCCCGAAGCCTAACCCTCACCCGTCCCCTAATCCTAACCCGTACGCTAACACTAACCCGCGCCCTCACGCGTACGCTCCCCCTAAAGTGTTGTCGTACCCTCCCCTGGTACTAAACCGTCCCCGTCCCCTAACCCTAACCCTAGCCCGAACCCTAACCCTAACCCTTCCCCGAAGCCTGATCCTCAACCGTCCCCTAATCGTAACCCGTACGCTAACACTAACCTGCGCCCTCACGCGTACGCTCCCCCTAAAGTGTTGTCGTATCCTCCCCTGGACTCTAAACTGTCCCCGTCCCCTAACCCTAACCCTAGCCCGAACCCTAACCCTAACCCTTCCCCGAAGCCTGACCCTCACCCATCCCCTAATCCTAACCCGTACACTAACACTAACCCGCGCCCACACGCGTACGCTCCCCCTAATGCGTTGTCGTACCCTCCCCTGGACCCTAAACCGTACCCGTCCCCTAACCCTAACCCTAGCCCGAACCCTAACCCTAACCCTTCCCCGAATCCTGACTCTCACCCGTCCCCTAATCCTAACCCGTACGCTAACACTAACCTGTGCCCTCACACGTACGCTCCCCGAAAAGCGTTGTCGTACCCTTCCCTGGACCGTAAACCGTCCCCGTCCCCTAACCCTAACCCTAGCCCGAACCCTAAACCTAACCCTTCCCCGAAGCCTGACCCTCACCCGTCCCCTAAAACTAACCCGTACGCTAACACTAACCCGCGCCCTCACACGTACGCTCCCCCTAAAGCGTTGTCGTAACCTCACCTGGACCCTAAACCGTCCCCGTCCCCTAACCCTAACCCTAGCCCGAACCCTAACCCTAACACTTCCCCGAAGCCTGACACTCACCCGTCCCATAATAGTCACTCGTACGCTAACACTAACCCGCGCCCTCACACGTACGCTCCCCCTAAAGCGTTGTCGTACCCTCCCCTGGACGCTACACCGTGTCCGTCCCCTAACCCTAACCCTAGCCCGAACCCTAAACCTAACCCTTCCCCGAAGCCTGACCCTCACCCGTCCCCTAATCCTAACCCGTACGCTAACACTAACCCGCGCCCTCACACATACGCTCCCCCTAAAGCGTTGTCGTAACCTCACCTGGACCCTAAACCGTCCCCGTCCCCTAACACTAACCCTAGCCCGAACCCTAACCCTAACACTTCCCCGAAGCCTGACACTCACCCGTCCCATAATAGTCACTCGTACGCTAACACTAACCCGCGCCCTCACACGTACGCTCCCCCTAAAGCGTTGTCGTACCCTCCCCTGGACGCTACACCGTGTCCGTCCCCTAACCCTAACCCTAGCCCGAACCCTAACCCTAACCCTTCCCCGAAGCCTGACCCTCACCCGTCCCCTAATCCTAACCCGTATGCTAACATTAAACCGCCCCCTCACGCGTACGCTCCCCCTAAAGTGTTGTCGTACCCTCCCCTGGACCCTAAACCGTCCCCGTCCCCTAATCCTAACCCTAGCCCTAACCCTAACCATAACCCTTCCCCGAAGCCTGAACCTCACCCGTCCCCTAATCCTAACCCGTACGCTAACACTAACCCGTGCCCTCACACGTACGCTCCCCCTAAAGAGTTGTCGTACCCTCCTCTGGACCCTAAACCGTCCCCGTCGCCTAACCCTAACCCTAGCCCGAACCCTAACCCTAACCCTTCCCCGAAGCCTGACCCTCACCCGTCCCCTAATCCTAACACGTACGCTAACACTAACCTACGCCCTCACGCGTACGCTCCCCCTAAAGCGTTGTCGTATCCTCCCCTGGACCCTAAACCGTCCCTGTCGCCTAACCCTAACCCTAGCCCGAACCCTAACCCTAACCCTTCCCCGAAGCCTGACCCTCACCCGTCCCCTAATCCTAACACGTACGCTAACATTAACCCGCCCCCTCACGCGTACGCTCCCCCTAAAGTGTTGTCGTACCCTCCCCTGGACTCTAAACCGTCCCCGTCCCCTAACCCTAACCCTAGCCCGAACCCTAACCCTAACCCTTCCCCGAAGCCTGACCCTCACCCATCCCCTAATCCTAACCCGTACACTAACACTAACCCGCGCCCTAACGCCTATGCTCCCCCTAATGCGTTGTCGTACCCTCCCCTGGACCCTAAACCGTCCCCGTCGCCTAACCCTAACCCTAGCCCGAACCCTAACCCTAACCCTAACCCTTCCCCGAAGCCTGACCCTCACCCGTCCCCTAATCCTAACCCGTACGCTAACACTAACCCGCGCCCTCACACGAACGCTCCCCCTAAAGCGTTGTCGTACACTCCCCTGGACCCTAAACCGTCCCCGAATCCTAACCCTAACCCTTGCACGAACCCTAACCCTAACCCTTCCCCGAAGCCTGACCCTCACCCGTGACCTAATCCTAACCCGTACGCTAACACTAACCCGTGCCCTCACACGTATGCACCCCCTAAAGCGTTGTCGTACCCTCCCCTGGACCCTAAACCGTCCCCGTCCCCTAACCCTAAAAATAGCCCGAACCCTAACCCTAATCCTTCCCCGAAGCCTGACCCTCAACTGTCCCCTAATCCTAACCCGTACGCTAACACTAACCCGCGCCCTCACACATACGCTCCCCCTAAAGCGTTGTCGTAACCTCACCTGGACCCTAAACCGTCCCCGTCCCCTAACACTAACCCTAGCCCGAACCCTAACCCTAACACTTCCCCGAAGCCTGACACTCACCCGTCCCATAATAGTCACTCGTACGCTAACACTAACCCGCGCCCTCACACGTACGCTCCCCCTAAAGCGTTGTCGTACCCTCCCCTGGACGCTACACCGTGTCCGTCCCCTAACCCTAACCCTAGCCCGAACCCTAACCCTAACCCTTCCCCGAAGCCTGACCCTCACCCGTCCCCTAATCCTAACCCGTATGCTAACATTAAACCGCCCCCTCACGCGTACGCTCCCCCTAAAGTGTTGTCGTACCCTCCCCTGGACCCTAAACCGTCCCCGTCCCCTAATCCTAACCCTAGCCCTAACCCTAACCATAACCCTTCCCCGAAGCCTGAACCTCACCCGTCCCCTAATCCTAACCCGTACGCTAACACTAACCCGTGCCCTCACACGTACGCTCCCCCTAAAGAGTTGTCGTACCCTCCTCTGGACCCTAAACCGTCCCCGTCGCCTAACCCTAACCCTAGCCCGAACCCTAACCCTAACCCTTCCCCGAAGCCTGACCCTCACCCGTCCCCTAATCCTAACACGTACGCTAACACTAACCTACGCCCTCACGCGTACGCTCCCCCTAAAGCGTTGTCGTATCCTCCCCTGGACCCTAAACCGTCCCTGTCGCCTAACCCTAACCCTAGCCCGAACCCTAACCCTAACCCTTCCCCGAAGCCTGACCCTCACCCGTCCCCTAATCCTAACACGTACGCTAACATTAACCCGCCCCCTCACGCGTACGCTCCCCCTAAAGTGTTGTCGTACCCTCCCCTGGACTCTAAACCGTCCCCGTCCCCTAACCCTAACCCTAGCCCGAACCCTAACCCTAACCCTTCCCCGAAGCCTGACCCTCACCCATCCCCTAATCCTAACCCGTACACTAACACTAACCCGCGCCCTAACGCCTACGCTCCCCCTAATGCGTTGTCGTACCCTCCCCTGGACCCTGAACCGTCCCCGTCCCCTAACCCTAACCCTAGCCCGAACCCTAACCCTAACCCTTCCCCGAATCCTGACCCTCACCCGTCCCCTAATCCTAACCCGTACGCTAACACTAACCTGTGCCCTCACACGTACGCTCCCCCAAAAGCGTTGTCGTACCCTTCCCTGGACAGTAAACCGTCCCCGTCCCCTAACCCTAACCCTAGCCCGAACCCTAACCCTAACCCTTCCCCGAAGCCTGACCCTCACCCGTCCCCTAATCCTAACCCGTACGCTAACACTAACCCGCGCCCTCACACGTACGCTCCCCCTAAAGCGTTGTCGTAACCTCACCTGGACCCTAAACCGTCCCCGTCCCCTAACCCTAACCCTAGCCCGAACCCTAACCCTAACCCTTCCCCGAAGCCTGACACTCACCCGTCCCATAATCGTCACTCGTACGCTAACACTAACCCGCGCCCTCACACGTACGCTCCCCCTAAAGCGTTGTCATACCCTCCCCTGGACGCTACACCGTGTCCGTCCCCTAACCCTAACCCTAGCCCGAACCCTAACCCTAACCCTTCCCCGGAGCCTGACCCTCACCCGTCCCCTAATCCTAACCCGTATGCTAACATTAACCCGCGCCCTCACACGTACGCTCCCCCTAAAGCGTTGTCGTACACTCCCCTGGACCCTAAACCGTCCCCGTCCCCTAACCCTAACCCTAGCCCGAACCCTAACCCTAACCATTCCCCGAAGCCTGATCCTCACCCGTCGCCTAATCCTAACCCGTACGCTAACACTAACCCGCGCCCTCATGCGTACGCTCCCCCTAAAGCATTGTCGTACCCTCCTCTGGACCCTAAACAGTCCCCGTCCCCTAACCCTAACCCTAGCCCGAACCCTAACCCTAACACTTCCCCGAAGCCTGACCTTCACCCGTCCCCTAATCCTAACCCGTACGCTACCACTAACCCGCGCCCTCACGCGTACGCTCCCCCTAAAGCGTTGTGGTACCCTCCCCTGGACCCTAAACCGTCCCCGTCGCCTAACCCTAACCCTAGCCCGAACCCTAACCCTAACCCTAACCCTTCCCCGAAGCCTGACCCTCACCCATCCCCTAATCCTAACCCGTACGCTAACACTAACCCGCGCCCTCACACGAACGCTCCCCCTAAAGCGTTGTCGTACACTCCCCTGGACCCTAAACCGTCCCCGACTCCTAACCCTAACCCTTGCACGAACCCTAACCCTAACCCTTCCCCGAAGCCTGACCCTCACCCGTGACCTAATCCTAACCCGTACGCTAACACTAACCCGTGCCCTCACACGTATGCACCCCCTAAAGCGTTGTCGTACCCTCCCCTGGACCCTAAACCGTCCCCGTCCCCTAACCCTAACAATAGCCCGAACCCTAACCCTAATCCTTCCCCGAAGCCTGACCCTCAACTGTCCCCTAATCCTAACCCGTACGCTAATACTAACCCGCGCCCTCACACTTACGCTCCCCCTAAAGCGTTGTCGTACCCTCCCCTGTACCCTAAACCGTCCCCGTCCCCTAACCCTAACCCTAGCCCGAACCCTAACACTAACCCTTCCCCGAAGCCTGACCCTCACCCGTCCCCTAAACGTCACCCGTACGCTAACACTAACTCGCGCCCTCACACGTACGCTCCCCCTAAAGCGTTGTCGTACCCTCCCCTGGACCCTAAACCATCCCCGTCCCCAACCCTAACCCTAGCCCGAACCCTAACCCTAAAGCTTCCCCGAAGCCTGACCCTCACCCGTCCCTAATCCTAAACCGTACGCTAACAGTAACCCGCGCCCTCACACGTACGCTACCCGTAAAGCATTGTCGTACCTTCCCCTGGACCCTAAACCGTCACCGTCCCCTAACCCTAACCCTAGCCCGAACCCTAACCCTAACCCTCCCCGAAGCCTGACCCTCAACCGTCCCCTAATCCTAACCCGTATGCTAACACTAATCCGCGCGCTCATACGTACGCTCCCCCTAAAGCGTTGTCGTACCCTCCCCTGGACCCGAAACCGTCCCCGTCCCCTAACCCTAACCCTAGCCCGAACCCTAACCCTAACACTTCCCCGAAGCCTGACACTCACCCGTCCCCTAATCGTCACTCGTACGCTAACACTAACCCGCGCCCTCACACGTACGCTCCCCCTAAAGCGTTGTCGTACCCTCCCCTGGACGCTACACCGTGTCCGTCCCCTAACCCTAACCCTAGCCCGAACCCTAACCCTAACTCTTCCCCAAAGCCTGACCCTCACCCATCCCCTAATCCTAACCCGTACACTAACACTAACCCGTGCCCACACGCGTACGCTCCCCCTAATGCGTTGTCGTACCCTCCCCTGGACCCTAAACCGTACCCGTCCCCTAACCCTAACCCTAGCCCGAACCCTAACCCTAACCCTTCCCCGAATCCTGACCCTCACCCGTCCCCTTATCCTAACCCGTACGCTAACACTAACCCGCGCCCTGACGCGTACGCTCCCCCTAAAGCGTTTTCGTACACTCCCCTGGACCCTAAACCGTCCCCGTCCCCTAACCCTAACCCTAGCCCGAACCCTAACCCTAACCCTTCCCCGAAGCCTGACCTTCACCCGTCCCCTAATCCTAACCCGTACGCTAACACTAACCCGCGCCCTCACACGTACGCTCCCCCTAAAGCGTTGTCGTACCCTCCCGTGCACCCTAAACCATCCCCGTCACCTAACCCTAACCCTAGCCCGAAACCTAACCCTAACCCTTCCCCGAAGCCTGACCCTCACCCGTCCCCTAATCCTAACCCGTATGCTAACACTAATCCGCGCCCTCATAAGTACGCTCCCCCTAAAGCGTTGTCGTACCCTCCCCTGGACCCTAAACTGTCCCCGTCCCCTATCCCTAACCCTAGCCCGAACCCTAACCCTAACCCTTCCCCGAATCCTGACCTTCACCCGTCCCCTAATCCTAACCCGTACGCTAACACTAACCCGCGCCCTCACGCGTACGCTCCCCCTAAAGCGTTGTGGTACCCTCCCCTGGACCCTAAACCGTCCCCGTCCCCTAACCCTAACCCTAGCCCGAACCCTAACCATAACCCTTCCCCGAAGCCTGACCCTCACACGTCCCCTAATCCTAACCCGTACGCTAACACTAACCCGCGCCCTCACGCGTACGCTCCCCCTAAATCGTTGTCGTACCCTCCCATGGACTCTAAACCGTCCCTGTCCCCTAACCCTAAACCTAGCCCGAACCCTAGCCCTAACCCTTCCCCGAAGCCTGACCCTCACCCATCCCCTAATCCTAACCCGTACACTAACACTAACCCGCGCCCTCACGCGTATGCTCCCCCTAATGCGTTGTCGTACCCTCCCCTGGACCCTAAACCGTCCCCGTCCCCTAACCCTAACCCTAGCCCGAACCCTAACCCTAACACTTCCCCGAAGCCTGACCCTCACCCGTCCCCTAATCCTAACCCGTACGCTGACACTAACCCGCGCCCTCACACGTACGCTCCCCCTAAAGCGTTGTCGTACCCTCACCTGGACCCTAAACCGTCCCCGTCCCCTAACCCTAACCCTAGTCCGAACCCTAACCCTAACCCTTCCCCGAAGCCTGACCCTCACCCGTCCCCTAATCCTAACCCGTACGCTGACACTAAACCGCGCCTTCACACGTACGCTCCCCCTAAAGCGTTGTCGTACCCTCACCTGGACCCTAAACCGTCCCCGTCCCCTAACCCTAACCCTAGCCCGAAACCTAACCCTAACACTTCCCCGAAGCCTGACCCTCATCCGTCCCCTAATCCTAACCCGTACGCTGACACTAAGTCGCGCCCTCACACGTACGCTCCCCCTAAAGCGTTGTCGTACCCTCACCTGTATCCTAAACCGTCCCCGTCCCCTAACCCTAACCCTAGTCCGAACCCTAACCCTAAACCTTCCCGAAGCCTGACCCTCACCCGTCCCCTAATCCTAACCCGTACGCTGACACTAACCCGCGCCCTCACACGTACGCTCCCCCTAAAGCGTTGTCGTACCCTCACCAGGACCCTAAACCGGCCCCGTCCCCTAACCCTAACCCTAGCCCGAACCCTAACCCTAACCCTTCCCCGAAGCCTGACCCTCACCCGTCCCCTAATCCTAACCCGTACGCTTACACTAACCCGCGCCCTCACACGTACGCTCCCCCTAAAGCGTTGTCGTACCCTCACCTGGACCCTAAACTGTCCCCGTCCCCTAACCCTAACCCTAGCCCGAACCCTAACCCTAACCCTTCCCCGAAGCCTGACCCTCACCCGTCCCCTAATCCTAACCCATACGCTGACGCTAACCCCCGCCCTCACACGTACGCTCCCCCTAAAGCGTTGTCGTACACTCACCTGGACCCTAAACCTTCCCCGTCCCCTAACCCTAACCCTAGCCCGAACCCTAACCCTAACCCTTCCCCGAAGCCTGACCCTCACCCGTCCCCTAATCCTAACCCGTACGCTGACGCTAACCCGCGCCCTCACACGTACGCTCCCCCTAAAGCGTTGTCGTACCCTCATCTGGACCCTAAACCGTCCCCGTCCCCTAACCCTTACCCTAGCCCGAACCCTAACCCTAACCCTTCCCCGAAGCCTGACCCTCACCCGTCCCCTAATCCTAACCCGTACGCTGACACTACCCCGCACCCTCACACGTACGCTCCCCCTAAAGCGTTGTCGTACCCTCACCTGGACCCTAAACCGTCCCCGTCCCCTCACCCTAACCCTAGCCCGAACCCTAACCCTAACCCTTCCCCGAAGCCTGACCCTCACCCGTCCCCTAATCCTAACCCGTACGCTGACACTAACCCGCGCCCTCACACGTACGCTCCCCCTAAAGCGTTGTCGTACCCTCACCTGGACCCTAAACCGTCCCCGTCCCCTAACCCTAACCCTAGTCCGAACCCTAACCCTAACCCTTCCCCGAAGCCTGACCCTCACCCGTCCCCTAATCCTAACCCGTACGCTGACACTAACCCGCGCCCTCACACGTACGCTCCCCCTAAAGCGTTGTCGTACCCTCACCTGGACCCTAAACCGTCCCCGTCCCCTAACCCTAACCCTAGCCCGAACCCTAACCCTAACCCTTCCCCGAAGCCTGACCCTCACCCGTCCCCTAATCCTAACCCGTACGCTGACACTAAGTCGCGCCCTCACACGTACGCTCCCCCTAAAGCGTTGTCGTACCCTCACCTGTATCGTAAACCGTCCCCGTCCCCTAACCCTAACCCTAGCCCGAACCCTAACCCTAAACCTTCCCGAAGCCTGACCCTCACCCGTCCCCTAATCCTAACCCGTACGCTGACACTAACCCGCGCCCTCACACGTACGCTCCCCCTAAAGCGTTGTCGTACCCTCACCAGGACCCTAAACCGGCCCCGTCCCCTAACCCTAACCCTAGCCCGAACCCTAACCCTAACCCTTCCCCGAAGCCTGACCCTCACCCGTCCCCTAATCCTAACCCGTATGCTGACACTAACCTGCGCCCTCACACGTACGCTCCCCCTAAAGTGTTGTCGTACATTCTCCTGGACCCTAAACCGTCCCCGTCCCCTAACCCTAACCCTAGCCCGAACCCTAACCCTAACCCTTCCCCGAAGCCTGACCCTCACCCGTCCCCTAATCCTAACCCTTACGCTGACACTAACCCGCGCCCTCACACATACGCTCCCCCTAAAGCGTTGTCGTACCCTCACCTGGACCCTAAACCGTCCCCGTCCCCTAACCCTAACCCTAGCCCGAACCCTAACCCTAACCCTTCCCCGAAGCCTGACTCTCACCCGTCCCCTAATCCTAACCCGTACGCTGACACTAACCCGCGCCCTCACACGTACGCTCCCCCTAAAGTGTTGTCGTACCCTCACCTGGACCCTAAACCGTCCCCGTCCCCTAACCCTAACCCTAGCCCGAACCCTAACCCTAAGCCTTCCCCGAAGCCTGACCCTCACCCGTCCCCTAATCCTAACCCCTACGCTGACCCTAACCCGCGCCCTCACATGTACGCTCCCCCTAAAGCGTTGTCGTACCCTCACCTGGACCCTAAACCGTCCCCGTCCCCTAACCCTAACCCTAGTCTGAACCCTAACCCTAACCATTCCCCGAAGCCTGACACTCACCCGTCCCCTAATCCTAACCCGTACGCTGACACTAAGCCGCGCCCTCACACGTACGCTCCCCCTAAAGCGTTGTCGTACCCTCATCTGGACCCTAAACGGTCCCCGTCCCCTAACCCTAACCCTAGCCCGAACCCTAACCCTAACCCTTCCCCGAAGCCTGACCCTCACCCGTCCCCTAATCCTAACCCGTACGCTGACACTAACCCGCGCCCTCACACGTACGCTCCCCGTAAAGCGTTGTCGTACCCTCACCTGGACCCTAAACCGTCCCCGTCCCCTAACCCTAACCCTAGCCTGAACCCTAACCCTAACCCTTCCCCGAAGCCTGACCCTCACCCGTCCCCTAATCCTAACCCGTACGCTGACGCTAACCCGCGCCCTCACACGTACGCTCCCCCTAAAGCGTTGTCGTACCCTCAGCTGGACCCTAAACTGTCCCCGTACCCTAACCCTTACCCTAGCGCGAACCCTAACCCTAACCCTTCCCCGAAGCCTGACCCTCACCCGTCCCCTAATCCTAACCCGTACGCTGACACTAACCCGCGCCCTCACACGTACGCTCCCCCTAAAGCGTTGTCGTACCCTCACCTTGACCCTAAACCGTCCCCATCCCCTAACACTAACCCTAGCCAGAACCCTAACCCTAACTCTTCCCCGAAGCCTGACCCTCACCCGTCCCCTAATCCTAACCCGTACGCTTACACTAACCCGCGCCCTCACACGTACGCTCCCCCTAAAGCATTGTCGTACCCTCACCTGGACCCTAAACGGTTCGCGTCCCCTAACCGTAACCCTAGCCCGAACCCTAACCCTAACCCTTCCCCTAAGCCTGACACTCACCCGTCCCCTAATCCTAACCCGTACGCTGACGCTAACCCGCGCCCTCACACGTACGCTCCCCCTAAAGCGTTGTCGTACCCTCACCTGGACCCTAAACCGTCCCCGTCCCCTAACCCTAACCCTAGCCCGAACCCTAACCCTAACCCTTCCCCGAAGCCTGACCCTCACCCGTCCCCTAATCCTAACCCGTACGCTGACACTAACCCGCGCCCTCACACGTACGCTCCCCCTAAAGCGTTGTCGTACCCTCACCTGGACCCTAAACCGTCCCCGTCCCCTAACCCTAACCCTAGCCCGAACCCTAACCCTAACCCTTCCCCGAAGCCTGACCCTCACCCGTCCCCTAATCCTAACCCGTACGCTTACACTAACCCGCGCCCTCACACGTACGCTCCCCCTAAAGCGTTGTCGTACCCTCAGCTGGACCCTAAACGGTCCGCGTCCCCTAACCCTAACCCTAGCCCGAACCCTAACCCTAACCCTTCCCCGAAGCCTGACCCTCACCCGTCCTCTAATCCTAACCCGTACGCTGACGCTAACCCGCGCCCTCACACGTACGCTCCCCCTAAAGCGTTGTCGTACACTCACCTGGACCCTAAACCGTCCCGGTCCCCTAACCCTAACCCTAGCCCGAACCCTAACCCTAACCCTTCCCCGAAGCCTGACCCTCACCCGTCCCCTAATCCTAACCCGTACGCTGACGCTAACCCGCGCCCTCACACGTACGCTCCCCCTAAAGCGTTGTCGTACCCTCATCTGGACCCTAAACCGTCCCCGTCCCCTAACCCTTACCCTAGCCCGAACCCTAAACCTAACCCTTCCCCGAAGCCTGAGCCTCACCCGTCCCCTAATCCTAACCCGTACGCTGACACTAACCCGCGCCCTCACACGTACGCTCCCCCTAAAGCGTTGTCGTACCCTCACCTGGACCCTAAACCGTCCCCGTCCCCTCACCCTAACCCTAGCCCGAACCCTAACCCTAACCCTTCCCCGAAGCCTGACCCTCACCCGTCCCCTAATCCTAACCCGTACGCTGACACTAACCCGCGCCCTCACACGTACGCTCCCCCTAAAGCGTTGTCGTACCCTCACCTGGACCCTAAACCGTCCCCGTCCCCTAACCCTAACCCTAGTCCGAACCCTAACCCTAACCCTTCCCCGAAGCCTGACCCTCACCCGTCCCCTAATCCTAACCCGTACGCTGACACTAACCCGCGCCCTCACACGTACGCTCCCCCTAAAGCGTTGTCGTACCCTCACCTGGACCCTAAACCGTCCCCGTCCCCTAACCCTAACCCTAGCCCGAAACCTAACCCTAACCCTTCCCCGAAGCCTGACCCTCATCCGTCCCCTAATCCTAACCCGTACGCTGACACTAAGTCGCGCCCTCACACGTACGCTCCCCCTAAAGCGTTGTCGTACCCTCACCTGTATCCTAAACCGTCCCCGTCCCCTAACCCTAACCCTAGTCCGAACCCTAACCCTAAACCTTCCCGAAGCCTGACCCTCACCCGTCCCCTAATCCTAACCCGTACGCTGACACTAACTCGCGCCCTCACACGTACGCTCCCCCTAAAGCGTTGTCGTACCCTCACCAGGACCCTAAACCGGCCCCGTCCCCTAACCCTAACCCTAGCCCGAACCCAAACCCTAACCCTTCCCCGAAGCCTGACCCTCACCCGTCCCCTAATCCTAACCCGTACGCTGACACTAACCCGCGCCCTCACACGTACGCTCCCCCTAACGCGTTGTCGTACCCTCACCTGGACCCTAAACCGTACCCGTCCCCTAACCCTAACCCTAGCCCGAACCCTAACCCTAACCCTTCCCCGAAGCCTGACCCTCACCCGTCCCCTAATCCTAACCCGTATGCTGACACTAACCTGCGCCCTCACACGTACGCTCCCCCTAAAGCGTTGTCGTACCCTCTCCTGGACCCTAAACCGTCCCCGTCCCCTAACCCTAACCCTAGCCGAACCCTAAACCTAACCCTTCCCCGAAGCCTGACCCTCATCCGTCCCCTAATCCTAACCCGTACGCTGACACTAACCCGCGCCCTCACACGTACGCTCCCCCTAAAGCGTTGTCGTACCCTCACCTGGACCCTAAACCGTCCCCGTCCCCTAACCCTAACCCTAGCCCGAACCCTAACCCTAACCCTTCCCCGAAGCCTGACCCTCACCCGTCCCCTAATCCTAACACGTACGCTGACACTAACCCACGCCCTCACACGTACGCTCCCCCTAAAGCGTTGTCGTACCCTCACCTGGACCCTAAACCGTCCCCGTCCCCTAACCCTAACCCTAGCCCGAACCCTAACCCTAACCCTTCCCCGAAGCCTGACCCTCACCCGTTCCCTAATCCTAACCCGTACGCTGACGCTAACCCGCGCCCTCACACGTATGCTCCCCCTAAAGCGTTGTCGTACACTCACCTGGACCCTAAACCGTCCCCGTCCCCTAACTCTAACCCTAGCCCGAACCCTAACCCTAACCCTTCCCCGAAGCCTGACCCTCACCCGTCCCCTAATCCTAACCCGTACGCTGACGCTAACCCGCGCCCTCACACGTACGCTCCCCCTAAAGCTTTGTCGTACCCTCATCTGGACCCTAAACCGTCCCCGTCCCCTAACCCTTACCCTAGCCCGAACACTAAACCTAACCCTTCCCCGAAGCCTGACCCTCACCCGTCCCCTAATCCTAACCCGTACGCTGACACTAACCCGCGCCCTCACACGTACGCTCCCCCTAAAGCGTTGTCGTACCCTCACCTGGACCCTAAACCGTCCCCGTCCCCTAACCCTAACCCTAGCCCGAACCCTAAACCTAACCCTTCCCCGAAGCCTGACCCTCACCCGTCCCCTAATCCTAACCCGTACGCTGACACTAACCCACGCCCTCACACGTACGCTCCCCCTAAAGCGTTGTCGTACCCTCACCTGGACCCTAAACCGTCCCCGTACCCTAACCCTAACCCTAGCCCGAACCCTAACCCTAAACCTTCCCCGAAGCCTGACCCTCACCCGTCCCCTAATCCTAACCCGTACGCTGACACTAACCCGCGCCTTCACACGTACGCTCCCCCTAAAGCGTTGTCGTACCCTCACCTGGACCCTAAACCGTCCCCGTCCCCTAACCCTAACCCTAGCCCGAAACCTAACCCTAACCCTTCCCCGAAGCCTGACCCTCACCCGTCCCCTAATCCTAACCCGTACGCTGACGCTAACCCGCGCCCTCACACGTACGCTCCCCCTAAAGCGTTGTCGTACCCTCACCTGGACCCTAAACCGTCCCCGTCCCCTAACCCTAACCCTAGCCCGAACCCTAACCCTAACCCTTCCCCGAAGCCTGACCCTCACCCGTCCCCTAATCCTAACCCGTACGCTGACACTAACCCGCGCCCTCACACGTACGCTCCCCCTAAAGCGTTGTCGTACCCTCACCTGGACCCTAAACCGTCCCCGTCCCCTAACCCTAACCCTAGCCCGAACCCTAACCCTAACCCTTCCCCGAAGCCTGACCCTCACCCGTCCCCTAATCCTAACCCGTACGCTGACACTAACCCGCGCCCTCACACGTACGCTCCCCCTAAAGCGTTGTCGTACCCTCACCTGGACCCTAAACCGTCCCCGTCCCCTAACCCTAACCCTAGCCCGAACCCTAACCCTAACCCTTCCCCGAAGCCTGACCCTCACCCGTTCCCTAATCCTAACCCGTATGCTGACATTAACCCGCGCCCTCACACGTACGCTCCCCCTAAAGCGTTGTCGTACCCTCACCTGAACCCTAAGCGGTCCGCGTCCCCTAACCCTAAACCTAGCCCGAACACTAACCCTAACCCTTCCCCGAAGCCTGACACTCGCCCGTCCCCTAATCCTAACCCGTACGCTGACACTAACCCGCGCCCTCACACGTACGCTCCCACTAAAGCGTTGTCGTACACTCACCTGGACCCTAAACCATCTCCGTCCCCTAACCCTAACCCTAGCCCGAACCCTAACCCTAACCCTTCCCCGAAGCCTGACCCTCACCCGTCCCCTAATCCTAACCCGTACGCTGACACTAACCCGCGCCCTCACACGTACGCTCCCCCTAAAGCTTTGTCGTACCCTCACCTGGACCCTAAACCGTCCCCGTCCCCTAACCCTAACCCTAGCCCGAACCCTAACCCTAACCCTTCCCCGAAGCCTGACCCTCACCCGTCCCCTAATCCAAACCCGTATGCTGACACTAACCCGCGCCCACACACGTACGCTCCCCCTAAAGTGTTGTCGTACCCTCACCTGGACCCTAAACGGTCCGCGTCCCCTAACCCTAACCCTAGCCCGAACACTAACCCTAACCCTTCCCCGAAGCCTGACACTCACCCGTCCCCTAATCCTAACCCGTACGCTGACGCTAACCCGTGCCCTCACACGTACGCTCCCCCTAAAGCGTTGTCGTACCCTCACCTGGACCCTAAACCGTCCCCGTCCCTTAACCCTAACCCTAGCCCGAACCCTAACCCTAACCCTTCCCCGAAGCCTGACCCTCACCCGTCCCCTAATCCTAACCCGTATGCTGACACTAACCCGCGCCCTCACACGTACGCTCCCCCTAAAGCGTTGTCGTACCCTCACCTGGACCCTAAACGGTCCGCGTCCCCTAACCCTAACCCTAGCCCGAACACTAACCCTAACCCTTCCCCAAAGCCTGACACTCACCCGTCCCCTAATCCTAACCCGTACGCTGACGCTAACCCGCGCCCTCACACGTACGCTCCCCCTAAAGCGTTGTCGTACCCTCACCTGGACCCCAAATCGTCCCCGTCCCTTAACCCTAACCCTAGCCCGAACCCTAACCCTAACCCTTCCCCGAAGCCTGACCCTCACCCGTCCCCTAATCCTAACCCGTACGCTGACACTAACCGGCGCCCTCACACGTACGCTCCCCCTAAAGCGTTGTCGTACCCTCAGCTGGACCCTAAACCGTCCCCGTCCCCTAACCCTAACCCTAGCCCGAACACTAACCCTAACCCTTCCCCGCAGCCTGACACTAACCCGTCCCCTAATCCTAACACGTACGCTGACGCTAACCCGCGCCCTCACACGTACGCTCCCCCTAAAGCGTTGTCGTACCCTCACCTGGACCCTAAACCGTCCCCGTCCCCTAACCCTAACCCTAGCCCGAACCCTAACCCTAACCCTTCCCCGAAGCCTGACACTCACCCGTCCCATAATCGTCACTCGTACGCTAACACTAACCCGCGCCCTCACACGTACGCTCCCCCTAAAGCGTTGTCATACCCTCCCCTGGACGCTACACCGTGTCCGTCCCCTAACCCTAACCCTAGCCCGAACCCTAACCCTAACCCTTCCCCGGAGCCTGACCCTCACCCGTCCCCTAATCCTAACCCGTATGCTAACATTAACCCGCGCCCTCACACGTACGCTCCCCCTAAAGCGTTGTCGTACACTCCCCTGGACCCTAAACCGTCCCCGTCCCCTAACCCTAACCCTAGCCCGAACCCTAACTCTAACCATTCCCCGAAGCCTGATCCTCACCCGTCGCCTAATCCTAACCCGTACGCTAACACTAACCCGCGCCCTCATGCGTACGCACCACTAAAGCATTGTCGTACCCTCCTCTGGACCCTAAACAGTCCCCATCCCCTAACCCTAACCCTAGCCCGAACCCTAACCCTAACACTTCCCCGAAGCCTGACCTTCACCCGTCCCCTAATCCTAACCCGTACGCTACCACTAACCCGCGCCCTCACGCGTACGCTCCCCCTAAAGCGTTGTGGTACCCTCCCCTGGACCCTAAACCGTCCCCGTCGCCTAACCCTAACCCTAGCCCGAACCCTAACCCTAACCCTAACCCTTCCCCGAAGCCTGACCCTCACCCGTCCCCTAATCCTAACCCGTACGCTAACACTAACCCGCGCCCTCACACGAACGCTCCCCCTAAAGCGTTGTCGTACACTCCCCTGGACCCTAAACCGTCCCCGACTCCTAACCCTAACCCTTGCACGAACCCTAACCCTAACCCTTCCCCGAAGCCTGACCCTCACCCGTGACCTAATCCTAACCCGTACGCTAACACTAACCCGTGCCCTCACACGTATGCACCCCCTAAAGCGTTGTCGTACCCTCCCCTGGACCCTAAACCGTCCCCGTCCCCTAACCCTATCCCTAGCCCGAACCCTAACCCTAACCCTTCCCCGAAGCCTGACCCTCACCCGTCCCCTAATCCTAACCCGTACGCTCACACTAACCCGCGCCCTCACACGTACGCTCCCCCTAAAGCTTTGTCGTACCTTCCCCTGGACCCTAAACCGTCCCCGTCCCCTAACCCTAACAATAGCCCGAACCCTAACCCTAATCCTTCCCCGAAGCCTGACCCTCAACTGTCCCCTAATCCTAACCCGTACGCTAATACTAACCCGCGCCCTCACACTTACGCTCCCCCTAAAGCGTTGTCGTACCCTCCCCTGTACCCTAAACCGTCCCCGTCCCCTAACCCTAACCCTAGACCGAACCCTAACACTAACCCTTCCCCGAAGCCTGACCCTCACCCGTCCCCTAAACGTCACCCGTACGCTAACACTAACTCGCGCCCTCACACGTACGCTCCCCCTAAAGCGTTGTCGTACCCTCCCCTGGACCCTAAACCATCCCCGTCCCCAACCCTAACCCTAGCCCGAACCCTAACCCTAAAGCTTCCCCGAAGCCTGACCCTCACCCGTCCCTAATCCTAAACCGTACGCTAACAGTAACCCGCGCCCTCACACGTACGCTACCCGTAAAGCATTGTCGTACCTTCCCCTGGACCCTAAACCGTCACCGTCCCCTAACCCTAACCCTAGCCCGAACCCTAACCCTAACCCTTCCCCGAAGCCTGACCCTCACCCGTCCTCTAATCCTAACCCGTACGCTAACACTAACCCGCGCCCTCACACGTACGCTCCCCCTAAAGCGTTGCCGTACCCTCCTCTGGACCATAAACCGTCCCCGTTCCCTAACCCTGACCCTAGCCTGAACCCTAACCCTAACCCTTCCCCGAAGCCTGACCCTCACCCGTCCCCTAATCCTAACCCGTACGCTAACACTAACCCATGCCCTCACGCATACGCTCCCCCTAAAGAGTTTTCGTACCCTCCCCTGGACCCTAAACCGTCCCCGTCCCCTAACCCTAACCCTAGTCCGAACCCTAACCCTAACCCTTCCCCGAAGCCTGACCCTCACCCGTCCCCTAATCCTAACCCGTACGCTGACACTAACCCGCGCCTTCACACGTACGCTCCCCCTAAAGCGTTGTCGTACCCTCACCTGGACCCTAAACCGTCCCCGTCCCCTAACCCTAACCCTAGCCCGAAACCTAACCCTAACACTTCCCCGAAGCCTGACCCTCATCCGTCCCCTAATCCTAACCCGTACGCTGACACTAAGTCGCGCCCTCACACGTACGCTCCCCCTAAAGCGTTGTCGTACCCTCACCTGTATCCTAAACCGTCCCCGTCCCCTAACCCTAACCCTAGTCCGAACCCTAACCCTAAACCTTCCCGAAGCCTGACCCTCACCCGTCCCCTAATCCTAACCCGTACGCTGACACTAACCCGCGCCCTCACACGTACGCTCCCCCTAAAGCGTTGTCGTACCCTCACCAGGACCCTAAACCGGCCCCGTCCCCTAACCCTAACCCTAGCCCGAACCCTAACCCTAACCCTTCCCCGATGCCTGACCCTCACCCGTCCCCTAATCCTAACCCGTACGCTTACACTAACCCGCGCCCTCACACGTACGCTCCCCCTAAAGCGTTGTCGTACCCTCACCTGGACCCTAAACTGTCCCCGTCCCCTAACCCTAACCCTAGCCCGAACCCTAACCCTAACCCTTCCCCGAAGCCTGACCCTCACCCGTCCCCTAATCCTAACCCATACGCTGACGCTAACCCCCGCCCTCACACGTACGCTCCCCCTAAAGCGTTGTCGTACACTCACCTGGACCCTAAACCTTCCCCGTCCCCTAACCCTAACCCTAGCCCGAACCCTAACCCTAACCCTTCCCCGAAGCCTGACCCTCACCCGTCCCCTAATCCTAACCCGTACGCTGACGCTAACCCGCGCCCTCACACGTACGCTCCCCCTAAAGCGTTGTCGTACCCTCATCTGGACCCTAAACCGTCCCCGTCCCCTAACCCTTACCCTAGCCCGAACCCTAACCCTAACCCTTCCCCGAAGCCTGACCCTCACCCGTCCCCTAATCCTAACCCGTACGCTGACACTACCCCGCACCCTCACACGTACGCTCCCCCTAAAGCGTTGTCGTACCCTCACCTGGACCCTAAACCGTCCCCGTCCCCTCACCCTAACCCTAGCCCGAACCCTAACCCTAACCCTTCCCCGAAGCCTGACCCTCACCCGTCCCCTAATCCTAACCCGTACGCTGACACTAACCCGCGCCCTCACACGTACGCTCCCCCTAAAGCGTTGTCGTACCCTCACCTGGACCCTAAACCGTCCCCGTCCCCTAACCCTAACCCTAGTCCGAACCCTAACCCTAACCCTTCCCCGAAGCCTGACCCTCACCCGTCCCCTAATCCTAACCCGTACGCTGACACTAACCCGCGCCCTCACACGTACGCTCCCCCTAAAGCGTTGTCGTACCCTCACCTGGACCCTAAACCGTCCCCGTCCCCTAACCCTAACCCTAGCCCGAACCCTAACCCTAACCCTTCCCCGAAGCCTGACCCTCACCCGTCCCCTAATCCTAACCCGTACGCTGACACTAAGTCGCGCCCTCACACGTACGCTCCCCCTAAAGCGTTGTCGTACCCTCACCTGTATCGTAAACCGTCCCCGTCCCCTAACCCTAACCCTAGCCCGAACCCTAACCCTAAACCTTCCCGAAGCCTGACCCTCACCCGTCCCCTAATCCTAACCCGTACGCTGACACTAACCCGCGCCCTCACACGTACGCTCCCCCTAAAGCGTTGTCGTACCCTCACCAGGACCCTAAACCGGCCCCGTCCCCTAACCCTAACCCTAGCCCGAACCCTAACCCTAACCCTTCCCCGAAGCCTGACCCTCACCCGTCCCCTAATCCTAACCCGTATGCTGACACTAACCTGCGCCCTCACACGTACGCTCCCCCTAAAGTGTTGTCGTACATTCTCCTGGACCCTAAACCGTCCCCGTCCCCTAACCCTAACCCTAGCCCGAACCCTAACCCTAACCCTTCCCCGAAGCCTGACCCTCACCCGTCCCCTAATCCTAACCCTTACGCTGACACTAACCCGCGCCCTCACACATACGCTCCACCTAAAGCGTTGTCGTACCCTCAACTGGACCCTAAACCGTCCCCGTCCCCTAACTCTAACCCTAGCCCGAACCCTAACCCTAACCCTTCCCCGAAGCCTGACCCTCACCCGTCCCCTAATCCTAACCCGTACGCTGACACTAACCCTCGCCCTCACACGTACACTCCCCCTAAAGCGTTGTCGTACCCTCACCTGGACCCTAAACCGTCCCCGTCCCCTAACCCTAACCCTAGCCCGAACCCTAACCCTAACCCTTCCCCGAAGCCTGACTCTCACCCGTCCCCTAATCCTAACCCGTACGCTGACACTAACCCGCGCCCTCACACGTACGCTCCCCCTAAAGTGTTGTCGTACCCTCACCTGGACCCTAAACCGTCCCCGTCCCCTAACCCTAACCCTAGCCCGAACCCTAACCCTAAGCCTTCCCCGAAGCCTGACCCTCACCCGTCCCCTAATCCTAACCCCTACGCTGACCCTAACCCGCGCCCTCACATGTACGCTCCCCCTAAAGCGTTGTCGTACCCTCACCTGGACCCTAAACCGTCCCCGTCCCCTAACCCTAACCCTAGTCCGAACCCTAACCCTAACCATTCCCCGAAGCCTGACACTCACCCGTCCCCTAATCCTAACCCGTACGCTGACACTAAGCCGCGCCCTCACACGTACGCTCCCCCTAAAGCGTTGTCGTACCCTCATCTGGACCCTAAACGGTCCCCGTCCCCTAACCCTAACCCTAGCCCGAACCCTAACCCTAACCCTTCCCCGAAGCCTGACCCTCACCCGTCCCCTAATCCTAACCCGTACGCTGACACTAACCCGCGCCCTCACACGTACGCTCCCCGTAAAGCGTTGTCGTACCCTCACCTGGACCCTAAACCGTCCCCGTCCCCTAACCCTAACCCTAGCCTGAACCCTAACCCTAACCCTTCCCCGAAGCCTGACCCTCACCCGTCCCCTAATCCTAACCCGTACGCTGACGCTAACCCGCGCCCTCACACGTACGCTCCCCCTAAAGCGTTGTCGTACCCTCAGCTGGACCCTAAACTGTCCCCGTACCCTAACCCTTACCCTAGCGCGAACCCTAACCCTAACCCTTCCCCGAAGCCTGACCCTCACCCGTCCCCTAATCCTAACCCGTACGCTGACACTAACCCGCGCCCTCACACGTACGCTCCCCCTAAAGCGTTGTCGTACCCTCACCTTGACCCTAAACCGTCCCCATCCCCTAACACTAACCCTAGCCAGAACCCTAACCCTAACTCTTCCCCGAAGCCTGACCCTCACCCGTCCCCTAATCCTAACCCGTACGCTTACACTAACCCGCGCCCTCACACGTACGCTCCCCCTAAAGCATTGTCGTACCCTCACCTGGACCCTAAACGGTTCGCGTCCCCTAACCGTAACCCTAGCCCGAACCCTAACCCTAACCCTTCCCCTAAGCCTGACACTCACCCGTCCCCTAATCCTAACCCGTACGCTGACGCTAACCCGCGCCCTCACACGTACGCTCCCCCTAAAGCGTTGTCGTACCCTCACCTGGACCCTAAACCGTCCCCGTCCCCTAACCCTAACCCTAGCCCGAACCCTAACCCTAACCCTTCCCCGAAGCCTGACCCTCACCCGTCCCCTAATCCTAACCCGTACGCTGACACTAACCCGCGCCCTCACACGTACGCTCCCCCTAAAGCGTTGTCGTACCCTCACCTGGACCCTAAACCGTCCCCGTCCCCTAACCCTAACCCTAGCCCGAACCCTAACCCTAACCCTTCCCCGAAGCCTGACCCTCACCCGTCCCCTAATCCTAACCCGTACGCTTACACTAACCCGCGCCCTCACACGTACGCTCCCCCTAAAGCGTTGTCGTACCCTCAGCTGGACCCTAAACGGTCCGCGTCCCCTAACCCTAACCCTAGCCCGAACCCTAACCCTAACCCTTCCCCGAAGCCTGACCCTCACCCGTCCTCTAATCCTAACCCGTACGCTGACGCTAACCCGCGCCCTCACACGTACGCTCCCCCTAAAGCGTTGTCGTACACTCACCTGGACCCTAAACCGTCCCGGTCCCCTAACCCTAACCCTAGCCCGAACCCTAACCCTAACCCTTCCCCGAAGCCTGACCCTCACCCGTCCCCTAATCCTAACCCGTACGCTGACGCTAACCCGCGCCCTCACATGTACGCTCCCCCTAAAGCGTTGTCGTACCCTCATCTGGACCCTAAACCGTCCCCGTCCCCTAACCCTTACCCTAGCCCGAACCCTAAACCTAACCCTTCCCCGAAGCCTGAGCCTCACCCGTCCCCTAATCCTAACCCGTACGCTGACACTAACCCGCGCCCTCACACGTACGCTCCCCCTAAAGCGTTGTCGTACCCTCACCTGGACCCTAAACCGTCCCCGTCCCCTCACCCTAACCCTAGCCCGAACCCTAACCCTAACCCTTCCCCGAAGCCTGACCCTCACCCGTCCCCTAATCCTAACCCGTACGCTGACACTAACCCGCGCCCTCACACGTACGCTCCCCCTAAAGCGTTGTCGTACCCTCACCTGGACCCTAAACCGTCCCCGTCCCCTAACCCTAACCCTAGTCCGAACCCTAACCCTAACCCTTCCCCGAAGCCTGACCCTCACCCGTCCCCTAATCCTAACCCGTACGCTGACACTAACCCGCGCCCTCACACGTACGCTCCCCCTAAAGCGTTGTCGTACCCTCACCTGGACCCTAAACCGTCCCCGTCCCCTAACCCTAACCCTAGCCCGAAACCTAACCCTAACCCTTCCCCGAAGCCTGACCCTCATCCGTCCCCTAATCCTAACCCGTACGCTGACACTAAGTCGCGCCCTCACACGTACGCTCCCCCTAAAGCGTTGTCGTACCCTCACCTGTATCCTAAACCGTCCCCGTCCCCTAACCCTAACCCTAGTCCGAACCCTAACCCTAAACCTTCCCGAAGCCTGACCCTCACCCGTCCCCTAATCCTAACCCGTACGCTGACACTAACTCGCGCCCTCACACGTACGCTCCCCCTAAAGCGTTGTCGTACCCTCACCAGGACCCTAAACCGGCCCCGTCCCCTAACCCTAACCCTAGCCCGAACCCAAACCCTAACCCTTCCCCGAAGCCTGACCCTCACCCGTCCCCTAATCCTAACCCGTACGCTGACACTAACCCGCGCCCTCACACGTACGCTCCCCCTAACGCGTTGTCGTACCCTCACCTGGACCCTAAACCGTACCCGTCCCCTAACCCTAACCCTAGCCCGAACCCTAACCCTAACCCTTCCCCGAAGCCTGACCCTCACCCGTCCCCTAATCCTAACCCGTATGCTGACACTAACCTGCGCCCTCACACGTACGCTCCCCCTAAAGCGTTGTCGTACCCTCTCCTGGACCCTAAACCGTCCCCGTCCCCTAACCCTAACCCTAGCCGAACCCTAAACCTAACCCTTCCCCGAAGCCTGACCCTCATCCGTCCCCTAATCCTAACCCGTACGCTGACACTAACCCGCGCCCTCACACGTACGCTCCCCCTAAAGCGTTGTCGTACCCTCACCTGGACCCTAAACCGTCCCCGTCCCCTAACCCTAACCCTAGCCCGAACCCTAACCCTAACCCTTCCCCGAAGCCTGACCCTCACCCGTCCCCTAATCCTAACACGTACGCTGACACTAACCCACGCCCTCACACATACGCTCCCCCTAAAGCGTTGTCGTACCCTCACCTGGACCCTAAACCGTCCCCGTCCCCTAACCCTAACCCTAGCCCGAACCCTAACCCTAACCCTTCCCCGAAGCCTGACCCTCACCCGTTCCCTAATCCTAACCCGTACGCTGACGCTAACCCGCGCCCTCACACGTATGCTCCCCCTAAAGCGTTGTCGTACACTCACCTGGACCCTAAACCGTCCCCGTCCCCTAACTCTAACCCTAGCCCGAACCCTAACCCTAACCCTTCCCCGAAGCCTGACCCTCACCCGTCCCCTAATCCTAACCCGTACGCTGACGCTAACCCGCGCCCTCACACGTACGCTCCCCCTAAAGCTTTGTCGTACCCTCATCTGGACCCTAAACCGTCCCCGTCCCCTAACCCTTACCCTAGCCCGAACACTAAACCTAACCCTTCCCCGAAGCCTGACCCTCACCCGTCCCCTAATCCTAACCCGTACGCTGACACTAACCCGCGCCCTCACACGTACGCTCCCCCTAAAGCGTTGTCGTACCCTCACCTGGACCCTAAACCGTCCCCGTCCCCTAACCCTAACCCTAGCCCGAACCCTAAACCTAACCCTTCCCCGAAGCCTGACCCTCACCCGTCCCCTAATCCTAACCCGTACGCTGACACTAACCCACGCCCTCACACGTACGCTCCCCCTAAAGCGTTGTCGTACCCTCACCTGGACCCTAAACCGTCCCCGTACCCTAACCCTAACCCTAGCCCGAACCCTAACCCTAAACCTTCCCCGAAGCCTGACCCTCACCCGTCCCCTAATCCTAACCCGTACGCTGACACTAACCCGCGCCTTCACACGTACGCTCCCCCTAAAGCGTTGTCGTACCCTCACCTGGACCCTAAACCGTCCCCGTCCCCTAACCCTAACCCTAGCCCGAAACCTAACCCTAACCCTTCCCCGAAGCCTGACCCTCACCCGTCCCCTAATCCTAACCCGTACGCTGACGCTAACCCGCGCCCTCACACGTACGCTCCCCCTAAAGCGTTGTCGTACCCTCACCTGGACCCTAAACCGTCCCCGTCCCCTAACCCTAACCCTAGCCCGAACCCTAACCCTAACCCTTCCCCGAAGCCTGACCCTCACCCGTCCCCTAATCCTAACCCGTACGCTGACACTAACCCGCGCCCTCACACGTACGCTCCCCCTAAAGCGTTGTCGTACCCTCACCTGGACCCTAAACCGTCCCCGTCCCCTAACCCTAACCCTAGCCCGAACCCTAACCCTAACCCTTCCCCGAAGCCTGACCCTCACCCGTCCCCTAATCCTAACCCGTACGCTGACACTAACCCGCGCCCTCACACGTACGCTCCCCCTAAAGCGTTGTCGTACCCTCACCTGGACCCTAAACCGTCCCCGTCCCCTAACCCTAACCCTAGCCCGAACCCTAACCCTAACCCTTCCCCGAAGCCTGACCCTCACCCGTTCCCTAATCCTAACCCGTATGCTGACATTAAACCGCGCCCTCACACGTACGCTCCCCCTAAAGCGTTGTCGTACCCTCACCTGAACCCTAAGCGGTCCGCGTCCCCTAACCCTAAACCTAGCCCGAACACTAACCCTAACCCTTCCCCGAAGCCTGACACTCGCCCGTCCCCTAATCCTAACCCGTACGCTGACACTAACCCGCGCCCTCACACGTACGCTCCCACTAAAGCGTTGTCGTACACTCACCTGGACCCTAAACCATCTCCGTCCCCTAACCCTAACCCTAGCCCGAACCCTAACCCTAACCCTTCCCCGAAGCCTGACCCTCACCCGTCCCCTAATCCTAACCCGTACGCTGACACTAACCCGCGCCCTCACACGTACGCTCCCCCTAAAGCGTTGTCGTACCCTCACCTGGACCCTAAACCGTCCCCGTCCCCTAACCCTAACCCTAGCCCGAACCCTAACCCTAACCCTTCCCCGAAGCCTGACCCTCACCCGTCCCCTAATCCAAACCCGTATGCTGACACTAACCCGCGCCCACACACGTACGCTCCCCCTAAAGTGTTGTCGTACCCTCACCTGGACCCTAAACGGTCCGCGTCCCCTAACCCTAACCCTAGCCCGAACACTAACCCTAACCCTTCCCCGAAGCCTGACACTCACCCGTCCCCTAATCCTAACCCGTACGCTGACGCTAACCCGTGCCCTCACACGTACGCTCCCCCTAAAGCGTTGTCGTACCCTCACCTGGACCCTAAACCGTCCCCGTCCCTTAACCCTAACCCTAGCCCGAACCCTAACCCTAACCCTTCCCCGAAGCCTGACCCTCACCCGTCCCCTAATCCTAACCCGTATGCTGACACTAACCCGCGCCCTCACACGTACGCTCCCCCTAAAGCGTTGTCGTACCCTCACCTGGACCCTAAACGGTCCGCGTCCCCTAACCCTAACCCTAGCCCGAACACTAACCCTAACCCTTCCCCAAAGCCTGACACTCACCCGTCCCCTAATCCTAACCCGTACGCTGACGCTAACCCGCGCCCTCACACGTACGCTCCCCCTAAAGCGTTGTCGTACCCTCACCTGGACCCCAAATCGTCCCCGTCCCTTAACCCTAACCCTAGCCCGAACCCTAACCCTAACCCTTCCCCGAAGCCTGACCCTCACCCGTCCCCTAATCCTAACCCGTACGCTGACACTAACCGGCGCCCTCACACGTACGCTCCCCCTAAAGCGTTGTCGTACCCTCAGCTGGACCCTAAACCGTCCCCGTCCCCTAACCCTAACCCTAGCCCGAACACTAACCCTAACCCTTCCCCGCAGCCTGACACTAACCCGTCCCCTAATCCTAACACGTACGCTGACGCTAACCCGCGCCCTCACACGTACGCTCCCCCTAAAGCGTTGTCGTACCCTCACCTGGACCCTAAACCGTCCCCGTCCCCTAACCCTAACCCTAGCCCGAACCCTAACCCTAACCCTTCCCCGAAGCCTGACACTCACCCGTCCCATAATCGTCACTCGTACGCTAACACTAACCCGCGCCCTCACACGTACGCTCCCCCTAAAGCGTTGTCATACCCTCCCCTGGACGCTACACCGTGTCCGTCCCCTAACCCTAACCCTAGCCCGAACCCTAACCCTAACCCTTCCCCGGAGCCTGACCCTCACCCGTCCCCTAATCCTAACCCGTATGCTAACATTAACCCGCGCCCTCACACGTACGCTCCCCCTAAAGCGTTGTCGTACACTCCCCTGGACCCTAAACCGTCCCCGTCCCCTAACCCTAACCCTAGCCCGAACCCTAACTCTAACCATTCCCCGAAGCCTGATCCTCACCCGTCGCCTAATCCTAACCCGTACGCTAACACTAACCCGCGCCCTCATGCGTACGCACCACTAAAGCATTGTCGTACCCTCCTCTGGACCCTAAACAGTCCCCGTCCCCTAACCCTAACCCTAGCCCGAACCCTAACCCTAACACTTCCCCGAAGCCTGACCTTCACCCGTCCCCTAATCCTAACCCGTACGCTACCACTAACCCGCGCCCTCACGCGTACGCTCCCCCTAAAGCGTTGTGGTACCCTCCCCTGGACCCTAAACCGTCCCCGTCGCCTAACCCTAACCCTAGCCCGAACCCTAACCCTAACCCTAACCCTTCCCCGAAGCCTGACCCTCACCCGTCCCCTAATCCTAACCCGTACGCTAACACTAACCCGCGCCCTCACACGAACGCTCCCCCTAAAGCGTTGTCGTACACTCCCCTGGACCCTAAACCGTCCCCGACTCCTAACCCTAACCCTTGCACGAACCCTAACCCTAACCCTTCCCCGAAGCCTGACCCTCACCCGTGACCTAATCCTAACCCGTACGCTAACACTAACCCGTGCCCTCACACGTATGCACCCCCTAAAGCGTTGTCGTACCCTCCCCTGGACCCTAAACCGTCCCCGTCCCCTAACCCTATCCCTAGCCCGAACCCTAACCCTAACCCTTCCCCGAAGCCTGACCCTCACCCGTCCCCTAATCCTAACCCGTACGCTCACACTAACCCGCGCCCTCACACGTACGCTCCCCCTAAAGCTTTGTCGTACCTTCCCCTGGACCCTAAACCGTCCCCGTCCCCTAACCCTAACAATAGCCCGAACCCTAACCCTAATCCTTCCCCGAAGCCTGACCCTCAACTGTCCCCTAATCCTAACCCGTACGCTAATACTAACCCGCGCCCTCACACTTACGCTCCCCCTAAAGCGTTGTCGTACCCTCCCCTGTACCCTAAACCGTCCCCGTCCCCTAACCCTAACCCTAGACCGAACCCTAACACTAACCCTTCCCCGAAGCCTGACCCTCACCCGTCCCCTAAACGTCACCCGTACGCTAACACTAACTCGCGCCCTCACACGTACGCTCCCCCTAAAGCGTTGTCGTACCCTCCCCTGGACCCTAAACCATCCCCGTCCCCAACCCTAACCCTAGCCCGAACCCTAACCCTAAAGCTTCCCCGAAGCCTGACCCTCACCCGTCCCTAATCCTAAACCGTACGCTAACAGTAACCCGCGCCCTCACACGTACGCTACCCGTAAAGCATTGTCGTACCTTCCCCTGGACCCTAAACCGTCACCGTCCCCTAACCCTAACCCTAGCCCGAACCCTAACCCTAACCCTTCCCCGAAGCCTGACCCTCACCCGTCCTCTAATCCTAACCCGTACGCTAACACTAACCCGCGCCCTCACACGTACGCTCCCCCTAAAGCGTTGCCGTACCCTCCTCTGGACCATAAACCGTCCCCGTTCCCTAACCCTGACCCTAGCCTGAACCCTAACCCTAACCCTTCCCCGAAGCCTGACCCTCACCCGTCCCCTAATCCTAACCCGTACGCTAACACTAACCCATGCCCTCACGCATACGCTCCCCCTAAAGAGTTTTCGTACCCTCCCCTGGACCCTAAACCGTCCCCGTCGCCTAACCCTAACCCTAGCCCGAACCCTAACCCTAACCCTCCCCGAAGCCTGACCCTCAACCGTCCCCTAATCCTAACCCGTATGCTAACACTAATCCGCGCGCTCATACGTACGCTCCCCCTAAAGCGTTGTCGTACCCTCCCCTGGACCCGAAACCGTCCCCGTCCCCTAACCCTAACCCTAGCCCGAACCCTAACCCTAACACTTCCCCGAAGCCTGACACTCACCCGTCCCCTAATCGTCACTCGTACGCTAACACTAACCCGCGCCCTCACACGTACGCTCCCCCTAAAGCGTTGTCGTACCCTCCCCTGGACGCTACACCGTGTCCGTCCCCTAACCCTAACCCTAGCCCGAACCCTAACCCTAACACTTCCCCAAAGCCTGACCCTCACCCATCCCCTAATCCTAACCCGTACACTAACACTAACCCGCGCCCACACGCGTACGCTCCCCCTAATGCGTTGTCGTACCCTCCCCTGGACCCTAAACCGTACCCGTCCCCTAACCCTAACCCTAGCCCGAACCCTAACCCTAACCCTTCCCCGAATCCTGACCCTCATCCGTCCCCTTATCCTAACGCGTACGCTAACACTAACCCGCGCCCTGACGCGTACGCTCCCCCTAAAGCGTTTTCGCACACTCCCCTGGACCCTAAACCGTCCCCGTCCCCTAACCCTAACCCTAGCCCGACCCTAACCCTAACCCTTCCCCGAAGCCTGACCTTCACCCGTCCCCTAATCCTAACCCGTACGCTAACACTAACCCGCGCCCTCACACGTACGCTCCCCCTAAAGCGTTGTCGTACCCTCCCGTGCACCCTAAACCATCCCCGTCACCTAACCCTAACCCTAGCCCGAACCCTAACCCTAACCCTTCCCCGAAGCCTGACCCTCACCCGTCCCCTAATCCTAACCCGTATGCTAACACTAATCCGCGCCCTCATAAGTACGCTCCCCCTAAAGCGTTGTCGTACCCTCCCCTGGACCCTAAACTGTCCCCGTCCCCTATCCCTAACCCTAGCCCGAACCCTAACCCTAACCCTTCCCCGAATCCTGACCTTCACCCGTCCCCTAATCCTAACCCGTACGCTAACACTAACCCGCGCCCTCACGCGTACGCTCCCCCTAAAGCGTTGTGGTACCCTCCCCTGGACCCTAAACCGTCCCCGTCCCCTAACCCTAACCCTAGCCCGAACCCTAACCATAACCCTTCCCCGAAGCCTGACCCTCACACGTCCCCTAATATTAACCCGTACGCTAACACTAACCCGCGCCCTCACGCGTACGCTCCCCCTAAATCGTTGTCGTACCCTCCCATGGACTCTAAACCGTCCCTGTCCCCTAACCCTAAACCTAGCCCGAACCCTAGCCCTAACCCTTCCCCGAAGCCTGACCCTCACCCATCCCCTAATCCTAACCCGTACACTAACACTAACCCGCGCCCTCACGCGTATGCTCCCCCTAATGCGTTGTCGTACCCTCCCCTGGACCCTAAACCGTCCCCGTCCCCTAACCCTAACCCTAGCCCGAACCCTAACCCTAACACTTCCCCGAAGCCTGACCCTCACCCGTCCCCTAATCCTAACCCGTACGCTAACACTAACCCGCGCCCTGACACGTACGCTCCCCCTAAAGCGTTGTCGTACCCTCCCGTGCACCCTAAACCGTCCCCGTCCCCTACCCCTAACCCTAGCCCGAACCCTAACCCTAACCCTTCCCCGAAGCCTGACCCTCAACCGTTCCATAATCCTAACCCGTACGCTAACACTAACCCGCGCCCTGACACGTACGCTCCCCCTAAAGCGTTGTCGTACCCTCCCTTGTACCCTAAACCGTCCCCGTCCCCTAACCCTAACCCTAGCCCGAACCCTAACCCTAACCCTTCCCCGAAGCCTGACCCTCACCCGTCCCCTAATCCTAACCCGTACGCTAACACTAACCCGCGCCCTCACACGTACGCTCCCCCTAAAGCGTTTCCGTACCCTCCCCTGGACCCTAAACCGTCCCCGTTCCCTAACCCTAACCCTAGCCTGAACCCTAACCCTAAACCTTCCCCGAAACCTGACCCTCACCCGTCCCCTAATCCTAACCCGTACGCTAACACTAACCTGTGCCCTCACACGTACGCTCCCCCAAAAGCGTTGTCATACCCTTCCCTGGACCGTAAACCGTCCCCATCCCCTAAACCTAACCCTACCCCGAACCCTAACCCTAACCCTTCCCCGAAGCCTGACCCTCACCCGTCCCCTAATCCTAACCCGTACGCTAACACTAACCCGCGCCCTCACATGTACCATCCCCTTAAAGCGTTGTCGTAACCTCACCTGGACCCTAAACCGTCCCCGTCCCCTAACCCTAACCCTAGCCCGAACCCTAACCCTAACACTTCCCCGAAGCCTGACACTCACCCGTCCCCTAATCGTCACTCGTACGCTAACACTAACCCGCGCCCTCACACGTACGCTCCCCCTAAAGCGTTGTCGTACCCTCCCCTGGACGCTACACCGTGTCCGTCCCCTAACCCTAACCCTAGCCCGAACCCTAACTCTAACCCTTCCCCGAAGCCTGACCCTCACCCGTCCCCTAATCCTAACACGTACGCTAACACTAACCCATGCCCTCACGCGTACGCTCCCCCTAAAGAGTTGTCGTACCCTCCTCTGGACCCTAAACCGTCCCCGTCGCCTAACCCTAACCCTAGCCCGAACCCTAACCCTAACACTTCCCCGAAGCCTAACCCTCACCCGTCCCCTAATCCTAACCCGTACGCTAACACTAACCCGCGCCCTCACGCGTACGCTCCCCCTAAAGTGTTGTCGTACCCTCCCCTGGTACTAAACCGTCCCCGTCCCCTAACCCTAACCCTAGCCCGAACCCTAACCCTAACCCTTCCCCGAAGCCTGATCCTCAACCGTCCCCTAATCGTAACCCGTACGCTAACACTAACCTGCGCCCTCACGCGTACGCTCCCCCTAAAGTGTTGTCGTATCCTCCCCTGGACTCTAAACTGTCCCCGTCCCCTAACCCTAACCCTAGCCCGAACCCTAACCCTAACCCTTCCCCGAAGCCTGACCCTCACCCATCCCCTAATCCTAACCCGTACACTAACACTAACCCGCGCCCACACGCGTACGCTCCCCCTAATGCGTTGTCGTACCCTCCCCTGGACCCTAAACCGTACCCGTCCCCTAACCCTAACCCTAGCCCGAACCCTAACCCTAACCCTTCCCCGAATCCTGACTCTCACCCGTCCCCTAATCCTAACCCGTACGCTAACACTAACCTGTGCCCTCACACGTACGCTCCCCGAAAAGCGTTGTCGTACCCTTCCCTGGACCGTAAACCGTCCCCGTCCCCTAACCCTAACCCTAGCCCGAACCCTAAACCTAACCCTTCCCCGAAGCCTGACCCTCACCCGTCCCCTAATCCTAACCCGTACGCTAACACTAACCCGCGCCCTCACACGTACGCTCCCCCTAAAGCGTTGTCGTAACCTCACCTGGACCCTAAACCGTCCCCGTCCCCTAACCCTAACCCTAGCCCGAACCCTAACCCTAACACTTCCCCGAAGCCTGACACTCACCCGTCCCATAATAGTCACTCGTACGCTAACACTAACCCGCGCCCTCACACGTACGCTCCCCCTAAAGCGTTGTCGTACCCTCCCCTGGACGCTACACCGTGTCCGTCCCCTAACCCTAACCCTAGCCCGAACCCTAAACCTAACCCTTCCCCGAAGCCTGACCCTCACCCGTCCCCTAATCCTAACCCGTACGCTAACACTAACCCGCGCCCTCACACATACGCTCCCCCTAAAGCGTTGTCGTAACCTCACCTGGACCCTAAACCGTCCCCGTCCCCTAACACTAACCCTAGCCCGAACCCTAACCCTAACACTTCCCCGAAGCCTGACACTCACCCGTCCCATAATAGTCACTCGTACGCTAACACTAACCCGCGCCCTCACACGTACGCTCCCCCTAAAGCGTTGTCGTACCCTCCCCTGGACGCTACACCGTGTCCGTCCCCTAACCCTAACCCTAGCCCGAACCCTAACCCTAACCCTTCCCCGAAGCCTGACCCTCACCCGTCCCCTAATCCTAACCCGTATGCTAACATTAAACCGCCCCCTCACGCGTACGCTCCCCCTAAAGTGTTGTCGTACCCTCCCCTGGACCCTAAACCGTCCCCGTCCCCTAATCCTAACCCTAGCCCTAACCCTAACCATAACCCTTCCCCGAAGCCTGAACCTCACCCGTCCCCTAATCCTAACCCGTACGCTAACACTAACCCGTGCCCTCACACGTACGCTCCCCCTAAAGAGTTGTCGTACCCTCCTCTGGACCCTAAACCGTCCCCGTCGCCTAACCCTAACCCTAGCCCGAACCCTAACCCTAACCCTTCCCCGAAGCCTGACCCTCACCCGTCCCCTAATCCTAACACGTACGCTAACACTAACCTACGCCCTCACGCGTACGCTCCCCCTAAAGCGTTGTCGTATCCTCCCCTGGACCCTAAACCGTCCCTGTCGCCTAACCCTAACCCTAGCCCGAACCCTAACCCTAACCCTTCCCCGAAGCCTGACCCTCACCCGTCCCCTAATCCTAACACGTACGCTAACATTAACCCGCCCCCTCACGCGTACGCTCCCCCTAAAGTGTTGTCGTACCCTCCCCTGGACTCTAAACCGTCCCCGTCCCCTAACCCTAACCCTAGCCCGAACCCTAACCCTAACCCTTCCCCGAAGCCTGACCCTCACCCATCCCCTAATCCTAACCCGTACACTAACACTAACCCGCGCCCTAACGCCTACGCTCCCCCTAATGCGTTGTCGTACCCTCCCCTGGACCCTGAACCGTCCCCGTCCCCTAACCCTAACCCTAGCCCGAACCCTAACCCTAACCCTTCCCCGAATCCTGACCCTCACCCGTCCCCTAATCCTAACCCGTACGCTAACACTAACCTGTGCCCTCACACGTACGCTCCCCCAAAAGCGTTGTCGTACCCTTCCCTGGACAGTAAACCGTCCCCGTCCCCTAACCCTAACCCTAGCCCGAACCCTAACCCTAACCCTTCCCCGAAGCCTGACCCTCACCCGTCCCCTAATCCTAACCCGTACGCTAACACTAACCCGCGCCCTCACACGTACGCTCCCCCTAAAGCGTTGTCGTAACCTCACCTGGACCCTAAACCGTCCCCGTCCCCTAACCCTAACCCTAGCCCGAACCCTAACCCTAACCCTTCCCCGAAGCCTGACACTCACCCGTCCCATAATCGACACTCGTACGCTAACACTAACCCGCGCCCTCACACGTACGCTCCCCCTAAAGCGTTGTCATACCCTCCCCTGGACGCTACACCGTGTCCGTCCCCTAACCCTAACCCTAGCCCGAACCCTAACCCTAACCCTTCCCCGGAGCCTGACCCTCACCCGTCCCCTAATCCTAACCCGTATGCTAACATTAACCCGCGCCCTCACACGTACGCTCCCCCTAAAGCGTTGTCGTACACTCCCCTGGACCCTAAACCGTCCCCGTCCCCTAACCCTAACCCTAGCCCGAACCCTAACCCTAACCATTCCCCGAAGCCTGATCCTCACCCGTCGCCTAATCCTAACCCGTACGCTAACACTAACCCGCGCCCTCATGCGTACGCTCCCCCTAAAGCATTGTCGTACCCTCCTCTGGACCCTAAACAGTCCCCGTCCCCTAACCCTAACCCTAGCCCGAACCCTAACCCTAACACTTCCCCGAAGCCTGACCTTCACCCGTCCCCTAATCCTAACCCGTACGCTACCACTAACCCGCGCCCTCACGCGTACGCTCCCCCTAAAGCGTTGTGGTACCCTCCCCTGGACCCTAAACCGTCCCCGTCGCCTAACCCTAACCCTAGCCCGAACCCTAACCCTAACCCTAACCCTTCCCCGAAGCCTGACCCTCACCCGTCCCCTAATCCTAACCCGTACGCTAACACTAACCCGCGCCCTCACACGAACGCTCCCCCTAAAGCGTTGTTGTACACTCCCCTGGACCCTAAACCGTCCCCGACTCCTAACCCTAACCCTTGCACGAACCCTAACCCTAACCCTTCCCCGAAGCCTGACCCTCACCCGTGACCTAATCCTAACCCGTACGCTAACACTAACCCGTGCCCTCACACGTATGCACCCCCTAAAGCGTTGTCGTACCCTCCCCTGGACCCTAAACCGTCCCCGTCCCCTAAACCTAACAATAGCCCGAACCCTAACCCTAATCCTTCCCCGAAGCCTGACCCTCAACTGTCCCCTAATCCTAACCCGTACGCTAATACTAACCCGCGCCCTCACACTTACGCTCCCCCTAAAGCGTTGTCGTACCCTCCCCTGTACCCTAAACCGTCCCCGTCCCCTAACCCTAACCCTAGCCCGAACCCTAACACTAACCCTTCCCCGAAGCCTGACCCTCACCCGTCCCCTAAACGTCACCCGTACGCTAACACTAACTCGCGCCCTCACACGTACGCTCCCCCTAAAGCGTTGTCGTACCCTCCCCTGGACCCTAAACCATCCCCGTCCCCAACCCTAACCCTAGCCCGAACCCTAACCCTAAAGCTTCCCCGAAGCCTGACCCTCACCCGTCCCTAATCCTAAACCGTACGCTAACAGTAACCCGCGCCCTCACACGTACGCTACCCGTAAAGCATTGTCGTACCTTCCCCTGGACCCTAAACCGTCACCGTCCCCTAACCCTAACCCTAGCCCGAACCCTAACCCTAACCCTCCCCGAAGCCTGACCCTCAACCGTCCCCTAATCCTAACCCGTATGCTAACACTAATCCGCGCGCTCATACGTACGCTCCCCCTAAAGCGTTGTCGTACCCTCCCCTGGACCCGAAACCGTCCCCGTCCCCTAACCCTAACCCTAGCCCGAACCCTAACCCTAACACTTCCCCGAAGCCTGACACTCACCCGTCCCCTAATCGTCACTCGTACGCTAACACTAACCCGCGCCCTCACACGTACGCTCCCCCTAAAGCGTTGTCGTACCCTCCCCTGGACGCTACACCGTGTCCGTCCCCTAACCCTAACCCTAGCCCGAACCCTAACCCTAACTCTTCCCCAAAGCCTGACCCTCACCCATTCCCTAATCCTAACCCGTACACTAACACTAACCCGTGCCCACACGCGTACGCTCCCCCTAATGCGTTGTCGTACCCTCCCCTGGACCCTAAACCGTACCCGTCCCCTAACCCTAACCCTAGCCCGAACCCTAACCCTAACCCTTCCCCGAATCCTGACCCTCACCCGTCCCCTTATCCTAACCCGTACGCTAACACTAACCCGCGCCCTGACGCGTACGCTCCCCCTAAAGCGTTTTCGTACACTCCCCTGGACCCTAAACCGTCCCCGTCCCCTAACCCTAACCCTAGCCCGAACCCTAACCCTAACCCTTCCCCGAAGCCTGACCTTCACCCGTCCCCTAATCCTAACCCGTACGCTAACACTAACCCGCGCCCTCACACGTACGCTCCCCCTAAAGCGTTGTCGTACCCTCCCGTGCACCCTAAACCATCCCCGTCACCTAACCCTAACCCTAGCCCGAACCCTAACCCTAACCCTTCCCCGAAGCCTGACCCTCACCCGTCCCCTAATCCTAACCCGTATGCTAACACTAATCCGCGCCCTCATAAGTACGCTCCCCCTAAAGCGTTGTCGAACCCTCCCCTGGACCCTAAACTGTCCCCGTCCCCTATCCCTAACCCTAGCCCGAACCCTAACCCTAACCCTTCCCCGAATCCTGACCTTCACCCGTCCCCTAATCCTAACCCGTACGCTAACACTAACCCGCGCCCTCACGCGTACGCTCCCCCTAAAGCGTTGTGGTACCCTCCCCTGGACCCTAAACCGTCCCCGTCCCCTAACCCTAACCCTAGCCCGAACCCTAACCATAACCCTTCCCCGAAGCCTGACCCTCACACGTCCCCTAATCCTAACCCGTACGCTAACACTAACCCGCGCCCTCACGCGTACGCTCCCCCTAAATCGTTGTCGTACCCTCCCATGGACTCTAAACCGTCCCTGTCCCCTAACCCTAAACCTAGCCCGAACCCTAGCCCTAACCCTTCCCCGAAGCCTGACCCTCACCCATCCCCTAATCCTAACCCGTACACTAACACTAACCCGCGCCCTCACGCGTATGCTCCCCCTAATGCGTTGTCGTACCCTCCCCTGGACCCTAAACCGTCCCCGTCCCCTAACCCTAACCCTAGCCCGAACCCTAACCCTAACACTTCCCCGAAGCCTGACCCTCACCCGTCCCCTAATCCTAACCCGTACGCTAACACTAACCCGCGCCCAGACACGTACGCTCCCCCTAAAGCGTTGTCGTACCCTCCCGTGCACCCTAAACCGTCCCCGTCCCCTACCCCTAACCCTAGCCCGAACCCTAACCCTAACCCTTCCCCGAAGCCTGACCCTCAACCGTTCCATAATCCTAACCCGTACGCTAACACTAACCCGCGCCCTGACACGTACGCTCCCCCTAAAGCGTTGTCGTACCCTCCCCTGTACCCTAAACCGTCCCCGTCGCCTAACCCTAACCCTAGCCCGAACCCTAACCCTAACCCTTCCCCGAAGCCTGACCCTCACCCGTCCCCTAATCCTAACCCGTACGCTAACACTAACCCGCGCCCTCACACGTACGCTCCCCCTAAAGCGTTTCCGTACCCTCCCCTGGACCCTAAACCGTCCCCGTTCCCTAACCCTAACCCTAGCCTGAACCCTAACCCTAAACCTTCCCCGAAACCTGACCCTCACCCGTCCCCTAATCCTAACCCGTACGCTAACACTAACCTGTGCCCTCACACGTACGCTCCCCCAAAAGCGTTGTCATACCCTTCCCTGGACCGTAAACCGTCCCCATCCCCTAAACCTAACCCTACCCGGAACCCTAACCCTAACCCTTCCCCGAAGCCTGACCCTCACCCGTCCCCTAATCCTAACCCGTACGCTAACACTAACCCGCGCCCTCACATGTACCATCCCCTTAAAGCGTTGTCGTAACCTCACCTGGACCCTAAACCGTCCCCGTCCCCTAACCCTAACCCTAGCCCGAACCCTAACCCTAACACTTCCCCGAAGCCTGACACTCACCCGTCCCCTAATCGTCACTCGTACGCTAACACTAACCCGCGCCCTCACACGTACGCTCCCCCTAAAGCGTTGTCGTACCCTCCCCTGGACGCTACACCGTGTCCGTCCCCTAACCCTAACCCTAGCCCGAACCCTAACTCTAACCCTTCCCCGAAGCCTGACCCTCACCCGTCCCCTAATCCTAACACGTACGCTAACACTAACCCATGCCCTCACGCGTACGCTCCCCCTAAAGAGTTGTCGTACCCTCCTCTGGACCCTAAACCGTCCCCGTCGCCTAACCCTAACCCTAGCCCGAACCCTAACCCTAACACTTCCCCGAAGCCTAACCCTCACCCGTCCCCTAATCCTAACCCGTACGCTAACACTAACCCGCGCCCTCACGCGTACGCTCCCCCTAAAGTGTTGTCGTACCCTCCCCTGGTACTAAACCGTCCCCGTCCCCTAACCCTAACCCTAGCCCGAACCCTAACCCTAACCCTTCCCCGAAGCCTGATCCTCAACCGTCCCCTAATCGTAACCCGTACGCTAACACTAACCTGCGCCCTCACGCGTACGCTCCCCCTAAAGTGTTGTCGTATCCTCCCCTGGACTCTAAACTGTCCCCGTCCCCTAACCCTAACCCTAGCCCGAACCCTAACCCTAACCCTTCCCCGAAGCCTGACCCTCACCCATCCCCTAATCCTAACCCGTACACTAACACTAACCCGCGCCCACACGCGTACGCTCCCCCTAATGCGTTGTCGTACCCTCCCCTGGACCCTAAACCGTACCCGTCCCCTAACCCTAACCCTAGCCCGAACCCTAACCCTAACCCTTCCCCGAATCCTGACTCTCACCCGTCCCCTAATCCTAACCCGTACGCTAACACTAACCTGTGCCCTCACACGTACGCTCCCCGAAAAGCGTTGTCGTACCCTTCCCTGGACCGTAAACCGTCCCCGTCCCCTAACCCTAACCCTAGCCCGAACCCTAAACCTAACCCTTCCCCGAAGCCTGACCCTCACCCGTCCCCTAATCCTAACCCGTACGCTAACACTAACCCGCGCCCTCACACGTACGCTCCCCCTAAAGCGTTGTCGTAACCTCACCTGGACCCTAAACCGTCCCCGTCCCCTAACCCTAACCCTAGCCCGAACCCTAACCCTAACACTTCCCCGAAGCCTGACACTCACCCGTCCCATAATAGTCACTCGTACGCTAACACTAACCCGCGCCCTCACACGTACGCTCCCCCTAAAGCGTTGTCGTACCCTCCCCTGGACGCTACACCGTGTCCGTCCCCTAACCCTAACCCTAGCCCGAACCCTAAACCTAACCCTTCCCCGAAGCCTGACCCTCACCCGTCCCCTAATCCTAACCCGTACGCTAACACTAACCCGCGCCCTCACACATACGCTCCCCCTAAAGCGTTGTCGTAACCTCACCTGGACCCTAAACCGTCCCCGTCCCCTAACACTAACCCTAGCCCGAACCCTAACCCTAACACTTCCCCGAAGCCTGACACTCACCCGTCCCATAATAGTCACTCGTACGCTAACACTAACCCGCGCCCTCACACGTACGCTCCCCCTAAAGCGTTGTCGTACCCTCCCCTGGACGCTACACCGTGTCCGTCCCCTAACCCTAACCCTAGCCCGAACCCTAACCCTAACCCTTCCCCGAAGCCTGACCCTCACCCGTCCCCTAATCCTAACCCGTATGCTAACATTAAACCGCCCCCTCACGCGTACGCTCCCCCTAAAGTGTTGTCGTACCCTCCCCTGGACCCTAAACCGTCCCCGTCCCCTAATCCTAACCCTAGCCCTAACCCTAACCATAACCCTTCCCCGAAGCCTGAACCTCACCCGTCCCCTAATCCTAACCCGTACGCTAACACTAACCCGTGCCCTCACACGTACGCTCCCCCTAAAGAGTTGTCGTACCCTCCTCTGGACCCTAAACCATCCCCGTCGCCTAACCCTAACCCTAGCCCGAACCCTAACCCTAACCCTTCCCCGAAGCCTGACCCTCACCCGTCCCCTAATCCTAACACGTACGCTAACACTAACCTACGCCCTCACGCGTACGCTCCCCCTAAAGCGTTGTCGTATCCTCCCCTGGACCCTAAACCGTCCCTGTCGCCTAACCCTAACCCTAGCCCGAACCCTAACCCTAACCCTTCCCCGAAGCCTGACCCTCACCCGTCCCCTAATCCTAACACGTACGCTAACATTAACCCGCCCCCTCACGCGTACGCTCCCCCTAAAGTGTTGTCGTACCCTCCCCTGGACTCTAAACCGTCCCCGTCCCCTAACCCTAACCCTAGCCCGAACCCTAACCCTAACCCTTCCCCGAAGCCTGACCCTCACCCATCCCCTAATCCTAACCCGTACACTAACACTAACCCGCGCCCTAACGCCTATGCTCCCCCTAATGCGTTGTCGTACCCTCCCCTGGACCCTGAACCGTCCCCGTCCCCTAACCCTAACCCTAGCCCGAACCCTAACCCTAACCCTTCCCCGAATCCTGACCCTCACCCGTCCCCTAATCCTAACCCGTACGCTAACACTAACCTGTGCCCTCACACGTACGCTCCCCCAAAAGCGTTGTCGTACCCTTCCCTGGACAGTAAACCGTCCCCGTCCCCTAACCCTAACCCTAGCCCGAACCCTAACCCTAACCCTTCCCCGAAGCCTGACCCTCACCCGTCCCCTAATCCTAACCCGTACGCTAACACTAACCCGCGCCCTCACACGTACGCTCCCCCTAAAGCGTTGTCGTAACCTCACCTGGACCCTAAACCGTCCCCGTCCCCTAACCCTAACCCTAGCCCGAACCCTAACCCTAACCCTTCCCCGAAGCCTGACACTCACCCGTCCCATAATCGTCACTCGTACGCTAACACTAACCCGCGCCCTCACACGTACGCTCCCCCTAAAGCGTTGTCATACCCTCCCCTGGACGCTACACCGTGTCCGTCCCCTAACCCTAACCCTAGCCCGAACCCTAACCCTAACCCTTCCCCGGAGCCTGACCCTCACCCGTCCCCTAATCCTAACCCGTATGCTAACATTAACCCGCGCCCTCACACGTACGCTCCCCCTAAAGCGTTGTCGTACACTCCCCTGGACCCTAAACCGTCCCCGTCCCCTAACCCTAACCCTAGCCCGAACCCTAACCCTAACCATTCCCCGAAGCCTGATCCTCACCCGTCGCCTAATCCTAACCCGTACGCTAACACTAACCCGCGCCCTCATGCGTACGCTCCCCCTAAAGCATTGTCGTACCCTCCTCTGGACCCTAAACAGTCCCCGTCCCCTAACCCTAACCCTAGCCCGAACCCTAACCCTAACACTTCCCCGAAGCCTGACCTTCACCCGTCCCCTAATCCTAACCCGTACGCTACCACTAACCCGCGCCCTCACGCGTACGCTCCCCCTAAAGCGTTGTGGTACCCTCCCCTGGACCCTAAACCGTCCCCGTCGCCTAACCCTAACCCTAGCCCGAACCCTAACCCTAACCCTAACCCTTCCCCGAAGCCTGACCCTCACCCGTCCCCTAATCCTAACCCGTACGCTAACACTAACCCGCGCCCTCACACGAACGCTCCCCCTAAAGCGTTGTCGTACACTCCCCTGGACCCTAAACCGTCCCCGACTCCTAACCCTAACCCTTGCACGAACCCTAACCCTAACCCTTCCCCGAAGCCTGACCCTCACCCGTGACCTAATCCTAACCCGTACGCTAACACTAACCCGTGCCCTCACACGTATGCACCCCCTAAAGCGTTGTCGTACCCTCCCCTGGACCCTAAACCGTCCCCGTCCCCTAACCCTAAAAATAGCCCGAACCCTAACCCTAATCCTTCCCCGAAGCCTGACCCTCAACTGTCCCCTAATCCTAACCCGTACGCTAACACTAACCCGCGCCCTCACACATACGCTCCCCCTAAAGCGTTGTCGTAACCTCACCTGGACCCTAAACCGTCCCCGTCCCCTAACACTAACCCTAGCCCGAACCCTAACCCTAACACTTCCCCGAAGCCTGACACTCACCCGTCCCATAATAGTCACTCGTACGCTAACACTAACCCGCGCCCTCACACGTACGCTCCCCCTAAAGCGTTGTCGTACCCTCCCCTGGACGCTACACCGTGTCCGTCCCCTAACCCTAACCCTAGCCCGAACCCTAACCCTAACCCTTCCCCGAAGCCTGACCCTCACCCGTCCCCTAATCCTAACCCGTATGCTAACATTAAACCGCCCCCTCACGCGTACGCTCCCCCTAAAGTGTTGTCGTACCCTCCCCTGGACCCTAAACCGTCCCCGTCCCCTAATCCTAACCCTAGCCCTAACCCTAACCATAACCCTTCCCCGAAGCCTGAACCTCACCCGTCCCCTAATCCTAACCCGTACGCTAACACTAACCCGTGCCCTCACACGTACGCTCCCCCTAAAGAGTTGTCGTACCCTCCTCTGGACCCTAAACCGTCCCCGTCGCCTAACCCTAACCCTAGCCCGAACCCTAACCCTAACCCTTCCCCGAAGCCTGACCCTCACCCGTCCCCTAATCCTAACACGTACGCTAACACTAACCTACGCCCTCACGCGTACGCTCCCCCTAAAGCGTTGTCGTATCCTCCCCTGGACCCTAAACCGTCCCTGTCGCCTAACCCTAACCCTAGCCCGAACCCTAACCCTAACCCTTCCCCGAAGCCTGACCCTCACCCGTCCCCTAATCCTAACACGTACGCTAACATTAACCCGCCCCCTCACGCGTACGCTCCCCCTAAAGTGTTGTCGTACCCTCCCCTGGACTCTAAACCGTCCCCGTCCCCTAACCCTAACCCTAGCCCGAACCCTAACCCTAACCCTTCCCCGAAGCCTGACCCTCACCCATCCCCTAATCCTAACCCGTACACTAACACTAACCCGCGCCCTAACGCCTACGCTCCCCCTAATGCGTTGTCGTACCCTCCCCTGGACCCTGAACCGTCCCCGTCCCCTAACCCTAACCCTAGCCCGAACCCTAACCCTAACCCTTCCCCGAATCCTGACCCTCACCCGTCCCCTAATCCTAACCCGTACGCTAACACTAACCTGTGCCCTCACACGTACGCTCCCCCAAAAGCGTTGTCGTACCCTTCCCTGGACAGTAAACCGTCCCCGTCCCCTAACCCTAACCCTAGCCCGAACCCTAACCCTAACCCTTCCCCGAAGCCTGACCCTCACCCGTCCCCTAATCCTAACCCGTACGCTAACACTAACCCGCGCCCTCACACGTACGCTCCCCCTAAAGCGTTGTCGTAACCTCACCTGGACCCTAAACCGTCCCCGTCCCCTAACCCTAACCCTAGCCCGAACCCTAACCCTAACCCTTCCCCGAAGCCTGACACTCACCCGTCCCATAATCGTCACTCGTACGCTAACACTAACCCGCGCCCTCACACGTACGCTCCCCCTAATGCGTTGTCGTACCCTCCCCTGGACCCTGAACCGTCCCCGTCCCCTAACCCTAACCCTAGCCCGAACCCTAACCCTAACCCTTCCCCGAATCCTGACCCTCACCCGTCCCCTAATCCTAACCCGTACGCTAACACTAACCTGTGCCCTCACACGTACGCTCCCCCAAAAGCGTTGTCGTACCCTTCCCTGGACAGTAAACCGTCCCCGTCCCCTAACCCTAACCCTAGCCCGAACCCTAACCCTAACCCTTCCCCGAAGCCTGACCCTCACCCGTCCCCTAATCCTAACCCGTACGCTAACACTAACCCGCGCCCTCACACGTACGCTCCCCCTAAAGCGTTGTCGTAACCTCACCTGGACCCTAAACCGTCCCCGTCCCCTAACCCTAACCCTAGCCCGAACCCTAACCCTAACCCTTCCCCGGAGCCTGACCCTCACCCGTCCCCTAATCCTAACCCGTATGCTAACATTAACCCGCGCCCTCACACGTACGCTCCCCCTAAAGCGTTGTCGTACACTCCCCTGGACCCTAAACCGTCCCCGTCCCCTAACCCTAACCCTAGCCCGAACCCTAAACCTAACCATTCCCCGAAGCCTGATCCTCACCCGTCGCCTAATCCTAACCCGTACGCTAACACTAACCCGCGCCCTCATGCGTACGCTCCCCCTAAAGCATTGTCGTACCCTCCTCTGGACCCTAAACAGTCCCCGTCCCCTAACCCTAACCCTAGCCCGAACCCTAACCCTAACACTTCCCCGAAGCCTGACCTTCACCCGTCCCCTAATCCTAACCCGTACGCTACCACTAACCCGCGCCCTCACGCGTACGCTCCCCCTAAAGCGTTGTGGTACCCTCCCCTGGACCCTAAACCGTCCCCGTCGCCTAACCCTAACCCTAGCCCGAACCCTAACCCTAACCCTAACCCTTCCCCGAAGCCTGACCCTCACCCGTCCCCTAATCCTAACCCGTACGCTAACACTAACCCGCGCCCTCACACGAACGCTCCCCCTAAAGCGTTGTTGTACACTCCCCTGGACCCTAAACCGTCCCCGACTCCTAACCCTAACCCTTGCACGAACCCTAACCCTAACCCTTCCCCGAAGCCTGACCCTCACCCGTGACCTAATCCTAACCCGTACGCTAACACTAACCCGTGCCCTCACACGTATGCACCCCCTAAAGCGTTGTCGTACCCTCCCCTGGACCCTAAACCGTCCCCGTCCCCTAACCCTAACAATAGCCCGAACCCTAACCCTAATCCTTCCCCGAAGCCTGACCCTCAACTGTCCCCTAATCCTAACCCGTACGCTAATACTAACCCGCGCCCTCACACTTACGCTCCCCCTAAAGCGTTGTCGTACCCTCCCCTGTACCCTAAACCGTCCCCGTCCCCTAACCCTAACCCTAGCCCGAACCCTAACACTAACCTTTCCCCGAAGCCTGACCCTCACCCGTCCCCTAAACGTCACCCGTACGCTAACACTAACTCGCGCCCTCACACGTACGCTCCCCCTAAAGCGTTGTCGTACCCTCCCCTGGACCCTAAACCATCCCCGTCCCCAACCCTAACCCTAGCCCGAACCCTAACCCTAAAGCTTCCCCGAAGCCTGACCCTCACCCGTCCCTAATCCTAAACCGTACGCTAACAGTAACCCGCGCCCTCACACGTACGCTACCCGTAAAGCATTGTCGTACCTTCCCCTGGACCCTAAACCGTCACCGTCCCCTAACCCTAACCCTAGCCCGAACCCTAACCCTAACCCTCCCCGAAGCCTGACCCTCAACCGTCCCCTAATCCTAACCCGTATGCTAACACTAATCCGCGCGCTCATACGTACGCTCCCCCTAAAGCGTTGTCGTACCCTCCCCTGGACCCGAAACCGTCCCCGTCCCCTAACCCTAACCCTAGCCCGAACCCTAACCCTAACACTTCCCCGAAGCCTGACACTCACCCGTCCCCTAATCGTCACTCGTACGCTAACACTAACCCGCGCCCTCACACGTACGCTCCCCCTAAAGCGTTGTCGTACCCTCCCCTGGACGCTACACCGTGTCCGTCCCCTAACCCTAACCCTAGCCCGAACCCTAACCCTAACTCTTCCCCAAAGCCTGACCCTCACCCATCCCCTAATCCTAACCCGTACACTAACACTAACCCGTGCCCACACGCGTACGCTCCCCCTAATGCGTTGTCGTACCCTCCCCTGGACCCTAAACCGTACCCGTCCCCTAACCCTAACCCTAGCCCGAACCCTAACCCTAACCCTTCCCCGAATCCTGACCCTCACCCGTCCCCTTATCCTAACCCGTACGCTAACACTAACCCGCGCCCTGACGCGTACGCTCCCCCTAAAGCGTTTTCGTACACTCCCCTGGACCCTAAACCGTCCCCGTCCCCTAACCCTAACCCTAGCCCGAACCCTAACCCTAACCCTTCCCCGAAGCCTGACCTTCACCCGTCCCCTAATCCTAACCCGTACGCTAACACTAACCCGCGCCCTCACACGTACGCTCCCCCTAAAGCGTTGTCGTACCCTCCCGTGCACCCTAAACCATCCCCGTCACCTAACCCTAACCCTAGCCCGAACCCTAACCCTAACCCTTCCCCGAAGCCTGACCCTCACCCGTCCCCTAATCCTAACCCGTATGCTAACACTAATCCGCGCCCTCATAAGTACGCTCCCCCTAAAGCGTTGTCGTACCCTCCCCTGGACCCTAAACTGTCCCCGTCCCCTATCCCTAACCCTAGCCCGAACCCTAACCCTAACCCTTCCCCGAATCCTGACCTTCACCCGTCCCCTAATCCTAACCCGTACGCTAACACTAACCCGCGCCCTCACGCGTACGCTCCCCCTAAAGCGTTGTGGTACCCTCCCCTGGACCCTAAACCGTCCCCGTCCCCTAACCCTAACCCTAGCCCGAACCCTAACCATAACCCTTCCCCGAAGCCTGACCCTCACACGTCCCCTAATCCTAACCCGTACGCTAACACTAACCCGCGCCCTCACGCGTACGCTCCCCCTAAATCGTTGTCGTACCCTCCCATGGACTCTAAACCGTCCCTGTCCCCTAACCCTAAACCTAGCCCGAACCCTAGCCCTAACCCTTCCCCGAAGCCTGACCCTCACCCATCCCCTAATCCTAACCCGTACACTAACACTAACCCGCGCCCTCACGCGTATGCTCCCCCTAATGCGTTGTCGTACCCTCCCCTGGACCCTAAACCGTCCCCGTCCCCTAACCCTAACCCTAGCCCGAACCCTAACCCTAACACTTCCCCGAAGCCTGACCCTCACCCGTCCCCTAATCCTAACCCGTACGCTAACACTAACCCGCGCCCAGACACGTACGCTCCCCCTAAAGCGTTGTCGTACCCTCCCGTGCACCCTAAACCGTCCCCGTCCCCTACCCCTAACCCTAGCCCGAACCCTAACCCTAACCCTTCCCCGAAGCCTGACCCTCAACCGTTCCATAATCCTAACCCGTACGCTAACACTAACCCGCGCCCTGACACGTACGCTCCCCCTAAAGCGTTGTCGTACCCTCCCCTGTACCCTAAACCGTCCCCGTCGCCTAACCCTAACCCTAGCCCGAACCCTAACCCTAACCCTTCCCCGAAGCCTGACCCTCACCCGTCCCCTAATCCTAACCCGTACGCTAACACTAACCCGCGCCCTCACACGTACGCTCCCCCTAAAGCGTTTCCGTACCCTCCCCTGGACCCTAAACCGTCCCCGTTCCCTAACCCTAACCCTAGCCTGAACCCTAACCCTAAACCTTCCCCGAAACCTGACCCTCACCCGTCCCCTAATCCTAACCCGTACGCTAACACTAACCTGTGCCCTCACACGTACGCTCCCCCAAAAGCGTTGTCATACCCTTCCCTGGACCGTAAACCGTCCCCATCCCCTAAACCTAACCCTACCCGGAACCCTAACCCTAACCCTTCCCCGAAGCCTGACCCTCACCCGTCCCCTAATCCTAACCCGTACGCTAACACTAACCCGCGCCCTCACATGTACCATCCCCTTAAAGCGTTGTCGTAACCTCACCTGGACCCTAAACCGTCCCCGTCCCCTAACCCTAACCCTAGCCCGAACCCTAACCCTAACACTTCCCCGAAGCCTGACACTCACCCGTCCCCTAATCGTCACTCGTACGCTAACACTAACCCGCGCCCTCACACGTACGCTCCCCCTAAAGCGTTGTCGTACCCTCCCCTGGACGCTACACCGTGTCCGTCCCCTAACCCTAACCCTAGCCCGAACCCTAACTCTAACCCTTCCCCGAAGCCTGACCCTCACCCGTCCCCTAATCCTAACACGTACGCTAACACTAACCCATGCCCTCACGCGTACGCTCCCCCTAAAGAGTTGTCGTACCCTCCTCTGGACCCTAAACCGTCCCCGTCGCCTAACCCTAACCCTAGCCCGAACCCTAACCCTACCACTTCCCCGAAGCCTAACCCTCACCCGTCCCCTAATCCTAACCCGTACGCTAACACTAACCCGCGCCCTCACGCGTACGCTCCCCCTAAAGTGTTGTCGTACCCTCCCCTGGTACTAAACCGTCCCCGTCCCCTAACCCTAACCCTAGCCCGAACCCTAACCCTAACCCTTCCCCGAAGCCTGATCCTCAACCGTCCCCTAATCGTAACCCGTACGCTAACACTAACCTGCGCCCTCACGCGTACGCTCCCCCTAAAGTGTTGTCGTATCCTCCCCTGGACTCTAAACTGTCCCCGTCCCCTAACCCTAACCCTAGCCCGAACCCTAACCCTAACCCTTCCCCGAAGCCTGACCCTCACCCATCCCCTAATCCTAACCCGTACACTAACACTAACCCGCGCCCACACGCGTACGCTCCCCCTAATGCGTTGTCGTACCCTCCCCTGGACCCTAAACCGTACCCGTCCCCTAACCCTAACCCTAGCCCGAACCCTAACCCTAACCCTTCCCCGAATCCTGACTCTCACCCGTCCCCTAATCCTAACCCGTACGCTAACACTAACCTGCGCCCTCACACGTACGCTCCCCCTAAAGCGTTGTCGTACCCTCCCCTGGACCCTAAACCGTCCCCGTCCCCTAACCCTAACCCTAGCCCGAACCCTAAACCTAACCCTTCCCCGAAGCCTGACCCTCACCCGTCCCCTAATCCTAACCTGTACGCTAACACTAACCCGCGCCCTCACACGTACGCTCCCCCTAGAGCGTTGTCGTAACCTCACCTGGACCCTAAACCGTCCCCGTCCCCTAACCCTAACCCTAGCCCGAACCCTAACCCTAACACTTCCCCGAAGCCTGACACTCACCCGTCCCATAATAGTCACTCGTACGCTAACACTAACCCGCGCCCTCACACGTACGCTCCCCCTAAAGCATTGTCGTACCCTCCCCTGGACGCTACACCGTGTCCGTCCCCTAACCCTAACCCTAGCCCGAACCCTAACCCTAACCCTTCCCCGAAGCCTGACCCTCACCCGTCCCCTAATCCTAACACGTACGCTAACACTAACCTGCGCCCTCACGCGTACGCTCCCCCTAAAGCGTTGTCGTACCCTCCCCTGGACCCTAAACTGTCCCCATCCCCTAACCCTAACCCTAGCCCGGACCCTAACCATAACACTTCCCCGAAGCCTGACCCTCACCCGTCCCCTAATCCTAATACGTACGCTAACACTAACCCATGCCCTCACGCGTACGCTCCCCCTAAAGAGTTGTCGTACCCTCCTCTGGACCCTAAACCATCCCCGTCGCCTAACCCTAACCCTAGCCCGAACCCTAACCCTAACCCTTCCCCGAAGCCTGACCCTCACCCGTCCCCTAATCCTAACCCGTATGCTAACACTAATCCGCGCCCTCACGCGTACGCTCCCCCTAAAGTGTTGTCGTACCCTCCCCTGGACCCGAAACCGTCCCCGTCCCCTAACCCTAATCCTAGCCCGAACCCTAACCCTAACACTTCCCCGAATCCTGACCCTCACCCGTCCCCTAATCCTAACCCGTACGCTAACACTAACCCGCGCCCTCACGTGTACGCTCCCCCTAAAGCGTTGTGGTACCCTCCCCTGGAACCTAAACCGTCCCCGTCCCCTAACCCTAACCCTAGCCCGAACCATAACCATAACCCTTCCCCGAAGCCTGACCCTCACCCGTCCCCTAATCCTAACCCGTACGCTAACACTAACCCGCGCCCTCACGCGTACGCTCCCCCTAAAGCGTTGTCGTACCCTCCCATGGACTCTAAACCGTCCCCGTTCCCTAACCCTAACCCTAGCCCGAACCCTAGCCTTAACCCTTCCCCGAAGCCTGACCCTCACCCATCCCCTAATCCTAACCCGTACACTAACACTAACCCGCGCCCTCACGCGTACGCTCCCCCTAATGCGTTGTCGTACCCTCCCGTGGACCCTAACCCGTCCCCGTCCCCTAACCCTAACCCTAGCCCGAAACCTAACCGTAACACTTCCCCGAAGCCTGATACTCACCCGTCCCCTAATCCTAACCCGTACTCTAACACTATCCCGCGCCCTGACGCATACGCTCCCCCTAAAGCGTTGTCGTACCCTCCCGTGCACCCTAAACCGTCCCCGTCCCCTAACCCTAACCCTACCCCGAACCCTAACCCTAACCCTTCCCCGAAGCCTGACCCTCAACCGTTCCCTAATCCTAACCCGTACATTAACACTAACCCGCGCCCTGACACGTATGCTCCCCCTAAAGCGTTGTCGTACCCTCCCCTCGACCCTAAACCGTCACCGTACCCTAACCCTAACCCTACCCCGAACCCTAACCCTAACCCTTCCCCGAAGCCTGACCCTCACCCGTCCCCTAATCCTAACCCGTACGCTAACACTAACCCGCGCCCTCACACGTACGCTCCCCCTAAAGCGTTGCTGTACCCTCCCCTGGACCCTAAACCGTCCCCGTTCCCTAACCCTAACCCTAGCCTGAACCCTAACCCTAAACCTTCCCCGAAGCCTGACCCTCACCCGTCCCCTAATCCTAACCCGTACGCTAACACTAACCCGTGCCCTCACACGTACGCTCCCCCAAAAGCGTTGTCATACCCTTCCCTGGACCGTAAACCGTCCCCGTCCCCTAACCCTAACCCTAGCCCGACCCCTAACCCTAACCCTTCCCCGAAGCCTGACCTTCACCTGTCCCCTAATCCTAACCCGTACGCTAACACTAACCCGCGCCCTCACACGTACGCTCCCCCTAAAGCGTTGTCGTAACCTCACCTGGACCCTAAACCGTCCCCGTCCCCTAAACCTAGCCCGAACCCTAACCCTAACCCTTCCCCGAAGCCTGACACTCACCCGTCCCATAATCGTCACTCGTACGCTAACACTAACCCGCGCCCTCACACGTACGCTCCCCCTAAAGCGTTGTCCTACCCTCCCCTGGACGCTACACCGTGTCCGTCCCCTAACCCTAACCCTAGCCCGAACCCTAACCCTAATCCTTCCCCGAAGCCTGACCCTCACCCGTCCCCTAATCCTAACCCGTACGCTAACACTAACCCGTGCCCTCACGCGTACGCTCCCCCAAAAGCGTTGTCATACCCTTCCCTGGACCGTAAACCGTCCCCGTCCCCTAACCCTAACCCTAGCCCGACCCCTAACCCTAACCCTTCCCCGAAGCCTGACCCTCACCCGTCCCCTAATCCTAACCCGTACGCTAACACTAACCCGCGCCCTCACACGTACGCTCCCCCTAAAGCGTTGTCGTAACCTCACCTGGACACTAAACCGTCCCCGTCCCCTAACCCTAACCCTAGCCTGAACCCTAACCCTAACACTTCCCCGAAGCCTGACACTAACCCGTCCCATAATCGTCACTCGTACGCTAACACTAACCCGCGCCCTCACACGTACGCTCCCCCTAAAACGTTTTCGTACCCTCCCCTGGACGCTACACCGTGTCCGTCCCCTAACCCTAACCCTAGCCCGAACCCTAACCCTAACCCTTCCCCGAAGCCTGACCCTCACCCGTCCCCTAATCCTAACCCGTACACTAACACTAACCCGCGCCCTCACGCGTACGCTCCCCCTAATGCGTTGTCGAACCCTCCCCTGGACCCTAAACCGTCCCCGTCCCCTAACCCTAACCCTAGCCCGAACCCTAACCCTAACCCTTCCCCGAAGCCTGACCCTCACCCGTCCCCTAATCCTAACCCGTACGCTAACACTAACCCGCGCCCTCACACGTACGATCCCCTTAAAGCGTTGTCGTAACCTCACCTGGACCCTAAACCGTCCCCGTCCCCTAACCCTAACCCTAGCCCGAACCCTAACCCTAACACTTCCCCGAAGCCTGACACTCACCCGTCCCCTAATCGTCACTCGTACGCTAACACTAACCCGCGCCCTCACACGTACGCTCCCCTAAAGAGTTGTCGTACCCTCCTCTGGACCCTGAACCGTCCCCGTCGCCTAACCCTAACCCTAGCCCGAACCCTAACCCTAACACTTCCCCGAAGCCTGACCCTCACCCGTCCCCTAATCCTAATCCGTACGCTAACACTAACCCGCGCCCTCACGCGTACGCTCCCCCTAAAGTGTTGTCGTAACCTCACCTGGACCCTAAACCGTCCCTGTCCCCTAACCCTAACCCTAGCCCGAACCCTAACCCTAACACTTCCCCGAAGCCTGACCCTCACCCGTCCCCTAATCCTAACCCGTACGCTAACACTAACCTGCGCCCTCACGCGTACGCTCCCCCTAAAGTGTTGTCGTACCCTCCCCTGGACTCTAAACCGTCCCCGTCCCCTAACCCTAACCCTAGCCCGAACCCTAACCCTAACTCTTCCCTGAAGCCTGAGCCTCACCCATCCCCTAATCCTAACCCGTACACTAACACTAACCCGCGCCCACATGCGTACGCTCCCCCTAATGCGTTGTCGTACCCTCCCCTGGACCCTAAACCGTACCCGTCCCCTAACCCTAACCGTAGCCCGAACCCTAACCCTAACCCTTCCCCGAATCCTGACCCTCACACGTCCCCTTATCCTAACCCGTACGCTAACACTAACCCGCGCCCTGACGCGTACGCTCCCCCTAAAGCGTTGTCGTACCCTCCCCTGGACCCTAAACCGTCCCGGTCCCCTAACCCTAACCCTAGCCCGAACCCTAACCCTAACCCTTCCCCGAAGCCTGACCTTCACCCGTCCCCTAATCCTAACCCGTACGCTAACACTAACCCGCGCCCTCACACGTACGCTCCCCCTAAAGCGTTGTCGTACCCTCCCGTGCACCCTAAACCGTCCCCGTCCCCTATCCTAACCCTAGCCCGAACCCTAACCCTAACCCTTCCCCGAAGCCTGACCCTCAACCGTCCCCTAATCCTAACCCGTACGCTAACACTAACCCGCGCCCTCACGCGTACGCTCCCCCTAAAGCGTTGTCGTACCCTCCCATGGACTCTAAACCGTCCCCGTCCCCTAACCCTAACCCTAGCCCAAACCCTAGCCTTAACCCTTCCCCGAAGCCTGACCCTCACCCATCGCCTAATCCTAACCCGTACACTAACACTAACCCGCGCCCTCACACGTACGCTCCCCCTAAAGCGTTGCTGTACCCTCCCCTGGACCCTAAACCGTCCCCGTTCCCTAACCCTAACCCTAGCCTGAACCCTAACCCTAAACCTTCCCCGAAGCCTGACCCTCACCCGTCCCCTAATCCTAACCCGTACGCTAACACTAACCCTTGCCCTCACACGTACGCTCCCCCAAAAGCGTTGTCATACCCTTCCCTGGACCGTAAACCGTCCCCGTCCCCTAACCCTAACCCTAGCCCGAACCCTAACCTTAACCCTTCCCCGAAGCCTGACCCTCACCCGTCCCCTAATCCTAACCCGTACGCTAACACTAACCCGCGCCCTCACACGTACGCTCCCCCTAAAGCGTTGTCGTAACCTCACCTGGACCCTAAACCGTCCCCGTCCCCTAACCCTAACCCTAGCCCGAACCCTAACCCTAACCCTTCCCCGAAGCCTGACACTCACCCGTCCCATAATCGTCACTCGTACGCTAACACTAACCCGCGCCCTCACACGTACGCTCCCCCTAAAGCGTTGTCGTACCCTCCCCTGGACGCTACAACGTGTCCGTCCCCTAACCCTAACCCTAGCCCGAACCCTAACCCTAACCCTTCCCCGAAGCCTGACACTCACCCGTCCCCTAATCGTCACTCGTACGCTAACACTAACCCGCGCCCTCACACGTACGCTCCCCCTAAAGCGTTGTCGTACCCTCCCCTGGACGCTACACCGTGTCAGTCCCCTAACCCTAACCCTAGCCCAAACCCTAACCCTAACCCTTCCCCGAAGCCTGACCCTCACCCGTCCCCTAATCCTAACACGTACGCTAACACTAACCTGCTCCCTCACGCGTACGCTCCCCCTAAAGCGTTGTCGTACACTCCCCTGGACCCTAAACTGTCCCCGTACCCTAACCCTAACCCTAGCCCTAACCCTAACCATAAACCTTCCCCGAAGCCTGACCCTCACCCGTCCCCTAATCCTAACCCATACGCTAACACTAACCCATGCCCTCATGCGTACGCTCCCCCTAAAGAGTTGTCGTACCCTCCTCTGGACCCTAAACCATCCCCGTCCCCTAATCCTAACCCTAGCCCGAACCGTAACCCTAACCCTTCCCCGATGCCTGACCCTCACCCGTCCCCTAATCCTAACCCGTACGCTAACACTAACCCGCGCCCTCACGCGTACGCTCCCCCTAAAGCATTGTGGTACCCTCCCCTGGACCCTAAACCGTCCCCGTCCCCTAACCCTAACCCTAGCCCGAACCGTAACCCTAACCCTTCCCCGAAGCCTGACCCTCACCCGTCCCTTAATCCTAACCCGTACGCTAACACTAACCCACGCCTTCATGCGTACGCTCCCCCTAAAGCGTTGTGGTACCCTCCCCTGGACCCTAAACCGTCCCCTTTCCCTAACCCTAACCCTAGCCTGAACCCTAACCCTAAAACTTCCCCGAAGACTGACCCTCACCCGTCCCCTAATCCTAACCCGTATGCTAACACTAACCCGTACCCTCACACGTATGCTCCCCCAAAAGCGTTGTCATACCCTTCCCTGGACCGTAAACCATCCCCGTCCCCTAACCCTAACCCTAGCCTGAACCCTAAACCTAACCCTTCCCCGAAGCCTGACCCTCACCCGTCACCTAATCCTAACCCGTACGCTAACACTAACCCGCGCCCTCACACATACGCTCCCCCTAAAGCATTGTCGTACCCTCACCTGGTCCCTAAACCGTCCCCGTCCCCTAACCCTAACCCTAGCCCGAACCCTAACCCTAACCCTTCCCCGAAGCCTGACCCTCACCCGTCCCCTAATCGTCACTCGTACGCTAACACTAACCCGCGCCCTCACACGTACGCTCCCTCTAAAGCGTTGTCGTACCCTCCCCTGGACCCTAAACCGTGTCCGTCCCCTAACCCTAACCCTAGCCCGAACCCTAACCCTAACACTTCCCCGAAGCCTGACCCTCACCCGTCCCCTAATCCTAACCCGTACGCTAACACTAACCTGCGCCCTCACACGTACGCTCCCCCTAAAGCGTTGTCGTACCCTCCCGTGGACCCTAAACCGTCCCCGTCCCCTAACCCTAACCCTAGCCCGAACCCTAACCCTAACACTTCCCCGAAGCCTGACCCTCACCCATCCCCTAATCCTAACCCGCACGCTAACACTAACCCGCGCCCACACATGTACGCTCCTCCTAAAGCGTTGTCGTACCCTCCCCTGGACCCTAAACCGTCCCCGTCCCCTAACCCTATCCCTAGCCCGAACCCTAACCCTAACACTTCCCCGAAGCCTGACCCTCACCCGTCCCCTAATCCTAACCCGTACGCTAACACTAACCCGCGCCCTCACACGTATGCTCCCCCTAAAGCGTTGTCGTACCCTCCCCTGGACCCTAAACCGTCCCCGTCCCCTAACCCTAACCCTAGCCCGAACCCTAACGCTAAACCTTCCCCGAAGCCTGACCCTCACCCGTCCCCTAATCCTAACCCGTACGCTAACACTAACCCGCGCCCTCACACGTACGGTCCCCCTAAAGCATTGTCGTACCCTCCCCTGGACCCTAAACCGTCCCCGTCACCTAACCCTAACCCTAGCCCGAACCCTAATCCTAACCCTTCCCCGAAGCCTGACCTTCACCCGTCCCCTAATCCTAACCCGTACGCTAACACTAACCCACGCCCTCAGGCGTACGCTCCCCCTAAAGCGTTGTCGTACCCTCCCCTGGACCCTAAACCGTCCCCATCCCCTAACACTAACCCTAGCCTGAACCCTAACCCTAACCCTTCCCCGAAGCCTGACCCTCACCCGTCCCCTAATCCTAACCCGTACGCTAACACTAACCCACGCCTTCATGCGTACGCTCCCCCTAAAGCGTTGTGGTACCCTCCCCTGGACCCTAAACCGTCCCCGTCCCCTAACCCTAACCCTAGCCCGAACCCTAACACTAACACTTCCCCGAAGCCTGACCCTCACCCGTCCCCTAATCCTAACCAGTACGCTAACACTAACCCGCGCCCTCACGCGTACGGTCCCCCTAAAGCGTTGTCGTACCCTCCCCTGGACCCTAAACCGTCCCCGTCCCCTAACCCTAACCCTAGCCCGAACCGAAACCCTAACCCTTCCCCGAAGCCTGACCCTCACCCGTCCCCTAATCCTAACTCGTACGCTCACACTAACCCGCGCCCTCACACGTACGCTCCCCCTAAAGCGTTGTCGTACCCTCACCTGGACCCTAAAAAGTCCCCGTCCCCTAACCCTAACCCTAGCCCGAACCCGAACCCTAACCGTACCCCGAAGCCTGACCCTCACCGGTCCCCTAATCGTCACTCGTACGCTAACACTAACCCGCGCCCTCACACGTACGCTCCCCCTAAAGCGTTGTCGTACCCTCCCGTGCACCCTAAACCGTCTCCGTCCCCTAACTCTAACCCTAGCCCGAACCCTAACACTAACCCTTCCCCGAAGCCTGACCCTCAACCGGCCCCTAATCCTAACCCGTAAGCTAACACTAACTCGCGCCCTCACACGTACGCTCCCCCTAAAGCGTTGTCGTACCCTCCCCTGGACCCTAAACCGTCCCCGTTCCCTAACCCTAATCCTAGCCCGAACCGTAACCCTAACCCTTCCCCGAAGCCTGACCCTCACCCGTCCCCTAATCGTCACTCGTACGTTAACACTAACCCGCGCCCTCACACGTACGCTCCCTCTAAAGCGTTGTCGTACCCTCCCCTGGACCCTAAACCGTGTCCGTCCCCTAACCCTAACCCTAGCCCGAACCCTAACCCTAACCCTTCCCCGAAGCCTGACCCTCACCCGTCCCCTAATCCTAACCCGTACGCTAACACTAACCTGCGCCCTCACACGTACGCTCCCCCTAAAGCGTTGTCGTACCCTCCCGTGGACCCTAAACCGTCCCCGTCCCCTAACCCTAACCCTAGCCCGAACCCTAACCCTAACACTTCCCCGAAGCCTGACCCTCACCCGTCCCCTAATCCTAACCCGTACGCTAACACTAACCCGCGCCCACACACGTACGCTCCTCCTAAAGCATTGTCGTACTCTCCCCTGGACCCTAAACCATCCCCGTCCCCTAACCCTATCCCTAGCCCGAACCCTAACCCTAACAATTTCCCGAAGCCTGACCCTCACCCGTCCCCTAATCCTAAACCGTACGCTAACACTAACCCGCGCCCTCACACGTACGCTCCCCTTAAAGCGTTGTCGTACCCTTCCGTGCACCCTAAGCCGTCCCCATTCCCTAACCCTAACCCTAGCCCGAACCCTAACCCTAACCCTTCCCCGAAGCCTGACCCTCACCCGTCCCATAATCCTAACCCGTACGCTAACACTAACCCGCGCCCTCACACGTACGCTCCCACTAAAGTGTTGTCGTACCCTCGCCTGGACCGTAAACCGTGCCCGTCCCCTAACCCTAACCCTAGCCCGAACCCTAACCCTAACCCTTCCCCGAAGCCTGACCCTCACCTGTCCCCTAATCCTAACCCGTACGCTAACACTAACCCACGCCCTCACACGTACGCTCCCCCTAAAGCGTTGTCGTACCCTCCCCTGGACCCTAAACCGTCCCCTTTCCCTAACCCTAACCCTAGCCTGAACCCTAACCCTAAAACTTCCCCGAAGCCTGACCCTCGCCCGTCCCCTAATCCTAACCCGTATGCTAACACTAACCCGTGCCCTCACACGTATGCTCCCCCAAAAGCGTTGTCATACCCTTCCCTGGACCGTAAACCATCCCCGTCCCCTAACCCTAACACTAGCCTGAACCCTAAACCTAACCCTTCCCCGAAGCCTGACCCTCACCCGTCACCTAATCCTAACCCGTACGCTAACACTAACCCGCGCCCTCACACATACGCTCCCCCTAAAGCATTGTCGTACCCTCACCTGGACCCTAAACCGTCCCCGTCCCCTAACCCTAACCCTATCCCGAACCCTAACCCTAACCCTTCCCCGAAGCCTGACCCTCACCCGTCCCCTAATCGTCACTCGTACGCTAACACTAACCCGCGCCCTCACACGTACGCTCCCTCTAAAGCGTTGTCGTACCCTCCCCTGGACCCTAAACCGTGTCCGTCCCCTAACCCTAACCCTAGCCCGAACCCTAACCCTAACCCTTCCCCGAAGCCTGACCCTCACCCGTCCCCTAATCCTAACCCGTACGCTAACACTAACCTGCGCCCTCACACGTACGCTCCCCCTAAAGCGTTGTCGTACCCTCCCGTGGACCTTAAACCGTCCCCGTCCCCTAACCCTAACCCTAGCCCGAACCCTAACCCTAACACTTCCCCGAAGCCTGACCCTCACCCATCCCCTAATCCTAACCCGTACGCTAACACTAACCCGCGCCCACACATTTACGCTCCTCCTAAAGCGTTGTCGTACCCTCCCCTGGACCCTAAACCGTCCCCGTCCCCTAACCCTATCCCTAGCCCGAACCCTAACCCTAACAATTCCCCGAAGCCTGACCCTCACCCGTCCCCTAATCCTAACCCGTACGCTAACACTAACCCGCGCCCTCACACGTACGCTCCCTCTAAAGCGTAGTCGTACCCTCCCCTGGACCCTAAACCGTCCCTGTCCCCTAACCCTAACCCTAGCCCGAACCCTAACCTAACCCTTCCCCGAAGCCTGACCCTCAACCGTCCCCTAATCCTAAACCGTACGCTAACACTAACCCGCTCCCTCACACGTACGCTCCCCCTAAAGCGTTGTCGTACCCTCCCCTGGACCCTAAACCGTCCCCGTCCCCTAACCCTAACCCTAGCCCGAACCCTAACTCTAACACTTCCCCGAAGCCTGACGCTCACCCGTCCCCTAATCCTAACCCGTACGCTAACACTAACCCGCGCCCTCACACGTACGCTCCCCCTAAAGCGTTGTCGTACCCTCCCCTGGACCCTAAACCGTCCCCGTCCCCTAACCCTAACCCTAGTCCGAACCCTAACCCTAACCCTTCCCCGAAGCCTGAACCTCACCCGTCCCCTAACCCTAACCCGTACGCTAACACTAACCCGCGCCCTCACATGTACGCACCCCCTAAAGCGTTGTCGTACCCTCCCCTGGACCCTAAACCATCTCCATCCCCTAACCCTAACCCTAGCCCGAACCCTAAACCTAACACTTCCCCGAAGCCTGACACTCACCCATCCCCTAATCCTAACCCGAACGCTAACACTAACCCGCGCCCTCACACGTACGCTCCCCCTAAAGTGTTGTCGTACCCGCCCCTGGACCCTAAACCGTCCCCGTCCCCTAACCCTAACCCTAGCCCGAACCCTAACCCTAACCCTTCCCCGAAGCCTGACACTCACGCGTCCCCTAATCCTAACCCGTACGCAAACACTAACCCGCGCCCTCACACGTACGCTCCCCCTAAAGCGTTGTCGTACCCTCCCCTGGACCCTAAACCGTCCCCTTTCCCTAACCCTAACCCTAGCCTGAACCCTAACCCTAAAACTTCCCCGAAGCCTGACCCTCACCCGTCCCCTAATCCTAACCCGTATGCTAACACTAACCCGTGCCCTCACACGTATGCTCCCCCAAAAGCGTTGTCATACCCTTCCCTGGACCGTAAACCATCCCCGTCCCCTAACCCTAACACTAGCCTGAACCCTAAACCTAACCCTTCCCCGAAGCCTGACCCTCACCCGTCACCTAATCCTAACCCGTACGCTAACACTAACCCGCGCCCTCACACATACGCTCCCCCTAAAGCATTGTCGTACCCTCACCTGGACCCTAAACCGTCCCCGTCCCCTAACCCTAACCCTATCCCGAACCCTAACCCTAACCCTTCCCCGAAGCCTGACACTCACCCGTCCCCTAATCGTCACTCGTACGCTAACACTAACCCGCGCCCTCACACGTACGCTCCCTCTAAAGCGTTGTCGTACCCTCCCCTGGACCCTAAACCGTGTCCGTCCCCTAACCCTAACCCTAGCCCGAACCCTAACCCTAACCCTTCCCCGAAGCCTGACCCTCACCCGTCCCCTAATCCTAACCCGTACGCTAACACTAACCTGCGCCCTCACACGTACGCTCCCCCTAAAGCGTTGTCGTACCCTCCCGTGGACCTTAAACCGTCCCCGTCCCCTAACCCTAACCCTAGCCCGAACCCTAACCCTAACACTTCCCCGAAGCCTGACCCTCACCCATCCCCTAATCCTAACCCGTACGCTAACACTAACCCGCGCCCACACATTTACGCTCCTCCTAAAGCGTTGTCGTACCCTCCCCTGGACCCTAAACCGTCCCCGTCCCCTAACCCTATCCCTAGCCCGAACCCTAACCCTAACAATTCCCCGAAGCCTGACCCTCACCCGTCCCCTAATCCTAACCCGTACGCTAACACTAACCCGCGCCCTCACACGTACGCTCCCTCTAAAGCGTTGTCGTACCCTCCCCTGGACCCTAAACCGTCCCTGTCCCCTAACCCTAACCCTAGCCCGAACCCTAACCTAACCCTTCCCCGAAGCCTGACCCTCAACCGTCCCCTAATCCTAAACCGTACGCTAACACTAACCCGCTCCCTCACACGTACGTTCCCCCTAAAGCGTTGTCGTACCCTCCCCTGGACCCTAAACCGTCCCCGTCCCCTAACCCTAACCCTAGCCCGAACCCTAACTCTAACACTTCCCCGAAGCCTGACCCTCACCCGTCCCCTAATCCTAACCCGTACGCTAACACTAACCCGCGCCCTCACACGTACGCTCCCCCTAAAGCGTTGTCGTACCCTCCCCTGGACCCTAAACCGTCCCCGTCCCCTAACCCTAACCCTAGTCCGAACCCTAACCCTAACCCTTCCCCGAAGCCTGAACCTCACCCGTCCCCTAACCCTAACCCGTACGCTAACACTAACCCGCGCCCTCACACGCACGATCCCCCTAAAGCGTTGTCGTACCCTCACGTGGACCCTAAACCGTCCCCGTCCCCTAACCCTAACCCTAGCCCGAACCCTAACGCTAACCCTTCCCCGAAGCCTGAACCTCACCCGTCCCCTAATCCTAACCCGTACGCTAATACTAACCCGCGCCCTCACACGAACGCTCCCCCTAAAGCGTTGTCGTACCCTCACCTGGACCCTAAACCATCCCCGTTCCCTAACCCTAACCCTAGCCCTAACCCTAACCCTAACACTTCCCCGAAGCCTGACCCTCAACCGTCCCCTAATCCTAACCCGTACGCTATCACTAACCCGCGCCCTCACACACATGCTCCCCCTAAAGCGTTGTCGTACCCTCACCTGGACCCTAAACCGTCCCCATCCCCTAACCCTAAGCCTAGCCCGAACCATAACCCTAACACTTCCCCGAAGCCTGACTCTAGCCCGTCCCCTAATCCTAAACCGTACGCTAACAGTAACCCGTGCCCTCACACGGACACTCCCCCTAAAGCGTTGTCGTACCCTCACCTGGACCCTTAAGCGTCCCGTCCCCTAACCCTAACCCTAGCCCGAACCCTAACCCTAACCCTTCCCCGAAGCCTGACCGTCACCTGTCCCCTAATCCTAACCCGTACGCTATCACTAACTTGCGCCCTCACATGCACGCTCCCCCTAAAGCGTTGTGGTACCCTCACCTGGACCCTAAACCATCCCCGTTCCCTAAACCTAACCCTAGCCCTAACCCTAACCCTAACACTTCCCCGAATCCTGACCCTCAACCGTCCCCTAATCCTAACCCGTACGCTAACAGTAACCCACGCCCTCAGACGCACACTACCCCTAAAGCGTTGTCGTACCCTCACCTGGACCCTAAACCGTCCCCGTCCCCTATCCCTAAACCTAGCCCGAACCCTAACCCTAACCCTTCCCCGAAGCCTGACCCTCACCCGTCCCCTAATCCTAACAAGTACGCTAACACTAACCCTCGCCCTCACATGTACGCTCGCCCTAAAGCATTGTCGTACCCTCATCTGGACCCTAAACCGACCCCGTCGCCTAACCCTAACCCTAGCCCGAACCCTAACCCTAAACCTTCCCCGAAGCCTGACCCTCACCCGTCCCCTAATCCTAACCCGTACGCTAACACTAACCCACGCCCTCACACGCACGATCTCCCTAAAGAGTTGTCGTACCCACACCTGTACCCTAAACCGTCCCCGTCCCCTAACCTTAACCCTTACCCGAACCCTAACCATAACCCTTCCCCGAAGCCTTCCCCTCATCCGTCCCCTAATTCTAACCCGTACACTAACACTAACGCGCACCCTCACACGCAAGCTCACCATAAGCGTTGTCGTACGGTTACCTGGACCCTAAACCGTCCCCATCCCCTAACCCTAACCCTATCCCTTCCCCGAAGCCTTCCCCTCACCCGTCCCCTAATCCTAACCCGTACACTAACACTCACCCGTGCCCTCACACGCATGCTCCCCCTAAAGTGTTCTCTTACCCTAACCTGGACCCTAAACCGTCCCCGTCCCCTAACCCTAACCCTAACCCTAGCCCGAACCCTAAACCTAACCCTTCCCCTAAGGCTGACACTCACCCTTCCCTTAATCCTAACCCATACGCTAACACTAACCCGCCCCCTCACACCCACGCTCCCCCTAAAGGATTGTCGTACCCTCACCTGGACTCTAAACCGTCGCCATCCCCTAACCCTAACCCTAGCCCGAACCCTAACCCTAACTTTTCCCCGAAGACTGACCCTCAACCGTCCCCTAATACTAACCCGTACGCTAACACTAACCCGCGCCCTCAACGCACGCTCACCCTAAGCGTTGTCGTCCCCTCACCTGGACCCAAAACCGTCTCCGTCCCCTAACCCTAACCCTAGCCCGAACCCTAACCCTAACCCTTCCCCGAAACCTGACCCTCACATGTCCCCTAATCCTAACACGGACGCTAACACTAACCTGCCCCCGCACACGCACGCTCCCCCTAAACCGTTTTCATACCCTCACCTGGACCCGAAACCGTCCCCGTCCCCTAAACCTAACCCTAGCCCTAACCCTAACCTTAAACCTTCCCCGCAGCCTGACCCTCACCCGTCCTGTAATCCTAACCCGTACGCTAACACTAACCCACGCCCTCACACGCACTATCCTCCTAAAGCGTTGTCGTACGCTCACCTGGACCCTAAACCGTGCCCGACCCCTAACCCTAACCCTAGCCCGAACCCTAACCCTAACCCTTCCCCGAAGCCTGACCCTCACCCGTCCCCTAATCGTCACTCGTAGGTTAACACTAACCCGCGCCCTCACACGTACGCTCCCCCTAAAGCGTTGTCGTACCCTCCCCTGGACCCTAAACCGTGTCCGTCCCCTAACCCTAACCCTAGCCCGAACCCTAACCCTAACCCTTCCCCGAAGCCTGACCCTCACCCGTCCCCTAATCCTAACCCGTATGCTAACACTAACCTGCGCCCTCACACGTACGCTCCCCCTAAAGCGTTGTCGTACCCTCCCGTGGACCCTAAACTGTCCCCGTCCCCTAACCCTAACCCTAGCCCGAACCCTAACCCTAACACTTCCCCGAAGCCTGACCCTCACCCGTCCCCTAATCCTAACCCGTACGCTAACACTAACCCGCGCCCACACACGTACGCTCCTCCTAAAGCGTTGTCGTACCCTCCCCTGGACCCTAAACCGTCCCCGTCCCCTAACCCTATCCCTAGCCCGAACCCTAACCCTAACAATTTCCCGAAGCCTGACCCTCACCCGTCCCCTAATCCTAAACCGTACGCTAACACTAACCCGCGCCCTCACACGTACGCTCCCCTTAAAGCGTTGTCGTACCCTTCCCTGCACCCTAAGCCGTCCCCATCCCCTAACCCTAACCCTAGCCCGAACCCTAACCCTAACCCTTCCCCGAAGCCTGACCCTCACCCGTCCCATAATCCTAACCCGTACGCTAACACTAACCCGCGCCCTCACACGTACGCTCCCACTAAAGTGTGGTACCCTCCCCTGGACCGTAAACCGTGCCCGTCCCCTAACCCTAACCCTAGCCCGAACCCTAACCCTAACCCTTCCCCGAAGCCTGACCCTCACCTATCCCCTAATCCTAACCCGTACGCTAACACTAACCTACGCCCTCACACGTACGCTCCCCCTAAAGCGTTGTCGTACCCTCACCTGGACTCTAAACCGTCCCCTTTCCCTAACCCTAACCCTAGCCTGAACCCTAACCATAAAACTTCCCCGAAGCCTGACCCTCACCCGTCCCCTAATCCTAACCCGTATGCTAACACTAACCCGTGCCCTCACACGTATGCTCCCCCAAAAGCGTTGTCATACCCTTCCCTGGACCGTAAACCATCCCCGTCCCCTAACCCTAACCCTAGCCTGAACCCTAAACCTAACCCTTCCCCGAAGCCTGACCCTCACCTGTCACCTAATCCTAACCCGTACGCTAACACTAACCCGCGCCTTCACACATACGCTCCCCCTAAAGCATTGTCGTACCCTCACCTGGACCCTAAACCGTCCCCGTCCCCTAACCCTAACCCTATCCTGAACCCTAACCCTAACCCTTCCCCGAAGCCTGACCCTCACCCGTCCCCTAATCGTCACTCGTACGCTAACACTAACCCGCGCCCTCACACGTCCGCTCCCTCTAAAGCGTTGTCGTACCCTCCCCTGGACCCTAAACCGTGTCCGTCCCCTAACCCTAACCCTAGCCCGAACCCTAACCCTAACCCTTCCCCGAAGCCTGACCCTCACCCGTCCCCTAATCCTAACCCGTACGCTAACACTAACCTGCGCCCTCACACGTACGCTCCCCCTAAAGCGTTGTCGTACCCTCCCGTGGACCCTAAACCGTCCCCGTCCCCTAACCCTAACCCTAGCCCGAACCCTAACCCTAACACTTCCCCGAAGCCTGACCCTCACCCATCCCCTAATCCTAACCCGTACGCTAACACTAACCCGCGCCCACACATGTACGCTCCTCCTAAAGCGTTGTCGTACCCTCCCCTGGACCCTAAACCGTCCCCGTCCCCTAACCCTATCCCTAGCCCGAACCCTAACCCTAACAATTCCCCGAAGCCTGACCCTCACCCGTCCCCTAATCCTAACCCGTACGCTAACACTAACCCGCGCCCTCACACGTACGCTCCCTCTAAAGCGTTGTCGTACCCTCCCCTGGACCCTAAACCGTCCCCGTCCCCTAACCCTAACCCTAGCCCGAACCCTAACCTAACCCTTCCCCGAAGCCTGACCCTCAACCGTCCCCTAATCCTAACCCGTACGCTAACACTAACCCGCTCCCTCACACGTACGCTCCCCCTAAAGCGTTGTCGTACCCTCCCCTGGACCCTAAACCGTCCCCGTCCCCTAACCCTAACCCTAGCCCGAACCCTAACTCTAACACTTCCCCGAAGCCTGACCCTCACCCGTCCCCTAATCCTAACCCGTACGCTAACACTAACCCGCGCCCTCACACGTACGCTCCCCCTAAAGCGTTGTCGTACCCTCCCCTGGACCCTAAACCGTCCCCGTCCCCTAACCCTAACCCTAGCCCGAACCCTAACCCTATTCCTTCCCCGAAGCCTGACCCTCACCCGTCCCCTAATCCTATTCCGTACGCTAACACTAACCCGCGCCCTCACACGTATGCTCCCCCTAAAGCGTTGTCGTACCCTCCCCTGGACCCTAAACCGTCCCCGTCCCCTAACCCTAACCCTAGCCCGAACCCTAACCCTAACCCTTCCCCGAAACCTGACCCTCACATGTCCCCTAATCCTAACACGGACGCTAACACTAACCTGCCCCCGCACACGCACGCTCCCCCTAAACCGTTTTCATACCCTCACCTGGACCCGAAACCGTCCCCGTCCCCTAAACCTAACCCTAGCCCTAACCCTAACCTTAAACCTTCCCCGCAGCCTGACCCTCACCCGTCCTGTAATCCTAACCCGTACGCTAACACTAACCCACGCCCTCACACGCACTATCCTCCTAAAGCGTTGTCGTACGCTCACCTGGACCCTAAACCGTGCCCGACCCCTAACCCTAACCCTAGCCCGAACCCTAACCCTAACCCTTCCCCGAAGCCTGACCCTCACCCGTCCCCTAATCGTCACTCGTAGGTTAACACTAACCCGCGCCCTCACACGTACGCTCCCCCTAAAGCGTTGTCGTACCCTCCCCTGGACCCTAAACCGTGTCCGTCCCCTAACCCTAACCCTAGCCCGAACCCTAACCCTAACCCTTCCCCGAAGCCTGACCCTCACCCGTCCCCTAATCCTAACCCGTATGCTAACACTAACCTGCGCCCTCACACGTACGCTCCCCCTAAAGCGTTGTCGTACCCTCCCGTGGACCCTAAACTGTCCCCGTCCCCTAACCCTAACCCTAGCCCGAACCCTAACCCTAACACTTCCCCGAAGCCTGACCCTCACCCGTCCCCTAATCCTAACCCGTACGCTAACACTAACCCGCGCCCACACACGTACGCTCCTCCTAAAGCGTTGTCGTACCCTCCCCTGGACCCTAAACCGTCCCCGTCCCCTAACCCTATCCCTAGCCCGAACCCTAACCCTAACAATTTCCCGAAGCCTGACCCTCACCCGTCCCCTAATCCTAAACCGTACGCTAACACTAACCCGCGCCCTCACACGTACGCTCCCCTTAAAGCGTTGTCGTACCCTTCCCTGCACCCTAAGCCGTCCCCATCCCCTAACCCTAACCCTAGCCCGAACCCTAACCCTAACCCTTCCCCGAAGCCTGACCCTCACCCGTCCCATAATCCTAACCCGTACGCTAACACTAACCCGCGCCCTCACACGTACGCTCCCACTAAAGTGTGGTACCCTCCCCTGGACCGTAAACCGTGCCCGTCCCCTAACCCTAACCCTAGCCCGAACCCTAACCCTAACCCTTCCCCGAAGCCTGACCCTCACCTATCCCCTAATCCTAACCCGTACGCTAACACTAACCTACGCCCTCACACGTACGCTCCCCCTAAAGCGTTGTCGTACCCTCACCTGGACTCTAAACCGTCCCCTTTCCCTAACCCTAACCCTAGCCTGAACCCTAACCATAAAACTTCCCCGAAGCCTGACCCTCACCCGTCCCCTAATCCTAACCCGTATGCTAACACTAACCCGTGCCCTCACACGTATGCTCCCCCAAAAGCGTTGTCATACCCTTCCCTGGACCGTAAACCATCCCCGTCCCCTAACCCTAACCCTAGCCTGAACCCTAAACCTAACCCTTCCCCGAAGCCTGACCCTCACCCGTCACCTAATCCTAACCCGTACGCTAACACTAACCCGCGCCTTCACACATACGCTCCCCCTAAAGCATTGTCGTACCCTCACCTGGACCCTAAACCGTCCCCGTCCCCTAACCCTAACCCTATCCTGAACCCTAACCCTAACCCTTCCCCGAAGCCTGACCCTCACCCGTCCCCTAATCGTCACTCGTACGCTAACACTAACCCGCGCCCTCACACGTCCGCTCCCTCTAAAGCGTTGTCGTACCCTCCCCTGGACCCTAAACCGTGTCCGTCCCCTAACCCTAACCCTAGCCCGAACCCTAACCCTAACCCTTCCCCGAAGCCTGACCCTCACCCGTCCCCTAATCCTAACCCGTACGCTAACACTAACCTGCGCCCTCACACGTACGCTCCCCCTAAAGCGTTGTCGTACCCTCCCGTGGACCCTAAACCGTCCCCGTCCCCTAACCCTAACCCTAGCCCGAACCCTAACCCTAACACTTCCCCGAAGCCTGACCCTCACCCATCCCCTAATCCTAACCCGTACGCTAACACTAACCCGCGCCCACACATGTACGCTCCTCCTAAAGCGTTGTCGTACCCTCCCCTGGACCCTAAACCGTCCCCGTCCCCTAACCCTATCCCTAGCCCGAACCCTAACCCTAACAATTCCCCGAAGCCTGACCCTCACCCGTCCCCTAATCCTAACCCGTACGCTAACACTAACCCGCGCCCTCACACGTACGCTCCCTCTAAAGCGTTGTCGTACCCTCCCCTGGACCCTAAACCGTCCCCGTCCCCTAACCCTAACCCTAGCCCGAACCCTAACCTAACCCTTCCCCGAAGCCTGACCCTCAACCGTCCCCTAATCCTAACCCGTACGCTAACACTAACCCGCTCCCTCACACGTACGCTCCCCCTAAAGCGTTGTCGTACCCTCCCCTGGACCCTAAACCGTCCCCGTCCCCTAACCCTAACCCTAGCCCGAACCCTAACTCTAACACTTCCCCGAAGCCTGACCCTCACCCGTCCCCTAATCCTAACCCGTACGCTAACACTAACCCGCGCCCTCACACGTACGCTCCCCCTAAAGCGTTGTCGTACCCTCCCCTGGACCCTAAACCGTCCCCGTCCCCTAACCCTAACCCTAGCCCGAACCCTAACCCTATTCCTTCCCCGAAGCCTGACCCTCACCCGTCCCCTAATCCTATTCCGTACGCTAACACTAACCCGCGCCCTCACACGTATGCTCCCCCTAAAGCGTTGTCGTACCCTCCCTTGGACCCTAAACCATCTCCATCCCCTAACCCTAACCCTAGCCCGAACCCTAACCCTAACCCTTCCCCGAAGCCTGACACTCACCCATCCCCTAATCCTAACCCGTACGCTAACACTAACCCGCGCCCTCACACGTACGCTCCCCCTAAAGTGTTGTCGTACCCGCCCCTGGACCCTAAACCGTCCCAGTCCCCTAACCCTAACCCTAGCCCGAACCCTAACCCTAACCCTTCCCCGAAGCCTGACACTCACGCGTCCCCTAATCCTAACCCGTACGCAAACACTAACCCGCGCCCTCACACGTACGCTCCCCCTAAAGCGTTGTCGTACCCTCCTCTGGACCCTAAACCGTCCCCGTCCCCTAAGCCTAACCCTAGCCCGAACCCTAAACCTAACACTTCCCCGAAGCCTGACCCTCACCCGTCCCCTAATCCTAACCCGTACGCTAATACTAACCCGCGCCCTCACACGTACGCTCCCCCTAAAGCGTTGTCATACCCTCCCCTGGACCCTAAACCGTGCCCGTCCCCTAACCCTAACCCTAGCCCGAACTGTAACCCTAACCCTTCCCCGAAGACTGACCGTCACCCATCCCCTAAACCTAACACGGATGCTAACACTAACCCTCGCCCTAACATGCACGTTCCCCCTAAGCGTTGTCGTACCCTCACCTGGACCCTTAACCGTCCCGTCCCCTAACCCTAACTCTTCCCCGAAGCCTGACCCTCACCCGTCCCCTAATCCTAACCCGGACGCTAACACTAACCCGCGCCCTCACACGCACGCTCCCCCTAAAGCTTTGTCGTACCCTCACCTGAACCCTAAACCGTCCCCGTCACCTAACCCTAACCCTAGCCCGAACCCTAACCCTAACCCTTCCCCGAAGCCTGACCATCACACGTCCCCTAATCCTAACCCGGACGCTAACACTAACCCGCGCTGTCACATGCACGCTCCCCCTAAAGCGTTGTCGTACCCTCACCTGAACCCTAAACCGTCCCCATCCCCTAACTCTAACCCTAGCCCGAAACCTAACCCTAACCCTTCCCCGAAGCCTGACACTCACCCGTCCCCTAATCCTAACCCAAACGCTAACAAAAACCCTCGCCTTCACACGCACGCTCCCCCTAAAGCGTTGTCGTACCCTCACCTGGACCCTTAAGCGTCCCGTCCCCTAACCCTAACCCTAGCCCGAACCCTAACCCTAACCCTTCCCCGAAGCCTGACCGTCAGCTGTCCCCTAATCCTAACCCGTACGCTATCACTAACTTGCGCCCTCACATGCACGCTCCCCCTAAAGCGTTGTGGTACCCTCACCTGGACCCTAAACCATCCCCGTTCCCTAACCCTAACCCTAGTCCTAACCCTAACCCTAACACTTCCCCGAATCCTGACCCTCAACCGTCCCCTAATCCTAACCCGTACGCTAACAGTAACACACGCCCTCAGACGCACACTACCCCTAAAGCGTTGTCGTACCCTCACCTGGACCCTAAACCGTCCCCGTCCCCTATCCCTAAACCTAGCCCGAACCCTAACCCTAACCCTTCCCCGAAGCCTGACCCTCACCCGTCCCCTAATCCTAACAAGTACGCTAACACTAACCCTCGCCCTCACATGCACGCTCGCCCTAAAGCATTGTCGTACCCTCATCTGGACCCTAAACCGTCCCCGTCGCCTAACCCTAATCCTAGCCCGAACCCTAACCCTAAACCTTCCCCGAAGCCTGACCCTCACCCGTCCCCTAATCCTAACCCGTACGCTAACACTAACCCACGCCCTCACATGCACGATCTCCCTAAAGAGTTGTCGTACCCACACCTGTACCCTAAACCGTCCCCGTCCCCTAACCTTAACCCTTACCCGAACCCTAACCATAACCCTTCCCCGAAGCCTTCCCCTCATCCGTCCCCTAATTCTAACCCGTACACTAACACTAACGCGCACCCTCACACGCAAGCTCACCATAAGCGTTGTCGTACGGTTACCTGGACCCTAAACCGTCCCCATCCCCTAACCCTAACCCTATCCCTTCCCCGAAGCCTTCCCCTCACCCGTCCCCTAATCCTAACCCGTACACTAACACTCACCCGTGCCCTCACAGGCATGCTCCCCCTAAAGTGTTCTCTTACCCTAACCTGGACCCTAAACCGTCCCCGTCCCCTAACCCTAACCCTAACCCTAGCCCGAACCCTAAACCTAACCCTTCCCCTAAGGCTGACACTCACCCTTCCCTTAATCCTAACCCATACGCTAACACTAACCCGCCCCCTCACACCCACGCTCCCCCTAAAGGATTGTCGTACCCTCACCTGGACTCTAAACCGTCGCCATCCCCTAACCCTAACCCTAGCCCGAACCCTAACCCTAACTTTTCCCCGAAGACTGACCCTCACCCGTCCCCTAATACTAACCCGTACGCTAACACTAACCCGCGCCCTCAACGCACGCTCACCCTAAGCGTTGTCGTCCCCTCACCTGGACCCAAAACCGTCTCCGTCCCCTAACCCTAACCCTAGCCCGAACCCTAACCCTAACCCTTCCCCGAAACCTGACCCTCACATGTCCCCTAATCCTAACACGGACGCTAACACTAACCTGCCCCCGCACACGCACGCTCCCCCTAAACCGTTTTCATACCCTCACCTGGACCCGAAACCGTCCCCGTCCCCTAAACCTAACCCTAGCCCTAACCCTAACCTTAAACCTTCCCCGCAGCCTGACCCTCACCCGTCCTGTAATCCTAACCCGTACGCTAACACTAACCCACGCCCTCACACGCACTATCCTCCTAAAGCGTTGTCGTACGCTCACCTGGACCCTAAACCGTGCCCGACCCCTAACCCTAACCCTAGCCCGAACTGTAACCCTAACCCTTCCCCGAAGCTTGACCCTCACTCATCCCGTAAACCTAACACAGACGCTAACACTAACCCTCGCCCTCACATGCACGCTCCCCCTAAAGCGTTGTCGTGCCCTCACCTGGACCCGTAACAGTCCCGACCCCTAACCCTAACACTTCCCCGAAGCCTGACCCTCACCCGTCCCCTAATCCTAACCCGGACGCTAACACTAACCCGCGCCCTCACACGCACGCTCCCCCTAAAGCGTTGTCGTACCCTCACCTGGACCCTAAACCGTCCCCGTCCCCTATCCCTAAACCTAGCTCGAAACCTAACCCTAACCCTAACCCTTCCCCGAAGCCTGGCCCTCACCCGTCCCCTAATCCTAACAAGTACGCTAACACTAACCCTCGCCCTCACACGCACTCTCTCCCTAAAATTTGCCGTACCCACACCTGTACCCTAAACCGTCCCCATCCCCTAATCCTAACCCTTACCCGAACCCTAACCCTAACCCTTCCCCGAAGCCTGACCCTCATCCGTCCCCTAATTCTAACCCTTACACTAACACTAACACGCGCCCTCACACGCAAGCTCACCCTAAAGCGTTGTCGTACGGTCACCTGGACCCTAAACCATCCCCAGCCCCTAAACCTAACCCTAGCCCGAATCCTAACACTATCCCTTCCCCGAAGCCTTCCCCTCACCCGTCCCCTAATCCTAACCCGTACCCTAACACTCACCCGTGCCCACACACGCACGCTCCCCGTAAAGCGTTTTCGTACCCTCACCTGGACCCTAAACTGTCCCCGAACCCTAACCCTAACCCTAGCCAGAACGCTAACCATAATCCTTCCCCGAAGCCTGACACTCACCCGTCCCCTAATCCTAACCCGTACGCTATCACTAACCTGTGCCCTCACACGCACGCTCCCCCTAAAGCATTGTTGTACCCACACCTGGACCCTAAACCCTCCCCGTCCCCTAACCCTAAGCCTAGACCGAACCCTAACCCTAACACTTCCCCGAAGCCTGACTCTAACCCGTCCCCTAATCCTAAGCCGTATGCTAACAGTAACCCGCACCCTCACACGCAAACTCCCCCTAAAGCGTTGTCGTACCCTCACCTGGACCCTTAAGCGTCCCGTCCCCTAACCCTAACCCTAGCCCGAACGCTAACCCTAACCCTTCCCCGAAGCCTGACCCTCACCTGTCCCCTAATCCTAACCCGTACGCTATCACTAACCCCCGCCCTCACACGCACGCTACCCCTAAAGCGTTGTAGTACCCTCACCTGGACCCTAAACCGTCCCCATCCCCTAACCCTAAACCTAGCCCGAAACCTAAACCTAACACTTCCCCTAAGGCTGACCCTCCTCCTTCCCTTAATCCTAACCCGTTCGCTAACACTAACCCGCGCCCTCACACCCACGCTCCCCCTAAAGCGTTGTCGTACCCTCACCTGGACTCTAAACCGTCCCCATCCCCTAACACTAAGCCTAGCCTGAACCCTAACCCTAACACTTCCCCGAAACCTGACCCTCACCCATACCCTAATCCTAAACCGTACGCTAACACTAACCTGCGCCCTCACACGCACGCTCCCCCTAAACCGTTTTCATACCCTCACCTGGACCCGAAACCGTCCCCGTCCCCTAAACCTAACCCTAGCCCTAACCCTAACCTTAAACCTTCCCCGCAGCCTGACCCTCACCCGTCCCCTAATCCTAACCCAAACGCTAACAAATCCCTCGCCTTCACACGCACGCTCCCCCTAAAGCGTTGTCGTACCCTCACCTGGACCCTAAACCGTCCCCGTCACCTAACCCTAACCCTAGCCCGAACCCTAACCCTAACCCTTCTCCGAAGCCTGACACTCACCCGTCCCCTAATCCTAACATGTACGCTAACACTAACCCGTGCCCTCACACGCACGTTCCCGCTAAAGCGTTGTCGTACCTTCACCTGGACCGTAAACCATCCCCGTCCTGTAACCCTAACCCTAGCCCGAACCCTAACCCTAAAACTTCCCCGAAGCCTGACCCTCACCCGTCCCCTAATACTAACCCGTACGCTAACACTAACCCGTGCCCTCAACGCAGGCTCACCCTAAGCGTTGTCGTCCCCTCACCTGGACCCAAAACCGTCCCCGTCCTCTAACCCTAAGCCTAGCCCGAACCCTAACCCTAACACTTACCCGAAGCCTGACTCTCACCCGTCCCCTAATCCTAACCCGTACGCTAACAGTAACCCACGCCCTCACACGCACACTCCCCCTAAAGCGTTGTCGTACCCTCACGTGGACCCTTAACCTTCCCAGTCCCCTAACCCTAATCCTAGCCCGAACCCTAACCCTAAACCTTCCCCGAAGCCTGACACTCACCCGTCCCCTAATCCTAACCCGTACGCTAACACTAACCTGTGCCCTCACACGCACGCTCCCGCTAAAGCATTGTCGTACCCTCACCTGGACCCTAAACCGTCCCCGTCCCCTAACACTAATCCTAGCCCGAACCCTCACCCTAACCCTTCCCTGAAGCCTGACCTTCACCCGTCCCCTAATCCTAACCCGTACGCTATCACTAACCCGTGCCCTCACACGCACGCTCCCCTTAAAGCATTGTGGTACCCTCACCTGGACCCTAAACCATCCCCGTTCCCTTACCCTAACCCTAGCCCTAACCCTAACCCTAACACTTCCCCGAAGCCTGACCCTCAACCGTCCCCTAATCCTAACCCGTACGCTAACAGTAACCCGCGCCCTCAGACGCACACTCCCCCTAAAGCATTGTCGAACCCTCACCTGGACCCTAAACCGTCCCCGTCGCCTAACCCTAACCCTAGCCCGAACCCTAACCCTAACCCTTCCCCGAAGCCTGACCCTCAGCCGTCCCCTAATCCTAACAAGTACGCTAACACTAACCCTCGCCCTCACATGCACGCTCCCCCTAAAGCATTGTCGTACCCTCATCTGTACCCTAAACCGTCCCCGTCGCCTAACCCTAACCCTAGCACGAACCCTAACCCTAAACCTTCCCCGAAGCCTGACCCTCACCCGTCCCCTAATCCTAACCCGTACGCTAACACTAACCCTCGCCCTCACTCGCACGCTCTCCCTAAAGAGTTGTCGTACCCACACCTGTACCCTAAACCGTCCCCGTCCCCTACCCCTAACCCTTACGCGAACCCTAACCATAACCCTTCCCCGAAGCCTGACCCTCATCCGTCCCCTAATTCTAACCCGTACACTAACACTAACACGCGCCCTCACACGCAAGCTCACTCTAAAGCGTTGTCGTACGGTCACCTGGACCCTAAACCGTCCCCATCCCCTAACCCTAACCCTAGCCTGAACCCTAACACTAACCCTTCCCCGAAGTCTGACCCTAACATGTCCCCTAATCCTAACCCGGATGCTAACACTAACCCGCGCTCTCACATGCACGCTCCCCCTAAAGCGTTGTGGTACCCTCACCTGGACCCTAAACCGTCCCCGTCCCCTAACCCTAACCCTAGCCCGAACCCTAAACCCAACCCTTCCCATAAGGCTGACCCTCACCCTTCCCTTAATCCTAACCCGTACACTAACACTAACCCGCGCCCTCACACACATGCTCTCTCTAAAGCGTTGTCGTACCCTCACCTGGACCCTAAACCGTCCCTGTCCCCTAACCCTAACCCTAGCCCGAACCCTAACCCTAACCCTTCCACGAAGCCTGACCCTCACCCGTCCCCTAATCTTCACCCGTACGCTAACACTAACCCACGCCCTCACACGCACGCTCACCCTAAAGCGTTGTCGTACCCTCACCTGGACCCTAAACCGACCCCGTCCCCTAACCCTAACCCTAGCCCGAACCCTAACCCCAACACTTCCCCGAAGCCTGAACATCACCCGTCCCCTAATCCTAACCTGGACGCTAACACTAACCCGCGCCCTCACACGCACGCTCCCCCTAAAGCGTTGTCGTACCCTCACGTGGACCCTAAACCGTCCCAGTCCCCTAACCCTAACCCTAGCCCGAACCCTAACGCTAACCCTTCCCCGAAGCCTGACCCTCAACCGTCCCCTAATCCTAACCCGTACGCTATCACTAACCCGCGCCCTCACACACATGCTCCCCCTAAAGCGTTGTCGTACCCTCACCTGGACCCTAACCCGTCCCCATCCCCTAACCCTAAGCCTAACCCGAAACAAAACCCTAACACTTCCCCGAAGCCTGACTCTAGCCCGTCCCCTAATCCTAACCCGTACGCTAACAGTAACCCGTGCCCTCACACGGACACTCCCCCTAAAGCGTTGTCGTACCCTCACCTGGACCCTTAAGCGTCCCGTCCCCTAACCCTAACCCTAGCCCGAACCCTAACCCTAACCCTTCCCCGAAGCCTGACCGTCACCTGTCCCCTAATCCTAACCCGTACGCTATCACTAACTTGCGCCCTCACATGCACGCTCCCCCTAAAGCGTTGTGGTACCCTCACCTGGACCCTAAACCATCCCCGTTCCCTAACCCTAACCCTAGCCCTAACCCTAACCCTAACACTTCCCCGAATCCTGACCCTCAACCGTCCCCTAATCCTAACCCGTACGCTAACAGTAACCCACGCCCTCAGACGCACACTACCCCTAAAGCGTTGTCGTACCCTCACCTGGACCCTAAACCGTCCCCGTCCCCTATCCCTAAACCTAGCCCGAACCCTAACCCTACCCCTTCCCCGAAGCCTGACCCTCACCCGTCCCCTAATCCTAACAAGTACGCTAACACTAACCCTCGCCCTCACATGCACGCTCGCCCTAAAGCATTGTCGTACCCTCATCTGGACCCTAAACCGTCCCCGTCGCCTAACCCTAACCCTAGCCCGAACCCTAACCCTAAACCTTCCCCGAAGCCTGACCCTCACCCGTCCCCTAATCCTAACCCGTACGCTAACACTAACCCACGCCCTCACACGCACGATCTCCCTAAAGAGTTGTCGTACCCACACCTGTACCCTAAACCGTCCCCGTCCCCTAACCTTAACCCTTACCCGAACACTAACCATAACCCTTCCCCGAAGCCTTCCCCTCATCCGTCCCCTAATTCTAACCCGTACACTAACACTAACGCGCACCCTCACACGCAAGCTCACCATAAGCGTTGTCGTACGGTTACCTGGACCCTAAACCGTCCCCATCCCCTAACCCTAACCCTATCCCTTCCCCGAAGCCTTCCCCTCACCCGTCCCCTAATCCTAACCCGTACACTAACACTCACCCGTGCCCTCACACGCATGCTCCCCCTAAAGTGTTCTCTTACCCTAACCTGGACCCTAAACCGTCCCCGTCCCCTAACCCTAACCCTAACCCTAGCCCGAACCCTAAACCTAACCCTTCCCCTAAGGCTGACACTCACCCTTCCCTTAATCCTAACCCATACGCTAACACTAACCCGCCCCCTCACACCCACGCTCCCCCTAAAGGATTGTCGTACCCTCACCTGGACTCTAAACCGTCGCCATCCCCTAACCCTAACCCTAGCCCGAACCCTAACCCTAACTTTTCCCCGAAGACTGACCCTCACCCGTCCCCTAATACTAACCCGTACGCTAACACTAACCCGCGCCCTCAACGCACGCTCACCCTAAGCGTTGTCGTCCCCTCACCTGGACCCAAAACCGTCTCCGTCCCCTAACCCTAACCCTAGCCCGAACCCTAACCCTAACCCTTCCCCGAAACCTGACCCTCACATGTCCCCTAATCCTAACACGGACGCTAACACTAACCTGCCCCCGCACACGCACGCTCCCCCTAAACCGTTTTCATACCCTCACCTGGACCCGAAACCGTCCCCGTCCCCTAAACCTAACCCTAGCCCTAACCCTAACCTTAAACCTTCCCCGCAGCCTGACCCTCACCCGTCCTGTAATCCTAACCCGTACGCTAACACTAACCCACGCCCTCACACGCACTATCCTCCTAAAGCGTTGTCGTACGCTCACCTGGACCCTAAACCGTGCCCGACCCCTAACCCTAACCCTAGCCCGAACTGTAACCCTAACCCTTCCCCGAAGCTTGACCCTCACTCATCCCGTAACACCTAACACGGACGCTAACACTAACCGTCGCCCTCACATGCACGCTCCCCCTAAAGCGTTGTCGTGCCCTCACCTGGACCCGTAACAGTCCCAACCCCTAACCCTAACACTTCCCCGAAGCCTGACCCTCACCCGTCCCCTAATCCTAACCCGGACGCTAACACTAACCCGCGCCCTCACACGCACGCTCCCCCTAAAGCGTTGTCGTACCCTCACCTGGACCCTAAACCGTCCCCGTCCCCTATCCCTAAACCTAGCTCGAAACCTAACCCTAACCCTAACCCTTCCCCGAAGCCTGGTCCTCACCCGTCCCCTAATCCTAACAAGTACGCTAACACTAACCCTCGCCCTCACACGCACTCTCTCCCTAAAATTTGCCGTACCCACACCTGTACCCTAAACCGTCCCCATCCCCTAACCCTAACCCTTACCCGAACCCTAACCCTAACCCTTCCCCAAAGCCTGACCCTCATCCGTCCCCTAATTCTAACCCTTACACTAACACTAACACGCGCCCTCACACGCAAGCTCACCCTAAAGCGTTGTCGTACGGTCACCTGGACCCTAAACCATCCCCAGCCCCTAAACCTAACCCTAGCCCGAATCCTAACACTATCCCTTCCCCGAAGCCTTCCCCTCACCCGTCCCCTAATCCTAACCCGTACCCTAACACTCACCCGTGCCCACACACGCACGCTCCCCGTAAAGCGTTTTCGTACCCTCACCTGGACCCTAAACTGTCCCCGAACCCTAACACTAACCCTAGCCAGAACGCTAACCATAATCCTTCCCCGAAGCCTGACACTCACCCGTCCCCTAATCCTAACCCGTACGCTATCACTAACCTGTGCCCTCACACGCACGCTCCCCCTAAAGCATTGTTGTACCCACACCTGGACCCTAAACCCTCCCCGTCCCCTAACCCTAAGCCTAGACCGAACCCTAACCCTAACACTTCCCCGAAGCCTGACTCTAACCCGTCCCCTAATCCTAAGCCGTATGCTAACAGTAACCCGCACCCTCACACGCAAACTCCCCCAAAAGCGTTGTCGTACCCTCACCTGGACCCTTAAGCGTCCCGTCCCCTAACCCTAACCCTAGCCCGAACGCTAACCCTAACCCTTCCCCGAAGCCTGACCCTCACCTGTCCCCTAATCCTAACCCGTACGCTATCACTAACCCCCGCCCTCACACGCACGCTACCCCTAAAGCGTTGTAGTACCCTCACCTGGACCCTAAACCGTCCCCATCCCCTAACCCTAAACCTAGCCCGAAACCTAAACCTAACACTTCCCCTAAGGCTGACCCTCCTCCTTCCCTTAATCCTAACCCGTTCGCTAACACTAACCCGCGCCCTCACACCCACGCTCCCCCTAAAGCGTTGTCGTACCCTCACCTGGACTCTAAACCGTCCCCATCCCATAACACTAAGCCTAGCCTGAACCCTAACCCTAACACTTCCCCGAAACCTGACCCTCACCCATCCCCTAATCCTAAACCGTACGCTAACACTAACCTGCGCCTTCACACGCACGCTCCCCCTAAACCGTTTTCATACCCTCACCTGGACCCGAAACCGTCCCCGTCCCCTAAACCTAACCCTAGCCCTAACCCTAACCTTAAACCTTCCCCGCAGCCTGACCCTCACCCGTCCCCTAATCCTAACCCAAACGCTAACAAAAACCCTCGCCTTCACACGCACGCTCCCCCTAAAGCGTTGTCGTACCCTCACCTGGACCCTAAACCGTCCCCGTCACCTAACCCTAACCCTAGCCCGAACCCTAACCCTAACCCTTCTCCGAAGCCTGACACTCACCCGTCCCCTAATCCTAACATGTACGCTAACACTAACCCGTGCCCTCACACGCACGTTCCCCCTAAAGCGTTGTCGTACCTTCACCTGGACCGTAAACCGTCCCCGTCCTCTAACCCTAACCCTAGCCCGAACCCTAACCCTAACACTTCCCCGAAGCCTGACCCTCACCCGTCCCCTAATACTAACCCGTACGCTAACACTAACCCGTGCCCTCAACGCAGGCTCACCCTAAGCGTTGTCGTCCCCTCACCTGGACCCAAAACCGTCCCCGTCCTCTAACCCTAAGCCTAGCCCGAACCCTAACCCTAACACTTACCCGAAGCCTGACTCTCACCCGTCCCCTAATCCTAATCCGTACGCTAACAGTAACCCACGCCCTCACACGCACACTCCCCCTAAATCGTTGTCGTACCCTCACGTGGACCCTTAACCTTCCCAGTCCCCTAACCCTAATCCTAGCCCGAACCCTAACCCTAACCCTTCCCCGAAGCCTGACACTCACCCGTCCCCTAATCCTAACCCGTACGCTAACACTAACCTGTGCCCTCACACGCACGCTCCCGCTAAAGCATTGTCGTACCCTCACCTGGACCCTAAACCGTCCCCGTCCCCTAACACTAATCCTAGCCCGAACCCTCACCCTAACACTTCCCCGAAGCCTGACCTTCACCCGTCCCCTAATCCTAACCCGTACGCTATCACTAACCCGTGCCCTCACACGCACGCTCCCCTTAAAGCATTGTGGTACCCTCACCTGGACCCTAAACCATCCCCGTTCCCTTACCCTAACCCTAGCCCTAACCCTAACCCTAACACTTCCCCGAAGCCTGACCCTCAACCGTCCCCTAATCCTAACCCGTACGCTAACAGTAACCCGCGCCCTCAGACGCACACTCCCCCTAAAGCATTGTCGAACCCTCACCTGGACCCTAAACCGTCCCCGTCGCCTAACCCTAACCCTAGCCCGAACCCTAACCCTAACCCTTCCCCGAAGCCTGACCCTCAGCCGTCCCCTAATCCTAACAAGTACGCTAACACTAACCCTCGCCCTCACATGCACGCTCCCCCTAAAGCATTGTTGTACCCTCATCTGTACCCTAAACCGTCCCCGTCGCCTAACCCTAACCCCAGCACGAACCCTAACCCTAAACCTTCCCCGAAGCCAGACCCTCACCCGTCCCCTAATCCTAACCCGTACGCTAACACTAACCCTCGTCCTCACACGCACGCTCTCCCTAAAGAGTTGTCGTACCCACACCTGTACCCTAAACCGTCCCCGTCCCCTACCCCTAACCCTTACGCGAACCCTAACCATAACCCTTCCCCGAAGCCTGACCCTCATCCGTCCCCTAATTCTAACCCGTACACTAACACTAACACGCGCCCTCACACGCAAGCTCACTCTAAAGCGTTGTCGTACGGTCACCTGGACCCTAAACCGTCCCCATCCCCAAACCCTAACCGTAGCCTGAACCCTAACACTAACCCTTCCCCGAAGTCTGACCCTAACATGTCCCCTAATACTAACCCGGATGCTAACACTAACCCGCGCTCTCACATGCACGCTCCCCCTAAAGCGTTGTGGTACCCTCATCTGGACCCTAAACCGTCCCCGTCGCCTAACCCTAACCCTAGCCCGAACCCTAACCCTAAACCTTCCCCGAAGCCTGACCCTCACCCGTCCCCTAATCCTAACCCGTACGCTAACACTAACCCACGCCCTCACACGCACGATCTCCCTAAAGAGTTGTCGTACCCACACCTGTACCCTAAACCGTCCCCGTCCCCTAACCTTAACCCTTACCCGAACACTAACCATAACCCTTCCCCGAAGCCTTCCCCTCATCCGTCCCCTAATTCTAACCCGTACACTAACACTAACGCGCACCCTCACACGCAAGCTCACCATAAGCGTTGTCGTACGGTTACCTGGACCCTAAACCGTCCCCATCCCCTAACCCTAACCCTATCCCTTCCCCGAAGCCTTCCCCTCACCCGTCCCCTAATCCTAACCCGTACACTAACACTCACCCGTGCCCTCACACGCATGCTCCCCCTAAAGTGTTCTCTTACCCTAACCTGGACCCTAAACCGTCCCCGTCCCCTAACCCTAACCCTAACCCTAGCCCGAACCCTAAACCTAACCCTTCCCCTAAGGCTGACACTCACCCTTCCCTTAATCCTAACCCATACGCTAACACTAACCCGCCCCCTCACACCCACGCTCCCCCTAAAGGATTGTCGTACCCTCACCTGGACTCTAAACCGTCGCCATCCCCTAACCCTAACCCTAGCCCGAACCCTAACCCTAACTTTTCCCCGAAGACTGACCCTCACCCGTCCCCTAATACTAACCCGTACGCTAACACTAACCCGCGCCCTCAACGCACGCTCACCCTAAGCGTTGTCGTCCCCTCACCTGGACCCAAAACCGTCTCCGTCCCCTAACCCTAACCCTAGCCCGAACCCTAACCCTAACCCTTCCCCGAAACCTGACCCTCACATGTCCCCTAATCCTAACACGGACGCTAACACTAACCTGCCCCCGCACACGCACGCTCCCCCTAAACCGTTTTCATACCCTCACCTGGACCCGAAACCGTCCCCGTCCCCTAAACCTAACCCTAGCCCTAACCCTAACCTTAAACCTTCCCCGCAGCCTGACCCTCACCCGTCCTGTAATCCTAACCCGTACGCTAACACTAACCCACGCCCTCACACGCACTATCCTCCTAAAGCGTTGTCGTACGCTCACCTGGACCCTAAACCGTGCCCGACCCCTAACCCTAACCCTAGCCCGAACTGTAACCCTAACCCTTCCCCGAAGCTTGACCCTCACTCATCCCGTAACACCTAACACGGACGCTAACACTAACCGTCGCCCTCACATGCACGCTCCCCCTAAAGCGTTGTCGTGCCCTCACCTGGACCCGTAACAGTCCCAACCCCTAACCCTAACACTTCCCCGAAGCCTGACCCTCACCCGTCCCCTAATCCTAACCCGGACGCTAACACTAACCCGCGCCCTCACACGCACGCTCCCCCTAAAGCGTTGTCGTACCCTCACCTGGACCCTAAACCGTCCCCGTCCCCTATCCCTAAACCTAGCTCGAAACCTAACCCTAACCCTAACCCTTCCCCGAAGCCTGGTCCTCACCCGTCCCCTAATCCTAACAAGTACGCTAACACTAACCCTCGCCCTCACACGCACTCTCTCCCTAAAATTTGCCGTACCCACACCTGTACCCTAAACCGTCCCCATCCCCTAACCCTAACCCTTACCCGAACCCTAACCCTAACCCTTCCCCAAAGCCTGACCCTCATCCGTCCCCTAATTCTAACCCTTACACTAACACTAACACGCGCCCTCACACGCAAGCTCACCCTAAAGCGTTGTCGTACGGTCACCTGGACCCTAAACCATCCCCAGCCCCTAAACCTAACCCTAGCCCGAATCCTAACACTATCCCTTCCCCGAAGCCTTCCCCTCACCCGTCCCCTAATCCTAACCCGTACCCTAACACTCACCCGTGCCCACACACGCACGCTCCCCGTAAAGCGTTTTCGTACCCTCACCTGGACCCTAAACTGTCCCCGAACCCTAACACTAACCCTAGCCAGAACGCTAACCATAATCCTTCCCCGAAGCCTGACACTCACCCGTCCCCTAATCCTAACCCGTACGCTATCACTAACCTGTGCCCTCACACGCACGCTCCCCCTAAAGCATTGTTGTACCCACACCTGGACCCTAAACCCTCCCCGTCCCCTAACCCTAAGCCTAGACCGAACCCTAACCCTAACACTTCCCCGAAGCCTGACTCTAACCCGTCCCCTAATCCTAAGCCGTATGCTAACAGTAACCCGCACCCTCACACGCAAACTCCCCCAAAAGCGTTGTCGTACCCTCACCTGGACCCTTAAGCGTCCCGTCCCCTAACCCTAACCCTAGCCCGAACGCTAACCCTAACCCTTCCCCGAAGCCTGACCCTCACCTGTCCCCTAATCCTAACCCGTACGCTATCACTAACCCCCGCCCTCACACGCACGCTACCCCTAAAGCGTTGTAGTACCCTCACCTGGACCCTAAACCGTCCCCATCCCCTAACCCTAAACCTAGCCCGAAACCTAAACCTAACACTTCCCCTAAGGCTGACCCTCCTCCTTCCCTTAATCCTAACCCGTTCGCTAACACTAACCCGCGCCCTCACACCCACGCTCCCCCTAAAGCGTTGTCGTACCCTCACCTGGACTCTAAACCGTCCCCATCCCATAACACTAAGCCTAGCCTGAACCCTAACCCTAACACTTCCCCGAAACCTGACCCTCACCCATCCCCTAATCCTAAACCGTACGCTAACACTAACCTGCGCCTTCACACGCACGCTCCCCCTAAACCGTTTTCATACCCTCACCTGGACCCGAAACCGTCCCCGTCCCCTAAACCTAACCCTAGCCCTAACCCTAACCTTAAACCTTCCCCGCAGCCTGACCCTCACCCGTCCCCTAATCCTAACCCAAACGCTAACAAAAACCCTCGCCTTCACACGCACGCTCCCCCTAAAGCGTTGTCGTACCCTCACCTGGACCCTAAACCGTCCCCGTCACCTAACCCTAACCCTAGCCCGAACCCTAACCCTAACCCTTCTCCGAAGCCTGACACTCACCCGTCCCCTAATCCTAACATGTACGCTAACACTAACCCGTGCCCTCACACGCACGTTCCCCCTAAAGCGTTGTCGTACCTTCACCTGGACCGTAAACCGTCCCCGTCCTCTAACCCTAACCCTAGCCCGAACCCTAACCCTAACACTTCCCCGAAGCCTGACCCTCACCCGTCCCCTAATACTAACCCGTACGCTAACACTAACCCGTGCCCTCAACGCAGGCTCACCCTAAGCGTTGTCGTCCCCTCACCTGGACCCAAAACCGTCCCCGTCCTCTAACCCTAAGCCTAGCCCGAACCCTAACCCTAACACTTACCCGAAGCCTGACTCTCACCCGTCCCCTAATCCTAATCCGTACGCTAACAGTAACCCACGCCCTCACACGCACACTCCCCCTAAATCGTTGTCGTACCCTCACGTGGACCCTTAACCTTCCCAGTCCCCTAACCCTAATCCTAGCCCGAACCCTAACCCTAACCCTTCCCCGAAGCCTGACACTCACCCGTCCCCTAATCCTAACCCGTACGCTAACACTAACCTGTGCCCTCACACGCACGCTCCCGCTAAAGCATTGTCGTACCCTCACCTGGACCCTAAACCGTCCCCGTCCCCTAACACTAATCCTAGCCCGAACCCTCACCCTAACACTTCCCCGAAGCCTGACCTTCACCCGTCCCCTAATCCTAACCCGTACGCTATCACTAACCCGTGCCCTCACACGCACGCTCCCCTTAAAGCATTGTGGTACCCTCACCTGGACCCTAAACCATCCCCGTTCCCTTACCCTAACCCTAGCCCTAACCCTAACCCTAACACTTCCCCGAAGCCTGACCCTCAACCGTCCCCTAATCCTAACCCGTACGCTAACAGTAACCCGCGCCCTCAGACGCACACTCCCCCTAAAGCATTGTCGAACCCTCACCTGGACCCTAAACCGTCCCCGTCGCCTAACCCTAACCCTAGCCCGAACCCTAACCCTAACCCTTCCCCGAAGCCTGACCCTCAGCCGTCCCCTAATCCTAACAAGTACGCTAACACTAACCCTCGCCCTCACATGCACGCTCCCCCTAAAGCATTGTTGTACCCTCATCTGTACCCTAAACCGTCCCCGTCGCCTAACCCTAACCCCAGCACGAACCCTAACCCTAAACCTTCCCCGAAGCCAGACCCTCACCCGTCCCCTAATCCTAACCCGTACGCTAACACTAACCCTCGTCCTCACACGCACGCTCTCCCTAAAGAGTTGTCGTACCCACACCTGTACCCTAAACCGTCCCCGTCCCCTACCCCTAACCCTTACGCGAACCCTAACCATAACCCTTCCCCGAAGCCTGACCCTCATCCGTCCCCTAATTCTAACCCGTACACTAACACTAACACGCGCCCTCACACGCAAGCTCACTCTAAAGCGTTGTCGTACGGTCACCTGGACCCTAAACCGTCCCCATCCCCAAACCCTAACCGTAGCCTGAACCCTAACACTAACCCTTCCCCGAAGTCTGACCCTAACATGTCCCCTAATACTAACCCGGATGCTAACACTAACCCGCGCTCTCACATGCACGCTCCCCCTAAAGCGTTGTGGTACCCTCACCTGGAACCTAAACCGTCCCTGTCCCCTAACCCTAACCCTAGCCCGAACCCTAACCCTAACCCTTCCACGAAGCCTGACCCTCACCCGTCCCCTAATCTTCACCCGTACGCTAACACTAACCCACGCCCTCACACGCACGCTCACCCTAAAGCGTTGTCGTACCCTCACCTGGACCCTAAACCGTCCCCGTCCCCTAACCCTAACCCTAGCCCGAACCCTAACCCCAACACTTCCCCGAAGCCTGAACATCACCCATCCCCTAATCCTAACCTGGACGCTAACACTAACCCGCGCCCTCACACGCACGCTCCCCCTAAAGCGTTGTCGTACCCTCACGTGGACCCTAAACCGTCCCCGTCCCCTAACCCTAACCCTAGCCCGAACCCTAACGCTAACCCTTCCCCGAAGCCTGAACCTCACCCGTCCCCTAATCCTAACCCGTACGCTAATACTAACCCGCGCCCTCACACGAACGCTCCCCCTAAAGCGTTGTCGTACCCTCACCTGGACCCTAAACCATCCCCGTTCCCTAACCCTAACCCTAGCCCTAACCCTAACCCTAACACTTCCCCGAAGCCTGACCCTCAACCGTCCCCTAATCCTAACCCGTACGCTATCACTAACCCGCGCCCTCACACACATGCTCCCCCTAAAGCGTTGTCGTACCCTCACCTGGACCCTAAACCGTCCCCATCCCCTAACCCTAAGCCTAGCCCGAACCATAACCCTAACACTTCCCCGAAGCCTGACTCTAACCCGTCCCCTAATCCTAACCCGTACGCTAACAGTAACCCGTGCCCTCACACGGACACTCCCCCTAAAGCGTTGTCGTACCCTCACCTGGACCCTTAAGCGTCCCGTCCCCTAACCCTAACCCTAGCCCGAACCCTAACCCTAACCCTTCCCCGAAGCCTGACCGTCACCTGTCCCCTAATCCTAACCCGTACGCTATCACTAACTTGCGCCCTCACATGCACGCTCCCCCTAAAGCGTTGTGGTACCCTCACCTGGACCCTAAACCATCCCCGTTCCCTAACCCTAACACTTCCCCGAATCCTGACCCTCAACCGTCCCCTAATCCTAACCCGTACGCTAACAGTAAACCACGCCCTCAGACGCACACTACCCCTAAAGCGTTGTCGTACCCTCACCTGGACCCTAAACCGTCCCCGTCCCCTATCCCTAAACCTAGCCCGAACCCTAACCCTAACCCTTCCCCGAAGCCTGACCCTCACCCGTCCCCTAATCCTAACCCGGACGCTAACACTAACCCGCGCCCTCACACGCACGCTCCCCCTAAAGCTTTGTCGTACCCTCACCTGGACCCTAAACCGTCCACGTCACCTAACCCTAACCCTAGCCCGAACCCTAACCCTAACCCTTCTCCGAAGCCTGACACTCACTCGTCCCCTAATCCTAACCCGTACGCTAACACTAACCCGTGCCCTCACACGCACGTTCCCCCTAAAGCGTTGTCGTACCCTCACCTGGACCCTAAACCGTCCCCGTCCCCTATCCCTAAACCTAGCTCGAAACCTAACCCTAACCCTAACCCTTCCCCGAAGTCTGGCCCTCACCCGTCCCCTAATCCTAACAAGTACGCTAACACTAACCCTCGCCCTCACACGCACTCTCTCCCTAAAAGTTGCCGTACCCACACCTGTACCCTAAACCGTCCCCATCCCCTAACCCTAACCCTTACCCGAACCCTAACCCTAACCCTTCCCCGAAGCGTGACCCTCATCCGTCCCCTAATTCTAACCCTTACACTAACACTAACACGCGCCCTCACACGCAAGCTCACCCTAAAGCGTTGTCGTACGGTCACCTGGACCCTAAACCATCCCCAGCCCCTAAACCTAACCCTAGCCCGAATCCTAACACTATCCCTTCCCCGAAGCCTTCCCCTCACCCGTCCCCTAATCCTAACCCGTACCCTAACACTCACCCGTGCCCTCACACGCACGCTCCCCGTAAAGCGTTTTCGTACCCTCACCTGGACCCTAAACTGTCCCCGAACCCTAACCCTAACACTAGCCAGAACGCTAACCATAATCCTTCCCCGAAGCCTGACACTCACCCGTCCCGTAATCCTAACCCGTACGCTATCACTAACCTGTGCCCTCACACGCACGCTCCCCCTAAAGCATTGTTGTACCCACACCTGGACCCTAAACCCTCCCCGTCCCCTAACCCTAAGCCTAGACCGAACCCTAACCCTAACACTTCCCCGAAGCCTGACTCTAACCCGTCCCCTAATCCTAAGCCGTATGCTAACAGTAACCCGCACCCTCACACGCAAACTCCCCCTAAAGCGTTGTCGTACCCTCACCTGGACCCTTAAGCATCCCGTCCCCTAACCCTAACCCTATCCCGAACGCTAACCCTAACCCTTCCCCGAAGCCTGACCCTCACCTGTCCCCTAATCCTAACCCGTACGCTATCACTAACCCCCGCCCTCACACGCACGCTACCCCTAAAGCGTTGTAGTACCCTCACCTGGACCCTAAACCGACCCCATCCCCTAACCCTAAACCTAGCCCGAAACCTAAACCTAACACTTCCCCTAAGGCTGACCCTCCTCCTTCCCTTAATCCTAACCCGTTCGCTAACACTAACCCGCGCCCTCACACCCACGCTCCCCCTAAAGCGTTGTCGTACCCTCACCTGGACTCTAAACCGTCCCCATCCCCTAACACTAAGCCTAGCCTGAACCCTAACCCTAACCCTTTCCCGAAGCCTGACCCTCACCCGTCCCGTAATCCTAACCCGTACGCTAACACTCACCCGTGCCCTCACACGCATGCTCTCCCTAAAGCGTTGTCGTACCCTAACCTGGACGCTAAACTGTCCCCGTCCCCTAACCCTAAACCTAGCCCGAACCCTAACGCTAAACCTTCCCCGAAACCTGACCCTCACCTGTCCCCTAATCCTAACCCGTACGCTATCACTAACCCGCGCCCTCACACGCACGCTCCCACTAAAGCCTTGTAGTACCCTCACCTGGAAACTAAACCGTCGCCGTCCCCGTCCCCTAACCCTAACCCTAGCCCGAACCCTAAACCTAACCCTTCCCCTAAGGCTGACACTCACCCTTCCCTTAATCCTAACCCATACGCTAACACTAACCCGCCCCCTCACACCCACGCTCCCCCTAAAGGATTGTCGTACCCTCACCTGGACTCTAAACCGTCGCCATCCCCTAACCCTAACCCTAGCCCGAACCCTAACCCTAACTTTTCCCCGAAGACTGACCCTCACCCGTCCCCTAATACTAACCCGTACGCTAACACTAACCCGCGCCCTCAACGCACGCTCACCCTAAGCGTTGTCGTCCCCTCACCTGGACCCAAAACCGTCTCCGTCCCCTAACCCTAACCCTAGCCCGAACCCTAACCCTAACCCTTCCCCGAAACCTGACCCTCACATGTCCCCTAATCCTAACACGGACGCTAACACTAACCTGCCACCGCACACGCACGCTCCCCCTAAACCGTTTTCATACCCTCACCTGGACCCGAAACCGTCCCCGTCCCCTAAACCTAACCCTAGCCCTAACCCTAACCTTAAACCTTCCCCGCAGCCTGACCCTCACCCGTCCTGTAATCCTAACCCGTACGCTAACACTAACCCACGCCCTCACACGCACTATCCTCCTAAAGCGTTGTCGTACGCTCACCTGGACCCTAAACCGTGCCCGACCCCTAACCCTAACCCTAGCCCGAACTGTAATCCTAACCCTTCCCCGAAGCTTGACCCTCACTCATCCCGTAAACCTAACACGGACGCTAACACTAACCCTCGCCCTCACATGCACGCTCCCCCTAAAGCGTTGTCGTGCCCTCACCTGGACCCGTAACAGTCCCGACCCCTAACCCTAACACTTCCCCGAAGCCTGACCCTCACCCGTCCCCTAATCCTAACCCGGACGCTAACACTAACCCGCGCCCTCACACGCACGCTCCCCCTAAAGCGTTGTCGTACCCTCACCTGGACCCTAAACCGTCCCCGTCACCTAACCCTAACCCTAGCCCGAACCCTAACCCTAACCCTTCTCCGAAGCCTGACACTCACTCGTCCCCTAATCCTAACCCGTACGCTAACACTAACCCGTGCCCTCACACGCACGTTCCCCCTAAAGCGTTGTCGTACCCTCACCTGGACCCTAAACCGTCCCCGTCCCCTATCCCTAAACCTAGCTCGAAACCTAACCCTAACCCTAACCCTTCCCCGAAGTCTGGCCCTCACCCGTCCCCTAATCCTAACAAGTACGCTAACACTAACCCTCGCCCTCACACGCACTCTCTCCCTAAAAGTTGCCGTACCCACACCTGTACCCTAAACCGTCCCCATCCCCTAACCCTAACCCTTACCCGAACCCTAACCCTAACCCTTCCCCGAAGCCTGACCCTCATCCGTCCCCTAATTCTAACCCTTACACTAACACTAACACGCGCCCTCACACGCAAGCTCACCCTAAAGCGTTGTCGTACGGTCACCTGGACCCTAAACCATCCCCAGCCCCTAAACCTAACCCTAGCCCGAATCCTAACACTATCCCTTCCCCGAAGCCTTCCCCTCACCCGTCCCCTAATCCTAACCCGTACCCTAACACTCACCCGTGCCCTCACACGCACGCTCCCCGTAAAGCGTTTTCGTACCCTCACCTGGACCCTAAACTGTCCCCGAACCCTAACCCTAACCCTAGCCAGAACGCTAACCATAATCCTTCCCCGAAGCCTGACACTCACCCGTCCCGTAATCCTAACCCGTACGCTATCACTAACCTGTGCCCTCACACGCACGCTCCCCCTAAAGCATTGTTGTACCCACACCTGGACCCTAAACCCTCCCCGTCCCCTAACCCTAAGCCTAGACCGAACCCTAACCCTAACACTTCCCCGAAGCCTGACTCTAACCCGTCCCCTAATCCTAAGCCGTATGCTAACAGTAACCCGCACCCTCACACGCAAACTCCCCCTAAAGCGTTGTCGTACCCTCACCTGGACCCTTAAGCATCCCGTCCCCTAACCCTAACCCTATCCCGAACGCTAACCCTAACCCTTCCCCGAAGCCTGACCCTCACCTGTCCCCTAATCCTAACCCGTACGCTATCACTAACCCCCGCCCTCACACGCACGCTACCCCTAAAGCGTTGTAGTACCCTCACCTGGACCCTAAACCGTCCCCATCCCCTAACCCTAAACCTAGCCCGAAACCTAAACCTAACACTTCCCCTAAGGCTGACCCTCCTCCTTCCCTTAATCCTAACCCGTTCGCTAACACTAACCCGCGCCCTCACACCCACGCTCCCCCTAAAGCGTTGTCGTACCCTCACCTGGACTCTAAACCGTCCCCATCCCCTAACACTAAGCCTAGCCTGAACCCTAACCCTAACCCTTTCCCGAAGCCTGACCCTCACCCGTCCCGTAATCCTAACCCGTACGCTAACACTCACCCGTGCCCTCACACGCATGCTCTCCCTAAAGCGTTGTCGTACCCTAACCTGGACGCTAAACTGTCCCCGTCCCCTAACCCTAAACCTAGCCCGAACCCTAACGCTAACCCTTCCCCGAAACCTGACCCTCACCTGTCCCCTAATCCTAACCCGTACGCTATCACTAACCCGCGCCCTCACACGCACGCTCCCCCTAAAGCCTTGTAGTACCCTCACCTGGAAACTAAACCGTCGCCGTCCCCGTCCCCTAACCCTAACCCTAGCCCGAACCCTAAACCTAACCCTTCCCCTAAGGCTGACACTCACCCTTCCCTTAATCCTAACCCATACGCTAACACTAACCCGCCCCCTCACACCCACGCTCCCCCTAAAGGATTGTCGTACCCTCACCTGGACTCTAAACCGTCGCCATCCCCTAACCCTAACCCTAGCCCGAACCCTAACCCTAACTTTTCCCCGAAGACTGACCCTCACCCGTCCCCTAATACTAACCCGTACGCTAACACTAACCCGCGCCCTCAACGCACGCTCACCCTAAGCGTTGTTGTCCCCTCACCTGGACCCAAAACCGTCTCCGTCCCCTAACCCTAACCCTAGCCCGAACCCTAACCCTAACCCTTCCCCGAAACCTGACCCTCACATGTCCCCTAATCCTAACACGGACGCTAACACTAACCTGCCCCCGCACACGCACGCTCCCCCTAAACCGTTTTCATACCCTCACCTGGACCCGAAACCGTCCCCGTCCCCTAAACCTAACCCTAGCCCTAACCCTAACCTTAAACCTTCCCCGCAGCCTGACCCTCACCCGTCCTGTAATCCTAACCCGTACGCTAACACTAACCCACGCCCTCACACGCACTATCCTCCTAAAGCGTTGTCGTACGCTCACCTGGACCCTAAACCGTGCCCGACCCCTAACCCTAACCCTAGCCCGAACTGTAATCCTAACCCTTCCCCGAAGCTTGACCCTCACTCATCCCGTAAACCTAACACGGACGCTAACACTAACCCTCGCCCTCACATGCACGCTCCCCCTAAAGCGTTGTCGTGCCCTCACCTGGACCCGTAACAGTCCCGACCCCTAACCCTAACACTTCCCCGAAGCCTGACCCTCACCCGTCCCCTAATCCTAACCCGGACGCTAACACTAACCCGCGCCCTCACACGCACGCTCCCCCTAAAGCGTTGTCGTACCCTCACCTGGACCCTAAACCGTCCCCGTCACCTAACCCTAACCCTAGCCCGAACCCTAACCCTAACCCTTCTCCGAAGCCTGACACTCACTCGTCCCCTAATCCTAACCCGTACGCTAACACTAACCCGTGCCCTCACACGCACGTTCCCCCTAAAGCGTTGTCGTACCCTCACCTGGACCCTAAACCGTCCCCGTCCCCTATCCCTAAACCTAGCTCGAAACCTAACCCTAACCCTAACCCTTCCCCGAAGTCTGGCCCTCACCCGTCCCCTAATCCTAACAAGTACGCTAACACTAACCCTCGCCCTCACACGCACTCTCTCCCTAAAAGTTGCCGTACCCACACCTGTACCCTAAACCGTCCCCATCCCCTAACCCTAACCCTTACCCGAACCCTAACCCTAACCCTTCCCCGAAGCCTGACCCTCATCCGTCCCCTAATTCTAACCCTTACACTAACACTAACACGCGCCCTCACACGCAAGCTCACCCTAAAGCGTTGTCGTACGGTCACCTGGACCCTAAACCATCCCCAGCCCCTAAACCTAACCCTAGCCCGAATCCTAACACTATCCCTTCCCCGAAGCCTTCCCCTCACCCGTCCCCTAATCCTAACCCGTACCCTAACACTCACCCGTGCCCTCACACGCACGCTCCCCGTAAAGCGTTTTCGTACCCTCACCTGGACCCTAAACTGTCCCCGAACCCTAACCCTAACCCTAGCCAGAACGCTAACCATAATCCTTCCCCGAAGCCTGACACTCACCCGTCCCGTAATCCTAACCCGTACGCTATCACTAACCTGTGCCCTCACACGCACGCTCCCCCTAAAGCATTGTTGTACCCACACCTGGACCCTAAACCCTCCCTGTCCCCTAACCCTAAGCCTAGACCGAACCCTAACCCTAACACTTCCCCGAAGCCTGACTCTAACCCGTCCCCTAATCCTAAGCCGTATGCTAACAGTAACCCGCACCCTCACACGCAAACTCCCCCTAAAGCGTTGTCGTACCCTCACCTGGACCCTTAAGCATCCCGTCCCCTAACCCTAACCCTATCCCGAACGCTAACCCTAACCCTTCCCCGAAGCCTGACCCTCACCTGTCCCCTAATCCTAACCCGTACGCTATCACTAACCCCCGCCCTCACACGCACGCTACCCCTAAAGCGTTGTAGTACCCTCACCTGGACCCTAAACCGTCCCCATCCCCTAACCCTAAACCTAGCCCGAAACCTAAACCTAACACTTCCCCTAAGGCTGACCCTCCTCCTTCCCTTAATCCTAACCCGTTCGCTAACACTAACCCGCGCCCTCACACCCACGCTCCCCCTAAAGCGTTGTCGTACCCTCACCTGGACTCTAAACCGTCCCCATCCCCTAACACTAAGCATAGCCTGAACCCTAACCCTAACACTTCCCCGAAACCTGACCCTCACCCATCCCCTAATCCTAAACCGTACGCTAACACTAACCTGCGCCCTCACACGCACGCTCCCCCTAAACCGTTTTCATACCCTCACCTGGACCCGAAACCGTCCCCGTCCCCTAAACCTAACCCTAGCCCTAACCCTAACCTTAAACCTTCCCCGCAGCCTGACCCTCACCCGTCCCCTAATCCTAAACCAAACGCTAACAAAAACCCTCGCCTTCACACACACGCTCCCCCTAAAGCGTTGTCGTACCCTCACCTGGACCCTAAACCGTCCCCGTCACCTAAACCTAACCCTAGCCCGAACCCTAACCCTAACCCTTCTCCGAAGCCTGACACTCACCCGTCCCCTAATCCTAACATGTACGCTAACACTAACCCGTGCACTCACACGCACGTTCCCCCTAAAGCGTTGTCGTACCTTCACCTGGACCCTAAACCGTCCCCGTCCTCTAACCCTAACCCTAGCCCGAACCCTAACCCTAACACTTCCCCGAAGCCTGACCCTCACCCGTCCCCTAATACTAACCCGTACGCTAACACTAACCCGTGCCCTCAACGCAGGCTCACCCTAAGCGTTGTCGTCCCCTCACCTGGACCCAAAACCGTCCCCGTCCTCTAACCCTAAGCCTAGCCCGAACCCTAACCCTAACACTTACCCGAAGCCTGACTCTCACCCGTCCCCTAATCCTAACCCGTACGCTAACAGTAACCCACGACCTCACACGCACACTCCCCCTAAAGCGTTGTCGTACCCTCACGTGGACCCTTAACCTTCCCAGTCCCCTAACCCTAATCCTAGCCCGAACCCTAACCCTAACCCTTCCCCGAAGCCTGACCGTAACATGTCCCCTAATCCTAACCCGGATGCTAACACTAACCCGCGCCCTCACACGCACGCTCCCCCTAAAGCGTTGTGGTACCCCCACCTGGACCCTAAACTGTCCCCGTCCCCTAACCCTAACCCTAGCCCGAACGCTAACCCTAACCCTTCCCCGAAGCCTGACCCTCACCTGTCCCCTAATCCTAACCCGTACGCTATCACTAACCCCCGACCTCACAAGCACGCTCCCCCTAAAGCGTTGTAGTACCCTCACCTGGACCCTAAACCGTCCCCATCCCCTAACCCTAACCCTAGCCCGAAACCTAAACCTAACACTTCCCCTAAGGCTGACCCTCCTCCTTCCCTTAATCCTAACCCGTTCGCTAACACTAACCCGCGCCCTCACACCCACGCTCCCCCTAAAGCGTTGTCGTACCCTCACCTGGACTCTAAACCGTCCCCATCCCCTAACACTAAGCCTAGCCTGAACCATAACCCTAACACTTCCCCGAAACCTGACCCTCACCCATCCCCTAATCCTAAACCGTACGCTAACACTAACCTGCGCCCTCACACGCACGCTCCCCCTAAACCGTTTTCATACCCTCACCTGGACCCGAAACCGTCCCCGTCCCCTAAACCTAACCCTAGCCCTAACCCTAACCTTAAAACTTCCCCACAGCCTGACCCTCACCCGCCCTGTAATCCTAACCCGTACGCTAACACTAACCCACGCCCTCACACGCACTATCCTCCTAAAGCGTTGTTGTACGCTCACCTGGACCCTAAACCGTGCCCGACCCCTAACCCTAACCCTAGCCCGAACTGTAACCATAACCCTTCCCCGAAGCTTGACCCTCACTCATCCCCTAAACCTAACACGGACGCTAACACTAACCCTCGCCCTCACATGCACGCTCCCCCTAAAGCGTTGTCGTGCCCTCACCTGGACCCGTAACAGTCCCGTCCCCTAACCCTAACACTTCCCCGAAGCCTGACCCTCACCCGTCCCCTAATCCTAACCCGGACGCTAACACTAACCCGCGCCCTCACACGCACGCTCCCCCTGAAGCGTTGTCGTACCCTCACCTGGACCCTAAACCGTCCCCGGCCCCTAACCCTAACCCTAGCCCGAACCCTAACACTAACCCTTTTCCGAAGCCTGACACTCAGCCGTCCCCTAATCCTAACATGTACGCTAACACTAACCCGTGCCCTCACACGCACGTTCCCCCTAAAGCGTTGTCGTACCTTCACCTGGACCCTAAACCGTCCCCGTCCTCTAACCCTAACCCTAGCCCGAACCCTAACCCTAACACTTCCCCGAAGCCTGACCCTCACCCGTCCCCTAATACTAACCCGTACGTCAACACTAACCCGTGCCCTCAACGCAGGCTCACCCTAAGCGTTGTCGTCCCCTCACCTGGACCCAAAACCGTCCCCGTCCTCTAACCCTAAGCCTAGCCCGAACCCTAACCCTAACACTTCCCCGAAGCCTGACCCTCACCCGTCCCCTAATCCTAACCTGGACGCTAACACTAACCCGCGCCCTCACACTCACGCTCCCCCTAAAGCGTTGTCGTACGGTCACCTGGACCCTAAACCATCCCCAGCCCCTAAACCTAACCGTAGCCCGAATCCTAACACTATCCCTTCCCCGAAGCCTTCCCCTCACCCGTCCCCTAATCCTAACCCGTACCCTAACACTCACCCGTGCCCTCACACGCACGCTCCCCGTAAAGCGTTGTCGTACCCTCACCTGGACCCTAAACCGTCCCCGAACCCTAACCCTAACCCTAGCCAGAACGCTAACCATAATCCTTCCCCGAAGCCTGACACTCACACGTCCCCTAATCCTAACCCGTACGCTATCACTAACCTGCGCCCTCACACGCACGCTCCCCCTAAACCGTTTTCATACCCTCACCTGGACCCGAAACCGTCCCTGTCCCCTAAACCTAACCCTAGCCCTAACCCTAACCTTAAACCTTCCCCGCAGCCTGACCCTCACCCGTCCTGTAATCCTAACCCGTACGCTAACACTAACCCACGCCCTCACACGCACTATTCTCCTAAAGCGTTGTCGTACGCTCACCTGGACCCTAAACCGTGCCCGACCCCTAACCCTAACCCTAGCCCGAACTGTAACCCTAACCCTTCCCCGAAGCTTGACCCTCACTCATCCCCTAAACCTAACACGGACGCTAACACTAACCCTCGCCCTCACATGCACGCTCCCCCTAAAGCGTTGTCGTACCCTCACCTGGACCCCTAACTGTCCCGTCCCCTAACCCTAACACTTCCCCGAAGCCTGACCCTCACCCGTCCCCTAATCCTAACCCGGACGCTAACACTAACCCGTGCCCTCAAATGCATGCTCCCCCTAAAGCGTTGTCGTGTTCTCACCTGGACCCTAAACCGTCCCCGTCACCGAACCCTAACCCTAGCCCGAACCCTAACCCTAACCCTTCTCCGAAGCCTGACACTAACCCGTCCCCTAATCCTAACCCGTACGCTAACACTAACCCGTGCCCTCACACGCACGCTCCCCCTAAAGCGTTGTCGTACGTTCACCTGGACCCTAAACCGTCCCCGTTCCCTAACCCTAACCCTAGCCCGAACCCTAACCCTAACCCTTCCCCAAAGCCTAACCATCACATGTCCCCTAATCCTAACCTGGACGCTAACACTAACCTGCGCCCTCACACGCACGCTCCCCCAAAACCGTTGTCGTACTCTCACCTGGACCCGAAACCGTCCCCGTCCCCTAAACCTAACCCTAGCCCTAACCCTAACCTTAAACCTTCCCCGCAGCCTGACCCTCACCCGTCCCCTAATCCTAACCCGACGCTAACACTAACCCACGCCCTCACACGCACGATCCTCCTAAAGCGTTGTCGTACCCTCACCTGGACCCTAAACTGTGCCCGTCCCCTAACCCTAAACCTAGCCCGAACTGTAACTCTAACCCTTCCCCGAAGCCTGACCGTCACCCATCCCCTAAACCTAACACGGATGCTAACACTAACCCTCGCCCTCACATGCACGTTCCCCGTAAGCGTTGTCGTACCCTAACCTGGACCCTTAACCGTCCCGTCCCCTAACCCTAACTCTTCCCCGAAGCCTGACACTCAACCGTCCCCTAATCCTAAACCGGACGCTAACACTAAACCGTTCCCTCACAGGCACGCTCCCCCTAAAGCGTTGTCGTACCCTCACCTGGACCCTAAACCGTCCCCGTCACCTAACCCTAAACCTAGCCCGAACCCTAACCCTAACCCTTCCCCGAAGCGTGACCCTAACATGTCCCCTAATCCTAACACGGACGCTAACACTAACCCGCGCCCTCACATGCACGCTCCCCATAAAGCGTTGTGGTACCCTCACCTGGACCCTAAACCATCCCCGTTCCCTTACCCTAACCCTAGCCCTAACCCTAACCCTAACCCTTCCCCGAAGCCTGACCCTCAACCGTCCCCTAATCCTAACCCGTACGCTAACAGTAACCCGCGCCCTCAGACGCACACTCCCCCTAAAGCATTTTCGTACCCTCACCTGGACCCTAAACCGTCCCCGTCCCCTATCCCTAAACCTAGCCCGAACCCTAACCCTAACCCTTCCCCGAAGCCTCACCCTCACCCGTCCCCTAATCCTAAAAAGTACGCTGACACTAACCCTCGCCCTCACATGCACGCTCCCCCTAAAGCATTGTCGTACCCTCATCTGGACCCTAAACAGGCCCCGTCGCCTAACCCTAACCCTAGCCCGAACCCTAACCCTAAACCTTCCCCGAAGCCTGACCCAAACCCGTCCCCTAATCCTAACCCGTACGCTAACACTAACCCACGCCCTCACACGCACGCTCTCCCTAAAGAGTTGTCGTACCCACACCTGGACCCTAAACCGTCCCCGTCCCCTAAACCTAACCCTAGCCCGAACCCTAACCCTAACCCTTCCCCGAAGCCTGACACTCACCTGTCCCCTAATCCTAACCCGTACGCTATCACTAACCCGCGCCCTCACACGCACGCTCCCCCTAAAGCGTTGTAGTACCCTCACCTGGACCCTAAACCGTCCCCATCCCCTAACCCTAACCCTAGCCCGAACCCTAAACCTAACCCATCCCCTAAGACTGACCCTCATCCTTCCATTAATCCTAACCCGTTCGCTAACACTAACCCGCGCCCTCACACCCACGCTCCCCCTAAAGCGTTGTCGTACCCTCACCTGGACTCTAAACCGTCCCCATCCCCTAACCCTAAGCCTAGCCTGAACCATAACCCTAACACTTCCCCGAAACCTGACCCTCACCCGTCCCCTAATCCTAAACCGTACGCTAACAGTAACCCGCGCCCTCACACGCACGCTCCCCCTAAAGCGTTGTCGTACCCTCACCTGGACCCTAAACCGTCCCCGTCACCTAACCCTAACCCTAGCCCGAACCCTAACCCTAACCCTTCTCCGAAGCCTGACACTCACTCGTCCCCTAATCCTAACCCGTACGCTAACACTAACCCGTGCCCTCACACGCACGTTCCCCCTAAAGCGTTGTCGTACCCTCACCTGGACCCTAAACCGTCCCCGTCCCCTATCCCTAAACCTAGCTCGAAACCTAACCCTAACCCTAACCCTTCCCCGAAGTCTGGCCCTCACCCGTCCCCTAATCCTAACAAGTACGCTAACACTAACCCTCGCCCTCACACGCACTCTCTCCCTAAAAGTTGCCGTACCCACACCTGTACCCTAAACCGTCCCCATCCCCTAACCCTAACCCTTACCCGAACCCTAACCCTAACCCTTCCCCGAAGCCTGACCCTCATCCGTCCCCTAATTCTAACCCTTACACTAACACTAACACGCGCCCTCACACGCAAGCTCACCCTAAAGCGTTGTCGTACGGTCACCTGGACCCTAAACCATCCCCAGCCCCTAAACCTAACCCTAGCCCGAATCCTAACACTATCCCTTCCCCGAAGCCTTCCCCTCACCCGTCCCCTAATCCTAACCCGTACCCTAACACTCACCCGTGCCCTCACACGCACGCTCCCCGTAAAGCGTTTTCGTACCCTCACCTGGACCCTAAACTGTCCCCGAACCCTAACCCTAACCCTAGCCAGAACGCTAACCATAATCCTTCCCCGAAGCCTGACACTCACCCGTCCCGTAATCCTAACCCGTACGCTATCACTAACCTGTGCCCTCACACGCACGCTCCCCCTAAAGCATTGTTGTACCCACACCTGGACCCTAAACCCTCCCCGTCCCCTAACCCTAAGCCTAGACCGAACCCTAACCCTAACACTTCCCCGAAGCCTGACTCTAACCCGTCCCCTAATCCTAAGCCGTATGCTAACAGTAACCCGCACCCTCACACGCAAACTCCCCCTAAAGCGTTGTCGTACCCTCACCTGGACCCTTAAGCATCCCGTCCCCTAACCCTAACCCTATCCCGAACGCTAACCCTAACACTTCCCCGAAGCCTGACCCTCACCTGTCCCCTAATCCTAACCCGTACGCTATCACTAACCCCCGCCCTCACACGCACGCTACGCCTAAAGCGTTGTAGTACCCTCACCTGGACCCTAAACCGTCCCCATCCCCTAACCCTAAACCTAGCCCGAAACCTAAACCTAACACTTCCCCTAAGGCTGACCCTCCTCCTTCCCTTAATCCTAACCCGTTCGCTAACACTAACCCGCGCCCTCACACCCACGCTCCCCCTAAAGCGTTGTCGTACCCTCACCTGGACTCTAAACCGTCCCCATCCCCTAACACTAAGCCTAGCCTGAACCCTAACCCTAACCCTTTCCCGAAGCCTGACCCTCACCCGTCCCGTAATCCTAACCCGTACGCTAACACTCACCCGTGCCCTCACACGCATGCTCTCCCTAAAGCGTTGTCGTACCCTAACCTGGACGCTAAACTGTCCCCGTCCCCTAACCCTAAACCTAGCCCGAACCCTAACGCTAACCCTTCCCCGAAACCTGACCCTCACCTGTCCCCTAATCCTAACCCGTACGCTATCACTAACCCGCGCCCTCACACGCACGCTCCCCCTAAAGCCTTGTAGTACCCTCACCTGGAAACTAAACCGTCGCCGTCCCCGTCCCCTAACCCTAACCCTAGCCCGAACCCTAAACCTAACCCTTCCCCTAAGGCTGACACTCACCCTTCCCTTAATCCTAACCCATACGCTAACACTAACCCGCCCCCTCACACCCACGCTCCCCCTAAAGGATTGTCGTACCCTCACCTGGACTCTAAACCGTCGCCATCCCCTAACCCTAACCCTAGCCCGAACCCTAACCCTAACTTTTCCCCGAAGACTGACCCTCACCCGTCCCCTAATACTAACCCGTACGCTAACACTAACCCGCGCCCTCAACGCACGCTCACCCTAAGCGTTGTTGTCCCCTCACCTGGACCCAAAACCGTCTCCGTCCCCTAACCCTAACCCTAGCCCGAACCCTAACCCTAACCCTTCCCCGAAACCTGACCCTCACATGTCCCCTAATCCTAACACGGACGCTAACACTAACCTGCCCCCGCACACGCACGCTCCCCCTAAACCGTTTTCATACCCTCACCTGGACCCGAAACCGTCCCCGTCCCCTAAACCTAACCCTAGCCCTAACCCTAACCTTAAACCTTCCCCGCAGCCTGACCCTCACCCGTCCTGTAATCCTAACCCGTACGCTAACACTAACCCACGCCCTCACACGCACTATCCTCCTAAAGCGTTGTCGTACGCTCACCTGGACCCTAAACCGTGCCCGACCCCTAACCCTAACCCTAGCCCGAACTGTAATCCTAACCCTTCCCCGAAGCTTGACCCTCACTCATCCCGTAAACCTAACACGGACGCTAACACTAACCCTCGCCCTCACATGCACGCTCCCCCTAAAGCGTTGTCGTGCCCTCACCTGGACCCGTAACAGTCCCGACCCCTAACCCTAACACTTCCCCGAAGCCTGACCCTCACCCGTCCCCTAATCCTAACCCGGACGCTAACACTAACCCGCGCCCTCACACGCACGCTCCCCCTAAAGCGTTGTCGTACCCTCACCTGGACCCTAAACCGTCCCCGTCACCTAACCCTAACCCTAGCCCGAACCCTAACCCTAACCCTTCTCCGAAGCCTGACACTCACTCGTCCCCTAATCCTAACCCGTACGCTAACACTAACCCGTGCCCTCACACGCACGTTCCCCCTAAAGCGTTGTCGTACCCTCACCTGGACCCTAAACCGTCCCCGTCCCCTATCCCTAAACCTAGCTCGAAACCTAACCCTAACCCTAACCCTTCCCCGAAGTCTGGCCCTCACCCGTCCCCTAATCCTAACAAGTACGCTAACACTAACCCTCGCCCTCACACGCACTCTCTCCCTAAAAGTTGCCGTACCCACACCTGTACCCTAAACCGTCCCCATCCCCTAACCCTAACCCTTACCCGAACCCTAACCCTAACCCTTCCCCGAAGCCTGACCCTCATCCGTCCCCTAATTCTAACCCTTACACTAACACTAACACGCGCCCTCACACGCAAGCTCACCCTAAAGCGTTGTCGTACGGTCACCTGGACCCTAAACCATCCCCAGCCCCTAAACCTAACCCTAGCCCGAATCCTAACACTATCCCTTCCCCGAAGCCTTCCCCTCACCCGTCCCCTAATCCTAACCCGTACCCTAACACTCACCCGTGCCCTCACACGCACGCTCCCCGTAAAGCGTTTTCGTACCCTCACCTGGACCCTAAACTGTCCCCGAACCCTAACCCTAACCCTAGCCAGAACGCTAACCATAATCCTTCCCCGAAGCCTGACACTCACCCGTCCCGTAATCCTAACCCGTACGCTATCACTAACCTGTGCCCTCACACGCACGCTCCCCCTAAAGCATTGTTGTACCCACACCTGGACCCTAAACCCTCCCTGTCCCCTAACCCTAAGCCTAGACCGAACCCTAACCCTAACACTTCCCCGAAGCCTGACTCTAACCCGTCCCCTAATCCTAAGCCGTATGCTAACAGTAACCCGCACCCTCACACGCAAACTCCCCCTAAAGCGTTGTCGTACCCTCACCTGGACCCTTAAGCATCCCGTCCCCTAACCCTAACCCTATCCCGAACGCTAACCCTAACCCTTCCCCGAAGCCTGACCCTCACCTGTCCCCTAATCCTAACCCGTACGCTATCACTAACCCCCGCCCTCACACGCACGCTACCCCTAAAGCGTTGTAGTACCCTCACCTGGACCCTAAACCGTCCCCATCCCCTAACCCTAAACCTAGCCCGAAACCTAAACCTAACACTTCCCCTAAGGCTGACCCTCCTCCTTCCCTTAATCCTAACCCGTTCGCTAACACTAACCCGCGCCCTCACACCCACGCTCCCCCTAAAGCGTTGTCGTACCCTCACCTGGACTCTAAACCGTCCCCATCCCCTAACACTAAGCATAGCCTGAACCCTAACCCTAACACTTCCCCGAAACCTGACCCTCACCCATCCCCTAATCCTAAACCGTACGCTAACACTAACCTGCGCCCTCACACGCACGCTCCCCCTAAACCGTTTTCATACCCTCACCTGGACCCGAAACCGTCCCCGTCCCCTAAACCTAACCCTAGCCCTAACCCTAACCTTAAACCTTCCCCGCAGCCTGACCCTCACCCGTCCCCTAATCCTAAACCAAACGCTAACAAAAACCCTCGCCTTCACACACACGCTCCCCCTAAAGCGTTGTCGTACCCTCACCTGGACCCTAAACCGTCCCCGTCACCTAAACCTAACCCTAGCCCGAACCCTAACCCTAACCCTTCTCCGAAGCCTGACACTCACCCGTCCCCTAATCCTAACATGTACGCTAACACTAACCCGTGCACTCACACGCACGTTCCCCCTAAAGCGTTGTCGTACCTTCACCTGGACCCTAAACCGTCCCCGTCCTCTAACCCTAACCCTAGCCCGAACCCTAACCCTAACACTTCCCCGAAGCCTGACCCTCACCCGTCCCCTAATACTAACCCGTACGCTAACACTAACCCGTGCCCTCAACGCAGGCTCACCCTAAGCGTTGTCGTCCCCTCACCTGGACCCAAAACCGTCCCCGTCCTCTAACCCTAAGCCTAGCCCGAACCCTAACCCTAACACTTACCCGAAGCCTGACTCTCACCCGTCCCCTAATCCTAACCCGTACGCTAACAGTAACCCACGACCTCACACGCACACTCCCCCTAAAGCGTTGTCGTACCCTCACGTGGACCCTTAACCTTCCCAGTCCCCTAACCCTAATCCTAGCCCGAACCCTAACCCTAACCCTTCCCCGAAGCCTGACCGTAACATGTCCCCTAATCCTAACCCGGATGCTAACACTAACCCGCGCCCTCACACGCACGCTCCCCCTAAAGCGTTGTGGTACCCCCACCTGGACCCTAAACTGTCCCCGTCCCCTAACCCTAACCCTAGCCCGAACGCTAACCCTAACCCTTCCCCGAAGCCTGACCCTCACCTGTCCCCTAATCCTAACCCGTACGCTATCACTAACCCCCGACCTCACAAGCACGCTCCCCCTAAAGCGTTGTAGTACCCTCACCTGGACCCTAAACCGTCCCCATCCCCTAACCCTAACCCTAGCCCGAAACCTAAACCTAACACTTCCCCTAAGGCTGACCCTCCTCCTTCCCTTAATCCTAACCCGTTCGCTAACACTAACCCGCGCCCTCACACCCACGCTCCCCCTAAAGCGTTGTCGTACCCTCACCTGGACTCTAAACCGTCCCCATCCCCTAACACTAAGCCTAGCCTGAACCATAACCCTAACACTTCCCCGAAACCTGACCCTCACCCATCCCCTAATCCTAAACCGTACGCTAACACTAACCTGCGCCCTCACACGCACGCTCCCCCTAAACCGTTTTCATACCCTCACCTGGACCCGAAACCGTCCCCGTCCCCTAAACCTAACCCTAGCCCTAACCCTAACCTTAAAACTTCCCCACAGCCTGACCCTCACCCGCCCTGTAATCCTAACCCGTACGCTAACACTAACCCACGCCCTCACACGCACTATCCTCCTAAAGCGTTGTTGTACGCTCACCTGGACCCTAAACCGTGCCCGACCCCTAACCCTAACCCTAGCCCGAACTGTAACCATAACCCTTCCCCGAAGCTTGACCCTCACTCATCCCCTAAACCTAACACGGACGCTAACACTAACCCTCGCCCTCACATGCACGCTCCCCCTAAAGCGTTGTCGTGCCCTCACCTGGACCCGTAACAGTCCCGTCCCCTAACCCTAACACTTCCCCGAAGCCTGACCCTCACCCGTCCCCTAATCCTAACCCGGACGCTAACACTAACCCGCGCCCTCACACGCACGCTCCCCCTGAAGCGTTGTCGTACCCTCACCTGGACCCTAAACCGTCCCCGGCCCCTAACCCTAACCCTAGCCCGAACCCTAACACTAACCCTTTTCCGAAGCCTGACACTCAGCCGTCCCCTAATCCTAACATGTACGCTAACACTAACCCGTGCCCTCACACGCACGTTCCCCCTAAAGCGTTGTCGTACCTTCACCTGGACCCTAAACCGTCCCCGTCCTCTAACCCTAACCCTAGCCCGAACCCTAACCCTAACACTTCCCCGAAGCCTGACCCTCACCCGTCCCCTAATACTAACCCGTACGTCAACACTAACCCGTGCCCTCAACGCAGGCTCACCCTAAGCGTTGTCGTCCCCTCACCTGGACCCAAAACCGTCCCCGTCCTCTAACCCTAAGCCTAGCCCGAACCCTAACCCTAACACTTCCCCGAAGCCTGACCCTCACCCGTCCCCTAATCCTAACCTGGACGCTAACACTAACCCGCGCCCTCACACTCACGCTCCCCCTAAAGCGTTGTCGTACGGTCACCTGGACCCTAAACCATCCCCAGCCCCTAAACCTAACCGTAGCCCGAATCCTAACACTATCCCTTCCCCGAAGCCTTCCCCTCACCCGTCCCCTAATCCTAACCCGTACCCTAACACTCACCCGTGCCCTCACACGCACGCTCCCCGTAAAGCGTTGTCGTACCCTCACCTGGACCCTAAACCGTCCCCGAACCCTAACCCTAACCCTAGCCAGAACGCTAACCATAATCCTTCCCCGAAGCCTGACACTCACACGTCCCCTAATCCTAACCCGTACGCTATCACTAACCTGCGCCCTCACACGCACGCTCCCCCTAAACCGTTTTCATACCCTCACCTGGACCCGAAACCGTCCCTGTCCCCTAAACCTAACCCTAGCCCTAACCCTAACCTTAAACCTTCCCCGCAGCCTGACCCTCACCCGTCCTGTAATCCTAACCCGTACGCTAACACTAACCCACGCCCTCACACGCACTATTCTCCTAAAGCGTTGTCGTACGCTCACCTGGACCCTAAACCGTGCCCGACCCCTAACCCTAACCCTAGCCCGAACTGTAACCCTAACCCTTCCCCGAAGCTTGACCCTCACTCATCCCCTAAACCTAACACGGACGCTAACACTAACCCTCGCCCTCACATGCACGCTCCCCCTAAAGCGTTGTCGTACCCTCACCTGGACCCCTAACTGTCCCGTCCCCTAACCCTAACACTTCCCCGAAGCCTGACCCTCACCCGTCCCCTAATCCTAACCCGGACGCTAACACTAACCCGTGCCCTCAAATGCATGCTCCCCCTAAAGCGTTGTCGTGTTCTCACCTGGACCCTAAACCGTCCCCGTCACCGAACCCTAACCCTAGCCCGAACCCTAACCCTAACCCTTCTCCGAAGCCTGACACTAACCCGTCCCCTAATCCTAACCCGTACGCTAACACTAACCCGTGCCCTCACACGCACGCTCCCCCTAAAGCGTTGTCGTACGTTCACCTGGACCCTAAACCGTCCCCGTTCCCTAACCCTAACCCTAGCCCGAACCCTAACCCTAACCCTTCCCCAAAGCCTAACCATCACATGTCCCCTAATCCTAACCTGGACGCTAACACTAACCTGCGCCCTCACACGCACGCTCCCCCAAAACCGTTGTCGTACTCTCACCTGGACCCGAAACCGTCCCCGTCCCCTAAACCTAACCCTAGCCCTAACCCTAACCTTAAACCTTCCCCGCAGCCTGACCCTCACCCGTCCCCTAATCCTAACCCGACGCTAACACTAACCCACGCCCTCACACGCACGATCCTCCTAAAGCGTTGTCGTACCCTCACCTGGACCCTAAACTGTGCCCGTCCCCTAACCCTAAACCTAGCCCGAACTGTAACTCTAACCCTTCCCCGAAGCCTGACCGTCACCCATCCCCTAAACCTAACACGGATGCTAACACTAACCCTCGCCCTCACATGCACGTTCCCCGTAAGCGTTGTCGTACCCTAACCTGGACCCTTAACCGTCCCGTCCCCTAACCCTAACTCTTCCCCGAAGCCTGACACTCAACCGTCCCCTAATCCTAAACCGGACGCTAACACTAAACCGTTCCCTCACAGGCACGCTCCCCCTAAAGCGTTGTCGTACCCTCACCTGGACCCTAAACCGTCCCCGTCACCTAACCCTAAACCTAGCCCGAACCCTAACCCTAACCCTTCCCCGAAGCGTGACCCTAACATGTCCCCTAATCCTAACACGGACGCTAACACTAACCCGCGCCCTCACATGCACGCTCCCCATAAAGCGTTGTGGTACCCTCACCTGGACCCTAAACCATCCCCGTTCCCTTACCCTAACCCTAGCCCTAACCCTAACCCTAACCCTTCCCCGAAGCCTGACCCTCAACCGTCCCCTAATCCTAACCCGTACGCTAACAGTAACCCGCGCCCTCAGACGCACACTCCCCCTAAAGCATTTTCGTACCCTCACCTGGACCCTAAACCGTCCCCGTCCCCTATCCCTAAACCTAGCCCGAACCCTAACCCTAACCCTTCCCCGAAGCCTCACCCTCACCCGTCCCCTAATCCTAAAAAGTACGCTGACACTAACCCTCGCCCTCACATGCACGCTCCCCCTAAAGCATTGTCGTACCCTCATCTGGACCCTAAACAGGCCCCGTCGCCTAACCCTAACCCTAGCCCGAACCCTAACCCTAAACCTTCCCCGAAGCCTGACCCAAACCCGTCCCCTAATCCTAACCCGTACGCTAACACTAACCCACGCCCTCACACGCACGCTCTCCCTAAAGAGTTGTCGTACCCACACCTGGACCCTAAACCGTCCCCGTCCCCTAAACCTAACCCTAGCCCGAACCCTAACCCTAACCCTTCCCCGAAGCCTGACACTCACCTGTCCCCTAATCCTAACCCGTACGCTATCACTAACCCGCGCCCTCACACGCACGCTCCCCCTAAAGCGTTGTAGTACCCTCACCTGGACCCTAAACCGTCCCCATCCCCTAACCCTAACCCTAGCCCGAACCCTAAACCTAACCCATTCCCTAAGACTGACCCTCATCCTTCCATTAATCCTAACCCGTTCGCTAACACTAACCCGCGCCCTCACACCCACGCTCCCCCTAAAGCGTTGTCGTACCCTCACCTGGACTCTAAACCGTCCCCATCCCCTAACCCTAAGCCTAGCCTGAACCATAACCCTAACACTTCCCCGAAACCTGACCCTCACCCGTCCCCTAATCCTAAACCGTACGCTAACAGTAACCCGCGCCCTCACACGCACGATCCTCCTAAAGCGTTGTCGTACCCTCACCTGGACCCTAAACCGTGCCCGTCCCCTAACCCTAAACCTAGCCCGAACTGTAACCCTAACCCTTCCCCGAAGCCTGACCGTCAGCCATCCCCTAAACCTAACACGGATGCTAACACTAACCCTCGCCCTCACATGCACGTTCCCCCTAAGCGTTGTCGTACCCTCTCCTGGACCCTTAACCGTCCCGTCCCCTAACCCTAACTCTTCCCCGAAGCCTGACCCTCACCCGTCCCCTAATCCTAAACCGTACGCTAACACTAACCTGCGCCCTCACACGCACGCTCCCCGTAAACCGTTATCGTACCCTCAGCTGGACCCGAAACCGTCCCCGTCCCCTAAACCTAACCCTAGCCCTAACCCTAAACTTAAACCTTCCCCGCAGCCTGACCCTCACCCGTCCCCTAATCCTAACCCGTACACTAACACTAACCCACGCCCTCACACGCACGATCCTCCTAAAGCGTTGTCGTACCCTCACCTGGACCCTAAACCGTGCCCGTCCCCTGACCCTAACCCTAGCCCGAACTGTAACCCTAACACTTCCCCGAACCCTGACCCTCAGCCATCCCCTAAACCTAACACGGACGCTAACACTAACCCTCGCCCTCACATGCACGCTCCCCCTAAAGCGTTGTCGTACCCTCACCTGGACCCTTAACCGTCCCGTCCCCTAACACTAACTCTTCCCGAAGCCTGACCCTCACCTTTCCCCTAATGCTAACCCGGACGCTAACACTAACCCGCGCCCTCACACGCACGCTCCCCCTAAAGCGTTGTCGTACCCTCACGTGGACCCTTAACCTTCCAAGTCCCCTAACCCTAAACCTAGCCCGAACCCTAAACCTAACCCTTCTCCGAAGCCTGACACTCACCCGTCCTCTAATCCTAACCCGTACGCTAACACTAACCCGTGCCCTCACACGCACGCTCCCCCTAAAGCGTTGTCGTACCTTCACCTGGACCCTAAACCGTCCCCGTCCCCTAACCCTAACCCTAGCCCGAACCCTAACCCTAATCCTTCCCCGAAGCCTGACCATCACATGTCCCCTAATCCTAACCCGGACGCTAACACTAAACTGCGCCCTCACATGCACGCTCCCCCTAAAGCGTTGTCGTACCCTCACTTGGACCCTAAACCGTCCCCGTCCCTTAACCCTAACCCTAGCCCGAACCCTAACCCTAACCCTTCCCCGAAGCGTGAAACTCACCCGTCCCCTAATCCTAACCCGTACACTAACACTAAACCGTGCCCTCACACGGAGGCTCACCCTAAAGCGTTGTCGTACCGTCACCTGGACCCTAAACCGTCCCCGTCCCCTAACCCTAACCCTAGCCCGAACCCTAAACCTAACACTTCCCCGAAACCTGACACTCACCCATCCCCTAATCCTAAACCGTACGCTAACACTAACCTGCGCCCTCACACGCTCGCTCCCCCTAAACCGTTGTCGTTATCTCACCTGGACCCGAAAACGCCCCGTCCCCTAAACCTAACCCTAGCCCTAACCCTAAACATAAACCTTCCCCCCAGCCTGACCGTCACCCGTCCCCTAATCCTAACCCGTACGCTAACACTAACCCACGCCCTCACACGCACGATCCTCCTAAAGCGTTGTCGTACCCACACCTGTACCCTAAACCGTCCCCGTCCCCTAACCCTAACCCTAGCCCGACCGTAACACTAAACCTTCCCCGAAGCCTGACCCTCACCCGTCGCCTAATACTAACCCGTACGCTAACACTAACCCCTGCCCTCACATGCACGCTGCCCCTAAATGGTTGTTGTACCCTCACCTGAACCCTAAACCATCCCCGTCCTCTAAACCTAACCCTCGACCGAACCCTAAACCTAACCCTTCCCGTAAGGCTGACCCTCACCCTTCCCTTAATCCTAACCCGTACACTAACACTAACCCGCGCCCTCACACACATGCTCCCCCTAAAGCGTTGTCGTACCCTCCCGTGCACCCTAAACCGTCCCCGTCCCCTAACCCTAACCCTAGCCCGAACCCTAACCCTAACCCTTCCCCGAAGCCTGACCCTCACCCATCCGCTAATCCTAACACGTACACTAACACTAACCCGCGCCCTCACGCGTACGCTCCCCCTAATGCGTTGTCGTACCCTCCCCTGGACCCTAAACCGTCCCCGTACCCTAACCCTAACCCTAGCCCGAACCCTAACCCTAACCCTTCCCCGAAGCCTGACCCTCACCCTTCCCCTAATCCTAACCCGTACGCTAACACTAAACCGCGCCCTCACACGTACGCTCCCCCTAAAGTGTTACCGTACCCTCCCCTGGACCCTAAACCGTCCCCGTTCCCTAACCCTAACCCTAGCCTGAACCCTAACCCTAAACCTTCCGCGAAGCCTAACCCTCACCCGCCCGCTAATCCTAACCCATACGCTAACACTAACCCGTGCCCTCACACGTACGCTCCCCTAAAAGCGTTGTCATACCCTTCCCTGGACCGTAAACCGTCCCCATCCCCTAACCCTAACCCTACCCCGAACCCTAACCCTAACCCTTCCCCGAAGCCTGACCCTCACCCGTCCCCTAATCCTAACCCGTACGCTAACACTAACCCGCGCCCTCACACGTACGATCCCCTTAAAGCGTTGTCGTAACCTCACCTGGACCCTAAACATCCCCGTCCCCTAACCCTAACCCTAGCCCGAACCCTAACCCTAACACTTCCCCGAAACCTGACACTCACCCGTCCCCTAATCGTCACTCTTACGCTAACACTAACCCACGCCCTCACACGTACGCTCCCCCTAAAGCGTTGTCGTACCCTCCCCTGGACGCTACACCGTGTCCGTCCCCTAACCCTAACCCTAGCCCGAACCCTAACCATAACCCTTCCCCGAAGCCTGACCCTCACCCGTCCCCAATCCTAACCCGTACGCTAACACTAACCCGTGCCCTCACGCATACGCTCCCCCTAAAGTGTTGTCGTACCCTCCCCTGGACCCTACATCGTCCCCGTCCCCTAACCCTAACCCTAGCCCGAACCCTAACCCTAACCCTTCCCCGAAGCCTGACCCTCACCCGTCCCCTAATCCTATCCCGTACGCTAACACTAACCTGCGCCCTCACGCGTACGCTCCCCCTAAAGTGTTGTCGTACCCTCCCCGGACACTAAACCGTCCCCGTCCCCTAACCCTAACCCTAGCCCGAACCCTAACCCTAGCCCTTCCCCGAAGCCTGACCCTCACCCATCCCCTAATCCTAATCCGTACACTAACACTAACCCGCGCCCACAGGCGTACGCTCCCCCTAATGCGTTGTCGTACCCTCCCCTGGACCCTAAACCGTACCCGTCCCCTAACCCTAACCCTAGCCCGAACCCTAACCCTAACCCTTCCCCGAATCCTGACCATCACCCGTCCACTAATCCTAACCCGTACGCTAACACTAACCTGTGCCCTCACACGTACGATCCCCCAAAAGCGTTGTCGTACCCTTCCCTGGACCGTAAACCGTCCCCGTCCCCTAACACTAACCCTAGCCCGAACCCTAACCCTAACCCTTCCCCGAAGCCTGACCCTCACCCGTCCCCTAATCCTAACCCGCACGCTAACACTAACCCGCGCCCTCACACGTACGCTCCCCCTAAAGCGTTGTCGTAACCTCACCTGGACTCTAAACCGACCCCGTCGCCTAACCCTAACCCTAGCCCGAACCCTAACCCTAACCCTTCCCCGAAGCCTGACCCTCACCCGTCCCTTAATCCTAACCCGTACGCTAACACTAACCAGCGCCCTCACACGTACGCTCCCCCTAAAGCATTGTGGTACCCTCCCCTGGACCCTAAACCGTCCCCGTCCCCTAACCCTAACCCTAGCCCGACCCCTAACCCTAACCCTTCCCCGAAGCCTGACCCTCAACCGTCCCCTAATCCTAACCCGTACGCTAACACTAACCCGCGCCCTCACACGTACGCTCCCCCTAAAGCGTTGTCGTAACCTCACCTGGACCCTAAACCGTCCCCGTCCCCTAACCCTAACCCTAGCCCGAACCCTAACCCTAACACTTCCCCGAAGCCTGACACTCACCTGTCCCATAATCGTCACTCGTACGCTAACACTAACCCGCGCCCTCACACGTACGCTCCCCCTGAAGCATTGTCGTACGCTCCCCTGGACGCTACACCGTGTCCGTCCCCTAACCCTAACCCTAGCCCGAACCCTAACCCTAACCCTTCCTCGAAGCCTGACCCTCACCCGTCCCCTAATCCTAACCCGTATGCTAACATTAACCCGCCCCCTCACGCGTACGCTCCCCCTAAAGTGTTGTCGTACCCTCCCCTGGACTCTAAACCGTCCCCGTCCCCTAACCCTAACCCTAGCCCGAACCCTAACCCTAACCCTTCCCCGAAGCCTGACCCTCACCCATCCCCTAATCCTAACCCGTACACTAACACTAACCCTCGCCCTAACGCGTACGCTCCCCCTAATGCGTTGTCGTACCCTCCCCAGGACCCTGAACCGTCCCCGTCCCCTAACCCTAACCCTAGCCCGAACCCTAACCCTAACCCTTCCCCGAAGCCTGACCCTCACTCGTCCCCTAATCCTAACCCGTACGCTAAAACTAACCCGCGCCCTCACACGTACGCTCCCCCTAAAGCGTTGCCGTACCCTCCCCTGGACCCTAAACCGTCCCCATTCCCTAACCCTAACCCTAGCCTGAACCCTAACCCTAAACCTTCCCCGAAGCCTGACCCTCACCCGTCCCCTAATACTAACCCGTACGCTAACACTAACCCGTGCCCTCACACGTACGCTCCCCCAAAAGCGTTGTCATACCCTTCCCTGGACCGTAAACCGTCCCCATCCCCTAACCCTAACCCTACCCCGAACTCTAACCCTAACCCTTCCCCGAAGCCTGACCCTCACCCGTCCCCTAATCCTAACCCGTACGCTAACACTAACCCGCGCCCTCACACGTACGATCCCCTTAAAGCGTTGTCGTAACCTCACCTGGACACTAAACCGTCCCCGTCCCCTAACCCTAACCCTAGCAAGAACCCTAACCCTAACACTTCCCCGAAGCCTGACACTCACCCGTCCCCTAATCGTCACTCGTACGCTAACACTAACCCGCGCCCTCACACGTACGCTCCCCCTAAAGCGTTGTCGTACCCTCCCCTGGACGCTACACCGTGTCCGTCCCCTAACCCTAACACTAGCCCGAACCCTAACCCTAACCCTTCCCCGAAGCCTGACCCTCACCCGTCCCCTAATCCTAACACGTACGCTAACACTAACCTGCGCCCTCACGCGTACGCTCCCCCTAAAGCGTTGTCGTACCCTCCCCTGGACCCTAAACCGTCCCCGTCCCCTAACCCTAACCCTAGCCCGGACCCTAACCATAACACTTCCCCGAAGCCTGACCCTCACCCGTCCCCTAATTCTAACCCGTACGCTAACACTAACCCATGCCCTCACGCGTACGCTCCCCCTAAAGTGTTGTCGTACACTCCCCTGGACCCGAAACCGTCCCCGTCCCCTAACCCTAACCCTAGCCCGAACCCTAACCCTAACCCTTCCCCGAAGCCTGACCCTCACCCGTCCCCTAATCCTAACCCGTACGCTAACACTAACCTGCGCCCTCACGCGTACGCTCCCCCTAAAGTGTTGTCGTACCCTCCCCTGGACTCTAAACCGTCCCCGTCCCCTAACCCTAACCCTAGCCCGAACCCTAACCCTAATTCTTCCCCGAAGCCTGACACTCACCCATCCCCTAATCCTAACCCGTACACTAACACTAACCCGCGCCCACACGCGTACGCTCCCCCTAATGCGTTGTCGTACCCTCCCCTGGACCCTAAACCGTACCCGTCCCCTAACCCTAACCCTAGCCCGAACCCTAACCCTAACCCTTCCCCGAATCCTGACCCTCACCCGTCCCCTTATCCTAACACGTACGCTAACACTAACCCGCGCCCTGACGCGTACGCTCCCCCTAAAGCGTTGTCGTACCCTCCCCTGGACCCTAAACCGTCCCCGTCCCCTAACCCTAACCCTAGCCCGAACCCTAACCCTAACCCTTCCCCGAAGCCTGACCTTCACCCGTCCCCTAATCCTAACCCGTACGCTAACACTAACCCGCGCCCTCACACGTACGCTCCCCCTAAAGCGTTGTCGTACCCTCCCGTGCACCCTAAACCGTCCCCGTCCCCTAACCCTAACCCTAGCCCGAACCCTAACCCTAACCCTTCCCCGAAGCCTGACCCTCAACCGTCCCCTAATCCTAACCCGTATGCTAACAGTAATCCGCGACCTCATACGTACGCTCCCCCTAAAGCGTTGTCGTACCCTCCCCTGGACCCGAAACCGTCCCCGTCCCCTAACACTAACCCTAGCCCGAACCCTAACCATAACACTTCCCCGAATCCTGACCCTCACCCGTCCCCTAATCCTAACCCGTACGCTAACACTAACCCGCCCCCTCACACATACGCTCCCCCTAAAGCGTTGTGGTACCCTCCCCTGGACCCTAAACCGTCCCCGTCCCATAACCCTAACCCTAGCCCGAGCCCTAACCATAACCCTTCCCCGAAGCCTGACCCTCACCCGTCCCCTAATCCTAACCCGTACGCTAACACTAACCCGCGCCCTCACGCGTACGCTCCCCCTAAAGCGTTGTCGTACCCTCCCATGGACTCTAAACCGTCCCCGTCCCCTAACCCTAACCCTAGCCCGAACCCTAGCCCTAACCCTTCCCCGAAGCCTGATCCTCACCCATCCCCTAATCCTAACCCGTACACTAACACTAACCCGCGCCCTCACGCGTACGCTCCCCCTAATGCGTTGTCGTACCCTCCCCTGGACCCTAACCCGTCCCCGTCCCCTAACCCTAACCCTAGCCCGAACCCTAACCGTAACACTTCCCCGAAGCCTGACCCTCACCCGTCCCCTAATCCTAACCCGTAAGCTAACACTAACCCGCGCCCTGACGCGTACGCTCCCCCTAAAGCGTTGTCGTACCCTCCCGTGCACCCTAAACCGTCCCCGTCCCCTAACCCTAACCCTAGCCCGAACCCTAACCCTAACCCTTCCCCGAAGCCTGACCCTCAACCGTTCCCTAATCCTAACCCGTACGCTAACACTAACCCGCGCCCTGACACGTACGCTCCCCCTAAAGCGTTGTCGTACCCTCCCCTCGACCCTAAACCGTCCCCGTACCCTAACCCTAACCCTAGCCCGAACCCTAACCCTAACCCTTCCCCGAAGCCTGACCCTCACCCGTCCCCTAATCCTAACCCGTACGCTAACACTAACCCGCGCCCTCACACGTACGCTCCCCCTAAAGCGTTGCTGTACCCTCCCCTTGACCCTAAACCGTCCCCGTCCCCTAACCCTAACCCTAGCCTGAACCCTAACCCTAAACCTTCCCCGAAGCCTGACCCTCACCCGTCCCCTAATCCTAACCGGTACGCTAACACTAACCCGTGCCCTCACACGTACGCTCCCCCAAAAGCGTTGTCATACCCTTCCCTGGACCGTAAACCGTCCCCGTCCCCTAACCCTAACCCTAGCCCGACCCCTAACCCTAACCCTTCCCCGAAGCCTAACCCTCAACCGTCCCCTAATCCTAACCCGTATGCTAACAGTAATCTGCGCCCTCATACGTACGCTCCCCTGAAAGCGTTGTCGTACCCTCCCCTGGACCCGAAACCGTCCCCGTCCCCTAACCCTAACCCTAGCCCGAACCCTAACCCTAACACTTCCCCGAATCCTGACCCTCACCCGTCCCCTAATCCTAACCCGTACGCTAACATTAACCCGCGCTCTCACGCGTACGCTCCCCCTAAAGCGTTGTGGTACCCTCCCCTGGACCCTAAACCGTCCCCATCCCCTAACCCTAACCCTAGCCCGAACCCTAGCCCTAACCCTTCCCCGAAGCCTGACCCTCACCCGTCCCCTAATCCTAACCCGTACGCTAACACTAACCCGCGCCCTCACACGTACGCTCCCCCTAAAGCGTTGTCGTACCCTCCCGTGCACCCTAAACCGTCCCCGTCCCCTAACCTTAACCCTAGCCCGAACCCTAACCCTAAACCTTCCCCGAAGCCTGACCCTCAACCGTTCCATAATCCTAACCCGTACGCTAACACTAACCCGCGCCCTGACACATACGCTCCCCCTAAAGCGTTGTCGTACCCTCCCCTCGACCCTAAACCGTCCCCGTACCCTAACCCTAACCCTAGCCCGAACCCTAACCCTAACACTTCCCCGAAGCCTGACCCTCACCCGTCCCCTAATCCTAACCCGTACGCTAACACTAACCCGCGCCCTCACACGTACGCTCCCCCTAAAGCGTTGCTGTACCCTCCCCTGGACCCTAAACCGTCCCCGTCCCCTAACCCTAACCCTAGCCCGACCCCTAACCCTAACCCTTCCCCGAAGCCTGACCCTCACCCGTCCCCTAATCCTAACCGGTACGCTAACACTAACCCGCGCCCTCACACGTACGCTCCCCCTAAAGCGTTGTCGTAACCTCACCTGGACACTAAACCCTCCCCGTCCCCTAACCCTAACCCTAGCCCGAACCCTAACCCTAACACTTCCCCGAAGCCTGAAACTCACCCGTCCCATAATCGTCACTCGTACGCTAACACTAACCCGCGCCCTCACACGTACGCTCCCCCTAAAGCGTTGTCGTACCCTCCCCCGGACGCTACACCGTGTCCGTCCCCTAACCCTAACCCTAGCCCGAACCCTAACCCTAACCCTTCCCCGAAGCCTGACCCTCACCCGTCCCCTAATCCTAACACGTACGCTAACACTAACCTGCGCCCTCACGCGTACGCTCCCCCTAAAGCTTTGCCGTACCCTCCCCTGGACCCTAAACCGTCCCCGTCCCCTAACCCTAACCCTAGCCCGAACCCTAACCCTAACCCTTCCCCGAAGCCTGACCCTCACCCGTCCCCTAATGCTAACCCGTACGCTAACATTAACCCGCGCCCTCATGCGTACGCTCCCCCTAAAGTGTTGTCGTACCCTCCCCTGGACTCTAAACCGTCCCCGTCCCCTAACGCTAACCCTAGCCCGAACCCTAACCCTAACCCTTCCCCGAAGCCTGACCCTCACCCGTCCCCTAATCCTAACCCGTACGCTAACACTAACCCGCACCCTCACACGTACGCTCCCCCTAAAGCGTTGCCGTACCCTCCCCTGGACCCTAAACCGTCCCCGTTCCCTAACCCTAACCCTAGCCTGAACCCTAACCCTAAACCTTCCCCGAAGCCTGACCCTCACCCGTCCCCTAATCCTAACCCGTACGCTAACACTAACCCGTGCCCTCACACGTACGCTCCCCCAAAAGCGTTGTCATACCCTTCCCTGGACCGTAAACCGTCCCCATCCCCTAACCCTATCCCTACCCCGAACCCTAACCCTAACCCTTCCCCGAAGCCTGACCCTCACCCGTCCCCTAATCCTAACCCGTACGCTAACACTAACCCGCGCCCTCACACGTACGATCCCCTTAAAGCGTTGTCGTAACCTCACCTGGACACTAAACCGTCCCCGTCCCCTAACACTAACCCTAGCCCGAACCCTAACCCTAACACTTCCCCGAAGCCTGACACTCACCCGTCCCCTAATCGTCACTCGTACGCTAACACTAACCCTCGCCCTCACACGTACGCTCCCCCTAAAGCGTTGTCGTACCCTCCCCTGGACGCTACACCGTGTCCGTCCCCTAACCCTAACCCTAGCCCGAACCCTAACCCTAACCCTTCCCCGAAGCCTGACCCTCACCCGTCCCCTAATCCTAACACGTACGCTAACACTAACCTGCGCCCTCACGCGTACGCTCCCCGTAAAGCGTTGTCGTACCCTCCCCTGGACCCTAAACCGTTCCCGTCCCCTAACCCTAACCCTAGCCCGGACCCTAACCATAACACTTCCCCGAAGCCTGACCCTCACCCGTCCCCTAATCCTAACCCGTACGCTAACACTAACCCATGCCCTCACGCGTACGCTCCCCCTAAAGAGTTGTCGTACCCTCCTCTGGACCCTAAACCGTCCCCGTCGCCTAACCCTAACCCTAGCCCGAACCCTAACCCTAACACTTCCCCGAAGCCTGACCCTCACCCGTCCCCTAATCCTAACCCGTACGCTAAAACTAACCCGCGCCCTCACGCGTACGCTCCCCCTAAAGTGTTGTCGTACCCTCCCCTGGACCCTAAACCGTCCCCGTCCCCTAACCCTAACCCTAGCCTGAACCCTAACCCTAACACTTCCCCGAAGCCTGACACTAACCCGTCCCATAATCGTCACTCGTACGCTAACACTAACCCGCGCCCTCACACGTACGCTCCCCCTAAAACGTTGTCGTACCCTCCCCTGGACGCTACACCGTGTCCGTCCCCTAACCCTAACCCTAGCCCGAACCCTAACCCTAACCCTTCCCCGAAGCCTGACCCTCACCCGTCCCCTAATCCTAACCCGTACACTAACACTAACCCGCGCCCTCACGCGTACGCTCCCCCTAATGCGTTGTCGAACCCTCCCCTGGACCCTAAACCGTCCCCGTCCCCTAACCCTAACCCTAGCCCGAACCCTAACCCTAACCCTTCCCCGAAGCCTGACCCTCACCCGTCCCCTAATCCTAACCCGTACGCTAACACTAACCCGCGCCCTCACACGTACGATCCCCTTAAAGCGTTGTCGTAACCTCACCTGGACGCTAAACCGTCCCCGTCCCCTAACGCTAACCCTAGCCCGAACCCTAACCCTAACACTTCCCCGAAGCCTGACACTCACCCGTCCCCTAATCGTCACTCGTACGCTAACACTAACCCGCGCCCTCACACGTACGCACCCCTAAAGCGTTGTCGTACCCTCCCCTAGACGCTACACCGTGTCCGTCCCCTAACCCTAACCCTAGCCCGAACCCTAACCCTAACCCTTCCCCGAAGCCTGACCCTCACCCGTCCCCTAATCCTAACACGTACGCTAACACTAACCCGCGCCCTCACTCGTACGCTCCCCCTAATGCGTTCTCATACCCTCCCCTGGACCCTAAACCGTCCCCGTCCCCTAACCCTAACCCTAGCCCGAACCCTAACCCTAACCCTTCCCCGAAGCCTGACCCTCACCCGTCCCCTAATCCTAACACGTACGCTAACACTAACCTGCGCCCTCACGCGTACGCTCCCCCTAAAGCGTTGTCGTACCCTCCCCTGGACCCTAAACCGTCCCCGTCCCCTAATCCTAACCCTAGCCCTAACCCGAACCATAACCCTTCCCCGAAGCCTGACCCTCACCCGTCCCCTAATCCTAACCCGTACGCTAACACTAACCCGTGCCCTCACGCGTACGCTCCCCCTAAAGAGTTGTCGTACCCTCCTCTGGACCCTGAACCGTCCCCGTCGCCTAACCCTAACCCTAGCCCGAACCCTAACCCTAACCCTTCCCCGAAGCCTGACCCTCACCCGTCCCCTAATCCTAACCCGTACGCTAACACTAACCCGCGCCCTCACGCGTACGCTCCCCCTAAAGTGTTGTCGTAACCTCACCTGGACCCTAAACCGTCCCCGTCCCCTAACCCTAACCCTAGCCCGAACCCTAACCCTAACACTTCCCCGAAGCCTGACCCTCACCCGTCCCCTAATCCTAACCCGTACGCTAACACTAACCTGCGCCCTCACACGTACGCTCCCCCTAAAGCGTTGCTGTACCCTCCCCTTGACCCTAAACCGTCCCCGTCCCCTAACCCTAACCCTAGCCTGAACCCTAACCCTAAACCTTCCCCGAAGCCTGACCCTCACCCGTCCCCTAATCCTAACCGGTACGCTAACACTAACCCGTGCCCTCACACGTACGCTCCCCCAAAAGCGTTGTCATACCCTTCCCTGGACCGTAAACCGTCCCCGTCCCCTAACCTTAACCCTAGCCCGACCCCTAACCCTAACCCTTCCCCGAAGCCTGACCCTCACCCGTCCCCTAATCCTAACCGGTACGCTAACACTAACCCGCGCCCTCACACGTACGCTCCCCCTAAAGCGTTGTCGTAACCTCACCTGGACACTAAACCGTCCCCCTCCCCTAACCCTAACCCTAGCCCGAACCCTAACCCTAACACTTCCCCGAAGCCTGACACTCACCCGTCCCATAATCGTCACTCGTACGCTAACACTAACCCACGCCCTCACACGTACGCTCCCCCTAAAGCGTTGTCGTACCCTCCCCTGGACGCTACACCGTGTCCGTCCCCTAACCCTAACCCTAGCCTGAACCCTAACCCTAACCCTTCCCCGAAGCCTGACCCTCACCCGTCCCCTAATCCTAACACGTACGCTAACACTAACCTGCGTCCTCACGCGTACGCTCCCCCTAAAGCGTTGCCGTACCCTCCCCTGGACCCTAAACCGTCCCCGTCCCCTAACCCTAACCCTAGCCCGAACCCTAACCCTAACCCTTCCCCGAAGCCTGACCCTCACCCGTCCCCTAATCCTAACCCGTACGCTAACATTAACCCGCGCCCTCACACGTACGCTCCCCCTAAAGCGTTGTCGTACCCTCCCCTGGACGCTACACCGTGTCCGTCCCCTAACCCTAACCCTAGCCCGAACCCTAACCCTAACCCTTCCCCGAAGCCTGACCCTCACCCGTCCCCTAATCCTAACCCGTATGCTAACACTAATCTGCGCCGTCATACGTACGCTCCCCCTAAAGCGTTGTCGTACCCTCCCCTGGACCCGAAACCGTCCCCGTCCCCTAACCCTAACCCTAGCCCGGACCCTAACCATAACACTTCCCCGAAGCCTGACCCTCACCAGTCCCCTAATCCTAACCCGTACGCTAACACTAACCCATGCCCTCACGCGTACGCTCCCCCTAAAGAGTTGTCGTACCCTCCTCTGGACCCTAAACCGTCCCCGTCGCCTAACCCTAAGCCTAGCCCGAACCCTAACCCTAACACTTCCCCGAAGCCTGACCCTCACCCGTCCCCTAATCCTAACCCGTACACTAACACTAACCCGCGCCCTCACGCGTACGCTCCCCCTAAAGTGTTGTCGTACCCTCCCCTGGACCCTAAACCGTCCCCGTTCCCTAACCCTAACCCTAGCCCGAACCCTAACCCTAACCCTTCCCCGAAGCCTGACCCTCACCCATCTCCTAATCCTAACCCGTACACTAACACTAACCCGCGCCCACACGCGTACGCTCCCCCTAAAGCGTTGTCGTACCCTCCCCTGGACCCTAAACCGTCCCCGTCCCCTAACCCTAACCCTAGCCCGAACCCTAACCCTAACCCTTCCCCGAAGCCTGACCTTCACCCGTCCCCTAATCCTAACCCGTACGCTAACACTAACCCGCGCCCTCACACGTACGCTCCCCCTAAAGCGTTGTCGTACCCTCCTGTGCACCCTAAACCGTCCCCGTCCCCTAACCCTAACCCTAGCCCGAACCCTAACCCTAACCCTTCCCCGAAGCCTAACCCTCAACCGTCCCCTAATCCTAACCCGTATGCTAACAGTAATCTGCGCCCTCATACGTACGCTCCCCTGAAAGCGTTGTCGTACCCTCCCCTGGACCCGAAACCGTCCCCGTCCCCTAACCCTAACCCTAGCCCGAACCCTAACCCTAACACTTCCCCGAATCCTGACCCTCACCCGTCCCCTAATCCTAACCCGTACGCTAACATTAACCCGCGCTCTCACGCGTACGCTCCCCCTAAAGCGTTGTGGTACCCTCCCCTGGACCCTAAACCGTCCCCATCCCCTAACCCTAACCCTAGCCCGAACCCTAGCCCTAACCCTTCCCCGAAGCCTGACCCTCACCCGTCCCCTAATCCTAACCCGTACGCTAACACTAACCCGCGCCCTCACACGTACGCTCCCCCTAAAGCGTTGTCGTACCCTCCCGTGCACCCTAAACCGTCCCCGTCCCCTAACCTTAACCCTAGCCCGAACCCTAACCCTAAACCTTCCCCGAAGCCTGACCCTCAACCGTTCCATAATCCTAACCCGTACGCTAACACTAACCCGCGCCCTGACACATACGCTCCCCCTAAAGCGTTGTCGTACCCTCCCCTCGACCCTAAACCGTCCCCGTACCCTAACCCTAACCCTAGCCCGAACCCTAACCCTAACACTTCCCCGAAGCCTGACCCTCACCCGTCCCCTAATCCTAACCCGTACGCTAACACTAACCCGCGCCCTCACACGTACGCTCCCCCTAAAGCGTTGCTGTACCCTCCCCTGGACCCTAAACCGTCCCCGTCCCCTAACCCTAACCCTAGCCCGACCCCTAACCCTAACCCTTCCCCGAAGCCTGACCCTCACCCGTCCCCTAATCCTAACCGGTACGCTAACACTAACCCGCGCCCTCACACGTACGCTCCCCCTAAAGCGTTGTCGTAACCTCACCTGGACACTAAACCGTCCCCGTCCCCTAACACTAACCCTAGCCCGAACCCTAACCCTAACACTTCCCCGAAGCCTGACACTCACCCGTCCCCTAATCGTCACTCGTACGCTAACACTAACCCTCGCCCTCACACGTACGCTCCCCCTAAAGCGTTGTCGTACCCTCCCCTGGACGCTACACCGTGTCCGTCCCCTAACCCTAACCCTAGCCCGAACCCTAACCCTAACCCTTCCCCGAAGCCTGACCCTCACCCGTCCCCTAATCCTAACACGTACGCTAACACTAACCTGCGCCCTCACGCGTACGCTCCCCGTAAAGCGTTGTCGTACCCTCCCCTGGACCCTAAACCGTTCCCGTCCCCTAACCCTAACCCTAGCCCGGACCCTAACCATAACACTTCCCCGAAGCCTGACCCTCACCCGTCCCCTAATCCTAACCCGTACGCTAACACTAACCCATGCCCTCACGCGTACGCTCCCCCTAAAGAGTTGTCGTACCCTCCTCTGGACCCTAAACCGTCCCCGTCGCCTAACCCTAACCCTAGCCCGAACCCTAACCCTAACACTTCCCCGAAGCCTGACCCTCACCCGTCCCCTAATCCTAACCCGTACGCTAAAACTAACCCGCGCCCTCACGCGTACGCTCCCCCTAAAGTGTTGTCGTACCCTCCCCTGGACCCTAAACCGTCCCCGTCCCCTAACCCTAACCCTAGCCTGAACCCTAACCCTAACACTTCCCCGAAGCCTGACACTAACCCGTCCCATAATCGTCACTCGTACGCTAACACTAACCCGCGCCCTCACACGTACGCTCCCCCTAAAACGTTGTCGTACCCTCCCCTGGACGCTACACCGTGTCCGTCCCCTAACCCTAACCCTAGCCCGAACCCTAACCCTAACCCTTCCCCGAAGCCTGACCCTCACCCGTCCCCTAATCCTAACCCGTACACTAACACTAACCCGCGCCCTCACGCGTACGCTCCCCCTAATGCGTTGTCGAACCCTCCCCTGGACCCTAAACCGTCCCCGTCCCCTAACCCTAACCCTAGCCCGAACCCTAACCCTAACCCTTCCCCGAAGCCTGACCCTCACCCGTCCCCTAATCCTAACCCGTACGCTAACACTAACCCGCGCCCTCACACGTACGATCCCCTTAAAGCGTTGTCGTAACCTCACCTGGACGCTAAACCGTCCCCGTCCCCTAACGCTAACCCTAGCCCGAACCCTAACCCTAACACTTCCCCGAAGCCTGACACTCACCCGTCCCCTAATCGTCACTCGTACGCTAACACTAACCCGCGCCCTCACACGTACGCACCCCTAAAGCGTTGTCGTACCCTCCCCTAGACGCTACACCGTGTCCGTCCCCTAACCCTAACCCTAGCCCGAACCCTAACCCTAACCCTTCCCCGAAGCCTGACCCTCACCCGTCCCCTAATCCTAACACGTACGCTAACACTAACCCGCGCCCTCACTCGTACGCTCCCCCTAATGCGTTCTCATACCCTCCCCTGGACCCTAAACCGTCCCCGTCCCCTAACCCTAACCCTAGCCCGAACCCTAACCCTAACCCTTCCCCGAAGCCTGACCCTCACCCGTCCCCTAATCCTAACACGTACGCTAACACTAACCTGCGCCCTCACGCGTACGCTCCCCCTAAAGCGTTGTCGTACCCTCCCCTGGACCCTAAACCGTCCCCGTCCCCTAATCCTAACCCTAGCCCTAACCCGAACCATAACCCTTCCCCGAAGCCTGACCCTCACCCGTCCCCTAATCCTAACCCGTACGCTAACACTAACCCGTGCCCTCACGCGTACGCTCCCCCTAAAGAGTTGTCGTACCCTCCTCTGGACCCTGAACCGTCCCCGTCGCCTAACCCTAACCCTAGCCCGAACCCTAACCCTAACCCTTCCCCGAAGCCTGACCCTCACCCGTCCCCTAATCCTAACCCGTACGCTAACACTAACCCGCGCCCTCACGCGTACGCTCCCCCTAAAGTGTTGTCGTAACCTCACCTGGACCCTAAACCGTCCCCGTCCCCTAACCCTAACCCTAGCCCGAACCCTAACCCTAACACTTCCCCGAAGCCTGACCCTCACCCGTCCCCTAATCCTAACCCGTACGCTAACACTAACCTGCGCCCTCACACGTACGCTCCCCCTAAAGCGTTGCTGTACCCTCCCCTTGACCCTAAACCGTCCCCGTCCCCTAACCCTAACCCTAGCCTGAACCCTAACCCTAAACCTTCCCCGAAGCCTGACCCTCACCCGTCCCCTAATCCTAACCGGTACGCTAACACTAACCCGTGCCCTCACACGTACGCTCCCCCAAAAGCGTTGTCATACCCTTCCCTGGACCGTAAACCGTCCCCGTCCCCTAACCTTAACCCTAGCCCGACCCCTAACCCTAACCCTTCCCCGAAGCCTGACCCTCACCCGTCCCCTAATCCTAACCGGTACGCTAACACTAACCCGCGCCCTCACACGTACGCTCCCCCTAAAGCGTTGTCGTAACCTCACCTGGACACTAAACCGTCCCCCTCCCCTAACCCTAACCCTAGCCCGAACCCTAACCCTAACACTTCCCCGAAGCCTGACACTCACCCGTCCCATAATCGTCACTCGTACGCTAACACTAACCCACGCCCTCACACGTACGCTCCCCCTAAAGCGTTGTCGTACCCTCCCCTGGACGCTACACCGTGTCCGTCCCCTAACCCTAACCCTAGCCTGAACCCTAACCCTAACCCTTCCCCGAAGCCTGACCCTCACCCGTCCCCTAATCCTAACACGTACGCTAACACTAACCTGCGTCCTCACGCGTACGCTCCCCCTAAAGCGTTGCCGTACCCTCCCCTGGACCCTAAACCGTCCCCGTCCCCTAACCCTAACCCTAGCCCGAACCCTAACCCTAACCCTTCCCCGAAGCCTGACCCTCACCCGTCCCCTAATCCTAACCCGTACGCTAACATTAACCCGCGCCCTCACACGTACGCTCCCCCTAAAGCGTTGTCGTACCCTCCCCTGGACGCTACACCGTGTCCGTCCCCTAACCCTAACCCTAGCCCGAACCCTAACCCTAACCCTTCCCCGAAGCCTGACCCTCACCCGTCCCCTAATCCTAACCCGTATGCTAACACTAATCTGCGCCGTCATACGTACGCTCCCCCTAAAGCGTTGTCGTACCCTCCCCTGGACCCGAAACCGTCCCCGTCCCCTAACCCTAACCCTAGCCCGGACCCTAACCATAACACTTCCCCGAAGCCTGACCCTCACCAGTCCCCTAATCCTAACCCGTACGCTAACACTAACCCATGCCCTCACGCGTACGCTCCCCCTAAAGAGTTGTCGTACCCTCCTCTGGACCCTAAACCGTCCCCGTCGCCTAACCCTAAGCCTAGCCCGAACCCTAACCCTAACACTTCCCCGAAGCCTGACCCTCACCCGTCCCCTAATCCTAACCCGTACACTAACACTAACCCGCGCCCTCACGCGTACGCTCCCCCTAAAGTGTTGTCGTACCCTCCCCTGGACCCTAAACCGTCCCCGTTCCCTAACCCTAACCCTAGCCCGAACCCTAACCCTAACCCTTCCCCGAAGCCTGACCCTCACCCATCTCCTAATCCTAACCCGTACACTAACACTAACCCGCGCCCACACGCGTACGCTCCCCCTAAAGCGTTGTCGTACCCTCCCCTGGACCCTAAACCGTCCCCGTCCCCTAACCCTAACCCTAGCCCGAACCCTAACCCTAACCCTTCCCCGAAGCCTGACCTTCACCCGTCCCCTAATCCTAACCCGTACGCTAACACTAACCCGCGCCCTCACACGTACGCTCCCCCTAAAGCGTTGTCGTACCCTCCTGTGCACCCTAAACCGTCCCCGTCCCCTAACCCTAACCCTAGCCCGAACCCTAACCCTAACCCTTCCCCGAAGCCTAACCCTCAACCGTCCCCTAATCCTAACCCGTATGCTAACAGTAATCTGCGCCCTCATACGTACGCTCCCCTGAAAGCGTTGTCGTACCCTCCCCTGGACCCGAAACCGTCCCCGTCCCCTAACCCTAACCCTAGCCCGAACCCTAACCCTAACACTTCCCCGAATCCTGACCCTCACCCGTCCCCTAATCCTAACCCGTACGCTAACATTAACCCGCGCTCTCACGCGTACGCTCCCCCTAAAGCGTTGTGGTACCCTCCCCTGGACCCTAAACCGTCCCCATCCCCTAACCCTAACCCTAGCCCGAACCCTAGCCCTAACCCTTCCCCGAAGCCTGACCCTCACCCGTCCCCTAATCCTAACCCGTACGCTAACACTAACCCGCGCCCTCACACGTACGCTCCCCCTAAAGCGTTGTCGTACCCTCCCGTGCACCCTAAACCGTCCCCGTCCCCTAACCTTAACCCTAGCCCGAACCCTAACCCTAAACCTTCCCCGAAGCCTGACCCTCAACCGTTCCATAATCCTAACCCGTACGCTAACACTAACCCGCGCCCTGACACATACGCTCCCCCTAAAGCGTTGTCGTACCCTCCCCTCGACCCTAAACCGTCCCCGTACCCTAACCCTAACCCTAGCCCGAACCCTAACCCTAACACTTCCCCGAAGCCTGACCCTCACCCGTCCCCTAATCCTAACCCGTACGCTAACACTAACCCGCGCCCTCACACGTACGCTCCCCCTAAAGCGTTGCTGTACCCTCCCCTGGACCCTAAACCGTCCCCGTCCCCTAACCCTAACCCTAGCCCGACCCCTAACCCTAACCCTTCCCCGAAGCCTGACCCTCACCCGTCCCCTAATCCTAACCGGTACGCTAACACTAACCCGCGCCCTCACACGTACGCTCCCCCTAAAGCGTTGTCGTAACCTCACCTGGACACTAAACCCTCCCCGTCCCCTAACCCTAACCCTAGCCCGAACCCTAACCCTAACACTTCCCCGAAGCCTGAAACTCACCCGTCCCATAATCGTCACTCGTACGCTAACACTAACCCGCGCCCTCACACGTACGCTCCCCCTAAAGCGTTGTCGTACCCTCCCCCGGACGCTACACCGTGTCCGTCCCCTAACCCTAACCCTAGCCCGAACCCTAACCCTAACCCTTCCCCGAAGCCTGACCCTCACCCGTCCCCTAATCCTAACACGTACGCTAACACTAACCTGCGCCCTCACGCGTACGCTCCCCCTAAAGCTTTGCCGTACCCTCCCCTGGACCCTAAACCGTCCCCGTCCCCTAACCCTAACCCTAGCCCGAACCCTAACCCTAACCCTTCCCCGAAGCCTGACCCTCACCCGTCCCCTAATGCTAACCCGTACGCTAACATTAACCCGCGCCCTCATGCGTACGCTCCCCCTAAAGTGTTGTCGTACCCTCCCCTGGACTCTAAACCGTCCCCGTCCCCTAACGCTAACCCTAGCCCGAACCCTAACCCTAACCCTTCCCCGAAGCCTGACCCTCACCCGTCCCCTAATCCTAACCCGTACGCTAACACTAACCCGCACCCTCACACGTACGCTCCCCCTAAAGCGTTGCCGTACCCTCCCCTGGACCCTAAACCGTCCCCGTTCCCTAACCCTAACCCTAGCCTGAACCCTAACCCTAAACCTTCCCCGAAGCCTGACCCTCACCCGTCCCCTAATCCTAACCCGTACGCTAACACTAACCCGTGCCCTCACACGTACGCTCCCCCAAAAGCGTTGTCATACCCTTCCCTGGACCGTAAACCGTCCCCATCCCCTAACCCTATCCCTACCCCGAACCCTAACCCTAACCCTTCCCCGAAGCCTGACCCTCACCCGTCCCCTAATCCTAACCCGTACGCTAACACTAACCCGCGCCCTCACACGTACGATCCCCTTAAAGCGTTGTCGTAACCTCACCTGGACACTAAACCGTCCCCGTCCCCTAACACTAACCCTAGCCCGAACCCTAACCCTAACACTTCCCCGAAGCCTGACACTCACCCGTCCCCTAATCGTCACTCGTACGCTAACACTAACCCTCGCCCTCACACGTACGCTCCCCCTAAAGCGTTGTCGTACCCTCCCCTGGACGCTACACCGTGTCCGTCCCCTAACCCTAACCCTCGCCCGAACCCTAACCCTAACACTTCCCCGAATCCTGACCCTCACCCGTCCCCTAATCCTAACCCGTACGCTAACATTAACCCGCGCTCTCACGCGTACGCTCCCCCTAAAGCGTTGTGGTACCCTCCCCTGGACCCTAAACCGTCCCCATCCCCTAACCCTAACCCTAGCCCGAACCCTAGCCCTAACCCTTCCCCGAAGCCTGACCCTCACCCGTCCCCTAATCCTAACCCGTACGCTAACACTAACCCGCGCCCTCACACGTACGCTCCCCCTAGAGCGTTGTCGTACCCTCCCGTGCACCCTAAACCGTCCCCGTCCCCTAACCCTAACCCTAGCCCGAACCCTAACCCTAACCCTTCCCCGAAGCCTGACCCTCAACCGTTCCATAATCCTAACCCGTACGCTAACACTAACCCGCGCCCTGACACGTACGCTCCCCCTAAAGCGTTGTCGTACCCTCCCCTCGACCCTAAACCGTCCCCGTACCCTAACCCTAACCCTAGCCCGAACCCTAACCCTAACACTTCCCCGAAGCCTGACCCTCACCCGTCCCCTAATCCTAACCCGTACGCTAACACTAACCCGAGCCCTCACACGTACGCTCCCCCTAAAGCGTTGCTGTACCCTCGCCTGGACCCTAAACCGTCCCCGTCCCCTAACCCTAACCCTAGCCCGACCCCTAACCCTAACCCTTCCCCGAAGCCTGACCCTCACCCGTCCCCTAATCCTAACCGGTACGCTAACACTAACCCGCGCCCTCACACGTACGCTCCCCCTAAAGCGTTGTCGTAACCTCACCTGGACACTAAACCCTCCCCGTCCCCTAACCCTAACCCTAGCCCGAACCCTAACCCTAACACTTCCCCGAAGCCTGAAACTCACCCGTCCCATAATCGTCACTCGTACGCTAACACTAACCCGCGCCCTCACACGTACGCTCCCCCTAAAGCGTTGTCGTACCCTCCCCCGGACGCTACACCGTGTCCGTCCCCTAACCCTAACCCTAGCCCGAACCCTAACCCTAACCCTTCCCCGAAGCCTGACCCTCACCCGTCCCCTAATCCTAACACGTACGCTAACACTAACCTGCGCCCTCACGCGTACGCTCCCCCTAAAGCTTTGCCGTACCCTCCCCTGGACCCTAAACCGTCCCCGTCCCCTAACCCTAACCCTAGCCCGAACCCTAACCCTAACCCTTCCCCGAAGCCTGACCCTCACCCGTCCCCTAATGCTAACCCGTACGCTAACATTAACCCGCGCCCTCATGCGTACGCTCCCCCTAAAGTGTTGTCGTACCCTCCCCTGGACTCTAAACCGTCCCCGTCCCCTAACGCTAACCCTAGCCCGAACCCTAACCCTAACCCTTCCCCGAAGCCTGACCCTCACCCGTCCCCTAATCCTAACCCGTACGCTAACACTAACCCGCACCCTCACACGTACGCTCCCCCTAAAGCGTTGCCGTACCCTCCCCTGGACCCTAAACCGTCCCCGTTCCCTAACCCTAACCCTAGCCTGAACCCTAACCCTAAACCTTCCCCGAAGCCTGACCCTCACCCGTCCCCTAATCCTAACCCGTACGCTAACACTAACCCGTGCCCTCACACGTACGCTCCCCCAAAAGCGTTGTCATACCCTTCCCTGGACCGTAAACCGTCCCCATCCCCTAACCCTATCCCTACCCCGAACCCTAACCCTAACCCTTCCCCGAAGCCTGACCCTCACCCGTCCCCTAATCCTAACCCGTACGCTAACACTAACCCGCGCCCTCACACGTACGATCCCCTTAAAGCGTTGTCGTAACCTCACCTGGACACTAAACCGTCCCCGTCCCCTAACACTAACCCTAGCCCGAACCCTAACCCTAACACTTCCCCGAAGCCTGACACTCACCCGTCCCCTAATCGTCACTCGTACGCTAACACTAACCCTCGCCCTCACACGTACGCTCCCCCTAAAGCGTTGTCGTACCCTCCCCTGGACGCTACACCGTGTCCGTCCCCTAACCCTAACCCTAGCCCGAACCCTAACCCTAACCCTTCCCCGAAGCCTGACCCTCACCCGTCCCCTAATCCTAACACGTACGCTAACACTAACCTGCGCCCTCACGCGTACGCTCCCCGTAAAGCGTTGTCGTACCCTCCCCTGGACCCTAAACCGTTCCCGTCCCCTAACCCTAACCCTAGCCCGGACCCTAACCATAACACTTCCCCGAAGCCTGACCCTCACCCGTCCCCTAATCCTAACCCGTACGCTAACACTAACCCATGCCCTCACGCGTACGCTCCCCCTAAAGTGTTGTCGTACCCTCCCCTGGACCCTAAACCGTCCCCGTCCCCTAACCCTAACCCTAGCCTGAACCCTAACCCTAACACTTCCCCGAAGCCTGACACTAACCCGTCCCATAATCGTCACTCGTACGCTAACACTAACCCGCGCCCTCACACGTACGCTCCCCCTAAAACGTTGTCGTACCCTCCCCTGGACGCTACACCGTGTCCGTCCCCTAACCCTAACCCTAGCCCGAACCCTAACCCTAACCCTTCCCCGAAGCCTGACCCTCACCCGTCCCCTAATCCTAACCCGTACACTAACACTAACCCGCGCCCTCACGCGTACGCTCCCCCTAATGCGTTGTCGAACCCTCCCCTGGACCCTAAACCGTCCCCGTCCCCTAACCCTAACCCTAGCCCGAACCCTAACCCTAACCCTTCCCCGAAGCCTGACCCTCACCCGTCCCCTAATCCTAACCCGTACGCTAACACTAACCCGCGCCCTCACACGTACGATCCCCTTAAAGCGTTGTCGTAACCTCACCTGGACGCTAAACCGTCCCCGTCCCCTAACGCTAACCCTAGCCCGAACCCTAACCCTAACACTTCCCCGAAGCCTGACACTCACCCGTCCCCTAATCGTCACTCGTACGCTAACACTAACCCGCGCCCTCACACGTACGCTCCCCTAAAGCGTTGTCGTACCCTCCCCTGGACGCTACACCGTGTCCGTCCCCTAACCCTAACCCTAGCCCGAACCCTAACCCTAACCCTTCCCCGAAGCCTGACCCTCACCCGTCCCCTAATCCTAACACGTACGCTAACACTAACCCGCGCCCTCACTCGTACGCTCCCCCTAATGCGTTCTCATACCCTCCCCTGGACCCTAAACCGTCCCCGTCCCCTAACCCTAACCCTAGCCCGAACCCTAACCCTAACCCTTCCCCGAAGCCTGACCCTCACCCGTCCCCTAATCCTAACACGTACGCTAACACTAACCTGCGCCCTCACGCGTACGCTCCCCCTAAAGCGTTGTCGTACCCTCCCCTGGACCCTAAACCGTCCCCGTCCCCTAATCCTAACCCTAGCCCTAACCCGAACCATAACCCTTCCCCGAAGCCTGACCCTCACCCGTCCCCTAATCCTAACCCGTACGCTAACACTAACCCGTGCCCTCACGCGTACGCTCCCCCTAAAGAGTTGTCGTACCCTCCTCTGGACCCTGAACCGTCCCCGTCGCCTAACCCTAACCCTAGCCCGAACCCTAACCCTAACCCTTCCCCGAAGCCTGACCCTCACCCGTCCCCTAATCCTAACCCGTACGCTAACACTAACCCGCGCCCTCACGCGTACGCTCCCCCTAAAGTGTTGTCGTAACCTCACCTGGACCCTAAACCGTCCCCGTCCCCTAACCCTAACCCTAGCCCGAACCCTAACCCTAACACTTCCCCGAAGCCTGACCCTCACCCGTCCCCTAATCCTAACCCGTACGCTAACACTAACCTGCGCCCTCACGCGTACGCTCCCCCTAAAGTGTTGTCGTACCCTCCCCTGGACTCTAAACCGTCCCCGTCCCCTAAACCTAACCCTAGCCCGAACCCTAACCCTAACTCTTCCCCGAAGCCTGAGCCTCACCCATCCCCTAATCCTAACCCGTACACTAACACTAACCCGCGCCCACATGCGTACGCTCCCCCTAATGCGTTGTCGTACCCTCCCCTGGACCCTAAACCGTACCCGTCCCCTAACCCTAACCGTAGCCCGAACCCTAACCCTAACCCTTCCCCGAATCCTGACCCTCACACGTCCCCTTATCCTAACCCGTACGCTAACACTAACCCGCGCCCTGACGCGTACGCTCCCCCTAAAGCGTTGTCGTACCCTCCCCTGGACCCTAAACCGTCCCGGTCCCCTAACCCTAACCCTAGCCCGAACCCTAACCCTAACCCTTCCCCGAAGCCTGACCTTCACCCGTCCCCTAATCCTAACCCGTACGCTAATACTAACCCGCGCCCTCACACGTACGCTCCCCCTAAAGCGTTGTCGTACCCTCCCGTGCACCCTAAACCGTCCCCGTCCCCTATCCTAACCCTAGCCCGAACCCTAACCCTAACCCTTCCCCGAAGCCTGACCCTCAACCGTCCCCTAATCCTAACCCGTACGCTAACACTAACCCGCGCCCTCACGCGTACGCTCCCCCTAAAGCGTTGTCGTACCCTCCCATGGACTCTAAACCGTCCCCGTCCCCTAACCCTAACCCTAGCCCGAACCCTAGCCTTAACCCTTCCCCGAAGCCTGACCCTCACCCATCCCCTAATCCTAACCCGTACACTAACACTAACCCGCGCCCTCACACGTACGCTCCCCCTAAAGCGTTGCTGTACCCTCCCCTGGACCCTAAACCGTCCCCGTCCCCTAACCCTAACCCTAGCCCGAACCCTAACCCTAACCCTTCCCCGAAGCCTGACCCTCACCCGTCCCCTAATCCTAACCCGTACGCTAACATTAACCCGCGCCCTCACGCGTACGCTCCCCGTAAGGTGTTGTCGTACCCTCCCCTGGACTCTAAACCGTCCCCGTCCCCTAACCATAACCCTAGCCCGAACCCTAACCCTAACCCTTCCCCGAAGCCTGACCCTCACCCATCCCCTAATCCTAACCTGTACGCTAACACTAACCCGTGCCCTCAAACGTACGCTCCCCCAAAAGCGTTGTCATACCCTTCCCTGGACCGTAAACCGTCCCCATCCCCTAACACTAACCCTACCCCGAACCCTAACCCTAACCCTTCCCCGAAGCCTGACCCTCACCCGTCCCCTAATCCTAACCCATACGCTAACACTAACCCGCGCCCTCACACGTACGATCCCCTTAAAGCGTTGTCATACCCTTCCCTGGACCGTAAACCGTCCCCATCCCCTAACCCTAACCCTAGCCCGAACCCTAACCCTAACACTTCCCCGAAGCCTGACACTCACCCGTCCCCTAATCGTCATTCGTACGCTAACACTAACCCGCGCCCTCACACGTACGCTCCCCCTAAAGCGTTGTCGTACCCTCCCCTGGACGCTACAACGTGTCAGTCCCCTAACCCTAACCGTAGCCCGAACCCTAACCCTAACCCTTCCCCGAAGCCTGACCCTCACCCGTCCCCTAATCCTAACACGTACGCTAACACTAACCCGCGCCCTCACGCGTACGCTCCCCCTAAACATTGTGGTACCCTCCCCTGGACCCTAAACCGTCCCCGTCCCCTAACGCTAACCCTAGCCCGAACCCTAACCCTAACCCTTCCCCGAAGCCTGACCCTCACCCGTCCCCTAATCCTAACCCGTACGCTAACACTAACCCGCGCCCTCACACGTACGTTCCCCCTAAAGCGTTGCCGTACCCTCCCCTGGACCCTAAACCGTCCCCGTTCCCTAACCCTAACCCTAGCCTGAACCCTAACCCTAAACATTCCCCGAAGCCTGACCCTCACCCGTCCCCTAATCCTAACCCGTACGCTAACACTAACCCGTGCCCTCACACGTACGCTCCCCCAAAAGCGTTGTTATACCCTTCCCTGGACCGTAAACCGTCCCCGTCCCCTAACCCTAACCCTAGCCCGAACCCTAACCCTAACCCTTCCCCAAAGCCTGACCCTCACCCGTCCCCTAATCCTAACCCGTACGCTAACACTAACCCGCGCCCTCACGCGTACGCTCCCCCTAAAGCTTTGTCCTACCCTCCCCTGGACTCTAAACCGTCCCCGTCCCCTAACCCTAACCCTAGACCGAATCCTAACCCTAACCCTTCCCCGAAGCCAGACCCTCACCCATCCCCTAATCCTAAACCGTACACTAACACTAACCCGCGCCCTCACTCGTACGCTCCACCTAATGCGTTGTCGTACCCTCCCCTGGACCCTAAACCGTCCCCGTCCCCTAACCCTAACCCTAGCCCAAACCCTAACCCTAACCCTTCCCCGAAGCCTGACCGTCACCCGTCCCCTAATCCTAACCCGTACGCTAACACTAACCCGCGCCCTGATGCGTACACTCCCCCTAAAGCGTTGTCGTACCCTCCCCTGGACCCTAAACCGTCCCCGTCCCCTAACCCTAACCCTAGCCCGAACCCTAACCCTATCCCTTCCCTGAAGCCTGACCCTCACCCGTCCCGTAATTCTAACCCGTACGCTAACACTAACCCGCGCCCTCACACGTACGCTCCCCCTAAAGCGTTGTCGTACCCTCCCGTGCACCCTAAACCGTCCCTGTCCCCTAACCCTAACCCTAGCCCGAACCCTACCCCTAAACCTTCCCCGAAGCCTGACCCTCAACCGTCCCCTAATCCTAACCCGTACGCTAACACTAATCCGCGCCCTCACACGTACGCTCCCCCTAAAGCGTTGTCGTACCCTCCCTTGGACCCTAAACCGTCCCCGTCCCCTAACCCTAAACTTAGCCCGAACCCTAACCCTAACCCTTCCCCGAAGCCTGACCCTCACCCGTCTCCTAACCCTAACCAGTACGCTAACACTAACTCGCGCCCTGACACATACACTCCCCCTAAAGCGTTGCCGTACCCTCCCCTGGACCCTAAACCGTCCCCGTTCCCTACCTAACCCTAACCTGAACCCTAACCCTAAACCTTCCCCGAAGCCTGACCCTCACCTGTCCCCTAATCCTAACCCGTACGCTAACACTAACCCGTGCCCTCACACGTACGCTCCCCCAAAAGCGTTGTCATACCCTTCCCTCGACCGTAAACCGTACCCGTCTCCTAAACCTAACCCTAGCCCGAACCCTAACCCTAACCCTTCCCCAAAGCCTGACCCTCACCCGTCCCCTAATCCTAACCCGTACGCTAACACTAACCCGCGCCCTCACACGTACGCTCCCCCTAAAGCGTTGTCGTACCCTCCCCTGGACCCTAAACCGTCCCCGTCCCCTAACCCTAACCCTAGCCCGAACCCTAACCCTAACCCTTCCCCGAAGCCTGACACTCACCCGTCCCCTAATCGTCACTCGTACGCTAACACTAACCCGCGCCCTCACACGTACGCTCCCCCTAAAGCGTTGTCGTACCCTCCCCTGGGCCCTAAACCGTCCCCGTCACCTAACCATAATCCTAGCCCGAATCCTAACCCTAACCCTTCCCCGAAGCCTGACACTCACCCGTCCCCTAATCCTAACCCGTACGCTAACACTAACCCGCGCCCTCACGTGTACGCTCCCCCTAAAGCGTTGTCGTACCCTCCCCTGGGCCCTAAACCGTCCCCGTCACCTAACCCTAATCCTAGCCCGAACCCTAACCCTAACCCTTCCCCGAAGCCTGACCCTCACACGTACCCTAATCCTAACACGTACGCTAACACTAACCCGCGCCCTCACACGTACGCTCCCCCTAAAGCGTTGTCGTACCCTCCCCTGGACCCTAAACCGTCCCCGTCCCCTAACCCTAACCCTAGCCCGAACCCTAACCCTAGCCCTTCCCCGAAGCCTGACACTCACCCGTCCCCTAATCCTAACCCGTACGCTAACACTAACCCGCGCCCTCACACGTATGCTCCCCCTAAAGCGTTGTCGTACCCTCCCCTGGACCCTAAACCGTCCCCGTCCCCTAACCCTAACCCTAGCCCGAACCCTAACGCTAACCCTTCCCCGAAGCCTGACCCTCACCCGTCCCCTAATCCTAACCCGTACGCTAACACTAACCCGCGCCCTCACACGTACGGTCCCCCTAAAGCATTGTCGTACCCTCCCCTGGACCCTCAACCGTCCCCGTCACCTAACCCTAACCCTAGCCCGAACCCTAATCCTAACCCTTCCCCGAAGCCTGACCCTCACCCGTCCCCTAATCCTAACCCGTACGCTAACACTAACCCACGCCCTCAGGCGTACGCTCCCCCTAAAGCGTTGTCGTACCCTCCCCTGGACCCTAAACCGTCCCCGTCCCCTAACCCTAACCCTAGCCCGAACCCAAACCCTAACCCTTTCCGAAGCCTGACCCTCACCCGTCCCCTAATCCTAACTCGTACGCTCACACTAACCCGCGCCCTCACACGTACGCTCCCCCTAAAGCGTTGTCGTACCCTCACCTGGACCCTAAAAAGTCCCCGTCCCCTAACCCTAACCCTAGCCCGAACCCTAACCCTAACCCTACCCCGAAGCCTGACCCTCACCGGTCCCCTAATCGTCACTCGTACGCTAACACTAACCCACGCCCTCACACGTACGCTCCCCCTAAAGCGTTGTCGTACCCTCCCGTGCACCCTAAACCGTCCCTGTCCCCTAACTCTAACCCTAGCCCGAACCCTAACCCTAACCCTTCCCCGAAGCCTGACCCTTAACCGTCCCCTAATCCTAACCCGTACGCGAACACTAACCCGCGCCCTCACACGTACGCTCCCCCTAAAGCGTTGTCGTACCCTCCCCTGGACCCTAAACCGTCCCCGTCCCCTAACCCTAAACCTAGCCCGAACCCTAACCCTAACCCTTCCCTGAAGCCTGACCCTCACCCGTCCCCTAACCCTAATCCATACGCTAACACTAACCCGCGCCCTGACACGTACGCTCCCCCTAAAGCGTTGTCGTACCCTCCCCTGGACCCTAAACCGTGTCCGTCCCCTAACCCTAACCCTAGCCCGAACCCTAACCCTAACCCTTCCCCGAAGCCTGACCCTCACCCGTCCCCTAATCCTAACCCGTACGCTAACACTAACCCGCGCCCTCACACGTAAACTCCCCCTAAAGCATTGTCGTACCCTCCCCTGGACCGTAAACCGTCCCCGTCACCTAACCCTAACCCTAGCCCGAACCCTAATCCTAACCCTTCCCCGAAGCCTGACCCTCACCCGTCCCCTAATCCTAACCCGTACGCTAACACTAACCCACGCCCTCACGCGTACGCTCCCCCTAAAGCATTGTCGTACCCTCCCCTGGACCCTAAACCGTCCCCGTCCCCTAACACTAACCCTAGCCTGAACCCTAACCCTAACCCTTCCCCGAAGCCTGACCCTCACCCGTCCCCTAATCCTAACCCGTACGCTAACACTAACCCACGCCTTCATGCGTACGCTCCCCCTAAAGCGTTGTGGTACCCTCCCCTGGACCCTAAACCGTCCCCGTCCCCTAACCCTAACCCTAGCCCGAACCCTAACCCTAACACTTCCCCGAAGCCTGACCCTCACCCGTCCCCTAATCCTAACCAGTACGCTAACACTAACCCGCGCCCTCACGCGTACGGTCCCCCTAAAGCGTTGTCGTACCCTCCCCTGGACCCTAAACCGTCCCCGTCCCCTAACCCTAACCCTAGCCCGAACCCAAACCCTAACCCTTCCCCGAAGCCTGACCCTCACCCGTCCCCTAATCCTAACCCGTACGCTAACCCTAACCCACGCACTCACACGTACGCTCCCCCTAAAGCGTTGCCGTACCCTCCCGTGGACCCTAAACCGTCCCCTTTCCCTAACCCTAACCCTAGCCCAAACCCTAACCCTAACCCTTCCCCGAAGCCTGACCCTCACCCATCCCCTAATCCTAACCCGTACACTAACACTAACCCGCGCCCTCACACATACGCTCCCCCTAAAGCGTTGTCGTACCCTCACCTGGTCCCTAAACCGTCCCCATCCCCTAACCCTAACCCTAGCCCGAACCCTAACCCTAACCCTTCCCCGAAGCCTGACCCTCACCCGTCCCCTAATCGTCACTCGTACGTTAACACTAACCCGCGCCCTCACACGTACGCTCCCCCTAAAGCGTTGTCGTACCCTCCCCTGGACCCTAAACCGTGTCCGTCCCCTAACCCTAACCCTAGCCCGAACCCTAACCCTAACCCTTCCCCGAAGCCTGACCCTCACCCGTCCCCTAATCCTAGCCCGTACGCTAACACTAACCTGCGCCCTCACACGTACGCTCCCCCTAAAGCGTTGTCGTACCCTCCCGTGGACCCTAAACCGTCCCCGTCCCCTAACCCTAACCCTAGCCCGAACCCTAACCCTAACACTTCCCCGAAGCCTGACCCTCACCCGTCCCCTTATCCTAACCCGTACGCTAACACTAACCCGCGCCCACACACGTACGCTCCTCCTAAAGCGTTGTCGTACCCTCCCCTGGACCCTAAACCGTCCCCGTCCCCTAACCCTATCCCTAGCCCGAACCCTAACCCTAACAATTTCCCGAAGCCTGACCCTCACCCGTCCCCTAATCCTAAACCGTACGCTAACACTAACCCGCGCCCTCACATGTACGCTCCCCTTAAAGCGTTGTCGTACCCTTCCCTGGACCCTAAGCCGTCCCCATCCCCTAAACCTAACCCTAGCCCGAACCCTATCCCTAACCCTTCCCCGAAGCCTGACCCACACCCGTCCCATAATCCTAACCCGTACGCTAACACTAACCCGTGCCCTCACACGTATGCTCCCCCAAAAGCGTTGTCATACCCTTCCCTGGACCGTAAACCATCCCCGTCCCCTAACCCTAACCCTAGCCTGAACCCTAAACCTAACCCTTCCCCGAAGCCTGACCCTCACCCGTCACCTAATCCTAACCCGTACGCTAACACTAACCCGCGCCCTCACACATACGCTCCCCCTAAAGCATTGTCGTACCCTCACCTGGACCCTAAACCGTCCCCGTCCCCTAACCCTAATCCTAGCCCGAACCCTAACCCTAACCCTTCCCCGAAGCCTGACCCTCACCCGTCCCCTAATCGTCACTCGAACGCTAACACTAACCCGCGCCCTCACACGTACGCTCCCTCTAAAGCGTTGTCGTACCCTCCCCTGGACCCTAAACCGTGTCCGTCCCCTAACCCTAACCCTAGCCCGAACCCTAACCCTAACCCTTCCCCGAAGCCTGACCCTCACCCGTCCCCTAATCCTAACCCGTACGCTAACACTAACCTGCGCCCTCACACGTACGCTCCCCCTAAAGCGTTGTCGTACCCTCCCGTGGACCCTAAACCGTCCCCGTCCCCTAACCCTAACCCTAGCCCGAACCCTAACCCTAACACTTCCCCGAAGCCTGACCCTCACCCATACCCTAATCCTAACCCGTACGCTAACACTAACCCGCGCCCACACATGTACGCTCCTCCTAAAGCGTTGTCGTACCCTCCCCTGGACCCTAAACCGTCCCCGTCCCCTAACCCTATCCCTAGCCCGAACCCTAACCCTAACACTTCCCCGAAGCCTGACCCTCACCCGTCCCCTAATCCTAACCCGTACGCTAACACTAACCCGCGCCCTCAGGCGTACGCTCCCCCTAAAGCGTTGTCGTACCCTCCCCTGGACCCTAAACCGTCCCCGTCCCCTAACACTAACCCTAGCCTGAACCCTAACCCTAACCCTTCCCCGAAGCCTGACCCTCACCCGTCCCCTAATCCTAACCCGTACGCTAACACTAACCCACGCCTTCATGCGTACGCTCCCCCTAATGCGTTGTGGTACCCTCCCCTGGACCCTAAACCGTCCCCGTCCCCTAACCCTAACCCTAGCCCGAACCCTAACACTAACACTTCCCCGAAGCCTGACCCTCACCCGTCCCCTAATCCTAACCAGTACGCTAACACTAACCCGCGCCCTCACACGTACGCTCCCCCTAAAGCGTTGTCGTACCCTCCCCTGGACCCTAAACCGTCCCCGTCCCCTAACCCTAACCCTAGCCCGAACCCAAACCCTAACCCTTCCCCGAAGCCTGACCCTCACCCGTCCCCTAATCCTAACTCGTACGCTCACACTAACCCGCGCCCTCACACGTACGCTCCCCCTAAAGCGTTGTCGTACCCTCACCTGGACCTTAAAAAGTCCCCGTCCCCTAACCCTAACCCTAGCCCGAACCCTAACCCTAACCCTACCCCGAAGCCTGACCCTCACCGGTCCCCTAATCGTCACTCGTACGCTAACACTAACCCGCGCCCTCACACGCACGTTCCCCCTAAAGCGTTGTCGTACCCTCCCCTGGACCCTAAACCGTCCCCGTCCCCTAACCCTAACCCTAGCCCGAACCCTAACCCTAACCCTTCCCCGAAGCCTGACACTCACCCGTCCCCTAATCCTAACCCGTACGCTAACACTAACCCGCGCCCTCACACGTATGCTCCCCCTAAAGCGTTGTCGTACACTCCCCAGGACCCTAAACCGTCCCCGTCCCCTAACCCTAACCCTAGCCCGAACCCTAACCCTAACCCTTCCCCGAAGCCTGACCCTCACCCGTCCCATAATCCTAACCCGTACGCTAACACTAACCCGCGCCCTCACACGTACGCTCCCACTAAAGTGTTGTCGTACCCTCCCCTGGACCGTAAACCGTGCCCGTCCCCTAACCCTAACCCTAGCCCGAACCCTAACCCTAACCCTTCCCCGAAACCTGACCCTCACCTGTCCCCTAATCCTAACCCGTACGCTAACACTAACCCACGCCCTCACACGTACGCTCCCCCTAAAGCGTTGTCGTACCCTCCCCTGGACCCTAAACCGTCCCCTTTCCCTAACCCTAACCCTAGCCTGAACCCTAACCCTAAAACTTCCCCGAAGCCTGACCCTCACCCGTCCCCTAATCCTAACCCGTATGCTAACACTAACCCGTGCCCTCACACGTATGCTCCCCCAAAAGCGTTGTCATACCCTTCCCTGGACCGTAAACCATCCCCGTCCCCTAACCCTAACCCTAGCCTGAACCCTAAACCTAACCCTTCCCCGAAGCCTGACCCTCACCCGTCACCTAATCCTAACCCGTACGCTAACACTAACCCGCGCCCTCACACATACGCTCCCCCTAAAGCATTGTCGTACCCTCACCTGGACCCTAAACCGTCCCCGTCCCCTAACCCTAACCCTATCCCGAACCCTAACCCTAACCCTTCCCCGAAGCCTGACCCTCACCCATCCCCTAATCGTCACTCGTACGCTAACACTAACCCGCGCCCTCACACGTACGCTCCCTCTAAAGCGTTGTCGTACCCTCCCCTGGACCCTAAACCGTGTCCGTCCCCTAACCCTAACCCTAGCCCGAACCCTAACCCTAACCCTTCCCCGAAGCCTGACCCTCACCCGTCCCCTAATCCTAACCCGTACGCTAACACTAACCTGCGCCCTCACACGTACGCTCCCCCTAAAGCGTTGTCGTACCCTCCCGTGGACCCTAAACCGTCCCCGTCCCCTAACCCTAACCCTAGCCCGAACCCTAACCCTAACACTTCCCCGAAGCCTGACCCTCACCCATCCCCTAATCCTAACCCGTACGCTAACACTAACCCGCGCCCACACATGTACGCTCCTCCTAAAGCGTTGTCGTACCCTCCCCTGGACCCTAAACCGTCCCCGTCCCCTAACCCTATCCCTAGCCCGAACCCTAACCCTAACAATTCCCCGAAGCCTGACCCTCACCCGTCCCCTAATCCTAACCCGTACGCTAACACTAACCCGCGCCCTCACACGTACGCTCCCTCTAAAGCGTTGTCGTACTCTCCCCTGGACCCTAAACCGTCCCCGTCCCCTAACCCTAACCCTAGCCCGAACCCTAACCTAACCCTTCCCCGAAGCCTGACCCTCAACCGTCCCCTAATCCTAACCCGTACGCTAACACTAATCCGCTCCCTCACACGTACGCTCCCCCTAAAGCGTTGTCGTACCCTCCCCTGGACCCTAAACCGTCCCCGTCCCCTAACCCTAACCCTAGCCCGAACCCTAACTCTAACACTTCCCCGAAGCCTGACCCTCACCCGTCCCCTAATCCTAACCCGTACGCTAACACTAACCCGCGCCCTCACACGTACGCTCCCCCTAAAGCGTTGTCGTACCCTCCCCTGGACCCTAAACCGTCCCCCGTCCCCTAACCCTAACCCTAGCCCGAACCCTAACCCTATTCCTTCCCCGAAGCCTGACCCTCACCCGTCCCCTAATCCTATCCCGTACGCTAACACTAACCCGCGCCCTCACACGTATGCTCCCCCTAAAGCGTTGTCGTACCCTCCCCTGGACCCTAAACCGTCCCCGTCCCCTAACCCTAACCCTAGTCCGAACCCTAACCCTAACCCTTCCCCGAAGCCTGAACCTCACCCGTCCCCTAACCCTAACCCGTACGCTAACACTAACCCGCGCCCTCACATGTACGCACCCCCTAAAGCGTTGTCGTACCCTCCCCTGGACCCTAAACCATCTCCATCCCCTAACCCTAACCCTAGCCCGAACCCTAAACCTAACCCTTCCCCGAAGCCTGACACTCACCCATCCCCTAATCCTAACCCGTACGCTAACACTAACCCGCGCCCTCACACGTACGCTCCCCCTAAAGTGTTGTCGTACCCGCCCCTGGACCCTAAACCGTCCCAGTCCCCTAACCCTAAGCCTAGCCCGAACCCTAACCCTAACCCTTCCCCGAAGCCTGACACTCACGCGTCCCCTAATCCTAACCCGTACGCAAACACTAACACGCGCCCTCACACGTACGCTCCCACTAAAGCGTTGTCGTACCCTCCCCTGGACCCTAAACCTTCCCCGTCCCCTAACACTAACCCTAGCCCGAACCCTAACCCTAACCCTTCCCCGAAGCCTGACCCTCACCCGTCCCCTAATCGTCACTCGTACGTTAACACTAACCCGCGCCCTCACACGTACGCTCCCCCTAAAGCGTTGTCGTACCCTCCCCTGGACCCTAAACCGTGTCCGTCCCCTAACCCTAACCCTAGCCCGAACCCTAACCCTAACCCTTCCCCGAAGCCTGACCCTCACCCGTCCCCTAATCCTAACCCGTACGCTAACACTAACCTGCGCCCTCACACGTACGCTCCCCCTAAAGCGTTGTCGTACCCTCCCGTGGACCCTAAACCGTCCCCGTCCCCTAACCCTAACCCTAGCCCGAACCCTAACCCTAACACTTCCCCGAAGCCTGACCCTCACCCGTCCCCTAATCCTAACCCGTACGCTAACACTAACCCGCGCCCTCACACATACGCTCCCCCTAAAGCATTGTCGTACCCTCACCTGGACCCTAAACCGTCCCCGTCCCCTAACCCTAACCCTATCCCGAACCCTAACCCTAACCCTTCCCCGAAGCCTGACCCTCACCCGTCCCCTAATCGTCACTCGTACGCTAACACTAACCCGCGCCCTCACACGTACGCTCCCTCTAAAACGTTGTCGTACCCTCCCCTGGACCCTAAACCGTGTCCGTCCCCTAACCCTAACCCTAGCCCGAACCCTAACCCTAACCCTTCCCCGAAGCCTGACACTCACCCATCCCCTAATCCTAACCCGTACGCTAACACTAACCCGCGCCCTCACATGTACGCTCCCCCTAAAGTGTTGTCGAACCCGCCCCTGGACCCTAAACCGTCCCAGTCCCCTAACCCTAACCCTAGCCCGAACCCTAACCCTAACCCTTCCCCGAAGCCTGACACTCACGCGTCCCCTAATCCTAACCCGTACGCAAACACTAACCCGCGCCCTCACACGTACGCTCCCCCTAAAGCGTTGTCGTACCCTCCCCTGGACCCTAAACCGTCCCCGTCCCCTAACCCTAACCCTAGCCCGAACCCTAACCCTAACCCTTCCCCGAAGCCTGACCCTCACCCGTCCCCTAACCGTCACTCGTACGTTAACACTAACCCGCGCCCTCACACATACGCTAACCCTAAAGCGTTGTCGTACCCTCCCCTGGACCCTAAACCGTGTCCGTCCCCTAACCCTAACCCTAGCCCGAACCCTAACCCTAACCCTTCCCCGAAGCCTGACCCTCACCCGTCCCCTAATCCTAACCCGTACGCTAACACTAACCTGCGCCCTCCCACGTACGCTCCCCCTAAAGCGTTGTCGTACCCTCCCGTGGACCCTAAACCGTCCCCGTCCCCTAACCCTAACCCTAGCCCGAACCCTAACCCTAACACTTCCCCGAAGCCTGACCCTCGCCCGTCCCCTAATCCTAACCCGTACGCTAACACTAACCCGCGCCCACACACGTACGCTCCTCCTAAAGCGTTGTCGTACCCTCCCCTGGACCCTAAACCGTCCCCGTCCCCTAACCCTATCCCTAGCCCGAACCCTAACCCTAACAATTTCCCGAAGCCTGACCCTCACCCGTCCCCTAATCCTAAACTGTACGCTAACACTAACGCGCGCCCTCACACGTACGCTCCCCTTAAAGCGTTGTCGTACCCTTCCCTGCACCCTAAGCCGTCCCCATCCCCTAACCCTAACCCTAGCCCGAACCCTAACCCTAACCCTTCCCCGAAGCCTGACCCTCACCCGTCCCATAATCCTAACCCGTACGCTAACACTAACCCGCGCCCTCACACGTACGCTCCCACTAAAGTGTTGTCGTACCCTCCCCTGGACCGTAAACCGTGCCCGTCCCCTAACGCTAACCCTAGCCCGAACCCTAACCCTAACCCTTCCCCGAAGCCTGACCCTCACCTGTCCCCTAATCCTAACCCGTACGCTAACACTAACCCACGCCCTCACACGTACGCTCCCCCTAAAGCGTTGTCGTACCCTCCCCTGGACCCTAAACCGTCCCCTTTCCCTAACCCTAACCCTAGCCTGAACCCTAACCCTAAAACTTCCCCGAAGCCTGACCCTCACCCGTCCCCAATCCTAACCCGTATGCTAACACTAACCCGTGCCCTCACACGTATGCTCCCCCAAAAGCGTTGTCATACCCTTCCCTGGACCGTAAACCATCCCCGTCCCCTAACCCTAACCCTAGCCTGAACCCTAAACCTAACCCTTCCCCGAAGCCTGACCCTCACCCGTCTCCTAATCCTAACCCGTACGCTAACACTAACCCGCGCCCTCACACATACGCTCCCCCTAAAGCATTGTCGTACCCTCACCTGGACCCTAAACCGTCCCCGTCCCCTAACCCTAACCCTATCCCGAACCCTAACCCTAACCCTTCCCCGAAGCCTGACCCTCACCCGTCCCCTAATCGTCACTCGTACGCTAACACTAACCCGCGCCCTCACACGTACGCTCCCTCTAAAACGTTGTCGTACCCTCCCCTGGACCCTAAACCGTGTCCGTCCCCTAACCCTAACCCTAGCCCGAACCCTAACCCTAACTCTTCCCCGAAGCCTGACACTCACCCATCCCCTAATCCTAACCCGTACGCTAACACTAACCCGCGCCCTCACATGTACGCTCCCCCTAAAGTGTTGTCGAACCCGCCCCTGGACCCTAAACCGTCCCAGTCCCCTAACCCTAACCCTAGCCCGAACCCTAACCCTAACCCTTCCCCGAAGCCTGACACTCACGCGTACCCTAATCCTAACCCGTACGCAAACACTAACCCGCGCCCTCACACGTACGCTCCCCCTAAAGCGTTGTCGTACCCTCCCCTGGACCCTAAACCGTCCCCGTCCCCTAACCCTAACCCTAGCCCGAACCCTAACCCTAACCCTTCCCCGAAGCCTGACCCTCACCCGTCCCCTAACCGTCACTCGTACGTTAACACTAACCCGCGCCCTCACACGTACGCTCCCCCTAAAGCGTTGTCGTACCCTCCCCTGGACCCTAAACCGTGTCCGTCCCCTAACCCTAACCCTAGCCCGAACCCTAACCCTAACCCTTCCCCGAAGCCTGACCCTCACCCGTCCCCTAATCCTAACCCGTACGCTAACACTAACCTGCGCCCTCACACGTACGCTCCCCCTAAAGCGTTGTCGTACCCTCCCGTGGACCCTAAACCGTCCCCATCCCCTAACCCTAACCCTAGCCCGAACCCTAACCCTAACACTTCCCCGAAGCCTGACCCTCACCCGTCCCCTAATCCTAACCCGTACGCTAACACTAACCCGCGCCCACACACATACGCTCCACCTAAAGCGTTGTCGTACCCTCCCCTGGACCCTAAACCGTCCCCGTCCCCTAACCCTATCCCTAGCCCGAACCCTAACCCTAACCCTTCCCCGAAGCCTGACCCTCACCCGTCCCATAATCCTAACCCGTACGCTAACACTAACCCGCGCCCTCACACGTACGCTCCCACTAAAGTGTTGTCGTACCCTCCCCTGGACCGTAAACCGTGCCCGTCCCCTAACCCTAACCCTAGCCCGAACCCTAACCCTAACCCTTCCCCGAAGCCTGACCCTCACCCGTCCCCTAATCCTAACCCGTACGCTAACACTAACCCACGCCCTCACACGTACGCTCCCCCTAAAGCGTTGTCGTACCCTCACCTGGACCCTAAACCGTCCCCTTTCCCTAACCCTAACCCTAGCCTGAACCCTAACCCTAAAACTTCCCCGAAGCCTGACCCTCACCCGTCCCCTAATCATAACCCGTATGCTAACACTAACCCGTGCCCTCACACGTATGCTCCCCCAAAAGCGTTGTCATACCCTTCCCTGGACCGTAAACCATCCCCGTCCCCTAACCCTAACCCTAGCCTGAACCCTAAACCTAACCCTTCCCCGAAGCCTGACCCTCACCCGTCACCTAATCCTAACCCGTACGCTAACACTAACCCGCGCCTTCACACATACGCTCCCCCTAAAGCATTGTCGTACCCTCACCTGGACCCTAAACCGTCCCCGTCCCCTAACCCTAACCCTATCCCGAACCCTAACCCTAACCCTTCCCCGAAGCCTGACCCTAACCCGTCCCCTAATCGTCACTCGTACGCTAACACTAACCCGCGCCCTCACACGTACGCTCCCTCTAAAGCGTTGTCGTACCCTCCCCTGGACCCTAAACCGTGTCCGTAACCTAACCCTAACCCTAGCCCGAACCCTAACCCTAACCATTCCCCGAAGCCTGACCCTCACCCGTCCCCTAATCCTAACCCGTACGCTAACACTAACCTGCGCCCTCACACGTACGCTCCCCCTAAAGCGTTGTCGTACCCTCCCCTGGACCCTAAACCGTCCCCGTCCCCTAACCCTAACCCTAGCCCGAACCCTAACCCTATTCCTTCCCCGAAGCCTGACCCTCACCCGTCCCCTAATCCTATCCCGTACGCTAACACTAACCCGCGCCCTCACACGTATTCTCCCCCTAAAGCGTTGTCGTACCCTCCCCTGGACCCTAAACCGTCCCCGTCCCCTAACCCTAACCCTAGTCCGAACCCTAACCCTAACCCTTCCCCGAAGCCTGAACCTCACCCGTCCCCTAACCCTAACCCGTACGCTAACACTAACCCGCGCCCTCACATGTACGCACCCCCTAAAGCGTTGTCGTACCCTCCCTTGGACCCTAAACCATCTCCATCCCCTAACCCTAACCCTAGCCCGAACACTAACCCTAACCCTTCCCCGAAGCCTGAGACTCACCCATCCACTAATCCTAACCCGTACGCTAACACTAACCCGCGCCCTCACACGTACGCTCCCCCTAAAGTGTTGTCGTACCCGCCCCTGGACCCTAAACCGTCCCAGTCCCCTAACCCTAACCCTAGCCCGAACCCTAACCCTAACCCTTCCCCGAAGCCTGACACTCACGCGTCCCCTAATCCTAACCCGTACGCAAACACTAACCCGCGCCCTCACACGTACGCTCCCCCTAAAGCGTTGTCATACCCTCCCCTGGACCCTAAACCGTGTCCGTCCCCTAACCCTAACCCTAGCCCGAACCCTAACCCTAACAATTTCCCGAAGCCTGACCCTCACCCGTCTCCTAATCCTAAACCGTACGCTAACACTAACCCGCGCCCTCACACGTACGCTCCCCTTAAAGCGTTGTCGTACCCTTCCCTGGACCCTAAGCCGTCCCCATCCCCTAACCCTAACCCTAGCCCGAACCCTAACCCTAACCCTTCCCCGAAGCCTGACCCTCACCCGTCCCATAATCCTAACCCGTACGCTAACACTAACCCGCGCCCTCACACGTACGCTCCCACTAAAGTATTGTCGTACCCTCCCCTGGACCGTAAACCGTGCCCGTCCCCTAACCCTAACCCTAGCCCGAACCCTAACCCTAACCCTTCCCCGAAGCTTGACCCTCACCCGTCCCCTAATCCTAACCCGTACGCTAACACTAACACGCGCCCTCACACGTACGCTCCCCCTAAAGCGTTGTCGTACCCTCCCCTGGACCCTAAACCGTCCCCGTCCCCTAACCCTAACCCTAGCCCGAACCCTAAACCTAACGCTTTCCCAAAGCCTGACCCTCCCCTGTCCCCTAATCCTAACCAGTACGCTAACACTAACCCGCGCCCTCACACGTACACTCTCCCTAAAGCGTTATCGTACCCTCCCCTTGACCTAAACCGTCCCCGTCCCCTAACCCTAACCCTAGCCCGAACCCTAACCCTAACCCTTCCCCGAAGCCTGACCCTCACCCGTCCCCTAATCCTAACCCGTACGCTAACACTAACCCGCGCCCTCACACGCACGCTCCCCCTAAAGCGTTGTCGTACCCTCACCTGGACCCTAAACCGTCCCCGTCCCCTAACCCTAACACTTCCCGAACCCTAACCCTAACCTTTCCCCAAAGACTGAATTCACCCGTCCGCTAATACTAACCCGTACGCTAACACTAAACCGCGCCCTCAATGCACGCTCACCCTAAGCGTTGTCGTACCCTCAACTGGACCCAAAACTATCCCCGTCTCCTAACCCTAACCCTAGCCCGAACACTGACCCTAACACTTCCCCGAAGCCTGACCCTCACCCATCCCCTAATCCTAACCCGGACGCTAACACTAACCCGCGCCCTCACATGCATGTTCCCCCTAAAGCGTTTTCGTACCCTCACCTGGACCCTAAACCGTCCCCATCCCCTAACCCTAACCCTAGCCCGAACCCTAACCCTAACATTTCCCCGAAGCCTGACCCTCACCCGTCCCCTAATCCTAACCCGTACTCTAACACTAACCCGCGCCCTCACATGCACGCTCCCCCTAAAGCGTTGTCGTAGCCTCACCTGGACCCTACAACGTCCCCGTCCCCTAACCCTAACCCTAGCCCGAACCCTAACCCTAACCATTCCCCGAAGCCTGACACTCACCCGTCCCCTAATCGTAACCCGTACGCTAACACTAACCCGCGCCCTCACACGCACGCTCCCCCTGAAGCTTTATCGTGCCCTCACCTGGACCCTTAACCTTCCCAGTCCCCTAACCCTAACCCTAGCCCGAACCCTAACCCTAACCCTTCCACGAAGCCTAACCCTCACCCGTCCCCTAATACTATCCCGTACGCTAACACTAACCCGCGTCCTCACACGAACGCTCACCCTAAAGTGTTATTGTACACTCACCTGGACCCTAAACCGTACCCATCCCTTAACCCTAATCCTAGCCCGAACCCTAACCCTAACCCTTCCCCGAAGCATTCCCCTCACCCGTCCCCTAATCCTAACCCGTACGCTAACACTAACCCACGCCCTAACATGCACGCTCTCCCTTAAGCGTTGTCGTACCCTCACCTGAACCCTAAACCGTCCCCGACCTAATGCTAACCCTAGCCCGAACCCTAATCCTAACCCTTCCCCGAAGCCTGACCCTCACCCGTCCCCTAATACTAACCCAAACGCTAACACTAACCCGTGCCCTCACACGCACGCTCCCCCTAAAGCGTTGTCGTACCCTCACCTGGACGCTAAACCGTCCCCGTCCCCGTCCCCTAACCCTAGCCCGACCCCTAACCCTAACCCTTCCCCGAAACCTGACCCTCACCCGTCCCCTAATCCTAACCCGTACGCTAACAGTAACCCACGCCCTCACACGCACGCTCACCCTAAAGCGTTGTCGTACCCTCACCTGGACCCTAAACCGTCCCCGTTCCCTAACCCTAACCATAGCCCGAACCCTAACCCTAACCCTTCCCCGAAGCCTGACCCTAACATGTCCCCTAATCCTAACCCGGATGCTAACACTAACCCGCGACCTCACATGCACGCTCCCCCTAAAGCGTTGTGGTACCCTCACCTGGACCCGAAACCGTCCCCGTCCCCTAACCCTAACCCTAGCCCGAACCCTAACCCTAACCCTTCCCCGAAGCCTGACACTCACCCGTCCCCTAATCCTAACCCGTACGCTAACACTAACCCGCGCCCTCACATGCACGCTCACCCTAAAGCGTTGTCGTACCCTCACCTGGACCCTAAACCGTCCCCGTCCCCTAACCCTAACCCTAGCCCGAACCCTAACCTTAACCCTTCCCCGAAGCCTGACCCTCACCCGTCCCCTAATCCTAACCCGGACGCTAACACTAACCCGCGCCCTCAACGCACGCTCCCCGTAAAGCGTTGTCGTACCCTCACCTGGACCCTAAACCGTCCCCGTCCCCTGACACTAACCCTAGACCGAACCCTAACCCTAACCCTTCCCCTAAGACTGACGCTCATCCTTACCTTAATCCTAACACGTTCGCTAACACTAACCCGCGCCCTCACACCCACGCTCCCCCTAAAGCGTTGTCGTAACCTCACCTGGACTCTAAACTGTCCCCATCCCCTAACCCTAAGCCTAGCCCAAACCCTAATCCTAACATTTCCCCGAAACCTGACCCTCATCGGTCCCCTAATCCTAAACCGTACGCTAACACTAACCTGCGCCCTCACACGCACGCTCCCCCTAAACCGTTGTCGTACCCTCACCTGGACCCGAAACCGTCCCCGTCCCCTAAACCTAACCCTAGCCCTAACCCTAACCTTAAAACTTCCCCGCAGCCTAACCCTCACCCGTCCCCTAATCCTAACCCGTACGCTAACACTAACCCATGCTCTCACACGCACGATCCTCCTAAAGCGTTGTCGTACCCTCACCTGGTCCCTAAACCGTGCCCGTCCCCTAACATAAACCTAGCCCGAACTGTAACCCTAAACCTTCCCCGAAGCCTGACCCTCACCCATCCCCTAAACCTAACACGGACGCTAACACTAACCCTCGCCCTCACATGCATGCTCCCCCTAAAGCGTTGTCGTACCCTCACCTGGACCCTTAACCGTCCCGTCCCCTAACCCTAACTCTTCCCCGAAGCCTGACCCTCACCCGTCCCCTAATCATAACCCGGACGCTAACACTAACCCGCGCCCTCACACGCACGTTCCCCCTAAAGCGTTGTCGTACCCTCACCTGGACCCTAAACCGTCCCCGTCCCCTAACCCTAAGCCTAGCCCGAACCCTAACCCTAACACTTCCCCGAAGCCTGACTCTCACCCGTCCCCTAATCCTAACCCGTACGCTAAAAGTAACCCGCGCCCTCACACGCACACTCCCCCTAAAGCGTTTTCGTACCCTCACGTGGACCCTTAACCTTCCCAGTCCCCTAACCCTAACCCTAGCCCGAACCCTAACCCTAGCACTACCCCGAAGCCTGACCCTCACCCGTCCCCTAATCCTAACCTGGATGCTAACACTAACCCACGCCCTCACACGCACGCTCCCCTTAAAGCATTGTCGTACCCTCATCTGGACCCTAAACCGTCCCCGTCGCCTAACCCTAAGCCTAGCCCGAACCCTAACCCTAACCGTTCCCCGAAGCCTGACCCTCACCCCTCCCCTAATCCTAACCCGTACGCTAACACTAACCCGCGCCCTCACTCGAACGCTCTCCCTAAAGAGTTGTCTTACCCACACCTGTACCCTAAACCGTCCCCGTCCCCTAACCCTAACCCTTACCCGAACCCTAACCGTAACTCTTCCCCGAAGCCTGACCCTCATCCGTCCCCTAATTCTAACCTGTACACTAACACTAACACGCGCCCTCACACGCAAGCTCACAGTAAAACGTTGTCGTACGGTCACCTGGACCCTAAACCGTTCCCATCCCCTAACCCTAACCCTAGCCTGAACCCTAACCCTAACCCTTCCCCGAAGCCTGACCGAAACATGTCCCCTAATCCTAACCCGGATGCTAACACTAACCCACGCCCTCACATGCACGCTCCCCCTAAAGCGTTGTGGTACCCTCACCTGGACCCTAAACTGTCCCCGTCCCCTAACCCTAACCCTAGCCAAAACCTTAACCCTAAACCTTCCCCGAAGCCTGACACTCACCCGTCCCCTAATCCTAACCCGTACGCTAACACTAACCCACGCCCTCACATGCACGCTCACCCTAAAGCGTTGTCGTACCCTCACCTGGACCCTAAACCATCCCCGTTCCCTAACCCTAACCCTAGCCCTAACCCTAACCCTAACACTTCCCCGAAGCCTGACCCTCAACCGTCCCCTAATCCTAACCCGTACGCTATCACTAACCCGCGCCCTCACACACATGCTCCCCCTAAAGCGTTGTCGTACCCTCACCTGGACCCTAAACCGTCCCCATCCCCTAACCCTAAGCCTAGCCCGAACCATAACCCTAACACTTCCCCGAAGCCTGACTCTAGCCCGTCCCCTAATCCTAACCCGTACGCTAACAGTAACCCGTGCCCTCACACAGACACTCCCCCTAAAGCGTTGTCGTACCCTCACCTGGACCCTTAAGCGTCCCGTCCCCTAACCCTAACCCTAGCCCGAACCCTAACCCTAATACTTCCCCGAAGCCTTCCCCTCACCCGTCCCCTAATCCTAACCCGTACACTAACACTCACCCGTGCCCTCACACGCATGCTCCGCCTAAAGTGTTCTCTTACCCTAACCTGGACCCTAAACCGTCCCCGTCCCCTAACCCTAACCCTAACCCTAGCCCGAACCCTAAACCTAACCCTTCCCCTAAGGCTGACACTCACCCTTCCCTTAATCCTAACCCATACGCTAACACTAACCCGCCCCCTCACACCCACGCTCCCCCTAAAGGATTGTCGTACCCTCACCTGGACTCTAAACCGTCGCCATCCCCTAACCCTAACCCTAGCCCGAACCCTAACCCTAACTTTTCCCCGAAGACTGACCCTCAACCGTCCCCTAATACTAACCCGTACGCTAACACTAACCCGCGCCCTCAACGCACGCTCACCCTAAGCGTTGTCGTCCCCTCACCTGGACCCAAAACCGTCTCCGTCCCCTAACCCTAACCCTAGCCCGAACCCTAACCCTAACCCTTCCCCGAAACCTGACCCTCACATGTCCCCTAATCCTAACACGGACGCTAACACTAACCTGCCCCCGCACACGCACGCTCCCCCTAAACCGTTTTCATACCCTCACCTGGACCCGAAACCGTCCCCGTCCCCTAAACCTAACCCTAGCCCTAACCCTAACCTTAAACCTTCCCTGCAGCCTGACCCTCACCCGTCCTGTAATCCTAACCCGTACGCTAACACTAACCCACGCCCTCACACGCACTATCCTCCTAAAGCGTTGTCGTACGCTCACCTGGACCCTAAACCGTGCCCGACCCCTAACCCTAACCCTAGCCCGAACTGTAACCCTAACCCTTCCCCGAAGCTTGACCCTCACTCATCCCGTAAACCTAACACGGACGCTAACACTAACCCTCGCCCTCACATGCACGCTCCCCCTAAAGCGTTGTCGTGCCCTCACCTGGACCCGTAACAGTCCCGACCCCTAACCCTAACACTTCCCCGAAGCCTGACCCTCACCCGTCCCCTAATCCTAACCCGGACGCTAACACTAACCCGCGCCCTCACACGCACGCTCCCCCTAAAGCGTTGTCGTACCCTCACCTGGACCCTAAACCGTCCCCGTCACCTAACCCTAACCCTAGCCCGAACCCTAACCCTAACCCTTCTCCGAAGCCTGACACTCACTCGTCCCCTAATCCTAACCCGTACGCTAACACTAACCCGTGCCCTCACACGCACGTTCCCCCTAAAGCGTTGTCGTACCCTCACCTGGACCCTTAAGCGTCCCGTCCCCTAACCCTAACCCTAGCCCGAACGCTAACCCTAACCCTTCCCCGAAGCCTGACCCTCACCTGTCCCCTAATCCTAACCCGTACGCTATCACTAACCCCCGCCCTCACACGCACGCTACCCCTAAAGCGTTGTAGTACCCTCACCTGGACCCTAAACCGTCCCCATCCCCTAACCCTAAACCTAGCCCGAAACCTAAACCTAACACTTCCCCTAAGGCTGACCCTCCTCCTTCCCTTAATCCTAACCCGTTCGCTAACACTAACCCGCGCCCTCACACCCACGCTCCCCCTAAAGCGTTGTCGTACCCTCACCTGGACTCTAAACCGTCCCCATCCCCTAACACTAAGCCTAGCCTGAACCCTAACCCTAACACTTCCCCGAAACCTGACCCTCACCCATCCCCTAATCCTAAACCGTACGCTAACACTAACCTGCGCCCTCACACGCACGCTCCCCCTAAACCGTTTTCATACCCTCACCTGGACCCGAAACCGTCCCCGTCCCCTAAACCTAACCCTAGCCCTAACCCTAACCTTAAAACTTCCCTGCAGCCTGACCCTCACCCGTCCCCTAATCCTAACCCTAACGCTAACAAAAACCCTCGCCTTCACACGCACGCTCCCCCTAAAGCGTTGTCGTACCCTCACCTGGACCCTAAACCGTCCCCGTCACCTAACCCTAACCCTAGCCCGAACCCTAACCCTAACCCTTCTCCGAAGCCTGACACTCACCCGTCCCCTAATCCTAACATGTACGCTAACACTAACCCGTGCCCTCACACGCACGTTCCCCCTAAAGCGTTGTCGTACCTTCACCTGGACCCTAAACCGTCCCCGTCCTCTAACCCTAACCCTAGCCCGAACCCTAACCCTAACACTTCCCCGAAGCCTGACCCTCACCCGTCCCCTAATACTAACCCGTACGCTAACACTAACCCGTGCCCTCAACGCAGGCTCACCCTAAGCGTTGTCGTCCCCTCACCTGGACCCAAAACCGTCCCCGTCCTCTAACCCTAAGCCTAGCCCGAACCCTAACCCTAACACTTACCCGAAGCCTGACTCTCACCCGTCCCCTAATCCTAACCCGTACGCTAACAGTAACCCACGCCCTCACACGCACACTCCCCCTAAAGCGTTGTCGTACCCTCACGTGGACCCTTAACCTTCCCAGTCCCCTAACCCTAATCCTAGCCCGAACCCTAACCCTAACCCTTCCCCGAAGCCTGACACTCACCCGTCCCCTAATCCTAACCCGTACGCTAGCACTAACCTGTGCCCTCACACGCACGCTCCCGCTAAAGCATTGTCGTACCCTCACCTGGACCCTAAACCGTCCCCGTCCCCTAACACTAATCCTAGCCCGAACCCTCACCCTAACCCTTCCCCGAAGCCTGACCTTCACCCGTCCCCTAATCCTAACCCGTACGCTATCACTAACCCGTGCCCTCACACGCACGCTCCCCTTAAAGCGTTGTGGTACCCTCACCTGGACCCTAAACCATCCCCGTTCCCTTACCCTAACCCTAGCCCTAACCCTAACCCTAACACTTCCCCGAAGCCTGACCCTCAACCGTCCCCTAATCCTAACCCGTACGCTAACAGTAACCCGCGCCCTCAGACGCACACTCACCCTAAAGCATTGTCGAACCCTCACCTGGACCCTAAACCGTCCCCGTCGCCTAACCCTAACCCTAGCCCGAACCCTAACCCTAACCCTTCCCCGAAGCCTGACCCTCACCCGTCCCCTAATCCTAACAAGTACGCTAACACTAACCCTCGCCCTCACATGCACGCTCCCCCTAAAGCATTGTCGTACCCTCATCTGTACCCTAAACCGTCCCCGTCGCCTAACCCTAACCCTAGCACGAACCCTAACCCTAAACCTTCCCCGAAGCCTGACCCTCACCCGTCCCCTAATCCTAACCCGTATGCTAACACTAACCCTCGCCCTCACACGCACGCTCTCCCTAAAGAGTTGTCGTACCCCCACCTGTACCCTAAACCGTCCCCGTCCCCTACCCCTAACCCTTACGCGAACCCTAACCATAACCCTTCCCCGAAGCCTGACCGTCATCCGTCCCCTAATTCTAACCCGTACACTAACACTAAAACGCGCCCTCACACGCAAGCTCACTCTAAAGCGTTGTCGTACGGTCACCTGGACCCTAAACCGTCCCCATCCCCTAACCCTAACCCTAGCCCGAACCCTAAACCCAACCCTTCCCATAAGGCTGACCCTCACCCTTCCCTTAATCCTAACCCGTACACTAACACTAACCCGCGCCCTCACACACATGCTCTCTCTAAAGCGTTGTCGTACCCTCACCTGGACCCTAAAGCGTCCCTGTCCCCTAACCCTAACCCTAGCCCGAACCCTAACCCTAACCCTTCCACGAAGCCTGACCCTCACACGTCCCCTAATCTTCACCCGTACGCTAACACTAACCCACGCCCTCACACGCACGCTCACCCTAAAGCGTTGTCGTACCCTCACCTGGACCCTAAACCGTCCCCGTCCCCTAACCCTAACCCTAGCCCTAACCCTAACCCTAACACTTCCCCGAAGCCTGACCCTCAACCTTCCCCTAATCCTAACCCGTACGCTATCACTAACCCGCGCCCTCACACACATGCTCCCCCTAAAGCGTTGTCGTACCCTCACCTGGACCCTAAACCGTCCCCATCCCCTAACCCTAAGCCTAGCCCGAACCAAAACCCTAACACTTCCCCGAAGCCTGACTCTAGCCCGTCCCCTAATCCTAACCCGTACGCTAACAGTAACCCGTGCCCTCACACGGACACTCCCCCTAAAGCGTTGTCGTACCCTCACCTGGACCCTTAAGCGTCCCGTCCCCTAACCCTAACCCTAGCCCGAACCCTAACCCTAACCCTTCCCCGAAGCCTGACCGTCACCTGTCCCCTAATCCTAACCCGTACGCTATCACTAACTTGCGCCCTCACATGCACGCTCCCCCTAAAGCGTTGTGGTACCCTCACCTGGACCCTAAACCATCCCCGTTCCCTATCCCCAACCCTAGCCCTAACCCTAACCCTAACACTTCCCCGAATCCTGACCCTCAACCGTCCCCTAATCCTAACCCGTACGCTAACAGTAACCCACGCCCTCAGACGCACACTACCCCTAAAGCGTTGTCGTACCCTCACCTGGACCCTGAACCGTCCCCGTCCCCTATCCCTAAACCTAGCCCGAACCCTAACCCTAACCCTTCCCCGAAGCCTGACCCTCACCCGTCCCCTAATCCTAACAAGTACGCTAACACTAACCCTCGCCCTCACATGCACGCTCGCCCTAAAGCATTGTCGTACCCTCATCTGGACCCTAAACCGTCCCCGTCGCCTAACCCTAACCCTAGCCCGAACCCTAACCCTAAACCTTCCCCGAAGCCTGACCCTCACCCGTCCCCTAATCCTAACCCGTACGCTAACACTAACCCACGCCCTCACACGCACGATCTCCCTAAAGAGTTGTCGTACCCACACCTGTACCCTAAACCGTCCCCGTCCCCTAACCTTAACCCTTACCCAAACCCTAACCATAACCCTTCCCCGAAGCCTTCCCCTCATCCGTCCCCTAATTCTAACCCGTACACTAACACTAACGCGCACCCTCACACGCAAGCTCACCATAAGCGTTGTCGTACGGTTACCTGGACCCTAAACCGTCCCCATCCCCTAACCCTAAACCTATCCCTTCCCCGAAGCCTTCCCCTCACCCGTCCCCTAATCCTAACCCGTACACTAACACTCACCCGTGCCCTCACACGCATGCTCCCCCTAAAGTGTTCTCTTACCCTAACCTGGACCCTAAACCGACCCCGTCCCCTAACCCTAACCCTAACCCTAGCCCGAACCCTAAACCTAACCCTTCCCCTAAGGCTGACTCTCACCCTTCCCTTAATCCTAACACATACGCTAACACTAACCCGCCCCCTCACACCCACGCTCCCCCTAAAGGATTGTCGTACCCTCACCTGGACTCTAAACCGTCGCCATCCCCTAACCCTAACCCTAGCCCGAACCCTAACCCTAACTTTTCCCCGAAGACTGACCCTCACCCGTCCCCTAATCCTAACCCTAACGCTAACAAAAACCCTCGCCTTCACACGCACGCTCCCCCTAAAGCGTTGTCGTACCCTCACCTGGACCCTAAACCGTCCCCGTCACCTAACCCTAACCCTAGCCCGAACCCTAACCCTAACCCTTCTCCGAAGCCTGACACTCACCCGTCCCCTAATCCTAACATGTACGCTAACACTAACCCGTGCCCTCACACGCACGTTCCCCCTAAAGCGTTGTCGTACCTTCACCTGGACCCTAAACCGTCCCCGTCCTCTAACCCTAACCCTAGCCCGAACCCTAACCCTAACACTTCCCCGAAGCCTGACCCTCACCCGTCCCCTAATACTAACCCGTACGCTAACACTAACCCGTGCCCTCAACGCAGGCTCACCCTAAGCGTTGTCGTCCCCTCACCTGGACCGAAAACCGTCCCCGTCCTCTAACCCTAAGCCTAGCCCGAACCCTAACCCTAACACTTACCCGAAGCCTGACTCTCACCCGTCCCCTAATCCTAACCCGTACGCTAACAGTAACCCACGCCCTCACACGCACACTCCCCCTAAAGCGTTGTCGTACCCTCACGTGGACCCTTAACCTTCCCAGTCCCCTAACCCTAATCCTAGCCCGAACCCTAACCCTAACCCTTCCCCGAAGCCTGACACTCACCCGTCCCCTAATCCTAACCCGTACGCTAACACTAACCTGTGCCCTCACACGCACGCTCCCGCTAAAGCATTGTCGTACCCTCACCTGGACCCTAAACCGTCCCCGTCCCCTAACACTAATCCTAGCCCTAACCCTAACCCTAACCCTTCCCCGAAACCTGACCCTCACATGTCCCCTAATCCTAACACGGACGCTAACACTAACCTGCCCCCGCACACGCACGCTCCCCCTAAACCGTTTTCATACCCTCACCTGGACCAGAAACCGTCCCCGTCCCCTAAACCTAACCCTAGCCCTAACCCTAACCTTAAACCTTCCCTGCAGCCTGACCCTCACCCGTCCTGTAATCCTAACCCGTACGCTAACACTAACCCACGCCCTCACACGCACTATCCTCCTAAAGCGTTGTCGTACGCTCACCTGGACCCTAAACCGTGCCCGACCCCTAACCCTAACCCTAGCCCGAACTGTAACCCTAACCCTTCCCCGAAGCTTGACCCTCACTCATCCCGTAAACCTAACACGGACGCTAACACTAACCCTCGCCCTCACATGCACGCTCCCCCTAAAGCGTTGTCGTGCCCTCACCTGGACCCGTAACAGTCCCGACCCCTAACCCTAACACTTCCCCGAAGCCTGACCCTCACCCGTCCCCTAATCCTAACCCGGACGCTAACACTAACCCGCGCCCTCACACGCACGCTCCCCCTAAAGCGTTGTCGTACCCTCACCTGGACCCTAAACCGTCCCCGTCACCTAACCCTAACCCTAGCCCGAACCCTAACCCTAACCCTTCTCCGAAGCCTGACACTCACTCGTCCCCTAATCCTAACCCGTACGCTAACACTAACCCGTGCCCTCACACGCACGTTCCCCCTAAAGCGTTGTCGTACCCTCACCTGGACCCTTAAGCGTCCCGTCCCCTAACCCTAACCCTAGCCCGAACGCTAACCCTAACCCTTCCCCGAAGCCTGACCCTCACCTGTCCCCTAATCCTAACCCGTACGCTATCACTAACCCCCGCCCTCACACGCACGCTACCCCTAAAGCGTTGTAGTACCCTCACCTGGACCCTAAACCGTCCCCATCCCCTAACCCTAAACCTAGCCCGAAACCTAAACCTAACACTTCCCCTAAGGCTGACCCTCCTCCTTCCCTTAATCCTAACCCGTTCGCTAACACTAACCCGCGCCCTCACACCCACGCTCCCCCTAAAGCGTTGTCGTACCCTCACCTGGACTCTAAACCGTCCCCATCCCCTAACACTAAGCCTAGCCTGAACCCTAACCCTAACACTTCCCCGAAACCTGACCCTCACCCATCCCCTAATCCTAAACCGTACGCTAACACTAACCTGCGCCCTCACACGCACGCTCCCCCTAAACCGTTTTCATACCCTCACCTGGACCCGAAACCGTCCCCGTCCCCTAAACCTAACCCTAGCCCTAACCCTAACCTTAAAACTTCCCTGCAGCCTGACCCTCACCCGTCCCCTAATCCTAACCCTAACGCTAACAAAAACTCTCGCCTTCACACGCACGCTCCCCCTAAAGCGTTGTCGTACCCTCACCTGGACCCTAAACCGTCCCCGTCACCTAACCCTAACCCTAGCCCGAACCCTAACCCTAACCCTTCTCCGAAGCCTGACACTCACCCGTCCCCTAATCCTAACATGTACGCTAACACTAACCCGTGCCCTCACACGCACGTTCCCCCTAAAGCGTTGTCGTACCTTCAACTGGACCCTAAACCGTCCCCGTCCTCTAACCCTAACCCTAGCCCGAACCCTAACCCTAACACTTCCCCGAAGCCTGACCCTCACCCATCCCCTAATACTAACCCGTACGCTAACACTAACCCGTGCCCTCAACGCAGGCTCACCCTAAGCGTTGTCGTCCCCTCACCTGGACCCAAAACCGTCCCCGTCCTCTAACCCTAAGCCTAGCCCGAACCCTAACCCTAACACTTACCCGAAGCCTGACTCTCACCCGTCCCCTAATCCTAACCCGTACGCTAACAGTAACCCACGCCCTCACACGCACACTCCCCCTAAAGCGTTGTCGTACCCTCACGTGGACCCTTAACCTTCCCAGTCCCCTAACCCTAATCCTAGCCCGAACCCTAACCCTAACCCTTCCCCGAAGCCTGACACTCACCCGTCCCCTAATCCTAACCCGTACGCTAGCACTAACCTGTGCCCTCACACGCACGCTCCCGCTAAAGCATTGTCGTACCCTCACCTGGACCCTAAACCGTCCCCGTCCCCTAACACTAATCCTAGCCCGAACCCTCACCCTAACCCTTCCCCGAAGCCTGACCCTCACCCGTCCCCTAATCCTAACCCGTACGCTATCACTAACCCGTGCCCTCACACGCACGCTCCCCTTAAAGCGTTGTGGTACCCTCACCTGGACCCTAAACCATCCCCGTTCCCTTACCCTAACCCTAGCCCTAACCCTAACCCTAACACTTCCCCGAAGCCTGACCCTCAACCGTCCCCTAATCCTAACCCGTACGCTAACAGTAACCCGCGCCCTCAGACGCACACTCACCCTAAAGCATTGTCGAACCCTCACCTGGACCCTAAACCGTCCCCGTCGCCTAACCCTAACCCTAGCCCGAACCCTAACCCTAACCCTTCCCCGAAGCCTGACCCTCACCCGTCCCCTAATCCTAACAAGTACGCTAACACTAACCCTCGCCCTCACATGCACGCTCCCCCTAAAGCATTGTCGTACCCTCATCTGTACCCTAAACCGTCCCCGTCGCCTAACCCTAACCCTAGCACGAACCCTAACCCTAAACCTTCCCCGAAGCCTGACCCTCACCCGTCCCCTAATCCTAACCCGTATGCTAACACTAACCCTCGCCCTCACACGCACGCTCTCCCTAAAGAGTTGTCGTACCCCCACCTGTACCCTAAACCGTCCCCGTCCCCTACCCCTAACCCTTACGCGAACCCTAACCATAACCCTTCCCCGAAGCCTGACCGTCATCCGTCCCCTAATTCTAACCCGTACACTAACACTAAAACGCGCCCTCACACGCAAGCTCACTCTAAAGCGTTGTCGTACGGTCACCTGGACCCTAAACCGTCCCCATCCCCTAACCCTAACCCTAGCCCGAACCCTAAACCCAACCCTTCCCATAAGGCTGACCCTCACCCTTCCCTTAATCCTAACCCGTACACTAACAATAACCCGCGCCCTCACACACATGCTCTCTCTAAAGCGTTGTCGTACCCTCACCTGGACCCTAAAGCGTCCCTGTCCCCTAACCCTAACCCTAGCCCGAACCCTAACCCTAACCCTTCCACGAAGCCTGACCCTCACACGTCCCCTAATCTTCACCCGTACGCTAACACTAACCCACGCCCTCACACGCACGCTCACCCTAAAGCGTTGTCGTACCCTCACCTGGACCCTAAACCGTCCCCATCCCCTAACCCTAACCCTAGCCCTAACCCTAACCCTAACACTTCCCCGAAGCCTGACCCTCAACCTTCCCCTAATCCTAACCCGTACGCTATCACTAACCCGCGCCCTCACACACATGCTCCCCCTAAAGCGTTGTCGTACCCTCACCTGGACCCTAAACCGTCCCCATCCCCTAACCCTAAGCCTAGCCCGAACCAAAACCCTAACACTTCCCCGAAGCCTGACTCTAGCCCGTCCCCTAATCCTAACCCGTACGCTAACAGTAACCCGTGCCCTCACACGGACACTCCCCCTAAAGCGTTGTCGTACCCTCACCTGGACCCTTAAGCGTCCCGTCCCCTAACCCTAACCCTAGCCCGAACCCTAACCCTAACCCTTCCCCGAAGCCTGACCGTCACCTGTCCCCTAATCCTAACCCGTACGCTATCACTAACTTGCGCCCTCACATGCACGCTCCCCCTAAAGCGTTGTGGTACCCTCACCTGGACCCTAAACCATCCCCGTTCCCTAACCCCAACCCTAGCCCTAACCCTAACCCTAACACTTCCCCGAATCCTGACCCTCAACCGTCCCCTAATCCTAACCCGTACGCTAACAGTAACCCACGCCCTCAGACGCACACTACCCCTAAAGCGTTGTCGTACCCTCACCTGGACCCTGAACCGTCCCCGTCCCCTATCCCTAAACCTAGCCCGAACCCTAACCCTAACCCTTCCCCGAAGCCTGACCCTCACCCGTCCCCTAATCCTAACAAGTACGCTAACACTAACCCTCGCCCTCACATGCACGCTCGCCCTAAAGCATTGTCGTACCCTCATCTGGACCCTAAACCGTCCCCGTCGCCTAACCCTAACCCTAGCCCGAACCCTAACCCTAAACCTTCCCCGAAGCCTGACCCTCACCCGTCCCCTAATCCTAACCCGTACGCTAACACTAACCCACGCCCTCACACGCACGATCTCCCTAAAGAGTTGTCGTACCCACACCTGTACCCTAAACCGTCCCCGTCCCCTAACCTTAACCCTTACCCGAACCCTAACCATAACCCTTCCCCGAAGCCTTCCCCTCATCCGTCCCCTAATTCTAACCCGTACACTAACACTAACGCGCACCCTCACACGCAAGCTCACCATAAGCGTTGTCGTACGGTTACCTGGACCCTAAACCGTCCCCATCCCCTAACCCTAACCCTATCCCTTCCCCGAAGCCTTCCCCTCACCCGTCCCCTAATCCTAACCCGTACACTAACACTCACCCGTGCCCTCACACGCATGCTCCCCCTAAAGTGTTCTCTTACCCTAACCTGGACCCTAAACCGACCCCGTCCCCTAACCCTAACCCTAACCCTAGCCCGAACCCTAAACCTAACCCTTCCCCTAAGGCTGACACTCACCCTTCCCTTAATCCTAACCCATACGCTAACACTAACCCGCCCCCTCACACCCACGCTCCCCCTAAAGGATTGTCGTACCCTCACCTGGACTCTAAACCGTCGCCATCCCCTAACCCTAACCCTAGCCCGAACCCTAACCCTAACTTTTCCCCGAAGACTGACCCTCACCCGTCCCCTAATCCTAACCCTAACGCTAACAAAAACCCTCGCCTTCACACGCACGCTCCCCCTAAAGCGTTGTCGTACCCTCACCTGGACCCTAAACCGTCCCCGTCACCTAACCCTAACCCTAGCCCGAACCCTAACCCTAACCCTTCTCCGAAGCCTGACACTCACCCGTCCCCTAATCCTAACATGTACGCTAACACTAACCCGTGCCCTCACACGCACGTTCCCCCTAAAGCGTTGTCGTACCTTCACCTGGACCCTAAACCGTCCCCGTCCTCTAACCCTAACCCTAGCCCGAACCCTAACCCTAACACTTCCCCGAAGCCTGACCCTCACCCGTCCCCTAATACTAACCCGTACGCTAACACTAACCCGTGCCCTCAACGCAGGCTCACCCTAAGCGTTGTCGTCCCCTCACCTGGACCGAAAACCGTCCCCGTCCTCTAACCCTAAGCCTAGCCCGAACCCTAACCCTAACACTTACCCGAAGCCTGACTCTCACCCGTCCCCTAATCCTAACCCGTACGCTAACAGTAACCCACGCCCTCACACGCACACTCCCCCTAAAGCGTTGTCGTACCCTCACGTGGACCCTTAACCTTCCCAGTCCCCTAACCCTAATCCTAGCCCGAACCCTAACCCTAACCCTTCCCCGAAGCCTGACCGTAACATGTCCCGTAATCCTAACCCGGATGCTAACACTAACCCGCGCCCTCACACGCACGCTCCCCCTAAAGCGTTGTGGTACCCCCACCTGGACCCTAAATTGGCCCCGTCCCCTAACCCTAACCCTAGCCCGAACGCTAACCCTAACCCTTCCCCGAAGCCTGACCCTCACCTGTCCCCTAATCCTAACCCGTACGCTATCACTAACCCCCGCCCTCACACGCACGCTCCCCCTAAAGCGTTGTAGTACCCTCCCCTGGACCCTAAACCGTTCCCGTCCCCTAACCCTAACCCTAGCCCGGACCCTAACCATAACACTTCCCCGAAGCCTGACCCTCACCCGTCCCCTAATCCTAAACCGTACGCTAACACTAACCCATGCCCTCACGCGTACGCTCCCCCTAAAGTGTTGTCGTACCCTCCCCTGGACTCTAAACCGTCCCCGTCCCCTAACCCTAACCCTAGCCCGAACCCTAACCCTAATTCTTCCCCGAAGCCTGACCCTCACCCATCCCCTAATCCTAACCCGTACACTAACACTAACCCGCGCCCACACGCGTACGCTCCCCCTAATGCGTTGTCGTACCCTCCCCTGGACCCTAAACCGTACCCGTCCCCTAACCCTAACCCTAGCCCGAACCCTAACCCTAACCCTTCCCCGAAGCCTGACCCTCACCCGTCCCCTAATCCTAACCCTTACGCTAACACTAACCCGCGCCCTCACACGTACGCTCCCCCTAAAGCGTTGTCGTACCCTCCCCTGGACCCTAAACCGTCCCCGTCCCCTAACCCTAACCCTAGCCTGAACCCTAACCCTAACCCTTCCCCGAAGCCTGACCCTCAACCGTCCCCTAATCCTAACCGGTACGCTAACACTAACCCGTGCCCTCACACGTACGCTCCCCCAAAAGCGTTGTCATACCCTTCCCTGGACCGTAAACCGTCCCCGTCCCCTAACCCTAACCCTAGCCCGACCCCTAACCCTAACCCTTCCCCGAAGCCTGACCCTCACCCGTCCCCTAATCCTAACCGGTACGCTAACACTAACCCGCGCCCTCACACGTACGCTCCCCCTAAAGCGTTGTCGTAACCTCACCTGGACACTAAACCGTCCCCGTCCCCTAACACTAACCCTAGCCCGAACCCTAACCCTAACACTTCCCCGAAGCCTGACACTCACCCGTCCCATAATCGTCACTCGTACGCTAACACTAACCCGCGCCCTCACACGTACGCTCCCCCTAAAGCGTTGTCGTTCCCTCCCCTGGACGCTACACCGTGTCCGTCCCCTAACCCTAACCCTAGCCCGAACCCTAACCCTAACCCTTCCCCGAAGCCTGACCCTCACCCGTCCCCTAATCCTAACACGTACGCTAACACTAACCTGCGCCCTCACGCGTACGCTCCCCCTAAAGCGTTGCCGTACCCTCCCCTGGACCCTAAACCGTCCCCGTCCCCTAACCCTAACCCTAGCCCGAACCCTAACCCTAACCCTTCCCCGAAGCCTGACCCTCACCCGTCCCCTAATCCTAACCCGTACACTAACACTAACCCGCGCCCACACGCGTACGCTCCCCCTAATGCGTTGTCGTACCCTCCCCTGGACCCTAAACCGTACCCGTCCCCTAACCCTAACCCTAGCCCGAACCCTAACCCTAACCCTTCCCCGAATCCTGACCCTCACCCGTCCCCTTATCCTAACACGTACGCTAACACTAACCCGCGCCCTGACGCGTACGCTCCCCCTAAAGCGTTGTCGTACCCTCCCCTGGACCCTAAACCGTCCCCGTCCCCTAACCCTAACCCTAGCCCGAACCCTAACCCTAACCCTTCCCGGAAGCCTGACCTTCACCCGTCCCCTAATCCTAACCCGTACGCTAACACTAACCCGCGCCCTCACACGTACGCTCCCCCTAAAGCGTTGTCGTACCCTCCCGTGCACCCTAAACCGTCCCCGTCCCCTAACCCTAACCCTAGCCCGAACCCTAACCCTAACCCTTACCCGAAGCCTGACCCTCAACCGTCCCCTAATCCTAACCCGTATGCTAACTGTAATCTGCGCCCTCATACGTACGCTCCCCCTAAAGCGTTGTCGTACCCTCCCCTGGACCCGAAACCGTCCCCGTCCCCTAACCCTAACCCTAGCCCGAACCCTAACCCTAACACTTCCCCAAATCCTGACCCTCACCCGTCCCCTAATCCTAACCCGTACGCTAACACTAACCCGCGCCCTCACGCGTACGCTCCCCCTAAAGCGTTGTGGTACCCTCCCCTGGACCCTAAACCGTCCCCGTCCCCTAACCCTAACCCTAGCCCGAACCCTAACCATAACCCTTCCCCGAAGCCTGACCCTCACCCGTCCCCTAATCCTAACCCGTACGCTAACACTAACCCGCGCCCTCACGCGTACGCTCCCCCTAAAGCGTTGTCGTACCCTCCCATGGACTCTAAACCGTCCCCGTCCCCTAACCCTAACCCTAGCCCGAACCCTAGCCCTAACCCTTCCCCGAAGCCTGACCCTCACCCATCCCCTAATCCTAACCCGTACACTAACAGTAACCCGCGCCCTCACGCGTACGCTCCCCCTAATGCGTTGTCGTACCCTCCCCTGGACCCTAACCCGTCCCCGTCCCCTAACCCTAACCCTAGCCCGAACCCTAACCGTAACACTTCCCCGAAGCCTGACCCTCACACGTCCCCTAATCCTAACCCGTACGCTAACACTAACCCGCGCCCTGACACGTACGCTCCCCCTAAAGCGTTGTCGTACCCTCCCGTGCACCCTAAACCGTCCCCGTCCCCTAACCCTAACCCTAGCCCGAACCCTAACCCTAACCCTTCCCCGAAGCCTGACCCTCACCCGTCCCCTAATCCTAACCCGTACGCTAACACTAACCCGCGCCCTCACGCGTACGCTCCCCCTAAAGCGTTGTCGTACCCTCCCATGAACTCTAAACCGTCCCCGTCCCCTAACCCTAACCCTAGCCCGAACCCTAGTCCTAACCCTTCCCCGAAGCCTGACCCTCACCCATCCCCTAATCCTAACCCGTACACTAACACTAACCCGCGCCCTCACGCGTTCGCTCCCCCTAATGCGTTGTCGTACCCTCCCCTGGACCCTAACCCGTCCCCGTCCCCTAACCCTAACCCTAGCCCGAACCCTAACCGTAAAACTTCCCCGAAGCCTGACCCTCACCCGTCCCCTAATCCTAACCCGTACGCTAACACTAACCCGCGCCCTGATGCGTACGCGCGCCCTAAAGCGTTGTCGTACCCTCCCGTGCACCCTAAACCGTCCCCGTCCCCTAACCCTAACCCTAGCCCGAACCCTAACCCTAACCCTTCCCCGAAGCCTGACCCTCAACCGTTCCCTAATCCTAACCCGTACGCTAACACTAACCCGCGCCCTGACACGTACGCTCCCCCTAAAGCGTTGTCGTACCCTCCCCTCGACCCTAAACCGTCCCCGTACCCTAACCCTAACCCTAGCCCGAACCCTAACCCTAACCCTTCCCCGAAGCCTGACCCTCACCTGTCCCCTAATCCTAAACCGTACACTAACACTAACCCGCGCCCTCACACGTACGCTCCCCCTAAAGCGTTGCCGTACCCTCCCCTGGACCCTAAACCGTCCCCGTTCCCTAACACTAACCCTAGCCTGAACCCTAACCCTAAACCTTCCCCGAAGCCTGACCCTCACCCGTCCCCTAATCCTAACCCGTACGCTAACACTAACCCGTGCCCTCACACGTACGCTCCCCCAAAAGCGTTGTCATACCCTTCCCTGGACCGTAAACCGTCCCCATCCCCTAACCCTAACCCTACCCCGAACCCTAACCCTAACCCTTCCCCGAAGCCTGACCCTCACCCGTCCCCTAATCCTAACCCGTACGCTAACACTAACCCGCGCCCTCACACGTACGATCCCCTTAAAGCGTTGTCGTAACCTCACCTGGACCCTAAACCGTCCCCATCCCCTAACCCTAACCCTAGCCCGAACCCTAACCCTAACACTTCCCCGAAGCCTGACCCTCACCCGTCCCCTAATCCTAACCCGTACGATAACACTAACCTGCGACCTCACGAGTACGCTCCCCCTAAAGTGTTGTCGTACCCTCCCCTGGACTCTAAACCGTCCCCGTCCCCTACCCCTAGCCCGAACCCTTACCCTAACTCTTCCCCGAAGCCTGACCCTCACCCATCCCCTAATCCTAACCCGTACACTAACACTAACCCGCGCCCACACGCGTACGCTCCCCCTAATGCGTTGTCGTACCCTCCCCTGGACCCTAAACCATACCCGTCCCCTAACCCTAACCCTAGCCCGAACCCTAACCCTAACCCTTCCCCGAATCCTGACCCTCACCCGTCCCCTTATCCTAACACGTACGCTAACACTAACCCGCGCCCTGACGCGTACGCTCCCCCTAAAGCGTTGTCGTACCCTCCCCTGGACCCTAAACCGTCCCCGTCCCCTAACCCTAACCCTAGCCCGAACCCTAACCCTAACCCTTCCCCGAAGCCTGACCTTCACCCGTCCCCTAATCCTAACCCGTACGCTAACACTAACCCGCGCCCTCACACGTACGCTCCCCCTAAAGCGTTGTCGTACCCTCCCGTGCACCCTAAACCGTCCCCGTCACCTAACCCTAACCCTAGCCCAAACCCTAACCCTAACCCTTCCCCGAAGCCTGACCCTCACCCGTCCCCTAATCCTAACCCGTATGCTAACACTAATCCGCGCCCTCATACGTACGCTCCCCCTAAAGCGTTGGCGTACCCTCCCCTGGACCCGAAACCGTCCCCGTCCCCTAACCCTAACCCTAGCCCGAACCCTAACCCTAACCCTTCCCCGAATCCTGACCCTCACCCGTCCCCTAATCCTAACCTGTACGTTAACACTAACCCGCGCCCTCACGCGTACGCTCCCCGCAAAGCGTTGTGGTACCCTCCCCTGGACCCTAAACCGTCCCCGTCCCCTAACCCTAACCCTAGCCCGAACCCTAACCATAACCCTTCCCCGAAGCCTGACCCTCACCCGTCCCCTAATCCTAACCCGTACGCTAACACTAACCTGCGCCCTGACGCGTACGCTCCCCCTAAAGCATTGTCGTACCCTCCCGTGCACCCTAAACCGTCCCCGTCCCCTAACCCTAACCCTAGCCCGAACCCTAACCCTAACCCTTCCCCGAAGCCTGACCCTCAACCGTTCCATAATCCTAACCCGTACGCTAACACTAACCCGCGCCCTGACACGTACGCTGCCCCTAAAGCGTTGTCGTACCCTCCCCTGGACCCTAAACCGTCCCCGTCCCCTAACCCTAACCCTAGCCCGAACCCTAAACCTAACCCTTCCCCGAAGCCTGACACTCACCCGTCCCCTAATCCTAACCCGTACGCTAACACTAACCTGCGCCCTCACACGTACGCTCCCCCTAAAGCGTTGTCGTACCCTCCCGTGGACCCTAAACCGTCCCCGTCCCCTAACCCTAACCCTAGCCCGAACCCTAATCCTAAACCTTCCCCGAAGCCTGACCCTCACCCGTCCCCTAATCCTAACCCGTACGCTAACACTAACCCGCGCCCACACACGTACGCACCTCCTAAAGCATTGTCGTACCCTCCCCTGGACCCTAAACCGTCCCCGTCCCCTAACCCTATCCCTAGCCCGAACCCTAACGCTAACACTTCCCCGAAGCCTGACCCTCACCCGTCCCCTAATCCTAACCCGTACGCTAACACTAACCCGCGCCCTCACACGTACGCTCCCCCTAAAGTGTTGTCGTACCCTCCCCTGGACCCTAAACCGTCCCCGTCCCCTAACCCTAACCCTAGCCCGAACCCTAACCCTAACCCTTCCCCGAAGCCTGACCCTCACCCGTCCCCTAATCCTAACCCGTACGATAACACTAACCTGCGACCTCACGCGTACGCTCCCCCTAAAGTGTTGTCGTACCCTCCCCTGGACTCTAAACCGTCCCCGTCCCCTACCCCTAGCCCGAACCCTAACCCTAACTCTTCCCCGAAGCCTGACCCTCACCCATCCCCTAATCCTAACCCGTACACTAACACTAACCCGCGCCCACACGCGTACGCTCCCCCTAATGCGTTGTCGTACCCTCCCCTGGACCCTAAACCATACCCGTCCCCTAACCCTAACCCTAGCCCGAACCCTAACCCTAACCCTTCCCCGAATCCTGACCCTCACCCGTCCCCTTATCCTAACCCGTACGCTAACACTAACCCGCGCCCTGACGCGTACGCTCCCCCTAAAGCGTTGTCGTACCCTCCCCTGGACCCTAAACCGTCCCCGTCCCCTAACCCTAACCCTAGCCCGAACCCTAACCCTAACCCTTCCCCGAAGCCTGACCTTCACCCGTCCCCTAATCCTAACCCGTACGCTAACACTAACCCGCGCCCTCACACGTACGCTCCCCCTAAAGCGTTGTCGTACCCTCCCGTGCACCCTAAACCGTCCCCGTCACCTAACCCTAACCCTAGCCCGAACCCTAACCCTAACCCTTCCCCGAAGCCTGACCCTCACCCGTCCCCTAATCCTAACCCGTATGCTAACACTAATCCGCGCCCTCATACGTACGCTCCCCCTAAAGCGTTGGCGTACCCTCCCCTGGACCCGAAACCGTCCCCGTCCCCTAACCCTAACCCTAGCCCGGACCCTAACCCTAACCCTTCCCCGAATCCTGACCCTCACCCGTCCCCTAATCCTAACCTGTACGCTAACACTAACCCGCGCCCTCACGCGTACGCTCCCCGCAAAGCGTTGTGGTACCCTCCCCTGGACCCTAAACCGTCCCCGTCCCCTAACCCTAACCCTAGCCCGAACCCTAACCATAACCCTTCCCCGAAGCCTGACCCTCACCCGTCCCCTAATCCTAACCCGTACGCTAACACTAACCTGCGCCCTGACGCGTACGCTCCCCCTAAAGCGTTGTCGTACCCTCCCGTGCACCCTAAACCGTCCCCGTCCCCTAACCCTAACCCTAGCCCGAACCCTAACCCTAACCCTTCCCCGAAGCCTGACCCTCAACCGTTCCATAATCCTAACCCGTACGCTAACACTAACCCGCGCCCTGACACGTACGCTCCCCCTAAAGCGTTGTCGTACCCTCCCCTGGACCCTAAAACGTCCCCGTCCCCTAACCCTAACCCTAGCCCGAACCCTAAACCTAACCCTTCCCCGAAGCCTGACCCTCACCCGTCCCCTAATCCTAACCCGTACGCTAACACTAACCTGCGCCCTCACACGTACGCTCCCCCTAAAGCGTTGTCGTACCCTCCCGTGGACCAAAACCGTCCCCGTCCCCTAACCCTAACCCTAGCCCGAACCCTAATCCTAAACCTTCCCCGAAGCCTGACCCTCACCCGTCCCCTAATCCTAACCCGTACGCTAACACTAACCCGCGCCCACACACGTACGCTCCTCCTAAAGCATTGTCGTACCCTCCCCTGGACCCTAAACCGTCCCCGTCCCCTAACCCTATCCCTAGCCCGAACCCTAACCCTAACAATTCCCCAAAGCCTGACCCTCACCCGTCCCCTAATCCTAAACCGTACGCTAACACTAACCCGCGCCCTCACACGTACGCTCCCCCTAAAGCGTTGTCGTACCCTCCCCTGGACCCTAAACCGTGCCCGTCCCCTAACCCTAAACCTAGCCCGAAACCTAACCCTAACCCTTCCCCGAAGCCTGACCCTCACCCGTCCCCTAATCCTAAACCGTACGCTAACACTAACCCGCGCCCTCACACGTACGCTCCCCCTAAAGCGTTGTCGTACCCTCCCCTGGACCCTAAACCGTCCCCGTCCCCTAACCCTAACCCTAGCCCGAACCCTAACCTAACCCTTCCCCGAAGCCTGACCCTCACCCGTCCCCTAATCCTAACCCGTACGCTAACACTAACCCGCGCCCTCACACGTACGCTCCCCCTAAAGCGTTGTCGTACCCTCCCCTGGACCCTAAACCGTCCCCGTCCCCTAAAGCTAACCCTAGCCCGAACCCTAACTCTAACACTTCCCCGAAGCCTGACCGTCACCCGTCCCCTAATCCTAACCCGTACGCTAACACTAACCCGCGCCCTCACACGTACGCTCCCCCTAAAGCGTTGTCGTACCCTCCCCTGGACCCTAAACCGTCCCCGTCCCCTAACCCTAACCCTAGCCCGAACCCTAACCCTATCCCTTCCCCGAAGCCTGACCCTCACCCGTCCCCTAATCCTATCCCGTACGCTAACACTAACCCGCGCCCTCACACGTATGCTCCCCCTAAAGCGTTGTCGTACCCTCCCCTGGACTCTAAACCGTCCCCGTCCCCTAACCCTAACCCTAGTCCGAACCCTAACCCTAACCCTTCCCCGAAGCCTGAACCTCACCCGTCCCCTAACCCTAACCCGTACGCTAACACTAACCCGCGCCCTCACATGTACGCACCCCCTAAAGCGTTGTCGTACCCTCCCATGGACCCTAAAACATCTCGACCCCCTAACCCTAACCCTAGCCCGAACCCTAACCCTAACCCTTCCCCGAAGCCTGACACTTACCCATCCCCTAATCCTAACCCGTACGCTAACACTAACCCGCGCCCTCACACGTACGCTCCCCCTAAAGTGTTGTCGTACCCGCCCCTGGACCCTAAACCGTCCCAGTCCCCTAACCCTAACCCTAGCCCGAACCCTAACCCTAACCCTTCCCCAAAGCCTGACACTCACCCGTCCCCTAATCCTAACCCGTACGCAAACACTAACCCGCGCCCTCACACGTACGCTCCCCCTAAAGCGTTGTCGTACCCTCCCCTGGACCCTAAACCGTCCCAGTCCCCTAACCCTAACCCTAGCCCGAACCCTAACCCTAACCCTTCCCCGAAGCCTGACCCTCAACCGTCCCCTAATCCTAACCCGTATGCTAACAGTAATCTGCGCCCTCATACGTACGCTCCCCCTAAAGCGTTGTCGTACCCTCCCCTGGACCCTAACCCGTCCCCGTCCCCTAACCCTAACCCTAGCCCGAACCCTAACCCTAACACTTCCCCGAATCCTGACCCTCACCCGTCCCCTAATCCTAACCCGTACGCTAACACTAACCCGCGCCCTCACGCGTACGCTCCCCCTAAAGCGTTGTGGTACCCTCCCCTGGACCCTAAACCGTCCCCGTCCCCTAACCCTAACCCTAGCCCGAACCCTAACCATAACCCTTCCCCGAAGCCTGACCCTCACCCGTCCCCTAAACCTAACCCGTACGCTAACACTAACCCGCGCCCTCACGCGTACGCTCCCCCTAAAGCGTTGTCGTACCCTCCCATGGACTCTAAACCGTCCCCGTCCCCTAACCCTAACCCTAGCCCGAACCCTAGTCCTAACCCTTCCCCGAAGCCTGACCCTCACCCATCCCCTAATCCTAACCCGTACACTAACACTAACCCGCGCCCTCACGCGTACGCTCCCCCTAATGCGTTGTCGTACCCTCCCCTGGACCCTAACCCGTCCCCGTCCCCTAACCCTAACCCTAGCCCGAACCCTAACCGTAACACTTCCCCGAAGCCTGACCCTCACCCGTCCCCTAATCCTAACCCGTACGCTAACACTAACCCGCGCCCTGATGCGTACGCTCCCCCTAAAGCGTTGTCGTACCCTCCCGTGCACCCTAAACCGTCCCCGTCCCCTAACCCTAACCCTAGCCCGAACCCTAACCCTAACCCTTCCCCGAAGCCTGACCCTCAACCGTTCCCTAATCCTAACCCGTACGCTAACACTAACCCGCGCCCTGACACGTACGCTCCCCCTAAAGCGTTGTCGTACCCTCCCCTCGACCCTAAACCGTCCCCGTCCCCTAACCCTAACCCTAGCCCGAACCCTAACCATAACCCTTCCCCGAAGCCTGACCCTCACCCGTCCCCTAATCCTAACCCGTACGCTAACACTAACCTGCGCCCTGACGCGTACGCTCCCCCTAAAGCGTTGTCGTACCCTCCCGTGCACCCTAAACCGTCCCCATCCCCTAACCCTAACCCTAGCCCGAACCCTAACCCTAACCCTTCCCCGAAGCCTGACCCTCAACCGTTCCATAATCCTAACCCGTACGCTAACACTAACCCGCGCCCTGACACGTACGCTCCCCCTAAAGCGTTGTCGTACCCTCCCCTGGACCCTAAACCGTCCCCGTCCCCTAACCCTAACCCTAGCCCGAACCCTAAACCTAACCCTTCCCCGAAGCCTGACCCTCACCCGTCCCCTAATCCTAACCCGTACGCTAACACTAACCTGCGCCCTCACACGTACGCTCCCCCTAAAGCGTTGTCGTACCCTCCCGTGGACCCTAAACCGTCCCCGTCCCCTAACCCTAACCCTAGCCCGAACCCTAATCCTAAACCTTCCCCGAAGCCTGACCCTCACCCGTCCCCTAATCCTAACCCGTACGCTAACACTAACCCGCGCCCACACACGTACGCTCCTCCTAAAGCATTGTCGTACCCTCCTCTGGACCCTAAACCGTCCCCGTCCCCTAACCCTATCCGTTGCCCGAACCCTAACCCTAACAATTCCCCAAAGCCTGACCCTCACCCGTCCCCTAATCCTAAACCGTACGCTAACACTAACCCGCGCCCTCACACGTACGCTCCCCCTAAAGCGTTGACGTACCCTCCCCTGGACCCTAAAACGTCCCCGTCCCCTAACCCTAAACCTAGCCCGAAACCTAACCCTAACCCTTCCCCGAAGCCTGACCCTCACCCGTCCCCTAACCCTAATCCGTACGCTAACACTAACCCGCGCCCTGACATGTACGCTCCCCCAAAAGCGTTGTCGTACCCTTCCCTGGACCCTAAACCGTCCCCGTCCCCTAACCCTAACCCTAGCCCGAACCCTAACCCTAACCCTTCCCCGAAGCCTGACCCTCACCCGTCCCATAATCCTAACCCGTACGCTAACACTAACCCACGCACTCACACGTACGCTCCCCCTAAAGCGTTGCCGTACCCTCCCCTGGACCCTAAACCGTCCCCGTTCCCTAACCCTCACCCTAGCCTGAACCCTAACCCTAAACCTTCCCCGAAGCCTGACCCTCACCCGTCCCCTAATCCTAACCCGTACGCTAACACTAACCCGCGCCCTCACACGTACGCTCCCCCTAAAGCGTTGTCGTACCCTCCCCTGGACCCTAAACCGTCCCCGTCCCCTAACCCTAACCCTAGCCCGAACCCTAACCTAACCCTTCCCCGAAGCCTGACCCTCACCCGTCCCCTAATCCTAACCCGTACGCTAACACTAACCCGCGCCCTCACACGTACGCTCCCCCTAAAGCGTTGTCGTACCCTCCCCTGGACCCTAAACCGTCCCCGTCCCCTAACCCTAACCCTAGCCCGAACCCTAACCCTATCCCTTCCCCGAAGCCTGACCCTCACCCGTCCCCTAATCCTATCCCGTACGCTAATACTAACCCGCGCCCTCACACGTATGCTCCCCCTAAAGCGTTGTCGTACCCTCCCCTGGACCCTAAACCGTCCCCGTCCCCTAACCCTAACCCTAGTCCGAACCCTAACCCTAACCCTTCCCCGAAGCCTGAACCTCACCCGTCCCCTAACCCTAACCCGTACGCTAACACTAACCCGCGCCCTCACATGTACGCACCCCCTAAAGCGTTGTCGTACCCTCCCCTGGACCCTAAAACATCTCCACCCCCTAACCCTAACCCTAGCCCGAACCCTAACCCTAACCCTTCCCCGAAGCCTGACACTTACCCATCCCCTAATCCTAACCCGTACGCTAACACTAACCCGCGCCCTCACACGTACGCTCCCCCTAAAGTGTTGTCGTACCCGCCCCTGGACCCTAAACCGTCCCAGTCCCCTAACCCTAACCCTAGCCCGAACCCTAACCCTAACCCTTCCCCAAAGCCTGACACTCACCCGTCCCCTAATCCTAACCCGTACGCAAACACTAACCCACGCCCTCACACGTACGCTCCCCCTAAAGCGTTGTCGTACCCTCCCCTGGACCCTAAACCGTCCCCGTCCCCTAAGCCTAACCCTAGCCCGAACCCTAAACCTAACCCTTCCCCGAAACCTGACCCTCACCCGTCCCCTAATCCTAACCCGTACGCTAATACTAACCCGCGCCCTCACACGTACGCTCCCCCTAAAGCATTGTCATACCCTACCCTGGACCCTAAGCGGTCCCCGTCCCCTAACCCTAACCCTAGCCCGAACCCTAAACCTAACCCTTCCCCAAAGCCTGACCCTCACCCGTCCCCTAATCCTAACCCGTACGCTAACACTAACCCGCACCCTCACACACACGCTCCCCTTAAAGCGTTGTCATACCCTCACCTGGACTCTAAACCGTCCCCGTCCCCTAACCCTAACACTAGCCCGAACCCTAACCCTAACCTCTCCCCAAAGACTGACTTCATCCGTCTGCTAATAATAACCCGTAAGCTAACACTAACCCAAGCCCTCACACTCACGCTCCCCCTAAAGCGTTGTCGTACCGTCACCTGGACCCTAAACCGTCCCTGTCCTCTAACCCTAAATCTAGCCCGAACCCTAACCCTAACCCTTCCCCGCAGCCTGACCCTCACCCGTCCCCTAATCCTAACCCGTACGCTAACACTAACCCGCGCCCTCACATGCACGCTCCCCCTAAAGCGTTGTCGTACCCTCACCTGGACCCTAAAACGTCCCCGTCCCCTAACCCTAACCCTAGCACGAACCCTAAGCCTAACACTTCCCCAAGCCTAACTCTCACACGTCCCCTAATCCTATCCCGTACGCTAACACTAACCCGCGTCCTCACACGAACGCTCACCCTAAAGCGTTATTGTACACTCACCTGGACCCTAAACCGTACCCATCCCTTAACCCTAATCCTAGCCCGAACCCTAACCCTAACCCTTCCCCGAAGCCTTCCCCTCACCCGTCCCCTAATCCTCACCCGTACGCTAACACTAACCCGCGCCCTAAGATGCATGCTCTCCCTTAAGCGTTGTCGTACCCTCACTTGGACCCTAAACCGTCCCCGACCTAACGCTAACCCTAGCCCGAATCCTAATCCTAACCCTTCCCCGAAGCCTGACCCTCACCGTCCCCTAATCCTAACCCGTACGCTAACACTAACCCACGCCCTCACACGCACGCTCCCCCTAAAGCGTTGTCGTACCCTCACATTACCCTAAACCGTCCCCTTCCCCTAACCCTAGCCCGAACTCTAACCCTAACACTTCCCCGAAGCCTGACCCTCACCAGTCCCCTAATCCTAACCCGTTCGCTAACACTAACCCGCGCCCTCACACGCACGCTCATCCTAAAGCGTTGTCGTTCCCTCAGCTGGAGCCTAAACCGTCGCCGTCCCCTATCCCTAAACCTAGCCCGAACTCTAACCCTAACCCTTCCCCGAAGCCTGAGCCTCACCCGTCACCTAATCCTAACCCGTACGCTAACACTAACCCGCACCCTCACATGCACGCTCCCCCTATAACATTGTCGTACCCTCATCTGGACCCTAAACCGTCCGCGTCGCCTAACCCTAACCCTAGCAAGAACTGTAACCCTAACCCTTCCCCGAAGCCTGACCCTCACCCGTCCCCTAATCCTAACCCGTATGCTAACACTCACCCATGCCCTCACACGCACGCTCCCACTAAAACGTTGTCTTACCCTCACCTCGACCCTAATCCGTCCCCGTCCCCTAACCCTAACCCTAGCCCGAACACTAACCCTAACACTTCCCCGAAGCCTGACCCTCACCCGTCCCCTAATCCTAACAAGTACGCTAACACTAACCCTCGCGCTCACATGCACGCTCCCCCTATAGCATTTTCGTACCCTCATCTGGACCCTAAACCGTCCGCGTAGCCTAACCCTAACCCTAGCAAGAACTTTAAACCAAACCCTTCCCCGAAGCCTGACCCTCACCCGTCCCGTAATACTAACCCGTACGTTAACACTAACCCGTGCCCTCCCACGCACGCTGCCCCTAAAGTGTTGTCGTACCCTCACGTGGACCCTAAAGCGTCACCAAACCCTAACCCTAAACCTAGACCGAACCGAAACCCTAACCCTTCCCCGAAGCCTGACACTCACGCGTCACCTAATCCTAACCCGGACGCTAACACTAACCCGCGCCCTCACATGCATGCTCCCCCTAAAGCATTGTCGTACCCTCACCTGGACCCTAAACCGTCCCCGTCCCCTAACCCTAACACTTCCCGAACCCTAACCCTAACCTTTCCCCAAAGACTGACTTCACCCGTCCGCTAATACTAACCCGTACGCTAACACTAAACCGCGCCCTCAATGCACGCTCACCCTAAGCGTTGTCGTCCCCTCACCTGGACCCAAAACCATCCCCGTCTCCTAACCCTAACCCTAGACCGAACACTGACCCTAACACTTCCCCGAAGCCTGACCCTCACCCGTCCCCTAATCCTAACCCGGACGCTAACACTAACACGCGCCCTCACATGCATGTTCCCCCTAAAGCGTTGTCGTACCCTCACCTGGACCCTAAACCGTCCCCATCCCCTAACCCTAACCCTAGCCCGAACGCTAACCCTAACATTTCCCCGAAGCCTGACCCTCACCCGTCCCCTAATCCTAACCCGTACTCTAACACTAACCCGCGCCCTCACACGCACGCTCCCCCTAAAGCGTTGTCGTACCCTCACCTGAACCCTAAACCGAGCCCGTCCCCTAACCCTAACCCTTGCCCGAACTGTAACCCTAACCCTTCCCCGAAGCCTGACCCTCACCCTTCCCCTAAACCTGACACGGACGCTAACACTAACCCGCGCCCTCACACTCCCGCTCCCCCTAAAGCGTTGTCGTACCCTCACCTGAACCCTAAAACGTCCCTGTCCTCTAACCCTAAACCTAGCCCGAACCCTAATCCTAACACTTCCCCGAAGCCTGACTCTCACCCGTCCCCTAATCCTAACCCGTATGCTAACACTAACCCACGCCCTCACATGAACGCTCCTCCTAAAGCGTTGTCGTACCCTCGCCTGGACCCTAAACCGTCCCAATCCCCTAACCCTAACCCTAACCCGAACCCTAACCTTAACACTTCCCCGAAGCCTGACACTCACTCGTCCCCTAATCCTAACCCGTACGCTAACACTAACCCGCGCCCTCACATGCACGCTCCCCCTAAAGCGCTGTTGTACCCTCACCTTGACCCTAAAACGTCCCCATCCCCTAACCCTAACCCTAGACCGAACCCTAACCCTAAAACTTCCCCGAAGCCTGAACCTCACCGGTCCCCTAATACTAACCCATACGCTAACACTAACCCGCGCCCTCAACGCACGCTCACCCTAAGCGTTGTCGTCCTCTCACCTGGACCCCAAACCGTCCCCGTCCCCTAACCCTAAGCCTAGCCCGAACCCTAACCCTAACACTTCCCCGAAGCCTGACTCTCACCCGTCCCCGAATCCTAACCCGTACGTTAACAGTAACCCGCGCCCTCACACGCACACTCCCCCTAAAGCGTTGTCGTACCCTCACCTGGACCCTAAACCGTCCCCGTCCCCTAACCCTAAACCTAACCCTAACCCTAACCCTAACCCTCACCCGTCCCCTAATCTTAACAAGTACGCTAACACTAACCCGCGCCCTCACAAGCACGCTCCCCCTATAGCATTGTCGTACCCTCATCTGGACCCTAAACCGTCCCCATCCGCTAACCCTAACCCTAGCCCGAACCCTAACACTAACACTTCCCCGAAGCCTGACACTCACCTGTCCCCTAATCCTTACCCGGATGCTAACACTAACCCGCGCCCTCACATGCACGCTCCCCCTAAAGCGTTGTCGTAGCCTCACCTGGACCCTACAACGTCCCCGTCCCCTAACCCTAACCATAGCCCGAACCCTAACCCTAACCCTTCCCCGAAGCGTGACCCTAACATGTCCCCTAATCCTAACCCGGATGCTAACACTAACCCGCGCCCTCACATGCACACTCCCCCTAAAGCGTTGTGGTACCCTCACCTGGACCCTAAACCGTCCCCGTCCCCTAACCCTAACCCTAGCCCGAACCCTAACCCTAACCCTTCCCCGAAGCCTGACACTCACCCGTCCCCTAATCCTAACCCGTACGCTAACACTAACCCGCGCCCTCACATGCACGCTCACCCTAAAGCATTGTCGTACCCTCACCTGGACCCTAAACCGTCCCCGTCCCCTAACCCTAACCCTAGCCCGAACCCTAACCTTAACCCTTCCCCGAAGCCTGACCCTCACCCGTCCCCTAATCCTAACCCAGACGCTAACACTAACCCGCGCCCTCAACGCACGCTCCCCGTAAAGCGTTGTCGTACCCTCACCTGGACCCTAAACCGTCCCCGTCCCCTGACACTAACCCTAGCCCGAACCCTAAACCTAACCCTTCCCCTAAGACTGACGCTCATCCTTACCTTAATCCTAACCCGTTCGCTAACACTAACCCGCGCCCTCACACCCACGCTCCCCCTAAAGCGTTGTCGTAACCTCACCTGGACTCTAAACCGTCCCCATCCCCTAACCCTGAGCCTAGCCCAAGCCCTAATCCTAACATTTCCCCGAAACCTGACCCTCATCGGTCACCTAATCCTAAACCGTACGCTATCACTAACCTGCGCCCTCACACGAACGCTCCCCCTAAACCGTTGTCGTACCCTCACCTGGACCCGAAACCGTCCCCGTCCCCTAAACCTAACCCTAGCCCTAACCCTAACCTTAAACCTTCCCCGCAGCCTGACCCTCACCCGTCCCCTAATCCTAACCCGTACGCTAACACTAACCCACGCCCTCACACGCACGATCCTCCTAAAGCGTTGTCGTACCCTCACCTGGTCCCTAAACCGTGCCCGTCCCCTAACCCTAAACCTATCCCGAACTGTAACCCTAAACCTTCCCCGAAGCCTAACCCTCACCCATCCCCTAAACCTAACACGGACGCTAACACTAACCCTTGCCCTCACATGCATGCTCCCCCTAAAGCGTTGTCGTACCCTCACCTGGACCCTTAACCGTCCCGTCCCCTAACCCTAACTCTTCCCCGAAGCCTGACCCTTACCCGTCCCCTAATCATAACCCGGACGCTAACACTAACCCGCGCCCTCACACGCACGTTCCCCCTAAAGCGTTGTCGTACCCTCACCTGGACCCTAAACCGTCCCCGTCCCCTAACCCTAAGCCTAGCCCGAACCCTAACCCTAACACTTCCCCGAAGCCTGACTCTCACCCGTCCCCTAATCCTAACCCGTACGCTAAAAGTAACCCGCGCCCTCACACGCACACTCCCCCTAAAGCGTTTTCGTACCCTCACGTGGACCCTTAACCTTCCCAGTCCCCTAACCCTAACCCTAGCCCGAACCCTAACCCTATCACTTCCCCGAAGCCTGACCCTCACCCGTCCCCTAATCCTAACCTGGATGCTAACACTAACCCACGCCCTCACACGCACGCTCCCCTTAAAGCACTGTCGTACCCTCATCTGGAACCTAAACCGTCCCCGTCGCCTAACCCTAAGCCTAGCCCGAACCCTAACCCTAAACCTTCCCCGAAGCCTGACCCTCCCCCCTCCCCTAATCCTAACCCGTACGCTAACACTAACCCGCGCCCTCACTCGCACGCTCTCCCTAAAGAGTTGTCGTACCCACACCTGTACCCTAAACCGTCCCCGTCCCCTAACCCTAACCCTTACCCGAACCCTAACCGTAACCCTTCCCCGAAGCCTGACCCTCATCCGTCCCCTAATTCTAACCTGTACACTAACACGCGCCCTCACACGCAAGCTCACACTAAAGCGTTGTCGTACGGTCACCTGGACCCTAAACCGTTCCCATCCCCTAACCCTAACCCTAGCCTGAACCCTAACCCTAACCCTTCCCCGAAGCCTGACTGTAACATGTCCCCTAATCCTAACCCGGATGCTAACACTAACCCGCGCCCTCACATGCACGCTCCCCCTAAAGCGTTGTGGTACCCTCACCTGGACCCTAAACTGTCCCCGTCCCCTAACCCTAACCCTAGCCAAAACCTTAACCCTAACCCTTCCCCGAAGCCTGACACTCACCCGTCCCCTAATCCTAACCCGTACGCTAACACTAACCCGCGCCCTCACATGCACGCTCACCCTAAAGCGTTGTCGTACCCTCAACTGGACCCTAAACCGTCCCCGTCCCCTAAGCCTAACCCTAGCCCGAACCCTAACACTAACCCTTCCACGAAGCCTGACCCTCACCCGTCCACTAATCCTAACCCGGACGCTAACACTACTCCGCGCCCTCAACGCACGCTCCCCCTAAAGCGTTGTAGTACCCTCACCTGGACCCTAAACCGTCCCCATCCCCTAACCCTAACCCTAGCCCGAACCCTAAACCTAACCCATCCCCTAAGACTGACCCTCATCCTTCCCTTAATCCTAACCCGTTCGCTAACACTAACCCGCGCCCTCACACCCACGCTCCCCCTAAAGCGTTGTCGTACCCTCACCTGTACTCTAAACCGTCCCCATCCCCTAACCCTAAGCCTAGCCCGAACCCTAACCCTAACACTTCCCCGAAACCTGACACTCACCCGCCCCCTTATCTTAAACCGTACGCAAACACTAACCTGCGCCCTCACACGCACGCTCCCCCTAAACCGTTGTCGTACCTCACCTGGACCCGAAACCGTCCCCGTCCCCTAAACCTAACCCTAGCCCAAACCCTAACCTTAAACCTTCCCCGCAGCCTGACCCTCACCCGTCCCCTAATCCTAACCCGTAGGCTAACACTAACCTGCGCCCTCACACGTACGCTCCCCCTAAAGCGTTGTCGTACCCTCCCGTGGACCCTAAACCGTCCCCGTCCCCTAACCCTAACCCTAGCCCGAACCCTAATCCTAAACCTTCCCCGAAGCCTGACCCTCACCCGTCCCCTAATCCTAACCCGTACGCTAACACTAACCCGCGCCCACACACGTACGCTCCTCCTAAAGCATTGTCGTACCCTCCCCTGGACCCTAAACCGTCCCCGTCCCCTAACCCTATCCCTAGCCCGAACCCTAACCCTAACAATTCCCCAAAGCCTGACCCTCACCCGTCCCCTAATCCTAAACCGTACGCTAACACTAACCCGCGCCCTCACACGTACGCTCCCCCTAAAGCGTTGTCGTACCCTCCCCTGGACCCTAAACCGTCCCCGTCCCCTAACCCTAAACCTAGCCCGAAACCTAACCCTAACCCTTCCCCGAAGCCTGACCCTCACCCGTCCCCTAACCCTAATCCGTACGCTAACACTAACCCGCGCCCTGACATGTACGCTCCCCCAAAAGCGTTGTCGTACCCTTCCCTGGACCCTAAACCGTCCCCGTCCCCTAACCCTAACCCTAGCCCGAACCCTAACCCTAACCCTTCCCCGAAGCCTGACCCTCACCCGTCCCATAATCCTAACCCGTACGCTAACACTAACCCACGCACTCACACGTACGCTCCCCCTAAAGCGTTGCCGTACCCTCCCCTGGACCCTAAACCGTCCCCGTTCCCTAACCCTCACCCTAGCCTGAACCCTAACCCTAAACCTTCCCCGAAGCCTGACCCTCACCCGTCCCCTAATCCTAACCCGTACGCTAACACTAACCCGCGCCCTCACACGTACGCTCCCCCTAAAGCGTTGTCGTACCCTCCCCTGGACCCTAAACCGTCCCCGTCCCCTAACCCTAACCCTAGCCCGAACCCTAACCTAACCCTTCCCCGAAGCCTGACCCTCACCCGTCCCCTAATCCTAACCCGTACGCTAACACTAACCCGCGCCCTCACACGTACGCTCCCCCTAAAGCGTTGTCGTACCCTCCCCTGGACCCAAAACCGTCCCCGTCCCCTAAAGCTAACCCTAGCCCGAACCCTAACTCTAACACTTCCCCGAAGCCTGACCGTCACCCGTCCCCTAATCCTAACCCGTACGCTAACACTAACCCGCGCCCTCACACGTACGCTCCCCCTAAAGCGTTCTCGTACCCTCCCCTGGACCCTAAACCGTCCCCGTCCCCTAACCCTAACCCTAGCCCGAACCCTAACCCTATCCCTTCCCCGAAGCCTGACCCTCACCCGTCCCCTAATCCTATCCCGTACGCTAACACTAACCCGCGCCCTCACACGTATGCTCCCCCTAAAGCGTTGTCGTACCCTCCCCTGGACCCTAAACCGTCCCCGTCCCCTAACCCTAACCCTAGTCCGAACCCTAACCCTAACCCTTCCCCGAAGCCTGAACCTCACCTGTCCCCTAACCCTAACCCGTACGCTAACACTAACCCGCGCCCTCACATGTACGCACCCCCTAAAGCGTTGTCGTACCCTCCCCTGGACCCTAAAACATCTCCACCCCCTAACCCTAACCCTAGCCCGAACCCTAACCCTAACCCTTCCCCGAAGCCTGACACTCACCCATCCCCTAATCCTAACCCGTACGCTAACACTAACCCGCGCCCTCACACGTACGCTCCCCCTAAAGTGTTGTCGTACCCGCCCCTGGACCCTAAACCGTCCCAGTCCCCTAACCCTAACCCTAGCCCGAACCCTAACCCTAACCCTTCCCCAAAGCCTGACACTCACCCGTCCCCTAATCCTAACCCGTACGCAAACACTAACCCGCGCCCTCACACGTACGCTCCCCCTAAAGCGTTGTCGTACCCTCCCCTGGACCCTAAACCGTCCCCGTCCCCTAAGCCTAACCCTAGCCCGAACCCTAAACCTAACCCTTCCCCGAAGCCTGACCCTCACCCGTCCCCTAATCCTAACCCGTACGCTAATACTAACCCGCGCCCTCACACGTACGCTCCCCCTAAAGCGTTGTGATACCCTACCCTGGACCCTAAGCGGTCCCCGTCCCCTAACCCTAACCCTAGCCCGAACCCTAAACCTAACCCTTCCCCAAAGCCTGACCCTCACCCGTCCCCTAATCCTAACCCGTACGCTAACACTAACCCGCACCCTCACACACACGCTCCCCTTAAAGCGTTGTCATACCCTCACCTGGACTCTAAACCGTCCCCGTCCCCTAACCCTAACACTAGCCCGAACCCTAACCCTAACCTTTCCCCAAAGACTGACTTCATCCGTCTGCTAATAATAACCCGTACGCTAACACTAACCCAAGCCCTCACACTCACGCTCCCCCTAAAGCGTTGTCGTACCGTCACCTGGACCCTAAACCGTCCCTGTCCTCTAACCCTAAATCTAGCCCGAACCCTAACCCTAACCCTTCCCCGCAGCCTGACCCTCACCCGTCCCCTAATCCTAACCCGTACGCTAACACTAACCCGCGCCCTCACATGCACGCTCCCCCTAAAGCGTTGTCGTACCCTCACATTGACCCTAAACCGTCCCCTTCCCCTAACCCTAGCCCGAACTCTAACCCTAACACTTCCCCGAAGCCTGACCCTCACCAGTCCCCTAATCCTAACCCGTTCGCTAACACTAACCCGCGCCCTCACACGCACGCTCATCCTAAAGCGTTGTCGTTCCCTCAGCTGGAGCCTAAACCGTCGCCGTCCCCTATCCCTAAACCTAGCCCGAACTCTAACCCTAACCCTTCCCCGAAGCCTGAGCCTCACCCGTCACCTAATCCTAACCCGTACGCTAACACTAACCCGCACCCTCACATGCACGCTCCCCCTATAACATTGTCGTACCCTCATCTGGACCCTAAACCGTCCGCGTCGCCTAACCCTAACCCTAGCAAGAACTGTAACCCTAACCCTTCCCCGAAGCCTGACCCTCACCCGTCCCCTAATCCTAACCCGTATGCTAACACTCACCCATGCCCTCACACGCACGCTCCCACTAAAGCGTTGTCTTACCCTCACCTCGACCCTAATCCGTCCCCGTCCCCTAACCCTAACCCTAGCCCGAACACTAACCCTAACACTTCCCCGAAGCCTGACCCTCACCCGTCCCCTAATCCTAACAAGTACGCTAACACTAACCCTCGCGCTCACATGCACGCTCCCCCTATAGCATTTTCGTACCCTCATCTGGACCCTAAACCGTCCGCGTAGCCTAACCCTAACCCTAGCAAGAACTTTAAACCAAACCCTTCCCCGAAGCCTGACCCTCACCCGTCCCCTAATACTAACCCGTACGTTAACACTAACCCGTGCCCTCCCACGCACGCTGCCCCTAAAGTGTTGTCGTACCCTCACGTGGACCCTAAAGCGTCACCAAACCCTAACCCTAAACCTAGACCGAACCGAAACCCTAACCCTTCCCCGAAGCCTGACACTCACGCGTCACCTAATCCTAACCCGGACGCTAACACTAACCCGCGCCCTCACATGCATGCTCCCCCTAAAGCGTTGTCGTACCCTCACCTGGAACCTAAACCGTCCCCGTCCCCTAACCCTAACACTTCCCGAACCCTAACCCTAACCTTTCCCCAAAGACTGACTTCACCCGTCCGCTAATACTAACCCGTACGCTAACACTAAACCGCGCCCTCAATGCACGCTCACCCTAAGCGTTGTCGTCCCCTCACCTGGACCCAAAACCATCCCCGTCTCCTAACCCTAACCCTAGACCGAACACTGACCCTAACACTTCCCCGAAGCCTGACCCTCACCCGTCCCCTAATCCTAACCCGGACGCTAACACTAACCCGCGCCCTCACATGCATGTTCCCCCTAAAGCGTTGTCGTACCCTCACCTGGACCCTAAACCGTCCCCATCCCCTAACCCTAACCCTAGCCCGAACCCTAACCCTAACATTTCCCCGAAGCCTGACCCTCACCCGTCCCCTAATCCTAACCCGTACTCTAACACTAACCCGCGCCCTCACACGCACGCTCCCCCTAAAGCGTTGTCGTACCCTCACCTGAACCCTAAACCGAGCCCGTCCCCTAACCCTAACCCTTGCCCGAACTGTAACCCTAACCCTTCCCCGAAGCCTGACCCTCACCCTTCCCCTAAACCTGACACGGACGCTAACACTAACCCGCGCCCTCACACTCCCGCTCCCCCTAAAGCGTTGTCGTACCCTCACCTGAACCCTAAAACGTCCCTGTCCTCTAACCCTAAACCTAGCCCGAACCCTAATCCTAACACTTCCCCGAAGCCTGACCCTCACCCGTCCCCTAATCCTAACCCGTATGCTAACACTAACCCACGCCCTCACATGAACGCTCCTCCTAAAGCGTTGTCGTACCCTCGCCTGGACCCTAAACCGTCCCAATCCCCTAACCCTAACCCTAACCCGAACCCTAACCTTAACACTTCCCCGAAGCCTGACTCTCACTCGTCCCCTAATCCTAACCCGTACGCTAACACTAACCCGCGCCCTCACATGCACGCTCCCCCTAAAGCGCTGTCGTACCCTCACCTTGACCCTAAAACGTCCCCATCCCCTAACCCTAACCCTAGACCGAACCCTAACCCTAAAACTTCCCCGAAGCCTGAACCTCACCGGTCCCCTAATACTAACCCATACGCTAACACTAACCCGCGCCCTCAACGCACACTCACCCTAAGCGTTGTCGTCCTCTCACCTGGACCCCAAACCGTCCCCGTCCCCTAACCCTAAGCCTAGCCCGAACCCTAACCCTAACACTTCCCCGAAGCCTGACTCTCACCCGTCCCCGAATCCTAACCCGTACGTTAACAGTAACCCGCGCCCTCACACGCACACTCCCCCTAAAGCGTTGTCGTACCCTCACCTGGACCCTAAACCGTCCCCGTCCCCTAACCCTAACCCTAACCCTAACCCTAACCCTCACCCGTCCCCTAATCCTAACCCGTACTCTAACACTAACCCGCGCCCTCACACGCACGCTCCCCCTAAAGCGTTGTCATAGCCTCACCTGGACCCTACAACGTCCCCGTCCCCTAACCCTAACCATAGCCCGAACCCTAACCCTAACCCTTCCCCGAAGCGTGACCCTAACATGTCCCCTAATCCTAACCCGGATGCTAACACTAACCCGCGCCCTCACATGCACACTCCCCCTAAAGCGTTGTGGTACCCTCACCTGGACCCTAAACCGTCCCCGTCCCCTAACCCTAACCCTAGCCCGAACCCTAACCCTAACCCTTCCCCGAAGCCTGACACTCACCCGTCCCCTAATCCTAACCCGTACGCTAACACTAACCCGCGCCCTCACATGCACGCTCACCCTAAAGCATTGTCGTACCCTCACCTGGACCCTAAACCGTCCCCGTCCCCTAACCCTAACCCTAGCCCGAACCCTAACCTTAACCCTTCCCCGAAGCCTGACCCTCACCCGTCCCCTAATCCTAACCCAGACGCTAACACTAACCCGCGCCCTCAACGCACGCTCCCCGTAAAGCGTTGTCGTACCCTCACCTGGACCCTAAACCGTCCCCGTCCCCTGACACTAACCCTAGCCCGAACCCTAAACCTAACCCTTCCCCTAAGACTGACGCTCATCCTTACCTTAATCCTAACCCGTTCGCTAACACTAACCCGCGCCCTCACACCCACGCTCCCCCTAAAGCGTTGTCGTAACCTCACCTGGACTCTAAACCGTCCCCATCCCCTAACCCTGAGCCTAGCCCAAACCCTAATCCTAACATTTCCCCGAAACCTGACCCTCATCGGTCACCTAATCCTAAACCGTACGCTATCACTAACCTGCGCCCTCACACGAACGCTCCCCCTAAACCGTTGTCGTACCGTCACCTGGACCCGAAACCGTCCCCGTTCCCTAAACCTAACCCTAGCCCTAACCCTAACCTTAAACCTTCCCCGCAGCCTGACCCTCACCCGTCCCCTAATCCTAACCCGTACGCTAACACTAACCCACGCCCTCACACGCACGATCCTCCTAAAGCGTTGTCGTACCCTCACCTGGTCCCTAAACCGTGCCCGTCCCCTAACCCTAAACCTATCCCGAACTGTAACCCTAAACCTTCCCCGAAGCCTAACCCTCACCCATCCCCTAAACCTAACACGGACGCTAACACTAACCCTCGCCCTCACATGCATGCTCCCCCTAAAGCGTTGTCGTACCCTCACCTGGACCCTTAACCGTCCCGTCCCCTAACCCTAACTCTTCCCCAAAGCCTGACCCTTACCCGTCCCCTAATCATAACCCGGACGCTAACACTAACCCGCGCCCTCACACGCACGTTCCCCCTAAAGCGTTGTCGTACCCTCACCTGGACCCTAAACCGTCCCCGTCCCCTAACCCTAAGCCTAGCCCGAACCCTAACCCTAACACTTCCCCGAAGCCTGACTCTCACCCGTCCCCTAATCCTAACCCGTACGCTAAAAGTAACCCGCGCCCTCACACGCACACTCCCCCTAAAGCGTTTTCGTACCCTCACGTGGACCCTTAACCTTCCCAGTCCCCTAACCCTAACCCTAGCCCGAACCCTAACCCTATCACTTCCCCGAAGCCTGACCCTCACCCGTCCCCTAATCCTAACCTGGATGCTAACACTAACCCACGCCCTCACACGCACGCTCCCCTTAAAGCATTGTCGTACCCTCATCTGGACCCTAAACCGTCCCCGTCGCCTAACCCTAAGCCTAGCCCGAACCCTAACCCTAAACCTTCCCCGAAGCCTGACCCTCCCCCCTCCCCTAATCCTAACCCGTACGCTAACACTAACCCGCGCCCTCACTCGCACGCTCTCCCTAAAGAGTTGTCGTACCCACACCTGTACCCTAAACCGTCCCCGTCCCCTAACCCTAACCCTTACCCGAACCCTAACCGTAACCCTTCCCCGAAGCCTGACCCTCATCCGTCCCCTAATTCTAACCTGTACACTAACACGCGCCCTCACACGCAAGCTCACACTAAAGCGTTGTCGTACGGTCACCTGGACCCTAAACCGTTCCCATCCCCTAACCCTAACCCTAGCCTGAACCCTAACCCTAACCCTTCCCCGAAGCCTGACTGTAACATGTCCCCTAATCCTAACCCGGATGCTAACACTAACCCGCGCCCTCACATGCACGCTCCCCCTAAAGCGTTGTGGTACCCTCACCTGGACACTAAACTGTCCCCGTCCCCTAACCCTAACCCTAGCCAAAACCTTAACCCTAACCCTTCCCCGAAGCCTGACACTCACCCGTCCCCTAATCCTAACCCGTACGCTAACACTAACCCGCGCCCTCACATGCACGCTCACCCTAAAGCGTTGTCGTACCCTCAACTGGACCCTAAACCGTCCCCGTCCCCTAAGCCTAACCCTAGCCCGAACCCTAACACTAACCCTTCCACGAAGCCTGACCCTCACCCGTCCACTAATCCTAACCCGGACGCTAACACTACTCCGCGCCCTCAACGCACGCTCCCCCTAAAGCGTTGTAGTACCCTCACCTGGACCCTAAACCGTCCCCATCCCCTAACCCTAACCCTAGCCCGAACCCTAAACCTAACCCATCCCCTAAGACTGACCCTCATCCTTCCCTTAATCCTAACCCGTTCGCTAACACTAACCCGCGCCCTCACACCCACGCTCCCCCTAAAGCGTTGTCGTACCCTCACCTGTACTCTAAACCGTCCCCATCCCCTAACCCTAAGCCTAGCCCGAACCCTAACACTAACACTTCCCCGAAACCTGACACTCACCCGCCCCCTAATCTTAAACCGTACGCAAACACTAACCTGCGCCCTCACACGCACGCTCCCCCTAAACCGTTGTCGTACCTCACCTGGACCCGAAACCGTCCCCGTCCCCTAAACCTAACCCTAGCCCTAACCCTAACCTTAAACCTTCCCCGCAGCCTGACCCTCACCCGTCCCCTAATCCTAACCCGTACGCTAACACTAACCCACGCCCTCACACGCACGATCCTCCTAAAGCGTTGTCGTACCCTCACCTGGACCCTAAACCGTGCCCGTCCCCTAACCCTAAACCTAGCCCGAACTGTAACCCTAACCCTTCCCCGAAGCCTGACCTTCACCCGTCCCCTAATCCTAACCCGTACGCTATCACTAACCCGCGCCCTCACACGCACGCTCCCCTTAAAGCGTTGTGGTACCCTCACCTGGACGCTAAACCATCCCCGTTCCCTTACCCTAACCCTAACCCTAACACTTCCCCGAAGCCTGACCCTCACCCGTCCCATAATCCTAACCCGTACGCTAACACTAACCCGTGCCCTCACACGTACGCTCCCCCAAAAGCGTTGTCATACCCTTCCCTGGACCGTAAACCGTCCCCATCCCCTAACCCTAACCCTACCCCGAACCCTAACCCTAACCCTTCCCCGAAGCCTGACCCTCACCCGTCCCCTAATCCTAACCCGTACGCTAACACTAACCCGCGCCCTCACACGTACGATCCCCTTAAGGCGTTGTCGTAACCTCACCTGGACCCTAAACCGTCCCCGTCCCCTAATCCTAACCCTAGCCCGAACCCTAACCCTAACACTTCCCCGAAGCCTGACACTCACCCGTCCCCTAATCGTCACTCGTACGCTAACACTAAACCGCGCCCTCACACGTACGCTCCCCCTAAAGCGTTGTCGTACCCTCTCCTGGACGCTACACCGTGTCCGTCCCCTAACCCCAACCCTAGCCCGAACCCTAACCCTAACCCTTCCCCGAAGCCTGACCCTCACCCGTCCCCTTATCCTAACACGTACGCTAACACTAACCTGCGCCCTCACGCGTACGCTCCCCCTAAAGCGTTGTCGTACCCTCCCCTGGACCCTAAACCGTCCCCGTCCCCTAACCCTAACCCTAGGCCGGACCCTAACCCTAACCCTTCCCCGAAGCCTGACCTTCACCCGTCCCCTAATCCTAACCCGGACGCTAACACTAACCCGCGCCCTCACACGTACGCTCCCCCTAAAGCGTTGTCGTACCCTCCCGTGCACCCTAAACCGTCCCCGTCCCCTAACCCTAACCCTAGCCCGAACCCTAACCCTAACCCTTCCCCGAAGCCTGACCCTCACCCATCCCCTAATCCTAACCCGTACACTAACACTAACCCGCGCCCTCACGCGTACGCTCCCCATAATGCGTTGTCGTACCCTCCCCTGGACCCTAACCCGTCCCCGTCCCCTAACCCTAACCCTAGCCCGAACCCTAACCGTAACACTTCCCCGAAGCCTGACCCTCACCCGTCACCTAATCCTAACCCGTACGCTAACGCTAACCCGCGCCCTGACGCGTACGCTCCCCCTAAAGCGTTGTCGTACCCTCCCGTGCACCCTAAACCGTCCCCGTCCCCTAACCCTAACCCTAGCCCGAACCCTAACCCTAACCCTTCCCCGAAGCCTGACCCTCAACCGTTCCCTAATCCTAAACCGTACGCTAACACTAACCCGCGCCCTGACACGTACGCTCCCCCTAAAGCGTTGTCGTACCCTCCCCTCGACCCTAAACCGTCCCCGTACCCTAACCCTAACCCTAGCCCGAAACCTAACCCTAACCCTTCCCCGAAGCCTGACCCTCACCCGTCCCCTAATCCTAACCCGTACGCTAACACTAACCCGCGCCCTCACGCATACGCTCCCCCTAAAGCTTTGTCGTACCCTCCCCTGGACTCTAAACCGTCCCCGTCCCCTATCCCTAACCCTAGACCGAATCCTAACCCTAACCCTTCCCCGAAGCCAGAGCCTCACCCATCCCCTAATCCTAACCCGTACACTAACACTAACCCGCGCCCTCACTCGTACGCTCCCCCTAATGCGTTGTCGTACCCTCCCCTGGACCCTAAACCGTCCCCGTCCCCTAACCCTAACCCTAGCCCGAACCCTAACCCTAACCCTTCCCCGAAGCCTGACCCTCACCCGTCCCCTAATCCTAACCCGTACGCTAACACTAACCCGCGCCCTGATGCGTACGCTCCCCCTAAAGCGTTGTCGTACACTCCCCTGGACCCTAAACCGTCCCCGTCCCCTAACCCTAACCCTAGCCCGGACCCTAACCATAACCCTTCCCCGAATCCTGACCCTCACCCGTCCCCATATCCTAACCCGTACGCTAACACTAACCCGCGCCCTGACGCGTACGCTCCCCCTAAAGCGTTGTCGTACCCTCCCCTGGACCCTAAACCGTCCCCGTCCCCTAACCCTAACCCTAGCCCGAACCCTAACCCTAACCCTTCCCCGAAGCCTGACCTTCACCCGTCCCCTAATCCTAACCCGTACGCTAACACTAACCCGCGCCCTCACACGTACGCTCCCCCTAAAGCGTTGTCGTACCCTCCCTGGCACCCTAAACCGTCGCCGTCCCCTAGCCCTAACCCTAGCCCGAACCCTAACCCTAACCCTTCCCCGAAGCCTGACCCTCAACCGTCCCCTAATCCTAACCCGTATGCTAACACTAATCCGCGCCCTCATACGTACGCTCCCCCTAAAGCGTTGTCGTACCCTCCCCTGGACCCGAAACCGTCCCCGTCCCCTAACCCTAACTCTAGCCCGAACCCTAACCCTAACACTTCCCCGAATCCTGACCCTCACCCGTCCCCTAATCCTAACCCGTACGCTAACCCTAACCCGCGCCCTCACGCGTACGCTCCCCCTAAAGCGTTGTGGTACCCTCCCCTGGACCCTAAACCGTCCCCGTCCCCTAACCCTAACCCTAGCCCGAACCGTAACCATAACCCTTCCCCGAAGCCTGACCCTCACCCGTTCCCTAATCCTAACCCGTACGCTAACACTAACCCGCGCCCTCACGCGTACGCTCCCCCTAAAGCGTTGTCGTACCCTCCCATGGACTCTAAACCGTCCCCGTCCGCTAACCCTAACCCTAGCCCGAACCCTAGCCTTAACCCTTCCCCGAAGCCTGACCCTCACCCATCCCCTAATCCTAACCCGTACACTAACACTAACCCGCCCCCTCACGCGTACGCTCCCCCTAATGCGTTGTCGTACCCTCCCCTGGACCCTAACCCGTCCCCGTCCCCTAACACTAACCCTAGCCCGAACCCTAACCGTAACACTTCCCCGAAGCCTGACCCTCACCCGTCCCCTAATCCTAACCCGTACGCTAACACTAACCCGCGCCCTGACGCGTACGCTCCCCCTAAAGCGTTGTCGTACCCTCCCGTGCACCCTAAACCGTCCCCGTCCCCTAACCCTAACCCTAGCCCGAACCCTAAACGTAAACCTTCCCCGAAGCCTGACCCTCAACCGTTCCCTAATCCTAACCCGTACGCTAACACTAACCCGCGCCCTGACACGTACGCTCCCCCTAAAGCGTTGTCGTACCCTCCCCTCGACCCTAAACCGTCCCCGTACCCTAACCCTAACCCTAGCCCGAACCCTAACCCTAACCCTTCCCCGAAGCCTGACCCTCACCCGTACCCTAATCCTAACCCGTACGCTAACACTAACCCGCGCCCTCACACGTACGCTCCCCCTAAAGCATTGCTGTACCCTCCCCTGGACCCTAAACCGTCCCCGTCCCCTAACCCTAACCCTAGCCCGAACCCTAACCCTAACACTTCCCCGAAGCCTGACACTCACCCGTCCCATAATCGTCACTCGTACGCTAACACTAACCCGCGCCCTCACACGTACGCTCCCCCTAAAGCGTTGTCGTACCCTCCCCTGGACGCTACACCGTGTCCGTCCCCTAACCCTAACCCTAGCCCGAACCAAAACCCTAACCCTTCCCCGAAGCCTGACCCTCACCCGTCCCCTAATCCTAAAACGTACGCTAACACTAACCTGCGCCCTCACGCGTACGCTCCCCCTAAAGCGTTGCCGTACCCTCCCCTGGACCCTAAACCGTCCCCATCGCCTAACCCTAACCCTAGCCTGAACCCTAACCCTAACCCTTCCCCGAAGCCTGACCCTCACCCGTCCCTTAATCCTAAACCGTACGCTAACAGTAACCCGCGCCCTCACACGTACGCTCCCCCTAAAGCATTTTGGTACCCTCCCCTGGACCCTAAACCGTCCCCGTCCCCTAACCCTAACCCTAGCCCGAACCCTAACCCTAACCCTTCCCCGAAGCCTGACCCTCACCCGTCCCCTAATCCTAACCCGTACGCTAACATTAACCCACGCCCTCACGCGTACGCTCCCCCTAAAGTGTTGTCGTACCCTCCCCTGGACTCTAAACTGTCCCCGTCCCCTAACCCTAACCCTAGCCCGAACCCTAACCCTAACCCTTCCCCGAAACCTGACCCTCACCCATCCCCTAGTCCTAACCCGTACACTAACACTAACCCGCGCCCTCACGCGTACGCTCCCCCTAATGCGTTGTCGTACCCTCCCCTGGACCCTAAACCGTCCCCGTCCCCAAACCCTAACCCTAGCCCGAACCCTAACCCTAACCCTTCCCCGAATCCTGACCCTCACCCGTCCCCATATCCTAACCCGTACGCTAACACTAACCCGCGCCCTGACGCGTACGCTCCCCCTAAAGCGTTGTCGTACCCTCCCCTGGACCCTAAACCGTCCCCGTCCCCTAACCCTAACCCTAGCCCGAACCCTAACCCTAACCCTTCCCCGAAGCCTGACCTTCACCCGTCCCCTAATCCTAACCCGTACGCTAACACTAACCCGCGCCCTCACACGTACGCTCCCCCTAAAGCGTTGTCGTACCCTCCCTGGCACCCTAAACCGTCGCCGTCCCCTAGCCCTAACCCTAGCCCGAACCCTAACCCTAACCCTTCCCCGAAGCCTGACCCTCAACCGTCCCCTAATCCTAACCCGTATGCTAACACTAATCCGCGCCCTCATACGTACGCTCCCCCTAAAGCGTTGTCGTACCCTCCCCTGGACCCGAAACCGTCCCCGTCCCCTAACCCTAACTCTAGCCCGAACCCTAACCCTAACACTTCCCCGAATCCTGACCCTCACCCGTCCCCTAATCCTAACCCGTACGCTAACCCTAACCCGCGCCCTCACGCGTACGCTCCCCCTAAAGCGTTGTGGTACCCTCCCCTGGACCCTAAACCGTCCCCGTCCCCTAACCCTAACCCTAGCCCGAACCGTAACCATAACCCTTCCCCGAAGCCTGACCCTCACCCGTTCCCTAATCCTAACCCGTACGCTAACACTAACCCGCGCCCTCACGCGTACGCTCCCCCTAAAGCGTTGTCGTACCCTCCCATGGACTCTAAACCGTCCCCGTCCGCTAACCCTAACCCTAGCCCGAACCCTAGCCTTAACCCTTCCCCGAAGCCTGACCCTCACCCATCCCCTAATCCTAACCCGTACACTAACACTAACCCGCCCCCTCACGCGTACGCTCCCCCTAATGCGTTGTCGTACCCTCCCCTGGACCCTAACCCGTCCCCGTCCCCTAACACTAACCCTAGCCCGAACCCTAACCGTAACACTTCCCCGAAGCCTGACCCTCACCCGTCCCCTAATCCTAACCCGTACGCTAACACTAACCCGCGCCCTGACGCGTACGCTCCCCCTAAAGCGTTGTCGTACCCTCCCGTGCACCCTAAACCGTCCCCGTCCCCTAACCCTAACCCTAGCCCGAACCCTAAACGTAACCCTTCCCCGAAGCCTGACCCTCAACCGTTCCCTAATCCTAACCCGTACGCTAACACTAACCCGCGCCCTGACACGTACGCTCCCCCTAAAGCGTTGTCGTACCCTCCCCTCGACCCTAAACCGTCCCCGTACCCTAACCCTAACCCTAGCCCGAACCCTAACCCTAACCCTTCCCCGAAGCCTGACCCTCACCCGTACCCTAATCCTAACCCGTACGCTAACACTAACCCGCGCCCTCACACGTACGCTCCCCCTAAAGCATTGCTGTACCCTCCCCTGGACCCTAAACCGTCCCCGTCCCCTAACCCTAACCCTAGCCCGAACCCTAACCCTAACACTTCCCCGAAGCCTGACACTCACCCGTCCCATAATCGTCACTCGTACGCTAACACTAACCCGCGCCCTCACACGTACGCTCCCCCTAAAGCGTTGTCGTACCCTCCCCTGGACGCTACACCGTGTCCGTCCCCTAACCCTAACCCTAGCCCGAACCAAAACCCTAACCCTTCCCCGAAGCCTGACCCTCACCCGTCCCCTAATCCTAAAACGTACGCTAACACTAACCTGCGCCCTCACGCGTACGCTCCCCCTAAAGCGTTGCCGTACCCTCCCCTGGACCCTAAACCGTCCCCATCGCCTAACCCTAACCCTAGCCTGAACCCTAACCCTAACCCTTCCCCGAAGCCTGACCCTCACCCGTCCCTTAATCCTAAACCGTACGCTAACAGTAACCCGCGCCCTCACACGTACGCTCCCCCTAAAGCATTTTGGTACCCTCCCCTGGACCCTAAACCGTCCCCGTCCCCTAACCCTAACCCTAGCCCGAACCCTAACCCTAACCCTTCCCCGAAGCCTGACCCTCACCCGTCCCCTAATCCTAACCCGTACGCTAACATTAACCCACGCCCTCACGCGTACGCTCCCCCTAAAGTGTTGTCGTACCCTCCCCTGGACTCTAAACTGTCCCCGTCCCCTAACCCTAACCCTAGCCCGAACCCTAACCCTAACCCTTCCCCGAAACCTGACCCTCACCCATCCCCTAGTCCTAACCCGTACACTAACACTAACCCGCGCCCTCACGCGTACGCTCCCCCTAATGCGTTGTCGTACCCTCCCCTGGACCCTAAACCGTCCCCGTCCCCAAACCCTAACCCTAGCCCGAACCCTAACCCTAACCCTTCCCCGAAGCCTGACCCTCACCCGTCCCCTAATCCTAACCCGTACGCTAACACTAACCCGCGCCCTCACACGTACCCTCCCCCTAAAGCGTTGCCGTACCCTCCCCTGGACCCTAAACCGTCCCCGTTCCCTAACCCTAACCCTAGCCTGAACCCTAAACCTAAACCTTCCCCGAAGCCTGACCCTCACCCGTCCCCTAATCCTAACACGTACGCTAACACTAACCTGCGCCCTCACGCGTACGCTCCCCCTAAAGCGTTGTCGTACCCTCCCCTGGACCCTAAACCGTCCCCGTCCCCTAATCCTAACCCTAGCCCTAACCCTAACCATAACCCTTCCCCGAAGCCTGACCCTTAGCCGTCCCCTAATCCTAACCCGTACGCTAACACTGACCCATGCCCTCACGCGTACGCTCCCCCTAAAGAGTTGTCGTACCCTCCTCTGGACCCTAAACCGTCCCCGTCCCCTAACCCTAACCCTAGCCCGAACCGTAACCCTAACCCTTCCCCGAAGCCTGACCCTCACCCGTCCCCTAATCCTAACCCGTACGCTAACACTAACCCGCACCCTCACACGTATGCTCCCCCTAAAGCGTTGCCGTACCCTCCCCTGGACCCTAAACCGTCCCCGTTCCCTAACCCTAAACCTAGCCTGAACCCTAACCCTAAACCTTCCCCGAAGCCTGACCCTCACCCGTCCCCTAATCCTAACCCGTACGCTAACACTACCCCGTGCCCTCACACGTACGCTCCCCCAAAAGCGTTGTCATACCCTTCCCTGGACCGTAAACCGTCACCATCCCCTAACCCTAACCCTACCCCGAACCCTAACCCTAACCCTTCCCCGAAGCCTGACCCTCACCCGTCCCCTAATCCTAACCCGTACGCTAACACTAACCCGCGCCCTCACACGTACGATCCCCTTAAAGCGTTGTCGTAACCTCACCTGGACCCTAAACCGTCCCCGTCCCCTAACCCTAACCCTAGCCCGGACCCTAACCATAACCCTTCCCCGAATCCTGACCCTCACCCGTCCCCTTATCCTAACCCGTACGCTAACACTAACCCGCGCCCTGACACGTACGCTCCCCCTAAAGCGTTGTCGTACCCTCCCCTGGACACTAAACGTCCCCGTCCCTAAACCCTAACCCTAGCCCGAACCCTAACCCTAACCCTTCCCCGAAGCCTGACCTTCACCCGTCCCCTAATCCTAACCCGTACGCTAACACTAACCCGCGCCCTCACAGGTACGCTCCCCCTAAAGCGTTGTCGTACCCTCCCGGGCACCCTAAACCGTCGCCGTCCCCTAACCCTAACCCTAGCCCGAACCCTAACCCTAACCCTTCCCCGAAGCCTGACACTCAACCGTCCCCTAATCCTAACCCGTATGCTAACACTAATCCGCGCCCTCATACGTACGCTCCCCCTAAAGCGTTGTCGTACCCTCCCCTGGACCCGAAACCTTCCCCGTCCCCTAACCCTAACCCTAGCCCGAACCCTAACCCTAACCCTTCCCCGAAGCCTGACCCTCACTCGTCCCCTAATCCTAACCCGTACGCTAACACTAACCCGCGCCCTCACGCGTACGCTCCCCCTAAAGTGTTGTCGTACCCTCCCCTGGACTCTAAACCGTCCCCGTCCCCTAAACCTAATCCTAGCCCGAACCCTAACCCTAACCCTTCCCCGAAGCCTGACCCTCACCCGTCCCCTAATCCTAACACGTACGCTAACACTAACCTGCGCCCTCACGCGTACGCTCCCCCTAAAGCGTTGTCGTACCCTCCCCTGGACCCTAAACCGTCCCCGTCCCCTAATCCTAACCCTAGCCCTAACCCTAACCATAACACTTCCCCGAAGCCTGACCCTCACCCGTCCCCTAAACCTAACCCGTACGCTATCACTAACCCATGCCCTCACGCGTACGCTCCCCCTAAAGAGTTGTCGTACCCTCCTCTGGACCCTAAACCGTCCCCGTCCCCTAACCCTAACCCTAGCCCGAACCCTAACCCTAACCCTTCCCCGAATCCTGACCCTCATCCGTCCCCTAATCCTAACCCGTACGCTAACACTAACCCGCGCCCTGACGCGTACGCTCCCCCTAAAGCGTTGTCGTACCCTCCCCTGGACCCTAAACCGTCCCCGTCCCCTAACCCTAACCCTAGCCCGAACCCTAACCCTAACCCTTCCCCGAAGCCTGACCCTCACCCGTCCCCTAATCCTAACCCGTACGCTAACACTAACCCGCGCCCTCACACGTACGTTCCCCCTAAAGCGTTGCCGTACCCTCCCCTGGACCCTAAACCTTCCCCGTTCCCTAACCCTAACCCTAGCCTGAACCCTAACCCTAAACATTCCCCGCAGCCTGACCCTCACCCGTCCCCTAATCCTAACCCGTACGCTAACACTAACCCGCGCCCTCACACGTACGCTCCCCCAAAAGCATTGTCATACCCTTCCCTGGATCGTAAACCGTCCCCGTCCCCTAACCCTAACCCTAGCCCGAACCCTAACCCTAACCCTTCCCCGAAGCCTGACCCTCACCCGTCCCCTAATCCTAACCCGTACGCTAACACTAACCCGCGCCCTCACGCGTACGCTCCCCCTAAAGCTTTGTCGTACCCTCCCCTGGACTCTAAACCGTCCCCGTCCCCTATCCCTAACCCTAGACCGAATCCTAACCCTAACCCTTCCCCGAAGCCAGACCCTCACCCATCCCCTAATCCTAACCCGTACACTAACACTAACCCGCGCCCTCACTCGTACGCTCCCCCTAATGCGTTGTCGTACCCTCCCTGGCACCCTAAACCGTCGCCGTCCCCTAACCCTAACCCTAGCCCGAACCCTAACCCTAACCCTTCCCCGAAGCCTGACCCTCAACCGTCCCCTAATCCTAACCCGTATGCTAACACTAATCCGCGCCCTCATACGTACGCTCCCCCTAAAGCGTTGTCGTACCCTCCCCTGGACCCGAAACCGTCCCCGTCCCCTAACCCTAACTCTAGCCCGAACCCTAACCCTAACACTTCCCCGAATCCTGACCCTCACCCGTCCCCTAATCCTAACCCGTACGCTAACACTAACCCGCGCCCTCACGCGTACGCTCCCCCTAAAGCGTTGTGGTACCCTCCCCTGGACCCTAAACCGTCCCCGTCCCCTAACCCTAACCCTAGCCCGAACCCTAACCATAACCCTTCCCCGAAACCTGACCCTCACCCGGTCCCTAATCCTAACCCGTACGCTAACACTAACCCGCGCCCTCACGCGTACGCTCCCCCTAAAGCGTTGTCGTACCCTCCCATGGACTCTAAACCGTCCCCGTCCGCTAACCCTAACCCTAGCCCGAACCCTAGCCTTAACCCTTCCCCGAAGCCTGACCCTCACCCATCCCCTAATCCTAACCCGTACACTAACACTAACCCGCGCCCTCACGCGTACGCTCCCCCTAATGCGTTGTCGTACCCTCCCCTGGACCCTAACCCGTCCCCGTCCCCTAACACTAACCCTAGCCCGAACCCTAACCGTAACACTTCCCCGAAGCCTGACCCTCACCCGTCCCCTAATCCTAACCCGTACGCTAACACTAACCCGCGCCCTGACGCGTACGCTCCCCCTAAAGCGTTGTCGTACCCTCCCGTGCACCCTAAACCGTCCCCGTCCCCTAACCCTAACCCTAGCCCGAACCCTAAACGTAACCCTTCCCCGAAGCCTGACCCTCAACCGTTCCCTAATCCTAACCCGTACGCTAACACTAACCCGCGCCCTGACACGTACGCTCCCCCTAAAGCGTTGTCGTACCCTCCCCTCGACCCTAAACCGTCCCCGTCCCCTAACCCTAACCCTAGCCCGAACCCTAACCCTAACCCTTCCTCGAAGCCTGACCCTCACCCGTCCCCTAATACTAACCCGTACGCTAACACTAACCCGCGCCCTCACAAGTACGTTCCCCCTAAAGCGTTGCCGTACCCTCCCCTGGACCCTAAACCGTCCCCGTTCCCTAACCCTAACCCTAGCCTGAACCCTAACCCTAAACATTCCCCGAAGCCTGACCCTCACCCGTCCCCTAATCCTAACCCGTACGCTAACACTAACCCCTGCCCTCACACGTACGCTCCCCCAAAAGCGTTGTCATACCCTTCCCTGGATCGTAAACCGTCCCCGTCCCCTAACCCTAACCCTAGCCCGAACCCTAACCCTAACCCTTCCCCGAAGCCTGACCCTCACCCGTCCCCTAATCCTAACCCGTACGCTAACACTAACCCGCGCCCTCACGCGTACGCTCCCCCTAAAGCTTTGTCGTACCCTCCCCTGGACTCTAAACCGTCCCCGTCCCCTATCCCTAACCCTAGACCGAATACTAACCCTAACCCTTCCCCGAAGCCAGACCCTCACCCATCCCCTAATCCTAACCCGTACACTAACACTAACCCGCGCCCTCACTCGTACGCTCCCCCTAATGCGTTGTCGTACCCTCCCCTGGACCCTAAACCGTCCCCGTCCCCTAACCCGAACCCTAGCCCGAACCCTAACCCTAACCCTTCCCCAAAGCCTGACCCTCACCCGTCCCCTAATCCTAACCCGTACGCTAACACTAACCCGCGCCCTGATGCATACACTCCCCCTAAAGCGTTGTCGTACCCTCCCCTGGACCCTAAACCGTCCCCGTCCCCTAACCCTAACCCTAGCCCGAACCCTAACCCTATCCCTTCCCCGAAGCCTGACCCTCACCCGTCCCCTAATCCTAACCCGTACGCTAACACTAACCCGCGCCCTCACACGTACGATCCCCCTAAAGCGTTGTCGTACCCTCCCGTGCACCCTAAACCGTCCCCGTCCCCTAACCCTAACCCTAGCCCGAACCCTAACCCTAACCCTTCCCCGAAGCCTGACCCTCAACCGTCCCCTAATCCTAACCCGTACGCTAACACTAATCCGCGCCCTCACACGTACGCTCCCCCTAAAGCGTTGTCGTACCCTCCCTTGGAGCCTAAACCGTCCCCGTCCCCTAACCCTAACCCTAGCCAGAACCCTAACCCTAACACTTCCCCGAAGCCTGACCCTCACCCGTCCCCTAACCCTAACCCGTACGCTAACACTAACCCGCGCCCTGACACATACGCTCCCCCTAAAGCGTTGCCGTACCCTCCCCTGGACCCTAAACCGTCCCCGTTCCCTACCTAACCCTAACCTGAACCCTAACCCTAAACCTTCCCCGAAGCCTGACCCTCACCTGTCCCCTAATCCTAACCCGTACGCTAACACTAACCCGTGCCCTTACACGTACGCTCCCCCAAAAGCGTTGTCATACCCTTCCCTCGACCGTAAACCGTCCCCGTCCCCTAACCCTAACCCTAGCCCGAACCCTACCCCTAACCCTTCCCCAAAGCCTGACCCTCACCCGTCCCCTAATCCTAACCCGTACGCTAACACTAACCCGCGCCCTCACACGTACGCTCCCCCTAAAGCGTTGTCGTACCCTCCCCTGGACCCTAAACCGTCCCTGTCCCCTAACCCTAACCCTAGCCCGAACCCTAACCCTAACCCTTCCCCAAAGCCTGACCCTCAACCGTCACCTAATAGTCACTCGTACGCTAACACTAACCTGCTCCCTCACAAGTACGCTCCCCCTAAAGCGTTGTCGTACCCTCCCCTGGACCCTTAACCTTGTCCTTCCCCTAACCCTAACCCTAGCCCGTACACTAACCCTAACCCTTCCCCGAAGCCTGACACTCACCCGTCCCCTAATCGTCACTCGTACGCTAACACTAACCCGCGCCCTCACACGTACGCTCCCCCTAAAGCTTTGTCGTACCCTTCCCTGGACCCTAAACCGTCCCCGACCCCTAACCCTAACCCTAGCCCAAACCCTAACCCTAACCCTTCCCCGAAGCCTGACACTCACCCGTCCCCTAATCCTAACCCGTACGCTAACACTAACCCGCGCCCTCACACGTATGCTCCCCCTAAAGCGTTGTCGTACCCTCCCCTGGACCCTAAACCGTCCCCGTCCCCTAACCCAAACCCTAGCCCGAACCCTAACCCTAACCCTTCCCCGAAGCCTGACCCTCACCCGTCCCCTAATCCTAACCCGTACGCTAACACTAACCTGCGCCCTCACACATACGCTCCCCCTAAAGCGTTGTCGTACCCTCCCGTGGACCCTAAACCGTCCCCGTCCCCTAACCCTAACCCTAGCCCGAACCCTAACCCTAACCCTTCCCCGAAGCCTGACCCTCACTCGTCCCCTAATCCTAACCCGTACGCTAACACTAACCCGCGCCCTCATGCGTACGCTCCCCCTAAAGCGTTGTCGTACCCTCCCCTGGACCCTAAACCGTCCCCGTCCCCTAATCCTAACCCTAGCCCTAACCCTAACCCTAACCCTTCCCCGAAGCCTGACCCTCACCCGTCCACTAATCCTAACACGTACGCTAACACTAACCTGCGCCCTCACGCGTGCGCTCCCCTTAAAGCGTTGTCGTACCCTCCCCTGGACCCTAAACCGTCCCCGTCCCCTAATCCTAACCCTAGCCCTAACCCTAACCATAACCCTTCCCCGAAGCCTGACCCTCACCCGTCCCCTAATCCTAACCCGTACGCTAACACTAACCCATGCCCTCACGCGTACGCTCCCCCTAAAGAGTTGTCGTACCCTCCTCTGGACCCTAAACCGTCCCCGTCACCTAACCCTAACCCTAGCCCGAACCGTAACCCTAACCCTTCCCCGAAGCCTGACCCTCACCCGTCCCTTAATCCTAAACCGTACGCTAACACTAACCCGCGCCCTCACGCGTACGCTCCCCCTAAAGCATTGTGGTACCCTCCCCTGGACCCTAAACCGTCCCCATCCCCTAACCCTAACCCTAGCCCGAACCCTAACCCTAACCCTTCCCCGAATCCTGACCCTCACCCGTCCCCTAATCCTAACCCGTACGCTAACACTAACCCGCGCCCTGACGCGTACGCTCCCCCTAAAGCGTTGTCGTACCCTCCCCTGGACCCTAAACCGTCCCCGTCCCCTAACCCTAACCCTAGCCCGAACCCTAACCCTAACCCTTCCCCGAAGCCTGACCCTCACCCGTCCCCTAATCCTAACCCGTACGCTAACACTAACCCACGCCCTCACAAGTACGTTCCCCCTAAAGCGTTGCCGTACCCTCCCCTGGACCCTAAACCGTCCCCGTTCCCTAACCCTAACCCTAGCCTGAACCCTAACCCTAAACATTCCCCGAAGCCTGACCCTCACCCGTCCCCTAATCCTAACCCGTACGCTAACACTAACCCCTGCCCTCACACGTACGCTCCCCCAAAAGTGTTGTCATACCCTTCCCTGGATCGTAAACCGTCCCCGTCCCCTAACCCTAAACCTAGCCCGAACCCTAACCCTAACCCTTCCCCGAAGCCTGACCCTCACCCGTCCCCTAATCCTAACCCGTACGCTAACACTAACCCGCGCCCTCACGCGTACGCTCCCCCTAAAGCTTTGTCGTACCCTCCCCTGGACTCTAAACCGTCCCCGTCCCCTATCCCTAACCCTAGACCGAATCCTAACCCTAACTCTTCCCCGAAGCCAGACCCTCACCCATCCCCTAATCCTAACCCGTACACTAACACTAACCCGTGCCCTCACTCGTACGCTCCCCCTAATGCGTTGTCGTACCCTCCCCTGGACCCTAAACCGTCCCCGTCCCCTAACCCGAACCCTAGCCCGAACCCTAACCCTAACCCTTCCCCGAAGCCTGACCCTCACCCGTACCCTAATCCTAACCCGTACGCTAACACTAACCCGCGCCCTGATGCGTACACTCACCCTAAAGCGTTGTCGTACCCTCCCCTGGACCCTAAACCGTCCCCATCCCCTAACCCTAACCCTAGCCCGAACCCTAACCCTATCCCTTCCCCGAAGCCTGACCCTCACCCGTCCCCTAATCCTAACCCGTACGCTAACACTAACCCGCGCCCTCACACGTACGCTCCCCCTAAAGCGTTGTCGTACCCTCCCGTGCACCCTAAACCGTCCCCGTCCCCTAACCCTAACCCTAGCCCGAACCATAACCCTAACCCTTCCCCGAAGCCTGACCCTCAACCGTCCCCTAATCCTAACCCGTACGCTAACACTAATCCGTGCCCTCACACGTACGCTCCCCCTAAAGCGTTGTCGTACCCTCCCTTGGAGCTTAAACCGTCCCCGTCACCTAACCCTAACCCTAGCCAGAACCCTAACCCTAACCCTTCCCCGAAGCCTGACCCTCACCCGTCCCCTAACCCTAACCCGTACGCTAACACTAACCCGCGCCCTGACACATACGCTCCCCCTAAAGCGTTGCCGTACCCTCCCCTGGACCCTAAACCGTCCCCGTTCCCTACCTAACCCTAACCTGAACCCTAACCCTAAACCTTCCCCGAAGCCTGACCCTCACCTGTCCCCTAATCCTAACCCGTACGCTAACACTAACCCGCGCCCTCACACGTACGCTCCCCCTAAAGCGTTGTCGTACCCTCCCCTGGACCCTAAACCGTCCCTGTCCCCTAACCCTAACCCTAATCCGAACCCTAACCCTAACCCTTCCCCGAAGCCTGACCCTCACCCGTCCCCTAATCCTAACCCGTACGCTAACACTAACCCATGCCCTCACGCGTACGCTCCCCCTAAAGAGTTGTCGTACCCTCCTCTGGACCCTAAACCGTCCCCGTCCCCTAACCCTAACCCTAGCCCGAACCGTAACCCTAACCCTTCCCCGAAGCCTGACCCTCACCCGTCCCTTAATCCTAACCCGTACGCTAACACTAACCCGCGCCCTCACGCGTACGCTCCCCCTAAAGCATTGTGGTACCCTCCCCTGGACCCTAAACCGTCCCCATCCCCTAACCCTAACCCTAGCCCGAACCCTAACCCTAACCCTTCCCCGAATCCTGACCCCCACCCGTCCCCTAATCCTAACCCGTACGCTAACACTAACCCGCGCCCTGACGCGTACGCTCCCCCTAAAGCGTTGTCGTACCCTCCCCTGGACCCTAAACCGTCCCCGTCCCCTAACCCTAACCCTAGCCCGAACCCTAACCCTAACCCTTCCTCGAAGCCTGACCCTCACCCGTCCCCTAATACTAACCCGTACGCTAACACTAACCCGCGCCCTCACAAGTACGTTCCCCCTAAAGCGTTGCCGTACCCTCCCCTGGACCCTAAACCGTCCCCGTTCCCTAACCCTAACCCTAGCCTGAACCCTAACCCTAAACATTCCCCGAAGCCTGACCCTCACCCGTCCCCTAATCCTAACCCGTACGCTAACACTAACCCCTGCCCTCACACGTACGCTCCCCCAAAAGCGTTGTCATACCCTTCCCTGGATCGTAAACCGTCCCCGTCCCCTAACCCTAACCCTAGCCCGAACCCTAACCCTAACCCTTCCCCGAAGCCTGACCCTCACCCGTCCCCTAATCCTAACCCGTACGCTAACACTAACCCGCGCCCTCACGCGTACGCTCCCCCTAAAGCTTTGTCGTACCCTCCCCTGGACTCTAAACCGTCCCCGTCCCCTATCCCTAACCCTAGACCGAATACTAACCCTAACCCTTCCCCGAAGCCAGACCCTCACCCATCCCCTAATCCTAACCCGTACACTAACACTAACCCGCGCCCTCACTCGTACGCTCCCCCTAATGCGTTGTCGTACCCTCCCTTGGAGCCTAAACCGTCCCCGTCCCCTAACCCTAACCCTAGCCAGAACCCTAACCCTAACACTTCCCCGAAGCCTGACCCTCACCCGTCCCCTAACCCTAACCCGTACGCTAACACTAACCCGCGCCCTGACACATACGCTCCCCCTAAAGCGTTGCCGTACCCTCCCCTGGACCCTAAACCGTCCCCGTTCCCTACCTAACCCTAACCTGAACCCTAACCCTAAACCTTCCCCGAAGCCTGACCCTCACCTGTCCCCTAATCCTAACCCGTACGCTAACACTAACCCGTGCCCTTACACGTACGCTCCCTCAAAAGCGTTGTCATACCCTTCCCTCGACCGTAAACCGTCCCCGTCCCCTAACCCTAACCCTAGCCCGAACCCTACCCCTAACCCTTCCCCAAAGCCTGACCCTCACCCGTCCCCTAATCCTAACCCGTACGCTAACACTAACCCGCGCCCTCACACGTACGCTCCCCCTAAAGCGTTGTCGTACCCTCCCCTGGACCCTAAACCGTCCCTGTCCCCTAACCCTAACCCTAGCCCGAACCCTAACCCTAACCCTTCCCCAAAGCCTGACCCTCAACCGTCACTTAATAGTCACTCGTACGCTAACACTAACCTGCTCCCTCACAAGTACGCTCCCCCTAAAGCGTTGTCGTACCCTCCCCTGGACCCTTAACCTTGTCCTTCCCCTAACCCTAACCCTAGCCCGTACACTAACCCTAACCCTTCCCCGAAGCCTGACACTCACCCGTCCCCTAATCGTCACTCGTACGCTAACACTAACCCGCGCCCTCACACGTACGCTCCCCCTAAAGCTTTGTCGTACCCTTCCCTGGACCCTAAACCGTCCCCGACCCCTAACCCTAACCCTAGCCCGAACCCTAACCCTAACCCTTCCCCGAAGCCTGACACTCACCCGTCCCCTAATCCTAACCCGTACGCTAACACTAACCCGCGCCCTCACACGTATGCTCCCCCTAAAGCGTTGTCGTACCCTCCCCTGGACCCTAAACCGTCCCCGTCCCCTAACCCAAACCCTAGCCCGAACCCTAACCCTAACCCTTCCCCGAAGCCTGACCCTCACCCGTCCCCTAATCCTAACCCGTACGCTAACACTAACCCGCGCCCTCACACGTACGCTCCCCCTAAAGCATTGTCGTACCCTCCCCTGGACCCTAAACCGTCCCTGTCACCTAACCCTAACCCTAGCCCGAACCCTAATCCTAACCCTTCCCCGAAGCCTGACCCTCACCCGTCCCCTAATCCTAACCCGTACGCTAACACTAACCCGCGCCCTCACGCGTACGCTCCACCTAAAGCGTTGTCGTACCCTCCCCTGACCCTAAACCGTCCCCGTCCCCTAACCCGAATCCTAGCCCGAACCCTAACCCTAACACTTCCCCGAAGCCTGACCCTCACCCGTACCCTAATCCTAACCCGTACGCTAACACTAACCCACGCCCTCACACGTACGCTCCCCCTAAAGCGTTGTCGTACCCTCCCCTGGACCCTAAACCGTCCCCGTCCCCTAACCCTAACCCTAGCCCGAACCCTAACCCTAACCCTTCCCCGAAGCCTGACACTCACCCGTCCCCTAATCCTAACCCGTACGCTAACACTAACCCGCGCCCTCACACGTATGCTCCCCCTAAAGCGTTGTCGTACCCTCCCCTGGACCCTAAACCGTCCCCGTCCCCTAACCCTAACCCTAGCCCGAACCCTAACCCTAACCCTTCCCCGAAGCCTGACCCTCACCCGTCCCCTAATCCTAACCCGTACGCTAACACTAACCCGTGCCCTCACACGTACGCTCCCCCTAAAGCATTGTCGTACCCTCCCCTGGACCCTAAACCGTCCCCGTCACCTAACCCTAACCCTAGCACGAACCCCAATCCTAACCCTTCCCTGAAGCCTGACCCTCACCCGTCCCCTAATCCTAACCCGTACGCTAACACTAACCCGCGCCCTGACGCATACGCTCCCCCTAAAGCGTTGTCGTACCCTCCCCTGGACCCTAAACCGTCCCCGTCCCCTAACACTAACCCTCCCCGAACCCTAACCCTAACCCTTCCCCGAAGCCTGACCCTCACCCGTCCCCTAATCCTAACCCGTACGCTAACACTAACCCACGCCTTCATGCGTACGCTCCCCCTAAAGCGTTGTGGTACCCTCCCCTGGACCCTAAACCGTCCCCGTCCCCTAACCCTAACCCTAGCCCGAACCCTAACCCTAACCCGTCCCCGAAGCCTGACCCTCACCCGTCCCCTAATCGTCACTCGTACGCTAACACTAACCCGCGCCCTCACACGTACGCTCCCCCTAAAGCGTTGTCGTACCCTCCCCTGGACCCTAAACCGTGTCCGTCCCCTAACCCTAACCCTAGCCCGAACCCTAACCCTAACCCTTCCCCGAAGCCTGACCCTCACCCGTCCCCTAATCCTAACCCGTACGCTAACACTAACCTGCGCCCTCACACATACGCTCCCCCTAAAGCGTTGTCGTACCCTCCCGGGGACCCTAAACCGTCCCCGTCCCCTAACCCTAACCCTAGCCTGAACCCTAACCCTAACCCTTCCCCGAAGCCTGACCCTCACTCGTCCCCTAATCCTAACCCGTACGCTAACACTAACCCGCGCCCTCATGCGTACGCTCCCCCTAAAGCGTTGTCGTACCCTCCCCTGGACCCTAAACCGTCCCCGTCCCCTAATCCTAACCCTAGCCCTAACCCTAACCCTAACCCTTCCCCGAAGCCTGACCCTCACCCGTCCCCTAATCCTAACACGTACGCTAACACTAACCTGCGCCCTCACGCGTACGCTCCCCCTAAAGCGTTGTCGTACCCTCCCCTGGACCCTAAACCGTCCCCGTCCCCTAATCCTAACCCTAGCCCTAACCCTAACCATAACCCTTCCCCGAAGCCTGACCCTCACCCGTCCCCTAATCCTAACCCGTACGCTAACACTAACCCATGCCCTCACGCGTACGCTCCCCCTAAAGAGTTGTCGTACCCTCCTCTGGACCCTAAACCGTCCCCGTCCCCTAACCCTAACCCTAGCCCGAACCGTAACCCTAACCCTTTCCCGAAGCATGACCCTCACCCGTCCCTTAATCCTAACCCGTACGCTAACACTAACCCGCGCCCTCACGCGTACGCTCCCCCTAAAGCATTGTGGTACCCTCCCCTGGACGCTAAACCGTCCCCATCCCCTAACCCTAACCCTAGCCCGAACCCTAACCCTAACCCTTCCCCGAATCCTGACCCTCACCCGTCCCCTAATCCTAACCCGTACGCTAACACTAACCCGCGCCCCGACGCGTACGCTCCCCCTAAAGCGTTGTCGTACCCTCCCCTGGACCCTAAACCGTCCCCGTCCCCTAACCCTAACCCTAGCCCGAACCCTAACCCTAACCCTTCCCCGAAGCCTGACCCTCACCCGTCCCCTAATCCTAACCCGTACGCTAACACTAACCCACGCCCTCACAAGTACGTTCCCCCTAAAGCGTTGCCGTACCCTCTCCTGGACCCTAAACCGTCCCCGTTCCCTAACCCTAACCCTAGCCTGAACCCTAACCCTAAACATTCCCCGAAGCCTGACCCTCACCCGTCCCCTAATCCTAACCCGTACGCTAACACTAACCCCTGCCCTCACACGTACGCTCCCCCAAAAGCGTTGTCATACCCTTCCCTGGATCGTAAACCGTCCCCGTCCCCTAACCCTAACCCTAGCCCGAACCCTAACCCTAACCCTTCCCCGAAGCCTGACCCTCACCCGTCCCCTAATCCTAACCCGTACGCTAACACTAACCCGCGCCCTCACGCGTACGCTCCCCCTAAAGCTTTGTCGTACCCTCCCCTGGACTCTAAACCGTCCCCGTCCCCTATCCCTAACCCTAGACCGAATCCTAACCCTAACCCTTCCCCGAAGCCTGACCCTCACCCGTCCCTTAATCCTAACCCGTACGCTAACACTAACACGCGCCCTCACGCGTACGCTCCCCCTAAAGCATTGTCGTACCCTCCCCTGGACCCTAAACCGTACCCATCCCCTAACCCTAACCCTAGCCCGAACCCTAACCCTAACCCTTCCCCGAATCCTTACCCTCACCCGTCCCCTAATCCTAACCCGTACGCTAACACTAACCCGCGCCCTGACGCGTACGCTCCCCCTAAAGCGTTGTCGTACCCTCCCCTGGACCCTAAACCGTCCCCGTCCCCTAACCCTAACCCTAGCCCGAACCCTAACCCTAACCCTTCCTCGAAGCCTGACCCTCACCCGTCCCCTAATACTAACCCGTACGCTAACACTAACCCGCGCCCTCACAAGTACGTTCCCCCTAAAGCGTTGCCGTACCCTCCCCTGGACCCTAAACCGTCCCCGTTCCCTAACCCTAACCCTAGCCTGAACCCTAACCCTAAACATTCCCCGAAGCCTGACCCTCACCCGTCCCCTAATCCTAACCCGTACGCTAACACTAACCCCTGCCCTCACACGTACGCTCCCCCAAAAGCGTTGTCATACCCTTCCCTGGATCGTAAACCGTCCCCGTCCCCTAACCCTAACCCTAGCCCGAACCCTAACCCTAACCCTTCCCCGAAGCCTGACCCTCACCCGTCCCCTAATCCTAACCCGTACGCTAACACTAACCCGCGCCCTCACGCGTACGCTCCCCCTAAAGCTTTGTCGTACCCTCCCTTGGACTCTAAACCGTCCCCGTCCCCTATCCCTAACCCTAGACCGAATACTAACCCTAACCCTTCCCCGAAGCCAGACCCTCACCCATCCCCTAATCCTAACCCGTACACTAACACTAACCCGCGCCCTCACTCGTACGCTCCCCCTAATGCGTTGTCGTACCCTCCCCTGGACCCTAAACCGTCCCCGTCCCCTAACCCGAACCCTAGCCCGAACCGTAACCCTAACCCTTCCCCGAAGCCTGACCCTCACCCGTCCCTTAATCCTAACCCGTACGCTAACACTAACCCGCGCCCTCACGCGTACGCTCCCCCTAAAGCATTGTGGTACCCTCCCCTGGACCCTAAACCGTCCCCATCCCCTAACCCTAACCCTAGCCCGAACCCTAACCCTAACCCTTCCCCGAATCCTGACCCCCACCCGTCCCCTAATCCTAACCCGTACGCTAACACTAACCCGCGCCCTGACGCGTACGCTCCCCCTAAAGCGTTGTCGTACCCTCCCCTGGACCCTAAACCGTCCCCGTCCCCTAACCCTAACCCTAGCCCGAACCCTAACCCTAACCCTTCCTCGAAGCCTGACCCTCACCCGTCCCCTAATACTAACCCGTACGCTAACACTAACCCGCGCCCTCACAAGTACGTTCCCCCTAAAGCGTTGCCGTACCCTCCCCTGGACCCTAAACCGTCCCCGTTCCCTAACCCTAACCCTAGCCTGAACCCTAACCCTAAACATTCCCCGAAGCCTGACCCTCACCCGTCCCCTAATCCTAACCCGTACGCTAACACTAACCCCTGCCCTCACACGTACGCTCCCCCAAAAGCGTTGTCATACCCTTCCCTGGATCGTAAACCGTCCCCGTCCCCTAACCCTAACCCTAGCCCGAACCCTAACCCTAACCCTTCCCCGAAGCCTGACCCTCACCCGTCCCCTAATCCTAACCCGTACGCTAACACTAACCCGCGCCCTCACGCGTACGCTCCCCCTAAAGCTTTGTCGTACCCTCCCCTGGACTCTAAACCGTCCCCGTCCCCTATCCCTAACCCTAGACCGAATACTAACCCTAACCCTTCCCCGAAGCCAGACCCTCACCCATCCCCTAATCCTAACCCGTACACTAACACTAACCCGCGCCCTCACTCGTACGCTCCCCCTAATGCGTTGTCGTACCCTCCCCTGGACCCTAAACCGTCCCCGTCCCCTAACCCGAACCCTAGCCCGAACCCTAACCCTAACCCTTCCCCAAAGCCTGACCCTCACCCGTCCCCTAATCCTAACCCGTACGCTAACACTAACCCGCGCCCTGATGCATACACTCCCCCTAAAGCGTTGTCGTACCCTCCCCTGGACCCTAAACCGTCCCCGTCCCCTAACCCTAACCCTAGCCCGAACCCTAACCCTATCCCTTCCCCGAAGCCTGACCCTCACCCGTCCCCTAATCCTAACCCGTACGCTAACACTAACCCGCGCCCTCACACGTACGCTCCCCCTAAAGCGTTGTCGTACCCTCCCGTGCACCCTAAACCGTCCCCGTCCCCTAACCCTAACCCTAGCCCGAACCCTAACCCTAACCCTTCCCCGAAGCCTGACCCTCAACCGTCCCCTAATCCTAACCCGTACGCTAACACTAATCCGCGCCCTCACACGTACGCTCCCCCTAAAGCGTTGTCGTACCCTCCCTTGGAGCCTAAACCGTCCCCGTCCCCTAACCCTAACCCTAGCCAGAACCCTAACCCTAACACTTCCCCGAAGCCTGACCCTCACCCGTCCCCTAACCCTAACCCGTACGCTAACACTAACCCGCGCCCTGACACATACGCTCCCCCTAAAGCGTTGCCGTACCCTCCCCTGGACCCTAAACCGTCCCCGTTCCCTACCTAACCCTAACCTGAACCCTAACCCTAAACCTTCCCCGAAGCCTGACCCTCACCTGTCCCCTAATCCTAACCCGTACGCTAACACTAACCCGTGCCCTTACACGTACGCTCCCCCAAAAGCGTTGTCATACCCTTCCCTCGACCGTAAACCGTCCCCGTCCCCTAACCCTAACCCTAGCCCGAACCCTACCCCTAACACTTCCCCAAAGCCTGACCCTCACCCGTCCCCTAATCCTAACCCGTACGCTAACACTAACCCGCGCCCTCACACGTACGCTCCCCCTAAAGCGTTGTCGTACCCTCCCCTGGACCCTAAACCGTCCCTGTCCCCTAACCCTAACCCTAGCCCGAACCCTAACCCTAACCCTTCCCCAAAGCCTGACCCTCAACCGTCACCTAATAGTCACTCGTACGCTAACACTAACCTGCTCCCTCACAAGTACGCTCCCCCTAAAGCGTTGTCGTACCCTCCCCTGGACCCTTAACCTTGTCCTTCCCCTAACCCTAACCCTAGCCCGTACACTAACCCTAACCCTTCCCCGAAGCCTGACACTCACCCGTCCCCTAATCGTCACTCGTACGCTAACACTAACCCGCGCCCTCACACGTACGCTCCCCCTAAAGCTTTGTCGTACCCTTCCCTGGACCCTAAACCGTCCCCGACCCCTAACCCTAACCCTAGCCCGAACCCTAACCCTAACCCTTCCCCGAAGCCTGACACTCACCCGTCCCCTAATCCTAACCCGTACGCTAACACTAACCCGCGCCCTCACACGTATGCTCCCCCTAAAGCGTTGTCGTACCCTCCCCTGGACCCTAAACCGTCCCCGTCCCCTAACCCAAACCCTAGCCCGAACCCTAACCCTAACCCTTCCCCGAAGCCTGACCCTCACCCGTCCCCTAATCCTAACCCGTACGCTAACACTAACCCGCGCCCTCACACGTACGCTCCCCCTAAAGCATTGTCGTACCCTCCCCTGGACCCTAAACCGTCCCTGTCACCTAACCCTAACCCTAGCCCGAACCCTAATCCTAACCCTTCCCCGAAGCCTGACCCTCACCCGTCCCCTAATCCTAACCCGTACGCTAACACTAACCCGCGCCCTCACGCGTACGCTCCACCTAAAGCGTTGTCGTACCCTCCCCTGGACCCTAAACCGTCCCCGTCCCCTAACCCGAATCCTAGCCCGAACCCTAACCCTAACACTTCCCCGAAGCCTGACCCTCACCCGTACCCTAATCCTAACCCGTACGCTAACACTAACCCACGCCCTCACACGTACGCTCCCCCTAAAGCGTTGTCGTACCCTCCCCTGGACCCTAAACCGTCCCCGTCCCCTAACCCTAACCCTAGCCCGAACCCTAACCCTAACCCTTCCCCGAAGCCTGACACTCACCCGTCCCCTAATCCTAACCCGTACGCTAACACTAACCCGCGCCCTCACACGTATGCTCCCCCTAAAGCGTTGTCGTACCCTCCCCTGGACCCTAAACCGTCCCCGTCCCCTAACCCTAACCCTAGCCCGAACCCTAACCCTAACCCTTCCCCGAAGCCTGACCCTCACCCGTCCCCTAATCCTAACCCGTACGCTAACACTAACCCGTGCCCTCACACGTACGCTCCCCCTAAAGCATTGTCGTACCCTCCCCTGGACCCTAAACCGTCCCCGTCACCTAACCCTAACCCTAGCACGAACCCTAATCCTAACCCTTCCCTGAAGCCTGACCCTCACCCGTCCCCTAATCCTAACCCGTACGCTAACACTAACCCGCGCCCTGACGCGTACGCTCCCCCTAAAGCGTTGTCGTACCCTCCCCTGGACCCTAAACCGTCCCCGTCCCCTAACACTAACCCTAGCCCGAACCCTAACCCTAACCCTTCCCCGAAGCCTGACCCTCACCCGTCCCCTAATCCTAACCCGTACGCTAACACTAACCCACGCCTTCATGCGTACGCTCCCCCTAAAGCGTTGTGGTACCCTCCCCTGGACCCTAAACCGTCCCCGTCCCCTAACCCTAACCCTAGCCCGAACCCTAACCCTAACCCGTCCCCGAAGCCTGACCCTCACCCGTCCCCTAATCGTCACTCGTACGCTAACACTAACCCGCGCCCTCACACGTACGCTCCCCCTAAAGCGTTGTCGTACCCTCCCCTGGACCCTAAACCGTCCCCGTCCCCTAATCCTAACCCTAGCCCTAACCCTAACCCTAACCCTTCCCCGAAGCCTGACCCTCACCCGTCCCCTAATCCTAACACGTACGCTAACACTAACCTGCGCCCTCACGCGTACGCTCCCCCTAAAGCGTTGTCGTACCCTCCCCTGGACCCTAAACCGTCCCCGTCCCCTAATCCTAACCCTAGCCCTAACCCTAACCATAACCCTTCCCCGAAGCCTGACCCTCACCCGTCCCCAATCCTAACCCGTACGCTAACACTAACCCATGCCCTCACGCGTACGCTCCCCCTAAAGAGTTGTCGTACCCTCCTCTGGACCCTAAACCGTCCCCGTCCCCTAACCCTAACCCTAGCCCGAACCGTAACCCTAACCCTTTCCCGAAGCCTGACCCTCACCCGTCCCTTAATCCTAACCCGTACGCTAACACTAACCCGCGCCCTCACGCGTACGCTCCCCCTAAAGCATTGTGGTACCCTCCCCTGGACGCTAAACCGTCCCCATCCCCTAACCCTAACCCTAGCCCGAACCCTAACCCTAACCCTTCCCCGAATCCTGACCCTCACCCGTCCCCTAATCCTAACCCGTACGCTAACACTAACCCGCGCCCCGACGCGTACGCTCCCCCTAAAGCGTTGTCGTACCCTCCCCTGGACCCTAAACCGTCCCCGTCCCCTAACCCTAACCCTAGCCCGAACCCTAACCCTAACCCTTCCCCGAAGCCTGACCCTCACCCGTCCCCTAATCCTAACCCGTACGCTAACACTAACCCACGCCCTCACAAGTACGTTCCCCCTAAAGCGTTGCCGTACCCTCTCCTGGACCCTAAACCGTCCCCGTTCCCTAACCCTAACCCTAGCCTGAACCCTAACCCTAAACATTCCCCGAAGCCTGACCCTCACCCGTCCCCTAATCCTAACCCGTACGCTAACACTAACCCCTGCCCTCACACGTACGCTCCCCCAAAAGCGTTGTCATACCCTTCCCTGGATCGTAAACCGTCCCCGTCCCCTAACCCTAACCCTAGCCCGAACCCTAACCCTAACCCTTCCCCGAAGCCTGACCCTCACCCGTCCCCTAATCCTAACCCGTACGCTAACACTAACCCGCGCCCTCACGCGTACGCTCCCCCTAAAGCTTTGTCGTACCCTCCCCTGGACTCTAAACCGTCCCCGTCCCCTATCCCTAACCCTAGACCGAATCCTAACCCTAACCCTTCCCCGAAGCCAGACCCTCACCCATCCCCTAATCCTAATCCGTACACTAACACTAACCCGCGCCCTCACTCGTACGCTCCCCCTAATGCGTTGTCGTACCCTCCCCTGGACCCTAAACCGTCCCCGTCCCCTAACCCGAACCCTAGCCCGAACCCTAACCCTAACCCTTCCCCGAAGCCTGACCCTCACCCGTCCCCTAATCCTAACCCGTACGCTAACACTAACCCGCGCCCTGATGCGTACACTCCCCCTAAAGCGTTGTCGTACCCTCCCCTGGACCCTAAACCGTCCCCGTCCCCTAACCCTAACCCTAGCCCGAACCCTAACCCTATCCCTTCCCCGAAGCCTGACCCTCACCCGTCCCCTAATCCTAACCCGTACGCTAACACTAACCCGCGCCCTCACACGTACGCTCCCCCTAAAGCGTTGTCGTACCCTCCCGTGCACCCTAAACCGTCCCCGTCCCCTAACCCTAACCCTAGCCCGAACCCTAACCCTAACCCTTCCCCGAAGCCTGACCCTCAACCGTCCCCTAATCCTAACCCGTACGCTAACACTAATCCGCGCCCTCACACGTACGCTCCCCCTAAAGCGTTGTCGTACCCTCCCTTGGAGCCTAAACCGTCCCCGTCCCCTAACCCTAACCCTAGCCAGAACCCTAACCCTAACCCTTCCCCGAAGCCTGACCCTCACCCGTCCCCTAACCCTAACCCGTACGCTAACACTAACCCGCGCCCTGACACATACGCTCCCCCTAAAGCGTTGCCGTACCCTCCCCTGGACCCTAAACCGTCCCCGTTCCCTACCTAACCCTAACCTGAACCCTAACCCTAAACCTTCCCCGAAGCCTGACCCTCACCTGTCCCCTAATCCTAACCCGTACGCTAACACTAACCCGCGCCCTCACACGTACGCTCCCCCTAAAGCGTTGTCGTACCCTCCCCTGGACCCTAAACCGTCCCTGTCCCCTAACCCTAACCCTAATCCGAACCCTAACCCTAACCCTTCCCCGAAGCCTGACCCTCACCCGTCCCCTAATCCTAACCCGTACGCTAACACTAACCCATGCCCTCACGCGTACGCTCCCCCTAAAGAGTTGTCGTACCCTCCTCTGGACCCTAAACCGTCCCCGTCCCCTAACCCTAACCCTAGCCCGAACCGTAACCCTAACCCTTCCCCGAAGCCTGACCCTCACCCGTCCCTTAATCCTAACCCGTACGCTAACACTAACCCGCGCCCTCACGCGTACGCTCCCCCTAAAGCATTGTGGTACCCTCCCCTGGACCCTAAACCGTCCCCATCCCCTAACCCTAACCCTAGCCCGAACCCTAACCCTAACCCTTCCCCGAATCCTGACCCTCACCCGTCCCCTAATCCTAACCCGTACGCTAACACTAACCCGCGCCCTGACGCGTACGCTCCCCCTAAAGCGTTGTCGTACCCTCCCCTGGACCCTAAACCGTCCCCGTCCCCTAACCCTAACCCTAGCCCGAACCCTAACCCTAACCCTTCCTCGAAGCCTGACCCTCACCCGTCCCCTAATACTAACCCGTACGCTAACACTAACCCGCGCCCTCACAAGTACGTTCCCCCTAAAGCGTTGCCGTACCCTCCCCTGGACCCTAAACCGTCCCCGTTCCCTAACCCTAACCCTAGCCTGAACCCTAACCCTAAACATTCCCCGAAGCCTGACCCTCACCCGTCCCCTAATCCTAACCCGTACGCTAACACTAACCCCTGCCCTCACACGTACGCTCCCCCAAAAGCGTTGTCATACCCTTCCCTGGATCGTAAACCGTCCCCGTCCCCTAACCCTAACCCTAGCCCGAACCCTAACCCTAACCCTTCCCCGAAGCCTGACCCTCACCCGTCCCCTAATCCTAACCCGTACGCTAACACTAACCCGCGCCCTCACGCGTACGCTCCCCCTAAAGCTTTGTCGTACCCTCCCTTGGACTCTAAACCGTCCCCGTCCCCTATCCCTAACCCTAGACCGAATACTAACCCTAACCCTTCCCCGAAGCCAGACCCTCACCCATCCCCTAATCCTAACCCGTACACTAACACTAACCCGCGCCCTCACTCGTACGCTCCCCCTAATGCGTTGTCGTACCCTCCCCTGGACCCTAAACCGTCCCCGTCCCCTAACCCGAACCCTAGCCCGAACCCTAACCCTAACCCTTCCCCAAAGCCTGACCCTCACCCGTCCCCTAATCCTAACCCGTACGCTAACACTAACCCGCGCCCTGATGCATACACTCCCCCTAAAGCGTTGTCGTACCCTCCCCTGGACCCTAAACCGTCCCCGTCCCCTAACCCTAACCCTAGCCCGAACCCTAACCCTATCCCTTCCCCGAAGCCTGACCCTCACCCGTCCCCTAATCCTAACCTGTACGCTAACACTAACCCGCGCCCTCACACGTACGCTCCCCCTAAAGCGTTGTCGTACCCTCCCGTGCACCCTAAACCGTCCCCGTCCCCTAACCCTAACCCTAGCCCGAACCCTAACCCTAACCCTTCCCCGAAGCCTGACCCTCAACAGTCCCCTAATCCTAACCCGTACGCTAACACTAATCCGCGCCCTCACACGTACGCTCCCCCTAAAGCGTTGTCGTACCCTCCCTTGGAGCCTAAACCGTTCCCGTCCCCTAACCCTAACCCTAGCCAGAACCCTAACCCTAACACTTCCCCGAAGCCTGACCCTCACCCGTCCCCTAACCCTAACCCGTACGCTAACACTAACCCGCGCCCTGACACATACGCTCCCCCTAAAGCGTTGCCGTACCCTCCCCTGGACCCTAAACCGTCCCCGTTCCCTACCTAACCCTAACCTGAACCCTAACCCTAAACCTTCCCCGAAGCCTGACCCTCACCTGTCCCCTAATCCTAACCCGTACGCTAACACTAACCCGTGCCCTTACACGTACGCTCCCCCAAAAGCGTTGTCATACACTTCCCTCGACCGTAAACCGTCCCCGTCCCCTAACCCTAACCCTAGCCCGAACCCTACCCCTAACCCTTCCCCAAAGCCTGACCCTCACCCGTCCCCTAATCCTAACCCGTACGCTAACACTAACCCGCGCCCTCACACGTACGCTCCCCCTAAAGCGTTGTCGTACCCTCCCCAGGACCCTAAACCGTCCCTGTCCCCTAACCCTAACCCTAGCCCGAACCCTAACCCTAACCCTTCCCCAAAGCCTGACCCTCAACCGTCACCTAGTAGTCACTCGTACGCTAACACTAACCTGCTCCCTCACAAGTACGCTCCCCCTAAAGCGTTGTCGTACCCTCCCCTGGACCCTTAACCGTGTCCTTCCCCTAACCCTAACCCTAGCCCGTACCCTAACCCTAACCCTTCCCCGAAGCCTGACACTCACCCGTCCCCTAATCGTCACTCGTACGCTAACACTAACCCGCGCCCTCACACGTACGCTCCCCCTAAAGCTTTGTCGTACCCTTCCCTGGACCCTAAACCGTCCCCGACCCCTAACCCTAACCCTAGCCCGAACCCTAACCCTAACCCTTCCCCGAAGCCTGACACTCACCCGTCCCCTAATCCTAACCCGTACGCTAACACTAACCCGCGCCCTCACACGTATGCTCCCCCTAAAGCGTTGTCGTACCCTCCCCTGGACCCTAAACCCTCCCCGTCCCCTAACCCTAACCCTAGCCCGAACCCTAACCCTAACCCTTCCCCGAAGCCTGACCCTCACCCGTCCCCTAATCCTAACCCGTACGCTAACACTAACCCGCGCCCTCACACGTACGCTCCCCCTAAAACATTGTCGTACCCTCCCCTGGACCCTAAACCGTCCCCGTCACCTAACCCTAACCCTAGCACGAACCCTAATCCTAACCCTTCCCTGAAGCCTGACCCTCACCCGTCCCCTAATCCTAACCCGTACGCTAACACTAACCCGCGCCCTGACGCGTACGCTCCCCCTAAAGCGTTGTCGTACCCTCCCCTGGACCCTAAACCGTCCCCGTCCCCTAACACTAACCCTAGCCCGAACCCTAACCCTAACCCTTCCCCGAAGCCTGACCCTCACCCGTCCCCTAATCCTAACCCGTACGCTAACACTAACCCACGCCTTCATGCGTACGCTCCCCCTAAAGCGTTGTGGTACCCTCCCCTGGACCCTAAACCGTCCCCGTCCCCTAACCCTAACCCTAGCCCGAACCCTAACCCTAACCCATCCCCGAAGCCTGACCCTCACCCGTCCCCTAATCGTCACTCGTACGCTAACACTAACCCGCGCCCTCACACGTACGCTCCCCCTAAAGCGTTGTCGTACCCTCCCCTGGACCCTAAACCGTGTCCGTCCCCTAACCCTAACCCTAGCCCGAACCCTAACCCTAACCCTTCCCCGAAGCCTGACCCTCACCCGTCCCCTAATCCTAACCCGTACGCTAACACTAACCTGCGCCCTCACACATACGCTCCCCCTAAAGCGTTATCGTACCCTCCCGTGGACCCTAAACCGTCCCCGTCCCCTAACCCTAACCCTAGCCCGAACCCTAACCCTAACCCTTCCCCGAAGCCTGACCCTCACTCGTCCCCTAATCCTAACCCGTACGCTAACACTAACCCGCGCCCTCACGCGTACGCTCCCCCTAAAGCGTTGTCGTACCCTCCCCTGGACCCTAAACCGTCCCCGTCCCCTAATCCTAACCCTAGCCCGAACCGTAACCCTAACCCTTCCCCGAAGCCTGACCCTCACCCGTCCCTTAATCCTAACCCGTACGCTAACACTAACCCGCGCCCTCACGCGTACGCTCCCCCTAAAGCATTGTGGTACCCTCCCCTGGACCCTAAACCGTCCCCATCCCCTAACCCTAACCCTAGCCCGAACCCTAACCCTAACCCTTCCCCGAATCCTGACCCTCACCCGTCCCCTAATCCTAACCCGTACGCTAACACTAACCCGCGCCCTGACGCGTACGCTCCCCCTAAAGCGTTGTCGTACCCTCCACTGGACCCTAAACCGTCCCCGTCCCCTAACCCTAACCCTAGCCCGAACCCTAACCCTAACCCTTCCCCGAAGCCTGACCCTCACCCGTCCCCTAATCCTAACCCGTACGCTAACACTAACCCACGCCCTCACAAGTACGTTCCCCCTAAAGCGTTGCCGTACCCTCCCCTGGACCCTAAACCGTCCCCGTTCCCTAACCCTAACCCTAGCCTGAACCCTAACCCTAAACATTCCCCGAAGCCTGACCCTCACCCGTCCCCTAATTCTAACCCGTACGCTAACACTAACCCCTGCCCTCACACGTACGCTCCCCCAAAAGCGTTGTCATACCCTTCCCTGGATCGTAAACCGTCCCCGTCCCCTAACCCTAACCCTAGCCCGAACCCTAACCCTAACCCTTCCCCGAAGCCTGACCCTCACCCGTCCCCTAATCCTAACCCGTACGCTAACACTAACCCGCGCCCTCACGCGTACGCTCCCCCTAAAGCTTTGTCGTACCCTCCCCTGGACTCTAAACCGTCCCCGTCCCCTATCCCTAACCCTAGACCGAATCCTAACCCTAACCCTTCCCCGAAGCCAGACCCTCACCCATCCCCTAATCCTAACCCGTACACTAACACTAACCCGCGCCCTCACTCGTACGCTCCCCCTAATGCGTTGTCGTACCCTCCCCTGGACCCTAAACCGTCCCCGTCCCCTAACCCGAACCCTAGCCCGAACCCTAACCCTAACCCTTCCCCGAAGCCTGACCCTCACCCGTCCCCTAATCCTAACCCGTACGCTAACACTAACCCGCGCCCTGATGCGTACACTCCCCCTAAAGCGTTGTCGTACCCTCCCCTGGACCCTAAACCGTCCCCGTCCCCTAACCCTAACCCTAGCCCGAACCCTAACCCTATCCCTTCCCCGAAGCCTGACCCTCACCCGTCCCCTAATCCTAACCCGTACGCTAACACTAACCCGCGCCCTCACACGTACGCTCCCCCTAAAGCGTTGTCGTACCCTCCCGTGCACCCTAAACCGTCCCCGTCCCCTAACCCTAACCCTAGCCCGAACCCTAACCCTAACCCTTCCCCGAAGCCTGACCCTCAACCGTCCCCTAATCCTAACCCGTACGCTAACACTAATCCGCGCCCTCACACGTACGCTCCCCCTAAAGCGTTGTCGTACCCTCCCTTGGAGCCTAAACCGTCCCCGTCCCATAACCCTAACCCTAGCCAGAACCCTAACCCTAACCCTTCCCCGAAGCCTGACCCTCACCCGTCCCCTAACCCTAACCCGTACGCTAACACTAACCCGCGCCCTGACACATACGCTCCCCCTAAAGCGTTGCCGTACCCTCCCCTGGACCCTAAACCGTCCCCGTTCCCTACCTAACCCTAACCTGAACCCTAACCCTAAATCTTCCCCGAAGCCTGACCCTCACCTGTCCCCTAATCCTAACCCGTACGCTAACACTAACCCGCGCCCTCACACGTACGCTCCCCCTAAAGCGTTGTCGTACCCTCCCCTGGACCCTAAACCGTCCCTGTCCCCTAACCCTAACCCTAATCCGAACCCTAACCCTAACCCTTCCCCGAAGCCTGACCCTCAACCGTCCCCTAATAGTCACTCGTACGCTAACACTAACCCGCTCCCTCACAAATACGCTCCCCCTAAAGCGTTGTCGTATCCTCCCCTGGACCCTTAACCGTGTCCTTCCCCTAACCCTAACCCTAGCCCGTACCCTAACCCTAATCCTTCCCCGAAGCCTGACACTCACCCGTCCCCTAATCGTCACTCGTACGCTAACACTAACCCGCGCCCTCACACGTACGCTCCCCGTAAAGCGTTGTCGTACCCTTCCCTGGACCCTAAACCGTCCCCGACCCCTAACCCTAACCCTAGCCCGAACCCTAACCCTAACCCTTCCCCGAAGCCTGACACTCACCCGTCCCCTAATCCTAACCCGTACGCTAACACTAACCCGCGCCCTCACACGTATGCTCCCCCTAAAGCGTTGTCGTACCTTCCCCTGGACCCTAAACCGTCCCCGTCCCCTAACCCTAACCCTAGCCCGAACCCTAACCCTAACCCTTCCCCGAAGCCTGACCCTCACCCGTCCCCTAATCCTAACCCGTACGCTAACACTAACCCGCGCCCTCACACGTACGCTCCCCCTAAAGCATTGTCGTACCCTCCCCTGGACCCTAAACCGTCCCCGTCCCCTAACCCGAACCCTAGCCCGAACCCTAACCCTAACCCTTCCCCGAAGCCTGACCGTCAGCCATCCCCTAAACCTAACACGGATGCTAACACTAACCCTCGCCCTCACATGCACGTTCCCCCTAAGCGTTGTCGTAACCTCACCTGGACACTAAACCGTCCCCGTCCCCTAACCCTAACCCTAGCAAGAACCCTAACCCTAACACTTCCCCGAAGCCTGACACTCACCCGTCCCCTAATCGTCACTCGTACGCTAACACTAACCCGCGCCCTCACACGTACGCTCCCCCTAAAGCGTTGTCGTACCCTCCCCTGGACGCTACACCGTGTCCGTCCCCTAACCCTAACCCTAGCCCGAACCCTAACCCTAACCCTTCCCCGAAGTCTGACCCTCACCCGTCCCCTAATCCTAACACGTACGCTAACACTAACCTGCGCCCTCACGCGTACGCTCCCCCTAAAGCGTTGTCGTACCCTCCCCTGGACCCTAAACCGTCCCCGTCCCCTAACCCTAACCCTAGCCCGGACCCTAACCATAACACTTCCCCGAAGCCTGACCCTCACCCGTCCCCTAATCCTAACCCGTACGCTAACACTAACCCATGCCCTCACGCGTACGCTCCCCCTAAAGTGTTGTCGTACCCTCCCCTGGACCCGAAACCGTCCCCGTAACCTAACCCTAACCCTAGCCCGAACCCTAACCCTAAACCTTCCCCGAAGCCTGACCCTCACCCGTCCCCTAATCCTAACCCGTACGCTAACACTAACCTGCGCCCTCACGCGTACGCTCCCCCTAAAGTGTTGTCTTACCCTCCCCTGGACTCTAAACCGTCCCCGTCCCCTAACCCTAACCCTAGCCCGAACCCTAACCCTAATTCTTCCCCGAAGCCTGACCCTCACCCATCCCCTAATCCTAATCCGTACACTAACACTAACCCGCGCCCACACGCGTACGCTCCCCCTAATGCGTTGTCGTACCCTCCCCTGGACCCTAAACCGTACCCGTCCCCTAACCCTAACCCTAGCCCGAACCCTAACCCTAACCCTTCCCCGAATCCTGACCCTCACCCGTCCCCTTATCCTAACACGTACGCTAACACTAACCCACGCCCTGACGCGTACGCTCCCCCTAAAGCGTTGTCGTACCCTCCCCTGGACCCTAAACCGTCCCCGTCCCCTAACCCTAACCCTAGCCCGAACCCTAACCCTAACCCTTCCCCGAAGCCTGACCTTCACCCGTCCCCTAATCCTAACCCGTACGCTAACACTAACCCGCGCCCTCACACGTACGCTCCCCCTAAAGCGTTGTCGTACCCTCCCGTGCACCCTAAACCGTCCCCGTCCCCTAACCCTAACCCTAGCCCGAACCCTAACCCTAACCCTTCCCCGAAGCCTGACCCTCAACCGTCCCCTAATCCTAACCCGTATGCTAACAGTAATCCACGCCCTCATACGTACGCTCCCCCTAAAGCGTTGTCGTACCCTCCCCTGGACCCGAAACCGTCCCCGTCCCCTAACCCTAACCCTAGCCCGAACCCTAACCCTAACACTTCCCCGAATCCTGACCCTCACCCGTCCCCTAATCCTAACCCGTATGCTAACAGTAATCCACGCCCTCATACGTACGCTCCCCCTAAAGCGTTGTGGTACCCTCCCCTGGACCCTAAACCGTCCCCGTCCCATAACCCTAACCCTAGCCCGAGCCCTAACCATAACCCTTCCCCGAAGCCTGACCCTCACCCGTCCCCTAATCCTAACCCGTACGCTAACACTAACCCGCGCCCTCACGCGTACGCTCCCCCTAAAGCGTTGTCGTACCCTCCCATGGACTCTAAACCGTCCCCGTCCCCTAACCCTAACCCTAGCCCGAACCCTAGCCCTAACCCTTTCCCGAAGCCTGACCCTCACCCATCCCCTAATCCTAACCCGTACACTAACACTAACCCGCGCCCTCACGCGTACGCTCCCCCTAATGCGTTGTCGTACCCTCCCCTGGACCCTAACCCGTCCCCGTCCCCTAACCCTAACCCTAGCCCGAACCCTAACCGTAACACTTCCCCGAAGCCTGACCCTCACCCGTCCCCTAATCCTAACCCGTACGCTAACACTAACCCGCGCCCTGACGCGTACGCTCCCCCTAAAGCGTTGTCGTACCCTCCCGTGCACCCTAAACCGTCCCCGTCCCCTAACCCTAACCCTAGCCCGAACCCTAACCCTAACCCTTCCCCGAAGCCTGACCCTCAACCGTTCCCTAATCCTAACCCGTACGCTAACACTAACCCGCGCCCTGACACGTACGCTCCCCCTAAAGCGTTGTCGTACCCTCCCCTCGACCCTAAACCGTCCCCGTACCCTAACCCTAACCCTAGCCCGAACCCTAACCATAACCCTTCCCCGAAGCCTGACCCTCACCCGTCCCCTAATCCTAACCCTTACGCTAACACTAACCCGCGCCCTCACACGTACGCTCCCCCTAAAGCGTTGCTGTACCCTCCCCTGGACCCTAAACCGTCCCCGTCCTCTAACCCTAACCCTAGCCTGAACCCTAACCCTAAACCTTCCCCGAAGCCTGACCCTCACCCGTCCCCTAATCCTAACCGGTACGCTAACACTAACCCGTGCCCTCACACGTACGCTCCCCCAAAAGCGTTGTCATACCCTTCCCTGGACCGTAAACCGTCCCCGTCCCCTAACCCTAACCCTAGCCCGACCCCTAACCCTAACCCTTCCCCGAAGCCTGACCCTCACCCGTCCCCTAATCCTAACCCGTACGCTAACACTAACCCGCGCCCTCACACGTACGCTCCCCCTAAAGCGTTGTCGTACCGTCCCCTGGACGCTACACCGTGTCCGTCCCCTAACCCTAACCCTAGCCCGAACCCTAACCCTAACCCTTCCCCGAAGCCTGACCCTCACCCGTCCCCTAATCCTAACACGTACGCTAACACTAACCTGCGCCCTCACGCGTACGCTCCCCGTAAAGCGTTGTCGTACCCTCCCCTGGACCCTAAACCGTCCCCGTCCCCTAACCCTAACCCTAGCCCGGACCCTAACCATAACACTTCCCCGAAGCCTGACCCTCACCCGTCCCCTAATCCTAACCCGTACGCTAACACTAACCCGCGCCCTCACGCGTACGCTCCCCCTAAAGTGTTGTAGTACCCTCCCCTGGACCCTAAAGCGTCCCCGTCCCCTAACCCTAACCCTAGCCCGAACCCTAACCCTAACCCTTCCCCGAAGCCTGACCCTCACCCGTCCCCTAATCCTAACCCGTACGCTAACACTAACCTGCGCCCTCACGCGTACGCACCCCCTAAAGTGTTGTCGTACCCTCCCCTGGACTCTAAACCGTCCCCGTCCCCTAACCCTAGCCCGAACCCTAACCCTAACTCTTCCCCGAAGCCTGACCCTCACCCATCCCCTAATCCTAACCCGTACACTAACACTAACCCGCGCCCACACGCGTACGCTCCCCCTAATGCGTTGTCGTACCCTCCCCTGGACCCTAAACCGTACCCGTCCTCTAACCCTAACCCTAGCCCGAACCCTAACCCTAACCCTTCCCCGAATCCTGACCCTCACCCGTCCCCTTATCCTAACACGTACGCTAACACTAACCCGCGCCCTCACACGTACGCTCCCCCTAAAGCGTTGTCGTACCCTCCCGTGCACCCTAAACCGTCCCCGTCACCTAACCCTAACCCTAGCCCGAACCCTAACCCTAACCCTTCCCCGAAGCCTGACCCTGACCCGTCCCCTAATCCTAACCCGTATGCTAACACTAATCTGCGCCGTCATACGTACGCTCCCCCTAAAGCGTTGTCGTACCCTCCCCTGGACCCGAAACCGTCCCCGTCCCCTAACCCTAACCCTAGCCCGGACCCTAACCATAAAACTTCCCCGAAGCCTGACCCTCACCAGTCCCCTAATCCTAACCCGTACGCTAACACTAACCCATGCCCTCACGCGTACGCTCCCCCTAAAGAGTTGTTGTACCCTCCTCTGGACCCTAAACCGTCCCCGTCGCCTAACCCTAAGCCTAGCCCGAACCCTAACCCTAACCCTTCCCCGAAGCCTGACCCTCACCCGTCCCCTAATCCTAACCCGTACACTAACACTAACCCGCGCCCTCACGCGTACGCTCCCCCTAAAGTGTTGTCGTACCCTCCCCTGGACCCTAAACCGTCCCCGTCCCTTAACCCTAACCCTAGCACGAACCCTAACCCTAACCCTTCCCCGAAGCCTGACCCTCACCCATCCCCTAATCCTAACCCGTACACTAACACTAACCCGCGCCCACACGCATACGCTCCCCCTAATGCGTTGTCGTACCCTCCCCTGGACCCTAAACCGTGTCCTTCCCCTAACCCTAACCCTAGCCCGTACCCTAACCCTAATCCTTCCCCGAAGCCTGACACTCACCCGTCCCCTAATCGTCACTCGTACGCTAACACTAACCCGCGCCCTCACACGTACGCTCCCCGTAAAGCGTTGTCGTACCCTTCCCTGGACCCTAAACCGTCCCCGACCCCTAACCCTAACCCTAGCCCGAACCCTAACCCTAACCCTTCCCCGAAGCCTGACACTCACCCGTCCCCTAATCCTAACCCGTACGCTAACACTAACCCGCGCCCTCACACGTATGCTCCCCCTAAAGCGTTGTCGTACCTTCCCCTGGACCCTAAACCGTCCCCGTCCCCTAACCCTAACCCTAGCCCGAACCCTAACCCTAACCCTTCCCCGAAGCCTGACCCTCACCCGTCCCCTAATCCTAACCCGTACGCTAACACTAACCCGCGCCCTCACACGTACGCTCCCCCTAAAGCATTGTCGTACCCTCCCCTGGACCCTAAACCGTCCCCGTCACCTAACCCTAACCCTAGCCCGAAATGTAACCCTAACCCTTCCCCGAAGCCTGACCGTCAGCCATCCCCTAAACCTAACACGGATGCTAACACTAACCCTCGCCCTCACATGCACGTTCCCCCTAAGCGTTGTCGTAACCTCACCTGGACACTAAACCGTCCCCGTCCCCTAACCCTAACCCTAGCAAGAACCCTAACCCTAACACTTCCCCGAAGCCTGACACTCACCCGTCCCCTAATCGTCACTCGTACGCTAACACTAACCCGCGCCCTCACACGTACGCTCCCCCTAAAGCGTTGTCGTACCCTCCCCTGGACGCTACACCGTGTCCGTCCCCTAACCCTAACCCTAGCCCGAACCCTAACCCTAACCCTTCCCCGAAGTCTGACCCTCACCCGTCCCCTACTCCTAACACGTACGCTAACACTAACCTGCGCCCTCATGCGTACGCTCCCCCTAAAGCGTTGTCGTACCCTCCCCTGGACCCTAAACCGTCCCCGTCCCCTAACCCTAACCCTAGCCCGGACCCTAACCATAACACTTCCCCGAAGCCTGACCCTCACCCGTCCCCTAATCCTAACCCGTACGCTAACACTAACCCATGCCGTCACGCGTACGCTCCCCCTAAAGTGTTGTCATACCCTCCCCTGGACCCGAAACCGTCCCCGTAACCTAACCCTAACCCTAGCCCGAACCCTAACCCTAAACCTTCCCCGAAGCCTGACCCTCACCCGTCCCCTAATCCTAACCCGTACGCTAACACTAACCTGCGCCCTCACGCGTACGCTCCCCCTAAAGTGTTGTCTTACCCTCCCCTGGACTCTAAACCGTCCCCGTCCCCTAACCCTAACCCTAGCCCGAACCCTAACCCTAATTCTTCCCCGAAGCCTGACCCTCACCCATCCCCTAATCCTAACCCGTACACTAACACTAACCCGCGCCCACACGCGTACGCTCCCCCTAATGCGTTGTCGTACCCTCCCCTGGACCCTAAACCGTACCCGTCCCCTAACCCTAACCCTAGCCCGAACCCTAACCCTAACCCTTCCCCGAATCCTGACCCTCACCCGTCCCCTTATCCTAACACGTACGCTAACACTAACCCACGCCCTGACGCGTACGCTCCCCCTAAAGCGTTGTCGTACCCTCCCCTGGACCCTAAACCGTCCCCGTCCCCTAACCCTAACCCTAGCCCGAACCCTAACCCTAACCCTTCCCCGAAGCCTGACCTTCACCCGTCCCCTAATCCTAACCCGTACGCTAACACTAACCCGCGCCCTCACACGTACGCTCCCCCTAAAGCGTTGTCGTACCCTCCCGTGCACCCTAAACCGTCCCCGTCCCCTAACCCTAACCCTAGCCCGAACCCTAACCCTAACCCTTCCCCGAAGCCTGACCCTCAACCGTCCCCTAATCCTAACCCGTATGCTAACAGTAACCCACGCCCTCATACGTACGCTCCCCCTAAAGCGTTGTCGTACCCTCCCCTGGACCCGAAACCGTCCCCGTCCCCTAACCCTAACCCTAGCCCGAACCCTAACCCTAACACTTCCCCGAATCCTGACCCTCACCCGTCCCCTAATCCTAACCCGTAAGCTAACACTAACCCGCGCCCTCACACGTACGCTCCCCCTAAAGCGTTGTGGTACCCTCCCCTGGACCCTAAACCGTCCCCGTCCCATAACCCTAACCCTAGCCCGAGCCCTAACCATAACCCTTCCCCGAAGCCTGACCCTCACCCGTCCCCTAATCCTAACCCGTACGCTAACACTAACCCGCGCCCTCACGCGTACGCTCCCCCTAAAGCGTTGTCGTACCCTCCCATGGACTCTAAACCGTCCCCGTCCCCTAACCCTAACCCTAGCCTGAACCCTAGCCCTAACCCTTTCCCGAAGCCTGACCCTCACCCATCCCCTAATCCTAACCCGTACACTAACACTAACCCGCGCCCTCACGCGTACGCTCCCCCTAATGCGTTGTCGTACCCTCCCCTGGACCCTAACCCGTCCCCGTCCCCTAACCCTAACCCTAGCCCGAACCCTAACCGTAACACTTCCCCGAAGCCTGACCCTCACCCGTCCCCTAATCCTAACCCGTACGCTAACACTAACCCGCGCCCTGACGCGTACGCTCCCCCTAAAGCGTTGTCGTACCCTCCCGTGCACCCTAAACCGTCCCCGTCCCCTAACCCTAACCCTAGCCCGAACCCTAACCCTAACCCTTCCCCGAAGCCTGACCCTCAACCGTTCCCTAATCCTAACCCGTACGCTAACACTAACCCGCGCCCTGACACGTACGCTCCCCCTAAAGCGTTGTCGTACCCTCCCCTCGACCCTAAACCGTCCCCGTACCCTAACCCTAACCCTAGCCCGAACCCTAACCATAACCCTTCCCCGAAGCCTGACCCTCACCCGTCCCCTAATCCTAACCCTTACGCTAACACTAACCCGCGCCCTCACACGTACGCTCCCCCTAAAGCGTTGCTGTACCCTCCCCTGGACCCTAAACCGTCCCCGTCCCCTAACCCTAACCCTAGCCTTAACCCTAACCCTAAACCTTCCCCGAAGCCTGACCCTCACCCGTCCCCTAATCCTAACCGGTACGCTAACACTAACACGTGCCCTCACACGTACGCTCCCCCAAAAGCGTTGTCATACCCTTCCCTGGACCGTAAACCGTCCCCGTCCCCTAACCCTAACCCTAGCCCGACCCCTAACCCTAACCCTTCCCCGAAGCCTGACCCTCACCCGTCCCCTAATCCTAACCCGTACGCTAACACTAACCCGCGCCCTCACACGTACGCTCCCCCTAAAGCGTTGTCGTACCGTCCCCTGGACGCTACACCGTGTCCGTCCCCTAACCCTAACCCTAGCCCGAACCCTAACCCTAACCCTTCCCCGAAGCCTGACCCTCACCCGTCCCCTAATCCTAACACGTACGCTAACACTAACCTGCGCCCTCACGCGTACGCTCCCCCTAAAGCGTTGCCGTACCCTCCCCTGGACCCTAAACCGTCCCCGTCCCCTAACCCTAACCCTAGCCCGAACCCTAACCCTAACCCTTCCCCGAAGCCTGACCCTCACCCGTCCCCTAATCCTAACCCGTACGCTAACATTAACCCGCGCCCTCACACGTACGCTCCCCCTAAAGCGTTGTCGTACCCTCCCCTGGACGCTACACCGTGTCCGTCCCCTAACCCTAACCCTAGCCCGAACCCTAACCCTAACCCTTCCCCGAAGCCTGACCCTCACCCGTCCCCTAATCCTAACACGTACGCTAACACTAACCTGCGCCCTCACGCGTACGCTCCCCGTAAAGCGTTGTCGTACCCTCCCCTGGACCCTAAACCGTCCCCGTCCCCTAACCCTAACCCTAGCCCGGACCCTAACCATAACACTTCCCCGAAGCCTGACCCTCACCCGTCCCCTAATCCTAACCCGTACGCTAACACTAACCCGCGCCCTCACGCGTACGCTCCCCCTAAAGTGTTGTAGTACCCTCCCCTGGACCCTAAAGCGTCCCCGTCCCCTAACCCTAACCCTAGCCCGAACCCTAACCCTAACGCTTCCCCGAAGCCTGACCCTCACCCGTCCCCTAATCCTAACCCGTACGCTAACACTAACCTGCGCCCTCACGCGTACGCACCCCCTAAAGTGTTGTCGTACCCTCCCCTGGACTCTAAACCGTCCCCGTCCCCTAACCCTAGCCCGAACCCTAACCCTAACTCTTCCCCGAAGCCTGACCCTCACCCATCCCCTAATCCTAACCCGTACACTAACACTAACCCGCGCCCACACGCGTACGCTCCCCCTAATGCGTTGTCGTACCCTCCCCTGGACCCTAAACCGTACCCGTCCTCTAACCCTAACCCTAGCCCGAACCCTAACCCTAACCCTTCCCCGAATCCTGACCCTCACCCGTCCCCTTATCCTAACACGTACGCTAACACTAACCCGCGCCCTCACACGTACGCTCCCCCTAAAGCGTTATCGTACCCTCCCGTGCACCCTAAACCGTCCCCGTCACCTAACCCTAACCCTAGCCCGAACCCTAACCCTAACCCTTCCCCGAAGCCTGACCCTGACCCGTCCCCTAATCCTAACCCGTATGCTAACACTAATCTGCGCCGTCATACGTACGCTCCCCCTAAAGCGTTGTCGTACCCTCCCCTGGACCCGAAACCGTCCCCGTCCCCTAACCCTAACCCTAGCCCGGACCCTAACCATAAAACTTCCCCGAAGCCTGACCCTCACCAGTCCCCTAATCCTAACCCGTACGCTAACACTAACCCATGCCCTCACGCGTACGCTCCCCCTAAAGAGTTGTCGTACCCTCCTCTGGACCCTAAACCGTCCCCGTCGCCTAACCCTAAGCCTAGCCCGAACCCTAACCCTAACCCTTCCCCGAAGCCTGACCCTCACCCGTCCCCTAATCCTAACCCGTACACTAACACTAACCCGCGCCCTCACGCGTACGCTCCCCCTAAAGTGTTGTCGTACCCTCCCCTGGACCCTAAACCGTCCCCGTCCCTTAACCCTAACCCTAGCCCGAACCCTAACCCTAACCCTTCCCCGAAGCCTGACCCTCACCCATCCCCTAATCCTAACCCGTACACTAACACTAACCCGCGCCCACACGCATACGCTCCCCCTAATGCGTTGTCGTACCCTCCCCTGGACCCTAAACCGTACCCGTCCCCTAACCCTAACCCTAGCCCGAACCCTAACCCTAACTCTTCCCCGAAGCCTGACCCTCACCCATCCCCTAATCCTAACCCGTATGCTAACAGTAATCTGCGCCCTCATACGTACGCTCCCCCTAAAGCGTTGTCGTACCCTCCCCTGGACCCGAAACCGTCCCCGTCCCCTAACCCTAACCCTAGCCCGAACCCTAACCCTAACACTTCCCCGAATCCTGACCCTCACCCGTCCCCTAATCCTAACCCGTACGCTAACACTAACCCGCGCCCTCACGCGTACGCTCCCCCTAAAGCGTTGTGGTACCCTCCCCTGGACCCTAAACCGTCCCCGTCCCCTAACCCTAACCCTAGCCCGAAACCTAACCATAACCCTTCCCCGAAGCCTGACCCTCACCCGTCCCCTAATCCTAACCCGTACGCTAACACTAACCCGCGCCCTCACGCGTACGCTCCCCCTAAAGCGTTGTCGTACCCTCCCATGGACTCTAAACCGTCCCCGTCCCCTAACCCTAACCCTAGCCCGAACCCTAGCCCTAACCCTTCCCCGAAGCCTGACCCTCACCCATCCCCTAATCCTAACCCGTACACTAACAGTAACCCGCGCCCTCACGCGTACGCTCCCCCTAATGCGTTGTCGTACCCTCCCCTGGACCCTAACCCGTCCCCGTCCCCTAACCCTAACCCTAGCCCGAACCCTAACCGTAACACTTCCCCGAAGCCTGACCCTCACACGTCCCCTAATCCTAACCCGTACGCTAACAATAACCCGCGCCCTGACACGTACGCTCCCCCTAAAGCGTTGTCGTACCCTCCCGTGCACCCTAAACCGTCCCCGTCCCCTAACCCTAACCCTAGCCCGAACCCTAACCCTAACCCTTCCCCGAAGCCTGACCCTCAACCGTCCCCTAATCCTAACCCGTACGCTAACACTAACCCGCGCCCTGACACGTACGCTCCCCCTAAAGCGTTGTCGTACCCTCCCCTCGACCCTAAACCGTCCCCGTACCCTAACCCTAACCCTAGCCCGAACCCTAACCCTAACCCTTCCCCGAAGCCTGACCCTCACCCGTCCCCTAATCCTAACCCGTACGCTAACACTAACCCGCGCCCTCACACGTACGCTCCCCCTAAAGCGTTGCTGTACCCTCCCCTGGACCCGAAACCGTCCCCGTCCCCTAACCCTAACCGTAGCCCGAACCCTAACCCTAACCCTTCCCCGAATCCTGACCCTCACCCGTCCCCTAATCCTAACCTGTACGCTAACACTAACCCGCGCCCTCACGCGTACGCTCCCCGTAAAGCGTTGTGGTACCCTCCCCTGGACCCTAAACCGTCCCCGTCCCCTAACCCTAACCCTAGCCCGAACCCTAACCATAACCCTTCCCCGAAGCCTGACCCTCACCCGTCCCCTAATCCTAACCCGTACGCTAACACTAACCCGCGCCCTGACGCGTACGCTCCCCCTAAAGCGTTGTCGTACCCTCCCGTGCACCCTATACCGTCCCCGTCCCCTAACCCTAACCCTAGCCCGAACCCTAACCCTAACCCTTCCCCGAAGCCTGACCCTCAACCGTTCCCTAATCCTAACCCGTACGCTAACACTAACCCGCGCCCTGACACGTACGCTCCCCCTAAAGCGTTGTCGTACCCTCCCCTGGACCCTAAACCGTCCCCGTCCCCTAACCCTAACCCTAGCCCGAACCCTAACCCTAAACCTTCCCCGAAGCCTGACCCTCACCCGTCCCCTAATCCTAACCCGTACGCTAACACTAACCCGCGCCCACACACGTACGCTCCTCCTAAAGCATTGTCGTACCCTCCCCTGGACCCTAAACCGTCCCCGTCCCCTAACCCTATCCCTAGCCCGAACCCTAACCCTAACAATTCCCCAAAGCCTGACCCTCACCCGTCCCCTAATGCTAAACCGTACGCTAACACTAACCCGCGCCCTCACACGTACGCTCCCCCTAAAGCGTTGTCGTACCCTTCCCTGGACCCTAAGCCGTCCCCGTTCCCTAAGCCTAACCCTAGCCCGAACCCTAACCCTAACCCTTCCCCGAAGCCTGACCCTCACCCGTCCCCTAATCCTAACCCGTACGCTAACACTAACCCGCGCCCTCACACGTACGCTCCCCCTAAAGTGTTGTCGTACCCTCCCCTGTACCGTAAACCGTCCCCGTCCCCTAACCCTAACCCTAGCCCGAACCCTAACCCTAACCCTTCCCCGAAGCCTGACCCTCACCCATCCCCTAATCCTAACCCGTACGCTAACACTAACCCGCGCCCTCACACGTACGCTCCCCCTAAAGCGTTGTCGTACCCTCCCCTGGACCCTAAACCGTCCCCGTCCCCTAACCCTAAACCTAGCCCGAAACCTAACCCTAACCCTTCCCCGAAGCCTGACCCTCACCCGTCCCCTAACCCTAATCCGTACGCTAACACTAACCCGCGCCCTGACACGTACGCTCCCCCAAAAGCGTTGTCGTACCCTTCCCTGGACCCTAAACCGTCCCCGTCCCCTAACCCTAACCCTAGCCCGAACCCTAACCCTAACCCTTCCCCGAAGCCTGACCCTCACCCGTCCCATAATCCTAACCCGTACGCTAACACTAACCCGCGCACTCACACGTACGCTCCCCCTAAAGCGTTGCCGTACCCTCCCCTGGACCCTAAACCGTCCCCGTTCCCTAACCCTCACCCTAGCCTGAACCCTAACCCTAAACCTTCCCCGAAGCCTGACCCTCACCCGTCCCCTAATCCTAACCCGTACGCTAACATTAACCCGCGCCCTCACACGTACGCTCCCCCTAAAGCGTTGTCGTACCCTCCCCTGGACCCTAAACCGTCCCCGTCCCCTAACCCTAACCCTAGCCCGAACCCTAACCTAACCGTTCCCCGAAGCCTGACCCTCACCCGTCCCCTAATCCTAACCCGTACGCTAACACTAACCCGCGCCCTCACACGTACGCTCCCCCTAAAGCGTTGTCGTACCCTCCCCTGGACCCTAAACCGTCCCCGTCCCCTAAAGCTAACCCTAGCCCGAACCCTAACTCTAACACTTCCCCGAAGCCTGACCGTCACCCGTCCCCTAATCCTAACCCGTACGCTAACACTAACCCGCGCCCTCACACGTACGCTCCCCCTAAAGCGTTGTCGTACCCTCCCCTGGACCCTAAACCGTCCCCGTCCCCTAACCCTAACCCTAGCCCGAACCCTAACCCTATCCCTTCCCCGAAGCCTGACCCTCACCCGTCCCCTAATCCTATCCCGTACGCTAACACTAACCCGCGCCCTCACACGTATGCTCCCCCTAAAGCGTTGTCGTACCCTCCCCTGGACCCTAAACCGTCCCCGTCCCCTAACCCTAACCCTAGTCCGAACCCTAACCCTAACCCTTCCCCGAAGCCTGAACCTCACCCGTCCCCTAACCCTAACCCGTACGCTAACACTAACCCGCGCCCTCACATGTACGCACTCCCTAAAGCGTTGTCGTACCCTCCCCTGGACCCTAAACCATCTCCACCCCCTAACCCTAATCCTAGCCCGAACCCTAACCCTAACCCTTCCCCGAAGCCTGACACTCACCCATCCCCTAATCCTAACCCGTACGCTAACACTAACCCACGCCCTCACACGTATGCTCCCCCTAAAGTGTTGTCGTACCCGCCCCTGGACCCTAAACCGTCCCAGTCCCCTAACCCTAACCCTAGCCCGAACCCTAACCCTAACCCTTCCCCAAAGCCTGACACTCACCCGTCCCCTAATCCTAACCCATACGCAAACACTAACCCGCGCCCTCACACGTACGCTCCCCCTAAAGCGTTGTCGTACCCTCCCCTGGACCCTAAACCGTCCCCGTCCCCTAAGCCTAACCCTAGCCCGAACCCTAAACCTAACCCTTCCCCGAAGCCTGACCCTCACCCGTCCCCTAATCCTAACCCGTACGCTAATACTAACCCGCGCCCTCACACGTACGCTCCCCCTAAAGCGTTGTCATACCCTACCCTGGACCCTAAGCGGTCCCCGTCCCCTAACCCTAACCCTAGCCCGAACCCTAAACCTAACCCTTCCCCAAAGCCTGACCCTCACCCGTCCCCTAATCCTAACCCGTACGCTAACACTAACCCGCACCCTCACACACACGCTCCCCCTAAAGCGTTGTCGTACCCTCACCTGGACTCTAAACCGTCCCCGTCCCCTAACCCTAACACTAGCCCGAACCCTAACCCTAGCCTTTCCCCAAAGACTGACTTCATCCGTCCGCTAATAATAACCCGTACGCTAACACTAACCCAAGCCCTCACACTCACGCTCCCCCTAAAGCGTTGTCGTACCGTCACCTGGACCCTAAACCGTCCCTGTCCTCTAACCCTAAACCTAGCCCGAACCCTAACCCTAACCCTTCCCCGCAGCCTGACCCTCACCCGTCCCCTAATCCTAACCCGTACGCTAACACTAACCCGCGCCCTCACATGCACGCTCCCCCTAAAGCGTTGTCGTACCCTCACCTGGACCCTAAAACGTCCCCGTCCCCTAACCCTAACCCTAGCACGAACCCTAACCCTAACACTTCCCCAAGCCTAACTCTCACACGTCCCCTAATCCTATCCCGTACGCTAACACTAACCCGCGTCCTCACATGAACGCTCACCCTAAAGCGTTATTGTACACTCACCTGGACCCTAAACCGTACCCATCCCTTAACCCTAATCCTAGCCCGAACCCTAACCCTAACCCTTCCCCGAAGCCTTCCCCTCACCCGTCCCCTAATCCTCACCCGTACGCTAACACTAACCCGCGCCCTAAGATGCACGCTCTCCCTTAAGCGTTGTCGTACCCTCACTTGGACCCTAAACCGTCCCCGACCTAACGCTAACCCTAACCCGAATCCTAATCCTAACCCTTCCCCGAAGCCTGACCCTCACCGTCCCCTAATCCTAACCCGTACGCTAACACTAACCCACGCCCTCACACGCACGCTCCCCCTAAAGCGTTGTCGTACCCTCACATTGACCCTAAACCGTCCCCTTCCCCTAACCCTAGCCCGAACTCTAACCCTAACACTTCCCCGAAGCCTGACCCTCACCAGTCCCCTAATCCTAACCCGTTCGCTAACACTAACCCGCGCCCTCACACGCACGCTCATCCTAAAGCGTTGTCGTTCCCTCAGCTGGAGCCTAAACCGTCGCCGTCCCCTATCCCTAAACCTAGCCCGAACTCTAACCCTAACCCTTCCCCGAAGCCTGAGCCTCACCCGTCACCTAATCCTAACCCGTACGCTAACACTAACCCGCACCCTCACATGCACGCTCCCCCTATAACATTGTCGTACCCTCATCTGGACCCTAAACCGTCCGCGTAGCCTAACCCTAACCCTAGCAAGAACTTTAAACCAAACCCTTCCCCGAAGCCTGACCCTCACCCGTCCCCTAATACTAACCCGTACGTTAACACTAACCCGTGCCCTCCCACGCACGCTGCCCCTAAAGTGTTGTCGTACCCTCACGTGGACCCTAAAGCGTCACCAAACCCTAACCCTAAACCTAGACCGAACCGAAACCCTAACCCTTCCCCGAAGCCTGACACTCACGCGTCACCTAATCCTAACCCGGACGCTAACACTAACCCGCGCCCTCACATGCATGCTCCCCCTAAAGCGTTGTCGTAACCTCACCTGGACCCTAAACCGTCCCCGTCCCCTAACCCTAACACTTCCCGAACCCTAACCCTAACCTTTCCCCAAAGACTGACTTCACCCCTCCGCTAATACTAACCCGTACGCTAACACTAAACCGCGCCCTCAATGCACGCTCACCCTAAGCGTTGTCGTCCCCTCACCTGGACCCAAAACCATCCCCGTCTCCTAACCCTAACCCTAGACCGAACACTGACCCTAACACTTCCCCGAAGCCTGACCCTCACCCGTCCCCTAATCCTAACCCGGACGCTAACACTAACCCGCGCCCTCACATGCATGTTCCCCCTAAAGCGTTGTCGTACCCTCACCTGGACCCTAAACCGTCCCCATCCCCTAACCCTAACCCTAGCCCGAACCCTAACCCTAACATTTCCCCGAAGCCTGACCCTCACCCGTCCCCTAATCCTAACCCGTACTCTAACACTAACCCGCACCCTCACACGCACGCTCCCCCTAAAGCGTTGTCGTACCCTCACCTGAACCCTAAACCGAGCCCGTCCCCTAACCCTAACCCTTGCCCGAACTGTAACCCTAACACTTCCCCGAAGCCTGACCCTCACCCTTCCCCTAAACCTGACACGGACGCTAACACTAACCCGCGCCCTCACACTCCCGCTCCCCCTAAAGCGTTGTCGTACCCTCACCTGAACCCTAAAACGTCCCTGTCCTCTAACCCTAAACCTAGCCCGAACCCTAATCCTAACACTTCCCCGAAGCCTGACCCTCACCCGTCCCCTAATCCTAACCCGTATGCTAACACTAACCCACGCCCTCACATGAACGCTCCTCCTAAAGCGTTGTCGTACCCTCGCCTGGACCCTAAACCGTCCCAATCCCCTAACCCTAACCCTAACCCGAACCCTAACCTTAACACTTCCCCAAAGCCTGACTCTCACTCGTCCCCTAATCCTAACCCGTACGCTAACACTAACCCGCGCCCTCACATGAACGCTCCCCCTAAAGCGCTGTCGTACCCTCACCTTGACCCTAAAACGTCCCCATCCCCTAACCCTAACCCTAGACCGAACCCTAACCCTAAAACTTCCCCGAAGCCTGAACCTCACCGGTCCCCTAATACTAACCCATACGCTAACACTAACCCGCGCCCTCAACGCACGCTCACCCTAAGCATTGTCGTCCTCTCACCTGGACCCCAAACCGTCCCCGTCCCCTAACCCTAAGCCTAGCCCGAACCCTAACCCTAACACTTCCCCGAAGCCTGACTCTCACCCGTCCCCGAATCCTAACCCGTACGCAAACACTAACCCGCGCCCTCACACGTACGCTCCCCCTAAAGCGTTGTCGTACCCTCCCCTGGACCCTAAACCGTCCCCGTCCCCTAAGCCTAACCCTAGCCCGAACCCTAAACCTAACCCTTCCCCGAAGCCTGACCCTCACCCGTCCCCTAATCCTAACCCGTACGCTAATACTAACCCGCGCCCTCACACGTACGCTCCCCCTAAAGCGTTGTCATACCCTACCCTGGACCCTAAGCGGTCCCCGTCCCCTAACCCTAACCCTAGCCCGAACCCTAAACCTAACCCTTCCCCAAAGCCTGACCCTCACCCGTCCCCTAATCCTAACCCGTACGCTAACACTAACCCGCACCCTCACACACACGCTCCCCCTAAAGCGTTGTCGTACCCTCACCTGGACTCTAAACCGTCCCCGTCCCCTAACCCTAACACTAGCCCGAAACCTAACCCTAGCCTTTCCCCAAAGACTGACTTCATCCGTCCGCTAATAATAACCCGTACGCTAACACTAACCCAAGCCCTCACACTCACGCTCCCCCTAAAGCGTTGTCGTACCGTCACCTGGACCCTAAACCGTCCCTGTCCTCTAACCCTAAACCTAGCCCGAACCCTAACCCTAACCCTTCCCCGCAGCCTGACCCTCACCCGTCCCCTAATCCTAACCCGTACGCTAACACTAACCCGCGCCCTCACATGCACGCTCCCCCTAAAGCGTTGTCGTACCCTCACCTGGACCCTAAAACGTCCCCGTCCCCTAACCCTAACCCTAGCACGAACCCTAACCCTAACACTTCCCCAAGCCTAACTCTCACACGTCCCCTAATCCTATCCCGTACGCTAACACTAACCCGCGTCCTCACACGAACGCTCACCCTAAAGCGTTATTGTACACTCACCTGGACCCTAAACCGTACCCATCCCTTAACCCTAATCCTAGCCCGAACCCTAACCCTAACCCTTCCCCGAAGCCTTCCCCTCACCCGTCCCCTAATCCTCACCCGTACGCTAACACTAACCCGCGCCCTAAGATGCACGCTCTCCCTTAAGCGTTGTCGTACCCTCACTTGGACCCTAAACCGTCCCCGACCTAACGCTAACCCTAACCCGAATCCTAATCCTAACCCTTCCCCGAAGCCTGACCCTCACCGTCCCCTAATCCTAACCCGTACGCTAACACTAACCCACGCCCTCACACGCACGCTCCCCCTAAAGCGTTGTCGTACCCTCACATTGACCCTAAACCGTCCCCTTCCCCTAACCCTAGCCCGAACTCTAACCCTAACACTTCCCCGAAGCCTGACCCTCACCAGTCCCCTAATCCTAACCCGTTCGCTAACACTAACCCGCGCCCTCACACGCACGCTCATCCTAAAGCGTTGTCGTTCCCTCAGCTGGAGCCTAAACCGTCGCCGTCCCCTATCCCTAAACCTAGCCCGAACTCTAACCCTAACCCTTCCCCGAAGCCTGAGCCTCACCCGTCACCTAATCCTAACCCGTACGCTAACACTAACCCGCACCCTCACATGCACGCTCCCCCTATAACATTGTCGTACCCTCATCTGGACCCTAAACCGTCCGCGTCGCCTAACCCTAACCCTAGCAAGAACTGTAACCCTAACCCTTCCCCGAAGCCTGACCCTCACCCGTCCCCTAATCCTAACCCGTATGCTAACACTCACCCATGCCCTCACACGCACGCTCCCACTAAAGCGTTGTCTTACCCTCACCTCGACCCTAATCCGTCCCCGTCCCCTAACCCTAACCCTAGCCCGAACACTAACCCTAACACTTCCCCGAAGCCTGACCCTCACCCGTCCCCTAATCCTAACAAGTACGCTAACACTAACCCTCGCGCTCACATGCACGCTCCCCCTATAGCATTTTCGTACCCTCATCTGGACCCTAAACCGTCCGCGTAGCCTAACCCTAACCCTAGCAAGAACTTTAAACCAAACCCTTCCCCGAAGCCTGACCCTCACCCGTCCCCTAATACTAACCCGTACGTTAACACTAACCCGTGCCCTCCCACGCACGCTGCCCCTAAAGTGTTGTCGTACCCTCACGTGGACCCTAAAGCGTCACCAAACCCTAACCCTAAACCTAGACCGAACCGAAACCCTAACCCTTCCCCGAAGCCTGACACTCACGCGTCACCTAATCCTAACCCGGACGCTAACACTAACCCGCGCCCTCACATGCATGCTCCCCCTAAAGCGTTGTCGTAACCTCACCTGGACCCTAAACCGTCCCCGTCCCCTAACCCTAACACTTCCCGAACCCTAACCCTAACCTTTCCCCAAAGACTGACTTCACCCCTCCGCTAATACTAACCCGTACGCTAACACTAAACCGCGCCCTCAATGCACGCTCACCCTAAGCGTTGTCGTCCCCTCACCTGGACCCAAAACCATCCCCGTCTCCTAACCCTAACCCTAGACCGAACACTGACCCTAACACTTCCCCGAAGCCTGACCCTCACCCGTCCCCTAATCCTAACCCGGACGCTAACACTAACCCGCGCCCTCACATGCATGTTCCCCCTAAAGCGTTGTCGTACCCTCACCTGGACCCTAAACCGTCCCCATCCCCTAACCCTAACCCTAGCCCGAACCCTAACCCTAACATTTCCCCGAAGCCTGACCCTCACCCGTCCCCTAATCCTAACCCGTACTCTAACACTAACCCGCACCCTCACACGCACGCTCCCCCTAAAGCGTTGTCGTACCCTCACCTGAACCCTAAACCAAGCCCGTCCCCTAACCCTAACCCTTGCCCGAACTGTAACCCTAACCCTTCCCCGAAGCCTGACCCTCACCCTTCCCCTAAACCTGACACGGACGCTAACACTAACCCGCGCCCTCACACTCCCGCTCCCCCTAAAGCGTTGTCGTACCCTCACCTGAACCCTAAAACGTCCCTGTCCTCTAACCCTAAACCTAGCCCGAACCCTAATCCTAACACTTCCCCGAAGCCTGACCCTCACCCGTCCCCTAATCCTAACCCGTATGCTAACACTAACCCACGCCCTCACATGAACGCTCCTCCTAAAGCGTTGTCGTACCCTCGCCTGGACCCTAAACCGTCCCAATCCCCTAACCCTAACCCTAACCCGAACCCTAACCTTAACACTTCCCCAAAGCCTGACTCTCACTCGTCCCCTAATCCTAACCCGTACGCTAACACTAACCCGCGCCCTCACATGAACGCTCCCCCTAAAGCGCTGTCGTACCCTCACCTTGACCCTAAAACGTCCCCATCCCCTAACCCTAACCCTAGACCGAACCCTAACCCTAAAACTTCCCCGAAGCCTGAACCTCACCGGTCCCCTAATACTAACCCATACGCTAACACTAACCCGCGCCCTCAACGCACGCTCACCCTAAGCGTTGTCGTCCTCTCACCTGGACCCCAAACCGTCCCCGTCCCCTAACCCTAAGCCTAGCCCGAACCCTAACCCTAACACTTCCCCGAAGCCTGACTCTCACCCGTCCCCGAATCCTAACCCGTACGTTAACAGTAACCCGCGCCCTCACACGCACACTCCCCCTAAAGCGTTGTCGTACCCTCACCTGGACCCTAAACCGTCCCCGTCCCCTAACCCTAACCCTAACCCTAACCCTAACCCTCACCCGTCCCCTAATCTTAACAAGTACGCTAACACTAACCCGCGCCCTCACACGCACGCTCCCCCTATAGCATTGTCGTACCCTCATCTGGACCCTAAACCGTCCCCATCCGCTAACCCTAACCCTAGCCCGAACCCTAACCCTAACACTTCCCCGAAGCCTGACACTCATCTGTCCCCTAATCCTTACCCGGATGCTAACACTAACCCGCGCCCTCACATGCACGCTCCCCCTAAAGCGTTGTCGTAGCCTCACTTGGACCCTACAACGTCCCCGTCCCCTAACACTAACCCTAGCCCGAACCCTAACCCTAACCATTCCCCGAAACCTGACACTCACCCGTCCCCTAATCGTAACCCGTACGCTAACACTAACCCGCGCCCTCACACGCACGCTCCCCCTGAAGCTTTGTCGTACCCTCACCTGGACCCTTAACCTTCCCAGTCCCCTAACCCTAACCCTAGCCCGAACCCTAACCCTAACCCTTCCCCGAAGCCTAAACCTCACCCGTCCCCTAATCCTATCCCGTACGCTAACACTAACCCGCGTCCTCACACGAACGCTCACCCTAAAGTGTTATTGTACACTCACCTGGACCCTAAACCGTACCCATCCCTTAACCCTAATCCTAGCCCGAACCCTAACCCTAACCCTTCCCCGAAGCATTCCCCTCACCCGTCCCCTAATCCTAACCCGTACGCTAACACTAACCCGCGCCCTAACATGCACGCTCTCCCTTAAGCGTTGTCGTACCCTCACCTGAACCCTAAACCGTCCCCGATCTAACGCTAACCCTAGCCCGAACCCTAATCCTAACCCTTCCCCGAAGCCTGACCCTCACCCGTCCCCTAATACTAACCCAAACGCTAACACTAACCCGTGCCCTCACACGCACGCTAGCCCTAAAGAGTTGTCGTACCCTCAACTGGACGCTAAACCGTCCCCATCCCCGTCCCCTAACCCTAGCCCGACCCCTAACCCTAACCCTTCCCCGAAACCTGACCCTCACCTGTCCCCTAATCCTAACCCGTACGCTATCACTAACCCGCGCCCTCACACGCACGCCCCCCTAAAGCATTGTAGTACCCTCACCTGGACACTAAACCATCCACGTCCCCTAACCCTAACCCTAGCCCGAACCCTAACACTAACCCTTCCAAGAAGCCTGACCCTCACCCGTCCCCTAATCCTAACCCATACGCTAACAGTAACCCACGCCCTCACACGCACGCTCACCCTAAAGCGTTGTCGTACCCTCACCTGGACCCTAAACCGTCCCCGTCCCCTAACCCTAACCATAGCCCGAACCCTAACCCTAACCCTTCCCCGAAGCGTGACCCTAACATGTCCCCTAATCCTAACCCGGATGCTAACACTAACCCGCGCCCTCACATGCACACTCCCCCTAAAGCGTTGTGGTACCCTCACCTGGACCCTAAACCGTCCCCGTCCCCTAACCCTAACCCTAGCCCGAACCCTAACCCTAACCCTTCCCCGAAGCCTGACACTCACCCGTCCCCTAATCCTAACCCGTACGCTAACACTAACCCGCGCCCTCACATGCACGCTCACCCTAAAGCATTGTCGTACCCTCACCTGGACCCTAAACCGTCCCCGTCCCCTAACCCTAACCCTAGCCCGAACCCTAACCTTAACCCTTCCCCGAAGCCTGACCCTCACCCGTCCCCTAATCCTAACCCAGACGCTAACACTAACCCGCGCCCTCAACGCACGCTCCCCGTAAAGCGTTGTCGTACCCTCACCTGGACCCTAAACCGTCCCCGTCCCCTGACACTAACCCTAGCCCGAACCCTAAACCTAACCCTTCCCCTAAGACTGACGCTCATCCTTACCTTAATCCTAACCCGTTCGCTAACACTAACCCGCGCCCTCACACCCACGCTCCCCCTAAAGCGTTGTCGTAACCTCACCTGGACTCTAAACCGTCCCCATCCCCTAACCCTGAGCCTAGCCCAAACCCTAATCCTAACATTTCCCCGAAACCTGACCCTCATCGGTCACCTAATCCTAAACCGTACGCTATCACTAACCTGCGCCCTCACACGAACGCTCCCCCTAAACCGTTGTCGTACCCTCACCTGGACCCGAAACCGTCCCCGTCCCCTAAACCTAACCCTAGCCCTAACCCTAACCTTAAACCTTCCCCGCAGCCTGACCCTCACCCGTCCCCTAATCCTAACCCGTACGCTAACACTAACCCACGCCCTCACACGCACGATCCTCCTAAAGCGTTGTCGTACACTCACCTGGTCCCTAAACCGTGCCCGTCCCCTAACCCTAAACCTATCCCGAACTGTAACCCTAAACCTTCCCCGAAGCCTGACCCTCACCCATCCCCTAAACCTAACACGGACGCTAACACTAACCCTCGCCCTCACATGCATGCTCCCCCTAAAGCGTTGTCGTACCCTCACCTGGACCCTTAACCGTCCCGTCCCCTAACCCTAACTCTTCCCCGAAGCCTGACCCTTACCCGTCCCCTAATCATAACCCGGACGCTAACACTAACCCGCGCCCTCACACGCACGTTCCCCCTAAAGCGTTGTCGTACCCTCACCTGGACCCTAAACCGTCCCCGTCCCCTAACCCTAAGCCTAGCCCGAACCCTAACCCTAAAACTTCCCCGAAGCCTGACTCTCACCCGTCCCCTAATCCTAACCCGTACGCTAAAAGTAACCCGCGCCCTCACACGCACACTCCCCCTAAAGCGTTTTCGTACCCTCACGTGGACCCTTAACCTTCCCAGTCCCCTAACCCTAACCCTAGCCCGAACCCTAACCCTATCACTTCCCCGAAGCCTGAACCTCACCCGTCCCCTAATCCTAACCTGGATGCTAACACTAACCCACGCCCTCACACGCACGCTCCCCTTAAAGCATTGTCGTACCCTCATCTGGACCCTAAACCGTCCCCGTCGCCTAACCCTAAGCCTAGCCCGAACCCTAACCCTAAACCTTCCCCGAAGCCTGACCCTCCCCCTCCCCTAATCCTAACCCGTACGCTAACACTAACCCGCGCCCTCACTCGCACGCTCTCCCTAAAGAGTTGTCGTACCCACACCTGTACCCTAAACCGTCCCCGTCCCCTAACCCTAACCCTTACCCGAACCCTAACCGTAACCCTTCCCCGAAGCCTGACCCTCATCCGTCCCCTAATTCTAACCTGTACACTAACACGCGCCCTCACACGCAAGCTCACACTAAAGCGTTGTCGTACGGTCACCTGGACCCTAAACCGTTCCCATCCCCTAACCCTAACCCTAGCCTGAACCCTAACCCTAACCCTTCCCCGAAGCCTGACTGTAACATGTCCCCTAATCCTAACCCGGATGCTAACACTAACCCGCGCCCTCACATGCACGCTCCCCCTAAAGCGTTGTGGTACCCTCACCTGGACCCTAAACTGTCCCCGTCCCCTAACCCTAACCCTATCCAAAACCTTAACCCTAACCCTTCCCCGAAGCCTGACACTCACCCGTCCCCTAATCCTAACCCGTATGCTAACACTAACCCGCGCCCTCACATGCACGCTCACCCTAAAGCGTTGTCGTACCCTCACCTGGACCCTAAACCGTCCCCGTCCCCTAAGCCTAACCCTAGCCCGAACCCTAACACTAACCCTTCCACGAAGCCTGACCCTCACCCGTCCACTAATCCTAACCCGGACGCTAACACTACTCCGCGCCCTCAACGCACGCTCCCCCTAAAGCGTTGTGGTACCCTCACCTGGACCCTAAACCGTCCCCGTCCCCTAACCCTAACCCTAGCCCGAACCCAAACCCTAACCCTTCCCCGAAGCCTGACACTCACCTGTCCCCTAATCCTAACGCGTACGCTATCACTAACCCGCGCCCTCACACGCACGCTCCTCCTAAAGCGTTGTAGTACCCTCACCTGGACCCTAAACCGTCCCCATCCCCTAACCCTAACCCTAGCCCGAACCCTAAACCTAACCCATCCCCTAAGACTGACCCTCATCCTTCCCTTAATCCTAACCCGTTCGCTAACACTAACCCACGCCCTCACACGCACGATCCTCCTAAAGCGTTGTCGTACCCTCACCTGGACCCTAAACCGTGCCCGTCCCCTAACCCTAAACCTAGCCCGAACTGTAACCCTAACCCTTCCCCGAAGCCTGACCGTCACCCATCCCCTAAACCTATCACGGATGCTAACACTAACCCTCGTCCTAACATGCAAGTTGCCCCTAAGCGTTGTCGTACCCTCACCTGGACCCTTAACCGTCCCGTCCCCTAACCCTAACTCTTCCCCGAAGCCTGACCCTCACCCGTCCCCTAATCCTAACCTGGACGCTAACACTAACCCACGCCCTCACACGCACGCTCCCCCTAAAGCTTTGTCGTACCCTCACCTGGACCCTAAACCGTCCCCGTCACCTAACCCTAACCCTAGCCCGAACCCTAACCCTAACCCTTCCCCGAAGCCTGACCATCACACGTCCCCTAATCCTAACCCGGACGCTAACACTAACCCGCGCTGTCACATGCACGCTCCCCCTAAAGCGTTGTCGTACCCTCACCTGAACCCTAAACCGTCCCCATCCCCTAACCCTAACCCTAGCCCGAACCCTAACCCTAACCCTTCCCCGAAGCCTGACACTCACCCATCCCCTAATCCTAACCCGTACGCTAACACTAACCTGTGCCCTCACACGCACGCTCCCGCTAAAGCATTGTCGTACCCTCACCTGGACCCTAAACCGTCCCCGTCCCCTAACACTAATCCTAGCCCGAACCCTCACCCTAACCCTTCCCCGAAGCCTGACCTTCACCCGTCCCCTAATCCTAACCCGTACGCTATCACTAACCCGCGCCCTCACACGCACGCTCCCTTTAAAGCGTTGTGGTACCCTCACCTGGACCCTAAACCATCCCCGTTCCCTTACCCTAACCCTAGCCCTAACCCTAACCCTAACACTTCCCCGAAGCCTGACCCTCAACCGTCCCCTAATCCTAACCCGTACGCTAACAGTAACCCGCGCCCTCAGACGCACACTCCCCCTAAAGCATTGTCGAACCCTCACCTGGACCCTAAACCGTCCCCGTCGCCTAACCCTAACCCTAGCCCGAACCCTAACCCTAACACTTCCCCGAAGCCTGACCCTCAGCCGTCCCCTAATCCTAACAAGTACGCTAACACTAACCCTCGCCCTCACATGCACGCTCCCCCTAAAGCATTGTCGTACCCTCATCTGTACCCTAAACCGTCCCCGTCGCCTAACCCTAACCCTAGCACGAACCCTAACCCTAAAACTTCCCCGAAGCCTGACCCTCACCGCCCCCTAATCCTAACCCATATGCTAAAACTAACCCTCGCCCTCACACGCACGCTCTCCCTAAAGAGTTGTCGTACCCACACCTGTACCCTAAACCGTCCCCGTCCCCTACCCCTAACCCTTACGCGAACCCTAACCATAACACTTCCCCGAAGCCTGACCCTCATCCGTCCCCTAATTCTAACCCGTACACTAACACTAACACGCGCCCTCACACGCAAGCTCACTCTAAAGCGTTGTCGTACGGTCACCTGGACCCTAAACCGTCCCCATCCCCTAACCCTAACCGTAGCCTGAACCCTAACACTAACCCTTCCCCGAAGTCTGACCCTAACATGTCCCCTAATCCTAACCCGGATGCTAACACTAACCCGCGCTCTCACATGCACGCTCCCCCTAAAGCGTTGTGGTACCCTCACCTGGACCCTAAACCGTCCCCGTCCCCTAACCCTAACCCTAGCCCGAACCCTAAACCCAACCCTTCCCATAAGGCTGACCCTCACCCTTCCTTTAATCGTAACCCGTACACTAACACTAACCCGCGCCCTCACCCACATGCTCTCTCTAAAGCGTTGTTGTACCCTCACCTGGACCCTAAACCGTCCCTGTCCCCTAACCCTAACCCTAGCCCGAACCCGAACCCTAACCCTTCCACGAAGCCTGTCCCTCACCCGTCCCCTAATCTTCACCCGTACGTTAACATAACCCACGCCCTCACACGCACGCTCACCCTAAAGCGTTGTCGTACCCTCACCTGGACCCTAAACCGTCCCCGTCCCCTAACCCTAACCCTAGCCCGAACCCTAACCCCAACCCTTCCCCGAAGCCTGAACATCACCCGTCCCCTAATCCTAACCTGGACGCTAACACTAACCCGTGCCCTCACACGCACGCTCCCCATAAAGCGTTGTCGTACCCTCACCTGGACCCTAAACCATCCCCGTTCCCTAACCCTAACCCTAGCCCTAACCCTAACCCTAACACTTCCCCGAAGCCTGAACCTCAACCGTCCCCTAATCCTAACCCGTACGCTATCACTAACCCGCGCCCTCACACACATGCTCCCCCTAAAGTGTTGTCGTACCCTCACCTGGACGCTAAACCGTCCCCATCCCCTAACCCTAAGCCTAGCCCGAACCATAACCCTAACACTTCCCCGAAGCCTGACACTCACCTGTCCCCTAATCCTAACCCGTACGCTATCACTAACCCGCGCCCTCACACGCACGCTCCCCCTAAAGCGTTGTAGTACCCTCACCTGAACCCTAAACCGTCCCCATCCCCTAACCCTAACCCTAGCCCGAACCCTAAACCTAACCCATCCCCTAAGACTGACCCTCATCCTTCCCTTAATCCTAACCCGTTCGCTAACACTAACCCGCGCCCTCACACCCACGCTCCCCCTAAAGCGTTGTCGTACCCTCACCTGTACTCTAAACCGTCCCCATCCCCTAACCCTAAGCCTAGCCCGAACCCTAACCCTAACACTTCCCCGAAACCTGACACTCACCCGCCCCCTAATCTTAAACCGTACGCTAACACTAACCTGCGCCCTCACACGCACGCTCCCCCTAAACCGTTGTCGTACCCTCACCTGGACCCGAAACCGTCCCCGTCCCCTAAACCTAACCCTAGCCCTAACCCTAACCTTAAACCTTCCCCGCAGCCTGACCCTCACCCGTCCCCTAATCCTAACCCGTACGCTAACACTAACCCACGCCCTCACACGCACGATCCTCCTAAAGCGTTGTCGTACCCTCACCTGGACCCTAAACCGTGCCCGTCCCCTAACCCTAAACCTAGCCCGAACTGTAACCCTAACCCTTCCCCGAAGCCTGACCGTCACCCATCCCCTAAACCTAACACGGATGCTAACACTAACCCTCGCCCTAATATGCACGTTCCCCCTAAGCGTTGTCGTACCCTCACCTGGACCCTTAACCGTCCCGTCCCCTAACCCTAACTCTTCCCCGAAGCCTGACCCTCACCCGTCCCCTAATCCTAACCCGGACGCTAACACTAACCCGCGCCCTCACACGCACGCTCCCCCTAAAGCTTTGTCGTACCCTCACCTGGACCCTAAACCGTCCCCGTCACCTAACCCTAACCCTAGCCCGAACCCTAACCCTAACCCTTCCCCGAAGCCTGACCATCACACGTCCCCTAATCCTAACCCGGACGCTAACACTAACCCGCGCTGTCACATGCACGCTCCCACTAAAGCGTTGTCGTACCCTCACCTGAACCCTAAACCGTCCCCATCCCCTAACCCTAACCCTAGCCCGAACCCTAACCCTAACCCTTCCCCGAAGCCTGACACTCACCCGTCCCCTAATCCTAACCCGTACGCTAACACTAACCTGTGCCCTCACACGCACGCTCCCGCTAAAGCATTGTCGTACCCTCACCTGGACCCTAAACCGTCCCCGTCCCCTAACACTAATCCTAGCCCGAACCCTCACCCTAACCCTTCCCCGAAGCCTGACCTTCACCCGTCCCCTAATCCTAACCCGTACGCTATCACTAACCCGCGCCCTCACACGCACGCTCCCCTTAAAGCGTTGTGGTACCCTCACCTGGACCCTAAACCATCCCCGTTCCCTTACCCTAACCCTAGCCCTAACCCTAACCCTAACACTTCCCCGAAGCCTGACCCTCACCCGTCCCCTAATCCTAACCCGTACGCTAACACTAACCCGTGCCCTCACACGTACGCTCCCCCAAAAGCGTTGTCATACCCTTCCCTGGACCGTAAACCGTCCCCATCCCCTAACCCTAACCCTACCCCGAACCCTAACCCTAACCCTTCCCCGAAGCCTGACCCTCACCCATCCCCTAATCCTAACCCGTACGCTAACACTAACCCGCGCCCTCACACGTACGATCCCCTTAAGGCGTTGTCGTAACCTCACCTGGACCCTAAACTGTCCCCGTCCCCTAACCCTAACCCTAGCCCGAACCCTAACCCTAACCCTTCCCCGAAGCCTGACCCTCAACCGTTCCCTAATCCTAAACCGTACGCTAACACTAACCCGCGCCCTGACACGTACGCTCCCCCTAAAGCGTTGTCGTACCCTCCCCTCGACCCTAAACCGTCCCCGTACCCTAACCCTAACCCTAGCCCGAACCCTAACCCTAACCCTTCCCCGAAGCCTGACCCTCACCCGTCCACTAATCCTAACCCGTACGCTAACACTAACCCGCGCCCTCACACGTACGCTCCCCCTAAAGCGTTGCTGTACCCTCCCCTGGACCCTAAACCGTCCCCGTTCCCTAACGCTAACCCTACCCTGAACCCTAACCCTAAAACTTCCCCGAAGCCTGACCCTCACCCGTCCCCTAATCCTAACCCGTACGCTAACATTAACCCGCACCCTCATGCGTACGCTCCCCCTAAAGTGTTGTCGTACCCTCCCCTGGACTCTAAACCGTCCCCGTCCCCTAACCCTAACCCTAGCCTGAACCCTAACCCTAACCCTTCTCCGAAGCCTGACCCTCACCCATCCCCTAATCCTAACCCGTACACTAACACTAACCCGCGCCCTCACGCGTACGCTCCCCCTAATGCATTGTCGTACCCTCCCCTGGACCCTAAACCGTCCCCGTTCCCTAACCCTAAACCTAGCCTGAACCCTAACCCTAAACCTTCCCCGAAGCCTGACCCTCACCCGTCCCCTAATCCTAACCCGTACGCTAACACTAACCCGTGCCCTCACACGTACGCTCCCCCAAAAGCGTTGTCATACCCTTCACTGGACCGTAAACCGTCACCATCCCCTAACCCTAACCCTACCCCGAACCCTAACCCTAACCCTTCCCCGAATCCTGACCCTCACCCGTCCCCTAATCCTAACCCGTACGCTAACACTAACCCGCGCCCTGACGCGTACGCTCCCCCTAAAGCATTGTCGTACCCTCCCCTGGACCCTAAACCGTCCCCGTACCCTAACCCTAACCCTAGCCCGAACCCTAACCCTAACCCTTCCCCGAAGCCTGACCCTCACCCGTCCCCTAATCGTAACCCGTACGCTAACACTAACCCGCGCCCTCACACGTACGTTCCCCCTAAAGCGTTGCCGTACAATCCCCTGGACCCTAAACCTTCCCCGTTCCCTAACCCTAACCCTAGCCTGAACCCTAACCCTAAACATTCCCCGCAGCCTGACCCTCACCCGTCCCCTAATCCTAACCCGTACGCTAACACTAACCCCTGCCCTCACACGTACGCTCCCCCAAAAGCGTTGTCATACCCTTCCCTGGATCGTAAACCGTCCCCGTCCCCTAACCCTAACCCTAGCCCGAACCCTAACCCTAACCCTTCCCCGAAGCCTGACCCTCACCCGTCCCATAATCCTAACCCGTACGCTAACACTAACCCGCGCCCTCACGCGTACGCTCCCCCTAAAGCTTTGTCGTACCCTCCCCTGGACTCTAAACCGTCCCCGTCCCCTATCCCTAACCCTAGACCGAATCCTAACCCTAACCCTTCCCCGAAGCCAGACCCTCACCCATCCCCTAATCCTAACCCGTACACTAACACTAACCCGCGCCCTCACTCGTACGCTCCCCCTAATGCGTTGTCGTACCCTCCCCTGGACCCTAAACCGTCCCCGTCCCCTAACCCTAACCCTAGCCCGAACCCTAACCCTAACCCTTCCCCGAAGCCTGACCCTCACCCGTCCCCTAATCCTAACCCGTACGCTAACACTAACCCGCGCCCTGATGCGTACGCTCCCCCTAAAGCGTTGTCGTACCCTCCCCTGGACCCTAAACCGTCCCCGTCCCCTAACCCTAACCCTAGCCCGGACCCTAACCATAACCCTTCCCCGAATCCTGACCCTCACCCGTCCCCATATCCTAACCCGTACGCTAACACTAACCCGCGCCCTGACGCGTACGCTCCCCCTAAAGCGTTGTCGTACCCTCCCCTGGACCCTAAATCGTCCCCGTCCCCTAACCCTAACCCTAGCCCGAACCCTAACCCTAACCCTTCCCCGAAGCCTGACCTTCACCCGTCCCCTAATCCTAACCCGTACGCTAACCCTAACCCGCGCCCTCACACGTACGCTCCCCCTAAAGCGTTGTCGTACCCTCCCTGGCACCCTAAACCGTCGCCGTCCCCTAACCCTAACCCTAGCCCGAACCCTAACCCTAACCCTTCCCCGAAGCCTGACCCTCAACCGTCCCCTAATCCTAACCCGTATGCTAACACTAATCCGCGCCCTCATACGTACGCTCCCCCTAAAGCGTTGTCGTACCCTCCCCTGGACCCGAAACCGTCCCCGTCCCCTAACCCTAACTCTAGCCCGAACCCTAACCCTAACACTTCCCCGAATCCTGACCCTCACCCGTCCCCTAATCCTAACCCGTACGCTAACACTAAACCGCGCCCTCACGCGTACGCTCCCCCTAAAGCGTTGTGGTACCCTCCCCTGGACCCTAAACCGTCCCCGTCCCCTAACCCTAACCCTAGCCCGAACCCTAACCATAAACCTTCCCCGAAGCCTGACCCTCACCCGTTCCCTAATCCTAACCCGTACGCTAACACTAACCCGCGCCCTCACGCGTACGCTCCCCCTAAAGCGTTGTCGTACCCTCCCATGGACTCTAAACCGTCCCCGTCCGCTAACCCTAACCCTAGCCCGAACCCTAGCCTTAACACTTCCCCGAAGCCTGACCCTCACCCATCCCCTAATCCTAACCCGTACGCTAACACTAACCCGCGCCCTGACGCGTACGCTCCCCCTAAAGCGTTGTCGTACCCTCCCGTGCACCCTAACCCGTCCCCGTCCCCTAACACTAACCCTAGCCCGAACCCTAAACGTAACCCTTCCCCGAAGCCTGACCCTCAACCGTTCCCTAATCCTAACCCGTACGCTAACACTAACGCGCGCCCTGACACGTACGCTCCCCCTAAAGCGTTGTCGTACCCTCCCCTCGACCCTAAACCGTCCCCGTACCCTAACCCTTACCCTAGCCCGAACCGTAACCCTAACCCTTCCCCGAAGCCTGACCCTCACCCGTACCCTAATCCTAACCCGTACGCTAACACTAACCCGCGCCCATACACGTACGCTCCCCCTAAAGCATTGCTGTACCCTCCCCTGGACCCTAAACCGTCCCCGTCCCCTAACCCTAACCCTAGCCCGAACCCTAACCCTAACACTTCCCCGAAGCCTGACACTCACCCGTCCCATAATCGTCACTCGTACGCTAACACTAACCCGCGCCCTCACACGTACGCTCCCCCTAAAGCATTGCTGTACCCTCCCCTGGACCCGAAACCGTCCCCGTCCCCTAACCCTAACTCTAGCCCGAACCCTAACCCTAACACTTCCCCGAATCCTGACCCTCACCCGTCCCCTAATCCTAACCCGTACGCTAACACTAACCCGCGCCCTCACGCGTACGCTCCCCCTAAAGCGTTGTGGTACCCTCCCCTGGACCCTAAACCGTCCCCGTCCCCTAACCCTAACCCTAGCCCGAACCCTAACCATAAACCTTCCCCGAAGCCTGACCCTCACCCGTTCCCTAATCCTAACCCGTACGCTAACACTAACCCGCGCCCTCACGCGTACGCTCCCCCTAAAGCGTTGTCGTACCCTCCCATGGACTCTAAACCGTCCCCGTCCGCTAACCCTAACCCTAGCCCGAACCCTAGCCTTAACACTTCCCCGAAGCCTGACCCTCACCCATCCCCTAATCCTAACCCGTACACTAACACTAACCCGCCCCCTCACGCGTACGCTCCCCCTAATGCGTTGTCGTACCCTCCCGTGGACCCTAACCCGTCCCCGTCCCCTAACACTAACCCTAGCCCGAACCCTAACCGTAACCCTTCCCCGAAGCCTGACCCTCAACCGTTCCCTAATCCTAACCCGTACGCTAACACTAACCCGCGCCCTGACACGTACGCTCCCCCTAAAGCGTTGTCGTACCCTCCCCTCGACCCTAAACCGTCCCCGTACCCTAACCCTAACCCTAGCCCGAACCCTAACCCTAACCCTTCCCCGAAGCCTGACCCTCACCCGTACCCTAATCCTAACCCGTACGCTAACACTAACCCGCGCCCTCACACGTACGCTCCCCCTAAAGCATTGCTGTACCCTCCCCTGGACCCTAAACCGTCCCCGTCCCCTAACCCTAACCCTAGCCCGAACCCTAACCCTAACACTTCCCCGAAGCCTGACACTCACCCGTCCCATAATCGTCACTCGTACGCTAACACTAACCCGCGCCCTCACACGTACGCTCCCCCTAAAGCGTTGTCGTACCCTCCCCTGGACGCTACACCGTGTCCGTCCCCTAACCCTAACCCTAGCCCGAACCATAACCCTAACCCTTCCCCGAAGCCTGACCCTCACCCGTCCCCTAATCCTAAAACGTACGCTAACACTAACCTGCGCCCTCACGCGTACGCTCCCCCTAAAGCGTTGCCGTACCCTCCCCTGGACCCTAAACCGTCCCCATCGCCTAACCCTAACCCTAGCCTGAACCCTAACCCTAACCCTTCCCCGAAGCCTGACCCTCACCCGTCCCTTAATCCTAACCCGTACGTTAACAGTAACCCGCGCCCTCACACGTACGCTCCCCCTAAAGCATTTTGGTACCCTCCCCTGGACCCTAAACCGTCCCCGTCCCCTAACCCTAACCCTAGCCCGAACCCTAACCCTAACACTTCCCCGAAGCCTGACCCTCACCCGTCCCCTAATCCTAACCCGTACGCTAACACTAACCCGCGCCCTCACACGTACGCTCCCCCTAAAGCGTTGCCGTACCCTCCCCTAGACCCTAAACCGTCCCCGTTCCCTAACCCTAACCCTAGCCTGAACCCTAAACCTAAACCTTCCCCGAAGCCTGACCCTCACCCGTTCCCTAATCCTAACCCGTACGCTAACACTAACCTGCGCCCTCACGCGTACGCTCCCCCTAAAGCGTTGTCGTACCCTCCCCTGGACCCTAAACCGTCCCCGTCCCCTAATCCTAACCCTAGCCCTAACCCTAACCATAACCCTTCCCCGAAGCCTGACCCTTAGCCGTCCCCTATTCCTAACCCGTACGCTAACACTAACCCATGCCCTCACACGTACGCTCCCCCTAAAGAGTTGTCGTACCCTCCTCTGGACCCTAAACCGTCCCCGTCCCCTAACCCTAACCCTAGCCCGAACCGTAACCCTAACCCTTCCCCGAAGCCTGACCCTCACCCGTCCCCTAATCCTAACCCGTACGCTAACACTAACCCGCACCCTCACACGTATGCTCCCCCTAAAGCGTTGCCGTACCCTCCCCTGGACCCTAAACCGTCCCCGTTCCCTAACCCTAAACCTAGCCTGAACCCTAACCCTAAACCTTCCCCGAAGCCTGACCCTCACCCGTCCCCTAAACCTAACCCATACGCTAACACTAACCCGTGCCCTCACACGTACGCTCCCCCAAAAGCGTTGTCATACCCTTCCCTGGACCGTAAACCGTCACCATCCCCTAACCCTAACCCTACCCCGAACCCTAACCCTAACCCTTCCCCGAAGCCTGACCCTCACCCGTCCCCTAATCCTAACCCGTACGCTAACACTAACCCGCGCCCTCACACGTACGATCCCCTTAAAGCGTTGTCGTAACCTCACCTGGACCCTAAACCGTCCCCGTCCCCTAACCCTAACCCTAGCCCGGACCCTAACCATAACACTTCCCCGAATCCTGACCCTCACCCGTCCCCTTATCCTAACCCGTACGCTAACACTAACCTGCGCCCTGACGCGTACGCTCCCCCTAAAGCGTTGTCGTATCCTCCCCTGGACACTAAACGTCCCCGTCCCTAAACCCTAACCCTAGCCCGAACCCTAACCCTAACCCTTCCCCGAAGCCTGACCTTCACCCGTCCCCTAATCCTAACCCGTACGCTAACACTAACCCGCGCCCTCACAGGTACGCTCCCCCTAAACCGTTGTCGTACCCTCCCGGGCACCCTAAACCGTCGCCGTCCCCTAACCCTAACCCTAGCCCGAACCCTAACCCTAACCCTTCCCCGAAGCCTGACCCTCAACCGTCCCCTAATCCTAACCCGTATGCTAACACTAATCCGCGCCCTCATACGTACGCTCCCCCTAAAGCGTTGTCGTACCCTCCCCTGGACCCGAAACCGTCCCCGTCCCCTAACCCTAACCCTAGCCCGAACCCTAACCCTAACCCTTCCCCGAAGCCTGACCCTCACTCGTCCCCTAATCCTAACCCGTACGCTAACACTAACCCGCGCCCTCACGCGTACGCTCCCCCTAAAGTGTTGTCGTACCCTCCCCTGGACTCTAAACCGTCCCCGTCCCCTAAACCTAATCCTAGCCCGAACCCTAAGCCTAACCCTTCCCCGAAGCCTGACCCTCACCCGTCCCCTAATCCTAACACGTACGCTAACACTAACCTGCGCCCTCACGCGTACGCTCCCCCTAAAGCGTTGTCGTACCCTCCCCTGGACCCTAAACCGTCCCCGTCCCCTAATCCTAACCCTAGCCCTAACCCTAACCATAACACTTCCCCGAAGCCTGACCCTCACCCGTCCCCTAATCCTAACCCGTACGCTAACACTAACCCATGCCCTCACGCGTACGCTCCCCCTAAAGAGTTGTCGTACCCTCCTCTGGACCCTAAACCGTCCCCGTCCCCTAACCCTAACCCTAGCCCGAACCCTAACCCTAACCCTTCCCCGAATCCTGACCCTCACCCGTCCCCTAATCCTAAACCGTACGCTAACACTAACCCGCGCCCTGACGCGTACGCTCCCCCTAAAGCGTTGTCGTACCCTCCCCTGGACCCTAAACCGTCCCCGTCCCCTAACCCTAACCCTAGCCCGAACCCTAACCCTAACCCTTCCCCGAAGCCTGACCCTCACCCGTCCCCTAATCCTAACCCGTACGCTAACACTAACCCGCGCCCTCACACGTACGTTCCCCCTAAAGCGTTGCCGTACCCTCCCCTGGACCCTAAACCTTCCCCGTTCCCTAACCCTAACCCTAGCCTGAACCCTAACCCTAAACATTCCCCGCAGCCTGACCCTCACCCGTCCCCTAATCCTAACCCGTACGCTAACACTAACCCGCGCCCTCACACGTACGCTCCCCCAAAAGCGTTGTCATACCCTTCCCTGGATCGTAAACCGTCCCCGTCCCCTAACCCTAACCCTAGCCCGAACCCTAACCCTAACCCTTCCCCGAAGCCTGACCCTCACCCGTCCCCTAATCCTAACCCGTACGCTAACACTAACCCGCGCCCTCACGCGTACGCTCCCCCTAAAGCTTTGTCGTACCCTCCCCTGGACTCTAAACCGTCCCCGTCCCCTATCCCTAACCCTAGACCGAATCCTAACCCTAACCCTTCCCCGAAGCCAGACCCTCACCCATCCCCTAATCCTAACCCGTACACTAACACTAACCCGCGCCCTCACTCGTACGCTCCCCCTAATGCGTTGTCGTACACTCCCCTGGACCCTAAACCGTCCCCGTCCCCTAACCCTAACCCTAGCCCGAACCCTAACCCTAACCCTTCCCCGAAGCCTGACCCTCACCCGTCCCCTAATCCTAACCCGTACGCTAACACTAACACGCGCCCTGATGCGTACGCTCCCCCTAAAGCGTTGTCGTACCCTCCCCTGGACCCTAAACCGTCCCCGTCCCCTAACCCTAACCCTAGCCCGGACCCTAACCATAACCCTTCCCCGAATCCTGACCCTCACCCGTCCCCATATCCTAACCCGTACGCTAACACTAACCCGCGCCCTGACGCGTACGCTCCCCCTAAATCGTTGTCGTACCCTCCCCTGGACCCTAAACCGTCCCCGACCCCTAACCGTAACCCTAGCCCGAACCCTAACCCTAACCCTTCCCCGAAGCCAGACCTTCACCCGTCCCCTAATCCTAACCCGTACGCTAACACTAACCCGCGCCCTCACACGTACGCTCCCCCTAAAGCGTTGTCGTACCCTCCCTGGCACCCTAAACCGTCGCCGTCCCCTAACCCTAACCCTAGCCCGAACCCTAACCCTAACCCTTCCCCGAAGCCTGACCCTCAACCGTCCCCTAATCCTAACCCGTATGCTAACACTAATCCGCGCCCTCATACGTACGCTCCCCCTAAAGCGTTGTCGTACCCTCCCCTGGACCCGAAACCGTCCCCGTCCCCTAACCCTAACTCTAGCCCGAACCCTAACCCTAACACTTCCCCGAATCCTGACCCTCACCCGTCCCCTAATCCTAACCCGTACGCTAACACTAACCCGCGCCCTCACGCGTACGCTCCCCCTAAAGCGTTGTGGTACCCTCCCCTGGACCCTAAACCGTCCCCGTCCCCTAACCCTAACCCTAGCCCGAACCCTAACCATAACCCTTCCCCGAAGCCTGACCCTCACCCGTTCCCTAATCCTAACCCGTACGCTAACACTAACCCGCGCCCTCACGCGTACGCTCCCCCTAAAGCGTTGTCGTACCCTCCCATGGACTCTAAACCGTCCCCGTCCGCTAACCCTAACCCTAGCCCGAACCCTAGCGTTAACCCTTCCCCGAAGCCTGACCCTCACCCGTCCCCTAATCCTAACCCGTACGCTAACACTAACCCGCGCCCTGACGCGTACGCTCCCCCTAAAGCGTTGTCGTACCCTCCCGTGCACCCTAAACCGTCCCCGTCCCCTAACCCTAACCCTAGCCCGAACCCTAAACGTAACCCTTCCCCGAAGCCTGACCCTCAACCGTTCCCTAATCCTAACCCGTACGCTAACACTAACCCGCGCCCTGACACGTACGCTCCCCCTAAAGCGTTGTCGTACCCTCCCCTCGACCCTAAACCGTCCCCGTACCCTAACCCTAACCCTAGCCCGAACCCTAACCCTAACCCTTCCCCGAAGCCTGACCCTCACCCGTCCCCTAATCCTAACCCGTACGCTAACACTAACCCGCGCCCTCACACGTACGCTCCCCCTAAAGCATTGCTGTACCCTCCCCTGGACCCTAAACCGTCCCCGTCCCCTAACCCTAACCCTAGCCCGAACCCTAACCCTAACACTTCCCCGAAGCCTGACACTCACCCGTCCCATAATCGTCACTCGTACGCTAACACTAACCCGCGCCCTCACACGTACGCTCCCCCTAAAGCGTTGTCGTACCCTCCCCTGGACGGTACACCGTGTCCGTCCCCAAACCCTAACCCTAGCCCGAACCAAAACCCTAACCCTTCCCCGAAGCCTGACCCTCACCCGTCCCCTAATCCTAAAACGTACGCTAACACTAACCTGCGCCCTCACGCGTACGCTCCCCCTAAAGCGTTGCCGTACCCTCCCCTGGACCCTAAACCGTCCCCATTGCCTAACCCTAACCCTAGCCTGAACCCTAACCCTAACCCTTCCCCGAAGCCTGACCCTCACCCGTCCCTTAATCCTAACCCGTACGCTAACAGTAACCCGCGCCCTCACACGTACGCTCCCCCTAAAGCATTTTGGTACCCTCCCCTGGACCCTAAACCGTCCCCGTCCCCTAACCCTAACCCTAGCCCGAACCCTAACCCTAACCCTTCCCCGAAGCCTGACCCTCACCCGTCCCCTAATCCTAACCCGTACGCTAACATTAACCCACGCCCTCACGCGTACGCTCCCCCTAAAGTGTTGTCGTACCCTCCCCTGGACTCTAAACTGTCCCCGTCCCCTAACCCTAACCCTAGCCCGAACCCTAACCCTAACCCTTCCCCGAAGCCTGACCCTCACCCATCCCCTAGTCCTAACCCGTACACTAACACTAACCCGCGCCCTCACGCGTACGCTCCCCCTAATGCGTTGTCGTACCCTCCCCTGGACCCTAAACCGTCCCCGTCCCCAAACCCTAACCCTAGCCCGAACCCTAACCCTAACACTTCCCCGAAGCCTGACCCTCACCCGTCCCCTAATCCTAACCCGTACGCTAACACTAACCCGCGCCCTCACACGTACTCTCCCCCTAAAGCGTTGCCGTACCCTCCCCTGGACCCTAAACCGTCCCCGTTCCCTAACCCTAACCCTAGCCTGAACCCTAAACCTAAACCTTCCCCGAAGCCTGACCCTCACCCGTCCCCTAATCCTAACCCGTACGCTAACACTAACCTGCGCCCTCACGCGTACGCTCCCCCTAAAGCGTTGTCGTACCCTCCCCTGGACCCTAAACCGTCCCCGTCCCCTAATCCTAACCCTAGCCCTAACCCTAACCATAACCCTTCCCCGAAGCCTGACCCTCAGCCGTCCCCTAATCCTAACCCGTACGCTAACAATAACCCAGGCCCTCACGCGTACGCTCCCCCTAAAGAGTTGTCGTACCCTCCTCTGGACCCTAAACCGTCCCCGTCCCCTAACCCTAACCCTAGCCCGAACCGTAACCCTAACCCTTCCCCGAAGCCTGACCCTCACGCGTCCCTTAATCCTAACCCGTACGCTAACACTAACCCGCGCCCTCACGCGTACGCTCCCCCTAAAGCATTGTGGTACCCTCCCCTGGACCCTAAGCCGTCCCCGTCCCCTAACCCTAACCCTAGCCCGAACCCTAACCCTAACCCTTCCCCGAAGCCTGACCCTCACTCGTCCCCTAATCCTAACCCGTACGCTAACACTAACCCGCGCCCTCACGCGTACGCTCCCCCTAAAGTGTTGTCGTACCCTCCCCTGGACTCTAAACCGTCCCCGTCCCCTAAACCTAATCCTAGCCCGAACCCTAACCCTAACCCTTCCCCGAAGCCTGACCCTCACCCGTCCCCTAATCCTAACACGTACGCTAACACTAACCTGCGCCCTCACGCGTACGCTCCCCCTAAAGCGTTTTCGTACCCTCCCCTGGACCCTAAACCGTCCCCGTCCCCTAATCCTAACCCTAGCCCTAACCCTAACCATAACCCTTCCCCGAAGCCTGACCCTCACCCGTCCCCTAATCCTAACCCGTACGCTAACACTAACCCATGCCCTCACGCGTACGCTCCCCCTAAAGAGTTGTCGTACCCTCCTCTGCACCCTAAACCGTCCCCGTCCCCTAACCCTAACCCTACCGCGAACCGTAACCCTAACCCTTCCCCGAAGCCTGACCCTCACTCGTCCCTTAATCCTAACCCGTACGCTAACACTAACCCGCGCCCTCACGCGTACGCTCCCCCTAAAGCATTGTGGTACCCTCCCCTGGACCCTAAACCGTCCCCATCCCCTAACCCTAACCCTAGCCCGAACCCTAACCCTAACCCTTCCCCGAATCCTGACCCTCACCCGTCCCCTAATCCTAACCCGTACGCTAACACTAACCCGCGCCCTGACGCGTACGCTCCCCCTAACGCGTTGTCGTACCCTCCCCTGGACCCTAAACCGTCCCCGTCCCCTAACCCTAACCCTAGCCCGAACTCTAACCCTAACCCTTCCCCGAAGCCTGACCCTCACCCGTCCCCTAATACTAACCCGTACGCTAACACTAACCCGCGCCCTCACAAGTACGTTCCCCCTAAAGCGTTGCCGTACCCTCCCCTGGACCCTAAACCGTCCCCGTTCCCTAACCCTAACCCTAGCCTGAACCCTAACCCTAAACATTCCCCGAAGCCTGACCCTCACCCGACCCCTAATCCTAACCCGTACGCTAACACTAACCCCTGCCCTCACACGTACGCTCCCCCAAAAGCGTTGTCATACCCTTCCATGGATCGTAAACCGTCCCCGTCCCCTAACCCTAACCCTAGCCCGAACCCTAACCCTAACACTTCCCCGAAGCCTGACCCTCACCCGTCCCCTAATCCTAACCCGTACGCTAACACTAACCCGCGCCCTCACGCGTACGCTCCCCCTAAAGCTTTGTCGTACCCTCCCCTGGACTCTAAACCGTCCCCGTCCCCTATCCCTAAGCCTAGACCGAATACTAACCCTAACCCTTCCCCGAAGCCAGACCCTCACACATCCCCTAATCCTAACCCGTACACTAACACTAACCCGCGCCCTCACTCGTACGCTCCCCCTAATGCGTTGTCGTACCCTCCCCTGGACCCTAAACCGTCCCCGTCCCCTAACCCGAACCCTAGCCCGAACCCTAACCCTAACCCTTCCCCAAAGCCTGACCCTCACCCGTCCCCTAATCCTAACCCGTACGCTAACACTAACCCGCGCCCTGATGCATACACTCCCCCTAAAGCGTTGTCGTACCCTCCCCTGGACCCTAAACCGTCCCCGTCCCCTAACCCTAACCCTAGCCCGAACCCTAACCCTATCCCTTCCCCGAAGCCTGACCCTCACCCGTCCCCTAATCCTAACCCGTACGCTAACACTAACCCGCGCCCTCACACGTACGCTCCCCCTAAAGCGTTGTCGTACCCTCCCGTGCACCCTAAACCGTCCCCGTCCCCTAACCCTAACCCTAGCCCGAACCCTAACCCTAACCCTTCCCCGAAGCCTGACCCTCAACCGTCCCCTAATCCTAACCCGTACGCTAACACTAATCCGCGCCCTCACACGTACGCTCCCCCTAAAGCGTTGTCGTACCCTCCCTTGGAGCCTAAACCGTCCCCGTCCCCTAACCCTAACCCTAGCCAGAACCCTAACCCTAACCCTTCCCCGAAGCCTGACCCTCACCCGTCCCCTAACCCTAACCCGTACGCTAACACTAACCCGCGCCCTGACACATACGCTCCCCCTAAAGCGTTGTCGTACCCTCCCCTGGACCCTAAACCGTCCCCGTTCCCTACCTAACCCTAACCTGAACCCTAACCCTAAACCTTCCCCGAAGCCTGACCCTCACCTGTCCCCTAATCCTAACCCGTACGCTAACACTAACCCGTGCCCTTACACGTACGCTCCCCCAAAAGCATTGTCATACCCTTCCCTCGACCGTAAACCGTCCCCGTCCCCTAACCCTAACCCTAGCCCGAACCCTACCCCTAACCCTTCCCCAAAGCCTGACCCTCACCCGTCCCCTAATCCTAACCCGTACGCTAACACTAACCCGCGCCCTCACACGTACGCTCCCCCTAAAGCGTTGTCGTACCCTCCCCTGGACCCTAAACCGTCCCTGTCCCCTAACCCTAACCCTAGCCCGAACCCTAACCCTAACCCTTCCCCGAAGCCTGACCCTCAACCGTCCCCTAATAGTCACTCGTACGCTAACACTAACCCGCTCCCTCACAAGTACGCTCCCCCTAAAGCGTTGTCGTACCCTCCCCTGGACCCTTAACCGTGTCCTTCCCCTAACCCTAACCCTAGCCCGTACCCTAACCCTAACCCTTCCCCGAATCCTGACACTCACCCGTCACCTAATCGTCACTCGTACGCTAACACTAACCCACGCCCTCACACGTACGCTCCCCCTAAAGATTTGTCGTACCCTTCCCTGGACCCTAAACCGTCCCCGACCCCTAACCCTAACCCTAGCCCGAACCCTAACCCTAACCCTTCCCCGAAGCCTGACACTCACCCGTCCCCTAATCCTAACCCGTACGCTAACACTAACCCGCGCCCTCACACGTATGCTCCCCCTAAAGCGTTGTCGTACCCTCCCCTGGACCCTAAACCGTCCCCGTCCCCTAACCCAAACCCTAGCCCGAACCCTAACCCTAACCCTTCCCCGAAGCCTGACCCTCACCCGTCCCCTAATCCTAACCCGTACGCTAACACTAACCCGCGCCCTCACACGTACGCTCCCCCTAAAGCGTTGTCGTACCCTCCCCTGGACCCTAAACCGTGTCCGTCCCCTAACCCTAACCCTAGCCCGAACCCTAACCCTAACCCTTCCCCGAAGCCTGACCCTCACCCGTCCCCTAATCCTAACCCGTACGCTAACACTAACCTGCGCCCTCACACATACGCTCCCCCTAAAGCGTTGTCGTACCCTCCCGTGGACCCTAAACCGTCCCCGTCCCCTAACCCTAACCCTAGCCCGAACCCTAACCCTAACCCTTCCCCGAAGCCTGACCCTCACCCGTCCCCTAATCCTAACACGTACGCTAACACTAACCTGCGCCCTCACGCGTACGCTCCCCCTAAAGCGTTGTCGTACCCTCACCTGGACCCTAAACCGTCCCCGTCCCCTAATCCTAACCCTAGCCCTAACCCTAACCATAAACCTTCCCCGAAGCCTGACCCTCACCCGTCCCCTAATAGTCACTCGTACGCTAACACTAACCCGCTCCCTCACAAGTACGCTCCCCCTAAAGCGTTGTCGTACCCTCCCCTGGACCCTTAACCGTGTCCTTCCCCTAACCCTAACCCTAGCCCGTACCCTAACCCTAACCCTTCCCCGAAGCCTGACACTCACCCGTCACCTAATCGTCACTCGTACGCTAACACTAACCCGCGCCCTCACACGTACGCTCCCCCTAAAGCTTTGTCGTACCCTTCCCTGGACCCTAAACCGTCCCCGACCCCTAACCCTAACCCTAGCCCGAACCCTAACCCTAACCCTTCCCCGAAGCCTGACACTCACCCGTCCCCTAATCCTAACCCGTACGCTAACACTAACCCGCGCCCTCACACGTATGCTCCCCCTAAAGCGTTGTCGTACCCTCCCCTGGACCCTAAACCGTCCCCGTCCCCTAACCCAAACCCTAGCCCGAACCCTAACCCTAACCCTTCCCCGAAGCCTGACCCTCACCCGTCCCCTAATCCTAACCCGTACGCTAACACTAACCCGCGCCCTCACACGTACGCTCCCCCTAAAGCATTGTCGTACCCTCCCCTGGACCCTAAACCGTCCCCGTCACCTAACCCTAACCCTAGCCCGAACCCTAATCCTAACCCTTCCCCGAAGCCTGACCCTCACCCGTCCCCTAATCCTAACCCGTACGCTAACACTAACCCGCGCCCTCACTCGTACGCTCCCCCGAAAGCGTTGTCGTACCCTCCCCTGGGCCCTAAACCGTCCCTGTCCCCTAACCCGAATCCTAGCCCGAACCCTAACCCTAACCCTTCCCCGAAGCCTGACCCTCACCCGCACCCTAATCCTAACCCGTACGCTAACACTAACCCGCGCCCTCACACGTACGCTCCCCCTAAAGCGTTGTCGTACCCTCCCCTGGACCCTAAACCGTCCCCGTCCCCTAACCCTAACCCTAGCCCGAACCCTAACCCTAACCCTTCCCCGAAGCCTGTCACTCACCCGTCCCCTAATCCTAACCCGTACGCTAACACTAACCCGCGCCCTCACACGTATGCTCCCCCTAAAGCGTTGTCGTACCCTCCCCTGGACCCTAAACCGTCCCCGTCCCCTAACCCTAACCCTAGCCCGAACCCTAACCCTAACCCTTCCCCGAAGCCTGAACCTCACCCGTCCCCTAATCCTAACCCGTACGCTAACATTAACCCACGCCCTCACGCGTACGCTCCCGCTAAAGTGTTGTCGTACCCTCCCCTGGACTCTAAACTGTCCCCGTCCCCTAACCCTAACCCTAGCCCGAACCCTAACCCTAACCCTTCCCCGAAGCCTGACCCTCACCCATCCCCTAGTCCTAACCCGTACACTAACACTAACCCGCGCCCTCACGCGTACGCTCCCCCTAATGCGTTGTCGTACCCTCCCCTGGACCCTAAACCGTCCCCGTCCCCAAACCCTAACCCTAGCCCGAACCCTAACCCTAACCCTTCCCCGAAGCCTGACCCTCACCCGTCCCCTAATACTAACCCGTACGCTAACACTAACCCATGCCCTCACGCGTACGCTCCCCCTAAAGAGTTGTCGTACCCTCCTCTGGACCCTAAACCGTCCACGTCCCCTAACCCTAACCCTAGCCCGAACCGTAACCCTAACCCTTCCCCGAAGCCTGACCCTCACGCGTCCCTTAATCCTAACCCGTACGCTAACACTAACCCGCGCCCTCACGCGTACGCTCCCCCTAAAGCATTGTGGTACGCTCCCCTGGACCCTAAGCCGTCCCCGTCCCCTAACCCTAACCCTAGCCCGAACCCTAACCCTAACCCTTCCCCGAAGCCTGACCCTCACTCGTCCCCTAATCCTAACCCGTACGCTAACACTAACCCGCGCCCTCACGCGTACGCTCCCCCTAAAGTGTTGTCGTACCCTCCCCTGGACTCTAAACCGTCCCCGTCCCCTAAACCTAATCCTAGCCCGAACCCTAACCCTAACCCTTCCCCGAAGCCTGACCCTCACCCGTCCCCTAATCCTAACACGTACGCTAACACTAACCTGCGCCCTCACGCGTACGCTCCCCCTAAAGCGTTGTCGTACCCTCCCCTGGACCCTAAACCGTCCCCGTCCCCTAATCCTAACCCTAGCCCTAACCCTAACCATAACCCTTCCCCGAAGCCTGACCCTCACCCGTCCCCTAATCCTAACCCGTATGCTAACACTAACCCATGCCCTCACGCGTACGCTCCCCCTAAAGCGTTGTCGTACCCTCCCCTGGACCCTAAACCGTCCCCGTCCCCTAACCCTAACCCTAGCCCGAACCCTAACCCTAACCCTTCCCCGAAGCCTGACCCTCACCCGTCCCCTAATACTAACCCGTACGCTAACACTAACCCGCGCCCTCACAAGTACGTTCCCCCTAAAGCGTTGCCGTACCCTCCCCTGGACCCTAAACCGTCCCCGTTCCCTAACCCTAACCCTAGCCTGAACCCTAACCCTAAACATTCCCCGAAGCCTGACCCTCACCCGTCCCCTAATCCTAACCCGTACGCTAACACTAACCCCTGCCCTCACACGTACGCTCCCCCAAAAGCGTTGTCATACCCTTCCCTGGATCGTAAACCGTCCCCGTCCCCTAACCCTAACCCTAGCCCGAACCCTAACCCTAACACTTCCCCGAAGCCTGACCCTCACCCGTCCCCTAATCCTAACCTGTACGCTAACACTAACCCGCGCCCTCACGCGTACGCTCCCCCTAAAGCTTTGTCGTACCCTCCCCTGGACTCTAAACCGTCCCCGTCCCCTATCCGTAACCCTAGACCGAATACTAACCCTAACCCTTCCCCGAAGCCAGACCCTCACACATCCCCTAATCCTAACCCGTACACTAACACTAAACCGCGCCCTCACTCGTACACTCCCCCTAATGCGTTGTCGTACCCTCCCCTGGACCCTAAACCGTCCCCGTCCCCTAACCCGAACCCTAGCCCGAACCCTAACCCTAACCCTTCCCCAAAGCCTGACCCTCACCCGTCCCCTAATCCTAACCCGTACGCTAACACTAACCCGCGCCCTGATGCATACACTCCCCCTAAAGCGTTGTCGTACCCTCCCCTGGACCCTAAACCGTCCCCGTCCCCTAACCCTAACCCTAGCCCGAACCCTAACCCTATCCCTTCCCCGAAGCCTGACCCTCACCCGTCCCCTAATCCTAACCCGTACGCTAACACTAACCCGCGCCCTCACACGTACGCTCCCCCTAAAGCGTTGTCGTACCCTCCCGTGCACCCTAAACCGTCCCCGTCCCCTAACCCTAACCCTAGCCCGAACCCTAACCCTAACCCTTCCCCGAAGCCTGACCCTCAACCGTCCCCTAATCCTAACCCGTACGCTAACACTAATCCGCGCCCTCACACGTACGCTCCCCCTAAAGCGTTGTCGTACCCTCCCTTGGAGCCTAAACCGTCCCCGTCCCCTAACCCTAACCCTAGCCAGAACCCTAACCCTAACCCTTCCCCGAAGCCTGACCCTCACCCGTCCCCTAACCCTAACCCGTACGCTAACACTAACCCGCGCCCTGACACATACGCTCCCCCTAAAGCGTTGCCGTACCCTCCCCTGGACCCTAAACCGTCCCCGTTCCCTACCTAACCCTAACCTGAACCCTAACCCTAAACCTTCCCCGAAGCCTGACCCTCACCTGTCCCCTAATCCTAACCCGTACGCTAACACTAACCCGTGCCCTTACACGTACGCTCCCCCAAAAGCGTTGTCATACCCTTCCCTCGACCGTAAACCGTCCCCGTCCCCTAACCCTAACCCTAGCCCGAACCCTACCCCTAACCCTTCCCCAAAGCCTGACCCTCACCCGTCCCCTAATCCTAACCCGTACGCTAACACTAACCCGCGCCCTCACACGTACGCTCCCCCTAAAGCGTTGTCGTACCCTCCCCTGGACCCTAAACCGTCCCTGTCCCCTAACCCTAACCCTAGCCCGAACCCTAACCCTAACCCTTCCCCGAAGCCTGACCCTCAACCGTCCCCTAATAGTCACTCGTACGCTAACACTAACCCGCTCCCTCACAAGTACGCTCCCCCTAAAGCGTTGTCGTACCCTCCCCTGGACCCTTAACCGTGTCCTTCCCCTAACCCTAACCCTAGCCCGTACCCTAACCCTAACCCTTCCCCGAAGCCTGACACTCACCCGTCACCTAATCGTCACTCGTACGCTAACACTAACCCGCGCCCTCACACGTACGCTCCCCCTAAAGCTTTGTCGTACCGTTCCCTGGACCCTAAACCGTCCCCGACCCCTAACCCTAACCCTAGCCCGAACCCTAACCCTAACCCTTCCCCGAAGCCTGACACTCACCCGTCCCCTAATCCTAACCCGTACGCTAACACTAACCCGCGCCCTCACACGTATGCTCCCCCTAAAGCGTTGTCGTACCCTCCCCTGGACCCTAAACCGTCCCCGTCCCCTAACCCAAACCCTAGCCCGAACCCTAACCCTAACCCTTCCCCGAAGCCTGACCCTCACCCGTCCCCTAATCCTAACCCGTACGCTAACACTAACCCGCGCCCTCACACGTACGCTCCCCCTAAAGCATTGTCGTACCCTCCCCTGGACCCTAAACCGTCCCCGTCACCTAACCCTAACCCTAGCCCGAACCCTAATCCTAACCCTTCCCCGAAGCCTGACCCTCACCCGTCCCCTAATCCTAACCCGTACGCTAACACTAACCCGCGCCCTCACGCGTACGCTCCACCTAAAGCGTTGTCGTACCCTCCCCTGGACCCTAAACCGTCCCCGTCCCCTAACCCTAACCCTAGCCCGAACCCTAACCCTAACCCTTCCCCGAAGCCTGACCCTCACCTGTCCCATAATCCTAACCCGTACGCTAACACTAATCCACGCCCTCACACGTACGCTCCCCCTAAAGCGTTGTCGTACCCTCCCCTGGACCCTAAACCGTCCCCGTCCCCTAACCCTAACCCTAGCCCGAACCCTAACCCTAACACTTCCCCGAAGCCTGACCCTCACCCGTCCCCTAATCCTAACCCGTACGCTAACACTAACCCGCGCCCTCACGCGTACGCTCCCCCTAAAGCTTTGTCGTACCCTCCCCTGGACTCTAAACCGTCCCCGTCCCCTATCCCTAAGCCTAGACCGAATACTAACCCTAACCCTTCCCCGAAGCCAGACCCTCACCCATCCCCTAATCCTAACCCGTACACTAACACTAACCCGCGCCCTCACTCGTACGCTCCCCCTAATGCGTTGTCGTACCCTCCCCTGGACCCTAAACCGTCCCCGTCCCCTAACCCGAACCCTAGCCCGAACCCTAACCCTAACCCTTCCCCAAAGCCTGACCCTCACCCGTCCCCTAATCCTAACCCGTACGCTAACACTAACCCGCGCCCTGATGCATACACTCCCCCTAAAGCGTTGTCGTACCCTCCCCTGGACCCTAAACCGTCCCCGTCCCCTAACCCTAACCCTAGCCCGAACCCTAACCCTATCCCTTCCCCGAAGCCTGACCCTCACCCGTCCCCTAATCCTAACCCGTACGCTAACACTAACCCGCGCCCTCACACGTACGCTCCCCCTAAAGCGTTGTCGTACCCTCCCGTGCACCCTAAACCGTCCCCGTCCCCTAACCCTAACCCTAGCCCGAACCCTAACCCTAACCCTTCCCCGAAGCCTGACCCTCAACCGTCGCCTAATCCTAACCCGTACGCTAACACTAATCCGCGCCCTCACACGTACGCTCCCCCTAAAGCGTTGTCGTACCCTCCCTTGGAGCCTAAACCGTCCCCGTCCCCTAACCCTAACCCTAGCCAGAACCCTAACCCTAACCCTTCCCCGAAGCCTGACCCTCACCCGTCCCCTAACCCTAACCCGTACGCTAACACTAACCCGCGCCCTGACACATACGCTCCCCCTAAAGCGTTGCCGTACCCTCCCCTGGACCCTAAACCGTCCCCGTTCCCTACCTAACCCTAACCTGAACCCTAACCCTAAACCTTCCCCGAAGCCTGACCCTCACCTGTCCCCTAATCCTAACCCGTACGCTAACACTAACCCGTGCCCTTACACGTACGCTCCCCCAAAAGCGTTGTCATACCCTTCCCTCGACCGTAAACCGTCCCCGTCCCCTAACCCTAACCCTAGCCCGAACCCTACCCCTAACCCTTCCCCAAAGCCTGACCCTCACCCGTCCCCTAATCCTAGCCCGTACGCTAACACTAACCCGCGCCCTCACACGTACGCTCCCCCTAAAGCGTTGTCGTACCCTCCCCTGGACCCTAAACCGTCCCTGTCCCCTAACCCTAACCCTAGCCCGAACCCTAACCCTAACCCTTCCCCGAAGCCTGACCCTCAACCGTCCCCTAATAGTCACTCGTACGCTAACACTAACCCGCTCCCTCACAAGTACGCTCCCCCTAAAGCGTTGTCGTACCCTCCCCTGGACCCTTAACCGTGTCCTTCCCCTAACCCTAACCCTAGCCCGTACCCTAACCCTAACCCTTCCCCGAATCCTGACACTCACCCGTCACCTAATCGTCACTCGTACGCTAACACTAACCCACGCCCTCACACGTACGCTCCCCCTAAAGCTTTGTCGTACCCTTCCCTGGACCCTAAACCGTCCCCGACCCCTAACCCTAACCCTAGCCCGAACCCTAACCCTAACCCTTCCCCGAAGCCTGACACTCACCCGTCCCCTAATCCTAACCCGTACGCTAACACTAACCCGCGCCCTCACACGTATGCTCCCCCTAAAGCGTTGTCGTACCCTCCCCTGGACCCTAAACCGTCCCCGTCCCCTAACCCAAACCCTAGCCCGAACCCTAACCCTAACCCTTCCCCGAAGCCTGACCCTCACCCGTCCCCTAATCCTAACCCGTACGCTAACACTAACCCGCGCCCTCACACGTACGCTCCCCCTAAAGCGTTGTCGTACCCTCCCCTGGACCCTAAACCGTGTCCGTCCCCTAACCCTAACCCTAGCCCGAACCCTAACCCTAACCCTTCCCCGAAGCCTGACCCTCACCCGTCCCCTAATCCTAACCCGTACGCTAACACTAACCTGCGCCCTCACACATACGCTCCCCCTAAAGCGTTGTCGTACCCTCCCGTGGACCCTAAACCGTCCCCGTCCCCTAACCCTAACCCTAGCCCGAACCCTAACCCTAACCCTTCCCCGAAGCCTGACCCTCACCCGTCCCCTAATCCTAACACGTACGCTAACACTAACCTGCGCCCTCACGCGTACGCTCCCCCTAAAGCGTTGTCGTACCCTCACCTGGACCCTAAACCGTCCCCGTCCCCTAATCCTAACCCTAGCCCTAACCCTAACCATAACCCTTCCCCGAAGCCTGACCCTCACCCGTCCCCTAATAGTCACTCGTACGCTAACACTAACCCGCTCCCTCACAAGTACGCTCCCCCTAAAGCGTTGTCGTACCCTCCCCTGGACCCTTAACCGTGTCCTTCCCCTAACCCTAACCCTAGCCCGTACCCTAACCCTAACCCTTCCCCGAAGCCTGACACTCACCCGTCACCTAATCGTCACTCGTACGCTAACACTAACCCGCGCCCTCACACGTACGCTCCCCCTAAAGCTTTGTCGTACCCTTCCCTGGACCCTAAACCGTCCCCGACCCCTAACCCTAACCCTAGCCCGAACCCTAACCCTAACCCTTCCCCGAAGCCTGACACTCACCCGTCCCCTAATCCTAACCCGTACGCTAACACTAACCCGCGCCCTCACACGTATGCTCCCCCTAAAGCGTTGTCGTACCCTCCCCTGGACCCTAAACCGTCCCCGTCCCCTAACCCAAACCCTAGCCCGAACCCTAACCCTAACCCTTCCCCGAAGCCTGACCCTCACCCGTCCCCTAATCCTAACCCGTACGCTAACACTAACCCGCGCCCTCACACGTACGCTCCCCCTAAAGCATTGTCGTACCCTCCCCTGGACCCTAAACCGTCCCCGTCACCTAACCCTAACCCTAGCCCGAACCCTAATCCTAACCCTTCCCCGAAGCCTGACCCTCACCCGTCCCCTAATCCTAACCCGTACGGTAACACTAACCCGCGCCCTCACTCGTACGCTCCCCCTAAAGCGTTGTCGTACCCTCCCCTGGGCCCTAAACCGTCCCCGTCCCCTAACCCGAATCCTAGCCCGAACCCTAACCCTAACCCTTCCCCGAAGCCTGACCCTCACCCGCACCCTAATCCTAACCCGTACGCTAACACTAACCCGCGCCCTCACACGTACGCTCCCCCTAAAGCGTTGTCGTACCCTCCCCTGGACCCTAAACCGTCCCCGTCCCCTAACCCTAACCCTAGCCCGAACCCTAACCCTAACCCTTCCCCGAAGCCTGTCACTCACCCGTCCCCTAATCCTAACCCGTACGCTAACACTAACCCGCGCCCTCACACGTATGCTCCCCCTAAAGCGTTGTCGTACCCTCCCCTGGACCCTAAACCGTCCCCGTCCCCTAACCCTAACCCTAGCCCGAACCCTAACCCTAACCCTTCCCCGAAGCCTGACCCTCACCCGTCCCCTAATCCTAACCCGTACGCTAACATTAACCCACGCCCTCACGCGTACGCTCCCGCTAAAGTGTTGTCGTACCCTCCCCTGGACTCTAAACTGTCCCCGTCCCCTAACCCTAACCCTAGCCCGAACCCTAACCCTAACCCTTCCCCGAAGCCTGACCCTCACCCATCCCCTAGTCCTAACCCGTACACTAACACTAACCCGCGCCCTCACGCGTACGCTCCCCCTAATGCGTTGTCGTACCCTCCCCTGGACCCTAAACCGTCCCCGTCCCCAAACCCCAACCCTAGCCCGAACCCTAACCCTAACCCTTCCCCGAAGCCTGACCCTCACCCGTCCCCTAATCCTAACCCGTACGCTAACACTAACCCGCGCCCTCACACGTACGCTCCCCCTAAAGCATTGCCGTACCCTCCCCTGGACCCTAAACCGTCCCCGTTCCCTAACCCTAACCCTAGCCTGAACCCTAAACCTAAACCTTCCCCGAAGCCTGACCCTCACCCGTCCCCTAATCCTAACCCGTACGCTAACACTAACCTGCGCCCTCACGCGTACGCTCCCCCTAAAGCGTTGTCGTACCCTCCCCTGGACCCTAAACCGTCCCCGTCCCCTAATCCTAACCCTAGCCCTAACCCTAACCATAACCCTTCCCCGAAGCCTGACCCTCAGCCGTCCCCTAATCCTAACCCGTACGCTAACACTAACCCATGCCCTCACGCGTACGCTCCCCCTAAAGAGTTGTCGTACCCTCCTCTGGACCCTAAACCGTCCACGTCCCCTAACCCTAACCCTAGCCCGAACCGTAACCCTAACCCTTCCCCGAAGCCTGACCCTCACGCGTCCCTTAATCCTAACCCGTACGCTAACACTAACCCGCGCCCTCACGCGTACGCTCCCCCTAAAGCATTGTGGTACGCTCCCCTGGACCCTAAGCCGTCCCCGTCCCCTAACCCTAACCCTAGCCCGAACCCTAACCCTAACCCTTCCCCGAAGCCTGACCCTCACTCGTCCCCTAATCCTAACCCGTACGCTAACACTAACCCGCGCCCTCACGCGTACGCTCCCCCTAAAGTGTTGTCGTACCCTCCCCTGGACTCTAAACCGTCCCCGTCCCCTAAACCTAATCCTAGCCCGAACCCTAACCCTAACCCTTCCCCGAAGCCTGACCCTCACCCGTCCCCTAATCCTAACACGTACGCTAACACTAACCTGCGCCCTCACGCGTACGCTCCCCCTAAAGCGTTGTCGTACCCTCCCCTGGACCCTAAACCGTCCCCGTCCCCTAATCCTAACCCTAGCCCTAACCCTAACCATAACCCTTCCCCGAAGCCTGACCCTCACCCGTCCCCTAATCCTAACCCGTATGCTAACACTAACCCATGCCCTCACGCGTACGCTCCCCCTAAAGCGTTGTCGTACCCTCCCCTGGACCCTAAACCGTCCCCTTCCCCTAACCCTAACCCTAGCCCGAACCCTAACCCTAACCCTTCCCCGAAGCCTGACCCTCACCCGTCCCCTAATACTAACCCGTACGCTAACACTAACCCGCGCCCTCACAAGTACGTTCCCCCTAAAGCGTTGCCGTACCCTCCCCTGGACCCTAAACCGTCCCCGTTCCCTAACCCTAACCCTAGCCTGAACCCTAACACTAAACATTCCCCGAAGCCTGACCCTCACCCGTCCCCTAATCCTAACCCGTACGCTAACACTAACCCCTGCCCTCACACGTACGCTCCCCCAAAAGCGTTGTCATACCCTTCCCTGGATCGTAAACCGTCCCCGTCCCCTAACCCTAACCCTAGCCCGAACCGTAACCCTAACACTTCCCCGAAGCCTGACCCTCACCCGTCCCCTAATCCTAACCTGTACGCTAACACTAACCCGCGCCCTCACGCGTACGCTCCCCCTAAAGCTTTGTCGTACCCTCCCCTGGACTCTAAACCGTCCCCGTCCCCTATCCGTAACCCTAGACCGAATACTAACCCTAACCCTTCCCCGAAGCCAGACCCTCACACATCCCCTAATCCTAACCCGTACACTAACACTAAACCGCGCCCTCACTCGTACACTCCCCCTAATGCGTTGTCGTACCCTCCCCTGGACCCTAAACCGTCCCCGTCCCCTAACCCGAACCCTAGCCCGAACCCTAACCCTAAACCTTCCCCAAAGCCTGACCCTCACCCGTCCCCTAATCCTAACGCGTACGCTAACACTAACCCGCGCCCTGATGCATACACTCCCCCTAAAGCGTTGTCGTACCCTCCCCTGGACCCTAAACCGTCCCCGTCCCCTAACCCTAACCCTAGCCCGAACCCTAACCCTATCCCTTCCCCGAAGCCTGACCCTCACCCGTCCCCTAATCCTAACCCGTACGCTAACACTAACCCGCGCCCTCACACGTACGCTCCCCCTAAAGCGTTGTCGTACCCTCCCGTGCACCCTAAACCGTCCCCGTCCCCTAACCCTAACCCTAGCCCGAACCCTAACCCTAACCCTTCCCCGAAGCCTGACCCTCAACCGTCCCCTAATCCTAACCCGTACGCTAACACTAATCCGCGCCCTCACACGTACGCTCCCCCTAAAGCGTTGTCGTACCCTCCCTTGGAGCCTAAACCGTCCCCGTCCCCTAACCCTAACCCTAGCCAGAACCCTAACCCTAACCCTTCCCCGAAGCCTGACCCTCACCCGTCCCCTAACCCTAACCCGTACGCTAACACTAACCCGCGCCCTGACACATACGCTCCCCCTAAAGCGTTGCCGTACCCTCCCCTGGACCCTAAACCGTCCCCGTTCCCTACCTAACCCTAACCTGAACCCTAACCCTAAACCTTCCCCGAAGCCTGACCCTCACCTGTCCCCTAATCCTAACCCGTACGCTAACACTAACCCGTGCCCTTACACGTACGCTCCCCCAAAAGCGTTGTCATACCCTTCCCTCGACCGTAAACCATCCCCGTCCCCTAACCCTAACCCTAGCCCGAACCCTACCCCTAACCCTTCCCCAAAGCCTGACCCTCACCCGTCCCCTAATCCTAACCCGTACGCTAACACTAACCCGCGCCCTCACACGTACGCTCCCCCTAAAGCGTTGTCGTACCCTCCCCTGGACCCTAAACCGTCCCTGTCCCCTAACCCTAACCCTAGCCCGAACCCTAACCCTAACACTTCCCCGAAGCCTGACCCTCAACCGTCCCCTAATAGTCACTCGTACGCTAACACTAACCCGCTCCCTCACAAGTACGCTCCCCCTAAAGCGTTGTCGTACCCTCCCCTGGACCCTTAACCGTGTCCTTCCCCTAACCCTAACCCTAGCCCGTACCCTAACCCTAACCCTTCCCCGAAGCCTGACACTCACCCGTCACCTAATCGTCACTCGTACGCTAACACTAACCCGCGCCCTCACACGTACGCTCCCCCTAAAGCTTTGTCGTACCCTTCCCTGGACCCTAAACCGTCCCCGACCCCTAACCCTAACCCTAGCCCGAACCCTAACCCTAACCCTTCCCCGAAGCCTGACACTCACCCGTCCCCTAATCCTAACCCGTACGCTAACACTAACCCGCGCCCTCACACGTATGCTCCCCCTAAAGCGTTGTCGTACCCTCCCCTGGACCCTAAACCGTCCCCGTCCCCTAACCCAAACCCTAGCCCGAACCCTAACCCTAACCCTTCCCCGAAGCCTGACCCTCACCCGTCCCCTAATCCTAACCCGTACGCTAACACTAACCCGCGCCCTCACACGTACGCTCCCCCTAAAGCATTGTCGTACCCTCCCCTGGACCCTAAACCGTCCCCGTCACCTAACCCTAACCCTAGCCCGAACCCTAATCCTAACCCTTCCCCGAAGCCTGACCCTCACCCGTCCCCTAATCCTAACCCGTACGCTAACACTAACACGCGCCCTCACGCGTACGCTCCACCTAAAGCGTTGTCGTACCCTCCCCTGGACCCTAAACCGTCCCCGTCCCCTAACCCTAACCCTAGCCCGAACCCTAACCCTAACCCTTCCCCGAAGCCTGACCCTCACCTGTCCCATAATCCTAACCCGTACGCTAACACTAATCCACGCCCTCACACGTACGCTCCCCCTAAAGCGTTGTCGTACCCTCCCCTGGACCCTAAACCGTCCCCGTCCCCTAACCCTAACCCTAGCCCGAACCCTAACCCTAACACTTCCCCAAAGCCTGACCCTCACCCGTCCCCAAATCCTAACCCGTACGCTAACACTAACCCGCGCCCTCACTCGTACGCTACCCCTAAAGCGTTGTCGTACCCTCCCCTGGGCCCTAAACCGTCCCCGTCCCCTAACCCGAATCCTAGCCCGAACCCTAACCCTAACCCTTCCCCGAAGCCTGACCCTCACCCGTACCCTAATCCTAACCCGTACGCTAACACTAACCCGCGCCCTCACACGTACGCTCCCCCTAAAGCGTTGTCGTACCCTCCCCTGGACCCTAAACCGTCCCCGTCCCCTAACCCTAACCCTAGCCCGAACCCTAACCCTAACCCTTCCCCGAAGCCTGACACTCACCCGTCCCCTAATCCTAACCCGTACGCTAACACTAACCCGCGCCCTCACACGTATGCTCCCCCTAAAGCGTTGTCGTACCCTCCCCTGGACCCTAAACCGTCCCCGTCCCCTAACCCTAACCCTAGCCCGAACCCTAACCCTAACCCTTCCCCGAAGCCTGACCCTCACCCGTCCCCTAATCCTAACCCGTACGCTAACACTAACCCGCGCCCTCACACGTACGCTCCCCCTAAAGCATTGTCGTACCCTCCCCTGGACCCTAAACCGTCCCCGTCACCTAACCCTAACCCTAGCACGAACCCTAATCCTAACCCTTCCCTGAAGCCTGACCCTCACCCGTCCCCTAATCCTAACCCGTACGCTAACACTAACCCGCGCCCTGACGCGTACGCTCCCCCTAAAGCGTTGTCGTACCCTCCCCTGGACCCTAAACCGTCCCCGTCCCCTAACACTAACCCTAGCCCGAACCCTAACCCTAACCCTTCCCCGAAGCCTGACCCTCACCCGTCCCCTAATCCTAACCCGTACGGTAACACTAACCCACGCCTTCATGCGTACGCTCCCCCTAAAGCGTTGTGGTACCCTCCCCTGGACCCTAAACCGTCCCCGTCCCCTAACCCTAACCCTAGCCCGAACCCTAACCCTAACCCGTCCCCGAAGCCTGACCCTCACCCGTCCCCTAATCGTCACTCGTACGCTAACACTAACCCGCGCCCTCACACGTACGCTCCCCCTAAAGCGTTGTCGTACCCTCCCCTGGACCCTAAACCGTGTCCGTCCCCTAACCCTAACCCTAGCCCGAACCCTAACCCTAACCCTTCCCCGAAGCCTGACACTCACCCGTCCCCTAATCCTAACCCGTACGCTAACACTAACCTGCGCCCTCACACATACGCTCCCCCTAAAGCGTTGTCGTACCCTCCCGTGGACCCTAAACCGTCCCCGTCCCCTAACCCTAACCCTAGCCCGAACCCTAACCCTAACCCTTCCCCGAAGCCTGACCCTCACTCGTCCCCTAATCCTAACCCGTACGCTAACACTAACCCGCGCCCTCACGCGTACGCTCCCCCTAAAGCGTTGTCGTACCCTCCCCTGGACCCTAAACTGTCCCCGTCCCCTAATCCTAACCCTAGCCCTGACCCTAACCCTAACCCTTCCCCGAAGCCTGACCCTCACCCGTCCCCTAATCCTAACACGTACGCTAACACTAACCTGCGCCCTCACGCATACGCTCCCCCTAAAGCGTTGTCGTACCCTCCCCTGGACCCTAAACCGTCCCCGTCCCCTAATCCTAACCCTAGCCCTAACCCTAACCATAACCCTTCCCCGAAGCCTGACCCTCACCCGTCCCTTAATCCTAACCCGTACGCTAACACTAACCCGCGCCCTCACGCGTACGCTCCCCCTAAAGCATTGTGGTACCCTCCCCTGGACCCTAAACCGTCCCCATCCCCTAACCCTAACCCTAGCCCGAACCCTAACCCTAACCCTTCCCCGAATCCTGACCCTCACCCGTCCCCTAATCCTAACCCGTACGCTAACACTAAACCGCGCCCTGACGCGTAAGCTCCCCCTAAAGCGTTGTCGTACCCTCCCCTGGACCCTAAACCGTCCCCGTCCCCTAACCCTAACCCTAGCCCGAACCCTAACCCTAACCCTTCCTCGAAGCCTGACCCTCACCCGTCCCCTAATCCTAACCCGTATGCTAACACTAACCCATGCCCTCACAAGTACGTTCCCCCTAAAGCGTTGCCGTACCCTCCCCTGGACCCTAAACCGTCCCCATTCCCTAACCCTAATCCTAGCCTGAACCCTAACCCTAAACATTCCCCGAAGCCTGAACCTCACCCGTCCCCTAATCCTAACCCGTACGCTAACACTAACCCCTGCCCTCACACGTACGCTCCCCCAAAAGCGTTGTCATACCCTTCCCTGGATCGTAAACCGTCCCCGTCCCCTAACCCTAACCCTAGCCCGAACCCTAACCCTAACCCTTCCCCGAAGCCTGACCCTCACCCGTCCCCTAATCCTAACCCGTACGCTAACACTAACCCGCGCCCTCACGCGTACGCTCCCCCTAAAGCTTTGTCGTACCCTCCCCTGGACTCTAAACCGTCCCCGTCCCCTATCCCTAACCCTAGACCGAATCCTAACCCTAACCCTTCCCCGAAGCCAGACCCTCACCCATCCCCTAATCCTAACCCGTACACTAACACTAACCCGCGCCCTCACTCGTACGCTCCCCCAATGCGTTGTCGTACCCTCCCCTGGACCCTAAACCGTCCCCGTCCCCTAACCCGAACCCTAGCCCTAACCCTAACCCTAACCCTTCCCCGAAGCCTGACCCTCACCCGTCCCCTAATCCTAACCCGTACGCTGACACTAACCTGCGCCCTGATGCGTACACTCCCCCTAAAGCGTTGTCGTACCCTCCCCTGGACCCTAAACCGTGTCCGTCCCCTAACCCTAACCCTAGCCCGAACCCTAACCCTATCCCTTCCCCGAAGCCTGACCCTCACCCGTCCCCTAATCCTAACCCGTACGCTAACACTAACCCGCGCCCTCACACGTACGCTCCCCCTAAAGCGTTGTCGTACCCTCCCGTGCACCCTAAACCGTCCCCGTCCCCTAACCCTAAACCTAGCCCGAACCCTAACCCTAACCCTTCCCCGAAGCCTGACCCTCAACCGTCCCCTAATCCTAACCCGTACGCTAACACTAATCCGCGCCCTCACACGTACGCTCCCCCTAAAGCGTTGTCGTACCCTCCCTTGGAGCCTAAACCGTCCCCGTCCCCTAACCCTAACCCTAGCCAGAACCCTAACCCTAACCCTTCCCCGAAGCCTGACCCTCACCCGTCCCCTAACCCTAACCCGTACGCTAACACTAACCCGCGCCCTGACACATACGCTCCCCCTAAAGCGTTGCCGTACCCTCCCCTGGACCCTAAACCGTCCCCGTTCCCTACCTAACCCTAACCTGAACCCTAACCCTAAACCTTCCCCGAAGCCTGACCCTCACCTGTCCCCTAATCCTAACCCGTACGCTAACACTAACCCGTGCCCTCACACGTACGCTCCCCCAAAAGCGTTGTCATACCCTTCCCTCGACCGTAAACCGTCCCCGTCCCCTAACCCTAACCCTAGCCCGAACCCTACCCCTAACCCTTCCCCAAAGCCTGACCCTCACCCGTCCCCTAATCCTAACCCGTACGCTAACACTAACCCGCGCCCTCACACGTACGCTCCCCCAAAAGCGTTGTCGTACCCTCCCCTGGACCCTAAACCGTCCCCGTCCCCTAACCCTAACCCTAGCCCGAACCCTAACCCTAACCCTTCCCCGAAGCCTGACCCTCAACCGTCCCCTAATAGTCACTCGTACGCTAACACTAACCCGCTCCCTCACAAGTACGCTCCCCCTAAAGCGTTGTCGTACCCTCCCCTGGACCCTTAACCGTGTCCTTCCCCTAACCCTAACCCTAGCCCGTACCCTAACCCTAACCCTTCCCCGAAGCCTGACACTCACCCGTCCCCTAATCGTCACTCGTACGCTAACACTAACCCGCGCCCTCACACGTACGCTCCCCCTAAAGCGTTGTCGTACCCTTCCCTGGACCCTAAACCGTCCCCGACCCCTAACCCTAACCCTAGCCCGAACCCTAACCCTAACCCTTCCCCGAAGCCTGACACTCACCCGTCCCCTAATCCTAACCCGTACGCTAACACTAACCCGTGCCCTCACACGTATGCTCCTCCTAAAGCGTTGTCGTACCCTCCCCTGGACCCTAAACCGTCCCCGTCCCCTAACCCTAACCCTAGCCCGAACCCTAACCCTAACCCTTCCCCGAAGCCTGACCCTCACCCGTCCCCTAATCCTAACCCGTACGCTAACACTAACCCGCGCCCTCACACGTACGCTCCCCCTAAAGCATTGTCGTACACTCCCCTGGACCCTAAACCGTCCCCGTCACCTAACCCTTACCCTAGCCCGAACCCTAATCCTAACCCTTCCCCGAAGCCTGACCCTCACCCGTCCCCTAATCCTAACCCGTACGCTAACACTAACCCGCGCCCTCACGCGTACGCTCCACCTAAAGCGTTGTCGTACCCTCCCCTGGACCCTAAACCGTCCCCGTCCCCTAACCCTAACCCTAGTCCGAACCCTAACCCTAACCCTTCCCCGAAGCCTGACCCTCAACCGTCCCCTAATAGTCACTCGTACGCTAACACTAACCCGCTCCCTCACAAGTACGCTCCCCCTAAAGCGTTGTCGTACCCTCCCCTGGACCCTTAACCGTGTCCTTCCCCTAACCCTAACCCTAGCCCGTACCCTAACCCTAACCCTTCCCCGAAGCCTGACACTCACCCGTCCCCTAATCGTCACTCGTACGCTAACACTAACCCGCGCCCTCACACGTACGCTCCCCCTAAAGCGTTGTCGTACCCTTCCCTGGACCCTAAACCGTCCCCGACCCCTAACCCTAACCCTAGCCCGAACCCTAACCCTAACCCTTCCCCGAAGCCTGACACTCACCCGTCCCCTAATCCTAACCCGTACGCTAACACTAACCCGCGCCCTCACACGTATGCTCCTCCTAAAGCGTTGTCGTACCCTCCCCTGGACCCTAAACCGTCCCCGTCCCCTAACCCTAACCCTAGCCCGAACCCTAACCCTAACCCTTCCCCGAAGCCTGACCCTCACACGTCCCCTAATCCTAACCCGTACGCTAACACTAACCCGCGCCCTCACACGTACGCTCCCCCTAAAGCATTGTCGTACACTCCCCTGGACCCTAAACCGTCCCCGTCACCTAACCCTAACCCTAGCCCGAACCCTAATCCTAACCCTTCCCCGAAGCCTGACCCTCACCCGTCCCCTAATCCTAACCCGTACGCTAACACTAACCCGCGCCCTCACGCGTACGCTCCACCTAAAGCGTTGTCGTACCCTCCCCTGGACCCTAAACCGTCCCCGTCCCCTAACCCTAACCCTAGCCCGAACCCTAACCCTAACCCTTCCCTGAAGCCTGACCCTCACCCGTCCCCTAATCCTAACCAGTACGCTAACACTAACCCGCGCCCTCACACGTACGCTCTCCCTAAAGCGTTGTCGTACCCTCCCCTTGACTTAAACCGTCCCCGTCCCCTAACCCTAACCCTAGCCCGAACCCTAACCATAACCCTTCCCCGAAGCCTGACCCTCACCCGTCCCCTAATCCTAACCCGTACGCTAACACTAACCCGCGCCCTCACACGTACGCTCCCCCTAAAGCGTTGTCGTACCCTCCCCTGGACCCTAAACCGTCCCCGTCCCCTAACCCTAACCCTAGCCCGAACCCTAACCCTAACCCTTCCCCGAAGCCTGACACTCACCCGTCCCCTAATCCTAACCCGTACGCTAACACTAACCCGCGCCCTCACACGTATGCTCCCCCTAAAGCGTTGTCGTACCCTCCCCTGGACCCTAAACCGTCCCCGTCCCCTAACCCTAACCCTAGCCCGAACCCTAACCCTAACCCTTCCCCGAAGCCTGACCCTCACCCGTCCCCTAATCCTAACCCGTACGCTAACACTAACCCGCGCCCTCACACGTACGCTCCCCCTAAAGCATTGTCGTACCCTCCCCTGGACCCTAAACCGTCCCCGTCACCTAACCCTAACCCTAGCACGAACCCTAATCCTAACCCTTCCCTGAAGCCTGACCCTCACCCGTCCCCTAATCCTAACCCGTACGCTAACACTAACCCATGCCCTCACGCGTACGCTCCCCCTAAAGCGTTGTCGTACCCTCCCCTGGACCCTAAACCGTCCCCGTCCCCTAACACTAACCCTAGCCCGAACCCTAACCCTAACCCTTCCCCGAAGCCTGACCCTCACCCGTCCCCTAATCCTAACCCGTACGCTAACACTAACCCGCGCCCTCACGCGTACGCTCCCCCTAAAGCTTTGTCGTACCCTCCCCTGGACTCTAAACCGTCCCCGTCCCCTATCCCTAACCCTAGACCGAATCCTAACCCTAACCCTTCCCCGAAGCCAGACCCTCACCCATCCCCTAATCCTAACCCGTACACTAACACTAACCCGCGCCCTCACTCGTACGCTCCCCCTAATGCGTTGTCGTACCCTCCCGTGGACCCTAAACCGTCCCCGTCCCCTAACCCTAACCCTAGCCCGAACCCTAACCCTAACACTTCCCCGAAGCCTGACCCTCACCCATCCCCTAATCCTAACCCGTACGCTAACACTAACCCGCGCCCACACACGTACGCTCCTCCTAAAGCCTTGTCGTACCCTCCCCTGGACCCTAAACCGTCCCCGTCCCCTAACCCTATCCCTAGCCCGAACCCTAACCCTAACAATTCCCCGAAGCCTGACCCTCACCCGTCCCCTAATCCTAAACCGTACGCTAACACTAACCCGCGCCCTCACACGTACGCTCCCCGTAAAGCGTTGTCGTACACTTCCCTGGACCCTAAGCCGTCCCCGTCCCCTAACCCTAACCCTAGCCCGAACCCTAACCCTAACCCTTCCCCGAAGCCTGACCCTCACCCGTCCCCTAATCCTAACCCGTACGCTAACACTAACCCGCGCCCTCACACGTACGCTCCCCGTAAAGCGTTGTCGTACCCTCCCCTGGACCGTAAACCGTCCCCGTCCCCTAACCCTAACCCTAGCCCGAACCCTAACCCTAACCCTTCCCCGAAGCCTGACCCTCACCCGTCCCCTAATCCTAAACCGTACGCTAACACTAACCCGCGCCCTCACACGTACGCTCCCCCTAAAACGTTGTCGTACCCTCCCCTGGACCCTAAACCGTCCCCGTCCCCTAACCCTAACCCTAGCCCGAACCCTAACCCTAACCCTTCCCCGAAGCCTGACCCTCACCCGTCCCCTAATCCTAACCCGTACGCTAACACTAACCCGCGCCCTCACACGTACGCTCCCCCTAAAGCATTGTCGTACCCTCCCCTGGACCCTAAACCGTCCCCGTCACCTAACCCTAACCCTAGCACGAACCCTAATCCTAACCCTTCCCTGAAGCCTGACCCTCACCCGTCCCCTAATCCTAACCCGTACGCTAACACTAACCCGCGCCCTGACGCGTACGCTCCCCCTAAAGCGTTGTCGTACCCTCCCCTGGACCCTAAACCGTCCCCGTCCCCTAACACTAACCCTAGCCCGAACCCTAACCCTAACCCTTCCCCGAAGCCTGACCCTCACCCGTCCCCTAATCCTAACCCGTACGCTAACACTAACCCACGCCTTCATGCGTACGCTCCCCCTAAAGCGTTGTGGTACCCTCCCCTGGACCCTAAACCGTCCCCGTCCCCTAACCCTAACCCTAGCCCGAACCCTAACCCTAACCCGTCCCCGAAGCCTGACACTCACCCGTCCCCTAATCGTCACTCGTACGCTAACACTAACCCGCGCCCTCACACGTACGCTCCCCCTAAAGCGTTGTCGTACCCTCCCCTGGACCCTAAACCGTGTCCGTCCCCTAACCCTAACCCTAGCCCGAACCCTAACCCTAACCCTTCCCCGAAGCCTGACCCTCACCCGTCCCCTAATCCTAACCCGTACGCTAACACTAACCTGCGCCCTCACACATACGCTCCCCCTAAAGCGTTGTCGTACCCTCCCGTGGACCCTAAACCGTCCCCGTCCCCTAACCCTAACCCTAGCCCGAACCCTAACCCTAACCCTTCCCCGAAGCCTGACCCTCACCCGTCCCCTAATCCTAACCCGTACGCTAACACTAACCCACGCCCTCACAAGTACGTTCCCCCTAAAGCGTTGCCGTACCCTCCCCTGGACCCTAAACCGTCCCCGTTCCCTAACCCTAACCCTAGCCTGAACCCTAACCCTAAACATTCCCCGAAGCCTGACCCTCACCCGTCCCCTAATCCTAACCCGTACGCTACCACTAACCCCTGCCCTCACACGTACGCTCCCCCAAAAGCGTTGTCATACCCTTCCCTGGATCGTAAACCGTCCCCGTCCCCTAACCCTAACCCTAGCCCGAACCCTAACCCTAACCCTTCCCCGAAGCCTGACCCTCACCCGTCCCCTAATCCTAACCCGTACGCTAACACTAACCCGCGCCCTCACGCGTACGCTCCCCCTAAAGCTTTGTCGTACCCTCCCCTGGACTCTAAACCGTCCCCGTCCCCTATCCCTAACCCTAGACCGAATCCTAACCCTAACCCTTCCCCGAAGCCAGACCCACACCCATCCCCTAATCCTAACCCGTACACTAACACTAACCCGCGCCCTCACTCGTACGCTCCCCCTAATGCGTTGTCGTACCCTCCCCTGGACCCTAAACCGTCCCCGTCCCCTAACCCGAACCCTAGCCCGAACCCTAACCCTAACCCTTCCCCGAAGCCTGACCCTCACCCGTCCCCTAATCCTAACCCGTACGCTGACACTAACCCGCGCCCTGATGCGTACACTCCCCCTAAAGCGTTGTCGTACCCTCCCCTGGACCCTAAACCGTCCCCGTCCCCTAACCCTAACCCTAGCCCGAACCCTAACCCTATCCCTTCCCCGAAGCCTGACCCTCACCCGTCCCCTAATCCTAACCCGTACGCTAACACTAACCCGCGCCCTCACACGTACGCTCCCCCTAAAGCGTTGTCGTACCCTCCCGTGCACCCTAAACCGTCCCCGTCCCCTAACCCTAAACCTAGCCCGAACCCTAACCCTAACCCTTCCCCGAAGCCTGACCCTCAACCGTCCCCTAATCCTAACCCGTACGCTAACACTAATCCGCGCCCTCACACGTACGCTCCCCCTAAAGCGTTGTCGTACCCTCCCTTGGAGCCTAAACCGTCCCCGTCCCCTAACCCTAACCCTAGCCAGAACCCTAACCCTAACCCTTCCCCGAAGCCTTACCCTCACCCGTCCCCTAACCCTAACCCGTACGCTAACACTAACCCGCGCCCTGACACATATGCTCCCCCTAAAGCGTTGCCGTACCCTCCCCTGGACCCTAAACCGTCCCCGTTCCCAACCTAACCCTAACCTGAACCCTAACCCTAAACCTTCCCCGAAGCCTGACCCTCACCTGTCCCCTAATCCTAACCCGTACGCTAACACTAACCCGTGCCCTCACACGTACGCTCCCCCAAAAGCGTTGTCATACCCTTCCCTCGACCGTAAACCGTCCCCGTCCCCTAACCCTAACCCTAGCCCGAACCCTACCCCTAACCCTTCCCCAAAGCCTGACCCTCACCCGTCCCCTAATCCTAACCCGTACGCTAACACTAACCCGCGCCCTCACACGTACGCTCCCCCTAAAGCGTTGTCGTACCCTCCCCTGGACCCTTAACCGTGTCCTTCCCCTAACCCTAACCCTAGCCCGTACCCTAACCCTAACCCTTCCCCGAAGCCTGACACTCACCCGTCCCCTAATCGTCACTGGTACGCTAACACTAACCCGCGCCCTCACACGTACGCTCTCCCTAAAGCGTTGTCGTACCCTCCCCTTGACTTAAACCGTCCCCGTCACCTAACCCTAACCCTAGCCCGAACCCTAATCCTAACACTTCCCCGAAGCCTGACCCTCACCCGTCCCCTAATCCTAACCCGTACGCTAACACTAACCCGCGCCCTCACGCGTACGCTCCACCTAAAGCGTTGTCGTACCCTCCCCTGGACCCTAAACCGTCCCCGTCCCCTAACCCTAACCCTAGCCCAAACCCTAACCCTAACCCTTCCCTGAAGCCTGACCCTCACCCGTCCCCTAATCCTAACCAGTACGCTAACACTAACCCGCGCCCTCACACGTACGCTCTCCCTAAAGCGTTGTCGTACCCTCCCCTTGACTTAAACCGTCCCCGTCCCCTAACCCTAACCCTAGCCCGTACCCTAACCCTAACCCTTCCCCGAAGCCTGACACTCACCTGTCCCATAATCCTAACCCGTACGCTAACACTAATCCACGCCCTCACACGTACGCTCCCCCTAAAGCGTTGTCGTACCCTCCCCTGGACCCTAAACCGTCCCCGTCCCCTAACCCTAACCCTAGCCCGAACCCTAACCCTAACACTTCCCCAAAGCCTGACCCTCACCCGTCCCCTAATCCTAACCCGTACGCTAACACTAACCCGCGCCCTCACACGTACGCTCCCCCTAAAGCGTTGTCGTACCCTCCCCTGGGCCCTAAACCGTCCCCGTCCCCTAACCCGAATCCTAGCCCGAACCCTAACCCTAACCCTTCCCCGAAGCCTGACCCTCACCCGTACCCTAATCCTAACCCGTACGCTAACACTAACCCGCGCCCTCACACGTACGCTCCCCCTAAAGCGTTGTCGTACCCTCCCCTGGACCCTAAACCGTCCCCGTCCCCTAACCCTAACCCTAGCCCGAACCCTAACCCTAACCCTTCCCCGAAGCCTGACACTCACCCGTCCCCTAATCCTAACCCGTACGCTAACACTAACCCGCGCCCTCACACGTATGCTCCCCCTAAAGCGTTGTCGTACCCTCCCCTGGACCCTAAACCGTCCCCGTCCCCTAACCCTAACCCTAGCCCGAACCCTAACCCTAACCCTTCCCCGAAGCCTGACCCTCACCCGTCCCCTAATCCTAACCCGTACGCTAACACTAACCCGCGCCCTCACACGTACGCTCCCCCTAAAGCATTGTCGTACCCTCCGCTGGACCCTAAACCGTCCCCGTCACCTAACCCTAACCCTAGCACGAACCCTAATCCTAACCCTTCCCTGAAGCCTGACCCTCACCCGTCCCCTAATCCTAACCCGTACGCTAACTCTAACCCGCGCCCTCACGCGTACGCTCCCCCTAAAGCGTTGTCGTACCCTCCCCTGGACCCTAAACCGTCCCCGTCCCCTAAACCTAACCCTAGCCCGAACCCTAACCTAACCCTTTCCCGAAGCCTGACCCTCACCCGTCCCCTAATCCTAACCCGTACGCTAACACTAACCCGCGCCCTCACGCGTACGCTCCCCCTAAAGCGTTGTCGTACCCTCCCCTGGACCCTAAACCGTCCCCGTCCCCTAAACCTAACCCTAGCCCGAACCCTAACCTAACCCTTTCCCGAAGCCTGACCCTCACCCGTCCCCTAATCCTAACCCGTACGCTAACACTAACCCGCGCCCTCACACGTACGCTCCCCCTAAAGCGTTGTCGTACCCTCCCCTGGACCCTAAACCGTCCCCGTCCCCTAACCCTAACCCTAGCCTGAACCCTAACTCTAACACTTCCCCGAAGCCTGACCCTCACCCGTCCCCTAATCCTAACCCGTACGCTAACACTAACCCGCGCCCTCACACGTACGCTCCCCCTAAAGTGTTGTCGTACCCTCCCCTGGACCCTAAACCGTCCCCGTCCCCTAACCCTAACCCTAGCCCGAACCCTAACCCTATCCCTTCCCCGAAGCCTGACTCTCACCCGTCCCCTAATCCTATCCCGTACGCTAACACTAACCCGCGCCCTCACACGCACGCTCCCCCTAAAGCGTTGTCGTACCCTCCCCTGGACCCTAAACCGTCCCCGTCCCCTAACCCTAACCCTAGCCCGAACCCTAAACCTAACCCTTCCCCGAAGCCTGAACCTCACCCGTCCCCTAACCCTAACCCGTACGCTAACACTAACCCGCGCCCTCACATGTACGCACCCCCTAAAGCGTTGTCGTACCCTCCCCTGTACCCTAAACCGTCCCCATCCCCTAACCCTAACCCTAGCCCGAACCCTAACCCTAACCCTTCCCCGAAGCCTCACACTCACCCATCCCCTAATCCTAACCCGTACGCTAACACTAACCCGCGCCCTCACACGTACGCTCCCCCTAAAGCGTTGTCGTACCCACCCCTGGACCCTAAACCGTCCCAGTCCCCTAACCCTAACCCTAGCCCGAACCCTAACCCTAACCCTTCCCCGAAGCCTGACACTCACCCGTCCCCTAATCCTAACCCGTACGCAAACACTAACCCGCGCCCTCACACGTACGCTCCCCCTAAAGCGTTGTCGTACCCTCCCCTGGACCCTAAACCGTCCCCGTCCCCTAAGCCTAACCCTAGCCCGAACCCTAAACCTAACACTTCCCCGAAGCCTGACCCTCACCCGTCCCCTAATCCTAACCCGTACGCTAATACTAACCCGCGCCCTCACACGTACGCTCCCCCTAAAGCGTTGTCATACCCTACCCTGGACCCTAAGCGGTCCCCATCCCCTAACCCTAACCCTAGCCCGAACCCTAACCCTAACCCTTCCCCAAAGCCTGACCCTCACCCGTCCCCTAATCCTAACCCGTACGCTAACACTAACCCGCACCCTCACACACACGCTCCCCCTAAAGCGTTGTCGTACCCTCACTTGGACTCTAAACCGTCCCCATCCCCTAACCCTAAACCTAGCCCGTACCCTAACCCTAACACTTCCCCGAAGCCTGACCCTCACCCGTCCCCTAATCCTAACCCCTACGCTAACACTAAACTGCGCCCTCACACGCACGCTCCCCCTAAAACGTTGTCGTACCCTCACCTGGACCCTAAACCGTCCCCGTCCCCTACCCCTAACCCTAGCCCGAACCCTAACCCTAACCCTTCCCCGAAGCCTGACCCTCACCCGTCCCCTAATCCTAACAAGTACGCTAACACTAACCCTCGCGCTCACATGCACGCTCCCCCTATAGCATTTTTGTACCCTCATCTGGACCCTAAACCGTCCGCGTCGCCTAACCCTAACCCTAGCAAGAACTGTAAACCAAACCCTTCCCAGAAGCCTGACCCTCACCCGTCCCCTAATACTAACCCGTACGTTAACACTAACCCGTGCCCTCCCACGCACGCTGCCCCTAAAGCATTGTCGTACCCTCACGTGGACCCTAAACCGTCACCGAACCCTAACCCTAACCCTAGACCGAACCTAAACCCTAACCCTTCCCCGAAGCCTGACACTCACGCGTCCCCTAATCCTAAACCGGACGCTAACACTAACCCGCGCCCTCACATGCATGCTCAACCTAAAGCGTTGTCGTACCCTCACCTGGACCCTAAACCGTCCCCATCCCCTAACCCTAACCCTAGCCCGAACCCTAACCCTAATACTTCCCCGAAGCGTGACCCTCACCCGTCCCCTAATCCTAACCCGTACGCTAACACTAACCCGCGCCCTCACACGCACGCTCCCCCTAAAGCGTTGTCGTACCCTCACCTGGACCCTAAACCGACCCCGTCCCCTAACCCTAACACTAGCCCGAACCCTAACCCTAACCTTTCCACAAAGACTGACTTCATCCGTCCGCTAATACTAACCCGTACGCTAACACTAACCCAAGCCCTCACACTCACGCTCCCCCTAAAGCGTTGTCGTACCGTCACCTGGACCCTAAACCGTCCCTGTCCTGTAACCCTAAACCTAGCCCGAACCCTAACCCTAACCCTTCCCCGCAGCCTGACCCTCACCCGTCCCCTAATCCTAACCCGTACGCTAACACTAACCCGCGCCCTCACACGCATGCTCCCCCTAAAGCGTTGTCGTACCCTCACCTGGACCCTAAAACGTCCCCGTCCCCTAACCCTAACCCTAGCACGAACCCTAACCCTAACACTTCCCCAAGCCTAACCCTCACACGTCCCCTAATCCTATCCCGTACGCTAACACTAACCCGCGTCCTCACACGAACGCTCACCCTAAAGCGTTATTGTACACTCACCTGGACCCTAAACCGTACCCATTCCTTAACCGTAATCCTAGCCCGAACCCTAACCCTAACCCTTCCCCGAAGCCTTCCCCTCACCCGTCCCCTAATCCTCACCCGTACGCTAACACTAACCCGCGCCCTAAGATGCACGCTCTCCCTTAAGCGTTGTCGTACCCTCACTTGGACCCTAAACCGTCCCCGACCTAACGCTAACCCTAGCCCGAATCCTAATCCTAACCCTTCCCCGAAGCCTGACCCTCACCCGTCCCCTAATCCTAACCCGTACGCTAACACTAACCCACGCCCTCACACGCACGCTCCCCCTAAAGCGTTGTCGTACCCTCACATTGACCCTAAACCGTCCTCTTCCCGTAACCCTAGCCCGAACTCTAACCCTAACACTTCCCCGAAGCCTGACCCTCAACAGTCCCCTAATCCTAACCCGTTCGCTAACACTAACCCGCGCCCTCACACGCACGCTCATCCTAAAGCGTTGTCGTTCCCTCAGCTGGAGCCTAAACCGTCGCCGTCCCCTATCCCTAAACCTAGCCCGAACTCTAACCCTAACCCTTCCCCGAAGCCTGAGCCTCACCCGTCACCTAATCCTAACCCGTACGCTAACACTAACCCGCACCCTCACATGCACGCTCCCCCTATAGCATTGTCGTACCCTCATCTGGACCCTAAACCGTCCGCGTCGCCTAACCCTAACCCTAGCAAGAACTGTAACCCTAACCCTTCCCCGAAGCCTGACCCTCACCCGTCCCCTAATCCTAACCCGTATGCTAACAGTCACCCATGCCCTCACACGCACGCTCCCACTAAAGCGTTGTCTTACCCTCACCTCGACCCTAATCCGTCCCCGTCCCCTAACCCTAACCCTAGCCCGAACACTAACCCTAACACTTCCCCGAAGCCTGACCCTCACCCGTCCCCTAATCCTAACAAGTACGCTAACACTAACCCTCGCGCTCACATGCACGCTCCCCCTATAGCATTTTCGTACCCTCATCTGGACCCTAAACCGTCCACGTAGCCTAACCCTAACCCTAGCAAGAACTTTAAACCAAACCCTTCCCCGAAGCCTGACCCTCACCTGTCCCCTAATCCTAACCCGTACGCTAACACTAACCCGCGCCCTGACACATACGCTCCCCCTAAAGCGTTGCCGTACCCTCCCCTGGACCCTAAACCGTCCACGTTCCCTACCTAACCCTAACCTGAACCCTAACCCTAAACCTTCCCCGAAGCCTGACCCTCACCTGTCCCCTAATCCTAACCCGTACGCTAACACTAACCCGTGCCCTCACACGTACGCTCCCCCAAAAGCGTTGTCATACCCTTCCCTCGACCGTAAACCGTCCCCGTCCCCTAACCCTAACCCTAGCCCGAACCCTACCCCTAACTCTTCCCCAAAGCCTGACTCTCACCCGTCCCCTAATCCTAACCCGTACGCTAACACTAACCCGCGCCCTCACACGTACGCTCCCCCTAAAGCGTTGTCGTACCCTCCCCTGGACCCTAAACCGTCCCTGTCCCCTAACCCTAACCCTAGCCCGAACCCTAACCCTAACCCTTCCCCGAAGCCTGACCCTCAACCGTCCCCTAATAGTCACTCGTACGCTAACACTAACCCGCGCCCTCACAAGTACGCTCCCCCTAAAGCGTTGTCATACCCTCCCCTGGACCCTTAACCGTGTCCTTCCCCTAACCCTAACCCTAGCCCGTACCCTAACCCTAACCCTTCCCCGAAACCTGACACTCACCCATCTCCTAATCGTCACTCGTACGCTAACACTAACCCGCGCCCTCACACGTACGCTCCCCCTAAAGCGTTGTCGTACCCTTCCCTGGACCCTAAACCGTCCCCGACCCCTAACCCTAACCCTAGCCCGAACCCTAACCCTAACCCTTCCCCGAAGCCTGACACTCACCCGTCCCCTAATCCTAACCCGTACGCTAACACTAACCCGCGCCCTCACACGTATGCTCCCCCTAAAGCGTTGTCGTACCCTCCCCTGGACCCTAAACCGTCCCCGTCCCCTAACCCTAACCCTAGCCCGAACCCTAACCCTAACCCTTCCCCGAAGCCTGACCCTCACCCGTCCCCTAATCCTAACCCGTACGCTAACACTAACCCGCACCCTCACACGTACGCTCCCCCTAAAGCATTGTCGTACCCTCCCCTGGACCCTAAACCGTCCCCGTCACCTAACCCTAACCCTAGCCCGAACCCTAATCCTAACCCTTCCCCGAAGCCTGACCCTCACCCGTCCCCTAATCCTAACCCGTACGCTAACACTAACCCGCGCCCTCACGCGTACGCTCCTCCTAAAGCGTTGTCGTACCCTCCCCTGGACCCTAAACCGTCCCCGTCCCCTAACCCTAACCCTAGCCCGAACCCTAACCCTAACCCTTCCCTGAAGCCTGACCCTCACCAGTCCCCTAATCCTAACCAGTACGCTAACACTAACCCGCGCCCTCACACGTATGCTCTCCCTAAAGCGTTGTCGTACCCTCCCCTTGACCTAAACCGTCCCCGTCACCTAATCCTAACCCTAGCCCGAACCGTAACCCTAACACTTCCCCGAAGCCTGACCATCACCTGTCCCATAATCCTAACCCGTACGCTAACACTAATCCACGCCCTCACACGTACGCTCCCCCGAAAGCGTTGTCGTACCCTCCCCTAGACCCTAAACCGTCCCCGTCCCCTAACCCTAACCCTAGCCCGAACCCTAACCCTAACCCTTCCCCGAAGCCTGACCCTCACCCGTCCCCTAATCCTAACCCGAACGCTAACACTAACCCACGCGTTCATGCGTACGCTCCCCCTAAAGCGTTGTGGTACCCTCCCCTGGACCCTAAACCGTCCCCGTCCCCTAACCCTAACCCTAGCCCGAACCCTAACCCTAACCCTTCCCCGAAGCCTGACCCTCACCCGTCCCCTAATCCTAACCCGTACGCTAACACTAAACCGCGCCCTGACGCGTAAGCTCCCCCTAAAGCGTTGTCGTACCCTCCCCTGGACCCTAAACCGTCCCCGTCCCCTAACCCTAACCCTAGCCCGAACCCTAACCCTAACCCTTCCTCGAAGCCTGACCCTCACCCGTCCCCTAATCCTAACCCGTACGCTAACACTAACCCACGCCCTCACAAGTACGTTTCCCCTAAAGCGTTGCCGTACCCTCCCCTGGACCCTAAACCGTCCCCGTTCCCTAACCCTAATCCTAGCCTGAACCCTAACCCTAAACATTCCCCGAAGCCTGAACCTCACCCGTCCCCTAATCCTAACCCGTACGCTAACACTAACCCCTGCCCTCACACGTACGCTCCCCCAAAAGCGTTGTCATACCCTTCCCTGTATCGTAAACCGTCCCCGTCCCCTAACCCTAACCCTAGCCCGAACCCTAACCCTAAACCTTCCCCGAAGCCTGACCCTCACCCGTCCCCTAATCCTAACCCGTACGCTAACACTAACCCGCGCCCTCACGCGTACGCTCCCCCTAAAGCTTTGTCGTACCCTCCCCTGGACTCTAAACCGTCCCCGTCCCCTATCCCTAACCCTAGACCGAATCCTAACCCTAACCCTTCCCCGAAGCCAGACCCTCACCCATCCCCTAATCCTAACCCGTACACTAACACTAACCCGCGCCCTCACTCGTACGCTCCCCCAATGCGTTGTCGTACCCTCCCCTGGACCCTAAACCGTCCCCGTCCCCTAACCCGAACCCTAGCCCTAACCCTAACCCTAATCCTTCCCCGAAGCCTGACCCTCACCCGTCCCCTAATCCTAACCCGTACGCTGACACTAACCCGCGCCCTGATGCGTACACTCCCCCTAAAGCGTTGTCGTACCCTCCCCTGGACCCTAAACCGTGTCCGTCCCCTAACCCTAACCCTAGCCCGAACCCTAACCCTATCCCTTCCCCGAAGCCTGACCCTCACCCGTCCCCTAATCCTAACCCGTACGCTAACACTAACCCGCGCCCTCACACGTACGCTCCCCCTAAAGCGTTGTCGTACCCTCCCGTGCACCCTAAACCGTCCCCGTCCCCTAACCCTAAACCTAGCCCGAACCCTAACCATAACCCTTCCCCGAAGCCTGACCCTCAACCGTCCCCTAATCCTAACCCGTACGCTAACACTAATCCGCGCCCTCACACGTACGCTCCCCCTAAAGCGTTGTCGTACCCTCCCTTGGAGCCTAAACCGTCCCCGTCCCCTAACCCTAACCCTAGCCAGAACCCTAACCCTAACCCTTCCCCGAAGCCTGACCCTCACCCGTCCCCTAACCCTAACCCGTACGCTAACACTAACCCGCGCCCTGACACATACGCTCCCCCTAAAGCGTTGCCGTACCCTCCCCTGGACCCTAAACCGTCCCCGTTCCCTACCTAACCCTAACCTGAACCCTAACCCTAAACCTTCCCCGAAGCCTGACCCTCACCTGTCCCCTAATCCTAACCCGTACGCTAACACTAACCCGTGCCCTCACACGTACGCTCCCCCAAAAGCGTTGTCATACCCTTCCCTCGACCGTAAACCGTCCCCGTCCCCTAACCCTAACCCTAGCCCGAACCCTACCCCTAACCCTTCCCCAAAGCCTGACCCTCACCCGTCCCCTAATCCTACCCCGTACGCTAACACTAACCCGCGCCCTCACACGTACGCTCCCCCTAAAGCGTTGTCGTACCCTCCCCTGGACCCTAAACCGTCCCCGTCCCCTAACCCTAACCCTAGCCCGAACCCTAACCCTAACCCTTCCCCGAAGCCTGACCCTCAACCGTCCCCTAATAGTCACTCGTACGCTAACACTAACCCGCTCCCTCACAAGTACGCTCCCCCTAAAGCGTTGTCGTACCCTCCCCTGGACCCTTAACCGTGTCCTTCCCCTAACCCTAACCCTAGCCCGTACCCTAACCCTAACTCTTCCCCGAAGCCTGACACTCACCCGTCCCCTAATCGTCACTCGTACGCTAACACTAACCCGCGCCCTCACACGTACGCTCCCCCTAAAGCGTTGTCGTACCCTTCCCTGGACCCTAAACCGTCCCCGACCCCTAACCCTAACCCTAGCCCGAACCCTAACCCTAACCCTTCCCCGAAGCCTGACACTCACCCGTCCCCTAATCCTAACCCGTACGCTAACACTAACCCGCGCCCTCACACGTATGCTCCTCCTAAAGCGTTGTCGTACCCTCCCCTGGACCCTAAACCGTCCCCGTCACCTAACCCTAACCCTAGCCCGAACCCTAACCCTAACCCTTCCCCGAAGCCTGACCCTCACCCGTCCCCTAATCCTAACCCGTACGCTAACACTAACCCGCGCCCTCACACGTACGCTCCCCCTAAAGCATTGTCGTACACTCCCCTGGACCCTAAACCGTCCCCGTCACCTAACCCTAACCCTAGCCCGAACCCTAATCCTAACCCTTCCCCGAAGCCTGACCCTCACCCGTCCCCTAATCCTAACCCGTACGCTAACACTAACCCGCGCCCTCACGCGTACGCTCCACCTAAAGCGTTGTCGTACCCTCCCCTGGACCCTAAACCGTCCCCGTCCCCTAACCCTAACCCTAGCCCGAACCCTAACCCTAACCCTTCCCTGAAGCCTGACCCTCACCCGTCCCCTAATCCTAACCAGTACGCTAACACTAACCCGCGCCCTCACACGTACGCTCTCCCTAAAGCGTTGTCGTACCCTCCCCTTGACTTAAACCGTCCCCGTCCCCTAACCCTAACCCTAGCCCGAACCCTAACCATAACCCTTCCCCGAAGCCTGACCCTCACCCGTCCCCTAATCCTAACCCGTACGCTAACACTAACCCGCGCCCTCACACGTACGCTCCCCCTAAAGCGTTGTCGTACCCTCCCCTGGACCCTAAACCGTCCCCGTCCCCTAACCCTAACCCTAGCCCGAACCCTAACCCTAACCCTTCCCCGAAGCCTGACACTCACCCGTCCCCTAATCCTAACCCGTACGCTAACACTAACCCGCGCCCTCACACGTATGCTCCCCCTAAAGCGTTGTCGTACCCTCCCCTGGACCCTAAACCGTCCCCGTCCCCTAAACCTAACCCTAGCCCGAACCCTAACCCTAAACCTTCCCCGAAGCCTGACCCTCACCCGTCCCCTAATCCTAACCCGTACGCTAACACTAACCCGCGCCCTCACACGTACGCTCCCCCTAAAGCGTTGTCGTACCCTCCCCTGGACCCTAAACCGTCCCCGTCCCCTAACCCTAACCCTAGCCCGAACCCTAACCCTAACCCGTCCCCGAAGCCTGACCCTCACCCGTCCCCTAATCGTCACTCGTACGCTAACACTAACCCGCGCCCTCACACGTACGCTCCCCCTAAAGCGTTGTCGTACCCTCCCCTGGACCCTAAACCGTGTCCGTCCCCTAACCCTAACCCTAGCCCGAACCCTAACCCTAACCCTTCCCCGAAGCCTGACCCTCACCCGTCCCCTAATCCTAACCCGTACGCTAACACTAACCTGCGCCCTCACACATACGCTCCCCCTAAAGCGTTGTCGTACCCTCCCGTGGACCCTAAACCGTCCCCGTCCCCTAACCCTAACCCTAGCCCGAACCCTAACCCTAACCCTTCCCCGAAGCCTGACCCTCACTCGTCCCCTAATCCTAACCCGTACGCTAACACTAACCCGCGCCCTCACGCGTACGCTCCCCCTAAAGCGTTGTCGTACCCTCCCCTGGCCCCTAAACCGTCCCCGTCCCCTAATCCTAACCCTAGCCCTAACCCTAACCCTAACCCTTCCCCGAAGCCTGACCCTCACCCGTCCCCTAATCCTAACACGTACGCTAACACTAACCTGCGCCCTCACGTGTACGCTCCCCCTAAAGCGTTGTCGTACCCTCCCCTGGACCCTAAACCGTCCCCGTCCCCTAATCCTAACCCTAGCCCTAACCCTAACCATAACCCTTCCCCGAAGCCTGACCCTCACCCGTCCCCTAATCCTAACCCGTACGCTAACACTAACCCATGCCCTCACGCGTACGCTCCCCCTAAAGAGTTGTCGTACCCTCCTCTGGACCCTAAACCGTCCCCGTCCCCTAACCCTAACCCTAGCCCGAACCGTAACCCTAACCCTTCCCCGAAGCCTGACCCTCACCCGTCCCTTAATCCTAACCCGTACGCTAACACTAACCCGCGCCCTCACGCGTACGCTCCCCCTAAAGCATTGTGGTACCCTCCCCTGGACCCTAAACCGTCCCCATCCCCTAACCCTAACCCTAGCCCGAACCCTAACCCTAACCCTTCCCCGAATCCTGACCCTCACCCGTCCCCTAATCCTAACCCGTACGCTAACACTAAACCGCGCCCTGACGCGTAAGCTCCCCCTAAAGCGTTGTCGTACCCTCCCCTGGACCCTAAACCGTCCCCGTCCCCTAACCCTAACCCTAGCCCGAACCCTAACCCTAACCCTTCCCCGAAGCCTGACCCTCACCCGTCCCCTAATCCTAACCCGTACGCTAACACTAACCCACGCCCTCACAAGTACGTTCCCCCTAAAGCGTTGCCGTACCCTCCCCTGGACCCTAAACCGTCCCCGTTCCCTAACCCTAACCCTAGCCTGAACCCTAACCCTAAACATTCCCCGAAGCCTGACCCTCACCCGTCCCCTAATCCTAACCCGTACGCTACCACTAACCCCTGCCCTCACACGTACGCTCCCCCAAAAGCGTTGTCATACCCTTCCCTGGATCGTAAACCGTCCCCGTCCCCTAACCCTAACCCTAGCCCGAACCCTAACCCTAACCCTTCCCCGAAGCCTGACCCTCACCCGTCCCCTAATCCTAACCCGTACGCTAACACTAACCCGCGCCCTCACGCGTACGCTCCCCCTAAAGCTTTGTCGTACCCTCCCCTGGACTCTAAACCGTCCCCGTCCCCTATCCCTAACCCTAGACCGAATCCTAACCCTAACCCTTCCCCGAAGCCAGACCCACACCCATCCCCTAATCCTAACCCGTACACTAACACTAACCCGCGCCCTCACTCGTACGCTCCCCCTAATGCGTTGTCGTACCCTCCCCTGGACCCTAAACCGTCCCCGTCCCCTAACCCGAACCCTAGCCCGAACCCTAACCCTAACCCTTCCCCGAAGCCTGACCCTCACCCGTCCCCTAATCCTAACCCGTACGCTGACACTAACCCGCGCCCTGATGCGTACACTCCCCCTAAAGCGTTGTCGTACCCTCCCCTGGACCCTAAACCGTCCCCGTCCCCTAACCCTAACCCTAGCCCGAACCCTAACCCTATCCCTTCCCCGAAGCCTGACCCTCACCCGTCCCCTAATCCTAACCCGTACGCTAACACTAACCCGCGCCCTCACACGTACGCTCCCCCTAAAGCGTTGTCGTACCCTCCCGTGCACCCTAAACCGTCCCCGTCCCCTAACCCTAAACCTAGCCCGAACCCTAACCCTAACCCTTCCCCGAAGCCTGACCCTCAACCGTCCCCTAATCCTAACCCGTACGCTAACACTAATCCGCGCCCTCACACGTACGCTCCCCCTAAAGCGTTGTCGTACCCTCCCTTGGAGCCTAAACCGTCCCCGTCCCCTAACCCTAACCCTAGCCAGAACCCTAACCCTAACCCTTCCCCGAAGCCTGACCCTCACCCGTCCCCTAACCCTAACCCGTACGCTAACACTAACCCGCGCCCTGACACATATGCTCCCCCTAAAGCATTGCCGTACCCTCCCCTGGACCCTAAACCGTCCCCGTTCCCTACCTAACCCTAACCTGAACCCTAACCCTAAACCTTCCCCGAAGCCTGACCCTCACCTGTCCCCTAATCCTAACCCGTACGCTAACACTAACCCGTGCCCTCACACGTACGCTCCCCCAAAAGCGTTGTCATACCCTTCCCTCGACCGTAAACCGTCCCCGTCCCCTAACCCTAACCCTAGCCCGAACCCTACCCCTAACCCTTCCCCAAAGCCTGACCCTCACCCGTCCCCTAATCCTAACCCGTACGCTAACACTAACCCGCGCCCTCACACGTACGCTCCCCCTAAAGCGTTGTCGTACCCTCCCCTGGACCCTAAACCGTCCCTGTCCCCTAACCCTAACCCTAGCCCGAACCCTAACCCTAACCCTTCCCCGAAGCCTGACCCTCAACCGTCCCCTAATAGTCACTCGTACGCTAACACTAACCCGCTCCCTCACAAGTACGCTCCCCCTAAAGCGTTGTCGTACCCTCCCCTGGACCCTTAACCGTGTCCTTCCCCTAACCCTAACCCTAGCCCGTACCCTAACCCTAACCCTTCCCCGAAGCCTGACACTCACCCGTCCCCTAATCGTCACTGGTACGCTAACACTAACCCGCGCCCTCACACGTACGCTCCCCCTAAAGCGTTGTCGTACCCTTCCCTGGACCCTAAACCGTCCCCGACCCCTAACCCTAACCCTAGCCCGAACCCTAACCCTAACCCTTCCCCGAAGCCTGACACTCACCCGTCCCCTAATCCTAACCCGTACGCTAACACTAACCCGCGCCCTCACACGTATGCTCCTCCTAAAGCGTTGTCGTACCCTCCCCTGGACCCTAAACCGTCCCCGTCCCCTAACCCTAACCCTAGCCCGAACCCTAACCCTAAACCTTCCCCGAAGCCTGACCCTCACCCGTCCCCTAATCCTAACCCGTACGCTAACACTAACCCGCGCCCTCACACGTACGCTCCCCCTAAAGCATTGTCGTACACTCCCCTGGACCCTAAACCGTCCCCGTCACCTAACCCTAACCCTAGCCCGAACCCTAATCCTAACACTTCCCCGAAGCCTGACCCTCACCCGTCCCCTAATCCTAACCCGTACGCTAACACTAACCCGCGCCCTCACGCGTACGCTCCACCTAAAGCGTTGTCGTACCCTCCCCTGGACCCTAAACCGTCCCCGTCCCCTAACCCTAACCCTAGCCCAAACCCTAACCCTAACCCTTCCCTGAAGCCTGACCCTCACCCGTACCCTAATCCTAACCAGTACGCTAACACTAACCCGCGCCCTCACACGTACGCTCTCCCTAAAGCGTTGTCGTACCCTCCCCTTGACTTAAACCGTCCCCGTCCCCTAACCCTAACCCTAGCCCGAACCCTAACCCTAACCCTTCCCCGAAGCCTGACCCTCACCTGTCCCATAATCCTAACCCGTACGCTAACACTAATCCACGCCCTCACACGTACGCTCCCCCTAAAGCGTTGTCGTACCCTGCCCTGGACCCTAAGCCGTCCCCGTCCCCTAACCCTAACCCTAGCCCGAACCCTAACCCTAACATTTCCCCAAACCCTGACCCTCACCCGTCCCCTAATCCTAACCCGTACGCTAACACTAACCCGCGCCCTCACACGTACGCTCCCCCTAAAGCGTTGTCGTACCCTCCCCTGGGCCCTAAACCGTCCCCGTCCCCTAACCCGAATCCTAGCCCGAACCCTAACCCTAACCCTTCCCCGAAGCCTGACCCTCACCCGTACCCTAATCCTAACCCGTACGCTAGCACTAACCCGCGCCCTCACACGTACGCTCCCCCTAAAGCGTTGTCGTACCCTCCCCTGGACCCTAAACCGTCCCCGTACCCTAACCCTAACCCTAGGCCGAACCCTAACCCTAACCCTTCCCCGAAGCCTGACACTCACCCGTCCCCTAATCCTAACCCGTACACTAACACTAACCCGCGCCCTCACGCGTACGCTCCCCCTAAAGCTTTGTCGTACCCTCCCCTGGACTCTATACCGTCCCCGTCCCCTATCCCTAACCCTAGACCGAATCCTAACCCTAACCCTTCCCCGAAGCCAGACCCTCACCCATCCCCTAATCCTAACCCGTACACTAACACTAACCCGCGCCCTCACTCGTACGCTCCCCCTAATGCGTTGTCGTACCCTCCCATGGACCCTAAACCGTCCCCGTCCCCTAACCCTAATCCTAGCCCGAACCCTAACCCTAACACTTCCCCGAAGCCTGACCCTCACCCATCCCCTAATCCTAACCCGTACGCTAACACTAACCCGCGCCCACACACGTACGCTCCTCCTAAAGCCTTGTCGTACCCTCCCCTGGACCCTAAACCGTCCCCGTCCCCTAACCCTATCCCTAGCCCGAACCCTAACCCTAACAATTCCCCGAAGCCTGACCCTCACCCGTCCCCTAATCCTAAACCGTACGCTAACACTAACCCGCGCCCTCACACGTACGCTCCCCGTAAAGCGTTGTCGTACACTTCCCTGGACCCTAAGCCGTCCCCGTCCCCTAACCCTAACCCTAGCCCGAACCCTAACCCTAACCCTTCCCCGAAGCCTGACCCTCACCCGTCCCCTAATCCTAACCCGTACGCTAACACTAACCCGCGCCCTCACACGTACGCTCCCCGTAAAGCGTTGTCGTACCCTCCCCTGGACCGTAAACCGTCCCCGTCCCCTAACCCTAACCCTAGGCCGAACCCTAACCCTAACCCTTCCCCGAAGCCTGACCCTCACCCGTCCCCTAATCCTAAACCGTACGCTAACACTAACCCGCGCCCTCACACGTACGCTCCCCCGAAAACGTTGTCGTACCCTCCCCTGGACCCTAAACCGTCCCCGTCCCCTAACCCTAACCCTAGCCCGAACCCTAACCCTAACCCTTCCCCGAAGCCTGACCCTCACCCGTCCCCTAATCCTAACCCGTACGCTAACACTAACCCGCGCCCTCACACGTACGCTCCCCCTAAAGCATTGTCGTACCCTCCCCTGGACCCTAAACCGTCCCCGTCACCTAACCCTAACCCTAGCACGAACCCTAATCCTAACCCTTCCCTGAAGCCTGACCCTCACCCGTCCCCTAATCCTAACCCGTACGCTAACACTAACCCGCGCCCTGACGCGTACGCTCCCCCTAAAGCGTTGTCGTACCCTCCCCTGGACCCTAAACCGTCCCCGTCCCCTAACACTAACCCTAGCCCGAACCCTAACCCTAACCCTTCCCCGAAGCCTGACCCTCACCCGTCCCCTAATCCTAACCCGTACGCTAACACTAACCCACGCCTTCATGCGTACGCTCCCCCTAAAGCGTTGTGGTACCCTCCCCTGGACCCTAAACCGTCCCCGTCCCCTAACCCTAACCCTAGCCCGAACCCTAACCCTAACCCGTCCCCGAAGCCTGACCCTCACCCGTCCCCTAATCGTCACTCGTACACTAACACTAACCCGCGCCCTCACACGTACGCTCCCCCTAAAGCGTTGTCGTACCCTCCCCTGGACCCTAAACCGTGTCCGTCCCCTAACCCTAACCCTAGCCCGAACCCTAACCCTAACCCTTCCCCGAAGCCTGACCCTCACCCGTCCCCTAATCCTAACCCGTACGCTAACACTAACCTGCGCCCTCACACATACGCTCCCCCTAAAGCGTTGTCGTACCCTCCCGTGGACCCTAAACCGTCCCCGTCCCCTAACCCTAACCCTAGCCCGAACCCTAACCCTAACCCTTCCCCGAAGCCTGACCCTCACTCGTCCCCTAATCCTAACCCGTACGCTAACACTAACCCGCGCCCTCACGCGTACGCTCCCCCTAAAGCGTTGTCGTACCCTCCCCTGGACCCTAAACCGTCCCCGTCCCCTAATCCTAACCCTAGCCCTAACCCTAACCCTAACCCTTCCCCGAAGCCTGACCCTCACCCGTCCCCTAATCCTAACACGTACGCTAACACTAACCTGCGCCCTCACGCGTACGCTCCCCCTAAAGCGTTGTCGTACCCTCCCCTGGACCCTAAACCGTCCCCGTCCCCTAATCCTAACCCTAGCCCTAACCCTAACCATAACCCTTCCCCGAAGCCTGACCCTCACCCGTCCCCTAATCCTAACCCGTACGCTAACACTAACCCATGCCCTCACGCGTACGCTCCCCCTAAAGAGTTGTCGTACCCTCCTCTGGACCCTAAACCGTCCCCGTCCCCTAACCCTAACCCTAGCCCGAACCGTAACCCTAACCCTTCCCCGAAGCCTGACCCTCACCCGTCCCTTAATCCTAACCCGTACGCTAACACTAACCCGCGCCCTCACGCGTACGCTCCCCCTAAAGCATTGTGGTACCCTCCCCTGGACCCTAAACCGTCCCCATCCCCTAACCCTAACCCTAGCCCGAACCCTAACCCTAACCCTTCCCCGAATCCTGACCCTCACCCGTCCCCTAATCCTAACCCGTACGCTAACACTAAACCGCGCCCTGACGCGTAAGCTCCCCCTAAAGCGTTGTCGTACCCTCCCCTGGACCCTAAACCGTCCCCGTCCCCTAACCCTAACCCTAGCCCGAACCCTAACCCTAACCCTTCCCCGAAGCCTGACCCTCACCCGTCCCCTAATCCTAACCCGTACGCTAACACTAACCCACGCCCTCACAAGTACGTTCCCCCTAAAGCGTTGCCGTACCCTCCCCTGGACCCTAAACCGTCCCCGTTCCCTAACCCTAACCCTAGCCTGAACCCTAACCCTAAACATTCCCCGAAGCCTGACCCTCACCCGTCCCCTAATCCTAACCCGTACGCTACCACTAACCCCTGCCCTCACACGTACGCTCCCCCAAAAGCGTTGTCATACCCTTCCCTGGATCGTAAACCGTCCCCGTCCCCTAACCCTAACCCTAGCCCGAACCCTAACCCTAACCCTTCCCCGAAGCCTGACCCTCACCCGTCCCCTAATCCTAACCCGTACGCTAACACTAACCCGCGCCCTCACGCGTACGCTCCCCCTAAAGCTTTGTCGTACCCTCCCCTGGACTCTAAACCGTCCCCGTCCCCTATCCCTAACCCTAGACCGAATCCTAACCCTAACCCTTCCCCGAAGCCAGACCCACACCCATCCCCTAATCCTAACCCGTACACTAACACTAACCCGCGCCCTCACTCGTACGCTCCCCCTAATGCGTTGTCATACCCTCCCCTGGACCCTAAACCGTCCCCGTCCCCTAACCCGAACCCTAGCCCGAACCCTAACCCTAACCCTTCCCCGAAGCCTGACCCTCACCCGTCCCCTAATCCTAACCCGTACGCTGACACTAACCCGCGCCCTGATGCGTACACTCCCCCTAAAGCGTTGTCGTACCCTCCCCTGGACCCTAAACCGTCCCCGTCCCCTAACCCTAACCCTAGCCCGAACCCTAACCCTATCCCTTCCCCGAAGCCTGACCCTCACCCGTCCCCTAATCCTAACCCGTACGCTAACACTAACCCGCGCCCTCACACGTACGCTCCCCCTAAAGCGTTGTCGTACCCTCCCGTGCACCCTAAACCGTCCCCGTCCCCTAACCCTAAACCTAGCCCGAACCCTAACCCTAACCCTTCCCCGAAGCCTGACCCTCAACCGTCCCCTAATCCTAACCCGTACGCTAACACTAATCCGCGCCCTCACACGTACGCTCCCCCTAAAGCGTTGTCGTACCCTCCCTTGGAGCCTAAACCGTCCCCGTCCCCTAACCCTAACCCTAGCCAGAACCCTAACCCTAACCCTTCCCCGAAGCCTGACCCTCACCCGTCCCCTAACCCTAACCCGTACGCTAACACTAACCCGCGCCCTGACACATATGCTCCCCCTAAAGCGTTGCCGTACCCTCCCCTGGACCCTAAACCGTCCCCGTTCCCTACCTAACCCTAACCTGAACCCTAACCCTAAACCTTCCCCGAAGCCTGACCCTCACCTGTCCCCTAATCCTAACCCGTACGCTAACACTAACCCGTGCCCTCACACGTACGCTCCCCCAAAAGCGTTGTCATACCCTTCCCTCGACCGTAAACCGTCCCCGTCCCCTAACCCTAACCCTAGCCCGAACCCTACCCCTAACCCTTCCCCAAAGCCTGACCCTCACCCGTCCCCTAATCCTAACCCGTACGCTAACACTAACCCGCGCCCTCACACGTACGCTCCCCCTAAAGCGTTGTCGTACCCTCCCCTGGAGCCTAAACCGTCCCTGTCCCCTAACCCTAACCCTAGCCCGAACCCTAACCCTAACCCTTCCCCGAAGCCTGACCCTCAACCGTCCCCTAATAGTCACTCGTACGCTAACACTAACCCGCTACCTCACAAGTACGCTCCCCCTAAAGCGTTGTCGTACCCTCCCCTGGACCCTTAACCGTGTCCTTCCCCTAACCCTAACCCTAGCCCGTACCCTAACCCTAACCCTTCCCCGAAGCCTGACACTCACCCGTCCCCTAATCGTCACTGGTACGCTAACACTAACCCGCGCCCTCACACGTACGCTCCGCCTAAAGCGTTGTCGTACCCTTCCCTGGACCCTAAACCGTCCCCGACCCCTAACACTAACCCTAGCCCGAACCCTAACCCTAACCCTTCCCCGAAGCCTGACACTCACCCGTCCCCTAATCCTAACCCGTACGCTAACACTAACCCGCGCCCTCACACGTATGCTCCTCCTAAAGCGTTGTCGTACCCTCCCCTGGACCCTAAACCGTCCCCGTCCCCTAACCCTAACCCTAGCCCGAACCCTAACCCTAACCCTTCCCCGAAGCCTGACCCTCACCCGTCCCCTAATCCTAACCCGTACGCTAACACTAACCCGCGCCCTCACACGTACGCTCCCCCTAAAGCATTGTCGTACACTCCCCTGGACCCTAAAACGTCCCCGTCACCTAACCCTAACCCTAGCCCGAACCCTAATCCTAACACTTCCCCGAAGCCTGACCCTCACCCGTCCCCTAATCCTAACCCGTACGCTAACACTAACCCGCGCCCTCACGCGTACGCTCCACCTAAAGCGTTGTCGTACCCTCCCCTGGACCCTAAACCGTCCCCGTCCCCTAACCCGAATCCTAGCCGGAACCCTAACCCTAACCCTTCCCCGAAGCCTGACCCTCACCCGTACCCTAATCCTAACCCGTACGCTAACACTAACCCGCGCCCTCACACGTACGCTCCCCCTAAAGCGTTGTCGTACCCTCCCCTGGACCCTAAACCGTCCCCGTGCCCTAACCCTAACCCTAGCCCGAACCCTAACCCTAACCCTTCCCCGAAGCCTGACACTCACCCGTCCCCTAATCCTAACCCGTACGCTAACACTAACCCGCGCCCTCACTCGTACGCTCCCCCTAATGCGTTGTCGTACCCTCCCGTGGACCCTAAACCGTCCCCGTCCCCTAACCCTAACCCTAGCCCGAACCCTAACCCTAACACTTCCCCGAAGCCTGACCCTCACCCATCCCCTAATCCTAACCCGTACGCTAACACTAACCCGCGCCCACACACGTACGCTCCTCCTAAAGCCTTGTCGTACCCTCCCCTGGACCCTAAACCGTCCCCGTCCCCTAACCCTATCCCTAGCCCGAACCCTAACCCTAACAATTCCCCGAAGCCTGACCCTCACCCGTCCCCTAATCCTAAACCGTACGCTAACACTAACCCGCGCCCTCACACGTACGCTCCCCGTAAAGCGTTGTCGTACACTTCCCTGGACCCTAAGCCGTCCCCGTCCCCTAACCCTAACCCTAGCCCGAACCCTAACCCTAACCCTTCCCCGAAGCCTGACCCTCACCCGTCCCCTAATCCTAACCCGTACGCTAACACTAACCCGCGCCCTCACACGTACGCTCCCCGTAAAGTGTTGTCGTACCCTCCCCTGGACCGTAAACCGTCCCCGTCCCCTAACCCTAACCCTAGCCCGAACCCTAACCCTAACCCTTCCCCGAAGCCTGACCCTCACCCGTCCCCTAATCCTAAACCGTACGCTAACACTAACCCGCGCCCTCACACGTACGCTCCCCCTAAAACGTTGTCGTACCCTCCCCTGGACCCTAAACCGTCCCCGTCCCCTAACCCTAACCCTAGCCCGAACGTAAACCCTAACCCTTCCCCGAAGCCTGACCCTCACCCCTCCCCTAATCCTAACCCGTACGCTAACACTAACCCGCGCCCTCACACGTACGCTCCCCCTAAAGCGTTGTCGTACCCTCCCCTGGACCCTAAACCGTCCCCGTCCCATAACCCTAACCCTAGCCCGAACCCTAACCCTAACCCTTTCCCAAAGCCTGACCCTCTCCCGTCCCCTAATCCTAACCAGTATGCTAACACTAACCCGCGCCCTCACACGTACACTCTCCCTAAAGTGTTGTCGTACCCTCCCCTTGACCTAAACCGTCCCCGTCCCCTAACCCTAACCCTAGCCCGAACCCTAACCCTAACCCTTCCCCGAAGCCTGACCCTCACCTGTCCCCTAATCCTAACCCGTACGCTAACACTAACCCGCGCCCTAATGCGTACGCTCCCCCTAAAGCGTTGTCGTACCCTCCCCTGGACCCTAAACCGTCCCCGTCCCCTAACCCTAAACCTAGCCCGAACCCTAACCCTAACCCTTCCCCGAAGCCTGACCCTCACCCGTCCCCTAACCCTAATCCGTACGCTAACACTAACCCGCGCCCTGACACGTACGCTCCCCAAAAAGCGTTGTCGTACCCTCCCCTGGACCCTAAAACGTCCCCGTCCCCTAACCCTAACCCTAGCCCGAACCCTAACCCTAAACCTTCCCCGAAGCCTGACCCTCACCCGTCCCCTAATCCTAACCCGTACGCTAACACTAACCCGCGCCGTCACACGTACGCTCCCCCTAAAGCGTTGTCGTACCCTCCCCTGGACCCTAAACCGTCCCCGTCCCCTAAACCTAACCCTAGCCCGAACCCTAACCTAACCCTTTCCCGAAGCCTGACCCTCACCCGTCCCCTAATCCTAACCCGTACGCTAACACTAACCCGCGCCCTCACACGTACGCTCCCCCTAAAGCGTTGTCGTACCCTCCCCTGGACCCTAAACCGTCCCCGTCCCCTAACCCTAACCCTAGCCCGAACCCTAACCCTATCCCTTCCCCGAAGCCTGACTCTCACCCGTCCCCTAATCCTATCCCGTACGCTAACACTAACCCGCGCCCTCACACGCACGCTCCCCCTAAAGCGTTGTCGTACCCTCCCCTGGACCCTAAACCGTCCCCGTCCCCTAACCCTAACCCTAGCCCGAACCCTAAACCTAACCCTTCCCCGAAGCCTGAACCTCACCCGTCCCCTAACCCTAACCCGTACGCTAACACTAACCCGCGCCCTCACATGTACGCACCCCCTAAAGCGTTGTCGTACCCTCCCCTGGACCCTAAACCGTCCCCATCCCCTAACCCTAACCCTAGCCCGAACCCTAACCCTAACCCTTCCCCGAAGCCTCACACTCACCCATCCCCTAATCCTAACCCGTACGCTAACACTAACCCGCGCCCTCACACGTACGCTCCCCCTAAAGCGTTGTCGTACCCACCCCTGGACCCTAAACCGTCCCAGTCCCCTAACCCTAACCCTAGCCCGAACCCTAACCCTAACCCTTCCCCGAAGCCTGACACTCACCCGTCCCCTAATCCTAACCCGTACGCAAACACTAACCCGCGCCCTCACACGTACGCTCCCCCTAAAGCGTTGTCGTACCCTCCCCTGGACCCTAAACCGTCCCCGTCCCCTAAGCCTAACCCTAGCCCGAACCCTAAACCTAACACTTCCCCGAAGCCTGACCCTCACCCGTCCCCTAATCCTAACCCGTACGCTAATACTAACCCGCGCCCTCACACGTACGCTCCCCCTAAAGCGTTGTCATACCCTACCCTGGACCCTAAGCGGTCCCCATCCCCTAACCCTAACCCTAGCCCGAACCCTAACCCTAACCCTTCCCCAAAGCCTGACCCTCACCCGTCCCCTAATCCTAACCCGTACGCTAACACTAACCCGCACCCTCACACACACGCTCCCCCTAAAGCGTTGTCGTACCCTCACTTGGACTCTAAACCGTCCCCATCCCCTAACCCTAAACCTAGCCCGAACCCTAACCCTAACACTTCCCCGAAGCCTGACCCTCACCCGTCCCCTAATCCTAACCCCTACGCTAACACTAAACTGCGCCCTCACACGCACGCTCCCCCTAAAACGTTGTCGTACCCTCACCTGGACCCTAAACCGTCCCCGTCCCCTACCCCTAACCCTAGCCCGAACCCTAACCCTAACCCTTCCCCGAAGCCTGACCCTCACCCGTCCCCTAATCCTAACAAGTACGCTAACACTAACCCTCGCGCTCACATGCACGCTCCCCCTATAGCATTTTCGTACCCTCATCTGGACCCTAAACCGTCCGCGTCGCCTAACCCTAACCCTAGCAAGAACTGTAAACCAAACCCTTCCCAGAAGCCTGACCCTCACCCGTCCCCTAATACTAACCCGTACGTTAACACTAACCCGTGCCCTCCCACGCACGCTGCCACTAAAGCATTGTCATACCCTCACGTGGACCCTAAACCGTCACCGAACCCTAACCCTAACCCTAGACCGAACCTAAACCCTAACCCTTCCCCGAAGCCTGACACTCACGCGTCCCCTAATCCTAAACCGGACGCTAACACTAACCCGCGCCCTCACATGCATGCTCAACCTAAAGCGTTGTCGTACCCTCACCTGGACCCTAAACCGTCCCCATCCCCTAACCCTAACCCTAGCCCGAACCCTAACCCTAATACTTCCCCGAAGCGTGACCCTCACCCGTCCCCTAATCCTAACCCGTACGCTAACACTAACCCGCGCCCTCACACGCACGCTCCCCCTAAAGCGTTGTCGTACCCTCACCTGGACCCTAAACCGACCCCGTCCCCTAACCCTAACACTAGCCCGAACCCTAACCCTAACCTTTCCACAAAGACTGACTTCATCCGTCCGCTAATACTAACCCGTACGCTAACACTAACCCAAGCCCTCACACTCACGCTCCCCCTAAAGCGTTGTCGTACCGTCACCTGGACCCTAAACCGTCCCTGTCCTCTAACCCTAAACCTAGCCCGAACCCTAACCCTAACCCTTCCCCGCAGCCTGACCCTCACCCGTCCCCTAATCCTAACCCGTACGCTAACACTAACCCGCGCCCTCACACGCATGCTCCCCCTAAAGCGTTGTCGTACCCTCACCTGGACCCTAAAACGTCCCCGTCCCCTAACCCTAACCCTAGCACGAACCCTAACCCTAACACTTCCCCAAGCCTAACCCTCACACGTCCCCTAATCCTATCCCGTACGCTAACACTAACCCGCGTCCTCACACGAACGCTCACCCTAAAGCGTTATTGTACACTCACCTGGACCCTAAACCGTACCCATTCCTTAACCCTAATCCTAGCCCGAACCCTAACCCTAACCCTTCCCCGAAGCCTTCCCCTCACCCGTCCCCTAATCCTCACCCGTACGCTAACACTAACCCGCGCCCTAAGATGCACGCTCTCCCTTAAGCGTTGTCGTACCCTCACTTGGACCCTAAACCGTCCCCGACCTAACGCTAACCCTAGCCCGAATCCTAATCCTAACCCTTCCCCGAAGCCTGACCCTCACCCGTCCCCTAATCCTAACCCGTACGCTAACACTAACCCACGCCCTCACACGCACGCTCCCCCTAAAGCGTTGTCGTACCCTCACATTGACCCTAAACCGTCCTCTTCCCGTAACCCTAGCCCGAACTCTAACCCTAACACTTCCCCGAAGCCTGACCCTCAACAGTCCCCTAATCCTAACCCGTTCGCTAACACTAACCCGCGCCCTCACACGCACGCTCATCCTAAAGCGTTGTCGTTCCCTCAGCTGGAGCCTAAACCGTCGCCGTCCCCTATCCCTAAACCTAGCCCGAACTCTAACCCTAACCCTTCCCCGAAGCCTGAGCCTCACCCGTCACCTAATCCTAACCCGTACGCTAACACTAACCCGCACCCTCACATGCACGCTCCCCCTATAGCATTGTCGTACCCTCATCTGGACCCTAAACCGTCCGCGTCGCCTAACCCTAACCCTAGCAAGAACTGTAACCCTAACCCTTCCGCGAAGCCTGACCCTCACCCGTCCCCTAATCCTAACCCGTATGCTAACAGTCACCCATGCCCTCACACGCACGCTCCCACTAAAGCGTTGTCTTACCCTCACCTCGACCCTAATCCGTCCCCGTCCCCTAACCCTAACCCTAGCCCGAACACTAACCCTAACACTTCCCCGAAGCCTGACCCTCACCCGTCCCCTAATCCTAACAAGTACGCTAACACTAACCCTCGCGCTCACATGCACGCTCCCCCTATAGCATTTTCGTACCCTCATCTGGACCCTAAACCGTCCGCGTAGCCTAACCCTAACCCTAGCAAGAACTTTAAACCAAACCATTCCCCGAAGCCTGACCCTCACCAGTCCCCTAATCCTAACCCGTACGCTAACACTAACCCGCGCCCTGACACATACGCTCCCCCTAAAGCGTTGCCGTACCCTCCCCTGGACCCTAAACCGTCCACGTTCCCTACCTAACCCTAACCTGAACCCTAACCCTAAACCTTCCCCGAAGCCTGACCCTCACCTGTCCCCTAATCCTAACCCGTACGCTAACACTAACCCGTGCCCTCACACGTACGCTCCCCCAAAAGCCTTGTCATACCCTTCCCTCGACCGTAAACCGTCCCCGTCCCCTAACCCTAACCCTAGCCCGAACCCTACCCCTAACACTTCCCCAAAGCCTGACTCTCACCCGTCCCCTAATCCTAACCCGTACGCTAACACTAACCCGCGCCCTCACACGTACGCTCCCCCTAAAGCGTTGTCGTACCCTCCCCTGGACCCTAAACCGTCCCTGTCCCCTAACCCTAACCCTAGCCCGAACCCTAACCCTAACCCTTCCCCGAAGCCTGACCCTCAACCGTCCCCTAATAGTCACTCGTACGCTAACACTAACCCGCGCCCTCACAAGTACGCTCCCCCTAAAGCTTTGTCATACCCTCCACTGGACCCTTAACCGTGTCCTTCCCCTAACCCTAACCCTAGCCCGTACCCTAACCCTAACCCTTCCCCGAAACCTGACACTGACCCGTCTCCTAATCGTCACTCGTACGCTAACACTAACCCGCGCCCTCACACGTACGCTCCCCCTAAAGCGTTGTCGTACCCTTCCCTGGACCCTAAACCGTCCCCGACCCCTAACCCTAACCCTAGCCCGAACCCTAACCCTAACCCTTCCCCGAAGCCTGACACTCACCCGTCCCCTAATCCTAACCCGTACGCTAACACTAACCCGCGCCCTCACACGTATGCTCCCCCTAAAGCGTTGTCGTACCCTCCCCTGGACCCTAAACCGTCCCCGTCCCCTAACCCTAACCCTAGCCCGAACCCTAACCCTAACCCTTCCCCGAAGCCTGACCGTCACCCGTCCCCTAATCCTAACCCGTACGCTAACACTAACCCGCACCCTCACACGTACGCTCCCCCTAAAGCATTGTCGTACCCTCCCCTGGACCCTAAACCGTCCCCGTCACCTAACCCTAACCCTAGCCCGAACCCTAATCCTAACCCTTCCCCGAAGCCTGACCCTCACCCGTCCCCTAATCCTAACCCGTACGCTAACACTAACCCGCGCCCTCACGCGTACGCTCCTCCTAAAGCGTTGTCGTACCCTCCCCTGGACCCTAAACCGTCCCCGTCCCCTAACCCTAACCCTAGCCCGAACCCTAACCCTAACCCTTCCCTGAAGCCTGACCCTCACCAGTCCCCTAATCCTAACCAGTACGCTAACACTAACCCGCGCCCTCACACGTATGCTCTCCCTAAAGCGTTGTCGTACCCTCCCCTTGACCTAAACCGTCCCCGTCACCTAATCCTAACCCTAGCCCGAACCGTAACCCTAACACTTCCCCGAAGCCTGACCCTCACCTGTCCCATAATCCTAACCCGTACGCTAACACTAATCCACGCCCTCACACGTACGCTCCCCCGAAAGCGTTGTCGTACCCTCCCCTAGACCCTAAACCGTCCCCGTCCCCTAACCCTAACCCTAGCCCGAACCCTAACCCTAACCCTTCCCCAAAGCCTGACACTCACCCGTCCCCTAATCCTAACCCGTACGCTAACACTAACCCGCGCCCTCACACGTACGCTCCCCCAAAAGCGTTGTCGTACCCTCCCCTTGGCCCTAAACCGTCCCCGTCCCCTAACCCGAATCCTAGCCCGAACCCTAACCCTAACCCTTCCCCGAAGCCTGACCCTCACCCGTACCCTAATCCTAACCCGTACGCTAACACTAACTTGCGCCCTCACACGTATGCTCCCCCTAAAGCGTTGTCGTACCCTCCCCTGGACCCTAAACCGTCCCCGTCCCCTAACCCTAACCCTAGCCCGAACCCTAACCCTAACCCTTCCCCGAAGCCTGACCCTCACCCGTCCCCTAATCCTAACCCGTACGCTAACACTAACCCGCGCCCTCACACGTACGCTCCCCCTAAAGCATTGTCGTACCCTCCCCTGGACCCTAAACCGTCCCCGTCACCTAAGCCTAACCCTAGCACGAACCCTAATCCTAACCCTTCCCCGAAGCCTGACCCTCACCCGTTCCCTAATCCTAACCCGTACGCTAACACTAACCCACGCCCTCACGCGTACGCTCCCCCTAAAGCGTTGTCGTACCCTCCCCTGGACCCTAAACCGTCCCCGTCCCCTAACACTAACCCTAGCCCGAACCCTAACCCTAACCCTTCCCCGAAGCCTGACCCTCACCCGTCCCCTAATCCTAACCCGTACGCTAACACTAACCCACGCCTTCATGCGTACGCTCCCCCTAAAGCGTTGTGGTACCCTCCCCTGGACCCTAAACCGTCCCCGTCCCCTAACCCTAACCCTAGCCCGAACCCTAACCCTAACCCTTCCCCGAAGCCTGACCCTCACCCGTCCCCTAATCGTCACTCGTACGCTAACACTAACCCGCGCCCTCACACGTACGCTCCCCCTAAAGCGTTGTCGTACCCTCCCCTGGACCCTAAACCGTGTCCGTCCCCTAACCCTAACCCTAGCCCGAACCCTAACCCTAACCCTTCCCCGAAGCCTGACCCTCACCCGTCCCCTAATCCTAACCCGTACGCTAACACTAACCCGTGCCCTCACACGTACGCTCCCCCTAAAGCGTTGTCGTACACTTCCCTGGACCCTAAGCCGTCCCCGTCCCCTAACCCTAACCCTAGCCCGAACCCTAACCCTAACACTTCCCCGAAGCCTGACCCTCACCCGTCCCCTAATCCTAACCCGTACGCTAACACTAACCCGCGCCCTCACACGTACGCTCCCCCTAAAGTGTTGTCGTACCCTCCCCTGGACCGTAAACCGTCCCCGTCCCCTAACCCTAACCCTAGCCCGAACCCTAAACCTAACCCTTCCCCGAAGCCTGACCCTCACCCGTCCCCTAATCCTAAACCGTACGCTAACACTAACCCGCGCCCTCACACGTACGCTCCCCCTAAAACGTTGTCGTACCCTCCCCTGGACCCTAAACCGTCCCCGTCCTCTAACCCTAACCCTAGCCCGAACCCTAACCCTAACCCATCCCCGAAGCCTGACCCTCACCCGTCCCCTAATCTTAACCCGTACGCTAACACTAACCCACACCCTCACACGTACGCTCCCCCTAAAGCGTTGTCGTACCCTCCCCTGGACCCTAAACCGTGCCCGTCCCCTAACCCTAACCCTAGCCCGAACCCTAACCCTAACCCTTTCCCAAAGCCTGACCCTCCCCCGTCCCCTAATCCTAACCAGTACGCTAACACTAACCCGCGCCCTCACACGTACACTCTCCCTAAAGCGTTGTCGTACCCTCCCCTTGACCTAAACCGTCCCCGTCCCCTAACCCTAACCCTAGCCCGAACCCTAACCCTAACCCTTCCCCGAAGCCTGACCCTCACCTGTCCCCTAATCCTAACCCGTACGCTAACACTAACCCGCGCCCTAATGCGTACGCTCCCCCTAAAGCGTTGTCGTACCCTCCCCTGGACCCTAAACCATCCCCGTCCCCTAACCCTAAACCTAGCCCGAACCCTAACCCTAACCCTTCCCTGAAGCCTGACCCTCACCCGTCCCCTAACCCTAATCCGTACGCTAACACTAACCCGCGCCCTGACACGTACGCTCCCCCAAAAGCGTTGTCGTACCCTCCCCTGGACCCTAAACAGTCCCCATCCCCTAACCCTAACCCTAGCCCGAACCCTAACCCTAAACCTTCCCCGAAGCCTGACCCTCACCCGTCCCCTAATCCTAACCCGTACGCTAACACTAACCCGCGCACTCACACGTACGCTCCCCCTAAAGCGTTGCCGTACCCTCCCCTGGTCCCTAAACCGTCCCCGTTCCCTAACCCTCACCCTAGACTGAACCCTAACCCTAAACCTTCCCCGAAGACTGACCCTCACCCGTCCCCTAATCCTAACCCGTACGCTAACACTAACCCGCGCCGTCACACGTACGCTCCCCCTAAAGCATTGTCGTACCCTCCCCTGGACCCTAAACCGTCCCCGTCCCCTAACCCTAACCCTAGCCCGAACCCTAACCTAACCCTTACCCGAAGCCTGACCCTCACCCGTCCCCTAATCCTAACCCGTACGCTAACACTAACCCGCGCCCTCACACGTACGCTCCCCCTAAAGCGTTGTCGTACCCTCCCCTGGACCCTAAACCGTCCCCGTCCCCTAACCCTAACCCTAGCCCGAACCCTAACTCTAACACTTCCCCGAAGCCTGACCCTCACCCGTCCCCTAATCCTAACCCGTACGCTAACACTAACCCGCGCCCTCACACGTACGCTCCCCCTAAAGCGTTGTCGTACCCTCCCCTGGACCCTAAGCCGTCCCCGTCCCCTAACCCTAACCCTAGCCCGAACCCTAACCCTATCCATTCCCCGAAGCCTGACCCTCACCCGTCCCCTAATCCTATCCCGTACGCTAACACTAACCCGCGCCCTCACACGCACGCTCCCCCTAAAGCGTTGTCGTACCCTCCCCTGGACCCTAAACCGTCCCCGTCCCCTAACCCTAACCCTAGCCCGAACCCTAACCCTAACCCTTCCCCGAAGCCTGAACCTCACCCGTCCCCTAACCCTAACCCGTACGCTAACACTAACCCGCGCCCTCCCATGTACGCACCCCCTAAAGCGTTGTCGTACCCTCCCCTGGACCCTAAACCGTCCCCATCCCCTAACCCTAACCCTAGCCCGAACCCTAACCCTAACCCTTCCCCGAAGCCTGACACTCACCCATCCCCTAATCCTAACCCGTACGCTAACACTAACCCGCGCCCTCACACGTACGCTCCCCCTAAAGCGTTGTCGTACCCACCCCTGGACCCTAAACCGTCCCAGTCCCCTAACCCTAACCCTAGCCCGAACCCTAACCCTAACCCTTCCCCGAAGCCTGACACTCACCCGTCCCCTAATCCTAACCCGTACGCAAACACTAACCCGCGCCCTCACACGTACGCTCCCCCTAAAGCGTTGTCGTACCCTCCGCTGGACCCTAAACCGTCCCCGTCCCCTAAGCCTAACCCTAGCCCGAACCCTAAACCTAACACTTCCCCGAAGCCTGACCCTCTCCCGTCCCCTAATCCTAACCCGTACGCTAATACTAACCCGCGCCCTCACACGTACGCTCCCCCTAAAGCGTTGTCATACCCTACCCTGGACCCTAAGCGGTCTCCGTCCCCTAACCCTAACCCTAGCCCGAACCCTAACCCTAACCCTTCCACAAAGCCTGACCCTCACCCGTCCCCTAATCCTAACCCGTACGCTAACACTAACCCGCACCCTCACACACACGCTCCCCCTAAAGCGTTGTCGTACCCTCACCTGGACTCTAAACTGTCCCCATCCCCTAACCCTAACCCTAGCCCGAACCCTAACCCTAACACTTCCCCGAAGCCTGACCCTCACCCGTCCCCTAATCCTAACAAGTACGCTAACACTAACCCTCGCGCTCACATGCACGCTCCCCCTATAGCATTTTCGTACCCTCATCTGGACCCTAAACCGTCCGCGTCGCCTAACCCTAACCCTAGCAAGAACTGTAAACCAAACCCTTCCCAGAAGCCTGACCCTCACCCGTCCCCTAATACTAACCCGTACGTTAACACTAACCCGTGCCCTCCCACGCACGCTGCCCCTAAAGCATTGTCGTACCCTCACGTGGACCCTAAACCGTCACCGAACCCTAACCCTAACCCTAGACCGAACCGAAACCCTAACCCTTCCCCGAAGCCTGACACTCACGCGTCCCCTAATCCTAAACCGGACGCTAACACTAACCCGCGCCCTCACATGCATGCTCAACCTAAAGCGTTGTCGTACCCTCACCTGGACCCTAAACCGTCCCCATCCCCTAACCCTAACCCTAGCCCGAACCCTAACCCTAATACTTCCCCGAAGCGTGACCCTCACCCGTCCCCTAATCCTAACCCGTACGCTAACACTAACCCGCGCCCTCACACGCACGCTCCCCCTAAAGCGTTGTCGTACCCTCACCTGGACCCTAAACCGTCCCCGTCCCCTAACCCTAACACTAGCCCGAACCCTAACCCTAACCTTTCCACAAAGACTGACTTCATCCGTCCGCTAATACTAACCCGTATGCTAACACTAACCCAAGCCCTCACACTCACGCTCCCCCTAAAGCGTTGTCGTACCGTCACCTGGACCCTAAACCGTCCCTGTCCTCTAACCCTAAACCTAGCCCGAACCCTAACCCTAACCCTTCCCCGCAGCCTGACCCTCACCCGTCCCCTAATCCTAACCCGTACGCTAACACTAACCCGCGCCCTCACACGCACGCTCCCCCTAAAGCGTTGTCGTACCCTCACCTGGACCCTAAAACGTCCCCGTCCCCTAACCCTAACCCTAGCACGAACCCTAACCCTAACACTTCCCCAAGCCTAACCCTCACACGTCCCCTAATCCTATCCCGTACGCTAACACTAACCCGCGTCCTCACACGAACGCTCACCCTAAAGCGTTATTGTACACTCACCTGGACCCTAAACCGTACCCATTCCTTAACCCTAATCCTAGCCCGAACCCTAACCCTAACCCTTCCCCGAAGCCTTCCCCTCACCCGTCCCCTAATCCTCACCCGTACGCTAACACTAACCCGCGCCCTAAGATGCACGCTCTCCCTTAAGCGTTGTCGTACCCTCACTTGGACCCTAAACCGTCCCCGACCTAACGCTAACCCTAGCCCGAATCCTAATCCTAACCCTTCCCCGAAGCCTGACCCTCACCCGTCCCCTAATCCTAACCCGTACGCTAACACTAACCCACGCCCTCACACGCACGCTCCCCCTAAAGCGTTGTCGTACCCTCACATTGACCCTAAACCGTCCTCTTCCCGTAACCCTAGCCCGAACTCTAACCCTAACACTTCCCCGAAGCCTGACCCTCAACAGTCCCCTAATCCTAACCCGTTCGCTAACACTAACCCGCGCCCTCACACGCACGCTCATCCTAAAGCGTTGTCGTTCCCTCAGCTGGAGCCTAAACCGTCGCCGTCCCCTATCCCTAAACCTAGCCCGAACTCTAACCCTAACCCTTCCCCGAAGCCTGAGCCTCACCCGTCACCTAATCCTAACCCGTACGCTAACACTAACCCGCACCCTCACATGCACGCTCCCCCTATAGCATTGTCGTACCCTCATCTGGACCCTAAACCGTCCGCGTCGCCTAACCCTAACCCTAGCAAGAACTGTAACCCTAACCCTTCCGCGAAGCCTGACCCTCACCCGTCCCCTAATCCTAACCCGTATGCTAACAGTCACCCATGCCCTCACACGCACGCTCCCACTAAAGCGTTGTCTTACCCTCACCTCGACCCTAATCCGTCCCCGTCCCCTAACCCTAACCCTAGCCCGAACACTAACCCTAACACTTCCCCGAAGCCTGACCCTCACCCGTCCCCTAATCCTAACAAGTACGCTAACACTAACCCTCGCGCTCACATGCACGCTCCCCCTATAGCATTTTCGTACCCTCATCTGGACCCTAAACCGTCCGCGTAGCCTAACCCTAACCCTAGCAAGAACTTTAAACCAAACCATTCCCCGAAGCCTGACCCTCACCAGTCCCCTAATCCTAACCCGTACGCTAACATTAACCCGCGCCCTGACACATACGCTCCCCCTAAAGCGTTGCCGTACCCTCCCCTGGACCCTAAACCGTCCACGTTCCCTACCTAACCCTAACCTGAACCCTAACCCTAAACCTTCCCCGAAGCCTGACCCTCACCTGTCCCCTAATCCTAACCCGTACGCTAACACTAACCCGTGCCCTCACACGTACGCTCCCCCAAAAGCCTTGTCATACCCTTCCCTCGACCGTAAACCGTCCCCGTCCCCTAACCCTAACCCTAGCCCGAACCCTACCACTATCACTTCCCCAAAGCCTGACTCTCACCCGTCCCCTAATCCTAACCCGTACGCTAACACTAACCTGCGCCCTCACACGTACGCTCCCCCTAAAGCGTTGTCGTACCCTCCCCTGGACCCTAAACCGTCCCTGTCCCCTAACCCTAACCCTAGCCCGAACCCTAACCCTAACCCTTCCCCGAAGCCTGACCCTCAACCGTCCCCTAATAGTCACTCGTACGCTAACACTAACCCGCGCCCTCACAAGTACGCTCCCCCTAAAGCGTTGTCATACCCTCCCCTGGACCCTTAACCGTGTCCTTCCCCTAACCCTAACCCTAGCCCGTACCCTAACCCTAACCCTTCCCCGAAACCTGACACTCACCCGTCTCCTAATCGTCACTCGTACGCTAACACTAACCCGCGCCCTCACACGTACGCTCCCCCTAAAGCGTTGTCGTACCCTTCCCTGGACCCTAAACCGTCCCCGACCCCTAACCCTAACCCTAGACCGAACCCTAACCCTAACCCTTCCCCGAAGCCTGACACTCACCCGTCCCCTAATCCTAACCCGTACGCTAACACTAACCCGCGCCCTCACACGTATGCTCCCCCTAAAGCGTTGTCGTACCCTCCCCTGGACCCTAAACCGTCCCCGTCCCCTAACCCTAACCCTAGCCCGAACCCTAACCCTAACCCTTCCCCGAAGCCTGACCGTCACCCGTCCCCTAATCCTAACCCGTACGCTAACACTAACCCGCACCCTCACACGTACGCTCCCCCTAAAGCATTGTCGTACCCTCCCCTGGACCCTAAACCGTCCCCGTCACCTAACCCTAACCCTAGCCCGAACCCTAATCCTAACCCTTCCCCGAAGCCTGACCCTCACCCGTCCCCTAATCCTAACCCGTACGCTAACACTAACCCGCGCCCTCACGCGTACGCTCCTCCTAAAGCGTTGTCGTACCCTCCCCTGGACCCTAAACCGTCCCCGTCCCCTAACCCTAACCCTAGCCCGAACCCTAACCCTAACCCTTCCCTGAAGCCTGACCCTCACCAGTCCCCTAATCCTAACCAGTACGCTAACACTAACCCGCGCCCTCACACGTATGCTCTCCCTAAAGCGTTGTCGTACCCTCCCCTTGACCTAAACCGTCCCCGTCACCTAATCCTAACCCTAGCCCGAACCGTAACCCTAACACTTCCCCGAAGCCTGACCCTCACCTGTCCCATAATCCTAACCCGTACGCTAACACTAATCCACGCCCTCACACGTACGCTCCCCCGAAAGCGTTGTCGTACCCTCCCCTAGACCCTAAACCGTCCCCGTCCCCTAACCCTAACCCTAGCCCGAACCCTAACCCTAACCCTTCCCCAAAGCCTGACACTCACCCGTCCCCTAATCCTAACCCGTACGCTAACACTAACCCGCGCCCTCACACGTACGCTCCCCCAAAAGCGTTGTCGTACCCTCCCCTTGGCCCTAAACCGTCCCCGTCCCCTAACCCGAATCCTAGCCCGAACCCTAACCCTAACCCTTCCCCGAAGCCTGACCCTCACCCGTACCCTAATCCTAACCCGTACGCTAACACTAACTTGCGCCCTCACACGTATGCTCCCCCTAAAGCGTTGTCGTACCCTCCCCTGGACCCTAAACCGTCCCCGTCCCCTAACCCTAACCCTAGCCCGAACCCTAACCCTAACCCTTCCCCGAAGCCTGACCCTCACCCGTCCCCTAATCCTAACCCGTACGCTAACACTAACCCGCGCCCTCACACGTACGCTCCCCCTAAAGCATTGTCGTACCCTCCCCTGGACCCTAAACCGTCCCCGTCACCTAAGCCTAACCCTAGCACGAACCCTAATCCTAACCCTTCCCCGAAGCCTGACCCTCACCCGTTCCCTAATCCTAACCCGTACGCTAACACTAACCCACGCCCTCACGCGTACGCTCCCCCTAAAGCGTTGTCGTACCCTCCCCTGGACCCTAAACCGTCCCCGTCCCCTAACACTAACCCTAGCCCGAACCCTAACCCTAACCCTTCCCCGAAGCCTGACCCTCACCCGTCCCCTAATCCTAACCCGTACGCTAACACTAACCCACGCCTTCATGCGTACGCTCCCCCTAAAGCGTTGTGGTACCCTCCCCTGGACCCTAAACCGTCCCCGTCCCCTAACCCTAACCCTAGCCCGAACCCTAACCCTAACCCTTCCCCGAAGCCTGACCCTCACCCGTCCCCTAATCGTCACTCGTACGCTAACACTAACCCGCGCCCTCACACGTACGCTCCCCCTAAAGCGTTGTCGTACCCTCCCCTGGACCCTAAACCGTGTCCGTCCCCTAACCCTAACCCTAGCCCGAACCCTAACCCTAACCCTTCCCCGAAGCCTGACCCTCACCCGTCCCCTAATCCTAACCCGTACGCTAACACTAACCCGTGCCCTCACACGTACGCTCCCCCTAAAGCGTTGTCGTACACTTCCCTGGACCCTAAGCCGTCCCCGTCCCCTAACCCTAACCCTAGCCCGAACCCTAACCCTAACACTTCCCCGAAGCCTGACCCTCACCCGTCCCCTAATCCTAACCCGTACGCTAACACTAACCCGCGCCCTCACACGTACGCTCCCCCTAAAGTGTTGTCGTACCCTCCCCTGGACCGTAAACCGTCCCCGTCCCCTAACCCTAACCCTAGCCCGAACCCTAAACCTAACCCTTCCCCGAAGCCTGACACTCACCCGTCCCCTAATCCTAAACCGTACGCTAACACTAACCCGCGCCCTCACACGTACGCTCCCCCTAAAACGTTGTCGTACCCTCCCCTGGACCCTAAACCGTCCCCGTCCTCTAACCCTAACCCTAGCCCGAACCCTAACCCTAACCCATCCCCGAAGCCTGACCCTCACCCGTCCCCTAATCCTAACCCGTACGCTAACACTAACCCACACCCTCACACGTACGCTCCCCCTAAAGCGTTGTCGTACCCTCCCCTGGACCCTAAACCGTCCCCGTCCCCTAACCCTAACCCTAGCCCGAACCCTAACCCTAACCCTTTCCCAAAGCCTGACCCTCCCCCGTCCCCTAATCCTAACCAGTACGCTAACACTAACCCGCGCCCTCACACGTACACTCTCCCTAAAGCGTTGTCGTACCCTCCCCTTGACCTAAACCGTCCCCGTCCCCTAACCCTAACCCTAGCCCGAACCCTAACCCTAACCCTTCCCCGAAGCCTGACCCTCACCTGTCCCCTAATCCTAACCCGTACGCTAACACTAACCCGCGCCCTAATGCGTACGCTCCCCCTAAAGCGTTGTCGTACCCTCCCCTGGACCCTAAACCATCCCCGTCCCCTAACCCTAAACCTAGCCCGAACCCTAACCCTAACCCTTCCCCGAAGCCTGACCCTCACCCGTCCCCTAACCCTAATCCGTACGCTAACACTAACCCGCGCCCTGACACGTACGCTCCCCCAAAAGCGTTGTCGTACCCTCCCCTGGACCCTAAACAGTCCCCATCCCCTAACCCTAACCCTAGCCCGAACCCTAACCCTAAACCTTCCCCGAAGCCTGACCCTCACCCGTCCCCTAATCCTAACCCGTACGCTAACACTAACCCGCGCACTCACACGTACGCTCCCCCTAAAGCGTTGCCGTACCCTCCCCTGGTCCCTAAACCGTCCCCGTTCCCTAACCCTCACCCTAGACTGAACCCTAACCCTAAACCTTCCCCGAAGACTGACCCTCACCCGTCCCCTAATCCTAACCCGTACGCTAACACTAACCCGCGCCGTCACACGTACGCTCCCCCTAAAGCATTGTCGTACCCTCCCCTGGACCCTAAACCGTCCCCGTCCCCTAACCCTAACCCTAGCCCGAACCCTAACCTAACCCTTACCCGAAGCCTGACCCTCACCCGTCCCCTAATCCTAACCCGTACGCTAACACTAACCCGCGCCCTCACACGTACGCTCCCCCTAAAGCGTTGTCGTACCCTCCCCTGGACCCTAAACCGTCCCCGTCCCCTAACCCTAACCCTAGCCCGAACCCTAACTCTAACACTTCCCCGAAGCCTGACCCTCACCCGTCCCCTAATCCTAACCCGTACGCTAACACTAACCCGCGCCCTCACACGTACGCTCCCCCTAAAGCGTTGTCGTACCCTCCCCTGGACCCTAAGCCGTCCCCGTCCCCTAACCCTAACCCTAGCCCGAACCCTAACCCTATCCATTCCCCGAAGCCTGACCCTCACCCGTCCCCTAATCCTATCCCGTACGCTAACACTAACCCGCGCCCTCACACGCACGCTCCCCCTAAAGCGTTGTCGTACCCTCCCCTGGACCCTAAACCGTCCCCGTCCCCTAACCCTAACCCTAGCCCGAACCCTAACCCTAACCCTTCCCCGAAGCCTGAACCTCACCCGTCCCCTAACCCTAACCCGTACGCTAACACTAACCCGCGCCCTCCCATGTACGCACCCCCTAAAGCGTTGTCGTACCCTCCCCTGGACCCTAAACCGTCCCCATCCCCTAACCCTAACCCTAGCCCGAACCCTAACCCTAACCCTTCCCCGAAGCCTGACACTCACCCATCCCCTAATCCTAACCCGTACGCTAACACTAACCCGCGCCCTCACACGTACGCTCCCCCTAAAGCGTTGTCGTACCCACCCCTGGACCCTAAACCGTCCCAGTCCCCTAACCCTAACCCTAGCCCGAACCCTAACCCTAACCCTTCCCCGAAGCCTGACACTCACCCGTCCCCTAATCCTAACCCGTACGCAAACACTAACCCGCGCCCTCACACGTACGCTCCCCCTAAAGCGTTGTCGTACCCTCCGCTGGACCCTAAACCGTCCCCGTCCCCTAAGCCTAACCCTAGCCCGAACCCTAAACCTAACACTTCCCCGAAGCCTGACCCTCTCCCGTCCCCTAATCCTAACCCGTACGCTAATACTAACCCGCACCCTCACACACACGCTCCCCCTAAAGCGTTGTCGTACCCTCACCTGGACTCTAAACTGTCCCCATCCCCTAACCCTAACCCTAGCCCGAACCCTAACCCTAACACTTCCCCGAAGCCTGACCCTCACCCGTCCCCTAATCCTAACAAGTACGCTAACACTAACCCTCGCGCTCACATGCACGCTCCCCCTATAGCATTTTCGTACCCTCATCTGGACCCTAAACCGTCCGCGTCGCCTAACCCTAACCCTAGCAAGAACTGTAAACCAAACCCTTCCCAGAAGCCTGACCCTCACCCGTCCCCTAATACTAACCCGTACGTTAACACTAACCCGTGCCCTCCCACGCACGCTGCCCCTAAAGCATTGTCGTACCCTCACGTGGACCCTAAACCGTCACCGAACCCTAACCCTAACCCTAGACCGAACCGAAACCCTAACCCTTCCCCGAAGCCTGACACTCACGCGTCCCCTAATCCTAAACCGGACGCTAACACTAACCCGCGCCCTCACATGCATGCTCAACCTAAAGCGTTGTCGTACCCTCACCTGGACCCTAAACCGTCCCCATCCCCTAACCCTAACCCTAGCCCGAACCCTAACCCTAATACTTCCCCGAAGCGTGACCCTCACCCGTCCCCTAATCCTAACCCGTACGCTAACACTAACCCGCGCCCTCACACGCACGCTCCCCCTAAAGCGTTGTCGTACCCTCACCTGGACCCAAAACCGTCCCCGTCCCCTAACCCTAACACTAGCCCGAACCCTAACCCTAACCTTTCCACAAAGACTGACTTCATCCGTCCGCTAATACTAACCCGTATGCTAACACTAACCCAAGCCCTCACACTCACGCTCCCCCTAAAGCGTTGTCGTACCGTCACCTGGACCCTAAACCGTCCCTGTCCTCTAACCCTAAACCTAGCCCGAACCCTAACCCTAACCCTTCCCCGCAGCCTGACCCTCACCCGTCCCCTAATCCTAACCCGTACGCTAACACTAACCCGCGCCCTCACACGCACGCTCCCCCTAAAGCGTTGTCGTACCCTCACCTGGACCCTAAAACGTCCCCGTCCCCTAACCCTAACCCTAGCACGAACCCTAACCCTAACACTTCCCCAAGCCTAACCCTCACACGTCCCCTAATCCTATCCCGTACGCTAACACTAACCCGCGTCCTCACACGAACGCTCACCCTAAAGCGTTATTGTACACTCACCTGGACCCTAAACCGTACCCATTCCTTAACCCTAATCCTAGCCCGAACCCTAACCCTAACCCTTCCCTGAAGCCTTCCCCTCACCCGTCCCCTAATCCTCACCCGTACGCTAACACTAACCCGCGCCCTAAGATGCACGCTCTCCCTTAAGCGTTGTCGTACCCTCACTTGGACCCTAAACCGTCCCCGACCTAACGCTAACCCTAGCCCGAATCCTTATCCTAACCCTTCCCCGAAGCCTGACCCTCACCCGTCCCCTAATCCTAACCCGTACGCTAACACTAACCCACGCCCTCACACGCACGCTCCCCCTAAAGCGTTGTCGTACCCTCACATTGACCCTAAACCGTCCCCTTCCCGTAACCCTAGCCCGAACTCTAACCCTAACACTTCCCCGAAGCCTGACCCTCACCAGTCCCCTAATCCTAACCCGTTCGCTAACACTAACCCGCGCCCTCACACGCACGCTCATCCTAAAGCGTTGTCGTTCCCTCAGCTGGAGCCTAAACCGTCGCCGTCCCCTATCCCTAAACCTAGCCCGAAATCTAACCCTAACCCTTCCCCGAAGCCTGAGCCTCACCCGTCACCTAATCCTAACCCGTACGCTAACACTAACCCGCACCCTCACATGCACGCTCCCCCTATAGCATTGTCGTACCCTCATCTGGACCCTAAACCGTCCGCGTCGCCTAACCCTAACCCTAGCAAGAACTGTAACCCTAACCCTTCCCCGAAGCCTGACCCTCACCCGTCCCCTAATCCTAACCCGTATGCTAACACTCACCCATGCCCTCACACGCACGCTCCCACTAAAGCGTTGTCTTACCCTCACCTCGACCCTAATCCGTCCCCGTCCCCTAACCCTAACCCTAGCCCGAACACTAACCCTAACCCTTCCCCGAAGCCTGACCCTCACCCGTCCCCTAATCCTAAAAAGTACGCTAACACTAACCCTCGCGCTCACATGCACGCTCCCCCTATAGCATTTTCGTACCCTCATCTGGACCCTAAACCGTCCGCGTAGCCTAACCCTAACCCTAGCAAGAACTTTAAACCAAACCCTTCCCCGAAGCCTGACCCTCACCCGTCCCCTAATACTAACCCGTACGTTAACACTAACCCGTGCCCTCCCACACACGCTGCCCCTAAAGCGTTGTCGTACCTTCACGTGGACCCTAAACCGTCACCAAACCCTAACCCTAAACCTAGACCGAACCGAAACCCTAACCCTTCCCCGAAGCCTGACACTCACGCGTCACCTAATCCTAACCCGGACGCTAACACTAACCCGCGCCCTCACACGCACGCTCCCCCTAAAGCGTTGTCGTACCCTCACCTGGACCCTAAACCGTCCCCATCCCCTAACCCTAACACTAGCCCGAACCCTAACCCTAACCTTTCCGCAAAGACTGACTTCACCCGTTCGCTAATACTAACCCGTACGCTAACACTAAACCGCGCCCTCAATGCACGCTCACCCTAAGCGTTGTCGTCCCCTCACCTGGACCCAAAACCATCCCCGTCTCCTAACCCTAACCCTAGCCTGAACACTAACCCTAACACTTCCCCGAAGCCTGACCCTCACCCGTCCCCTAATCCTAACCCGGACGCTAACACTAACCCGCGCCCTCACATGCATGTTCCCCCTAAAGCGTTGTCGTACCCTCACCTGGACCCTAAACCGTCCCCATCCCCTAACCCTAACCCTAGTCCGAACCCTAACCCTAACACTTCCCCGAAGCCTGACCCTCACCCGTCCCCTAATCCTAACCCGTAGTCTAACACTAACCCGCGCCCTCACACGCACGCTCCCCCTAAAGCGTTGTCGTACCCTCACCTGAACCCTAAACCGAGCCCGTCCCCTAACCCTAACCCTTGCCCGAACTGTAACCCTAACCCTTCCCCGAAGCCTGACCCTCACCCTTCCCCTAAACCTGACACGGACGCTAACACTAACCCGCGCCCTCACACTCCCGCTCCCCCTAAAGCGTTGTCGTACCCTCACCTGAACCCTAAAACGTCCCTGTCCTCTAACCCTAAACCTAGCCCGAACCCTAATCCTAACACTTCCCCGAAGCCTGACCCTCACCCGTCCACTAATCCTAACCCGTATGCTAACACTAAGCCACGCCCTCACATGCACGCTCCCCCTAAAGCGCTGTCGTACCCTCACCTTGACCCTAAAACGTCCCCGTCGCCTAACCCTAACCCTAGCCCGAACCCTAACCCTAAAACTTCCCCGAAGCCTGAACCTCACCGGTCCCCTAATACTAACCCATACGCTAACACTAACCCGCGCCCTCAACGCACGCTCACCCTAAGCGTTGTCGACCTCTCACCTGGACCCCAAACCGTCCCCGTCCCCTAACCCTAAGCCTAGCCCGAACCCTAACCCTAACACTTCCCCGAAGCCTGACTCTCACCCGTCCCCGAATCCTACCCCGTACGTTAACAGTAACCCGCGCCCTCACACGCACACTCCCCCTAAAGCGTTGTCGTACCCTCACCTGGACCCTAAACCGTCCCCGTCCCCTAACCCTAACCCTAGCCCGAACCCTAAACCTAACCCTTCCCCGAAGCCTAACCCTCACCCGTCCCCTAATCCTAACAAGTACGCTAACAGTAACCCGCGCCCTCACACGCACGCTCCCCCTATAGCATTGTCGTACCCTCATCTGGACCCTAAACCGTCCCCATCCGCTAACCCTAACCCTAGCCAGAACCCTAACCCTAACACTTCCCCGAAGCCTGACACTCACCTGTCCCCTAATCCTTACCCGGATGCTAACACTAACCCGCGCCCTCACATGCACGCTCCCCCTAAAGCGTTGACGTAGCCTCACCTGGACCCTACAACGTCCCCGTCCCCTAACCCTAACCCTAGCCCGAACCCTAACCCTAACCATTCCCCGAGGCCTGACACTCACCCGTCCCCTAATCGTAACCCGTACGCTAACACTAACCCGCGCCCTCACACGCACGCTCCCCCTGAAGCGTTGTCGTACCCTCACCTGGACCCTTAACCTTCCCAGTCCCCTAACCCTAACCCTAGCCCGAACCCTAACCCTAACCCTTCCCCGAAGCCTAACCCTCACCCGTCCCCTAATCCTATCCCGTACGCTAACACTAACCCACGTCCTCACACGAACGCTCACCCTAAAGTGTTATTGTACACTCACCTGGACCCTAAACCGTACCCATCCCTTAACCCTAATCCTAGCCCGAACCCTAACCCTAACCCTTCCCCGAAGCATTCCCCTCACCCGTCCCCTAATCCTAACCCGTACGCTAACACTAACCCGCGCCCGAACATGCACGCTCTCCCTCAAGCGTTGTCGTACCCTCACCTGAACCCTAAACCGTCCCCGACCTAACGCTAACCCTAGCCCGAACCCTAATCCTAACCCTTCCCCGAAGCCTGACCCTCACCCGTCCCCTAATACTAACCCAAACGCTAACACTAACCCGTGCCCTCACACGCACGCTCTCCCTAAAGCGTTGTCGTACCCTCACCTGGACGCTAAACCGTCCCCGTCCCCGTCCCCTAACCCTAGACCGACCCCTAACCCTAACCCTGCCCCGAAACCTGACCCTCACCTGTCCCGTAATCCTAACCCGTACGCTATCACTAACCCGCGCCCTCACACGCACGCTCCCCCTAAAGCATTGTAGTACCCTCACCTGGACACTAAACCGTCCCCGTCCCCTAACACTAACCCTAGCCCGAACCCTAACACTAACCCTTCCAAGAAGCCTGACCCTCACCCGTCCCCTTATCCTAACCCGTACGCTAACACTAACCCCTGCCCTCACACGTACGCTCCCCCAAAAGCGTTGTCATACCCTTCCCTGGATCGTAAACCGTCCCCGTCCCCTAACCCTAACCATAGCCCGAACCCTAACCCTAAACCTTCCCCGAAGCCTGACCCTAACATGTCCCCTAATCCTAACCCGGATGCTAACACTAACCCGCGCCCTCACATGCACGCTCCCCCTAAAGCGTTGTGGTACCCTCACCTGGACCCTAAACCGTCCCCGTCCCCTAACCCTAACCCTAGCCCGAACCCTAACCCTAACCCTTCCCCGAAGCCTGACCCTCACCCGTCCCCTAATCCTAACCCGGACGCTAACACTAACCCGCGCCCTCAACGCACGCTCCCCCTAAAGCGTTGTCGTACCCTCACCTGGACCCTAAACCGTCCCCGTCCCCTAACACTAACCCTAGCCCGAACCCTAACCCTAACCCTTCCCCTAAGACTGACGCTCATCCTTACCTTAATCCTAACCCGTTCGCTAACACTAACCCGCACCCTCACACCCACGCTCCCCCTAAAGCGTTGTCGTACCCTCACCTGGACCCTAAACCGTCCCCGTCCTCTAACCCTACCCCTAGCCCGAACCTTAACCCTAACCCTTCCCCAAAGCCTGACCCTCACCCGTCCCCTAATCCTAACCCGTACGCTATCACTAACCCGCGCCCTCACATGCACGCTGCCCTTAAATCGCTGTCGTACCCTCACCTGGACCCTAAACCGTTCCCGTCCCCTAACCCTAACCCTAGCCCGAACCCTAAACCTAACCCTTCCCCTAAGGCTGACCCTCACCCTTCCCTTAATCCTAACCCGTACGCTAACACTAACCCGCGCCCTCACAACCACGCTCCCCCTAAAGCGTTGTCGTACCCTCACCTGGACCCTAAACCGTCCCCGTCCCCTAACCCTAACCCTAGCCCGAACTGTAACCCTAACCCTTCCCCAAAGCCTGACACTCACCCATCCCCTAAACCTAACATGGACGCTAACACTAACACGCGCCCTCACACTCACGCTCCCCCTAAAGCGTTGTCGTACGCTCACCTAGACCCTAAACCGTCCCCGTCCTCTAACCCTAACCCTAGCCCGAACCCTAACCCTAACACTTCCCCGAAGCCTGACACTCACCCGTCCCCTAATCCTAACCCGTACGCTAACACTAACCCGCGCCCTAACATGCACGCTCTCCCTTAAGCGTTGTCGTACCCTCACCTGGACCCTAAACCGTCCCCGACCTAACGCTAACCCTAGCCCGAACCCTAATCCTAACCCTTCCCCGAAGCCTGACCCTCACCCGTCCCCTAATACTAACCCAAACGCTAACAATAACCCGTGCCCTCACACGCACGCTCCCCTTAAAGGGTTGTCGTACCCTCACCAGGACGCTAAACCGTCCCCGTCCCCGTCCCCTAACCCTAGCCCGACCCCTAACCCTAACCCTTCCCCGAAACCTGACCCTCACCTGTCCCCTAATCCTAACCCGTACGCTATCACTAACCCGCGCCCTCACACGCACGCTCCCCCTAAAGCATTGTAGTACCCTCACCTGGACACTAAACCGTCCCCGTCCCCTAACCCTAAACCTAGCCCGAACCCTAACACTAACCATTCCAAGAAGCCTGACCCTCACCCGTCCCCTAATCCTAACCCGTACGCTAACACTAACCCGCGCCCTCACACGCACGCTCACCCTAAAGCGTTGTCGTACCCTCACCTGGACCCTAAACCGTCCCCGTCCCCTAACCCTAACCATAGCCCGAGCCCTAACCCTTACCCTTCCCCGAAGCCTGACCCTAACATGTCCCCTAATCCTAACCCGGATGCTAACACTAACCCGCGCCCTCACATGCACGCTCCCCCTAAAGCGTTGTGGTACACTCACCTGGACCCTATACCGTCCCCGTCCCCTAACCCTAACCCTAGCCCGAACCCTAACCCTAACCCTTCCCCGAAGCCTGACACTCACCCGTCCCCTAATCCTAACCCGTACGCTAACACTAACCCGCGCCCTCACATGCACGCTCACCCTAAAGCGTTGTCGTACCCTCACCTGGACCCTAAACCGTCCCCGTCCCCTAACCCTAACCCTAGCCCGAACCCTAACCCTAACCCTTCCCCGAAGCCTGACCCTCACCCGTCCCCTAATCCTAACCCGGACGCTAACACTAACCCGCGCCCTCAACGCACGCTCCCCCTAAAGCGTTGTCGTACCCTCACCTGGACCCTAAACCGTCCCCGTCCCCTAACACTAACCCTAGCCCGAACCCTAACCCTAACCCTTCCCCTAAGACTGACGCTCATCCTTACCTTAATCCTAACCCGTTCGCTAACACTAACCCGCGCCCTCACACCCACGCTCCCCCTAAACCGTTGTCGTAACCTCACCTGGACTCTAAACCGTCCCCATCCCCTAACCCTAAGCCTAGCCCAAACCCTAATCCTAACATTTCCCCGAAACCTGACCCTCACCGGTCCCCTAATCCTAAACCGTACACTAACACTAACCTGCGCCCTCACACGCACGCTCCCCCTAAACCGTTGTCGTACCCTCACCTGGACCCGAAACCGTCCCCGTCCCCTAAACCTAACCCTAGCCCTAACCCTAACCTTAAACCTTCCCCGCAGCCTGACCCTCACCCGTCCCCTAATCCTAACCCGTACGCTAACACTAACCCACGCCCTCACATGCACGATCCTCCTAAAGCGTTGTCGTACCCTCACCAGGTCCCTAAACCGTGCCCGTCCCCTAACCCTAAACCTAGTCCAAACTGTAACCCTAAACCTTCCCCGAAGCCTGACCCTCACCCATCCCCTAAACCTAACACGGACGCTAACACTAACCCATGCCCTCACACGCACGCTCCCCGTAAAGCGTTGTCGTACCCTCACCTGGACCCTAAACCGTCCCCGTGCCCTAACCCTAACCCTAGCCCGAACCCTAACCCTAACTTTTCCCCGAAGACTGACCCTCACACGTCCCCTAATACTAACCCGTAAACTAACACTAACCCGCGCTCTCAACGCACGCTCACCCTAAGCGTTGTCGTCCCCTCACCTGGACCCAAAACCGTCTCCGTCCCCTAACGCTAACCCTAGCCCGAACCCTAACCCTAACCCTTCCCCGAAACCTGACCCTCACATGTCCCCTAATCCTAACACGGACGCTAACACTAACCTGCGCCCTCACACGCACGCTCCCCCTAAACCGTTTTCATACCCTCACCTGGACCCGAAACCGTCCCCGTCCCCTAAACCTAACCCTAGCCCTAACCCTAACCTTAAACCTTCCCCGCAACCTGACCCTCACCCGTCCTGTAATCCTAACCCGTACGCTAACACTAACCCACGCCCTCACACGCACTATCCTCCTAAAGCGTTGTCGTACGCTCACCTGGACCCTAAACCGTGCCCGACCCCTAACCCTAACCCTAGCCCGAACTGTAACCCTAACCCTTCCCCGAAGCTTGACCCTCACTCATCCCCTAAACCTAACACGGACGCTAACACTAACCCTCGCCCTCACATGCACGCTCCCCCTAAAGCGTTGTCGTGCCCTCACCTGGACCCGTAACAGTCCCGACCCCTAACCCTAACACTTCCCCGAAGCCTGACCCTCACCCGTCCCCTAATCCTAACCCGGACGCTAACACTAACCCGCGCCCTCACACGCACGCTCCCCCTAAAGCTTTGTCGTACCCTCACCTGGACCCTAAACCGTCCCCGTCCCCTAACCCTAACCCTAGCCCGAACCCTAACCCTAACGCTTCCCCGAAGCCTGACACTCACCCGTCCCCTAATCCTAACCCGTACACTAACACTAACCTGTGCCCTCACACTCACACTCACCCTAAAGCGTTGTCGTACCGTCACCTGGACCCAAAACAGTCCCCGTCCCCTAACCCTAAGCCTAGCCCGAACCCTAACCCTAACACTTCCCCGAAGCCTGACACTCACCCGTCCCCTAATCCTAACCCGTACGCTAACAGTAACCCGCGCCCTCACACGCACACTCCCCCTAAAGCGTTTTCGTACCCTCACGTGGACCCTTAACCTTCCCAGTCCCCTAACCCTAAACCTAGCCCGAACCCTAACCCTAACACTTCCCCGAAGCCTGACCCTCACCCGTCCCCTAATCCTAACCTGGACGCTAACACTAACCCGCGCCCTCACATGCACGCTCCCCCTAAAGCGTTGTCGTACCCTCACCTGGACCCTAAACCGTCCCCGTCCCCTAACCCTAACCCTAGCCCTAACCCTAACCCTAAACCTTCCCCGAAGCCTGACCCTAACATGTCCCCTAATCCTAACCCGGACGCGAACACTAACCCACGCCCTCACATGCACGCTCCCCCTAAAGCGTTGTGGTACCCTCACCTGGACCCTAAACCGTCCCCGTCCCCTAACCCTAACCCTAGCCCGAACCCTAACCCTAACCCTTCCCCGAAGCCTGACCCTCACCCGTCCCCTAATCGTCACTCGTACGCTAACACTAACCCGCGCCCTCACACGTACGCTCCCCCTAAAGCGTTGTCGTACCCTCCCCTGGACCCTAAACCGTGTCCGTCCCCTAACCCTAACCCTAGCCCGAACCCTAACCCTAACCCTTCCCCGAAGCCTGACCCTCACCCGTCCCCTAATCCTAACCCGTACGATAACACTAACCTGCGCCCTCACACGTACGCTCCCCCTAAAGCGTTGTCGTACCCTCCCGTGGACCCTAAACCGTCCCCGTCCCCTAACCCTAACCCTAGCCCGAACCCTAACCCTAACACTTCCCCGAAGCCTGACCCTCACCCATCCCCTAATCCTAACCCGTACGCTAACACTAACCCGCGCCCACACACGTACGCTCCTCCTAAAGCGTTGTCGTACCCTCCCCTGGACCCTAAACCGTCCCCGTCCCCTAACCCTATCCCTAGCCCGAACCCTAACCCTAACAATTCCCCGAAGCCTGACCCTCACCCGTCCCCTAATCCTAAAACGTACGCTAACACTAACCCGTGCCCTCACACGTACGCTCCCCCTAAAGCGTTGTCGTACACTTCCCTGGACCCTAAGCCGTCCCCGTCCCCTAACCCTAACCCTAGCCCGAACCCTAACCCTAACACTTCCCCGAAGCCTGACCCTCACCCGTCCCCTAATCCTAACCCGTACGCTAACACTAACCCGCGCCCTCACACGTACGCTCCCCCTAAAGTGTTGTCGTACCCTCCCCTGGTCCGTAAACCGTCCCCGTCCCCTAACCCTAACCCTAGCCCGAACCCTAACCCTAAACCTTCCCCGAAGCCTGACCCTCACCCGTCCCCTAATCCTAAACCGTACGCTAACACTAACCCGCGCCCTCACACGTACGCTCCCCCTAAAACGTTGTCGTACCCTCCCCTCGACCCTAAACCGTCCCCGTCCCCTAACCCTAACCCTAGCCCGAACCCTAACCCTAACCCATCCCCGAAGCCTGACCCTCACCCGTCCCCTAATCCTAACCCGTACGCTAACACTAACCCTCACCCTCACACGTACGCTCCCCCTAAAGCGTTGTCGTACCCTCCCCTGGACCCTAAAGCGTCCCCGTCCCCTAACCCTAACCCTAGCCCGAACCCTAACCCTAACCCTTTCCCAAAGCCTGACCCTCCCCCGTCCCCTAATCCTAACCAGTACGCTAACACTAACCCGCGCCCTCACACGTACACTCTCCCTAAAGCGTTGTCGTACCCTCACCTGGACCCTAAACCGTCCCCGTCCCCTAACACTAACCCTAGCCCGAACCCTAACCCTAATACTTCCCCGAAGCGTGACCCTCACCCGTCCCCTAATCCTAACCCGTACGCTAACACTAACCCGCGCCCTCACACGCACGCTCCCCCTAAAGCGTTGTCGTACCCTCACCTGGACCCTAAACCGTCCCCGTCCCCTAACCCTAACACTAGCCCGAACCCTAACCCTAACCTTTCCACAAAGACTGACTTCATCCGTCCGCTAATACTAACCCGTATGCTAACACTAACCCAAGCCCTCACACTCACGCTCCCCCTAAAGCGTTGTCGTACCGTCACCTGGACCCTAAACCGTCCCTGTCCTCTAACCCTAAACCTAGCCCGAACCCTAACCCTAACCCTTCCCCGCAGCCTGACCCTCACCCGTCCCCTAATCCTAACCCGTACGCTAACACTAACCCGCGCCCTCACACGCACGCTCCCCCTAAAGCGTTGTCGTACCCTCACCTGGACCCTAAAACGTCCCCGTCCCCTAACCCTAACCCTAGCACGAACCCTAACCCTAACACTTCCCCAAGCCTAACCCTCACACGTCCCCTAATCCTATCCCGTACGCTAACACTAACCCGCGTCCTCACACGAACGCTCACCCTAAAGCGTTATTGTACACTCACCTGGACCCTAAACCGTACCCATTCCTTAACCCTAATCCTAGCCCGAACCCTAACCCTAACCCTTCCCCGAAGCCTTCCCCTCACCCGTCCCCTAATCCTCACCCGTACGCTAACACTAACCCGCGCCCTAAGATGCACGCTCTCCCTTAAGCGTTGTCGTACCCTCACTTGGACCCTAAACCGTCCCCGACCTAACGCTAACCCTAGCCCGAATCCTTATCCTAACCCTTCCCCGAAGCCTGACCCTCACCCGTCCCCTAATCCTAACCCGTACGCTAACACTAACCCACGCCCTCACACGCACGCTCCCCCTAAAGCGTTGTCGTACCCTCACATTGACCCTAAACCGTCCCCTTCCCGTAACCCTAGCCCGAACTCTAACCCTAACACTTCCCCGAAGCCTGACCCTCACCAGTCCCCTAATCCTAACCCGTTCGCTAACACTAACCCGCGCCCTCACATGCACGCTCCCCCTATAGCATTGTCGTACCCTCATCTGGACCCTAAACCGTCCGCGTCGCCTAACCCTAACCCTAGCAAGAACTGTAACCCTAACCCTTCCCCGAAGCCTGACCCTCACCCGTCCCCTAATCCTAACCCGTATGCTAACACTCACCCATGCCCTCACACGCACGCTCCCACTAAAGCGTGGTCTTACCCTCACCTCGACCCTAATCCGTCCCCGTCCCCTAACCCTAACCCTAGCCCGAACACTAACCCTAACCCTTCCCCGAAGCCTGACCCTCACCCGTCCCCTAATCCTAAAAAGTACGCTAACACTAACCCTCGCGCTCACATGCACGCTCCCCCTATAGCATTTTCGTACCCTCATCTGGACGCTAAACCGTCCGCGTAGCCTAACCCTAACCCTAGCAAGAACTTTAAACCAAACCCTTCCCAGAAGCCTGACCCTCACCCGTCCCCTAATACTAACCCGTACGTTAACACTAACCCGTGCCCTCCCACACACGCTGCCCCTAAAGCGTTGTCGTACCTTCACGTGGACCCTAAACCGTCACCAAACCCTAACCCTAAACCTAGACCGAACCGAAACCCTAACCCTTCCCCGAAGCCTGACACTCACGCGTCACCTAATCCTAACCCGGACGCTAACACTAACCCGCGCCCTCACACGCACGCTCCCCCTAAAGCGTTGTCGTACCCTCACCTGGACCCTAAACCGTCCCCATCCCCTAACCCTAACACTAGCCCGAACCCTAACCCTAACCTTTCCGCAAAGACTGACTTCACCCGTTCGCTAATACTAACCCGTACGCTAACACTAAACCACGCCCTCAATGCACGCTCACCCTAAGCGTTGTCGTCCCCTCACCTGGACCCAAAACATTCCCCGTCTCCTAACCCTAACCCTAGCCTGAACACTAACCCTAACACTTCCCCGAAGCCTGACCCTCACCCGTCCCCTAATCCTAACCCGGACGCTAACACTAACCCGCGCCCTCACATGCATGTTCCCCCTAAAGCGTTGTCGTACCCTCACCTGGACCCTAAACCGTCCCCATCCCCTAACCCTAACCCTAGCCCGAACCCTAACCCTAACACTTCCCCGAAGCCTGACCCTCACCCGTCCCCTAATCCTAACCCGTAGTCTAACACTAACCCGCGCCCTCACACGCACGCTCCCCCTAAAGCGTTGTCGTACCCTCACCTGAACCCTAAACCGAGCCCGTCCCCTAACCCTAACCCTTGCCCGAACTGTAACCCTAACCCTTCCCCGAAGCCTGACCCTCACCCTTCCCCTAAACCTGACACGGACGCTAACACTAACCCGCGCCCTCACACTCCCGCTCCCCCTAAAGCGTTGTCGTACCCTCACCTGAACCCTAAAACGTCCCTGTCCTCTAACCCTAAACCTAGCCCGAACCCTAATCCTAACACTTCCCCGAAGCCTGACCCTCACCCGTCCCCTAATCCTAACCCGTATGCTAACACTAACCCACGCCCTCACATGCACGCTCCCCCTAAAGCGCTGTCGTACCCTCACCTTGACCCTAAAACGTCCCCGTCGCCTAACCCTAACCCTAGCCCTAACCCTAACACTAAAACTTCCCCGAAGCCTGAACCTCACCGGTCCCCTAATACTAACCCATACGCTAACACTAACCCGCGCCCTCAACGCACGCTCACCCTAAGCGTTGTCGACCTCTCACCTGGACCCCAAACCGTCCCCGTCCCCTAACCCTAAGCCTAGCCCGAACCCTAACCCTAACACTTCCCCGAAGCCTGACTCTCACCCGTCCCCGAATCCTACCCCGTACGTTAACAGTAACCCGCGCCCTCACACGCACACTCCCCCTAAAGCGTTGTCGTACCCTCACCTGGACCCTAAACCGTCCCCGTCCCCTAACCCTAACCCTAGCCCGAACCCTAAACCTAACCCTTCCCCGAAGCCTAACCCTCACCCGTCCCCTAATCCTAACAAGTACGCTAACAGTAACCCGCGCCCTCACACGCACGCTCCCCCTATAGCATTGTCGTACCCTCATCTGGACCCTAAACCGTCCCCATCCGCTAACCCTAACCCTAGCCAGAACCCTAACCCTAACACTTCCCCGAAGCCTGACACTCACCTGTCCCCTAATCCTTACCCGGATGCTAACACTAACCTGCGCCCTCACATGCACGCTCCCCCTAAAGCGTTGACGTAGCCTCACCTGGACCCTACAACGTCCCCGTCCCCTAACCCTAACCTTAGCCCGAACCCTAACCCTAACCATTCCCCGAGGCCTGACACTCACCCGTCCCCTAATCGTAACCCGTACGCTAACACTAACCCGCGCCCTCACACGCACGCTCCCCCTGAAGCGTTGTCGTACCCTCACCTGGACCCTTAACCTTCCCAGTCCCCTAACCCTAACCCTAGCCCGAACCCTAACCCTAACCCTTCCCCGAAGCCTAACCCTCACCCGTCCCCTAATCCTATCCCGTACGCTAACACTAACCCGCGTCCTCACACGAACGCTCACCCTAAAGTGTTATTGTACACTCACCTGGACCCTAAACCGTAACCATCCCTTAACCCTAATCCTAGCCCGAACCCTAACCCTAACCCTTCCCCGAAGCATTCCCCTCACCCGTCCCCTAATCCTAACCCGTACGCTAACACTAACCCGCGCCCGAACATGCACGCTCTCCCTCAAGCGTTGTCGTACCCTCACCTGAACCCTAAACCGTCCCCGACCTAACGCTAACCCTAGCCCGAACCCTAATCCTAACCCTTCCCCGAAGCCTGACCCTCACCCGTCCCCTAATACTAACCCAAACGCTAACACTAACCCGTGCCCTCACACGCACGCTCTCCCTAAAGCGTTGTCGTACCCTCACCTGGACGCTAAACCGTCCCCGTCCCCGTCCCCTAACCCTAGCCCGACCCCTAACCCTAACCCTGCCCCGAAACCTGACCCTCACCTGTCCCGTAATCCTAACCCGTACGCTATCACTAACCCGCGCCCTCACACGCACGCTCCCCCTAAAGCATTGTAGTACCCTCACCTGGACACTAAACCGTCCCCGTCCCCTAACACTAACCCTAGCCCGAACCCTAACACTAACCCTTCCAAGAAGCCTGACCCTCACCCGTCCCCTTATCCTAACCCGTACGCTAACACTAACCCGCGCCCTCACACGCATGCTCACACTTAAGCGTTGGCGTACCCTCACCTGGACCCTAAACCGTCCCCGTCCCCTAACCCTAACCATAGCCCGAACCCTAACCCTAAACCTTCCCCGAAGCCTGACCCTAACATGTCCCCTAATCCTAACCCGGATGCTAACACTAATCCGCGCCCTCACATGCACGCTCCCCCTAAAGCGTTGTGGTACCCTCACCTGGACCCTAAACCGTCCCCGTCCCCTAACCCTAACCCTAGCCCGAACCCTAACCCTAACCCTTCCCCGAAGCCTGACCCTCACCCGTCCCCTAATCCTAACCCGGACGCTAACACTAACCCGCGCCCTCAACGCACGCTCCCCCTAAAGCGTTGTCGTACCCTCACCTGGACCCTAAACCGTCCCCGTCCCCTAACACTAACCCTAGCCCGAACCCTAACCCTAACCCTTCCCCTAAGACTGACGCTCATCCTTACCTTAATCCTAACCCGTTCGCTAACACTAACCCGCACCCTCACACCCACGCTCCCCCTAAAGCGTTGTCGTACCCTCACCTGGACCCTAAACCGTCCCCGTCCTCTAACCCTACCCCTAGCCCGAACCTTAACCCTAACCCTTCCCCAAAGCCTGACCCTCACCCGTCCCCTAATCCTAACCCGTACGCTATCACTAACCCGCGCCCTCACATGCACGCTGCCCCTAAATCGCTGTCGTACCCTCACCTGGACCCTAAAACGTTCCCGTCCCCTAACCCTAACCCTAGCCCGAACCCTAAACCTAACCCTTCCCCTAAGGCTGACCCTCACCCTTCCCTTAATCCTAACCCGTACGCTAACACTAACCCGCGCCCTCACAACCACGCTCCCCCTAAAGCGTTGTCGTACCCTCACCTGGACCCTAAACCGTCCCCGTCCCCTAACCCTAACCCTAGCCCGAACTGTAACCCTAACCCTTCCCCAAAGCCTGACACTCACCCATCCCCTAAACCTAACATGGACGCTAACACTAACACGCGCCCTCACACTCACGCTCCCCCTAAAGCTTTGTCGTACGCTCACCTAGACCCTAAACCGTCCCCGTCCTCTAACCCTAACCCTAGCCCGAACCCTAACCCTAACACTTCCCCGAAGCCTGACACTCACCCGTCCCCTAATCCTAACCCGTACGCTAACACTAACCCGCGCCCTAACATGCACGCTCTCCCTTAAGCGTTGTCGTACCCTCACCTGGACCCTAAACCGTCCCCGACCTAACGCTAACCCTAGCCCGAACCCTAATCCTAACCCTTCCCCGAAGCCTGACCCTCACCCGTCCCCTAATACTAACCCAAACGCTAACAATAACCCGTGCCCTCACACGCACGCTCCCCCTAAAGCGTTGTCGTACCCTCACCTGGACGCTAAACCGTCCCCGTCCCCGTCCCCTAACCCTAGCACGACCCCTAACCCTAACCCTTCCCCGAAACCTGACCCTCACCCGTCCCCTAATCCTAACCCGTACGCTATCACTAACCCGCGCCCTCACACGCACGCTCCCCCTAAAGCATTGTAGTACCCTCACCTGGACACTAAACCGTCCCCGTCCCCTAACCCTAAACCTAGCCCGAACCCTAACACTAACCATTCCAAGAAGCCTGACCCTCACCCGTCCCCTAATCCTAACCCGTACGCTAACACTAACCCGCGCCCTCACACGCACGCTCACCCTAAAGCGTTGTCGTACCCTCACCTGGACCCTAAACCGTCCCCGTCCCCTAACCCTAACCATAGCCCGAACCCTAACCCTTACCCTTCCCCGAAGCCTGACCCTAACATGTCCCCTAATCCTAACCCGGATGCTAACAGTAACCCGCGCCCTCACATGCACGCTCCCCCTAAAGCGTTGTGGTACACTGACCTGGACCCTATACCGTCCCCGTCCCCTAACCCTAACCCTAGCCCGAACCCTAACCCTAACCCTTCCCCGAAGCCTGACACTCACCCGTCCCCTAATCCTAACCCGTACGCTAACACTAACCCGCGCCCTCACATGCACGCTCACCCTAAAGCGTTGTCGTACCCTCACCTGGACCCTAAACCGTCCCCGTCCCCTAACCCTAACCCTAGCCCGAACCCTAACCCTAACCCTTCCCCGAAGCCTGACCCTCACCCGTCCCCTAATCCTAACCCGGACGCTAACACTAACCCGCGCCCTCAACGCACGCTCCCCCTAAAGCGTTGTCGTACCCTCACCTGGACCCTAAACCGTCCCCGTCCCCTAACACTAACCCTAGCCCGAACCCTAACCCTAACCCTTCCCCTAAGACTGACGCTCATCCTTACCTTAATCCTAACCCGTTCGCTAACACTAACCCGCGCCCTCACACCCACGCTCCCCCTAAACCGTTGTCGTAACCTCACCTGGACTCTAAACCGTCCCCATCCCCTAACCCTAACCTAGCCCAAACCCTAATCCTAACATTTCCCCGAAACCTGACCCTCACCGGTCCCCTAATCCTAAACCGTACACTAACACTAACCTGCGCCCTCACACGCACGCTCCCCCTAAACCGTTGTCGTACCCTCACCTGGACCCGAAACCGTCCCCGTCCCCTAAACCTAACCCTAGCCCTAACCCTAACCTTAAACCTTCCCCGCAGCCTGACCCTCACCCGTCCCCTAATCCTAACCCGTACGCTAACACTAACCCACGCCCTCACACGCACGATCCTCCTAAAGCGTTGTCGTACCCTCACCAGGTCCCTAAACCGTGCCCGTCCCCTAACCCTAAACCTAGTCCAAACTGTAACCCTAAACCTTCCCCGAAGCCTGACCCTCACCCATCCCCTAAACCTAACACGGACGCTAACACTAACCCTCGCCCTCACATGCATGCTCCCCCTAAAGCGTTGTCGTACCCTCACCTGGACCCTTAACCGTCCCGTCCCCTTACCCTAACTCTTCCCCGAAGCCTGACCCTCACCCGTCCCCTAATCATAACCCGGACGCTAACACTAACCCGCGCCCTCACACGCACGTTCCCCCTAAAGCGTTGTCGTACCCTCACCTGGACCCTAAACCGTCCCCGTCCCCTAACCCTAAGCCTAGCCCGAACCCTAACCCTAACACTTCCCCGAAGCCTGACTCTCACCCGTCCCCTAATCCTAACCCGTACGCTAAAAGTAACCCGCGCCCTCACACGCACACGCCCCCTAAAGCGTTTTCGTACCCTCACGTGGACCCTTAACCTTCCCAGTCCCCTAACCCTAACCCTAGCCCGAACCCTAACCCTAACACTTCCCCGCAGCCTGACCCTCACCCGTCCCCTAATCCTAACCTGGATGCTAACACTAACCCACGCCCTCACACGCACACTCCCCCTTAAGCGTTGTCATACCTTCACCTGGACCCTACCCGGTCCCTGTCCCCTAACCCTAACCCTAGCCCGAACCCTAACCCTAACCCTTCCCCGAAGCCTGACCATCATATGTCCCCTAATCCTAACCCGGACGCTAACACTAACCCGCGCCCTCACATGCACGCTCCCCCTAAAGCGTTGTCGTACCCTCACCTGGACCCTAAACCGTCTCCGTCCCCTAACCCTATCCCTAGCCCGAACCCTAACCCTAACCCTTCCCTGAAGCCTGACACTCACCTGTCCCCTAATCCTAACCCGTACGCTAACACTAACCCATGCCCTCACACGCACGCTCACCCTAAAGCGTTGTCGTACCGTCACCTGGACCCTAAACCGTCCCCGTCCCCTAACCCTAACCCTAGCCCGAACCCTAACACTAAACCTTCCCCGAAGCCTGACCCTCACCCGTCGCCTAATACTAACCCGTACGCTAACACTAACCCATGCCCTCACACGCACGCTCCCCGTAAAGCGTTGTCGTACCCTCACCTGGACCCTAAACCGTCCCCGTGCCCTAACCCTAACCCTAGCCCGAACCCTAACCCTAACTTTTCCCCGAAGACTGACCCTCACACGTCCCCTAATACTAACCCGTAAACTAACACTAACCCGCGCTCTCAACGCACGCTCACCCTTAGCGTTGTCGTCCCCTCACCTGGACCCAAAACCGTCTCCGTCCCCTAACGCTAACCCTAGCCCGAACCCTAACCCTAACCCTTCCCCGAAACCTGACCCTCACATGTCCCCTAATCCTAACACGGACGCTAACACTAACCTGCGCCCTCACACACACGCTCCCCCTAAACCGTTTTCATACCCTCACCTGGACCCGAAACCGTCCCCGTCCCCTAAACCTAACCCTAGCCCTAACCCTAACCTTAAACCTTCCCCGCAACCTGACCCTCACCCGTCCTGTAATCCTAACCCGTACGCTAACACTAACCCACGCCCTCACACGCACTATCCTCCTAAAGCGTTGTCGTACGCTCACCTGGACCCTAAACCGTGCCCGACCCCTAACCCTAACCCTAGCCCGAACTGTAACCCTAACCCTTCCCCGAAGCTTGACCCTCACTCATCCCCTAAACCTAACACGGACGCTAACACTAACCCTCGCCCTCACATGCACGCTCCCCCTAAAGCGTTGTCGTGCCCTCACCTGGACCCGTAACAGTCCCGACCCCTAACCCTAACACTTCCCCGAAGCCTGACCCTCACCCGTCCCCTAATCCTAACCCGGACGCTAACACTAACCCGCGCCCTCACACGCACGCTCCCCCTAAAGCGTTGTCGTACCCTCACCTGGACCCTAAACCGTCCCCGTCCCCTAACCCTAACCCTAGCCCGAACCCTAACCCTAACGCTTCCCCGAAGCCTGACACTCACCCGTCCCCTAATCCTAACCCGTACACTAACACTAACCTGTGCCCTCACACTCACACTCACCCTAAAGCGTTGTCGTACCGTCACCTGGACCCAAAACAGTCCCCGTCCCCTAACCCTAAGCCTAGCCCGAACCCTAACCCTAACACTTCCCCGAAGCCTGACACTCACCCGTCCCCTAATCCTAACCCGTACGCTAACAGTAACCCGCGCCCTCACACGCACACTCCCCCTAAAGCGTTTTCATACCCTCACGTGGACCCTTAACCTTCCCAGTCCCCTAACCCTAAACCTAGCCCGAACCCTAACCCTAACACTTCCCCGAAGCCTGACCCTCACCCGTCCCCTAATCCTAACCTGGACGCTAACACTAACCCGCGCCCTCACATGCACGCTCCCCCTAAAGCGTTGTCGTACCCTCACCTGGACCCTAAACCGTCCCCGTCCCCTAACCCTAACCCTAGCCCTAACCCTAACCCTAAATCTTCCCCGAAGCCTGACCCTAACATGTCCCCTAATCCTAACCCGTACGCTAACACTAACCCGCGCCCTCACATGCACGCTCCCCCTAAAGCGTTGTGGTACCCTCACCTGGACCCTAAACCGTCCCCGTCCCCTAACCCTAACCCTAGCCCGAACCCTAACCCTAACCCTTCCCCGAAGCCTGACCCTCACCCGTCCCCTAATCGTCACTCGTACGCTAACACTAACCCGCGCCCTCACACGTACGCTCCCCCTAAAGCGTTGTCGTACCCTCCCCTGGACCCTAAACCGTGTCCGTCCCCTAACCCTAACCCTAGCCCGAACCCTAACCCTAACCCTTCCCCGAAGCCTGACCCTCACCCGTCCCCTAATCCTAACCCGTACGCTAACACTAACCTGCGCCCTCACACGTACGCTCCCCCTAAAGCGTTGTCGTACCCTCCCGTGGACCCTAAACCGTCCCCGTCCCCTAACCCTAACCCTAGCCCGAACCCTAACCCTAACACTTCCCCGAAGCCTGACACTCACCCATCCCCTAATCCTAACCCGTACGCTAACAGTAACCCGCGCCCACACACGTACGCTCCTCCTAAAGCGTTGTCGTACCCTCCCCTGGACCCTAAACCGTCCCCGTCCCCTAACCCTATCCCTAGCCCGAACCCTAACCCTAACAATTCCCCGAAGCCTGACCCTCACCCGTCCCCTAATCCTAAAACGTACGCTAACACTAACCCGCGCCCTCACACGTACGCTCCCCCTAAAGCGTTGTCGTACACTTCCCTGGACCCTAAGCCGTCCCCGTCCCCTAACCCTAACCCTAGCTCGAACCCTAACCCTAACACTTCCCCGAAGCCTGACCCTCACCCGTCCCCTAATCCTAACCCGTACGCTAACACTAACCCGCGCCCTCACACGTACGCTCCCCCTAAAGTGTTGTCGTACCCTCCCCTGGACCGTAAACCGTCCCCGTCCCCTAACCCTAACCCTAGCCCGAACCCTAACCCTAACCCTTCCCCGAAGCCTGACCCTCACCCGTCCCCTAATCCTAAACCGTACGCTAACACTAACCCGCGCCCTCACACGTACGCTCCCCCTAAAACGTTGTCGTACCCTCCCCTGGACCCTAAACCGTCCCCGTCCTCTAACCCTAACCCTAGCCCGAACCCTAACCCTAACCCATCCCCGAAGCCTGACCCTCACCCGTCCCCTAATCCTAACCCGTACGCTAACACTAACCCACACCCTCACACGTACGCTCCCCCTAAAGCGTTGTCGTACCCTCCCCTGGACCCTAAACCGTCCCCGTCCCCTAACCCTAACCCTAGCCCGAACCCTAACCCTAACCCTTCCCCGAAGCCTGACCCTCACCTGTCCCCTAATCCTAACCCGTACGCTAACACTAACCCGCGCCCTAATGCGTACACTCCCCCTAAAGCGTTGTCGTACCCTCCCCTGGACCCTAAACCGTCCCCGTCCCCTAACCCTAAACCTAGCCCGAACCCTAACCCTAACCCTTCCCCGAAGCCTGACCCTCACCCGTCCCCTAACCCTAATCCGTACGCTAACACTAACCCGCGCCCTGACACGTACGCTCCCCCAAAAGCGTTGTCGTACCCTCCCCTGGACCCTAAACCGTCCCCATCCCCTAACCCTAACCCTAGCCCGAACCCTAACCCTAAACCTTCCCCGAAGCCTGACCCTCACCCGTCCCCTAATCCTAACCCGTACGCTAACACTAACCCGCGCACTCACACGTACGCTCCCCCTAAAGCGTTGCCGTACCCTCCCCTGGTCCCTAAACCGTCCCCGTTCCCTAACCCTCACCCTAGACTGAACCCTAACCCTAAACCTTCCCCGAAGACTGACCCTCACCCGTCCCCTAATCCTAACCCGTACGCTAACACTAACCCGCGCCGTCACACATACGCTCCCCCTAAAGCGTTGTCGTACCCTCCCCTGGACCCTAAACCGTCCCCGTCCCCTAACCCTAACCCTAGCCCGAACCCTAACCTAACCCTTACCCGAAGCCTGACCCTCACCCGTCCCCTAATCCTAACCCGTACGCTAACACTAACCCGCGCCCTCACACGTACGCTCCCCCTAAAGCGTTGTCGTACCCTCCCCTGGACCCTAAACCGTCCCCGTCCCCTAACCCTAACCCTAGCCCGAACCCTAACTCTAACACTTCCCCGAAGCCTGACCCTCACCCGTCCCCTAATCCTAACCCGTACGCTAACACTAACCCGCGCCCTCACACGTACGCTCCCCCTAAAGCGTTGTCGTACTCTCCCCTGGACCCTAAACCGTCCCCGTCCCCTAACCCTAACCCTAGCCCGAACCCTAACCCTATCCATTCCCCGAAGCCTGACCCTCACCCGTCCCCTAATCCTATCCCGTACGCTAACACTAACCCGCGCCCTCACACGCACGCTCCCCCTAAAGCGTTGTCGTACCCTCCCCTGGACCCTAAACCGTCCCCGTCCCCTAACCCTAACCCTAGCCCGAACCCTAACCCTAACCCTTCCCCGAAGCCTGAACCTCACCCGTCCCCTAACCCTAACCCGTACGCTAACACTAACCCGTGCCCTCCCATGTACGCACCCACTAAAGCGTTGTCGTACCCTCCCCTGGACCCTAAACCGTCCCCATCCCCTAACCCTAACCCTAGCCCGAACCCTAACCCTAACCCTTCCCCGAAGCCTGACACTCACCCATCCCCTAATCCTAACCCGTACGCTAACACTAACCCACGCCCTCACACGTACGCTCCCCCTAAAGCGTTGTCGTACCCACCCCTGGACCCTAAACCGTCCCAGTCCCCTAACCCTAACCCTAGCCCGAACCCTAACCCTAACCCTTCCCCGAAGCCTGACACTCACCCGTCCCCTAATCCTAACCCGTACGCAAACACTAACCCGCGCCCTCACACGTACGCTCCCCCTAAAGCGTTGTCGTACCCTCCGCTGGACCCTAAACCGTCCCCGTCCCCTAAGCCTAACCCTAGCCCGAACCCTAAACCTAACACTTCCCCGAAGCCTGACACTCTCCCGTCCCCTAATCCTAACCCGTACGCTAATACTAACCCGCGCCCTCACACGTACGCTCCCCCTAAAGCGTTGTCATACCCTACCCTGGACCCTAAGCGGTCCCCGTCCCCTAACCCTAACCCTAGCCCGAACCCTAACCCTAACCCTTCCACAAAGCCTGACCCTCACCCGTCCCCTAATCCTAAACCGTACGCTAACACTAACCCGCACCCTCACACACACGCTCCCCCTAAAGCGTTGTCGTACCCTCACCTGGACTCTAAACCGTCCCCATCCCCTAACCCTAACCCTAGCCCGAACCCTAACCCTAACACTTCCCCGAAGCCTGACCCTCACCCGTCCCCTAATCCTAACCCCTACGCTAACACTAAACTGCGCCCTCACACGCACGCTCCCCCTAAAACATTGTCGTACACTCACCTGGACCCTAAACCGTCCCCGTCCCCTACCCCTAACCCTAGCCCGAACCCTAACCCTAACCCTTCCCCGAAGCCTGACCCTCACCCGTCCCCTAATCCTAACAAGTACGCTAACACTAACCCTCGCGCTCACATGCACGCTCCCCCTATAGCATTTTCGTACCCTCATCTGGACCCTAAACCGTCCGCGTCGCCTAACCCTAACCCTAGCAAGAACTGTAAACCAAACCCTTCCCAGAAGCCTGACCCTCACCCGTCCCCTAATACTAACCCGTACGTTAACACTAACCCGTGCCCTCCCACGCACGCTGCCCCTAAAGCATTGTCGTACCCTCACGTGGACCCTAAACCGTCACCGAACCCTAACCCTAACCCTAGACCGAACCGAAACCCTAACCCTTCCCCGAAGCCTGACACTCACGCGTCCCCTAATCCTAAACCGGACGCTAACACTAACCCGCGCCCTCACATGCATGCTCAACCTAAAGCGTTGTCGTACCCTCACCTGGACCCTAAACCGTCCCCATCCCCTAACCCTAACCCTAGCCCGAACCCTAACCCTAATACTTCCCCGAAGCGTGACCCTCACCCGTCCCCTAATCCTAACCCGTACGCTAACACTAACCCGCGCCCTCACACGCACGCTCCCCCTAAAGCGTTGTCGTACCCTCACCTGGACCCTAAACCGTCCCCGTCCCCTAACCCTAACACTAGCCCGAACCCTAACCCTAACCTTTCCACAAAGACTGACTTCATCCGTCCGCTAATACTAACCCGTATGCTAACACTAACCCAAGCCCTCACACTCACGCTCCCCCTAAAGCGTTGTCGTACCGTCACCTGGACCCTAAACCGTCCCTGTCCTCTAACCCTAAACCTAGCCCGAACCCTAACCCTAACACTTCCCCGCAGCCTGACCCTCACCCGTCCCCTAATCCTAACCCGTACGCTAACACTAACCCGCGCCCTCACACGCACGCTCCCCCTAAAGAGTTGTCGTACCCTCACCTGGACCCTAAAACGTCCCCGTCCCCTAACCCTAACCCTAGCACGAACCCTAACCCTAACACTTCCCCAAGCCTAACCCTCACACGTCCCCTAATCCTATCCCGTACGCTAACACTAACCCGCGTCCTCACACGAACGCTCACCCTAAAGCGTTATTGTACACTCACCTGGACCCTAAACCGTACCCATTCCTTAACCCTAATCCTAGCCCGAACCCTAACCCTAACCCTTCCCCGAAGCCTTCCCCTCACCCGTCCCCTAATCCTCACCCGTACGCTAACACTAACCCGCGCCCTAAGATGCACGCTCTCCCTTAAGCGTTGTCGTACCCTCACTTGGACCCTAAACCGTCCCCGACCTAACGCTAACCCTAGCCCGAATCCTTATCCTACCCCTTCCCCGAAGCCTGACCCTCACCCGTCCCCTAATCCTAACCCGTACGCTAACACTAACCCACGCCCTCACACGCACGCTCCCCCTAAAGCGTTGTCGTACCCTCACATTGACCCTAAACCGTCCCCTTCCCGTAACCCTAGCCCGAACTCTAACCCTAACACTTCCCCGAAGCCTGACCCTCACCAGTCCCCTAATCCTAACTCGTTCGCTAACACTAACCCGCGCCCTCACACGCACGCTCATCCTAAAGCGTTGTCGTTCCCTCAGCTGGAGCCTAAACCGTCGCCGTCCCCTATCCCTAAACCTAGCCCGAACTCTAACCCTAACCCTTCCCCGAAGCCTGAGCCTCACCCGTCACCTAATCCTAACCCGTACGCTAACACTAACCCGCACCCTCACATGCACGCTCCTCCTATAGCATTGTCGTACCCTCATCTGGACCCTAAACCGTCCGCGTCGCCTAACCCTAACCCTAGCAAGAACTGTAACCCTAACCCTTCCCCGAAGCCTGACCCTCACCCGTCCCCTAATCCTAACCCGTATGCTAACACTCACCCATGCCCTCACACGCACGCTCCCACTAAAGCGTTGTCTTACCCTCACCTCGACCCTAATCCGTCCCCGTCCCCTAACCCTAACCCTAGCCCGAACACTAACCCTAACCCTTCCCCGAAGCCTGACCCTCACCCGTCCCCTAATCCTAAAAAGTACGCTAACACTAACCCTCGCGCTCACATGCACGCTCCCCCTATAGCATTTTCGTACCCTCATCTGGACCCTAAACCGTCCGCGTAGCCTAACCCTAACCCTAGCAAGAACTTTAAACCAAACCCTTCCCCGAAGCCTGACCCTCACCCGTCCCCTAATACTAACCCGTACGTTAACACTAACCCGTGCCCTCCCACACACGCTGCCCCTAAAGCGTTGTCGTACCTTCACGTGGACCCTAAACCGTCACCAAACCCTAACCCTAAACCTAGACCGAACCGAAACCCTAACCCTTCCCCGAAGCCTGACACTCACGCGTCACCTAATCCTAACCCGGACGCTAACACTAACCCGCGCCCTCACACGCACGCTCCCCCTAAAGCGTTGTCGTACCCTCACCTGGACCCTAAACCGTCCCCATCCCCTAACCCTAACACTAGCCCGAACCCTAACCCTAACCTTTCCGCAAAGACTGACTTCACCAGTTCGCTAATACTAACCCGTACGCTAACACTAAACCGCGCCCTCAATGCACGCTCACCCTAAGCGTTGTCGTCCCCTCACCTGAACCCTAAACCGAGCCCGTCACCTAACCCTAACCCGGACGCTAACACTAACCCGCGCCCTCACATGCATGTTCCCCCTAAAGCATTGTCGTACCCTCACCTGGACCCTAAACCGTCCCCATCCCCTAACCCTAACCCTAGCCCGAACCCTAACCCTAACACTTCCCCGAAGCCTGACCCTCACCCGTCCCCTAATCCTAACCCGTAGTCTAACACTAACCCGCGCCCTCACACGCACGCTCCCCCTAAAGCGTTGTCGTACCCTCACCTGAACCCTAAACCGAGCCCGTCCCCTAACCCTAACCCTTGCCCGAACTGTAACCCTAACCCTTCCCCGAAGCCTGACCCTCACCCTTCCCCTAAACCTGACACGGACGCTAACACTAACCCGCGCCCTCACACTCCCGCTCCCCCTAAAGCGTTGTCGTACCCTCACCTGAACCCTAAAACGTCCCTGTCCTCTAACACTAAACCTAGCCCGAATCCTAATCCTAACACTTCCCCGAAGCCTGACCCTCACCCGTCCCCTAATCCTAACCCGTATGCTAACACTAACCCACGCCCTCACATGCACGCTCCCCCTAAAGCGCTGTCGTACCCTCACCTTGACCCTAAAACGTCCCCGTCGCCTAACCCTAACCCTAGCCCGAACCCTAACCCTAAAACTTCCCCGAAGCCTGAACCTCACCGGTCCCCTAATACTAACCCATACGCTAACACTAACCCGCGCCCTCAACGCACGCTCACCCTAAGCGTTGTCGACCTCTCACCTGGACCCCAAACCGTCCCCGTCCCCTAACCCTAAGCCTAGCCCGAACCCAAACCCTAACACTTCCCCGAAGCCTGACTCTCACCCGTCCCCGAATCCTACCCCGTACGTTAACAGTAACCCGCGCCCTCACACGCACACTCCCCCTAAAGCGTTGTCGTACCCTCACCTGGACCCTAAACCGTCCCCGTCCCCTAACCCTAACCCTAGCCCGAACCCTAAACCTAACCCTTCCCCGAAGCCTAACCCTCACCCGTCCCCTAATCCTAACAAGTACGCTAACAGTAACCCGCGCCCTCACACGCACGCTCCCCCTATAGCATTGTCGTACCCTCATCTGGACCCTAAACCGTCCCCATCCGCTAACCCTAACCCTAGCCAGAACCCTAACCCAAACACTTCCCCGAAGCCTGACACTCACCTGTCCCCTAATCCTTACCCGGATGCTAACACTAACCCGCGCCCTCACATGCACGCTCCCCCTAAAGCGTTGACGTAGCCTCACCTGGACCCTACAACGTCCCCGTCCCCTAACCCTAACCCTAGCCCGAACCCTAACCCTAACCATTCCCCGAGGCCTGACACTCATCCGTCCCCTAATCGTAACCCGTACGCTAACACTAACCCGCGCCCTCACACGCACGCTCCCCCTGAAGCGTTGTCGTACCCTCACCTGGACCCTTAACCTTCCCAGTCCCCTAACCCTAACCCTAGCCCGAACCCTAACCCTAACCCTTCCCCGAAGCCTAACCCTCACCCGTCCCCTAATCCTATCCCGTACGCTAACACTAACCCGCGTCCTCACACGAACGCTCACCCTAAAGTGTTATTGTACACTCACCTGGACCCTAAACCGTACCCATCCCTTAACCCTAATCCTAGCCCGAACCCTAACCCTAACCCTTCCCCGAAGCATTCCCCTCACCCGTCCCCTAATCCTAACCCGTACGCTAACACTAACCCGCGCCCGAACATGCACGCTCTCCCTCAAGCGTTGTCGTACCCTCACCTGAACCCTAAACCGTCCCCGACCTAACGCTAACCCTAGCCCGAACCCTAATCCTAACCCTTCCCCGAAGCCTGACCCTCACCCGTCCCCTTATCCTAACCCGTACGCTAACACTAACCCGCGCCCTCACACGCATGCTCACCCTTAAGCGTTGGCGTACCCTCACCTGGACCCTAAACCGTCCCCGTCCCCTAACCCTAACCATAGCCCGAACCCTAACCCTAAACCTTCCCCGAAGCCTGACCCTAACATGTCCCCTAATCCTAACCCGGATGCTAACACTAACCCGCGCCCTCACATGCACGCTCCCCCTAAAGCGTTGTGGTACCCTCACCTGGACCCTAAACCGTCCCCGACCCCTAACCCTAACCCTATACCGAACCCTAACCCTAACCCTTCCCCGAAGCCTGACCCTCACCCGTCCCCTAAGCCTAACCCGGACGCTAACACTAACCCGCGCCCTCAACGCACGCTCCCCCTAAAGCGTTGTCGTACCCTCACCTGGACCCTAAACCGTCCCCGTCCCCTAACACTAACCCTAGCCCGAACCCTAACCCTAACCCTTCCCCTAAGACTGACGCTCATCCTTACCTTAATCCTAACCCGTTCGCTAACACTAACCCGCACCCTCACACCCACGCTCCCCCTAAAGCGTTGTCGTAACCTCACCTGGACTCTAAACCGTCCCCATCCCCTAACCCTAAGCCTAGCCCAAACCCTAATCCTAACATTTCCCCGAAACCTGACCCTCACCGGTCCCCTAATCCTAAACCGTACGCTAACACTAACCTGCGCCCTCACACGCACGCTCCCCCTAAACCGTTGTCGTACCCTCACCTGGACCCGAAACCGACCCCGTCCCCTAAACCTAACCCTAGCCCTAACCCTAACCTTAAACCTTCCCCGCAGCCTGACCCTCACCCGTCCCCTAATCCTAACCCGTACGCTAACACTAACCCACGCCCTCACACGCACGATCCTCCTAAAGCGTTGTCGTACACTCACCTGGTCCCTAAACCGTGCCCGTCCCCTAACCCTAAACCTAGCCCGAACTGTAACCCTAAACCTTCCCCGAAGCCTGACCCTCACCCATCCCCTAAACCTAACACGGACGCTAACACTAACCCTCGCCCTCACATGCATGCTCCCCCTAAAGCGTTGTCGTACCCTCACCTGGACCCTTAACCATCCCGTCCCCTAACCCTAACTGTTCCCCGAAGCCTGACCCTCACCCGTCCCCTAATCATAACCCGGACGCTAACACTAACCCGCGCCCTCTCACGCACGTTCCCCCTAAAGCGTTGTCGTACCCTCACGTGGACCCTTAACCTTCCCAGTCCCCTAACCCTAACCCTAGCCCGAACCCTAACCCTAGCACTTCCCCGAAGCCTGACTCTCACCCGTCCCCTAATCCTAACCCGTACGCTAAAAGTAACCCGCGCCCTCACACGAACACTCCCCCTAAAGCGTTTTCGTACCCTCACGTGGACCCTTAACCTTCCCAGTCCCCTAACCCTAACCCTAGCCCGAACCCTAACCCTAGCACTTCCCCGAAGCCTGACCCTCACCCGTCCCCTAATCCTAACCTGGATGCTAACACTAACCCACGCCCTCACACGCACGCTCCCCCTAAAGCGTTGTCATACCTTCACCTGGACCCTAATCCGTCCCTGTCCCCTAACCCTAACCCTAGCCCGAACCCTAACCATAACCCTTCCCCGAAGCCTGACCATCATATGTCCCATAATCCTAACCCGTACGCTATCACTAACCCGCGCTCTCACACGCACGCTCCCCCTAAAGCGTTGTCGTAACCTCACCTGGACCCTATACCGTCCCCGTCCTCTAACCCTACCCCTAGCCCGAACCTTAACCCTAACCCTTCCCCAAAGCCTGACGCTCACCCGTCCCCTAATCCTAACCCGTACGCTATCACTAACCCGCGCCCTCACATGCACGCTGCCCCTAAATCGCTGTCGTACCCTCACCTGGACCCTAAACCGTTCCCGTCCCCTAACCCTAACCCTAGCCCGAACCCTAAACCTAACCCTTCCCCTAAGGCTGACCCTCACCCTTCCCTTAATCCTAACCCGTACGCTAACACTAACCCGCGCCCTCACAACCACGCTCCCACTAAAGCGTTGTCGTACCCTCACCTGGACCCTAAACCGTCCCCGTCCCCTAACCCTAACCCTAGCCCGAACTGTAACCCTAACCCTTCCCCAAAGCCTGACACTCACCCATCCCCTAAACCTAACATGGACGCTAACACTAACACGCGCCCTCACACTCACGCTCCCCCTAAAGCGTTGTCGTACGCTCACCTAGACCCTAAACCGTCCCCGTCCTCTAACCCTAACCCTAGCCCGAACCCTAACCCTAACACTTCCCCGAAGCCTGACACTCACCCGTCCCCTAATCCTAACCCGTACGCTAACACTAACCCGCGCCCTAACATGCACGCTCTCCCTTAAGCGTTGTCGTACCCTCACCTGGACCCTAAACCGTCCCCGACCTAACGCTAACCCTAGCCCGAACCCTAATCCTAACCCTTCCCCGAAGCCTGACCCTCACCCGTCCCCTAATACTAACCCAAACGCTAACACTAACCCATGCCCTCACACGCACGCTCCCCCTAAAGCGTTGTCGTACCCTCACCTGGACGCTAAACCGTCCCCGTCCCCGTCCCCTAACCCTAGCCCGACCCCTAACCCTAACCCTTCCCCGAAACCTGACCCTCACCTGTCCCCTAATCCTAACCCGTATGCTATCACTAACCCGCGCCCTCACACGCACGCTCCCCCTAAAGCATTGTAGTACCCTCACCTGGACACTAAACCGTCCCCGTCCCCTAACCCTAAACCTAGCCCGAACCCTAACACTAACCATTCCAAGAAGCCTGACCCTCACCCGTCCCCTAATCCTAACCCGTACGCTAACACTAACCCGCGCCCTCACACGCACGCTCACCCTAAAGCGTTGTCGTACCCTCACCAGGACCCTAAACCGTCCCCGTCCCCTAACCCTAACCATAGCCCGAACCCTAACCCTTACCCTTCCCCGAAGCCTGACCCTAACATGTCCCCTAATCCTAACCCGGATGCTAACACTAACCCACGCCCTCACATGCACGCTCCCCCTAAAGCGTTGTGGTACACTCACCTGGACCCTATACCGTCCCCGTCCCCTAACCCTAACCCTAGCCCGAACCCTAACCCTAACCCTTCCCCGAAGCCTGACACTCACCCGTCCCCTAATCCTAACCCGTACGCTAACACTAACCCGCGCCCTCACATGCACGCTCACCCTAAAGCGTTGTCGTACCCTCACCTGGACCCTAAACCGTCCCCGTCCCCTAACCCTAACCCTAGCCCGAACCCTAACCCTAACCCTTCCCCGAAGCCTGACCCTCACCCGTCCCCTAATCCTAACCCGGACGCTAACACTAACCCGCGCCCTCAACGCACACTCCCCCTAAAGCGTTGTCGTACCCTCACCTGGACCCTAAACCGTCCCCGTCCCCTAACACTAACCCTAGCCCGAACCCTAACCCTAACCCTTCCCCTAAGACTGACGCTCATCCTTACCTTAATCCTAACCCGTTCGCTAACACTAACCCGCGCCCTCACACCCACGCTCCCCCTAAACCGTTGTCGTAACCTCACCTGGACTCTAAACCGTCCCCATCCCCTAACCCTAAGCCTAGCCCAAACCCTAATCCTAACATTTCCCCGAAACCTGACCCTCACCGGTCCCCTAATCCTAAACCGTACACTAACACTAACCTGCGCCCTCACACGCACGATCCTCCTAAAGCGTTGTCGTACCCTCACCAGGTCCCTAAACCGTGCCCGTCCCCTAACCCTAAACCTAGTCCAAACTGTAACCCTAAACCTTCCCCGAAGCCTGACCCTCACCCATCCCCTAAACCTAACACGGACGCTAACACTAACCCTCGCCCTCACATGCATGCTCCCCCTAAAGCGTTGTCGTACCCTCACCTGGACCCTTAACCGTCCCGTCCCCTTACCCTAACTCTTCCCCGAAGCCTGACCCTCACCCGTCCCCTAATCATAACCCGGACGCTAACACTAACCCGCGCCCTCACACGCACGTTCCCCCTAAAGCGTTGTCGTACCCTCACCTGGACCCTAAACCGTCCCCGTCCCCTAACCCTAAGCCTAGCCCGAACCCTAACCCTAACACTTCCCCGAAGCCTGACTCTCACCCGTCCCCTAATCCTAACCCGTACGCTAAAAGTAACCCGCGCCCTCACACGCACACTCCCCCTAAAGCGTTTTCGTACCCTCACGTGGACCCTTAACCTTCCCAGTCCCCTAACCCTAACCCTAGCCCGAACCCTAACCCTAACACTTCCCCGCAGTCTGACCCTCACCCGTCCCCTAATCCTAACCTGGATGCTAACACTAACCCACGCCCTCACACGCACACTCCCCCTTAAGCGTTGTCATACCTTCACCTGGACCCTACCCGGTCTCTGTCCCCTAACCCTAACCCTAGCCCGAACCCTAACCCTAACCCTTCCCCGAAGCCTGACCATCATATGTCCCCTAATCCTAACCCGGACGCTAACACTAACCCGCGCCCTCACATGCACGCTCCCCCTAAAGCGTTGTCGTACCCTCACCTGGACCCTAAACCGTCTCCGTCCCCTAACCCTATCCCTAGCCCGAACCCTAACCCTAACCCTTCCCTGAAGCCTGACACTCACCTGTCCCCTAATCCTAACCCGTACGCTAACACTAACCCATGCCCTCACACGCACGCTCACCCTAAAGCGTTGTCGTACCGTCACCTGGACCCTAAACCGTCCCCGTCCCCTAACCCTAACCCTAGCCCGAACCCTAACACTAAACCTTCCCCGAAGCCTGACCCTCACCCGTCGCCTAATACTAACCCGTACGCTAACACTAACCCATGCCCTCACACGCACGCTCCCCGTAAAGCGTTGTCGTACCCTCACCTGGACCCTAAACCGTCCCCGTGCCCTAACCCTAACCCTAGCCCGAACCCTAACCCTAACTTTTCCCCGAAGACTGACCCTCACACGTCCCCTAATACTAACCCGTAAACTAACACTAACCCGCGCCCTCAACGCACGCACACCCTAAGCGTTGTCGTCCCCTCACCTGGACCCAAAACCGTCTCCGTCCCCTAACGCTAACCCTAGCCCGAACCCTAACCCTAACCCTTCCCCGAAACCTGACCCTCACATGTCCCCTAATCCTAACACGGACGCTAACACTAACCTGCGCCCTCACACGCACGCTCCCCCTAAACCGTTTTCATACCCTCACCTGGACCCGAAACCGTCCCCGTCCCCTAAACCTAACCCTAGCCCTATCCCTAACCTTAAACCTTCCCCGCAGCCTGACCCTCACCCGTCCTGTAATCCTAACCCGTACGCTAACACTAACCCACGCCCTCACACGCACTATCCTCCTAAAGCGTTGTCGTACGCTCACCTGGACCCTAAACCGTGCCCGACCCCTAACCCTAACCCTAGCCCGAACTGTAACCCTAACCCTTGCCCGAAGCTTGACCCTCACTCATCCCCTAAACCTAACACGGACGCTAACACTAACCCTCGCCCTCACATGCACGCTCCCCCTAAAGCGTTGTCGTGCCCTCACCTGGACCCGTAACAGTCCCGACCCCTAACCCTAACACTTCCCCGAAGCCTGACCCTCACCCGTCCCCTAATCCTAACCCGGACGCTAACACTAACCCGCGCCCTCACACGCACGCTCCCCCTAAAGCGTTGTCGTACCCTCACCTGGACCCTAAACCGTCCCCGTCCCCTAACCCTAACCCTAGCCCGAACCCTAACCCTAACGCTTCCCCGAAGCCTGACACTCACCCGTCCCCTAATCCTAACCCGTACACTAACACTAACCTGTGCCCTCACACTCACACTCACCCTAAAGCGTTGTCGTACCGTCACCTGGACCCAAAACAGTCCCCGTCCCCTAACCCTAAGCCTAGCCCGAACCCTAACCCTAACACTTCCCCGAAGCCTGACACTCACCCGTCCCCTAATCCTAACCCGTACGCTAACAGTAACCCGCGCCCTCACACGCACACTCCCCCTAAAGCGTTTTCGTACCCTCACGTGGACCCTTAACCTTCCCAGTCCCCTAACCCTAACCCTAGCCCGAACCCTAACCCTAACACTTCCCCGAAGCCTGACCCTCACCCGTCCCCTAATACTAACCCAAACGCTAACACTAACCCATGCCCTCACACGCACGCTCCCCCTAAAGCGTTGTCGTACCCTCACCTGGACGCTAAACCGTCCCCGTCCCCGTCCCCTAACCCTAGCCCGACCCCTAACCCTAACCCTTCCCCGAAACCTGACCCTCACCTGTCCCCTAATCCTAACCCGTACGCTATCACTAACCCGCGCCCTCACACGCACGCTCCCCCTAAAGCATTGTAGTACCCTCACCTGGACACTAAACCGTCCCCGTCCCCTAACCCTAAACCTAGCCCGAACCCTAACACTAACCATTCCAAGAAGCCTGACCCTCACCCGTCCCCTAATCCTAACCCGTACGCTAACACTAACCCGCGCCCTCACACGCACGCTCACCCTAAAGCGTTGTCGTACCCTCACCAGGACCCTAAACCGTCCCCGTCCCCTAACCCTAACCATAGCCCGAACCCTAACCCTTACCCTTCCCCGAAGCCTGACCCTAACATGTCCCCTAATCCTAACCCGGATGCTAACACTAACCCACGCCCTCACATGCACGCTCCCCCTAAAGCGTTGTGGTACACTCACCTGGACCCTATACCGTCCCCGTCCCCTAACCCTAACCCTAGCCCGAACCCTAACCCTAACCCTTCCCCGAAGCCTGACACTCACCCGTCCCCTAATCCTAACCCGTACGCTAACACTAACCCGCGCCCTCACATGCACGCTCACCCTAAAGCGTTGTCGTACCCTCACCTGGACCCTAAACCGTCCCCGTCCCCTAACCCTAACCCTAGCCCGAACCCTAACCCTAACCCTTCCCCGAAGCCTGACCCTCACCCGTCCCCTAATCCTAACCCGGACGCTAACACTAACCCGCGCCCTCAACGCACACTCCCCCTAAAGCGTTGTCGTACCCTCACCTGGACCCTAAACCGTCCCCGTCCCCTAACACTAACCCTAGCCCGAACCCTAACCCTAACCCTTCCCCTAAGACTGACGCTCATCCTTACCTTAATCCTAACCCGTTCGCTAACACTAACCCGCGCCCTCACACCCACGCTCCCCCTAAACCGTTGTCGTAACCTCACCTGGACTCTAAACCGTCCCCATCCCCTAACCCTAAGCCTAGCCCAAACCCTAATCCTAACATTTCCCCGAAACCTGACCCTCACCGGTCCCCTAATCCTAAACCGTACACTAACACTAACCTGCGCCCTCACACGCACGATCCTCCTAAAGCGTTGTCGTACCCTCACCAGGTCCCTAAACCGTGCCCGTCCCCTAACCCTAAACCTAGTCCAAACTGTAACCCTAAACCTTCCCCGAAGCCTGACCCTCACCCATCCCCTAAACCTAACACGGACGCTAACACTAACCCTCGCCCTCACATGCATGCTCCCCCTAAAGCGTTGTCGTACCCTCACCTGTACCCTTAACCGTCCCGTCCCCTTACCCTAACTCTTCCCCGAAGCCTGACCCTCACCCGTCCCCTAATCATAACCCGGACGCTAACACTAACCCGCGCCCTCACACGCACGTTCCCCCTAAAGCGTTGTCGTACCCTCACCTGGACCCTAAACCGTCCCCGTCCCCTAACCCTAAGCCTAGCCCGAACCCTAACCTTAACACTTCCCCGAAGCCTGACTCTCACCCGTCCCCTAATCCTAACCCGTACGCTAAAAGTAACCCGCGCCCTCACACGCACACTCCCCCTAAAGCGTTTTCGTACCCTCACGTGGACCCTTAACCTTCCCAGTCCCCTAACCCTAACCCTAGCCCGAACCCTAACCCTAACACTTCCCCGCAGTCTGACCCTCACCCGTCCCCTAATCCTAACCTGGATGCTAACACTAACCCACGCCCTCACACGCACACTCCCCCTTAAGCGTTGTCATACCTTCACCTGGACCCTACCCGGTCTCTGTCCCCTAACCCTAACCCTAGCCCGAACCCTAACCCTAACCCTTCCCCGAAGCCTGACCATCATATGTCCCCTAATCCTAACCCGGACGCTAACACTAACCCGCGCCCTCACATGCACGCTCCCCCTAAAGCGTTGTCGTACCCTCACCTGGACCCTAAACCGTCTCCGTCCCCTAACACTATCCCTAGCCCGAACCCTAACCCTAACCCTTCCCTGAAGCCTGACACTCACCTGTCCCCTAATCCTAACCCGTACGCTAACACTAACCCATGCCCTCACACGCACGCTCACCCTAAAGCGTTGTCGTACCGTCACCTGGACCCTAAACCGTCCCCGTCCCCTAACCCTAACCCTAGCCCGAACCCTAACACTAAACCTTCCCCGAAGCCTGACCCTCACCCGTCGCCTAATACTAACCCGTACGCTAACACTAACCCATGCCCTCACACGCACGCTCCCCGTAAAGCGTTGTCGTACCCTCACCTGGACCCTAAACCGTCCCCGTGCCCTAACCCTAACCCTAGCCCGAACCCTAACCCTAACTTTTCCCCGAAGACTGACCCTCACACGTCCCCTAATACTAACCCGTAAACTAACACTAACCCGCGCCCTCAACGCACACACACCCTAAGCGTTGTCGTCCCCTCACCTGGACCCAAAACCGTCTCCGTCCCCTAACGCTAACCCTAGCCCGAACCCTAACCCTAACCCTTCCCCGAAACCTGACCCTCACATGTCCCCTAATCCTAACACGGACGCTAACACTAACCTGCGCCCTCACACGCACGCTCCCCCTAAACCGTTTTCATACCCTCACCTGGACCCGAAACCGTCCCCGTCCCCTAAACCTAACCCTAGCCCTAACCCTAACCTTAAACCTTCCCCGCAGCCTGACCCTCACCCGTCCTGTAATCCTAACCCGTACGCTAACACTAACCCACGCCCTCACACGCACTATCCTCCTAAAGCGTTGTCGTACGCTCACCTGGACCCTAAACCGTGCCCGACCCCTAACCCTAACCCTAGCCCGAACTGTAACCCTAACCCTTGCCCGAAGCTTGACCCTCACTCATCCCCTAAACCTAACACGGACGCTAACACTAACCCTCGCCCTCACATGCACGCTCCCCCTAAAGCGTTGTCGTGCCCTCACCTGGACCCGTAACAGTCCCGACCCCTAACCCTAACACTTCCCCGAAGCCTGACCCTCACCCGTCCCCTAATCCTAACCCGGACGCTAACACTAACCCGCGCCCTCACACGCACGCTCCCCCTAAAGCGTTGTCGTACCCTCACCTGGACCCTAAACCGTCCCCGTCCCCTAACCCTAACCCTAGCCCGAACCCTAACCCTAACGCTTCCCCGAAGCCTGACACTCACCCGTCCCCTAATCCTAACCCGTACACTAACACTAACCTGTGCCCTCACACTCACACTCACCCTAAAGCGTTGTCGTACCGTCACCTGGACCCAAAACAGTCCCCGTCCCCTAACCCTAAGCCTAGCCCGAACCCTAACCCTAACACTTCCCCGAAGCCTGACACTCACCCGTCCCCTAATCCTAACCCGTACGCTAACAGTAACCCGCGCCCTCACACGCACACTCCCCCTAAAGCGTTTTCGTACCCTCACGTGGACCCTTAACCTTCCCAGTCCCCTAACCCTAAACCTAGCCCGAACCCTAACACTAACACTTCCCCGAAGCCTGACCCTCACCCGTCCCCTAATCCTAACCTGGACGCTAACACTAACCCGCGCCCTCACATGCACGCTCCCCCTAAAGCGTTGTCGTACCCTCACCTGGACCCTAAACCGTCCCCGTCCCCTAACCCTAACCCTAGCCCTAACCCTAACCCTAAACCTTCCCCGAAGCCTGACCCTAACATGTCCCCTAATCCTAACCCGGACGCGAACACTAACCCACGCCCTCACATGCACGCTCCCCCTAAAGCGTTGTGGTACCCTCACCTGGACCCTAAACCATCCCCGTTCCCTTACCCTAACCCTAGCCCTAACCCTAACCCTAACACTTCCCCGAAGCCTGACCCTCAACCGTCCCCTAATCCTAACCCGTACGCTAACAGTAACCTGCACCCTCAGACGCACACTCCCCCTAAAGCATTGTCGTACCCTCACCTGGACCCTAAACCGTCCCCGTCCCCTATCCCTAAACCTAGCCCGAACCCTAACCCTAACCCTTCCCCGAAGCCTGACCCTCACCCCTCCCCTAATCCTAACAAGTACGCTAACACTAACCCTCGCCCTCACATGCACGCTCCCCCTAAAGCATTGTCGTACCCTCATCTGGACCCTAAACCGTCCCCGTCGCCTAACCCTAACCCTAGCCCGAACCCTAACCCTAAACCTTCCCCGAAGCCTGACCCTCACCGGTCCCCTAATCCTAACCCGTACGCTAACACTAACCCGTGCCCTCACACGCTTGCTCTCCCTAAAGAGTTGTCGTACCCACACCTGTACCCTAAACCGTCCCCGTCCCCTAACCCTAACTCTTATCCGAACCCTAACCATAACCCTTCCCCGAAGCCTGACCCTCATCCGTCCCCTAATTCTAACCCGTACACTAACACTAACACGCGCCCTCACAAGCATGCTTCCCCTAAAGCGTTTTCGTACCCTCACCTGGACCCTAAACCGTTCCCATCCCCTAACCCTAACCCTAGCCTGAACCCTAACCCTAACCCTTCCACGAAGCCTGACCCTCACCCGTCCCCTAATCCTAACCCGGACGCTAACACTACCCCTCGCCCTCAACGCACGCTCCCCCTAAAGCGTTGTTGTACCCTCACCTGGACCCTAAACCGTCCCCGTCCCCTAACCCTAACCCTAGCCGGAACCCTAACCCTAGCCCTTCCCCGAAGCCTGACACTCACCTGTCCCCTAATCCTAACCCGTACGCTATCACTAACCCGCGCCCTCACAAGCATGCTTCCCCTAAAGCGTTTTCGTACCCTCAACTGGACCCTAAACCGTTCCCATCCCCTAACCCTAACCCTAGCCTGAACCCTAACCCTAACCCTTCCCCGAAGCCTGACGGTAACATGTCCCCTAATCCTAACCCGGATGCTAACACTAACCCGGGCCCTCACATGCACGCTCCCCCTAAAGCGTTGTGGTACCCTCACCTGGACCCTAAACCGTCCCCATCCCCTAACCCTAACCCTAACCCGAACCCTAACCCTAACCCTTCCCTGAAGCCTGACACTCACCCGTCCCCTAATCCTAACCCGTACGCTAACACTAACCCGTGCCCTCACATGCACGCTCACCCTAAAGCGTTGTTGTACCCTCACCTGGACCCTAAACCGTCCCCGTCCCCTAACCCTAACCCTAGCCTGAACCCTAACCCTAACCCTTCCACGAAGCCTGACCCTCACCCGTCCCCTAATCCTAACCCGGACGCTAACACTACCCCTCGCCCTCAACGCACGCTCCCTCTAAAGCGTTGTTGTACCCTCACCTGGACCCTAAACCGTCCCCGTCCCCTAACCTTAACCCTAGCCCGAACCCTAAACCTAACCCATCCCCTAAGAGTGACCCTCAACCTGTCCTTAATCCTAACCAGTTCGCTAACACTAACCCGCGCCCTCACACCCACGCTCCCCCTAAAGCTTTGTCGTACCCTCACCTGGACTCTAAACCGTCCCAATCCCCTAACCCTAAGCCTAGCCCGAACCCTATCCCTAACACTTCCCCGAAACCTGACACTCACCCGTCCCCTAATCCTAAACCGTACGCTAACACTAACCTGCGCCCTCACACGCACGCTCCCCGTAAACCGTTGTCGTACACTCACCTGGACCCGAAACCGTCCCCGTCCCCCAAACCTAACCCTAGCCCTGACCGTAAACTTAAACCTTCCCCGCAGCCTGACCCTCACCCGTCCCCTAATCCTAACCCGTACGCTAACACTAACCCACGCCCTCACACGCACGATCCTCCTAAAGCGTTGTCGTACCCTCACCTGGACCCTAAACCGTGCCCGTCCCCTAACCCTAAACCTAGCCCGAACTGTAACCCTAACCCTTCCCCGAAGCCTGACCCTCACCCATCCCCTAAACCTAACACGGACGCTAACACTAACACTCGCCCTCACATGCACATTCCCCCTAAGCGTTGTCGTACCCTCACCTGGACCCTTAACCGTCCCGTCCCCTAACCCTAACTCTTCCCCGAAGCCTGATCCTCACCCGTACCCTAATCCTAAACCGGACGCTAACACTAACCCACGCCCTCACACGCATGCTCCACCTAAAGCGTTGTCGTACCCTCTCCTGGACCCTAAACCGTCCCCGTCCCCTAACCCTAATCCTAGCCCGAATCCTAACCCTAACACTTCCCCGAAGCCTGACCTTCACCCGTCCCCTAATCCTAACCCGTACGCTATCACTAACCCGCGCCCTCACACGCACGCTCCCCCTAAAGCGTTGTCGTACCCTCACCTGGACCCTAAACCGTCCCCGTCCTCTAACCCTAACCCTAGCCCGAAACCTAACCCTAACCCTTCCCCGAAGCCTGACCCTAACATGTCCCCTAATCCTAACCCGGACGCTAACACTAACCCGCGCCCTCACATGCACGCTCCCCCTAAAGCGTTCTGGTACCCTCACCTGGACCCTAAACCATCCCTGTTCCCTTACCCTAAGCCTAGCACTAACCCTAACCCTAACGCTTCCCCGAAGCCTGACCCTCACCCGTCCCCTAATCCTAACAAGTACGCTAACACTAACCCTCTCCCTCACATGCACGCTCCCCCTAAAGCATTGTCGTACCCTTATCTGGACCCTAAACCGTCCCCGTCTCCTAACCCTAACCCTAGCCCGAACCCTAACCCTAAACCTTCCCCGAAGCCTGACCCTCACCCGTCCCCTAATCCTAACCCGTACACTAACACTAACCCGCGCCCTCACACGCACGCTCTCCCTAAAGAGTTGTAGTACCCACACCTGTACCCTAAACCGTCCCCGTCCCCTAACCTTACCCTTACCCGAACCCTAACCATAACCCTTGCCCGAAGCCTGACCCTCATCCGTCCCCTAATTCTAACCCTTACACTAACACTAACACGCGCCCTCACACGCAAGCTCACCCTTAAGCTTTGTCGTACGGTCACCTGGACCCTAAACCGGCCCCATCCCCTAACCCTAACCCTAGCCCGAATCCTAACACTATCCCTTTCCCGAAGAATTCCCCTCACCCGTCCCCTAATCCTAACCCGTACCCTAACACTCACCCGTGCCCTCGCACGCACGCTCCCCGTAAAGCGTTGTCGTACCCTCACCTGGACCCTAAACCGTCCCCGAACCTTAACCCTAACCCTAGCCCGAATGCTAACCATAATCCTTCCCCGAATCCTGACACTCACCCGTCCCCTAATCCTAACCCGTACGCTATCACTAACCCGCGCCCTCACACGCACGCTCCCCCTAAAGCGTTGTCGTACCCTCACCTGGACCCTAAACAGTCCCCGTCCACTAACCCTAAGCCTAGACCGAACCCTAATCCTAACACTTCCCCGAAGCCTGACTCTAACCCGTCCCCTAATCCTAACCCGTATGCTAACAGTAACCCGCGCCCTCACACGCACACTCCCCCTAAAGCGTTGTCGTACTCTCACCTGGATCCTTAAGCGTCCCGTCCCCTAACCCTAACCCTAGCCCGAACGCTAACCCAAACCCTTCTCGAAGCCTGACCCTCACCTGTCCCCTAATCCTAACCCGTACGCTATCACTAACCCCCGCCCTCACACGCACGGTCCCCCTAAAGCGTTGTAGTACCCTCACCTGGACCCTAAACCGTCCCCATCGCCTCACCCTAACCCTAGACCGAAACCTAAACCTAACCCTTCCCCTAAGGCTGACCCTCCTCCTTCCCTTAATCCTAACCCGTTCGCTAACACTAACCCGCGCCCTCACACCCACGCTCCCCCTAAAGCGTTGTCGTACCCTCACCTGGACTCTAAACCGTCCCCATCCCCTAACACTAAGCCTAGCCCGAACCCTAACCATAACACTTCCCCGAAACCTGACCCTCACCCGTCCCCTAATCCTAAACCGTACGCTAACACTAACCTGCGCCCTCACACGCACGCTCCCCCTAAACCGTTTTCATACCCTCACCTGGACCCGAAACCGTCCCCGTCCCCTAACCCTAACCCTAGCCCGAACCCTAACCCTAACCCTTCCCCGAAGCCTGACACTCACCCGTCCCCTAATCCTAACCCGGACGCTAACACTAACCTGCGCCCTCAATGCACGCTACCCCTAAAGCGTTGTCGTAACCTCACCTGGACCCGAAACCGTCCCCGTCCCCTAACCCTAACCCTAGCCCGAACCCTAACCCTAACCCTTCCCCAAAGCCTGACACTCACCTGTCCCCTAATCCTAACCCGTACGCTATCACTAACCCGCGCCCTCACACGCACGCTCCCCCTAAAGCGTTATAGTACCCTCACCTGGACCCTAAACCGTCCCCATTCCTAACCCTAACCCTAGCCCGAACTCTAAACCTAACACTTCCCCTAAAACTGACCCTCATCCTTCCCTTAATCCTAACGCGTTCGCTAACACTAACCCACGCCCTCACACCCACGCTCCCCCTAAATCGTTGTCGTACCCTCACCTGGACTCTAAACCATCCCCATCCCCTAACCCTAAGCCTAGCCCAAACCCTAACCCTAAAACTTCCCCGAAACCTGACCCTCACCCGTCCCCTAATCCTAAACCGTACGCTAACACTAAACTGCGCCCTCACACGCACGCTCCCCCTAAACCGTTGTCGTACCCTCACCTGGACCCTAAACCGTCCCCGTCCCCTAAACCTAACCCTAGCCCTAACCCTAACCTTAAACCTTCCCCACAGCCTGACCCTCACCCGTCCCCTAATCCTAACCCGTACGCTAACACTAACCCACGCCCTCACACGCACGATCCTCCTAAAGTGTTGTCGTACCCTCACCTGGACCCTAAACCGTGCCCGACCCCTAACCCTAAACCTAGCCCGAACTGTAACCCTAACCCTTCCCCGAAGCCTGACCCTCACCCGTCCCCTAATCCTAACACGGACGCTAACACTAACCCTCGCCCTCACATGCACGTTCCCCCTAAGCGTTGCCGTACCCTCACCTGGACCCTTAACCGTCCCGTCCCCTAACCTTAACTCTTCCCCGAAGCCTGACCCTCACCCGTCCCCTAATCCTAACCCGGACGCTAACACTAACCCGCACCCTCACACGCACACTCCCCCTAAAGCGTTGTCGTACCATCACCTGGACCCTAAACCGTCCCCGTCCCCTAACCCTAACCCTAGCCCGAACCCTAACACTAACCCTTCCCCGAAGCCTGACACTCACCCGTCCCCTAATCCTAACCCGTACGCTAACACTAACCCGTGCCCTCACACCCACGCTCACCCTAAAGCGTTGTCGTACCGTCACCTGGACCCAAAACCATCCCCGTCCCCTAACCCTAACCCTAGCCCGAACCCTAAACCTAACGCTTCCCCGAAGCATGACCCTCACCCGTCCCCTAATCCTAAACCGGACGCTAACACTAACCCGCGCCCTCACACGCATGATCCCCCTAAAGCGTTGTCGTACCCTCACCTGGACCCTAAACCGTCCCCGTCCCCTAACCCTAAACCTAGCCCAAACTGTAACCCTAACCCTTCCCCGAAGCCTGACCCTCACCCATTCCCTAAACCTAACACGGACGCTAACACCAACCCTCGCCCTCACATGCACGTTCCCCCTAAGCGTTGCCGTACCCTCACCTGGACCCTTAACCGTCCCGTCCCCTAACCCTAACTCTTCCCCGAAGCCTGACCCTCACCCGTCCCCTAATCCTAACCCGGACGCTAACACTAACCCGCGCCCTCACACGCACACTCCCCCTAAAGCGTTGTCGTACCCTCACCTGGACCCTAAACCGTCCCCGTCCCCTAACCCTAACCCTAGCCCGAACCCTAACCCTAACCCTTCCCCGAAGCCTGACACTCACCCGTCCCCTAATCCTAACCCGTACGCTAACACTAACCCGTGCCCTCACACGCACGCTCACCCTAAAGCGTTGTCGTACCGTCACCTGGACCCTAAACCATCCCCGTCCCCTAACCCTAACCCTAGCCCGAACCCTAAACCTAACGCTTCCCCGAAGCATGACCCTCACCCGTCCCCTAATCCTAACCCGGACGCTAACACTAACCCGTGCCCTCACACGCATGATCCCCCTAAAGCGTTGTCGTACCCTCACCTGGACCCTAAACCGTCCCCGTCCCCTAACCCTAATCCTAGCCCGAACACTAACCCTAACACTTCCCCGAAGCCTGACCTTCACCCGTCCCCTAATCCTAACCCGTACGCTATCACTAACCCGCGCCCTCACACGCACGCTCCCCCTAAAGCGTTGTCATACCCTCACCTGGACCCTAAACCGTCCCCGTCCCCTAACCCTAACCCTAGCCTGAACCTTAACCCTAACACTTCCCCAAAGCCTGACCCTCACCCGTCCCCTAATCCGAACCCGTCCGCTATCACTAACCCGCGCCCTCATACGCACGCTGCCCCTAAAGCGTTGTCGTACCCTCACCTGGACCCTAAACCGTCCCCGTCCCCTAACCCTAACCCTAGCCCGAACCCTAAACCTAACACTTCCCCTAAGGCTGACCCTCACCCTTCCCTTAATCCTAACCCGTATGCTAACACTAACCCGCGCCCTCACACCCACGCTCCCCCTAAAGCGTTGTCGTACCCTCACCTGGACCCTAAACCGTCGCCGTCCCCTAACCCTAACCCTAGACCGAACTGTAACCCTAACCCTTCCCCAAAGCCTGACACTCACCCATCCCCTAAACCTAACATGGACGCTAACACTAACCCACGCCCTCACACTCGCGCTCCCCCTAAATCGTTTTCGTACGCTCACCTGGACCCTAAACCGTCCCCGTCCTCTAACCCTAACCCTAGCCGGAACCCTAACCCTAACACTTCCCCGAAGCCTGACCCTCACCCGTCCCTAATACTAACCCGTCCGCTAACACTAACCCGCGCCCTCAACGCACGCTCACCCTAAGCGTTGTCGTCCCCTCACCTGGACCCAAAACCGTCCCCGTCCCCTAACCCTAGCCCGAACCCTAACCCTAACACTTCCCCGAAGCCTGACTCTCACCCGTCCCCTAATCCTAACCCGTACGCTAACAGTAACCCACGCCCTCACACGCACACTCCCCCTAAAGCGTTTTCGTACCCTCATGGGGACCCTTAACCTTCCCAGTCCCCTAACCCTAACCCTAGCCCGAACCCTAACCCTAACACTTCCCCGAAGCCTGACCCTCACCCGTCCCCTAATCCTAACCCGGACGCTAACACTAACCCGCGCCCTCACACGCACGCTCCCCCTAAAGCATTGTCGTACCCTCACCTGGACCCTAAACCGTCCCCGTCCCTAACCCTAACCCTAGCCCGAACCCTAAACCTAACCCTTCCCCGAAGCCTGACCCTCACCCGTCCCCTAATCCTAACCCGGACGCTAACACTAACCCGCGCCCTCACACGCACGCTCCCCCTAAAGCGTTGTCATACCCTCACCTGGACCCTAAACCGTCCCCGTCCCCGAACCCTAACCCTAGCCCGAACCCTAACCCTAACCCTTCCCCAAAGCCTGACCCTAACATGGCCCCTAATCCTAACCTGTACGCTGACACTAACCCGTGCCCTCACACGCACGCTCCCCCTAAAGCATTGTCGTACCCTCACCTGGACCCGAAACCGTCCCCGTCCCCTAACCCTAACCCTAGCCCGAAACCTAAACCTAACCCTTCCCCGAAGCCTGACCCTAACATGTCCCCTAATCCTAACCTGGACACTAACACTAACCCGCACCCTCACATGCACGCTCCCCCGAAAGCGTTGTGGTTCCCTCACCTGGACCCTAAACCATCCCCATTCTCTAACCCTAACCCTAGCCCTAACCCTAACCCTAACACTTCCCCGAAGCCTGACCCTCAACCGTCCCCTAATCCTAACCCGTACGCTAACAGTAACCCGCGCCCTCAGACGCACACTCCCCCTAAAGCGTTGTCGTACCCTCACCTGGACCCTAAACCGTCCCCGTTCCCTATCCCTAAACCTAGCCCGAACCCTAACCCTATCCCTTCCCCGAAGCCTTCCCCTCACCCGTCCCCTAATCCTAACCCGTACGCTAACACTCATCCGTGCCCTCACACGCATGCTGCCCCTAAAGCGTTGTCGTACCCTCACCTGGACACTAAACCGTCCCCGTCCCCTAACCCTAACCCTAGCCCGAACCCTAAACCTAACCCTTCCCCTAAGGCTGACACTCACCCTTCCCTTAATCCTAAACCGTACGCTAACACTAACCCGCGCCCTCACACGCACACTCCCCCTAAAGCATTGTCGTACCCTCACCTGGACTGTAAACCGTCGTCATCCCCTAACCCTAACCCTAGCCCGAACCCTAACCCTAACACTTCCCCGAAGCCTGACCCTCACCCGTCCCCTAATCCTAACCCGTACGCTAACACTAACCGTCGCCCTCACACGCACGCTCCTCCTAAAGCATTGTCGTACACTCACCTGGACCCTAAACCGTCCCCGTCCCCTAACCCTAACCCTAGCCCGAACCCTAAACCTAAACCTTCCCTGAAGCCTGACCCTCACCCGTCCCCTAATACTAACCCGTACGCTAACACTAACCCATGCCCTCACACGCACGCTCCCCGTAAAGCGTTGTCGTACCCTCACCTGGACCCTAAACCGTCCCCGAACCCTAAACCTAACCCTAGCCCGAACGCTTACCATAATCCTTCCCCGAAGCCTGACACTCACCCGTCCCCTAATCCTAACCCGTACGCTATCACTAACCCGCGCCGTCACACGCACGCTCCCCCTAAAGCGTTGTCGTACGGTTACCTAGACCCTAAACCGTCTCCATCCCCTAACCGTAACCCTAGCCCGAACCCTAACCCTATCCCTTCCCGAAGACTTCCCCTCACCCGCCCCTTAATCCTAACCCGTACGCTAACACACACCCGTGCCCTCACACGCATGCTCCCCCTAAAGTGTTGTCTTACCCTCACCTGGACCCTAAACCGTCCCCGTCCCCTAACCCTAACCCTAGCCTGAACCTTAACCCTAACACTTCCCCAAAGCCTGACCCTCACCCGTCCCCTAATACTAACAAGTACGCTAACAGTAACCCTCGCCCTCACACGCACTCTCTCCCTAAAGAGTTGCCGTACCTACACCTGTACCCTAAACCGTCCCCGTCCCCTAACCCTAACCCTTACCCGAACCCTAACCATAACCCTTCCCCGAAGCCTGGCCCTCATCCGTCCCCTAATTCTAACCCGTACACTAACACTAACACGCGCCCTCACACGCAAGCTCACCCTAAAGCGTTGTCGTACGGTCACCTGGACCCTAAACCGTCCCCATCCCCTAACCCTAACCCTAGCCCGAATCCTAACCCTATCCCTTCCCCGAAGCCTTCCACTCACCCGTCCGCTAATCCTAACCCGTACGCTAACACTCACCCGTGCCCTCACACGCACGCTCCTCGTAAAGCGTTGTCGTACCCTCACCTAGACCCTAAACCGTCCCTGATCCCTAACCCAAACCCTAGCCCGAACGCTAACCATAATCCTTCCCCGAAGCCTGACACTCACCCGTCCCCTAATCCTAAACCGTACGCTATCACTAACCCGCGCCCTCACACGCACTCTCCCCCTAAAGCGTTGTCGTACCCTCACCTGGACCCTAAACCGTCCCCGTCCCCTAACCCTAAGCCTAGCCCGAACCCTAACCCTAACACTTCCCCGAAGCCTGACTCTAACCCGTCCCCTAATCCTAACCCGTACGCTAAGAGTAACCCGCGCCCTGACACGCACACTCCCCCTAATGCGTTGTCGTACCCTCACCTGGACCCTTAAGCGTCCCGTCCCCTAACCCTAACCCTAGCCCGAACCCTAAACCTAACCTTTCCCCGAAGCCTGACCCTCACCTGTCCCCTAATCCTAACCCGTACGCTATCACTAACCCACACCCTCACACGCACGCTCCCCCTAAAGCGTTGTAGTACCCTCACCTGGACCCTAAACCGTCCCCATCCCCTAACACTAAGCCTAGCCCGAACCCTAACCCTAACACTTCACCGAAACCTGACCCTCACCCGTCCCCTAATCCTAAACCGTACGCTAACACTAACCTGCGCCCTCACACGCACGCTCCCCCAAACCGTTGTCATACCCTCACCTGGACCCGAAACCGTACCCGTCACCTAAACCTAACCCTAGCCCTAACCCTAACCTTAAACCTTCCCCGCAGCCTGACCCTCACCCGTCCCCTAATCCTAACCTGTACGCTAACACTAACCCACGCTCTCACACGCACGATCCTCCTAAAGCGTTGTCGTATCCTCACCTGGACCCTAAACCGAGCCCGTCCCCTGACCCTAACCCTAGCCCGAACTGTAACCCTAAACCTTCCCCGAAGCCTGACCCTCACCCATCCCCTAAACCTAACACGGATGCTAACACTAACCCTCGCCCTCACATGCACGCTCCCCCTAAAGCGTTGTCGTACCCTCTCCTGGAACCTTAACCGTCCCGTCCACTAACACTAACTCTTCCCCGAAGCCTAAACCTCACCCGTCCCCTAATCCTAACCCGGACGCTAACACTAAACCACGCCCTCACACGCACGCTCCCCATAAAGTGTTGTCGTACACTCACCTGGACCCTAAACCGTCCCCGTCTCCTAACCCTAACCCTAGCCCGAACCCTAACCCTAACCCTTCCCCGAAGCCTGACCCTCACCCGTCCCCTAACCCTAATCCGTACGCTAACACTAACCCGCGCCCTGACACGTACGCTCCCCCAAAAGCGTTGTCGTACCCTTCCCTGGACCCTAAACCGTCCCCGTGCCCTAACCCTAACCCTAGCCCGAACCCTAACCCTAACCCTTCCCCGAAGCCTGACCCTCACCCGTCCCATAATCCTAACCCGTACGCTAACACTAACCCGCGCACTCACACGTACGCTCCCCCTAAAGCGTTGCCGTACCCTCCCCTGGACCCTAAACCGTCCCCGTTCCCTAACCCTCACCCTAGCCTGAACCCTAACCCTAAAACTTCCCCGAAGCCTGACCCTCACCCGTCCCCTAATCCTAACCCGTACGCTAACACTAACCCGCGCCCTCACACGTACGCTCCCCCTAAAGCGTTGTCGTACCCTCCCCTGGACCCTAAACCGTCCCCGTCCCCTAACCCTAACCCTAGCCCGAACCCTAACCTAACCCTTCCCCGAAGCCTGACCCTCACCCGTCCCCTAATCCTAACCCGTACGCTAACACTAACCCGCGCCCTCACACGTACGCTCCCCCTAAAGCGTTGTCGTACCCTCCCCTGGACCCTAAACCGTCCCCGTCCCCTAAAGCTAACCCTAGCCCGAACCCTAACTCTAACACTTCCCCGAAGCCTGACCGTCACCCGTCCCCTAATCCTAACCCGTACGCTAACACTAACCCGCGCCCTCACACGTACGCTCCCCCTAAAGCGTTGTCGTACCCTCCCCTGGACCCTAAACCGTCCCCGTCCCCTAACCCTAACCCTAGCCCGAACCCTAACCCTATCCCTTCCCCGAAGACTGACCCTCACCCGTCCCCTAATCCTATCCCGTACGCTAACACTAACCCGCGCCCTCACACGTATGCTCCCCCTAAAGCGTTGTCGTACCCTCCCCTGGACCCTAAACCGTCCCCGTCCCCTAACCCTAACCCTAGTCCGAACCCTAACCCTAACCCTTCCCCGAAGCCTGAACCTCACCCGTCCCCTAACCCTAACCCGTACGCTAACACTAACCCGCGCCCTCACATGTACGCACCCCCTAAAGCGTTGTCGTACCCTCCCCTGGACCCTAAACCATCTCCACCCCCTAACCCTAACCCTAGCCCGAACCCTAACCCTAACCCTTCCCCGAAGCCTGACACTCACCAATCCCCTAATCCTAACCCGTACGCTAACACTAACCCGCGCCCTCACACGTATGCTCCCCCTAAAGTGTTGTCGTACCCGCCCCTGGACCCTAAACCGTCCCCGTCCCCTAAGCCTAACCCTAGCCCGAACCCTAAACCTAACCCTTCCCCGAAGCCTGACCCTCACCCGTCCCCTAATCCTAACCCGTACGCTAATACTAACCCGCGCCCTCACACGTACGCTCCCCCTAAAGCGTTGTCATACCCTACCCTGGACCCTAAGCGGTCCCCGTCCCCTAACCCTAACCCTAGCCCGAACCCTAAACCTAACCCTTCCCCAAAGCCTGACCCTCACCCGTCCCCTAATCCTAACCCGTACGCTAACACTAACCCGCACCCTCACACACACGCTCCCCCTAAAGCGTTGTCGTACCCTCACCTGGACTCTAAACCGTCCCCGTCCCCTAAACCTAACACTAGCCCGAACCCTACCCCTAGCCTTTCCCCAAAGACTGACTTCATCCGTCCGCTAATAATAACCCGTACGCTAACACTAACCCAAGCCCTCACACTCACGCTCCCCCTAAAGCGTTGTCGTACCGTCACCTGGACCCTAAACCGTCCCTGTCCTCTAACCCTAAACCTAGCCCGAACCCTAACCCTAACCCTTCCCCGCAGCCTGACCCTCACCCGTCCCCTAATCCTAACCCGTACGCTAACACTAACCCGCGCCCTCACATGCACGCTCCCCCTAAAGCGTTGTCGTACCCTCACCTGGACCCTAAAACGTCCCCGTCCCCTAACCCTAACCCTAGCACGAACCCTAACCCTAACACTTCCCCAAGCCTAACTCTCACACGTCCCCTAATCCTATCCCGTACGCTAACACTAACCCACGTCCTCACACGAACGCTCACCCTAAAGCGTTATTGTACACTCACCTGGACCCTAAACCGTACCCATCCCTTAACCCTAATCCTAGCCCGAACCCTAACCCTAACCCTTCCCCGAAGCCTTCCCCTCACCCGTCCCATAATCCTCACCCGTACGCTAACACTAACCCGCGCCCTAAGATGCACGCTCTCCCTTAAGCGTTGTCGTACCTTCACTTGGACCCTAAACCGTCCCCGACCTAACGCTAACCCTAGCCCGAATCCTAATCCTAACCCTTCCCCGAAGCCTGACCCTCACCGTCCCCTAATCCTAACCCGTACGCTAACACTAACCCACGCCCTCACACGCACGCTCCCCCTAAAGCGTTGTCGTACCCTCACATTGACCCTAAACCGTCCCCTTCCCCTAACCCTAGCCCGAACTCTAACCCTAACACTTCCCCGAAGCCTGACCCTCACCAGTCCCCTAATCCTAACCCGTTCGCTAACACTAACCCGCGCCCTCACACGCACGCTCATCCTAAAGCGTTGTCGTTCCCTCAGCTGGAGCCTAAACCGTCGCCGTCCCCTATCCCTAAACCTAGCCCGAACTCTAACCCTAACCCTTCCCCGAAGCCTGAGCCTCACCCGTCACCTAATCCTAACCCGTACGCTAACACTAACCCGCACCCTCACATGCACGCTCCCCCTATAACATTGTCGTACCCTCATCTGGACCCTAAACCGTCCGCGTCGCCTAACCCTAACCCTAGCAAGAACTGTAACCCTAACCCTTCCCCGAAGCCTGACCCTCACCCGTCCCCTAATCCTAACCCGTATGCTAACACTCACCCATGCCCTCACACGCACGCTCCCACTAAAGCGTTGTCTTACCCTCACCTCGACCCTAATCCGTCCCCGTCCCCTAACCCTAACCCTAGCCCGAACACTAACCCTAACACTTCCCCGAAGCCTGACCCTCACCCGTCCCCTAATCCTAACAAGTACGCTAACACTAACCCTCGCGCTCACATGCACGCTCCCCCTATAGCATTTTCGTACCCTCATCTGGACCCTAAACCGTCCGCGTAGCCTAACACTAACCCTAGCAAGAACTTTAAACCAAACCCTTCCCCGAAGGCTGACCCTCACCCGTCCCCTAATACTAACCCGTACGTTAACACTAACCCGTGCCCTCCCACGCACGCTGCCCCAAAGTGTTGTCGTACCCTCACGTGGACCCTAAAGCGTCACCAAACCCTAACCCTAAACCTAGACCGAACCGAAACCCTAACCCTTCCCCGAAGCCTGACACTCACGCGTCACCTAATCCTAACCCGGACGCTAACACTAACCCGCGCCCTCACATGCATGCTCCCCCTAAAGCGTTGTCGTACCCTCACCTGGACCCTAAACCGTCCCCGTCCCCTAACCCTAACACTTCCCGAACCCTAACCCTAACCTTTCCCCAAAGACTGACTTCACCCCTCCGCTAATACTAACCCGTACGCTAACACTAAACCGCGCCCTCAATGCACGCTCACACTAAGCGTTGTCGTCCCCTCACCTGGACCCAAAACCATCCCCGTCTCCTAACCCTAACCCTAGACCGAACACTGACCCTAACACTTCCCCGAAGCCTGACCCTCACCCGTCCCCTAATCCTAACCCGGACGCTAACACTAACCCGCGCCCTCACATGCATGTTCCCCCTAAAGCGTTGTCGTACCCTCACCTGGACCCTAAACCGTCCCCATCCCCTAACCCTAACCCTAGCCCGAACCCTAACCCTAACATTTCCCCGAAGCCTGACCCTCACCCGTCCCCTAATCCTAACCCGTACTCTAACACTAACCCGCACCCTCACACGCACGCTCCCCCTAAAGCGTTGTCGTACCCTCACCTGAACCCTAAACCGAGCCCGTCCCCTAACCCTAACCCTTGCCCGAACTGTAACCCTAACCCTTCCCCGAAGCCTGACCCTCACCCTTCCCCTAAACCTGACACGGACGCTAACACTAACCCGCGCCCTCACACTCCCGCTCCCCCTAAAGCGTTGTCGTACCCTCACCTGAACCCTAAAACGTCCCTGTCCTCTAACCCTAAACCTAGCCCGAACCCTAATCTTAACACTTCCCCGAAGCCTGACCCTCACCCGTCCCCTAATCCTAACCCGTATGCTACCACTAACGAACGCCCTCACATGAACGCTCCTCCTAAAGCGTTGTCATACCCTCGCCTGGACCCTAAACCGTCCCAATCCCCTAACCCTAACCCTAACCCGAACCCTAACCTTAACACTTCCCCGAAGCCTGACTCTCACTCGTCCCCTAATCCTAACCCGTACGCTAACACTAACCCGCGCCCTCACATGCACGCTCCCCCTAAAGCGCTGTCGTACCCTCACCTTGACCCTAAAACGTCCCCATCCCCTAACCCTAACCCTATACCGAACCCTAACCCTAAAACTTCCCCGAAGCCTGAACCTCACCGGTCCCCTAATACTAACCCATACGCTAACACTAACCCGCGCCCTCAACGCACGCTCACCCTAAGCGTTGTCGTCCTCTCACCTGGACCCCAAACCGTCCCCGTCCCCTAACCCTAAGCCTAGCCCGAACCCTAACCCTAACACTTCCCCGAAGCCTGACTCTCACCCGTCCCCGAATCCTAACCCGTACGTTAACAGTAACCCGCGCCCTCACACGCACACTCCCCCTAAAGCGTTGTCGTACCCTCACCTGGACCCTAAACCGTCCCCGTCCCCTAACCCTAACCCTAACCCTAACCCTAACCCTCACCCGTCCCCTAATCTTAACAAGTACGCTAACACTAACCCGCGCCCTCACACGCACGCTCCCCCTATAGCATTGTCGTACTCTCATCTGGACCCTAAACCGTCCCCATCCGCTAACCCTAACCCTAGCCCGAACCCTAACCCTAACACTTCCCCGAAGCCTGACACTCATCTGTCCCCTAATCCTTACCCGGATGCTAACACTAACCCGCGCCCTCACATGCACGCTCCCCCTAAAGCGTTGTCGTAGCCTCACTTGGACCCTACAACGTCCCCGTCCCCTAACCCTAACCCTAGCCCGAACCCTAACCCTAACCATTCCCCGAAACCTGACACTCACCCGTCCCCTAATCGTAACCCGTACGCTAACACTAACCCGCGCCCTCACACGCACGCTCCCCCTGAAGCTTTGTCGTACCCTCACCTGGACCCTTAACCTTCCCAGTCCCCTAACCCTAACCCTAGCCCGAACCCTAACCCTAACCCTTCCCCGAAGCCTAACCCTCACACGTCCCCTAATCCTATCCCGTACGCTAACACTAACCCGCGTCCTCACACGAACGCTCACCCTAAAGTGTTATTGTACACTCACCTGGACCCTAAACCGTACCCATCCCTTAACCCTAATCCTAGCCCGAACCCTAACCCTAACCCTTCCCCGAAGCATTCCCCTCACCCGTCCCCTAATCCTAACCCGTACGCTAACACTAACCCGCGCCCTAACATGCACGCTCTCCCTTAAGCGTTGTCGTACCCTCACCTGAACCCTAAACCGTCCCCGACCTAACGCTAACCCTAGCCCGAACCCTAATCCTAACCCTTCCCCGAAGCCTGACCCTCACCCGTCCCCTAATACTAACCCAAACGCTAACACTAACCCGTGCCCTCACACGCACGCTCCCCCTAAAGCGTTGTCGTACCCTCAACTGGACGCTAAACCGTCCCCATCTCCGTCCCCTAACCCTAGCCCGACCACTAACCCTAACCCTTCCCCGAAACCTGACCCTCACCTGTCCCCTAATCCTAACCCGTACGCTATCACTAACCCGCGCCCTCACACGCACGCCCCCCTAAAGCATTGTAGTACCCTCACCTGGACACTAAACCATCCACGTCCCCTAACCCTAACCCTAGCCCGAACCCTAACACTAACCCTTCCAAGAAGCCTGACCCTCACCCGTCCCCTAATCCTAACCCATACGCTAACAGTAACCCACGCCCTCACACGCACGCTCACCCTAAAGCGTTGTCGTACCCTCACCTGGACCCTAAACCGTCCCCGTCCCCTAACCCTAACCATAGCCCGAACCCTAACCCTATCCCTTCCCCGAAGCGTGACCCTAACATGTCCCCTAATCCTAACCCGGATGCTAACACTAACCCGCGCCCTCACATGCACACTCCCCCTAAAGCGTTGTGGTACCCTCACCTGGACCCTAAACCGTCCCCGTCCCCTAACCCTAACCCTAGCCCGAACCCTAACCCTAACCCTTCCCCGAAGCCTGACACTCACCCGTCCCCTAATCCTAACCCGTACGCTAACACTAACCCGCGCCCTCACATGGACGCTCACCCTAAAGCATTGTCGTACCCTCACCTGGACCCTAAACCGTCCCCGTCCCCTAACCCTAACCCTAGCCCGAACCCTAACCTTAACCCTTCCCCGAAGCCTGACCCTCACCCGTCCCCTAATCCTAACCCAGACGCTAACACTAACCCGCGCCCTCAACGCACGCTCCCCGTAAAGCGTTGTCGTACCCTCACCTGGACCCTAAACCGTCCCCGTCCCCTGACACTAACCCTAGCCCGAACCCTAAACCTAACCCTTCGCCTAAGACTGACGCTCATCCTTACCTTAATCCTAACCCGTTCGCTAACACTAACCCGCGCCCTCACACCCACGCTCCCCCTAAAGCGTTGTCGTAACCTCACCTGGACTCTAAACCGTCCCCATCCCCTAACCCTGAGCCTAGCCCAAACCCTAATCCTAACATTTCCCCGAAACCTGACACTCATCGGTCACCTAATCCTAAACCGTACGCTATCACTAACCTGCGCCCTCACACGAACGCTCCCCCTAAACCGTTGTCGTACCCTCACCTGGACCCGAAACCGTCCCCGTCCCCTAAACCTAACCCTAGCCCTAACCCTAACCTTAAACCTTCCCCGCAGCCTGACCCTCACCCGTCCCCTAATCCTAACCCGTACGCTAACACTAACCCACGCCCTCACACGCACGATCCTCCTAAAGCGTTGTCGTACACTCACCTGGTCCCTAAACCGTGCCCGTCCCCTAACCCTAAACCTATCCCGAACTGTAACCCTAAACCTTCTCCGAAGCCTGACCCTCACCCATCCCCTAAACCTAACACGGACGCTAACACTAACCCTCGCCCTCACATGCATGCTCCCCCTAAAGCGTTGTCGTACCCTCACCTGGACCCTTAACCGTCCCGTCCCCTAACCCTAACTCTTCCCCGAAGCCTGACCCTTACCCGTCCCCTAATCATAACCCGGACGCTAACACTAACCCGCGCCCTCACACGCACGTTCCCCCTAAAGCGTTGTCGTACCCTCACCTGGACCCTAAACCGTCCCCGTCCCCTAACCCTAAGCCTAGCCCGAACCCTAACCCTAAAACTTCCCCGAAGCCTGACTCTCACCCGTCCCCTAATCCTAACCCGTACGCTAAAAGCAACCCGCGCCCTCACACGCACACTCCCCCTAAAGCGTTTTCGTACCCTCACGTGGACCCTTAACCTTCCCAGTCCCCTAACCCTAACCCTAGCCCGAACCCTAACCCTATCACTTCCCCGAAGCCTGACCCTCACCCGTCCCCTAATCCTAACCTGGATGCTAACACTAACCCACGCCCTCACACGCACGCTCCCCTTAAAGCATTGTCGTACCCTCATCTGGACACTAAACCGTCCCCGTCGCCTAACCCTAAGCCTAGCCCGAACCCTAACCCTAAACCTTCCCCGAAGCCTGACCCTCCCCCCTCCCCTAATCCTAACCCGTACGCTAACACTAACCCGCGCCCTCACTCGCACGCTCTCCCTAAAGAGTTGTCGTACCCACACCTGTACCCTAAACCGTCCCCGTCCCCTAACCCTAACCCTTACCCGAACCCTAACCGTAACCCTTCCCCGAAGCCTGACCCTTATCCGTCCCCTAATTCTAACCTGTACACTAACACGCGCCCTCACACGCAAGCTCACACTAAAGCGTTGTCGTACGGTCACCTGGACCCTAAACCGTTCCCATCCCCTAACCCTAACCCTAGCCTGAACCCTAACCCTAACCCTTCCCCGAAGCCTGACTGTCACATGTCCCCTAATCCTAACCCGGATGCTAACACTAACCCGCGCCCTCACATGCACGCTCCCCCTAAAGCGTTGTGGTACCCTCACCTGGACCCTAAACTGTCCCCGTCCCCTAACCCTAACCCTAGCCAAAACCTTAACCCTAACACTTCCCCGAAGCCTGACACTCACCCGTCCCCTAATCCTAACCCGTACGCTAACACTAACCCGCGCCCTCACATGCACGCTCACCCTAAAGCGTTGTCGTACCCTCACCTGGACCCTAAACCGTCCCCGTCCCCTAAGCCTAACCCTAGCCCGAACGCTAACACTAACCCTTCCACGAAGCCTGACCCTCACCCGTCCACTAATCCTAACCCGGACGCTAACACTACTCCGCGCCCTCAACGCACGCTCCCCCTAAAGCGTTGTGGTACCCTCACCTGGACCCTAAACCGTCCCCGTCCCCTAACCCTAACCCTAGCCCGAACACAAACCCTAACCCTTCCCCGAAGCCTGACACTCACCTGTCCCCTAATCCTAACCCGTACGCTATCACTAACCCGCGCCCTCACACGCACGCTCCTCCTAAAGCGTTGTAGTACCCTCACCTGGACCCTAAACCGTCCCCATCCCCTAACCCTAACCCTAGCCCGAACCCTAAACCTAACCCATCCCCTAAGACTGACCCTCATCCTTCCCTTAATCCTAACCCGTTCGCTAACACTAACCCGCGCCCTCACACCCACGCTCCCCCTAAAGCGTTGTCGTACCCTCACCTGTACTCTAAACCGTCCCCATCCCCTAACCCTAAGCCTAGCCCGAACCCTAACCCTAACACTTCCCCGAAACCTGACACTCACCCGCCCCCTAATCTTAAACCGTACGCTAACACTAACCTGCGCCCTCACACGCACGCTCCCCCTAAACCGTTGTCGTACCTCACCTGGACCCGAAACCGTCCCCGTCCCCTAAACCTAAGCCTAGCCCTAACCCTAACCTTAAACCTTCCCCGCAGCCTGACCCTCACCCGTCCCCTAATCCTAACCCGTACGCTAACACTAACCCACGCCCTCACACGCACGATCCTCCTAAAGCGTTGTCGTACCCTCACCTGGACCCTAAACCGTGCCCGTCCCCTAACCCTAAACCTAGCCCGAACTGTAACCCTAACCCTTCCCCGAAGCCTGACCGTCACCCATCCCCTAAACCTAACACGGATGCTAACACTAACCCTGGTCCTAACATGCAAGTTGCCCCTAAGCGTTGTCGTACCCTCACCTGGACCCTTAACCGTCCCGTCCCCTAACCCTAACTCTTCCCCGAAGCCTGACCCTCACCCGTCCCCTAATCCTAACCTGGACGCTAACACTAACCCGCGCCCTCACACGCACGCTCCCCCTAAAGCTTTGTCATACCCTCACCTGGACCCTAAACCGTCCCCGTCACCTAACCCTAACCCTAGCCCGAACCCTAACCCTAACCCTTCCCCGAAGCCTGACCATCACACGTCCCCTAATCCTAACCCGGACGCTAACACTAACCCACGCTGTCACATGCACGCTCCCCCTAAAGCGTTGTCGTACCCTCACCTGAACCCTAAACCGTCCCCATCCCCTAACCCTAACCCTAGCCCGAACCCTAACCCTAACCCTTCCCCGAAGCCTGACACTCACCCGTCCCCTAATCCTAACCCGTACGCTAACACTAACCTGTGCCCTCACACGCACGCTCCCGCTAAAGCATTGTCGTACCCTCACCTGGACCCTAAACCGTCCCCGTCCCCTAACACTAATCCTAGCCCGAACCCTCACCCTAACCCTTCCCCGAAGCCTGACCTTCACCCGTCCCCTAATCCTAACCCGTACGCTATCACTAACCCGCGCCCTCACACGCACGCTCCCTTTAAAGCGTTGTGGTACCCTCACCTGGACCCTAAACTGTCCCCGTCCCCTAACCCTAACCCTAGCCAAAACCTTAACCCTAACACTTCCCCGAAGCCTGACACTCACCCGTCCCCTAATCCTAACCCGGACGCTAACACTACTCCGCGCCCTCAACGCACGCTCCCCCTAAAGCGTTGTGGTACCCTCACCTGGACCCTAAACCGTCCCCGTCGCCTAACCCTAACCCTAGCACGAACCCTAACCCTAAAACTTCCCCGAAGCCTGACCCTCACCGCCCCCTAATCCTAACCCATACGCTAAAACTAACCCTCGCCCTCACACGTACGCTCTCCCTAAAGAGTTGTCGTACCCACACCTGTACCCTAAACCGTCCCCGTCCCCTACCCCTAACCCTTACGTGAACCCTAACCATAACACTTCCCCGAAGCCTGACCCTCATCCGTCCCCTAATTCTAACCCGTACACTAACACTAACACGCGCCCTCACACGCAAGCTCACTCTAAAGCGTTGTCGTACGGTCACCTGGACCCTAAACCGTCCCCATCACCTAACCCTAACCGTAGCCTGAACCCTAATACTAACCCTTCCCCGAAGTCTGACCCTAACATGTCCCCTAATCCTAACCCGGATGCTAACACTAACCCGCGCTCTCACATGCACGCTCCCCCTAAAGCGTTGTGGTACCCTCACCTGGACCCTAAACCGTCCCCGTCCCCTAACCCTAACCCTAGCCCGAACCCTAAACCCAACCCGTCCCATAAGGCTGACCCTCACCCTTCCTTTAATCGTAACCCGTACACTAACACTAACCCGCGCCCTCACCCACATGCTCTCTCTAAAGCGTTGTTGTACCCTCACCTGGACCCTAAACCGTCCCTGTCCCCTAACCCTAACCCTAGCCCGAACCCGAACCCTAACCCTTCCACGAAGCCTGACCCTCACCCGTCCCCTAATCTTCACCCGTACGTTAACACTAACCCACGCCCTCACACGCACGCTCACCCTAAAGCGTTGTCGTACCCTCACCTGGACCCTAAACCGTCCCCGTCCCCTAACCCTAACCCTAGCCCGAACCCTAACCCCAACCCTTCCCCGAAGCCTGAACATCACCCGTCCCCTAATCCTAACCTGGACGCTAACACTAACCCGTGCCCTCACACGCACGCTCCCCCTAAAGCGTTGTCGTACCCTCACCTGGACCCTAAACCATCCCCGTTCCCTAACCCTAACCCTAGCCCTAACCCTAACCCTAACACTTCCCCGAAGCCTGAACCTCAACCGTCCCCTAATCCTAACCCGTACGCTATCACTAACCCGCGCCCTCACACACATGCTCCCCCTAAAGTGTTGTCGTACCCTCACCTGGACCCTAAACCGTCCCCATCCCCTAACCCTAAGCCTAGCCCGAACCATAACCCTAACACTTCCCCGAAGCCTGACACTCACCTGTCCCCTAATCCTAACCCGTACGCTATCACTAACCCACGCCCTCACACGCACGCTCCCCCTAAAGCGTTGTAGTACCCTCACCTGGACCCTAAACCGTCCCCATCCCCTAACCCTAACCCTAGCCCGAACCCTAAACCTAACCCATCCCCTAAGACTGACCCTCATCCTTCCCTTAATCCTAACCCGTTCGCTAACACTAACCCGCGCCCTCACACCCACGCTCCCCCTAAAGCGTTGTCGTACCCTCACCTGTACTCTAAACCGTCCCCATCCCCTAACCCTAAGCCTAGCCCGAACCCTAACCCTAAAACTTCCCCGAAACCTGACACTCACCCGCCCCCTAATCTTAAACCGTACGCTAACACTAACCTGCGCCCTCACACGCACGCTCCCCCTAAACCGTTGTCGTACCTCACCTGGACCCGAAACCGTCCCCGTCCCCTAAACCTAACCCTAGCCCTAACCCTAACCTTAAACCTTCCCCGCAGCCTGACCCTAACCCGTCCCCTAATCCTAACCCGTACGCTAACACTAACCCACGCCCTCACACGCACGATCCTCCTAAAGCGTTGTCGTACCCTCACCTGGACCCTAAACCGTGCCCGTCCCCTAACCCTAAACCTAGCCCGAACTGTAACCCTAACCCTTCCCCGAAGCCTGACCGTCACCCATCCCCTAAACCTAACACGGATGCTAACACTAACCCTCGCCCTAATATGCACGTTCCCCCTAAGCGTTGTCGTACCCTCACCTGGACCCTTAACCGTCCCGTCCCCTAACCCTAACTCTTCCCCGAAGCCTGACCCTCACCCGTCCCCTAATCCTAACCCGGACGCTAACACTAACCCGCGCCCTCACACGCACGCTCCCCCTAAAGCTTTGTCGTACCCTCACCTGGACCCTAAACCGTCCCCGTCACCTAACCCTAACCCTAGCCCGAACCCTAACCCTAACCCTTCCCCGAAGCCTGACCATCACACGTCCCCTAATCCTAACCCGGACGCTAACACTAACCCGCGCTATCACATGCACGCTCCCCCTAAAGCGTTGTCGTACCCTCACCTGAACCCTAAACCGTCCCCATCCCCTAACCCTAACCCTAGCCCGAACCCTAACCCTAACCCTTCCCCGAAGCCTGACACTCACCCGTCCCCTAATCCTAACCCGTACGCTAACACTAACCTGTGCCCTCACACGCACGCTCCCGCTAAAGCATTGTCGTACCCTCACCTGGACCCTAAACCGTCCCCGTCCCGTAACACTAATCCTAGCCCGAACCCTCACCCTAACCCTTCCCCGAAGCCTGACCTTCACCCGTCCCCTAATCCTAACCCGTACGCTATCACTAACCCGCGCCCTCACACGCACGCTCCCCTTAAAGCGTTGTGGTACCCTCACCTGGACCCTAAACCATCCCCATTCCCTTACCCTAACCCTAGCCCTAACCCTAACCCTAACACTTCCCCGAAGCCTGACCCTCACCCGTCCCCTAATCCTAACCCGTACGCTAACACTAACCCGTGCCCTCACAAGTACGCTCCCCCAAAAGCGTTGTCATACACTTCCCTGGACCGTAAACCGTCCCCATCCCCTAACCCTAACCCTACCCCGAACCCTAACCCTAACCCTTCCCCGAAGCCTGACCCTCACCCGTCCCCTAATCCTAACCCGTACGCTAACACTAACCCGCGCCCTCACACGTACGATCCCCTTAAGGCGTTGTCGTAACCTCACCTGGACCCTAAACCGTCCCCGTCCCCTAACCCTAACCCTAGCCCGAACCCTAACCCTAACACTTCCCCGAAGCCTGACACTCACCCGTCCCCTAATCGTCACTCGTACGCTAACACTAAACCGCGCCCTTACACGTACGCTCCTCCTAAAGCGTTGTCGTACCCTCTCCTGGACGCTACACCGTGTCCGTCCCCTAACCCCAACCCTAGCCTGAACCCTAACCCTAACCCTTCCCCGAAGCCTGACCCTCACCCGTCCCCTTATCCTAACACGTACGCTAACACTAACCTGCGCCCTCACGCGTACGCTCCCCCTAAAGCGTTGTCGTACCCTCCCCTGGACCCTAAACCGTCCCCGTCCCCTAACCCTAACCCTAGGCCGGACCCTAACCCTAACCCTTCCCCGAAGCCTGACCTTCACCCGTCCCCTAATCCTAACCCGTACGCTAACACTAACCCGCGCCCTCACACGTACGCTCCCCCTAAAGCGTTGTCGTACCCTCCCGTGCACCCTAAACCGTCCCCGTCCCCTAACACTAACCCTAGCCCGAACCCTAACCCTAACCCTTCCCCGAAGCCTGACCCTCACCCGTACCCTAATCCTAACCCGTACGCTAACACTAACCCGCGCCCTCACGCGTACGCTCCCCCTAATGCGTTGTCGTACCCTCCCCTGGACCCTAACCCGTCCCCGTCCCCTAACCCTAACCCTAGCCCGAACCCTAACCGTAACACTTCCCCGAAGCCTGACCCTCACCCGTCACATAATCCTAACCCGTACGTTAACGCTAACCCGCGCCCTGACGCGTACGCTCCCCCTAAAGCGTTGTCGTACCCTCCCGGGCACCCTAAACCGTCGCCGTCCCCTAACCCTAACCCTAGCCCAAACCCTAACCCTAACCCTTCCCCGAAGCCTGACCCTCAACCGTCCCCTAATCCTAACCCGTATGCTAACACTAATCCGCGCCCTCATACGTACGCTCCCCCTAAAGCGTTGTCGTACCCTCCCCTGGACCCGAAACCGTCTCCGTCCCCTAACCCTAACCCTAGCCCGAACCCTAACCCTAACCCTTCCCCGAAGCCTGACCCTCACTCGTCCCCTAATCCTAACCGGTACGCTAACACTAACCCGCGCCCTCACGCGTACGCTCCCCCTAAAGTGTTGTCGTACCCTCCCCTGGACTCTAAACCGTCCCCGTCCCCTAAACCTAATCCTAGCCCGAACCCTAACCCTAACACTTCCCCGAAGCCTGACCCTCACCCGTCCCCTAATCCTAACACGTACGCTAACACTAACCTGCGCCCTCACGCGTACGCTCCCCCTAAAGCGTTGTCGTACCCTTCCCTGGACCCTAAACCGTCCCCGTCCCCTAATCCTAACCCTAGCCCTAACCCTAACCATAACCCTTCCCCGAAGCCTGACCCTCACCCGTCCCCTAATCCTAACCCGTACGCTAACACTAACCCATGCCCTCACGCGTACGCTCCCCCTAAAGAGTTGTCGTACCCTCCTCTGGACCCTAAACCGTCCCCGTCCCCTAACCCTAACCATAGCCCGAACCCTAACCCTAACCCTTCCCCGAAGCCTGACCCTCACCCGTCCCCTAATCCTAACCCGTACGCTAACACTAACCCGCGCCCTGACGCGTACGCTCCCCCTAAAGCGTTGTCGTACCCTCCCCTGGACCCTAAACCGTCCCCGTCCCCTAACCCTAACCCTAGCCCGAACCCTAACCCTAACCCTTCCCCGAAGCCTGACCCTCACCCGTCCCCTAATCCTAACCCGTACGCTAACACTAACCCGCGCCCTCACACGTACGTTCCCCCTAAAGCGTTGCCGTACCCTCCCCTGGACCCTAAACCTTCCCCGTTCCCTAACCCTAACCCTAGCCTGAACCCTAACCCTAAACATTCCCCGCAGCCTGACCCTCACCCGTCCCCTAATCCTAACCCGTACGCTAACACTAACCCCTGCCCTCACACGTACGCTCCCCCAAAAGCGTTGTCATACCCTTCCCTGGATCGTAAACCGTCCCCGTCCCCTAACCCTAACCCTAGCCCGAACCTTAACCCTAACCCTTCCCCGAAGCCTGACCCTCACCCGTCCCCTAATCCTAACCCGTACGCTAACACTAACCCGCGCCCTGATGCATACGCTCCCCCTAAAGCGTTGTCGTACCCTCCCCTGGACCCTAAACCGTCCCCGTCCCCTAACCCTAACCCTAGCCCGGACCCTAACCATAACCCTTCCCCGAATCCTGACCCTCACCCGTCCCCATATCCTAAACCGTACGCTAACACTAACCCGCGCCCTGACGCGTACGCTCCCCCTAAAGCGTTGTCGTACCCTCCCCTGGACCCTAAATCGTCCCCGTCCCCTAACCCTAACCCTAGCCCGAACCCTAACCCTAACCCTTCCCCGAAGCCTGACCTTCACCCGTCCCCTAATCCTAACCCGTACGCTAACCCTAACCCGCGCCCTCACACGTACGCTCCCCCTAAAGCGTTGTCGTACCCTCCCTGGCACCCTAAACCGTCGCCGTCCCCTAACCCTAACCCTAGCCCGAACCCTAAACCTAACCCTTCCCCGAAGCCTAACCCTCAACCGTCCCCTAATCCTAACCCGTATGCTAACACTAATCCGCGCCCTCATACGTACGCTCCCCCTAAAGCGTTGTCGTACCCTCCCCTGGACCCGAAACCGTCCCCATCCCCTAACCCTAACTCTAGCCCGAACCCTAACCCTAACACTTCCCCGAATCCTGACCCTCACCCGTCCCCTAATCCTAACCCGTACGCTAACACTAACCCGCGCCCTCACGCGTACGCTCCCCCTAAAGCGTTGTGGTACACTCCACTGGACCCTAAACCGTCCCCGTCCCCTAACCCTAACCCTAGCCCGAACCCTAACCATAACCCTTCCCCGAAGCCTGACCCTCACCCGTTCCCTAATCCTAACCCGTACGCTAACACTAACCCGCGCCCTCACGCGTACGCTCCCCCTAAAGCGTTGTCGTACCCTCCCATGGACTCTAAACCGTCCCCGTCCGCTAACCCTAACCCTAGCCCGAACCCTAGCCTTAACACTTCCCCGAAGCCTGACCCTCACCCATCCCCTAATCCTAACCCGTACACTAACACTAACCCGCCCCCTCACGCGTACGCTCCCCCTAATGCGTTGTCGTACCCTCCCCTGGACCCTAACCCGTCCCCGTCCCCTAACACTAACCCTAGCCCGAACCCTAACCGTAACACTTCCCCGAAGCCTGACCCTCACCCGTCCCCTAATCCTAACCCGTACGCTAACACTAACCCGCGCCCTGACGCGTACGCTCCCCCTAAAGCGATGTCGTACCCTCCCGTGCACCCTAAACCGTCCCCGTCCCCTAAACCTAACCCTAGCCCGAACCCTAAACGTAACCCTTCCCCGAAGCCTGACCCTCAACCGTTCCCTAATCCTAACCCGTACGCTAACACTAACCCGCGCCCTGACACGTACGCTCCCCCTAAAGCGTTGTCGTACCCTCCCCTCGACCCTAAACCGTCCCCGTACCCTAACCCTAACCCTAGCCCGAACCAAAACCCTAACCCTTCCCCGAAGCCTGACCCTCACCCGTCCCTTAATCCTAACCCGTACGCTAACAGTAACCCGCGCCCTCACACGTACGCTCCCCCTAAAGCATTTTGGTACCCTCCCCTGGACCCTAAACCGTCCCCGTCCCCTAACCCTAACCCTAGCCCGAACCCTAACCCTAACCCTTCCCCGAAGCCTGACCCTCACCCGTCCCCTAATCCTAACCCGTACGCTAACATTAACCCACGCCCTCACGCGTACGCTCCCCCTAAAGTGTTGTCGTACCCTCCCCTGGACTCTAAACTGTCCCCGTCCCCTAACCCTAACCCTAGCCCGAACCCTAACCCTAACCCTTCCCCGAAGCCTGACCCTCACCCATCCCCTAGTCCTAACCCATACACTAACACTAACCCGCGCCCTCACGCGTACGCTCCCCCTAATGCGTTGTCGTACCCTCCCCTGGACCCTAAACCGTCCCCGTCCCCAAACCCTAACCCTAGCCCGAACCCTAACCCTAACCCTTCCCCGAAGCCTGACCCTCACCCGTCCCCTAATCCTAACCCGTACGCTAACACTAACCCGCGCCCTCACGCGTACGCTCCCCCTAAAGCGTTGCCGTACCCTCCCCTGGACCCTAAACCGTCCCCGTTCCCTAACCCTAACCCTAGCCTGAACCCTAAACCTAAACCTTCCCCGAAGCCTGACCCTCACCCGTCCCCTAATCCTAACCCGTACGCTAACACTAACCTGCGCCCTCACGCGTACGCTCCCCCTAAAGCGTTGTCGTACCCTCCCCTGGACCCTAAACCGTCCCCGTCCCCTAATCCTAACCCTAGCCCTAACCCTAACCATAACCCTTCCCCGAAGCCTGACCCTCAGCCGTCCCCTAATCCTAACCCGTACGCTAACACTAACCCATGCCCTCACGCGTACGCTCCCCCTAAAGAGTTGTCGTACCCTCCTCTGGACCCTAAACCGTCCCCGTCCCCTAACCCTAACCCTAGCCCGAACCGTAACCCTAACCCTTCCCCGAAGCCTGACCCTCACGCGTCCCTTAATCCTAACCGTACGCTAACACTAACCCGCGCCCTCACGCGTACGCTCCCCCTAAAGCATTGTGGTACCCTCCCCTGGACCCTAAGCCGTCCCCGTCCCCTAACCCTAACCCTAGCCCGAACCCTAACCCTAACCCTTCCCCGAAGCCTGACCCTCACTCGTCCCCTAATCCTAACCCGTACGCTAACACTAACCCGCGCCCTCACGCGTACGCTCCCCCTAAAGTGTTGTCGTACCCTCCCCTGGACTCTAAACCGTCCCCGTCCCCTAAACCTAATCCTAGCCCGAACCCTAACCCTAACCCTTCCCCGAAGCCTGACCCTCACCCGTCCCCTAATCCTAACACGTACGCTAACACTAACCTGCGCCCTCACGCGTACGCTCCCCCTAAAGCGTTGTCGTACCCTCCCCTGGACCCTAAACCGTCCCCGTCCCCTAATCCTAACCCTAGCCCTAACCCTAACCATAACCCTTCCCCGAAGCCTGACCCTCACCCGTCCCCTAATCCTAACCCGTACGCTAACACTAACCCATGCCCTCACGCGTACGCTCCCCCTAAAGAGTTGTCGTACCCTCCTCTGGACCCTAAACCGTCCCCGTCCCCTAACCCTAACCCTAGCCCGAACCGTAACCCTAACCCTTCCCCGAAGCCTGACCCTCACCCGTCCCTTAATCCTAACCCGTACGCTAACACTAACCCGCGCCCTCACGCGTACGCTCCCCCTAAAGCATTGTGGTACCCTCCCCTGGACCCTAAACCGTCCCCATCCCCTAACCCTAACCCTAGCCCGAACCCTAACCCTAACCCTTCCCCGAATCCTGACCCTCACCCGTCCCCTAATCCTAACCCGTACGCTAACACTAACCCGCGCCCTGACGCGTACGCTCCCCCTAAAGCGTTGTCGTACCCTCCCCTGGACCCTAAACCGTCCCCGTCCCCTAACCCTAACCATAGCCCGAACCCTAACCCTAACCCTTCCCCGAAGCCTGACCCTCACCCGTCCCCTAATACTAACCCGTACGCTAACACTAACCCGCGCCCTCACAAGTACGTTCCCCCTAAAGCGTTGCCGTACCCTCCCCTGGACCCTAAACCGTCCCCGTTCCCTAACCCTAACCCTAGCCTGAACCCTAACCCTAAACATTCCCCGAAGCCTGACCCTCACCCGTCCCCTAATCCTAACCCGTACGCTAACACTAACCCCTGCCCTCACACGTACGCTCCCCCAAAAGCGTTGTCATACCCTTACCTGGATCGTAAACCGTCCCCGTCCCCTAACCCTAACCCTAGCCCGAACCCTAACCCTAACACTTCCCCGAAGCCTGACCCTCACCCGTCCCCTAATCCTAACCCGTACGCTAACACTAACCCGCGCCCTGACACGTACGCTCCCCCTAAAGCGTTGTCGTACCCTCCCCTCGACCCTAAACCGTCCCCGTACCCTAACCCTAACCCTAGCCCGAACCAAAACCCTAACCCTTCCCCGAAGCCTGACCCTCACCCGTCCCTTAATCCTAACCCGTACGCTAACAGTAACCCGCGCCCTCACACGTACGCTCCCCCTAAAGCATTTTGGTACCCTCCCCTGGACCCTAAACCGTCCCCGTCCCCTAACCCTAACCCTAGCCCGAACCCTAACCCTAACCCTTCCCCGAAGCCTGACCCTCACCCGTCCCCTAATCCTAACCCGTACGCTAACATTAACCCACGCCCTCACGCGTACGCTCCCCCTAAAGTGTTGTCGTACCCTCCCCTGGACTCTAAACTGTCCCCGTCCCCTAACCCTAACCCTAGCCCGAACCCTAACCCTAACCCTTCCCCGAAGCCTGACCCTCACCCATCCCCTAGTCCTAACCCATACACTAACACTAACCCGCGCCCTCACGCGTACGCTCCCCCTAATGCGTTGTCGTACCCTCCCCTGGACCCTAAACCGTCCCCGTCCCCAAACCCTAACCCTAGCCCGAACCCTAACCCTAACCCTTCCCCGAAGCCTGACCCTCACCCGTCCCCTAATCCTAACCCGTACGCTAACACTAACCCGCGCCCTCACACGTACGCTCCCCCTAAAGCGTTGCCGTACCCTCCCCTGGACCCTAAACCGTCCCCGTTCCCTAACCCTAACCCTAGCCTGAACCCTAAACCTAAACCTTCCCCGAAGCCTGACCCTCACCCGTCCCCTAATCCTAACCCGTACGCTAACACTAACCTGCGCCCTCACGCGTACGCTCCCCCTAAAGCGTTGTCGTACCCTCCCCTGGACCCTAAACCGTCCCCGTCCCCTAATCCTAACCCTAGCCCTAACCCTAACCATAACCCTTCCCCGAAGCCTGACCCTCAGCCGTCCCCTAATCCTAACCCGTACGCTAACACTAACCCATGCCCTCACGCGTACGCTCCCCCTAAAGAGTTGTCGTACCCTCCTCTGGACCCTAAACCGTCCCCGGCCCCTAACCCTAACCCTAGCCCGAACCGTAACCCTAACCCTTCCCCGAAGCCTGACCCTCACGCGTCCCTTAATCCTAACCCGTACGCTAACACTAACCCGCGCCCTCACGCGTACGCTCCCCCTAAAGCATTGTGGTACCCTCCCCTGGACCCTAAGCCGTCCCCGTCCCCTAACCCTAACCCTAGCCCGAACCCTAACCCTAACCCTTCCCCGAAGCCTGACCCTCACTCGTCCCCTAATCCTAACCCGTACGCTAACACTAACCCGCGCCCTCACGCGTACGCTCCCCCTAAAGTGTTGTCGTACCCTCCCCTGGACTCTAAACCGTCCCCGTCCCCTAAACCTAATCCTAGCCCGAACCCTAACCCTAACCCTTCCCCGAAGCCTGACCCTCACCCGTCCCCTAATCCTAACACGTACGCTAACACTAACCTGCGCCCTCACGCGTACGCTCCCCCTAAAGCGTTGTCGTACCCTCCCCTGGACCCTAAACCGTCCCCGTCCCCTAATCCTAACCCTAGCCCTAACCCTAACCATAACCCTTCCCCGAAGCCTGACCCTCACCCGTCCCCTAATCCTAACCCGTACGCTAACACTAACCCATGCCCTCACGCGTACGCTCCCCCTAAAGAGTTGTCGTACCCTCCTCTGGACCCTAAACCGTCCCCGTCCCCTAACCCTAACCCTAGCCCGAACCGTAACCCTAACCCTTCCCCGAAGCCTGACCCTCACCCGTCCCTTAATCCTAACCCGTACGCTAACACTAACCCGCGCCCTCACGCGTACGCTCCCCCTAAAGCATTGTGGTACCCTCCCCTGGACCCTAAACCGTCCCCATCCCCTAACCCTAACCCTAGCCCGAACCCTAACCCTAACCCTTCCCCGAATCCTGACCCTCACCCGTCCCCTAATCCTAACCCGTACGCTAACACTAACCCGCGCCCTGACGCGTACGCTCCCCCTAAAGCGTTGTCGTACCCTCCCCTGGACCCTAAACCGTCCCCGTCCCCTAACCCTAACCATAGCCCGAACCCTAACCCTAACCCTTCCCCGAAGCCTGACCCTCACCCGTCCCCTAATACTAACCCGTACGCTAACACTAACCCGCGCCCTCACAAGTACGTTCCCCCTAAAGCGTTGCCGTACCCTCCCCTGGACCCTAAACCGTCCCCGTTCCCTAACCCTAACCCTAGCCTGAACCCTAACCCTAAACATTCCCCGAAGCCTGACCCTCACCCGTCCCCTAATCCTAACCCGTACGCTAACACTAACCCCTGCCCTCACACGTACGCTCCCCCAAAAGCGTTGTCATACCCTTACCTGGATCGTAAACCGTCCCCGTCCCCTAACCCTAACCCTAGCCCGAACCCTAACCCTAACACTTCCCCGAAGCCTGACCCTCACCCGTCCCCTAATCCTAACCCGTACGCTAACACTAACCCGCGCCCTGACACGTACGCTCCCCCTAAAGCGTTGTCGTACCCTCCCCTCGACCCTAAACCGTCCCCGTACCCTAACCCTAACCCTAGCCCGAACCAAAACCCTAACCCTTCCCCGAAGCCTGACCCTCACCCGTCCCTTAATCCTAACCCGTACGCTAACAGTAACCCGCGCCCTCACACGTACGCTCCCCCTAAAGCATTTTGGTACCCTCCCCTGGACCCTAAACCGTCCCCGTCCCCTAACCCTAACCCTAGCCCGAACCCTAACCCTAACCCTTCCCCGAAGCCTGACCCTCACCCGTCCCCTAATCCTAACCCGTACGCTAACATTAACCCACGCCCTCACGCGTACGCTCCCCCTAAAGTGTTGTCGTACCCTCCCCTGGACTCTAAACTGTCCCCGTCCCCTAACCCTAACCCTAGCCCGAACCCTAACCCTAACCCTTCCCCGAAGCCTGACCCTCACCCATCCCCTAGTCCTAACCCATACACTAACACTAACCCGCGCCCTCACGCGTACGCTCCCCCTAATGCGTTGTCGTACCCTCCCCTGGACCCTAAACCGTCCCCGTCCCCAAACCCTAACCCTAGCCCGAACCCTAACCCTAACCCTTCCCCGAAGCCTGACCCTCACCCGTCCCCTAATCCTAACCCGTACGCTAACACTAACCCGCGCCCTCACACGTACGCTCCCCCTAAAGCGTTGCCGTACCCTCCCCTGGACCCTAAACCGTCCCCGTTCCCTAACCCTAACCCTAGCCTGAACCCTAAACCTAAACCTTCCCCGAAGCCTGACCCTCACCCGTCCCCTAATCCTAACCCGTACGCTAACACTAACCTGCGCCCTCACGCGTACGCTCCCCCTAAAGCGTTGTCGTACCCTCCCCTGGACCCTAAACCGTCCCCGTCCCCTAATCCTAACCCTAGCCCTAACCCTAACCATAACCCTTCCCCGAAGCCTGACCCTCAGCCGTCCCCTAATCCTAACCCGTACGCTAACACTAACCCATGCCCTCACGCGTACGCTCCCCCTAAAGAGTTGTCGTACCCTCCTCTGGACCCTAAACCGTCCCCGGCCCCTAACCCTAACCCTAGCCCGAACCGTAACCCTAACCCTTCCCCGAAGCCTGACCCTCACGCGTCCCTTAATCCTAACCCGTACGCTAACACTAACCCGCGCCCTCACGCGTACGCTCCCCCTAAAGCATTGTGGTACCCTCCCCTGGACCCTAAGCCGTCCCCGTCCCCTAACCCTAACCCTAGCCCGAACCCTAACCCTAACCCTTCCCCGAAGCCTGACCCTCACTCGTCCCCTAATCCTAACCCGTACGCTAACACTAACCCGCGCCCTCACGCGTACGCTCCCCCTAAAGTGTTGTCGTACCCTCCCCTGGACCCTAAACCGTCCCCGTCACCTAACCCTAACCCTAGCACGAACCCTAATCCTAACCCTTCCCTGAAGCCTGACCCTCACCCGTCCCCTAATCCTAACCCGTACGCTAACACTAACCCGCGCCCTGACGCGTACGCTCCCCCTAAAGCGTTGTCGTACCCTCCCCTGGACCCTAAACCGTCCCCGTCCCCTAACCCTAACCCTAGCCCGAACCGTAACCCTAACCCTTCCCCGAAGCCTGACCCTCACCCGTCCCTTAATCCTAACCCGTACGCTAACACTAACCCGCGCCCTCACGCGTACGCTCCCCCTAAAGCATTGTGGTACCCTCCCCTGGACCCTAAACCGTCCCCATCCCCTAACCCTAACCCTAGCCCGAACCCTAACCCTAACCCTTCCCCGAATCCTGACCCTCACCCGTCCCCTAATCCTAACCCGTACGCTAACACTAACCCGCGCCCTGACGCGTACGCTCCCCCTAAAGCGTTGTCGTACCCTCCCCTGGACCCTAAACCGTCCCCGTCCCCTAACCCTAACCATAGCCCGAACCCTAACCCTAACCCTTCCCCTAAGCCTGACCCTCACCCGTCCCCTAATACTAACCCGTACGCTAACACTAACCCGCGCCCTCACAAGTACGTTCCCCCTAAAGCGTTGCCGTACCCTCCCCTGGACCCTAAACCGTCCCCGTTCCCTAACCCTAACCCTAGCCTGAACCCTAACCCTAAACATTCCCCGAAGCCTGACCCTCACCCGTCCCCTAATCCTAACCCGTACGCTAACACTAACCCCTGCCCTCACACGTACGCTCCCCCAAAAGCGTTGTCATACCCTTACCTGGATCGTAAACCGTCCCCGTCCCCTAACCCTAACCCTAGCCCGAACCCTAACCCTAACACTTCCCCGAAGCCTGACCCTCACCCGTCCCCTAATCCTAACCCGTACGCTAACACTAACCCGCGCCCTCACGCGTACGCTCCCCCTAAAGCTTTGTCGTACCCTCCCCTGGACTCTAAACCGTCCCCGTCCCCTATCCCTAAGCCTAGACCGAATACTAACCCTAACCCTTCCCCGAAGCCAGACCCTCACCCATCCCCTAATCCTAACCCGTACACTAACACTAACCCGCGCCCTCACTCGTACGCTCCCCCTAATGCGTTTTCGTACCCTCCCCTGGACCCTAAACCGTCCCCGTCCCCTAACCCGAACCCTAGCCCGAACCCTAACCCTAACCCTTCCCCAAAGCCTGACCCTCACCCGTCCCCTAATCCTAACCCGTACGCTAACACTAACCCGCGCCCTGATGCATACACTCCCCCTAAAGCGTTGTCGTACCCTCCCCTGGACCCTAAACCGTCCCCGTCCCCTAACCCTAACCCTAGCCCGAACCCTAACCCTATCCCTTCCCCGAAGCCTGACCCTCACCCGTCCCCTAATCCTAACCCGTACGCTAACACTAACCCGCGCCCTCACACGTACGCTCCCCCTAAAGCGTTGTCGTACCCTCCCGTGCACCCTAAACCGTCCCCGTCCCCTAACCCTAACCCTAGCCCGAACCCTAACCCTAACCCTTCCCCGAAGCCTGACCCTCAACCGTCCCCTAATCCTAACCCGTACGCTAACACTAATCCGCGCCCTCACACGTACGCTCCCCCAAAGCGTTGTCGTACCCTCCCTTGGAGCCTAAACCATCCCCGTCCCCTAACCCTAACCCTAGCCAGAACCCTAACCCTAACCCTTCCCCGAAGCCTGACCCTCACCCGTCCCCTAACCCTAACCCGTATGCTAACACTAACCCGCGCCCTGACACATACGCTCCCCCTAAAGCGTTGCCGTACCCTCCCCTGGACCCTAAACCGTCCCCGTTCCCTACCTAACCCTAACCTGAACCCTAACCCTAAACCTTCCCCGAAGCCTGACCCTCACCTGTCCCCTAATCCTAACCCGTATGCTAACACTAACCCGTGCCCTTACACGTACGCTCCCCCAAAAGCGTCATACCCTTCCCTCGACCGTAAACCGTCCCCGTCCCCTAACCCTAACCCTAGCCCGAACCCTACCCCTAACCCTTCCCCAAAGCCTGACCCTCACCCGTCCCCTAATCCTAACCCGTACGCTAACACTAACCCGCGCCCTCACACGTACGCTCCCCCTAAAGCGTTGTCGTACCCTCCCCTGGACCCTAAACCGTCCCTGTCCCCTAACCCTAACCCTAGCCCGAACCCTAACCCTAACCCTTCCCCGAAGCCTGACCCTCAACCGTCCCCTAATAGTCACTCGTACGCTAACACTAACCCGCTCCCTCACAAGTACGCTCCCCCTAAAGCGTTGTCGTACCCTCCCCTGGACCCTTAACCGTGTCCTTCCCCTAACCCTAACCCTAGCCCGTACCCTAACCCTAACCCTTCCCCGAAGCCTGACACTCACCCGTCACCTAATCGTCACTCGTACGCTAACACTAACCCACGCCCTCACACGTACGCTCCCCCTAAAGCTTTGTCGTACCCTCCCCTGGACCCTAAACCGTCCCCGTCCCCTAACCCTAACCCTAGCCCGAACCCTAACCCTAACACTTCCCCAAAGCCTGACCCTCACCCGTCCCCTAATCCTAACCCGTACGCTAACACTAACCCGCGCCCTCACTCGTACGCTCCCCCTAAAGCGTTGTCGTACCCTCCCCTGGGCCCTAAACCGTCCCCGTCCCCTAACCCGAATCCTAGCCCGAACCCTAACCCTAACCCTTCCCCGAAGCCTGACCCTCACCCGTACCCTAATCCTAACCCGTACGCTAACACTAACCCGCGCCCTCACACGTACGCTCCCCCTAAAGCGTTGTCGTACCCTCCCCTGGACCCTAAACCGTCCCCGTCCCCTAACCCTAACCCTAACCCGAACCCTAACCCTAACCCTTCCCCGAAGCCTGACACTCACCCGTCCCCTAATCCTAACCCGTACGCTAACACTAACCCGCGCCCTCACACGTATGCTCCCCCTAAAGCGTTGTCGTACCCTCCCCTGGACCCTAAACCGTCCCCGTCCCCTAACCCTAACCCTAGCCCGAACCCTAACCCTAACCCTTCCCCGAAGCCTGACCCTCACCCGTCCCCTAATCCTAACCCGTACGCTAACACTAACCCGCGCCCTCACACGTACGCTCCCCCTAAAGCATTGTCGTACCCTCCCCTGGACCCTAAACCGTCCCCGTCACCTAACCCTAACCCTAGCACGAACCCTAATCCTAACCCTTCCCTGAAGCCTGACCCTCACCCGTCCCCTAATCCTAACCCGTACGCTAACACTAACCCGCGCCCTGACGCGTACGCTCCCCCTAAAGCGTTGTCGTACCCTCCCCTGGACCCTAAACCGTCCCCGTCCCCTAACACTAACCCTAGCCCGAACCCTAACCCTAACCCTTCCCCGAAGCCTGACCCTCACCCGTCCCCTAATCCTAACCCGTACGCTAACACTAACCCACGCCTTCATGCGTACGCTCCCCTTAAAGCGTTGTGGTACCCTCCCCTGGACCCTAAACCGTCCCCGTCCCCTAACCCTAACCCTAGCCCGAACCCTAACCCTAACCCGTCCCCGAAGCCTGACCCTCACCCGTCCCCTAATCGTCACTCGTACGCTAACACTAACCCGCGCCCTCACACGTACGCTCCCCCTAAAGCGTTGTCGTACCCTCCCCTGGACCCTAAACCGTGTCCGTCCCCTAACCCTAACCCTAGCCCGAACCCTAACCCTAACCCTTCCCCGAAGCCTGACCCTCACCCGTCCCCTAATCCTAACCCGTACGCTAACACTAACCTGCGCCCTCACACATACGCTCCCCCTAAAGCGTTGTCGTACCCTCCCGTGGACCCTAAACCGTCCCCGTCCTCTAACCCTAACCCTAGCCCGAACCCTAACCCTAACCCTTCCCCGAAGCCTGACCCTCACTCGTCCCCTAATCCTAACCCGTACGCTAACACTAACCCGCGCCCTCACGCGTACGCTCCCCCTAAAGCGTTGTCGTACCCTCCCCTGGACCCTAAACCGTCCCCGTCCCCTAATCCTAACCCTAGCCCTAACCCTAACCCTAACCCTTCCCCGAAGCCTGAACCTCACCCGTCCCCTAATCCTAACACGTACGCTAACACTAACCTGCGCCCTCACGCGTACGCTCCCCCTAAAGCGTTGTCGTACCCTCACCTGGACCCTAAACCGTCCCTGTCCCCTAACCCTAACCCTAGCCCGAACCCTAACCCTAACCCTTCCCCGAAGCCTGACCCTCAACTGTCCCCTAATAGTCACTCGTACGCTAACACTAACCCGCTCCCTCACAAGTACGCTCCCCCTAAAGCGTTGTCGTACCCTCCCCTGGACCCTTAACCGTGTCCTTCCCCTAACCCTAACCCTAGCCCCTACCCTAACCCTAACCCTTCCCCGAAGCCTGACACTCACCCGTCACCTAATCGTCACTCGTACGCTAACACTAACCCGCGCCCTCACACGTACGCTCCCCCTAAAGCTTTGTCGTACCCTTCCCTGGACCCTAAACCGTCCCCGACCCCTAACCCTAACCCTAGCCCGAACCCTAACCCTAACCCTTCCCCGAAGCCTGACCCTCACCCGTCCCCTAATCCTAACCCGTACGCTAACACTAACCCGCGCCCTCACACGTACGCTCCCCCTAAAGCATTGTCGTACCCTCCCCTGGACCCTAAACCGTCCCCGTCACCTAACCCTAACCCTAGCCCGAACCCTAATCCTAACCCTTCCCCGAAGCCTGACCCTCACCCGTCCCCTAATCCTAACCCGTACGCTAACACTAACCCGCGCCCTCACGCGTACGCTCCACCTAAAGCGTTGTCGTACCCTCCCCTGGACCCTAAACCGTCCCCGTCCCCTAACCCTAACCCTAGCCCGAACCCTAACCCTAACCCTTCCCCGAAGCCTGACCCTCACCTGTCCCATAATCCTAACCCGTACGCTAACACTAATCCACGCCCTCACACGTACGCTCCCCCTAAAGCGTTGTCGTACCCTCCCCTGGACCCTAAACCGTCCCCGTCCCCTAACCCTAACCCTAGCCCGAACCCTAACCCTAACACTTCCCCAAAGCCTGACCCTCACCCGTCCCCTAATCCTAACCCGTACGCTAACACTAACCCGCGCCCTCACTCGTACGCTCCCCCTAAAGCGTTGTCGTACCCTCCACTGGGCCCTAAACCGTCCCCGTCCCCTAACCCGAATCCTAGCCCGAACCCTAACCCTAACCCTTCCCCGAAGCCTGACCCTCACCCGTACCCTAATGGTAACCCGTACGCTAACACTAACCCGCGCCCTCACACGTACGCTCCCCCTAAAGCGTTGTCGTACCCTCCCCTGGACCCTAAACCGTCCCCGTCCCCTAACCCTAACCCTAGCCCGAACCCTAACCCTAACCCTTCCCCGAAGCCTGACACTCACCCGTCCCCTAATCCTAAACCGTACGCTAACACTAACCCGCGCCCTCACACGTATGCTCCCCCTAAAGCGTTGTCGTACCCTCCCCTGGACCCTAAACCGTCCCCGTCCCCTAACCCTAACCCTAGCCCGAACCCTAACCCTAACCCTTCCCCGAAGCCTGACCCTCACCCGTCCCCTAATCCTAACCCGTACGCTAACACTAACCCGCGCCCTCACACGTACGCTCCCCCTAAAGCATTGTCGTACCCTCCCCTGGACCCTAAACCGTCCCCGTCACCTAACCCTAACCCTAGCACGAACCCTAATCCTAACCCTTCCCTGAAGCCTGACCCTCACCCGTCCCCTAATCCTAACACGTACGCTAACACTAATCCGCGCCCTGACGCGTACGCTCCCCCTAAAGCGTTGTCGTACCCTCCCCTGGACCCTAAACCGTCCCCGTCCCCTAACACTAACCCTAGCCCGAACCCTAACCCTAACCCTTCCCCGAAGCCTGACCCTCACCCGTCCCCTAATCCTAACCCGTACGCTAACACTAACCCACGCCTTCATGCGTACGCTCCCCCTAAAGCGTTGTGGTACCCTCCCCTGGACCCTAAACCGTCCCCGTCCCCTAACCCTAACCCTAGCCCGAACCCTAACCCTAACCCGTCCCCGAAGCCTGACCCTCACCCGTCCCCTAATCGTCACTCGTACGCTAACACTAACCCGCGCCCTCACACGTACGCTCCCCCTAAAGCGTTGTCGTACCCTCCCCTGGACCCTAAACCGTGTCCGTCCCCTAACCCTAACCCTAGCCCGAACCCTAACCCTAACCCTTCCCCGAAGCCTGACCCTCACCCGTCCCCTAATCCTAACCCGTACGCTAACACTAACCTGCGCCCTCACACATACGCTCCCCCTAAAGCGTTGTCGTACCCTCCCGTGGACCCTAAACCGTCCCCGTCCCCTAACCCTAACCCTAGCCCGAACCCTAACCCTAACCCTTCCCCGAAGCCTGACCCTCACTCGTCCCCTAATCCTAACCCGTACGCTAACACTAACCCGCGCCCTCACGCGTACGCTCCCCCTAAAGCGTTGTCGTACCCTCCCCTGGACCCTAAACCGTCCCCGTCCCCTAATCCTAACCCTAGCCCTAACCCTAACCCTAACCCTTCCCCGAAGCCTGACCCTCACCCGTCCCCTAATCCTAACACGTACGCTAACACTAACCTGCGCCCTCACGCGTACGCTCCCCCTAAAGCGTTGTCGTACCCTCCCCTGGACCCTAAACCGTCCCCGTCCCCTAATCCTAACCCTAGCCCTAACCCTAACCATAACCCTTCCCCGAAGCCTGACCCTCACCCGTCCCCTAATCCTAACCCGTACGCTAACACTAACCCATGCCCTCACGCGTACGCTCCCCCTAAAGAGTTGTCGTACCCTCCTCTGGACCCTAAACCGTCCCCGTCCCCTAACCCTAACCCTAGCCCGAACCGTAACCCTAACCCTTCCCCGAAGCCTGACCCTCACCCGTCCCTTAATCCTAACCCGTACGCTAACACTAACCCGCGCCCTCACGCGTACGCTCCCCCTAAAGCATTGTGGTACCCTCCCCTGGACCCTAAACCGTCCCCATCCCCTAACCCTAACCCTAGCCCGAACCCTAACCCTAACCCTTCCCCGAATCCTGACCCTCACCCGTCCCCTAATCCTAACCCGTACGCTAACACTAAACCGCGCCCTGACGCGTAAGCTCCCCCTAAAGCGTTGTCGTACCCTCCCCTGGACCCTAAACCGTCCCCGTCCCCTAACCCTAACCCTAGCCCGAACCCTAACCCTAACCCTTCCCCGAAGCCTGACCCTCACCCGTCCCCTAATCCTAACCCGTACGCTAACACTAACCCACGCCCTCACAAGTACGTTCCCCCTAAAGCGTTGCCGTACCCTCCCCTGGACCCTAAACCGTCCCCGTTCCCTAACCCTAACCCTAGCCTGAACCCTAACCCTAAACATTCCCCGAAGCCTGACCCTCACCCGTCCCCTAATCCTAACCCGTACGCTAACACTAACCCCTGCCCTCACACGTACGCTCCCCCAAAAGCGTTGTCATACCCTTCCCTGGATCGTAAACCGTCCCCGTCCCCTAACCCTAACCCTAGCCCGAACCCTAACCCTAACCCTTCCCCGAAGCCTGACCCTCACCCGTCCCCTAATCCTAACCCGTACGCTAACACTAACCCGCGCCCTCACGCGTACGCTCCCCCTAAAGCTTTGTCGTACCCTCCCCTGGACTCTAAACCGTCCCCGTCCCCTATCCCTAACCCTAGACCGAATCCTAACCCTAACCCTTCCCCGAAGCCAGACCCTCACCCATCCCCTAATCCTAACCCGTACACTAACACTAACCCGCGCCCTCACTCGTACGCTCCCCCTAATGCGTTGTCGTACCCTCCCCTGGACCCTAAACCGTCCCCGTCCCCTAACCCGAACCCTAGCCCGAACCCTAACCCTAACCCTTCCCCGAAGCCTGACCCTCACCCGTCCCCTAATCCTAACCCGTAAGCTGACACTAACCCGCGCCCTGATGCGTACACTCCCCCTAAAGCGTTGTCGTACCCTCCCCTGGACCCTAAACCGTCCCCGTCCCCTAACCCTAACCCTAGCCCGAACCCTAACCCTATCCCTTCCCCGAAGCCTGACCCTCACCCGTCCCCTAATCCTAACCCGTACGCTAACACTAACCCGCGCCCTCACACGTACGCTCCCCCTAAAGCGTTGTCGTACCCTCCCGTGCACCCTAAACCGTCCCCGTCCCCTAACCCTAAACCTAGCCCGAACCCTAACCCTAACCCTTCCCCGAAGCCTGACCCTCAACCGTCCCCTAATCCTAACCCGTACGCTAACACTAATCCGCGCCCTTACACGTACGCTCCTCCTAAAGCGTTGTCGTACCCTCCCTTGGAGCCTAAACCGTCCCCGTCCCCTAACCCTAACCCTAGCCAGAACCCTAACCCTAACACTTCCCCGAAGCCTGACCCTCACCCGTCCCCTAACCCTAACCCGTACGCTAACACTAACGCGCGCCCTGACACATACGCTCCCCCTAAAGCGTTGCCGTACCCTCCCCTGGACCCTAAACCGTCCCCGTTCCCTACCTAACCCTAACCTGAACCCTAACCCTAAACCTTCCCCGAAGCCTGACCCTCACCTGTCCCCTAATCCTAACCCGTACGCTAACACTAACCCGTGCCCTCACACGTACGCTCCCCCAAAAGCGTTGTCATACCCTTCCCTCGACCGTAAACCGTCCCCGTCCCCTAACCCTAACCCTAGCCCGAACCCTACCCCTAACCCTTCCCCAAAGCCTGACCCTCACCCGTCCCCTAATCCTAACCCGTACGCTAACACTAACCCGCGCCCTCACACGTACGCTCCCCCTAAAGCGTTGTCGTACCCTCCCCTGGACCCTAAACCGTCCCCGTCCCCTAACCCTAACCCTAGCCCGAACCCTAACCCTAACCCTTCCCCGAAGCCTGACCCTCAACCGTCCCCTAATAGTCACTCGTACGCTAACACTAACCCGCTCCCTCACAAGTACGCTCCCCCTAAAGCGTTGTCGTACCCTCCCCTGGACCCTTAACCGTGTCCTTCCCCTAACCCTAACCCTAGCCCGTACCCTAACCCTAACCCTTCCCCGAAGCCTGACACTCACCCGTCCCCTAATCGTCACTCGTACGCTAACACTAACCCGCGCCCTCACACGTACGCTCCCCCTAAAGCGTTGTCGTACCCTTCCCTGGACCCTAAACCGTCCCCGACCCCTAACCCTAACCCTAGCCCGAACCCTAACCCTAACCCTTCCCCGAAGCCTGACACTCACCCGTCCCCAAATCCTAACCCGTACGCTAACACTAACCCGCGCCCTCACACGTATGCTCCTCCTAAAGCGTTGTCGTACCCTCCCCTGGACCCTAAACCGTCCCCGTCCCCTAACCCTAACCCTAGCCCGAACCCTAACCCTAACCCTTCCCCGAAGCCTGACCCTCACCCGTCCCCTAATCCTAACCCGTACGCTAACACTAACCCGCGCCCTCACACGTACGCTCCCCCTAAAGCATTTTCGTACACTCCCCTGGACCCTAAACCGTCCCCGTCACCTAACCCTAACCCTAGCCCGAACCCTAATCCTAACCCTTCCCCGAAGCCTGACCCTCACCCGTCCCCTAATCCTAACCCGTACGCTAACACTAACCCGCGCCCTCACGCGTACGCTCCACCTAAAGCGTTGTCGTACCCTCCCCTGGACCCTAAACCGTCCCCGTCCCCTAACCCTAACCCTAGCCCGAACCCTAACCCTAACCCTTCCCTGAAGCCTGACCCTCACCCGTCCCCTAATCCTAACCAGTACGCTAACACTAACCCGCGCCCTCACACGTACGCTCTCCCTAAAGCGTTGTCGTACCCTCCCCTTGACTTAAACCGTCCCCGTCCCCTAACCCTAACCCTAGCCCTAACCCTAACCTTAAACCTTCCCCGCAACCTGACCCTCACCCGTCCTGTAATCCTAACCCGTACGCTAACACTAACCCACGCCCTCACACGCACTATCCTCCTAAAGCGTTGTCGTACGCTCACCTGGACCCTAAACCGTGCCCGACCCCTAACCCTAACCCTAGCCCGAACTGTAACCCTAACCCTTCCCCGAAGCTTGACCCTCACTCATCCCCTAAACCTAACACGGACGCTAACACTAACCCTCGCCCTCACATGCACGCTCCCCCTAAAGCGTTGTCGTGCCCTCACCTGGACCCGTAACAGTCCCGACCCCTAACCCTAACACTTCCCCGAAGCCTGACCCTCACCCGTCCCCTAATCCTAACCCGGACGCTAACACTAACCCGCGCCCTCACACGCACGCTCCCCCTAAAGCGTTGTCGTACCCTCACCTGGACCCTAAACCGTCCCCGTCCCCTAACCCTAACCCTAGCCCGAACCCTAACCCTAACGCTTCCCCGAAGCCTGACACTCACCCGTCCCCTAATCCTAACCCGTACACTAACACTAACCTGTGCCCTCACACTCACACTCACCCTAAAGCGTTGTCGTACCGTCACATGGACCCAAAACAGTCCCCGTCCCCTAACCCTAAGCCTAGCCCGAACCCTAACCCTAACACTTCCCCGAAGCCTGACACTCACCCGTCCCCTAATCCTAACCCGTACGCTAACAGTAACCCGCGCCCTCACACGCACACTCCCCCTAAAGCATTTTCGTACCCTCACGTGGACCCTTAACCTTCCCAGTCCCCTAACCCTAAACCTAGCCCGAACCCTAACCCTAACACTTCCCCGAAGCCTGACCCTCACCCGTCCCCTAATCCTAACCTGGACGCTAACACTAACCCGCGCCCTCACATGCACGCTCCCCCTAAAGCGTTGTCGTACCCTCACCTGGACCCTAAACCGTCCCCGTCCCCTAACCCTAACCCTAGCCCTAACCCTAACCCTAAACCTTCCCCGAAGCCTGACCCTAACATGTCCCCTAATCCTAACCCGGACGCGAACACTAACCCACGCCCTCACATGCACGCTCCCCCTAAAGCGTTGTGGTACCCTCACCTGGACCCTAAACCGTCCCCGTCCCCTAACCCTAACCCTAGCCCGAACCCTAACCCTAACCCTTCCCCGAAGCCTGACCCTCACCCGTCCCCTAATCGTCACTCGTACGCTAACACTAACCCGCGCCCTCACACGTACGCTCCCCCTAAAGCGTTGTCGTACCCTCCCCTGGACCCTAAACCGTGTCCGTCCCCTAACCCTAACCCTAGCCCGAACCCTAACCCTAACCCTTCCCCGAAGCCTGACCCTCACCCGTCCCCTAATCCTAACCCGTACGCTAACACTAACCTGCGCCCTCACACGTACGCTCCCCCTAAAGCGTTGTCGTACCCTCCCGTGGACCCTAAACCGTCCCCGTCCCCTAACCCTAACCCTAGCCCGAACCCTAACCCTAACACTTCCCCGAAGCCTGACCCTCACCCATCCCCTAATCCTAACCCGTACGCTAACACTAACCCGCGCCCACACACGTACGCTCCTCCTAAAGCGTTGTCGTACCCTCCCCTGGACCCTAAACCGTCCCCGTCCCCTAACCCTATCCCTAGCCCGAACCCTAACCCTAACAATTCCCCGAAGCCTGACCCTCACCCGTCCCCTAATCCTAAAACGTACGCTAACACTAACCCGCGCCCTCACACGTACGCTCCCCCTAAAGCGTTGTCGTACACTTCCCTGGACCCTAAGCCGTCCCCGTCCCCTAACCCTAACCCTAGCCCGAACCCTAACCCTAACACTTCCCCGAAGCCTGACCCTCACCCGTCCCCTAATCCTAACCCGTACGCTAACACTAACCCACGCCCTCACACGTACGCTCCCCCTAAAGTGTTGTCGTACCCTCCCCTGGACCGTAAACCGTCCCCGTCCCCTAACCCTAACCCTAGCCCGAACCCTAACCCTAACCCTTCCCCGAAGCCTGACCCTCACCCGTCCCCTAATCCTAAACCGTACGCTAACACTAACCCGCGCCCTCACACGTACGCTCCCCCTAAAACGTTGTCGTACCCTCCCCTGGACCCTAAACCGTCCCCGTCCTCTAACCCTAACCCTAGCCCGAACCCTAACCCTAACCCATCCCCGAAGCCTGACCCTCACCCGTCCCCTAATCCTAACCCGTACGCTAACACTATCCCACACCCTCACACGTACGCTCCCCCTAAAGCGTTGTCGTACCCTCCCCTGGACCCTAAACCGTCCCCGTCCCCTAACCCTAACCCTAGCCCGAACCCTAACCCTAACCCTTTCCCAAAGCCTGACCCTCCCCCGTCCCCTAATCCTAACCAGTACGCTAACACTAACCCGCGCCCTCACACGTACACTCTCCCTAAAGCGTTGTCGTACCCTCCCCTTGACGTAAACCGTCCCCGTCCCCTAACCCTAACCCTAGCCCGAACCCTAACCCTAACCCTTCCCCGAAGCCTGACCCTCACCTGTCCCCTAATCCTAACCCGTACGCTAACACTAACCCGCGCCCTAATGCGTACGCTCCCCCTAAAGCGTTGTCGTACCCTCCCCTGGACCCTAAACCGTCCCCGTCCCCTAACCCTAAACCTAGCCCGAACCCTAACCCTAACCCTTCCCCGAAGCCTGACCCTCACCCGTCCCCTAACCCTAATCCGTACGCTAACACTAACCCGCGCCCTGACACGTACGCTCCCCCAAAAGCGTTGTCGTACCCTCCCCTGGACCCTAAACCGTCCCCATCCCCTAACCCTAACCCTAGCCCGAACCCTAACCCTAAACCTTCCCCGAAGCCTGACCCTCACCCGTCCCCTAATCCTAACCCGTACGCTAACACTAACCCGCGCACTCACACGTACGCTCCCCCTAAAGCGTTGCCGTACCCTCCCCTGGTCCCTAAACCGTCCCCGTTCCCTAACCCTCACCCTAGACTGAACCCTAACCCTAAACCTTCCCCGAAGACTGACCCTCACCCGTCCCCTAATCCTAACCCGTACGCTAACACTAACCCGCGCCCTCACACGCACGCGCCCCCTAAAGCGTTGTCGTACCCTCCCCTGGACCCTAAACCGTCCCCGTCCCCTAACCCTAACCCTAGCCCGAACCCTAACCCTAACCCTTCCCCGAAGCCTGAACCTCACCCGTCCCCTAACCCTAACCCGTACGCTAACACTAACCCGCGCCCTCCCATGTACGCACCCCCTAAAGCGTTCTCGTACTCTCCCCTGGACCCTAAACCGTCCCCATCCCCTAACCCTAACCCTAGCCCGAACCCTAACCCTAACCCTTCCCCGAAGCCTGACACTCACCCATCCCCTAATCCTAACCCGTACGCTAACACTAACCCGCGCCCTCACAAGTACGCTCCCCCTAAAGCGTTGTCGTACCCACCCCTGGACCCTAAACCGTCCCAGTCCCCTAACCCTAACCCTAGCCCGAACCCTAACCCTAACCCTTCCCCGAAGCCTGACACTCACCCGTCCCCTAATCCTAACCCGTACGCAAACACTAACCCGCGCCCTCACACGTACGCTCCCCCTAAAGCGTTGTCGTACCCTCCGCTGGACCCTAAACCGTCCCCGTCCCCTAAGCCTAACCCTAGCCCGAACCCTAAACCTAACACTTCCCCGAAGCCTGACCCTCTCCCGTCCCCTAATCCTAACCCGTACGCAAACACTAACCCGCGCCCTCACACGTACGCTCCCCCTAAAGCGTTGTCGTACCCTCCGCTGGACCCTAAACCGTCCCCGTCCCCTAACCCTAACCCTAGCCCGAACCCTAACCCTAACCCTTCCCCGAAGCCTGACCCTCACCCGTCCCCTAATCCTAACCCGTACGCTAACACTAACCTGCGCCCTCACACGTACGCTCCCCCTAAAGCGTTGTCGTACCCTCCCGTGGACCCTAAACCGTCCCCGTCCCCTAACCCTAACCCTAGCCCGAACCCTAACCCTAACACTTCCCCGAAGCCTGACCCTCACCCATCCCCTAATCCTAACCCGTACGCTAACACTAACCCGCGCCCACACACGTACGCTCCTCCTAAAGCGTTGTCGTACCCTCCCCTGGACCCTAAACCGTCCCCGTCCCCTAACCCTATCCCTAGCCCGAACCCTAACCCTAACAATTCCCCGAAGCCTGACCCTCACCCGTCCCCTAATCCTAAAACGTACGCTAACACTAACCCGCGCCCTCACACGTACGCTCCCCCTAAAGCGTTGTCGTACACTTCCCTGGACCCTAAGCCGTCCCCGTCCCCTAACCCTAACCCTAGCCCGAACCCTAACCCTAACACTTCCCCGAAGCCTGACCCTCACCCGTCCCCTAATCCTAACCCGTACGCTAACACTAACCCGCGCCCTCACACGTACGCTCCCCCTAAAGTGTTGTCGTACCCTCCCCTGGACCGTAAACCGTCCCCGTCCCCTAACCCTAACCCTAGCCCGAACCCTAACCCTAACCCTTCCCCGAAGCCTGACCCTCACCCGTCCCCTAATCCTAAACCGTACGCTAACACTAACCCGCGCCCTCACACGTACGCTCCCCCTAAAACGTTGTCGTACCCTCCCCTGGACCCTAAACCGTCCCCGTCCTCTAACCCTAACCCTAGCTCGAACCCTAACCCTAACCCATCCCCGAAGCCTGACCCTCACCCGTCCCCTAATCCTAACCCGTACGCTAACACTAACCCACACCCTCACACGTACGCTCCCCCTAAAGCGTTGTCGTACCCTCCCCTGGACCCTAAACCGTCCCCGTCCCCTAACCCTAACCCTAGCCCGAACCCTAACCCTAACCCTTTCCCAAAGCCTGACCCTCCCCCGTCCCCTAATCCTAACCAGTACGCTAACACTAACCCGCGCCCTCACACGTACACTCTCCCTAAAGCGTTGTCGTACCCTCCCCTTGACCTAAACCGTCCCCGTCCCCTAACCCTAACCCTAGCCCGAACCCTAACCCTAACCCTTCCCCGAAGCCTGACCCTCACCTGTCCCCTAATCCTAACCCGTACGCTAACACTAACCCGCGCCCTAATGCGTACGCTCCCCCTAAAGCGTTGTCGTACCCTCCCCTGGACCCTAAACCGTCCCCGTCCCCTAACCCTAAACCTAGCCCGAACCCTAACCCTAACCCTTCCCCGAAGCCTGACCCTCACCCGTCCCCTAACCCTAATCCGTACGCTAACACTAACCCGCGCCCTGACACGTACGCTCCCCCAAAAGCGTTGTCGTACCCTCCCCTGGACCCTAAACCGTCCCCGTACCCTAACCCTAACCCTAGCCCGAACCCTAACTCTAACACTTCCCCGAAGCCTGACCCTCACCCGTCCCCTAATCCTAACCCGTACGCTAACACTAACCCGCGCACTCACACGTACGCTCCCCCTAAAGCGTTGTCGTACCCTCCCCTGGACCCTAAACCGTCCCCGTCCCCTAACCCTAACCCTAGCCCGAACCCTAACCCTATCCATTCCCCGAAGCCTGACCCTCACCCGTCCCCTAATCCTATCCCGTACGCTAACACTAACCCGCGCCCTCACACGCACGCGCCCCCTAAAGCGTTGTCGTACCCTCCCCTGGACCCTAAACCGTCCCCGTCCCCTAACCCTAACCCTAGCCCGAACCCTAACCCTAACCCTTCCCCGAAGCCTGAACCTCACCCGTCCCCTAACCCTAACCCGTACGCTAACACTAACCCGCGCCCTCCCATGTACGCACCACCTAAAGCGTTGTCGTACTCTCCCCTGGACCCTAAACCGTCCCCATCCCCTAACCCTAACCCTAGCCCGAACCCTAACCCTAACCCTTCCCCGAAGCCTGACACTCACCCATCCCCTAATCCTAACCCGTACGCTAACACTAACCCGCGCCCTCACACGCACGCTCATCCTAAAGCGTTGTCGTTCCCTCAGCTGGAGCCTAAACCGTCGCCGTCCCCTATCCCTAAACCTAGCCCGAACTCTAACCCTAACCCTTCCCCGAAGCCTGAGCCTCACCCGTCACCTAATCCTAACCCGTACGCTAACACTAACCCGCACCCTCACATGCACGCTCCCCCTATAGCATTGTCGTACCCTCATCTGGACCCTAAACCGTCCGCGTCGCCTAACCCTAACCCTAGCAAGAACTGTAACCCTAACCCTTCCCCGAAGCCTGACCCTCACCCGTCCCCTAATCCTAACCCGTATGCTAACACTCACCCATGCCCTCACACGCACGCTCCCACTAAAGCGTTGTTTTACCCTCACCTCGACCCTAATCCGTCCCCGTCCCCTAACCCTAACCCTAGCCCGAACACTAACCCTAACCCTTCCCCGAAGCATGACCCTCACCCGTCCCCTAATCCTAAAAAGTACGCTAACACTAACCCTCGCGCTCACATGCACGCTCCCCCTATAGCATTTTCGTACCCTCATCTGGACCCTAAACCGTCCGCGTAGCCTAACCCTAACCCTAGCAAGAACTTTAAACCAAACCCTTCCCCGAAGCTTGACCCTCACCCGTCCCCTAATACTAACCCGTACGTTAACACTAACCCGTGCCCTCCCACACACGCTGCCCCTAAAGCGTTGTCGTACCTTCACGTGGACCCTAAACCGTCACCAAACCCTAACCCTAAACCTAGACCGAACCGAAACCCTAACCCTTCCCCGAAGCCTGACACTCACGCGTCACCTAATCCTAACCCGGACGCTAACACTAACCCGCGCCCTCACACGCACGCTCCCCCTAAAGCGTTGTCGTACCCTCACCTGGACCCTAAACCGTCCCCGTCCCCTAACCCTAACACTAGCCCGAACCCTAACCCTAACCTTTCCACAAAGACTGACTTCATCCGTCCGCTAATACTAACCCGTATGCTAACACTAACCCAAGCCCTCACACTCACGCTCCCCCTAAAGCGTTGTCGTACCGTCACCTGGACCCTAAACCGTCCCTGTCCTCTAACCCTAAACCTAGCCCGAACCCTAACCCTAACACTTCCCCGCAGCCTGACCCTCACCCGTCCCCTAATCCTAACCCGTACGCTAACACTAACCCGCGCCCTCACACGCACGCTCCCCCTAAAGAGTTGTCGTACCCTCACCTGGACCCTAAAACGTCCCCGTCCCCTAACCCTAACCCTAGCACGAACCCTAACCCTAACACTTCCCCAAGCCTAACCCTCACACGTCCCCTAATCCTATCCCGTACGCTAACACTAACCCGCGTCCTCACACGAACGCTCACCCTAAAGCGTTATTGTACACTCACCTGGACCCTAAACCGTACCCATTCCTTAACCCTAATCCTAGCCCGAACCCTAACCCTAACCCTTCCCCGAAGCCTTCCCCTCACCCGTCCCCTAATCCTCACCCGTACGCTACCACTAACCCGCGCCCTAAGATGCACGCTCTCCCTTAAGCGTTGTCGTACCCTCACTTGGACCCTAAACCGTCCCCGACCTAACGCTAACCCTAGCCCGAATCCTTATCCTACCCCTTCCCCGAAGCCTGACCCTCACCCGTCCCCTAATCCTAACCCGTACGCTAACACTAACCCACGCCCTCACACGCACGCTCCCCCTAAAGCGTTGTCGTACCCTCACATTGACCCTAAACCGTCCCCTTCCCGTAACCCTAGCCCGAACTCTAACCCTAACACTTCCCCGAAGCCTGACCCTCACCAGTCCCCTAATCCTAACTCGTTCGCTAACACTAACCCGCGCCCTCACACGCACGCTCATCCTAAAGCGTTGTCGTTCCCTCAGCTGGAGCCTAAACCGTCGCCGTCCCCTATCCCTAAACCTAGCCCGAACTCTAACCCTAACCCTTCCCCGAAGCCTGAGCCTCACCCGTCACCTAATCCTAACCCGTACGCTAACACTAACCCGCACCCTCACATGCACGCTCCTCCTATAGCATTGTCGTACCCTCATCTGGACCCTAAACCGTCCGCGTCGCCTAACCCTAACCCTAGCAAGAACTGTAACCCTAACCCTTCCCCGAAGCCTGACCCTCACCCGTCCCCTAATCCTAACCCGTATGCTAACACTCACCCATGCCCTCACACGCACGCTCCCACTAAAGCGTTGTCTTACCCTCACCTCGACCCTAATCCGTCCCCGTCCCCTAACCCTAACCCTAGCCCGAACACTAACCCTAACCCTTCCCCGAAGCCTGACCCTCACCCGTCCCCTAATCCTAAAAAGTACGCTAACACTAACCCTCGCGCTCACATGCACGCTCCCCCTATAGCATTTTCGTACCCTCATCTGGACCCTAAACCGTCCGCGTAGCCTAACCCTAACCCTAGCAAGAACTTTAAACCAAACCCTTCCCCGAAGCCTGACCCTCACCCGTCCCCTAATACTAACCCGTACGTTAACACTAACCCGTGCCCTCCCACACACGCTGCCCCTAAAGCGTTGTCGTACCTTCACGTGGACCCTAAACCGTCACCAAACCCTAACCCTAAACCTAGACCGAACCGAAACCCTAACCCTTCCCCGAAGCCTGACACTCACGCGTCACCTAATCCTAACCCGGACGCTAACACTAACCCGCGCCCTCACACGCACGCTCCCCCTAAAGCGTTGTCGTACCCTCACCTGGACCCTAAACCGTCCCCATCCCCTAACCCTAACACTAGCCCGAACCCTAACCCTAACCTTTCCGCAAAGACTGACTTCACCAGTTCGCTAATACTAACCCGTACGCTAACACTAAACCGCGCCCTCAATGCACGCTCACCCTAAGCGTTGTCGTCCCCTCACCTGAACCCTAAACCGAGCCCGTCCCCTAACCCTAACCCGGACGCTAACACTAACCCGCGCCCTCACATGCATGTTCCCCCTAAAGCATTGTCGTACCCTCACCTGGACCCTAAACCGTCCCCATCCCCTAACCCTAACCCTAGCCCGAACCCTAAACCTAACACTTCCCCGAAGCCTGACCCTCACCCGTCCCCTAATCCTAACCCGTAGTCTAACACTAACCCGCGCCCTCACACGCACGCTCCCCGTAAAGCGTTGTCGTACCCTCACCTGAACCCTAAACCGAGCCCGTCCCCTAACCCTAACCCTTGCCCGAACTGTAACCCTAACCCTTCCCCGAAGCCTGACCCTCACCCTTCCCCTAAACCTGACACGGACGCTAACACTAACCCGCGCCCTCACACTCCCGCTCCCCCTAAAGCGTTGTCGTACCCTCACCTGAACCCTAAAACGTCCCTGTCCTCTAACACTAAACCTAGCCCGAATCCTAATCCTAACACTTCCCCGAAGCCTGACCCTCACCCGTCCCCTAATCCTAACCCGTATGCTAACACTAACCCACGCCCTCACATGCACGCTCCCCCTAAAGCGCTGTCGTACCCTCACCTTGACCCTAAAACGTCCCCGTCGCCTAACCCTAACCCTAGCCCGAACCCTAACCCTAAAACTTCCCCGAAGCCTGAACCTCACCGGTCCCCTAATACTAACCCATACGCTAACACTAACCCGCGCCCTCAACGCACGCTCACCCTAAGCGTTGTCGACCTCTCACCTGGACCCCAAACCGTCCCCGTCCCCTAACCCTAAGCCTAGCCCGAACCCAAACCCTAACACTTCCCCGAAGCCTGACTCTCACCCGTCCCCGAATCCTACCCCGTACGTTAACAGTAACCCACGCCCTCACACGCACACTCCCCCTAAAGCGTTGTCGTACCCTCACCTGGACCCTAAACCGTCCCCGTCCCCTAACCCTAACCCTAGCCCGAACCCTAAACCTAACCCTTCCCCGAAGCCTAACCCTCACCCGTCCCCTAATCCTAACAAGTACGCTAACAGTACCCCGCGCCCTCACACGCACGCTCCCCCTATAGCATTGTCGTACCCTCATCTGGATCCTAAACCGTCCCCATCTGCTAACCCTAACCCTAGCCAGAACCCTAACCCAAACACTTCCCCGAAGCCTGACACTCACCTGTCCCCTAATCCTTACCCGGATGCTAACACTAACCCGCGCCCTCACATGCACGCTCCCCCTAAAGCGTTGACGTAGCCTCACCTGGACCCTACAACGTCCCCGTCCCCTAACCCTAACCCTAGCCCGAACCCTAACCCTAACCATTCCCCGAGGCCTGACACTCATCCGTCCCCTAATCGTAACCCGTACGCTAACACTAACCCGCGCCCTCACACGCACGCTCCCCCTGAAGCGTTGTCGTACCCTCACCTGGACCCTTAACCTTCCCAATCCCCTAACCCTAACCCTAGCCCGAACCCTAACCCTAACCCTTCCCCGAAGCATTCCCCTCACCCGTCCCCTAATCCTAACCCGTACGCTAACACTAACCCGCGCCCGAACATGCACGCTCTCCCTCAAGCGTTGTCGTACCCTCACCTGAACCCTAAACGGTCCCCGACCTAACGCTAACCCTAGCCCGAACCCTAATCCTAACCCTTCCCCGAAGCCTGACCCTCACCCGTCCCCTTATCCTAACCCGTACGCTAACACTAACCCGCGCCCTCACACGCATGCTCACCCTTAAGCGTTGGCGTACCCTCACCTGGACCCTAAACCGTCCCCGTCCCCTAACCCTAACCATAGCCCGAACCCTAACCCTAAACCTTCCCCGAAGCCTGACCCTAACATGTCCCCTAATCCTAATCCGGATGCTAACACTAACCCGCGCCCTCACATGCACGCTCCCCCTAAAGCGTTGTGGTACCCTCACCTGGACCCTAAACCGTCCCCGACCCCTAACCCTAACCCTAGACCGAACCCTAACCCTAACCCTTCCCCGAAGCCTGACCCTCACCCGTCCCCTAAGCCTAACCCGGACGCTAACACTAACCCGCGCCCTCAACGCACGCTCCCCCTAAAGCGTTGTCGTACCCTCACCTGGACCCTAAACCGTCCCCGTCCCCTAACACTAACCCTAGCCCGAACCCTAACCCTAACCCTTCCCCTAAGACTGACGCTCATCCTTACCTTAATCCTAACCCGTTCGCTAACACTAACCCGCACCCTCACACCCACGCTCCCCCTAAAGCGTTGTCGTAACCTCACCTGGACTCTAAACCGTCCCCATCCCCTAACCCTAAGCCTAGCCCAAACCCTAATCCTAACATTTCCCCGAAACCTGACCCTCACCGGTCCCCTAATCCTAAACCGTACGCTAACACTAACCTGCGCCCTCACACGCACGCTCCCCCTAAACCGTTGTCGTACCCTCACCTGGACCCGAAACCGACCCCGTCCCCTAAACCTAACCCTAGCCCTAACCCTAACCTTAAACCTTCCCCGCAGCCTGACCCTCACCCGTCCCCTAATCCTAACCCGTACGCTAACACTAACCCACGCCCTCACACGCACGATCCTCCTAAAGCGTTGTCGTACACTCACCTGGTCCCTAAACCGTGCCCGTCCCCTAACCCTAAACCTAGCCCGAACTGTAACCCTAAACCTTCCCCGAAGCCTGACCCTCACCCATCCCCTAAACCTAACACGGACGCTAACACTAACCCTCGCCCTCACATGCATGCTCCCCCTAAAGCGTTGTCGTACCCTCACCTGGACCCTTAACCATCCCGTCCCCTAACCCTAACTGTTCCCCGAAGCCTGACCCTCACCCGTCCCCTAATCATAACCCGGACGCTAACACTAACCCGCGCCCTCTCACGCACGTTCCCCCTAAAGCGTTGTCGTACCCTCACGTGGACCCTTAACCTTCCCAGTCCCCTAACCCTAACCCTAGCCCGAACCCTAACCCTAGCACTTCCCCGAAGCCTGACTCTCACCCGTCCCCTAATCCTAACCCGTACGCTAAAAGTAACCCGCGCCCTCACACGAACACTCCCCCTAAAGCGTTTTCGTACCCTCACGTGGACCCTTAACCTTCCCAGTCCCCTAACCCTAACCCTAGCCCGAACCCTAACCCTAGCACTTCCCCGAAGCCTGACCCTCACCCGTCCCCTAATCCTAACCTGGATGCTAACACTAACCCACGCCCTCACACGCACGCTCCCCCTAAAGCGTTGTCATACCTTCACCTGGACCCTAATCCGTCCCTGTCCCCTAACCCTAACCCTAGCCCGAACCCTAACCATAACCCTTCCCCGAAGCCTGACCATCATATGTCCCATAATCCTAACCCGTACGCTATCACTAACCCGCGCTCTCACACGCACGCTCCCCCTAAAGCGTTGTCGTAACCTCACCTGGACCCTATACCGTCCCCGTCCTCTAACCCTACCCCTAGCCCGAACCTTAACCCTAACCCTTCCCCAAAGCCTGACGCTCACCCGTCCCCTAATCCTAACCCGTACGCTATCACTAACCCGCGCCCTCACATGCACGCTGCCCCTAAATCGCTGTCGTACCCTCACCTGGACCCTAAACCGTTCCCGTCCCCTAACCCTAACCCTAGCCCGAACCCTAAACCTAACCCTTCCCCTAAGGCTGACCCTCACCCTTCCCTTAATCCTAACCCGTACGCTAACACTAACCCGCGCCCTCACAACCACGCTCCCCCTAAAGCGTTGTCGTACCCTCACCTGGACCCTAAACCGTCCCCGTCCCCTAACCCTAACCCTAGCCCGAACTGTAACCCTAACCCTTCCCCAAAGCCTGACACTCACCCATCCCCTAAACCTAACATGGACGCTAACACTAACACGCGCCCTCACACTCACGCTCCCCCTAAAGCGTTGTCGTACGCTCACCTAGACCCTAAACCGTCCCCGTCCTCTAACCCTAACCCTAGCCCGAACCCTAACCCTAACACTTCCCCGAAGCCTGACACTCACCCGTCCCCTAATCCTAACCCGTACGCTAACACTAACCCGCGCCCTAACATGCACGCTCTCCCTTAAGCGTTGTCGTACCCTCACCTGGACCCTAAACCGTCCCCGACCTAACGCTAACCCTAGCCCGAACCCTAATCCTAACCCTTCCCCGAAGCCTGACCCTCACCCGTCCCCTAATACTAACCCAAACGCTAACACTAACCCATGCCCTCACACGCACGCTCCCCCTAAAGCGTTGTCGTACCCTCACCTGGACGCTAAACCGTCCCCGTCCCCGTCCCCTAACCCTAGCCCGACCCCTAACCCTAACCCTTCCCCGAAACCTGACCCTCACCTGTCCCCTAATCCTAACCCGTACGCTATCACTAACCCGCGCCCTCACACGCACGCTCCCCCTAAAGCATTGTAGTACCCTCACCTGGACACTAAACCGTCCCCGTCCCCTAACCCTAAACCTAGCCCGAACCCTAACACTAACCATTCCAAGAAGCCTGACCCTCACCCGTCCCCTAATCCTAACCCGGACGCTAACACTAACCCGCGCCCTCACACGCACGCTCACCCTAAAGCGTTGTCGTACCCTCACCAGGACCCTAAACCGTCCCCGTCCCCTAACCCTAACCATAGCCCGAACCCTAACCCTTACCCTTCCCCGAAGCCTGACCCTAACATGTCCCCTAATCCTAACCCGGATGCTAACACTAACCCACGCCCTCACATGCACGCTCCCCCTAAAGCGTTGTGGTACACTCACCTGGACCCTATACCGTCCCCGTCCCCTAACCCTAACCCTAGCCCGAACCCTAACCCTAACCCTTCCCCGAAGCCTGACACTCACCCGTCCCCTAATCCTAACCCGTACGCTAACACTAACCCGCGCCCTCACATGCACGCTCACCCTAAAGCGTTGTCGTACCCTCACCTGGACCCTAAACCGTCCCCGTCCCCTAACCCTAACCCTAGCCCGAACCCTAACCCTAACCCTTCCCCGAAGCCTGACCCTCACCCGTCCCCTAATCCTAACCCGGACGCTAACACTAACCCGCGCCCTCAACGCACACTCCCCCTAAAGCGTTGTCGTACCCTCACCTGGACCCTAAACCGTCCCCGTCCCCTAACACTAACCCTAGCCCGAACCCTAACCCTAACCCTTCCCCTAAGACTGACGCTCATCCTTACCTTAATCCTAACCCGTTCGCTAACACTAACCCGCGCCCTCACACCCACGCTCCCCCTAAACCGTTGTCGTAACCTCACCTGGACTCTAAACCGTCCCCATCCCCTAACCCTAAGCCTAGCCCAAACCCTAATCCTAACATTTCCCCGAAACCTGACCCTCACCGGTCCCCTAATCCTAAACCGTACACTAACACTAACCTGCGCCCTCACACGCACGATCCTCCTAAAGCGTTGTCGTACCCTCACCAGGTCCCTAAACCGTGCCCGTCCCCTAACCCTAAACCTAGTCCAAACTGTAACCCTAAACCTTCCCCGAAGCCTGACCCTCACCCATCCCCTAAACCTAACACGGACGCTAACACTAACCCTCGCCCTCACATGCATGCTCCCCCTAAAGCGTTGTCGTACCCTCACCTGGACCCTTAACCGTCCCGTCCCCTTACCCTAACTCTTCCCCGAAGCCTGACCCTCACCCGTCCCCTAATCATAACCCGGACGCTAACACTAACCCGCGCCCTCACACGCACGTTCCCCCTAAAGCGTTGTCGTACCCTCACCTGGACCCTAAACCGTCCCCGTCCCCTAACCCTAAGCCTAGCCCGAACCCTAACCCTAACACTTCCCCGAAGCCTGACTCTCACCCGTCCCCTAATCCTAACCCGTACGCTAAAAGTAACCCGCGCCCTCACACGCACACTCCCCCTAAAGCGTTTTCGTACCCTCACGTGGACCCTTAACCTTCCCAGTCCCCTAACCCTAACCCTAGCCCGAACCCTAACCCTAACACTTCCCCGCAGTCTGACCCTCACCCGTCCCCTAATCCTAACCTGGATGCTAACACTAACCCACGCCCTCACACGCACACTCCCCCTTAAGCGTTGTCATACCTTCACCTGGACCCTACCCGGTCTCTGTCCCCTAACCCTAACCCTAGCCCGAACCCTAACCCTAACCCTTCCCCGAAGCCTGACCATCATATGTCCCCTAATCCTAACCCGGACGCTAACACTAACCCGCGCCCTCACATGCACGCTCCCCCTAAAGCGTTGTCGTACCCTCACCTGGACCCTAAACCGTCTCCGTCCCCTAACCCTATCCCTAGCCCGAACCCTAACCCTAACCCTTCCCTGAAGCCTGACACTCACCTGTCCCCTAATCCTAACCCGTACGCTAACACTAACCCATGCCCTCACACGCACGCTCACCCTAAAGCGTTGTCGTACCGTCACCTGGACCCTAAACCGTCCCCGTCCCCTAACCCTAACCCTAGCCCGAACCCTAACACTAAACCTTCCCCGAAGCCTGACCCTCACCCGTCGCCTAATACTAACCCGTACGCTAACACTAACCCATGCCCTCACACGCACGCTCCCCGTAAAGCGTTGTCGTACCCTCACCTGGACCCTAAACCGTCCCCGTGCCCTAACCCTAACCCTAGCCCGAACCCTAACCCTAACTTTTCCCCGAAGACTGACCCTCACACGTCCCCTAATACTAACCCGTAAACTAACACTAACCCGCGCCCTCAACGCACGCACACCCTAAGCGTTGTCGTCCCCTCACCTGGACCCAAAACCGTCTCCGTCCCCTAACGCTAACCCTAGCCCGAACCCTAACCCTAACCCTTCCCCGAAACCTGACCCTCACATGTCCCCTAATCCTAACACGGACGCTAACACTAACCTGCGCCCTCACACGCACGCTCCCCCTAAACCGTTTTCATACCCTCACCTGGACCCGAAACCGTCCCCGTCCCCTAAACCTAACCCTAGCCCTAACCCTAACCTTAAACCTTCCCCGCAGCCTGACCCTCACCCGTCCTGTAATCCTAACCCGTACGCTAACACTAACCCACGCCCTCACACGCACTATCCTCCTAAAGCGTTGTCGTACGCTCACCTGGACCCTAAACCGTGCCCGACCCCTAACCCTAACCCTAGCCCGAACTGTAACCCTAACCCTTGCCCGAAGCTTGACCCTCACTCATCCCCTAAACCTAACACGGACGCTAACACTAACCCTCGCCCTCACATGCACGCTCCCCCTAAAGCGTTGTCGTGCCCTCACCTGGACCCGTAACAGTCCCGACCCCTAACCCTAACACTTCCCCGAAGCCTGACCCTCACCCGTCCCCTAATCCTAACCCGGACGCTAACACTAACCCGCGCCCTCACACGCACGCTCCCCCTAAAGCGTTGTCGTACCCTCACCTGGACCCTAAACCGTCCCCGTCCCCTAACCCTAACCCTAGCCCGAACCCTAACACTAACCATTCCAAGAAGCCTGACCCTCACCCGTCCCCTAATCCTAACCCGTACGCTAACACTAACCCGCGCCCTCACACGCACGCTCACCCTAAAGCGTTGTCGTACCGTCACCTGGACCCAAAACATTCCCCGTCCCCTAACCCTAAGCCTAGCCCGAACCCTAACCCTAACACTTCCCCGAAGCCTGACACTCACCCGTCCCCTAATCCTAACCCGTACGCTAACAGTAACCCGCGCCCTCACACGCACACTCCCCCTAAAGCGTTTTCGTACCCTCACGTGGACCCTTAACCTTCCCAGTCCCCTAACCCTAACCCTAGCCCGAACCCTAACCCTAACACTTCCCCGAAGCCTGACCCTCACCCGTCCCCTAATACTAACCCAAACGCTAACACTAACCCATGCCCTCACACGCACGCTCCCCCTAAAGCGTTGTCGTACCCTCACCTGGACGCTAAACCGTCCCCGTCCCCGTCCCCTAACCCTAGCCCGACCCCTAACCCTAACCCTTCCCCGAAACCTGACCCTCACCTGTCCCCTAATCCTAACCCGTACGCTATCACTAACCCGCGCCCTCACACGCACGCTCCCCCTAAAGCATTGTAGTACCCTCACCTGGACACTAAACCGTCCCCGTCCCCTAACCCTAAACCTAGCCCGAACCCTAACACTAACCATTCCAAGAAGCCTGACCCTCACCCGTCCCCTAATCCTAACCCGTACGCTAACACTAACCCGCGCCCTCACACGCACGCTCACCCTAAAGCGTTGTCGTACCCTCACCAGGACCCTAAACCGTCCCCGTCCCCTAACCCTAACCATAGCCCGAACCCTAACCCTTACCCTTCCCCGAAGCCTGACCCTAACATGTCCCCTAATCCTAACCCGGATGCTAACACTAACCCACGCCCTCACATGCACGCTCCCCCTAAAGCGTTGTGGTACACTCACCTGGACCCTATACCGTCCCCGTCCCCTAACCCTAACCCTAGCCCGAACCCTAACCCTAACCCTTCCCCGAAGCCTGACACTCACCCGTCCCCTAATCCTAACCCGTACGCTAACACTAACCCGCGCCCTCACATGCACGCTCACCCTAAAGCGTTGTCGTACCCTCACCTGGACCCTAAACCGTCCCCGTCCCCTAACCCTAACCCTAGCCCGAAACCTAACCCTAACCCTTCCCCGAAGCCTGACCCTCACCCGTCCCCTAATCCTAACCCGGACGCTAACACTAACCCGCGCCCTCAACGCACACTCCCCCTAAAGCGTTGTCGTACCCTCACCTGGACCCTAAACCGTCCCCGTCCCCTAACACTAACCCTAGCCCGAACCCTAACCCTAACCCTTCCCCTAAGACTGACGCTCATCCTTACCTTAATCCTAACCCGTTCGCTAACACTAACCCGCGCCCTCACACCCACGCTCCCCCTAAACCGTTGTCGTAACCTCACCTGGACTCTAAACCGTCCCCATCCCCTAACCCTAAGCCTAGCCCAAACCCTAATCCTAACATTTCCCCGAAACCTGACCCTCACCGGTCCCCTAATCCTAAACCGTACACTAACACTAACCTGCGCCCTCACACGCACGATCCTCCTAAAGCGTTGTCGTACCCTCACCAGGTCCCTAAACCGTGCCCGTCCCCTAACCCTAAACCTAGTCCAAACTGTAACCCTAAACCTTCCCCGAAGCCTGACCCTCACCCATCCCCTAAACCTAACACGGACGCTAACACTAACCCTCGCCCTCACATGCATGCTCCCCCTAAAGCGTTGTCGTACCCTCACCTGGACCCTTAACCGTCCCGTCCCCTTACCCTAACTCTTCCCCGAAGCCTGACCCTCACCCGTCCCCTAATCATAACCCGGACGCTAACACTAACCCGCGCCCTCACACGCACGTTCCCCCTAAAGCGTTGTCGTACCCTCACCTGGACCCTAAACCGTCCCCGTCCCCTAACCCTAAGCCTAGCCCGAACCCTAACCCTAACACTTCCCCGAAGCCTGACTCTCACCCGTCCCCTAATCCTAACCCGTACGATAAAAGTAACCCGCGCCCTCACACGCACACTCCCCCTAAAGCGTTTTCGTACCCTCACGTGGACCCTTAACCTTCCCAGTCCCCTAACCCTAACCCTAGCCCAAACCCTAACCCTAAAACTTCCCCGCAGTCTGACCCTCACCCGTCCCCTAATCCTAACCTGGATGCTAACACTAACCCACGCCCTCACACGCACACTCCCCCTTAAGCGTTGTCATACCTTCACCTGGACCCTACCCGGTCTCTGTCCCCTAACCCTAACCCTAGCCCGAACCCTAACCCTAACCCTTCCCCGAAGCCTGACCATCATATGTCCCCTAATCCTAACCCGGACGCTAACACTAACCCGCGCCCTCACATGCACGCTCCCCCTAAAGCGTTGTCGTACCCTCACCTGGACCCTAAACCGTCTCCGTCCCCTAACCCTATCCCTAGCCCGAACCCTAACCCTAACCCTTCCCTGAAGCCTGACACTCACCTGTCCCCTAATCCTAACCCGTACGCTAACACTAACCCATGCCCTCACACGCACGCTCACCCTAAAGCGTTGTCGTACCGTCACCTGGACCCTAAACCGTCCCCGTCCCCTAACCCTAACCCTAGCCCGAACCCTAACACTAAACCTTCCCCGAAGCCTGACCCTCACCCGTCGCCTAATACTAACCCGTACGCTAACACTAACCCATGCCCTCACACGCACGCTCCCCGTAAAGCGTTGTCGTACCCTCACCTGGACCCTAAACCGTCCCCGTGCCCTAACCCTAACCCTAGCCCGAACCCTAACCCTAACTTTTCCCCGAAGACTGACCCTCACACGTCCCCTAATACTAACCCGTAAACTAACACTAACCCGCGCCCTCAACGCACGCACACCCTAAGCGTTGTCGTCCCCTCACCTGGACCCAAAACCGTCTCCGTCCCCTAACGCTAACCCTAGCCCGAACCCTAACCCTAACCCTTCCCCGAAACCTGACCCTCACATGTCCCCTAATCCTAACACGGACGCTAACACTAACCTGCGCCCTCACACGCACGCTCCCCCTAAACCGTTTTCATACCCTCACCTGGACCCGAAACCGTCCCCGTCCCCTAAACCTAACCCTAGCCCTAACCCTAACCTTAAACCTTCCCCGCAGCCTGACCCTCACCCGTCCTGTAATCCTAACCCGTACGCTAACACTAACCCACGCCCTCACACGCACTATCCTCCTAAAGCGTTGTCGTACGCTCACCTGGACTCTAAACCGTGCCCGACCCCTAACCCTAACCCTAGCCCGAACTGTAACCCTAACCCTTGCCCGAAGCTTGACCCTCACTCATCCCCTAAACCTAACACGGACGCTAACACTAACCCTCGCCCTCACATGCACGCTCCCCCTAAAGCGTTGTCGTGCCCTCACCTGGACCCGTAACAGTCCCGACCCCTAACCCTAACACTTCCCCGAAGCCTGACCCTCACCCGTACCCTAATCCTAACCCGGACGCTAACACTAACCCGCGCCCTCACACGCACGCTCCCCCTAAAGCGTTGTCGTACCCTCACCTGGACCCTAAACCGTCCCCGTCCCCTAACCCTAACCCTAGCCCGAACCCTAACCCTAACGCTTCCCCGAAGCCTGACACTCACCCGTCCCCTAATCCTAACCCGTACACTAACACTAACCTGTGCCCTCACACTCACACTCACCCTAAAGCGTTGTCGTACCGTCACCTGGACCCAAAACAGTCCCCGTCCCCTAACCCTAAGCCTAGCCCGAACCCTAACCCTAACACTTCCCCGAAGCCTGACACTCACCCGTCCCCTAATCCTAACCCGTACGCTAACAGTAACCCGCGCCCTCACACGCACACTCCCCCTAAAGCGTTTTCGTACCCTCACGTGGACCCTTAACCTTCCCAGTCCCCTAACCCTAAACCTAGCCCGAACCCTAACACTAACACTTCCCCGAAGCCTGACCCTCACCCGTCCCCTAATCCTAACCTGGACGCTAACACTAACCCGCGCCCTCACATGCACGCTCCCCCTAAAGCGTTGTCGTACCCTCACCTGGACCCTAAACCGTCCCCGTCCCCTAACCCTAACCCTAGCCCTAACCCTAACCCTAAACCTTCCCCGAAGCCTGACCCTAACATGTCCCCTAATCCTAACCCGGACGCGAACACTAACCCACGCCCTCACATGCACGCTCCCCCTAAAGCGTTGTGGTACCCTCACCTGGACCCTAAACCATCCCCGTTCCCTTACCCTAACCCTAGCCCTAACCCTAACCCTAACACTTCTCCGAAGCCTGACCCTCAACCGTCCCCTAATCCTAACCCGTACGCTAACAGTAACCTGCACCCTCAGACGCACACTCCCCCTAAAGCATTGTCGTACCCTCACCTGGACCCTAAACCGTCCCCGTCCCCTATCCCTAAACCTAGCCCGAACCCTAACCCTAACCCTTCCCCGAAGCCTGACCCTCACCCCTCCCCTAATCCTAACAAGTACGCTAACACTAACCCTCGCCCTCACATGCACGCTCCCCCTAAAGCATTGTCGTACCCTCATCTGGACCCTAAACCGTCCCCGTCGCCTAACCCTAACCCTAGCCCGAACCCTAACCCTAAACCTTCCCCGAAGCCTGACCCTCACCGGTCCCCTAATCCTAACCCGTACGCTAACACTAACCCGTGCCCTCACACGCTTGCTCTCCCTAAAGAGTTGTCGTACCCACACCTGTACCCTAAACCGTCCCCGTCCCCTAACCCTAACTCTTATCCGAACCCTAACCATAACCCTTCCCCGAAGCCTGACCCTCATCCGTCCCCTAATTCTAACCCGTACACTAACACTAACACGCGCCCTCACAAGCATGCTTCCCCTAAAGCGTTTTCGTACCCTCACCTGGACCCTAAACCGTTCCCATCCCCTAACCCTAACCCTAGCCTGAACCCTAACCCTATCCCTTCCACGAAGCCTGACCCTCACCCGTCCCCTAATCCTAACCCGGACGCTAACACTACCCCTCGCCCTCAACGCACGCTCCCCCTAAAGCGTTGTTGTACCCTCACCTGGACCCTAAACCGTCCCCGTCCCCTAACCCTAACCCTAGCCGGAACCCTAACCCTAGCCCTTCCCCGAAGCCTGACACTCACCTGTCCCCTAATCCTAACCCGTACGCTATCACTAACCCGTGCCCTCACAAGCATGCTTCCCCTAAAGCGTTTTCGTACCCTCACCTGGACCCTAAACCGTTCCCATCCCCTAACCCTAACCCTAGCCTGAACCCTAACCCTAACCCTTCCCCGAAGCCTGACGGTAACATGTCCCCTAATCCTAACCCGGATGCTAACACTAACCCGGGCCCTCACATGCACGCTCCCCCTAAAGCGTTGTGGTACCCTCACCTGGACCCTAAACCGTCCCCATCCCCTAACCCTAACCCTAACCCGAACCCTAACCCTAACCCTTCCCTGAAGCCTGACACTCACCCGTCCCCTAATCCTAACCCGTACGCTAACACTAACCCGTGCCCTCACATGCACGCTCACCCTAAAGCGTTGTTGTACCCTCACCTGGACCCTAAACCGTCCCCGTCCCCTAACCCTAACCCTAGCCTGAACCCTAACCCTAACCCTTCCACGAAGCCTGACCCTCACCCGTCCCCTAATCCTAACCCGGACGCTAACACTACCCCTCGCCCTCAACGCACGCTCCCTCTAAAGCGTTGTTGTACCCTCACCTGGACCCTAAACCGTCCCCGTCCCCTAACCTTAACCCTAGCCCGAACCCTAAACCTAACCCATCCCCTAAGACTGACCCTCAACCTGTCCTTAATCCTAACCAGTTCGCTAACACTAACCCGCGCCCTCACACCCACGCTCCCCCTAAAGCTTTGTCGTACCCTCACCTGGACTCTAAACCGTCCCAATCCCCTAACCCTAAGCCTAGCCCGAACCCTATCCCTAACACTTCCCCGAAACCTGACACTCACCCGTCCCCTAATCCTAAACCGTACGCTAACACTAACCTGCGCCCTCACACGCACGCTCCCCGTAAACCGTTGTCGTACACTCACCTGGACCCGAAACCGTCCCCGTCCCCTAAACCTAACCCTAGCCCTGACCGTAAACTTAAACCTTCCCCGCAGCCTGACCCTCACCCGTCCCCTAATCCTAACCCGTACGCTAACACTAACCCACGCCCTCACACGCACGATCCTCCTAAAGCGTTGTCGTACCCTCACCTGGACCCTAAACCGTGCCCGTCCCCTAACCCTAAACCTAGCCCGAACTGTAACCCTAACCCTTCCCCGAAGCCTGACCCTCACCCATCCCCTAAACCTAACACGGACGCTAACACTAACACTCGCCCTCACATGCACATTCCCCCTAAGCGTTGTCGTACCCTCACCTGGACCCTTAACCGTCCCGTCCCCTAACCCTAACTCTTCCCCGAAGCCTGATCCTCACCCGTACCCTAATCCTAAACCGGACGCTAACACTAACCCACGCCCTCACACGCATGCTCCACCTAAAGCGTTGTCGTACCCTCTCCTGGACCCTAAACCGTCCCCGTCCCCTAACCCTAATCCTAGCCCGAATCCTAACCCTAACACTTCCCCGAAGCCTGACCTTCACCCGTCCCCTAATCCTAACCCGTACGCTATCACTAACCCGCGCCCTCACACGCACGCTCCCCCTAAAGCGTTGTCGTACCCTCACCTGGACCCTAAACCGTCCCCGTCCTCTAACCCTAACCCTAGCCCGAAACCTAACCCTAACCCTTCCCCGAAGCCTGACCCTAACATGTCCCCTAATGCTAACCCGGACGCTAACACTAACCCGCGCCCTCACATGCACGCTCCCCCTAAAGCGTTCTGGTACCCTCACCTGGACCCTAAACCATCCCTGTTCCCTTACCCTAAGCCTAGCACTAACCCTAACCCTAACGCTTCCCCGAAGCCTGACCCTCACCCGTCCCCTAATCCTAACAAGTACGCTAACACTAACCCTCTCCCTCACATGCACGCTCCCCCTAAAGCATTGTCGTACCCTTATCTGGACCCTAAACCGTCCCCGTCTCCTAACCCTAACCCTAGCCCGAACCCTAACCCTAAACCTTCCCCGAAGCCTGACCCTCACCCGTCCCCTAATCCTAACCCGTACACTAACACTAACCCGCGCCCTCACACGCACGCTCTCCCTAAAGAGTTGTAGTACCCACACCTGTACCCTAAACCGTCCCCGTCCCCTAACCTTACCCTTACCCGAACCCTAACCATAACCCTTGCCCGAAGCCTGACCCTCATCCGTCCCCTAATTCTAACCCTTACACTAACACTAACACGCGCCCTCACACGCAAGCTCACCCTTAAGCTTTGTCGTACGGTCACCTGGACCCTAAACCGGCCCCATCCCCTAACCCTAACCCTAGCCCGAATCCTAACACTATCCCTTTCCCGAAGAATTCCCCTCACCCGTCCCCTAATCCTAACCCGTACCCTAACACTCACCCGTGCCCTCGCACGCACGCTCCCCGTAAAGCGTTGTCGTACCCTCACCTGGACCCTAAACCGTCCCCGAACCTTAACCCTAACCCTAGCCCGAATGCTAACCATAATCCTTCCCCGAATCCTGACACTCACCCGTCCCCTAATCCTAACCCGTACGCTATCACTAACCCGCGCCCTCACACGCACGCTCCCCCTAAAGCGTTGTCGTACCCTCACCTGGACCCTAAACAGTCCCCGTCCACTAACCCTAAGCCTAGACCGAACCCTAATCCTAACACTTCCCCGAAGCCTGACTCTAACCCGTCCCCGAATCCTAACCCGTATGCTAACAGTAACCCGCGCCCTCACACGCACACTCCCCCTAAAGCGTTGTCGTACCCTCACCTGGATCCTTAAGCGTCCCGTCCCCTAACCCTAACCCTAGCCCGAACGCTAACCCAAACCCTTCTCGAAGCCTGACCCTCACCTGTCCCCTAATCCTAACCCGTACGCTATCACTAACCCCCGCCCTCACACGCACGGTCCCCCTAAAGCGTTGTAGTACCCTCACCTGGACCCTAAACCGTCCCCATCGCCTCACCCTAACCCTAGACCGAAACCTAAACCTAACCCTTCCCCTAAGGCTGACCCTCCTCCTTCCCTTAATCCTAACCCGTTCGCTAACACTAACCCGCGCCCTCACACCCACGCTCCCCCTAAAGCGTTGTCGTACCCTCACCTGGACTCTAAACCGTCCCCATCCCCTAACACTAAGCCTAGCCCGAACCCTAACCATAACACTTCCCCGAAACCTGACCCTCACCCGTCCCCTAATCCTAAACCGTACGCTAACACTAACCTGCGCCCTCACACGCACGCTCCCCCTAAACCGTTTTCATACCCTCACCTGGACCCGAAACCGTCCCCGTCCCCTAACCCTAACCCTAGCCCGAACCCTAACCCTAACCCTTCCCCGAAGCCTGACACTCACCCGTCCCCTAATCCTAACCCGGACGCTAACACTAACCTGCGCCCTCAATGCACGCTACCCCTAAAGCGTTGTCGTAACCTCACCTGGACCCGAAACCGTCCCCGTCCCCTAACCCTAACCCTAGCCCGAACCCTAACCCTAACCCTTCCCCAAAGCCTGACACTCACCTGTCCCCTAATCCTAAACCGTACGCTATCACTAACCCGCGCCCTCACACGCACGCTCCCCCTAAAGCGTTATAGTACCCTCACCTGGACCCTAAACCGTCCCCATTCCTAACCCTAACCCTAGCCCGAACTCTAAACCTAACACTTCCCCTAAAACTGACCCTCATCCTTCCCTTAATCCTAACGCGTTCGCTAACACTAACCCACGCCCTCACACCCACGCTCCCCCTAAATCGTTGTCGTACCCTCACCTGGACTCTAAACCATCCCCATCCCCTAACCCTAAGCCTAGCCCAAACCCTAACCCTAAAACTTCCCCGAAACCTGACCCTCACCCGTCCCCTAATCCTAAACCGTACGCTAACACTAAACTGCGCCCTCACACGCACGCTCCCCCTAAGCCGTTGTCGTACCCTCACCTGGACCCTAAACCGTCCCCGTCCCCTAAACCTAACCCTAGCCCTAACCCTAACCTTAAACCTTCCCCACAGCCTGACCCTCACCCGTCCCCTAATCCTAACCCGTACGCTAACACTAACCCACGCCCTCACACGCACGATCCTCCTAAAGTGTTGTCGTACCCTCACCTGGACCCTAAACCGTGCCCGACCCCTAACCCTAAACCTAGACCGAACTGTAACCCTAACCCTTCCCCGAAGCCTGACCCTCACCCATTCCCTAAACCTAACACGGACGCTAACACTAACCCTCGCCCTCACATGCACGTTCCCCCTAAGCGTTGCCGTACCCTCACCTGGACCCTTAACCGTCCCGTCCCCTAACCTTAACTCTTCCCCGAAGCCTGACCCTCACCCGTCCCCTAATCCTAACCCGGACGCTAACACTAACCCGCACCCTCACACGCACACTCCCCCTAAAGCGTTGTCGTACCATCACCTGGACCCTAAACCGTCCCCGTCCCCTAACCCTAACCCTAGCCCGAACCCTAACACTAACCCTTCCCCGAAGCCTGACACTCACCCGTCCCCTAATCCTAACCCGTACGCTAACACTAACCCGTGCCCTCACACCCACGCTCACCCTAAAGCGTTGTCGTACCGTCACCTGGACCCTAAACCATCCCCGTCCCCTAACCCTAACCCTAGCCCGAACCCTAAACCTAACGCTTCCCCGAAGCATGACCCTCACCCGTCCCCTAATCCTAAACCGGACGCTAACACTAACCCGCGCCCTCACACGCATGATCCCCCTAAAGCGTTGTCGTACCCTCACCTGGACCCTAAACCGTCCCCGTCCCCTAACCCTAAACCTAGCCCAAACTGTAACCCTAACCCTTCCCCGAAGCCTGACCCTCACCCATTCCCTAAACCTAACACGGACGCTAACACCAACCCTCGCCCTCACATGCACGTTCCCCCTAAGCGTTGCCGTACCCTCACCTGGACCCTTAACCGTCCCGTCCCCTAACCCTAACTCTTCCCCGAAGCCTGACCCTCACCCGTCCCCTAATCCTAACCCGGACGCTAACACTAACCCGCGCCCTCACACGCACACTCCCCCTAAAGCGTTGTCGTACCCTCACCTGGACCCTAAACCGTCCCCGTCCCCTAACCCTAACCCTAGCCCGAACCCTAACCCTAACCCTTCCCCGAAGCCTGACACTCACCCGTCCCCTAATCCTAACCCGTACGCTAACACTAACCCGTGCCCTCACACGCACGCTCACCCTAAAGCGTTGTCGTACCGTCACCTGGACCCTAAACCATCCCCGTCCCCTAACCCTAACCCTAGCCCGAACCCTAAACCTAACGCTTCCCCGAAGCATGACCCTCACCCGTCCCCTAATCCTAACCCGGACGCTAACACTAACCCGTGCCCTCACACGCATGATCCCCCTAAAGCGTTGTCGTACCCTCACCTGGACCCTAAACCGTCCCCGTCCCCTAACCCTAATCCTAGCCCGAACACTAACCCTAACACTTCCCCGAAGCCTGACCTTCACCCGTCCCCTAATCCTAACCCGTACGCTATCACTAACCCGCGCCCTCACACGCACGCTCCCCCTAAAGCGTTGTCATACCCTCACCTGGACCCTAAACCGTCCCCGTCCCCTAACCCTAACCCTAGCCTGAACCTTAACCCTAACACTTCCCCAAAGCCTGACCCTCACCCGTCCCCTAATCCGAACCCGTACGCTATCACTAACCCGCGCCCTCATACGCACGCTGCCCCTAAAGCGTTGTCGTACCCTCACCTGGACCCTAAACCGTCCCCGTCCCCTAACCCTAACCCTAGCCCGAACCCTAAACCTAACACTTCCCCTAAGGCTGACCCTCACCCTTCCCTTAATCCTAACCCGTATGCTAACACTAACCCGCGCCCTCACACCCACGCTCCCCCTAAAGCGTTGTCGTACCCTCACCTGGACCCTAAACCGTCGCCGTCCCCTAACCCTAACCCTAGACCGAACTGTAACCCTAACCCTTCCCCAAAGCCTGACACTCACCCATCCCCTAAACCTAACATGGACGCTAACACTAACCCACGCCCTCACACTCGCGCTCCCCCTAAATCGTTTTCGTACGCTCACCTGGACCCTAAACCGTCCCCGTCCTCTAACCCTAACCCTAGCCGGAACCCTAACCCTAACACTTCCCCGAAGCCTGACCCTCACCCGTCCCTAATACTAACCCGTCCGCTAACACTAACCCGCGCCCTCAACGCACGCTCACCCTAAGCGTTGTCGTCCCCTCACCTGGACCCAAAACCGTCCCCGTCCCCTAACCCTAGCCCGAACCCTAACCCTAACACTTCCCCGAAGCCTGACTCTCACCCGTCCCCTAATCCTAACCCGTACGCTAACAGTAACCCACGCCCTCACACGCACACTCCCCCTAAAGCGTTTTCGTACCCTCATGGGGACCCTTAACCTTCCCAGTCCCCTAACCCTAACCCTAGCCCGAACCCTAACCCTAACACTTCCCCGAAGCCTGACCCTCACCCGTCCCCTAATCCTAACCCGGACGCTAACACTAACCCGCGCCCTCACACGCACGCTCCCCCTAAAGCATTGTCGTACCCTCACCTGGACCCTAAACCGTCCCCGTCCCTAACCCTAACCCTAGCCCGAACCCTAAACCTAACCCTTCCCCGAAGCCTGACCCTCACCCGTCCCCTAATCCTAACCCGGACGCTAACACTAACCCGCGCCCTCACACGCACGCTCCCCCTAAAGCGTTGTCATACCCTCACCTGGACCCTAAACCGTCCCCGTCCCCGAACCCTAACCCTAGCCCGAACCCTAACCCTAACCCTTCCCCAAAGCCTGACCCTAACATGGCCCCTAATCCTAACCTGTACGCTGACACTAACCCGTGCCCTCACACGCACGCTCCCCCTAAAGCATTGTCGTACCCTCACCTGGACCCGAAACCGTCCCCGTCCCCTAACCCTAACCCTAGCCCGAAACCTAAACCTAACCCTTCCCCGAAGCCTGACCCTAACATGTCCCCTAATCCTAACCTGGACACTAACACTAACCCGCACCCTCACATGCACGCTCCCCCTAAAGCGTTGTGGTTCCCTCACCTGGACCCTAAACCATCCCCATTCTCTAACCCTAACCCTAGCCCTAACCCTAACCCTAACACTTCCCCGAAGCCTGACCCTCAACCGTCCCCTAATCCTAACCCGTACGCTAACAGTAACCCGCGCCCTCAGACGCACACTCCCCCTAAAGCGTTGTCGTACCCTCACCTGGACCCTAAACCGTCCCCGTTCCCTATCCCTAAACCTAGCCCGAACCCTAACCCTATCCCTTCCCCGAAGCCTTCCCCTCACCCGTCCCCTAATCCTACCCCGTACGCTAACACTCATCCGTGCCCTCACACGCATGCTGCCCCTAAAGCGTTGTCGTACCCTCACCTGGACACTAAACCGTCCCCGTCCCCTAACCCTAACCCTAGCCCGAACCCTAAACCTAACCCTTCCCCTAAGGCTGACACTCACCCTTCCCTTAATCCTAAACCGTACGCTAACACTAACCCGCGCCCTCACACGCACACTCCCCCTAAAGCATTGTCGTACCCTCACCTGGACTGTAAACCGTCGTCATCCACTAACCCTAACCCTAGCCCGAACCCTAACCCTAACACTTCCCCGAAGCCTGACCCTCACCCGTCCCCTAATCCTAACCCGTACGCTAACACTAACCGTCGCCCTCACACGCACGCTCCTCCTAAAGCATTGTCGTACACTCACCTGGACCCTAAACCGTCCCCGTCCCCTAACCCTAACCCTAGCCCGAACCCTAAACCTAAACCTTCCCTGAAGCCTGACCCTCACCCGTCCCCTAATACTAACCCGTACGCTAACACTAACCCATGCCCTCACACGCACGCTCCTCGTAAAGCGTTGTCGTACCCTCACCTGGACCCTAAACCGTCCCCGAACCCTAAACCTAACCCTAGCCCGAACGCTTACCATAATCCTTCCCCGAAGCCTGACACTCACCCGTCCCCTAATCCTAACCCGTACGCTATCACTAACCCGCGCCGTCACACGCACGCTCCCCCTAAAGCGTTGTCGTACGGTTACCTAGACCCTAAACCGTCTCCATCCCCTAACCGTAACCCTAGCCCGAACCCTAACCCTATCCCTTCCCGAAGACTTCCCCTCACCCGCCCCTTAATCCTAACCCGTACGCTAACACACACCCGTGCCCTCACACGCATGCTCCCCCTAAAGTGTTGTCTTACCCTCACCTGGACCCTAAACCGTCCCCGTCCCCTAACCCTAACCCTAGCCTGAACCTTAACCCTAACACTTCCCCAAAGCCTGACCCTCACCCGTCCCCTAATCCTAACCCGTACGCTATCACTAACCCGCGCCCTCATACGCACGCTGCCCCTAAAGCGTTGTCTTACCCTCACCTGGACCCTAAACCGTCCCCGTCCCCTAACCCTAACCCTAGCCCGAACCCTAAACCTAACACTTCCCCTAAGGCTGACCCTCACCCTTCCCTTAATCCTAACCCGTATGCTAACACTAACCCGCGCCCTCACACCCACGCTCCCCCTAAAGCGTTGTCGTACCCTCACCTGGACCCTAAACCGTCGCCGTCCCCTAACCCTAACCCTAGCCCGAACCCTAACCCTAACCCTTCCCCGAAGCCTGACACTCACCCGTCCCCTAATGCTAACCCGTACGGTAATACTAACCCGCGCCCTCACACGAACGCTCCCCCTAAAGTGTTGTCGTACCCTCACCTGGACCCTAAACCATCCCCGTTCCCTAACCCTAACCCTAGCCCTAAACCTAACCCTAACACTTCCCCGAAGCCTGACCCTTAACCGTCCCCTAATCCTAACCCGTACGCTAACAGTAACCCGCGCCCTCAGACGCACACTTCCCCTAAAGCGTTGTCGTACCCTAACCTGGACCCTAAACCGTCCCCCTCCCCTATGCCTAAACCTAGCCCGAACCCTAACCCTAACCCTTCCCCGAAGCCTGACCCTCACCCGTCCCCTAATCCTAACAAGTACGCTAACAGTAACCCTCGCCCTCACACGCACTCTCTCCCTAAAGAGTTGCCGTACCTACACCTGTACCCTAAACCGTCCCCGTCCCCTAACCCTAACCCTTACCCGAACCCTAACCATAACCCTTCCCCGAAGCCTGGCCCTCATCCGTCCCCTAATTCTAACCCGTACACTAACACTAACACGCGCCCTCACACGCAAGCTCACCCTAAAGCGTTGTCGTACGGTCACCTGGACCCTAAACCGTCCCCATCCCCTAACCCTAACCCTAGCCCGAATCCTAACCCTATCCCTTCCCCGAAGCCTTCCACTCACCCGTCCGCTAATCCTAACCCGTACGCTAACACTCACCCGTGCCCTCACACGCACGCTCCTCGTAAAGCGTTGTCGTACACTCACCTAGACCCTAAACCGTCCCTGATCCCTAACCCAAACCCTAGCCCGAACGCTAACCATAATCCTTCCCCGAAGCCTGACACTCACCCGTCCCCTAATCCTAACCCGTACGCTATCACTAACCCGCGCCCTCACACGCACGCTCCCCCTAAAGCGTTGTCGTACCCTCACCTGGACCCTAAACCGTCCCCGTCCCCTAACCCTAAGCCTAGCCCGAACCCTAACCCTAACACTTCCCCGAAGCCTGACTCTAACCCGTCCCCTAATCCTAACCCGTACGCTAAGAGTAACCCGCGCCCTGACACGCACACTCCCCCTAATGCGTTGTCGTACCCTCACCTGGACCCTTAAGCGTCCCGTCCCCTAACCCTAACCCTAGCCCGAACCCTAAACCTAACCTTTCCCCGAAGCCTGACCCTCACCTGTCCCCTAATCCTAACCCGTACGCTATCACTAACCCACACCCTCACACGCACGCTCCCCCTAAAGCGTTGTAGTACCCTCACCTGGACCCTAAACCGTCCCCATCCCCTAACACTAAGCCTAGCCCGAACCCTAACCCTAACACTTCACCGAAACCTGACCCTCACCCGTCCCCTAATCCTAAACCGTACGCTAACACTAACCTGCGCCCTCACACGCACGCTCCCCCAAACCGTTGTCATACCCTCACCTGGACCCGAAACCGTACCCGTCACCTAAACCTAACCCTAGCCCTAACCCTAACCTTAAACCTTCCCCGCAGCCTGACCCTCACCCGTCCCCTAATCCTAACCTGTACGCTAACACTAACCCACGCTCTCACACGCACGATCCTCCTAAAGCGTTGTCGTATCCTCACCTGGACCCTAAACCGAGCCCGTCCCCTGACCCTAACCCTAGCCCGAACTGTAACCCTAAACCTTCCCCGAAGCCTGACCCTCACCCATCCCCTAAACCTAACACGGATGCTAACACTAACCCTCGCCCTCACATGCACGCTCCCCCTAAAGCGTTGTCGTACCCTCTCCTGGAACCTTAACCGTCCCGTCCACTAACACTAACTCTTCCCCGAAGCCTAAACCTCACCCGTCCCCTAATCCTAACCCGGACGCTAACACTAAACCACGCCCTCACACGCACGCTCCCCATAAAGTGTTGTCGTACACTCACCTGGACCCTAAACCGTCCCCGTCTCCTAACCCTAACCCTAGCCCGAACCCTAACCCTAACCCTTCCCCGAAGCCTGACCCTCACCCGTCCCCTAACCCTAATCCGTACGCTAACACTAACCCGCGCCCTGACACGTACGCTCCCCCAAAAGCGTTGTCGTACCCTTCCCTGGACCCTAAACCGTCCCCGTCCCCTAACCCTAACCCTAGCCCGAACCCTAACCCTAACCCTTCCCCGAAGCCTGACCCTCACCCGTCCCATAATCCTAACCCGTACGCTAACACTAACCCGCGCACTCACACGTACGCTCCCCCTAAAGCGTTGCCGTACCCTCCCCTGGACCCTAAACCGTCCCCGTTCCCTAACCCTCACCCTAGCCTGAACCCTAACCCTAAAACTTCCCCGAAGCCTGACCCTCACCCGTCCCCTAATCCTAACCCGTACGCTAACACTAACCCGCGCCCTCACACGTACGCTCCCCCTAAAGCGTTGTCGTACCCTCCCCTGGACCCTAAACCGTCCCCGTCCCCTAACCCTAACCCTAGCCCGAACCCTAACCTAACCCTTCCCCGAAGCCTGACCCTCACCCGTCCCCTAATCCTAACCCGTACGCTAACACTAACCCGCGCCCTCACACGTACGCTCCCCCTAAAGCGTTGTCGTACCCTCCCCTGGACCCTAAACCGTCCCCGTCCCCTAACCCGAACCCTAGCCCGAACCCTAACCCTAACCCTTCCCCGAAGCCTGACCGTCAGCCATCCCCTAAACCTAACACGGATGCTAACACTAACCCTCGCCCTCACATGCACGTTCCCCCTAAGCGTTGTCGTAACCTCACCTGGACACTAAACCGTCCCCGTCCCCTAACCCTAACCCTAGCAAGAACCCTAACCCTAACACTTCCCCGAAGCCTGACACTCACCCGTCCCCTAATCGTCACTCGTACGCTAACACTAACCCGCGCCCTCACACGTACGCTCCCCCTAAAGCGTTGTCGTACCCTCCCCTGGACGCTACACCGTGTCCGTCCCCTAACCCTAACCCTAGCCCGAACCCTAACCCTAACCCTTCCCCGAAGTCTGACCCTCACCCGTCCCCTAATCCTAACACGTACGCTAACACTAACCTGCGCCCTCACGCGTACGCTCCCCCTAAAGCGTTGTCGTACCCTCCCCTGGACCCTAAACCGTCCCCGTCCCCTAACCCTAACCCTAGCCCGAACCCTAACCCTAACCCTTCCCCGAAGTCTGACCCTCACCCGTCCCCTAATCCTAACACGTACGCTAACACTAACCTGCGCCCTCACGCGTACGCTCCCCCTAAAGCGTTGTCGTACCCTCCCCTGGACCCTAAACCGTCCCCGTCCCCTAACCCTAACCCTAGCCCGGACCCTAACCATAACACTTCCCCGAAGCCTGACCCTCACCCGTCCCCTAATCCTAACCCGTACGCTAACACTAACCCATGCCCTCACGCGTACGCTCCCCCTAAAGTGTTGTCGTACCCTCCCCTGGACCCGAAACCGTCCCCGTAACCTAACCCTAACCCTAGCCCGAACCCTAACCCTAAACCTTCCCCGAAGCCTGACCCTCACCCGTCCCCTAATCCTAACCCGTACGCTAACACTAACCTGCGCCCTCACGCGTACGCTCCCCCTAAAGTGTTGTCTTACCCTCCCCTGGACTCTAAACCGTCCCCGTCCCCTAACCCTAACCCTAGCCCGAACCCTAACCCTAATTCTTCCCCGAAGCCTGACCCTCACCCATCCCCTAATCCTAATCCGTACACTAACACTAACCCGCGCCCACACGCGTACGCTCCCCCTAATGCGTTGTCGTACCCTCCCCTGGACCCTAAACCGTACCCGTCCCCTAACCCTAACCCTAGCCCGAACCCTAACCCTAACCCTTCCCCGAATCCTGACCCTCACCCGTCCCCTTATCCTAACACGTACGCTAACACTAACCCACGCCCTGACGCGTACGCTCCCCCTAAAGCGTTGTCGTACCCTCCCCTGGACCCTAAACCGTCCCCGTCCCCTAACCCTAACCCTAGCCCGAACCCTAACCCTAACCCTTCCCCGAAGCCTGACCTTCACCCGTCCCCTAATCCTAACCCGTACGCTAACACTAACCCGCGCCCTCACACGTACGCTCCCCCTAAAGCGTTGTCGTACCCTCCCGTGCACCCTAAACCGTCCCCGTCCCCTAACCCTAACCCTAGCCCGAACCCTAACCCTAACCCTTCCCCGAAGCCTGACCCTCAACCGTCCCCTAATCCTAACCCGTATGCTAACAGTAATCCACGCCCTCATACGTACGCTCCCCCTAAAGCGTTGTCGTACCCTCCCCTGGACCCGAAACCGTCCCCGTCCCCTAACCCTAACCCTAGCCCGAACCCTAACCCTAACACTTCCCCGAATCCTGACCCTCACCCGTCCCCTAATCCTAACCCGTACGCTAACACTAACCCGCGCCCTCACACGTACGCTCCCCCTAAAGCGTTGTGGTACCCTCCCCTGGACCCTAAACCGTCCCCGTCCCATAACCCTAACCCTAGCCCGAGCCCTAACCATAACCCTTCCCCGAAGCCTGACCCTCACCCGTCCCCTAATCCTAACCCGTACGCTAACACTAACCCGCGCCCTCACGCGTACGCTCCCCCTAAAGCGTTGTCGTACCCTCCCATGGACTCTAAACCGTCCCCGTCCCCTAACCCTAACCCTAGCCCGAACCCTAGCCCTAACCCTTTCCCGAAGCCTGACCCTCACCCATCCCCTAATCCTAACCCGTACACTAACACTAACCCGCGCCCTCACGCGTACGCTCCCCCTAATGCGTTGTCGTACCCTCCCCTGGACCCTAACCCGTCCCCGTCCCCTAACCCTAACCCTAGCCCGAACCCTAACCGTAACACTTCCCCGAAGCCTGACCCTCACCCGTCCCCTAATCCTAACCCGTACGCTAACACTAACCCGCGCCCTGACGCGTACGCTCCCCCTAAAGCGTTGTCGTACCCTCCCGTGCACCCTAAACCGTCCCCGTCCCCTAACCCTAACCCTAGCCCGAACCCTAACCCTAACCCTTCCCCGAAGCCTGACCCTCAACCGTTCCCTAATCCTAACCCGTACGCTAACACTAACCCGCGCCCTGACACGTACGCTCCCCCTAAAGCGTTGTCGTACCCTCCCCTCGACCCTAAACCGTCCCCGTACCCTAACCCTAACCCTAGCCCGAACCCTAACCATAACCCTTCCCCGAAGCCTGACCCTCACCCGTCCCCTAATCCTAACCCTTACGCTAACACTAACCCGCGCCCTCACACGTACGCTCCCCCTAAAGCGTTGCTGTACCCTCCCCTGGACCCTAAACCGTCCCCGTCCTCTAACCCTAACCCTAGCCTGAACCCTAACCCTAAACCTTCCCCGAAGCCTGACCCTCACCCGTCCCCTAATCCTAACCGGTACGCTAACACTAACCCGTGCCCTCACACGTACGCTCCCCCAAAAGCGTTGTCATACCCTTCCCTGGACCGTAAACCGTCCCCGTCCCCTAACCCTAACCCTAGCCCGACCCCTAACCCTAACCCTTCCCCGAAGCCTGACCCTCACCCGTCCCCTAAACCTAACCCGTACGCTAACACTAACCCGCGCCCTCACACGTACGCTCCCCCTAAAGCGTTGTCGTACCGTCCCCTGGACGCTACACCGTGTCCGTCCCCTAACCCTAACCCTAGCCCGAACCCTAACCCTAACCCTTCCCCGAAGCCTGACCCTCACCCGTCCCCTAATCCTAACACGTACGCTAACACTAACCTGCGCCCTCACGCGTACGCTCCCCGTAAAGCGTTGTCGTACCCTCCCCTGGACCCTAAACCGTCCCCGTCCCCTAACCCTAACCCTAGCCCGGACCCTAACCATAACACTTCCCCGAAGCCTGACCCTCACCCGTCCCCTAATCCTAACCCGTACGCTAACACTAACCCGCGCCCTCACGCGTACGCTCCCCCTAAAGTGTTGTAGTACCCTCCCCTGGACCCTAAAGCGTCCCCGTCCCCTAACCCTAACCCTAGCCCGAACCCTAACCCTAACCCTTCCCCGAAGCCTGACCCTCACCCGTCCCCTAATCCTAACCCGTACGCTAACACTAACCTGCGCCCTCACGCGTACGCACCCCCTAAAGTGTTGTCGTACCCTCCCCTGGACTCTAAACCGTCCCCGTCCCCTAACCCTAGCCCGAACCCTAACCCTAACTCTTCCCCGAAGCCTGACCCTCACCCATCCCCTAATCCTAACCCGTACACTAACACTAACCCGCGCCCACACGCGTACGCTCCCCCTAATGCGTTGTCGTACCCTCCCCTGGACCCTAAACCGTACCCGTCCTCTAACCCTAACCCTAGCCCGAACCCTAACCCTAACCCTTCCCCGAATCCTGACCCTCACCCGTCCCCTTATCCTAACACGTACGCTAACACTAACCCGCGCCCTCACACGTACGCTCCCCCTAAAGCGTTGTCGTACCCTCCCGTGCACCCTAAACCGTCCCCGTCACCTAACCCTAACCCTAGCCCGAACCCTAACCGTAACCCTTCCCCGAAGCCTGACCCTGACCCGTCCCCTAATCCTAACCCGTATGCTAACACTAATCTGCGCCGTCATACGTACGCTCCCCCTAAAGCGTTGTCGTACCCTCCCCTGGACCCGAAACCGTCCCCGTCCCCTAACCCTAACCCTAGCCCGGACCCTAACCATAAAACTTCCCCGAAGCCTGACCCTCACCAGTCCCCTAATCCTAACCCGTACGCTAACACTAACCCATGCCCTCACGCGTACGCTCCCCCTAAAGAGTTGTCGTACCCTCCTCTGGACCCTAAACCGTCCCCGTCGCCTAACCCTAAGCCTAGCCCGAACCCTAACCCTAACCCTTCCCCGAAGCCTGACCCTCACCCGTCCCCTAATCCTAACCCGTACACTAACACTAACCCGCGCCCTCACGCGTACGCTCCCCCTAAAGTGTTGTCGTACCCTCCCCTGGACCCTAAACCGTCCCCGTCCCTTAACCCTAACCCTAGCACGAACCCTAACCCTAACCCTTCCCCGAAGCCTGACCCTCACCCATCCCCTAATCCTAACCCGTACACTAACACTAACCCGCGCCCACACGCATACGCTCCCCCTAATGCGTTGTCGTACCCTCCCCTGGACCCTAAACCGTGTCCTTCCCCTAACCCTAACCCTAGCCCGTACCCTAACCCTAATCCTTCCCCGAAGCCTGACACTCACCCGTCCCCTAATCGTCACTCGTACGCTAACACTAACCCGCGCCCTCACACGTACGCTCCCCGTAAAGCGTTGTCGTACCCTTCCCTGGACCCTAAACCGTCCCCGACCCCTAACCCTAACCCTAGCCCGAACCCTAACCCTAACCCTTCCCCGAAGCCTGACACTCACCCGTCCCCTAATCCTAACCCGTACGCTAACACTAACCCGCGCCCTCACACGTATGCTCCCCCTAAAGCGTTGTCGTACCTTCCCCTGGACCCTAAACCGTCCCCGTCCCCTAACCCTAACCCTAGCCCGAACCCTAACCCTAACCCTTCCCCGAAGCCTGACCCTCACCCGTCCCCTAATCCTAACCCGTACGCTAACACTAACCCGCGCCCTCACACGTACGCTCCCCCTAAAGCATTGTCGTACCCTCCCCTGGACCCTAAACCGTCCCCGTCACCTAACCCTAACCCTAGCCCGAAATGTAACCCTAACCCTTCCCCGAAGCCTGACCGTCAGCCATCCCCTAAACCTAACACGGATGCTAACACTAACCCTCGCCCTCACATGCACGTTCCCCCTAAGCGTTGTCGTAACCTCACCTGGACACTAAACCGTCCCCGTCCCCTAACCCTAACCCTAGCAAGAACCCTAACCCTAACACTTCCCCGAAGCCTGACACTCACCCGTCCCCTAATCGTCACTCGTACGCTAACACTAACCCGCGCCCTCACACGTACGCTCCCCCTAAAGCGTTGTCGTACCCTCCCCTGGACGCTACACCGTGTCCGTCCCCTAACCCTAACCCTAGCCCGAACCCTAACCCTAACCCTTCCCCGAAGTCTGACCCTCACCCGTCCCCTACTCCTAACACGTACGCTAACACTAACCTGCGCCCTCACGCGTACGCTCCCCCTAAAGCGTTGTCGTACCCTCCCCTGGACCCTAAACCGTCCCCGTCCCCTAACCCTAACCCTAGCCCGGACCCTAACCATAACACTTCCCCGAAGCCTGACCCTCACCCGTCCCCTAATCCTAACCCGTACGCTAACACTAACCCATGCCCTCACGCGTACGCTCCCCCTAAAGTGTTGTCATACCCTCCCCTGGACCCGAAACCGTCCCCGTAACCTAACCCTAACCCTAGCCCGAACCCTAACCCTAAACCTTCCCCGAAGCCTGACCCTCACCCGTCCCCTAATCCTAACCCGTACGCTAACACTAACCTGCGCCCTCACGCGTACGCTCCCCCTAAAGTGTTGTCTTACCCTCCCCTGGACTCTAAACCGTCCCCGTCCCCTAACCCTAACCCTAGCCCGAACCCTAACCCTAATTCTTCCCCGAAGCCTGACCCTCACCCATCCCCTAATCCTAACCCGTACACTAACACTAACCCGCGCCCACACGCGTACGCTCCCCCTAATGCGTTGTCGTACCCTCCCCTGGACCCTAAACCGTACCCGTCCCCTAACCCTAACCCTAGCCCGAACCCTAACCCTAACCCTTCCCCGAATCCTGACCCTCACCCGTCCCCTTATCCTAACACGTACGCTAACACTAACCCACGCCCTGACGCGTACGCTCCCCCTAAAGCGTTGTCGTACCCTCCCCTAGACCCTAAACCGTCCCCGTCCCCTAACCCTAACCCTAGCCCGAACCCTAACCCTAACCCTTCCCCGAAGCCTGACCTTCACCCGTCCCCTAATCCTAACCCGTACGCTAACACTAACCCGCGCCCTCACACGTACGCTCCCCCTAAAGCGTTGTCGTACCCTCCCGTGCACCCTAAACCGTCCCCGTCCCCTAACCCTAACCCTAGCCCGAACCCTAACCCTAACCCTTCCCCGAAGCCTGACCCTCAACCGTCCCCTAATCCTAACCCGTATGCTAACAGTAATCCACGCCCTCATACGTACGCTCCCCCTAAAGCGTTGTCGTACCCTCCCCTGGACCCGAAACCGTCCCCGTCCCCTAACCCTAACCCTAGCCCGAACCCTAACCCTAACACTTCCCCGAATCCTGACCCTCACCCGTCCCCTAATCCTAACCCGTAAGCTAACACTAACCCGCGCCCTCACACGTACGCTCCCCCTAAAGCGTTGTGGTACCCTCCCCTGGACCCTAAACCGTCCCCGTCCCATAACCCTAACCCTAGCCCGAGCCCTAACCATAACCCTTCCCCGAAGCCTGACCCTCACCCGTCCCCTAATCCTAACCCGTACGCTAACACTAACCCGCGCCCTCACGCGTACGCTCCCCCTAAAGCGTTGTCGTACCCTCCCATGGACTCTAAACCGTCCCCGTCCCCTAACCCTAACCCTAGCCCGAACCCTAGCCCTAACCCTTTCCCGAAGCCTGACCCTCACCCATCCCCTAATCCTAACCCGTACACTAACACTAACCCGCGCCCTCACGCGTACGCTCCCCCTAATGCGTTGTCGTACCCTCCCCTGGACCCTAACCCGTCCCCGTCCCCTAACCCTAACCCTAGCCCGAACCCTAACCGTAACACTTCCCCGAAGCCTGACCCTCACCCGTCCCCTAATCCTAACCCGTACGCTAACACTAACCCGCGCCCTGACGCGTACGCTCCCCCTAAAGCGTTGTCGTACCCTCCCGTGCACCCTAAACCGTCCCCGTCCCCTAACCCTAACCCTAGCCCGAACCCTAACCCTAACCCTTCCCCGAAGCCTGACCCTCAACCGTTCCCTAATCCTAACCCGTACGCTAACACTAACCCGCGCCCTGACACGTACGCTCCCCCTAAAGCGTTGTCGTACCCTCCCCTCGACCCTAAACCGTCCCCGTACCCTAACCCTAACCCTAGCCCGAACCCTAACCATAACCCTTCCCCGAAGCCTGACCCTCACCCGTCCCCTAATCCTAACCCTTACGCTAACACTAACCCGCGCCCTCACACGTACGCTCCCCCTAAAGCGTTGCTGTACCCTCCCCTGGACCCTAAACCGTCCCCGTCCCCTAACCCTAACCCTAGCCTGAACCCTAACCCTAAACCTTCCCCGAAGCCTGACCCTCACCCGTCCCCTAATCCTAACCGGTACGCTAACACTAACACGTGCCCTCACACGTACGCTCCCCCAAAAGCGTTGTCATACCCTTCCCTGGACCGTAAACCGTCCCCGTCCCCTAACCCTAACCCTAGCCCGACCCCTAACCCTAACCCTTCCCCGAAGCCTGACCCTCACCCGTCCCCTAATCCTAACCCGTACGCTAACACTAACCCGCGCCCTCACACGTACGCTCCCCCTAAAGCGTTGTCGTACCGTCCCCTGGACGCTACACCGTGTCCGTCCCCTAACCCTAACCCTAGCCCGAACCCTAACCCTAACCCTTCCCCGAAGCCTGACCCTCACCCGTCCCCTAATCCTAACACGTACGCTAACACTAACCTGCGCCCTCACGCGTACGCTCCCCCTAAAGCGTTGCCGTACCCTCCCCTGGACCCTAAACCGTCCCCGTCCCCTAACCCTAACCCTAGCCCGAACCCTAACCCTAACCCTTCCCCGAAGCCTGACCCTCACCCGTCCCCTAATCCTAACCCGTACGCTAACATTAACCCGCGCCCTCACACGTACGCTCCCCCTAAAGCGTTGTCGTACCCTCCCCTGGACGCTACACCGTGTCCGTCCCCTAACCCTAACCCTAGCCCGAACCCTAACCCTAACCCTTCCCCGAAGCCTGACCCTCACCCGTCCCCTAATCCTAACACGTACGCTAACACTAACCTGCGCCCTCACGCGTACGCTCCCCGTAAAGCGTTGTCGTACCCTCCCCTGGACCCTAAACCGTCCCCGTCCCCTAACCCTAACCCTAGCCCGGACCCTAACCATAACACTTCCCCGAAGCCTGACCCTCACCCGTCCCCTAATCCTAACCCGTACGCTAACACTAACCCGCGCCCTCACGCGTACGCTCCCCCTAAAGTGTTGTAGTACCCTCCCCTGGACCCTAAAGCGTCCCCGTCCCCTAACCCTAACCCTAGCCCGAACCCTAACCCTAACCCTTCCCCGAAGCCTGACCCTCACCCGTCCCCTAATCCTAACCCGTACGCTAACACTAACCTGCGCCCTCACGCGTACGCACCCCCTAAAGTGTTGTCGTACCCTCCCCTGGACTCTAAACCGTCCCCGTCCCCTAACCCTAGCCCGAACCCTAACCCTAACTCTTCCCCGAAGCCTGACCCTCACCCATCCCCTAATCCTAACCCGTACACTAACACTAACCCGCGCCCACACGCGTACGCTCCCCCTAATGCGTTGTCGTACCCTCCCCTGGACCCTAAACCGTACCCGTCCTCTAACCCTAACCCTAGCCCGAACCCTAACCCTAACCCTTCCCCGAATCCTGACCCTCACCCGTCCCCTTATCCTAACACGTACGCTAACACTAACCCGCGCCCTCACACGTACGCTCCCCCTAAAGCGTTGTCGTACCCTCCCGTGCACCCTAAACCGTCCCCGTCACCTAACCCTAACCCTAGCCCGAACCCTAACCCTAACCCTTCCCCGAAGCCTGACCCTGACCCGTCCCCTAATCCTAACCCGTATGCTAACACTAATCTGCGCCGTCATACGTACGCTCCCCCTAAAGCGTTGTCGTACCCTCCCCTGGACCCGAAACCGTCCCCGTCCCCTAACCCTAACCCTAGCCCGGACCCTAACCATAAAACGTCCCCGAAGCCTGACCCTCACCAGTCCCCTAATCCTAACCCGTACGCTAACACTAACCCATGCCCTCACGCGTACGCTCCCCCTAAAGAGTTGTCGTACCCTCCTCTGGACCCTAAACCGTCCCCGTCGCCTAACCCTAAGCCTAGCCCGAACCCTAACCCTAACCCTTCCCCGAAGCCTGACCCTCACCCGTCCCCTAATCCTAACCCGTACACTAACACTAACCCGCGCCCTCACGCGTACGCTCCCCCTAAAGTGTTGTCGTACCCTCCCCTGGACCCTAAACCGTCCCCGTCCCTTAACCCTAACCCTAGCCCGAACCCTAACCCTAACCCTTCCCCGAAGCCTGACCCTCACCCATCCCCTAATCCTAACCCGTACACTAACACTAACCCGCGCCCACACGCATACGCTCCCCCTAATGCGTTGTCGTACCCTCCCCTGGACCCTAAACCGTACCCGTCCCCTAACCCTAACCCTAGCCCGAACCCTAACCCTAACCCTTCCCCGAATCCTGACCCTCACCCGTCCCCTTATCCTAACACGTACGCTAACACTAACCCGTGCCCTGACGCGTACGCTCCCCCTAAAGCGTTGTCGTACCCTCCCCTGGACCCTAAACCGTCCCCGTCCCCTAACCCTAACCCTAGCCCGAAACCTAACCCTAACCCTTCCCCGAAGCCTGACCTTCACCCGTACCCTAATCCTAACCCGTACGCTAACACTAACCCGCGCCCTCACACGTACGCTCCCCCTAAAGCGTTGTCGTACCCTCCCGTGCACCCTAAACCATCCCCGTCCCCTAACCCTAACCCTAGCCCGAACCCTAACCCTAACCCTTCCCCGAAGCCTGACCCTCAACCGTCCCCTAATCCTAACCCGTATGCTAACAGTAATCTGCGCCCTCATGCGTACGCTCCCCCTAAAGCGTTGTCGTACCCTCCCCTGGACCCGAAACCGTCCCCGTCCCCTAACCCTAACCCTAGCCCGAACCCTAACCCTAACACTTCCCCGAATCCTGACCCTCACCCGTCCCCTAATCCTAACCGTACGCTAACATTAACCCGCGCCGTCACGCGTACGCTCCCCCTAAAGCGTTGTGGTACCCTCCCCTGGACCCTAAACCGTCCCCGTCCCCTAACCCTAACCCTAGCCCGAACCCTAACCATAACCCTTCCCCGAAGCCTGACCCTCACCCGTCCCCTAATCCTAACCCGTACGCTAACACTAACCCGCGCCCTCACGCGTACGCTCCCCCTAAAGCGTTGTCGTACCCTCCCATGGACTCTAAACCGTCCCCGTCCCCTAACCCTAACCCCAGCCCGAACCCTAGCCCTAACCCTTCCCCGAAGCCTGACCCTCACCCATCCCCTTATCCTAACCCGTACACTAACACTAACCCGCGCCCTCACGCGTACGCTCCCCCTAATGCGTTGTCGTACCCTCCCCTGGACCCTAACCCGTCCCCGTCCCCTAACCCTAACCCTAGCCCGAACCCTAACCGTAACACTTCCCCGAAGCCTGACCCTCACCCGTCCCCTAATCCTAACCCGTACGCTAACACTAACCCGCGCCCTGACGCGTACGCTCCCCCTAAAGCGTTGTCGTACCCTCCCGTGCACCCTAAACCGTCCTCGTCCCCTAACCCTAACCCTAGCCCGAACCCTAACCCTAACCCTTCCCCGAAGCCTGACCCTCAACCGTTCCATAATCCTAACCCGTACGCTAACACTAACCCGCGCCCTGACACGTACGCTCCCCCTAAAGCGTTGTCGTACCCTCCCCTCGACCCTAAACCGTCCCCGTACCCTAACCCTAACCCTAGCCCGAACCCTAACCCTAACCCTTCCCCGAAGCCTGACCCTCACCCGTCCCCTAATCCTAACCCGTACGCTAACACTAACCCGCGCCCTCACACGTACGCTCCCCCTAAAGCGTTGCTGTACCCTCCCCTGGACCCTAAACCGTCCCCGTCCCCTAACCCTAACCCTAGCCTGACCCCTAACCCTAACCCTTCCCCGAAGCCTGACCCTCAACCGTCCCCTAATCCTAACCCGTATGCTAACAGTAATCTGCGCCCTCATACGTACGCTCCCCCTAAAGCGTTGTCGTACCCTCCCCTGGACCCGAAACCGTCCCCGTCCCCTAACCCTAACCCTAGCCCGAACCCTAACCCTAACACTTCCCCGAATCCTGACCCTCACCCGTCCCCTAATCCTAACCCGTACGCTAACACTAACCCGCGCCCTCACGCGTACGCTCCCCCTAAAGCGTTGTGGTACCCTCCCCTGGACCCTAAACCGTCCCCGTCCCTTAACCCTAACCCTAGCACGAACCCTAACCCTAACCCTTCCCCGAAGCCTGACCCTCACCCATCCCCTAATCCTAACCCGTACACTAACACTAACCCGCGCCCACACGCATACGCTCCCCCTAATGCGTTGTCGTACCCTCCCCTGGACCCTAAACCGTGTCCTTCCCCTAACCCTAACCCTAGCCCGTACCCTAACCCTAATCCTTCCCCGAAGCCTGACACTCACCCGTCCCCTAATCGTCACTCGTACGCTAACACTAACCCGCGCCCTCACACGTACGCTCCCCGTAAAGCGTTGTCGTACCCTTCCCTGGACCCTAAACCGTCCCCGACCCCTAACCCTAACCCTAGCCCGAACCCTAACCCTAACCCTTCCCCGAAGCCTGACACTCACCCGTCCCCTAATCCTAACCCGTACGCTAACACTAACCCGCGCCCTCACACGTATGCTCCCCCTAAAGCGTTGTCGTACCTTCCCCTGGACCCTAAACCGTCCCCGTCCCCTAACCCTAACCCTAGCCCGAACCCTAACCCTAACCCTTCCCCGAAGCCTGACCCTCACCCGTCCCCTAATCCTAACCCGTACGCTCACACTAACCCGCGCCCTCACACGTACGCTCCCCCTAAAGCATTGTCGTACCCTCCCCTGGACCCTAAACCGTCCCCGTCACCTAACCCTAACCCTAGCCCGAAATGTAACCCTAACCCTTCCCCGAAGCCTGACCGTCAGCCATCCCCTAAACCTAACACGGATGCTAACACTAACCCTCGCCCTCACATGCACGTTCCCCCTAAGCGTTGTCGTAACCTCACCTGGACACTAAACCGTCCCCGTCCCTTAACCCTAACCCTAGCAAGAACCCTAACCCTAACACTTCCCCGAAGCCTGACACTCACCCGTCCCCTAATCGTCACTCGTACGCTAACACTAACCCGCGCCCTCACACGTACGCTCCCCCTAAAGCGTTGTCGTACCCTCCCCTGGACGCTACACCGTGTCCGTCCCCTAACCCTAACCCTAGCCCGAACCCTAACCCTAACCCTTCCCCGAAGTCTGACCCTCACCCGTCCCCTACTCCTAACACGTACGCTAACACTAACCTGCGCCCTCACGCGTACGCTCCCCCTAAAGCGTTGTCGTACCCTCCCCTGGACCCTAACCCGTCCCCGTCCCCTAACCCTAACCCTAGCCCGGACCCTAACCATAACACTTCCCCGAAGCCTGACCCTCACCCGTCCCCTAATCCTAACCCGTACGCTAACACTAACCCATGCCCTCACGCGTACGCTCCCCCTAAAGTGTTGTCATACCCTCCCCTGGACCCGAAACCGTCCCCGTAACCTAACCCTAACCCTAGCCCGAACCCTAACCCTAAACCTTCCCCGAAGCCTGACCCTCACCCGTCCCCTAATCCTAACCCGTACGCTAACACTAACCTGCGCCCTCACGCGTACGCTCCCCCTAAAGTGTTGTCTTACCCTCCCCTGGACTCTAAACCGTCCCCGTCCCCTAACCCTAACCCTAGCCCGAACCCTAACCCTAATTCTTCCCCGAAGCCTGACCCTCACCCATCCCCTAATCCTAACCCGTACACTAACACTAACCCGCGCCCACACGCGTACGCTCCCCCTAATGCGTTGTCGTACCCTCCCCTGGACCCTAAACCGTACCCGTCCCCTAACCCTAACCCTAGCCCGAACCCTAACCCTAACCCTTCCCCGAATCCTGACCCTCACCCGTCCCCTTATCCTAACACGTACGCTAACACTAACCCACGCCCTGACGCGTACGCTCCCCCTAAAGCGTTGTCGTACCCTCCCCTAGACCCTAAACCGTCCCCGTCCCCTAACCCTAACCCTAGCCCGAACCCTAACCCTAACCCTTCCCCGAAGCCTGACCTTCACCCGTCCCCTAATCCTAACCCGTACGCTAACACTAACCCGCGCCCTCACACGTACGCTCCCCCTAAAGCGTTGTCGTACCCTCCCGTGCACCCTAAACCGTCCCCGTCCCCTAACCCTAACCCTAGCCCGAACCCTAACCCTAACCCTTCCCCGAAGCCTGACCCTCAACCGTCCCCTAATCCTAACCCGTATGCTAACAGTAATCCACGCCCTCATACGTACGCTCCCCCTAAAGCGTTGTCGTACCCTCCCCTGGACCCGAAACCGTCCCCGTCCCCTAACCCTAACCCTAGCCCGAACCCTAACCCTAACACTTCCCCGAATCCTGACCCTCACCCGTCCCCTAATCCTAACCCGTAAGCTAACACTAACCCGCGCCCTCACACGTACGCTCCCCCTAAAGCGTTGTGGTACCCTCCCCTGGACCCTAAACCGTCCCCGTCCCATAACCCTAACCCTAGCCCGAGCCCTAACCATAACCCTTCCCCGAAGCCTGACCCTCACCCGTCCCCTAATCCTAACCCGTACGCTAACACTAACCCGCGCCCTCATGCGTACGCTCCCCCTAAAGCGTTGTCGTACCCTCCCATGGACTCTAAACCGTCCCCGTCCCCTAACCCTAACCCTAGCCCGAACCCTAGCCCTAACCCTTTCCCGAAGCCTGACCCTCACCCATCCCCTAATCCTAACCTGTACACTAACACTAACCCGCGCCCTCACGCGTACGCTCCCCCTAATGCGTTGTCGTACCCTCCCCTGGACCCTAACCCGTCCCCGTCCCCTAACCCTAACCCTAGCCCGAACCCTAACCGTAACACTTCCCCGAAGCCTGACCCTCACCCGTCCCCTAATCCTAACCCGTACGCTAACACTAACCCGCGCCCTGACGCGTACGCTCCCCCTAAAGCGTTGTCGTACCCTCCCGTGCACCCTAAACCGTCCCCGTCCCCTAACCCTAACCCTAGCCCGAACCCTAACCCTAACCCTTCCCCGAAGCCTGACCCTCAACCGTTCCCTAATCCTAACCCGTACGCTAACACTAACCCGCGCCCTGACACGTACGCTCCCCCTAAAGCGTTGTCGTACCCTCCCCTCGACCCTAAACCGTCCCCGTACCCTAACCCTAACCCTAGCCCGAACCCTAACCATAACCCTTCCCCGAAGCCTGACCCTCACCCGTCCCCTAATCCTAACCCTTACGCTAACACTAACCCGCGCCCTCACACGTACGCTCCCCCTAAAGCGTTGCTGTACCCTCCCCTGGACCCTAAACCGTCCCCGTCCCCTAACCCTAACCCTAGCCTGAACCCTAACCCTAAACCTTCCCCGAAGCCTGACCCTCACCCGTCCCCTAATCCTAACCGGTACGCTAACACTAACACGTGCCCTCACACGTACGCTCCCCCAAAAGCGTTGTCATACCCTTCCCTGGACCGTAAACCGTCCCCGTCCCCTAACCCTAACCCTAGCCCGACCCCTAACCCTAACCCTTCCCCGAAGCCTGACCCTCACCCGTCCCCTAATCCTAACCCGTACGCTAACACTAACCCGCGCCCTCACACGTACGCTCCCCCTAAAGCGTTGTCGTACCGTCCCCTGGACGCTACACCGTGTCCGTCCCCTAACCCTAACCCTAGCCCGAACCCTAACCCTAACCCTTCCCCGAAGCCTGACCCTCACCCGTCCCCTAATCCTAACACGTACGCTAACACTAACCTGCGCCCTCACGCGTACGCTCCCCCTAAAGCGTTGCCGTACCCTCCCCTGGACCCTAAACCGTCCCCGTCCCCTAACCCTAACCCTAGCCCGAACCCTAACCCTAACCCTTCCCCGAAGCCTGACCCTCACCCGTCCCCTAATCCTAACCCGTACGCTAACATTAACCCGCGCCCTCACACGTACGCTCCCCCTAAAGCGTTGTCGTACCCTCCCCTGGACGCTACACCGTGTCCGTCCCCTAACCCTAACCCTAGCCCGAACCCTAACCCTAACCCTTCCCCGAAGCCTGACCCTCACCCGTCCCCTAATCCTAACACGTACGCTAACACTAACCTGCGCCCTCACGCGTACGCTCCCCGTAAAGCGTTGTCGTACCCTCCCCTGGACCCTAAACCGTCCCCGTCCCCTAACCCTAACCCTAGCCCGGACCCTAACCATAACACTTCCCCGAAGCCTGACCCTCACCCGTCCCCTAATCCTAACCCGTACGCTAACACTAACCCGCGCCCTCACGCGTACGCTCCCCCTAAAGTGTTGTAGTACCCTCCCCTGGACCCTAAAGCGTCCCCGTCCCCTAACCCTAACCCTAGCCCGAACCCTAACCCTAACCCTTCCCCGAAGCCTGACCCTCACCCGTCCCCTAATCCTAACCCGTACGCTAACACTAACCTGCGCCCTCACGCGTACGCACCCCCTAAAGTGTTGTCGTACCCTCCCCTGGACTCTAAACCGTCCCCGTCCCCTAACCCTAGCCCGAACCCTAACCCTAACTCTTCCCCGAAGCCTGACCCTCACCCATCCCCTAATCCTAACCCGTACACTAACACTAACCCGCGCCCACACGCGTACGCTCCCCATAATGCGTTGTCGTACCCTCCCCTGGACCCTAAACCGTACCCGTCCTCTAACCCTAACCCTAGCCCGAACCCTAACCCTAACCCTTCCCCGAATCCTGACCCTCACCCGTCCCCTTATCCTAACACGTACGCTAACACTAACCCGCGCCCTCACACGTACGCTCCCCCTAAAGCGTTGTCGTACCCTCCCGTGCACCCTAAACCGTCCCCGTCACCTAACCCTAACCCTAGCCCGAACCCTAACCCTAACCCTTCCCCGAAGCCTGACCCTGACCCGTCCCCTAATCCTAACCCGTATGCTAACACTAATCTGCGCCGTCATACGTACGCTCCCCCTAAAGCGTTGTCGTACCCTCCCCTGGACCCGAAACCGTCCCCGTCCCCTAACCCTAACCCTAGCCCGGACCCTAACCATAAAACGTCCCCGAAGCCTGACCCTCACCAGTCCCCTAATCCTAAACCGTACGCTAACACTAACCCATGCCCTCACGCGTACGCTCCCCCTAAAGAGTTGTCGTACCCTCCTCTGGACCCTAAACCGTCCCCGTCGCCTAACCCTAAGCCTAGCCCGAACCCTAACCCTAACCCTTCCCCGAAGCCTGACCCTCACCCGTCCCCTAATCCTAACCCGTACACTAACACTAACCCGCGCCCTCACGCGTACGCTCCCCCTAAAGTGTTGTCGTACCCTCCCCTGGACCCTAAACCGTCCCCGTCCCTTAACCCTAACCCTAGCCCGAACCCTAACCCTAACCCTTCCCCGAAGCCTGACCCTCACCCATCCCCTAATCCTAACCCGTACACTAACACTAACCCGCGCCCACACGCATACGCTCCCCCTAATGCGTTGTCGTACCCTCCCCTGGACCCTAAACCGTACCCGTCCCCTAACCCTAACCCTAGCCCGAACCCTAACCCTAACCCTTCCCCGAATCCTGACCCTCACCCGTCCCCTTATCCTAACACGTACGCTAACACTAACCCGTGCCCTGACGCGTACGCTCCCCCTAAAGCGTTGTCGTACCCTCCCCTGGACCCTAAACCGTCCCCGTCCCCTAACCCTAACCCTAGCCCGAAACCTAACCCTAACCCTTCCCCGAAGCCTGACCTTCACCCGTACCCTAATCCTAACCCGTACGCTAACACTAACCCGCGCCCTCACACGTACGCTCCCCCTAAAGCGTTGTCGTACCCTCCCGTGCACCCTAAACCATCCCCGTCCCCTAACCCTAACCCTAGCCCGAACCCTAACCCTAACCCTTCCCCGAAGCCTGACCCTCAACCGTCCCCTAATCCTAACCCGTATGCTAACAGTAATCTGCGCCCTCATGCGTACGCTCCCCCTAAAGCGTTGTCGTACCCTCCCCTGGACCCGAAACCGTCCCCGTCCCCTAACCCTAACCCTAGCCCGAACCCTAACCCTAACACTTCCCCGAATCCTGACCCTCACCCGTCCCCTAATCCTAACCGTACGCTAACATTAACCCGCGCCGTCACGCGTACGCTCCCCCTAAAGCGTTGTGGTACCCTCCCCTGGACCCTAAACCGTCCCCGTCCCCTAACCCTAACCCTAGCCCGAACCCTAACCATAACCCTTCCCCGAAGCCTGACCCTCACCCGTCCCCTAATCCTAACCCGTACGCTAACACTAACCCGCGCCCTCACGCGTACGCTCCCCCTAAAGCGTTGTCGTACCCTCCCATGGACTCTAAACCGTCCCCGTCCCCTAACCCTAACCCCAGCCCGAACCCTAGCCCTAACCCTTCCCCGAAGCCTGACCCTCACCCATCCCCTTATCCTAACCCGTACACTAACACTAACCCGCGCCCTCACGCGTACGCTCCCCCTAATGCGTTGTCGTACCCTCCCCTGGACCCTAACCCGTCCCCGTCCCCTAACCCTAACCCTAGCCCGAACCCTAACCGTAACACTTCCCCGAAGCCTGACCCTCACCCGTCCCCTAATCCTAACCCGTACGCTAACACTAACCCGCGCCCTGACGCGTACGCTCCCCCTAAAGCGTTGTCGTACCCTCCCGTGCACCCTAAACCGTCCTCGTCCCCTAACCCTAACCCTAGCCCGAACCCTAACCCTAACCCTTCCCCGAAGCCTGACCCTCAACCGTTCCATAATCCTAACCCGTACGCTAACACTAACCCGCGCCCTGACACGTACGCTCCCCCTAAAGCGTTGTCGTACCCTCCCCTCGACCCTAAACCGTCCCCGTACCCTAACCCTAACCCTAGCCCGAACCCTAACCCTAACCCTTCCCCGAAGCCTGACCCTCACCCGTCCCCTAATCCTAACCCGTACGCTAACACTAACCCGCGCCCTCACACGTACGCTCCCCCTAAAGCGTTGCTGTACCCTCCCCTGGACCCTAAACCGTCCCCGTCCCCTAACCCTAACCCTAGCCTGACCCCTAACCCTAACCCTTCCCCGAAGCCTGACCCTCAACCGTCCCCTAATCCTAACCCGTATGCTAACAGTAATCTGCGCCCTCATACGTACGCTCCCCCTAAAGCGTTGTCGTACCCTCCCCTGGACCCGAAACCGTCCCCGTCCCCTAACCCTAACCCTAGCCCGAACCCTAACCCTAACACTTCCCCGAATCCTGACCCTCACCCGTCCCCTAATCCTAACCCGTACGCTAACACTAACCCGCGCCCTCACGCGTACGCTCCCCCTAAAGCGTTGTGGTACCCTCCCCTGGACCCTAAACCGTCCCCGTCCCCTAACCCTAACCCTAGCCCGAACCCTAACCATAACCCTTCCCCGAAGCCTGACCCTCACCCGTCCCCTAATCCTAACCCGTACGCTAACACTAACCCACGCCCTCACGCGTACGCTCCCCCTAAAGCGTTGTCGTACCCTCCCATGGACTCTAAACCGTCCCCGTCCCCTAACCCTAACCCTAGCCCGAACCCTAGTCCTAACACTTCCCCGAAGCCTGACCCTCACCCATCCCCTAATCCTAACCCGTACACTAACACTAACCCGCGCCCTCACGCGTACGCTCCCCCTAATGCGTTGTCGTACCCTCCCCTGGACCCTAACCCGTCCCCGTCCCCTAACCCTAACCCTAGCCCGAACCCTAACCGTAACACTTCCCCGAAGCCTGACCCTCACCCGTCCCCTAATCCTAACCCGTACGCTAACACTAACCCGCGCCCTGATGCGTACGCTCCCCCTAAAGCGTTGTCGTACCCTCCCGTGCACCCTAAACCGTCCCCGTCCCCTAACCCTAACCCTAGCCCGAACCCTAACCCTAACCCTTCCCCGAAGCCTGACCCTCAACCGTTCCCTAATCCTAAGCCGTACGCTAACACTAACCCGCGCCCTGACACGTACGCTCCCCCTAAAGCGTTGTCGTACCCTCCTCTCGACCCTAAACCGTCCCCGTACCCTAACCCTAACCCTAGCCCGAACCCTAACCCTAACCCTTCCCCGAAGCCTGACCCTCACCTGTCCCCTAATCCTAACCCGTACACTAACACTAACCCGCGCCCTCACACGTACGCTCCCCCTAAAGCGTTTCCGTACCCTCCCCTGGACCCTAAACCGTCCCCGTTCCCTAACACTAACCCTAGCCTGAACCCTAACCCTAAACCTTCCCCGAAGCCTGACCCTCACCCGTCCCCTAATCCTAACCCGTACGCTAACACTAACCCGTGCCCTCACACGTACGCTCCCCCAAAAGCGTTGTCATACCCTTCCCTGGACCGTAAACCGTCCCCATCCCCTAACCCTAACCCTACCCCGAACCCTAACCCTAACCCTTCCCCGAAGCCTGACCCTCACCCGTCCCCTACTCCTAACCCGTACGCTAACACTAACCCGCGCCCTCACACGTACGATCCCCTTAAAGCGTTGTCGTAACCTCACCTGGACCCTAAACCGTCCCCATCACCTAACCCTAACCCTAGCCCGAACCCTAACCCTAACACCTCCCCGAAGCCTGACCCTCACCCGTCCCCTAATCCTAACCCGTACGCTAACACTAACCCACGCCCTCACACGTACGCTCCCCCTAAAGTGTTGTCGTACCCTCCCCTGGACCCTAAACCGTCCCCGTCCCCTAACCCTAACCCTAGCCCGAACCCTAACCCTAACCCTTCCCCGAAGCCTGACCCTCACCCGTACCCTAATCCTAACCCGTACGATAACACTAACCTGCGACCTCACGCGTACGCTCCCCCTAAAGTGTTGTCGTACCCTCCCCTGGACTCTAAACCGTCCCCGTCCCCTACCCCTAGCCCGAACCCTAACCCTAACTCTTCCCCGAAGTCTGACCCTCACCCATCCCCTAATCCTAACCCGTACACTAACACTAACCCGCGCCCACACGCGTACGCTCCCCCTAATGCGTTGTCGTACCCTCCCCTGGACCCTAAACCATACCCGTCCCCTAACCCTAACCCTAGCCCGAACCCTAACCCTAACCCTTCCCCGAATCCTGACCCTCACCCGTCCCCTTATCCTAACCCGTACGCTAACACTGACCCGCGCCCTGACGCGTACGCTCCCCCTAAATCGTTGTCGTACCCTCCCCTGGACCCTAAACCGTCCCCGTCCCCTAACCCTAACCCTAGCCCGAACCCTAACCCTAACCCTTCCCCGAAGCCTGACCTTCACCCGTCCCCTAATCCTAACCCGTACGCTAACACTAACCCGCGCCCTCACACGTACGCTCCCTCTAAAGCGTTGTCGTACCCTCCCGTGCACCCTAAACCGTCCCCGTCACCTAACCCTAACCCTAGCCCGAACCCTAACCCTAAACCTTCCCCGAAGCCTGACCCTCACCCGTCCCCTAATCCTAACCCGTACGCTAACACTAACCCGCGCCCTCATACGTACGCTCCCTCTAAAGCGTTGTCGTACCCTCCCGTGCACCCTAAACCGTCCCCGTCACCTAACCCTAACCCTAGCCCGAACCCTAACCCTAACCCTTCCCCGAAGCCTGACACTCACCCGTCACCTAATCGTCACTCGTACGCTAACACTAACCCGCGCCCTCACACGTACGCTCCCCCTAAAGCGTTGTCGTACCCTCCCCTGGACGCTACACCGTGTCCGTCCCCTAACCCTAACCCTAGCCCGAACCCTAACCCTAACCCTTCCCCGAAGCCTGACCCTCACCCGTCCCCTAATCCTAACACGTACGCTAACACTAACCTGCGCCCTCACGCGTACGCTCCCCGTAAAGCGTTGTCGTACCCTCCCCTGGACCCTAAACCGTCCCCGTCCCCTAACACTAACCCTAGCCCGGACCCTAACCATAACACTTCCCCGAAGCCTGACCCTCACCCGTCCCCTAATCCTAACCCATACGCTAACACTAACCCATGCCCTCACGCTTACGCTCCCCCTAAAGAGTTGTCGTACCCTCCTCTGGACCCTAAACCGTCCCCGTCGCCTAACCCTAACCCTAGCCCGAACCCTAACCCTAACACTTCCCCGAAGCCTGACCCTCACCCGTCCCCTAATCCTAACCCGTACGCTAAAACTAACCCGCGCCCTCACGCGTACGCTCCCCCTAAAGTGTTGTCGTACCCTCCCCTGGACCCTAAACCGTCCCCGTCCCCTAACCCTAACCCTAGCCCGAACCCTAACCCTAACACTTCCCCGAAGCCTGACCCTCACCCGTCCCCTAATCCTAACCCGTACGCTAACACTAACCTGCGCCCTCACGCGTACGCTCCCCCTAAAGTGTTGTCGTACCCTCCCCTGGACTCTAAACCGTCCCCGTCCCCTAACCCTAACCCTAGCCCGAACCCTAACCCTAACTCTTCCCCGAAGCCTGACCCTCACCCATCCCCTAATCCTAACCCGTATGCTAACAGTAATCTGCGCCCTCATACGTACGCTCCCCCTAAAGCGTTGTCGTACCCTCCCCTGGACCCGAAACCGTCCCCGTCCCCTAACCCTAACCCTAGCCCGAACCCTAACCCTAACACTTCCCCGAATCCTGACCCTCACCCGTCCCCTAATCCTAACCCGTACGCTAACACTAACCCGCGCCCTCACGCGTACGCTCCCCCTAAAGCGTTGTGGTACCCTCCCCTGGACCCTAAACCGTCCCCGTCCCCTAACCCTAACCCTAGCCCTAAACCTAACCATAACCCTTCCCCGAAGCCTGACCCTCACCCGTCCCCTAATCCTAACCCGTACGCTAACACTAACCCGCGCCCTCACGCGTACGCTCCCCCTAAAGCGTTGTCGTACCCTCCCATGGACTCTAAACCGTCCCCGTCCCCTAACCCTAACCCTAGCCCGAACCCTAGCCCTAACCCTTCCCCGAAGCCTGACCCTCACCCATCCCCTAATCCTAACCCGTACACTAACAGTAACCCGCGCCCTCACGCGTACGCTCCCCCTAATGCGTTGTCGTACCCTCCCCTGGACCCTAACCCGTCCCCGTCCCCTAACCCTAACCCTAGCCCGAACCCTAACCGTAACACTTCCCCGAAGCCTGACCCTCACACGTCCCCTAATCCTAACCCGTACGCTAACAATAACCCGCGCCCTGACACGTACGCTCCCCCTAAAGCGTTGTCGTACCCTCCCGTGCACCCTAAACCGTCCCCGTCCCCTAACCCTAACCCTAGCCCGAACCCTAACCCTAACCCTTCCCCGAAGCCTGACCCTCAACCGTCCCCTAATCCTAACCCGTACGCTAACACTAACCCGCGCCCTGACACGTACGCTCCCCCTAAAGCGTTGTCGTACCCTCCCCTCGACCCTAAACCGTCCCCGTACCCTAACCCTAACCCTAGCCCGAACCCTAACCCTAACCCTTCCCCGAAGCCTGACCCTCACCCGTCCCCTAATCCTAACCCGTACGCTAACACTAACCCGCGCCCTCACACGTACGCTCCCCCTAAAGCGTTGCTGTACCCTCCCCTGGACCCGAAACCGTCCCCGTCCCCTAAGCCTAACCGTAGCCCGAACCCGAACCCTAACCCTTCCCCGAATCCTGACCCTCACCCGTCCCCTAATCCTAACCTGTACGCTAACACTAACCCGCGCCCTCACGCGTACGCTCCCCGTAAAGCGTTGTGGTACCCTCCCCTGGACCCTAAACCGTCCCCGTCCCCTAACCCTAACCCTAGCCCGAAACCTAACCATAACCCTTCCCCGAAGCCTGACCCTCACCCGTCCCCTAATCCTAACCCGTACGCTAACACTAACCCGCGCCCTGACGCGTACGCTCCCCCTAAAGCGTTGTCGTACCCTCCCGTGCACCCTATACCGTCCCCGTCCCCTAACCCTAACCCTAGCCCGAACCCTAACCCTAACCCTTCCCCGAAGCCTGACCCTCAACCGTTCCCTAATCCTAACCCGTACGCTAACACTAACCCGCGCCCTGACACGTACGCTCCCCCTAAAGCGTTGTCGTACCCTCCCCTGGACCCTAAACCGTCCCCGTCCCCTAACCCTAACCCTAGCCCGAACCCTAACCCTAAACCTTCCCCGAAGCCTGACCCTCACCCGTCCCCTAATCCTAACCCGTACGCTAACACTAACCCGCGCCCACACACGTACGCTCCTCCTAAAGCATTGTCGTACCCTCCCCTGGACCCTAAACCGTCCCCGTCCCCTAACCCTATCCCTAGCCCGAACCCTAACCCTAACAATTCCCCAAAGCCTGACCCTCACCCGTCCCCTAATGCTAAACCGTACGCTAACACTAACCCGCGCCCTCACACGTACGCTCCCCCTAAAGCGTTGTCGTACCCTTCCCTGGACCCTAAGCCGTCCCCGTTCCCTAAGCCTAACCCTAGCCCGAACCCTAACCCTAACCCTTCCCCGAAGCCTGACCCTCACCCGTCCCCTAATCCTAACCCGTACGCTAACACTAACCCGCGCCCTCACACGTACGCTCCCCCTAAAGTGTTGTCGTACCCTCCCCTGTACCGTAAACCGTCCCCGTCCCCTAACCCTAACCCTAGCCCGAACCCTAACCCTAACCCTTCCCCGAAGCCTGACCCTCACCCATCCCCTAATCCTAACCCGTACGCTAACACTAACCCGCGCCCTCACACGTACGCTCCCCCTAAAGCGTTGTCGTACCCTCCCCTGGACCCTAAACCGTCCCCGTCCCCTAACCCTAAACCTAGCCCGAAACCTAACCCTAACCCTTCCCCGAAGCCTGACCCTCACCCGTCCCCTAACCCTAATCCGTACGCTAACACTAACCCGCGCCCTGACACGTACGCTCCCCCAAAAGCGTTGTCGTACCCTTCCCTGGACCCTAAACCGTCCCCGTCCCCTAACCCTAACCCTAGCCCGAACCCTAACCCTAACCCTTCCCCGAAGCCTGACCCTCACCCGTCCCATAATCCTAACCCGTACGCTAACACTAACCCGCGCACTCACACGTACGCTCCCCCTAAAGCGTTGCCGTACCCTCCCCTGGACCCTAAACCGTCCCCGTTCCCTAACCCTCACCCTAGCCTGAACCCTAACCCTAAACCTTCCCCGAAGCCTGACCCTCACCCGTCCCCTAATCCTAACCCGTACGCTAACATTAACCCGCGCCCTCACACGTACGCTCCCCCTAAAGCGTTGTCGTACCCTCCCCTGGACCCTAAACCGTCCCCGTCCCCTAACCCTAACCCTAGCCCGAACCCTAACCTAACCCTTCCCCGAAGCCTGACCCTCACCCGTCCCCTAATCCTAACCCGTACGCTAACACTAACCCGCGCCCTCACACGTACGCTCCCCCTAAAGCGTTGTCGTACCCTCCCCTGGACCCTAAACCGTCCCCGTCCCCTAAAGCTAACCCTAGCCCGAACCCTAACTCTAACACTTCCCCGAAGCCTGACCGTCACCCGTCCCCTAATCCTAACCCGTACGCTAACACTAACCCGCGCCCTCACACGTACGCTCCCCCTAAAGCGTTGTCGTACCCTCCCCTGGACCCTAAACCGTCCCCGTCCCCTAACCCTAACCCTAGCCCGAACCCTAACCCTATCCCTTCCCCGAAGCCTGACCCTCACCCGTCCCCTAATCCTATCCCGTACGCTAACACTAACCCGCGCCCTCACACGTATGCTCCCCCTAAAGCGTTGTCGTACCCTCCCCTGGACCCTAAACCGTCCCCGTCCCCTAACCCTAACCCTAGTCCGAACCCTAACCCTAACCCTTCCCCGAAGCCTGAACCTCACCCGTCCCCTAACCCTAACCCGTACGCTAACACTAACCCGCGCCCTCACATGTACGCACTCCCTAAAGCGTTGTCGTACCCTCCCCTGGACCCTAAACCATCTCCACCCCCTAACCCTAACCCTAGCCCGAACCCTAACCCTAACCCTTCCCCGAAGCCTGACACTCACCCATCCCCTAATCCTAACCCGTACGCTAACACTAACCCACGCCCTCACACGTATGCTCCCCCTAAAGTGTTGTCGTACCCGCCCCTGGACCCTAAACCGTCCCAGTCCCCTAACCCTAACCCTAGCCCGAACCCTAACCCTAACCCTTCCCCAAAGCCTGACACTCACCCGTCCCCTAATCCTAACCCATACGCAAACACTAACCCGCGCCCTCACACGTACGCTCCCCCTAAAGCGTTGTCGTACCCTCCCCTGGACCCTAAACCGTCCCCGTCCCCTAAGCCTAACCCTAGCCCGAACCCTAAACCTAACCCTTCCCCGAAGCCTGACCCTCACCCGTCCCCTAATCCTAACCCGTACGCTAATACTAACCCGCGCCCTCACACGTACGCTCCCCCTAAAGCGTTGTCATACCCTACCCTGGACCCTAAGCGGTCCCCGTCCCCTAACCCTAACCCTAGCCCGAACCCTAAACCTAACCCTTCCCCAAAGCCTGACCCTCACCCGTCCCCTAATCCTAACCCGTACGCTAACACTAACCCGCACCCTCACACACACGCTCCCCCTAAAGCGTTGTCGTACCCTCACCTGGACTCTAAACCGTCCCCGTCCCCTAACCCTAACACTAGCCCGAACCCTAACCCTAGCCTTTCCCCAAAGACTGACTTCATCCGTCCGCTAATAATAACCCGTACGCTAACACTAACCCAAGCCCTCACACTCACGCTCCCCCTAAAGCGTTGTCGTACCGTCACCTGGACCCTAAACCGTCCCTGTCCTCTAACCCTAAACCTAGCCCGAACCCTAACCCTAACCCTTCCCCGCAGCCTGACCCTCACCCGTCCCCTAATCCTAACCCGTACGCTAACACTAACCCGCGCCCTCACATGCACGCTCCCCCTAAAGCGTTGTCGTACCCTCACCTGGACCCTAAAACGTCCCCGTCCCCTAACCCTAACCCTAGCACGAACCCTAACCCTAACACTTCCCCAAGCCTAACTCTCACACGTCCCCTAATCCTATCCCGTACGCTAACACTAACCCGCGTCCTCACACGAACGCTCACCCTAAAGCGTTATTGTACACTCACCTGGACCCTAAACCGTACCCATCCCTTAACCCTAATCCTAGCCCGAACCCTAACCCTAACCCTTCCCCGAAGCCTTCCCCTCACCCGTCCCCTAATCCTCACCCGTACGCTAACACTAACCCGCGCCCTAAGATGCACGCTCTCCCTTAAGCGTTGTCGTACCCTCACTTGGACCCTAAACCGTCCCCGACCTAACGCTAACCCTAACCCGAATCCTAATCCTAACCCTTCCCCGAAGCCTGACCCTCACCGTCCCCTAATCCTAACCCGTACGCTAACACTAACCCACGCCCTCACACGCACGCTCCCCCTAAAGCGTTGTCGTACCCTCACATTGACCCTAAACCGTCCCCTTCCCCTAACCCTAGCCCGAACTCTAACCCTAACACTTCCCCGAAGCCTGACCCTCACCAGTCCCCTAATCCTAACCCGTTCGCTAACACTAACCCGCGCCCTCACACGCACGCTCATCCTAAAGCGTTGTCGTTCCCTCAGCTGGAGCCTAAACCGTCGCCGTCCCCTATCCCTAAACCTAGCCCGAACTCTAACCCTAACCCTTCCCCGAAGCCTGAGCCTCACCCGTCACCTAATCCTAACCCGTACGCTAACAGTAACCCGCACCCTCACATGCACGCTCCCCCTATAACATTGTCGTACCCTCATCTGGACCCTAAACCGTCCGCGTCGCCTAACCCTAACCCTAGCAAGAACTGTAACCCTAACCCTTCCCCGAAGCCTGACCCTCACCCGTCCCCTAATCCTAACCCGTATGCTAACACTCACCCATGCCCTCACACGCACGCTCCCACTAAAGCGTTGTCTTACCCTCACCTCGACCCTAATCCGTCCCCGTCCCCTAACCCTAACCCTAGCCCGAACACTAACCCTAACACTTCCCCGAAGCCTGACCCTCACCCGTCCCCTAATCCTAACAAGTACGCTAACACTAACCCTCGCGCTCACATGCACGCTCCCCCTATAGCATTTTCGTACCCTCATCTGGACCCTAAACCGTCCGCGTAGCCTAACCCTAACCCTAGCAAGAACTTTAAACCAAACCCTTCCCCGAAGCCTGACCCTCACCCGTCCCCTAATACTAACCCGTACGTTAACACTAACCCGTGCCCTCCCACGCACGCTGCCCCTAAAGTGTTGTCGTACCCTCACGTGGACCCTAAAGCGTCACCAAACCCTAACCCTAAACCTAGACCGAACCGAAACCCTAACCCTTCCCCGAAGCCTGACACTCACGCGTCACCTAATCCTAACCCGGACGCTAACACTAACCCGCGCCCTCACATGCATGCTCCCCCTAAAGCGTTGTCGTAACCTCACCTGGACCCTAAACCGTCCCCGTCCCCTAACCCTAACACTTCCCGAACCCTAACCCTAACCTTTCCCCAAAGACTGACTTCACCCCTCCGCTAATACTAACCCGTACGCTAACACTAAACCGCGCCCTCAATGCACGCTCACCCTAAGCGTTGTCGTCCCCTCACCTGGACCCAAAACCATCCCCGTCTCCTAACCCTAACCCTAGACCGAACACTGACCCTAACACTTCCCCGAAGCCTGACCCTCACCCGTCCCCTAATCCTAACCCGGACGCTAACACTAACCCGCGCCCTCACATGCATGTTCCCCCTAAAGCGTTGTCGTACCCTCACCTGGACCCTAAACCGTCCCCATCCCCTAACCCTAACCCTAGCCCGAACCCTAACCCTAACATTTCCCCGAAGCCTGACCCTCACCCGTCCCCTAATCCTAACCCGTACTCTAACACTAACCCGCACCCTCACACGCACGCTCCCCCTAAAGCGTTGTCGTACCCTCACCTGAACCCTAAACCGAGCCCGTCCCCTAACCCTAACCCTTGCCCGAACTGTAACCCTAACCCTTCCCCGAAGCCTGACCCTCACCCTTCCCCTAAACCTGACACGGACGCTAACACTAACCCGCGCCCTCACACTCCCGCTCCCCCTAAAGCGTTGTCGTACCCTCACCTGAACCCTAAAACGTCCCTGTCCTCTAACCCTAAACCTAGCCCGAACCCTAATCCTAACACTTCCCCGAAGCCTGACCCTCACCCGTCCCCTAATCCTAACCCGTATGCTAACACTAACCCACGCCCTCACATGAACGCTCCTCCTAAAGCGTTGTCGTACCCTCGCCTGGACCCTAAACCGTCCCAATCCCCTAACCCTAACCCTAACCCGAACCCTAACCTTAACACTTCCCCAAAGCCTGACTCTCACTCGTCCCCTAATCCTAACCCGTACGCTAACACTAACCCGCGCCCTCACATGAACGCTCCCCCTAAAGCGCTGTCGTACCCTCACCTTGACCCTAAAACGTCCCCATCCCCTAACCCTAACCCTAGACCGAACCCTAACCCTAAAACTTCCCCGAAGCCTGAACCTCACCGGTCCCCTAATACTAACCCATACGCTAACACTAACCCGCGCCCTCAACGCACGCTCACCCTAAGCATTGTCGTCCTCTCACCTGGACCCCAAACCGTCCCCGTCCCCTAACCCTAAGCCTAGCCCGAACCCTAACCCTAACACTTCCCCGAAGCCTGACTCTCACCCGTCCCCGAATCCTAACCCGTACGCAAACACTAACCCGCGCCCTCACACGTACGCTCCCCCTAAAGCGTTGTCGTACCCTCCCCTGGACCCTAAACCGTCCCCGTCCCCTAAGCCTAACCCTAGCCCGAACCCTAAACCTAACCCTTCCCCGAAGCCTGACCCTCACCCGTCCCCTAATCCTAACCCGTACGCTAATACTAACCCGCGCCCTCACACGTACGCTCCCCCTAAAGCGTTGTCATACCCTACCCTGGACCCTAAGCGGTCCCCGTCCCCTAACCCTAACCCTAGCCCGAACCCTAAACCTAACCCTTCCCCAAAGCCTGACCCTCATCCGTCCCCTAATCCTAACCCGTACGCTAACACTAACCCGCACCCTCACACACACGCTCCCCCTAAAGCGTTGTCGTACCCTCACCTGGACTCTAAACCGTCCCCGTCCCCTAACCCTAACACTAGCCCGAAACCTAACCCTAGCCTTTCCCCAAAGACTGACTTCATCCGTCCGCTAATAATAACCCGTACGCTAACACTAACCCAAGCCCTCACACTCACGCTCCCCCTAAAGCGTTGTCGTACCGTCACCTGGACCCTAAACCGTCCCTGTCCTCTAACCCTAAACCTAGCCCGAACCCTAAACCTAACCCTTCCCCGCAGCCTGACCCTCACCCGTCCCCTAATCCTAACCCGTACGCTAACACTAACCCGCGCCCTCACATGCACGCTCCCCCTAAAGCGTTGTCGTACCCTCACCTGGACCCTAAAACGTCCCCGTCCCCTAACCCTAACCCTAGCACGAACCCTAACCCTAACACTTCCCCAAGCCTAACTCTCACACGTCCCCTAATCCTATCCCGTACGCTAACACTAACCCGCGTCCTCACACGAACGCTCACCCTAAAGCGTTATTGTACACTCACCTGGACCCTAAACCGTACCCATCCCTTAACCCTAATCCTAGCCCGAACCCTAACCCTAACCCTTCCCCGAAGCCTTCCCCTCACCCGTCCCCTAATCCTCACCCGTACGCTAACACTAACCCGCGCCCTAAGATGCACGCTCTCCCTTAAGCGTTGTCGTACCCTCACTTGGACCCTAAACCGTCCCCGACCTAACGCTAACCCTAACCCGAATCCTAATCCTAACCCTTCCCCGAAGCCTGACCCTCACCGTCCCCTAATCCTAACCCGTACGCTAACACTAACCCACGCCCTCACACGCACGCTCCCCCTAAAGCGTTGTCGTACCCTCACATTGACCCTAAACCGTCCCCTTCCCCTAACCCTAGCCCGAACTCTAACCCTAACACTTCCCCGAAGCCTGACCCTCACCAGTCCCCTAATCCTAACCCGTTCGCTAACACTAACCCGCGCCCTCACACGCACGCTCATCCTAAAGCGTTGTCGTTCCCTCAGCTGGAGCCTAAACCGTCGCCGTCCCCTATCCCTAAACCTAGCCCGAACTCTAACCCTAACCCTTCCCCGAAGCCTGAGCCTCACCCGTCACCTAATCCTAACCCGTACGCTAACACTAACCCGCACCCTCACATGCACGCTCCCCCTATAACATTGTCGTACCCTCATCTGGACCCTAAACCGTCCGCGTCGCCTAACCCTAACCCTAGCAAGAACTGTAACCCTAACCCTTCCCCGAAGCCTGACCCTCACCCGTCCCCTAATCCTAACCCGTATGCTAACACTCACCCATGCCCTCACACGCACGCTCCCACTAAAGCGTTGTCTTACCCTCACCTCGACCCTAATCCGTCCCCGTCCCCTAACCCTAACCCTAGCCCGAACACTAACCCTAACACTTCCCCGAAGCCTGACCCTCACCCGTCCCCTAATCCTAACAAGTACGCTAACACTAACCCTCGCGCTCACATGCACGCTCCCCCTATAGCATTTTCGTACCCTCATCTGGACCCTAAACCGTCCGCGTAGCCTAACCCTAACCCTAGCAAGAACTTTAAACCAAACCCTTCCCCGAAGCCTGACCCTCACCCGTCCCCTAATACTAACCCGTACGTTAACACTAACCCGTGCCCTCCCACGCACGCTGCCCCTAAAGTGTTGTCGTACCCTCACGTGGACCCTAAAGCGTCACCAAACCCTAACCCTAAACCTAGACCGAACCGAAACCCTAACCCTTCCCCGAAGCCTGACACTCACGCGTCACCTAATCCTAACCCGGACGCTAACACTAACCCGCGCCCTCACATGCATGCTCCCCCTAAAGCGTTGTCGTAACCTCACCTGGACCCTAAACCGTCCCCGTCCCCTAACCCTAACACTTCCCGAACCCTAACCCTAACCTTTCCCCAAAGACTGACTTCACCCCTCCGCTAATACTAACCCGTACGCTAACACTAAACCGCGCCCTCAATGCACGCTCACCCTAAGCGTTGTCGTCCCCTCACCTGGACCCAAAACCATCCCCGTCTCCTAACCCTAACCCTAGACCGAACACTGACCCTAACACTTCCCCGAAGCCTGACCCTCACCCGTCCCCTAATCCTAACCCGGACGCTAACACTAACCCGCGCCCTCACATGCATGTTCCCCCTAAAGCGTTGTCGTACCCTCACCTGGACCCTAAACCGTCCCCATCCCCTAACCCTAACCCTAGCCCGAACCCTAACCCTAACATTTCCCCGAAGCCTGACCCTCACCCGTCCCCTAATCCTAACCCGTACTCTAACACTAACCCGCACCCTCACACGCACGCTCCCCCTAAATCGTTGTCGTACCCTCACCTGAACCCTAAACCGAGCCCGTCCCCTAACCCTAACCCTTGCCCGAACTGTAACCCTAACCCTTCCCCGAAGCCTGACCCTCACCCTTCCCCTAAACCTGACACGGACGCTAACACTAACCCGCGCCCTCACACTCCCGCTCCCCCTAAAGCGTTGTCGTACCCTCACCTGAACCCTAAAACGTCCCTGTCCTCTAACCCTAAACCTAGCCCGAACCCTAATCCTAACACTTCCCCGAAGCCTGACCCTCACCCGTCCCCTAATCCTAACCCGTATGCTAACACTAACCCACGCCCTCACATGAACGCTCCTCCTAAAGCGTTGTCGTACCCTCGCCTGGACCCTAAACCGTCCCAATCCCCTAACCCTAACCCTAACCCGAACCCTAACCTTAACACTTCCCCAAAGCCTGACTCTCACTCGTCCCCTAATCCTAACCCGTACGCTAACACTAACCCGCGCCCTCACATGAACGCTCCCCCTAAAGCGCTGTCGTACCCTCACCTTGACCCTAAAACGTCCCCATCCCCTAACCCTAACCCTAGACCGAACCCTAACCCTAAAACTTCCCCGAAGCCTGAACCTCACCGGTCCCCTAATACTAACCCATACGCTAACACTAACCCGCGCCCTCAACGCACGCTCACCCTAAGCGTTGTCGTCCTCTCACCTGGACCCCAAACCGTCCCCGTCCCCTAACCCTAAGCCTAGCCCGAACCCTAACCCTAACACTTCCCCGAAGCCTGACTCTCACCCGTCCCCGAATCCTAACCCGTACGTTAACAGTAACCCGCGCCCTCACACGCACACTCCCCCTAAAGCGTTGTCGTACCCTCACCTGGACCCTAAACCGTCCCCGTCCCCTAACCCTAACCCTAACCCTAACCCTAACCCTCACCCGTCCCCTAATCTTAACAAGTACGCTAACACTAACCCGCGCCCTCACACGCACGCTCCCCCTATAGCATTGTCGTACCCTCATCTGGACCCTAAACCGTCCCCATCCGCTAACCCTAACCCTAGCCCGAACCCTAACCCTAACACTTCCCCGAAGCCTGACACTCATCTGTCCCCTAATCCTTACCCGGATGCTAACACTAACCCGCGCCCTCACATGCACGCTCCCCCTAAAGCGTTGTCGTAGCCTCACTTGGACCCTACAACGTCCCCGTCCCCTAACACTAACCCTAGCCCGAACCCTAACCCTAACCATTCCCCGAAACCTGACACTCACCCGTCCCCTAATCGTAACCCGTACGCTAACACTAACCCGCGCCCTCACACGCACGCTCCCCCTGAAGCTTTGTCGTACCCTCACCTGGACCCTTAACCTTCCCAGTCCCCTAACCCTAACCCTAGCCCGAACCCTAACCCTAACCCTTCCCCGAAGCCTAAACCTCACCCGTCCCCTAATCCTATCCCGTACGCTAACACTAACCCGCGTCCTCACACGAACGCTCACCCTAAAGTGTTATTGTACACTCACCTGGACCCTAAACCGTACCCATCCCTTAACCCTAATCCTAGCCCGAACCCTAACCCTAACCCTTCCCCGAAGCATTCCCCTCACCCGTCCCCTAATCCTAACCCGTACGCTAACACTAACCCGCGCCCTAACATGCACGCTCTCCCTTAAGCGTTGTCGTACCCTCACCTGAACCCTAAACCGTCCCCGATCTAACGCTAACCCTAGCCCGAACCCTAATCCTAACCCTTCCCCGAAGCCTGACCCTCACCCGTCCCCTAATACTAACCCAAACGCTAACACTAACCCGTGCCCTCACACGCACGCTCCCCCTAAAGAGTTGTCGTACCCTCAACTGGACGCTAAACCGTCCCCATCCCCGTCCCCTAACCCTAGCCCGACCCCTAACCCTAACCCTTCCCCGAAACCTGACCCTCACCTGTCCCCTAATCCTAACCCGTACGCTATCACTAACCCGCGCCCTCACACGCACGCCCCCCTAAAGCATTGTAGTACCCTCACCTGGACACTAAACCATCCACGTCCCCTAACCCTAACCCTAGCCCGAACCCTAACACTAACCCTTCCAAGAAGCCTGACCCTCACCCGTCCCCTAATCCTAACCCATACGCTAACAGTAACCCACGCCCTCACACGCACGCTCACCCTAAAGCGTTGTCGTACCCTCACCTGGACCCTAAACCGTCCCCGTCCCCTAACCCTAACCATAGCCCGAACCCTAACCCTAACCCTTCCCCGAAGCGTGACCCTAACATGTCCCCTAATCCTAACCCGGATGCTAACACTAACCCGCGCCCTCACATGCACACTCCCCCTAAAGCGTTGTGGTACCCTCACCTGGACCCTAAACCGTCCCCGTCCCCTAACCCTAACCCTAGCCCGAACCCTAACCCTAACCCTTCCCCGAAGCCTGACACTCACCCGTCCCCTAATCCTAACCCGTACGCTAACACTAACCCGCGCCCTCACATGCACGCTCACCCTAAAGCATTGTCGTACCCTCACCTGGACCCTAAACCGTCCCCGTCCCCTAACCCTAACCCTAGCCCGAACCCTAACCTTAACCCTTCCCCGAAGCCTGACCCTCACCCGTCCCCTAATCCTAACCCAGACGCTAACACTAACCCGCGCCCTCAACGCACGCTCCCCGTAAAGCGTTGTCGTACCCTCACCTGGACCCTAAACCGTCCCCGTCCCCTGACACTAACCCTAGCCCGAACCCTAAACCTAACCCTTCCCCTAAGACTGACGCTCATCCTTACCTTAATCCTAACCCGTTCGCTAACACTAACCCGCGCCCTCACACCCACGCTCCCCCTAAAGCGTTGTCGTAACCTCACCTGGACTCTAAACCGTCCCCATCCCCTAACCCTGAGCCTAGCCCAAACCCTAATCCTAACATTTCCCCGAAACCTGACCCTCATCGGTCACCTAATCCTAAACCGTACGCTATCACTAACCTGCGCCCTCACACGAACGCTCCCCCTAAACCGTTGTCGTACCCTCACCTGGACCCGAAACCGTCCCCGTCCCCTAAACCTAACCCTAGCCCTAACCCTAACCTTAAACCTTCCCCGCAGCCTGACCCTCACCCGTCCCCTAATCCTAACCCGTACGCTAACACTAACCCACGCCCTCACACGCACGATCCTCCTAAAGCGTTGTCGTACACTCACCTGGTCCCTAAACCGTGCCCGTCCCCTAACCTTAAACCTATCCCGAACTGTAACCCTAAACCTTCCCCGAAGCCTGACCCTCACCCATCCCCTAAACCTAACACGGACGCTAACACTAACCCTCGCCCTCACATGCATGCTCCCCCTAAAGCGTTGTCGTACCCTCACCTGGACCCTTAACCGTCCCGTCCCCTAACCCTAACTCTTCCCCGAAGCCTGACCCTTACCCGTCCCCTAATCATAACCCGGACGCTAACACTAACCCGCGCCCTCACACGCACGTTCCCCCTAAAGCGTTGTCGTACCCTCACCTGGACCCTAAACCGTCCCCGTCCCCTAACCCTAAGCCTAGCCCGAACCCTAACCCTAAAACTTCCCCGAAGCCTGACTCTCACCCGTCCCCTAATCCTAACCCGTACGCTAAAAGTAACCCGCGCCCTCACACGCACACTCCCCCTAAAGCGTTTTCGTACCCTCACGTGGACCCTTAACCTTCCCAGTCCCCTAACCCTAACCCTAGCCCGAACCCTAACCCTATCACTTCCCCGAAGCCTGAACCTCACCCGTCCCCTAATCCTAACCTGGATGCTAACACTAACCCACGCCCTCACACGCACGCTCCCCTTAAAGCATTGTCGTACCCTCATCTGGACCCTAAACCGTCCCCGTCGCCTAACCCTAAGCCTAGCCCGAACCCTAACCCTAAACCTTCCCCGAAGCCTGACCCTCCCCCTCCCCTAATCCTAACCCGTACGCTAACACTAACCCGCGCCCTCACTCGCACGCTCTCCCTAAAGAGTTGTCGTACCCACACCTGTACCCTAAACCGTCCCCGTCCCCTAACCCTAACCCTTACCCGAACCCTAACCGTAACCCTTCCCCGAAGCCTGACCCTCATCCGTCCCCTAATTCTAACCTGTACACTAACACGCGCCCTCACACGCAAGCTCACACTAAAGCGTTGTCGTACGGTCACCTGGACCCTAAACCGTTCCCATCCCCTAACCCTAACCCTAGCCTGAACCCTAACCCTAACCCTTCCCCGAAGCCTGACTGTAACATGTCCCCTAATCCTAACCCGGATGCTAACACTAACCCGCGCCCTCACATGCACGCTCCCCCTAAAGCGTTGTGGTACCCTCACCTGGACCCTAAACTGTCCCCGTCCCCTAACCCTAACCCTATCCAAAACCTTAACCCTAACCCTTCCCCGAAGCCTGACACTCACCCGTCCCCTAATCCTAACCCGTATGCTAACACTAACCCGCGCCCTCACATGCACGCTCACCCTAAAGCGTTGTCGTACCCTCACCTGGACCCTAAACCGTCCCCGTCCCCTAAGCCTAACCCTAGCCCGAACCCTAACACTAACCCTTCCACGAAGCCTGACCCTCACCCGTCCACTAATCCTAACCCGGACGCTAACACTACTCCGCGCCCTCAACGCACGCTCCCCCTAAAGCGTTGTGGTACCCTCACCTGGACCCTAAACCGTCCCCGTCCCCTAACCCTAACCCTAGCCCGAACCCAAACCCTAACCCTTCCCCGAAGCCTGACACTCACCTGTCCCCTAATCCTAACGCGTACGCTATCACTAACCCGCGCCCTCACACGCACGCTCCTCCTAAAGCGTTGTAGTACCCTCACCTGGACCCTAAACCGTCCCCATCCCCTAACCCTAACCCTAGCCCGAACCCTAAACCTAACCCATCCCCTAAGACTGACCCTCATCCTTCCCTTAATCCTAACCCGTTCGGTAACACTAACCCACGCCCTCACACGCACGATCCTCCTAAAGCGTTGTCGTACCCTCACCTGGACCCTAAACCGTGCCCGTCCCCTAACCCTAAACCTAGCCCGAACTGTAACCCTAACCCTTCCCCGAAGCCTGACCGTCACCCATCCCCTAAACCTAACACGGATGCTAACACTAACCCTCGTCCTAACATGCAAGTTGCCCCTAAGCGTTGTCGTACCCTCACCTGGACCCTTAACCGTCCCGTCCCCTAACCCTAACTCTTCCCCGAAGCCTGACCCTCACCCGTCCCCTAATCCTAACCTGGACGCTAACACTAACCCACGCCCTCACACGCACGCTCCCCCTAAAGCTTTGTCGTACCCTCACCTGGACCCTAAACCGTCCCCGTCACCTAACCCTAACCCTAGCCCGAACCCTAACCCTAACCCTTCCCCGAAGCCTGACCATCACACGTCCCCTAATCCTAACCCGGACGCTAACACTAACCCGCGCTGTCACATGCACGCTCCCCCTAAAGCGTTGTCGTACCCTCACCTGAACCCTAAACCGTCCCCATCCCCTAACCCTAACCCTAGCCCGAACCCTAACCCTAACCCTTCCCCGAAGCCTGACACTCACCCGTCCCCTAATCCTAACCCGTACGCTAACACTAACCTGTGCCCTCACACGCACGCTCCCGCTAAAGCATTGTCGTACCCTCACCTGGACCCTAAACCGTCCCCGTCCCCTAACACTAATCCTAGCCCGAACCCTCACCCTAACCCTTCCCCGAAGCCTGACCTTCACCCGTCCCCTAATCCTAACCCGTACGCTATCACTAACCCGCGCCCTCACACGCACGCTCCCTTTAAAGCGTTGTGGTACCCTCACCTGGACCCTAAACCATCCCCGTTCCCTTACCCTAACCCTAGCCCTAACCCTAACCCTAACACTTCCCCGAAGCCTGACCCTCAACCGTCCCCTAATCCTAACCCGTACGCTAACAGTAACCCGCGCCCTCAGACGCACACTCCCCCTAAAGCATTGTCGAACCCTCACCTGGACCCTAAACCGTCCCCGTCGCCTAACCCTAACCCTAGCCCGAACCCTAACCCTAACACTTCCCCGAAGCCTGACCCTCAGCCGTCCCCTAATCCTAACAAGTACGCTAACACTAACCCTCGCCCTCACATGCACGCTCCCCCTAAAGCATTGTCGTACCCTCATCTGTACCCTAAACCGTCCCCGTCGCCTAACCCTAACCCTAGCACGAACCCTAACCCTAAAACTTCCCCGAAGCCTGACCCTCACCGCCCCCTAATCCTAACCCATATGCTAAAACTAACCCTCGCCCTCACACGCACGCTCTCCCTAAAGAGTTGTCGTACCCACACCTGTACCCTAAACCGTCCCCGTCCCCTACCCCTAACCCTTACGCGAACCCTAACCATAACACTTCCCCGAAGCCTGACCCTCATCCGTCCCCTAATTCTAACCCGTACACTAACACTAACACGCGCCCTCACACGCAAGCTCACTCTAAAGCGTTGTCGTACGGTCACCTGGACCCTAAACCGTCCCCATCCCCTAACCCTAACCGTAGCCTGAACCCTAACACTAACCCTTCCCCGAAGTCTGACCCTAACATGTCCCCTAATCCTAACCCGGATGCTAACACTAACCCGCGCTCTCACATGCACGCTCCCCCTAAAGCGTTGTGGTACCCTCACCTGGACCCTAAACCGTCCCCGTCCCCTAACCCTAACCCTAGCCCGAACCCTAAACCCAACCCTTCCCATAAGGCTGACCCTCACCCTTCCTTTAATCGTAACCCGTACACTAACACTAACCCGCGCCCTCACCCACATGCTCTCTCTAAAGCGTTGTTGTACCCTCACCTGGACCCTAAACCGTCCCTGTCCCCTAACCCTAACCCTAGCCCGAACCCGAACCCTAACCCTTCCACGAAGCCTGACCCTCACCCGTCCCCTAATCTTCACCCGTACGTTAACATAACCCACGCCCTCACACGCACGCTCACCCTAAAGCGTTGTCGTACCCTCACCTGGACCCTAAACCGTCCCCGTCCCCTAACCCTAACCCTAGCCCGAACCCTAACCCCAACCCTTCCCCGAAGCCTGAACATCACCCGTCCCCTAATCCTAACCTGGACGCTAACACTAACCCGTGCCCTCACACGCACGCTCCCCATAAAGCGTTGTCGTACCCTCACCTGGACCCTAAACCATCCCCGTTCCCTAACCCTAACCCTAGCCCTAACCCTAACCCTAACACTTCCCCGAAGCCTGAACCTCAACCGTCCCCTAATCCTAACCCGTACGCTATCACTAACCCGCGCCCTCACACACATGCTCCCCCTAAAGTGTTGTCGTACCCTCACCTGGACGCTAAACCGTCCCCATCCCCTAACCCTAAGCCTAGCCCGAACCATAACCCTAACACTTCCCCGAAGCCTGACACTCACCTGTCCCCTAATCCTAACCCGTACGCTATCACTAACCCGCGCCCTCACACGCACGCTCCCCCTAAAGCGTTGTAGTACCCTCACCTGAACCCTAAACCGTCCCCATCCCCTAACCCTAACCCTAGCCCGAACCCTAAACCTAACCCATCCCCTAAGACTGACCCTCATCCTTCCCTTAATCCTAACCCGTTCGCTAACACTAACCCGCGCCCTCACACCCACGCTCCCCCTAAAGCGTTGTCGTACCCTCACCTGTACTCTAAACCGTCCCCATCCCCTAACCCTAAGCCTAGCCCGAACCCTAACCCTAACACTTCCCCGAAACCTGACACTCACCCGCCCCCTAATCTTAAACCGTACGCTAACACTAACCTGCGCCCTCACACGCACGCTCCCCCTAAACCGTTGTCGTACCCTCACCTGGACCCGAAACCGTCCCCGTCCCCTAAACCTAACCCTAGCCCTAACCCTAACCTTAAACCTTCCCCGCAGCCTGACCCTCACCCGTCCCCTAATCCTAACCCGTACGCTAACACTAACCCACGCCCTCACACGCACGATCCTCCTAAAGCGTTGTCGTACCCTCACCTGGACCCTAAACCGTGCCCGTCCCCTAACCCTAAACCTAGCCCGAACTGTAACCCTAACCCTTCCCCGAAGCCTGACCGTCACCCATCCCCTAAACCTAACACGGATGCTAACACTAACCCTCGCCCTAATATGCACGTTCCCCCTAAGCGTTGTCGTACCCTCACCTGGACCCTTAACCGTCCCGTCCCCTAACCCTAACTCTTCCCCGAAGCCTGACCCTCACCCGTCCCCTAATCCTAACCCGGACGCTAACACTAACCCGCGCCCTCACACGCACGCTCCCCCTAAAGCTTTGTCGTACCCTCACCTGGACCCTAAACCGTCCCCGTCACCTAACCCTAACCCTAGCCCGAACCCTAACCCTAACCCTTCCCCGAAGCCTGACCATCACACGTCCCCTAATCCTAACCCGGACGCTAACACTAACCCGCGCTGTCACATGCACGCTCCCACTAAAGCGTTGTCGTACCCTCACCTGAACCCTAAACCGTCCCCATCCCCTAACCCTAACCCTAGCCCGAACCCTAACCCTAACCCTTCCCCGAAGCCTGACACTCACCCGTCCCCTAATCCTAACCCGTACGCTAACACTAACCTGTGCCCTCACACGCACGCTCCCGCTAAAGCATTGTCGTACCCTCACCTGGACCCTAAACCGTCCCCGTCCCCTAACACTAATCCTAGCCCGAACCCTCACCCTAACCCTTCCCCGAAGCCTGACCTTCACCCGTCCCCTAATCCTAACCCGTACGCTATCACTAACCCGCGCCCTCACACGCACGCTCCCCTTAAAGCGTTGTGGTACCCTCACCTGGACCCTAAACCATCCCCGTTCCCTTACCCTAACCCTAGCCCTAACCCTAACCCTAACACTTCCCCGAAGCCTGACCCTCACCCGTCCCCTAATCCTAACCCGTACGCTAACACTAACCCGTGCCCTCACACGTACGCTCCCCCAAAAGCGTTGTCATACCCTTCCCTGGACCGTAAACCGTCCCCATCCCCTAACCCTAACCCTACCCCGAACCCTAACCCTAACCCTTCCCCGAAGCCTGACCCTCACCCATCCCCTAATCCTAACCCGTACGCTAACACTAACCCGCGCCCTCACACGTACGATCCCCTTAAGGCGTTGTCGTAACCTCACCTGGACCCTAAACCGTCCCCGTCCCCTAACCCTAACCCTAGCCCGAACCCTAACCGTAACACTTCCCCGAAGCCTGACCCTCACCCGTCACATAATCCTAACCCGTACGTTAACGCTAACCCGCGCCCTGACGCGTACGCTCCCCCTAAAGCGTTGTCGTACCCTCCCGTGCACCCTAAACCGTCCCCGTCCCCTAACCCTAACCCTAGCCCGAACCCTAACCCTAACCCTTCCCCGAAGCCTGACCCTCAACCGTTCCCTAATCCTAAACCGTACGCTAACACTAACCCGCGCCCTGACACGTACGCTCCCCCTAAAGCGTTGTCGTACCCTCCCCTCGACCCTAAACCGTCCCCGTACCCTAACCCTAACCCTAGCCCGAACCCTAACCCTAACCCTTCCCCGAAGCCTGACCCTCACCCGTCCACTAATCCTAACCCGTACGCTAACACTAACCCGCGCCCTCACACGTACGCTCCCCCTAAAGCGTTGCTGTACCCTCCCCTGGACCCTAAACCGTCCCCGTTCCCTAACGCTAACCCTACCCTGAACCCTAACCCTAAAACTTCCCCGAAGCCTGACCCTCACCCGTCCCCTAATCCTAACCCGTACGCTAACATTAACCCGCACCCTCATGCGTACGCTCCCCCTAAAGTGTTGTCGTACCCTCCCCTGGACTCTAAACCGTCCCCGTCCCCTAACCCTAACCCTAGCCTGAACCCTAACCCTAACCCTTCTCCGAAGCCTGACCCTCACCCATCCCCTAATCCTAACCCGTACACTAACACTAACCCGCGCCCTCACGCGTACGCTCCCCCTAATGCATTGTCGTACCCTCCCCTGGACCCTAAACCGTCCCCGTTCCCTAACCCTAAACCTAGCCTGAACCCTAACCCTAAACCTTCCCCGAAGCCTGACCCTCACCCGTCCCCTAATCCTAACCCGTACGCTAACACTAACCCGTGCCCTCACACGTACGCTCCCCCAAAAGCGTTGTCATACCCTTCCCTGGACCGTAAACCGTCACCATCCCCTAACCCTAACCCTACCCCGAACCCTAACCCTAACCCTTCCCCGAATCCTGACCCTCACCCGTCCCCTAATCCTAACCCGTACGCTAACACTAACCCGCGCCCTGACGCGTACGCTCCCCCTAAAGCATTGTCGTACCCTCCCCTGGACCCTAAACCGTCCCCGTACCCTAACCCTAACCCTAGCCCGAACCCTAACCCTAACCCTTCCCCGAAGCCTGACCCTCACCCGTCCCCTAATCGTAACCCGTACGCTAACACTAACCCGCGCCCTCACACGTACGTTCCCCCTAAAGCGTTGCCGTTCAATCCCCTGGACCCTAAACCTTCCCCGTTCCCTAACCCTAACCCTAGCCTGAACCCTAACCCTAAACATTCCCCGCAGCCTGACCCTCACCCGTCCCCTAATCCTAACCCGTACGCTAACACTAACCCTGGCCTCACACGTACGCTCCCCCAAAAGCGTTGTCATACCCTTCCCTGGATCGTAAACCGTCCCCGTCCCCTAACCCTAACCCTAGCCCGAACCCTAACCCTAACCCTTCCCCGAAGCCTGACCCTCACCCGTCCCATAATCCTAACCCGTACGCTAACACTAACCCGCGCCCTCACGCGTACGCTCCCCCTAAAGCTTTGTCGTACCCTCCCCTGGACTCTAAACCGTCCCCGTCCCCTATCCCTAACCCTAGACCGAATCCTAACCCTAACCCTTCCCCGAAGCCAGACCCTCACCCATCCCCTAATCCTAACCCGTACACTAACACTAACCCGCGCCCTCACTCGTACGCTCCCCCTAATGCGTTGTCGTACCCTCCCCTGGACCCTAAACCGTCCCCGTCCCCTAACCCTAACCCTAGCCCGAACCCTAACCCTAACCCTTCCCCGAAGCCTGACCCTCACCCGTCCCCTAATCCTAACCCGTACGCTAACACTAACCCGCGCCCTGATGCGTACGCTCCCCCTAAAGCGTTGTCGTACCCTCCCCTGGACCCTAAACCGTCCCCGTCCCCTAACCCTAACCCTAGCCCGGACCCTAACCATAACCCTTCCCCGAATCCTGACCCTCACCCGTCCCCATATCCTAACCCGTACGCTAACACTAACCCGCGCCCTGACGCGTACGCTCCCCCTAAAGCGTTGTCGTACCCTCCCCTGGACCCTAAATCGTCCCCGTCCCCTAACCCTAACCCTAGCCCGAACCCTAACCCTAACCCTTCCCCGAAGCCTGACCTTCACCCGTCCCCTAATCCTAACCCGTACGCTAACCCTAACCCGCGCCCTCACACGTACGCTCCCCCTAAAGCGTTGTCGTACCCTCCCTGGCACCCTAAACCGTCGCCGTCCCCTAACCCTAACCCTAGCCCGAACCCTAACCCTAACCCTTCCCCGAAGCCTGACCCTCAACCGTCCCCTAATCCTAACCCGTATGCTAACACTAATCCGCGCCCTCATACGTACGCTCCCCCTAAAGCGTTGTCGTACCCTCCCCTGGACCCGAAACCGTCCCCGTCCCCTAACCCTAACTCTAGCCCGAACCCTAACCCTAACACTTCCCCGAATCCTGACCCTCACCCGTCCCCTAATCCTAACCCGTACGCTAACACTAAACCGCGCCCTCACGCGTACGCTCCCCCTAAAGCGTTGTGGTACCCTCCCCTGGACCCTAAACCGTCCCCGTCCCCTAACCCTAACCCTAGCCCGAACCCTAACCATAAACCTTCCCCGAAGCCTGACCCTCACCCGTTCCCTAATCCTAACCCGTACGCTAACACTAACCCGCGCCCTCACGCGTACGCTCCCCCTAAAGCGTTGTCGTACCCTCCCATGGACTCTAAACCGTCCCCGTCCGCTAACCCTAACCCTAGCCCGAACCCTAGCCTTAACACTTCCCCGAAGCCTGACCCTCACCCATCCCCTAATCCTAACCCGTACGCTAACACTAACACGCGCCCTGACGCGTACGCTCCCCCTAAAGCGTTGTCGTACCCTCCCGTGCACCCTAACCCGTCCCCGTCCCCTAACACTAACCCTAGCCCGAACCCTAAACGTAACCCTTCCCCGAAGCCTGACCCTCAACCGTTCCCTAATCCTAACCCGTACGCTAACACTAACGCGCGCCCTGACACGTACGCTCCCCCTAAAGCGTTGTCGTACCCTCCCCTCGACCCTAAACCGTCCCCGTACCCTAACCCTAACCCTAGCCCGAACCCTAACCCTAACCCTTCCCCGAAGCCTGACCCTCACCCGTACCCTAATCCTAACCCGTACGCTAACACTAACCCGCGCCCTCACACGTACGCTCCCCCTAAAGCATTGTCGTACCCTCCCCTGGACCCTAAACCGTCCCCGTACCCTAACCCTAACCCTAGCCCGAACCCTAACCCTAACCCTTCCCCGAAGCCTGACCCTCACCCGTCCCCTAATCGTAACCCGTACGCTAACACTAACCCGCGCCCTCACACGTACGTTCCCCCTAAAGCGTTGCCGTACAATCCCCTGGACCCTAAACCTTCCCCGTTCCCTAACCCTAACCCTAGCCTGAACCCTAACCCTAAACATTCCCCGCAGCCTGACCCTCACCCGTCCCCTAATCCTAACCCGTACGCTAACACTAACCCTGGCCTCACACGTACGCTCCCCCAAAAGCGTTGTCATACCCTTCCCTGGATCGTAAACCGTCCCCGTCCCCTAACCCTAACCCTAGCCCGAACCCTAACCCTAACCCTTCCCCGAAGCCTGACCCTCACCCGTCCCATAATCCTAACCCGTACGCTAACACTAACCCGCGCCCTCACGCGTACGCTCCCCCTAAAGCTTTGTCGTACCCTCCCCTGGACTCTAAACCGTCCCCGTCCCCTATCCCTAACCCTAGACCGAATCCTAACCCTAACCCTTCCCCGAAGCCAGACCCTCACCCATCCCCTAATCCTAACCCGTACACTAACACTAACCCGCGCCCTCACTCGTACGCTCCCCCTAATGCGTTGTCGTACCCTCCCCTGGACCCTAAACCGTCCCCGTCCCCTAACCCTAACCCTAGCCCGAACCCTAACCCTAACCCTTCCCCGAAGCCTGACCCTCACCCGTCCCCTAATCCTAACCCGTACGCTAACACTAACCCGCGCCCTGATGCGTACGCTCCCCCTAAAGCGTTGTCGTACCCTCCCCTGGACCCTAAACCGTCCCCGTCCCCTAACCCTAACCCTAGCCCGGACCCTAACCATAACCCTTCCCCGAATCCTGACCCTCACCCGTCCCCATATCCTAACCCGTACGCTAACACTAACCCGCGCCCTGACGCGTACGCTCCCCCTAAAGCGTTGTCGTACCCTCCCCTGGACCCTAAATCGTCCCCGTCCCCTAACCCTAACCCTAGCCCGAACCCTAACCCTAACCCTTCCCCGAAGCCTGACCTTCACCCGTCCCCTAATCCTAACCCGTACGCTAACCCTAACCCGCGCCCTCACACGTACGCTCCCCCTAAAGCGTTGTCGTACCCTCCCTGGCACCCTAAACCGTCGCCGTCCCCTAACCCTAACCCTAGCCCGAACCCTAACCCTAACCCTTCCCCGAAGCCTGACCCTCAACCGTCCCCTAATCCTAACCCGTATGCTAACACTAATCCGCGCCCTCATACGTACGCTCCCCCTAAAGCGTTGTCGTACCCTCCCCTGGACCCGAAACCGTCCCCGTCCCCTAACCCTAACTCTAGCCCGAACCCTAACCCTAACACTTCCCCGAATCCTGACCCTCACCCGTCCCCTAATCCTAACCCGTACGCTAACACTAAACCGCGCCCTCACGCGTACGCTCCCCCTAAAGCGTTGTGGTACCCTCCCCTGGACCCTAAACCGTCCCCGTCCCCTAACCCTAACCCTAGCCCGAACCCTAACCATAAACCTTCCCCGAAGCCTGACCCTCACCCGTTCCCTAATCCTAACCCGTACGCTAACACTAACCCGCGCCCTCACGCGTACGCTCCCCCTAAAGCGTTGTCGTACCCTCCCATGGACTCTAAACCGTCCCCGTCCGCTAACCCTAACCCTAGCCCGAACCCTAGCCTTAACACTTCCCCGAAGCCTGACCCTCACCCATCCCCTAATCCTAACCCGTACGCTAACACTAACACGCGCCCTGACGCGTACGCTCCCCCTAAAGCGTTGTCGTACCCTCCCGTGCACCCTAACCCGTCCCCGTCCCCTAACACTAACCCTAGCCCGAACCCTAAACGTAACCCTTCCCCGAAGCCTGACCCTCAACCGTTCCCTAATCCTAACCCGTACGCTAACACTAACGCGCGCCCTGACACGTACGCTCCCCCTAAAGCGTTGTCGTACCCTCCCCTCGACCCTAAACCGTCCCCGTACCCTAACCCTAACCCTAGCCCGAACCCTAACCCTAACCCTTCCCCGAAGCCTGACCCTCACCCGTACCCTAATCCTAACCCGTACGCTAACACTAACCCGCGCCCTCACACGTACGCTCCCCCTAAAGCATTGCTGTACCCTCCCCTGGACCCTAAACCGTCCCCGTCCCCTAACCCTAACCCTAGCCCGAACCCTAACCCTAACACTTCCCCGAAGCCTGACACTCACCCGTCCCATAATCGTCACTCGTACGCTAACACTAACCCGCGCCCTCACACGTACGCTCCCCCTAAAGCATTGCTGTACCCTCCCCTGGACCCGAAACCGTCCCCGTCCCCTAACCCTAACTCTAGCCCGAACCCTAACCCTAACACTTCCCCGAATCCTGACCCTCACCCGTCCCCTAATCCTAACCCGTACGCTAACACTAACCCGCGCCCTCACGCGTACGCTCCCCCTAAAGCGTTGTGGTACCCTCCCCTGGACCCTAAACCGTCCCCGTCCCCTAACCCTAACCCTAGCCCGAACCCTAACCATAAACCTTCCCCGAAGCCTGACCCTCACCCGTTCCCTAATCCTAACCCGTACGCTAACACTAACCCGCGCCCTCACGCGTACGCTCCCCCTAAAGCGTTGTCGTACCCTCCCATGGACTCTAAACCGTCCCCGTCCGCTAACCCTAACCCTAGCCCGAACCCTAGCCTTAACACTTCCCCGAAGCCTGACCCTCACCCATCCCCTAATCCTAACCCGTACACTAACACTAACCCGCCCCCTCATGCGTACGCTCCCCCTAATGCGTTGTCGTACCCTCCCGTGGACCCTAACCCGTCCCCGTCCCCTAACACTAACCCTAGCCCGAACCCTAACCGTAACCCTTCCCCGAAGCCTGACCCTCAACCGTTCCCTAATCCTAACCCGTACGCTAACACTAACCCGCGCCCTGACACGTACGCTCCCCCTAAAGCGTTGTCGTACCCTCCCCTCGACCCTAAACCGTCCCCGTACCCTAACCCTAACCCTAGCCCGAACCCTAACCCTAACCCTTCCCCGAAGCCTGACCCTCACCCGTACCCTAATCCTAACCCGTACGCTAACACTAACCCGCGCCCTCACACGTACGCTCCCCCTAAAGCATTGCTGTACCCTCCCCTGGACCCTAAACCGTCCCCGTCCCCTAACCCTAACCCTAGCCCGAACCCTAACCCTAACACTTCCCCGAAGCCTGACACTCACCCGTCCCATAATCGTCACTCGTACGCTAACACTAACCCGCGCCCTCACACGTACGCTCCCCCTAAAGCGTTGTCGTACCCTCCCCTGGACGCTACACCGTGTCCGTCCCCTAACCCTAACCCTAGCCCGAACCATAACCCTAACCCTTCCCCGAAGCCTGACCCTCACCCGTCCCCTAATCCTAAAACGTACGCTAACACTAACCTGCGCCCTCACGCGTACGCTCCCCCTAAAGCGTTGCCGTACCCTCCCCTGGACCCTAAACCGTCCCCATCGCCTAACCCTAACCCTAGCCTGAACCCTAACCCTAACCCTTCCCCGAAGCCTGACCCTCACCCGTCCCTTAATCCTAACCCGTACGTTAACAGTAACCCGCGCCCTCACACGTACGCTCCCCCTAAAGCATTTTGGTACCCTCCCCTGGACCCTAAACCGTCCCCGTCCCCTAACCCTAACCCTAGCCCGAACCCTAACCCTAACACTTCCCCGAAGCCTGACCCTCACCCGTCCCCTAATCCTAACCCGTACGCTAACACTAACCCGCGCCCTCACACGTACGCTCCCCCTAAAGCGTTGCCGTACCCTCCCCTAGACCCTAAACCGTCCCCGTTCCCTAACCCTAACCCTAGCCTGAACCCTAAACCTAAACCTTCCCCGAAGCCTGACCCTCACCCGTTCCCTAATCCTAACCCGTACGCTAACACTAACCTGCGCCCTCACGCGTACGCTCCCCCTAAAGCGTTGTCGTACCCTCCCCTGGACCCTAAACCGTCCCCGTCCCCTAATCCTAACCCTAGCCCTAACCCTAACCATAACCCTTCCCCGAAGCCTGACCCTTAGCCGTCCCCTATTCCTAACCCGTACGCTAACACTAACCCATGCCCTCACACGTACGCTCCCCCTAAAGAGTTGTCGTACCCTCCTCTGGACCCTAAACCGTCCCCGTCCCCTAACCCTAACCCTAGCCCGAACCGTAACCCTAACCCTTCCCCGAAGCCTGACCCTCACCCGTCCCCTAATCCTAACCCGTACGCTAACACTAACCCGCACCCTCACACGTATGCTCCCCCTAAAGCGTTGCCGTACCCTCCCCTGGACCCTAAACCGTCCCCGTTCCCTAACCCTAAACCTAGCCTGAACCCTAACCCTAAACCTTCCCCGAAGCCTGACCCTCACCCGTCCCCTAAACCTAACCCATACGCTAACACTAACCCGTGCCCTCACACGTACGCTCCCCCAAAAGCGTTGTCATACCCTTCCCTGGACCGTAAACCGTCACCATCCCCTAACCCTAACCCTACCCCGAACCCTAACCCTAACCCTTCCCCGAAGCCTGACCCTCACCCGTCCCCTAATCCTAACCCGTACGCTAACACTAACCCGCGCCCTCACACGTACGATCCCCTTAAAGCGTTGTCGTAACCTCACCTGGACCCTAAACCGTCCCCGTCCCCTAACCCTAACCCTAGCCCGGACCCTAACCATAACACTTCCCCGAATCCTGACCCTCACCCGTCCCCTTATCCTAACCCGTACGCTAACACTAACCTGCGCCCTGACGCGTACGCTCCCCCTAAAGCGTTGTCGTACCCTCCCCTGGACACTAAACGTCCCCGTCCCTAAACCCTAACCCTAGCCCGAACCCTAACCCTAACCCTTCCCCGAAGCCTGACCTTCACCCGTCCCCTAATCCTAACCCGTACGCTAACACTAACCCGCGCCCTCACAGGTACGCTCCCCCTAAACCGTTGTCGTACCCTCCCGGGCACCCTAAACCGTCGCCGTCCCCTAACCCTAACCCTAGCCCGAACCCTAACCCTAACCCTTCCCCGAAGCCTGACCCTCAACCGTCCCCTAATCCTAACCCGTATGCTAACACTAATCCGCGCCCTCATACGTACGCTCCCCCTAAAGCGTTGTCGTACCCTCCCCTGGACCCGAAACCGTCCCCGTCCCCTAACCCTAACCCTAGCCCGAACCCTAACCCTAACCCTTCCCCGAAGCCTGACCCTCACTCGTCCCCTAATCCTAACCCGTACGCTAACACTAACCCGCGCCCTCACGCGTACGCTCCCCCTAAAGTGTTGTCGTACCCTCCCCTGGACTCTAAACCGTCCCCGTCCCCTAAACCTAATCCTAGCCCGAACCCTAAGCCTAACCCTTCCCCGAAGCCTGACCCTCACCCGTCCCCTAATCCTAACACGTACGCTAACACTAACCTGCGCCCTCACGCGTACGCTCCCCCTAAAGCGTTGTCGTACCCTCCCCTGGACCCTAAACCGTCCCCGTCCCCTAATCCTAACCCTAGCCCTAACCCTAACCATAACACTTCCCCGAAGCCTGACCCTCACCCGTCCCCTAATCCTAACCCGTACGCTAACACTAACCCATGCCCTCACGCGTACGCTCCCCCTAAAGAGTTGTCGTACCCTCCTCTGGACCCTAAACCGTCCCCGTCCCCTAACCCTAACCCTAGCCCGAACCCTAACCCTAACCCTTCCCCGAATCCTGACCCTCACCCGTCCCCTAATCCTAAACCGTACGCTAACACTAACCCGCGCCCTGACGCGTACGCTCCCCCTAAAGCGTTGTCGTACCCTCCCCTGGACCCTAAACCGTCCCCGTCCCCTAACCCTAACCCTAGCCCGAACCCTAACCCTAACCCTTCCCCGAAGCCTGACCCTCACCCGTCCCCTAATCCTAACCCGTACGCTAACACTAACCCGCGCCCTCACACGTACGTTCCCCCTAAAGCGTTGCCGTACCCTCCCCTGGACCCTAAACCTTCCCCGTTCCCTAACCCTAACCCTAGCCTGAACCCTAACCCTAAACATTCCCCGCAGCCTGACCCTCACCCGTCCCCTAATCCTAACCCGTACGCTAACACTAACCCGCGCCCTCACACGTACGCTCCCCCAAAAGCGTTGTCATACCCTTCCCTGGATCGTAAACCGTCCCCGTCCCCTAACCCTAACCCTAGCCCGAACCCTAACCCTAACCCTTCCCCGAAGCCTGACCCTCACCCGTCCCCTAATCCTAACCCGTACGCTAACACTAACCCGCGCCCTCACGCGTACGCTCCCCCTAAAGCTTTGTCGTACCCTCCCCTGGACTCTAAACCGTCCCCGTCCCCTATCCCAAACCCTAGACCGAATCCTAACCCTAACCCTTCCCCGAAGCCAGACCCTCACCCATCCCCTAATCCTAACCCGTACACTAACACTAACCCGCGCCCTCACTCGTACGCTCCCCCTAATGCGTTGTCGTACACTCCCCTGGACCCTAAACCGTCCCCGTCCCCTAACCCTAACCCTAGCCCGAACCCTAACCCTAACCCTTCCCCGAAGCCTGACCCTCACCCGTCCCCTAATCCTAACCCGTACGCTAACACTAACCCGCGCCCTGATGCGTACGCTCCCCCTAAAGCGTTGTCGTACCCTCCCCTGGACCCTAAACCGTCCCCGTCCCCTAACCCTAACCCTAGCCCGGACCCTAACCATAACCCTTCCCCGAATCCTGACCCTCACCCGTCCCCATATCCTAACCCGTACGCTAACACTAACCCGCGCCCTGACGCGTACGCTCCCCCTAAATCGTTGTCGTACCCTCCCCTGGACCCTAAACCGTCCCCGACCCCTAACCGTAACCCTAGCCCGAACCCTAACCCTAACCCTTCCCCGAAGCCAGACCTTCACCCGTCCCCTAATCCTAACCCGTACGCTAACACTAACCCGCGCCCTCACACGTACGCTCCCCCTAAAGCGTTGTCGTACCCTCCCTGGCACCCTAAACCGTCGCCGTCCCCTAACCCTAACCCTAGCCCGAACCCTAACCCTAACCCTTCCCCGAAGCCTGACCCTCAACCGTCCCCTAATCCTAACCCGTATGCTAACACTAATCCGCGCCCTCATACGTACGCTCCCCCTAAAGCGTTGTCGTACCCTCCCCTGGACCCGAAACCGTCCCCGTCCCCTAACCCTAACTCTAGCCCGAACCCTAACCCTAACACTTCCCCGAATCCTGACCCTCACCCGTCCCCTAATCCTAACCCGTACGCTAACACTAACCCGCGCCCTCACGCGTACGCTCCCCCTAAAGCGTTGTGGTACCCTCCCCTGGACCCTAAACCGTCCCCGTCCCCTAACCCTAACCCTAGCCCGAACCCTAACCATAACCCTTCCCCGAAGCCTGACCCTCACCCGTTCCCTAATCCTAACCCGTACGCTAACACTAACCCGCGCCCTCACGCGTACGCTCCCCCTAAAGCGTTGTCGTACCCTCCCATGGACTCTAAACCGTCCCCGTCCGCTAACCCTAACCCTAGCCCGAACCCTAGCGTTAACCCTTCCCCGAAGCCTGACCCTCACCCGTCCCCTAATCCTAACCCGTACGCTAACACTAACCCGCGCCCTGACGCGTACGCTCCCCCTAAAGCGTTGTCGTACCCTCCCGTGCACCCTAAACCGTCCCCGTCCCCTAACCCTAACCCTAGCCCGAACCCCAAACGTAACCCTTCCCCGAAGCCTGACCCTCAACCGTTCCCTAATCCTAACCCGTACGCTAACACTAACCCGCGCCCTGACACGTACGCTCCCCCTAAAGCGTTGTCGTACCCTCCCCTCGACCCTAAACCGTCCCCGTACCCTAACCCTAACCCTAGCCCGAACCCTAACCCTAACCCTTCCCCGAAGCCTGACCCTCACCCGTCCCCTAATCCTAACCCGTACGCTAACACTAACCCGCGCCCTCACACGTACGCTCCCCCTAAAGCATTGCTGTACCCTCCCCTGGACCCTAAACCGTCCCCGTCCCCTAACCCTAACCCTAGCCCGAACCCTAACCCTAACACTTCCCCGAAGCCTGACACTCACCCGTCCCATAATCGTCACTCGTACGCTAACACTAACCCGCGCCCTCACACGTACGCTCCCCCTAAAGCGTTGTCGTACCCTCCCCTGGACGGTACACCGTGTCCGTCCCCAAACCCTAACCCTAGCCCGAACCAAAACCCTAACCCTTCCCCGAAGCCTGACCCTCACCCGTCCCCTAATCCTAAAACGTACGCTAACACTAACCTGCGCCCTCACGCGTACGCTCCCCCTAAAGCGTTGCCGTACCCTCCCCTGGACCCTAAACCGTCCCCATTGCCTAACCCTAACCCTAGCCTGAACCCTAACCCTAACCCTTCCCCGAAGCCTGACCCTCACCCGTCCCTTAATCCTAACCCGTACGCTAACAGTAACCCGCGCCCTCACACGTACGCTCCCCCTAAAGCATTTTGGTACCCTCCCCTGGACCCTAAACCGTCCCCGTCCCCTAACCCTAACCCTAGCCCGAACCCTAACCCTAACCCTTCCCCGAAGCCTGACCCTCACCCGTCCCCTAATCCTAACCCGTACGCTAACATTAACCCACGCCCTCACGCGTACGCTCCCCCTAAAGTGTTGTCGTACCCTCCCCTGGACTCTAAACTGTCCCCGTCCCCTAACCCTAACCCTAGCCCGAACCCTAACCCTAACCCTTCCCCGAAGCCTGACCCTCACCCATCCCCTAGTCCTAACCCGTACACTAACACTAACCCGCGCCCTCACGCGTACGCTCCCCCTAATGCGTTGTCGTACCCTCCCCTGGACCCTAAACCGTCCCCGTCCCCAAACCCTAACCCTAGCCCGAACCCTAACCCTAACCCTTCCCCGAAGCCTGACCCTCACCCGTCCCCTAATCCTAACCCGTACGCTAACACTAACCCGCGCCCTCACACGTACTCTCCCCCTAAAGCGTTGCCGTACCCTCCCCTGGACCCTAAACCGTCCCCGTTCCCTAACCCTAACCCTAGCCTGAACCCTAAACCTAAACCTTCCCCGAAGCCTGACCCTCACCCGTCCCCTAATCCTAACCCGTACGCTAACACTAACCTGCGCCCTCACGCGTACGCTCCCCCTAAAGCGTTGTCGTACCCTCCCCTGGACCCTAAACCGTCCCCGTCCCCTAATCCTAACCCTAGCCCTAACCCTAACCATAACCCTTCCCCGAAGCCTGACCCTCAGCCGTCCCCTAATCCTAACCCGTACGCTAACAATAACCCATGCCCTCACGCGTACGCTCCCCCTAAAGAGTTGTCGTACCCTCCTCTGGACCCTAAACCGTCCCCGTCCCCTAACCCTAACCCTAGCCCGAACCGTAACCCTAACCCTTCCCCGAAGCCTGACCCTCACGCGTCCCTTAATCCTAACCCGTACGCTAACACTAACCCACGCCCTCACGCGTACGCTCCCCCTAAAGCATTGTGGTACCCTCCCCTGGACCCTAAGCCGTCCCCGTCCCCTAACCCTAACCCTAGCCCGAACCCTAACCCTAACCCTTCCCCGAAGCCTGACCCTCACTCGTCCCCTAATCCTAACCCGTACGCTAACACTAACCCGCGCCCTCACGCGTACGCTCCCCCTAAAGTGTTGTCGTACCCTCCCCTGGACTCTAAACCGTCCCCGTCCCCTAAACCTAATCCTAGCCCGAACCCTAACCCTAACCCTTCCCCGAAGCCTGACCCTCACCCGTCCCCTAATCCTAACACGTACGCTAACACTAACCTGCGCCCTCACGCGTACGCTCCCCCTAAAGCGTTTTCGTACCCTCCCCTGGACCCTAAACCGTCCCCGTCCCCTAATCCTAACCCTAGCCCTAACCCTAACCATAACCCTTCCCCGAAGCCTGACCCTCACCCGTCCCCTAATCCTAACCCGTACGCTAACACTAACCCATGCCCTCACGCGTACGCTCCCCCTAAAGAGTTGTCGTACCCTCCTCTGCACCCTAAACCGTCCCCGTCCCCTAACCCTAACCCTACCGCGAACCGTAACCCTAACCCTTCCCCGAAGCCTGACCCTCACTCGTCCCTTAATCCTAACCCGTACGCTAACACTAACCCGCGCCCTCACGCGTACGCTCCCCCTAAAGCATTGTGGTACCCTCCCCTGGACCCTAAACCGTCCCCATTCCCTAACCCTAACCCTAGCCCGAACCCTAACCCTAACCCTTCCCCGAATCCTGACCCTCACCCGTCCCCTAATCCTAACCCGTACGCTAACACTAACCCGCGCCCTGACGCGTACGCTCCCCCTAACGCGTTGTCGTACCCTCCCCTGGACCCTAAACCGTCCCCGTCCCCTAACCCTAACCCTAGCCCGAACTATAACCCTAACCCTTCCCCGAAGCCTGACCCTCACCCGTCCCCTAATACTAACCCGTACGCTAACACTAACCCGCGCCCTCACAAGTACGTTCCCCCTAAAGCGTTGCCGTACCCTCCCCTGGACCCTAAACCGTCCCCGTTCCCTAACCCTAACCCTAGCCTGAACCCTAACCCTAAACATTCCCCGAAGCCTGACCCTCACCCGACCCCTAATCCTAACCCGTACGCTAACACTAACCCCTGCCCTCACACGTACGCTCCCCCAAAAGCGTTGTCATACCCTTCCATGGATCGTAAACCGTCCCCGTCCCCTAACCCTAACCCTAGCCCGAACCCTAACCCTAACACTTCCCCGAAGCCTGACCCTCACCCGTCCCCTAATCCTAACCCGTACGCTAACACTAACCCGCGCCCTCACGCGTACGCTCCCCCTAAAGCTTTGTCGTACCCTCCCCTGGACTCTAAACCGTCCCCGTCCCCTATCCCTAAGCCTAGACCGAATACTAACCCTAACCCTTCCCCGAAGCCAGACCCTCACCCATCCCCTAATCCTAACCCGTACACTAACACTAACCCGCGCCCTCACTCGTACGCTCCCCCTAATGCGTTGTCGTACCCTCCCCTGGACCCTAAACCGTCCCCATCCCCTAACCCGAACCCTAGCCCGAACCCTAACCCTAACCCTTCCCCAAAGCCTGACCCTCACCCGTCCCCTAATCCTAACCCGTACGCTAACACTAACCCGCGCCCTGATGCATACACTCCCCCTAAAGCGTTGTCGTACCCTCCCCTGGACCCTAAACCGTCCCCGTCCCCTAACCCTAACCCTAGCCCGAACCCTAACCCTATCCCTTCCCCGAAGCCTGACCCTCACCCGTCCCCTAATCCTAACCCGTACGCTAACACTAACCCGCGCCCTCACACGTACGCTCCCCCTAAAGCGTTGTCGTACCCTCCCGTGCACCCTAAACCGTCCCCGTCCCCTAACCCTAACCCTAGCCCGAACCCTAACCCTAACCCTTCCCCGAAGCCTGACCCTCAACCGTCCCCTAATCCTAACCCGTACGCTAACACTAATCCGCGCCCTCACACGTACGCTCCCCCTAAAGCGTTGTCGTACCCTCCCTTGGAGCCTAAACCGTCCCCGTCCCCTAACCCTAACCCTAGCCAGAACCCTAACCCTAACCCTTCCCCGAAGCCTGACCCTCACCCGCCCCCTAACCCTAACCCGTACGCTAACACTAACCCGCGCCCTGACACATACGCTCCCCCTAAAGCGTTGCCGTACCCTCCCCTGGACCCTAAACCGTCCCCGTTCCCTACCTAACCCTAACCTGAACCCTAACCCTAAACCTTCCCCGAAGCCTGACCCTCACCTGTCCCCTAATCCTAACCCGTACGCTAACACTAACCCGTGCCCTTACACGTACGCTCCCCCAAAAGCATTGTCATACCCTTCCCTCGACCGTAAACCGTCCCCGTCCCCTAACCCTAACCCTAGCCCGAACCCTAACCCTAACCCTTCCCCAAAGCCTGACCCTCACCCGTCCCCTAATCCTAACCCGTACGCTAACACTAACCCGCGCCCTCACACGTACGCTCCCCCTAAAGCGTTGTCGTACCCTCCCCTGGACCCTAAACCGTCCCTGTCCCCTAACCCTAACCCTAGCCCGAACCCTAACCCTAACCCTTCCCCGAAGCCTGACCCTCAACCGTCCCCTAATAGTCACTCGTACGCTAACACTAACCCGCTCCCTCACAAGTACGCTCCCCCTAAAGCGTTGTCGTACCCTCCCCTGGACCCTTAACCGTGTCCTTCCCCTAACCCTAACCCTAGCCCGTACCCTAACCCTAACCCTTCCCCGAATCCTGACACTCACCCGTCACCTAATCGTCACTCGTACGCTAACACTAACCCACGCCCTCACACGTACGCTCCCCCTAAAGATTTGTCGTACCCTTCCCTGGACCCTAAACCGTCCCCGACCCCTAACCCTAACCCTAGCCCGAACCCTAACCCTAACCCTTCCCCGAAGCCTGACACTCACCCGTCCCCTAATCCTAACCCGTACGCTAACACTAACCCGCGCCCTCACACGTATGCTCCCCCTAAAGCGTTGTCGTACCCTCCCCTGGACCCTAAACCGTCCCCGTCCCCTAACCCAAACCCTAGCCCGAACCCTAACCCTAACCCTTCCCCGAAGCCTGACCCTCACCCGTCCCCTAATCCTAACCCGTACGCTAACACTAACCCGCGCCCTCACACGTACGCTCCCCCTAAAGCGTTGTCGTACCCTCCCCTGGACCCTAAACCGTGTCCGTCCCCTAACCCTAACCCTAGCCCGAACCCTAACCCTAACCCTTCCCCGAAGCCTGACCCTCACCCGTCCCCTAATCCTAACCCGTACGCTAACACTAACCTGCGCCCTCACACATACGCTCCCCCTAAAGCGTTGTCGTACCCTCCCGTGGACCCTAAACCGTCCCCGTCCCCTAACCCTAACCCTAGCCCGAACCCTAACCCTAACCCTTCCCCGAAGCCTGACCCTCACCCGTCCCCTAATCCTAACACGTACGCTAACACTAACCTGCGCCCTCACGCGTACGCTCCCCCTAAAGCGTTGTCGTACCCTCACCTGGACCCTAAACCGTCCCCGTCCCCTAATCCTAACCCTAGCCCTAACCCTAACCATAAACCTTCCCCGAAGCCTGACCCTCACCCGTCCCCTAATAGTCACTCGTACGCTAACACTAACCCGCTCCCTCACAAGTACGCTCCCCCTAAAGCGTTGTCGTACCCTCCCCTGGACCCTTAACCGTGTCCTTCCCCTAACCCTAACCCTAGCCCGTACCCTAACCCTAACCCTTCCCCGAAGCCTGACACTCACCCGTCACCTAATCGTCACTCGTACGCTAACACTAACCCGCGCCCTCACACGTACGCTCCCCCTAAAGCTTTGTCGTACCCTTCCCTGGACCCTAAACCGTCCCCGACCCCTAACCCTAACCCTAGCCCGAACCCTAACCCTAACCCTTCCCCGAAGCCTGACACTCACCCGTCCCCTAATCCTAACCCGTACGCTAACACTAACCCGCGCCCTCACACGTATGCTCCCCCTAAAGCGTTGTCGTACCCTCCCCTGGACCCTAAACCGTCCCCGTCCCCTAACCCAAACCCTAGCCCGAACCCTAACCCTAACCCTTCCCCGAAGCCTGACCCTCACCCGTCCCCTAATCCTAACCCGTACGCTAACACTAACCCGCGCCCTCACACGTACGCTCCCCCTAAAGCATTGTCGTACCCTCCCCTGGACCCTAAACCGTCCCCGTCACCTAACCCTAACCCTAGCCCGAACCCTAATCCTAACCCTTCCCCGAAGCCTGACCCTCACCCGTCCCCTAATCCTAACCCGTACGCTAACACTAACCCGCGCCCTCACTCGTACGCTCCCCCGAAAGCGTTGTCGTACCCTCCCCTGGGCCCTAAACCGTCCCTGTCCCCTAACCCGAATCCTAGCCCGAACCCTAACCCTAACCCTTCCCCGAAGCCTGACCCTCACCCGCACCCTAATCCTAACCCGTACGCTAACACTAACCCGCGCCCTCACACGTACGCTCCCCCTAAAGCGTTGTCGTACCCTCCCCTGGACCCTAAACCGTCCCCGTCCCCTAACCCTAACCCTAGCCCGAACCCTAACCCTAACCCTTCCCCGAAGCCTGTCACTCACCCGTCCCCTAATCCTAACCCGTACGCTAACACTAACCCGCGCCCTCACACGTATGCTCCCCCTAAAGCGTTGTCGTACCCTCCCCTGGACCCTAAACCGTCCCCGTCCCCTAACCCTAACCCTAGCCCGAACCCTAACCCTAACCCTTCCCCGAAGCCTGAACCTCACCCGTCCCCTAATCCTAACCCGTACGCTAACATTAACCCACGCCCTCACGCGTACGCTCCCGCTAAAGTGTTGTCGTACCCTCCCCTGGACTCTAAACTGTCCCCGTCCCCTAACCCTAACCCTAGCCCGAACCCTAACCCTAACCCTTCCCCGAAGCCTGACCCTCACCCATCCCCTAGTCCTAACCCGTACACTAACACTAACCCGCGCCCTCACGCGTACGCTCCCCCTAATGCGTTGTCGTACCCTCCCCTGGACCCTAAACCGTCCCCGTCCCCAAACCCTAACCCTAGCCCGAACCCTAACCCTAACCCTTCCCCGAAGCCTGACCCTCACCCGTCCCCTAATACTAACCCGTACGCTAACACTAACCCATGCCCTCACGCGTACGCTCCCCCTAAAGAGTTGTCGTACCCTCCTCTGGACCCTAAACCGTCCACGTCCCCTAACCCTAACCCTAGCCCGAACCGTAACCCTAACCCTTCCCCGAAGCCTGACCCTCACGCGTCCCTTAATCCTAACCCGTACGCTAACACTAACCCGCGCCCTCACGCGTACGCTCCCCCTAAAGCATTGTGGTACGCTCCCCTGGACCCTAAGCCGTCCCCGTCCCCTAACCCTAACCCTAGCCCGAACCCTAACCCTAACCCTTCCCCGAAGCCTGACCCTCACTCGTCCCCTAATCCTAACCCGTACGCTAACACTAACCCGCGCCCTCACGCGTACGCTCCCCCTAAAGTGTTGTCGTACCCTCCCCTGGACTCTAAACCGTCCCCGTCCCCTAAACCTAATCCTAGCCCGAACCCTAACCCTAACCCTTCCCCGAAGCCTGACCCTCACCCGTCCCCTAATCCTAACACGTACGCTAACACTAACCTGCGCCCTCACGCGTACGCTCCCCCTAAAGCGTTGTCGTACCCTCCCCTGGACCCTAAACCGTCCCCGTCCCCTAATCCTAACCCTAGCCCTAACCCTAACCATAACCCTTCCCCGAAGCCTGACCCTCACCCGTCCCCTAATCCTAACCCGTATGCTAACACTAACCCATGCCCTCACGCGTACGCTCCCCCTAAAGCGTTGTCGTACCCTCCCCTGGACCCTAAACCGTCCCCGTCCCCTAACCCTAACCCTAGCCCGAACCCTAACCCTAACCCTTCCCCGAAGCCTGACCCTCACCCGTCCCCTAATACTAACCCGTACGCTAACACTAACCCGCGCCCTCACAAGTACGTTCCCCCTAAAGCGTTGCCGTACCCTCCCCTGGACCCTAAACCGTCCCCGTTCCCTAACCCTAACCCTAGCCTGAACCCTAACCCTAAACATTCCCCGAAGCCTGACCCTCACCCGTCCCCTAATCCTAACCCGTACGCTAACACTAACCCCTGCCCTCACACGTACGCTCCCCCAAAAGCGTTGTCATACCCTTCCCTGGATCGTAAACCGTCCCCGTCCCCTAACCCTAACCCTAGCCCGAACCCTAACCCTAACACTTCCCCGAAGCCTGACCCTCACCCGTCCCCTAATCCTAACCTGTACGCTAACACTAACCCGCGCCCTCACGCGTACGCTCCCCCTAAAGCTTTGTCGTACCCTCCCCTGGACTCTAAACCGTCCCCGTCCCCTATCCGTAACCCTAGACCGAATACTAACCCTAACCCTTCCCCGAAGCCAGACCCTCACACATCCCCTAATCCTAACCCGTACACTAACACTAAACCGCGCCCTCACTCGTACACTCCCCCTAATGCGTTGTCGTACCCTCCCCTGGACCCTAAACCGTCCCCGTCCCCTAACCCGAACCCTAGCCCGAACCCTAACCCTAACCCTTCCCCAAAGCCTGACCCTCACCCGTCCCCTAATCCTAACCCGTACGCTAACACTAACCCGCGCCCTGATGCATACACTCCCCCTAAAGCGTTGTCGTACCCTCCCCTGGACCCTAAACCGTCCCCGTCCCCTAACCCTAACCCTAGCCCGAACCCTAACCCTATCCCTTCCCCGAAGCCTGACCCTCACCCGTCCCCTAATCCTAACCCGTACGCTAACACTAACCCGCGCCCTCACACGTACGCTCCCCCTAAAGCGTTGTCGTACCCTCCCGTGCACCCTAAACCGTCCCCGTCCCCTAACCCTAACCCTAGCCCGAACCCTAACCCTAACCCTTCCCCGAAGCCTGACCCTCAACCGTCCCCTAATCCTAACCCGTACGCTAACACTAATCCGCGCCCTCACACGTACGCTCCCCCTAAAGCGTTGTCGTACCCTCCCTTGGAGCCTAAACCGTCCCCGTCCCCTAACCCTAACCCTAGCCAGAACCCTAACCCTAACCCTTCCCCGAAGCCTGACCCTCACCCGTCCCCTAACCCTAACCCGTACGCTAACACTAACCCGCGCCCTGACACATACGCTCCCCCTAAAGAGTTGCCGTACCCTCCCCTGGACCCTAAACCGTCCCCGTTCCCTACCTAACCCTAACCTGAACCCTAACCCTAAACCTTCCCCGAAGCCTGACCCTCACCTGTCCCCTAATCCTAACCCGTACGCTAACACTAACCCGTGCCCTTACACGTACGCTCCCCCAAAAGCGTTGTCATACCCTTCCCTCGACCGTAAACCGTCCCCGTCCCCTAACCCTAACCCTAGCCCGAACCCTACCCCTAACCCTTCCCCAAAGCCTGACCCTCACCCGTCCCCTAATCCTAACCCGTACGCTAACACTAACCCGCGCCCTCACACGTACGCTCCCCCTAAAGCGTTGTCGTACCCTCCCCTGGACCCTAAACCGTCCCTGTCCCCTAACCCTAACCCTAGCCCGAACCCTAACCCTAACCCTTCCCCGAAGCCTGACCCTCAACCGTCCCCTAATAGTCACTCGTACGCTAACACTAACCCGCTCCCTCACAAGTACGCTCCCCCTAAAGCGTTGTCGTACCCTCCCCTGGACCCTTAACCGTGTCCTTCCCCTAACCCTAACCCTAGCCCGTACCCTAACCCTAACCCTTCCCCGAAGCCTGACACTCACCCGTCACCTAATCGTCACTCGTACGCTAACACTAACCCGCGCCCTCACACGTACGCTCCCCCTAAAGCTTTGTCGTACCCTTCCCTGGACCCTAAACCGTCCCCGACCCCTAACCCTAACCCTAGCCCGAACCCTAACCCTAACCCTTCCCCGAAGCCTGACACTCACCCGTCCCCTAATCCTAACCCGTACGCTAACACTAACCCGCGCCCTCACACGTATGCTCCCCCTAAAGCGTTGTCGTACCCTCCCCTGGACCCTAAACCGTCCCCGTCCCCTAACCCAAACCCTAGCCCGAACCCTAACCCTAACCCTTCCCCGAAGCCTGACCCTCACCCGTCCCCTAATCCTAACCCGTACGCTAACACTAACCCGCGCCCTCACACGTACGCTCCCCCTAAAGCATTGTCGTACCCTCCCCTGGACCCTAAACCGTCCCCGTCACCTAACCCTAACCCTAGCCCGAACCCTAATCCTAACCCTTCCCCGAAGCCTGACCCTCACCCGTCCCCTAATCCTAACCCGTACGCTAACACTAACCCGCGCCCTCACGCGTACGCTCCACCTAAAGCGTTGTCGTACCCTCCCCTGGACCCTAAACCGTCCCCGTCCCCTAACCCTAACCCTAGCCCGAACCCTAACCCTAACCCTTCCCCGAAGCCTGACCCTCACCTGTCCCATAATCCTAACCTGTACGCTAACACTAATCCACGCCCTCACACGTACGCTCCCCCTAAAGCGTTGTCGTACCCTCCCCTGGACCCTAAACCGTCCCCGTCCCCTAACCCTAACCCTAGCCCGAACCCTAACCCTAACACTTCCCCGAAGCCTGACCCTCACCCGTCCCCTAATCCTAACCCGTACGCTAACACTAACCCGCGCCCTCACGCGTACGCTCCCCCTAAAGCTTTGTCGTACCCTCCCCTGGACTCTAAACCGTCCCCGTCCCCTATCCCTAAGCCTAGACCGAATACTAACCCTAACCCTTCCCCGAAGCCAGACCCTCACCCATCCCCTAATCCTAACCCGTACACTAACACTAACCCGCGCCCTCACTCGTACGCTCCCCCTAATGCGTTGTCGTACCCTCCCCTGGACCCTAAACCGTCCCCGTCCCCTAACCCGAACCCTAGCCCGAACCCTAACCCTAACCCTTCCCCAAAGCCTGACCCTCACCCGTCCCCTAATCCTAACCCGTACGCTAACACTAACCCGCGCCCTGATGCATACACTCCCCCTAAAGCGTTGTCGTACCCTCCCCTGGACCCTAAACCGTCCCCGTCCCCTAACCCTAACCCTAGCCCGAACCCTAACCCTATCCCTTCCCCGAAGCCTGACCCTCACCCGTCCCCTAATCCTAACCCGTACGCTAACACTAACCCGCGCCCTCACACGTACGCTCCCCCTAAAGCGTTGTCGTACCCTCCCGTGCACCCTAAACCGTCCCCGTCCCCTAACCCTAACCCTAGCCCGAACCCTAACCCTAACCCTTCCCCGAAGCCTGACCCTCAACCGTCGCCTAATCCGAACCCGTACGCTAACACTAATCCGCGCCCTCACACGTACGCTCCCCCTAAAGCGTTGTCGTACCCTCCCTTGGAGCCTAAACCGTCCCCGTCCCCTAACCCTAACCCTAGCCAGAACCCTAACCCTAACCCTTCCCCGAAGCCTGACCCTCACCCGTCCCCTAACCCTAACCCGTACGCTAACACTAACCCGCGCCCTGACACATACGCTCCCCCTAAAGCGTTGCCGTACCCTCCCCTGGACCCTAAACCGTCCCCGTTCCCTACCTAACCCTAACCTGAACCCTAACCCTAAACCTTCCCCGAAGCCTGACCCTCACCTGTCCCCTAATCCTAACCCGTACGCTAACACTAACCCGTGCCCTTACACGTACGCTCCCCCAAAAGCGTTGTCATACCCTTCCCTCGACCGTAAACCGTCCCCGTCCCCTAACCCTAACCCTAGCCCGAACCCTACCCCTAACCCTTCCCCAAAGCCTGACCCTCACCCGTCCCCTAATCCTAACCCGTACGCTAACACTAACCCGCGCCCTCACACGTACGCTCCCCCTAAAGCGTTGTCGTACCCTCCCCTGGACCCTAAACCGTCCCTGTCCCCTAACCCTAACCCTAGCCCGAACCCTAACCCTAACCCTTCCCCGAAGCCTGACCCTCAACCGTCCCCTAATAGTCACTCGTACGCTAACACTAACCCGCTCCCTCACAAGTACGCTCCCCCTAAAGCGTTGTCGTACCCTCCCCTGGACCCTTAACCGTGTCCTTCCCCTAACCCTAACCCTAGCCCGTACCCTAACCCTAACCCTTCCCCGAATCCTGACACTCACCCGTCACCTAATCGTCACTCGTACGCTAACACTAACCCACGCCCTCACACGTACGCTCCCCCTAAAGCTTTGTCGTACCCTTCCCTGGACCCTAAACCGTCCCCGACCCCTAACCCTAACCCTAGCCCGAACCCTAACCCTAACCCTTCCCCGAAGCCTGACACTCACCCGTCCCCTAATCCTAACCCGTACGCTAACACTAACCCGCGCCCTCACACGTATGCTCCCCCTAAAGCGTTGTCGTACCCTCCCCTGGACCCTAAACCGTCCCCGTCCCCTAACCCAAACCCTAGCCCGAACCCTAACCCTAACCCTTCCCCGAAGCCTGACCCTCACCCGTCCCCTAATCCTAACCCGTACGCTAACACTAACCCGCGCCCTCACACGTACGCTCCCCCTAAAGCGTTGTCGTACCCTCCCCTGGACCCTAAACCGTGTCCGTCCCCTAACCCTAACCCTAGCCCGAACCCTAACCCTAACCCTTCCCCGAAGCCTGACCCTCACCCGTCCCCTAATCCTAACCCGTACGCTAACACTAACCTGCGCCCTCACACATACGCTCCCCCTAAAGCGTTGTCGTACCCTCCCGTGGACCCTAAACCGTCCCCGTCCCCTAACCCTAACCCTAGCCCGAACCCTAACCCTAACCCTTCCCCGAAGCCTGACCCTCACCCGTCCCCTAATCCTAACACGTACGCTAACACTAACCTGCGCCCTCACGCGTACGCTCCCCCTAAAGCGTTGTCGTACCCTCACCTGGACCCTAAACCGTCCCCGTCCCCTAATCCTAACCCTAGCCCTAACCCTAACCATAACCCTTCCCCGAAGCCTGACCCTCACCCGTCCCCTAATAGTCACTCGTACGCTAACACTAACCCGCTCCCTCACAAGTACGCTCCCCCTAAAGCGTTGTCGTACCCTCCCCTGGACCCTTAACCGTGTCCTTCCCCTAACCCTAACCCTAGCCCGTACCCTAACCCTAACCCTTCCCCGAAGCCTGACACTCACCCGTCACCTAATCGTCACTCGTACGCTAACACTAACCCGCGCCCTCACACGTACGCTCCCCCTAAAGCTTTGTCGTACCCTTCCCTGGACCCTAAACCGTCCCCGACCCCTAACCCTAACCCTAGCCCGAACCCTAACCCTAACCCTTCCCCGAAGCCTGACACTCACCCGTCCCCTAATCCTAACCCGTACGCTAACACTAACCCGCGCCCTCACACGTATGCTCCCCCTAAAGCGTTGTCGTACCCTCCCCTGGACCCTAAACCGTCCCCGTCCCCTAACCCAAACCCTAGCCCGAACCCTAACCCTAACCCTTCCCCGAAGCCTGACCCTCACCCGTCCCCTAATCCTAACCCGTACGCTAACACTAACCCGCGCCCTCACACGTACGCTCCCCCTAAAGCATTGTCGTACCCTCCCCTGGACCCTAAACCGTCCCCGTCACCTAACCCTAACCCTAGCCCGAACCATAATCCTAACCCTTCCCCGAAGCCTGACCCTCACCCGTCCCCTAATCCTAACCCGTACGCTAACACTAACCCGCGCCCTCACTCGTACGCTCCCCCTAAAGCGTTGTCGTACCCTCCCCTGGGCCCTAAACCGTCCCCGTCCCCTAACCCGAATCCTAGCCCGAACCCTAACCCTAACCCTTCCCCGAAGCCTGACCCTCACCCGCACCCTAATCCTAACCCGTACGCTAACACTAACCCGCGCCCTCACACGTACGCTCCCCCTAAAGCGTTGTCGTACCCTCCCCTGGACCCTAAACCGTCCCCGTCCCCTAACCCTAACCCTAGCCCGAACCCTAACCCTAACCCTTCCCCGAAGCCTGTCACTCACCCGTCCCCTAATCCTAACCCGTACACTAACACTAACCCGCGCCCTCACACGTATGCTCCCCCTAAAGCGTTGTCGTACCCTCCCCTGGACCCTAAACCGTCCCCGTCCCCTAACCCTAACCCTAGCCCGAACCGTAACCCTAACCCTTCCCCGAAGCCTGACCCTCACGCGTCCCTTAATCCTAACCCGTACGCTAACACTAACCCGCGCCCTCACGCGTACGCTCCCCCTAAAGCATTGTGGTACGCTCCCCTGGACCCTAAGCCGTCCCCGTCCCCTAACCCTAACCCTAGCCCGAACCCTAACCCTAACCCTTCCCCGAAGCCTGACCCTCACTCGTCCCCTAATCCTAACCCGTACGCTAACACTAACCCGCGCCCTCACGCGTACGCTCCCCCTAAAGTGTTGTCGTACCCTCCCCTGGACTCTAAACCGTCCCCGTCCCCTAAACCTAATCCTAGCCCGAACCCTAACCCTAACCCTTCCCCGAAGCCTGACCCTCACCCGTCCCCTAATCCTAACACGTACGCTAACACTAACCTGCGCCCTCACGCGTACGCTCCCCCTAAAGCGTTGTCGTACCCTCCCCTGGACCCTAAACCGTCCCCGTCCCCTAATCCTAACCCTAGCCCTAACCCTAACCATAACCCTTCCCCGAAGCCTGACCCTCACCCGTCCCCTAATCCTAACCCGTATGCTAACACTAACCCATGCCCTCACGCGTACGCTCCCCCTAAAGCGTTGTCGTACCCTCCCCTGGACCCTAAACCGTCCCCTTCCCCTAACCCTAACCCTAGCCCGAACCCTAACCCTAACCCTTCCCCGAAGCCTGACCCTCACCCGTCCCCTAATACTAACCCGTACGCTAACACTAACCCGCGCCCTCACAAGTACGTTCCCCCTAAAGCGTTGCCGTACCCTCCCCTGGACCCTAAACCGTCCCCGTTCCCTAACCCTAACCCTAGCCTGAACCCTAACACTAAACATTCCCCGAAGCCTGACCCTCACCCGTCCCCTAATCCTAACCCGTACGCTAACACTAACCCCTGCCCTCACACGTACGCTCCCCCAAAAGCGTTGTCATACCCTTCCCTGGATCGTAAACCGTCCCCGTCCCCTAACCCTAACCCTAGCCCGAACCGTAACCCTAACACTTCCCCGAAGCCTGACCCTCACCCGTCCCCTAATCCTAACCTGTACGCTAACACTAACCCGCGCCCTCACGCGTACGCTCCCCCTAAAGCTTTGTCGTACCCTCCCCTGGACTCTAAACCGTCCCCGTCCCCTATCCGTAACCCTAGACCGAATACTAACCCTAACCCTTCCCCGAAGCCAGACCCTCACACATCCCCTAATCCTAACCCGTACACTAACACTAAACCGCGCCCTCACTCGTACACTCCCCCTAATGCGTTGTCGTACCCTCCCCTGGACCCTAAACCGTCCCCGTCCCCTAACCCGAACCCTAGCCCGAACCCTAACCCTAAACCTTCCCCAAAGCCTGACCCTCACCCGTCCCCTAATCCTAACCCGTACGCTAACACTAACCCGCGCCCTGATGCATACACTCCCCCTAAAGCGTTGTCGTACCCTCCCCTGGACCCTAAACCGTCCCCGTCCCCTAACCCTAACCCTAGCCCGAACCCTAACCCTATCCCTTCCCCGAAGCCTGACCCTCACCCGTCCCCTAATCCTAACCCGTACGCTAACACTAACCCGCGCCCTCACACGTACGCTCCCCCTAAAGCGTTGTCGTACCCTCCCGTGCACCCTAAACCGTCCCCGTCCCCTAACCCTAACCCTAGCCCGAACCCTAACCCTAACCCTTCCCCGAAGCCTGACCCTCAACCGTCCCCTAATCCTAACCCGTACGCTAACACTAATCCGCGCCCTCACACGTACGCTCCCCCTAAAGCGTTGTCGTACCCTCCCTTGGAGCCTAAACCGTCCCCGTCCCCTAACCCTAACCCTAGCCAGAACCCTAACCCTAACCCTTCCCCGAAGCCTGACCCTCACCCGTCCCCTAACCCTAACCCGTACGCTAACACTAACCCGCGCCCTGACACATACGCTCCCCCTAAAGCGTTGCCGTACCCTCCCCTGGACCCTAAACCGTCCCCGTTCCCTACCTAACCCTAACCTGAACCCTAACCCTAAACCTTCCCCGAAGCCTGACCCTCACCTGTCCCCTAATCCTAACCCGTACGCTAACACTAACCCGTGCCCTTACACGTACGCTCCCCCAAAAGCGTTGTCATACCCTTCCCTCGACCGTAAACCGTCCCCGTCCCCTAACCCTAACCCTAGCCCGAACCCTACCCCTAACCCTTCCCCAAAGCCTGACCCTCACCCGTCCCCTAATCCTAACCCGTACGCTAACACTAACCCGCGCCCTCACACGTACGCTCCCCCTAAAGCGTTGTCGTACCCTCCCCTGGACCCTAAACCGTCCCTGTCCCCTAACCCTAACCCTAGCCCGAACCCTAACCCTAACACTTCCCCGAAGCCTGACCCTCAACCGTCCCCTAATAGTCACTCGTACGCTAACACTAACCCGCTCCCTCACAAGTACGCTCCCCCTAAAGCGTTGTCGTACCCTCCCCTGGACCCTTAACCGTGTCCTTCCCCTAACCCTAACCCTAGCCCGTACCCTAACCCTAACCCTTCCCCGAAGCCTGACACTCACCCGTCACCTAATCGTCACTCGTACGCTAACACTAACCCGCGCCCTCACACGTACGCTCCCCCTAAAGCTTTGTCGTACCCTTCCCTGGACCCTAAACCGTCCCCGACCCCTAACCCTAACCCTAGCCCGAACCCTAACCCTAACCCTTCCCCGAAGCCTGACACTCACCCGTCCCCTAATCCTAACCCGTACGCTAACACTAACCCGCGCCCTCACACGTATGCTCCCCCTAAAGCGTTGTCGTACCCTCCCCTGGACCCTAAACCGTCCCCGTCCCCTAACCCAAACCCTAGCCCGAACCCTAACCCTAACCCTTCCCCGAAGCCTGACCCTCACCCGTCCCCTAATCCTAACCCGTACGCTAACACTAACCCGCGCCCTCACACGTACGCTCCCCCTAAAGCATTGTCGTACCCTCCCCTGGACCCTAAACCGTCCCCGTCACCTAACCCTAACCCTAGCCCGAACCCTAATCCTAACCCTTCCCCGAAGCCTGACCCTCACCCGTCCCCTAATCCTAACCCGTACGCTAACACTAACCCGCGCCCTCACGCGTACGCTCCACCTAAAGCGTTGTCGTACCCTCCCCTGGACCCTAAACCGTCCCCGTCCCCTAACCCTAACCCTAGCCCGAACCCTAACCCTAACCCTTCCCCGAAGCCTGACCCTCACCTGTCCCATAATCCTAACCCGTACGCTAACACTAATCCACGCCCTCACACGTACGCTCCCCCTAAAGCGTTGTCGTACCCTCCCCTGGACCCTAAACCGTCCCCGTCCCCTAACCCTAACCCTAGCCCGAACCCTAACCCTAACACTTCCCCAAAGCCTGACCCTCACCCGTCCCCAAATCCTAACCCGTACGCTAACACTAACCCGCGCCCTCACTCGTACGCTACCCCTAAAGCGTTGTCGTACCCTCCCCTGGGCCCTAAACCGTCCCCGTCCCCTAACCCGAATCCTAGCCCGAACCCTAACCCTAACCCTTCCCCGAAGCCTGACCCTCACCCGTACCCTAATCCTAACCCGTACGCTAACACTAACCCGCGCCCTCACACGTACGCTCCCCCTAAAGCGTTGTCGTACCCTCCCCTGGACCCTAAACCGTCCCCGTCCCCTAACCCTAACCCTAGCCCGAACCCTAACCCTAACCCTTCCCCGAAGCCTGACACTCACCCGTCCCCTAATCCTAACCCGTACGCTAACACTAACCCGCGCCCTCACACGTATGCTCCCCCTAAAGCGTTGTCGTACCCTCCCCTGGACCCTAAACCGTCCCCGTCCCCTAACCCTAACCCTAGCCCGAACCCTAACCCTAACCCTTCCCCGAAGCCTGACCCTCACCCGTCCCCTAATCCTAACCCGTACGCTAACACTAACCCGCGCCCTCACACGTACGCTCCCCCTAAAGCATTGTCGTACCCTCCCCTGGACCCTAAACCGTCCCCGTCACCTAACCCTAACCCTAGCACGAACCCTAATCCTAACCCTTCCCTGAAGCCTGACCCTCACCCGTCCCCTAATCCTAACCCGTACGCTAACACTAACCCGCGCCCTGACGCGTACGCTCCCCCTAAAGCGTTGTCGTACCCTCCCCTGGACCCTAAACCGTCCCCGTCCCCTAACACTAACCCTAGCCCGAACCCTAACCCTAACCCTTCCCCGAAGCCTGACCCTCACCCGTCCCCTAATCCTAACCCGTACGGTAACACTAACCCACGCCTTCATGCGTACGCTCCCCCTAAAGCGTTGTGGTACCCTCCCCTGGACCCTAAACCGTCCCCGTCCCCTAACCCTAACCCTAGCCCGAACCCTAACCCTAACCCGTCCCCGAAGCCTGACCCTCACCCGTCCCCTAATCGTCACTCGTACGCTAACACTAACCCGCGCCCTCACACGTACGCTCCCCCTAAAGCGTTGTCGTACCCTCCCCTGGACCCTAAACCGTGTCCGTCCCCTAACCCTAACCCTAGCCCGAACCCTAACCCTAACCCTTCCCCGAAGCCTGACCCTCACCCGTCCCCTAATCCTAACCCGTACGCTAACACTAACCTGCGCCCTCACACATACGCTCCCCCTAAAGCGTTGTCGTACCCTCCCGTGGACCCTAAACCGTCCCCGTCCCCTAACCCTAACCCTAGCCCGAACCCTAACCCTAACCCTTCCCCGAAGCCTGACCCTCACTCGTCCCCTAATCCTAACCCGTACGCTAACACTAAACCGCGCCCTCACGCGTACGCTCCCCCTAAAGCGTTGTCGTACCCTCCCCTGGACCCTAAACTGTCCCCGTCCCCTAATCCTAACCCTAGCCCTGACCCTAACCCTAACCCTTCCCCGAAGCCTGACCCTCACCCGTCCCCTAATCCTAACACGTACGCTAACACTAACCTGCGCCCTCACGCATACGCTCCCCCTAAAGCGTTGTCGTACCCTCCCCTGGACCCTAAACCGTCCCCGTCCCCTAATCCTAACCCTAGCCCTAACCCTAACCATAACCCTTCCCCGAAGCCTGACCCTCACCCGTCCCCTAATCCTAACCCGTACGCTAACACTAACCCATGCCCTCACGCGTACGCTCCCCCTAAAGAGTTGTCGTACCCTCCTCTGGACCCTAAACCGTCCCCGTCCCCTAACCCTAACCCTAGCCCGAACCGTAACCCTAACCCTTCCCCGAAGCCTGACCCTCACCCGTCCCTTAATCCTAACCCGTACGCTAACACTAACCCGCGCCCTCACGCGTACGCTCCCCCTAAAGCATTGTGGTACCCTCCCCTGGACCCTAAACCGTCCCCATCCCCTAACCCTAACCCTAGCCCGAACCCTAACCCTAACCCTTCCCCGAATCCTGACCCTCACCCGTCCCCTAATCCTAACCCGTACGCTAACACTAAACCGCGCCCTGACGCGTAAGCTCCCCCTAAAGCGTTGTCGTACCCTCCCCTGGACCCTAAACCGTCCCCGTCCCCTAACCCTAACCCTAGCCCGAACCCTAACCCTAACCCTTCCTCGAAGCCTGACCCTCACCCGTCCCCTAATCCTAACCCGTACGCTAACACTAACCCATGCCCTCACAAGTACGTTCCCCCTAAAGCGTTGCCGTACCCTCCCCTGGACCCTAAACCGTCCCCGTTCCCTAACCCTAATCCTAGCCTGAACCCTAACCCTAAACATTCCCCGAAGCCTGAACCTCACCCGTCCCCTAATCCTAACCCGTACGCTAACACTAACCCCTGCCCTCACACGTACGCTCCCCCAAAAGCGTTGTCATACCCTTCCCTGGATCGTAAACCGTCCCCGTCCCCTAACCCTAACCCTAGCCCGAACCCTAACCCTAACCCTTCCCCGAAGCCTGACCCTCACCCGTCCCCTAATCCTAACCCGTACGCTAACACTAACCCGCGCCCTCACGCGTACGCTCCCCCTAAAGCTTTGTCGTACCCTCCCCTGGACTCTAAACCGTCCCCGTCCCCTATCCCTAACCCTAGACCGAATCCTAACCCTAACCCTTCCCCGAAGCCAGACCCTCACCCATCCCCTAATCCTAACCCGTACACTAACACTAACCCGCGCCCTCACTCGTACGCTCCCCCAATGCGTTGTCGTACCCTCCCCTGGACCCTAAACCGTCCCCGTCCCCTAACCCGAACCCTAGCCCTAACCCTAACCCTAACCCTTCCCCGAAGCCTGACCCTCACCCGTCCCCTAATCCTAACCCGTACGCTGACACTAACCTGCGCCCTGATGCGTACACTCCCCCTAAAGCGTTGTCGTACCCTCCCCTGGACCCTAAACCGTGTCCGTCCCCTAACCCTAACCCTAGCCCGAACCCTAACCCTATCCCTTCCCCGAAGCCTGACCCTCACCCGTCCCCTAATCCTAACCCGTACGCTAACACTAACCCGCGCCCTCACACGTACGCTCCCCCTAAAGCGTTGTCGTACCCTCCCGTGCACCCTAAACCGTCCCCGTCCCCTAACCCTAAACCTAGCCCGAACCCTAACCCTAACCCTTCCCCGAAGCCTGACCCTCAACCGTCCCCTAATCCTAACCCGTACGCTAACACTAATCCGCGCCCTCACACGTACGCTCCCCCTAAAGCGTTGTCGTACCCTCCCTTGGAGCCTAAACCGTCCCCGTCCCCTAACCCTAACCCTAGCCAGAACCCTAACCCTAACCCTTCCCCGAAGCCTGACCCTCACCCGTCCCCTAACCCTAACCCGTACGCTAACACTAACCCGCGCCCTGACACATACGCTCCCCCTAAAGCGTTGCCGTACCCTCCCCTGGACCCTAAACCGTCCCCGTTCCCTACCTAACCCTAACCTGAACCCTAACCCTAAACCTTCCCCGAAGCCTGACCCTCACCTGTCCCCTAATCCTAACCCGTACGCTAACACTAACCCGTGCCCTCACACGTACGCTCCCCCAAAAGCGTTGTCATACCCTTCCCTCGACCGTAAACCGTCCCCGTCCCCTAACCCTAACCCTAGCCCGAACCCTACCCCTAACCCTTCCCCAAAGCCTGACCCTCACCCGTCCCCTAATCCTAACCCGTACGCTAACACTAACCCGCGCCCTCACACGTACGCTCCCCCAAAAGCGTTGTCGTACCCTCCCCTGGACCCTAAACCGTCCCCGTCCCCTAACCCTAACCCTAGCCCGAACCCTAACCCTAACCCTTCCCCGAAGCCTGACCCTCAACCGTCCCCTAATAGTCACTCGTACGCTAACACTAACCCGCTCCCTCACAAGTACGCTCCCCCTAAAGCGTTGTCGTACCCTCCCCTGGACCCTTAACCGTGTCCTTCCCCTAACCCTAACCCTAGCCCGTACCCTAACCCTAACCCTTCCCCGAAGCCTGACACTCACCCGTCCCCTAATCGTCACTCGTACGCTAACACTAACCCGCGCCCTCACACGTACGCTCCCCCTAAAGCGTTGTCGTACCCTTCCCTGGACCCTAAACCGTCCCCGACCCCTAACCCTAACCCTAGCCCGAACCCTAACCCTAACCCTTCCCCGAAGCCTGACACTCACCCGTCCCCTAATCCTAACCCGTACGCTAACACTAACCCGTGCCCTCACACGTATGCTCCTCCTAAAGCGTTGTCGTACCCTCCCCTGGACCCTAAACCGTCCCCGTCCCCTAACCCTAACCCTAGCCCGAACCCTAACCCTAACCCTTCCCCGAAGCCTGACCCTCACCCGTCCCCTAATCCTAACCCGTACGCTAACACTAACCCGCGCCCTCACACGTACGCTCCCCCTAAAGCATTGTCGTACACTCCCCTGGACCCTAAACCGTCCCCGTCACCTAACCCTAACCCTAGCCCGAACCCTAATCCTAACCCTTCCCCGAAGCCTGACCCTCACCCGTCCCCTAATCCTAACCCGTACGCTAACACTAACCCGCGCCCTCACGCGTACGCTCCACCTAAAGCGTTGTCGTACCCTCCCCTGGACCCTAAACCGTCCCCGTCCCCTAACCCTAACCCTAGCCCGAACCCTAACCCTAACCCTTCCCCGAAGCCTGACCCTCAACCGTCCCCTAATAGTCACTCGTACGCTAACACTAACCCGCTACCTCACAAGTACGCTCCCCCTAAAGCGTTGTCGTACCCTCCCCTGGACCCTTAACCGTGTCCTTCCCCTAACCCTAACCCTAGCCCGTACCCTAACCCTAACCCTTCCCCGAAGCCTGACACTCACCCGTCCCCTAATCGTCACTCGTACGCTAACACTAACCCGCGCCCTCACACGTACGCTCCCCCTAAAGCGTTGTCGTACCCTTCCCTGGACCCTAAACCGTCCCCGACCCCTAACCCTAACCCTAGCCCGAACCCTAACCCTAACCCTTCCCCGAAGCCTGACACTCACCCGTCCCCTAATCCTAACCCGTACGCTAACACTAACCCGCGCCCTCACACGTATGCTCCTCCTAAAGCGTTGTCGTACCCTCCCCTGGACCCTAAACCGTCCCCGTCCCCTAACCCTAACCCTAGCCCGAACCCTAACCCTAACCCTTCCCCGAAGCCTGACCCTCACACGTCCCCTAATCCTAACCCGTACGCTAACACTAACCCGCGCCCTCACACGTACGCTCCCCCTAAAGCATTGTCGTACACTCCCCTGGACCCTAAACCGTCCCCGTCACCTAACCCTAACCCTAGCCCGAACCCTAATCCTAACCCTTCCCCGAAGCCTGACCCTCACCCGTCCCCTAATCCTAACCCGTACGCTAACACTAACCCGCGCCCTCACGCGTACGCTCCACCTAAAGCATTGTCGTACCCTCCCCTGGACCCTAAACCGTCCCCGTCCCCTAACCCTAACCCTAGCCCGAACCCTAACCCTAACCCTTCCCTGAAGCCTGACCCTCACCCGTCCCCTAATCCTAACCAGTACGCTAACACTAACCCGCGCCCTCACACGTACGCTCTCCCTAAAGCGTTGTCGTACCCTCCCCTTGACTTAAACCGTCCCCGTCCCCTAACCCTAACCCTAGCCCGAACCCTAAACATAACCCTTCCCCGAAGCCTGACCCTCACCCGTCCCCTAATCCTAACCCGTACGCTAACACTAACCCGCGCCCTCACACGTACGCTCCCCCTAAAGCGTTGTCGTACCCTCCCCTGGACCCTAAACCGTCCCCGTCCCCTAACCCTAACCCTAGCCCGAACCCTAACCCTAACCCTTCCCCGAAGCCTGACCCTCACCCGTCCCCTAATCCTAACCCGTACGCTAACACTAACCCGCGCCCTCACACGTATGCTCCCCCTAAAGCGTTGTCGTACCCTCCCCTGGACCCTAAACCGTCCCCGTCCCCTAACCCTAACCCTAGCCCGAACCCTAACCCTAACCCTTCCCCGAAGCCTGACCCTCACCCGTCCCCTAATCCTAACCCGTACGCTAACACTAACCCGCGCCCTCACACGTACGCTCCCCCTAAAGCATTGTCGTTCCCTCCCCTGGACCGTAAACCGTCCCCGTCACCTAACCCTAACCCTAGCACGAACCCTAATCCTAACCCTTCCCTGAAGCCTGACCCTCACCCGTCCCCTAATCCTAACCCGTACGCTAACACTAACCCACGCCCTCACGCGTACGCTCCCCCTAAAGCGTTGTCGTACCCTCCCCTGGACCCTAAACCGTCCCCGTCCCCTAACACTAACCCTAGCCCGAACCCTAACCCTAACCCTTCCCCGAAGCCTGACCCTCACCCGTCCCCTAATCCTAACCCGTACGCTAACACTAACCCGCGCCCTCACGCGTACGCTCCCCCTAAAGCTTTGTCGTACCCTCCCCTGGACTCTAAACCGTCCCCGTCCCCTATCCCTAACCCTAGACCGAATCCTAACCCTAACCCTTCCCCGAAGCCAGACCCTCACCCATCCCCTAATCCTAACCCGTACACTAACACTAACCCGCGCCCTCACTCGTACGCTCCCCCTAATGCGTTGTCGTACCCTCCCGTGGACCCTAAACCGTCCCCGTCCCCTAACCCTAACCCTAGCCCGAACCCTAACCCTAACACTTCCCCGAAGCCTGACCCTCACCCATCCCCTAATCCTAACCCGTACGCTAACACTAACCCGCGCCCACACACGTACGCTCCTCCTAAAGCCTTGTCGTACCCTCCCCTGGACCCTAAACCGTCCCCGTCCCCTAACCCTATCCCTAGCCCGAACCCTAACCCTAACAATTCCCCGAAGCCTGACCCTCACCCGTCCCCTAATCCTAAACCGTACGCTAACACTAACCCGCGCCCTCACACGTACGCTCCCCGTAAAGCGTTGTCGTACACTTCCCTGGACCCTAAGCCGTCCCCGTCCCCTAACCCTAACCCTAGCCCGAACCCTAACCCTAACCCTTCCCCGAAGCCTGACCCTCACCCGTCCCCTAATCCTAACCCGTACGCTAACACTAACCCGCGCCCTCACACGTACGCTCCCCGTAAAGCGTTGTCGTACCCTCCCCTGGACCGTAAACCGTCCCCGTCCCCTAACCCTAACCCTAGCCCGAACCCTAACCCTAACCCTTCCCCGAAGCCTGACCCTCACCCGTCCCCTAATCCTAAACCGTACGCTAACACTAACCCGCGCCCTCACACGTACGCTCCCCCTAAAACGTTGTCGTACCCTCCCCTGGACCCTAAACCGTCCCCGTCCCCTAACCCTAACCCTAGCCCGAACCCTAACCCTAACCCTTCCCCGAAGCCTGACCCTTACCCGTCCCCTAATCCTAACCCGTACGCTAACACTAACCCGCGCCCTCACACGTACGCTCCCCCTAAAGCATTGTCGTACCCTCCCCTGGACCCTAAACCGTCCCCGTCACCTAACCCTAACCCTAGCACGAACCCTAATCCTAACCCTTCCCTGAAGCCTGACCCTCACCCGTCCCCTAATCCTAACCCGTACGCTAACACTAACCCGCGCCCTGACGCGTACGCTCCCCCTAAAGCGTTGTCGTACCCTCCCCTGGACCCTAAACCGTCCCCGTCCCCTAACACTAACCCTAGCCCGAACCCTAACCCTAACCCTTCCCCGAAGCCTGACCCTCACCCGTCCCCTAATCCTAACCCGTACGCTAACACTAACCCACGCCTTCATGCGTACGCTCCCCCTAAAGCGTTGTGGTACCCTCCCCTGGACCCTAAACCGTCCCCGTCCCCTAACCCTAACCCTAGCCCGAACCCTAACCCTAACCCGTCCCCGAAGCCTGACACTCACCCGTCCCCTAATCGTCACTCGTACGCTAACACTAACCCGCGCCCTCACACGTACGCTCCCCCTAAAGCGTTGTCGTACCCTCCCCTGGACCCTAAACCGTGTCCGTCCCCTAACCCTAACCCTAGCCCGAACCCTAACCCTAACCCTTCCCCGAAGCCTGACCCTCACCCGTCCCCTAATCCTAACCCGTACGCTAACACTAACCTGCGCCCTCACACATACGCTCCCCCTAAAGCGTTGTCGTACCCTCCCGTGGACCCTAAACCGTCCCCGTCCCCTAACCCTAACCCTAGCCCGAACCCTAACCCTAACCCTTCCCCGAAGCCTGACCCTCACTCGTCCCCTAATCCTAACCCGTACGCTAACACTAACCCGTGCCCTCACGCGTACGCTCCCCCTAAAGCGTTGTCGTACCCTCCCCTGGACCCTAAACCGTCCCCGTCCCCTAATCCTAACCCTAGCCCTAACCCTAACCATAACCCTTCCCCGAAGCCTGACCCTCACCCGTCACCTAATCCTAACCCGTACGCTAACACTAACCCATGCCCTCACGCGTACGCTCCCCCTAAAGAGTTGTCGTACCCTACTCTGGACCCTAAACCGTCCCCGTCCCCTAACCCTAACCCTAGCCCGAACCGTAACCCTAACCCTTCCCCGAAGCCTGACCCTCACCCGTCCCTTAATCCTAACCCGTACGCTAACACTAACCCGCGCCCTCACGCGTACGCTCCCCCTAAAGCATTGTGGTACCCTCCCCTGGACCCTAAACCGTCCCCATCCCCTAACCCTAACCCTAGCCCGAACCCTAACCCTAACCCTTCCCCGAATCCTGACCCTCACCCGTCCCCTAATCCTAACCCGTACGCTAACACTAAACCGCGCCCTGACGCGTAAGCTCCCCCTAAAGCGTTGTCGTACCCTCCCCTGGACCCTAAACCGTCCCCGTCCCCTAACCCTAACCCTAGCCCGAACCCTAACCCTAACCCTTCCCCGAAGCCTGACCCTCACCCGTCCCCTAATCCTAACCCGTACGCTAACACTAACCCACGCCCTCACAAGTACGTTCCCCCTAAAGCGTTGCCGTACCCTCCCCTGGACCCTAAACCGTCCCCGTTCCCTAACCCTAACCCTAGCCTGAACCCTAACCCTAAACATTCCCCGAAGCCTGACCCTCACCCGTCCCCTAATCCTAACCCGTACGCTACCACTAACCCCTGCCCTCACACGTACGCTCCCCCAAAAGCGTTGTCATACCCTTCCCTGGATCGTAAACCGTCCCCGTCCCCTAACCCTAACCCTAGCCCGAACCCTAACCCTAACCCTTCCCCGAAGCCTGACCCTCACCCGTCCCCTAATCCTAACCCGTACGCTAACACTAACCCGCGCCCTCACGCGTACGCTCCCCCTAAAGCTTTGTCGTACCCTCCCCTGGACTCTAAACCGTCCCCGTCCCCTATCCCTAACCCTAGACCGAATCCTAACCCTAACCCTTCCCCGAAGCCAGACCCACACCCATCCCCTAATCCTAACCCGTACACTAACACTAACCCGCGCCCTCACTCGTACGCTCCCCCTAATGCGTTGTCGTACCCTCCCCTGGACCCTAAACTGTCCCCGTCCCCTAACCCGAACCCTAGCCCGAACCCTAACCCTAACCCTTCCCCGAAGCCTGACCCTCACCCGTCCCCTAATCCTAACCCGTACGCTGACACTAACCCGCGCCCTGATGCGTACACTCCCCCTAAAGCGTTGTCGTACCCTCCCCTGGACCCTAAACCGTCCCCGTCCCCTAACCCTAACCCTAGCCCGAACCCTAACCCTATCCCTTCCCCGAAGCCTGACCCTCACCCGTCCCCTAATCCTAACCCGTACGCTAACACTAACCCGCGCCCTCACACGTACGCTCCCCCTAAAGCGTTGTCGTACCCTCCCGTGCACCCTAAACCGTCCCCGTCCCCTAACCCTAAACCTAGCCCGAACCCTAACCCTAACCCTTCCCCGAAGCCTGACCCTCAACCGTCCCCTAATCCTAACCCGTACGCTAACACTAATCCGCGCCCTCACACGTACGCTCCCCCTAAAGCGTTGTCGTACCCTCCCTTGGAGCCTAAACCGTCCCCGTCCCCTAACCCTAACCCTAGCCAGAACCCTAACCCTAACCCTTCCCCGAAGCCTGACCCTCACCCGTCCCCTAACCCTAACCCGTACGCTAACACTAACCCGCGCCCTGACACATATGCTCCCCCTAAAGCGTTGCCGTACCCTCCCCTGGACCCTAAACCGTCCCCGTTCCCAACCTAACCCTAACCTGAACCCTAACCCTAAACCTTCCCCGAAGCCTGACCCTCACCTGTCCCCTAATCCTAACCCGTACGCTAACACTAACCCGTGCCCTCACACGTACGCTCCCCCAAAAGCGTTGTCATACCCTTCCCTCGACCGTAAACCGTCCCCGTCCCCTAACCCTAACCCTAGCCCGAACCCTACCCCTAACCCTTCCCCAAAGCCTGACCCTCACCCGTCCCCTAATCCTAACCCGTACGCTAACACTAACCCGCGCCCTCACACGTACGCTCCCCCTAAAGCGTTGTCGTACCCTCCCCTGGACCCTTAACCGTGTCCTTCCCCTAACCCTAACCCTAGCCCGTACCCTAACCCTAACCCTTCCCCGAAGCCTGACACTCACCCGTCCCCTAATCGTCACTGGTACGCTAACACTAACCCGCGCCCTCACACGTACGCTCCCCCTAAAGCGTTGTCGTACCCTTCCCTGGACCCTAAACCGTCCCCGACCCCTAACCCTAACCCTAGCCCGAACCCTAACCCTAACCCTTCCCCGAAGCCTGACCCTCACCCGTCCCCTAATCCTAACCCGTACGCTAACACTAACCCGCGCCCTCACACGTACGCTCCCCCTAAAGCATTGTCGTACACTCCCCTGGACCCTAAACCGTCCCCGTCACCTAACCCTAACCCTAGCCCGAACCCTAATCCTAACACTTCCCCGAAGCCTGACCCTCACCCGTCCCCTAATCCTAACCCGTACGCTAACACTAACCCGCGCCCTCACGCGTACGCTCCACCTAAAGCGTTGTCGTACCCTCCCCTGGACCCTAAACCGTCCCCGTCCCCTAACCCTAACCCTAGCCCAAACCCTAACCCTAACCCTTCCCTGAAGCCTGACCCTCACCCGTCCCCTAATCCTAACCAGTACGCTAACACTAACCCGCGCCCTCACACGTACGCTCTCCCTAAAGCGTTGTCGTACCCTCCCCTTGACTTAAACCGTCCCCGTCCCCTAACCCTAACCCTAGCCCGTACCCTAACCCTAACCCTTCCCCGAAGCCTGACACTCACCTGTCCCATAATCCTAACCCGTACGCTAACACTAATCCACGCCCTCACACGTACGCTCCCCCTAAAGCGTTGTCGTACCCTCCCCTGGACCCTAAACCGTCCCCGTCCCCTAACCCTAACCCTAGTCCGAACCCTAACCCTAACACTTCCCCAAAGCCTGACCCTCACCCGTCCCCTAATCCTAACCCGTACGCTAACACTAACCCGCGCCCTCACACGTACGCTCCCCCTAAAGCGTTGTCGTACCCTCCCCTGGGCCCTAAACCGTCCCCGTCCCCTAACCCGAATCCTAGCCCGAACCCTAACCCTAACCCTTCCCCGAAGCCTGACCCTCACCCGTACCCTAATCCTAACCCGTACGCTAACACTAACCCGCGCCCTCACACGTACGCTCCCCCTAAAGCGTTGTCGTACCCTCCCCTGGACCCTAAACCGTCCCCGTCCCCTAACCCTAACCCTAGCCCGAACCCTAACCCTAACCCTTCCCCGAAGCCTGACACTCACCCGTCCCCTAATCCTAACCCGTACGCTAACACTAACCCGCGCCCTCACACGTATGCTCCCCCTAAAGCGTTGTCGTACCCTCCCCTGGACCCTAAACCGTCCCCGTCCCCTAACCCTAACCCTAGCCCGAACCCTAACCCTAACCCTTCCCCGAAGCCTGACCCTCACCCGTCCCCTAATCCTAACCCGTACGCTAACACTAACCCGCGCCCTCACACGTACGCTCCCCCTAAAGCATTGTCGTACCCTCCGCTGGACCCTAAACCGTCCCCGTCACCTAACCCTAACCCTAGCACGAACCCTAATCCTAACCCTTCCCTGAAGCCTGACCCTCACCCGTCCCCTAATCCTAACCCGTACGCTATCTCTAACCCGCGCCCTCACGCGTACGCTCCCCCTAAAGCGTTGTCGTACCCTCCCCTGGACCCTAAACCGTCCCCGTCCCCTAAACCTAACCCTAGCCCGAACCCTAACCTAACCCTTTCCCGAAGCCTGACCCTCACCCGTCCCCTAATCCTAACCCGTACGCTAACACTAACCCGCGCCCTCACGCGTACGCTCCCCCTAAAGCGTTGTCGTACCCTCCCCTGGACCCTAAACCGTCCCCGTCCCCTAAACCTAACCCTAGCCCGAACCCTAACCTAACCCTTTCCCGAAGCCTGACCCTCACCCGTCCCCTAATCCTAACCCGTACGCTAACACTAACCCGCGCCCTCACACGTACGCTCCCCCTAAAGCGTTGTCGTACCCTCCCCTGGACCCTAAACCGTCCCCGTCCCCTAACCCTAACCCTAGCCTGAACCCTAACTCTAACACTTCCCCGAAGCCTGACCCTCACCCGTCCCCTAATCCTAACCCGTACGCTAACACTAACCCGCGCCCTCACACGTACGCTCCCCCTAAAGTGTTGTCGTACCCTCCACTGGACCCTAAACCGTCCCCGTCCCCTAACCCTAACCCTAGCCCGAACCCTAACCCTATCCCTTCCCCGAAGCCTGACTCTCACCCGTCCCCTAATCCTATCCCGTACGCTAACACTAACCCGCGCCCTCACACGCACGCTCCCCCTAAAGCGTTGTCGTACCCTCCCCTGGACCCTAAACCGTCCCCGTCCCCTAACCCTAACCCTAGCCCGAACCCTAAACCTAACCCTTCCCCGAAGCCTGAACCTCACCCGTCCCCTAACCCTAACCCGTACGCTAACACTAACCCGCGCCCTCACATGTACGCACCCCCTAAAGCGTTGTCGTACCCTCCCCTGTACCCTAAACCGTCCCCATCCCCTAACCCTAACCCTAGCCCGAACCCTAACCCTAACCCTTCCCCGAAGCCTCACACTCACCCATCCCCTAATCCTAACCCGTACGCTAACACTAACCCGCGCCCTCACACGTACGCTCCCCCTAAAGCGTTGTCGTACCCACCCCTGGACCCTAAACCGTCCCAGTCCCCTAACCCTAACCCTAGCCCGAACCCTAACCCTAACCCTTCCCCGAAGCCTGACACTCACCCGTCCCCTAATCCTAACCCGTACGCAAACACTAACCCGCGCCCTCACACGTACGCTCCCCCTAAAGCGTTGTCGTACCCTCCCCTGGACCCTAAACCGTCCCCGTCCCCTAAGCCTAACCCTAGCCCGAACCCTAAACCTAACACTTCCCCGAAGCCTGACCCTCACCCGTCCCCTAATCCTAACCCGTACGCTAATACTAACCCGCGCCCTCACACGTACGCTCCCCCTAAAGCGTTGTCATACCCTACCCTGGACCCTAAGCGGTCCCCATCCCCTAACCCTAACCCTAGCCCGAACCCTAACCCTAACCCTTCCCCAAAGCCTGACCCTCACCCGTCCCCTAATCCTAACCCGTACGCTAACACTAACCCGCACCCTCACACACACGCTCCCCCTAAAGCGTTGTCGTACCCTCACTTGGACTCTAAACCGTCCCCATCCCCTAACCCTAAACCTAGCCCGTACCCTAACCCTAACACTTCCCCGAAGCCTGACCCTCACCCGTCCCCTAATCCTAACCCCTACGCTAACACTAAACTGCGCCCTCACACGCACGCTCCCCCTAAAACGTTGTCGTACCCTCACCTGGACCCTAAACCGTCCCCGTCCCCTACCCCTAACCCTAGCCCGAACCCTAACCCTAACCCTTCCCCGAAGCCTGACCCTCACCCGTCCCCTAATCCTAACAAGTACGCTAACACTAACCCTCGCGCTCACATGCACGCTCCCCCTATAGCATTTTTGTACCCTCATCTGGACCCTAAACCGTCCGCGTCGCCTAACCCTAACCCTAGCAAGAACTGTAAACCAAACCCTTCCCAGAAGCCTGACCCTCACCCGTCCCCTAATACTAACCCGTACGTTAACACTAACCCGTGCCCTCCCACGCACGCTGCCCCTAAAGCATTGTCGTACCCTCACGTGGACCCTAAACCGTCACCGAACCCTAACCCTAACCCTAGACCGAACCTAAACCCTAACCCTTCCCCGAAGCCTGACACTCACGCGTCCCCTAATCCTAAACCGGACGCTAACACTAACCCGCGCCCTCACATGCATGCTCAACCTAAAGCGTTGTCGTACCCTCACCTGGACCCTAAACCGTCCCCATCCCCTAACCCTAACCCTAGCCCGAACCCTAACCCTAATACTTCCCCGAAGCGTGACCCTCACCCGTCCCCTAATCCTAACCCGTACGCTAACACTAACCCGCGCCCTCACACGCACGCTCCCCCTAAAGCGTTGTCGTACCCTCACCTGGACCCTAAACCGACCCCGTCCCCTAACCCTAACACTAGCCCGAACCCTAACCCTAACCTTTCCACAAAGACTGACTTCATCCGTCCGCTAATACTAACCCGTACGCTAACACTAACCCAAGCCCTCACACTCACGCTCCCCCTAAAGCGTTGTCGTACCGTCACCTGGACCCTAAACCGTCCCTGTCCTCTAACCCTAAACCTAGCCCGAACCCTAACCCTAACCCTTCCCCGCAGCCTGACCCTCACCCGTCCCCTAATCCTAACCCGTACGCTAACACTAACCCGCGCCCTCACACGCATGCTCCCCCTAAAGCGTTGTCGTACCCTCACCTGGACCCTAAAACGTCCCCGTCCCCTAACCCTAACCCTAGCACGAACCCTAACCCTAACACTTCCCCAAGCCTAACCCTCACACGTCCCCTAATCCTATCCCGTACGCTAACACTAACCCGCGTCCTCACACGAACGCTCACCCTAAAGCGTTATTGTACACTCACCTGGACCCTAAACCGTACCCATTCCTTAACCGTAATCCTAGCCCGAACCCTAACCCTAACCCTTCCCCGAAGCCTTCCCCTCACCCGTCCCCTAATCCTCACCCGTACGCTAACACTAACCCGCGCCCTAAGATGCACGCTCTCCCTTAAGCGTTGTCGTACCCTCACTTGGACCCTAAACCGTCCCCGACCTAACGCTAACCCTAGCCCGAATCCTAATCCTAACCCTTCCCCGAAGCCTGACCCTCACCCGTCCCCTAATCCTAACCCGTACGCTAACACTAACCCACGCCCTCACACGCACGCTCCCCCTAAAGCGTTGTCGTACCCTCACATTGACCCTAAACCGTCCTCTTCCCGTAACCCTAGCCCGAACTCTAACCCTAACACTTCCCCGAAGCCTGACCCTCAACAGTCCCCTAATCCTAACCCGTTCGCTAACACTAACCCGCGCCCTCACACGCACGCTCATCCTAAAGCGTTGTCGTTCCCTCAGCTGGAGCCTAAACCGTCGCCGTCCCCTATCCCTAAACCTAGCCCGAACTCTAACCCTAACCCTTCCCCGAAGCCTGAGCCTCACCCGTCACCTAATCCTAACCCGTACGCTAACACTAACCCGCACCCTCACATGCACGCTCCCCCTATAGCATTGTCGTACCCTCCCCTGGACCCTAAACCGTCCCCGTCCCCTAACCCTAACCCTAGCCCGAACCCTAACCCTAACCCTTCCCCGAAGCCTGACCCTCACCCGTCCCCTAATCCTAACCCGTACGCTAACACTAACCCGCACCCTCACACGTACGCTCCCCCTAAAGCATTGTCGTACCCTCCCCTGGACCCTAAACCGTCCCCGTCACCTAACCCTAACCCTAGCCCGAACCCTAATCCTAACCCTTCCCCGAAGCCTGACCCTCACCCGTCCCCTAATCCTAACCCGTACGCTAACACTAACCCGCGCCCTCACGCGTACGCTCCTCCTAAAGCGTTGTCGTACCCTCCCCTGGACCCTAAACCGTCCCCGTCCCCTAACCCTAACCCTAGCCCGAACCCTAACCCTAACCCTTCCCTGAAGCCTGACCCTCACCAGTCCCCTAATCCTAACCAGTACGCTAACACTAACCCGCGCCCTCACACGTATGCTCTCCCTAAAGCGTTGTCGTACCCTCCCCTTGACCTAAACCGTCCCCGTCACCTAATCCTAACCCTAGCCCGAACCGTAACCCTAACACTTCCCCGAAGCCTGACCATCACCTGTCCCATAATCCTAACCCGTACGCTAACACTAATCCACGCCCTCACACGTACGCTCCCCCGAAAGCGTTGTCGTACCCTCCCCTAGACCCTAAACCGTCCCCGTCCCCTAACCCTAACCCTAGCCCGAACCCTAACCCTAACCCTTCCCCGAAGCCTGACCCTCACCCGTCCCCTAATCCTAACCCGAACGCTAACACTAACCCACGCCTTCATGCGTACGCTCCCCCTAAAGCGTTGTGGTACCCTCCCCTGGACCCTAAACCGTCCCCGTCCCCTAACCCTAACCCTAGCCCGAACCCTAACCCTAACCCTTCCCCGAAGCCTGACCCTCACCCGTCCCCTAATCCTAACCCGTACGCTAACACTAAACCGCGCCCTGACGCGTAAGCTCCCCCTAAAGCGTTGTCGTACCCTCCCCTGGACCCTAAACCGTCCCCGTCCCCTAACCCTAACCCTAGCCCGAACCCTAACCCTAACCCTTCCTCGAAGCCTGACCCTCACCCGTCCCCTAATCCTAACCCGTACGCTAACACTAACCCACGCCCTCACAAGTACGTTTCCCCTAAAGCGTTGCCGTACCCTCCCCTGGACCCTAAACCGTCCCCGTTCCCTAACCCTAATCCTAGCCTGAACCCTAACCCTAAACATTCCCCGAAGCCTGAACCTCACCCGTCCCCTAATCCTAACCCGTACGCTAACACTAACCCCTGCCCTCACACGTACGCTCCCCCAAAAGCGTTGTCATACCCTTCCCTGTATCGTAAACCGTCCCCGTCCCCTAACCCTAACCCTAGCCCGAACCCTAACCCTAAACCTTCCCCGAAGCCTGACCCTCACCCGTCCCCTAATCCTAACCCGTACGCTAACACTAACCCGCGCCCTCACGCGTACGCTCCCCCTAAAGCTTTGTCGTACCCTCCCCTGGACTCTAAACCGTCCCCGTCCCCTATCCCTAACCCTAGACCGAATCCTAACCCTAACCCTTCCCCGAAGCCAGACCCTCACCCATCCCCTAATCCTAACCCGTACACTAACACTAACCCGCGCCCTCACTCGTACGCTCCCCCAATGCGTTGTCGTACCCTCCCCTGGACCCTAAACCGTCCCCGTCCCCTAACCCGAACCCTAGCCCTAACCCTAACCCTAACCCTTCCCCGAAGCCTGACCCTCACCCGTCCCCTAATCCTAACCCGTACGCTGACACTAACCCGCGCCCTGATGCGTACACTCCCCCTAAAGCGTTGTCGTACCCTCCCCTGGACCCTAAACCGTGTCCGTCCCCTAACCCTAACCCTAGCCCGAACCCTAACCCTATCCCTTCCCCGAAGCCTGACCCTCACCCGTCCCCTAATCCTAACCCGTACGCTAACACTAACCCGCGCCCTCACACGTACGCTCCCCCTAAAGCGTTGTCGTACCCTCCCGTGCACCCTAAACCGTCCCCGTCCCCTAACCCTAAACCTAGCCCGAACCCTAACCCTAACCCGTCCCCGAAGCCTGACCCTCAACCGTCCCCTAATCCTAACCCGTACGCTAACACTAATCCGCGCCCTCACACGTACGCTCCCCCTAAAGCGTTGTCGTACCCTCCCTTGGAGCCTAAACCGTCCCCGTCCCCTAACCCTAACCCTAGCCAGAACCCTAACCCTAACCCTTCCCCGAAGCCTGACCCTCACCCGTCCCCTAACCCTAACCCGTACGCTAACACTAACCCGCGCCCTGACACATACGCTCCCCCTAAAGCGTTGCCGTACCCTCCCCTGGACCCTAAACCGTCCCCGTTCCCTACCTAACCCTAACCTGAACCCTAACCCTAAACCTTCCCCGAAGCCTGACCCTCACCTGTCCCCTAATCCTAACCCGTACGCTAACACTAACCCGTGCCCTCACACGTACGCTCCCCCAAAAGCGTTGTCATACCCTTCCCTCGACCGTAAACCGTCCCCGTCCCCTAACCCTAACCCTAGCCCGAACCCTACCCCTAACCCTTCCCCAAAGCCTGACCCTCACCCGTCCCCTAATCCTACCCCGTACGCTAACACTAACCCGCGCCCTCACACGTACGCTCCCCCTAAAGCGTTGTCGTACCCTCCCCTGGACCCTAAACCGTCCCCGTCCCCTAACCCTAACCCTAGCCCGAACCCTAACCCTAACCCTTCCCCGAAGCCTGACCCTCAACCGTCCCCTAATAGTCACTCGTACGCTAACACTAACCCGCTCCCTCACAAGTACGCTCCCCCTAAAGCGTTGTCGTACCCTCCCCTGGACCCTTAACCGTGTCCTTCCCCTAACCCTAACCCTAGCCCGTACCCTAACCCTAACTCTTCCCCGAAGCCTGACACTCACCCGTCCCCTAATCGTCACTCGTACGCTAACACTAACCCGCGCCCTCACACGTACGCTCCCCCTAAAGCGTTGTCGTACCCTTCCCTGGACCCTAAACCGTCCCCGACCCCTAACCCTAACCCTAGCCCGAACCCTAACCCTAACCCTTCCCCGAAGCCTGACACTCACCCGTCCCCTAATCCTAACCCGTACGCTAACACTAACCCGCGCCCTCACACGTATGCTCCTCCTAAAGCGTTGTCGTACCCTCCCCTGGACCCTAAACCGTCCCCGTCACCTAACCCTAACCCTAGCCCGAACCCTAACCCTAACCCTTCCCCGAAGCCTGACCCTCACCCGTCCCCTAATCCTAACCCGTACGCTAACACTAACCCGCGCCCTCACACGTACGCTCCCCCTAAAGCATTGTCGTACACTCCCCTGGACCCTAAACCGTCCCCGTCACCTAACCCTAACCCTAGCCCGAACCCTAATCCTAACCCTTCCCCGAAGCCTGACCCTCACCCGTCCCCTAATCCTAACCCGTACGCTAACACTAACCCGCGCCCTCACGCGTACGCTCCACCTAAAGCGTTGTCGTACCCTCCCCTGGACCCTAAACCGTCCCCGTCCCCTAACCCTAACCCTAGCCCGAACCCTAACCCTAACCCTTCCCTGAAGCCTGACCCTCACCCGTCCCCTAATCCTAACCAGTACGCTAACACTAACCCGCGCCCTCACACGTACGCTCTCCCTAAAGCGTTGTCGTACCCTCCCCTTGACTTAAACCGTCCCCGTCCCCTAACCCTAACCCTAGCCCGAACCCTAACCATAACCCTTCCCCGAAGCCTGACCCTCACCCGTCCCCTAATCCTAACCCGTACGCTAACACTAACCCGCGCCCTCACACGTACGCTCCCCCTAAAGCGTTGTCGTACCCTCCCCTGGACCCTAAACCGTCCCCGTCCCCTAACCCTAACCCTAGCCCGAACCCTAACCCTAACCCTTCCCCGAAGCCTGACACTCACCCGTCCCCTAATCCTAACCCGTACGCTAACACTAACCCGCGCCCTCACACGTATGCTCCCCCTAAAGCGTTGTCGTACCCTCCCCTGGACCCTAAACCGTCCCCGTCCCCTAAACCTAACCCTAGCCCGAACCCTAACCCTAAACCTTCCCCGAAGCCTGACCCTCACCCGTCCCCTAATCCTAACCCGTACGCTAACACTAACCCGCGCCCTCACACGTACGCTCCCCCTAAAGCATTGTCGTACCCTCCCCTGGACCCTAAACCGTCCCCGTCACCTAACCCTAACCCTAGCACGAACCCTAATCCTAACCCTTCCCTGAAGCCTGACCCTCACCCGTCCCCTAATCCTAACCCGTACGCTAACACTAACCCACGCCCTCACGCGTACGCTCCCCCTAAAGCGTTGTCGTACCCTCCCCTGGACCCTAAACCGTCCCCGTCCCCTAACACTAACCCTAGCCCGAACCCTAACCCTAACCCTTCCCCGAAGCCTGACCCTCACCCGTCCCCTAATCCTAACCCGTACGCTAACACTAACCCGCGCCCTCACGCGTACGCTCCCCCTAAAGCTTTGTCGTACCCTCCCCTGGACTCTAAACCGTCCCCGTCCCCTATCCCTAACCCTAGACCGAATCCTAACCCTAACCCTTCCCCGAAGCCAGACCCTCACCCATCCCCTAATCCTAACCCGTACACTAACACTAACCCGCGCCCTCACTCGTACGCTCCCCCTAATGCGTTGTCGTACCCTCCCGTGGACCCTAAACCGTCCCCGTCCCCTAACCCTAACCCTAGCCCGAACCCTAACCCTAACACTTCCCCGAAGCCTGACCCTCACCCATCCCCTAATCCTAACCCGTACGCTAACACTAACCCGCGCCCACACACGTACGCTCCTCCTAAAGCCTTGTCGTACCCTCCCCTGGACCCTAAACCGTCCCCGTCCCCTAACCCTATCCCTAGCCCGAATCCTAACCCTAACAATTCCCCGAAGCCTGACCCTCACCCGTCCCCTAATCCTAAACCGTACGCTAACACTAACCCGCGCCCTCACACGTACGCTCCCCGTAAAGCGTTGTCGTACACTTCCCTGGACCCTAAGCCGTCCCCGTCCCCTAACCCTAACCCTAGCCCGAACCCTAACCCTAACCCTTCCCCGAAGCCTGACCCTCACCCGTCCCCTAATCCTAACCCGTACGCTAACACTAACCCGCGCCCTCACACGTACGCTCCCCGTAAAGCGTTGTCGTACCCTCCCCTGGACCGTAAACCGTCCCCGTCCCCTAACCCTAACCCTAGCCCGAACCCTAACCCTAACCCTTCCCCGAAGCCTGACCCTCACCCGTCCCCTAATCCTAAACCGTACGCTAACACTAACCCGCGCCCTCACACGTACGCTCCCCCTAAAACGTTGTCGTACCCTCCCCTGGACCCTAAACCGTCCCCGTCCCCTAACCCTAACCCTAGCCCGAACCCTAACCCTAACCCTTCCCCGAAGCCTGACCCTCACCCGTCCCCTAATCCTAACCCGTACGCTAACACTAACCCGCGCCCTCACACGTACGCTCCCCCTAAAGCATTGTCGTACCCTCCCCTGGACCCTAAACCGTCCCCGTCACCTAACCCTAACCCTAGCACGAACCCTAATCCTAACCCTTCCCTGAAGCCTGACCCTCACCCGTCCCCTAATCCTAACCCGTACGCTAACACTAACCCGCGCCCTGACGCGTACGCTCCCCCTAAAGCGTTGTCGTACCCTCCCCTGGACCCTAAACCGTCCCCGTCCCCTAACACTAACCCTAGCCCGAACCCTAACCCTAACCCTTCCCCGAAGCCTGACCCTCACCCGTCCCCTAATCCTAACCCGTACGCTAACACTAACCCACGCCTTCATGCGTACGCTCCCCCTAAAGCGTTGTGGTACCCTCCCCTGGACCCTAAACCGTCCCCGTCCCCTAACCCTAACCCTAGCCCGAACCCTAACCCTAACCCGTCCCCGAAGCCTGACCCTCACCCGTCCCCTAATCGTCACTCGTACGCTAACACTAACCCGCGCCCTCACACGTACGCTCCCCCTAAAGCGTTGTCGTACCCTCCCCTGGACCCTAAACCGTGTCCGTCCCCTAACCCTAACCCTAGCCCGAACCCTAACCCTAACCCTTCCCCGAAGCCTGACCCTCACCCGTCCCCTAATCCTAACCCGTACGCTAACACTAACCTGCGCCCTCACACATACGCTCCCCCTAAAGCGTTGTCGTACCCTCCCGTGGACCCTAAACCGTCGCCGTCCCCTAACCCTAACCCTAGCCCGAACCCTAACCCTAACCCTTCCCCGAAGCCTGACCCTCACTCGTCCCCTAATCCTAACCCGTACGCTAACACTAACCCGCGCCCTCACGCGTACGCTCCCCCTAAAGCGTTGTCGTACCCTCCCCTGGCCCCTAAACCGTCCCCGTCCCCTAATCCTAACCCTAGCCCTAACCCTAACCCTAACCCTTCCCCGAAGCCTGACCCTCACCCGTCCCCTAATCCTAACACGTACGCTAACACTAACCTGCGCCCTCACGCGTACGCTCCCCCTAAAGCGTTGTCGTACCCTCCCCTGGACCCTAAACCGTCCCCGTCCCCTAATCCTAACCCTAGCCCTAACCCTAACCATAACCCTTCCCCGAAGCCTGACCCTCACCCGTCCCCTAATCCTAACCCGTACGCTAACACTAACCCATGCCCTCACGCGTACGCTCCCCCTAAAGAGTTGTCGTACCCTCCTCTGGACCCTAAACCGTCCCCGTCCCCTAACCCTAACCCTAGCCCGAACCGTAACCCTAACCCTTCCCCGAAGCCTGACCCTCACCCGTCCCTTAATCCTAACCCGTACGCTAACACTAACCCGCGCCCTCACGCGTACGCTCCCCCTAAAGCATTGTGGTACCCTCCCCTGGACCCTAAACCGTCCCCATCCCCTAACCCTAACCCTAGCCCGAACCCTAACCCTAACCCTTCCCCGAATCCTGACCCTCACCCGTCCCCTAATCCTAACCCGTACGCTAACACTAAACCGCGCCCTGACGCGTAAGCTCCCCCTAAAGCGTTGTCGTACCCTCCCCTGGACCCTAAACCGTCCCCGTCCCCTAACCCTAACCCTAGCCCGAACCCTAACCCTAACCCTTCCCCGAAGCCTGACCCTCACCCGTCCCCTAATCCTAACCCGTACGCTAACACTAACCCACGCCCTCACAAGTACGTTCCCCCTAAAGCGTTGCCGTACCCTCCCCTGGACCCTAAACCGTCCCCGTTCCCTAACCCTAACCCTAGCCTGAACCCTAACCCTAAACATTCCCCGAAGCCTGACCCTCACCCGTCCCCTAATCCTAACCCGTACGCTACCACTAACCCCTGCCCTCACACGTACGCTCCCCCAAAAGCGTTGTCATACCCTTCCCTGGATCGTAAACCGTCCCCGTCCCCTAACCCTAACCCTAGCCCGAACCCTAACCCTAACCCTTCCCCGAAGCCTGACCCTCACCCGTCCCCTAATCCTAACCCGTACGCTAACACTAACCCGCGCCCTCACGCGTACGCTCCCCCTAAAGCTTTGTCGTACCCTCCCCTGGACTCTAAACCGTCCCCGTCCCCTATCCCTAACCCTAGACCGAATCCTAACCCTAACCCTTCCCCGAAGCCAGACCCACACCCATCCCCTAATCCTAACCCGTACACTAACACTAACCCGCGCCCTCACTCGTACGCTCCCCCTAATGCGTTGTCGTACCCTCCCCTGGACCCTAAACCGTCCCCGTCCCCTAACCCGAACCCTAGCCCGAACCCTAACCCTAACCCTTCCCCGAAGCCTGACCCTCACCCGTCCCCTAATCCTAACCCGTACGCTGACACTAACCCGCGCCCTGATGCGTACACTCCCCCTAAAGCGTTGTCGTACCCTCCCCTGGACCCTAAACCGTCCCCGTCCCCTAACCCTAACCCTAGCCCGAACCCTAACCCTATCCCTTCCCCGAAGCCTGACCCTCACCCGTCCCCTAATCCTAACCCGTACGCTAACACTAACCCGCGCCCTCACACGTACGCTCCCCCTAAAGCGTTGTCGTACCCTCCCGTGCACCCTAAACCGTCCCCGTCCCCTAACCCTAAACCTAGCCCGAACCCTAACCCTAACCCTTCCCCGAAGCCTGACCCTCAACCGTCCCCTAATCCTAACCCGTACGCTAACACTAATCCGCGCCCTCACACGTACGCTCCCCCTAAAGCGTTGTCGTACCCTCCCTTGGAGCCTAAACCGTCCCCGTCCCCTAACCCTAACCCTAGCCAGAACCCTAACCCTAACCCTTCCCCGAAGCCTGACCCTCACCCGTCCCCTAACCCTAACCCGTACGCTAACACTAACCCGCGCCCTGACACATATGCTCCCCCTAAAGCATTGCCGTACCCTCCCCTGGACCCTAAACCGTCCCCGTTCCCTACCTAACCCTAACCTGAACCCTAACCCTAAACCTTCCCCGAAGCCTGACCCTCACCTGTCCCCTAATCCTAACCCGTACGCTAACACTAACCCGTGCCCTCACACGTACGCTCCCCCAAAAGCGTTGTCATACCCTTCCCTCGACCGTAAACCGTCCCCGTCCCCTAACCCTAACCCTAGCCCGAACCCTACCCCTAACCCTTCCCCAAAGCCTGACCCTCACCCGTCCCCTAATCCTAACCCGTACGCTAACACTAACCCGCGCCCTCACACGTACGCTCCCCCTAAAGCGTTGTCGTACCCTCCCCTGGACCCTAAACCGTCCCTGTCCCCTAACCCTAACCCTAGCCCGAACCCTAACCCTAACCCTTCCCCGAAGCCTGACCCTCAACCGTCCCCTAATAGTCACTCGTACGCTAACACTAACCCGCTCCCTCACAAGTACGCTCCCCCTAAAGCGTTGTCGTACCCTCCCCTGGACCCTTAACCGTGTCCTTCCCCTAACCCTAACCCTAGCCCGTACCCTAACCCTAACCCTTCCCCGAAGCCTGACACTCACCCGTCCCCTAATCGTCCCTGGTACGCTAACACTAAACCGCGCCCTCACACGTACGCTCCCCCTAAAGCGTTGTCGTACCCTTCCCTGGACCCTAAACCGTCCCCGACCCCTAACCCTAACCCTAGCCCGAACCCTAACCCTAACCCTTCCCCGAAGCCTGACACTCACCCGTCCCCTAATCCTAACCCGTACGCTAACACTAACCCGCGCCCTCACACGTATGCTCCTCCTAAAGCGTTGTCGTACCCTCCCCTGGACCCTAAACCGTCCCCGTCCCCTAACCCTAACCCTAGCCCGAACCCTAACCCTAAACCTTCCCCGAAGCCTGACCCTCACCCGTCCCCTAATCCTAACCCGTACGCTAACACTAACCCGCGCCCTCACACGTACGCTCCCCCTAAAGCATTGTCGTACACTCCCCTGGACCCTAAACCGTGCCCGTCACCTAACCCTAACCCTAGCCCGAACCCTAATCCTAACACTTCCCCGAAGCCTGACCCTCACCCGTCCCCTAATCCTAACCCGTACGCTAACACTAACCCGCGCCCTCACGCGTACGCTCCACCTAAAGCGTTGTCGTACCCTCCCCTGGACCCTAAACCGTCCCCGTCCCCTAACCCTAACCCTAGCCCAAACCCTAACCCTAACCCTTCCCTGAAGCCTGACCCTCACCCGTACCCTAATCCTAACCAGTACGCTAACACTAACCCGCGCCCTCACACGTACGCTCTCCCTAAAGCGTTGTCGTACCCTCCCCTTGACTTAAACCGTCCCCGTCCCCTAACCCTAACCCTAGCCCGAACCCTAACCCTAACCCTTCCCCGAAGCCTGACCCTCACCTGTCCCATAATCCTAACCCGTACGCTAACACTAATCCACGCCCTCACACGTACGCTCCCCCTAAAGCGTTGTCGTACCCTGCCCTGGACCCTAAGCCGTCCCCGTCCCCTAACCCTAACCCTAGCCCGAACCCTAACCCTAACATTTCCCCAAACCCTGACCCTCACCCGTCCCCTAATCCTAACCCGTACGCTAACACTAACCCGCGCCCTCACACGTACGCTCCCCCTAAAGCGTTGTCGTACCCTCCCCTGGGCCCTAAACCGTCCCCGTCCCCTAACCCGAATCCTAGCCCGAACCCTAACCCTAACCCTTCCCCGAAGCCTGACCCTCACCCGTACCCTAATCCTAACCCGTACGCTAGCACTAACCCGCGCCCTCACACGTACGCTCCCCCTAAAGCGTTGTCGTACCCTCCCCTGGACCCTAAACCGTCCCCGTACCCTAACCCTAACCCTAGGCCGAACCCTAACCCTAACCCTTCCCCGAAGCCTGACACTCACCCGTCCCCTAATCCTAACCCGTACACTAACACTAACCCGCGCCCTCACGCGTACGCTCCCCCTAAAGCTTTGTCGTACCCTCCCCTGGACTCTATACCGTCCCCGTCCCCTATCCCTAACCCTAGACCGAATCCTAACCCTAACCCTTCCCCGAAGCCAGACCCTCACCCATCCCCTAATCCTAACCCGTACACTAACACTAACCCGCGCCCTCACTCGTACGCTCCCCCTAATGCGTTGTCGTACCCTCCCGTGGACCCTAAACCGTCCCCGTCCCCTAACCCTAATCCTAGCCCGAACCCTAACCCTAACACTTCCCCGAAGCCTGACCCTCACCCATCCCCTAATCCTAACCCGTACGCTAACACTAACCCGCGCCCACACACGTACGCTCCTCCTAAAGCCTTGTCGTACCCTCCCCTGGACCCTAAACCGTCCCCGTCCCCTAACCCTATCCCTAGCCCGAACCCTAACCCTAACAATTCCCCGAAGCCTGACCCTCACCCGTCCCCTAATCCTAAACCGTACGCTAACACTAACCCGCGCCCTCACACGTACGCTCCCCGTAAAGCGTTGTCGTACACTTCCCTGGACCCTAAGCCGTCCCCGTCCCCTAACCCTAACCCTAGCCCGAACCCTAACCCTAACCCTTCCCCGAAGCCTGACCCTCACCCGTCCCCTAATCCTAACCCGTACGCTAACACTAACCCGCGCCCTCACACGTACGCTCCCCGTAAAGCGTTGTCGTACCCTCCCCTGGACCGTAAACCGTCCCCGTCCCCTAACCCTAACCCTAGGCCGAACCCTAACCCTAACCCTTCCCCGAAGCCTGACCCTCACCCGTCCCCTAATCCTAAACCGTACGCTAACACTAACCCGCGCCCTCACACGTACGCTCCCCCGAAAACGTTGTCGTACCCTCCCCTGGACCCTAAACCGTCCCCGTCCCCTAACCCTAACCCTAGCCCGAACCCTAACCCTAACCCTTCCCCGAAGCCTGACCCTCACCCGTCCCCTAATCCTAACCCGTACGCTAACACTAACCCGCGCCCTCACACGTACGCTCCCCCTAAAGCATTGTCGTACCCTCCCCTGGACCCTAAACCGTCCCCGTCACCTAACCCTAACCCTAGCACGAACCCTAATCCTAACCCTTCCCTGAAGCCTGACCCTCACCCGTCCCCTAATCCTAACCCGTACGCTAACACTAACCCGCGCCCTGACGCGTACGCTCCCCCTAAAGCGTTGTCGTACCCTCCCCTGGACCCTAAACCGTCCCCGTCCCCTAACACTAACCCTAGCCCGAACCCTAACCCTAACCCTTCCCCGAAGCCTGACCCTCACCCGTCCCCTAATCCTAACCCGTACGCTAACACTAACCCACGCCTTCATGCGTACGCTCCCCCTAAAGCGTTGTGGTACCCTCCCCTGGACCCTAAACCGTCCCCGTCCCCTAACCCTAACCCTAGCCCGAACCCTAACCCTAACCCGTCCCCGAAGCCTGACCCTCACCCGTCCCCTAATCGTCACTCGTACACTAACACTAACCCGCGCCCTCACACGTACGCTCCCCCTAAAGCGTTGTCGTACCCTCCCCTGGACCCTAAACCGTGTCCGTCCCCTAACCCTAACCCTAGCCCGAACCCTAACCCTAACCCTTCCCCGAAGCCTGACCCTCACCCGTCCCCTAATCCTAACCCGTACGCTAACACTAACCTGCGCCCTCACACATACGCTCCCCCTAAAGCGTTGTCGTACCCTCCCGTGGACCCTAAACCGTCCCCGTCCCCTAACCCTAACCCTAGCCCGAACCCTAACCCTAACCCTTCCCCGAAGCCTGACCCTCACTCGTCCCCTAATCCTAACCCGTACGCTAACACTAACCCGCGCCCTCACGCGTACGCTCCCCCTAAAGCGTTGTCGTACCCTCCCCTGGACCCTAAACCGTCCCCGTCCCCTAATCCTAACCCTAGCCCTAACCCTAACCCTAACCCTTCCCCGAAGCCTGACCCTCACCCGTCCCCTAATCCTAACACGTACGCTAACACTAACCTGCGCCCTCACGCGTACGCTCCCCCTAAAGCGTTGTCGTACCCTCCCCTGGACCCTAAACCGTCCCCGTCCCCTAATCCTAACCCTAGCCCTAACCCTAACCATAACCCTTCCCCGAAGCCTGACCCTCACCCGTCCCCTAATCCTAACCCGTACGCTAACACTAACCCATGCCCTCACGCGTACGCTCCCCCTAAAGAGTTGTCGTACCCTCCTCTGGACCCTAAACCGTCCCCGTCCCCTAACCCTAACCCTAGCCCGAACCGTAACCCTAACCCTTCCCCGAAGCCTGACCCTCACCCGTCCCTTAATCCTAACCCGTACGCTAACACTAACCCGCGCCCTCACGCGTACGCTCCCCCTAAAGCATTGTGGTACCCTCCCCTGGACCCTAAACCGTCCCCATCCCCTAACCCTAACCCTAGCCCGAACCCTAACCCTAACCCTTCCCCGAATCCTGACCCTCACCCGTCCCCTAATCCTAACCCGTACGCTAACACTAAACCGCGCCCTGACGCGTAAGCTCCCCCTAAAGCGTTGTCGTACCCTCCCCTGGACCCTAAACCGTCCCCGTCCCCTAACCCTAACCCTAGCCCGAACCCTAACCCTAACCCTTCCCCGAAGCCTGACCCTCACCCGTCCCCTAATCCTAACCCGTACGCTAACACTAACCCACGCCCTCACAAGTACGTTCCCCCTAAAGCGTTGCCGTACCCTCCCCTGGACCCTAAACCGTCCCCGTTCCCTAACCCTAACCCTAGCCTGAACCCTAACCCTAAACATTCCCCGAAGCCTGACCCTCACCCGTCCCCTAATCCTAACCCGTACGCTACCACTAACCCCTGCCCTCACACGTACGCTCCCCCAAAAGCGTTGTCATACCCTTCCCTGGATCGTAAACCGTCCCCGTCCCCTAACCCTAACCCTAGCCCGAACCCTAACCCTAACCCTTCCCCGAAGCCTGACCCTCACCCGTCCCCTAATCCTAACCCGTACGCTAACACTAACCCGCGCCCTCACGCGTACGCTCCCCCTAAAGCTTTGTCGTACCCTCCCCTGGACTCTAAACCGTCCCCGTCCCCTATCCCTAACCCTAGACCGAATCCTAACCCTAACCCTTCCCCGAAGCCAGACCCACACCCATCCCCTAATCCTAACCCGTACACTAACACTAACCCGCGCCCTCACTCGTACGCTCCCCCTAATGCGTTGTCGTACCCTCCCCTGGACCCTAAACCGTCCCCGTCCCCTAACCCGAACCCTAGCCCGAACCCTAACCCTAACCCTTCCCCGAAGCCTGACCCTCACCCGTCCCCTAATCCTAACCCGTACGCTGACACTAACCCGCGCCCTGATGCGTACACTCCCCCTAAAGAGTTGTCGTACCCTCCCCTGGACCCTAAACCGTCCCCGTCCCCTAACCCTAACCCTAGCCCGAACCCTAACCCTATCCCTTCCCCGAAGCCTGACCCTCACCCGTCCCCTAATCCTAACCCGTACGCTAACACTAACCCGCGCCCTCACACGTACGCTCCCCCTAAAGCGTTGTCGTACCCTCCCGTGCACCCTAAACCGTCCCCGTCCCCTAACCCTAAACCTAGCCCGAACCCTAACCCTAACCCTTCCCCGAAGCCTGACCCTCAACCGTCCCCTAATCCTAACCCGTACGCTAACACTAATCCGCGCCCTCACACGTACGCTCCCCCTAAAGCGTTGTCGTACCCTCCCTTGGAGCCTAAACCGTCCCCGTCCCCTAACCCTAACCCTAGCCAGAACCCTAACCCTAACCCTTCCCCGAAGCCTGACCCTCACCCGTCCCCTAACCCTAACCCGTACGCTAACACTAACCCGCGCCCTGACACATATGCTCCCCCTAAAGCGTTGCCGTACCCTCCCCTGGACCCTAAACCGTCCCCGTTCCCTACCTAACCCTAACCTGAACCCTAACCCTAAACCTTCCCCGAAGCCTGACCCTCACCTGTCCCCTAATCCTAACCCGTACGCTAACACTAACCCGTGCCCTCACACGTACGCTCCCCCAAAAGCGTTGTCATACCCTTCCCTCGACCGTAAACCGTCCCCGTCCCCTAACCCTAACCCTAGCCCGAACCCTACCCCTAACCCTTCCCCAAAGCCTGACCCTCACCCGTCCCCTAATCCTAACCCGTACGCTAACACTAACCCGCGCCCTCACACGTACGCTCCCCCTAAAGCGTTGTCGTACCCTCCCCTGGAGCCTAAACCGTCCCTGTCCCCTAACCCTAACCCTAGCCCGAACCCTAACCCTAACCCTTCCCCGAAGCCTGACCCTCAACCGTCCCCTAATAGTCACTCGTACGCTAACACTAACCCGCTACCTCACAAGTACGCTCCCCCTAAAGCGTTGTCGTACCCTCCCCTGGACCCTTAACCGTGTCCTTCCCCTAACCCTAACCCTAGCCCGTACCCTAACCCTAACCCTTCCCCGAAGCCTGACACTCACCCGTCCCCTAATCGTCACTGGTACGCTAACACTAACCCGCGCCCTCACACGTACGCTCCCCCTAAAGCGTTGTCGTACCCTTCCCTGGACCCTAAACCGTCCCCGACCCCTAACCCTAACCCTAGCCCGAACCCTAACCCTAACCCTTCCCCGAAGCCTGACACTCACCCGTCCCCTAATCCTAACCCGTACGCTAACACTAACCCGCGCCCTCACACGTATGCTCCTCCTAAAGCGTTGTCGTACCCTCCCCTGGACCCTAAACCGTCCCCGTCCCCTAACCCTAACCCTAGCCCGAACCCTAACCCTAACCCTTCCCCGAAGCCTGACCCTCACCCGTCCCCTAATCCTAACCCGTACGCTAACACTAACCCGCGCCCTCACACGTACGCTCCCCCTAAAGCATTGTCGTACACTCCCCTGGACCCTAAAACGTCCCCGTCACCTAACCCTAACCCTAGCCCGAACCCTAATCCTAACACTTCCCCGAAGCCTGACCCTCACCCGTCCCCTAATCCTAACCCGTACGCTAACACTAACCCGCGCCCTCACGCGTACGCTCCACCTAAAGCGTTGTCGTACCCTCCCCTGGACCCTAAACCGTCCCCGTCCCCTAACCCGAATCCTAGCCGGAACCCTAACCCTAACCCTTCCCCGAAGCCTGACCCTCACCCGTACCCTAATCCTAAACCGTACGCTAACACTAACCCGCGCCCTCACACGTACGCTCCCCCTAAAGCGTTGTCGTACCCTCCCCTGGACCCTAAACCGTCCCCGTGCCCTAACCCTAACCCTAGCCCGAACCCTAACCCTAACCCTTCCCCGAAGCCTGACACTCACCCGTCCCCTAATCCTAACCCGTACGCTAACACTAACCCGCGCCCTCACTCGTACGCTCCCCCTAATGCGTTGTCGTACCCTCCCGTGGACCCTAAACCGTCCCCGTCCCCTAACCCTAACCCTAGCCCGAACCCTAACCCTAACACTTCCCCGAAGCCTGACCCTCACCCATCCCCTAATCCTAACCCGTACGCTAACACTAACCCGCGCCCACACACGTACGCTCCTCCTAAAGCCTTGTCGTACCCTCCCCTGGACCCTAAACCGTCCCCGTCCCCTAACCCTATCCCTAGCCCGAACCCTAACCCTAACAATTCCCCGAAGCCTGACCCTCACCCGTCCCCTAATCCTAAACCGTACGCTAACACTAACCCGCGCCCTCACACGTACGCTCCCCGTAAAGCGTTGTCGTACACTTCCCTGGACCCTAAGCCGTCCCCGTCCCCTAACCCTAACCCTAGCCCGAACCCTAACCCTAACCCTTCCCCGAAGCCTGACCCTCACCCGTCCCCTAATCCTAACCCGTACGCTAACACTAACCCGCGCCCTCACACGTACGCTCCCCGTAAAGTGTTGTCGTACCCTCCCCTGGACCGTAAACCGTCCCCGTCCCCTAACCCTAACCCTAGCCCGAACCCTAACCCTAACCCTTCCCCGAAGCCTGACCCTCACCCGTCCCCTAATCCTAAACCGTACGCTAACACTAACCCGCGCCCTCACACGTACGCTCCCCCTAAAACGTTGTCGTACCCTCCCCTGGACCCTAAACCGTCCCCGTCCCCTAACCCTAACCCTAGCCCGAACCCTAACCCTAACCCTTCCCCGAAGCCTGACCCTCACCCCTCCCCTAATCCTAACCCGTACGCTAACACTAACCCGCGCCCTCACACGTACGCTCCCCCTAAAGCGTTGTCGTACCCTCCCCTGGACCCTAAACCGTCCCCGTCCCATAACCCTAACCCTAGCCCGAACCCTAACCCTAACCCTTTCCCAAAGCCTGACCCTCTCCCGTCCCCTAATCCTAACCAGTATGCTAACACTAACCCGCGCCCTCACACGTACACTCTCCCTAAAGTGTTGTCGTACCCTCCCCTTGACCTAAACCGTCCCCGTCCCCTAACCCTAACCCTAGCCCGAACCCTAACCCTAACCCTTCCCCGAAGCCTGACCCTCACCTGTCCCCTAATCCTAACCCGTACGCTAACACTAACCCGCGCCCTAATGCGTACGCTCCCCCTAAAGCGTTGTCGTACCCTCCCCTGGACCCTAAACCGTCCCCGTCCCCTAACCCTAAACCTAGCCCGAACCCTAACCCTAACCCTTCCCCGAAGCCTGACCCTCACCCGTCCCCTAACCCTAATCCGTACGCTAACACTAACCCGCGCCCTGACACGTACGCTCCCCAAAAAGCGTTGTCGTACCCTCCCCTGGACCCTAAAACGTCCCCGTCCCCTAACCCTAACCCTAGCCCGAACCCTAACCCTAAACCTTCCCCGAAGCCTGACCCTCACCCGTCCCCTAATCCTAACCCGTACGCTAACACTAACCCGCGCACTCACACGTATGCTCCCCCTAAAGCGTTGCCGTACCCTCCCCTGGTCCCTAAACCGTCCCCGTTCCCTAACCCTCACCCTAGACTGAACCCTAACCCTAAACCTTCCCCGAAGACTGACCCTCACCCGTCCCCTAATCCTAACCCGTACGCTAACACTAACCCGCGCCGTCACACGTACGCTCCCCCTAAAGCGTTGTCGTACCCTCCCCTGGACCCTAAACCGTCCCCGTCCCCTAAACCTAACCCTAGCCCGAACCCTAACCTAACCCTTTCCCGAAGCCTGACCCTCACCCGTCCCCTAATCCTAACCCGTACGCTAACACTAACCCGCGCCCTCACACGTACGCTCCCCCTAAAGCGTTGTCGTACCCTCCCCTGGACCCTAAACCGTCCCCGTCCCCTAACCCTAACCCTAGCCCGAACCCTAACCCTATCCCTTCCCCGAAGCCTGACTCTCACCCGTCCCCTAATCCTATCCCGTACGCTAACACTAACCCGCGCCCTCACACGCACGCTCCCCCTAAAGCGTTGTCGTACCCTCCCCTGGACCCTAAACCGTCCCCGTCCCCTAACCCTAACCCTAGCCCGAACCCTAAACCTAACCCTTCCCCGAAGCCTGAACCTCACCCGTCCCCTAACCCTAACCCGTACGCTAACACTAACCCGCGCCCTCACATGTACGCACCCCCTAAAGCGTTGTCGTACCCTCCCCTGGACCCTAAACCGTCCCCATCCCCTAACCCTAACCCTAGCCCGAACCCTAACCCTAACCCTTCCCCGAAGCCTCACACTCACCCATCCCCTAATCCTAACCCGTACGCTAACACTAACCCGCGCCCTCACACGTACGCTCCCCCTAAAGCGTTGTCGTACCCACCCCTGGACCCTAAACCGTCCCAGTCCCCTAACCCTAACCCTAGCCCGAACCCTAACCCTAACCCTTCCCCGAAGCCTGACACTCACCCGTCCCCTAATCCTAACCCGTACGCAAACACTAACCCGCGCCCTCACACGTACGCTCCCCCTAAAGCGTTGTCGTACCCTCCCCTGGACCCTAAACCGTCCCCGTCCCCTAAGCCTAACCCTAGCCCGAACCCTAAACCTAACACTTCCCCGAAGCCTGACCCTCACCCGTCCCCTAATCCTAACCCGTACGCTAATACTAACCCGCGCCCTCACACGTACGCTCCCCCTAAAGCGTTGTCATACCCTACCCTGGACCCTAAGCGGTCCCCATCCCCTAACCCTAACCCTAGCCCGAACCCTAACCCTAACCCTTCCCCAAAGCCTGACCCTCACCCGTCCCCTAATCCTAACCCGTACGCTAACACTAACCCGCACCCTCACACACACGCTCCCCCTAAAGCGTTGTCGTACCCTCACTTGGACTCTAAACCGTCCCCATCCCCTAACCCTAAACCTAGCCCGAACCCTAACCCTAACACTTCCCCGAAGCCTGACCCTCACCCGTCCCCTAATCCTAACCCCTACGCTAACACTAAACTGCGCCCTCACACGCACGCTCCCCCTAAAACGTTGTCGTACCCTCACCTGGACCCTAAACCGTCCCCGTCCCCTACCCCTAACCCTAGCCCGAACCCTAACCCTAACCCTTCCCCGAAGCCTGACCCTCACCCGTCCCCTAATCCTAACAAGTACGCTAACACTAACCCTCGCGCTCACATGCACGCTCCCCCTATAGCATTTTCGTACCCTCATCTGGACCCTAAACCGTCCGCGTCGCCTAACCCTAACCCTAGCAAGAACTGTAAACCAAACCCTTCCCAGAAGCCTGACCCTCACCCGTCCCCTAATACTAACCCGTACGTTAACACTAACCCGTGCCCTCCCACGCACGCTGCCACTAAAGCATTGTCGTACCCTCACGTGGACCCTAAACCGTCACCGAACCCTAACCCTAACCCTAGACCGAACCTAAACCCTAACCCTTCCCCGAAGCCTGACACTCACGCGTCCCCTAATCCTAAACCGGACGCTAACACTAACCCGCGCCCTCACATGCATGCTCAACCTAAAGCGTTGTCGTACCCTCACCTGGACCCTAAACCGTCCCCATCCCCTAACCCTAACCCTAGCCCGAACCCTAACCCTAATACTTCCCCGAAGCGTGACCCTCACCCGTCCCCTAATCCTAACCCGTACGCTAACACTAACCCGCGCCCTCACACGCACGCTCCCCCTAAAGCGTTGTCGTACCCTCACCTGGACCCTAAACCGACCCCGTCCCCTAACCCTAACACTAGCCCGAACCCTAACCCTAACCTTTCCACAAAGACTGACTTCATCCGTCCGCTAATACTAACCCGTACGCTAACACTAACCCAAGCCCTCACACTCACGCTCCCCCTAAAGCGTTGTCGTACCGTCACCTGGACCCTAAACCGTCCCTGTCCTCTAACCCTAAACCTAGCCCGAACCCTAACCCTAACCCTTCCCCGCAGCCTGACCCTCACCCGTCCCCTAATCCTAACCCGTACGCTAACACTAACCCGCGCCCTCACACGCATGCTCCCCCTAAAGCGTTGTCGTACCCTCACCTGGACCCTAAAACGTCCCCGTCCCCTAACCCTAACCCTAGCACGAACCCTAACCCTAACACTTCCCCAAGCCTAACCCTCACACGTCCCCTAATCCTATCCCGTACGCTAACACTAACCCGCGTCCTCACACGAACGCTCACCCTAAAGCGTTATTGTACACTCACCTGGACCCTAAACCGTACCCATTCCTTAACCCTAATCCTAGCCCGAACCCTAACCCTAACCCTTCCCCGAAGCCTTCCCCTCACCCGTCCCCTAATCCTCACCCGTACGCTAACACTAACCCGCGCCCTAAGATGCACGCTCTCCCTTAAGCGTTGTCGTACCCTCACTTGGACCCTAAACCGTCCCCGACCTAACGCTAACCCTAGCCCGAATCCTAATCCTAACCCTTCCCCGAAGCCTGACCCTCACCCGTCCCCTAATCCTAACCCGTACGCTAACACTAACCCACGCCCTCACACGCACGCTCCCCCTAAAGCGTTGTCGTACCCTCACATTGACCCTAAACCGTCCTCTTCCCGTAACCCTAGCCCGAACTCTAACCCTAACACTTCCCCGAAGCCTGACCCTCAACAGTCCCCTAATCCTAACCCGTTCGCTAACACTAACCCGCGCCCTCACACGCACGCTCATCCTAAAGCGTTGTCGTTCCCTCAGCTGGAGCCTAAACCGTCGCCGTCCCCTATCCCTAAACCTAGCCCGAACTCTAACCCTAACCCTTCCCCGAAGCCTGAGCCTCACCCGTCACCTAATCCTAACCCGTACGCTAACACTAACCCGCACCCTCACATGCACGCTCCCCCTATAGCATTGTCGTACCCTCATCTGGACCCTAAACCGTCCGCGTCGCCTAACCCTAACCCTAGCAAGAACTGTAACCCTAACCCTTCCGCGAAGCCTGACCCTCACCCGTCCCCTAATCCTAACCCGTATGCTAACAGTCACCCATGCCCTCACACGCACGCTCCCACTAAAGCGTTGTCTTACCCTCACCTCGACCCTAATCCGTCCCCGTCCCCTAACCCTAACCCTAGCCCGAACACTAACCCTAACACTTCCCCGAAGCCTGACCCTCACCCGTCCCCTAATCCTAACAAGTACGCTAACACTAACCCTCGCGCTCACATGCACGCTCCCCCTATAGCATTTTCGTACCCTCATCTGGACCCTAAACCGTCCGCGTAGCCTAACCCTAACCCTAGCAAGAACTTTAAACCAAACCATTCCCCGAAGCCTGACCCTCACCAGTCCCCTAATCCTAACCCGTACGCTAACACTAACCCGCGCCCTGACACATACGCTCCCCCTAAAGCGTTGCCGTACCCTCCCCTGGACCCTAAACCGTCCACGTTCCCTACCTAACCCTAACCTGAACCCTAACCCTAAACCTTCCCCGAAGCCTGACCCTCACCTGTCCCCTAATCCTAACCCGTACGCTAACACTAACCCGTGCCCTCACACGTACGCTCCCCCAAAAGCCTTGTCATACCCTTCCCTCGACCGTAAACCGTCCCCGTCCCCTAACCCTAACCCTAGCCCGAACCCTACCCCTAACACTTCCCCAAAGCCTGACTCTCACCCGTCCCCTAATCCTAACCCGTACGCTAACACTAACCCGCGCCCTCACACGTACGCTCCCCCTAAAGCGTTGTCGTACCCTCCCCTGGACCCTAAACCGTCCCTGTCCCCTAACCCTAACCCTAGCCCGAACCCTAACCCTAACCCTTCCCCGAAGCCTGACCCTCAACCGTCCCCTAATAGTCACTCGTACGCTAACACTAACCCGCGCCCTCACAAGTACGCTCCCCCTAAAGCGTTGTCATACCCTCCCCTGGACCCTTAACCGTGTCCTTCCCCTAACCCTAACCCTAGCCCGTACCCTAACCCTAACCCTTCCCCGAAACCTGACACTCACCCGTCTCCTAATCGTCACTCGTACGCTAACACTAACCCGCGCCCTCACACGTACGCTCCCCCTAAAGCGTTGTCGTACCCTTCCCTGGACCCTAAACCGTCCCCGACCCCTAACCCTAACCCTAGCCCGAACCCTAACCCTAACCCTTCCCCGAAGCCTGACACTCACCCGTCCCCTAATCCTAACCCGTACGCTAACACTAACCCGCGCCCTCACACGTATGCTCCCCCTAAAGCGTTGTCGTACCCTCCCCTGGACCCTAAACCGTCCCCGTCCCCTAACCCTAACCCTAGCCCGAACCCTAACCCTAACCCTTCCCCGAAGCCTGACCGTCACCCGTCCCCTAATCCTAACCCGTACGCTAACACTAACCCGCACCCTCACACGTACGCTCCCCCTAAAGCATTGTCGTACCCTCCCCTGGACCCTAAACCGTCCCCGTCACCTAACCCTAACCCTAGCCCGAACCCTAATCCTAACCCTTCCCCGAAGCCTGACCCTCACCCGTCCCCTAATCCTAACCCGTACGCTAACACTAACCCGCGCCCTCACGCGTACGCTCCTCCTAAAGCGTTGTCGTACCCTCCCCTGGACCCTAAACCGTCCCCGTCCCCTAACCCTAACCCTAGCCCGAACCCTAACCCTAACCCTTCCCTGAAGCCTGACCCTCACCAGTCCCCTAATCCTAACCAGTACGCTAACACTAACCCGCGCCCTCACACGTATGCTCTCCCTAAAGCGTTGTCGTACCCTCCCCTTGACCTAAACCGTCCCCGTCACCTAATCCTAACCCTAGCCCGAACCGTAACCCTAACACTTCCCCGAAGCCTGACCCTCACCTGTCCCATAATCCTAACCCGTACGCTAACACTAATCCACGCCCTCACACGTACGCTCCCCCGAAAGCGTTGTCGTACCCTCCCCTAGACCCTAAACCGTCCCCGTCCCCTAACCCTAACCCTAGCCCGAACCCTAACCCTAACCCTTCCCCAAAGCCTGACACTCACCCGTCCCCTAATCCTAACCCGTACGCTAACACTAACCCGCGCCCTCACACGTACGCTCCCCCAAAAGCGTTGTCGTACCCTCCCCTTGGCCCTAAACCGTCCCCGTCCCCTAACCCGAATCCTAGCCCGAACCCTAACCCTAACCCTTCCCCGAAGCCTGACCCTCACCCGTACCCTAATCCTAACCCGTACGCTAACACTAACTTGCGCCCTCACACGTATGCTCCCCCTAAAGCGTTGTCGTACCCTCCCCTGGACCCTAAACCGTCCCCGTCCCCTAACCCTAACCCTAGCCCGAACCCTAACCCTAACCCTTCCCCGAAGCCTGACCCTCACCCGTCCCCTAATCCTAACCCGTACGCTAACACTAACCCGCGCCCTCACACGTACGCTCCCCCTAAAGCATTGTCGTACCCTCCCCTGGACCCTAAACCGTCCCCGTCACCTAAGCCTAACCCTAGCACGAACCCTAATCCTAACCCTTCCCCGAAGCCTGACCCTCACCCGTTCCCTAATCCTAACCCGTACGCTAACACTAACCCACGCCCTCACGCGTACGCTCCCCCTAAAGCGTTGTCGTACCCTCCCCTGGACCCTAAACCGTCCCCGTCCCCTAACACTAACCCTAGCCCGAACCCTAACCCTAACCCTTCCCCGAAGCCTGACCCTCACCCGTCCCCTAATCCTAACCCGTACGCTAACACTAACCCACGCCTTCATGCGTACGCTCCCCCTAAAGCGTTGTGGTACCCTCCCCTGGACCCTAAACCGTCCCCGTCCCCTAACCCTAACCCTAGCCCGAACCCTAACCCTAACCCTTCCCCGAAGCCTGACCCTCACCCGTCCCCTAATCGTCACTCGTACGCTAACACTAACCCGCGCCCTCACACGTACGCTCCCCCTAAAGCGTTGTCGTACCCTCCCCTGGACCCTAAACCGTGTCCGTCCCCTAACCCTAACCCTAGCCCGAACCCTAACCCTAACCCTTCCCCGAAGCCTGACCCTCACCCGTCCCCTAATCCTAACCCGTACGCTAACACTAACCCGTGCCCTCACACGTACGCTCCCCCTAAAGCGTTGTCGTACACTTCCCTGGACCCTAAGCCGTCCCCGTCCCCTAACCCTAACCCTAGCCCGAACCCTAACCCTAACACTTCCCCGAAGCCTGACCCTCACCCGTCCCCTAATCCTAACCCGTACGCTAACACTAACCCGCGCCCTCACACGTACGCTCCCCCTAAAGTGTTGTCGTACCCTCCCCTGGACCGTAAACCGTCCCCGTCCCCTAACCCTAACCCTAGCCCGAACCCTAAACCTAACCCTTCCCCGAAGCCTGACCCTCACCCGTCCCCTAATCCTAAACCGTACGCTAACACTAACCCGCGCCCTCACACGTACGCTCCCCCTAAAACGTTGTCGTACCCTCCCCTGGACCCTAAACCGTCCCCGTCCTCTAACCCTAACCCTAGCCCGAACCCTAACCCTAACCCATCCCCGAAGCCTGACCCTCACCCGTCCCCTAATCCTAACCCGTACGCTAACACTAACCCACACCCTCACACGTACGCTCCCCCTAAAGCGTTGTCGTACCCTCCCCTGGACCCTAAACCGTCCCCGTCCCCTAACCCTAACCCTAGCCCGAACCCTAACCCTAACCCTTTCCCAAAGCCTGACCCTCCCCCGTCCCCTAATCCTAACCAGTACGCTAACACTAACCCGCGCCCTCACACGTACACTCTCCCTAAAGCGTTGTCGTACCCTCCCCTTGACCTAAACCGTCCCCGTCCCCTAACCCTAACCCTAGCCCGAACCCTAACCCTAACCCTTCCCCGAAGCCTGACCCTCACCTGTCCCCTAATCCTAACCCGTACGCTAACACTAACCCGCGCCCTAATGCGTACGCTCCCCCTAAAGCGTTGTCGTACCCTCCCCTGGACCCTAAACCATCCCCGTCCCCTAACCCTAAACCTAGCCCGAACCCTAACCCTAACCCTTCCCCGAAGCCTGACCCTCACCCGTCCCCTAACCCTAATCCGTACGCTAACACTAACCCGCGCCCTGACACGTACGCTCCCCCAAAAGCGTTGTCGTACCCTCCCCTGGACCCTAAACAGTCCCCATCCCCTAACCCTAACCCTAGCCCGAACCCTAACCCTAAACCTTCCCCGAAGCCTGACCCTCACCCGTCCCCTAATCCTAACCCGTACGCTAACACTAACCCGCGCACTCACACGTACGCTCCCCCTAAAGCGTTGCCGTACCCTCCCCTGGTCCCTAAACCGTCCCCGTTCCCTAACCCTCACCCTAGACTGAACCCTAACCCTAAACCTTCCCCGAAGACTGACCCTCACCCGTCCCCTAATCCTAACCCGTACGCTAACACTAACCCGCGCCGTCACACGTACGCTCCCCCTAAAGCATTGTCGTACCCTCCCCTGGACCCTAAACCGTCCCCGTCCCCTAACCCTAACCCTAGCCCGAACCCTAACCTAACCCTTACCCGAAGCCTGACCCTCCCCCGTCCCCTAATCCTAACCCGTACGCTAACACTAACCCGCGCCCTCACACGTACGCTCCCCCTAAAGCGTTGTCGTACCCTCCCCTGGACCCTAAACCGTCCCCGTCCCCTAACCCTAACCCTAGCCCGAACCCTAACTCTAACACTTCCCCGAAGCCTGACCCTCACCCGTCCCCTAATCCTAACCCGTACGCTAACACTAACCCGCGCCCTCACACGTACGCTCCCCCTAAAGCGTTGTCGTACCCTCCCCTGGACCCTAAGCCGTCCCCGTCCCCTAACCCTAACCCTAGCCCGAACCCTAACCCTATCCATTCCCCGAAGCCTGACCCTCACCCGTCCCCTAATCCTATCCCGTACGCTAACACTAACCCGCGCCCTCACACGCACGCTCCCCCTAAAGCGTTGTCGTACCCTCCCCTGGACCCTAAACCGTCCCCGTCCCCTAACCCTAACCCTAGCCCGAACCCTAACCCTAACCCTTCCCCGAAGCCTGAACCTCACCCGTCCCCTAACCCTAACCCGTACGCTAACACTAACCCGCGCCCTCCCATGTACGCACCCCCTAAAGCGTTGTCGTACCCTCCCCTGGACCCTAAACCGTCCCCATCCCCTAACCCTAACCCTAGCCCGAACCCTAACCCTAACCCTTCCCCGAAGCCTGACACTCACCCATCCCCTAATCCTAACCCGTACGCTAACACTAACCCGCGCCCTCACACGTACGCTCCCCCTAAAGCGTTGTCGTACCCACCCCTGGACCCTAAACCGTCCCAGTCCCCTAACCCTAACCCTAGCCCGAACCCTAACCCTAACCCTTCCCCGAAGCCTGACACTCACCCGTCCCCTAATCCTAACCCGTACGCAAACACTAACCCGCGCCCTCACACGTACGCTCCCCCTAAAGCGTTGTCGTACCCTCCGCTGGACCCTAAACCGTCCCCGTCCCCTAAGCCTAACCCTAGCCCGAACCCTAAACCTAACACTTCCCCGAAGCCTGACCCTCTCCCGTCCCCTAATCCTAACCCGTACGCTAATACTAACCCGCGCCCTCACACGTACGCTCCCCCTAAAGCGTTGTCATACCCTACCCTGGACCCTAAGCGGTCTCCGTCCCCTAACCCTAACCCTAGCCCGAACCCTAACCCTAACCCTTCCACAAAGCCTGACCCTCACCCGTCCCCTAATCCTAACCCGTACGCTAACACTAACCCGCACCCTCACACACACGCTCCCCCTAAAGCGTTGTCGTACCCTCACCTGGACTCTAAACTGTCCCCATCCCCTAACCCTAACCCTAGCCCGAACCCTAACCCTAACACTTCCCCGAAGCCTGACCCTCACCCGTCCCCTAATCCTAACAAGTACGCTAACACTAACCCTCGCGCTCACATGCACGCTCCCCCTATAGCATTTTCGTACCCTCATCTGGACCCTAAACCGTCCGCGTCGCCTAACCCTAACCCTAGCAAGAACTGTAAACCAAACCCTTCCCAGAAGCCTGACCCTCACCCGTCCCCTAATACTAACCCGTACGTTAACACTAACCCGTGCCCTCCCACGCACGCTGCCCCTAAAGCATTGTCGTACCCTCACGTGGACCCTAAACCGTCACCGAACCCTAACCCTAACCCTAGACCGAACCGAAACCCTAACCCTTCCCAGAAGCCTGACACTCACGCGTCCCCTAATCCTAAACCGGACGCTAACACTAACCCGCGCCCTCACATGCATGCTCAACCTAAAGCGTTGTCGTACCCTCACCTGGACCCTAAACCGTCCCCATCCCCTAACCCTAACCCTAGCCCGAACCCTAACCCTAATACTTCCCCGAAGCGTGACCCTCACCCGTCCCCTAATCCTAACCCGTACGCTAACACTAACCCGCGCCCTCACACGCACGCTCCCCCTAAAGCGTTGTCGTACCCTCACCTGGACCCTAAACCGTCCCCGTCCCCTAACCCTAACACTAGCCCGAACCCTAACCCTAACCTTTCCACAAAGACTGACTTCATCCGTCCGCTAATACTAACCCGTATGCTAACACTAACCCAAGCCCTCACACTCACGCTCCCCCTAAAGCGTTGTCGTACCGTCACCTGGACCCTAAACCGTCCCTGTCCTCTAACCCTAAACCTAGCCCGAACCCTAACCCTAACCCTTCCCCGCAGCCTGACCCTCACCCGTCCCCTAATCCTAACCCGTACGCTAACACTAACCCGCGCCCTCACACGCACGCTCCCCCTAAAGCGTTGTCGTACCCTCACCTGGACCCTAAAACGTCCCCGTCCCCTAACCCTAACCCTAGCACGAACCCTAACCCTAACACTTCCCCAAGCCTAACCCTCACACGTCCCCTAATCCTATCCCGTACGCTAACACTAACCCGCGTCCTCACACGAACGCTCACCCTAAAGCGTTATTGTACACTCACCTGGACCCTAAACCGTACCCATTCCTTAACCCTAATCCTAGCCCGAACCCTAACCCTAACCCTTCCCTGAAGCCTTCCCCTCACCCGTCCCCTAATCCTCACCCGTACGCTAACACTAACCCGCGCCCTAAGATGCACGCTCTCCCTTAAGCGTTGTCGTACCCTCACTTGGACCCTAAACCGTCCCCGACCTAACGCTAACCCTAGCCCGAATCCTTATCCTAACCCTTCCCCGAAGCCTGACCCTCACCCGTCCCCTAATCCTAACCCGTACGCTAACACTAACCCACGCCCTCACACGCACGCTCCCCCTAAAGCGTTGTCGTACCCTCACATTGACCCTAAACCGTCCCCTTCCCGTAACCCTAGCCCGAACTCTAACCCTAACACTTCCCCGAAGCCTGACCCTCACCAGTCCCCTAATCCTAACCCGTTCGCTAACACTAACCCGCGCCCTCACACGCACGCTCATCCTAAAGCGTTGTCGTTCCCTCAGCTGGAGCCTAAACCGTCGCCGTCCCCTATCCCTAAACCTAGCCCGAACTCTAACCCTAACCCTTCCCCGAAGCCTGAGCCTCACCCGTCACCTAATCCTAACCCGTACGCTAACACTAACCCGCACCCTCACATGCACGCTCCCCCTATAGCATTGTCGTACCCTCATCTGGACCCTAAACCGTCCGCGTCGCCTAACCCTAACCCTAGCAAGAACTGTAACCCTAACCCTTCCCCGAAGCCTGACCCTCACCCGTCCCCTAATCCTAACCCGTATGCTAACACTCACCCATGCCCTCACACGCACGCTCCCACTAAAGCGTTGTCTTACCCTCACCTCGACCCTAATCCGTCCCCGTCCCCTAACCCTAACCCTAGCCCGAACACTAACCCTAACCCTTCCCCGAAGCCTGACCCTCACCCGTCCCCTAATCCTAAAAAGTACGCTAACACTAACCCTCGCGCTCACATGCACGCTCCCCCTATAGCATTTTCGTACCCTCATCTGGACCCTAAACCGTCCGCGTAGCCTAACCCTAACCCTAGCAAGAACTTTAAACCAAACCCTTCCCCGAAGCCTGACCCTCACCCGTCCCCTAATACTAACCCGTACGTTAACACTAACCCGTGCCCTCCCACACACGCTGCCCCTAAAGCGTTGTCGTACCTTCACGTGGACCCTAAACCGTCACCAAACCCTAACCCTAAACCTAGACCGAACCGAAACCCTAACCCTTCCCCGAAGCCTGACACTCACGCGTCACCTAATCCTAACCCGGACGCTAACACTAACCCGCGCCCTCACACGCACGCACCCCCTAAAGCGTTGTCGTACCCTCACCTGGACCCTAAACCGTCCCCATCCCCTAACCCTAACACTAGCCCGAACCCTAACCCTAACCTTTCCGCAAAGACTGACTTCACCCGTTCGCTAATACTAACCCGTACGCTAACACTAAACCGCGCCCTCAATGCACGCTCACCCTAAGCGTTGTCGTCCCCTCACCTGGACCCAAAACCATCCCCGTCTCCTAACCCTAACCCTAGCCTGAACACTAACCCTAACACTTCCCCGAAGCCTGACCCTCACCCGTCCCCTAATCCTAACCCGGACGCTAACACTAACCCGCGCCCTCACATGCATGTTCCCCCTAAAGCGTTGTCGTACCCTCACCTGGACCCTAAACCGTCCCCATCCCCTAACCCTAACCCTAGCCCGAACCCTAACCCTAACACTTCCCCGAAGCCTGACCCTCACCCGTCCCCTAATCCTAACCCGTAGTCTAACACTAACCCGCGCCCTCACACGCACGCTCCCCCTAAAGCGTTGTCGTACCCTCACCTGAACCCTAAACCGAGCCCGTCCCCTAACCCTAACCCTTGCCCGAACTGTAACCCTAACCCTTCCCCGAAGCCTGACCCTCACCCTTCCCCTAAACCTGACACGGACGCTAACACTAACCCGCGCCCTCACATGCATGTTCCCCCTAAAGCGTTGTCGTACCCTCACCTGAACCCTAAAACGTCCCTGTCCTCTAACCCTAAACCTAGCCCGAACCCTAATCCTAACACTTCCCCGAAGCCTGACCCTCACCCGTCCCCTAATCCTAACCCGTATGCTAACACTAAGCCACGCCCTCACATGCACGCTCCCCCTAAAGCGCTGTCGTACCCTCACCTTGACCCTAAAACGTCCCCGTCGCCTAACCCTAACCCTAGCCCGAACCCTAACCCTAAAACTTCCCCGAAGCCTGAACCTCACCGGTCCCCTAATACTAACCCATACGCTAACACTAACCCGCGCCCTCAACGCACGCTCACCCTAAGCGTTGTCGACCTCTCACCTGGACCCCAAACCGTCCCCGTCCCCTAACCCTAAGCCTAGCCCGAACCCTAACCCTAACACTTCCCCGAAGCCTGACTCTCACCCGTCCCCGAATCCTACCCCGTACGTTAACAGTAACCCGCGCCCTCACACGCACACTCCCCCTAAAGCGTTGTCGTACCCTCACCTGGACCCTAAACCGTCCCCGTCCCCTAACCCTAACCCTAGCCCGAACCCTAAACCTAACCCTTCCCCGAAGCCTAACCCTCACCCGTCCCCTAATCCTAACAAGTACGCTAACAGTAACCCGCGCCCTCACACGCACGCTCCCCCTATAGCATTGTCGTACCCTCATCTGGACCCTAAACCGTCCCCATCCGCTAACCCTAACCCTAGCCAGAACCCTAACCCTAACACTTCCCCGAAGCCTGACACTCACCTGTCCCCTAATCCTTACCCGGATGCTAACACTAACCCGCGCCCTCACATGCACGCTCCCCCTAAAGCGTTGACGTAGCCTCACCTGGACCCTACAACGTCCCCGTCCCCTAACCCTAACCCTAGCCCGAACCCTAACCCTAACCATTCCCCGAGGCCTGACACTCACCCGTCCCCTAATCGTAACCCGTACGCTAACACTAACCCGCGCCCTCACACGCACGCTCCCCCTGAAGCGTTGTCGTACCCTCACCTGGACCCTTAACCTTCCCAGTCCCCTAACCCTAACCCTAGCCCGAACCCTAACCCTAACCCTTCCCCGAAGCCTAACCCTCACCCGTCCCCTAATCCTATCCCGTACGCTAACACTAACCCGCGTCCTCACACGAACGCTCACCCTAAAGTGTTATTGTACACTCACCTGGACCCTAAACCGTACCCATCCCTTAACCCTAATCCTAGCCCGAACCCTAACCCTAACCCTTCCCCGAAGCATTCCCCTCACCCGTCCCCTAATCCTAACCCGTACGCTAACACTAACCCGCGCCCGAACATGCACGCTCTCCCTCAAGCGTTGTCGTACCCTCACCTGAACCCTAAACCGTCCCCGACCTAACGCTAACCCTAGCCCGAACCCTAATCCTAACCCTTCCCCGAAGCCTGACCCTCACCTGTCCCCTAATACTAACCCAAACGCTAACACTAACCCGTGCCCTCACACGCACGCTCTCCCTAAAGCGTTGTCGTACCCTCACCTGGACGCTAAACCGTCCCCGTCCCCGTCCCCTAACCCTAGACCGACCCCTAACCCTAACCCTGCCCCGAAACCTGACCCTCACCTGTCCCGTAATCCTAACCCGTACGCTATCACTAACCCGCGCCCTCACACGCACGCTCCCCCTAAAGCATTGTAGTACCCTCACCTGGACACTAAACCGTCCCCGTCCCCTAACACTAACCCTAGCCCGAACCCTAACACTAACCCTTCCAAGAAGCCTGACCCTCACCCGTCCCCTTATCCTAACCCGTACGCTAACACTAACCCCTGCCCTCACACGTACGCTCCCCCAAAAGCGTTGTCATACCCTTCCCTGGATCGTAAACCGTCCCCGTCCCCTAACCCTAACCATAGCCCGAACCCTAACCCTAAACCTTCCCCGAAGCCTGACCCTAACATGTCCCCTAATCCTAACCCGGATGCTAACACTAACCCGCGCCCTCACATGCACGCTCCCCCTAAAGCGTTGTGGTACCCTCACCTGGACCCTAAACCGTCCCCGTCCCCTAACCCTAACCCTAGCCCGAACCCTAACCCTAACCCTTCCCCGAAGCCTGACCCTCACCCGTCCCCTAATCCTAACCCGGACGCTAACACTAACCCGCGCCCTCAACGCACGCTCCCCCTAAAGCGTTGTCGTACCCTCACCTGGACCCTAAACCGTCCCCGTCCCCTAACACTAACCCTAGCCCGAACCCTAACCCTAACCCTTCCCCTAAGACTGACGCTCATCCTTACCTTAATCCTAACCCGTTCGCTAACACTAACCCGCACCCTCACACCCACGCTCCCCCTAAAGCGTTGTCGTACCCTCACCTGGACCCTAAACCGTCCCCGTCCTCTAACCCTACCCCTAGCCCGAACCTTAACCCTAACCCTTCCCCAAAGCCTGACCCTCACCCGTCCCCTAATCCTAACCCGTACGCTATCACTAACCCGCGCCCTCACATGCACGCTGCCCCTAAATCGCTGTCGTACCCTCACCTGGACCCTAAACCGTTCCCGTCCCCTAACCCTAACCCTAGCCCGAACCCTAAACCTAACCCTTCCCCTAAGGCTGACCCTCACCCTTCCCTTAATCCTAACCCGTACGCTAACACTAACCCGCGCCCTCACAACCACGCTCCCCCTAAAGCGTTGTCGTACCCTCACCTGGACCCTAAACCGTCCCCGTCCCCTAACCCTAACCCTAGCCCGAACTGTAACCCTAACCCTTCCCCAAAGCCTGACACTCAACCATCCCCTAAACCTAACATGGACGCTAACACTAACACGCGCCCTCACACTCACGCTCCCCCTAAAGCGTTGTCGTACGCTCACCTAGACCCTAAACCGTCCCCGTCCTCTAACCCTAACCCTAGCCCGAACCCTAACCCTAACACTTCCCCGAAGCCTGACACTCACCCGTCCCCTAATCCTAACCCGTACGCTAACACTAACCCGCGCCCTAACATGCACGCTCTCCCTTAAGCGTTGTCGTACCCTCACCTGGACCCTAAACCGTCCCCGACCTAACGCTAACCCTAGCCCGAACCCTAATCCTAACCCTTCCCCGAAGCCTGACCCTCACCCGTCCCCTAATACTAACCCAAACGCTAACAATAACCCGTGCCCTCACACGCACGCTCCCCTTAAAGGGTTGTCGTACCCTCACCAGGACGCTAAACCGTCCCCGTCCCCGTCCCCTAACCCTAGCCCGACCCCTAACCCTAACCCTTCCCCGAAACCTGACCCTCACCTGTCCCCTAATCCTAACCCGTACGCTATCACTAACCCGCGCCCTCACACGCACGCTCCCCCTAAAGCATTGTAGTACCCTCACCTGGACACTAAACCGTCCCCGTCCCCTAACCCTAAACCTAGCCCGAACCCTAACACTAACCATTCCAAGAAGCCTGACCCTCACCCGTCCCCTAATCCTAACCCGTACGCTAACACTAACCCGCGCCCTCACACGCACGCTCACCCTAAAGCGTTGTCGTACCCTCACCTGGACCCTAAACCGTCCCCGTCCCCTAACCCTAACCATAGCCCGAGCCCTAACCCTTACCCTTCCCCGAAGCCTGACCCTAACATGTCCCCTAATCCTAACCCGGATGCTAACACTAACCCGCGCCCTCACATGCACGCTCCCCCTAAAGCGTTGTGGTACACTCACCTGGACCCTATACCGTCCCCGTCCCCTAACCCTAACCCTAGCCCGAACCCTAACCCTAACCCTTCCCCGAAGCCTGACACTCACCCGTCCCCTAATCCTAACCCGTACGCTAACACTAACCCGCGCCCTCACATGCACGCTCACCCTAAAGCGTTGTCGTACCCTCACCTGGACCCTAAACCGTCCCCGTCCCCTAACCCTAACCCTAGCCCGAACCCTAACCCTAACCCTTCCCCGAAGCCTGACCCTCACCCGTCCCCTAATCCTAACCCGGACGCTAACACTAACCCGCGCCCTCAACGCACGCTCCCCCTAAAGCGTTGTCGTACCCTCACCTGGACCATAAACCGTCCCCGTCCCCTAACACTAACCCTAGCCCGAACCCTAACCCTAACCCTTCCCCTAAGACTGACGCTCATCCTTACCTTAATCCTAACCCGTTCGCTAACACTAACCCGCGCCCTCACACCCACGCTCCCCCTAAACCGTTGTCGTAACCTCACCTGGACTCTAAACCGTCCCCATCCCCTAACCCTAAGCCTAGCCCAAACCCTAATCCTAACATTTCCCCGAAACCTGACCCTCACCGGTCCCCTAATCCTAAACCGTACACTAACACTAACCTGCGCCCTCACACGCACGCTCCCCCTAAACCGTTGTCGTACCCTCACCTGGACCCGAAACCGTCCCCGTCCCCTAAACCTAACCCTAGCCCTAACCCTAACCTTAAACCTTCCCCGCAGCCTGACCCTCACCCGTCCCCTAATCCTAACCCGTACGCTAACACTAACCCACGCCCTCACATGCACGATCCTCCTAAAGCGTTGTCGTACCCTCACCAGGTCCCTAAACCGTGCCCGTCCCCTAACCCTAAACCTAGTCCAAAGTGTAACCCTAAACCTTCCCCGAAGCCTGACCCTCACCCATCCCCTAAACCTAACACGGACGCTAACACTAACCCTCGCCCTCACATGCACACTCCCCCTAAAGCGTTTTCGTACCCTCACGTGGACCCTTAACCTTCCCAGTCCCCTAACCCTAACCCTAGCCCGAACCCTAACCCTAACACTTCCCCGCAGCCTGACCCTCACCCGTCCCCTAATCCTAACCTAGATGCTAACACTAACCCACGCCCTCACATGCACACTCCCCCTTAAGCGTTGTCATACCTTCACCTGGACCCTAAACCGTCCCCGTCCCCTAACCCTAACCCTAGCCCGAACCCTAACACTAAACCTTCCCCGAAGCCTGACCCTCACCCGTCGCCTAATACTAACCCGTACGCTAACACTAACCCATGCCCTCACACGCACGCTCCCCGTAAAGCGTTGTCGTACCCTCACCTGGACCCTAAACCGTCCCCGTGCCCTAACCCTAACCCTAGCCCGAACCCTAACCCTAACTTTTCCCCGAAGACTGACCCTCACACGTCCCCTAATACTAACCCGTAAACTAACACTAACCCGCGCTCTCAACGCACGCTCACCCTAAGCGTTGTCGTCCCCTCACCTGGACCCAAAACCGTCTCCGTCCCCTAACGCTAACCCTAGCCCGAACCCTAACCCTAACCCTTCCCCGAAACCTGACCCTCACATGTCCCCTAATCCTAACACGGACGCTAACACTAACCTGCGCCCTCACACGCACGCTCCCCCTAAACCGTTTTCATACCCTCACCTGGACCCGAAACCGTCCCCGTCCCCTAAACCTAACCCTAGCCCTAACCCTAACCTTAAACCTTCCCCGCAACCTGACCCTCACCCGTCCTGTAATCCTAACCCGTACGCTAACACTAACCCACGCCCTCACACGCACTATCCTCCTAAAGCGTTGTCGTACGCTCACCTGGACCCTAAACCGTGCCCGACCCCTAACCCTAACCCTAGCCCGAACTGTAACCCTAACCCTTCCCCGAAGCTTGACCCTCACTCATCCCCTAAACCTAACACGGACGCTAACACTAACCCTCGCCCTCACATGCACGCTCCCCCTAAAGCGTTGTCGTGCCCTCACCTGGACCCGTAACAGTCCCGACCCCTAACCCTAACACTTCCCCGAAGCCTGACCCTCACCCGTCCCCTAATCCTAACCCGGACGCTAACACTAACCCGCGCCCTCACACGCACGCTCCCCCTAAAGCTTTGTCGTACCCTCACCTGGACCCTAAACCGTCCCCGTCCCCTAACCCTAACCCTAGCCCGAACCCTAACCCTAACGCTTCCCCGAAGCCTGACACTCACCCGTCCCCTAATCCTAACCCGTACACTAACACTAACCTGTGCCCTCACACTCACACTCACCCTAAAGCGTTGTCGTACCGTCACCTGGACCCAAAACAGTCCCCGTCCCCTAACCCTAAGCCTAGCCCGAACCCTAACCCTAACACTTCCCCGAAGCCTGACACTCACCCGTCCCCTAATCCTAACCCGTACGCTAACAGTAACCCGCGCCCTCACACGCACACTCCCCCTAAAGCGTTTTCGTACCCTCACGTGGACCCTTAACCTTCCCAGTCCCCTAACCCTAAACCTAGCCCGAACCCTAACCCTAACACTTCCCCGAAGCCTGACCCTCACCCGTCCCCTAATCCTAACCTGGACGCTAACACTAACCCGCGCCCTCACATGCACGATCCCCCTAAAGCGTTGTCGTACCCTCACCTGGACCCTAAACCGTCCCCGTCCCCTAACCCTAACCCTAGCCCTAACCCTAACCCTAAACCTTCCCCGAAGCCTGACCCTAACATGTCCCCTAATCCTAACCCGGACGCGAACACTAACCCACGCCCTCACATGCACGCTCCCCCTAAAGCGTTGTGGTACCCTCACCTGGACCCTAAACCGTCCCCGTCCCCTAACCCTAACCCTAGCCCGAACCCTAACCCTAACCCTTCCCCGAAGCCTGACCCTCACCCGTCCCCTAATCGTCACTCGTACGCTAACACTAACCCGCGCCCTCACACGTACGCTCCCCCTAAAGCGTTGTCGTACCCTCCCCTGGACCCTAAACCGTGTCCGTCCCCTAACCCTAACCCTAGCCCGAACCCTAACCCTAACCCTTCCCCGAAGCCTGACCCTCACCCGTCCCCTAATCCTAACCCGTACGATAACACTAACCTGCGCCCTCACACGTACGCTCCCCCTAAAGCGTTGTCGTACCCTCCCGTGGACCCTAAACCGTCCCCGTCCCCTAACCCTAACCCTAGCCCGAACCCTAACCCTAACACTTCCCCGAAGCCTGACCCTCACCCATCCCCTAATCCTAACCCGTACGCTAACACTAACCCGCGCCCACACACGTACGCTCCTCCTAAAGCGTTGTCGTACCCTCCCCTGGACCCTAAACCGTCCCCGTCCCCTAACCCTATCCCTAGCCCGAACCCTAACCCTAACAATTCCCCGAAGCCTGACCCTCACCCGTCCCCTAATCCTAAAACGTACGCTAACACTAACCCGTGCCCTCACACGTACGCTCCCCCTAAAGCGTAGTCGTACACTTCCCTGGACCCTAAGCCGTCCCCGTCCCCTAACCCTAACCCTAGCCCGAACCCTAACCCTAACACTTCCCCGAAGCCTGACCCTCACCCGTCCCCTAATCCTAACCCGTACGCTAACACTAACCCGCGCCCTCACACGTACGCTCCCCCTAAAGTGTTGTCGTACCCTCCCCTGGACCGTAAACCGTCCCCGTCCCCTAACCCTAACCCTAGCCCGAACCCTAACCCTAAACCTTCCCCGAAGCCTGACCCTCACCCGTCCCCTAATCCTAAACCGTACGCTAACACTAACCCGCGCCCTCACACGTACGCTCCCCCTAAAACGTTGTCGTACCCTCCCCTCGACCCTAAACCGTCCCCGTCCCCTAACCCTAACCCTAGCCCGAACCCTAACCCTAACCCATCCCCGAAGCCTGACCCTCACCCGTCCCCTAATCCTAACCCGTACGCTAACACTAACCCACACCCTCACACGTACGCTCCCCCTAAAGCGTTGTCGTACCCTCCCCTGGACCCTAAAGCGTCCCCGTCCCCTAACCCTAACCCTAGCCCGAACCCTAACCCTAACCCTTTCCCAAAGCCTGACCCTCCCCCGTCCCCTAATCCTAACCAGTACGCTAACACTAACCCGCGCCCTCACACGTACACTCTCCCTAAAGCGTTGTCGTACCCTCACCTGGACCCTAAACCGTCCCCGTCCCCTAACACTAACCCTAGCCCGAACCCTAACCCTAATACTTCCCCGAAGCGTGACCCTCACCCGTCCCCTAATCCTAACCCGTACGCTAACACTAACCCGCGCCCTCACACGCACGCTCCCCCTAAAGCGTTGTCGTACCCTCACCTGGACCCTAAACCGTCCCCGTCCCCTAACCCTAACACTAGCCCGAACCCTAACCCTAACCTTTCCACAAAGACTGACTTCATCCGTCCGCTAATACTAACCCGTATGCTAACACTAACCCAAGCCCTCACACTCACGCTCCCCCTAAAGCGTTGTCGTACCGTCACCTGGACCCTAAACCGTCCCTGTCCTCTAACCCTAAACCTAGCCCGAACCCTAACCCTAACCCTTCCCCGCAGCCTGACCCTCACCCGTCCCCTAATCCTAACCCGTACGCTAACACTAACCCGCGCCCTCACACGCACGCTCCCCCTAAAGCGTTGTCGTACCCTCACCTGGACCCTAAAACGTCCCCGTCCCCTAACCCTAACCCTAGCACGAACCCTAACCCTAACACTTCCCCAAGCCTAACCCTCACACGTCCCCTAATCCTATCCCGTACGCTAACACTAACCCGCGTCCTCACACGAACGCTCACCCTAAAGCGTTATTGTACACTCACCTGGACCCTAAACCGTACCCATTCCTTAACCCTAATCCTAGCCCGAACCCTAACCCTAACCCTTCCCCGAAGCCTTCCCCTCACCCGTCCCCTAATCCTCACCCGTACGCTAACACTAACCCGCGCCCTAAGATGCACGCTCTCCCTTAAGCGTTGTCGTACCCTCACTTGGACCCTAAACCGTCCCCGACCTAACGCTAACCCTAGCCCGAATCCTTATCCTAACCCTTCCCCGAAGCCTGACCCTCACCCGTCCCCTAATCCTAACCCGTACGCTAACACTAACCCACGCCCTCACACGCACGCTCCCCCTAAAGCGTTGTCGTACCCTCACATTGACCCTAAACCGTCCCCTTCCCGTAACCCTAGCCCGAACTCTAACCCTAACACTTCCCCGAAGCCTGACCCTCACCAGTCCCCTAATCCTAACCCGTTCGCTAACACTAACCCGCGCCCTCACATGCACGCTCCCCCTATAGCATTGTCGTACCCTCATCTGGACCCTAAACCGTCCGCGTCGCCTAACCCTAACCCTAGCAAGAACTGTAACCCTAACCCTTCCCCGAAGCCTGACCCTCACCCGTCCCCTAATCCTAACCCGTATGCTAACACTCACCCATGCCCTCACACGCACGCTCCCACTAAAGCGTGGTCTTACCCTCACCTCGACCCTAATCCGTCCCCGTCCCCTAACCCTAACCCTAGCCCGAACACTAACCCTAACCCTTCCCCGAAGCCTGACCCTCACCCGTCCCCTAATCCTAAAAAGTACGCTAACACTAACCCTCGCGCTCACATGCACGCTCCCCCTATAGCATTTTCGTACCCTCATCTGGACGCTAAACCGTCCGCGTAGCCTAACCCTAACCCTAGCAAGAACTTTAAACCAAACCCTTCCCAGAAGCCTGACCCTCACCCGTCCCCTAATACTAACCCGTACGTTAACACTAACCCGTGCCCTCCCACACACGCTGCCCCTAAAGCGTTGTCGTACCTTCACGTGGACCCTAAACCGTCACCAAACCCTAACCCTAAACCTAGACCGAACCGAAACCCTAACCCTTCCCCGAAGCCTGACACTCACGCGTCACCTAATCCTAACCCGGACGCTAACACTAACCCGCGCCCTCACACGCACGCTCCCCCTAAAGCGTTGTCGTACCCTCACCTGGACCCTAAACCGTCCCCATCCCCTAACCCTAACACTAGCCCGAACCCTAACCCTAACCTTTCCGCAAAGACTGACTTCACCCGTTCGCTAATACTAACCCGTACGCTAACACTAAACCACGCCCTCAATGCACGCTCACCCTAAGCGTTGTCGTCCCCTCACCTGGACCCAAAACATTCCCCGTCTCCTAACCCTAACCCTAGCCTGAACACTAACCCTAACACTTCCCCGAAGCCTGACCCTCACCCGTCCCCTAATCCTAACCCGGACGCTAACACTAACCCGCGCCCTCACATGCATGTTCCCCCTAAAGCGTTGTCGTACCCTCACCTGGACCCTAAACCGTCCCCATCCCCTAACCCTAACCCTAGCCCGAACCCTAACCCTAACACTTCCCCGAAGCCTGACCCTCACCCGTCCCCTAATCCTAACCCGTAGTCTAACACTAACCCGCGCCCTCACACGCACGCTCCCCCTAAAGCGTTGTCGTACCCTCACCTGAACCCTAAACCGAGCCCGTCCCCTAACCCTAACCCTTGCCCGAACTGTAACCCTAACCCTTCCCCGAAGCCTGACCCTCACCCTTCCCCTAAACCTGACACGGACGCTAACACTAACCCGCGCCCTCACACTCCCGCTCCCCCTAAAGCGTTGTCGTACCCTCACCTGAACCCTAAAACGTCCCTGTCCTCTAACCCTAAACCTAGCCCGAACCCTAATCCTAACACTTCCCCGAAGCCTGACCCTCACCCGTCCCCTAATCCTAACCCGTATGCTAACACTAACCCACGCCCTCACATGCACGCTCCCCCTAAAGCGCTGTCGTACCCTCACCTTGACCCTAAAACGTCCCCGTCGCCTAACCCTAACCCTAGCCCTAACCCTAACACTAAAACTTCCCCGAAGCCTGAACCTCACCGGTCCCCTAATACTAACCCATACGCTAACACTAACCCGCGCCCTCAACGCACGCTCACCCTAAGCGTTGTCGACCTCTCACCTGGACCCCAAACCGTCCCCGTCCCCTAACCCTAAGCCTAGCCCGAACCCTAACCCTAACACTTCCCCGAAGCCTGACTCTCACCCGTCCCCGAATCCTACCCCGTACGTTAACAGTAACCCGCGCCCTCACACGCACACTCCCCCTAAAGCGTTGTCGTACCCTCACCTGGACCCTAAACCGTCCCCGTCCCCTAACCCTAACCCTAGCCCGAACCCTAAACCTAACCCTTCCCCGAAGCCTAACCCTCACCCGTCCCCTAATCCTAACAAGTACGCTAACAGTAACCCGCGCCCTCACACGCACGCTCCCCCTATAGCATTGTCGTACCCTCATCTGGACCCTAAACCGTCCCCATCCGCTAACCCTAACCCTAGCCAGAACCCTAACCCTAACACTTCCCCGAAGCCTGACACTCACCTGTCCCCTAATCCTTACCCGGATGCTAACACTAACCTGCGCCCTCACATGCACGCTCCCCCTAAAGCGTTGACGTAGCCTCACCTGGACCCTACAACGTCCCCGTCCCCTAACCCTAACCCTAGCCCGAACCCTAACCCTAACCATTCCCCGAGGCCTGACACTCACCCGTCCCCTAATCGTAACCCGTACGCTAACACTAACCCGCGCCCTCACACGCACGCTCCCCCTGAAGCGTTGTCGTACCCTCACCTGGACCCTTAACCTTCCCAGTCCCCTAACCCTAACCCTAGCCCGAACCCTAACCCTAACCCTTCCCCGAAGCCTAACCCTCACCCGTCCCCTAATCCTATCCCGTACGCTAACACTAACCCGCGTCCTCACACGAACGCTCACCCTAAAGTGTTATTGTACACTCACCTGGACCCTAAACCGTAACCATCCCTTAACCCTAATCCTAGCCCGAACCCTAACCCTAACCCTTCCCCGAAGCATTCCCCTCACCCGTCCCCTAATCCTAACCCGTACGCTAACACTAACCCGCGCCCGAACATGCACGCTCTCCCTCAAGCGTTGTCGTACCCTCACCTGAACCCTAAACCGTCCCCGACCTAACGCTAACCCTAGCCCGAACCCTAATCCTAACCCTTCCCCGAAGCCTGACCCTCACCCGTCCCCTAATACTAACCCAAACGCTAACACTAACCCGTGCCCTCACACGCACGCTCTCCCTAAAGCGTTGTCGTACCCTCACCTGGACGCTAAACCGTCCCCGTCCCCGTCCCCTAACCCTAGCCCGACCCCTAACCCTAACCCTGCCCCGAAACCTGACCCTCACCTGTCCCGTAATCCTAACCCGTACGCTATCACTAACCCGCGCCCTCACACGCACGCTCCCCCTAAAGCATTGTAGTACCCTCACCTGGACACTAAACCGTCCCCGTCCCCTAACACTAACCCTAGCCCGAACCCTAACACTAACCCTTCCAAGAAGCCTGACCCTCACCCGTCCCCTTATCCTAACCCGTACGCTAACACTAACCCGCGCCCTCACACGCATGCTCACACTTAAGCGTTGGCGTACCCTCACCTGGACCCTAAACCGTCCCCGTCCCCTAACCCTAACCATAGCCCGAACCCTAACCCTAAACCTTCCCCGAAGCCTGACCCTAACATGTCCCCTAATCCTAACCCGGATGCTAACACTAACCCGCGCCCTCACATGCACGCTCCCCCTAAAGCGTTGTGGTACCCTCACCTGGACCCTAAACCGTCCCCGTCCCCTAACCCTAACCCTAGCCCGAACCCTAACCCTAACCCTTCCCCGAAGCCTGACCCTCACCCGTCCCCTAATCCTAACCCGGACGCTAACACTAACCCGCGCCCTCAACGCACGCTCCCCCTAAAGCGTTGTCGTACCCTCACCTGGACCCTAAACCGTCCCCGTCCCCTAACACTAACCCTAGCCCGAACCCTAACCCTAACCCTTCCCCTAAGACTGACGCTCATCCTTACCTTAATCCTAACCCGTTCGCTAACACTAACCCGCACCCTCACACCCACGCTCCCCCTAAAGCGTTGTCGTACCCTCACCTGGACCCTAAACCGTCCCCGTCCTCTAACCCTACCCCTAGCCCGAACCTTAACCCTAACCCTTCCCCAAAGCCTGACCCTCACCCGTCCCCTAATCCTAACCCGTACGCTATCACTAACCCGCGCCCTCACATGCACGCTGCCCCTAAATCGCTGTCGTACCCTCACCTGGACCCTAAAACGTTCCCGTCCCCTAACCCTAACCCTAGCCCGAACCCTAAACCTAACCCTTCCCCTAAGGCTGACCCTCACCCTTCCCTTAATCCTAACCCGTACGCTAACACTAACCCGCGCCCTCACAACCACGCTCCCCCTAAAGCGTTGTCGTACCCTCACCTGGACCCTAAACCGTCCCCGTCCCCTAACCCTAACCCTAGCCCGAACTGTAACCCTAACCCTTCCCCAAAGCCTGACACTCACCCATCCCCTAAACCTAACATGGACGCTAACACTAACACGCGCCCTCACACTCACGCTCCCCCTAAAGCGTTGTCGTACGCTCACCTAGACCCTAAACCGTCCCCGTCCTCTAACCCTAACCCTAGCCCGAACCCTAACCCTAACACTTCCCCGAAGCCTGACACTCACCCGTCCCCTAATCCTAACCCGTACGCTAACACTAACCCGCGCCCTAACATGCACGCTCTCCCTTAAGCGTTGTCGTACCCTCACCTGGACCCTAAACCGTCCCCGACCTAACGCTAACCCTAGCCCGAACCCTAATCCTAACCCTTCCCCGAAGCCTGACCCTCACCCGTCCCCTAATACTAACCCAAACGCTAACAATAACCCGTGCCCTCACACGCACGCTCCCCCTAAAGCGTTGTCGTACCCTCACCTGGACGCTAAACCGTCCCCGTCCCCGTCCCCTAACCCTAGCCCGACCCCTAACCCTAACCCTTCCCCGAAACCTGACCCTCACCCGTCCCCTAATCCTAACCCGTACGCTATCACTAACCCGCGCCCTCACACGCACGCTCCCCCTAAAGCATTGTAGTACCCTCACCTGGACACTAAACCGTCCCCGTCCCCTAACCCTAAACCTAGCCCGAATCCTAACACTAACCATTCCAAGAAGCCTGACCCTCACCCGTCCCCTAATCCTAACCCGTACGCTAACACTAACCCGCGCCCTCACACGCACGCTCACCCTAAAGCGTTGTCGTACCCTCACCTGGACCCTAAACCGTCCCCGTCCCCTAACCCTAACCATAGCCCGAACCCTAACCCTTACCCTTCCCCGAAGCCTGACCCTAACATGTCCCCTAATCCTAACCCGGATGCTAACAGTAACCCGCGCCCTCACATGCACGCTCCCCCTAAAGCGTTGTGGTACACTGACCTGGACCCTATACCGTCCCCGTCCCCTAACCCTAACCCTAGCCCGAACCCTAACCCTAACCCTTCCCCGAAGCCTGACACTCACCCGTCCCCTAATCCTAACCCGTACGCTAACACTAACCCGCGCCCTCACATGCACGCTCACCCTAAAGCGTTGTCGTACCCTCACCTGGACCCTAAACCGTCCCCGTCCCCTAACCCTAACCCTAGCCCGAACCCTAACCCTAACCCTTCCCCGAAGCCTGACCCTCACCCGTCCCCTAATCCTAACCCGGACGCTAACACTAACCCGCGCCCTCAACGCACGCTCCCCCTAAAGCGTTGTCGTACCCTCACCTGGACCCTAAACCGTCCCCGTCCCCTAACACTAACCCTAGCCCGAACCCTAACCCTAACCCTTCCCCTAAGACTGACGCTCATCCTTACCTTAATCCTAACCCGTTCGCTAACACTAACCCGCGCCCTCACACCCACGCTCCCCCTAAACCGTTGTCGTAACCTCACCTGGACTCTAAACCGTCCCCATCCCCTAACCCTAACCTAGCCCAAACCCTAATCCTAACATTTCCCCGAAACCTGACCCTCACCGGTCCCCTAATCCTAAACCGTACACTAACACTAACCTGCGCCCTCACACGCACGCTCCCCCTAAACCGTTGTCGTACCCTCACCTGGACCCGAAACCGTCCCCGTCCCCTAAACCTAACCCTAGCCCTAACCCTAACCTTAAACCTTCCCCGCAGCCTGACCCTCACCCGTCCCCTAATCCTAACCCGTACGCTAACACTAACCCACGCCCTCACACGCACGATCCTCCTAAAGCGTTGTCGTACCCTCACCAGGTCCCTAAACCGTGCCCGTCCCCTAACCCTAAACCTAGTCCAAACTGTAACCCTAAACCTTCCCCGAAGCCTGACCCTCACCCATCCCCTAAACCTAACACGGACGCTAACACTAACCCTCGCCCTCACATGCATGCTCCCCCTAAAGCGTTGTCGTACCCTCACCTGGACCCTTAACCGTCCCGTCCCCTTACCCTAACTCTTCCCCGAAGCCTGACCCTCACCCGTCCCCTAATCATAACCCGGACGCTAACACTAACCCGCGCCCTCACACGCACGTTCCCCCTAAAGCGTTGTCGTACCCTCACCTGGACCCTAAACCGTCCCCGTCCCCTAACCCTAAGCCTAGCCCGAACCCTAACCCTAACACTTCCCCGAAGCCTGACTCTCACCCGTCCCCTAATCCTAACCCGTACGCTAAAAGTAACCCGCGCCCTCACACGCACACTCCCCCTAAAGCGTTTTCGTACCCTCACGTGGACCCTTAACCTTCCCAGTCCCCTAATCCTAACCCTAGCCCGAACCCTAACCCTAACACTTCCCCGCAGCCTGACCCTCACCCGTCCCCTAATCCTAACCTGGATGCTAACACTAACCCACGCCCTCACACGCACACTCCCCCTTAAGCGTTGTCATACCTTCACCTGGACCCTACCCGGTCCCTGTCCCCTAACCCTAACCCTAGCCCGAACCCTAACCCTAACCCTTCCCCGAAGCCTGACCATCATATGTCCCCTAATCCTAACCCGGACGCTAACACTAACCCGCGCCCTCACATGCACGCTCCCCCTAAAGCGTTGTCGTACCCTCACCTGGACCCTAAACCGTCTCCGTCCCCTAACCCTATCCCTAGCCCGAACCCTAACCCTAACCCTTCCCTGAAGCCTGACACTCACCTGTCCCCTAATCCTAACCCGTACGCTAACACTAACCCATGCCCTCACACGCACGCTCACCCTAAAGCGTTGTCGTACCGTCACCTGGACCCTAAACCGTCCCCGTCCCCTAACCCTAACCCTAGCCCGAACCCTAACACTAAACCTTCCCCGAAGCCTGACCCTCACCCGTCGCCTAATACTAACCCGTACGCTAACACTAACCCATGCCCTCACACGCACGCTCCCCGTAAAGCGTTGTCGTACCCTCACCTGGACCCTAAACCGTCCCCGTGCCCTAACCCTAACCCTAGCCCGAACCCTAACCCTAACTTTTCCCCGAAGACTGACCCTCACACGTCCCCTAATACTAACCCGTAAACTAACACTAACCCGCGCTCTCAACGCACGCTCACCCTAAGCGTTGTCGTCCCCTCACCTGGACCCAAAACCGTCTCCGTCCCCTAACGCTAACCCTAGCCCGAACCCTAACCCTAACCCTTCCCCGAAACCTGACCCTCACATGTCCCCTAATCCTAACACGGACGCTAACACTAACCTGCGCCCTCACACGCACGCTCCCCCTAAACCGTTTTCATACCCTCACCTGGACCCGAAACCGTCCCCGTCCCCTAAACCTAACCCTAGCCCTAACCCTAACCTTAAACCTTCCCCGCAACCTGACCCTCACCCGTCCTGTAATCCTAACCCGTACGCTAACACTAACCCACGCCCTCACACGCACTATCCTCCTAAAGCGTTGTCGTACGCTCACCTGGACCCTAAACCGTGCCCGACCCCTAACCCTAACCCTAGCCCGAACTGTAACCCTAACCCTTCCCCGAAGCTTGACCCTCACTCATCCCCTAAACCTAACACGGACGCTAACACTAACCCTCGCCCTCACATGCACGCTCCCCCTAAAGCGTTGTCGTGCCCTCACCTGGACCCGTAACAGTCCCGACCCCTAACCCTAACACTTCCCCGAAGCCTGACCCTCACCCGTCCCCTAATCCTAACCCGGACGCTAACACTAACCCGCGCCCTCACACGCACGCTCCCCCTAAAGCGTTGTCGTACCCTCACCTGGACCCTAAACCGTCCCCGTCCCCTAACCCTAACCCTAGCCCGAACCCTAACCCTAACGCTTCCCCGAAGCCTGACACTCACCCGTCCCCTAATCCTAACCCGTACACTAACACTAACCTGTGCCCTCACACTCACACTCACCCTAAAGCGTTGTCGTACCGTCACCTGGACCCAAAACAGTCCCCGTCCCCTAACCCTAAGCCTAGCCCGAACCCTAACCCTAACACTTCCCCGAAGCCTGACACTCACCCGTCCCCTAATCCTAACCCGTACGCTAACAGTAACCCGCGCCCTCACACGCACACTCCCCCTAAAGCGTTTTCATACCCTCACGTGGACCCTTAACCTTCCCAGTCCCCTAACCCTAAACCTAGCCCGAACCCTAACCCTAACACTTCCCCGAAGCCTGACCCTCACCCGTCCCCTAATCCTAACCTGGACGCTAACACTAACCCGCGCCCTCACATGCACGCTCCCCCTAAAGCGTTGTCGTACCCTCACCTGGACCCTAAACCGTCCCCGTCCCCTAACCCTAACCCTAGCCCTAACCCTAACCCTAAATCTTCCCCGAAGCCTGACCCTAACATGTCCCCTAATCCTAACCCGGACGCGAACACTAACCCACGCCCTCACATGCACGCTCCCCCTAAAGCGTTGTGGTACCCTCACCTGGACCCTAAACCGTCCCCGTCCCCTAACCCTAACCCTAGCCCGAACCCTAACCCTAACCCTTCCCCGAAGCCTGACCCTCACCCGTCCCCTAATCGTCACTCGTACGCTAACACTAACCCGCGCCCTCACACGTACGCTCCCCCTAAAGCGTTGTCGTACCCTCCCCTGGACCCTAAACCGTGTCCGTCCCCTAACCCTAACCCTAGCCCGAACCCTAACCCTAACCCTTCCCCGAAGCCTGACCCTCACCCGTCCCCTAATCCTAACCCGTACGCTAACACTAACCTGCGCCCTCACACGTACGCTCCCCCTAAAGCGTTGTCGTACCCTCCCGTGGACCCTAAACCGTCCCCGTCCCCTAACCCTAACCCTAGCCCGAACCCTAACCCTAACACTTCCCCGAAGCCTGACACTCACCCATCCCCTAATCCTAACCCGTACGCTAACAGTAACCCGCGCCCACACACGTACGCTCCTCCTAAAGCGTTGTCGTACCCTCCCCTGGACCCTAAACCGTCCCCGTCCCCTAACCCTATCCCTAGCCCGAACCCTAACCCTAACAATTCCCCGAAGCCTGACCCTCACCCGTCCCCTAATCCTAAAACGTACGCTAACACTAACCCGCGCCCTCACACGTACGCTCCCCCTAAAGCGTTGTCGTACACTTCCCTGGACCCTAAGCCGTCCCCGTCCCCTAACCCTAACCCTAGCTCGAACCCTAACCCTAACACTTCCCCGAAGCCTGACCCTCACCCGTCCCCTAATCCTAACCCGTACGCTAACACTAACCCGCGCCCTCACACGTACGCTCCCCCTAAAGTGTTGTCGTACCCTCCCCTTGACCTAAACCGTCCCCGTCCCCTAACCCTAACCCTAGCCCGAACCCTAACCCTAACCCTTCCCCGAAGCCTGACCCTCACCTGTCCCCTAATCCTAACCCGTACGCTAACACTAACCCGCGCCCTAATGCGTACGCTCCCCCTAAAGCGTTGTCGTACCCTCCCCTGGACCCTAAACCGTCCCCGTCCCCTAACCCTAAACCTAGCCCGAACCCTAACCCTAACCCTTCCCCGAAGCCTGACCCTCACCCGTCCCCTAACCCTAATCCGTACGCTAACACTAACCCGCGCCCTGACACGTACGCTCCCCCAAAAGCGTTGTCGTACCCTCCCCTGGACCCTAAACCGTCCCCATCCCCTAACCCTAACCCTAGCCCGAACCCTAACCCTAAACCTTCCCCGAAGCCTGACCCTCACCCGTCCCCTAATCCTAACCCGTACGCTAACACTAACCCGCGCACTCACACGTACGCTCCCCCTAAAGCGTTGCCGTACCCTCCCCTGGTCCCTAAACCGTCCCCGTTCCCTAACCCTCACCCTAGACTGAACCCTAACCCTAAACCTTCCCCGAAGACTGACCCTCACCCGTCCCCTAATCCTAACCCGTACGCTAACACTAACCCGCGCCGTCACACATACGCTCCCCCTAAAGCGTTGTCGTACCCTCCCCTGGACCCTAAACCGTCCCCGTCCCCTAACCCTAACCCTAGCCCGAACCCTAACCTAACCCTTACCCGAAGCCTGACCCTCACCCGTCCCCTAATCCTAACCCGTACGCTAACACTAACCCGCGCCCTCACACGTACGCTCCCCCTAAAGCGTTGTCGTACCCTCCCCTGGACCCTAAACCGTCCCCGTCCCCTAACCCTAACCCTAGCCCGAACCCTAACTCTAACACTTCCCCGAAGCCTGACCCTCACCCGTCCCCTAATCCTAACCCGTACGCTAACACTAACCCGCGCCCTCACACGTACGCTCCCCCTAAAGCGTTGTCGTACTCTCCCCTGGACCCTAAACCGTCCCCGTCCCCTAACCCTAACCCTAGCCCGAACCCTAACCCTATCCATTCCCCGAAGCCTGACCCTCACCCGTCCCCTAATCCTATCCCGTACGCTAACACTAACCCGCGCCCTCACACGCACGCTCCCCCTAAAGCGTTGTCGTACCCTCCCCTGGACCCTAAACCGTCCCCGTCCCCTAACCCTAACCCTAGCCCGAACCCTAACCCTAACCCTTCCCCGAAGCCTGAACCTCACCCGTCCCCTAACCCTAACCCGTACGCTAACACTAACCCGCGCCCTCCCATGTACGCACCCACTAAAGCGTTGTCGTACCCTCCCCTGGACCCTAAACCGTCCCCATCCCCTAACCCTAACCCTAGCCCGAACCCTAACCCTAACCCTTCCCCGAAGCCTGACACTCACCCATCCCCTAATCCTAACCCGTACGCTAACACTAACCCACGCCCTCACACGTACGCTCCCCCTAAAGCGTTGTCGTACCCACCCCTGGACCCTAAACCGTCCCAGTCCCCTAACCCTAACCCTAGCCCGAACCCTAACCCTAACCCTTCCCCGAAGCCTGACACTCACCCGTCCCCTAATCCTAACCCGTACGCAAACACTAACCCGCGCCCTCACACGTACGCTCCCCCTAAAGCGTTGTCGTACCCTCCGCTGGACCCTAAACCGTCCCCGTCCCCTAAGCCTAACCCTAGCCCGAACCCTAAACCTAACACTTCCCCGAAGCCTGACACTCTCCCGTCCCCTAATCCTAACCCGTACGCTAATACTAACCCGCGCCCTCACACGTACGCTCCCCCTAAAGCGTTGTCATACCCTACCCTGGACCCTAAGCGGTCACCGTCCCCTAACCCTAACCCTAGCCCGAACCCTAACCCTAACCCTTCCACAAAGCCTGACCCTCACCCGTCCCCTAATCCTAAACCGTACGCTAACACTAACCCGCACCCTCACACACACGCTCCCCCTAAAGCGTTGTCGTACCCTCACCTGGACTCTAAACCGTCCCCATCCCCTAACCCTAACCCTAGCCCGAACCCTAACCCTAACACTTCCCCGAAGCCTGACCCTCACCCGTCCCCTAATCCTAACCCCTACGCTAACACTAAACTGCGCCCTCACACGCACGCTCCCCCTAAAACATTGTCGTACACTCACCTGGACCCTAAACCGTCCCCGTCCCCTACCCCTAACCCTAGCCCGAACCCTAACCCTAACCCTTCCCCGAAGCCTGACCCTCACCCGTCCCCTAATCCTAACAAGTACGCTAACACTAACCCTCGCGCTCACATGCACGCTCCCCCTATAGCATTTTCGTACCCTCATCTGGACCCTAAACCGTCCGCGTCGCCTAACCCTAACCCTAGCAAGAACTGTAAACCAAACCCTTCCCAGAAGCCTGACCCTCACCCGTCCCCTAATACTAACCCGTACGTTAACACTAACCCGTGCCCTCCCACGCACGCTGCCCCTAAAGCATTGTCGTACCCTCACGTGGACCCTAAACCGTCACCGAACCCTAACCCTAACCCTAGACCGAACCGAAACCCTAACCCTTCCCCGAAGCCTGACACTCACGCGTCCCCTAATCCTAAACCGGACGCTAACACTAACCCGCGCCCTCACATGCATGCTCAACCTAAAGCGTTGTCGTACCCTCACCTGGACCCTAAACCGTCCCCATCCCCTAACCCTAACCCTAGCCCGAACCCTAACCCTAATACTTCCCCGAAGCGTGACCCTCACCCGTCCCCTAATCCTAACCCGTACGCTAACACTAACCCGCGCCCTCACACGCACGCTCCCCCTAAAGCGTTGTCGTACCCTCACCTGGACCCTAAACCGTCCCCGTCCCCTAACCCTAACACTAGCCCGAACCCTAACCCTAACCTTTCCACAAAGACTGACTTCATCCGTCCGCTAATACTAACCCGTATGCTAACACTAACCCAAGCCCTCACACTCACGCTCCCCCTAAAGCGTTGTCGTACCGTCACCTGGACCCTAAACCGTCCCTGTCCTCTAACCCTAAACCTAGCCCGAACCCTAACCCTAACACTTCCCCGCAGCCTGACCCTCACCCGTCCCCTAATCCTAACCCGTACGCTAACACTAACCCGCGCCCTCACACGCACGCTCCCCCTAAAGAGTTGTCGTACCCTCACCTGGACCCTAAAACGTCCCCGTCCCCTAACCCTAACCCTAGCACGAACCCTAACCCTAACACTTCCCCAAGCCTAACCCTCACACGTCCCCTAATCCTATCCCGTACGCTAACACTAACCCGCGTCCTCACACGAACGCTCACCCTAAAGCGTTATTGTACACTCACCTGGACCCTAAACCGTACCCATTCCTTAACCCTAATCCTAGCCCGAACCCTAACCCTAACCCTTCCCCGAAGCCTTCCCCTCACCCGTCCCCTAATCCTCACCCGTACGCTAACACTAACCCGCGCCCTAAGATGCACGCTCTCCCTTAAGCGTTGTCGTACCCTCACTTGGACCCTAAACCGTCCCCGACCTAACGCTAACCCTAGCCCGAATCCTTATCCTACCCCTTCCCCGAAGCCTGACCCTCACCCGTCCCCTAATCCTAACCCGTACGCTAACACTAACCCACGCCCTCACACGCACGCTCCCCCTAAAGCGTTGTCGTACCCTCACATTGACCCTAAACCGTCCCCTTCCCGTAACCCTAGCCCGAACTCTAACCCTAACACTTCCCCGAAGCCTGACCCTCACCAGTCCCCTAATCCTAACTCGTTCGCTAACACTAACCCGCGCCCTCACACGCACGCTCATCCTAAAGCGTTGTCGTTCCCTCAGCTGGAGCCTAAACCGTCGCCGTCCCCTATCCCTAAACCTAGCCCGAACTCTAACCCTAACCCTTCCCCGAAGCCTGAGCCTCACCCGTCACCTAATCCTAACCCGTACGCTAACACTAACCCGCACCCTCACATGCACGCTCCTCCTATAGCATTGTCGTACCCTCATCTGGACCCTAAACCGTCCGCGTCGCCTAACCCTAACCCTAGCAAGAACTGTAACCCTAACCCTTCCCCGAAGCCTGACCCTCACCCGTCCCCTAATCCTAACCCGTATGCTAACACTCACCCATGCCCTCACACGCACGCTCCCACTAAAGCGTTGTCTTACCCTCACCTCGACCCTAATCCGTCCCCGTCCCCTAACCCTAACCCTAGCCCGAACACTAACCCTAACCCTTCCCCGAAGCCTGACCCTCACCCGTCCCCTAATCCTAAAAAGTACGCTAACACTAACCCTCGCGCTCACATGCACGCTCCCCCTATAGCATTTTCGTACCCTCATCTGGACCCTAAACCGTCCGCGTAGCCTAACCCTAACCCTAGCAAGAACTTTAAACCAAACCCTTCCCCGAAGCCTGACCCTCACCCGTCCCCTAATACTAACCCGTACGTTAACACTAACCCGTGCCCTCCCACACACGCTGCCCCTAAAGCGTTGTCGTACCTTCACGTGGACCCTAAACCGTCACCAAACCCTAACCCTAAACCTAGACCGAACCGAAACCCTAACCCTTCCCCGAAGCCTGACACTCACGCGTCACCTAATCCTAACCCGGACGCTAACACTAACCCGCGCCCTCACACGCACGCTCCCCCTAAAGCGTTGTCGTACCCTCACCTGGACCCTAAACCGTCCCCATCCCCTAACCCTAACACTAGCCCGAACCCTAACCCTAACCTTTCCGCAAAGACTGACTTCACCAGTTCGCTAATACTAACCCGTACGCTAACACTAAACCGCGCCCTCAATGCACGCTCACCCTAAGCGTTGTCGTCCCCTCACCTGAACCCTAAACCGAGCCCGTCCCCTAACCCTAACCCGGACGCTAACACTAACCCGCGCCCTCACATGCATGTTCCCCCTAAAGCATTGTCGTACCCTCACCTGGACCCTAAACCGTCCCCATCCCCTAACCCTAACCCTAGCCCGAACCCTAACCCTAACACTTCCCCGAAGCCTGACCCTCACCCGTCCCCTAATCCTAACCCGTAGTCTAACACTAACCCGCGCCCTCACACGCACGCTCCCCCTAAAGCGTTGTCGTACCCTCCCCTGGACCCTAAACCGTCCCCGTCCCCTAACCCTAACCCTAGCCCGAACCCTAACCCTAACCCTTCCCCGAAGCCTGAACCTCACCCGTCCCCTAACCCTAACCCGTACGCTAACACTAACCCGCGCCCTCCCATGTACGCACCCACTAAAGCGTTGTCGTACCCTCCCCTGGACCCTAAACCGTCCCCATCCCCTAACCCTAACCCTAGCCCGAACCCTAACCCTAACCCTTCCCCGAAGCCTGACACTCACCCATCCCCTAATCCTAACCCGTACGCTAACACTAACCCACGCCCTCACACGTACGCTCCCCCTAAAGCGTTGTCGTACCCACCCCTGGACCCTAAACCGTCCCAGTCCCCTAACCCTAACCCTAGCCCGAACCCTAACCCTAACCCTTCCCCGAAGCCTGACACTCACCCGTCCCCTAATCCTAACCCGTACGCAAACACTAACCCGCGCCCTCACACGTACGCTCCCCCTAAAGCGTTGTCGTACCCTCCGCTGGACCCTAAACCGTCCCCGTCCCCTAAGCCTAACCCTAGCCCGAACCCTAAACCTAACACTTCCCCGAAGCCTGACACTCTCCCGTCCCCTAATCCTAACCCGTACGCTAATACTAACCCGCGCCCTCACACGTACGCTCCCCCTAAAGCGTTGTCATACCCTACCCTGGACCCTAAGCGGTCACCGTCCCCTAACCCTAACCCTAGCCCGAACCCTAACCCTAACCCTTCCACAAAGCCTGACCCTCACCCGTCCCCTAATCCTAAACCGTACGCTAACACTAACCCGCACCCTCACACACACGCTCCCCCTAAAGCGTTGTCGTACCCTCACCTGGACTCTAAACCGTCCCCATCCCCTAACCCTAACCCTAGCCCGAACCCTAACCCTAACACTTCCCCGAAGCCTGACCCTCACCCGTCCCCTAATCCTAACCCCTACGCTAACACTAAACTGCGCCCTCACACGCACGCTCCCCCTAAAACATTGTCGTACACTCACCTGGACCCTAAACCGTCCCCGTCCCCTACCCCTAACCCTAGCCCGAACCCTAACCCTAACCCTTCCCCGAAGCCTGACCCTCACCCGTCCCCTAATCCTAACAAGTACGCTAACACTAACCCTCGCGCTCACATGCACGCTCCCCCTATAGCATTTTCGTACCCTCATCTGGACCCTAAACCGTCCGCGTCGCCTAACCCTAACCCTAGCAAGAACTGTAAACCAAACCCTTCCCAGAAGCCTGACCCTCACCCGTCCCCTAATACTAACCCGTACGTTAACACTAACCCGTGCCCTCCCACGCACGCTGCCCCTAAAGCATTGTCGTACCCTCACGTGGACCCTAAACCGTCACCGAACCCTAACCCTAACCCTAGACCGAACCGAAACCCTAACCCTTCCCCGAAGCCTGACACTCACGCGTCCCCTAATCCTAAACCGGACGCTAACACTAACCCGCGCCCTCACATGCATGCTCAACCTAAAGCGTTGTCGTACCCTCACCTGGACCCTAAACCGTCCCCATCCCCTAACCCTAACCCTAGCCCGAACCCTAACCCTAATACTTCCCCGAAGCGTGACCCTCACCCGTCCCCTAATCCTAACCCGTACGCTAACACTAACCCGCGCCCTCACACGCACGCTCCCCCTAAAGCGTTGTCGTACCCTCACCTGGACCCTAAACCGTCCCCGTCCCCTAACCCTAACACTAGCCCGAACCCTAACCCTAACCTTTCCACAAAGACTGACTTCATCCGTCCGCTAATACTAACCCGTATGCTAACACTAACCCAAGCCCTCACACTCACGCTCCCCCTAAAGCGTTGTCGTACCGTCACCTGGACCCTAAACCGTCCCTGTCCTCTAACCCTAAACCTAGCCCGAACCCTAACCCTAACACTTCCCCGCAGCCTGACCCTCACCCGTCCCCTAATCCTAACCCGTACGCTAACACTAACCCGCGCCCTCACACGCACGCTCCCCCTAAAGAGTTGTCGTACCCTCACCTGGACCCTAAAACGTCCCCGTCCCCTAACCCTAACCCTAGCACGAACCCTAACCCTAACACTTCCCCAAGCCTAACCCTCACACGTCCCCTAATCCTATCCCGTACGCTAACACTAACCCGCGTCCTCACACGAACGCTCACCCTAAAGCGTTATTGTACACTCACCTGGACCCTAAACCGTACCCATTCCTTAACCCTAATCCTAGCCCGAACCCTAACCCTAACCCTTCCCCGAAGCCTTCCCCTCACCCGTCCCCTAATCCTCACCCGTACGCTAACACTAACCCGCGCCCTAAGATGCACGCTCTCCCTTAAGCGTTGTCGTACCCTCACTTGGACCCTAAACCGTCCCCGACCTAACGCTAACCCTAGCCCGAATCCTTATCCTACCCCTTCCCCGAAGCCTGACCCTCACCCGTCCCCTAATCCTAACCCGTACGCTAACACTAACCCACGCCCTCACACGCACGCTCCCCCTAAAGCGTTGTCGTACCCTCACATTGACCCTAAACCGTCCCCTTCCCGTAACCCTAGCCCGAACTCTAACCCTAACACTTCCCCGAAGCCTGACCCTCACCAGTCCCCTAATCCTAACTCGTTCGCTAACACTAACCCGCGCCCTCACACGCACGCTCATCCTAAAGCGTTGTCGTTCCCTCAGCTGGAGCCTAAACCGTCGCCGTCCCCTATCCCTAAACCTAGCCCGAACTCTAACCCTAACCCTTCCCCGAAGCCTGAGCCTCACCCGTCACCTAATCCTAACCCGTACGCTAACACTAACCCGCACCCTCACATGCACGCTCCTCCTATAGCATTGTCGTACCCTCATCTGGACCCTAAACCGTCCGCGTCGCCTAACCCTAACCCTAGCAAGAACTGTAACCCTAACCCTTCCCCGAAGCCTGACCCTCACCCGTCCCCTAATCCTAACCCGTATGCTAACACTCACCCATGCCCTCACACGCACGCTCCCACTAAAGCGTTGTCTTACCCTCACCTCGACCCTAATCCGTCCCCGTCCCCTAACCCTAACCCTAGCCCGAACACTAACCCTAACCCTTCCCCGAAGCCTGACCCTCACCCGTCCCCTAATCCTAAAAAGTACGCTAACACTAACCCTCGCGCTCACATGCACGCTCCCCCTATAGCATTTTCGTACCCTCATCTGGACCCTAAACCGTCCGCGTAGCCTAACCCTAACCCTAGCAAGAACTTTAAACCAAACCCTTCCCCGAAGCCTGACCCTCACCCGTCCCCTAATACTAACCCGTACGTTAACACTAACCCGTGCCCTCCCACACACGCTGCCCCTAAAGCGTTGTCGTACCTTCACGTGGACCCTAAACCGTCACCAAACCCTAACCCTAAACCTAGACCGAACCGAAACCCTAACCCTTCCCCGAAGCCTGACACTCACGCGTCACCTAATCCTAACCCGGACGCTAACACTAACCCGCGCCCTCACACGCACGCTCCCCCTAAAGCGTTGTCGTACCCTCACCTGGACCCTAAACCGTCCCCATCCCCTAACCCTAACACTAGCCCGAACCCTAACCCTAACCTTTCCGCAAAGACTGACTTCACCAGTTCGCTAATACTAACCCGTACGCTAACACTAAACCGCGCCCTCAATGCACGCTCACCCTAAGCGTTGTCGTCCCCTCACCTGAACCCTAAACCGAGCCCGTCCCCTAACCCTAACCCGGACGCTAACACTAACCCGCGCCCTCACATGCATGTTCCCCCTAAAGCATTGTCGTACCCTCACCTGGACCCTAAACCGTCCCCATCCCCTAACCCTAACCCTAGCCCGAACCCTAACCCTAACACTTCCCCGAAGCCTGACCCTCACCCGTCCCCTAATCCTAACCCGTAGTCTAACACTAACCCGCGCCCTCACACGCACGCTCCCCCTAAAGCGTTGTCGTACCCTCACCTGAACCCTAAACCGAGCCCGTCCCCTAACCCTAACCCTTGCCCGAACTGTAACCCTAACCCTTCCCCGAAGCCTGACCCTCACCCTTCCCCTAAACCTGACACGGACGCTAACACTAACCCGCGCCCTCACACTCCCGCTCCCCCTAAAGCGTTGTCGTACCCTCACCTGAACCCTAAAACGTCCCTGTCCTCTAACACTAAACCTAGCCCGAATCCTAATCCTAACACTTCCCCGAAGCCTGACCCTCACCCGTCCCCTAATCCTAACCCGTATGCTAACACTAACCCACGCCCTCACATGCACGCTCCCCCTAAAGCGCTGTCGTACCCTCACCTTGACCCTAAAACGTCCCCGTCGCCTAACCCTAACCCTAGCCCGAACCCTAACCCTAAAACTTCCCCGAAGCCTGAACCTCACCGGTCCCCTAATACTAACCCATACGCTAACACTAACCCGCGCCCTCAACGCACGCTCACCCTAAGCGTTGTCGACCTCTCACCTGGACCCCAAACCGTCCCCGTCCCCTAACCCTAAGCCTAGCCCGAACCCAAACCCTAACACTTCCCCGAAGCCTGACTCTCACCCGTCCCCGAATCCTACCCCGTACGTTAACAGTAACCCGCGCCCTCACACGCACACTCCCCCTAAAGCGTTGTCGTACCCTCACCTGGACCCTAAACCGTCCCCGTCCCCTAACCCTAACCCTAGCCCGAACCCTAAACCTAACCCTTCCCCGAAGCCTAACCCTCACCCGTCCCCTAATCCTAACAAGTACGCTAACAGTAACCCGCGCCCTCACACGCACGCTCCCCCTATAGCATTGTCGTACCCTCATCTGGACCCTAAACCGTCCCCATCCGCTAACCCTAACCCTAGCCAGAACCCTAACCCAAACACTTCCCCGAAGCCTGACACTCACCTGTCCCCTAATCCTTACCCGGATGCTAACACTAACCCGCGCCCTCACATGCACGCTCCCCCTAAAGCGTTGACGTAGCCTCACCTGGACCCTACAACGTCCCCGTCCCCTAACCCTAACCCTAGCCCGAACCCTAACCCTAACCATTCCCCGAGGCCTGACACTCATCCGTCCCCTAATCGTAACCCGTACGCTAACACTAACCCGCGCCCTCACACGCACGCTCCCCCTGAAGCGTTGTCGTACCCTCACCTGGACCCTTAACCTTCCCAGTCCCCTAACCCTAACCCTAGCCCGAACCCTAACCCTAACCCTTCCCCGAAGCCTAACCCTCACCCGTCCCCTAATCCTAACCCGTACGCTAACACTAACCCACGCCCTCACACGCACGCTCCCCCTAAAGCGTTGTCGTACCCTCACATTGACCCTAAACCGTCCCCTTCCCGTAACCCTAGCCCGAACTCTAACCCTAACACTTCCCCGAAGCCTGACCCTCACCAGTCCCCTAATCCTAACTCGTTCGCTAACACTAACCCGCGCCCTCACACGCACGCTCATCCTAAAGCGTTGTCGTTCCCTCAGCTGGAGCCTAAACCGTCGCCGTCCCCTATCCCTAAACCTAGCCCGAACTCTAACCCTAACCCTTCCCCGAAGCCTGAGCCTCACCCGTCACCTAATCCTAACCCGTACGCTAACACTAACCCGCACCCTCACATGCACGCTCCTCCTATAGCATTGTCGTACCCTCATCTGGACCCTAAACCGTCCGCGTCGCCTAACCCTAACCCTAGCAAGAACTGTAACCCTAACCCTTCCCCGAAGCCTGACCCTCACCCGTCCCCTAATCCTAACCCGTATGCTAACACTCACCCATGCCCTCACACGCACGCTCCCACTAAAGCGTTGTCTTACCCTCACCTCGACCCTAATCCGTCCCCGTCCCCTAACCCTAACCCTAGCCCGAACACTAACCCTAACCCTTCCCCGAAGCCTGACCCTCACCCGTCCCCTAATCCTAAAAAGTACGCTAACACTAACCCTCGCGCTCACATGCACGCTCCCCCTATAGCATTTTCGTACCCTCATCTGGACCCTAAACCGTCCGCGTAGCCTAACCCTAACCCTAGCAAGAACTTTAAACCAAACCCTTCCCCGAAGCCTGACCCTCACCCGTCCCCTAATACTAACCCGTACGTTAACACTAACCCGTGCCCTCCCACACACGCTGCCCCTAAAGCGTTGTCGTACCTTCACGTGGACCCTAAACCGTCACCAAACCCTAACCCTAAACCTAGACCGAACCGAAACCCTAACCCTTCCCCGAAGCCTGACACTCACGCGTCACCTAATCCTAACCCGGACGCTAACACTAACCCGCGCCCTCACACGCACGCTCCCCCTAAAGCGTTGTCGTACCCTCACCTGGACCCTAAACCGTCCCCATCCCCTAACCCTAACACTAGCCCGAACCCTAACCCTAACCTTTCCGCAAAGACTGACTTCACCAGTTCGCTAATACTAACCCGTACGCTAACACTAAACCGCGCCCTCAATGCACGCTCACCCTAAGCGTTGTCGTCCCCTCACCTGAACCCTAAACCGAGCCCGTCCCCTAACCCTAACCCGGACGCTAACACTAACCCGCGCCCTCACATGCATGTTCCCCCTAAAGCATTGTCGTACCCTCACCTGGACCCTAAACCGTCCCCATCCCCTAACCCTAACCCTAGCCCGAACCCTAACCCTAACACTTCCCCGAAGCCTGACCCTCACCCGTCCCCTAATCCTAACCCGTAGTCTAACACTAACCCGCGCCCTCACACGCACGCTCCCCCTAAAGCGTTGTCGTACCCTCACCTGAACCCTAAACCGAGCCCGTCCCCTAACCCTAACCCTTGCCCGAACTGTAACCCTAACCCTTCCCCGAAGCCTGACCCTCACCCTTCCCCTAAACCTGACACGGACGCTAACACTAACCCGCGCCCTCACACTCCCGCTCCCCCTAAAGCGTTGTCGTACCCTCACCTGAACCCTAAAACGTCCCTGTCCTCTAACACTAAACCTAGCCCGAATCCTAATCCTAACACTTCCCCGAAGCCTGACCCTCACCCGTCCCCTAATCCTAACCCGTATGCTAACACTAACCCACGCCCTCACATGCACGCTCCCCCTAAAGCGCTGTCGTACCCTCACCTTGACCCTAAAACGTCCCCGTCGCCTAACCCTAACCCTAGCCCGAACCCTAACCCTAAAACTTCCCCGAAGCCTGAACCTCACCGGTCCCCTAATACTAACCCATACGCTAACACTAACCCGCGCCCTCAACGCACGCTCACCCTAAGCGTTGTCGACCTCTCACCTGGACCCCAAACCGTCCCCGTCCCCTAACCCTAAGCCTAGCCCGAACCCAAACCCTAACACTTCCCCGAAGCCTGACTCTCACCCGTCCCCGAATCCTACCCCGTACGTTAACAGTAACCCGCGCCCTCACACGCACACTCCCCCTAAAGCGTTGTCGTACCCTCACCTGGACCCTAAACCGTCCCCGTCCCCTAACCCTAACCCTAGCCCGAACCCTAAACCTAACCCTTCCCCGAAGCCTAACCCTCACCCGTCCCCTAATCCTAACAAGTACGCTAACAGTAACCCGCGCCCTCACACGCACGCTCCCCCTATAGCATTGTCGTACCCTCATCTGGACCCTAAACCGTCCCCATCCGCTAACCCTAACCCTAGCCAGAACCCTAACCCAAACACTTCCCCGAAGCCTGACACTCACCTGTCCCCTAATCCTTACCCGGATGCTAACACTAACCCGCGCCCTCACATGCACGCTCCCCCTAAAGCGTTGACGTAGCCTCACCTGGACCCTACAACGTCCCCGTCCCCTAACCCTAACCCTAGCCCGAACCCTAACCCTAACCATTCCCCGAGGCCTGACACTCATCCGTCCCCTAATCGTAACCCGTACGCTAACACTAACCCGCGCCCTCACACGCACGCTCCCCCTGAAGCGTTGTCGTACCCTCACCTGGACCCTTAACCTTCCCAGTCCCCTAACCCTAACCCTAGCCCGAACCCTAACCCTAACCCTTCCCCGAAGCCTAACCCTCACCCGTCCCCTAATCCTATCCCGTACGCTAACACTAACCCGCGTCCTCACACGAACGCTCACCCTAAAGTGTTATTGTACACTCACCTGGACCCTAAACCGTACCCATCCCTTAACCCTAATCCTAGCCCGAACCCTAACCCTAACCCTTCCCCGAAGCATTCCCCTCACCCGTCCCCTAATCCTAACCCGTACGCTAACACTAACCCGCGCACGAACATGCACGCTCTCCCTCAAGCGTTGTCGTACCCTCACCTGAACCCTAAACCGTCCCCGACCTAACGCTAACCCTAGCCCGAACCCTAATCCTAACCCTTCCCCGAAGCCTGACCCTCACCCGTCCCCTTATCCTAACCCGTACGCTAACACTAACCCGCGCCCTCACACGCATGCTCACCCTTAAGCGTTGGCGTACCCTCACCTGGACCCTAAACCGTCCCCGTCCCCTAACCCTAACCATAGCCCGAACCCTAACCCTAAACCTTCCCCGAAGCCTGACCCTAACATGTCCCCTAATCCTAACCCGGATGCTAACACTAACCCGCGCCCTCACATGCACGCTCCCCCTAAAGCGTTGTGGTACCCTCACCTGGACCCTAAACCGTCCCCGACCCCTAACCCTAACCCTAGACCGAACCCTAACCCTAACCCTTCCCCGAAGCCTGACCCTCACCCGTCCCCTAAGCCTAACCCGGACGCTAACACTAACCCGCGCCCTCAACGCACGCTCCCCCTAAAGCGTTGTCGTACCCTCACCTGGACCCTAAACCGTCCCCGTCCCCTAACACTAACCCTAGCCCGAACCCTAACCCTAACCCTTCCCCTAAGACTGACGCTCATCCTTACCTTAATCCTAACCCGTTCGCTAACACTAACCCGCACCCTCACACCCACGCTCCCCCTAAAGCGTTGTCGTAACCTCACCTGGACTCTAAACCGTCCCCATCCCCTAACCCTAAGCCTAGCCCAAACCCTAATCCTAACATTTCCCCGAAACCTGACCCTCACCGGTCCCCTAATCCTAAACCGTACGCTAACACTAACCTGCGCCCTCACACGCACGCTCCCCCTAAACCGTTGTCGTACCCTCACCTGGACCCGAAACCGACCCCGTCCCCTAAACCTAACCCTAGCCCTAACCCTAACCTTAAACCTTCCCCGCAGCCTGACCCTCACCCGTCCCCTAATCCTAACCCGTACGCTAACACTAACCCACGCCCTCACACGCACGATCCTCCTAAAGCGTTGTCGTACACTCACCTGGTCCCTAAACCGTGCCCGTCCCCTAACCCTAAACCTAGCCCGAACTGTAACCCTAAACCTTCCCCGAAGCCTGACCCTCACCCATCCCCTAAACCTAACACGGACGCTAACACTAACCCTCGCCCTCACATGCATGCTCCCCCTAAAGCGTTGTCGTACCCTCACCTGGACCCTTAACCATCCCGTCCCCTAACCCTAACTGTTCCCCGAAGCCTGACCCTCACCCGTCCCCTAATCATAACCCGGACGCTAACACTAACCCGCGCCCTCTCACGCACGTTCCCCCTAAAGCGTTGTCGTACCCTCACGTGGACCCTTAACCTTCCCAGTCCCCTAACCCTAACCCTAGCCCGAACCCTAACCCTAGCACTTCCCCGAAGCCTGACTCTCACCCGTCCCCTAATCCTAACCCGTACGCTAAAAGTAACCCGCGCCCTCACACGAACACTCCCCCTAAAGCGTTTTCGTACCCTCACGTGGACCCTTAACCTTCCCAGTCCCCTAACCCTAACCCTAGCCCGAACCCTAACCCTAGCACTTCCCCGAAGCCTGACCCTCACCCGTCCCCTAATCCTAACCTGGATGCTAACACTAACCCACGCCCTCACACGCACGCTCCCCCTAAAGCGTTGTCATACCTTCACCTGGACCCTAATCCGTCCCTGTCCCCTAACCCTAACCCTAGCCCGAACCCTAACCATAACCCTTCCCCGAAGCCTGACCATCATGTGTCCCATAATCCTAACCCGTACGCTATCACTAACCCGCGCTCTCACACGCACGCTCCCCCTAAAGCGTTGTCGTAACCTCACCTGGACCCTATACCGTCCCCGTCCTCTAACCCTACCCCTAGCCCGAACCTTAACCCTAACCCTTCCCCAAAGCCTGACGCTCACCCGTCCCCTAATCCTAACCCGTACGCTATCACTAACCCGCGCCCTCACATGCACGCTGCCCCTAAATCGCTGTCGTACCCTCACCTGGACCCTAAACCGTTCCCGTCCCCTAACCCTAACCCTAGCCCGAACCCTAAACCTAACCCTTCCCCTAAGGCTGACCCTCACCCTTCCCTTAATCCTAACCCGTACGCTAACACTAACCCGCGCCCTCACAACCACGCTCCCCCTAAAGCGTTGTCGTACCCTCACCTGGACCCTAAACCGTCCCCGTCCCCTAACCCTAACCCTAGCCCGAACTGTAACCCTAACCCTTCCCCAAAGCCTGACACTCACCCATCCCCTAAACCTAACATGGACGCTAACACTAACACGCGCCCTCACACTCACGCTCCCCCTAAAGCGTTGTCGTACGCTCACCTAGACCCTAAACCGTCCCCGTCCTCTAACCCTAACCCTAGCCCGAACCCTAACCCTAACACTTCCCCGAAGCCTGACACTCACCCGTCCCCTAATCCTAACCCGTACGCTAACACTAACCCGCGCCCTAACATGCACGCTCTCCCTTAAGCGTTGTCGTACCCTCACCTGGACCCTAAACCGTCCCCGACCTAACGCTAACCCTAGCCCGAACCCTAATCCTAACCCTTCCCCGAAGCCTGACCCTCACCCGTCCCCTAATACTAACCCAAACGCTAACACTAACCCATGCCCTCACACGCACGCTCCCCCTAAAGCGTTGTCGTACCCTCACCTGGACGCTAAACCGTCCCCGTCCCCGTCCCCTAACCCTAGCCCGACCCCTAACCCTAACCCTTCCCCGAAACCTGACCCTCACCTGTCCCCTAATCCTAACCCGTATGCTATCACTAACCCGCGCCCTCACACGCACGCTCCCCCTAAAGCATTGTAGTACCCTCACCTGGACACTAAACCGTCCCCGTCCCCTAACCCTAAACCTAGCCCGAACCCTAACACTAACCATTCCAAGAAGCCTGACCCTCACCCGTCCCCTAATCCTAACCCGTACGCTAACACTAACCCGCGCCCTCACACGCACGCTCACCCTAAAGCGTTGTCGTACCCTCACCAGGACCCTAAACCGTCCCCGTCCCCTAACCCTAACCATAGCCCGAACCCTAACCCTTACCCTTCCCCGAAGCCTGACCCTAACATGTCCCCTAATCCTAACCCGGATGCTAACACTAACCCACGCCCTCACATGCACGCTCCCCCTAAAGCGTTGTGGTACACTCACCTGGACCCTATACCGTCCCCGTCCCCTAACCCTAACCCTAGCCCGAACCCTAACCCTAACCCTTCCCCGAAGCCTGACACTCACCCGTCCCCTAATCCTAACCCGTACGCTAACACTAACCCGCGCCCTCACATGCACGCTCACCCTAAAGCGTTGTCGTACCCTCACCTGGACCCTAAACCGTCCCCGTCCCCTAACCCTAACCCTAGCCCGAACCCTAACCCTAACCCTTCCCCGAAGCCTGACCCTCACCCGTCCCCTAATCCTAACCCGGACGCTAACACTAACCCGCGCCCTCAACGCACACTCCCCCTAAAGCGTTGTCGTACCCTCACCTGGACCCTAAACCGTCCCCGTCCCCTAACACTAACCCTAGCCCGAACCCTAACCCTAACCCTTCCCCTAAGACTGACGCTCATCCTTACCTTAATCCTAACCCGTTCGCTAACACTAACCCGCGCCCTCACACCCACGCTCCCCCTAAACCGTTGTCGTAACCTCACCTGGACTCTAAACCGTCCCCATCCCCTAACCCTAAGCCTAGCCCAAACCCTAATCCTAACATTTCCCCGAAACCTGACCCTCACCGGTCCCCTAATCCTAAACCGTACACTAACACTAACCTGCGCCCTCACACGCACGATCCTCCTAAAGCGTTGTCGTACCCTCACCAGGTCCCTAAACCGTGCCCGTCCCCTAACCCTAAACCTAGTCCAAACTGTAACCCTAAACCTTCCCCGAAGCCTGACCCTCACCCATCCCCTAAACCTAACACGGACGCTAACACTAACCCTCGCCCTCACATGCATGCTCCCCCTAAAGCGTTGTCGTACCCTCACCTGGACCCTTAACCGTCCCGTCCCCTTACCCTAACTCTTCCCCGAAGCCTGACCCTCACCCGTCCCCTAATCATAACCCGGACGCTAACACTAACCCGCGCCCTCACACGCACGTTCCCCCTAAAGCGTTGTCGTACCCTCACCTGGACCCTAAACCGTCCCCGTCCCCTAACCCTAAGCCTAGCCCGAACCCTAACCCTAACACTTCCCCGAAGCCTGACTCTCACCCGTCCCCTAATCCTAACCCGTACGCTAAAAGTAACCCGCGCCCTCACACGCACACTCCCCCTAAAGCGTTTTCGTACCCTCACGTGGACCCTTAACCTTCCCAGTCCCCTAACCCTAACCCTAGCCCGAACCCTAACCCTAACACTTCCCCGCAGTCTGACCCTCACCCGTCCCCTAATCCTAACCTGGATGCTAACACTAACCCACGCCCTCACACGCACACTCCCCCTTAAGCGTTGTCATACCTTCACCTGGACCCTACCCGGTCTCTGTCCCCTAACCCTAACCCTAGCCCGAACCCTAACCCTAACCCTTCCCCGAAGCCTGACCATCATATGTCCCCTAATCCTAACCCGGACGCTAACACTAACCCGCGCCCTCACATGCACGCTCCCCCTAAAGCGTTGTCGTACCCTCACCTGGACCCTAAACCGTCTCCGTCCCCTAACCCTATCCCTAGCCCGAACCCTAACCCTAACCCTTCCCTGAAGCCTGACACTCACCTGTCCCCTAATCCTAACCCGTACGCTAACACTAACCCATGCCCTCACACGCACGCTCACCCTAAAGCGTTGTCGTACCGTCACCTGGACCCTAAACCGTCCCCGTCCCCTAACCCTAACCCTAGCCCGAACCCTAACACTAAACCTTCCCCGAAGCCTGACCCTCACCCGTCGCCTAATACTAACCCGTACGCTAACACTAACCCATGCCCTCACACGCACGCTCCCCGTAAAGCGTTGTCGTACCCTCACCTGGACCCTAAACCGTCCCCGTGCCCTAACCCTAACCCTAGCCCGAACCCTAACCCTAACTTTTCCCCGAAGACTGACCCTCACACGTCCCCTAATACTAACCCGTAAACTAACACTAACCCGCGCCCTCAACGCACGCACACCCTAAGCGTTGTCGTCCCCTCACCTGGACCCAAAACCGTCTCCGTCCCCTAACGCTAACCCTAGCCCGAACCCTAACCCTAACCCTTCCCCGAAACCTGACCCTCACATGTCCCCTAATCCTAACACGGACGCTAACACTAACCTGCGCCCTCACACGCACGCTCCCCCTAAACCGTTTTCATACCCTCACCTGGACCCGAAACCGTCCCCGTCCCCTAAACCTAACCCTAGCCCTAACCCTAACCTTAAACCTTCCCCGCAGCCTGACCCTCACCCGTCCTGTAATCCTAACCCGTACGCTAACACTAACCCACGCCCTCACACGCACTATCCTCCTAAAGCGTTGTCGTACGCTCACCTGGACCCTAAACCGTGCCCGACCCCTAACCCTAACCCTAGCCCGAACTGTAACCCTAACCCTTGCCCGAAGCTTGACCCTCACTCATCCCCTAAACCTAACACGGACGCTAACACTAACCCTCGCCCTCACATGCACGCTCCCCCTAAAGCGTTGTCGTGCCCTCACCTGGACCCGTAACAGTCCCGACCCCTAACCCTAACACTTCCCCGAAGCCTGACCCTCACCCGTCCCCTAATCCTAACCCGGACGCTAACACTAACCCGCGCCCTCACACGCACGCTCCCCCTAAAGCGTTGTCGTACCCTCACCTGGACCCTAAACCGTCCCCGTCCCCTAACCCTAACCCTAGCCCGAACCCTAACCCTAACGCTTCCCCGAAGCCTGACACTCACCCGTCCCCTAATCCTAACCCGTACACTAACACTAACCTGTGCCCTCACACTCACACTCACCCTAAAGCGTTGTCGTACCGTCACCTGGACCCAAAACAGTCCCCGTCCCCTAACCCTAAGCCTAGCCCGAACCCTAACCCTAACACTTCCCCGAAGCCTGACACTCACCCGTCCCCTAATCCTAACCCGTACGCTAACAGTAACCCGCGCCCTCACACGCACACTCCCCCTAAAGCGTTTTCGTACCCTCACGTGGACCCTTAACCTTCCCAGTCCCCTAACCCTAACCCTAGCCCGAACCCTAACCCTAACACTTCCCCGAAGCCTGACCCTCACCCGTCCCCTAATACTAACCCAAACGCTAACACTAACCCATGCCCTCACACGCACGCTCCCCCTAAAGCGTTGTCGTACCCTCACCTGGACGCTAAACCGTCCCCGTCCCCGTCCCCTAACCCTAGCCCGACCCCTAACCCTAACCCTTCCCCGAAACCTGACCCTCACCTGTCCCCTAATCCTAACCCGTACGCTATCACTAACCCGCGCCCTCACACGCACGCTCCCCCTAAAGCATTGTAGTACCCTCACCTGGACACTAAACCGTCCCCGTCCCCTAACCCTAAACCTAGCCCGAACCCTAACACTAACCATTCCAAGAAGCCTGACCCTCACCCGTCCCCTAATCCTAACCCGGACGCTAACACTAACCCGCGCCCTCACACGCACGCTCACCCTAAAGCGTTGTCGTACCCTCACCAGGACCCTAAACCGTCCCCGTCCCCTAACCCTAACCATAGCCCGAACCCTAACCCTTACCCTTCCCCGAAGCCTGACCCTAACATGTCCCCTAATCCTAACCCGGATGCTAACACTAACCCACGCCCTCACATGCACGCTCCCCCTAAAGCGTTGTGGTACACTCACCTGGACCCTATACCGTCCCCGTCCCCTAACCCTAACCCTAGCCCGAACCCTAACCCTAACCCTTCCCCGAAGCCTGACACTCACCCGTCCCCTAATCCTAACCCGTACGCTAACACTAACCCGCGCCCTCACATGCACGCTCACCCTAAAGCGTTGTCGTACCCTCACCTGGACCCTAAACCGTCCCCGTCCCCTAACCCTAACCCTAGCCCGAACCCTAACCCTAACCCTTCCCCGAAGCCTGACCCTCACCCGTCCCCTAATCCTAACCCGGACGCTAACACTAACCCGCGCCCTCAACGCACACTCCCCCTAAAGCGTTGTCGTACCCTCACCTGGACCCTAAACCGTCCCCGTCCCCTAACACTAACCCTAGCCCGAACCCTAACCCTAACCCTTCCCCTAAGACTGACGCTCATCCTTACCTTAATCCTAACCCGTTCGCTAACACTAACCCGCGCCCTCACACCCACGCTCCCCCTAAACCGTTGTCGTAACCTCACCTGGACTCTAAACCGTCCCCATCCCCTAACCCTAAGCCTAGCCCAAACCCTAATCCTAACATTTCCCCGAAACCTGACCCTCACCGGTCCCCTAATCCTAAACCGTACACTAACACTAACCTGCGCCCTCACACGCACGATCCTCCTAAAGCGTTGTCGTACCCTCACCAGGTCCCTAAACCGTGCCCGTCCCCTAACCCTAAACCTAGTCCAAACTGTAACCCTAAACCTTCCCCGAAGCCTGACCCTCACCCATCCCCTAAACCTAACACGGACGCTAACACTAACCCTCGCCCTCACATGCATGCTCCCCCTAAAGCGTTGTCGTACCCTCACCTGGACCCTTAACCGTCCCGTCCCCTTACCCTAACTCTTCCCCGAAGCCTGACCCTCACCCGTCCCCTAATCATAACCCGGACGCTAACACTAACCCGCGCCCTCACACGCACGTTCCCCCTAAAGCGTTGTCGTACCCTCACCTGGACCCTAAACCGTCCCCGTCCCCTAACCCTAAGCCTAGCCCGAACCCTAACCCTAACACTTCCCCGAAGCCTGACTCTCACCCGTCCCCTAATCCTAACCCGTACGCTAAAAGTAACCCGCGCCCTCACACGCACACTCCCCCTAAAGCGTTTTCGTACCCTCACGTGGACCCTTAACCTTCCCAGTCCCCTAACCCTAACCCTAGCCCGAACCCTAACCCTAACACTTCCCCGCAGTCTGACCCTCACCCGTCCCCTAATCCTAACCTGGATGCTAACACTAACCCACGCCCTCACACGCACACTCCCCCTTAAGCGTTGTCATACCTTCACCTGGACCCTACCCGGTCTCTGTCCCCTAACCCTAACCCTAGCCCGAACCCTAACCCTAACCCTTCCCCGAAGCCTGACCATCATATGTCCCCTAATCCTAACCCGGACGCTAACACTAACCCGCGCCCTCACATGCACGCTCCCCCTAAAGCGTTGTCGTACCCTCACCTGGACCCTAAACCGTCTCCGTCCCCTAACACTATCCCTAGCCCGAACCCTAACCCTAACCCTTCCCTGAAGCCTGACACTCACCTGTCCCCTAATCCTAACCCGTACGCTAACACTAACCCATGCCCTCACACGCACGCTCACCCTAAAGCGTTGTCGTACCGTCACCTGGACCCTAAACCGTCCCCGTCCCCTAACCCTAACCCTAGCCCGAACCCTAACACTAAACCTTCCCCGAAGCCTGACCCTCACCCGTCGCCTAATACTAACCCGTACGCTAACACTAACCCATGCCCTCACACGCACGCTCCCCGTAAAGCGTTGTCGTACCCTCACCTGGACCCTAAACCGTCCCCGTGCCCTAACCCTAACCCTAGCCCGAACCCTAACCCTAACTTTTCCCCGAAGACTGACCCTCACACGTCCCCTAATACTAACCCGTAAACTAACACTAACCCGCGCCCTCAACGCACGCACACCCTAAGCGTTGTCGTCCCCTCACCTGGACCCAAAACCGTCTCCGTCCCCTAACGCTAACCCTAGCCCGAACCCTAACCCTAACCCTTCCCCGAAACCTGACCCTCACATGTCCCCTAATCCTAACACGGACGCTAACACTAACCTGCGCCCTCACACGCACGCTCCCCCTAAACCGTTTTCATACCCTCACCTGGACCCGAAACCGTCCCCGTCCCCTAAACCTAACCCTAGCCCTAACCCTAACCTTAAACCTTCCCCGCAGCCTGACCCTCACCCGTCCTGTAATCCTAACCCGTACGCTAACACTAACCCACGCCCTCACACGCACTATCCTCCTAAAGCGTTGTCGTACGCTCACCTGGACCCTAAACCGTGCCCGACCCCTAACCCTAACCCTAGCCCGAACTGTAACCCTAACCCTTGCCCGAAGCTTGACCCTCACTCATCCCCTAAACCTAACACGGACGCTAACACTAACCCTCGCCCTCACATGCACGCTCCCCCTAAAGCGTTGTCGTGCCCTCACCTGGACCCGTAACAGTCCCGACCCCTAACCCTAACACTTCCCCGAAGCCTGACCCTCACCCGTCCCCTAATCCTAACCCGGACGCTAACACTAACCCGCGCCCTCACACGCACGCTCCCCCTAAAGCGTTGTCGTACCCTCACCTGGACCCTAAACCGTCCCCGTCCCCTAACCCTAACCCTAGCCCGAACCCTAACCCTAACGCTTCCCCGAAGCCTGACACTCACCCGTCCCCTAATCCTAACCCGTACACTAACACTAACCTGTGCCCTCACACTCACACTCACCCTAAAGCGTTGTCGTACCGTCACCTGGACCCAAAACAGTCCCCGTCCCCTAACCCTAAGCCTAGCCCGAACCCTAACCCTAACACTTCCCCGAAGCCTGACACTCACCCGTCCCCTAATCCTAACCCGTACGCTAACAGTAACCCGCGCCCTCACACGCACACTCCCCCTAAAGCGTTTTCGTACCCTCACGTGGACCCTTAACCTTCCCAGTCCCCTAACCCTAAACCTAGCCCGAACCCTAACACTAACACTTCCCCGAAGCCTGACCCTCACCCGTCCCCTAATCCTAACCTGGACGCTAACACTAACCCGCGCCCTCACATGCACGCTCCCCCTAAAGCGTTGTCGTACCCTCACCTGGACCCTAAACCGTCCCCGTCCCCTAACCCTAACCCTAGCCCTAACCCTAACCCTAAACCTTCCCCGAAGCCTGACCCTAACATGTCCCCTAATCCTAACCCGGACGCGAACACTAACCCACGCCCTCACATGCACGCTCCCCCTAAAGCGTTGTGGTACCCTCACCTGGACCCTAAACCATCCCCGTTCCCTTACCCTAACCCTAGCCCTAACCCTAACCCTAACACTTCCCCGAAGCCTGACCCTCAACCGTCCCCTAATCCTAACCCGTACGCTAACAGTAACCTGCACCCTCAGACGCACACTCCCCCTAAAGCATTGTCGTACCCTCACCTGGACCCTAAACCGTCCCCGTCCCCTATCCCTAAACCTAGCCCGAACCCTAACCCTAACCCTTCCCCGAAGCCTGACCCTCACCCCTCCCCTAATCCTAACAAGTACGCTAACACTAACCCTCGCCCTCACATGCACGCTCCCCCTAAAGCATTGTCGTACCCTCATCTGGACCCTAAACCGTCCCCGTCGCCTAACCCTAACCCTAGCCCGAACCCTAACCCTAAACCTTCCCCGAAGCCTGACCCTCACCGGTCCCCTAATCCTAACCCGTACGCTAACACTAACCCGTGCCCTCACACGCTTGCTCTCCCTAAAGAGTTGTCGTACCCACACCTGTACCCTAAACCGTCCCCGTCCCCTAACCCTAACTCTTATCCGAACCCTAACCATAACCCTTCCCCGAAGCCTGACCCTCATCCGTCCCCTAATTCTAACCCGTACACTAACACTAACACGCGCCCTCACAAGCATGCTTCCCCTAAAGCGTTTTCGTACCCTCACCTGGACCCTAAACCGTTCCCATCCCCTAACCCTAACCCTAGCCTGAACCCTAACCCTAACCCTTCCACGAAGCCTGACCCTCACCCGTCCCCTAATCCTAACCCGGACGCTAACACTACCCCTCGCCCTCAACGCACGCTCCCCCTAAAGCGTTGTTGTACCCTCACCTGGACCCTAAACCGTCCCCGTCCCCTAACCCTAACCCTAGCCGGAACCCTAACCCTAGCCCTTCCCCGAAGCCTGACACTCACCTGTCCCCTAATCCTAACCCGTACGCTATCACTAACCCGCGCCCTCACAAGCATGCTTCCCCTAAAGCGTTTTCGTACCCTCACCTGGACCCTAAACCGTTCCCATCCCCTAACCCTAACCCTAGCCTGAACCCTAACCCTAACCCTTCCCCGAAGCCTGACGGTAACATGTCCCCTAATCCTAACCCGGATGCTAACACTAACCCGGGCCCTCACATGCACGCTCCCCCTAAAGCGTTGTGGTACCCTCACCTGGACCCTAAACCGTCCCCATCCCCTAACCCTAACCCTAACCCGAACCCTAACCCTAACCCTTCCCTGAAGCCTGACACTCACCCGTCCCCTAATCCTAACCCGTACGCTAACACTAACCCGTGCCCTCACATGCACGCTCACCCTAAAGCGTTGTTGTACCCTCACCTGGACCCTAAACCGTCCCCGTCCCCTAACCCTAACCCTAGCCTGAACCCTAACCCTAACCCTTCCACGAAGCCTGACCCTCACCCGTCCCCTAATCCTAACCCGGACGCTAACACTACCCCTCGCCCTCAACGCACGCTCCCTCTAAAGCGTTGTTGTACCCTCACCTGGACCCTAAACCGACCCGTCCCCTAACCTTAACCCTAGCCCGAACCCTAAACCTAACCCATCCCCTAAGAGTGACCCTCAACCTGTCCTTAATCCTAACCAGTTCGCTAACACTAACCCGCGCCCTCACACCCACGCTCCCCCTAAAGCTTTGTCGTACCCTCACCTGGACTCTAAACCGTCCCAATCCCCTAACCCTAAGCCTAGCCCGAACCCTATCCCTAACACTTCCCCGAAACCTGACACTCACCCGTCCCCTAATCCTAAACCGTACGCTAACACTAACCTGCGCCCTCACACGCACGCTCCCCGTAAACCGTTGTCGTACACTCACCTGGACCCGAAACCGTCCCCGTCCCCTAAACCTAACCCTAGCCCTGACCGTAAACTTAAACCTTCCCCGCAGCCTGACCCTCACCCGTCCCCTAATCCTAACCCGTACGCTAACACTAACCCACGCCCTCACACGCACGATCCTCCTAAAGCGTTGTCGTACTCTCACCTGGACCCTAAACCGTGCCCGTCCCCTAACCCTAAACCTAGCCCGAACTGTAACCCTAACCCTTCCCCGAAGCCTGACCCTCACCCATCCCCTAAACCTAACACGGACGCTAACACTAACACTCGCCCTCACATGCACATTCCCCCTAAGCGTTGTCGTACCCTCACCTGGACCCTTAACCGTCCCGTCCCCTAACCCTAACTCTTCCCCGAAGCCTGATCCTCACCCGTACCCTAATCCTAAACCGGACGCTAACACTAACCCACGCCCTCACACGCATGCTCCACCTAAAGCGTTGTCGTACCCTCTCCTGGACCCTAAACCGTCCCCGTCCCCTAACCCTAATCCTAGCCCGAATCCTAACCCTAACACTTCCCCGAAGCCTGACCTTCACCCGTCCCCTAATCCTAACCCGTACGCTATCACTAACCCGCGCCCTCACACGCACGCTCCCCCTAAAGCGTTGTCGTACCCTCACCTGGACCCTAAACCGTCCCCGTCCTCTAACCCTAACCCTAGCCCGAAACCTAACCCTAACCCTTCCCCGAAGCCTGACCCTAACATGTCCCCTAATCCTAACCCGGACGCTAACACTAACCCGCGCCCTCACATGCACGCTCCCCCTAAAGCGTTCTGGTACCCTCACCTGGACCCTAAACCATCCCTGTTCCCTTACCCTAAGCCTAGCACTAACCCTAACCCTAACGCTTCCCCGAAGCCTGACCCTCACCCGTCCCCTAATCCTAACAAGTACGCTAACACTAACCCTCTCCCTCACATGCACGCTCCCCCTAAAGCATTGTCGTACCCTTATCTGGACCCTAAACCGTCCCCGTCTCCTAACCCTAACCCTAGCCCGAACCCTAACCCTAAACCTTCCCCGAAGCCTGACCCTCACCCGTCCCCTAATCCTAACCCGTACACTAACACTAACCCGCGCCCTCACACGCACGCTCTCCCTAAAGAGTTGTAGTACCCACACCTGTACCCTAAACCGTCCCCGTCCCCTAACCTTACCCTTACCCGAACCCTAACCATAACCCTTGCCCGAAGCCTGACCCTCATCCGTCCCCTAATTCTAACCCTTACACTAACACTAACACGCGCCCTCACACGCAAGCTCACCCTTAAGCTTTGTCGTACGGTCACCTGGACCCTAAACCGGCCCCATCCCCTAACCCTAACCCTAGCCCGAATCCTAACACTATCCCTTTCCCGAAGAATTCCCCTCACCCGTCCCCTAATCCTAACCCGTACCCTAACACTCACCCGTGCCCTCGCACGCACGCTCCCCGTAAAGCGTTGTCGTACCCTCACCTGGACCCTAAACCGTCCCCGAACCTTAACCCTAACCCTAGCCCGAATGCTAACCATAATCCTTCCCCGAATCCTGACACTCACCCGTCCCCTAATCCTAACCCGTACGCTATCACTAACCCGCGCCCTCACACGCACGCTCCCCCTAAAGCGTTGTCGTACCCTCACCTGGACCCTAAACAGTCCCCGTCCACTAACCCTAAGCCTAGACCGAACCCTAATCCTAACACTTCCCCGAAGCCTGACTCTAACCCGTCCCCTAATCCTAACCCGTATGCTAACAGTAACCCGCGCCCTCACACGCACACTCCCCCTAAAGCGTTGTCGTACTCTCACCTGGATCCTTAAGCGTCCCGTACCCTAACCCTAACCCTAGCCCGAACGCTAACCCAAACCCTTCTCGAAGCCTGACCCTCACCTGTCCCCTAATCCTAACCCGTACGCTATCACTAACCCCCGCCCTCACACGCACGGTCCCCCTAAAGCGTTGTAGTACCCTCACCTGGACCCTAAACCGTCCCCATCGCCTCACCCTAACCCTAGACCGAAACCTAAACCTAACCCTTCCCCTAAGGCTGACCCTCCTCCTTCCCTTAATCCTAACCCGTTCGCTAACACTAACCCGCGCCCTCACACCCACGCTCCCCCTAAAGCGTTGTCGTACCCTCACCTGGACTCTAAACCGTCCCCATCCCCTAACACTAAGCCTAGCCCGAACCCTAACCATAACACTTCCCCGAAACCTGACCCTCACCCGTCCCCTAATCCTAAACCGTACGCTAACACTAACCTGCGCCCTCACACGCACGCTCCCCCTAAACCGTTTTCATACCCTCACCTGGACCCGAAACCGTCCCCGTCCCCTAACCCTAACCCTAGCCCGAACCCTAACCCTAACCCTTCCCCGAAGCCTGACACTCACCCGTCCCCTAATCCTAACCCGGACGCTAACACTAACCTGCGCCCTCAATGCACGCTACCCCTAAAGCGTTGTCGTAACCTCACCTGGACCCGAAACCGTCCCCGTCCCCTAACCCTAACCCTAGCCCGAACCCTAACCCTAACCCTTCCCCAAAGCCTGACACTCACCTGTCCCCTAATCCTAACCCGTACGCTATCACTAACCCGCGCCCTCACACGCACGCTCCCCCTAAAGCGTTATAGTACCCTCACCTGGACCCTAAACCGTCCCCATTCCTAACCCTAACCCTAGCCCGAACTCTAAACCTAACACTTCCCCTAAAACTGACCCTCATCCTTCCCTTAATCCTAACGCGTTCGCTAACACTAACCCACGCCCTCACACCCACGCTCCCCCTAAATCGTTGTCGTACCCTCACCTGGACTCTAAACCATCCCCATCCCCTAACCCTAAGCCTAGCCCAAACCCTAACCCTAAAACTTCCCCGAAACCTGACCCTCACCCGTCCCCTAATCCTAAACCGTACGCTAACACTAAACTGCGCCCTCACACGCACGCTCCCCCTAAACCGTTGTCGTACCCTCACCTGGACCCTAAACCGTCCCCGTCCCCTAAACCTAACCCTAGCCCTAACCCTAACCTTAAACCTTCCCCACAGCCTGACCCTCACCCGTCCCCTAATCCTAACCCGTACGCTAACACTAACCCACGCCCTCACACGCACGATCCTCCTAAAGTGTTGTCGTACCCTCACCTGGACCCTAAACCGTGCCCGACCCCTAACCCTAAACCTAGCCCGAACTGTAACCCTAACCCTTCCCCGAAGCCTGACCCTCACCCGTCCCCTAATCCTAACACGGACGCTAACACTAACCCTCGCCCTCACATGCACGTTCCCCCTAAGCGTTGCCGTACCCTCACCTGGACCCTTAACCGTCCCGTCCCCTAACCTTAACTCTTCCCCGAAGCCTGACCCTCACCCGTCCCCTAATACTAACCCGGACGCTAACACTAACCCGCACCCTCACACGCACACTCCCCCTAAAGCGTTGTCGTACCATCACCTGGACCCTAAACCGTCCCCGTCCCCTAACCCTAACCCTAGCCCGAACCCTAACACTAACCCTTCCCCGAAGCCTGACACTCACCCGTCCCCTAATCCTAACCCGTACGCTAACACTAACCCGTGCCCTCACACCCACGCTCACCCTAAAGCGTTGTCGTACTGTCACCTGGACCCTAAACCATCCCCGTCCCCTAACCCTAACCCTAGCCCGAACCCTAAACCTAACGCTTCCCCGAAGCATGACCCTCACCCGTCCCCTAATCCTAAACCGGACGCTAACACTAACCCGCGCCCTCACACGCATGATCCCCCTAAAGCGTTGTCGTACCCTCACCTGGACCCTAAACCGTCCCCGTCCCCTAACCCTAAACCTAGCCCAAACTGTAACCCTAACCCTTCCCCGAAGCCTGACCCTCACCCATTCCCTAAACCTAACACGGACGCTAACACCAACCCTCGCCCTCACATGCACGTTCCCCCTAAGCGTTGCCGTACCCTCACCTGGACCCTTAACCGTCCCGTCCCCTAACCCTAACTCTTCCCCGAAGCCTGACCCTCACCCGTCCCCTAATCCTAACCCGGACGCTAACACTAACCCGCGCCCTCACACGCACACTCCCCCTAAAGCGTTGTCGTACCCTCACCTGGACCCTAAACCGTCCCCGTCCCCTAACCCTAACCCTAGCCCGAACCCTAACCCTAACCCTTCCCCGAAGCCTGACACTCACCCGTCCCCTAATCCTAACCCGTACGCTAACACTAACCCGTGCCCTCACACGCACGCTCACCCTAAAGCGTTGTCGTACCGTCACCTGGACCCTAAACCATCCCCGTCCCCTAACCCTAACCCTAGCCCGAACCCTAAACCTAACGCTTCCCCGAAGCATGACCCTCACCCGTCCCCTAATCCTAACCCGGACGCTAACACTAACCCGTGCCCTCACACGCATGATCCCCCTAAAGCGTTGTCGTACCCTCACCTGGACATTAAACCGTCCCCGTCCCCTAACCCTAATCCTTGCCCGAACACTAACCCTAACACTTCCCCGAAGCCTGACCTTCACCCGTCCCCTAATCCTAACCCGTACGCTATCACTAACCCGCGCCCTCACACGCACGCTCCCCCTAAAGCGTTGTCATACCCTCACCTGGACCCTAAACCGTCCCCGTCCCCTAACCCTAACCCTAGCCTGAACCTTAACCCTAACACTTCCCCAAAGCCTGACCCTCACCCGTCCCCTAATCCGAACCCGTACGCTATCACTAACCCGCGCCCTCATACGCACGCTGCCCCTAAAGCGTTGTCGTACCCTCACCTGGACCCTAAACCGTCCCCGTCCCCTAACCCTAACCCTAGCCCGAACCCTAAACCTAACACTTCCCCTAAGGCTGACCCTCACCCTTCCCTTAATCCTAACCCGTATGCTAACACTAACCCGCGCCCTCACACCCACGCTCCCCCTAAAGCGTTGTCGTACCCTCACCTGGACCCTAAACCGTCGCCGTCCCCTAACCCTAACCCTAGACCGAACTGTAACCCTAACCCTTCCCCAAAGCCTGACACTCACCCATCCCCTAAACCTAACATGGACGCTAACACTAACCCACGCCCTCACACTCGCGCTCCCCCTAAATCGTTTTCGTACGCTCACCTGGACCCTAAACCGTCCCCGTCCTCTAACCCTAACCCTAGCCGGAACCCTAACCCTAACACTTCCCCGAAGCCTGACCCTCACCCGTCCCTAATACTAACCCGTCCGCTAACACTAACCCGCGCCCTCAACGCACGCTCACCCTAAGCGTTGTCGTCCCCTCACCTGGACCCAAAACCGTCCCCGTCCCCTAACCCTAGCCCGAACCCTAACCCTAACACTTCCCCGAAGCCTGACTCTCACCCGTCCCCTAATCCTAACCCGTACGCTAACAGTAACCCACGCCCTCACACGCACACTCCCCCTAAAGCGTTTTCGTACCCTCATGGGGACCCTTAACCTTCCCAGTCCCCTAACCCTAACCCTAGCCCGAACCCTAACCCTAACACTTCCCCGAAGCCTGACCCTCACCCGTCCCCTAATCCTAACCCGGACGCTAACACTAACCCGCGCCCTCACACGCACGCTCCCCCTAAAGCATTGTCGTACCCTCACCTGGACCCTAAACCGTCCCCGTCCCTAACCCTAACCCTAGCCCGAACCCTAAACCTAACCCTTCCCCGAAGCCTGACCCTCACCCGTCCCCTAATCCTAACCCGGACGCTAACACTAACCCGCGCCCTCACACGCACGCTCCCCCTAAAGCGTTGTCATACCCTCACCTGGACCCTAAACCGTCCCCGTCCCCGAACCCTAACCCTAGCCCGAACCCTAACCCTAACCCTTCCCCAAAGCCTGACCCTAACATGGCCCCTAATCCTAACCTGTACGCTGACACTAACCCGTGCCATCACACGCACGCTCCCCCTAAAGCATTGTCGTACCCTCACCTGGACCCGAAACCGTCCCCGTCCCCTAACCCTAACCCTAGCCCGAAACCTAAACCTAACCCTTCCCCGAAGCCTGACCCTAACATGTCCCCTAATCCTAACCTGGACACTAACACTAACCCGCACCCTCACATGCACGCTCCCCCTAAAGCGTTGTGGTTCCCTCACCTGGACCCTAAACCATCCCCATTCTCTAACCCTAACCCTAGCCCTAACCCTAACCCTAACACTTCCCCGAAGCCTGACCCTCAACCGTCCCCTAATCCTAACCCGTACGCTAACAGTAACCCGCGCCCTCAGACGCACACTCCCCCTAAAGCGTTGTCGTACCCTCACCTGGACCCTAAACCGTCCCCGTTCCCTATCCCTAAACCTAGCCCGAACCCTAACCCTATCCCTTCCCCGAAGCCTTCCCCTCACCCGTCCCCTAATCCTAACCCGTACGCTAACACTCATCCGTGCCCTCACACGCATGCTGCCCCTAAAGCGTTGTCGTACCCTCACCTGGACACTAAACCGTCCCCGTCCCCTAACCCTAACCCTAGCCCGAACCCTAAACCTAACCCTTCCCCTAAGGCTGACACTCACCCTTCCCTTAATCCTAAACCGTACGCTAACACTAACCCGCGCCCTCACACGCACACTCCCCCTAAAGCATTGTCGTACCCTCACCTGGACTGTAAACCGTCGTCATCCCCTAACCCTAACCCTAGCCCGAACCCTAACCCTAACACTTCCCCGAAGCCTGACCCTCACCCGTCCCCTAATCCTAACCCGTACGCTAACACTAACCGTCGCCCTCACACGCACGCTCCTCCTAAAGCATTGTCGTACACTCACCTGGACCCTAAACCGTCCCCGTCCCCTAACCCTAACCCTAGCCCGAACCCTAAACCTAAACCTTCCCTGAAGCCTGACCCTCACCCGTCCCCTAATACTAACCCGTACGCTAACACTAACCCATGCCCTCACACGCACGCTCCCCGTAAAGCGTTGTCGTACCCTCACCTGGACCCTAAACCGTCCCCGAACCCTAAACCTAACCCTAGCCCGAACGCTTACCATAATCCTTCCCCGAAGCCTGACACTCACCCGTCCCCTAATCCTAACCCGTACGCTATCACTAACCCGCGCCGTCACACGCACGCTCCCCCTAAAGCGTTGTCGTACGGTTACCTAGACCCTAAACCGTCTCCATCCCCTAACCGTAACCCTAGCCCGAACCCTAACCCTATCCCTTCCCGAAGACTTCCCCTCACCCGCCCCTTAATCCTAACCCGTACGCTAACACACACCCGTGCCCTCACACGCATGCTCCCCCTAAAGTGTTGTCTTACCCTCACCTGGACCCTAAACCGTCCCCGTCCCCTAACCCTAACCCTAGCCTGAACCTTAACCCTAACACTTCCCCAAAGCCTGACCCTCACCCGTCCCCTAATCCTAACCCGTACGCTATCACTAACCCGCGCCCTCATACGCACGCTGCCCCTAAAGCGTTGTCTTACCCTCACCTGGACCCTAAACCGTCCCCGTCCCCTAACCCTAACCCTAGCCCGAACCCTAAACCTAACACTTCCCCTAAGGCTGACCCTCACCCTTCCCTTAATCCTAACCCGTATGCTAACACTAACCCGCGCCCTCACACCCACGCTCCCCCTAAAGCGTTGTCGTACCCTCACCTGGACCCTAAACCGTCGCCGTCCCCTAACCCTAACCCTAGCCCGAACCCTAACCCTAACCCTTCCCCGAAGCCTGACACTCACCCGTCCCCTAATGCTAACCCGTACGGTAATACTAACCCGCGCCCTCACACGAACGCTCCCCCTAAAGTGTTGTCGTACCCTCACCTGGACCCTAAACCATCCCCGTTCCCTAACCCTAACCCTAGCCCTAAACCTAACCCTAACACTTCCCCGAAGCCTGACCCTTAACCGTCCCCTAATCCTAACCCGTACGCTAACAGTAACCCGCGCCCTCAGACGCACACTTCCCCTAAAGCGTTGTCGTACCCTAACCTGGACCCTAAACCGTCCCCCTCCCCTATGCCTAAACCTAGCCCGAACCCTAACCCTAACCCTTCCCCGAAGCCTGACCCTCACCCGTCCCCTAATCCTAACAAGTACGCTAACAGTAACCCTCGCCCTCACACGCACTCTCTCCCTAAAGAGTTGCCGTACCTACACCTGTACCCTAAACCGTCCCCGTCCCCTAACCCTAACCCTTACCCGAACCCTAACCATAACCCTTCCCCGAAGCCTGGCCCTCATCCGTCCCCTAATTCTAACCCGTACACTAACACTAACACGCGCCCTCACACGCAAGCTCACCCTAAAGCGTTGTCGTACGGTCACCTGGACCCTAAACCGTCCCCATCCCCTAACCCTAACCCTAGCCCGAATCCTAACCCTATCCCTTCCCCGAAGCCTTCCACTCACCCGTCCGCTAATCCTAACCCGTACGCTAACACTCACCCGTGCCCTCACACGCACGCTCCTCGTAAAGCGTTGTCGTACCCTCACCTAGACCCTAAACCGTCCCTGATCCCTAACCCAAACCCTAGCCCGAACGCTAACCATAATCCTTCCCCGAAGCCTGACACTCACCCGTCCCCTAATCCTAACCCGTACGCTATCACTAACCCGCGCCCTCACACGCACGCTCCCCCTAAAGCGTTGTCGTACCCTCACCTGGACCCTAAACCGTCCCCGTCCCCTAACCCTAAGCCTAGCCCGAACCCTAACCCTAACACTTCCCCGAAGCCTGACTCTAACCCGTCCCCTAATCCTAACCCGTACGCTAAGAGTAACCCGCGCCCTGACACGCACACTCCCCCTAATGCGTTGTCGTACCCTCACCTGGACCCTTAAGCGTCCCGTCCCCTAACCCTAACCCTAGCCCGAACCCTAAACCTAACCTTTCCCCGAAGCCTGACCCTCACCTGTCCCCTAATCCTAACCCGTACGCTATCACTAACCCACACCCTCACACGCACGCTCCCCCTAAAGCGTTGTAGTACCCTCACCTGGACCCTAAACCGTCCCCATCCCCTAACACTAAGCCTAGCCCGAACCCTAACCCTAACACTTCACCGAAACCTGACCCTCACCCGTCCCCTAATCCTAAACCGTACGCTAACACTAACCTGCGCCCTCACACGCACGCTCCCCCAAACCGTTGTCATACCCTCACCTGGACCCGAAACCGTACCCGTCACCTAAACCTAACCCTAGCCCTAACCCTAACCTTAAACCTTCCCCGCAGCCTGACCCTCACCCGTCCCCTAATCCTAACCTGTACGCTAACACTAACCCACGCGCTCACACGCACGATCCTCCTAAAGCGTTGTCGTATCCTCACCTGGACCCTAAACCGAGCCCGTCCCCTGACCCTAACCCTAGCCCGAACTGTAACCCTAAACCTTCCCCGAAGCCTGACCCTCACCCATCCCCTAAACCTAACACGGATGCTAACACTAACCCTCGCCCTCACATGCACGCTCCCCCTAAAGCGTTGTCGTACCCTCTCCTGGAACCTTAACCGTCCCGTCCACTAACACTAACTCTTCCCCGAAGCCTAAACCTCACCCGTCCCCTAATCCTAACCCGGACGCTAACACTAAACCACGCCCTCACACGCACGCTCCCCATAAAGTGTTGTCGTACACTCACCTGGACCCTAAACCGTCCCCGTCTCCTAACCCTAACCCTAGCCCGAACCCTAACCCTAACCCTTCCCCGAAGCCTGACCCTCACCCGTCCCCTAACCCTAATCCGTACGCTAACACTAACCCGCGCCCTGACACGTACGCTCCCCCAAAAGCGTTGTCGTACCCTTCCCTGGACCCTAAACCGTCCCCGTGCCCTAACCCTAACCCTAGCCCGAACCCTAACCCTAACCCTTCCCCGAAGCCTGACCCTCACCCGTCCCATAATCCTAACCCGTACGCTAACACTAACCCGCGCACTCACACGTACGCTCCCCCTAAAGCGTTGCCGTACCCTCCCCTGGACCCTAAACCGTCCCCGTTCCCTAACCCTCACCCTAGCCTGAACCCTAACCCTAAAACTTCCCCGAAGCCTGACCCTCACCCGTCCCCTAATCCTAACCCGTACGCTAACACTAACCCGCGCCCTCACACGTACGCTCCCCCTAAAGCGTTGTCGTACCCTCCCCTGGACCCTAAACCGTCCCCGTCCCCTAACCCTAACCCTAGCCCGAACCCTAACCTAACCCTTCCCCGAAGCCTGACCCTCACCCGTCCCCTAATCCTAACCCGTACGCTAACACTAACCCGCGCCCTCACACGTACGCTCCCCCTAAAGCGTTGTCGTACCCTCCCCTGGACCCTAAACCGTCCCCGTCCCCTAAAGCTAACCCTAGCCCGAACCCTAACTCTAACACTTCCCCGAAGCCTGACCGTCACCCGTCCCCTAATCCTAACCCGTACGCTAACACTAACCCGCGCCCTCACACGTACGCTCCCCCTAAAGCGTTGTCGTACCCTCCCCTGGACCCTAAACCGTCCCCGTCCCCTAACCCTAACCCTAGCCCGAACCCTAACCCTATCCCTTCCCCGAAGACTGACCCTCACCCGTCCCCTAATCCTATCCCGTACGCTAACACTAACCCGCGCCCTCACACGTATGCTCCCCCTAAAGCGTTGTCGTACCCTCCCCTGGACCCTAAACCGTCCCCGTCCCCTAACCCTAACCCTAGTCCGAACCCTAACCCTAACCCTTCCCCGAAGCCTGAACCTCACCCGTCCCCTAACCCTAACCCGTACGCTAACACTAACCCGCGCCCTCACATGTACGCACCCCCTAAAGCGTTGTCGTACCCTCCCCTGGACCCTAAACCATCTCCACCCCCTAACCCTAACCCTAGCCCGAACCCTAACCCTAACCCTTCCCCGAAGCCTGACACTCACCAATCCCCTAATCCTAACCCGTACGCTAACACTAACCCGCGCCCTCACACGTATGCTCCCCCTAAAGTGTTGTCGTACCCGCCCCTGGACCCTAAACCGTCCCCGTCCCCTAAGCCTAACCCTAGCCCGAACCCTAAACCTAACCCTTCCCCGAAGCCTGACCCTCACCCGTCCCCTAATCCTAACCCGTACGCTAATACTAACCCGCGCCCTCACACGTACGCTCCCCCTAAAGCGTTGTCATACCCTACCCTGGACCCTAAGCGGTCCCCGTCCCCTAACCCTAACCCTAGCCCGAACCCTAAACCTAACCCTTCCCCAAAGCCTGACCCTCACCCGTCCCCTAATCCTAACCCGTACGCTAACACTAACCCGCACCCTCACACACACGCTCCCCCTAAAGCGTTGTCGTACCCTCACCTGGACTCTAAACCGTCCCCGTCCCCTAAACCTAACACTAGCCCGAACCCTACCCCTAGCCTTTCCCCAAAGACTGACTTCATCCGTCCGCTAATAATAACCCGTACGCTAACACTAACCCAAGCCCTCACACTCACGCTCCCCCTAAAGCGTTGTCGTACCGTCACCTGGACCCTAAACCGTCCCTGTCCTCTAACCCTAAACCTAGCCCGAACCCTAACCCTAACCCTTCCCCGCAGCCTGACCCTCACCCGTCCCCTAATCCTAACCCGTACGCTAACACTAACCCGCGCCCTCACATGCACGCTCCCCCTAAAGCGTTGTCGTACCCTCACCTGGACCCTAAAACGTCCCCGTCCCCTAACCCTAACCCTAGCACGAACCCTAACCCTAACACTTCCCCAAGCCTAACTCTCACACGTCCCCTAATCCTATCCCGTACGCTAACACTAACCCACGTCCTCACACGAACGCTCACCCTAAAGCGTTATTGTACACTCACCTGGACCCTAAACCGTACCCATCCCTTAACCCTAATCCTAGCCCGAACCCTAACCCTAACCCTTCCCCGAAGCCTTCCCCTCACCCGTCCCATAATCCTCACCCGTACGCTAACACTAACCCGCGCCCTAAGATGCACGCTCTCCCTTAAGCGTTGTCGTACCTTCACTTGGACCCTAAACCGTCCCCGACCTAACGCTAACCCTAGCCCGAATCCTAATCCTAACCCTTCCCCGAAGCCTGACCCTCACCGTCCCCTAATCCTAACCCGTACGCTAACACTAACCCACGCCCTCACACGCACGCTCCCCCTAAAGCGTTGTCGTACCCTCACATTGACCCTAAACCGTCCCCTTCCCCTAACCCTAGCCCGAACTCTAACCCTAACACTTCCCCGAAGCCTGACCCTCACCAGTCCCCTAATCCTAACCCGTTCGCTAACACTAACCCGCGCCCTCACACGCACGCTCATCCTAAAGCGTTGTCGTTCCCTCAGCTGGAGCCTAAACCGTCGCCGTCCCCTATCCCTAAACCTAGCCCGAACTCTAACCCTAACCCTTCCCCGAAGCCTGAGCCTCACCCGTCACCTAATCCTAACCCGTACGCTAACACTAACCCGCACCCTCACATGCACGCTCCCCCTATAACATTGTCGTACCCTCATCTGGACCCTAAACCGTCCGCGTCGCCTAACCCTAACCCTAGCAAGAACTGTAACCCTAACCCTTCCCCGAAGCCTGACCCTCACCCGTCCCCTAATCCTAACCCGTATGCTAACACTCACCCATGCCCTCACACGCACGATCCCACTAAAGCGTTGTCTTACCCTCATCTCGACCCTAATCCGTCCCCGTCCCCTAACCCTAACCCTAGCCCGAACACTAACCCTAACACTTCCCCGAAGCCTGACCCTCACCCGTCCCCTAATCCTAACAAGTACGCTAACACTAACCCTCGCGCTCACATGCACGCTCCCCCTATAGCATTTTCGTACCCTCATCTGGACCCTAAACCGTCCGCGTAGCCTAACACTAACCCTAGCAAGAACTTTAAACCAAACCCTTCCCCGAAGGCTGACCCTCACCCGTCCCCTAATACTAACCCGTACGTTAACACTAACCCGTGCCCTCCCACGCACGCTGCCCCAAAGTGTTGTCGTACCCTCACGTGGACCCTAAAGCGTCACCAAACCCTAACCCTAAACCTAGACCGAACCGAAACCCTAACCCTTCCCCGAAGCCTGACACTCACGCGTCACCTAATCCTAACCCGGACGCTAACACTAACCCGCGCCCTCACATGCATGCTCCCCCTAAAGCGTTGTCGTACCCTCACCTGGACCCTAAACCGTCCCCGTCCCCTAACCCTAACACTTCCCGAACCCTAACCCTAACCTTTCCCCAAAGACTGACTTCACCCCTCCGCTAATACTAACCCGTACGCTAACACTAAACCGCGCCCTCAATGCACGCTCACACTAAGCGTTGTCGTCCCCTCACCTGGACCCAAAACCATCCCCGTCTCCTAACCCTAACCCTAGACCGAACACTGACCCTAACACTTCCCCGAAGCCTGACCCTCACCCGTCCCCTAATCCTAACCCGGACGCTAACACTAACCCGCGCCCTCACATGCATGTTCCCCCTAAAGCGTTGTCGTACCCTCACCTGGACCCTAAACCGTCCCCATCCCCTAACCCTAACCCTAGCCCGAACCCTAACCCTAACATTTCCCCGAAGCCTGACCCTCACCCGTCCCCTAATCCTAACCCGTACTCTAACACTAACCCGCACCCTCACACGCACGCTCCCCCTAAAGCGTTGTCGTACCCTCACCTGAACCCTAAACCGAGCCCGTCCCCTAACCCTAACCCTTGCCCGAACTGTAACCCTAACCCTTCCCCGAAGCCTGACCCTCAACCTTCCCCTAAACCTGACACGGACGCTAACACTAACCCGCGCCCTCACACTCCCGCTCCCCCTAAAGCGTTGTCGTACCCTCACCTGAACCCTAAAACGTCCCTGTCCTCTAACCCTAAACCTAGCCCGAACCCTAATCTTAACACTTCCCCGAAGCCTGACCCTCACCCGTCCCCTAATCCTAACCCGTATGCTACCACTAACGAACGCCCTCACATGAACGCTCCTCCTAAAGCGTTGTCGTACCCTCGCCTGGACCCTAAACCGTCCCAATCCCCTAACCCTAACCCTAACCCGAACCCTAACCTTAACACTTCCCCGAAGCCTGACTCTCACTCGTCCCCTAATCCTAACCCGTACGCTAACACTAACCCGCGCCCTCACATGCACGCTCCCCCTAAAGCGCTGTCGTACCCTCACCTTGACCCTAAAACGTCCCCATCCCCTAACCCTAACCCTATACCGAACCCTAACCCTAAAACTTCCCCGAAGCCTGAACCTCACCGGTCCCCTAATACTAACCCATACGCTAACACTAACCCGCGCCCTCAACGCACGCTCACCCTAAGCGTTGTCGTCCTCTCACCTGGACCCCAAACCGTCCCCGTCCCCTAACCCTAAGCCTAGCCCGAACCCTAACCCTAACACTTCCCCGAAGCCTGACTCTCACCCGTCCGCGAATCCTAACCCGTACGTTAACAGTAACCCGCGCCCTCACACGCACACTCCCCCTAAAGCGTTGTCGTACCCTCACCTGGACCCTAAACCGTCCCCGTCCCCTAACCCTAACCCTAACCCTAACCCTAACCCTCACCCGTCCCCTAATCTTAACAAGTACGCTAACACTAACCCGCGCCCTCACACGCACGCTCCCCCTATAGCATTGTCGTACTCTCATCTGGACCCTAAACCGTCCCCATCCGCTAACCCTAACCCTAGCCCGAACCCTAACCATAACACTTCCCCGAAGCCTGACACTCATCTGTCCCCTAATCCTTACCCGGATGCTAACACTAACCCGCGCCCTCACATGCACGCTCCCCCTAAAGCGTTGTCGTAGCCTCACTTGGACCCTACAACGTCCCCGTCCCCTAACCCTAACCCTAGCCCGAACCCTAACCCTAACCATTCCCCGAAACCTGACACTCACCCGTCCCCTAATTGTAACCCGTACGCTAACACTAACCCGCGCCCTCACACGCACGCTCCCCCTGAAGCTTTGTCGTACCCTCACCTGGACCCTTAACCTTCCCAGTCCCCTAACCCTAACCCTAGCTCGAACCCTAACCCTAACCCTTCCCCGAAGCCTAACCCTCACACGTCCCCTAATCCTATCCCGTACGCTAACACTAACCCGCGTCCTCACACGAACGCTCACCCTAAAGTGTTATTGTACACTCACCTGGACCCTAAACCGTACCCATCCCTTAACCCTAATCCTAGCCCGAACCCTAACCCTAACCCTTCCCCGAAGCATTCCCCTCACCCGTCCCCTAATCCTAACCCGTACGCTAACACTAACCCGCGCCCTAACATGCACGCTCTCCCTTAAGCGTTGTCGTACCCTCACCTGAACCCTAAACCGTCCCCGACCTAACGCTAACCCTAGCCCGAACCCTAATCCTAACCCTTCCCCGAAGCCTGACCCTCACCCGTCCCCTAATACTAACCCAAACGCTAACACTAACCCGTGCCCTCACACGCACGCTCCCCCTAAAGCGTTGTCGTACCCTCAACTGGACGCTAAACCGTCCCCATCTCCGTCCCCTAACCCTAGCCCGACCACTAACCCTAACCCTTCCCCGAAACCTGACCCTCACCTGTCCCCTAATCCTAACCCGTACGCTATCACTAACCCGCGCCCTCACACGCACGCCCCCCTAAAGCATTGTAGTACCCTCACCTGGACACTAAACCATCCACGTCCCCTAACCCTAACCCTAGCCCGAACCCTAACACTAACCCTTCCAAGAAGCCTGACCCTCACCCGTCCCCTAATCCTAACCCATACGCTAACAGTAACCCACGCCCTCACACGCACGCTCACCCTAAAGCGTTGTCGTACCCTCACCTGGACCCTAAACCGTCCCCGTCCCCTAACCCTAACCATAGCCCGAACCCTAACCCTATCCCTTCCCCGAAGCGTGACCCTAACATGTCCCCTAATCCTAACCCGGATGCTAACACTAACCCGCGCCCTCACATGCACACTCCCCCTAAAGCGTTGTGGTACCCTCACCTGGACCCTAAACCGTCCCCGTCCCCTAACCCTAACCCTAGCCCGAACCCTAACCCTAACCCTTCCCCGAAGCCTGACACTCACCCGTCCCCTAATCCTAACCCGTACGCTAACACTAACCCGCGCCCTCACATGGACGCTCACCCTAAAGCATTGTCGTACCCTCACCTGGACCCTAAACCGTCCCCGTCCCCTAACCCTAACCCTAGCCCGAACCCTAACCTTAACCCTTCCCCGAAGCCTGACCCTCACCCGTCCCCTAATCCTAACCCAGACGCTAACACTAACCCGCGCCCTCAACGCACGCTCCCCGTAAAGCGTTGTCGTACCCTCACCTGGACCCTAAACCGTCCCCGTCCCCTGACACTAACCCTAGCCCGAACCCTAAACCTAACCCTTCGCCTAAGACTGACGCTCATCCTTACCTTAATCCTAACCCGTTCGCTAACACTAACCCGCGCCCTCACACCCACGCTCCCCCTAAAGCGTTGTCGTAACCTCACCTGGACTCTAAACCGTCCCCATCCCCTAACCCTGAGCCTAGCCCAAACCCTAATCCTAACATTTCCCCGAAACCTGACACTCATCGGTCACCTAATCCTAAACCGTACGCTATCACTAACCTGCGCCCTCACACGAACGCTCCCCCTAAACCGTTGTCGTACCCTCACCTGGACCCGAAACCGTCCCCGTCCCCTAAACCTAACCCTAGCCCTAACCCTAACCTTAAACCTTCCCCGCAGCCTGACCCTCACCCGTCCCCTAATCCTAACCCGTACGCTAACACTAACCCACGCCCTCACACGCACGATCCTCCTAAAGCGTTGTCGTACACTCACCTGGTCCCTAAACCGTGCCCGTCCCCTAACCCTAAACCTATCCCGAACTGTAACCCTAAACCTTCTCCGAAGCCTGACCCTCACCCATCCCCTAAACCTAACACGGAAGCTAACACTAACCCTCGCCCTCACATGCATGCTCCCCCTAAAGCGTTGTCGTACCCTCACCTGGACCCTTAACCGTCCCGTCCCCTAACCCTAACTCTTCCCCGAAGCCTGACCCTTACCCGTCCCCTAATCATAACCCGGACGCTAACACTAACCCGCGCCCTCACACGCACGTTCCCCCTAAAGCGTTGTCGTACCCTCACCTGGACCCTAAACCGTCCCCGTCCCCTAACCCTAAGCCTAGCCCGAACCCTAACCCTAAAACTTCCCCGAAGCCTGACTCTCACCCGTCCCCTAATCCTAACCCGTACGCTAAAAGCAACCCGCGCCCTCACACGCACACTCCCCCTAAAGCGTTTTCGTACCCTCACGTGGACCCTTAACCTTCCCAGTCCCCTAACTCTAACCCTAGCCCGAACCCTAACCCTATCACTTCCCCGAAGCCTGACCCTCACCCGTCCCCTAATCCTAACCTGGATGCTAACACTAACCCACGCCCTCACACGCACGCTCCCCTTAAAGCATTGTCGTACCCTCATCTGGACCCTAAACCGTCCCCGTCGCCTAACCCTAAGCCTAGCCCGAACCCTAACCCTAAACCTTCCCCGAAGCCTGACCCTCCCCCCTCCCCTAATCCTAACCCGTACGCTAACACTAACCCGCGCCCTCACTCGCACGCTCTCCCTAAAGAGTTGTCGTACCCACACCTGTACCCTAAACCGTCCCCGTCCCCTAACCCTAACCCTTACCCGAACCCTAACCGTAACCCTTCCCCGAAGCCTGACCCTCATCCGTCCCCTAATTCTAACCTGTACACTAACACGCGCCCTCACACGCAAGCTCACACTAAAGCGTTGTCGTACGGTCACCTGGACCCTAAACCGTTCCCATCCCCTAACCCTAACCCTAGCCTGAACCCTAACCCTAACCCTTCCCCGAAGCCTGACTGTCACATGTCCCCTAATCCTAACCCGGATGCTAACACTAACCCGCGCCCTCACATGCACGCTCCCCCTAAAGCGTTGTGGTACCCTCACCTGGACCCTAAACTGTCCCCGTCCCCTAACCCTAACCCTAGCCAAAACCTTAACCCTAACCCTTCCCCGAAGCCTGACACTCACCCGTCCCCTAATCCTAACCCGTACGCTAACACTAACCCGCGCCCTCACATGCACGCTCACCCTAAAGCGTTGTCGTACCCTCACCTGGACCCTAAACCGTCCCCGTCCCCTAAGCCTAACCCTAGCCCGAACGCTAACACTAACCCTTCCACGAAGCCTGACCCTCACCCGTCCACTAATCCTAACCCGGACGCTAACACTACTCCGCGCCCTCAACGCACGCTCCCCCTAAAGCGTTGTGGTACCCTCACCTGGACCCTAAACCGTCCCCGTCCCCTAACCCTAACCCTAGCCCGAACACAAACCCTAACCCTTCCCCGAAGCCTGACACTCACCTGTCCCCTAATCCTAACCCGTACGCTATCACTAACCCGCGCCCTCACACGCACGCTCCTCCTAAAGCGTTGTAGTACCCTCACCTGGACCCTAAACCGTCCCCATCCCCTAACCCTAACCCTAGCCCGAACCCTAAACCTAACCCATCCCCTAAGACTGACCCTCATCCTTCCCTTAATCCTAACCCGTTCGCTAACACTAACCCGCGCCCTCACACCCACGCTCCCCCTAAAGCGTTGTCGTACCCTCACCTGTACTCTAAACCGTCCCCATCCCCTAACCCTAAGCCTAGCCCGAACCCTAACCCTAACACTTCCCCGAAACCTGACACTCACCCGCCCCCTAATCTTAAACCGTACGCTAACACTAACCTGCGCCCTCACACGCACGCTCCCCCTAAACCGTTGTCGTACCTCACCTGGACCCGAAACCGTCCCCGTCCCCTAAACCTAAGCCTAGCCCTAACCCTAACCCTAACCCTTCCCCGAAGCCTGACACTCACCCGTCCCCTAATCCTAACCCGTACGCTAACACTAACCTGTGCCCTCACACGCACGCTCCCGCTAAAGCATTGTCGTACCCTCACCTGGACCCTAAACCGTCCCCGTCCCCTAACACTAATCCTAGCCCGAACCCTCACCCTAACCCTTCCCCGAAGCCTGACCTTCACCCGTCCCCTAATCCTAACCCGTACGCTATCACTAACCCGCGCCCTCACACGCACGCTCCCTTTAAAGCGTTGTGGTACCCTCACCTGGACCCTAAACTGTCCCCGTCCCCTAACCCTAACCCTAGCCAAAACCTTAACCCTAACACTTCCCCGAAGCCTGACACTCACCCGTCCCCTAATCCTAACCCGGACGCTAACACTACTCCGCGCCCTCAACGCACGCTCCCCCTAAAGCGTTGTGGTACCCTCACCTGGACCCTAAACCGTCCCCGTCGCCTAACCCTAACCCTAGCACGAACCCTAACCCTAAAACTTCCCCGAAGCCTGACCCTCACCGCCCCCTAATCCTAACCCATACGCTAAAACTAACCCTCGCCCTCACACGCACGCTCTCCCTAAAGAGTTGTCGTACCCACACCTGTACCCTAAACCGTCCCCGTCCCCTACCCCTAACCCTTACGCGAACCCTAACCATAACACTTCCCCGAAGCCTGACCCTCATCCGTCCCCTAATTCTAACCCGTACACTAACACTAACACGCGCCCTCACACGCAAGCTCACTCTAAAGCGTTGTCGTACGGTCACCTGGACCCTAAACCGTCCCCATCACCTAACCCTAACCGTAGCCTGAACCCTAATACTAACCCTTCCCCGAAGTCTGACCCTAACATGTCCCCTAATCCTAACCCGGATGCTAACACTAACCCGCGCTCTCACATGCACGCTCCCCCTAAAGCGTTGTGGTACCCTCACCTGGACCCTAAACCGTCCCCGTCCCCTAACCCTAACCCTAGCCCGAACCCTAAACCCAACCCGTCCCATAAGGCTGACCCTCACCCTTCCTTTAATCGTAACCCGTACACTAACACTAACCCGCGCCCTCACCCACATGCTCTCTCTAAAGCGTTGTTGTACCCTCACCTGGACCCTAAACCGTCCCTGTCCCCTAACCCTAACCCTAGCCCGAACCCGAACCCTAACCCTTCCACGAAGCCTGACCCTCACCCGTCCCCTAATCTTCACCCGTACGTTAACACTAACCCACGCCCTCACACGCACGCTCACCCTAAAGCGTTGTCGTACCCTCACCTGGACCCTAAACCGTCCCCGTCCCCTAACCCTAACCCTAGCCCGAACCCTAACCCCAACCCTTCCCCGAAGCCTGAACATCACCCGTCCCCTAATCCTAACCTGGACGCTAACACTAACCCGTGCCCTCACACGCACGCTCCCCCTAAAGCGTTGTCGTACCCTCACCTGGACCCTAAAGCATCCCCGTTCCCTAACCCTAACCCTAGCCCTAACCCTAACCCTAACACTTCCCCGAAGCCTGAACCTCAACCGTCCCCTAATCCTAACCCGTACGCTATCACTAACCCGCGCCCTCACACACATGCTCCCCCTAAAGTGTTGTCGTACCCTCACCTGGACCCTAAACCGTCCCCATCCCCTAACCCTAAGCCTAGCCCGAACCATAACCCTAACACTTCCCCGAAGCCTGACACTCACCTGTCCCCTAATCCTAACCCGTACGCTATCACTAACCCACGCCCTCACACGCACGCTCCCCCTAAAGCGTTGTAGTACCCTCACCTGGACCCTAAACCGTCCCCATCCCCTAACCCTAACCCTAGCCCGAACCCTAAACCTAACCCATCCCCTAAGACTGACCCTCATCCTTCCCTTAATCCTAACCCGTTCGCTAACACTAACCCGCGCCCTCACACCCACGCTCCCCCTAAAGCGTTGTCGTACCCTCACCTGTACTCTAAACCGTCCCCATCCCCTAACCCTAAGCCTAGCCCGAACCCTAACCCTAAAACTTCCCCGAAACCTGACACTCACCCGCCCCCTAATCTTAAACCGTACGCTAACACTAACCTGCGCCCTCACACGCACGCTCCCCCTAAACCGTTGTCGTACCTCACCTGGACCCGAAACCGTCCCCGTCCCCTAAACCTAACCCTAGCCCTAACCCTAACCTTAAACCTTCCCCGCAGCCTGACCCTCACCCGTCCCCTAATCCTAACCCGTACGCTAACAGTAACCCACGCCCTCACACGCACGATCCTCCTAAAGCGTTGTCGTACCCTCACCTGGACCCTAAACCGTGCCCGTCCCCTAACCCTAAACCTAGCCCGAACTGTAACCCTAACCCTTCCCCGAAGCCTGACCGTCACCCATCCCCTAAACCTAACACGGATGCTAACACTAACCCTCGCCCTAATATGCACGTTCCCCCTAAGCGTTGTCGTACCCTCACCTGGACCCTTAACCGTCCCGTCCCCTAACCCTAACTCTTCCCCGAAGCCTGACCCTCACCCGTCCCCTAATCCTAACCCGGACGCTAACACTAACCCGCGCCCTCACACGCACGCTCCCCCTAAAGCTTTGTCGTACCCTCACCTGGACCCTAAACCGTCCCCGTCACCTAACCCTAACCCTAGCCCGAACCCTAACCCTAACCCTTCCCCGAAGCCTGACCATCACACGTCCCCTAATCCTAACCCGGACGCTAACACTAACCCGCGCTATCACATGCACGCTCCCCCTAAAGCGTTGTCGTACCCTCACCTGAACCCTAAACCGTCCCCATCCCCTAACCCTAACCCTAGCCCGAACCCTAACCCTAACCCTTCCCCGAAGCCTGACACTCACCCGTCCCCTAATCCTAACCCGTACGCTAACACTAACCTGTGCCCTCACACGCACGCTCCCGCTAAAGCATTGTCGTACCCTCACCTGGACCCTAAACCGTCCCCGTCCCGTAACACTAATCCTAGCCCGAACCCTCACCCTAACCCTTCCCCGAAGCCTGACCTTCACCCGTCCCCTAATCCTAACCCGTACGCTATCACTAACCCGCGCCCTCACACGCACGCTCCCCTTAAAGCGTTGTGGTACCCTCACCTGGACCCTAAACCATCCCCATTCCCTTACCCTAACCCTAGCCCTAACCCTAACCCTAACACTTCCCCGAAGCCTGACCCTCACCCGTCCCCTAATCCTAACCCGTACGCTAACACTAACCCGTGCCCTCACAAGTACGCTCCCCCAAAAGCGTTGTCATACACTTCCCTGGACCGTAAACCGTCCCCATCCCCTAACCCTAACCCTACCCCGAACCCTAACCCTAACCCTTCCCCGAAGCCTGACCCTCACCCGTCCCCTAATCCTAACCCGTACGCTAACACTAACCCGCGCCCTCACACGTACGATCCCCTTAAGGCGTTGTCGTAACCTCACCTGGACCCTAAACCGTCCCCGTCCCCTAACCCTAACCCTAGCCCGAACCCTAACCCTAACACTTCCCCGAAGCCTGACACTCACCCGTCCCCTAATCGTCACTCGTACGCTAACACTAAACCGCGCCCTTACACGTACGCTCCTCCTAAAGCGTTGTCGTACCCTCTCCTGGACGCTACACCGTGTCCGTCCCCTAACCCCAACCCTAGCCTGAACCCTAACCCTAACCCTTCCCCGAAGCCTGACCCTCACCGGTCCCCTTATCCTAACACGTACGCTAACACTAACCTGCGCCCTCACGCGTACGCTCCCCCTAAAGCGTTGTCGTACCCTCCCCTGGACCCTAAACCGTCCCCGTCCCCTAACCCTAACCCTAGGCCGGACCCTAACCCTAACCCTTCCCCGAAGCCTGACCTTCACCCGTCCCCTAATCCTAACCCGTACGCTAACACTAACCCGCGCCCTCACACGTACGCTCCCCCTAAAGCGTTGTCGTACCCTCCCGTGCACCCTAAACCGTCCCCGTCCCCTAACACTAACCCTAGCCCGAACCCTAACCCTAACCCTTCCCCGAAGCCTGACCCTCACCCGTACCCTAATCCTAACCCGTACGCTAACACTAACCCGCGCCCTCACGCGTACGCTCCCCCTAATGCGTTGTCGTACCCTCCCCTGGACCCTAACCCGTCCCCGTCCCCTAACCCTAACCCTAGCCCGAACCCTAACCGTAACACTTCCCCGAAGCCTGACCCTCACCCGTCACATAATCCTAACCCGTACGTTAACGCTAACCCGCGCCCTGACGCGTACGCTCCCCCTAAAGCGTTGTCGTACCCTCCCGGGCACCCTAAACCGTCGCCGTCCCCTAACCCTAACCCTAGCCCAAACCCTAACCCTAACCCTTCCCCGAAGCCTGACCCTCAACCGTCCCCTAATCCTAACCCGTATGCTAACACTAATCCGCGCCCTCATACGTACGCTCCCCCTAAAGCGTTGTCGTACCCTCCCCTGGACCCGAAACCGTCTCCGTCCCCTAACCCTAACCCTAGCCCGAACCCTAACCCTAACACTTCCCCGAAGCCTGACCCTCACTCGTCCCCTAATCCTAACCGGTACGCTAACACTAACCCGCGCCCTCACGCGTACGCTCCCCCTAAAGTGTTGTCGTACCCTCCCCTGGACTCTAAACCGTCCCCGTCCCCTAAACCTAATCCTAGCCCGAACCCTAACCCTAACCCTTCCCCGAAGCCTGACCCTCACCCGTCCCCTAATCCTAACACGTACGCTAACACTAACCTGCGCCCTCACGCGTACGCTCCCCCTAAAGCGTTGTCGTACCCTCCCCTGGACCCTAAACCGTCCCCGTCCCCTAATCCTAACCCTAGCCCTAACCCTAACCATAACCCTTCCCCGAAGCCTGACCCTCACCCGTCCCCTAATCCTAACCCGTACGCTAACACTAACCCATGCCCTCACGCGTACGCTCCCCCTAAAGAGTTGTCGTACCCTCCTCTGGACCCTAAACCGTCCCCGTCCCCTAACCCTAACCATAGCCCGAACCCTAACCCTAACCCTTCCCCGAAGCCTGACCCTCACCCGTCCCCTAATCCTAACCCGTACGCTAACACTAACCCGCGCCCTGACGCGTACGCTCCCCCTAAAGCGTTGTCGTACCCTCCCCTGGACCCTAAACCGTCCCCGTCCCCTAACCCTAACCCTAGCCCGAACCCTAACCCTAACCCTTCCCCGAAGCCTGACCCTCACCCGTCCCCTAATCCTAACCCGTACGCTAACACTAACCCACGCCCTCACACGTACGTTCCCCCTAAAGCGTTGCCGTACCCTCCCCTGGACCCTAAACCTTCCCCGTTCCCTAACCCTAACCCTAGCCTGAACCCTAACCCTAAACATTCCCCGCAGCCTGACCCTCACCCGTCCCCTAATCCTAACCCGTACGCTAACACTAACCCCTGCCCTCACACGTACGCTCCCCCAAAAGCGTTGTCATACCCTTCCCTGGATCGTAAACCGTCCCCGTCCCCTAACCCTAACCCTAGCCCGAACCTTAACCCTAACCCTTCCCCGAAGCCTGACCCTCACCCGTCCCCTAATCCTAACCCGTACGCTAACACTAACCCGCGCCCTGATGCGTACGCTCCCCCTAAAGCGTTGTCGTACCCTCCCCTGGACCCTAAACCGTCCCCGTCCCCTAACCCTAACCCTAGCCCGGACCCTAACCATAACCCTTCCCCGAATCCTGACCCTCACCCGTCCCCATATCCTAAACCGTACGCTAACACTAACCCGCGCCCTGACGCGTACGCTCCCCCTAAAGCGTTGTCGTACCCTCCCCTGGACCCTAAATCGTCCCCGTCCCCTAACCCTAACCCTAGCCCGAACCCTAACCCTAACCCTTCCCCGAAGCCTGACCTTCACCCGTCCCCTAATCCTAACCCGTACGCTAACCCTAACCCGCGCCCTCACACGTACGCTCCCCCTAAAGCGTTGTCGTACCCTCCCTGGCACCCTAAACCGTCGCCGTCCCCTAACCCTAACCCTAGCCCGAACCCTAAACCTAACCCTTCCCCGAAGCCTAACCCTCAACCGTCCCCTAATCCTAACCCGTATGCTAACACTAATCCGCGCCCTCATACGTACGCTCCCCCTAAAGCGTTGTCGTACCCTCCCCTGGACCCGAAACCGTCCCCATCCCCTAACCCTAACTCTAGCCCGAACCCTAACCCTAACACTTCCCCGAATCCTGACCCTCACCCGTCCCCTAATCCTAACCCGTACGCTAACACTAACCCGCGCCCTCACGCGTACGCTCCCCCTAAAGCGTTGTGGTACACTCCACTGGACCCTAAACCGTCCCCGTCCCCTAACCCTAACCCTAGCCCGAACCCTAACCATAACCCTTCCCCGAAGCCTGACCCTCACCCGTTCCCTAATCCTAACCCGTACGCTAACACTAACCCGCGCCCTCACGCGTACGCTCCCCCTAAAGCGTTGTCGTACCCTCCCATGGACTCTAAACCGTCCCCGTCCGCTAACCCTAACCCTAGCCCGAACCCTAGCCTTAACACTTCCCCGAAGCCTGACCCTCACCCATCCCCTAATCCTAACCCGTACACTAACACTAACCCGCCCCCTCACGCGTACGCTCCCCCTAATGCGTTGTCGTACCCTCCCCTGGACCCTAACCCGTCCCCGTCCCCTAACACTAACCCTAGCCCGAACCCTAACCGTAACACTTCCCCGAAGCCTGACCCTCACCCGTCCCCTAATCCTAACCCGTACGCTAACACTAACCCGCGCCCTGACGCGTACGCTCCCCCTAAAGCGATGTCGTACCCTCCCGTGCACCCTAAACCGTCCCCGTCCCCTAACCCTAACCCTAGCCCGAACCCTAAACGTAACCCTTCCCCGAAGCCTGACCCTCAACCGTTCCCTAATCCTAACCCGTACGCTAACACTAACCCGCGCCCTGACACGTACGCTCCCCCTAAAGCGTTGTCGTACCCTCCCCTCGACCCTAAACCGTCCCCGTACCCTAACCCTAACCCTAGCCCGAACCAAAACCCTAACCCTTCCCCGAAGCCTGACCCTCACCCGTCCCTTAATCCTAACCCGTACGCTAACAGTAACCCGCGCCCTCACACGTACGCTCCCCCTAAAGCATTTTGGTACCCTCCCCTGGACCCTAAACCGTCCCTGTCCCCTAACCCTAACCCTAGCCCGAACCCTAACCCTAACCCTTCCCCGAAGCCTGACCCTCACCCGTCCCCTAATCCTAACCCGTACGCTAACATTAACCCACGCCCTCACGCGTACGCTCCCCCTAAAGTGTTGTCGTACCCTCCCCTGGACTCTAAACTGTCCCCGTCCCCTAACCCTAACCCTAGCCCGAACCCTAACCCTAACCCTTCCCCGAAGCCTGACCCTCACCCATCCCCTAGTCCTAACCCATACACTAACACTAACCCGCGCCCTCACGCGTACGCTCCCCCTAATGCGTTGTCGTACCCTCCCCTGGACCCTAAACCGTCCCCGTCCCCAAACCCTAACCCTAGCCCGAACCCTAACCCTAACCCTTCCCCGAAGCCTGACCCTCACCCGTCCCCTAATCCTAACCCGTACGCTAACACTAACCCGCGCCCTCACGCGTACGCTCCCCCTAAAGCGTTGCCGTACCCTCCCCTGGACCCTAAACCGTCCCCGTTCCCTAACCCTAACCCTAGCCTGAACCCTAAACCTAAACCTTCCCCGAAGCCTGACCCTCACCCGTCCCCTAATCCTAACCCGTACGCTAACACTAACCTGCGCCCTCACGCGTACGCTCCCCCTAAAGCGTTGTCGTACCCTCCCCTGGACCCTAAACCGTCCCCGTCCCCTAATCCTAACCCTAGCCCTAACCCTAACCATAACCCTTCCCCGAAGCCTGACCCTCAGCCGTCCCCTAATCCTAACCCGTACGCTAACACTAACCCATGCCCTCACGCGTACGCTCCCCCTAAAGAGTTGTCGTACCCTCCTCTGGACCCTAAACCGTCCCCGTCCCCTAACCCTAACCCTAGCCCGAACCGTAACCCTAACCCTTCCCCGAAGCCTGACCCTCACGCGTCCCTTAATCCTAACCCGTACGCTAACACTAACCCGCGCCCTCACGCGTACGCTCCCCCTAAAGCATTGTGGTACCCTCCCCTGGACCCTAAGCCGTCCCCGTCCCCTAACCCTAACCCTAGCCCGAACCCTAACCCTAACCCTTCCCCGAAGCCTGACCCTCACTCGTCCCCTAATCCTAACCCGTACGCTAACACTAACCCGCGCCCTCACGCGTACGCTCCCCCTAAAGTGTTGTCGTACCCTCCCCTGGACTCTAAACCGTCCCCGTCCCCTAAACCTAATCCTAGCCCGAACCCTAACCCTAACCCTTCCCCGAAGCCTGACCCTCACCCGTCCCCTAATCCTAACACGTACGCTAACACTAACCTGCGCCCTCACGCGTACGCTCCCCCTAAAGCGTTGTCGTACCCTCCCCTGGACCCTAAACCGTCCCCGTCCCCTAATCCTAACCCTAGCCCTAACCCTAACCATAACCCTTCCCCGAAGCCTGACCCTCACCCGTCCCCTAATCCTAACCCGTACGCTAACACTAACCCATGCCCTCACGCGTACGCTCCCCCTAAAGAGTTGTCGTACCCTCCTCTGGACCCTAAACCGTCCCCGTCCCCTAACCCTAACCCTAGCCCGAACCGTAACCCTAACCCTTCCCCGAAGCCTGACCCTCACCCGTCCCTTAATCCTAACCCGTACGCTAACACTAACCCGCGCCCTCACGCGTACGCTCCCCCTAAAGCATTGTGGTACCCTCCCCTGGACCCTAAACCGTCCCCATCCCCTAACCCTAACCCTAGCCCGAACCCTAACCCTAACCCTTCCCCGAATCCTGACCCTCACCCGTCCCCTAATCCTAACCCGTACGCTAACACTAACCCGCGCCCTGACGCGTACGCTCCCCCTAAAGCGTTGTCGTACCCTCCCCTGGACCCTAAACCGTCCCCGTCCCCTAACCCTAACCATAGCCCGAACCCTAACCCTAACCCTTCCCCGAAGCCTGACCCTCACCCGTCCCCTAATACTAACCCGTACGCTAACACTAACCCGCGCCCTCACAAGTACGTTCCCCCTAAAGCGTTGCCGTACCCTCCCCTGGACCCTAAACCGTCCCCGTTCCCTAACCCTAACCCTAGCCTGAACCCTAACCCTAAACATTCCCCGAAGCCTGACCCTCACCCGTCCCCTAATCCTAACCCGTACGCTAACACTAACCCCTGCCCTCACACGTACGCTCCCCCAAAAGCGTTGTCATACCCTTACCTGGATCGTAAACCGTCCCCGTCCCCTAACCCTAACCCTAGCCCGAACCCTAACCCTAACACTTCCCCGAAGCCTGACCCTCACCCGTCCCCTAATCCTAACCCGTACGCTAACACTAACCCGCGCCCTGACACGTACGCTCCCCCTAAAGCGTTGTCGTACCCTCCCCTCGACCCTAAACCGTCCCCGTACCCTAACCCTAACCCTAGCCCGAACCAAAACCCTAACCCTTCCCCGAAGCCTGACCCTCACCCGTCCCTTAATCCTAACCCGTACGCTAACAGTAACCCGCGCCCTCACACGTACGCTCCCCCTAAAGCATTTTGGTACCCTCCCCTGGACCCTAAACCGTCCCCGTCCCCTAACCCTAACCCTAGCCCGAACCCTAACCCTAACCCTTCCCCGAAGCCTGACCCTCACCCGTCCCCTAATCCTAACCCGTACGCTAACATTAACCCACGCCCTCACGCGTACGCTCCCCCTAAAGTGTTGTCGTACCCTCCCCTGGACTCTAAACTGTCCCCGTCCCCTAACCCTAACCCTAGCCCGAACCCTAACCCTAACCCTTCCCCGAAGCCTGACCCTCACCCATCCCCTAGTCCTAACCCATACACTAACACTAACCCGCGCCCTCACGCGTACGCTCCCCCTAATGCGTTGTCGTACCCTCCCCTGGACCCTAAACCGTCCCCGTCCCCAAACCCTAACCCTAGCCCGAACCCTAACCCTAACCCTTCCCCGAAGCCTGACCCTCACCCGTCCCCTAATCCTAACCCGTACGCTAACACTAACCCGCGCCCTCACACGTACGCTCCCCCTAAAGCGTTGCCGTACCCTCCCCTGGACCCTAAACCGTCCCCGTTCCCTAACCCTAACCCTAGCCTGAACCCTAAACCTAAACCTTCCCCGAAGCCTGACCCTCACCCGTCCCCTAATCCTAACCCGTACGCTAACACTAACCTGCGCCCTCACGCGTACGCTCCCCCTAAAGCGTTGTCGTACCCTCCCCTGGACCCTAAACCGTCCCCGTCCCCTAATCCTAACCCTAGCCCTAACCCTAACCATAACCCTTCCCCGAAGCCTGACCCTCAGCCGTCCCCTAATCCTAACCCGTACGCTAACACTAACCCATGCCCTCACGCGTACGCTCCCCCTAAAGAGTTGTCGTACCCTCCTCTGGACCCTAAACCGTCCCCGGCCCCTAACCCTAACCCTAGCCCGAACCGTAACCCTAACCCTTCCCCGAAGCCTGACCCTCACGCGTCCCTTAATCCTAACCCGTACGCTAACACTAACCCGCGCCCTCACGCGTACGCTCCCCCTAAAGCATTGTGGTACCCTCCCCTGGACCCTAAGCCGTCCCCGTCCCCTAACCCTAACCCTAGCCCGAACCCTAACCCTAACCCTTCCCCGAAGCCTGACCCTCACTCGTCCCCTAATCCTAACCCGTACGCTAACACTAACCCGCGCCCTCACGCGTACGCTCCCCCTAAAGTGTTGTCGTACCCTCCCCTGGACCCTAAACCGTCCCCGTCACCTAACCCTAACCCTAGCACGAACCCTAATCCTAACCCTTCCCTGAAGCCTGACCCTCACCCGTCCCCTAATCCTAACCCGTACGCTAACACTAACCCGCGCCCTGACGCGTACGCTCCCCCTAAAGCGTTGTCGTACCCTCCCCTGGACCCTAAACCGTCCCCGTCCCCTAACCCTAACCCTAGCCCGAACCGTAACCCTAACCCTTCCCCGAAGCCTGACCCTCACCCGTCCCTTAATCCTAACCCGTACGCTAACACTAACCCGCGCCCTCACGCGTACGCTCCCCCTAAAGCATTGTGGTACCCTCCCCTGGACCCTAAACCGTCCCCATCCCCTAACCCTAACCCTAGCCCGAACCCTAACCCTAACCCTTCCCCGAATCCTGACCCTCACCCGTCCCCTAATCCTAACCCGTACGCTAACACTAACCCGCGCCCTGACGCGTACGCTCCCCCTAAAGCGTTGTCGTACCCTCCCCTGGACCCTAAACCGTCCCCGTCCCCTAACCCTAACCATAGCCCGAACCCTAACCCTAACCCTTCCCCTAAGCCTGACCCTCACCCGTCCCCTAATACTAACCCGTACGCTAACACTAACCCGCGCCCTCACAAGTACGTTCCCCCTAAAGCGTTGCCGTACCCTCCCCTGGACCCTAAACCGTCCCCGTTCCCTAACCCTAACCCTAGCCTGAACCCTAACCCTAAACATTCCCCGAAGCCTGACCCTCACCCGTCCCCTAATCCTAACCCGTACGCTAACACTAACCCCTGCCCTCACACGTACGCTCCCCCAAAAGCGTTGTCATACCCTTACCTGGATCGTAAACCGTCCCCGTCCCCTAACCCTAACCCTAGCCCGAACCCTAACCCTAACACTTCCCCGAAGCCTGACCCTCACCCGTCCCCTAATCCTAACCCGTACGCTAACACTAACCCGCGCCCTCACGCGTACGCTCCCCCTAAAGCTTTGTCGTACCCTCCCCTGGACTCTAAACCGTCCCCGTCCCCTATCCCTAAGCCTAGACCGAATACTAACCCTAACCCTTCCCCGAAGCCAGACCATCACCCATCCCCTAATCCTAACCCGTACACTAACACTAACCCGCGCCCTCACTCGTACGCTCCCCCTAATGCGTTTTCGTACCCTCCCCTGGACCCTAAACCGTCCCCGTCCCCTAACCCGAACCCTAGCCCGAACCCTAACCCTAACCCTTCCCCAAAGCCTGACCCTCACCCGTCCCCTAATCCTAACCCGTACGCTAACACTAACCCGCGCCCTGATGCATACACTCCCCCTAAAGCGTTGTCGTACCCTCCCCTGGACCCTAAACCGTCCCCGTCCCCTAACCCTAACCCTAGCCCGAACCCTAACCCTATCCCTTCCCCGAAGCCTGACCCTCACCCGTCCCCTAATCCTAACCCGTACGCTAACACTAACCCGCGCCCTCACACGTACGCTCCCCCTAAAGCGTTGTCGTACCCTCCCGTGCACCCTAAACCGTCCCCGTCCCCTAACCCTAACCCTAGCCCGAACCCTAACCCTAACCCTTCCCCGAAGCCTGACCCTCAACCGTCCCCTAATCCTAACCCGTACGCTAACACTAATGCGCGCCCTCACACGTACGCTCCCCCAAAGCGTTGTCGTACCCTCCCTTGGAGCCTAAACCATCCCCGTCCCCTAACCCTAACCCTAGCCAGAACCCTAACCCTAACCCTTCCCCGAAGCCTGACCCTCACCCGTCCCCTAACCCTAACCCGTATGCTAACACTAACCCGCGCCCTGACACATACGCTCCCCCTAAAGCGTTGCCGTACCCTCCCCTGGACCCTAAACCGTCCCCGTTCCCTACCTAACCCTAACCTGAACCCTAACCCTAAACCTTCCCCGAAGCCTGACCCTCACCTGTCCCCTAATCCTAACCCGTATGCTAACACTAACCCGTGCCCTTACACGTACGCTCCCCCAAAAGCGTCATACCCTTCCCTCGACCGTAAACCGTCCCCGTCCCCTAACCCTAACCCTAGCCCGAACCCTACCCCTAACCCTTCCCCAAAGCCTGACCCTCACCCGTCCCCTAATCCTAACCCGTACGCTAACACTAACCCGCGCCCTCACACGTACGCTCCCCCTAAAGCGTTGTCGTACCCTCCCCTGGACCCTAAACCGTCCCTGTCCCCTAACCCTAACCCTAGCCCGAACCCTAACCCTAACCCTTCCCCGAAGCCTGACCCTCAACCGTCCCCTAATAGTCACTCGTACGCTAACACTAACCCGCTCCCTCACAAGTACGCTCCCCCTAAAGCGTTGTCGTACCCTCCCCTGGACCCTTAACCGTGTCCTTCCCCTAACCCTAACCCTAGCCCGTACCCTAACCCTAACCCTTCCCCGAAGCCTGACACTCACCCGTCACCTAATCGTCACTCGTACGCTAACACTAACCCACGCCCTCACACGTACGCTCCCCCTAAAGCTTTGTCGTACCCTCCCCTGGACCCTAAACCGTCCCCGTCCCCTAACCCTAACCCTAGCCCGAACCCTAACCCTAACACTTCCCCAAAGCCTGACCCTCACCCGTCCCCTAATCCTAACCCGTACGCTAACACTAACCCGCGCCCTCACTCGTACGCTCCCCCTAAAGCGTTGTCGTACCCTCCCCTGGGCCCTAAACCGTCCCCGTCCCCTAACCCGAATCCTAGCCCGAACCCTAACCCTAACCCTTCCCCGAAGCCTGACCCTCACCCGTACCCTAATCCTAACCCGTACGCTAACACTAACCCGCGCCCTCACACGTACGCTCCCCCTAAAGCGTTGTCGTACCCTCCCCTGGACCCTAAACCGTCCCCGTCCCCTAACCCTAACCCTAACCCGAACCCTAACCCTAACCCTTCCCCGAAGCCTGACACTCACCCGTCCCCTAATCCTAACCCGTACGCTAACACTAACCCGCGCCCTCACACGTATGCTCCCCCTAAAGCGTTGTCGTACCCTCCCCTGGACCCTAAACCGTCCCCGTCCCCTAACCCTAACCCTAGCCCGAACCCTAACCCTAACCCTTCCCCGAAGCCTGACCCTCACCCGTCCCCTAATCCTAACCCGTACGCTAACACCAACCCGCGCCCTCACACGTACGCTCCCCCTAAAGCATTGTCGTACCCTCCCCTGGACCCTAAACCGTCCCCGTCACCTAACCCTAACCCTAGCACGAACCCTAATCCTAACCCTTCCCTGAAGCCTGACCCTCACCCGTCCCCTAATCCTAACCCGTACGCTAACACTAACCCGCGCCCTGACGCGTACGCTCCCCCTAAAGCGTTGTCGTACCCTCCCCTGGACCCTAAACCGTCCCCGTCCCCTAACACTAACCCTAGCCCGAACCCTAACCCTAACCCTTCCCCGAAGCCTGACCCTCACCCGTCCCCTAATCCTAACCCGTACGCTAACACTAACCCACGCCTTCATGCGTACGCTCCCCCTAAAGCGTTGTGGTACCCTCCCCTGGACCCTAAACCGTCCCCGTCCCCTAACCCTAACCCTAGCCCGAACCCTAACCCTAACCCGTCCCCGAAGCCTGACCCTCACCCGTCCCCTAATCGTCACTCGTACGCTAACACTAACCCGCGCCCTCACACGTACGCTCCCCCTAAAGCGTTGTCGTACCCTCCCCTGGACCCTAAACCGTGTCCGTCCCCTAACCCTAACCCTAGCCCGAACCCTAACCCTAACCCTTCCCCGAAGCCTGACCCTCACCCGTCCCCTAATCCTAACCCGTACGCTAACACTAACCTGCGCCCTCACACATACGCTCCCCCTAAAGCGTTGTCGTACCCTCCCGTGGACCCTAAACCGTCCCCGTCCTCTAACCCTAACCCTAGCCCGAACCCTAACCCTAACCCTTCCCCGAAGCCTGACCCTCACTCGTCCCCTAATCCTAACCCGTACGCTAACACTAACCCGCGCCCTCACGCGTACGCTCCCCCTAAAGCGTTGTCGTACCCTCCCCTGGACCCTAAACCGTCCCCGTCCCCTAATCCTAACCCTAGCCCTAACCCTAACCGTAACCCTTCCCCGAAGCCTGACCCTCACCCGTCCCCTAATCCTAACACGTACGCTAACACTAACCTGCGCCCTCACGCGTACGCTCCCCCTAAAGCGTTGTCGTACCCTCACCTGGACCCTAAACCGTCCCTGTCCCCTAACCCTAACCCTAGCCCGAACCCTAACCCTAACCCTTCCCCGAAGCCTGACCCTCAACTGTCCCCTAATAGTCACTCGTACGCTAACACTAACCCGCTCCCTCACAAGTACGCTCCCCCTAAAGCGTTGTCGTACCCTCCCCTGGACCCTTAACCGTGTCCTTCCCCTAACCCTAACCCTAGCCCGTACCCTAACCCTAACCCTTCCCCGAAGCCTGACACTCACCCGTCACCTAATCGTCACTCGTACGCTAACACTAACCCGCGCCCTCACACGTACGCTCCCCCTAAAGCTTTGTCGTACCCTTCCCTGGACCCTAAACCGTCCCCGACCCCTAACCCTAACCCTAGCCCGAACCCTAACCCTAACCCTTCCCCGAAGCCTGACACTCACCCGTCCCCTAATCCTAACCCGTACGCTAACACTAACCCGCGCCCTCACACGTATGCTCCCCCTAAAGCGTTGTCGTACCCTCCCCTGGACCCTAAACCGTCCCCGTCCCCTAACCCAAACCCTAGCCCGAACCCTAACCCTAACCCTTCCCCGAAGCCTGACCCTCACCCGTCCCCTAATCCTAACCCGTACGCTAACACTAACCCGCGCCCTCACACGTACGCTCCCCCTAAAGCATTGTCGTACCCTCCCCTGGACCCTAAACCGTCCCCGTCACCTAACCCTAACCCTAGCCCGAACCCTAATCCTAACCCTTCCCCGAAGCCTGACCCTCACCCGTCCCCTAATCCTAACCCGTACGCTAACACTAACCCGCGCCCTCACGCGTACGCTCCACCTAAAGCGTTGTCGTACCCTCCCCTGGACCCTAAACCGTCCCCGTCCCCTAACCCTAACCCTAGCCCGAACCCTAACCCTAACCCTTCCCCGAAGCCTGACCCTCACCTGTCCCATAATCCTAACCCGTACGCTAACACTAATCCACGCCCTCACACGTACGCTCCCCCTAAAGCGTTGTCGTACCCTCCCCTGGACCCTAAACCGTCCCCGTCCCCTAACCCTAACCCTAGCCCGAACCCTAACCCTAACACTTCCCCAAAGCCTGACCCTCACCCGTCCCCTAATCCTAACCCGTACGCTAACACTAACCCGCGCCCTCACTCGTACGCTCCCCCTAAAGCGTTGTCGTACCCTCCACTGGGCCCTAAACCGTCCCCATCCCCTAACCCGAATCCTAGCCCGAACCCTAACCCTAACCCTTCCCCGAAGCCTGACCCTCACCCGTACCCTAATGGTAACCCGTACGCTAACACTAACCCGCGCCCTCACACGTACGCTCCCCCTAAAGCGTTGTCGTACCCTCCCCTGGACCCTAAACCGTCCCCGTCCCCTAACCCTAACCCTAGCCCGAACCCTAACCCTAACCCTTCCCCGAAGCCTGACACTCACCCGTCCCCTAATCCTAAACCGTACGCTAACACTAACCCGCGCCCTCACACGTATGCTCCCCCTAAAGCGTTGTCGTACCCTCCCCTGGACCCTAAACCGTCCCCGTCCCCTAACCCTAACCCTAGCCCGAACCCTAACCCTAACCCTTCCCCGAAGCCTGACCCTCACCCGTCCCCTAATCCTAACCCGTACGCTAACACTAACCCGCGCCCTCACACGTACGCTCCCCCTAAAGCATTGTCGTACCCTCCCCTGGACCCTAAACCGTCCCCGTCACCTAACCCTAACCCTAGCACGAACCCTAATCCTAACCCTTCCCTGAAGCCTGACCCTCACCCGTCCCCTAATCCTAACACGTACGCTAACACTAATCCGCGCCCTGACGCGTACGCTCCCCCTAAAGCGTTGTCGTACCCTCCCCTGGACCCTAAACCGTCCTCGTCCCCTAACACTAACCCTAGCCCGAACCCTAACCCTAACCCTTCCCCGAAGCCTGACCCTCACCCGTCCCCTAATCCTAACCCGTACGCTAACACTAACCCACGCCTTCATGCGTACGCTCCCCCTAAAGCGTTGTGGTACCCTCCCCTGGACCCTAAACCGTCCCCGTCCCCTAACCCTAACCCTAGCCCGAACCCTAACCCTAACCCGTCCCCGAAGCCTGACCCTCACCCGTCCCCTAATCGTCACTCGTACGCTAACACTAACCCGCGCCCTCACACGTACGCTCCCCCTAAAGCGTTGTCGTACCCTCCCCTGGACCCTAAACCGTGTCCGTCCCCTAACCCTAACCCTAGCCCGAACCCTAACCCTAACCCTTCCCCGAAGCCTGACCCTCACCCGTCCCCTAATCCTAACCCGTACGCTAACACTAACCTGCGCCCTCACACATACGCTCCCCCTAAAGCGTTGTCGTACCCTCCCGTGGACCCTAAACCGTCCCCGTCCCCTAACCCTAACCCTAGCCCGAACCCTAACCCTAACCCTTCCCCGAAGCCTGACCCTCACTCGTCCCCTAATCCTAACCCGTACGCTAACACTAACCCGCGCCCTCACGCGTACGCTCCCCCTAAAGCGTTGTCGTACCCTCCCCTGGACCCTAAACCGTCCCCGTCCCCTAATCCTAACCCTAGCCCTAACCCTAACCCTAACCCTTCCCCGAAGCCTGACCCTCACCCGTCCCCTAATCCTAACACGTACGCTAACACTAACCTGCGCCCTCACGCGTACGCTCCCCCTAAAGCGTTGTCGTACCCTCCCCTGGACCCTAAACCGTCCCCGTCCCCTAATCCTAACCCTAGCCCTAACCCTAACCATAACCCTTCCCCGAAGCCTGACCCTCACCCGTCCCCTAATCCTAACCCGTACGCTAACACTAACCCATGCCCTCACGCGTACGCTCCCCCTAAAGAGTTGTCGTACCCTCCTCTGGACCCTAAACCGTCCCCGTCCCCTAACCCTAACCCTAGCCCGAACCGTAACCCTAACCCTTCCCCGAAGCCTGACCCTCACCCGTCCCTTAATCCTAACCCGTACGCTAACACTAACCCGCGCCCTCACGCGTACGCTCCCCCTAAAGCATTGTGGTACCCTCCCCTGGACCCTAAACCGTCCCCATCCCCTAACCCTAACCCTAGCCCGAACCCTAACCCTAACCCTTCCCCGAATCCTGACCCTCACCCGTCCCCTAATCCTAACCCGTACGCTAACACTAAACCGCGCCCTGACGCGTAAGCTCCCCCTAAAGCGTTGTCGTACCCTCCCCTGGACCCTAAACCGTCCCCGTCCCCTAACCCTAACCCTAGCCCGAACCCTAACCCTAACCCTTCCCCGAAGCCTGACCCTCACCCGTCCCCTAATCCTAACCCGTACGCTAACACTAACCCACGCCCTCACAAGTACGTTCCCCCTAAAGCGTTGCCGTACCCTCCCCTGGACCCTAAACCGTCCCCGTTCCCTAACCCTAACCCTAGCCTGAACCCTAACCCTAAACATTCCCCGAAGCCTGACCCTCACCCGTCCCCTAATCCTAACCCGTACGCTAACACTAACCCCTGCCCTCACACGTACGCTCCCCCAAAAGCGTTGTCATACCCTTCCCTGGATCGTAAACCGTCCCCGTCCCCTAACCCTAACCCTAGCCCGAACCCTAACCCTAACCCTTCCCCGAAGCCTGACCCTCACCCGTCCCCTAATCCTAACCCGTACGCTAACACTAACCCGCGCCCTCACGCGTACGCTCCCCCTAAAGCTTTGTCGTACCCTCCCCTGGACTCTAAACCGTCCCCGTCCCCTATCCCTAACCCTAGACCGAATCCTAACCCTAACCCTTCCCCGAAGCCAGACCCTCACCCATCCCCTAATCCTAACCCGTACACTAACACTAACCCGCGCCCTCACTCGTACGCTCCCCCTAATGCGTTGTCGTACCCTCCCCTGGACCCTAAACCGTCCCCGTCCCCTAACCCGAACCCTAGCCCGAACCCTAATCCTAACCCTTCCCCGAAGCCTGACCCTCACCCGTCCCCTAATCCTAACCCGTAAGCTGACACTAACCCGCGCCCTGATGCGTACACTCCCCCTAAAGCGTTGTCGTACCCTCCCCTGGACCCTAAACCGTCCCCGTCCCCTAACCCTAACCCTAGCCCGAACCCTAACCCTATCCCTTCCCCGAAGCCTGACCCTCACCCGTCCCCTAATCCTAACCCGTACGCTAACACTAACCCGCGCCCTCACACGTACGCTCCCCCTAAAGCGTTGTCGTACCCTCCCGTGCACCCTAAACCGTCCCCGTCCCCTAACCCTAAACCTAGCCCGAACCCTAACCCTAACCCTTCCCCGAAGCCTGACCCTCAACCGTCCCCTAATCCTAACCCGTACGCTAACACTAATCCGCGCCCTCACACGTACGCTCCTCCTAAAGCGTTGTCGTACCCTCCCTTGGAGCCTAAACCGTCCCCGTCCCCTAACCCTAACCCTAGCCAGAACCCTAACCCTAACACTTCCCCGAAGCCTGACCCTCACCCGTCCCCTAACCCTAACCCGTACGCTAACACTAACGCGCGCCCTGACACATACGCTCCCCCTAAAGCGTTGCCGTACCCTCCCCTGGACCCTAAACCGTCCCCGTTCCCTACCTAACCCTAACCTGAACCCTAACCCTAAACCTTCCCCGAAGCCTGACCCTCACCTGTCCCCTAATCCTAACCCGTACGCTAACACTAACCCGTGCCCTCACACGTACGCTCCCCCAAAAGCGTTGTCATACCCTTCCCTCGACCGTAAACCGTCCCCGTCCCCTAACCCTAACCCTAGCCCGAACCCTACCCCTAACCCTTCCCCAAAGCCTGACCCTCACCCGTCCCCTAATCCTAACCCGTACGCTAACACTAACCCGCGCCCTCACACGTACGCTCCCCCTAAAGCGTTGTCGTACCCTCCCCTGGACCCTAAACCGTCCCCGTCCCCTAACCCTAACCCTAGCCCGAACCCTAACCCTAACCCTTCCCCGAAGCCTGACCCTCAACCGTCCCCTAATAGTCACTCGTACGCTAACACTAACCCGCTCCCTCACAAGTACGCTCCCCCTAAAGCGTTGTCGTACCCTCCCCTGGACCCTTAACCGTGTCCTTCCCCTAACCCTAACCCTAGCCCGTACCCTAACCCTAACCCTTCCCCGAAGCCTGACACTCACCCGTCCCCTAATCGTCACTCGTACGCTAACACTAACCCGCGCCCTCACACGTACGCTCCCCCTAAAGCGTTGTCGTACCCTTCCCTGGACCCTAAACCGTCCCCGACCCCTAACCCTAACCCTAGCCCGAACCCTAACCCTAACCCTTCCCCGAAGCCTGACACTCACCCGTCCCCAAATCCTAACCCGTACGCTAACACTAACCCGCGCCCTCACACGTATGCTCCTCCTAAAGCGTTGTCGTACCCTCCCCTGGACCCTAAACCGTCCCCGTCCCCTAACCCTAACCCTAGCCCGAACCCTAACCCTAACCCTTCCCCGAAGCCTGACCCTCACCCGTCCCCTAATCCTAACCCGTACGCTAACACTAACCCGTGCCCTCACACGTACGCTCCCCCTAAAGCATTGTCGTACACTCCCCTGGACCCTAAACCGTCCCCGTCACCTAACCCTAACCCTAGCCCGAACCCTAATCCTAACCCTTCCCCGAAGCCTGACCCTCACCCGTCCCCTAATCCTAACCCGTACGCTAACACTAACCCGCGCCCTCACGCGTACGCTCCACCTAAAGCGTTGTCGTACCCTCCCCTGGACCCTAAACCGTCCCCGTCCCCTAACCCTAACCCTAGCCCGAACCCTAACCCTAACCCTTCCCTGAAGCCTGACCCTCACCCGTCCCCTAATCCTAACCAGTACGCTAACACTAACCCGCGCCCTCACACGTACGCTCTCCCTAAAGCGTTGTCGTACCCTCCCCTTGACTTAAACCGTCCCCGTCCCCTAACCCTAACCCTAGCCCGAACCCTAACCCTAACCCTTCCCCGAAGCCTGACCCTCACCTGTGCCATAATCCTAACCCGTACGCTAACACTAATCCACGCCCTCACACGTACGCTCCCCCTAAAGCGTTGTCGTACCCTCCCCTGGACCCTAAACCGTCCCCGTCCCCTAACCCTAACCCTAGCCCGAACCCTAACCCTAACACTTCCCCAAAGCCTGACCTTCACCCGTCCCCTAATCCTAACCCGTACGCTAACACTATCCCGCGCCCTCACACGTACGCTCCCCCTAAAGCGTTGTCGTACCCTCCCCTGGGCCCTAAACCGTCCCCGTCCCCTAACCCGAATCCTAGCCCGAACCCTAACCCTAACCCTTCCCCGAAGCCTGACCCTCACCCGTCCCCTAATCCTAACCCGTACGCTAACACTAACCCGCGCCCTCACACGTACGCTCCCCCTAAAGCGTTGTCGTACCCTCCCCTGGACCCTAAACCGTCCCCGTCCCCTAACCCTAACCCTAGCCCGAACCCTAACCCTAACCCTTCCCCGAAGCCTGACACTCACCCGTCCCCTAATCCTAACCCGTACGCTAACACTAACCCGCGCCCTCACACGTATGCTCCCCCTAAAGCGTTGTCGTACCCTCCCCTGGACCCTAAACCGTCCCCGTCCCCTAACCCTAACCCTAGCCCGAACCCTAACCCTAACCCTTCCCCGAAGCCTGACCCTCACCCGTCCCCTAATCCTAACCCGTACGCTAACACTAACCCGCGCCCTCACACGTACGCTCCCCCTAAAGCATTGTCGTACCCTCCCCTGGACCCTAAACCGTCCCCGTCACCTAACCCTAACCCTAGCACGAACCCTAATCCTAACCCTTCCCTGAAGCCTGACCCTCACCCGTCCCCTAATCCTAACCCGTACGCTAACACTAACCCGCGCCCTCACGCGTACGCTCCCCCTAAAGCGTTGTCGTACCCTCCCCTGGACCCTAAACCGTCCCCGTCCCCTAACACTAACCCTAGCCCGAACCCTAACCCTAACCCTTCCCCGAAGCCTGACCCTCACCCGTCCCCTAATCCTAACCCGTACGCTAACACTAACCCGCGCCCTCACGCGTACGCTCCCCCTAAAGCTTTGTCGTACCCTCCCCTGGACTCTAAACCGTCCCCGTCCCCTATCCCTAACCCTAGACCGAATCCTAACCCTAACCCTTCCCCGAAGCCAGACACTCACCCATCCCCTAATCCTAACCCGTACACTAACACTAACCCGCGCCCTCACTCGTACGCTCCCCCTAATGCGTTGTCGTACCCTCCCGTGGACCCTAAACCGTCCCCGTCCCCTAACCCTAACCCTAGCACGAACCCTAACCCTAACACTTCCCCGAAGCCTGACCCTCACCCATCCCCTAATCCTAACCAGTACGCTAACACTAACCCGCGCCCACACACGTACGCTCCTCCTAAAGCCTTGTCGTACCCACCCCTGGACCCTCAACCGTCCCCGTCCCCTAACCCTATCCCTAGCCCGAACCCTAACCCTAACAATTCCCCGAAGCCTGACCCTCACCCATCCCCTAAACCTAAACCGTACGCTAACACTAACCCGCGCCCTCACACGTACGCTCCCCGTAAAGCGTTGTCGTACACTTCCCTGGACCCTAAGCCGTCCCCGTCCCTTAACCCTAACCCTAGCCCGAACCCTAACCCTAACCCTTCCCCGAAGCCTGACCCTCACCCGTCTCCTAATCCTAACCCGTACGCTAACACTAACCCGCGCCCTCACACGTACGCTCCCCGTAAAGCGTTGTCGTACCCTCCCCTGGACCGTAAACCGTCCCCGTCCCCTAACCCTAACCCTAGCCCGAACCCTAACCCTAACCCTTCCCCGAAGCCTGACCCTCACCCTTCCCCTAATCCTAAACCGTACGCTAACACTAACCCGCGCCCTCACACGTACGCTCCCCCTAAAACGTTGTCGTACCCTCCCCTGGACCCTAAACCGTCCCCGTCCCCTAACCCTAACCCTAGCCCGAACCCTAACCCTAACCCTTCCCCGAAGCCTGACCCTCACCCGTCCCCTAATCCTAACCAGTACGCTAACACTAACCCGCGCCCTCACACGTACGCTCCCCCTAAAGCATTGTCGTACCCTCCCCTGGACCCTAAACCGTCCCCGTCACCTAACCCTAACCCTAGCACGAACCCTAATCCTAACCCTTCCCTGAAGCCTGACCCTCACCCGTCCCCTAATCCTAACCCGTACGCTAACACTAACCCGCGCCCTGACGCGTACGCTCCCCCTAAAGCGTTGTCGTACCCTCCCCTGGACCCTAAACCGTCCCCGTCCCCTAACACTAACCCTAGCCCGAACCCTAACCCTAACCCTTCCCCGAAGCCTGACCCTCACCCGTCCCCTAATCCTAACCCGTACGCTAACACTAACCCACGCCTTCATGCGTACGCTCCCCCTAAAGCGTTGTGGTACCCTCCCCTGGACCCTAAACCGTCCCCGTCCCCTAACCCTAACCCTAGCCCGAACCCTAACCCTAACCCGTCCCCGAAGCCTGACCCTCACACGTCCCCTAATCGTCACTCGTACGCTAACACTAACCCGCGCCCTCACACGTACGCTCCCCCTAAAGCGTTGTCGTACCCTCCCCTGGACCCTAAACCGTGTCCGTCCCCTAACACTAACCCTAGCCCGAACCCTAACCCTAACCCTTCCCCGAAGCCTGACCCTCACCCGTCCCCTAATCCTAACCCGTACGCTAACACTAACCTGCGCCCTCACACATACGCTCCCCCTAAAGCGTTGTCGTACCCTCCCGTGGACCCTAAACCGTCCCCGTCCCCTAACCCTAACCCTAGCCCGAACCCTAACCCTAACCCTTCCCCGAAGCCTGACCCTCACTCGTCCCCTAATCCTAAACCGTACGCTAACACTAACCCGCGCCCTCACGCGTACGCTCCCCCTAAAGCGTTGTCGTACGCTCCCCTGGACCCTAAACCGTCCCCGTCCCCTAATCCTAACCCTAGCCCTAACCCTAACCCTAACCCTTCCCCGAAGCCTGACCCTCACCCGTCCCCTAATCCTAACACGTACGCTAACACTAACCTGCGCCCTCACGCGTACGCTCCCCCTAAAGCGTTGTCGTACCCTCCCCTGGACCCTAAACCGTCCCCGTCCCCTAATCCTAACCCTAGCCCTAACCCTAACCATAACCCTTCCCCGAAGCCTGACCCTCACCCGTCCCCTAATCCTAAACCGTACGCTAACACTAACCCATGCCCTCACGCGTACGCTCCCCCTAAAGAGTTGTCGTACCCTCCTCTGGACCCTAAACGGTCCCCGTCCCCTAACCCTAACCCTAGCCCGAACCGTAACCCTAACCCTTCCCCGAAGCCTGACCCTCACCCGTCCCTTAATCCTAACCCGTACGCTAACACTAACCCGCGCCCTCACGCGTACGCTCCCCCTAAAGCATTGTGGTACCCTCCCCTGGACCCTAAACCGTCCCCATCCCCTAACCCTAACCCTAGCCCGAACCCTAACCCTAACCCTTCCCCGAATCCTGACCCTCACCCGTCCCCTAATCCTAACCCGTACGCTAACACTAAACCGCGCCCTGACGCGTAAGCTCCCCCTAAAGCGTTGTCGTACCCTCCCCTGGACCCTAAACCGTCCCCGTCCCCTAACCCTAACCCTAGCCCGAACCCTAACCCTAACCCTTCCCCGAAGCCTGACCCTCACCCGTCCCCTAATCCTAACCCGTACGCTAACACTAACCCACGCCCTCACAAGTACGTTCCCCCTAAAGCGTTGCCGTACCCTCCCCTGGACCCTAAACCGTTCCCGTTCCCTAACCCTAACCCTAGCCTGAACCCTAACCCTAAACATTCCCCGAAGCCTGACCCTCACCCGTCCCCTAATCCTAACCCGTACGCTAACACTAACCCCTGCCCTCACACGTACGCTCCCCCAAAAGCGTTGTCATACCCTTCCCTGGATCGTAAACCGTCCCCGTCCCCTAACCCTAACCCTAGCCCGAACCCTAACCCTAACCCTTCCCCGAAGCCTGACCCTCACCCGTCCCCTAATCCTAACCCGTACGCTAACACTAACCCGCGCCCTCACGCGTACGCTCCCCCTAAAGCTTTGTCGTACCCTCCCCTGGACTCTAAACCGTCCCCGTCCCCTATCCCTAACCCTAGACCGAATCCTAACCCTAACCCTTCCCCGAAGCCAGACCCACACCCATCCCCTAATCCTAACCCGTACACTAACACTAACCCGCGCCCTCACTCGTACGCTCCCCCTAATGCGTTGTCGTACCCTCCCCTGGACCCTAAACCGTCCCCGTCCCCTAACCCGAAACCTAGCCCGAACCCTAACCCTAACCCTTCCCCGAAGCCTGACCCTCACCCGTCCCCTAATCCTAACCCGTACGCTGACACTAACCCGCGCCCTGATGCGTACACTCCCCCTAAAGCGTTGTCGTACCCTCCCCTGGACCCTAAACCGTCCCCGTCCCCTAACCCTAACCCTAGCCCGAACCCTAACCCTATCCCTTCCCCGAAGCCTGACCCTCACCCGTCCCCTAATCCTAACCCGTACGCTAACACTAACCCGCGCCCTCACACGTACGCTCCCCCTAAATCGTTGTCGTACCCTCCCGTGCACCCTAAACCGTCCCCGTCCCCTAACCCTAAACCTAGCCCGAACCCTAACCCTAACCCTTCCCCGAAGCCTGACCCTCAACCGTCCCCTAATCCTAACCCGTACGCTAACACTAATCCGCGCCCTCACACGTACGCTCCCCCTAAAGCGTTGTCGTACCCTCCCTTGGAGCCTAAACCGTCCCCGTCCCCTAACCCTAACCCTAGCCAGAACCCTAACCCTAACCCTTCCCCGAAGCCTGACCCTCACCCGTCCCCTAACCCTAACCCGTACGCTAACACTAACCCGCGCCCTGACACATACGCTCCCCCTAAAGCGTTGCCGTACCCTCCCCTGGACCCTAAACCGTCCCCGTTCCCTACCTAACCCTAACCTGAACCCTAACCCTAAACCTTCCCCGAAGCCTGACCCTCACCTGTCCCCTAATCCTAACCCGTACGCTAACACTAACCCGTGCCCTCACACGTACGCTCCCCCAAAAGCGTTGTCATACCCTTCCCTCGACCGTAAACCGTCCCCGTCCCCTAACCCTAACCCTAGCCCGAACCCTACCCCTAACCCTTCCCCAAAGCCTGACCCTCACCCGTCCCCTAATCCTAACCCGTACGCTAACACTAACCCGCGCCCTCACACGTACGCTCCCCCTAAAGCGTTGTCGTACCCTCCCCTGGACCCTAAACCGTCCCTGTCCCCTAACCCTAACCCTAGCCCGAACCCTAACCCTAACCCTTCCCCGAAGCCTGACCCTCAACCGTCCCCTAATAGTCACTCGTACGCTAACACTAACCCGCTCCCTCACAAGTACGCTCCCCCTAAAGCGTTGTCGTACCCTCCCCTGGACCCTTAACCGTGTCCTTCCCCTAACCCTAACCCTAGCCCGTACCCTAACCCTAACCCTTCCCCGAAGCCTGACACTCACCCGTCCCCTAATCGTCACTCGTACGCTAACACTAACCAGCGCCCTCACACGTACGCTCCCCCTAAAGCGTTGTCGTACCCTTCCCTGGACCCTAAACCGTCCCCGACCCCTAACCCTAACCCTAGCCCGAACCCTAACCCTAACCCTTCCCCGAAGCCTGACACTCACCCGTCCCCTAATCCTAACCCGTACGCTAACACTAACCCGCGCCCTCACACGTATGCTCCTCCTAAAGCGTTGTCGTACCCTCCCCTGGACCCTAAACCGTCCCCGTCCCCTAACCCTAACCCTAGCCCGAACCCTAACCCTAACCCTTCCCCGAAGCCTGACCCTCACCCGTCCCCTAATCCTAACCCGTACGCTAACACTAACCCGCGCCCTCACACGTACGCTCCCCCTAAAGCATTGTCGTACACTCCCCTGGACCCTAAACCGTCCCCGTCACCTAACCCTAACCCTAGCCCGAACCCTAATCCTAACCCTTCCCCGAAGCCTGACCCTCACCCGTCCCCTAATCCTAACCCGTACGCTAACACTAACCCGCGCCCTCACACGTACGCTCCACCTAAAGCGTTGTCGTACCCTCCCCTGGACCCTAAACCGTCCCCGTCCCCTAACCCTAACCCTAGCCCGAACCCTAACCCTAACCCTTCCCTGAAGCCTGACCCTCACCCGTCCCCTAATCCTAACCAGTACGCTAACACTAACCCGCGCCCTCACACGTACGCTCTCCCTAAAGCGTTGTCGTACCCTCCCCTTGACTTAAACCGTCCCCGTCCCCTAACCCTAACCCTAGCCCGAACCCTAACCCTAACCCTTCCCCGAAGCCTGACCCTCACCTGTCCCATAATCCTAACCCGTACGCTAACACTAATCCACGCCCTCACACGTACGCTCCCCCTAAAGCGTTGTCGTACCCTCCCCTGGACCCTAAACCGTCCCCGTCCCCTAACCCTAACCCTAGCCCGAACCCTAACCGTAACACTTCCCCAAAGCCTGACCCTCACCCGTCCCCTAATCCTAACCCGTACGCTAACACTAACCCGCGCCCTCACACGTACGCTCCCCCTAAAGCGTTGTCGTACCCTCCCCTGGGCCCTAAACCGTCCCCGTCCCCTAACCCGAATCCTAGCCCGAACCCTAACCCTAACCCTTCCCCGAAGCCTGACCCTCACCCGTACCCTAATCCTAACCCGTACGCTAACACTAACCCGCGCCCTCACACGTACGCTCCCCCTAAAGCGTTGTCGTACCCTCCCCTGGACCCTAAACCGTCCCCGTCCCCTAACCCTAACCCTAGCCCGAACCCTAACCCTAACCCTTCCCCGAAGCCTGACACTCACCCGTCCCCTAATCCTAACCCGTACGCTAACACTAACCCGCGCCCTCACACGTATGCTCCCCCTAAAGCGTTGTCGTACCCTCCCCTGGACCCTAAACCGTCCCCGTCCCCTAACCCTAACCCTAGCCCGAACCCTAACCCTAACCCTTCCCCGAAGCCTGACCCTCACCCGTCCCCTAATCCTAACCCGTACGCTAACACTAACCCGCGCCCTCACACGTACGCTCCCCCTAAAGCATTGTCGTACCCTCCCCTGGACCCTAAACCGTCCCCGTCACCTAACCCTAACCCTAGCACGAACCCTAATCCTAACCCTTCCCTGAAGCCTGACCCTCACCCGTCCCGTAATCCTAACCCGTACGCTAACACTAACCCGCGCCCTCACGCGTACGCTCCCCCTAAAGCGTTGTCGTACCCTCCCCTGGACCCTAAACCGTCCTCGTCCCCTAACACTAACCCTAGCCCGAAGCCTAACCCTAACCCTTCCCCGAAGCCTGACCCTCACCCGTCCCCTAATCCTAACCCGTACGCTAACACTAACCCGCGCCCTCACGCGTACGCTCCCCCTAAAGCTTTGTCGTACCCTCCCCTGGACTCTAAACCGTCCCCGTCCCCTATCCCTAACCCTAGACCGAATCCTAACCCTAACCCTTCCCCGAAGCCAGACCCTCACCCATCCCCTAATCCTAACCCGTACACTAACACTAACCCGCGCCCTCACTCGTACGCTCCCCCTAATGCGTTGTCGTACCCTCCCCTGGACCGTAAACCGTCCCCGTCCCCTAACCCTAACCCTAGCCCGAACCCTAACCCTAACCCTTCCCCGAAGCCTGACCCTCACCCGTCCCCTAATCCTAAACCGTACGCTAACACTAACCCGCGCCCTCACACGTACGCTCCCCCTAAAACGTTGTCGTACCCTCCCCTGGACCCTAAACCGTCCCCGTCCCCTAACCCTAACCCTAGCCCGAACCCTAACCCTAACCCATCCCCGAAGCCTGACCCTCACCCCTCCCCTAATCCTAACCCGTACGCTAACACTAACCCGCGCCCTCACACGTACGCTCCCCCTAAAGCGTTGTCGTACCCTCCCCTGGACCCTAAACCGTCCCCGTCCCCTAACCCTAACCCTAGCCCGAACCCTAACCCTAACCCTTTCCCAAAGCCTGACCCTCCCCCGTCCCCTAATCCTAACCAGTACGCTAACACTAACCCGCGCCCTCACACGTACACTCTCCCTAAAGTGTTGTCGTACCCTCCCCTTGACCTAAACCGTCCCCGTCCCCTAACCCTAACCCTAGCCCGAACCCTAACCCTAACCCTTCCCCGACGCCTGACCCTCACCTGTCCCCTAATCCTAACCCGTACGCTAACACTAACCCGCGCCCTAATGCGTACGCTCCCCCTAAAGCGTTGTCGTACCCTCCCCTGGACCCTAAACCGTCCCCGTCCCCTAACCCTAAACCTAGCCCGAACCCTAACCCTAACCCTTCCCCGAAGCCTGACCCTCACCCGTCCCCTAACCCTAATCCGTACGCTAACACTAACCCGCGCCCTGACACGTACGCTCCCCAAAAAGCGTTGTCGTACCCTCCCCTGGACCCTAAACCGTCCCCGTCCCCTAACCCTAACCCTAGCCCGAACCCTAACCCTAAACCTTCCCCGAAGCCTGACCCTCACCCGTCCCCTAATCCTAACCCGTACGCTAACACTAACCCGCGCACTCACACGTACGCTCCCCCTAAAGCGTTGCCGTACCCTCCCCTGGTCCCTAAACCGTCCCCGTTCCCTAACCCTCACCCTAGACTGAACCCTAACCCTAAACCTTCCCCGAAGACTGATCCTCACCCGTCCCCTAATCCTAACCCGTACGCTAACACTAACCCGCGCCGTCACACGTACGCTCCCCCTAAAGCGTTGTCGTACCCTCCCCTGGACCCTAAACCGTCCCCGTCCCCTAAACCTAACCCTAGCCCGAACCCTAACCTAACCCTTTCCCGAAGCCTGACCCTCACCCGTCCCCTAATCCTAACCCGTACGCTAACACTAACCCGCGCCCTCACACGTACGCTCCCCCTAAAGCGTTGTCGTACCCTCCCTTGGAGCCTAAACCGTCCCCGTCCCCTAACCCTAACCCTAGCCAGAACCCTAACCCTAACCCTTCCCCGAAGCCTGACCCTCACCCGTCCCCTAACCCTAACCCGTACGCTAACACTAACCCGCGCCCTGACACATACGCTCCCCCTAAAGCGTTGCCGTACCCTCCCCTGGACCCTAAACCGTCCCCGTTCCCTACCTAACCCTAACCTGAACCCTAACCCTAAACCTTCCCCGAAGCCTGACCCTCACCTGTCCCCTAATCCTAACCCGTACGCTAACACTAACCCGTGCCCTCACACGTACGCTCCCCCAAAAGCGTTGTCATACCCTTCCCTCGACCGTAAACCGTCCCCGTCCCCTAACCCTAACCCTAGCCCGAACCCTACCCCTAACCCTTCCCCAAAGCCTGACCCTCACCCGTCCCCTAATCCTAACCCGTACGCTAACACTAACCCACGCCCTCACACGTACGCTCCCCCTAAAGCGTTGTCGTACCCTCCCCTGGACCCTAAACCGTCCCTGTCCCCTAACCCTAACCCTAGCCCGAACCCTAACCCTAACCCTTCCCCGAAGCCTGACCCTCAACCGTCCCCTAATAGTCACTCGTACGCTAACACTAACCCGCTCCCTCACAAGTACGCTCCCCCTAAAGCGTTGTCGTACCCTCCCCTGGACCCTTAACCGTGTCCTTCCCCTAACCCTAACCCTAGCCCGTACCCTAACCCTAACCCTTCCCCGAAGCCTGACACTCACCCGTCCCCTAATCGTCACTCGTACGCTAACACTAACCAGCGCCCTCACACGTACGCTCCCCCTAAAGTGTTGTCGTACCCTTCCCTGGACCCTAAACCGTCCCCGACCCCTAACCCTAACCCTAGCCCGAACCCTAACCCTAACCCTTCCCCGAAGCCTGACACTCACCCGTCCCCTAATCCTAACCCGTACGCTAACACTAACCCGCGCCCTCACACGTACGCTCCCCCTAAAGCATTGTCGTACACTCCCCTGGACCCTAAACCGTCCCCGTCACCTAACCCTAACCCTAGCCCGAACCCTAATCCTAACCCTTCCCCGAAGCCTGACCCTCACCCGTCCCCTAATCCTAACCCGTACGCTAACACTAACCCGCGCCCTCACACGTACGCTCCACCTAAAGCGTTGTCGTACCCTCCCCTGGACCCTAAACCGTCCCCGTCCCCTAACCCTAACCCTAGCCCGAACCCTAACCCTAACCCTTCCCTGAAGCCTGACCCTCACCCGTCCCCTAATCCTAACCAGTACGCTAACACTAACCCGCGCCCTCACACGTACGCTCTCCCTAAAGCGTTGTCGTACCCTCCCCTTGACTTAAACCGTCCCCGTCCCCTAACCCTAACCCTAGCCCGAACCCTAACCCTAACCCTTCCCCGAAGCCTGACCCTCACCTGTCCCATAATCCTAACCCGTACGCTAACACTAATCCACGCCCTCACACGTACGCTCCCCCTAAAGCGTTGTCGTACCCTCCCCTGGACCCTAAACCGTCCCCGTCCCCTAACCCTAACCCTAGCCCGAACCCTAACCGTAACACTTCCCCAAAGCCTGACCCTCACCCGTCCCCTAATCCTAACCCGTACGCTAACACTAACCCGCGCCCTCACACGTACGCTCCCCCTAAAGCGTTGTCGTACCCTCCCCTGGGCCCTAAACCGTCCCTGTCCCCTAACCCGAATCCTAGCCCGAACCCTAACCCTAACCCTTCCCCGAAGCCTGACCCTCACCCGTACCCTAATCCTAACCCGTACGCTAACACTAACCCGCGCCCTCACACGTACGCTCCCCCTAAAGCGTTGTCGTACCCTCCCCTGGACCCTAAACCGTCCCCGTCCCCTAACCCTAACCCTAGCCCGAACCCTAACCCTAACCCTTCCCCGAAGCCTGACACTCACCCGTCCCCTAATCCTAACCCGTACGCTAACACTAACCCGCGCCCTCACACGTATGCTCCCCCTAAAGCGTTGTCGTACCCTCCCCTGGACCCTAAACCGTCCCCGTCCCCTAACCCTAACCCTAGCCCGAACCCTAACCCTAACCCTTCCCCGAAGCCTGACCCTCACCCGTCCCCTAATCCTAACCCGTACGCTAACACTAACCCGCGCCCTCACACGTACGCTCCCCCTAAAGCATTGTCGTACCCTCCCCTGGACCCTAAACCGTCCCCGTCACCTAACCCTAACCCTAGCACGAACCCTAATCCTAACCCTTCCCTGAAGCCTGACCCTCACCCGTCCCGTAATCCTAACCCGTACGCTAACACTAACCCGCGCCCTCACGCGTACGCTCCCCCTAAAGCGTTGTCGTACCCTCCCCTGGACCCTAAACCGTCCCCGTCCCCTAACACTAACCCTAGCCCGAAGCCTAACCCTAACCCTTCCCCGAAGCCTGACCCTCACCCGTCCCCTAATCCTAACCCGTACGCTAACACTAACCCGCGCCCTCACGCGTACGCTCCCCCTAAAGCTTTGTCGTACCCTCCCCTGGACTCTAAACCGTCCCCGTCCCCTATCCCTAACCCTAGACCGAATCCTAACCCTAACCCTTCCCCGAAGCCAGACCTTCACCCATCCCCTAATCCTAACCCGTACACTAACACTAACCCGCGCCCTCACTCGTACGCTCCCCCTAATGCGTTGTCGTACCCTCCCCTGGACCGTAAACCGTCCCCGTCCCCTAACCCTAACCCTAGCCCGAACCCTAACCCTAACCCTTCCCCGAAGCCTGACCCTCAACCGTCCCCTAATCCTAAACCGTACGCTAACACTAACCCGCGCCCTCACACGTACGCTCCCCCTAAAACGTTGTCGTACCCTCCCCTGGACCCTAAACCGTCCCCGTCCCCTAACCCTAACCCTAGCCCGAACCCTAACCCTAACCCATCCCCGAAGCCTGACCCTCACCCCTCCCCTAATCCTAACCCGTACGCTAACACTAACCCGCGCCCTCACACGTACGCTCCCCCTAAAGCGTTGTCGTACCCTCCCCTGGACCCTAAACCGTCCCCGTCCCCTAACCCTAACCCTAGCCCGAACCCTAACCCTAACCCTTTCCCAAAGCCTGACCCTCCCCCGTCCCCTAATCCTAACCAGTACGCTAACACTAACCCGCGCCCTCACACGTACACTCTCCCTAAAGTGTTGTCGTACCCTCCCCTTGACCTAAACCGTCCCCGTCCCCTAACCCTAACCCTAGCCCGAACCCTAACCCTAACCCTTCCCCGACGCCTGACCCTCACCTGTCCCCTAATCCTAACCCGTACGCTAACACTAACCCGCGCCCTAATGCGTACGCTCCCCCTAAAGCGTTGTCGTACCCTCCCCTGGACCCTAAACCGTCCCCGTCCCCTAACCCTAAACCTAGCCCGAACCCTAACCCTAACCCTTCCCCGAAGCCTGACCCTCACCCGTCCCCTAACCCTAATCCGTACGCTAACACTAACCCGCGCCCTGACACGTACGCTCCCCAAAAAGCGTTGTCGTACCCTCCCCTGGACCCTAAACCGTCCCCGTCCCCTAACCCTAACCCTAGCCCGAACCCTAACCCTAAACCTTCCCCGAAGCCTGACCCTCACCCGTCCCCTAATCCTAACCCGTACGCTAACACTAACCCGCGCACTCACACGTACGCTCCCCCTAAAGCGTTGCCGTACCCTCCCCTGGTCCCTAAACCGTCCCCGTTCCCTAACCCTCACCCTAGACTGAACCCTAACCCTAAACCTTCCCCGAAGACTGATCCTCACCCGTCCCCTAATCCTAAACCGTACGCTAACACTAACCCGCGCCGTCACACGTACGCTCCCCCTAAAGCGTTGTCGTACCCTCCCCTGGACCCTAAACCGTCCCCGTCCCCTAAACCTAACCCTAGCCCGAACCCTAACCTAACCCTTTCCCGAAGCCTGACCCTCACCCGTCCCCTAATCCTAACCCGTACGCTAACACTAACCCGCGCCCTCACACGTACGCTCCCCCTAAAGCGTTGTCGTACCCTCCCCTGGACCCTAAACCGTCCCCGTCCCCTAACCCTAACCCTAGCCTGAACCCTAACTCTAACACTTCCCCGAAGCCTGACCCTCACCCGTCCCCTAATCCTAACCCGTACGCTAACACTAACCCGCGCCCTCACACGTACGCTCCCCCTAAAGTGTTGTCGTACCCTCCCCTGGACCCTAAACCGTCCCCTTCCCCTAACCCTAACCCTAGCCCGAACCCTAACCCTATCCCTTCCCCGAAGTCTGACTCTCACCCGTCCCCTAATCCTATCCCGTACGCTAACACTAACCCGCGCCCTCACACGCACGCTCCCCCTAAAGCGTTGTCGTACCCTCCCCTGGACCCTAAACCGTCCCCGTCCCCTAACCCTAACCCTAGCCCGAACCCTAAACCTAACCCTTCCCCGAAGCCTGAACCTCACCCGTCCCCTAACCCTAACCCGTACGCTAACACTAACCCGCGCCCTCACATGTACGCACCCCCTAAAGCGTTGTCGTACCCTCCCCTGGACCCTAAACCGTCCCCATCCCCTAACCCTAACCCTAGCCCGAACCCTAACCCTAACCCTTCCCCGAAGCCTCACACTCACCCATCCCCTAATCCTAACCCGTACGCTAACACTAACCCGCGCCCTCACACGTACGCTCCCCCTAAAGCGTTGTCATACCCTACCCTGGACCCTAAGCGGTCCCCATCCCCTAACCCTAACCCTAGCCCGAACCCTAACCCTAACCCTTCCCCAAAGCCTGACCCTCACCCGTCCCCTAATCCTAACCCGTACGCTAACACTAACCCGCACCCTCACACACACGCTCCCCCTAAAGCGTTGTCGTACCCTCACTTGGACTCTAAACCGTCCCCATCCCCTAACCCTAAACCTAGCCCGAACCCTAACCCTAACACTTCCCCGAAGCCTGACCCTCACCCGTCCCCTAATCCTAACCCCTACGCTAACACTAAACTGCGCCCTCACACGCACGCTCCCCCTAAAACGTTGTCGTACCCTCACCTGGACCCTAAACCGTCCCCGTCCCCTACACCTAACCCTAGCCCGAACCCTAACCCTAACCCTTCCCCGAAGCCTGACCCTCACCCGTCCCCTAATCCTAACAAGTACGCTAACACTAACCCTCGCGCTCACATGCACGCTCCCCCTATAGCATTTTCGTACCCTCATCTGGACCCTAAACCGTCCGCGTCGCCTAACCCTAACCCTAGCAAGAACTGTAAACCAAACCCTTCCCAGAAGCCTGACCCTCACCCGTCCCCTAATACTAACCCGTACGTTAACACTAACCCGTGCCCTCCCACGCACGCTGCCCCTAAAGCATTGTCGTACCCTCACGTGGACCCTAAACCGTCACCGAACCCTAACCCTAACCCTAGACCGAACCGAAACCCTAACCCTTCCCCGAAGCCTGACACTCACGCGTCCCCTAATCCTAAACCGGACGCTAACACTAACCCGCGCCCTCACATGCATGCTCAACCTAAAGCGTTGTCGTACCCTCACCTGGACCCTAAACCGTCCCCATCCCCTAACCCTAACCCTAGCCCGAACCCTAACCCTAATACTTCCCCGAAGCGTGACCCTCACCCGTCCCCTAATCCTAACCCGTACGCTAACACTAACCCGCGCCCTCACACGCACGCTCCCCCTAAAGCGTTGTCGTACCCTCACCTGGACCCTAAACCGTTCCCGTCCCCTAACCCTAACACTAGCCCGAACCCTAACCCTAACCTTTCCACAAAGACTGACTTCATCCGTCCGCTAATACTAACCCGTATGCTAACACTAACCCAAGCCCTCACACTCACGCTCCCCCTAAAGCGTTGTCGTACCGTCACCTGGACCCTAAACCGTCCCTGTCCTCTAACCCTAAACCTAGCCCGAACCCTAACCCTAACCCTTCCCCGCAGCCTGACCCTCACCCGTCCCCTAATCCTAACCCGTACGCTAACACTAACCCGCGCCCTCACACGCACGCTCCCCCTAAAGCGTTGTCGTACCCTCACCTGGACCCTAAAACGTCCCCGTCCCCTAACCCTAACCCTAGCACGAACCCTAACCCTAACACTTCCCCAAGCCTAACCCTCACACGTCCCCTAATCCTATCCCGTACGCTAACACTAACCCGCGTCCTCACACGAACGCTCACCCTAAAGCGTTATTGTACACTCACCTGGACCCTAAACCGTACCCATTCCTTAACCCTAATCCTAGACCGAACCCTAACCCTAACCCTTCCCCGAAGCCTTCCCCTCACCCGTCCCCTAATCCTCACCCGTACGCTAACACTAACCCGCGCCCTAAGATGCACGCTCTCCCTTAAGCGTTGTCGTACCCTCACTTGGACCCTAAACCGTCCCCGACCTAACGCTAACCCTAGCCCGAATCCTTATCCTAACCCTTCCCCGAAGCCTGACCCTCACCCGTCCCCTAATCCTAACCCGTATGCTAACACTCACCCATGCCCTCACACGCACGCTCCCACTAAAGCGTTGTTTTACCCTCACCTCGACCCTAATCCGTCCCCGTCCCCTAACCCTAACCCTAGCCCGAACACTAACCCTAACCCTTCCCCGAAGCCTGACCCTCACCCGTCCCCTAATCCTAAAAAGTACGCTAACACTAACCCTCGCGCTCACATGCACGCTCTCCCTATAGCATTTTCGTACCCTCATCTGGACCCTAAACCGTCCGCGTAGCCTAACCCTAACCCTAGCAAGAACTTTAAACCAAACCCTTCCCCGAAGCTTGACCCTCACCCGTCCCCTAATACTAACCCGTACGTTAACACTAACCCGTGCCCTCCCACACACGCTGCCCCTAAAGCGTTGTCGTACCTTCACGTGGACCCTAAACCGTCACCAAACCCTAACCCTAAACCTAGACCGAACCGAAACCCTAACCCTTCCCCGAAGCCTGACACTCACGCGTCACCTAATCCTAACCCGGACGCTAACACTAACCCGCGCCCTCACACGCACGCTCCCCCTAAAGCGTTGTTGTACCCTCACCTGGACCCTAAACCGTCCCCATCCCCTAACCCTAACACTAGCCCGAACCCTAACCCTAACCTTTCCGCAAAGACTGACTTCACCCGTTCGCTAATACTAACCCGTACGCTAACACTAAACCGCGCCCTCAATGCACGCTCACCCTAAGCGTTGTCGTCCCCTCACCTGGACCCAAAACCATCCCCGTCTCCTAACCCTAACCCTAGCCTGAACACTAACCCTAACACTTCCCCGAAGCCTGACCCTCACCCGTCCCCTAATCCTAACCCGGACGCTAACACTAACCCGCGCCCTCACATGCATGTTCCCCCTAAAGCGTTGTCGTACCCTCACCTGGACCCTAAACCGTCCCCATCCCCTAACCCTAACCCTAGCCCGAACCCTAACCCTAACACTTCCCTGAAGCCTGACCCTCACCCGTCCCCTAATCCTAACCCGTAGTCTAACACTAACCCGCGCCCTCACACGCACGCTCCCCCTAAAGCGTTGTCGTACCCTCACCTGAACCCTAAACCGAGCCCGTCCCCTAACCCTAACCCTTGCCCGAACTGTAACCCTAACCCTTCCCCGAAGCCTGACCCTCACCCTTCCCCTAAACCTGACACGGACGCTAACACTAACCCGCGCCCTCACACTCCCGCTCCCCCTAAAGCGTTGTCGTACCCTCACCTGAACCCTAAAACGTCCCTGTCCTCTAACCCTAAACCTAGCCCGAACCCTAATCCTAACACTTCCCCGAAGCCTGACCCTCACCCGTCCCCTAATCCTAACCCGTATGCTAACACTAACCCACGCCCTCACATGCACGCTCCCCCTAAAGCGCTGTCGTACCCTCACCTTGACCCTAAAACGTCCCCGTCGCCTAACCCTAACCCTAGCCCGAACCCTAACCCTAAAACTTCCCCGAAGCCTGAACCTCACCGGTCCCCTAATACTAACCCATACGCTAACACTAACCCGCGCCCTCAACGCACGCTCACCCTAAGCGTTGTCGACCTCTCACCTGGACCCCAAACCGTCCCCGTCCCCTAACCCTAAGCCTAGCCCGAACCCTAACCCTAACACTTCCCCGAAGCCTGACTCTCACCCGTCCCCGAATCCTACCCCGTACGTTAACACTAACCCGCGCCCTCACACGCACACTCCCCCTAAAGCGTTGTCGTACCCTCACCTGGACCCTAAACCGTCCCCGTCCCCTAACCCTAACCCTAGCCCGAACCCTAAACCTAACCCTTCCCCGAAGCCTAACCCTCACCCGTCCCCTAATCCTAACAAGTACGCTAACAGTAACCCGCGCCCTCACACGCACGCTCCCCCTATAGCATTGTTGTACCCTCATCTGGACCCTAAACCGTCCCCATCCGCTAACCCTAACCCTAGCCAGAACCCTAACCCTAACACTTCCCCGAAGCCTGACACTCACCTGTCCCCTAATCCTTACCCGGATGCTAACACTAACCCGCGCCCTCACATGCACGCTCCCCCTAAAGCGTTGACGTAGCCTCACCTGGACCCTACAACGTCCCCGTCCCCTAACCCTAACCCTAGCCCGAACCCTAACCCTAACCATTCCCCGAGGCCTGACACTCACCCGTCCCCTAATCGTAACCCGTACGCTAACACTAACCCGCGCCCTCACACGCACGCTCCCCCTGAAGCGTTGTCGTACCCTCACCTGGACCCTTAACCTTCCCAGTCCCCTAACCCTAACCCTAGCCCGAATCCTAACCCTAACCCTTCCCCGAAGCCTAACCCTCACCCGTCCCCTAATCCTATCCCGTACGCTAACACTAACCCGCGTCCTCACACGAACGCTCACCCTAAAGTGTTATTGTACACTCACCTGGACCCTAAACCGTACCCATCCCTTAACCCTAATCCTAGCCCGAACCCTAACCCTAACCCTTCCCCGAAGCATTCCCCTCACCCGTGCCCTAATCCTAACCCGAACCCTAACACTAACCCTTCCAAGAAGCCTGACCCTCACCCGTCCCCTTATCCTAACCCGTACGCTAACACTAACCCGCGCCCTCACACGCATGCTCACACTTAAGCGTTGGCGTACCCTCACCTGGACCCTAAACCGTCCCCGTCCCCTAACCCTAACCATAGCCCGAACCCTAACCCTAAACCTTCCCCGAAGCATGACCCTAACATGTCCCCTAATCCTAACCCGGATGCTAACACTAACCCGCGCCCTCACATGCACGCTCCCCCTAAAGCGTTGTGGTACCCTCACCTGGACCCTAAACCGTCCCCGTCCCCTAACCCTAACCCTAGCCCGAACCCTAACCCTAACCCTTCCCCGAAGCCTGACCCTCACCCGTCCCCTAATCCTAACCCGGACGCTAACACTAACCCGCGCCCTCAACGCACGCTCCCCCTAAAGCGTTGTCGTACCCTCACCTGGACCCTAAACCGTCCCCGTCCCCTAACACTAACCCTAGCCCGAACCCTAACCCTAACCCTTCCCCTAAGACTGACGCTCATCCTTACCTTAATCCTAACCCGTTCGCTAACACTAACCCGCACCCTCACACCCACGCTCCCCCTAAAGCGTTGTCGTACCCTCACCTGGACCCTAAACCGTCCCCGTCCTCTAACCCTACCCATAGCCCGAACCTTAACCCTAACCCTTCCCCAAAGCCTGACCCTCACCCGTCCCCTAATCCTAACCCGTACGCTATCACTAACCCGCGCCCTCACATGCACGCTGCCCCTAAATCGCTGTCGTACCCTCACCTGGACCCTAAACCGTTCCCGTCCCCTAACCCTAACCCTAGCCCGAACACTAAACCTAACCCTTCCCCTAAGGCTGACCCTCACCCTTCCCTTAATCCTAACCCGTACGCTAACACTAACCCGCGCCCTCACAACCACGCTCCCCCTAAAGCGTTGTCGTACCCTCACCTGGACCCTAAACCGTCCCCGTCCCCTAACCCTAACCCTAGCCCGAACTGTAACCCTAACCCTTCCCCAAAGCCTGACACTCACCCATCCCCTAAACCTAACATGGACGCTAACACTAACACGCGCCCTCACACTCACGCTCCCCCTAAAGCGTTGTCGTACGCTCACCTAGACCCTAAACCGTCCCCGTCCTCTAACCCTAACCCTAGCCCGAACCCTAACCCTAACACTTCCCCGAAGCCTGACACTCACCCGTCCCCTAATCCTAACCCGTACGCTAACACTAACCCGCGCCCTAACATGCACGCTCTCCCTTAAGCGTTGTCGTACCCTCACCTGGACCCTAAACCGTCCCCGACCTAACGCTAACCCTAGCCCGAACCCTAATCCTAACCCTTCCCCGAAGCCTGACCCTCACCCGTCCCCTAATACTAACCCAAACGCTAACAATAACCCGTGCCCTCACACGCACGCTCCCCCTAAAGCGTTGTCGTACCCTCACCTGGACGCTAAACCGTCCCCGTCCCCGTCCCCTAACCCTAGCCCGACCCCTAACCCTAACCCTTCCCCGAAACCTGACCCTCACCTGTCCCCTAATCCTAACCCGTACGCTATCACTAACCCGCGCCCTCACACGCACGCTCCCCCTAAAGCATTGTAGTACCCTCACCTGGACACTAAACCGTCCCCGTCCCCTAACCCTAAACCTAGCCCGAACCCTAACACTAACCATTCCAAGAAGCCTGACCCTCACCCGTCCCCTAATCCTAACCCGTACGCTAACACTAACCCGCGCCCTCACACGCACGCTCACCCTAAAGCGTTGTCGTACCCTCACCTGGACCCTAAACCGTCCCCGTCCCCTAACCCTAACCATAGCCCGAACCCTAACCCTTACCCTTCCCCGAAGCCTGACCCTAACATGTCCCCTAATCCTAACCCGGATGCTAACACTAACCCGCGCCCTCACATGCACGCTCCCCCTAAAGCGTTGTGGTACACTCACCTGGACCCTATACCGTCCCCGTCCCCTAACCCTAACCCTAGCCCGAACCCTAACCCTAACCCTTCCCCGAAGCCTGACACTCACCCGTCCCCTAATCCTAACCCGTACGCTAACACTAACCCGCGCCCTCACATGCACGCTCACCCTAAAGCGTTGTCGTACCCTCACCTGGACCCTAAACCGTCCCCGTCCCCTAACCCTAACCCTAGCCCGAACCCTAACCCTAACCCTTCCCCGAAGCCTGACCCTCACCCGTCCCCTAATCCTAACCCGGACGCTAACACTAACCCGTGCCCTCAACGCACGCTCCCCCTAAAGCGTTGTCGTACCCTCACCTGGACCCTAAACCGTCCCCGTCCCCTAACACTAACCCTAGCCCGAACCCTAACCCTAACCCTTCCCCTAAGACTGACGCTCATCCTTACCTTAATCCTAACCCGTTCGCTAACACTAACCCGCGCCCTCACACCCACGCTCCCCCTAAACCGTTGTCGTAACCTCACCTGGACTCTAAACCGTCCCCATCCCCTAACCCTAAGCCTAGCCCAAACCCTAATCCTAACATTTCCCCGAAACCTGACCCTCACCGGTCCCCTAATCCTAAACCGTACACTAACACTAACCTGCGCCCTCACACGCACGCTCCCCCTAAACCGTTGTCGTACCCTCACCTGGACCCGAAACCGTCCCCGTCCCCTAAACCTAACCCTAGCCCTAACCCTAACCTTAAACCTTCCCCGCAGCCTGACCCTCACCCGTCCCCTAATCCTAACCCGTACGCTAACACTAACCCACGCCCTCACACGCACGATCCTCCTAATGCGTTGTCGTACCCTCACCAGGTCCCTAAACCGTGCCCGTCCCCTAACCCTAAACCTAGTCCAAACTGTAACCCTAAACCTTCCCCGAAGCCTGACCCTCACCCATCCCCTAAACCTAACACGGACGCTAACACTAACCCTCGCCCTCACATGCATGCTCCCCCTAAAGCGTTGTCGTACCCTCACCTGGACCCTTAACCGTCCCGTCCCCTTACCCTAACTCTTCCCCGAAGCCTGACCCTCACCCGTCCCCTAATCATAACCCGGACGCTAACACTAACCCGCGCCCTCACACGCACGTTCCCCCTAAAGCGTTGTCGTACCCTCACCTGGACCCTAAACCGTCCCCGTCCCCTAACCCTAAGCCTAGCCCGAACCCTAACCCTAACACTTCCCCGCAGCCTGACCCTCACCCGTCCCCTAATCCTAACCTGGATGCTAACACTAACCCACGCCCTCACACGCACACTCCCCCTTAAGTGTTGTCATACCTTCACCTGGACCCTACCCGGTCCCTGTCCCCTAACCCTAACCCTAGCCCGAACCCTAACCCTAACCCTTCCCCGAAGCCTGACCATCATATGTCCCCTAATCCTAACCCGGACGCTAACACTAACCCGCGCCCTCACATGCACGCTCCCCCTAAAGTGTTGTCGTACCCTCACCTGGACCCTAAACCGTCTCCGTCCCCTAACCCTATCCCTAGCCCGAACCCTAACCCTAACCCTTCCCTGAAGCCTGACACTCACCTGTCCCCTAATCCTAACCCGTACGCTAACACTAACCCATGCCCTCACACGCACGCTCACCCTAAAGCGTTGTCGTACCGTCACCTGGACCCTAAACCGTCCCCGTCCCCTAACCCTAACCCTAGCCCGAACCCTAACACTAAACCTTCCCCGAAGCCTGACCCTCACCCGTCGCCTAATACTAACCCGTACGCTAACACTAACCCATGCCCTCACACGCACGCTCCCCGTAAAGCGTTGTCGTACCCTCACCTGGACCCTAAACCGTCCCCGTGCCCTAACCCTAACCCTAGCCCGAACCCTAACCCTAACTTTTCCCCGAAGACTGACCCTCACACGTCCCCTAATACTAACCCGTAAACTAACACTAACCCGCGCCCTCAACGCACGCTCACCCTAAGCGTTGTCGTCCCCTCACCTGGACCCAAAACCGTCTCCGTCCCCTAACGCTAACCCTAGCCCGAACCCTAACCCTAACCCTTCCCCGAAACCTGACCCTCACATGTCCCCTAATCCTAACACGGACGCTAACACTAACCTGCGCCCTCACACGCACGCTCCCCCTAAACCGTTTTCATACCCTCACCTGGACCCGAAACCGTCCCCGTCCCCTAAACCTAACCCTAGCCCTAACCCTAACCTTAAACCTTCCCCGCAACCTGACCCTCACCCGTCCTGTAATCCTAACCCGTACGCTAACACTAACCCACGCCCTCACACGCACTATCCTCCTAAAGCGTTGTCGTACGCTCACCTGGACCCTAAACCGTGCCCGACCCCTAACCCTAACCCTAGCCCGAACTGTAACCCTAACCCTTCCCCGAAGCTTGACCCTCACTCATCCCCTAAACCTAACACGGACGCTAACACTAACCCTCGCCCTCACATGCACGCTCCCCCTAAAGCGTTGTCGTGCCCTCACCTGGACCCGTAACAGTCCCGACCCCTAACCCTAACACTTCCCCGAAGCCTGACCCTCACCCGTCCCCTAATCCTAACCCGGACGCTAACACTAACCCGCGCCCTCACACGCACGCTCCCCCTAAAGCGTTGTCGTACCCTCACCTGGACCCTAAACCGTCCCCGTCCCCTAACCCTAACCCTAGCCCGAATCCTAACCCTAACGCTTCCCCGAAGCCTGACACTCACCCGTCCCCTAATCCTAACCCGTACACTAACACTAACCTGTGCCCTCACACTCACACTCACCCTAAAGCGTTGTCGTACCGTCACATGGACCCAAAACAGTCCCCGTCCCCTAACCCTAAGCCTAGCCCGAACCCTAACCCTAACACTTCCCCGAAGCCTGACACTCACCCGTCCCCTAATCCTAACCCGTACGCTAACAGTAACCCGCGCCCTCACACGCACACTCCCCCTAAAGCATTTTCGTACCCTCACGTGGACCCTTAACCTTCCCAGTCCCCTAACCCTAAACCTAGCCCGAACCCTAACCCTAACACTTCCCCGAAGCCTGACCCTCACCCGTCCCCTAATCCTAACCTGGACGCTAACACTAACCCGCGCCCTCACATGCACGCTCCCCCTAAAGCGTTGTCGTACCCTCACCTGGACCCTAAACCGTCCCCGTCCCCTAACCCTAACCCTAGCCCTAACCCTAACCCTAAACCTTCCCCGAAGCCTGACCCTAACATGTCCCCTAATCCTAACCCGGACGCGAACACTAACCCACGCCCTCACATGCACGCTCCCCCTAAAGCGTTGTGGTACCCTCACCTGGACCCTAAACCGTCCCCGTCCCCTAACCCTAACCCTAGCCCGAACCCTAACCCTAACCCTTCCCCGAAGCCTGACCCTCACCCGTCCCCTAATCGTCACTCGTACGCTAACACTAACCCGCGCCCTCACACGTACGCTCCCCCTAAAGCGTTGTCGTACCCTCCCCTGGACCCTAAACCGTGTCCGTCCCCTAACCCTAACCCTAGCCCGAACCCTAACCCTAACCCTTCCCCGAAGCCTGACCCTCACCCGTCCCCTAATCCTAACCCGTACGCTAACACTAACCTGCGCCCTCACACGTACGCTCCCCCTAAAGCGTTGTCGTACCCTCCCGTGGACCCTAAACCGTCCCCGTCCCCTAACCCTAACCCTAGCCCGAACCCTAACCCTAACACTTCCCCGAAGCCTGACCCTCACCCATCCCCTAATCCTAACCCGTACGCTAACACTAACCCGCGCCCTAATGCGTACGCTCCCCCTAAAGCGTTGTCGTACCCTCCCCTGGACCCTAAACCGTCCCCGTCCCCTAACCCTAAACCTAGCCCGAACCCTAACCCTAACCCTTCCCCGAAGCCTGACCCTCACCCGTCCCCTAACCCTAATCCGTACGCTAACACTAACCCGCGCCCTGACACGTACGCTCCCCCAAAAGCGTTGTCGTACCCTCCCCTGGACCCTAAACCGTCCCCATCCCCTAACCCTAACCCTAGCCCGAACCCTAACCCTAAACCTTCCCCGAAGCCTGACCCTCACCCGTCCCCTAATCCTAACCCGTACGCTAACACTAACCCGCGCACTCACACGTACGCTCCCCCTAAAGCGTTGCCGTACCCTCCCCTGGTCCCTAAACCGTCCCCGTTCCCTAACCCTCACCCTAGACTGAACCCTAACCCTAAACCTTCCCCGAAGACTGACCCTCACCCGTCCCCTAATCCTAACCCGTACGCTAACACTAACCCGCGCCCTCACACGCACGTGCCCCCTAAAGCGTTGTCGTACCCTCCCCTGGACCCTAAACCGTCCCCGTCCCCTAACCCTAACCCTAGCCCGAACCCTAACCCTAACCCTTCCCCGAAGCCTGAACCTCACCCGTCCCCTAACCCTAACCCGTACGCTAACACTAACCCGCGCCCTCCCATGTACGCACCCCCTAAAGCGTTGTCGTACTCTCCCCTGGACCCTAAACCGTCCCCATCCCCTAACCCTAACCCTAGCCCGAACCCTAACCCTAACCCTTCCCCGAAGCCTGACACTCACCCATCCCCTAATCCTAACCCGTACGCTAACACTAACCCGCGCCCTCACAAGTACGCTCCCCCTAAAGCGTTGTCGTACCCACCCCTGGACCCTAAACCGTCCCAGTCCCCTAACCCTAACCCTAGCCCGAACCCTAACCCTAACCCTTCCCCGAAGCCTGACACTCACCCGTCCCCTAATCCTAACCCGTACGCAAACACTAACCCGCGCCCTCACACGTACGCTCCCCCTAAAGCGTTGTCGTACCCTCCGCTGGACCCTAAACCGTCCCCGTCCCCTAAGCCTAACCCTAGCCCGAACCCTAAACCTAACACTTCCCCGAAGCCTGACCCTCTCCCGTCCCCTAATCCTAACCCGTACGCAAACACTAACCCGCGCCCTCACACGTACGCTCCCCCTAAAGCGTTGTCGTACCCTCCGCTGGACCCTAAACCGTCCCCGTCCCCTAACCCTAACCCTAGCCCGAACCCTAACCCTAACCCTTCCCCGAAGCCTGACCCTCACCCGTCCCCTAATCCTAACCCGTACGCTAACACTAACCTGCGCCCTCACACGTACGCTCCCCCTAAAGCGTTGTCGTACCCTCCCGTGGACCCTAAACCGTCCCCGTCCCCTAACCCTAACCCTAGCCCGAACCCTAACCCTAACACTTCCCCGAAGCCTGACCCTCACCCATCCCCTAATCCTAACCCGTACGCTAACACTAACCCGCGCCCACACACGTACGCTCCTCCTAAAGCGTTGTCGTACCCTCCCCTGGACCCTAAACCGTCCCCGTCCCCTAACCCTATCCCTAGCCCGAACCCTAACCCTAACAATTCCCCGAAGCCTGACCCTCACCCGTCCCCTAATCCTAAAACGTACGCTAACACTAACCCGCGCCCTCACACGTACGCTCCCCCTAAAGCGTTGTCGTACACTTCCCTGGACCCTAAGCCGTCCCCGTCCCCTAACCCTAACCCTAGCCCGAACCCTAACCCTAACACTTCCCCGAAGCCTGACCCTCACCCGTCCCCTAATCCTAACCCGTACGCTAACACTAACCCGCGCCCTCACACGTACGCTCCCCCTAAAGTGTTGTCGTACCCTCCCCTGGACCGTAAACCGTCCCCGTCCCCTAACCCTAACCCTAGCCCGAACCCTAACCCTAACCCTTCCCCGAAGCCTGACCCTCACCCGTCCCCTAATCCTAAACCGTACGCTAACACTAACCCGCGCCCTCACACGTACGCTCCCCCTAAAACGTTGTCGTACCCTCCCCTGGACCCTAAACCGTCCCCGTCCTCTAACCCTAACCCTAGCCCGAACCCTAACCCTAACCCATCCCCGAAGCCTGACCCTCACCCGTCCCCTAATCCTAACCCGTACGCTAACACTAACCCACACCCTCACACGTACGCTCCCCCTAAAGCGTTGTCGTACCCTCCCCTGGACCCTAAACCGTCCCCGTCCCCTAACCCTAACCCTAGCCCGAACCCTAACCCTAACCCTTTCCCAAAGCCTGACCCTCCCCCGTCCCCTAATCCTAACCAGTACGCTAACACTAACCCGCGCCCTCACACGTACACTCTCCCTAAAGCGTTGTCGTACCCTCCCCTTGACCTAAACCGTCCCCGTCCCCTAACCCTAACCCTAGCCCGAACCCTAACCCTAACCCTTCCCCGAAGCCTGACCCTCACCTGTCCCCTAATCCTAACCCGTACGCTAACACTAACCCGCGCCCTAATGCGTACGCTCCCCCTAAAGCGTTGTCGTACCCTCCCCTGGACCCTAAACCGTCCCCGTCCCCTAACCCTAAACCTAGCCCGAACCCTAACCCTAACCCTTCCCCGAAGCCTGACCCTCACCCGTCCCCTAACCCTAATCCGTACGCTAACACTAACCCGCGCCCTGACACGTACGCTCCCCCAAAAGCGTTGTCGTACCCTCCCCTGGACCCTAAACCGTCCCCGTCCCCTAACCCTAACCCTAGCCCGAACCCTAACTCTAACACTTCCCCGAAGCCTGACCCTCACCCGTCCCCTAATCCTAACCCGTACGCTAACACTAACCCGCGCACTCACACGTACGCTCCCCCTAAAGCGTTGTCGTACCCTCCCCTGGACCCTAAACCGTCCCCGTCCCCTAACCCTAACCCTAGCCCGAACCCTAACCCTATCCATTCCCCGAAGCCTGACCCTCACCCGTCCCCTAATCCTATCCCGTACGCTAACACTAACCCGCGCCCTCACACGCACGCGCCCCCTAAAGCGTTGTCGTACCCTCCCCTGGACCCTAAACCGTCCCCGTCCCCTAACCCTAACCCTAGCCCGAACCCTAACCCTAACCCTTCCCCGAAGCCTGAACCTCACCCGTCCCCTAACCCTAACCCGTACGCTAACACTAACCCGCGCCCTCCCATGTACGCACCCCCTAAAGCGTTGTCGTACTCTCCCCTGGACCCTAAACCGTCCCCATCCCCTAACCCTAACCCTATCCCGAACCCTAACCCTAACCCTTCCCCGAAGCCTGACACTCACCCATCCCCTAATCCTAACCCGTACGCTAACACTAACCCGCGCCCTCACAAGTACGCTCCCCCTAAAGCGTTGTCGTACCCACCCCTGGACCCTAAACCGTCCCAGTCCCCTAACCCTAACCCTAGCCCGAACCCTAACCCTAACCCTTCCCCGAAGCCTGACACTCACCCGTCCCCTAATCCTAACCCGTACGCAAACACTAACCCGCGCCCTCACACGTACGCTCCCCCTAAAGCGTTGTCGTACCCTCCGCTGGACCCTAAACCGTCCCCGTCCCCTAAGCCTAACCCTAGCCCGAACCCTAAACCTAACACTTCCCCGAAGCCTGACCCTCTCCCGTCCCCTAATCCTAACCCGTACGCTAATACTAACCCGCGCCCTCACACGTACGCTCCCCCTAAAGCGTTGTCATACCCTACCCTGGACCCTAAGCGGTCCCCGTCCCCTAACCCTAACCCTAGCCCGAACCCTAACCCTAACCCTTCCACAAAGCCTGACCCTCACCCGTCCCCTAATCCTAACCCGTACGCTAACACTAACCCGCACCCTCACACACACGCTCCCCCTAAAGCGTTGTCGTACCCTCACCTGGACTCTAAACCGTCCCCATCCCCTAACCCTAACCCTAGCCCGAACCCTAACCCTAACACTTCCCCGAAGCCTGACCCTCACCCGTCCCCTAATCCTAACCCCTACGCTAACACTAAACTGCGCCCTCACACGCACGCTCCCCCTAAAACATTGTCGTACACTCACCTGGACCCTAAACCGTCCCCGTCCCCTACCCCTAACCCTAGCCCGAACCCTAACCCTAACCCTTCCCCGAAGCCTGACCCTCACCCGTCCCCTAATCCTAACAAGTACGCTAACACTAACCCTCGCGCTCACATGCACGCTCCCCCTATAGCATTTTCGTACCCTCATCTGGACCCTAAACCGTCCGCGTCGCCTAACCCTAACCCTAGCAAGAACTGTAAACCAAACCCTTCCCAGAAGCCTGACCCTCACCCGTCCCCTAATACTAACCCGTACGTTAACACTAACCCGTGCCCTCCCACGCACGCTGCCCCTAAAGCATTGTCGTACCCTCACGTGGACCCTAAACCGTCACCGAACCCTAACCCTAACCCTAGACCGAACCGAAACCGTAACCCTTCCCCGAAGCCTGACACTCACGCGTCCCCTAATCCTAAACCGGACGCTAACACTAACCCGCGCCCTCACATGCATGCTCAACCTAAAGCGTTGTCGTACCCTCACCTGGACCCTAAACCGTCCCCATCCCCTAACCCTAACCCTAGCCCGAACCCTAACCCTAATACTTCCCCGAAGCGTGACCCTCACCCGTCCCCTAATCCTAACCCGTACGCTAACACTAACCTGCGCCCTCACACGCACGCTCCCCCTAAAGCGTTGTCGTACCCTCACATGGACCCTAAACCGTCCGCGTCCCCTAACCCTAACACTAGCCCGAACCCTAACCCTAACCTTTCCACAAAGACTGACTTCATCCGTCCGCTAATACTAACCCGTATGCTAACATTAACCCAAGCCCTCACACGCACGCTCCCCCTAAAGCGTTGTCGTACCCTCACCTGGACCCTAAAACGTCCCCGTCCCCTAACCCTAACCCTAGCACGAACCCTAACCCTAACACTTCCCCAAGCCTAACCCTCACACGTCCCCTAATCCTATCCCGTACGCTAACACTAACCCGCGTCCTCACACGAACGCTCACCCTAAAGCGTTATTGTACACTCACCTGGACCCTAAACCGTACCCATTCCTTAACCCTAATCCTAGCCCGAACCCTAACCCTAACCCTTCCCCGAAGCCTTCCCCTCACCCGTCCCCTAATCCTCACCCGTACGCTAACACTAACTCGCACCCTAAGATGCACGCTCTCCCTTAAGCGTTGTCGTACCCTCACTTGGACCCTAAACCGTCCCCGACCTAACGCTAACCCTAGCCCGAATCCTTATCCTAACCCTTCCCCGAAGCCTGACCCTCACCCGTCCCCTAATCCTAACCCGTACGCTAACACTAACCCACGCCCTCACACGCACGCTCCCCCTAAAGCGTTGTCGTACCCTCACATTGACCCTAAACCGTCCCCTTCCCGTAACCCTAGCCCGAACTCTAACCCTAACACTTCCCCGAAGCCTGACCCTCACCAGTCCCCTAATCCTAACCCGTTCGCTAACACTAAGCCGCGCCCTCACACGCACGCTCATCATAAAGCGTTGTCGTTCCCTCAGCTGGAGCCTAAACCGTCGCCGTCCCCTATCCCTAAACCTAGCCCGAACTCTAACCCTAACCCTTCCCCGAAGCCTGAGCCTCACCCGTCACCTAATCCTAACCCGTACGCTAACACTAACCCGCACCCTCACATGCACGCTCCCCCTATAGCATTGTCGTACCCTCATCTGGACCCTAAACCGTCCGCGTCGCCTAACCCTAACCCTAGCAAGAACTGTAACCCTAACCCTTCCCCGAAGCCTGACCCTCACCCGTCCCCTAATCCTAACCCGTATGCTAACACTCACCCATGCCCTCACACGCACGCTCCCACTAAAGCGTTGTTTTACCCTCACCTCGACCCTAATCCGTCCCCGTCCCCTAACCCTAACCCTAGCCCGAACACTAACCCTAACCCTTCCCCGAAGCCTGACCCTCACCCGTCCCCTAATCCTAAAAAGTACGCTAACACTAACCCTCGCGCTCACATGCACGCTCCCCCTATAGCATTTTCGTACCCTCATCTGGACCCTAAACCGTCCGCGTAGCCTAACCCTAACCCTAGCAAGAACTTTAAACCAAACCCTTCCCCGAAGCTTGACCCTCACCCGTCCCCTAATACTAACCCGTACGTTAACACTAACCCGTGCCCTCCCACACACGCTGCCCCTAAAGCGTTGTCGTACCTTCACGTGGACCCTAAACCGTCACCAAACCCTAACCCTAAACCTAGACCGAACCGAAACCCTAACCCTTCCCCGAAGCCTGACACTCACGCGTCACCTAATCCTAACCCGGACGCTAACACTAACCCGCGCCCTCACACGCACGCTCCCCCTAAAGCGTTGTCGTACCCTCACCTGGACCCTAAACCGTCCCCGTCCCCTAACCCTAACACTAGCCCGAACCCTAACCCTAACCTTTCCACAAAGACTGACTTCATCCGTCCGCTAATACTAACCCGTATGCTAACACTAACCCAAGCCCTCACACTCACGCTCCCCCTAAAGCGTTGTCGTACCGTCACCTGGACCCTAAACCGTCCCTGTCCTCTAACCCTAAACCTAGCCCGAACCCTAACCCTAACACTTCCCCGCAGCCTGACCCTCACCCGTCCCCTAATCCTAACCCGTACGCTAACACTAACCCGCGCCCTCACACGCACGCTCCCCCTAAAGAGTTGTCGTACCCTCACCTGGACCCTAAAACGTCCCCGTCCCCTAACCCTAACCCTAGCACGAACCCTAACCCTAACACTTCCCCAAGCCTAACCCTCACACGTCCCCTAATCCTATCCCGTACGCTAACACTAACCCGCGTCCTCACACGAACGCTCACCCTAAAGCGTTATTGTACACTCACCTGGACCCTAAACCGTACCCATTCCTTAACCCTAATCCTAGCCCGAACCCTAACCCTAACCCTTCCCCGAAGCCTTCCCCTCACCCGTCCCCTAATCCTCACCCGTACGCTACCACTAACCCGCGCCCTAAGATGCACGCTCTCCCTTAAGCGTTGTCGTACCCTCACTTGGACCCTAAACCGTCCCCGACCTAACGCTAACCCTAGCCCGAATCCTTATCCTACCCCTTCCCCGAAGCCTGACCCTCACCCGTCCCCTAATCCTAACCCGTACGCTAACACTAACCCACGCCCTCACACGCACGCTCCCCCTAAAGCGTTGTCGTACCCTCACATTGACCCTAAACCGTCCCCTTCCCGTAACCCTAGCCCGAACTCTAACCCTAACACTTCCCCGAAGCCTGACCCTCACCAGTCCCCTAATCCTAACTCGTTCGCTAACACTAACCCGCGCCCTCACACGCACGCTCATCCTAAAGCGTTGTCGTTCCCTCAGCTGGAGCCTAAACCGTCGCCGTCCCCTATCCCTAAACCTAGCCCGAACTCTAACCCTAACCCTTCCCCGAAGCCTGAGCCTCACCCGTCACCTAATCCTAACCCGTACGCTAACACTAACCCGCACCCTCACATGCACGCTCCTCCTATAGCATTGTCGTACCCTCATCTGGACCCTAAACCGTCCGCGTCGCCTAACCCTAACCCTAGCAAGAACTGTAACCCTAACCCTTCCCCGAAGCCTGACCCTCACCCGTCCCCTAATCCTAACCCGTATGCTAACACTCACCCATGCCCTCACACGCACGCTCCCACTAAAGCGTTGTCTTACCCTCACCTCGACCCTAATCCGTCCCCGTCCCCTAACCCTAACCCTAGCCCGAACACTAACCCTAACCCTTCCCCGAAGCCTGACCCTCACCCGTCCCCTAATCCTAAAAAGTACGCTAACACTAACCCTCGCGCTCACATGCACGCTCCCCCTATAGCATTTTCGTACCCTCATCTGGACCCTAAACCGTCCGCGTAGCCTAACCCTAACCCTAGCAAGAACTTTAAACCAAACCCTTCCCCGAAGCCTGACCCTCACCCGTCCCCTAATACTAACCCGTACGTTAACACTAACCCGTGCCCTCCCACACACGCTGCCCCTAAAGCGTTGTCGTACCTTCACGTGGACCCTAAACCGTCACCAAACCCTAACCCTAAACCTAGACCGAACCGAAACCCTAACCCTTCCCCGAAGCCTGACACTCACGCGTCACCTAATCCTAACCCGGACGCTAACACTAACCCGCGCCCTCACACGCACGCTCCCCCTAAAGCGTTGTCGTACCCTCACCTGGACCCTAAACCGTCCCCATCCCCTAACCCTAACACTAGCCCGAACCCTAACCCTAACCTTTCCGCAAAGACTGACTTCACCAGTTCGCTAATACTAACCCGTACGCTAACACTAAACCGCGCCCTCAATGCACGCTCACCCTAAGCGTTGTCGTCCCCTCACCTGAACCCTAAACCGAGCCCGTCCCCTAACCCTAACCCGGACGCTAACACTAACCCGCGCCCTCACATGCATGTTCCCCCTAAAGCATTGTCGTACCCTCACCTGGACCCTAAACCGTCCCCATCCCCTAACCCTAACCCTAGCCCGAACCCTAACCCTAACACTTCCCCGAAGCCTGACCCTCACCCGTCCCCTAATCCTAACCCGTAGTCTAACACTAACCCGCGCCCTCACACGCACGCTCCCCCTAAAGCGTTGTCGTACCCTCACCTGAACCCTAAACCGAGCCCGTCCCCTAACCCTAACCCTTGCCCGAACTGTAACCCTAACCCTTCCCCGAAGCCTGACCCTCACCCTTCCCCTAAACCTGACACGGACGCTAACACTAACCCGCGCCCTCACACTCCCGCTCCCCCTAAAGCGTTGTCGTACCCTCACCTGAACCCTAAAACGTCCCTGTCCTCTAACACTACACCTAGCCCGAATCCTAATCCTAACACTTCCCCGAAGCCTGACCCTCACCCGTCCCCTAATCCTAACCCGTATGCTAACACTAACCCACGCCCTCACATGCACGCTCCCCCTAAAGCGCTGTCGTACCCTCACCTTGACCCTAAAACGTCCCCGTCGCCTAACCCTAACCCTAGCCCGAACCCTAACCCTAAAACTTCCCCGAAGCCTGAACCTCACCGGTCCCCTAATACTAACCCATACGCTAACACTAACCCGCGCCCTCAACGCACGCTCACCCTAAGCGTTGTCGACCTCTCACCTGGACCCCAAACCGTCCCCGTCCCCTAACCCTAAGCCTAGCCCGAACCCAAACCCTAACACTTCCCCGAAGCCTGACTCTCACCCGTCCCCGAATCCTACCCCGTACGTTAACAGTAACCCGCGCCCTCACACGCACACTCCCCCTAAAGCGTTGTCGTACCCTCACCTGGACCCTAAACCGTCCCCGTCCCCTAACCCTAACCCTAGCCCGAACCCTAAACCTAACCCTTCCCCGAAGCCTAACCCTCACCCGTCCCCTAATCCTAACAAGTACGCTAACAGTAACCCGCGCCCTCACACGCACGCTCCCCCTATAGCATTGTCGTACCCTCATCTGGACCCTAAACCGTCCCCATCCGCTAACCCTAACCCTAGCCAGAACCCTAACCCAAACACTTCCCCGAAGCCTGACACTCACCTGTCCCCTAATCCTTACCCGGATGCTAACACTAACCCGCGCCCTCACATGCACGCTCCCCCTAAAGCGTTGACGTAGCCTCACCTGGACCCTACAACGTCCCCGTCTCCTAACCCTAACCCTAGCCCGAACCCTAACCCTAACCATTCCCCGAGGCCTGACACTCATCCGTCCCCTAATCGTAACCCGTACGCTAACACTAACCCGCGACCTCACACGCACGCTCCCCCTGAAGCGTTGTCGTACCCTCACCTGGACCCTTAACCTTCCCAATCCCCTAACCCTAACCCTAGCCCGAACCCTAACCCTAACCCTTCCCCGAAGCCTAACCCTCACCCGTCCCCTAATCCTATCCCGTACGCTAACACTAACCCGCGTCCTCACACGAACGCTCACCCTAAAGTGTTATTGTACACTCACCTGGACCCTAAACCGTACCCATCCCTTAACCCTAATCCTAGCCCGAACCCTAACCCTAACCCTTCCCCGAAGCATTCCCCTCACCCGTCCCCTAATCCTAACCCGTACGCTAACACTAACCCGCGCCCGAACATGCACGCTCTCCCTCAAGCGTTGTCGTACCCTCACCTGAACCCTAAACGGTCCCCGACCTAACGCTAACCCTAGCCCGAACCCTAATCCTAACCCTTCCCCGAAGCCTGACCCTCACCCGTCCCCTTATCCTAACCCGTACGCTAACACTAACCCGCGCCCTCACACGCATGCTCACCCTTAAGCGTTGGCGTACCCTCACCTGGACCCTAAACCGTCCCCGTCCCCTAACCCTAACCATAGCCCGAACCCTAACCCTAAACCTTCCCCGAAGCCTGACCCTAACATGTCCCCTAATCCTAACCCGGATGCTAACACTAACCCGCGCCCTCACATGCACGCTCCCCCTAAAGCGTTGTGGTACCCTCACCTGGACCCTAAACCGTCCCCGACCCCTAACCCTAACCCTAGACCGAACCCTAACCCTAACCCTTCCCCGAAGCCTGACCCTCACCCGTCCCCTAAGCCTAACCCGGACGCTAACACTAACCCGCGCCCTCAACGCACGCTCCCCCTAAAGCGTTGTCGTACCCTCACCTGGACCCTAAACCGTCCCCGTCCCCTAACACTAACCCTAGCCCGAACACTAACCCTAACCCTTCCCCTAAGACTGACGCTCATCCTTACCTTAATCCTAACCCGTTCGCTAACACTAACCCGCACCCTCACACCCACGCTCCCCCTAAAGCGTTGTCGTAACCTCACCTGGACTCTAAACCGTCCCCATCCCCTAACCCTAAGCCTAGCCCAAACCCTAATCCTAACATTTCCCCGAAACCTGACCCTCACCGGTCCCCTAATCCTAAACCGTACGCTAACACTAACCTGCGCCCTCACACGCACGCTCCCCCTAAACCGTTGTCGTACCCTCACCTGGACCCGAAACCGACCCCGTCCCCTAAACCTAACCCTAGCCCTAACCCTAACCTTAAACCTTCCCCGCAGCCTGACCCTCACCCGTCCCCTAATCCTAACCCGTACGCTAACACTAACCCACGCCCTCACACGCACGATCCTCCTAAAGCGTTGTCGTACACTCACCTGGTCCCTAAACCGTGCCCGTCCCCTAACCCTAAACCTAGCCCGAACTGTAACCCTAAACCTTCCCCGAAGCCTGACCCTCACCCATCCCCTAAACCTAACACGGACGCTAACACTAACCCTCGCCCTCACATGCATGCTCCCCCTAAAGCGTTGTCGTACCCTCACCTGGACCCTTAACCATCCCGTCCCCTAACCCTAACTGTTCCCCGAAGCCTGACCCTCACCCGTCCCCTAATCATAACCCGGACGCTAACACTAACCCGCGCCCTCTCACGCACGTTCCCCCTAAAGCGTTGTCGTACCCTCACGTGGACCCTTAACCTTCCCAGTCCCCTAACCCTAACCCTAGCCCGAACCCTAACCCTAGCACTTCCCCGAAGCCTGACTCTCACCCGTCCCCTAATCCTAACCCGTACGCTAAAAGTAACCCGCGCCCTCACACGAACACTCCCCCTAAAGCGTTTTCGTACCCTCACGTGGACCCTTAACCTTCCCAGTCCCCTAACCCTAACCCTAGCCCGAACCCTAACCCTAGCACTTCCCCGAAGCCTGACCCTCACCCGTCCCCTAATCCTAACCTGGATGCTAACACTAACCCACGCCCTCACACGCACGCTCCCCCTAAAGCGTTGTCATACCTTCACCTGGACCCTAATCCGTCCCTGTCCCCTAACCCTAACCCTAGCCCGAACCCTAACCATAACCCTTCCCCGAAGCCTGACCATCATATGTCCCATAATCCTAACCCGTACGCTATCACTAACCCGCGCTCTCACACGCACGCTCCCCCTAAAGCGTTGTCGTAACCTCACCTGGACCCTATACCGTCCCCGTCCTCTAACCCTACCCCTAGCCCGAACCTTAACCCTAACCCTTCCCCAAAGCCTGACGCTCACCCGTCCCCTAATCCTAACCCGTACGCTATCACTAACCCGCGCCCTCACATGCACGCTGCCCCTAAATCGCTGTCGTACCCTCACCTGGACCCTAAACCGTTCCCGTCCCCTAACCCTAACCCTAGCCCGAACCCTAAACCTAACCCTTCCCCTAAGGCTGACCCTCACCCTTCCCTTAATCCTAACCCGTACGCTAACACTAACCCGCGCCCTCACAACCACGCTCCCCCTAAAGCGTTGTCGTACCCTCACCTGGACCCTAAACCGTCCCCGTCCCCTAACCCTAACCCTAGCCCGAACTGTAACCCTAACCCTTCCCCAAAGCCTGACACTCACCCATCCCCTAAACCTAACATGGACGCTAACACTAACACGCGCCCTCACACTCACGCTCCCCCTAAAGCGTTGTCGTACGCTCACCTAGACCCTAAACCGTCCCCGTCCTCTAACCCTAACCCTAGCCCGAACCCTAACCCTAACACTTCCCCGAAGCCTGACACTCACCCGTCCCCTAATCCTAACCCGTACGCTAACACTAACCCGCGCCCTAACATGCACGCTCTCCCTTAAGCGTTGTCGTACCCTCACCTGGACCCTAAACCGTCCCCGACCTAACGCTAACCCTAGCCCGAACACTAATCCTAACCCTTCCCCGAAGCCTGACCCTCACCCGTCCCCTAATACTAACCCAAACGCTAACACTAACCCATGCCCTCACACGCACGCTCCCCCTAAAGCGTTGTCGTACCCTCACCTGGACGCTAAACCGTCCCCGTCCCCGTCCCCTAACCCTAGCCCGACCCCTAACCCTAACCCTTTCCCGAAACCTGACCCTCACCTGTCCCCTAATCCTAACCCGTACGCTATCACTAACCCGCGCCCTCACACGCACGCTCCCCCTAAAGCATTGTAGTACCCTCACCTGGACACTAAACCGTCCCCGTCCCCTAACCCTAAACCTAGCCCGAACCCTAACACTAACCATTCCAAGAAGCCTGACCCTCACCCGTCCCCTAATCCTAACCCGGACGCTAACACTAACCCGCGCCCTCACACGCACGCTCACCCTAAAGCGTTGTCGTACCCTCACCAGGACCCTAAACCGTCCCCGTCCCCTAACCCTAACCATAGCCCGAACCCTAACCCTTACCCTTCCCCGAAGCCTGACCCTAACATGTCCCCTAATCCTAACCCGGATGCTAACACTAACCCACGCCCTCACATGCACGCTCCCCCTAAAGCGTTGTGGTACACTCACCTGGACCCTATACCGTCCCCGTCCCCTAACCCTAACCCTAGCCCGAACCCTAACCCTAACCCTTCCCCGAAGCCTGACACTCACCCGTCCCCTAATCCTAACCCGTACGCTAACACTAACCCGCGCCCTCACATGCACGCTCACCCTAAAGCGTTGTCGTACCCTCACCTGGACCCTAAACCGTCCCCGTCCCCTAACCCTAACCCTAGCCCGAACCCTAACCCTAACCCTTCCCCGAAGCCTGACCCTCACCCGTCCCCTAATCCTAACCCGGACGCTAACACTAACCCGCGCCCTCAACGCACACTCCCCCTAAAGCGTTGTCGTACCCTCACCTGGACCCTAAACCGTCCCCGTCCCCTAACACTAACCCTAGCCCGAACCCTAACCCTAACCCTTCCCCTAAGACTGACGCTCATCCTTACCTTAATCCTAACCCGTTCGCTAACACTAACCCGCGCTCTCACACCCACGCTCCCCCTAAACCGTTGTCGTAACCTCACCTGGACTCTAAACCGTCCCCATCCCCTAACCCTAAGCCTAGCCCAAACCCTAATCCTAACATTTCCCCGAAACCTGACCCTCACCGGTCCCCTAATCCTAAACCGTACACTAACACTAACCTGCGCCCTCACACGCACGATCCTCCTAAAGCGTTGTCGTACCCTCACCAGGTCCCTAAACCGTGCCCGTCCCCTAACCCTAAACCTAGTCCAAACTGTAACCCTAAACCTTCCCCGAAGCCTGACCCTCACCCATCCCCTAAACCTAACACGGACGCTAACACTAACCCTCGCCCTCACATGCATGCTCCCCCTAAAGCGTTGTCGTACCCTCACCTGGACCCTTATCCGTCCCGTCCCCTTACCCTAACTCTTCCCCGAAGCCTGACCCTCACCCGTCCCCTAATCATAACCCGGACGCTAACACTAACCCGCGCCCTCACACGCACGTTCCCCCTAAAGCGTTGTCGTACCCTCACCTGGACCCTAAACCGTCCCCGTCCCCTAACCCTAAGCCTAGCCCGAACCCTAACCCTAACACTTCCCCGAAGCCTGACTCTCACCCGTCCCCTAATCCTAACCCGTACGCTAAAAGTAACCCGCGCCCTCACACGCACACTCCCCCTAAAGCGTTTTCGTACCCTCACGTGGACCCTTAACCTTCCCAGTCCCCTAACCCTAACCCTAGCCCGAACCCTAACCCTAACACTTCCCCGCAGTCTGACCCTCACCCGTCCCCTAATCCTAACCTGGATGCTAACACTAACCCACGCCCTCACACGCACACTCCCCCTTAAGCGTTGTCATACCTTCACCTGGACCCTACCCGGTCTCTGTCCCCTAACCCTAACCCTAGCCCGAACCCTAACCCTAACCCTTCCCCGAAGCCTGACCATCATATGTCCCCTAATCCTAACCCGGACGCTAACACTAACCCGCGCCCTCACATGCACGCTCCCCCTAAAGGGTTGTCGTACCCTCACCTGGACCCTAAACCGTCTCCGTCCCCTAACCCTATCCCTAGCCCGAACCCTAACCCTAACCCTTCCCTGAAGCCTGACACTCACCTGTCCCCTAATCCTAACCCGTACGCTAACACTAACCCATGCCCTCACACGCACGCTCACCCTAAAGCGTTGTCGTACCGTCACCTGGACCCTAAACCGTCCCCGTCCCCTAACCCTAACCCTAGCCCGAACCCTAACACTAAACCTTCCCCGAAGCCTGACCCTCACCCGTCGCCTAATACTAACCCGTACGCTAACACTAACCCATGCCCTCACACGCACGCTCCCCGTAAAGCGTTGTCGTACCCTCACCTGGACCCTAAACCGTCCCCGTGCCCTAACCCTAACCCTAGCCCGAACCCTAACCCTAACTTTTCCCCGAAGACTGACCCTCACACGTCCCCTAATACTAACCCGTAAACTAACACTAACCCGCGCCCTCAACGCACGCACACCCTAAGCGTTGTCGTCCCCTCACCTGGACCCAAAACCGTCTCCGTCCCCTAACGCTAACCCTAGCCCGAACCCTAACCCTAACCCTTCCCCGAAACCTGACCCTCACATATCCCCTAATCCTAACACGGACGCTAACACTAACCTGCGCCCTCACACGCACGCTCCCCCTAAACCGTTTTCATACCCTCACCTGGACCCGAAACCGTCCCCGTCCCCTAAACCTAACCCTAGCCCTAACCCTAACCTTAAACCTTCCCCGCAGCCTGACCCTCACCCGTCCTGTAATCCTAACCCGTACGCTAACACTAACCCACGCCCTCACACGCACTATCCTCCTAAAGCATTGTCGTACGCTCACCTGGACCCTAAACCGTGCCCGACCCCTAACCCTAACCCTAGCCCGAACTGTAACCCTAACCCTTGCCCGAAGCTTGACCCTCACTCATCCCCTAAACCTAACACGGACGCTAACACTAACCCTCGCCCTCACATGCACGCTCCCCCTAAAGCGTTGTCGTGCCCTCACCTGGACCCGTAACAGTCCCGACCCCTAACCCTAACACTTCCCCGAAGCCTGACCCTCACCCGTCCCCTAATCCTAACCCGGACGCTAACACTAACCCGCGCCCTCACACGCACGCTCCCCCTAAAGCGTTGTCGTACCCTCACCTGGACCCTAAACCGTCCCCGTCCCCTAACCCTAACCCTAGCCCGAACCCTAACCCTAACGCTTCCCCGAAGCCTGACACTCACCCGTCCCCTAATCCTAACCCGTACACTAACACTAACCTGTGCCCTCACACTCACACTCACCCTAAAGCGTTGTCGTACCGTCACCTGGACCCAAAACAGTCCCCGTCCCCTAACCCTAAGCCTAGCCCGAACCCTAACCCTAACACTTCCCCGAAGCCTGACACTCACCCGTCCCCTAATCCTAACCCGTACGCTAACAGTAACCCGCGCCCTCACACGCACACTCCCCCTAAAGCGTTTTCGTACCCTCACGTGGACCCTTAACCTTCCCAGTCCCCTAACCCTAACCCTAGCCCGAACCCTAACCCTAACACTTCCCCGAAGCCTGACCCTCACCCGTCCCCTAATACTAACCCAAACGCTAACACTAACCCATGCCCTCACACGCACGCTCCCCCTAAAGCGTTGTCGTACCCTCACCTGGACGCTAAACCGTCCCCGTCCCCGTCCCCTAACCCTAGCCCGACCCCTAACCCTAACCCTTCCCCGAAACCTGACCCTCACCTGTCCCCTAATCCTAACCCGTACGCTATCACTAACCCGCGCCCTCACACGCACGCTCCCCCTAAAGCATTGTAGTACCCTCACCTGGACACTAAACCGTCCCCGTCCCCTAACCCTAAACCTAGCCCGAACCCTAACACTAACCATTCCAAGAAGCCTGACCCTCACCCGTCCCCTAATCCTAACCCGTACGCTAACACTAACCCGCGCCCTCACACGCACGCTCACCCTAAAGCGTTGTCGTACCCTCACCAGGACCCTAAACCGTCCCCGTCCCCTAACCCTAACCATAGCCCGAACCCTAACCCTTACCCTTCCCCGAAGCCTGACCCTAACATGTCCCCTAATCCTAACCCGGATGCTAACACTAACCCACGCCCTCACATGCACGCTCCCCCTAAAGCGTTGTGGTACACTCACCTGGACCCTATACCGTCCCCGTCCCCTAACCCTAACCCTAGCCCGAACCCTAACCCTAACCCTTCCCCGAAGCCTGACACTCACCCGTCCCCTAATCCTAACCCGTACGCTAACACTAACCCGCGCCCTCACATGCACGCTCACCCTAAAGCGTTGTCGTACCCTCACCTGGACCCTAAACCGTCCCCGTCCCCTAACCCTAACCCTAGCCCGAACCCTAACCCTAACCCTTCCCCGAAGCCTGACCCTCACCCGTCCCCTAATCCTAACCCGGACGCTAACACTAACCCGCGCCCTCAACGCACACTCCCCCTAAAGCGTTGTCGTACCCTCACCTGGACCCTAAACCGTCCCCGTCCCCTAACACTAACCCTAGCCCGAACCCTAACCCTAACCCTTCCCCTAAGACTGACGCTCATCCTTACCTTAATCCTAACCCGTTCGCTAACACTAACCCGCGCCCTCACACCCACGCTCCCCCTAAACCGTTGTCGTAACCTCACCTGGACTCTAAACCGTCCCCATCCCCTAACCCTAAGCCTAGCCCAAACCCTAATCCTAACATTTCCCCGAAACCTGACCCTCACCGGTCCCCTAATCCTAAACCGTACACTAACACTAACCTGCGCCCTCACACGCACGATCCTCCTAAAGCGTTGTCGTACCCTCACCAGGTCCCTAAACCGTGCCCGTCCCCTAACCCTAAACCTAGTCCAAACTGTAACCCTAAACCTTCCCCGAAGCCTGACCCTCACCCATCCCCTAAACCTAACACGGACGCTAACACTAACCCTCGCCCTCACATGCATGCTCCCCCTAAAGCGTTGTCGTACCCTCACCTGGACCCTTAACCGTCCCGTCCCCTTACCCTAACTCTTCCCCAAAGCCTGACCCTCACCCGTCCCCTAATCATAACCCGGACGCTAACACTAACCCGCGCCCTCACACGCACGTTCCCCCTAAAGCGTTGTCGTACCCTCACCTGGACCCTAAACCGTCCCCGTCCCCTAAACCTAAGCCTAGCCCGAACCCTAACCCTAACACTTCCCCGAAGCCTGACTCTCACCCGTCCCCTAATCCTAACCCGTACGATAAAAGTAACCCGCGCCCTCACACGCACACTCCCCCTAAAGCGTTTTCGTACCCTCACGTGGACCCTTAACCTTCCCAGTCCCCTAACCCTAACCCTAGCCCGAACCCTAACCCTAACACTTCCCCGCAGTCTGACCCTCACCCGTCCCCTAATCCTAACCTGGATGCTAACACTAACCCACGCCCTCACACGCACACTCCCCCTTAAGCGTTGTCATACCTTCACCTGGACCCTACCCGGTCTCTGTCCCCTAACCCTAACCCTAGCCCGAACCCTAACCCTAACCCTTCCCCGAAGCCTGACCATCATATGTCCCCTAATCCTAACCCGGACGCTAACACTAACCCGCGCCCTCACATGCACGCTCCCCCTAAAGCGTTGTCGTACCCTCACCTGGACCCTAAACCGTCTCCGTCCCCTAACCCTATCCCTAGCCCGAACCCTAACCCTAACCCTTCCCTGAAGCCTGACACTCACCTGTCCCCTAATCCTAACCCGTACGCTAACACTAACCCATGCCCTCACACGCACGCTCACCCTAAAGCGTTGTCGTACCGTCACCTGGACCCTAAACCGTCCCCGTCCCCTAACCCTAACCCTAGCCCGAACCCTAACACTAAACCTTCCCCGAAGCCTGACCCTCACCCGTCGCCTAATACTAACCCGTACGCTAACACTAACCCATGCCCTCACACGCACGCTCCCCGTAAAGCGTTGTCGTACCCTCACCTGGACCCTAAACCGTCCCCGTGCCCTAACCCTAACCCTAGCCCGAACCCTAACCCTAACTTTTCCCCGAAGACTGACCCTCACACGTCCCCTAATACTAACCCGTAAACTAACACTAACCCGCGCCCTCAACGCACGCACACCCTAAGCGTTGTCGTCCCCTCACCTGGACCCAAAACCGTCTCCGTCCCCTAACGCTAACCCTAGCCCGAACCCTAACCCTAACCCTTCCCCGAAACCTGACCCTCACATGTCCCCTAATCCTAACACGGACGCTAACACTAACCTGCGCCCTCACACGCACGCTCCCCCTAAACCGTTTTCATACCCTCACCTGGACCCGAAACCGTCCCCGTCCCCTAAACCTAACCCTAGCCCTAACCCTAACCTTAAACCTTCCCCGCAGCCTGACCCTCACCCGTCCTGTAATCCTAACCCGTACGCTAACACTAACCCACGCCCTCACACGCACTATCCTCCTAAAGCGTTGTCGTACGCTCACCTGGACCCTAAACCGTGCCCGACCCCTAACCCTAACCCTAGCCCGAACTGTAACCCTAACCCTTGCCCGAAGCTTGACCCTCACTCATCCCCTAAACCTAACACGGACGCTAACACTAACCCTCGCCCTCACATGCACGCTCCCCCTAAAGCGTTGTCGTGCCCTCACCTGGACCCGTAACAGTCCCGACCCCTAACCCTAACACTTCCCCGAAGCCTGACCCTCACCCGTCCCCTAATCCTAACCCGGACGCTAACACTAACCCGCGCCCTCACACGCACGCTCCCCCTAAAGCGTTGTCGTACCCTCACCTGGACCCTAAACCGTCCCCGTCCCCTAACCCTAACCCTAGCCCGAACCCTAACCCTAACGCTTCCCCGAAGCCTGACACTCACCCGTCCCCTAATCCTAACCCGTACACTAACACTAACCTGTGCCCTCACACTCACACTCACCCTAAAGCGTTGTCGTACCGTCACCTGGACCCAAAACAGTCCCCGTCCCCTAACCCTAAGCCTAGCCCGAACCCTAACCCTAACACTTCCCCGAAGCCTGACACTCACCCGTCCCCTAATCCTAACCCGTACGCTAACAGTAACCCGCGCCCTCACACGCACACTCCCCCTAAAGCGTTTTCGTACCCTCACGTGGACCCTTAACCTTCCCAGTCCCCTAACCCTAAACCTAGCCCGAACCCTAACACTAACACTTCCCCGAAGCCTGACCCTCACCCGTCCCCTAATCCTAACCTGGACGCTAACACTAACCCGCGCCCTCACATGCACGCTCCCCCTAAAGCGTTGTCGTACCCTCACCTGGACCCTAAACCGTCCCCGTCCCCTAACCCTAACCCTAGCCCTAACCCTAACCCTAAACCTTCCCCGAAGCCTGACCCTAACATGTCCCCTAATCCTAACCCGGACGCGAACACTAACCCACGCCCTCACATGCACGCTCCCCCTAAAGCGTTGTGGTACCCTCACCTGGACCCTAAACCATCCCCGTTCCCTTACCCTAACCCTAGCCCTAACCCTAACCCTAACACTTCCCCGAAGCCTGACCCTCAACCGTCCCCTAATCCTAACCCGTACGCTAACAGTAACCTGCACCCTCAGACGCACACTCCCCCTAAAGCATTGTCGTACCCTCACCTGGACCCTAAACCGTCCCCGTCCCCTATCCCTAAACCTAGCCCGAACCCTAACCCTAACCCTTCCCCGAAGCCTGACCCTCACTCCTCCCCTAATCCTAACAAGTACGCTAACACTAACCCTCGCCCTCACATGCACGCTCCCCCTAAAGCATTGTCGTACCCTCATCTGGACCCTAAACCGTCCCCGTCGCCTAACCCTAACCCTAGCCCGAACCCTAACCCTAAACCTTCCCCGAAGCCTGACCCTCACCGGTCCCCTAATCCTAACCCGTACGCTAACACTAACCCGTGCCCTCACACGCTTGCTCTCCCTAAAGAGTTGTCGTACCCACACCTGTACCCTAAACCGTCCCCGTCCCCTAACCCTAACTCTTATCCGAACCCTAACCATAACCCTTCCCCGAAGCCTGACCCTCATCCGTCCCCTAATTCTAACCCGTACACTAACACTAACACGCGCCCTCACAAGCATGCTTCCCCTAAAGCGTTTTCGTACCCTCACCTGGACCCTAAACCGTTCCCATCCCCTAACCCTAACCCTAGCCTGAACCCTAACCCTAACCCTTCCACGAAGCCTGACCCTCACCCGTCCCCTAATCCTAACCCGGACGCTAACACTACCCCTCGCCCTCAACGCACGCTCCCCCTAAAGCGTTGTTGTACCCTCACCTGGACCCTAAACCGTCCCCGTCCCCTAACCCTAACCCTAGCCGGAACCCTAACCCTAGCCCTTCCCCGAAGCCTGACACTCACCTGTCCCCTAATCCTAACCCGTACGCTATCACTAACCCGCGCCCTCACAAGCATGCTTCCCCTAAAGCGTTTTCGTACCCTCACCTGGACCCTAAACCGTTCCCATCCCCTAACCCTAACCCTAGCCTGAACCCTAACCCTAACCCTTCCCCGAAGCCTGACGGTAACATGTCCCCTAATCCTAACCCGGATGCTAACACTAACCCGGGCCCTCACATGCACGCTCCCCCTAAAGCGTTGTGGTACCCTCACCTGGACCCTAAACCGTCCCCATCCCCTAACCCTAACCCTAACCCGAACCCTAACCCTAACCCTTCCCTGAAGCCTGACACTCACCCGTCCCCTAATCCTAACCCGTACGCTAACACTAACCCGTGCCCTCACATGCACGCTCACCCTAAAGCGTTGTTGTACCCTCACCTGGACCCTAAACCGTCCCCGTCCCCTAACCCTAACCCTAGCCTGAACCCTAACCCTAACCCTTCCACGAAGCCTGACCCTCACCCGTCCCCTAATCCTAACCCGGACGCTAACACTACCCCTCGCCCTCAACGCACGCTCCCTCTAAAGCGTTGTTGTACCCTCACCTGGACCCTAAACCGTCCCCGTCCCCTAACCTTAACCCTAGCCCGAACCCTAAACCTAACCCATCCCCTAAGACTGACCCTCAACCTGTCCTTAATCCTAACCAGTTCGCTAACACTAACCCGCGCCCTCACACCCACGCTCCCCCTAAAGCTTTGTCGTACCCTCACCTGGACTCTAAACCGTCCCAATCCCCTAACCCTAAGCCTAGCCCGAACCCTATCCCTAACACTTCCCCGAAACCTGACACTCACCCGTCCCCTAATCCTAAACCGTACGCTAACACTAACCTGCGCCCTCACACGCACGCTCCCCGTAAACCGTTGTCGTACACTCACCTGGACCCGAAACCGTCCCCGTCCCCTAAACCTAACCCTAGCCCTGACCGTAAACTTAAACCTTCCCCGCAGCCTGACCCTCACCCGTCCCCTAATCCTAACCCGTACGCTAACACTAACCCACGCCCTCACACGCACGATCCTCCTAAAGCGTTGTCGTACCCTCACCTGGACCCTAAACCGTGCCCGTCCCCTAACCCTAAACCTAGCCCGAACTGTAACCCTAACCCTTCCCCGAAGCCTGACCCTCACCCATCCCCTAAACCTAACACGGACGCTAACACTAACACTCGCCCTCACATGCACATTCCCCCTAAGCGTTGTCGTACCCTCACCTGGACCCTTAACCGTCCCGTCCCCTAACCCTAACTCTTCCCCGAAGCCTGATCCTCACCCGTACCCTAATCCTAAACCGGACGCTAACACTAACCCACGCCCTCACACGCATGCTCCACCTAAAGCGTTGTCGTACCCTCTCCTGGACCCTAAACCGTCCCCGTCCCCTAACCCTAATCCTAGCCCGAATCCTAACCCTAACACTTCCCCGAAGACTGACCTTCACCCGTCCCCTAATCCTAACCCGTACGCTATCACTAACCCGCGCCCTCACACGCACGCTCCCCCTAAAGCGTTGTCGTACCCTCACCTGGACCCTAAACCGTCCCCGTCCTCTAACCCTAACCCTAGCCCGAAACCTAACCCTAACCCTTCCCCGAAGCCTGACCCTAACATGTCCCCTAATGCTAACCCGGACGCTAACACTAACCCGCGCCCTCACATGCACGCTCCCCCTAAAGCGTTCTGGTACCCTCACCTGGACCCTAAACCATCCCTGTTCCCTTACCCTAAGCCTAGCACTAACCCTAAACCTAACGCTTCCCCGAAGCCTGACCCTCACCCGTCCCCTAATCCTAACAAGTACGCTAACACTAACCCTCTCCCTCACATGCACGCTCCCCCTAAAGCATTGTCGTACCCTTATCTGGACCCTAAACCGTCCCCGTCTCCTAACCCTAACCCTAGCCCGAACCCTAACCCTAAACCTTCCCCGAAGCCTGACCCTCACCCGTCCCCTAATCCTAACCCGTACACTAACACTAACCCGCGCCCTCACACGCACGCTCTCCCTAAAGAGTTGTAGTACCCACACCTGTACCCTAAACCGTCCCCGTCCCCTAACCTTACCCTTACCCGAACCCTAACCATAACCCTTGCCCGAAGCCTGACCCTCATCCGTCCCCTAATTCTAACCCTTACACTAACACTAACACGCGCCCTCACACGCAAGCTCACCCTTAAGCTTTGTCGTACGGTCACCTGGACCCTAAACCGGCCCCATCCCCTAACCCTAACCCTAGCCCGAATCCTAACACTATCCCTTTCCCGAAGAATTCCCCTCACCCGTCCCCTAATCCTAACCCGTACCCTAACACTCACCCGTGCCCTCGCACGCACGCTCCCCGTAAAGCGTTGTCGTACCCTCACCTGGACCCTAAACCGTCCCCGAACCTTAACCCTAACCCTAGCCCGAATGCTAACCATAATCCTTCCCCGAATCCTGACACTCACCCGTCCCCTAATCCTAACCCGTACGCTATCACTAACCCGCGCCCTCACACGCACGCTCCCCCTAAAGCGTTGTCGTACCCTCACCTGGACCCTAAACAGTCCCCGTCCACTAACCCTAAGCCTAGACCGAACCCTAATCCTAACACTTCCCCGAAGCCTGACTCTAACCCGTCCCCTAATCCTAACCCGTATGCTAACAGTAACCCGCGCCCTCACACGCACACTCCCCCTAAAGCGTTGTCGTACCCTCACCTGGATCCTTAAGCGTCCCGTCCCCTAACCCTAACCCTAGCCCGAACGCTAACCCAAACCCTTCTCGAAGCCTGACCCTCACCTGTCCCCTAATCCTAACCCGTACGCTATCACTAACCCCCGCCCTCACACGCACGGTCCCCCTAAAGCGTTGTAGTACCCTCACCTGGACCCTAAACCGTCCCCATCGCCTCACCCTAACCCTAGACCGAAACCTAAACCTAACCCTTCCCCTAAGGCTGACCCTCCTCCTTCCCTTAATCCTAACCCGTTCGCTAACACTAACCCGCGCCCTCACACCCACGCTCCCCCTAAAGCGTTGTCGTACCCTCACCTGGACTCTAAACCGTCCCCATCCCCTAACACTAAGCCTAGCCCGAACCCTAACCATAACACTTCCCCGAAACCTGACCCTCACCCGTCCCCTAATCCTAAACCGTACGCTAACACTAACCTGCGCCCTCACACGCACGCTCCCCCTAAACCGTTTTCATACCCTCACCTGGACCCGAAACCGTCCCCGTCCCCTAACCCTAACCCTAGCCCGAACCCTAACCCTAACCCTTCCCCGAAGCCTGACACTCACCCGTCCCCTAATCCTAACCCGGACGCTAACACTAACCTGCGCCCTCAATGCACGCTACCCCTAAAGCGTTGTCGTAACCTCACCTGGACCCGAAACCGTCCCCGTCCCCTAACCCTAACCCTAGCCCGAACCCTAACCCTAACCCTTCCCCAAAGCCTGACACTCACCTGTCCCCTAATCCTAAACCGTACGCTATCACTAACCCGCGCCCTCACACGCACGCTCCCCCTAAAGCGTTATAGTACCCTCACCTGGACCCTAAACCGTCCCCATTCCTAACCCTAACCCTAGCCCGAACTCTAAACCTAACACTTCCCCTAAAACTGACCCTCATCCTTCCCTTAATCCTAACGCGTTCGCTAACACTAACCCACGCCCTCACACCCACGCTCCCCCTAAATCGTTGTCGTACCCTCACCTGGACTCTAAACCATCCCCATCCCCTAACCCTAAGCCTAGCCCAAACCCTAACCCTAAAACTTCCCCGAAACCTGACCCTCACCCGTCCCCTAATCCTAAACCGTACGCTAACACTAAACTGCGCCCTCACACGCACGCTCCCCCTAAACCGTTGTCGTACCCTCACCTGGACCCTAAACCGTCCCCGTCCCCTAAACCTAACCCTAGCCCTAACCCTAACCTTAAACCTTCCCCACAGCCTGACCCTCACCCGTCCCCTAATCCTAACCCGTACGCTAACACTAACCCACGCCCTCACACGCACGATCCTCCTAAAGTGTTGTCGTACCCTCACCTGGACCCTAAACCGTGCCCGACCCCTAACCCTAAACCTAGCCCGAACTGTAACCCTAACCCTTCCCCGAAGCCTGACCCTCACCCATTCCCTAAACCTAACACGGACGCTAACACTAACCCTCGCCCTCACATGCCCGTTCCCCCTAAGCGTTGCCGTACCCTCACCTGGACCCTTAACCGTCCCGTCCCCTAACCTTAACTCTTCCCCGAAGCCTGACCCTCACCCGTCCCCTAATCCTAACCCGGACGCTAACACTAACCCGCACCCTCACACGCACACTCCCCCTAAAGCGTTGTCGTACCATCACCTGGACCCTAAACCGTCCCCGTCCCCTAACCCTAACCCTAGCCCGAACCCTAACACTAACCCTTCCCCGAAGCCTGACACTCACCCGTCCCCTAATCCTAACCCGTACGCTAACACTAACCCGTGCCCTCACACCCACGCTCACCCTAAAGCGTTGTCGTACCGTCACCTGGACCCTAAACCATCCCCGTCCCCTAACCCTAACCCTAGCCCGAACCCTAAACCTAACGCTTCCCCGAAGCATGACCCTCACCCGTCCCCTAATCCTAAACCGGACGCTAACACTAACCCGCGCCCTCACACGCATGATCCCCCTAAAGCGTTGTCGTACCCTCACCTGGACCCTAAACCGTCCCCGTCCCCTAACCCTAAACCTAGCCCAAACTGTAACCCTAACCCTTCCCCGAAGCCTGACCCTCACCCATTCCCTAAACCTAACACGGACGCTAACACCAACCCTCGCCCTCACATGCACGTTCCCCCTAAGCGTTGCCGTACCCTCACCTGGACCCTTAACCGTCCCGTCCCCTAACCCTAACTCTTCCCCGAAGCCTGACCCTCACCCGTCCCCTAATCCTAACCCGGACGCTAACACTAACCCGCGCCCTCACACGCACACTCCCCCTAAAGCGTTGTCGTACCCTCACCTGGACCCTAAACCGTCCCCGTCCCCTAACCCTAACCCTAGCCCGAACCCTAACCCTAACCCTTCCCCGAAGCCTGACACTCACCCGTCCCCTAATCCTAACCCGTACGCTAACACTAACCCGTGCCCTCACACGCACGCTCACCCTAAAGCGTTGTCGTACCGTCACCTGGACCCTAAACCATCCCCGTCCCCTAACCCTAACCCTAGCCCGAACCCTAAACCTAACGCTTCCCCGAAGCATGACCCTCACCCGTCCCCTAATCCTAACCCGGACGCTAACACTAACCCGTGCCCTCACACGCATGATCCCCCTAAAGCGTTGTCGTACCCTCACCTGGACCCTAAACCGTCCCCGTCCCCTAACCCTAATCCTAGCCCGAACACTAACCCTAACACTTCCCCGAAGCCTGACCTTCACCCGTCCCCTAATCCTAACCCGTACGCTATCACTAACCCGCGCCCTCACACGCACGCTCCCCCTAAAGCGTTGTCATACCCTCACCTGGACCCTAAACCGTCCCCGTCCCCTAACCCTAACCCTAGCCTGAACCTTAACCCTAACACTTCCCCAAAGCCTGACCCTCACCCGTCCCCTAATCCGAACCCGTACGCTATCACTAACCCGCGCCCTCATACGCACGCTGCCCCTAAAGCGTTGTCGTACCCTCACCTGGACCCTAAACCGTCCCCGTCCCCTAACCCTAACCCTAGCCCGAACCCTAAACCTAACACTTCCCCTAAGGCTGACCCTCACCCTTCCCTTAATCCTAACCCGTATGCTAACACTAACCCGCGCCCTCACACCCACGCTCCCCCTAAAGCGTTGTCGTACCCTCACCTGGACCCTAAACCGTCGCCGTCCCCTAACCCTAACCCTAGACCGAACTGTAACCCTAACCCTTCCCCAAAGCCTGACACTCACCCATCCCCTAAACCTAACATGGACGCTAACACTAACCCACGCCCTCACACTCGCGCTCCCCCTAAATCGTTTTCGTACGCTCACCTGGACCCTAAACCGTCCCCGTCCTCTAACCCTAACCCTAGCCGGAACCCTAACCCTAACACTTCCCCGAAGCCTGACCCTCACCCGTCCCTAATACTAACCCGTCCGCTAACACTAACCCGCGCCCTCAACGCACGCTCACCCTAAGCGTTGTCGTCCCCTCACCTGGACCCAAAACCGTCCCCGTCCCCTAACCCTAGCCCGAACCCTAACCCTAACACTTCCCCGAAGCCTGACTCTCACCCGTCCCCTAATCCTAACCCGTACGCTAACAGTAACCCACGCCCTCACACGCACACTCCCCCTAAAGCGTTTTCGTACCCTCATGGGGACCCTTAACCTTCCCAGTCCCCTAACCCTAACCCTAGCCCGAACCCTAACCCTAACACTTCCCCGAAGCCTGACCCTCACCCGTCCCCTAATCCTAACCCGGACGCTAACACTAACCCGCGCCCTCACACGCACGCTCCCCCTAAAGCATTGTCGTACCCTCACCTGGACCCTAAACCGTCCCCGTCCCTAACCCTAACCCTAGCCCGAACCCTAAACCTAACCCTTCCCCGAAGCCTGACACTCACCCGTCCCCTAATCCTAACCCGGACGCTAACACTAACCCGCGCCCTCACACGCACGCTCCCCCTAAAGCGTTGTCATACCCTCACCTGGACCCTAAACCGTCCCCGTCCCCGAACCCTAACCCTAGCCCGAACCCTAACCCTAACCCTTCCCCAAAGCCTGACCCTAACATGGCCCCTAATCCTAACCTGTACGCTGACACTAACCCGTGCCCTCACACGCACGCTCCCCCTAAAGCATTGTCGTACCCTCACCTGGACCCGAAACCGTCCCCGTCCCCTAACCCTAACCCTAGCCCGAAACCTAAACCTAACCCTTCCCCGAAGCCTGACCCTAACATGTCCCCTAATCCTAACCTGGACACTAACACTAACCCGCACCCTCACATGCACGCTCCCCCTAAAGCGTTGTGGTTCCCTCACCTGGACCCTAAACCATCCCCATTCTCTAACCCTAACCCTAGCCCTAACCCTAACCCTAACACTTCCCCGAAGCCTGACCCTCAACCGTCCCCTAATCCTAACCCGTACGCTAACAGTAACCCGCGCCCTCAGACGCACACTCCCCCTAAAGCGTTGTCGTACCCTCACCTGGACCCTAAACCGTCCCCGTTCCCTATCCCTAAACCTAGCCCGAACCCTAACCCTATCCCTTCCCCGAAGCCTTCCCCTCACCCGTCCCCTAATCCTAACCCGTACGCTAACACTCATCCGTGCCCTCACACGCATGCTGCCCCTAAAGCGTTGTCGTACCCTCACCTGGACACTAAACCGTCCCCGTCCCCTAACCCTAACCCTAGCCCGAACCCTAAACCTAACCCTTCCCCTAAGGCTGACACTCACCCTTCCCTTAATCCTAAACCGTACGCTAACACTAACCCGCGCCCTCACACGCACACTCCCCCTAAAGCATTGTCGTACCCTCACCTGGACTGTAAACCGTCGTCATCCACTAACCCTAACCCTAGCCCGAACCCTAACCCTAACACTTCCCCGAAGCCTGACCCTCACCCGTCCCCTAATCCTAACCCGTACGCTAACACTAACCGTCGCCCTCACACGCACGCTCCTCCTAAAGCATTGTCGTACACTCACCTGGACCCTAAACCGTCCCCGTCCCCTAACCCTAACCCTAGCCCGAACCCTAAACCTAAACCTTCCCTGAAGCCTGACCCTCACCCGTCCCCTAATACTAACCCGTACGCTAACACTAACCCATGCCCTCACACGCACGCTCCCCGTAAAGCGTTGTCGTACCCTCACCTGGACCCTAAACCGTCCCCGAACCCTAAACCTAACCCTAGCCCGAACGCTTACCATAATCCTTCCCCGAAGCCTGACACTCACCCGTCCCCTAATCCTAACCCGTACGCTATCACTAACCCGCGCCGTCACACGCACGCTCCCCCTAAAGCGTTGTCGTACGGTTACCTAGACCCTAAACCGTCTCCATCCCCTAACCGTAACCCTAGCCCGAACCCTAACCCTATCCCTTCCCGAAGACTTCCCCTCACCCGCCCCTTAATCCTAACCCGTACGCTAACACACACCCGTGCCCTCACACGCATGCTCCCCCTAAAGTGTTGTCTTACCCTCACCTGGACCCTAAACCGTCCCCGTCCCCTAACCCTAACCCTAGCCTGAACCTTAACCCTAACACTTCCCCAAAGCCTGACCCTCACCCGTCCCCTAATCCTAACCCGTACGCTATCACTAACCCGCGCCCTCATACGCACGCTGCCCCTAAAGCGTTGTCTTACCCTCACCTGGACCCTAAACCGTCCCCGTCCCCTAACCCTAACCCTAGCCCGAACCCTAAACCTAACACTTCCCCTAAGGCTGACCCTCACCCTTCCCTTAATCCTAACCCGTATGCTAACACTAACCCGCGCCCTCACACCCACGCTCCCCCTAAAGCGTTGTCGTACCCTCACCTGGACCCTAAACCGTCGCCGTCCCCTAACCCTAACCCTAGCCCGAACCCTAACCCTAACCCTTCCCCGAAGCCTGACACTCACCCGTCCCCTAATGCTAACCCGTACGGTAATACTAACCCGCGCCCTCACACGAACGCTCCCCCTAAAGTGTTGTCGTACCCTCACCTGGACCCTAAACCATCCCCGTTCCCTAACCCTAACCCTAGCCCTAAACCTAACCCTAACACTTCCCCGAAGCCTGACCCTTAACCGTCCCCTAATCCTAACCCGTACGCTAACAGTAACCCGCGCCCTCAGACGCACACTTCCCCTAAAGCGTTGTCGTACCCTAACCTGGACCCTAAACCGTCCCCCTCCCCTATGCCTAAACCTAGCCCGAACCCTAACCCTAACCCTTCCCCGAAGTCTGACCCTCACCCGTCCCCTAATCCTAACAAGTACGCTAACAGTAACCCTCGCCCTCACACGCACTCTCTCCCTAAAGAGTTGCCGTACCTACACCTGTACCCTAAACCGTCCCCGTCCCCTAATCCTAACCCTTACCCGAACCCTAACCATAACCCTTCCCCGAAGCCTGGCCCTCATCCGTCCCCTAATTCTAACCCGTACACTAACACTAACACGCGCCCTCACACGCAAGCTCACCCTAAAGCGTTGTCGTACGGTCACCTGGACCCTAAACCGTCCCCATCCCCTAACCCTAACCCTAGCCCGAATCCTAACCCTATCCCTTCCCCGAAGCCTTCCACTCACCCGTCCGCTAATCCTAACCCGTACGCTAACACTCACCCGTGCCCTCACACGCACGCTCCTCGTAAAGCGTTGTCGTACCCTCACCTAGACCCTAAACCGTCCCTGATCCCTAACCCAAACCCTAGCCCGAACGCTAACCATAATCCTTCCCCGAAGCCTGACACTCACCCGTCCCCTAATCCTAACCCGTACGCTATCACTAACCCGCGCCCTCACACGCACGCTCCCCCTAAAGCGTTGTCGTACCCTCACCTGGACCCTAAACCGTCCCCGTCCCCTAACCCTAAGCCTAGCCCGAACCCTAACCCTAACACTTCCCCGAAGCCTGACTCTAACCCGTCCCCTAATCCTAACCCGTACGCTAAGAGTAACCCGCGCCCTGACACGCACACTCCCCCTAATGCGTTGTCGTACCCTCACCTGGACCCTTAAGCGTCCCGTCCCCTAACCCTAACCCTAGCCCGAACCCTAAACCTAACCTTTCCCCGAAGCCTGACCCTCACCTGTCCCCTAATCCTAACCCGTACGCTATCACTAACCCACACCCTCACACGCACGCTCCCCCTAAAGCGTTGTAGTACCCTCACCTGGACCCTAAACCGTCCCCATCCCCTAACACTAAGCCTAGCCCGAACCCTAACCCTAACACTTCACCGAAACCTGACCCTCACCCGTCCCCTAATCCTAAACCGTACGCTAACACTAACCTGCGCCCTCACACGCACGCTCCCCCAAACCGTTGTCATACCCTCACCTGGACCCGAAACCGTACCCGTCACCTAAACCTAACCCTAGCCCTAACCCTAACCTTAAACCTTCCCCGCAGCCTGACCCTCACCCGTCCCCTAATCCTAACCTGTACGCTAACACTAACCCACGCTCTCACACGCACGATCCTCCTAAAGCGTTGTCGTATCCTCACCTGGACCCTAAACCGAGCCCGTCCCCTGACCCTAACCCTAGCCCGAACTGTAACCCTAAACCTTCCCCGAAGCCTGACCCTCACCCATCCCCTAAACCTAACACGGATGCTAACACTAACCCTCGCCCTCACATGCACGCTCCCCCTAAAGCGTTGTCGTACCCTCTCCTGGAACCTTAACCGTCCCGTCCACTAACACTAACTCTTCCCCGAAGCCTAAACCTCACCCGTCCCCTAATCCTAACCCGGACGCTAACACTAAACCACGCCCTCACACGCACGCTCCCCATAAAGTGTTGTCGTACACTCACCTGGACCCTAAACCGTCCCCGTCTCCTAACCCTAACCCTAGCCCGAACCCTAACCCTAACCCTTCCCCGAAGCCTGACCCTCACCCGTCCCCTAACCCTAATCCGTACGCTAACACTAACCCACGCCCTGACACGTACGCTCCCCCAAAAGCGTTGTCGTACCCTTCCCTGGACCCTAAACCGTCCCCGTCCCCTAACCCTAACCCTAGCCCGAACCCTAACCCTAACCCTTCCCCGAAGCCTGACCCTCACCCGTCCCATAATCCTAACCCGTACGCTAACACTAACCCGCGCACTCACACGTACGCTCCCCCTAAAGCGTTGCCGTACCCTCCCCTGGACCCTAAACCGTCCCCGTTCCCTAACCCTCACCCTAGCCTGAACCCTAACCCTAAAACTTCCCCGAAGCCTGACCCTCACCCGTCCCCTAATCCTAACCCGTACGCTAACACTAACCCGCGCCCTCACACGTACGCTCCCCCTAAAGCGTTGTCGTACCCTCCCCTGGACCCTAAACCGTCCCCGTCCCCTAACCCTAACCCTAGCCCGAACCCTAACCTAACCCTTCCCCGAAGCCTGACCCTCACCCGTCCCCTAATCCTAACCCGTACGCTAACACTAACCCTCGCCCTCACATGCATGCTCCCCCTAAAGCGTTGTCGTACCCTCACCTGGACCCTTAACCGTCCCGTCCCCTTACCCTAACTCTTCCCCAAAGCCTGACCCTCACCCGTCCCCTAATCATAACCCGGACGCTAACACTAACCCGCGCCCTCACACGCACGTTCCCCCTAAAGCGTTGTCGTACCCTCACCTGGACCCTAAACCGTCCCCGTCCCCTAAACCTAAGCCTAGCCCGAACCCTAACCCTAACACTTCCCCGAAGCCTGACTCTCACCCGTCCCCTAATCCTAACCCGTACGATAAAAGTAACCCGCGCCCTCACACGCACACTCCCCCTAAAGCGTTTTCGTACCCTCACGTGGACCCTTAACCTTCCCAGTCCCCTAACCCTAACCCTAGCCCGAACCCTAACCCTAACACTTCCCCGCAGTCTGACCCTCACCCGTCCCCTAATCCTAACCTGGATGCTAACACTAACCCACGCCCTCACACGCACACTCCCCCTTAAGCGTTGTCATACCTTCACCTGGACCCTACCCGGTCTCTGTCCCCTAACCCTAACCCTAGCCCGAACCCTAACCCTAACCCTTCCCCGAAGCCTGACCATCATATGTCCCCTAATCCTAACCCGGACGCTAACACTAACCCGCGCCCTCACATGCACGCTCCCCCTAAAGCGTTGTCGTACCCTCACCTGGACCCTAAACCGTCTCCGTCCCCTAACCCTATCCCTAGCCCGAACCCTAACCCTAACCCTTCCCTGAAGCCTGACACTCACCTGTCCCCTAATCCTAACCCGTACGCTAACACTAACCCATGCCCTCACACGCACGCTCACCCTAAAGCGTTGTCGTACCGTCACCTGGACCCTAAACCGTCCCCGTCCCCTAACCCTAACCCTAGCCCGAACCCTAACACTAAACCTTCCCCGAAGCCTGACCCTCACCCGTCGCCTAATACTAACCCGTACGCTAACACTAACCCATGCCCTCACACGCACGCTCCCCGTAAAGCGTTGTCGTACCCTCACCTGGACCCTAAACCGTCCCCGTGCCCTAACCCTAACCCTAGCCCGAACCCTAACCCTAACTTTTCCCCGAAGACTGACCCTCACACGTCCCCTAATACTAACCCGTAAACTAACACTAACCCGCGCCCTCAACGCACGCACACCCTAAGCGTTGTCGTCCCCTCACCTGGACCCAAAACCGTCTCCGTCCCCTAACGCTAACCCTAGCCCGAACCCTAACCCTAACCCTTCCCCGAAACCTGACCCTCACATGTCCCCTAATCCTAACACGGACGCTAACACTAACCTGCGCCCTCACACGCACGCTCCCCCTAAACCGTTTTCATACCCTCACCTGGACCCGAAACCGTCCCCGTCCCCTAAACCTAACCCTAGCCCTAACCCTAACCTTAAACCTTCCCCGCAGCCTGACCCTCACCCGTCCTGTAATCCTAACCCGTACGCTAACACTAACCCACGCCCTCACACGCACTATCCTCCTAAAGCGTTGTCGTACGCTCACCTGGACCCTAAACCGTGCCCGACCCCTAACCCTAACCCTAGCCCGAACTGTAACCCTAACCCTTGCCCGAAGCTTGACCCTCACTCATCCCCTAAACCTAACACGGACGCTAACACTAACCCTCGCCCTCACATGCACGCTCCCCCTAAAGCGTTGTCGTGCCCTCACCTGGACCCGTAACAGTCCCGACCCCTAACCCTAACACTTCCCCGAAGCCTGACCCTCACCCGTCCCCTAATCCTAACCCGGACGCTAACACTAACCCGCGCCCTCACACGCACGCTCCCCCTAAAGCGTTGTCGTACCCTCACCTGGACCCTAAACCGTCCCCGTCCCCTAACCCTAACCCTAGCCCGAACCCTAACCCTAACGCTTCCCCGAAGCCTGACACTCACCCGTCCCCTAATCCTAACCCGTACACTAACACTAACCTGTGCCCTCACACTCACACTCACCCTAAAGCGTTGTCGTACCGTCACCTGGACCCAAAACAGTCCCCGTCCCCTAACCCTAAGCCTAGCCCGAACCCTAACCCTAACACTTCCCCGAAGCCTGACACTCACCCGTCCCCTAATCCTAACCCGTACGCTAACAGTAACCCGCGCCCTCACACGCACACTCCCCCTAAAGCGTTTTCGTACCCTCACGTGGACCCTTAACCTTCCCAGTCCCCTAACCCTAAACCTAGCCCGAACCCTAACACTAACACTTCCCCGAAGCCTGACCCTCACCCGTCCCCTAATCCTAACCTGGACGCTAACACTAACCCGCGCCCTCACATGCACGCTCCCCCTAAAGCGTTGTCGTACCCTCACCTGGACCCTAAACCGTCCCCGTCCCCTAACCCTAACCCTAGCCCTAACCCTAACCCTAAACCTTCCCCGAAGCCTGACCCTAACATGTCCCCTAATCCTAACCCGGACGCGAACACTAACCCACGCCCTCACATGCACGCTCCCCCTAAAGCGTTGTGGTACCCTCACCTGGACCCTAAACCATCCCCGTTCCCTTACCCTAACCCTAGCCCTAACCCTAACCCTAACACTTCCCCGAAGCCTGACCCTCAACCGTCCCCTAATCCTAACCCGTACGCTAACAGTAACCTGCACCCTCAGACGCACACTCCCCCTAAAGCATTGTCGTACCCTCACCTGGACCCTAAACCGTCCCCGTCCCCTATCCCTAAACCTAGCCCGAACCCTAACCCTAACCCTTCCCCGAAGCCTGACCCTCACTCCTCCCCTAATCCTAACAAGTACGCTAACACTAACCCTCGCCCTCACATGCACGCTCCCCCTAAAGCATTGTCGTACCCTCATCTGGACCCTAAACCGTCCCCGTCGCCTAACCCTAACCCTAGCCCGAACCCTAACCCTAAACCTTCCCCGAAGCCTGACCCTCACCGGTCCCCTAATCCTAACCCGTACGCTAACACTAACCCGTGCCCTCACACGCTTGCTCTCCCTAAAGAGTTGTCGTACCCACACCTGTACCCTAAACCGTCCCCGTCCCCTAACCCTAACTCTTATCCGAACCCTAACCATAACCCTTCCCCGAAGCCTGACCCTCATCCGTCCCCTAATTCTAACCCGTACACTAACACTAACACGCGCCCTCACAAGCATGCTTCCCCTAAAGCGTTTTCGTACCCTCACCTGGACCCTAAACCGTTCCCATCCCCTAACCCTAACCCTAGCCTGAACCCTAACCCTAACCCTTCCACGAAGCCTGACCCTCACCCGTCCCCTAATCCTAACCCGGACGCTAACACTACCCCTCGCCCTCAACGCACGCTCCCCCTAAAGCGTTGTTGTACCCTCACCTGGACCCTAAACCGTCCCCGTCCCCTAACCCTAACCCTAGCCGGAACCCTAACCCTAGCCCTTCCCCGAAGCCTGACACTCACCTGTCCCCTAATCCTAACCCGTACGCTATCACTAACCCGCGCCCTCACAAGCATGCTTCCCCTAAAGCGTTTTCGTACCCTCACCTGGACCCTAAACCGTTCCCATCCCCTAACCCTAACCCTAGCCTGAACCCTAACCCTAACCCTTCCCCGAAGCCTGACGGTAACATGTCCCCTAATCCTAACCCGGATGCTAACACTAACCCGGGCCCTCACATGCACGCTCCCCCTAAAGCGTTGTGGTACCCTCACCTGGACCCTAAACCGTCCCCATCCCCTAACCCTAACCCTAACCCGAACCCTAACCCTAACCCTTCCCTGAAGCCTGACACTCACCCGTCCCCTAATCCTAACCCGTACGCTAACACTAACCCGTGCCCTCACATGCACGCTCACCCTAAAGCGTTGTTGTACCCTCACCTGGACCCTAAACCGTCCCCGTCCCCTAACCCTAACCCTAGCCTGAACCCTAACCCTAACCCTTCCACGAAGCCTGACCCTCACCCGTCCCCTAATCCTAACCCGGACGCTAACACTACCCCTCGCCCTCAACGCACGCTCCCTCTAAAGCGTTGTTGTACCCTCACCTGGACCCTAAACCGTCCCCGTCCCCTAACCTTAACCCTAGCCCGAACCCTAAACCTAACCCATCCCCTAAGACTGACCCTCAACCTGTCCTTAATCCTAACCAGTTCGCTAACACTAACCCGCGCCCTCACACCCACGCTCCCCCTAAAGCTTTGTCGTACCCTCACCTGGACTCTAAACCGTCCCAATCCCCTAACCCTAAGCCTAGCCCGAACCCTATCCCTAACACTTCCCCGAAACCTGACACTCACCCGTCCCCTAATCCTAAACCGTACGCTAACACTAACCTGCGCCCTCACACGCACGCTCCCCGTAAACCGTTGTCGTACACTCACCTGGACCCGAAACCGTCCCCGTCCCCTAAACCTAACCCTAGCCCTGACCGTAAACTTAAACCTTCCCCGCAGCCTGACCCTCACCCGTCCCCTAATCCTAACCCGTACGCTAACACTAACCCACGCCCTCACACGCACGATCCTCCTAAAGCGTTGTCGTACCCTCACCTGGACCCTAAACCGTGCCCGTCCCCTAACCCTAAACCTAGCCCGAACTGTAACCCTAACCCTTCCCCGAAGCCTGACCCTCACCCATCCCCTAAACCTAACACGGACGCTAACACTAACACTCGCCCTCACATGCACATTCCCCCTAAGCGTTGTCGTACCCTCACCTGGACCCTTAACCGTCCCGTCCCCTAACCCTAACTCTTCCCCGAAGCCTGATCCTCACCCGTACCCTAATCCTAAACCGGACGCTAACACTAACCCACGCCCTCACACGCATGCTCCACCTAAAGCGTTGTCGTACCCTCTCCTGGACCCTAAACCGTCCCCGTCCCCTAACCCTAATCCTAGCCCGAATCCTAACCCTAACACTTCCCCGAAGACTGACCTTCACCCGTCCCCTAATCCTAACCCGTACGCTATCACTAACCCGCGCCCTCACACGCACGCTCCCCCTAAAGCGTTGTCGTACCCTCACCTGGACCCTAAACCGTCCCCGTCCTCTAACCCTAACCCTAGCCCGAAACCTAACCCTAACCCTTCCCCGAAGCCTGACCCTAACATGTCCCCTAATGCTAACCCGGACGCTAACACTAACCCGCGCCCTCACATGCACGCTCCCCCTAAAGCGTTCTGGTACCCTCACCTGGACCCTAAACCATCCCTGTTCCCTTACCCTAAGCCTAGCACTAACCCTAAACCTAACGCTTCCCCGAAGCCTGACCCTCACCCGTCCCCTAATCCTAACAAGTACGCTAACACTAACCCTCTCCCTCACATGCACGCTCCCCCTAAAGCATTGTCGTACCCTTATCTGGACCCTAAACCGTCCCCGTCTCCTAACCCTAACCCTAGCCCGAACCCTAACCCTAAACCTTCCCCGAAGCCTGACCCTCACCCGTCCCCTAATCCTAACCCGTACACTAACACTAACCCGCGCCCTCACACGCACGCTCTCCCTAAAGAGTTGTAGTACCCACACCTGTACCCTAAACCGTCCCCGTCCCCTAACCTTACCCTTACCCGAACCCTAACCATAACCCTTGCCCGAAGCCTGACCCTCATCCGTCCCCTAATTCTAACCCTTACACTAACACTAACACGCGCCCTCACACGCAAGCTCACCCTTAAGCTTTGTCGTACGGTCACCTGGACCCTAAACCGGCCCCATCCCCTAACCCTAACCCTAGCCCGAATCCTAACACTATCCCTTTCCCGAAGAATTCCCCTCACCCGTCCCCTAATCCTAACCCGTACCCTAACACTCACCCGTGCCCTCGCACGCACGCTCCCCGTAAAGCGTTGTCGTACCCTCACCTGGACCCTAAACCGTCCCCGAACCTTAACCCTAACCCTAGCCCGAATGCTAACCATAATCCTTCCCCGAATCCTGACACTCACCCGTCCCCTAATCCTAACCCGTACGCTATCACTAACCCGCGCCCTCACACGCACGCTCCCCCTAAAGCGTTGTCGTACCCTCACCTGGACCCTAAACAGTCCCCGTCCACTAACCCTAAGCCTAGACCGAACCCTAATCCTAACACTTCCCCGAAGCCTGACTCTAACCCGTCCCCTAATCCTAACCCGTATGCTAACAGTAACCCGCGCCCTCACACGCACACTCCCCCTAAAGCGTTGTCGTACCCTCACCTGGATCCTTAAGCGTCCCGTCCCCTAACCCTAACCCTAGCCCGAACGCTAACCCAAACCCTTCTCGAAGCCTGACCCTCACCTGTCCCCTAATCCTAACCCGTACGCTATCACTAACCCCCGCCCTCACACGCACGGTCCCCCTAAAGCGTTGTAGTACCCTCACCTGGACCCTAAACCGTCCCCATCGCCTCACCCTAACCCTAGACCGAAACCTAAACCTAACCCTTCCCCTAAGGCTGACCCTCCTCCTTCCCTTAATCCTAACCCGTTCGCTAACACTAACCCGCGCCCTCACACCCACGCTCCCCCTAAAGCGTTGTCGTACCCTCACCTGGACTCTAAACCGTCCCCATCCCCTAACACTAAGCCTAGCCCGAACCCTAACCATAACACTTCCCCGAAACCTGACCCTCACCCGTCCCCTAATCCTAAACCGTACGCTAACACTAACCTGCGCCCTCACACGCACGCTCCCCCTAAACCGTTTTCATACCCTCACCTGGACCCGAAACCGTCCCCGTCCCCTAACCCTAACCCTAGCCCGAACCCTAACCCTAACCCTTCCCCGAAGCCTGACACTCACCCGTCCCCTAATCCTAACCCGGACGCTAACACTAACCTGCGCCCTCAATGCACGCTACCCCTAAAGCGTTGTCGTAACCTCACCTGGACCCGAAACCGTCCCCGTCCCCTAACCCTAACCCTAGCCCGAACCCTAACCCTAACCCTTCCCCAAAGCCTGACACTCACCTGTCCCCTAATCCTAAACCGTACGCTATCACTAACCCGCGCCCTCACACGCACGCTCCCCCTAAAGCGTTATAGTACCCTCACCTGGACCCTAAACCGTCCCCATTCCTAACCCTAACCCTAGCCCGAACTCTAAACCTAACACTTCCCCTAAAACTGACCCTCATCCTTCCCTTAATCCTAACGCGTTCGCTAACACTAACCCACGCCCTCACACCCACGCTCCCCCTAAATCGTTGTCGTACCCTCACCTGGACTCTAAACCATCCCCATCCCCTAACCCTAAGCCTAGCCCAAACCCTAACCCTAAAACTTCCCCGAAACCTGACCCTCACCCGTCCCCTAATCCTAAACCGTACGCTAACACTAAACTGCGCCCTCACACGCACGCTCCCCCTAAACCGTTGTCGTACCCTCACCTGGACCCTAAACCGTCCCCGTCCCCTAAACCTAACCCTAGCCCTAACCCTAACCTTAAACCTTCCCCACAGCCTGACCCTCACCCGTCCCCTAATCCTAACCCGTACGCTAACACTAACCCACGCCCTCACACGCACGATCCTCCTAAAGTGTTGTCGTACCCTCACCTGGACCCTAAACCGTGCCCGACCCCTAACCCTAAACCTAGCCCGAACTGTAACCCTAACCCTTCCCCGAAGCCTGACCCTCACCCATTCCCTAAACCTAACACGGACGCTAACACTAACCCTCGCCCTCACATGCCCGTTCCCCCTAAGCGTTGCCGTACCCTCACCTGGACCCTTAACCGTCCCGTCCCCTAACCTTAACTCTTCCCCGAAGCCTGACCCTCACCCGTCCCCTAATCCTAACCCGGACGCTAACACTAACCCGCACCCTCACACGCACACTCCCCCTAAAGCGTTGTCGTACCATCACCTGGACCCTAAACCGTCCCCGTCCCCTAACCCTAACCCTAGCCCGAACCCTAACACTAACCCTTCCCCGAAGCCTGACACTCACCCGTCCCCTAATCCTAACCCGTACGCTAACACTAACCCGTGCCCTCACACCCACGCTCACCCTAAAGCGTTGTCGTACCGTCACCTGGACCCTAAACCATCCCCGTCCCCTAACCCTAACCCTAGCCCGAACCCTAAACCTAACGCTTCCCCGAAGCATGACCCTCACCCGTCCCCTAATCCTAAACCGGACGCTAACACTAACCCGCGCCCTCACACGCATGATCCCCCTAAAGCGTTGTCGTACCCTCACCTGGACCCTAAACCGTCCCCGTCCCCTAACCCTAAACCTAGCCCAAACTGTAACCCTAACCCTTCCCCGAAGCCTGACCCTCACCCATTCCCTAAACCTAACACGGACGCTAACACCAACCCTCGCCCTCACATGCACGTTCCCCCTAAGCGTTGCCGTACCCTCACCTGGACCCTTAACCGTCCCGTCCCCTAACCCTAACTCTTCCCCGAAGCCTGACCCTCACCCGTCCCCTAATCCTAACCCGGACGCTAACACTAACCCGCGCCCTCACACGCACACTCCCCCTAAAGCGTTGTCGTACCCTCACCTGGACCCTAAACCGTCCCCGTCCCCTAACCCTAACCCTAGCCCGAACCCTAACCCTAACCCTTCCCCGAAGCCTGACACTCACCCGTCCCCTAATCCTAACCCGTACGCTAACACTAACCCGTGCCCTCACACGCACGCTCACCCTAAAGCGTTGTCGTACCGTCACCTGGACCCTAAACCATCCCCGTCCCCTAACCCTAACCCTAGCCCGAACCCTAAACCTAACGCTTCCCCGAAGCATGACCCTCACCCGTCCCCTAATCCTAACCCGGACGCTAACACTAACCCGTGCCCTCACACGCATGATCCCCCTAAAGCGTTGTCGTACCCTCACCTGGACCCTAAACCGTCCCCGTCCCCTAACCCTAATCCTAGCCCGAACACTAACCCTAACACTTCCCCGAAGCCTGACCTTCACCCGTCCCCTAATCCTAACCCGTACGCTATCACTAACCCGCGCCCTCACACGCACGCTCCCCCTAAAGCGTTGTCATACCCTCACCTGGACCCTAAACCGTCCCCGTCCCCTAACCCTAACCCTAGCCTGAACCTTAACCCTAACACTTCCCCAAAGCCTGACCCTCACCCGTCCCCTAATCCGAACCCGTACGCTATCACTAACCCGCGCCCTCATACGCACGCTGCCCCTAAAGCGTTGTCGTACCCTCACCTGGACCCTAAACCGTCCCCGTCCCCTAACCCTAACCCTAGCCCGAACCCTAAACCTAACACTTCCCCTAAGGCTGACCCTCACCCTTCCCTTAATCCTAACCCGTATGCTAACACTAACCCGCGCCCTCACACCCACGCTCCCCCTAAAGCGTTGTCGTACCCTCACCTGGACCCTAAACCGTCGCCGTCCCCTAACCCTAACCCTAGACCGAACTGTAACCCTAACCCTTCCCCAAAGCCTGACACTCACCCATCCCCTAAACCTAACATGGACGCTAACACTAACCCACGCCCTCACACTCGCGCTCCCCCTAAATCGTTTTCGTACGCTCACCTGGACCCTAAACCGTCCCCGTCCTCTAACCCTAACCCTAGCCGGAACCCTAACCCTAACACTTCCCCGAAGCCTGACCCTCACCCGTCCCTAATACTAACCCGTCCGCTAACACTAACCCGCGCCCTCAACGCACGCTCACCCTAAGCGTTGTCGTCCCCTCACCTGGACCCAAAACCGTCCCCGTCCCCTAACCCTAGCCCGAACCCTAACCCTAACACTTCCCCGAAGCCTGACTCTCACCCGTCCCCTAATCCTAACCCGTACGCTAACAGTAACCCACGCCCTCACACGCACACTCCCCCTAAAGCGTTTTCGTACCCTCATGGGGACCCTTAACCTTCCCAGTCCCCTAACCCTAACCCTAGCCCGAACCCTAACCCTAACACTTCCCCGAAGCCTGACCCTCACCCGTCCCCTAATCCTAACCCGGACGCTAACACTAACCCGCGCCCTCACACGCACGCTCCCCCTAAAGCATTGTCGTACCCTCACCTGGACCCTAAACCGTCCCCGTCCCTAACCCTAACCCTAGCCCGAACCCTAAACCTAACCCTTCCCCGAAGCCTGACACTCACCCGTCCCCTAATCCTAACCCGGACGCTAACACTAACCCGCGCCCTCACACGCACGCTCCCCCTAAAGCGTTGTCATACCCTCACCTGGACCCTAAACCGTCCCCGTCCCCGAACCCTAACCCTAGCCCGAACCCTAACCCTAACCCTTCCCCAAAGCCTGACCCTAACATGGCCCCTAATCCTAACCTGTACGCTGACACTAACCCGTGCCCTCACACGCACGCTCCCCCTAAAGCATTGTCGTACCCTCACCTGGACCCGAAACCGTCCCCGTCCCCTAACCCTAACCCTAGCCCGAAACCTAAACCTAACCCTTCCCCGAAGCCTGACCCTAACATGTCCCCTAATCCTAACCTGGACACTAACACTAACCCGCACCCTCACATGCACGCTCCCCCTAAAGCGTTGTGGTTCCCTCACCTGGACCCTAAACCATCCCCATTCTCTAACCCTAACCCTAGCCCTAACCCTAACCCTAACACTTCCCCGAAGCCTGACCCTCAACCGTCCCCTAATCCTAACCCGTACGCTAACAGTAACCCGCGCCCTCAGACGCACACTCCCCCTAAAGCGTTGTCGTACCCTCACCTGGACCCTAAACCGTCCCCGTTCCCTATCCCTAAACCTAGCCCGAACCCTAACCCTATCCCTTCCCCGAAGCCTTCCCCTCACCCGTCCCCTAATCCTAACCCGTACGCTAACACTCATCCGTGCCCTCACACGCATGCTGCCCCTAAAGCGTTGTCGTACCCTCACCTGGACACTAAACCGTCCCCGTCCCCTAACCCTAACCCTAGCCCGAACCCTAAACCTAACCCTTCCCCTAAGGCTGACACTCACCCTTCCCTTAATCCTAAACCGTACGCTAACACTAACCCGCGCCCTCACACGCACACTCCCCCTAAAGCATTGTCGTACCCTCACCTGGACTGTAAACCGTCGTCATCCACTAACCCTAACCCTAGCCCGAACCCTAACCCTAACACTTCCCCGAAGCCTGACCCTCACCCGTCCCCTAATCCTAACCCGTACGCTAACACTAACCGTCGCCCTCACACGCACGCTCCTCCTAAAGCATTGTCGTACACTCACCTGGACCCTAAACCGTCCCCGTCCCCTAACCCTAACCCTAGCCCGAACCCTAAACCTAAACCTTCCCTGAAGCCTGACCCTCACCCGTCCCCTAATACTAACCCGTACGCTAACACTAACCCATGCCCTCACACGCACGCTCCCCGTAAAGCGTTGTCGTACCCTCACCTGGACCCTAAACCGTCCCCGAACCCTAAACCTAACCCTAGCCCGAACGCTTACCATAATCCTTCCCCGAAGCCTGACACTCACCCGTCCCCTAATCCTAACCCGTACGCTATCACTAACCCGCGCCGTCACACGCACGCTCCCCCTAAAGCGTTGTCGTACGGTTACCTAGACCCTAAACCGTCTCCATCCCCTAACCGTAACCCTAGCCCGAACCCTAACCCTATCCCTTCCCGAAGACTTCCCCTCACCCGCCCCTTAATCCTAACCCGTACGCTAACACACACCCGTGCCCTCACACGCATGCTCCCCCTAAAGTGTTGTCTTACCCTCACCTGGACCCTAAACCGTCCCCGTCCCCTAACCCTAACCCTAGCCTGAACCTTAACCCTAACACTTCCCCAAAGCCTGACCCTCACCCGTCCCCTAATCCTAACCCGTACGCTATCACTAACCCGCGCCCTCATACGCACGCTGCCCCTAAAGCGTTGTCTTACCCTCACCTGGACCCTAAACCGTCCCCGTCCCCTAACCCTAACCCTAGCCCGAACCCTAAACCTAACACTTCCCCTAAGGCTGACCCTCACCCTTCCCTTAATCCTAACCCGTATGCTAACACTAACCCGCGCCCTCACACCCACGCTCCCCCTAAAGCGTTGTCGTACCCTCACCTGGACCCTAAACCGTCGCCGTCCCCTAACCCTAACCCTAGCCCGAACCCTAACCCTAACCCTTCCCCGAAGCCTGACACTCACCCGTCCCCTAATGCTAACCCGTACGGTAATACTAACCCGCGCCCTCACACGAACGCTCCCCCTAAAGTGTTGTCGTACCCTCACCTGGACCCTAAACCATCCCCGTTCCCTAACCCTAACCCTAGCCCTAAACCTAACCCTAACACTTCCCCGAAGCCTGACCCTTAACCGTCCCCTAATCCTAACCCGTACGCTAACAGTAACCCGCGCCCTCAGACGCACACTTCCCCTAAAGCGTTGTCGTACCCTAACCTGGACCCTAAACCGTCCCCCTCCCCTATGCCTAAACCTAGCCCGAACCCTAACCCTAACCCTTCCCCGAAGTCTGACCCTCACCCGTCCCCTAATCCTAACAAGTACGCTAACAGTAACCCTCGCCCTCACACGCACTCTCTCCCTAAAGAGTTGCCGTACCTACACCTGTACCCTAAACCGTCCCCGTCCCCTAATCCTAACCCTTACCCGAACCCTAACCATAACCCTTCCCCGAAGCCTGGCCCTCATCCGTCCCCTAATTCTAACCCGTACACTAACACTAACACGCGCCCTCACACGCAAGCTCACCCTAAAGCGTTGTCGTACGGTCACCTGGACCCTAAACCGTCCCCATCCCCTAACCCTAACCCTAGCCCGAATCCTAACCCTATCCCTTCCCCGAAGCCTTCCACTCACCCGTCCGCTAATCCTAACCCGTACGCTAACACTCACCCGTGCCCTCACACGCACGCTCCTCGTAAAGCGTTGTCGTACCCTCACCTAGACCCTAAACCGTCCCTGATCCCTAACCCAAACCCTAGCCCGAACGCTAACCATAATCCTTCCCCGAAGCCTGACACTCACCCGTCCCCTAATCCTAACCCGTACGCTATCACTAACCCGCGCCCTCACACGCACGCTCCCCCTAAAGCGTTGTCGTACCCTCACCTGGACCCTAAACCGTCCCCGTCCCCTAACCCTAAGCCTAGCCCGAACCCTAACCCTAACACTTCCCCGAAGCCTGACTCTAACCCGTCCCCTAATCCTAACCCGTACGCTAAGAGTAACCCGCGCCCTGACACGCACACTCCCCCTAATGCGTTGTCGTACCCTCACCTGGACCCTTAAGCGTCCCGTCCCCTAACCCTAACCCTAGCCCGAACCCTAAACCTAACCTTTCCCCGAAGCCTGACCCTCACCTGTCCCCTAATCCTAACCCGTACGCTATCACTAACCCACACCCTCACACGCACGCTCCCCCTAAAGCGTTGTAGTACCCTCACCTGGACCCTAAACCGTCCCCATCCCCTAACACTAAGCCTAGCCCGAACCCTAACCCTAACACTTCACCGAAACCTGACCCTCACCCGTCCCCTAATCCTAAACCGTACGCTAACACTAACCTGCGCCCTCACACGCACGCTCCCCCAAACCGTTGTCATACCCTCACCTGGACCCGAAACCGTACCCGTCACCTAAACCTAACCCTAGCCCTAACCCTAACCTTAAACCTTCCCCGCAGCCTGACCCTCACCCGTCCCCTAATCCTAACCTGTACGCTAACACTAACCCACGCTCTCACACGCACGATCCTCCTAAAGCGTTGTCGTATCCTCACCTGGACCCTAAACCGAGCCCGTCCCCTGACCCTAACCCTAGCCCGAACTGTAACCCTAAACCTTCCCCGAAGCCTGACCCTCACCCATCCCCTAAACCTAACACGGATGCTAACACTAACCCTCGCCCTCACATGCACGCTCCCCCTAAAGCGTTGTCGTACCCTCTCCTGGAACCTTAACCGTCCCGTCCACTAACACTAACTCTTCCCCGAAGCCTAAACCTCACCCGTCCCCTAATCCTAACCCGGACGCTAACACTAAACCACGCCCTCACACGCACGCTCCCCATAAAGTGTTGTCGTACACTCACCTGGACCCTAAACCGTCCCCGTCTCCTAACCCTAACCCTAGCCCGAACCCTAACCCTAACCCTTCCCCGAAGCCTGACCCTCACCCGTCCCCTAACCCTAATCCGTACGCTAACACTAACCCACGCCCTGACACGTACGCTCCCCCAAAAGCGTTGTCGTACCCTTCCCTGGACCCTAAACCGTCCCCGTCCCCTAACCCTAACCCTAGCCCGAACCCTAACCCTAACCCTTCCCCGAAGCCTGACCCTCACCCGTCCCATAATCCTAACCCGTACGCTAACACTAACCCGCGCACTCACACGTACGCTCCCCCTAAAGCGTTGCCGTACCCTCCCCTGGACCCTAAACCGTCCCCGTTCCCTAACCCTCACCCTAGCCTGAACCCTAACCCTAAAACTTCCCCGAAGCCTGACCCTCACCCGTCCCCTAATCCTAACCCGTACGCTAACACTAACCCGCGCCCTCACACGTACGCTCCCCCTAAAGCGTTGTCGTACCCTCCCCTGGACCCTAAACCGTCCCCGTCCCCTAACCCTAACCCTAGCCCGAACCCTAACCTAACCCTTCCCCGAAGCCTGACCCTCACCCGTCCCCTAATCCTAACCCGTACGCTAACACTAACCCGCGCCCTCACACGTACGCTCCCCCTAAAGCGTTGTCGTACCCTCCCCTGGACCCTAAACCGTCCCCGTCCCCTAAAGCTAACCCTATCCCGAACCCTAACTCTAACACTTCCCCGAAGCCTGACCGTCACCCGTCCCCTAATCCTAACCCGTACGCTAACACTAACCCGCGCCCTCACACGTACGCTCCCCCTAAAGCGTTGTCGTACCCTCCCCTGGACCCTAAACCGTCCCCGTCCCCTAACCCTAACCCTAGCCCGAACCCTAACCCTATCCCTTCCCCGAAGACTGACCCTCACCCGTCCCCTAATCCTATCCCGTACGCTAACACTAACCCGCGCCCTCACACGTATGCTCCCCCTAAAGCGTTGTCGTACCCTCCCCTGGACCCTAAACCGTCCCCGTCCCCTAACCCTAACCCTAGTCCGAACCCTAACCCTAACCCTTCCCCGAAGCCTGAACCTCACCCGTCCCCTAACCCTAACCCGTACGCTAACACTAACCCGCGCCCTCACATGTACGCACCCCCTAAAGCGTTGTCGTACCCTCCCCTGGACCCTAAACCATCTCCACCCCCTAACCCTAACCCTAGCCCGAACCCTAACCCTAACCCTTCCCCGAAGCCTGACACTCACCAATCCCCTAATCCTAACCCGTACGCTAACACTAACCCGCGCCCTCACACGTATGCTCCCCCTAAAGTGTTGTCGTACCCGCCCCTGGACCCTAAACCGTCCCCGTCCCCTAAGCCTAACCCTAGCCCGAACCCTAAACCTAACCCTTCCCCGAAGCCTGACCCTCACCCGTCCCCTAATCCTAACCCGTACGCTAATACTAACCCGCGCCCTCACACGTACGCTCCCCCTAAAGCGTTGTCATACCCTACCCTGGACCATAAGCGGTCCCCGTCCCCTAACCCTAACCCTAGCCCGAACCCTAAACCTAACCCTTCCCCAAAGCCTGACCCTCACCCGTCCCCTAATCCTAACCCGTACGCTAACACTAACCCGCACCCTCACACACACGCTCCCCCTAAAGCGTTGTCGTACCCTCACCTGGACTCTAAACCGTCCCCGTCCCCTAAACCTAACACTAGCCCGAACCCTACCCCTAGCCTTTCCCCAAAGACTGACTTCATCCGTCCGCTAATAATAACCCGTACGCTAACACTAACCCAAGCCCTCACACTCACGCTCCCCCTAAAGCGTTGTCGTACCGTCACCTGGACCCTAAACCGTCCCTGTCCTCTAACCCTAAACCTAGCCCGAACCCTAACCCTAACCCTTCCCCGCAGCCTGACCCTCACCCGTCCCCTAATCCTAACCCGTACGCTAACACTAACCCGCGCCCTCACATGCACGCTCCCCCTAAAGCGTTGTCGTACCCTCACCTGGACCCTAAAACGTCCCCGTCCCCTAACCCTAACCCTAGCACGAACCCTAACCCTAACACTTCCCCAAGCCTAACTCTCACACGTCCCCTAATCCTATCCCGTACGCTAACACTAACCCACGTCCTCACACGAACGCTCACCCTAAAGCGTTATTGTACACTCACCTGGACCCTAAACCGTACCCATCCCTTAACCCTAATCCTAGCCCGAACCCTAACCCTAACCCTTCCCCGAAGCCTTCCCCTCACCCGTCCCATAATCCTCACCCGTACGCTAACACTAACCCGCGCCCTAAGATGCACGCTCTCCCTTAAGCGTTGTCGTACCTTCACTTGGACCCTAAACCGTCCCCGACCTAACGCTAACCCTAGCCCGAATCCTAATCCTAACCCCTCCCCGAAGCCTGACCCTCACCGTCCCCTAATCCTAACCCGTACGCTAACACTAACCCACGCCCTCACACGCACGCTCCCCCTAAAGCGTTGTCGTACCCTCACATTGACCCTAAACCGTCCCCTTCCCCTAACCCTAGCCCGAACTCTAACCCTAACACTTCCCCGAAGCCTGACCCTCACCAGTCCCCTAATCTTAACCCGTTCGCTAACACTAACCCGCGCCCTCACACGCACGCTCATCCTAAAGCATTGTCGTTCCCTCAGCTGGAGCCTAAACCGTCGCCGTCCCCTATCCCTAAACCTAGCCCGAACTCTAACCCTAACCCTTCCCCGAAGCCTGAGCCTCACCCGTCACCTAATCCTAACCCGTACGCTAACACTAACCCGCACCCTCACATGCACGCTCCCCCTATAACATTGTCGTACCCTCATCTGGACCCTAAACCGTCCGCGTCGCCTAACCCTAACCCTAGCAAGAACTGTAACCCTAACCCTTCCCCGAAGCCTGACCCTCACCCGTCCCCTAATCCTAACCCGTATGCTAACACTCACCCATGCCCTCACACGCACGCTCCCACTAAAGCGTTGTCTTACCCTCACCTCGACCCTAATCCGTCCCCGTCCCCTAACCCTAACCCTAGCCCGAACACTAACCCTAACACTTCCCCGAAGCCTGACCCTCACCCGTCCCCTAATCCTAACAAGTACGCTAACACTAACCCTCGCGCTCACATGCACGCTCCCCCTATAGCATTTTCGTACCCTCATCTGGACCCTAAACCGTCCGCGTAGCCTAACACTAACCCTAGCAAGAACTTTAAACCAAACCCTTCCCCGAAGGCTGACCCTCACCCGTCCCCTAATACTAACCCGTACGTTAACACTAACCCGTGCCCTCCCACGCACGCTGCCCCAAAGTGTTGTCGTACCCTCACGTGGACCCTAAAGCGTCACCAAACCCTAACCCTAAACCTAGACCGAACCGAAACCCTAACCCTTCCCCGAAGCCTGACACTCACGCGTCACCTAATCCTAACCCGGACGCTAACACTAACCCGCGCCCTCACATGCATGCTCCCCCTAAAGCGTTGTCGTACCCTCACCTGGACCCTAAACCGTCCCCGTCCCCTAAGCCTAACACTTCCCGAACCCTAACCCTAACCTTTCCCCAAAGACTGACTTCACCCCTCCGCTAATACTAACCCGTACGCTAACACTAAACCGCGCCCTCAATGCACGCTCACACTAAGCGTTGTCGTCCCCTCACCTGGACCCAAAACCATCCCCGTCTCCTAACCCTAACCCTAGACCGAACACTGACCCTAACACTTCCCCGAAGCCTGACCCTCACCCGTCCCCTAATCCTAACCCGGACGCTAACACTAACCCGCGCCCTCACATGCATGTTCCCCCTAAAGCGTTGTCGTACCCTCACCTGGACCCTAAACCGTCCCCATCCCCTAACCCTAACCCTAGCCCGAACCCTAACCCTAACATTTCCCCGAAGCCTGACCCTCACCCGTCCCCTAATCCTAACCCGTACTCTAACACTAACCCGCACCCTCACACGCACGCTCCCCCTAAAGCGTTGTCGTACCCTCACCTGAACCCTAAACCGAGCCCGTCCCCTAACCCTAACCCTTGCCCGAACTGTAACCCTAACCCTTCCCCGAAGCCTGACCCTCACCCTTCCCCTAAACCTGACACGGACGCTAACACTAACCCGCGCCCTCACACTCCCGCTCCCCCTAAAGCGTTGTCGTACCATCACCTGAACCCTAAAACGTCCCTGTCCTCTAACCCTAAACCTAGCCCGAACCCTAATCTTAACACTTCCCCGAAGCCTGACCCTCACCCGTCCCCTAATCCTAACCCGTATGCTACCACTAACGAACGCCCTCACATGAACGCTCCTCCTAAAGCGTTGTCGTACCCTCGCCTGGACCCTAAACCGTCCCAATCCCCTAACCCTAACCCTAACCCGAACCCTAACCTTAACACTTCCCCGAAGCCTGACTCTCACTCGTCCCCTAATCCTAACCCGTACGCTAACACTAACCCGCGCCCTCACATGCACGCTCCCCCTAAAGCGCTGTCGTACCCTCACCTTGACCCTAAAACGTCCCCATCCCCTAACCCTAACCCTATACCGAACCCTAACCCTAAAACTTCCCCGAAGCCTGAACCTCACCGGTCCCCTAATACTAACCCATACGCTAACACTAACCCGCGCCCTCAACGCACGCTCACCCTAAGCGTTGTCGTCCTCTCACCTGGACCCCAAACCGTCCCCGTCCCCTAACCCTAAGCCTAGCCCGAACCCTAACCCTAACACTTCCCCGAAGCCTGACTCTCACCCGTCCCCGAATCCTAACCCGTACGTTAACAGTAACCCGCGCCCTCACACGCACACTCCCCCTAAAGCGTTGTCGTACCCTCACCTGGACCCTAAACCGTCCCCGTCCCCTAACCCTAACCCTAACCCTAACCCTCACCCGTCCCCTAATCTTAACAAGTACGCTAACACTAACCCGCGCCCTCACACGCACGCTCCCCCTATAGCATTGTCGTACTCTCATCTGGACCCTAAACCGTCCCCATCCGCTAACCCTAACCCTAGCCCGAACCCTAACCCTAACACTTCCCCGAAGCCTGACACTCATCTGTCCCCTAATCCTTACCCGGATGCTAACACTAACCCGCGCCCTCACATGCACGCTCCCCCTAAAGCGTTGTCGTAGCCTCACTTGGACCCTACAACGTCCCCGTCCCCTAACCCTAACCCTAGCCCGAACCCTAACCCTAACCATTCCCCGAAACCTGACACTCACCCGTCCCCTAATCGTAACCCGTACGCTAACACTAACCCGCGCCCTCACACGCACGCTCCCCCTGAAGCTTTGTCGTACCCTCACCTGGACCCTTAACCTTCCCAGTCCCCTAACCCTAACCCTAGCCCGAACCCTAACCCTAACCCTTCCCCGAAGCCTAACCCTCACACGTCCCCTAATCCTATCCCGTACGCTAACACTAACCCGCGTCCTCACACGAACGCTCACCCTAAAGTGTTATTGTACACTCACCTGGACCCTAAACCGTACCCATCCCTTAACCCTAATCCTAGCCCGAACCCTAACCCTAACCCTTCCCCGAAGCATTCCCCTCACCCGTCCCCTAATCCTAACCCGTACGCTAACACTAACCCGCGCCCTAACATGCACGCTCTCCCTTAAGCGTTGTCGTACCCTCACCTGAACCCTAAACCGTCCCCGACCTAACGCTAACCCTAGCCCGAACCCTAATCCTAACCCTTCCCCGAAGCCTGACCCTCACCCGTCCCCTAATACTAACCCAAACGCTAACACTAACCCGTGCCCTCACACGCACGCTCCCCCTAAAGCGTTGTCGTACCCTCAACTGGACGCTAAACCGTCCCCATCTCCGTCCCCTAACCCTAGCCCGACCACTAACCCTAACCCTTCCCCGAAACCTGACCCTCACCTGTCCCCTAATCCTAACCCGTACGCTATCACTAACCCGCGCCCTCACACGCACGCCCCCCTAAAGCATTGTAGTACCCTCACCTGGACACTAAACCATCCACGTCCCCTAACCCTAACCCTAGCCCGAACCCTAACACTAACCCTTCCAAGAAGCCTGACCCTCACCCGTCCCCTAATCCTAACCCATACGCTAACAGTAACCCACGCCCTCACACGCACGCTCACCCTAAAGCGTTGTCGTACCCTCACCTGGACCCTAAACCGTCCCCGTCCCCTAACCCTAACCATAGCCCGAACCCTAACCCTATCCCTTCCCCGAAGCGTGACCCTAACATGTCCCCTAATCCTAACCCGGATGCTAACACTAACCCGCGCCCTCACATGCACACTCCCCCTAAAGCGTTGTGGTACCCTCACCTGGACCCTAAACCGTCCCCGTCCCCTAACCCTAACCCTAGCCCGAACCCTAACCCTAACCCTTCCCCGAAGCCTGACACTCACCCGTCCCCTAATCCTAACCCGTACGCTAACACTAACCCGCGCCCTCACATGGACGCTCACCCTAAAGCATTGTCGTACCCTCACCTGGACCCTAAACCGTCCCCGTCCCCTAACCCTAACCCTAGCCCGAACCCTAACCTTAACCCTTCCCCGAAGCCTGACCCTCACCCGTCCCCTAATCCTAACCCAGACGCTAACACTAACCCGCGCCCTCAACGCACGCTCCCCGTAAAGCGTTGTCGTACCCTCACCTGGACCCTAAACCGTCCCCGTCCCCTGACACTAACCCTAGCCCGAACCCTAAACCTAACCCTTCGCCTAAGACTGACGCTCATCCTTACCTTAATCCTAACCCGTTCGCTAACACTAACCCGCGCCCTCACACCCACGCTCCCCCTAAAGCGTTGTCGTAACCTCACCTGGACTCTAAACCGTCCCCATCCCCTAACCCTGAGCCTAGCCCAAACCCTAATCCTAACATTTCCCCGAAACCTGACACTCATCGGTCACCTAATCCTAAACCGTACGCTATCACTAACCTGCGCCCTCACACGAACGCTCCCCCTAAACCGTTGTCGTACCCTCACCTGGACCCGAAACCGTCCCCGTCCCCTAAACCTAACCCTAGCCCTAACCCTAACCTTAAACCTTCCCCGCAGCCTGACCCTCACCCGTCCCCTAATCCTAACCCGTACGCTAACACTAACCCACGCCCTCACACGCACGATCCTCCTAAAGCGTTGTCGTACACTCACCTGGTCCCTAAACCGTGCCCGTCCCCTAACCCTAAACCTATCCCGAACTGTAACCCTAAACCTTCTCCGAAGCCTGACCCTCACCCATCCCCTAAACCTAACACGGACGCTAACACTAACCCTCGCCCTCACATGCATGCTCCCCCTAAAGCGTTGTCGTACCCTCACCTGGACCCTTAACCGTCCCGTCCCCTAACCCTAACTCTTCCCCGAAGCCTGACCCTTACCCGTCCCCTAATCATAACCCGGACGCTAACACTAACCCGCGCCCTCACACGCACGTTCCCCCTAAAGCGTTGTCGTACCCTCACCTGGACCCTAAACCGTCCCCGTCCCCTAACCCTAAGCCTAGCCCGAACCCTAACCCTAAAACTTCCCCGAAGCCTGACTCTCACCCGTCCCCTAATCCTAACCCGTACGCTAAAAGCAACCCGCGCCCTCACACGCACACTCCCCCTAAAGCGTTTTCGTACCCTCACGTGGACCCTTAACCTTCCCAGTCCCCTAACCCTAACCCTAGCCCGAACCCTAACCCTATCACTTCCCCGAAGCCTGACCCTCACCCGTCCCCTAATCCTAACCTGGATGCTAACACTAACCCACGCCCTCACACGCACGCTCCCCTTAAAGCATTGTCGTACCCTCATCTGGACCCTAAACCGTCCCCGTCGCCTAACCCTAAGCCTAGCCCGAACCCTAACCCTAAACCTTCCCCGAAGCCTGACCCTCCCCCCTCCCCTAATCCTAACCCGTACGCTAACACTAACCCGCGCCCTCACTCGCACGCTCTCCCTAAAGAGTTGTCGTACCCACACCTGTACCCTAAACCGTCCCCGTCCCCTAACCCTAACCCTTACCCGAACCCTAACCGTAACCCTTCCCCGAAGCCTGACCCTCATCCGTCCCCTAATTCTAACCTGTACACTAACACGCGCCCTCACACGCAAGCTCACACTAAAGCGTTGTCGTACGGTCACCTGGACCCTAAACCGTTCCCATCCCCTAACCCTAACCCTAGCCTGAACCCTAACCCTAACCCTTCCCCGAAGCCTGACTGTCACATGTCCCCTAATCCTAACCCGGATGCTAACACTAACCCGCGCCCTCACATGCACGCTCCCCCTAAAGCGTTGTGGTACCCTCACCTGGACCCTAAACTGTCCCCGTCCCCTAACCCTAACCCTAGCCAAAACCTTAACCCTAACACTTCCCCGAAGCCTGACACTCACCCGTCCCCTAATCCTAACCCGTACGCTAACACTAACCCGCGCCCTCACATGCACGCTCACCCTAAAGCGTTGTCGTACCCTCACCTGGACCCTAAACCGTCCCCGTCCCCTAAGCCTAACCCTAGCCCGAACGCTAACACTAACCCTTCCACGAAGCCTGACCCTCACCCGTCCACTAATCCTAACCCGGACGCTAACACTACTCCGCGCCCTCAACGCACGCTCCCCCTAAAGCGTTGTGGTACCCTCACCTGGACCCTAAACCGTCCCCGTCCCCTAACCCTAACCCTAGCCCGAACACAAACCCTAACCCTTCCCCGAAGCCTGACACTCACCTGTCCCCTAATCCTAACCCGTACGCTATCACTAACCCGCGCCCTCACACGCACGCTCCTCCTAAAGCGTTGTAGTACCCTCACCTGGACCCTAAACCGTCCCCATCCCCTAACCCTAACCCTAGCCCGAACCCTAAACCTAACCCATCCCCTAAGACTGACCCTCATCCTTCCCTTAATCCTAACCCGTTCGCTAACACTAACCCGCGCCCTCACACCCACGCTCCCCCTAAAGCGTTGTCGTACCCTCACCTGTACTCTAAACCGTCCCCATCCCCTAACCCTAAGCCTAGCCCGAACCCTAACCCTAACACTTCCCCGAAACCTGACACTCACCCGCCCCCTAATCTTAAACCGTACGCTAACACTAACCTGCGCCCTCACACGCACGCTCCCCCTAAACCGTTGTCGTACCTCACCTGGACCCGAAACCGTCCCCGTCCCCTAAACCTAAGCCTAGCCCTAACCCTAACCTTAAACCTTCCCCGCAGCCTGACCCTCACCCGTCCCCTAATCCTAACCCGTACGCTAACACTAACCCACGCCCTCACACGCACGATCCTCCTAAAGCGTTGTCGTACCCTCACCTGGACCCTAAACCGTGCCCGTCCCCTAACCCTAAACCTAGCCCGAACTGTAACCCTAACCCTTCCCCGAAGCCTGACCGTCACCCATCCCCTAAACCTAACACGGATGCTAACACTAACCCTGGTCCTAACATGCAAGTTGCCCCTAAGCGTTGTCGTACCCTCACCTGGACCCTTAACCGTCCCGTCCCCTAACCCTAACTCTTCCCCGAAGCCTGACCCTCACCCGTCCCCTAATCCTAACCTGGACGCTAACACTAACCCGCGCCCTCACACGCACGCTCCCCCTAAAGCTTTGTCATACCCTCACCTGGACCCTAAACCGTCCCCGTCACCTAACCCTAACCCTAGCCCGAACCCTAACCCTAACCCTTCCCCGAAGCCTGACCATCACACGTCCCCTAATCCTAACCCGGACGCTAACACTAACCCACGCTGTCACATGCACGCTCCCCCTAAAGCGTTGTCGTACCCTCACCTGAACCCTAAACCGTCCCCATCCCCTAACCCTAACCCTAGCCCGAACCCTAACCCTAACCCTTCCCCGAAGCCTGACACTCACCCGTCCCCTAATCCTAACCCGTACGCTAACACTAACCTGTGCCCTCACACGCACGCTCCCGCTAAAGCATTGTCGTACCCTCACCTGGACCCTAAACCGTCCCCGTCCCCTAACACTAATCCTAGCCCGAACCCTCACCCTAACCCTTCCCCGAAGCCTGACCTTCACCCGTCCCCTAATCCTAACCCGTACGCTATCACTAACCCGCGCCCTCACACGCACGCTCCCTTTAAAGCGTTGTGGTACCCTCACCTGGACCCTAAACTGTCCCCGTCCCCTAACCCTAACCCTAGCCAAAACCTTAACCCTAACACTTCCCCGAAGCCTGACACTCACCCGTCCCCTAATCCTAACCCGGACGCTAACACTACTCCGCGCCCTCAACGCACGCTCCCCCTAAAGCGTTGTGGTACCCTCACCTGGACCCTAAACCGTCCCCGTCGCCTAACCCTAACCCTAGCACGAACCCTAACCCTAAAACTTCCCCGAAGCCTGACCCTCACCGCCCCGTAATCCTAACCCATACGCTAAAACTAACCCTCGCCCTCACACGCACGCTCTCCCTAAAGAGTTGTCGTACCCACACCTGTACCCTAAACCGTCCCCGTCCCCTACCCCTAACCCTTACGCGAACCCTAACCATAACACTTCCCCGAAGCCTGACCCTCATCCGTCCCCTAATTCTAACCCGTACACTAACACTAACACGCGCCCTCACACGCAAGCTCACTCTAAAGCGTTGTCGTACGGTCACCTGGACCCTAAACCGTCCCCATCACCTAACCCTAACCGTAGCCTGAACCCTAACACTAACCCTTCCCCGAAGTCTGACCCTAACATGTCCCCTAATCCTAACCCGGATGCTAACACTAACCCGCGCTCTCACATGCACGCTCCCCCTAAAGCGTTGTGGTACCCTCACCTGGACCCTAAACCGTCCCCGTCCCCTAACCCTAACCCTAGCCCGAACCCTAAACCCAACCCGTCCCATAAGGCTGACCCTCACCCTTCCTTTAATCGTAACCCGTACACTAACACTAACCCGCGCCCTCACCCACATGCTCTCTCTAAAGCGTTGTTGTACCCTCACCTGGACCCTAAACCGTCCCTGTCCCCTAACCCTAACCCTAGCCCGAACCCGAACCCTAACCCTTCCACGAAGCCTGACCCTCACCCGTCCCCTAATCTTCACCCGTACGTTAACACTAACCCACGCCCTCACACGCACGCTCACCCTAAAGCGTTGTCGTACCCTCACCTGGACCCTAAACCGTCCCCGTCCCCTAACCCAAACCCTAGCCCGAACCCTAACCCCAACCCTTCCCCGAAGCCTGAACATCACCCGTCCCCTAATCCTAACCTGGACGCTAACACTAACCCGTGCCCTCACACGCACGCTCCCCCTAAAGCGTTGTCGTACCCTCACCTGGACCCTAAACCATCCCCGTTCCCTAACCCTAACCCTAGCCCTAACCCTAACCCTAACACTTCCCCGAAGCCTGAACCTCAACCGTCCCCTAATCCTAACCCGTACGCTATCACTAACCCGCGCCCTCACACACATGCTCCCCCTAAAGTGTTGTCGTACCCTCACCTGGACCCTAAACCGTCCCCATCCCCTAACCCTAAGCCTAGCCCGAACCATAACCCTAACACTTCCCCGAAGCCTGACACTCACCTGTCCCCTAATCCTAACCCGTACGCTATCACTAACCCACGCCCTCACACGCACGCTCCCCCTAAAGCGTTGTAGTACCCTCACCTGGACCCTAAACCGTCCCCATCCCCTAACCCTAACCCTAGCCCGAACCCTAAACCTAACCCATCCCCTAAGACTGACCCTCATCCTTCCCTTAATCCTAACCCGTTCGCTAACACTAACCCGCGCCCTCACACCCACGCTCCCCCTAAAGCGTTGTCGTACCCTCACCTTTACTCTAAACCGTCTCCATCCCCTAACCCTAAGCCTAGCCCGAACCCTAACCCTAAAACTTCCCCGAAACCTGACACTCACCCGCCCCCTAATCTTAAACCGTACGCTAACACTAACCTGCGCCCTCACACGCACGCTCCCCCTAAACCGTTGTCGTACCTCACCTGGAGCCGAAACCGTCCCCGTCCCCTAAACCTAACCCTAGCCCTAACCCTAACCTTAAACCTTCCCCGCAGCCTGACCCTCACCCGTCCCCTAATCCTAACCCGTACGCTAACACTAACCCACGCCCTCACACGCACGATCCTCCTAAAGCGTTGTCGTACCCTCACCTGGACCCTAAACCGTGCCCGTCCCCTAACCCTAAACCTAGCCCGAACTGTAACCCTAACCCTTCCCCGAAGCCTGACCGTCACCCATCCCCTAAACCTAACACGGATGCTAACACTAACCCTCGCCCTAATATGCACGTTCCCCCTAAGCGTTGTCGTACCCTCACCTGGACCCTTAACCGTCCCGTCCCCTAACCCTAACTCTTCCCCGAAGCCTGACCCTCACCCGTCCCCTAATCCTAACCCGGACGCTAACACTAACCCGCGCCCTCACACGCACGCTCCCCCTAAAGCTTTGTCGTACCCTCACCTGGACCCTAAACCGTCCCCGTCACCTAACCCTAACCCTAGCCCGAACCCTAACCCTAACCCTTCCCCGAAGCCTGACCATCACACGTCCCCTAATCCTAACCCGGACGCTAACACTAACCCGCGCTATCACATGCACGCTCCCCCTAAAGCGTTGTCGTACCCTCACCTGAACCCTAAACCGTCCCCATCCCCTAACCCTAACCCTAGCCCGAACCCTAACCCTAACCCTTCCCCGAAGCCTGACACTCACCCGTCCCCTAATCCTAACCCGTACGCTAACACTAACCTGTGCCCTCACACGCACGCTCCCGCTAAAGCATTGTCGTACCCTCACCTGGACCCTAAACCGTCCCCGTCCCGTAACACTAATCCTAGCCCGAACCCTCACCCTAACCCTTCCCCGAAGCCTGACCTTCACCCGTCCCCTAATCCTAACCCGTACGCTATCACTAACCCGCGCCCTCACACGCACGCTCCCCTTAAAGCGTTGTGGTACCCTCACCTGGACCCTAAACCATCCCCATTCCCTTACCCTAACCCTAGCCCTAACCCTAACCCTAACACTTCCCCGAAGCCTGACCCTCACCCGTCCCCTAATCCTAACCCGTACGCTAACACTAACCCGTGCCCTCACAAGTACGCTCCCCCAAAAGCGTTGTCATACCCTTCCCTGGACCGTAAACCGTCCCCATCCCCTAACCCTAACCCTACCCCGAACCCTAACCCTAACCCTTCCCCGAAGCCTGACCCTCACCCGTCCCCTAATCCTAACCCGTACGCTAACACTAACCCGCGCCCTCACACGTACGATCCCCTTAAGGCGTTGTCGTAACCTCACCTGGACCCTAAACCGTCCCCGTCCCCTAACCCTAACCCTAGCCCGAACCCTAACCCTAACACTTCCCCGAAGCCTGACACTCACCCGTCCCCTAATCGTCATTCGTACGCTAACACTAAACCGCGCCCTCACACGTACGCTCCTCCTAAAGCGTTGTCGTACCCTCTCCTGGACGCTACACCGTGTCCGTCCCCTAACCCCAACCCTAGCCTGAACCCTAACCCTAACCCTTCCCCGAAGCCTGACCCTCACCCGTCCCCTTATCCTAACACGTACGCTAACACTAACCTGCGCCCTCACGCGTACGCTCCCCCTAAAGCGTTGTCGTACCCTCCCCTGGACCCTAAACCGTCCCCGTCCCCTAACCCTAACCCTAGGCCGGACCCTAACCCTAACCCTTCCCCGAAGCCTGACCTTCACCCGTCCCCTAATCCTAACCCGTACGCTAACACTAACCTGCGACCTCACACGTACGCTCCCCCTAAAGCGTTGTCGTACCCTCCCGTGCACCCTAAACCGTCCCCGTCCCCTAACCCTAACCCTAGCCCGAACCCTAACCCTAACCCTTCCCCGAAGCCTGACCCTCACCCGTACCCTAATCCTAACCCGTACGCTAACACTAACCCGCGCCCTCACGCGTACGCTCCCCCTAATGCGTTGTCGTACCCTCCCCTGGACCCTAACCCGTCCCCGTCCCCTAACCCTAACCCTAGCCCGAACCCTAACCGTAACACTTCCCCGAAGCCTGACCCTCACCCGTCACATAATCCTAACCCGTACGTTAACGCTAACCCGCGCCCTGACGCGTACGCTCCCCCTAAAGCGTTGTCGTACCCTCCCGGGCACCCTAAACCGTCGCCGTCCCCTAACTCTAACCCTAGCCCAAACCCTAACCCTAACCCTTCCCCGAAGCCTGACGCTCAACCGTCCCCTAATCCTAACCCGTATGCTAACACTAATCCGCGCCCTCATACGTACGCTCCCCCTAAAGCGTTGTCGTACCCTCCCCTGGACCCGAAACCGTCTCCGTCCCCTAACCCTAACCCTAGCCCGAACCCTAACCCTAACCCTTCCCCGAAGCCTGACCCTCACTCGTCCCCTAATCCTAACCGGTACGCTAACACTAACCCGCGCCCTCACGCGTACGCTCCCCCTAAAGTGTTGTCGTACCCTCCCCTGGACTCTAAACCGTCCCCGTCCCCTAAACCTAATCCTAGCCCGAACCCTAACCCTAACCCTTCCCCGAAGCCTGACCCTCACCCGTCCCCTAATCCTAACACGTACGCTAACACTAACCTGCGCCCTCACGCGTACGCTCCCCCTAAAGCGTTGTCGTACCCTCCCCTGGACCCTAAACCGTCCCCGTCCCCTAAACCTAACCCTAGCCCTAACCCTAACCATAACCCTTCCCCGAAGCCTGACCCTCACCCGTCCCCTAATCCTAACCCGTACGCTAACACTAACCCATGCCCTCACGCGTACGCTCCCCCTAAAGAGTTGTCGTACCCTCCTCTGGACCCTAAACCGTCCCCGTCCCCTAACCCTAACCATAGCCCGAACCCTAACCCTAACCCTTCCCCGAAGCCTGACCCTCACCCGTCCCCTAATCCTAACCCGTACGCTAACACTAACCCGCGCCCTGACGCGTACGCTCCCCCTAAAGCGTTGTCGTACCCTCCCCTGGACCCTAAACCGTCCCCGTCCCCTAACCCTAACCCTAGCCCGAACCCTAACCCTAACCCTTCCCCGAAGCCTGACCCTCACCCGTCCCCTAATCCTAACCCGTACGCTAACACTAACCCGCGCCCTCACACGTACGTTCCCCCTAAAGCGTTGCCGTACCCTCCCCTGGACCCTAAACCTTCCCCGTTCCCTAACCCTAACCCTAGCCTGAACCCTAACCCTAAACATTCCCCGCAGCCTGACCCTCACCCGTCCCCTAATCCTAACCCGTACGCTAACACTAACCCCTGCCCTCACACGTACGCTCCCCCAAAAGCGTTGTCATACCCTTCCCTGGATCGTAAACCGTCCCCGTCCCCTAACCCTAACCCTAGCCCGAACCTTAACCCTAACCCTTCCCCGAAGCCTGACCCTCACCCGTCCCCTAATCCTAACCCGTACGCTAACACTAACCCGCGCCCTGATGCGTACGCTCCCCCTAAAGCGTTGTCGTACCCTCCCCTGGACCCTAAACCGTCCCCGTCCCCTAACCCTAACCCTAGCCCGGACCCTAACCATAACCCTTCCCCGAATCCTGACCCTCACCCGTCCCCATATCCTAAACCGTACGCTAACACTAACCCGCGCCCTGACGCGTACGCTCCCCCTAAAGCGTTGTCGTACCCTCCCCTGGACCCTAAATCGTCCCCGTCCCCTAACCCTAACCCTAGCCCGAACCCTAACCCTAACCCTTCCCCGAAGCCTGACCTTCACCCGTCCCCTAATCCTAACCCGTACGCTAACCCTAACCCGCGCCCTCACACGTACGCTCCCCCTAAAGCGTTGTCGTACCCTCCCTGGCACCCTAAACCGTCGCCGTCCCCTAACCCTAACCCTAGCCCGAACCCTAAACCTAACCCTTCCCCGAAGCCTAACCCTCAACCGTCCCCTAATCCTAACCCGTATGCTAACACTAATCCGCGCCCTCATACGTACGCTCCCCCTAAAGCGTTGTCGTACCCTCCCCTGGACCCGAAACCGTCCCCATCCCCTAACCCTAACTCTAGCCCGAACCCTAACCCTAACACTTCCCCGAATCCTGACCCTCACCCGTCCCCTAATCCTAACCCGTACGCTAACACTAACCCGCGCCCTCACGCGTACGCTCCCCCTAAAGCGTTGTGGTACACTCCACTGGACCCTAAACCGTCCCCGTCCCCTAACCCTAACCCTAGCCCGAACCCTAACCATAACCCTTCCCCGAAGCCTGACCCTCACCCGTTCCCTAATCCTAACCCGTACGCTAACACTAACCCGCGCCCTCACGCGTACGCTCCCCCTAAAGCGTTGTCGTACCCTCCCATGGACTCTAAACCGTCCCCGTCCGCTAACCCTAACCCTAGCCCGAACCCTAGCCTTAACACTTCCCCGAAGCCTGACCCTCACCCATCCCCTAATCCTAACCCGTACACTAACACTAACCCGCCCCCTCACGCGTACGCTCCCCCTAATGCGTTGTCGTACCCTCCCCTGGACCCTAACCCGTCCCCGTCCCCTAACACTAACCCTAGCCCGAACCCTAACCGTAACACTTCCCCGAAGCCTGACCCTCACCCGTCCCCTAATCCTAACCCGTACGCTAACACTAACCCGCGCCCTGACGCGTACGCTCCCCCTAAAGCGATGTCGTACCCTCCCGTGCACCCTAAACCGTCCCCGTCCCCTAACCCTAACCCTAGCCCGAACCCTAAACGTAACCCTTCCCCGAAGCCTGACCCTCAACCGTTCCCTAATCCTAACCCGTACGCTAACACTAACCCGCGCCCTGACACGTACGCTCCCCCTAAAGCGTTGTCGTACCCTCCCCTCGACCTTAAACCGTCCCCGTACCCTAACCCTAACCCTAGCCCGAACCAAAACCCTAACCCTTCCCCGAAGCCTGACCCTCACCCGTCCCTTAATCCTAACCCGTACGCTAACAGTAACACGCGCCCTCACACGTACGCTCCCCCTAAAGCATTTTGGTACCCTCCCCTGGACCCTAAACCGTCCCCGTCCCCTAACCCTAACCCTAGCCCGAACCCTAACCCTAACCCTTCCCCGAAGCCTGACCCTCACCCGTCCCCTAATCCTAACCCGTACGCTAACATTAACCCACGCCCTCACGCGTACGCTCCCCCTAAAGTGTTGTCGTACCCTCCCCTGGACTCTAAACTGTCCCCGTCCCCTAACCCTAACCCTAGCCCGAACCCTAACCCTAACCCTTCCCCGAAGCCTGACCCTCACCCATCCCCTAGTCCTAACCCATACACTAACACTAACCCGCGCCCTCACGCGTACGCTCCCCCTAATGCGTTGTCGTACCCTCCCCTGGACCCTAAACCGTCCCCGTCCCCAAACCCTAACCCTAGCCCGAACCCTAACCCTAACCCTTCCCCGAAGCCTGACCCTCACCCGTCCCCTAATCCTAACCCGTACGCTAACACTAACCCGCGCCCTCACGCGTACGCTCCCCCTAAAGCGTTGCCGTACCCTCCCCTGGACCCTAAACCGTCCCCGTTCCCTAACCCTAACCCTAGCCTGAACCCTAAACCTAAACCTTCCCCGAAGCCTGACCCTCACCCGTCCCCTAATCCTAACCCGTACGCTAACACTAACCTGCGCCCTCACGCGTACGCTCCCCCTAAAGCGTTGTCGTACCCTCCCCTGGACCCTAAACCGTCCCCGTCCCCTAATCCTAACCCTAGCCCTAACCCTAACCATAACCCTTCCCCGAAGCCTGACCCTCAGCCGTCCCCTAATCCTAACCCGTACGCTAACACTAACCCATGCCCTCACGCGTACGCTCCCCCTAAAGAGTTGTCGTACCCTCCTCTGGACCCTAAACCGTCCCCGTCCCCTAACCCTAACCCTAGCCCGAACCGTAACCCTAACCCTTCCCCGAAGCCTGACCCTCACGCGTCCCTTAATCCTAACCCGTACGCTAACACTAACCCGCGCCCTCACGCGTACGCTCCCCCTAAAGCATTGTGGTACCCTCCCCTGGACCCTAAGCCGTCCCCGTCCCCTAACCCTAACCCTAGCCCGAACCCTAACCCTAACCCTTCCCCGAAGCCTGACCCTCACTCGTCCCCTAATCCTAACCCGTACGCTAACACTAACCCGCGCCCTCACGCGTACGCTCCCCCTAAAGTGTTGTCGTACCCTCCCCTGGACTCTAAACCGTCCCCGTCCCCTAAACCTAATCCTAGCCCGAACCCTAACCCTAACCCTTCCCCGAAGCCTGACCCTCACCCGTCCCCTAATCCTAACACGTACGCTAACACTAACCTGCGCCCTCACGCGTACGCTCCCCCTAAAGCGTTGTCGTACCCTCCCCTGGACCCTAAACCGTCCCCGTCCCCTAATCCTAACCCTAGCCCTAACCCTAACCATAACCCTTCCCCGAAGCCTGACCCTCACCCGTCCCCTAATCCTAACCCGTACGCTAACACTAACCCATGCCCTCACGCGTACGCTCCCCCTAAAGAGTTGTCGTACCCTCCTCTGGACCCTAAACCGTCCCCGTCCCCTAACCCTAACCCTAGCCCGAACCGTAACCCTAACCCTTCCCCGAAGCCTGACCCTCACCCGTCCCTTAATCCTAACCCGTACGCTAACACTAACCCGCGCCCTCACGCGTACGCTCCCCCTAAAGCATTGTGGTACCCTCCCCTGGACCCTAAACCGTCCCCATCCCCTAACCCTAACCCTAGCCCGAACCCTAACCCTAACCCTTCCCCGAATCCTGACCCTCACCCGTCCCCTAATCCTAACCCGTACGCTAACACTAACCCGCGCCCTGACGCGTACGCTCCCCCTAAAGCGTTGTCGTACCCTCCCCTGGACCCTAAACCGTCCCCGTCCCCTAACCCTAACCATAGCCCGAACCCTAACCCTAACCCTTCCCCGAAGCCTGACCCTCACCCGTCCCCTAATACTAACCCGTACGCTAACACTAACCCGCGCCCTCACAAGTACGTTCCCCCTAAAGCGTTGCCGTACCCTCCCCTGGACCCTAAACCGTCCCCGTTCCCTAACCCTAACCCTAGCCTGAACCCTAACCCTAAACATTCCCCGAAGCCTGACCCTCACCCGTCCCCTAATCCTAACCCGTACGCTAACACTAACCCCTGCCCTCACACGTACGCTCCCCCAAAAGCGTTGTCATACCCTTACCTGGATCGTAAACCGTCCCCGTCCCCTAACCCTAACCCTAGCCCGAACCCTAACCCTAACACTTCCCCGAAGCCTGACCCTCACCCGTCCCCTAATCCTAACCCGTACGCTAACACTAACCCGCGCCCTGACACGTACGCTCCCCCTAAAGCGTTGTCGTACCCTCACCTCGACCCTAAACCGTCCCCGTACCCTAACCCTAACCCTAGCCCGAACCAAAACCCTAACCCTTCCCCGAAGCTTGACCCTCACCCGTCCCTTAATCCTAACCCGTACGCTAACAGTAACCCGCGCCCTCACACGTACGCTCCCCCTAAAGCATTTTGGTACCCTCCCCTGGACCCTAAACCGTCCCCGTCCCCTAACCCTAACCCTAGCCCGAACCCTAACCCTAACCCTTCCCCGAAGCCTGACCCTCACCCGTCCCCTAATCCTAACCCGTACGCTAACATTAACCCACGCCCTCACGCGTACGCTCCCCCTAAAGTGTTGTCGTACCCTCCCCTGGACTCTAAACTGTCCCCGTCCCCTAACCCTAACCCTAGCCCGAACCCTAACCCTAACCCTTCCCCGAAGCCTGACCCTCACCCGTCCCCTAATCCTAACCCGTACGCTAACACTAACCCGCGCCCTCACACGTACGCTCCCCCTAAAGCGTTGCCGTACCCTCCCCTGGACCCTAAACCGTCCCCGTTCCCTAACCCTAACCCTAGCCTGAACCCTAAACCTAAACCTTCCCCGAAGCCTGACCCTCACCCGTCCCCTAATCCTAACCCGTACGCTAACACTAACCTGCGCCCTCACGCGTACGCTCCCCCTAAAGCGTTGTCGTACCCTCCCCTGGACCCTAAACCGTCCCCGTCCCCTAATCCTAACCCTAGCCCTAACCCTAACCATAACCCTTCCCCGAAGCCTGACCCTCAGCCGTCCCCTAATCCTAACCCGTACGCTAACACTAACCCATGCCCTCACGCGTACGCTCCCCCTAAAGAGTTGTCGTACCCTCCTCTGGACCCTAAACCGTCCCCGTCCCCTAACCCTAACCCTAGCCCGAACCGTAACCCTAACCCTTCCCCGAAGCCTGACCCTCACGCGTCCCTTAATCCTAACCCGTACGCTAACACTAACCCGCGCCCTCACGCGTACGCTCCCCCTAAAGCATTGTGGTACCCTCCCCTGGACCCTAAGCCGTCCCCGTCCCCTAACCCTAACCCTAGCCCGAACCCTAACCCTAACCCTTCCCCGAAGCCTGACCCTCACTCGTCCCCTAATCCTAACCCGTACGCTAACACTAACCCGCGCCCTCACGCGTACGCTCCCCCTAAAGTGTTGTCGTACCCTCCCCTGGACTCTAAACCGTCCCCGTCCCCTAAACCTAATCCTAGCCCGAACCCTAACCCTAACCCTTCCCCGAAGCCTGACCCTCACCCGTCCCCTAATCCTAACACGTACGCTAACACTAACCTGCGCCCTCACGCGTACGCTCCCCCTAAAGCGTTGTCGTACCCTCCCCTGGACCCTAAACCGTCCCCGTCCCCTAATCCTAACCCTAGCCCTAACCCTAACCATAACCCTTCCCCGAAGCCTGACCCTCACCCGTCCCCTAATCCTAACCCGTACGCTAACACTAACCCATGCCCTCACGCGTACGCTCCCCCTAAAGAGTTGTCGTACCCTCCTCTGGACCCTAAACCGTCCCCGTCCCCTAACCCTAACCCTAGCCCGAACCGTAACCCTAACCCTTCCCCGAAGCCTGACCCTCACCCGTCCCTTAATCCTAACCCGTACGCTAACACTAACCCGCGCCCTCACGCGTACGCTCCCCCTAAAGCATTGTGGTACCCTCCCCTGGACCCTAAACCGTCCCCATCCCCTAACCCTAACCCTAGCCCGAACCCTAACCCTAACCCTTCCCCGAATCCTGACCCTCACCCGTCCCCTAATCCTAACCCGTACGCTAACACTAACCCGCGCCCTGACGCGTACGCTCCCCCTAAAGCGTTGTCGTACCCTCCCCTGGACCCTAAACCGTCCCCGTCCCCTAACCCTAACCATAGCCCGAACCCTAACCCTAACCCTTCCCCGAAGCCTGACCCTCACCCGTCCCCTAATACTAACCCGTACGCTAACACTAACCCGCGCCCTCACAAGTACGTTCCCCCTAAAGCGTTGCCGTACCCTCCCCTGGACCCTAAACCGTCCCCGTTCCCTAACCCTAACCCTAGCCTGAACCCTAACCCTAAACATTCCCCGAAGCCTGACCCTCACCCGTCCCCTAATCCTAACCCGTACGCTAACACTAACCCCTGCCCTCACACGTACGCTCCCCCAAAAGCGTTGTCATACCCTTACCTGGATCGTAAACCGTCCCCGTCCCCTAACCCTAACCCTAGCCCGAACCCTAACCCTAACACTTCCCCGAAGCCTGACCCTCACCCGTCCCCTAATCCTAACCCGTACGCTAACACTAACCCGCGCCCTGACACGTACGCTCCCCCTAAAGCGTTGTCGTACCCTCCCCTCGACCCTAAACCGTCCCCGTACCCTAACCCTAACCCTAGCCCGAACCAAAACCCTAACCCTTCCCCGAAGCTTGACCCTCACCCGTCCCTTAATCCTAACCCGTACGCTAACAGTAACCCGCGCCCTCACACGTACGCTCCCCCTAAAGCATTTTGGTACCCTCCCCTGGACCCTAAACCGTCCCCGTCTCCTAACCCTAACCCTAGCCCGAACCCTAACCCTAACCCTTCCCCGAAGCCTGACCCTCACCCGTCCCCTAATCCTAACCCGTACGCTAACATTAACCCACGCCCTCACGCGTACGCTCCCCCTAAAGTGTTGTCGTACCCTCCCCTGGACTCTAAACTGTCCCCGTCCCCTAACCCTAACCCTAGCCCGAACCCTAACCCTAACCCTTCCCCGAAGCCTGACCCTCACCCATCCCCTAGTCCTAACCCATACACTAACACTAACCCGCGCCCTCACGCGTACGCTCCCCCTAATGCGTTGTCGTACCCTCCCCTGGACCCTAAACCGTCCCCGTCCCCAAACCCTAACCCTAGCCCGAACCCTAACCCTAACCCTTCCCCGAAGCCTGACCCTCACCCGTCCCCTAATCCTAACCCGTACGCTAACACTAACCCGCGCCCTCACACGTACGCTCCCCCTAAAGCGTTGCCGTACCCTCCCCTGGACCCTAAACCGTCCCCGTTCCCTAACCCTAACCCTAGCCTGAACCCTAAACCTAAACCTTCCCCGAAGCCTGACCCTCACCCGTCCCCTAATCCTAACCCGTACGCTAACACTAACCTGCGCCCTCACGCGTACGCTCCCCCTAAAGCGTTGTCGTACCCTCCCCTGGACCCTAAACCGTCCCCGTCCCCTAATCCTAACCCTAGCCCTAACCCTAACCATAACCCTTCCCCGAAGCCTGACCCTCAGCCGTCCCCTAATCCTAACCCGTACGCTAACACTAACCCATGCCCTCACGCGTACGCTCCCCCTAAAGAGTTGTCGTACCCTCCTCTGGACCCTAAACCGTCCCCGTCCCCTAACCCTAACCCTAGCCCGAACCGTAACCCTAACCCTTCCCCGAAGCCTGACCCTCACGCGTCCCTTAATCCTAACCCGTACGCTAACACTAACCCGCGCCCTCACGCGTACGCTCCCCCTAAAGCATTGTGGTACCCTCCCCTGGACCCTAAGCCGTCCCCGTCCCCTAACCCTAACCCTAGCCCGAACCCTAACCCTAACCCTTCCCCGAAGCCTGACCCTCACTCGTCCCCTAATCCTAACCCGTACGCTAACACTAACCCGCGCCCTCACGCGTACGCTCCCCCTAAAGTGTTGTCGTACCCTCCCCTGGACTCTAAACCGTCCCCGTCCCCTAAACCTAATCCTAGCCCGAACCCTAACCCTAACCCTTCCCCGAAGCCTGACCCTCACCCGTCCCCTAATCCTAACCCGTACGCTAACACTAACCCGCGCCCTCACGCGTACGCTCCCCCTAAAGTGTTGTCGTACCCTCCCCTGGACTCTAAACCGTCCCCGTCCCCTAAACCTAATCCTAGCCCGAACCCTAACCCTAACCCTTCCCCGAATCCTGACCCTCACCCGTCCCCTAATCCTAACCCGTACGCTAACACTAACCCGCGCCCTGACGCGTACGCTCCCCCTAAAGCGTTGTCGTACCCTCCCCTGGACACTAAACCGTCCCCGTCCCCTAACCCTAACCATAGCCCGAACCCTAACCCTAACCCTTCCCCTAAGCCTGACCCTCACCCGTCCCCTAATACTAACCCGTACGCTAACACTAACCCGCGCCCTCACAAGTACGTTCCCCCTAAAGCGTTGCCGTACCCTCCCCTGGACCCTAAACCGTCCCCGTTCCCTAACCCTAACCCTAGCCTGAACCCTAACCCTAAACATTCCCCGAAGCCTGACCCTCACCCGTCCCCTAATCCTAACCCGTACGCTAACACTAACCCCTGCCCTCACACGTACGCTCCCCCAAAAGCGTTGTCATACCCTTACCTGGATCGTAAACCGTCCCCGTCCCCTAAACCTAACCCTAGCCCGAACCCTAACCCTAACACTTCCCCGAAGCCTGACCCTCACCCGTCCCCTAATCCTAACCCGTACGCTAACACTAACCTGCGCCCTCACGCGTACGCTCCCCCTAAAGCTTTGTCGTACCCTCCCCTGGACTCTAAACCGTCCCCGTCCCCTATCCCTAAGCCTAGACCGAATACTAACCCTAACCCTTCCCCGAAGCCAGACCCTCACCCATCCCCTAATCCTAACCCGTACACTAACACTAACCCGCGCCCTCACTCGTACGCTCCCCCTAATGCGTTTTCGTACCCTCCCCTGGACCCTAAACCGTCCCCGTCCCCTAACCCGAACCCTAGCCCGAACCCTAACCCTAACCCTTCCCCAAAGCCTGACCCTCACCCGTCCCCTAATCCTAACCCGTACGCTAACACTAACCCGCGCCCTGATGCATACACTCCCCCTAAAGCGTTGTCGTACCCTCCCCTGGACCCTAAACCGTCCCCGTCCCCTAACCCTAACCCTAGCCCGAACCCTAACCCTATCCCTTCCCCGAAGCCTGACCCTCACCCGTCCCCTAATCCTAACCCGTACGCTAACACTAACCCGCGCCCTCACACGTACGCTCCCCCTAAAGCGTTGTCGTACCCTCCCGTGCACCCTAAACCGTCCCCGTCCCCTAACCCTAACCCTAGCCCGAACCCTAACCCTAACCCTTCCCCGAAGCCTGACCCTCAACCGTCCCCTAATCCTAACCCGTACGCTAACACTAATCCGCGCCCTCACACGTACGCTCCCCCAAAGCGTTGTCGAACCCTCCCTTGGAGCCTAAACCGTCCCCGTCCCCTAACCCTAACCCTAGCCAGAACCCTAACCCTAACCCTTCCCCGAAGCCTGACCCTCACCCGTCCCCTAACCCTAACCCGTATGCTAACACTAACCCGCGCCCTGACACATACGCTCCCCCTAAAGCGTTGCCGTACCCTCCCCTGGACCCTAAACCGTCCCCGTTCCCTACCTAACCCTAACCTGAACCCTAATCCTAAACCTTCCCCGAAGCCTGACCCTCACCTGTCCCCTAATCCTAACCCGTATGCTAACACTAACCCGTGCCCTTACACGTACGCTCCCCCAAAAGCGTCATACCCTTCCCTCGACCGTAAACCGTCCCCGTCCCCTAACCCTAACCCTAGCCCGAACCCTACCCCTAACCCTTCCCCAAAGCCTGACCCTCACCCGTCCCCTAATCCTAACCCGTACGCTAACACTAACCCGCGCCCTCACACGTACGCTCCCCCTAAAGCGTTGTCGTACCCTCCCCTGGACCCTAAACCGTCCCTGTCCCCTAACCCTAACCCTAGCCCGAACCCTAACCCTAACCCTTCCCCGAAGCCTGACCCTCAACCGTCCCCTAATAGTCACTCGTACGCTAACACTAACCCGCTCCCTCACAAGTACGCTCCCCCTAAAGCGTTGTCGTACCCTCCCCTGGACCCTTAACCGTGTCCTTCCCCTAACCCTAACCCTAGCCCGTACCCTAACCCTAACCCTTCCCCGAAGCCTGACACTCACCCGTCACCTAATCGTCACTCGTACGCTAACACTAACCCACGCCCTCACACGTACGCTCCCCCTAAAGCTTTGTCGTACCCTCCCCTAGACCCTAAACCGTCCCCGTCCCCTAACCCTAACCCTAGCCCGAACCCTAACCCTAACACTTCCCCAAAGCCTGACCCTCACCCGTCCCCTAATCCTAACCCGTACGCTAACACTAACCCGCGCCCTCACTCGTACGCTCCCCCTAAAGCGTTGTCGTACCCTCCCCTGGGCCCTAAACCGTCCCCGTCCCCTAACCCGAATCCTAGCCCGAACCCTAACCCTAACCCTTCCCCGAAGCCTGACCCTCACCCGTACCCTAATCCTAACCCGTACGCTAACACTAACCCGCGCCCTCACACGTACGCTCCCCCTAAAGCGTTGTCGTACCCTCCCCTGGACCCTAAACCGTCCCCGTCCCCTAACCCTAACCCTAACCCGAACCCTAACCCTAACCCTTCCCCAAAGCCTGACACTCACCCGTCCCCTAATCCTAACCCGTACGCTAACACTAACCCGCGCCCTCACACGTATGCTCCCCCTAAAGCGTTGTCGTACCCTCCCCTGTACCCTAAACCGTCCCCGTCCCCTAACCCTAACCCTAGCCCGAACCCTAACCCTAACCCTTCCCCGAAGCCTGACCCTCACCCGTCCCCTAATCCTAACCCGTACGCTAACACTAACCCGCGCCCTCACACGTACGCTCCCCCTAAAGCATTGTCGTACCCTCCCCTGGACCCTAAACCGTCCCCGTCACCTAACCCTAACCCTAGCACGAACCCTAATCCTAACCCTTCCCTGAAGCCTGACCCTCACCCGTCCCCTAATCCTAACCCGTACGCTAACACTAACCCGCGCCCTGACGCGTACGCTCCCCCTAAAGCGTTGTCGTACCCTCCCCTGGACCCTAAACCGTCCCCGTCCCCTAACACTAACCCTAGCCCGAACCCTAACCCTAACCCTTCCCCGAAGCCTGACCCTCACCCGTCCCCTAATCCTAACCCGTACGCTAACACTAACCCATGCCTTCATGCGTACGCTCCCCCTAAAGCGTTGTGGTACCCTCCCCTGGACCCTAAACCGTCCCCGTCCCCTAACCCTAACCCTAGCCCGAACCCTAACCCTAACCCGTCCCCGAAGCCTGACCCTCACCCGTCCCCTAATCGTCACTCGTACGCTAACACTAACCCGCGCCCTCACACGTACGCTCCCCCTAAAGCGTTGTCGTACCCTCCCCTGGACCCTAAACCGTGTCCGTCCCCTAACCCTAACCCTAGCCCGAACCCTAACCCTAACCCTTCCCCGAAGCCTGACCCTCACCCGTCCCCTAATCCTAACCCGTACGCTAACACTAACCTGCGCCCTCACACATACGCTCCCCCTAAAGCGTTGTCGTACCCTCCCGTGGACCCTAAACCGTCCCCGTCCCCTAACCCTAACCCTAGCCCGAACCCTAACCCTAACCCTTCCCCGAAGCCTGACCCTCACTCGTCCCCTAATCCTAACCCGTACGCTAACACTAACCCGCGCCCTCACGCGTACGCTCCCCCTAAAGCGTTGTCGTACCCTCCCCTGGACCCTAAACCGTCCCCGTCCCCTAATCCTAACCCTAGCCCTAACCCTAACCCTAACCCTTCCCCGAAGCCTGACCCTCACCCGTCCCCTAATCCTAACACGTACGCTAACACTAACCTGCGCCCTCACGCGTACGCTCCCCCTAAAGCGTTGTCGTACCCTCACCTGGACCCTAAACCGTCCCTGTCCCCTAACCCTAACCCTAGCCCGAACCCTAACCCTAACCCTTCCCCGAAGCCTGACCCTCAACTGTCCCCTAATAGTCACTCGTACGCTAACACTAACCCGCTCCCTCACAAGTACGCTCCCCCTAAAGCGTTGTCGTACCCTCCCCTGGACCCTTAACCGTGTCCTTCCCCTAACCCTAACCCTAGCCCGTACCCTAACCCTAACCCTTCCCCGAAGCCTGACACTCACCCGTCACCTAATCGTCACTCGTACGCTAACACTAACCCGCGCCCTCACACGTACGCTCCCCCTAAAGCTTTGTCGTACCCTTCCCTGGACCCTAAACCGTCCCCGACCCCTAACCCTAACCCTAGCCCGAACCCTAACCCTAACCCTTCCCCGAAGCCTGACACTCACCCGTCCCCTAATCCTAACCCGTACGCTAACACTAACCCGCGCCCTCACACGTATGCTCCCCCTAAAGCGTTGTCGTACCCTCCCCTGGACCCTAAACCGTCCCCGTCCCCTAACCCAAACCCTAGCCCGAACCCTAACCCTAACCCTTCCCCGAAGCCTGACCCTCACCCGTCCCCTAATCCTAACCCGTACGCTAACACTAACCCGCGCCCTCACACGTACGCTCCCCCTAAAGCATTGTCGTACCCTCCCCTGGACCCTAAACCGTCCCCGTCACCTAACCCTAACCCTAGCCCGAACCCTAATCCTAACCCTTCCCCGAAGCCTGACCCTCACCCGTCCCCTAATCCTAACCCGTACGCTAACACTAACCCGCGCCCTCACGCGTACGCTCCACCTAAAGCGTTGTCGTACCCTCCCCTGGACCCTAAACCGTCCCCGTCCCCTAACCCTAACCCTAGCCCGAACCCTAACCCTAACCCTTCCCCGAAGCCTGACCCTCACCTGTCCCATAATCCTAACCCGTACGCTAACACTAATCCACGCCCTCACACGTACGCTCCCCCTAAAGCGTTGTCGTACCCTCCCCTGGACCCTAAACCGTCCCCGTCCCCTAACCCTAACCCTAGCCCGAACCCTAACCCTAACACTTCCCCAAAGCCTGACCCTCACCCGTCCCCTAATCCTAACCCGTACGCTAACACTAACCCGCGCCCTCACTCGTACGCTCCCCCTAAAGCGTTGTCGTACCCTCCACTGGGCCCTAAACCGTCCCCGTCCCCTAACCCGAATCCTAGCCCGAACCCTAACCCTAACCCTTCCCCGAAGCCTGACCCTCACCCGTACCCTAATGGTAACCCGTACGCTAACACTAACCCGCGCCCTCACACGTACGCTCCCCCTAAAGCGTTGTCGTACCCTCCCCTGGACCCTAAACCGTCCCCGTCCCCTAACCCTAACCCTAGCCCGAACCCTAACCCTAACCCTTCCCCGAAGCCTGACACTCACCCGTCCCCTAATCCTAACCCGTACGCTAACACTAACCCGCGCCCTCACACGTATGCTCCCCCTAAAGCGTTGTCGTACCCTCCCCTGGACCCTAAACCGTCCCCGTCCCCTAACCCTAACCCTAGCCCGAACCCTAACCCTAACCCTTCCCCGAAGCCTGACCCTCACCCGTCCCCTAATCCTAACCCGTACGCTAACACTAACCCGCGCCCTCACACGTACGCTCCCCCTAAAGCATTGTCGTACCCTCCCCTGGACCCTAAACCGTCCCCGTCACCTAACCCTAACCCTAGCACGAACCCTAATCCTAACCCTTCCCTGAAGCCTGACCCTCACCCGTCCCCTAATCCTAACACGTACGCTAACACTAATCCGCGCCCTGACGCGTACGCTCCCCCTAAAGCGTTGTCGTACCCTCCCCTGGACCCTAAACCGTCCCCGTCCCCTAACACTAACCCTAGCCCGAACCCTAACCCTAACCCTTCCCCGAAGCCTGACCCTCACCCGTCCCCTAATCCTAACCCGTACGCTAACACTAACCCACGCCTTCATGCGTACGCTCCCCCTAAAGCGTTGTGGTACCCTCCCCTGGACCCTAAACCGTCCCCGTCCCCTAACCCTAACCCTAGCCCGAACCCTAACCCTAACCCGTCCCCGAAGCCTGACCCTCACCCGTCCCCTAATCGTCACTCGTACGCTAACACTAACCCGCGCCCTCACACGTACGCTCCCACTAAAGCGTTGTCGTACCCTCCCCTGGACCCTAAACCGTGTCCGTCCCCTAACCCTAACCCTAGCCCGAACCCTAACCCTAACCCTTCCCCGAAGCCTGACCCTCACCCGTCCCCTAATCCTAACCCGTACGCTAACACTAACCTGCGCCCTCACACATACGCTCCCCCTAAAGCGTTGTCGTACCCTCCCGTGGACCCTAAACCGTCCCCGTCCCCTAACCCTAACCCTAGCCCGAACCCTAACCCTAACCCTTCCCCGAAGCCTGACCCTCACTCGTCCCCTAATCCTAACCCGTACGCTAACACTAACCCGCGCCCTCACGCGTACGCTCCCCCTAAAGCGTTGTCGTACCCTCTCCTGGACCCTAAACCGTCCCCGTCCCCTAATCCTAACCCTAGCCCTAACCCTAACCCTAACCCTTCCCCGAAGCCTGACCCTCACCCGTCCCCTAATCCTAACACGTACGCTAACACTAACCTGCGCCCTCACGCGTACGCTCCCCCTAAAGCGTTGTCGTACCCTCCCCTGGACCCTAAACCGTCCCCGTCCCCTAATCCTAACCCTAGCCCTAACCCTAACCATAACACTTCCCCGAAGCCTGACCCTCACCCGTCCCCTAATCCTAACCCGTACGCTAACACTAACCCGCGCCCTGACGCGTACGCTCCCCCTAAAGCGTTGTCGTACCCTCCCCTGGACCCTAAACCGTCCCCGTCCCCTAACCCTAACCATAGCCCGAACCCTAACCCTAACCCTTCCCCGAAGCCTGACCCTCACCCGTCCCCTAATACTAACCCGTACGCTAACACTAACCCGCGCCCTCACAAGTACGTTCCCCCTAAAGCGTTGCCGTACCCTCCCCTGGACCCTAAACCGTCCCCGTTCCCTAACCCTAACCCTAGCCTGAACCCTAACCCTAAACATTCCCCGAAGCCTGACCCTCACCCGTCCCCTAATCCTAACCCGTACGCTAACACTAACCCCTGCCCTCACACGTACGCTCCCCCAAAAGCGTTGTCATACCCTTACCTGGATCGTAAACCGTCCCCGTCCCCTAACCCTAACCCTAGCCCGAACCCTAACCCTAACACTTCCCCGAAGCCTGACCCTCACCCGTCCCCTAATCCTAACCCGTACGCTAACACTAACCCGCGCCCTGACACGTACGCTCCCCCTAAAGCGTTGTCGTACCCTCCCCTCGACCCTAAACCGTCCCCGTACCCTAACCCTAACCCTAGCCCGAACCAAAACCCTAACCCTTCCCCGAAGCTTGACCCTCACCCGTCCCTTAATCCTAACCCGTACGCTAACAGTAACCCGCGCCCTCACACGTACGCTCCCCCTAAAGCATTTTGGTACCCTCCCCTGGACCCTAAACCGTCCCCGTCTCCTAACCCTAACCCTAGCCCGAACCCTAACCCTAACCCTTCCCCGAAGCCTGACCCTCACCCGTCCCCTAATCCTAACCCGTACGCTAACATTAACCCACGCCCTCACGCGTACGCTCCCCCTAAAGTGTTGTCGTACCCTCCCCTGGACTCTAAACTGTCCCCGTCCCCTAACCCTAACCCTAGCCCGAACCCTAACCCTAACCCTTCCCCGAAGCCTGACCCTCACCCATCCCCTAGTCCTAACCCATACACTAACACTAACCCGCGCCCTCACGCGTACGCTCCCCCTAATGCGTTGTCGTACCCTCCCCTGGACCCTAAACCGTCCCCGTCCCCAAACCCTAACCCTAGCCCGAACCCTAACCCTAACCCTTCCCCGAAGCCTGACCCTCACCCGTCCCCTAATCCTAACCCGTACGCTAACACTAACCCGCGCCCTCACACGTACGCTCCCCCTAAAGCGTTGCCGTACCCTCCCCTGGACCCTAAACCGTCCCCGTTCCCTAACCCTAACCCTAGCCTGAACCCTAAACCTAAACCTTCCCCGAAGCCTGACCCTCACCCGTCCCCTAATCCTAACCCGTACGCTAACACTAACCTGCGCCCTCACGCGTACGCTCCCCCTAAAGCGTTGTCGTACCCTCCCCTGGACCCTAAACCGTCCCCGTCCCCTAATCCTAACCCTAGCCCTAACCCTAACCATAACCCTTCCCCGAAGCCTGACCCTCAGCCGTCCCCTAATCCTAACCCGTACGCTAACACTAACCCATGCCCTCACGCGTACGCTCCCCCTAAAGAGTTGTCGTACCCTCCTCTGGACCCTAAACCGTCCCCGTCCCCTAACCCTAACCCTAGCCCGAACCGTAACCCTAACCCTTCCCCGAAGCCTGACCCTCACGCGTCCCTTAATCCTAACCCGTACGCTAACACTAACCCGCGCCCTCACGCGTACGCTCCCCCTAAAGCATTGTGGTACCCTCCCCTGGACCCTAAGCCGTCCCCGTCCCCTAACCCTAACCCTAGCCCGAACCCTAACCCTAACCCTTCCCCGAAGCCTGACCCTCACTCGTCCCCTAATCCTAACCCGTACGCTAACACTAACCCGCGCCCTCACGCGTACGCTCCCCCTAAAGTGTTGTCGTACCCTCCCCTGGACTCTAAACCGTCCCCGTCCCCTAAACCTAATCCTAGCCCGAACCCTAACCCTAACCCTTCCCCGAAGCCTGACCCTCACCCGTCCCCTAATCCTAACCCGTACGCTAACACTAACCCGCGCCCTCACGCGTACGCTCCCCCTAAAGTGTTGTCGTACCCTCCCCTGGACTCTAAACCGTCCCCGTCCCCTAAACCTAATCCTAGCCCGAACCCTAACCCTAACCCTTCCCCGAATCCTGACCCTCACCCGTCCCCTAATCCTAACCCGTACGCTAACACTAACCCGCGCCCTGACGCGTACGCTCCCCCTAAAGCGTTGTCGTACCCTCCCCTGGACACTAAACCGTCCCCGTCCCCTAACCCTAACCATAGCCCGAACCCTAACCCTAACCCTTCCCCTAAGCCTGACCCTCACCCGTCCCCTAATACTAACCCGTACGCTAACACTAACCCGCGCCCTCACAAGTACGTTCCCCCTAAAGCGTTGCCGTACCCTCCCCTGGACCCTAAACCGTCCCCGTTCCCTAACCCTAACCCTAGCCTGAACCCTAACCCTAAACATTCCCCGAAGCCTGACCCTCACCCGTCCCCTAATCCTAACCCGTACGCTAACACTAACCCCTGCCCTCACACGTACGCTCCCCCAAAAGCGTTGTCATACCCTTACCTGGATCGTAAACCGTCCCCGTCCCCTAAACCTAACCCTAGCCCGAACCCTAACCCTAACACTTCCCCGAAGCCTGACCCTCACCCGTCCCCTAATCCTAACCCGTACGCTAACACTAACCTGCGCCCTCACGCGTACGCTCCCCCTAAAGCTTTGTCGTACCCTCCCCTGGACTCTAAACCGTCCCCGTCCCCTATCCCTAAGCCTAGACCGAATACTAACCCTAACCCTTCCCCGAAGCCAGACCCTCACCCATCCCCTAATCCTAACCCGTACACTAACACTAACCCGCGCCCTCACTCGTACGCTCCCCCTAATGCGTTTTCGTACCCTCCCCTGGACCCTAAACCGTCCCCGTCCCCTAACCCGAACCCTAGCCCGAACCCTAACCCTAACCCTTCCCCAAAGCCTGACCCTCACCCGTCCCCTAATCCTAACCCGTACGCTAACACTAACCCGCGCCCTGATGCATACACTCCCCCTAAAGCGTTGTCGTACCCTCCCCTGGACCCTAAACCGTCCCCGTCCCCTAACCCTAACCCTAGCCCGAACCCTAACCCTATCCCTTCCCCGAAGCCTGACCCTCACCCGTCCCCTAATCCTAACCCGTACGCTAACACTAACCCGCGCCCTCACACGTACGCTCCCCCTAAAGCGTTGTCGTACCCTCCCGTGCACCCTAAACCGTCCCCGTCCCCTAACCCTAACCCTAGCCCGAACCCTAACCCTAACCCTTCCCCGAAGCCTGACCCTCAACCGTCCCCTAATCCTAACCCGTACGCTAACACTAATCCGCGCCCTCACACGTACGCTCCCCCAAAGCGTTGTCGAACCCTCCCTTGGAGCCTAAACCGTCCCCGTCCCCTAACCCTAACCCTAGCCAGAACCCTAACCCTAACCCTTCCCCGAAGCCTGACCCTCACCCGTCCCCTAACCCTAACCCGTATGCTAACACTAACCCGCGCCCTGACACATACGCTCCCCCTAAAGCGTTGCCGTACCCTCCCCTGGACCCTAAACCGTCCCCGTTCCCTACCTAACCCTAACCTGAACCCTAATCCTAAACCTTCCCCGAAGCCTGACCCTCACCTGTCCCCTAATCCTAACCCGTATGCTAACACTAACCCGTGCCCTTACACGTACGCTCCCCCAAAAGCGTCATACCCTTCCCTCGACCGTAAACCGTCCCCGTCCCCTAACCCTAACCCTAGCCCGAACCCTACCCCTAACCCTTCCCCAAAGCCTGACCCTCACCCGTCCCCTAATCCTAACCCGTACGCTAACACTAACCCGCGCCCTCACACGTACGCTCCCCCTAAAGCGTTGTCGTACCCTCCCCTGGACCCTAAACCGTCCCTGTCCCCTAACCCTAACCCTAGCCCGAACCCTAACCCTAACCCTTCCCCGAAGCCTGACCCTCAACCGTCCCCTAATAGTCACTCGTACGCTAACACTAACCCGCTCCCTCACAAGTACGCTCCCCCTAAAGCGTTGTCGTACCCTCCCCTGGACCCTTAACCGTGTCCTTCCCCTAACCCTAACCCTAGCCCGTACCCTAACCCTAACCCTTCCCCGAAGCCTGACACTCACCCGTCACCTAATCGTCACTCGTACGCTAACACTAACCCACGCCCTCACACGTACGCTCCCCCTAAAGCTTTGTCGTACCCTCCCCTAGACCCTAAACCGTCCCCGTCCCCTAACCCTAACCCTAGCCCGAACCCTAACCCTAACACTTCCCCAAAGCCTGACCCTCACCCGTCCCCTAATCCTAACCCGTACGCTAACACTAACCCGCGCCCTCACTCGTACGCTCCCCCTAAAGCGTTGTCGTACCCTCCCCTGGGCCCTAAACCGTCCCCGTCCCCTAACCCGAATCCTAGCCCGAACCCTAACCCTAACCCTTCCCCGAAGCCTGACCCTCACCCGTACCCTAATCCTAACCCGTACGCTAACACTAACCCGCGCCCTCACACGTACGCTCCCCCTAAAGCGTTGTCGTACCCTCCCCTGGACCCTAAACCGTCCCCGTCCCCTAACCCTAACCCTAACCCGAACCCTAACCCTAACCCTTCCCCAAAGCCTGACACTCACCCGTCCCCTAATCCTAACCCGTACGCTAACACTAACCCGCGCCCTCACACGTATGCTCCCCCTAAAGCGTTGTCGTACCCTCCCCTGTACCCTAAACCGTCCCCGTCCCCTAACCCTAACCCTAGCCCGAACCCTAACCCTAACCCTTCCCCGAAGCCTGACCCTCACCCGTCCCCTAATCCTAACCCGTACGCTAACACTAACCCGCGCCCTCACACGTACGCTCCCCCTAAAGCATTGTCGTACCCTCCCCTGGACCCTAAACCGTCCCCGTCACCTAACCCTAACCCTAGCACGAACCCTAATCCTAACCCTTCCCTGAAGCCTGACCCTCACCCGTCCCCTAATCCTAACCCGTACGCTAACACTAACCCGCGCCCTGACGCGTACGCTCCCCCTAAAGCGTTGTCGTACCCTCCCCTGGACCCTAAACCGTCCCCGTCCCCTAACACTAACCCTAGCCCGAACCCTAACCCTAACCCTTCCCCGAAGCCTGACCCTCACCCGTCCCCTAATCCTAACCCGTACGCTAACACTAACCCATGCCTTCATGCGTACGCTCCCCCTAAAGCGTTGTGGTACCCTCCCCTGGACCCTAAACCGTCCCCGTCCCCTAACCCTAACCCTAGCCCGAACCCTAACCCTAACCCGTCCCCGAAGCCTGACCCTCACCCGTCCCCTAATCGTCACTCGTACGCTAACACTAACCCGCGCCCTCACACGTACGCTCCCCCTAAAGCGTTGTCGTACCCTCCCCTGGACCCTAAACCGTGTCCGTCCCCTAACCCTAACCCTAGCCCGAACCCTAACCCTAACCCTTCCCCGAAGCCTGACCCTCACCCGTCCCCTAATCCTAACCCGTACGCTAACACTAACCTGCGCCCTCACACATACGCTCCCCCTAAAGCGTTGTCGTACCCTCCCGTGGACCCTAAACCGTCCCCGTCCCCTAACCCTAACCCTAGCCCGAACCCTAACCCTAACCCTTCCCCGAAGCCTGACCCTCACTCGTCCCCTAATCCTAACCCGTACGCTAACACTAACCCGCGCCCTCACGCGTACGCTCCCCCTAAAGCGTTGTCGTACCCTCCCCTGGACCCTAAACCGTCCCCGTCCCCTAATCCTAACCCTAGCCCTAACCCTAACCCTAACCCTTCCCCGAAGCCTGACCCTCACCCGTCCCCTAATCCTAACACGTACGCTAACACTAACCTGCGCCCTCACGCGTACGCTCCCCCTAAAGCGTTGTCGTACCCTCACCTGGACCCTAAACCGTCCCTGTCCCCTAACCCTAACCCTAGCCCGAACCCTAACCCTAACCCTTCCCCGAAGCCTGACCCTCAACTGTCCCCTAATAGTCACTCGTACGCTAACACTAACCCGCTCCCTCACAAGTACGCTCCCCCTAAAGCGTTGTCGTACCCTCCCCTGGACCCTTAACCGTGTCCTTCCCCTAACCCTAACCCTAGCCCGTACCCTAACCCTAACCCTTCCCCGAAGCCTGACACTCACCCGTCACCTAATCGTCACTCGTACGCTAACACTAACCCGCGCCCTCACACGTACGCTCCCCCTAAAGCTTTGTCGTACCCTTCCCTGGACCCTAAACCGTCCCCGACCCCTAACCCTAACCCTAGCCCGAACCCTAACCCTAACCCTTCCCCGAAGCCTGACACTCACCCGTCCCCTAATCCTAACCCGTACGCTAACACTAACCCGCGCCCTCACACGTATGCTCCCCCTAAAGCGTTGTCGTACCCTCCCCTGGACCCTAAACCGTCCCCGTCCCCTAACCCAAACCCTAGCCCGAACCCTAACCCTAACCCTTCCCCGAAGCCTGACCCTCACCCGTCCCCTAATCCTAACCCGTACGCTAACACTAACCCGCGCCCTCACACGTACGCTCCCCCTAAAGCATTGTCGTACCCTCCCCTGGACCCTAAACCGTCCCCGTCACCTAACCCTAACCCTAGCCCGAACCCTAATCCTAACCCTTCCCCGAAGCCTGACCCTCACCCGTCCCCTAATCCTAACCCGTACGCTAACACTAACCCGCGCCCTCACGCGTACGCTCCACCTAAAGCGTTGTCGTACCCTCCCCTGGACCCTAAACCGTCCCCGTCCCCTAACCCTAACCCTAGCCCGAACCCTAACCCTAACCCTTCCCCGAAGCCTGACCCTCACCTGTCCCATAATCCTAACCCGTACGCTAACACTAATCCACGCCCTCACACGTACGCTCCCCCTAAAGCGTTGTCGTACCCTCCCCTGGACCCTAAACCGTCCCCGTCCCCTAACCCTAACCCTAGCCCGAACCCTAACCCTAACACTTCCCCAAAGCCTGACCCTCACCCGTCCCCTAATCCTAACCCGTACGCTAACACTAACCCGCGCCCTCACTCGTACGCTCCCCCTAAAGCGTTGTCGTACCCTCCACTGGGCCCTAAACCGTCCCCGTCCCCTAACCCGAATCCTAGCCCGAACCCTAACCCTAACCCTTCCCCGAAGCCTGACCCTCACCCGTACCCTAATGGTAACCCGTACGCTAACACTAACCCGCGCCCTCACACGTACGCTCCCCCTAAAGCGTTGTCGTACCCTCCCCTGGACCCTAAACCGTCCCCGTCCCCTAACCCTAACCCTAGCCCGAACCCTAACCCTAACCCTTCCCCGAAGCCTGACACTCACCCGTCCCCTAATCCTAACCCGTACGCTAACACTAACCCGCGCCCTCACACGTATGCTCCCCCTAAAGCGTTGTCGTACCCTCCCCTGGACCCTAAACCGTCCCCGTCCCCTAACCCTAACCCTAGCCCGAACCCTAACCCTAACCCTTCCCCGAAGCCTGACCCTCACCCGTCCCCTAATCCTAACCCGTACGCTAACACTAACCCGCGCCCTCACACGTACGCTCCCCCTAAAGCATTGTCGTACCCTCCCCTGGACCCTAAACCGTCCCCGTCACCTAACCCTAACCCTAGCACGAACCCTAATCCTAACCCTTCCCTGAAGCCTGACCCTCACCCGTCCCCTAATCCTAACACGTACGCTAACACTAATCCGCGCCCTGACGCGTACGCTCCCCCTAAAGCGTTGTCGTACCCTCCCCTGGACCCTAAACCGTCCCCGTCCCCTAACACTAACCCTAGCCCGAACCCTAACCCTAACCCTTCCCCGAAGCCTGACCCTCACCCGTCCCCTAATCCTAACCCGTACGCTAACACTAACCCACGCCTTCATGCGTACGCTCCCCCTAAAGCGTTGTGGTACCCTCCCCTGGACCCTAAACCGTCCCCGTCCCCTAACCCTAACCCTAGCCCGAACCCTAACCCTAACCCGTCCCCGAAGCCTGACCCTCACCCGTCCCCTAATCGTCACTCGTACGCTAACACTAACCCGCGCCCTCACACGTACGCTCCCACTAAAGCGTTGTCGTACCCTCCCCTGGACCCTAAACCGTGTCCGTCCCCTAACCCTAACCCTAGCCCGAACCCTAACCCTAACCCTTCCCCGAAGCCTGACCCTCACCCGTCCCCTAATCCTAACCCGTACGCTAACACTAACCTGCGCCCTCACACATACGCTCCCCCTAAAGCGTTGTCGTACCCTCCCGTGGACCCTAAACCGTCCCCGTCCCCTAACCCTAACCCTAGCCCGAACCCTAACCCTAACCCTTCCCCGAAGCCTGACCCTCACTCGTCCCCTAATCCTAACCCGTACGCTAACACTAACCCGCGCCCTCACGCGTACGCTCCCCCTAAAGCGTTGTCGTACCCTCTCCTGGACCCTAAACCGTCCCCGTCCCCTAATCCTAACCCTAGCCCTAACCCTAACCCTAACCCTTCCCCGAAGCCTGACCCTCACCCGTCCCCTAATCCTAACACGTACGCTAACACTAACCTGCGCCCTCACGCGTACGCTCCCCCTAAAGCGTTGTCGTACCCTCCCCTGGACCCTAAACCGTCCCCGTCCCCTAATCCTAACCCTAGCCCTAACCCTAACCATAACCCTTCCCCGAAGCCTGACCCTCACCCGTCCCCTAATCCTAACCCGTACGCTAACACTAACCCATGCCCTCACGCGTACGCTCCCCCTAAAGAGTTGTCGTACCCTCCTCTGGACCCTAAACCGTCCCCGTCCCCTAACCCTAACCCTAGCCCGAACCGTAACCCTAACCCTTCCCCGAAGCCTGACCCTCACCCGTCCCTTAATCCTAACCCGTACGCTAACACTAACCCGCGCCCTCACGCGTACGCTCCCCCTAAAGCATTGTGGTACCCTCCCCTGGACCCTAAACCGTCCCCATCCCCTAACCCTAACCCTAGCCCGAACCCTAACCCTAACCCTTCCCCGAATCCTGACCCTCACCCGTCCCCTAATCCTAACCCGTACGCTAACACTAAACCGCGCCCTGACGCGTAAGCTCCCCCTAAAGCGTTGTCGTACCCTCCCCTGGACCCTAAACCGTCCCCGTCCCCTAACCCTAACCCTAGCCCGAACCCTAACCCTAACCCTTCCCCGAAGCCTGACCCTCACCCGTCCCCTAATCCTAACCCGTACGCTAACACTAACCCACGCCCTCACAAGTACGTTCCCCCTAAAGCGTTGCCGTACCCTCCCCTGGACCCTAAACCGTCCCCGTTCCCTAACCCTAACCCTAGCCTGAACCCTAACCCTAAACATTCCCCGAAGCCTGACCCTCACCCGTCCCCTAATCCTAACCCGTACGCTAACACTAACCCCTGCCCTCACACGTACGCTCCCCCAAAAGCGTTGTCATACCCTTCCCTGGATCGTAAACCGTCCCCGTCCCCTAACTCTAACCCTAGCCCGAACCCTAACCCTAACCCTTCCCCGAAGCCTGACCCTCACCCGTCCCCTAATCCTAACCCGTACGCTAACACTAACCCGCGCCCTCACGCGTACGCTCCCCCTAAAGCTTTGTCGTACCCTCCCCTGGACTCTAAACCGTCCCCGTCCCCTATCCCTAACCCTAGACCGAATCCTAACCCTAACCCTTCCCCGAAGCCAGACCCTCACCCATCCCCTAATCCTAAACCTTACACTAACACTAACCCGCGCCCTCACTCGTACGCTCCCCCTAATGCGTTGTCGTACCCTCCCCTGGACCCTAAACCGTCCCCGTCCCCTAACCCGAACCCTAGCCCGAACCCTAACCCTAACCCTTCCCCGAAGCCTGACCCTCACCCGTCCCCTAATCCTAACCCGTAAGCTGACACTAACCCGCGCCCTGATGCGTACACTCCCCCTAAAGCGTTGTCGTACCCTCCCCTGGACCCTAAACCGTCCCCGTCCCCTAACCCTAACCCTAGCCCGAACCCTAACCCTATCCCTTCCCCGAAGCCTGACCCTCACCCGTCCCCTAATCCTAACCCGTACGCTAACACTAACCCGCGCCCTCACACGTACGCTCCCCCTAAAGCGTTGTCGTACCCTCCCGTGCACCCTAAACCGTCCCCGTCCCCTAACCCTAAACCTAGCCCGAACCCTAACCCTAACCCTTCCCCGAAGCCTGACCCTCAACCGTCCCCTAATCCTAACCCGTACGCTAACACTAATCCGCGCCCTCACACGTACGCTCCCCCTAAAGCGTTGTCGTACCCTCCCTTGGAGCCTAAACCGTCCCCGTCCCCTAACCCTAACCCTAGCCAGAACCCTAACCCTAACACTTCCCCGAAGCCTGACCCTCACCCGTCCCCTAACCCTAACCCGTACGCTAACACTAACGCGCGCCCTGACACATACGCTCCCCCTAAAGCGTTGCCGTACCCTCCCCTGGACCCTAAACCGTCCCCGTTCCCTACCTAACCCTAACCTGAACCCTAACCCTAAACCTTCCCCGAAGCCTGACCCTCACCTGTCCCCTAATCCTAACCCGTACGCTAACACTAACCCGTGCCCTCACACGTACGCTCCCCCAAAAGCGTTGTCATACCCTTCCCTCGACCGTAAACCGTCCCCGTCCCCTAACCCTAACCCTAGCCCGAACCCTACCCCTAACCCTTCCCCAAAGCCTGACCCTCACCCGTCCCCTAATCCTAACCCGTACGCTAACACTAACCCGCGCCCTCACACGTACGCTCCCCCTAAAGCGTTGTCGTACCCTCCCCTGGACCCTAAACCGTCCCCGTCCCCTAACCCTAACCCTAGCCCGAACCCTAACCCTAACCCTTCCCCGAAGCCTGACCCTCAACCGTCCCCTAATAGTCACTCGTACGCTAACACTAACCCGCTCCCTCACAAGTACGCTCCCCCTAAAGCGTTGTCGTACCCTCCCCTGGACCCTTAACCGTGTCCTTCCCCTAACCCTAACCCTAGCCCGTACCCTAACCATAACCCTTCCCCGAAGCCTGACACTCACCCGTCCCCTAATCGTCACTCGTACGCTAACACTAACCCGCGCCCTCACACGTACGCTCCCCCTAAAGCGTTGTCGTACCCTTCCCTGGACCCTAAACCGTCCCCGACCCCTAACCCTAACCCTAGCCCGAACCCTAACCCTAACCCTTCCCCGAAGCCTGACACTCACCCGTCCCCAAATCCTAACCCGTACGCTAACACTAACCCGCGCCCTCACACGTATGCTCCTCCTAAAGCGTTGTCGTACCCTCCCCTGGACCCTAAACCGTCCCCGTCCCCTAACCCTAACCCTAGCCCGAACCCTAACCCTAACCCTTCCCCGAAGCCTGACCCTCACCCGTCCCCTAATCCTAACCCGTACGCTAACACTAACCCGCGCCCTCACACGTACGCTCCCCCTAAAGCATTGTCGTACACTCCCCTGGACCCTAAACCGTCCCCGTCACCTAACCCTAACCCTAGCCCGAACCCTAATCCTAACCCTTCCCCGAAGCCTGACCCTCACCCGTCCCCTAATCCTAACCCGTACGCTAACACTAACCCGCGCCCTCACGCGTACGCTCCACCTAAAGCGTTGTCGTACCCTCCCCTGGACCCTAAACCGTCCCCGTCCCCTAACCCTAACCCTAGCCCGAACCCTAACCCTAACCCTTCCCTGAAGCCTGACCCTCACCCGTCCCCTAATCCTAACCAGTACGCTAACACTAACCCGCGCCCTCACACGTACGCTCTCCCTAAAGCGTTGTCGTACCCTCCCCTTGACTTAAACCGTCCCCGTCCCCTAACCCTAACCCTAGCCCGAACCCTAACCCTAACCCTTCCCCGAAGCCTGACCCTCACCTGTCCCATAATCCTAACCCGTACGCTAACACTAATCCACGCCCTCACACGTACGCTCCCCCTAAAGCGTTGTCGTACCCTCCCCTGGACCCTAAACCGTCCCCGTCCCCTAACCCTAACCCTAGCCCGAACCCTAACCCTAACACTTCCCCAAAGCCTGACCCTCACCCGTCCCCTAATCCTAACCCGTACGCTAACACTATCCCGCGCCCTCACACGTACGCTCCCCCTAAAGCGTTGTCGTACCCTCCCCTGGGCCCTAAACCGTCCCCGTCCCCTAACCCGAATCCTAGCCCGAACCCTAACCCTAACCCTTCCCCGAAGCCTGACCCTCACCCGTCCCCTAATCCTAACCCGTACGCTAACACTAACCCGCGCCCTCACACGTACGCTCCCCCTAAAGCGTTGTCGTACCCTCCCCTGGACCCTAAACCGTCCCCGTCCCCTAACCCTAACCCTAGCCCGAACCCTAACCCTAACCCTTCCCCGAAGCCTGACACTCACCCGTCCCCTAATCCTAACCCGTACGCTAACACTAACCCGCGCCCTCACACGTATGCTCCCCCTAAAGCGTTGTCGTACCCTCCCCTGGACCCTAAACCGTCCCCGTCCCCTAACCCTAACCCTAGCCCGAACCCTAACCCTAACCCTTCCCCGAAGCCTGACCCTCACCCGTCCCCTAATCCTAACCCGTACGCTAACACTAACCCGCGCCCTCACACGTACGCTCCCCCTAAAGCATTGTCGTACCCTCCCCTGGACCCTAAACCGTCCCCGTCACCTAACCCTAACCCTAGCACGAACCCTAATCCTAACCCTTCCCTGAAGCCTGACCCTCACCCGTCCCCTAATCCTAACCCGTACGCTAACACTAACCCGCGCCCTCACGCGTACGCTCCCCCTAAAGCGTTGTCGTACCCTCCCCTGGACCCTAAACCGTCCCCGTCCCCTAACACTAACCCTAGCCCGAACCCTAACCCTAACCCTTCCCCGAAGCCTGACCCTCACCCGTCCCCTAATCCTAACCCGTACGCTAACACTAACCCGCGCCCTCACGCGTACGCTCCCCCTAAAGCTTTGTCGTACCCTCCCCTGGACTCTAAACCGTCCCCGTCCCCTATCCCTAACCCTAGACCGAATCCTAACCCTAACCCTTCCCCGAAGCCAGACCCTCACCCATCCCCTAATCCTAACCCGTACACTAACACTAACCCGCGCCCTCACTCGTACGCTCCCCCTAATGCGTTGTCGTACCCTCCCGTGGACCCTAAACCGTCCCCGTCCCCTAACCCTAACCCTAGCACGAACCCTAACCCTAACACTTCCCCGAAGCCTGACCCTCACCCATCCCCTAATCCTAACCCGTACGCTAACACTAACCCGCGCCCACACACGTACGCTCCTCTTAAAGCCTTGTCGTACCCACCCCTGGACCCTCAACCGTCCCCGTCCCCTAACCCTATCCCTAGCCCGAACCCTAACCCTAACAATTCCCCGAAGCCTGACCCTCACCCATCCCCTAAACCTAAACCGTACGCTAACACTAACCCGCGCCCTCACACGTACGCTCCCCGTAAAGCGTTGTCGTACACTTCCCTGGACCCTAAGCCGTCCCCGTCCCCTAACCCTAACCCTAGCCCGAACCCTAACCCTAACCCTTCCCCGAAGCCTGACACTCACCCGTCTCCTAATCCTAACCCGTACGCTAACACTAACCCGCGCCCTCACACGTACGCTCCCCGTAAAGCGTTGTCGTACCCTCCCCTGGACCGTAAACCGTCCCCGTCCCCTAACCCTAACCCTAGCCCGAACCCTAACCCTAACCCTTCCCCGAAGCCTGACCCTCACCCTTCCCCTAATCCTAAACCGTACGCTAACACTAACCCGCGCCCTCACACGTACGCTCCCCCTAAAACGTTGTCGTACCCTCCCCTGGACCCTAAACCGTCCCCGTCCCCTAACCCTAACCCTAGCCCGAACCCTAACCCTAACCCTTCCCCGAAGCCTGACCCTCACCCGTCCCCTAATCCTAACCCGTACGCTAACACTAACCCGCGCCCTCACACGTACGCTCCCCCTAAAGCATTGTCGTACCCTCCCCTGGACCCTAAACCGTCCCCGTCACCTAACCCTAACCCTAGCACGAACCCTAATCCTAACCCTTCCCTGAAGCCTGACCCTCACCCGTCCCCTAATCCTAACCCGTACGCTAACACTAACCCGCGCCCTGACGCGTACGCTCCCCCTAAAGCGTTGTCGTACCCTCCCCTGGACCCTAAACCGTCCCCGTCCCCTAACACTAACCCTAGCCCGAACCCTAACCCTAACCCTTCCCCGAAGCCTGACCCTCACCCGTCCCCTAATCCTAACCCGTACGCTAACACTAACCCACGCCTTCATGCGTACGCTCCCCCTAAAGCGTTGTGGTACCCTCCCCTGGACCCTAAACCGTCCCCGTCCCCTAACCCTAACCCTAGCCCGAACCCTAACCCTAACCCGTCCCCGAAGCCTGACCCTCACACGTCCCCTAATCGTCACTCGTACGCTAACACTAACCCGCGCCCTCACACGTACGCTCCCCCTAAAGCGTTGTCGTACCCTCCCCTGGACCCTAAACCGTGTCCGTCCCCTAACCCTAACCCTAGCCCGAACCCTAACCCTAACCCTTCCCCGAAGCCTGACCCTCACCCGTCCCCTAATCCTAACCCGTACGCTAACACTAACCTGCGCCCTCACACATACGCTCCCCCTAAAGCGTTGTCGTACCCTCCCGTGGACCCTAAACCGTCCCCGTCCCCTAACCCTAACCCTAGCCCGAACCCTAACCCTAACCCTTCCCCGAAGCCTGACCCTCACTCGTCCCCTAATCCTAAACCGTACGCTAACACTAACCCGCGCCCTCACGCGTACGCTCCCCCTAAAGCGTTGTCGTACGCTCCCCTGGACCCTAAACCGTCCCCGTCCCCTAATCCTAACCCTAGCCCTAACCCTAACCCTAACCCTTCCCCGAAGCCTGACCCTCACCCGTCCCCTAATCCTAACACGTACGCTAACACTAACCTGCGCCCTCACGCGTACGCTCCCCCTAAAGCGTTGTCGTAACCTCCCCTGGACCCTAAACCGTCCCCGTCCCCTAATCCTAACCCTAGCCCTAACCCTAACCATAACCCTTCCCCGAAGCCTGACCCTCACCCGTCCCCTAATCCTAAACCGTACGCTAACACTAACCCATGCCCTCACGCGTACGCTCCCCCTAAAGAGTTGTCGTACCCTCCTCTGGACCCTAAACCGTCCCCGTCCCCTAACCCTAACCCTAGCCCGAACCGTAACCCTAACCCTTCCCCGAAGCCTGACCCTCACCCGTCCCTTAATCCTAACCCGTACGCTAACACTAACCCGCGCCCTCACGCGTACGCTCCCCCTAAAGCATTGTGGTACCCTCCCCTGGACCCTAAACCGTCCCCATCCCCTAACCCTAACCCTAGCCCGAACCCTAACCCTAACCCTTCCCCGAATCCTGACCCTCACCCGTCCCCTAATCCTAACCCGTACGCTAACACTAAACCGCGCCCTGACGCGTAAGCTCCCCCTAAAGCGTTGTCGTACCCTCCCCTGGACCCTAAACCGTCCCCGTCCCCTAACCCTAACCCTAGCCCGAACCCTAACCCTAACCCTTCCCCGAAGCCTGACCCTCACCCGTCCCCTAATCCTAACCCGTACGCTAACACTAACCCACGCCCTCACAAGTACGTTCCCCCTAAAGCGTTGCCGTACCCTCCCCTGGACCCTAAACCGTTCCCGTTCCCTAACCCTAACCCTAGCCTGAACCCTAACCCTAAACATTCCCCGAAGCCTGACCCTCACCCGTCCCCTAATCCTAACCCGTACGCTAACACTAACCCCTGCCCTCACACGTACGCTCCCCCAAAAGCGTTGTCATACCCTTCCCTGGATCGTAAACCGTCCCCGTCCCCTAACCCGAACCCTAGCCCGAACCCTAACCCTAACCCTTCCCCGAAGCCTGACCCTCACCCGTCCCCTAATCCTAACCCGTACGCTGACACTAACCCGCGCCCTGATGCGTACACTCCCCCTAAAGCGTTGTCGTACCCTCCCCTGGACCCTAAACCGTCCCCGTCCCCTAACCCTAACCCTAGCCCGAACCCTAACCCTATCCCTTCCCCGAAGCCTGACCCTCACCCGTCCCCTAATCCTAACCCGTACGCTAACACTAACCCGCGCCCTCACACGTACGCTCCCCCTAAATCGTTGTCGTACCCTCCCGTGCACCCTAAACCGTCCCCGTCCCCTAACCCTAAACCTAGCCCGAACCCTAACCCTAACCCTTCCCCGAAGCCTGACCCTCAACCGTCCCCTAATCCTAACCCGTACGCTAACACTAATCCGCGCCCTCACACGTACGCTCCCCCTAAAGCGTTGTCGTACCCTCCCTTGGAGCCTAAACCGTCCCCGTCCCCTAACCCTAACCCTAGCCAGAACCCTAACCCTAACCCTTCCCCGAAGCCTGACCCTCACCCGTCCCCTAACCCTAACCCGTACGCTAACACTAACCCGCGCCCTGACACATACGCTCCCCCTAAAGCGTTGCCGTACCCTCCCCTGGACCCTAAACCGTCCCCGTTCCCTACCTAACCCTAACCTGAACCCTAACCCTAAACCTTCCCCGAAGCCTGACCCTCACCTGTCCCCTAATCCTAACCCGTACGCTAACACTAACCCGTGCCCTCACACGTACGCTCCCCCAAAAGCGTTGTCATACCCTTCCCTCGACCGTAAACCGTCCCCGTCCCCTAACCCTAACCCTAGCCCGAACCCTACCCCTAACCCTTCCCCAAAGCCTGACCCTCACCCGTCCCCTAATCCTAACCCGTACGCTAACACTAACCCGCGCCCTCACACGTACGCTCCCCCTAAAGCGTTGTCGTACCCTCCCCTGGACCCTAAACCGTCCCTGTCCCCTAACCCTAACCCTAGCCCGAACCCTAACCCTAACCCTTCCCCGAAGCCTGACCCTCAACCGTCCCCTAATAGTCACTCGTACGCTAACACTAACCCGCTCCCTCACAAGTACGCTCCCCCTAAAGCGTTGTCGTACCCTCCCCTGGACCCTTAACCGTGTCCTTCCCCTAACCCTAACCCTAGCCCGTACCCTAACCCTAACACTTCCCCGAAGCCTGACACTCACCCGTCCCCTAATCGTCACTCGTACGCTAACACTAACCAGCGCCCTCACACGTACGCTCCCCCTAAAGCGTTGTCGTACCCTTCCCTGGACCCTAAACCGTCCCCGACCCCTAACCCTAACCCTAGCCCGAACCCTAACCCTAACCCTTCCCCGAAGCCTGACACTCACCCGTCCCCTAATCCTAACCCGTACGCTAACACTAACCCGCGCCCTCACACGTATGCTCCTCCTAAAGCGTTGTCGTACCCTCCCCTGGACCCTAAACCGTCCCCGTCCCCTAACCCTAACCCTAGCCCGAACCCTAACCCTAACCCTTCCCCGAAGCCTGACCCTCACCCGTCCCCTAATCCTAACCCGTACGCTAACACTAACCCGCGCCCTCACACTTACGCTCCCCCTAAAGCATTGTCGTACACTCCCCTGGACCCTAAACCGTCCCCGTCACCTAACCCTAACCCTAGCCCGAACCCTAATCCTAACCCTTCCCCGAAGCCTGACCCTCACCCGTCCCCTAATCCTAACCCGTACGCTAACACTAACCCGCGCCCTCACACGTACGCTCCACCTAAAGCGTTGTCGTACCCTCCCCTGGACCCTAAACCGTCCCCGTCCCCTAACCCTAACCCTAGCCCGAACCCTAACCCTAACCCTTCCCTGAAGCCTGACCCTCACCCGTCCCCTAATCCTAACCAGTACGCTAACACTAACCCGCGCCCTCACACGTACGCTCTCCCTAAAGTGTTGTCGTACCCTCCCCTTGACTTAAACCGTCCCCGTCCCCTAACCCTAACCCTAGCCCGAACCCTAACCCTAACCCTTCCCCGAAGCCTGACCCTCACCTGTCCCATAATCCTAACCCGTACGCTAACACTAATCCACGCCCTCACACGTACGCTCCCCCTAAAGCGTTGTCGTACCCTCCCCTGGACCCTAAACCGTCCCCGTCCCCTAACCCTAACCCTAGCCCGAACCCTAACCCTAACACTTCCCCAAAGCCTGACCCTCACCCGTCCCCTAATCCTAACCCGTACGCTAACACTAACCCGCGCCCTCACACGTACGCTCCCCCTAAAGCGTTGTCGTACCCTCCCCTGGGCCCTAAACCGTCCCCGTCCCCTAACCCGAATCCTAGCCCGAACCCTAACCCTAACCCTTCCCCGAAGCCTGACCCTCACCCGTACCCTAATCCTAACCCGTACGCTAACACTAACCCGCGCCCTCACACGTACGCTCCCCCTAAAGCGTTGTCGTACCCTCCCCTGGACCCTAAACCGTCCCCGTCCCCTAACCCTAACCCTAGCCCGAACCCTAACCCTAACCCTTCCCCGAAGCCTGACACTCACCCGTCCCCTAATCCTAACCCGTACGCTAACACTAACCCGCGCCCTCACACGTATGCTCCCCCTAAAGCGTTGTCGTACCCTCCCCTGGACCCTAAACCTTCCCCGTCCCCTAACCCTAACCCTAGCCCGAACCCAAACCCTAACCCTTCCCCGAAGCCTGACCCTCACCCGTCCCCTAATCCTAACCCGTACGCTAACACTAACCCGCGCCCTCACACGTACGCTCCCCCTAAAGCATTGTCGTACCCTCCCCTGGACCCTAAACCGTCCCCGTCACCTAACCCTAACCCTAGCACGAACCCTAACCCTAACCCTTCCCTGAAGCCTGACCCTCACCCGTCCCGTAATCCTAACCCGTACGCTAACACTAACCCGCGCCCTCACGCGTACGCTCCCCCTAAAGCGTTGTCGTACCCTCCCCTGGACCCTAAACCGTCCCCGTCCCCTAACACTAACCCTAGCCCGAAGCCTAACCCTAACCCTTCCCCGAAGCCTGACCCTCACCCGTCCCCTAATCCTAACCCGTACGCTAACACTAACCCGCGCCCTCACGCGTACGCTCCCCCTAAAGCTTTGTCGTACCCTCCCCTGGACTCTAAACCGTCCCCGTCCCCTATCCCTAACCCTAGACCGAATCCTAACCCTAACCCTTCCCCGAAGCCAGACCCTCACCCATCCCCTAATCCTAACCCGTACACTAACACTAACCCGCGCCCTCACTCGTACGCTCCCCCTAATGCGTTGTCGTACCCTCCCCTGGACCGTAAACCGTCCCCGTCCCCTAACCCTAACCCTAGCCCGAACCCTAACCCTAACCCTTCCCCGAAGCCTGACCCTCACCCGTCCCCTAATCCTAAACCGTACGCTAACACTAACCCGCGCCCTCACACGTACGCTCCCCCTAAAACGTTGTCGTACCCTCCCCTGGACCCTAAACCGTCCCCGTCCCCTAACCCTAACCCTAGCCCGAACCCTAACCCTAACCCATCCCCGAAGCCTGACCCTCACCCCTCCCCTAATCCTAACCCGTACGCTAACACTAACCCGCGCCCTCACACGTACGCTCCCCCTAAAGCGTTGTCGTACCCTCCCCTGGACCCTAAACCGTCCCCGTCCCCTAACCCTAACCCTAGCCCGAACCCTAACCCTAACCCTTTCCCAAAGCCTGACCCTCCCCCGTCCCCTAATCCTAACCAGTACGCTAACACTAACCCGCGCCCTCACACGTACACTCTCCCTAAAGTGTTGTCGTACCCTCCCCTTGACCTAAACCGTCCCCGTCCCCTAACCCTAACCCTAGCCCGAACCCTAACCCTAACCCTTCCCCGACGCCTGACCCTCACCTGTCCCCTAATCCTAACCCGTACGCTAACACTAACCCGCGCCCTAATGCGTACGCTCCCCCTAAAGCGTTGTCGTACCCTCCCCTGGACCCTAAACCGTCCCCGTCCCCTAACCCTAAACCTAGCCCGAACCCTAACCCTAACCCTTCCCCGAAGCCTGACCCTCACCCGTCCCCTAACCCTAATCCGTACGCTAACACTAACCCGCGCCCTGACACGTACGCTCCCCAAAAAGCGTTGTCGTACCCTCCCCTGGACCCTAAACCGTCCCCGTCCCCGAACCCTAACCCTAGCCCGAACCCTAACCCTAAACCTTCCCCGAAGCCTGACCCTCACCCGTCCCCTAATCCTAACCCGTACGCTAACACTAACCCGCGTCCTCACACGAACGCTCACCCTAAAGTGTTATTGTACACTCACCTGGACCCTAAACCGTACCCATCCCTTAACCCTAATCCTAGCCCGAACCCTAACCCTAACCCTTCCCCGAAGCATTCCCCTCACCCGTCCCCTAATCCTAACCCGAACCCTAACACTAACCCTTCCAAGAAGCCTGACCCTCACCCGTCCCCTTATCCTAACCCGTACGCTAACACTAACCCGCGCCCTCACACGCATGCTCACCCTTAAGCGTTGGCGTACCCTCACCTGGACCCTAAACCGTCCCCGTCCCCTAACCCTAACCATAGCCCGAACCCTAACCCTAAACCTTCCCCGAAGCATGACCCTAACATGTCCCCTAATCCTAACCCGGATGCTAACACTAACCCGCGCCCTCACATGCACGCTCCCCCTAAAGCGTTGTGGTACCCTCACCTGGACCCTAAACCGTCCCCGTCCCCTAACCCTAACCCTAGCCCGAACCCTAACCCTAACCCTTCCCCGAAGCCTGACCCTCACCCGTCCCCTAATCCTAACCCGGACGCTAACACTAACCCGCGCCCTCAACGCACGCTCCCCCTAAAGCGTTGTCGTACCCTCACCTGCACCCTAAACCGTCCCCGTCCCCTAACACTAACCCTAGCCCGAACCCTAACCCTAACCCTTCCCCTAAGACTGACGCTCATCCTTACCTTAATCCTAACCCGTTCGCTAACACTAACCCGCACCCTCACACCCACGCTCCCCCTAAAGCGTTGTCGTACCCTCACCTGGACCCTAAACCGTCCCCGTCCTCTAACCCTACCCATAGCCCGAACCTTAACCCTAACCCTTCCCCAAAGCCTGACCCTCACCCGTCCCCTAATCCTAACCCGTACGCTATCACTAACCCGCGCCCTCACATGCACGCTGCCCCTAAATCGCTGTCGTACCCTCACCTGGACCCTAAACCGTTCCCGTCCCCTAACCCTAACCCTAGCCCGAACACTAAACCTAACCCTTCCCCTAAGGCTGACCCTCACCCTTCCCTTAATCCTAACCCGTACGCTAACACTAACCCGCGCCCTCACAACCACGCTCCCCCTAAAGCGTTGTCGTACCCTCACCTGGACCCTAAACCGTCCCCGTCCCCTAACCCTAACCCTAGCCCGAACTGTAACCCTAACCCTTCCCCAAAGCCTGACACTCACCCATCCCCTAAACCTAACATGGACGCTAACACTAACACGCGCCCTCACACTCACGCTCCCCCTAAAGCGTTGTCGTACGCTCACCTAGAGCCTAAACCGTCCCCGTCCTCTAACCCTAACCCTAGCCCGAACCCTAACCCTAACACTTCCCCGAAGCCTGACACTCACCCGTCCCCTAATCCTAACCCGTACGCTAACACTAACCCGCGCCCTAACATGCACGCTCTCCCTTAAGCGTTGTCGTACCCTCACCTGGACCCTAAACCGTCCCCGACCTAACGCTAACCCTAGCCCGAACCCTAATCCTAACCCTTCCCCGAAGCCTGACCCTCACCCGTCCCCTAATACTAACCCAAACGCTAACAATAACCCGTGCCCTCACACGCACGCTCCCCCTAAAGCGTTGTCGTACCCTCACCTGGACGCTAAACCGTCCCCGTCCCCGTCCCCTAACCCTAGCCCGACCCCTAACCCTAACCCTTCCCCGAAACCTGACCCTCACCTGTCCCCTAATCCTAACCCGTACGCTATCACTAACCCGCGCCCTCACACGCACGCTCCCCCTAAAGCATTGTAGTACCCTCACCTGGACACTAAACCGTCCCCGTCCCCTAACCCTAAACCTAGCCCGAACCCTAACACTAACCATTCCAAGAAGCCTGACCCTCACCCGTCCCCTAATCCTAACCCGTACGCTAACACTAACCCGCGCCCTCACACGCACGCTCACCCTAAAGCGTTGTCGTACCCTCACCTGGACCCTAAACCGTCCCCGTCCCCTAACCCTAACCATAGCCCGAACCCTAACCCTTACCCTTCCCCGAAGCCTGACCCTAACATGTCCCCTAATCCTAACCCGGATGCTAACACTAACCCGCGCCCTCACATGCACGCTCCCCCTAAAGCGTTGTGGTACACTCACCTGGACCCTATACCGTCCCCGTCCCCTAACCCTAACCCTAGCCCGAACCCTAACCCTAACCCTTCCCCGAAGCCTGACACTCACCCGTCCCCTAATCCTAACCCGTACGCTAACACTAACCCGCGCCCTCACATGCACGCTCACCCTAAAGCGTTGTCGTACCCTCACCTGGACCCTAAACCGTCCCCGTCCCCTAACCCTAACCCTAGCCCGAACCCTAACCCTAACCCTTCCCCGAAGCCTGACCCTCACCCGTCCCCTAATCCTAACCCGGACGCTAACACTAACCCGTGCCCTCAACGCACGCTCCCCCTAAAGCGTTGTCGTACCCTCACCTGGACCCTAAACCGTCCCCGTCCCCTAACACTAACCCTAGCCCGAACCCTAACCCTAACCCTTCCCCTAAGACTGACGCTCATCCTTACCTTAATCCTAACCCGTTCGCTAACACTAACCCGCGCCCTCACACCCACGCTCCCCCTAAACCGTTGTCGTAACCTCACCTGGACTCTAAACCGTCCCCATCCCCTAACCCTAAGCCTAGCCCAAACCCTAATCCTAACATTTCCCCGAAACCTGACCCTCACCGGTCCCCTAATCCTAAACCGTACACTAACACTAACCTGCGCCCTCACACGCACGCTCCCCCTAAACCGTTGTCGTACCCTCACCTGGACCCGAAACCGTCCCCGTCCCCTAAACCTAACCCTAGCCCTAACCCTAACCTTAAACCTTCCCCGCAGCCTGACCCTCACCCGTCCCCTAATCCTAACCCGTACGCTAACACTAACCCACGCCCTCACACGCACGATCCTCCTAATGCGTTGTCGTACCCTCACCAGGTCCCTAAACCGTGCCCGTCCCCTAACCCTAAACCTAGTCCAAACTGTAACCCTAAACCTTCCCCGAAGCCTGACCCTCACCCATCCCCTAAACCTAACACGGACGCTAACACTAACCCTCGCCCTCACATGCATGCTCCCCCTAAAGCGTTGTCGTACCCTCACCTGGACCCTTAACCGTCCCGTCCCCTTACCCTAACTCTTCCCCGAAGCCTGACCCTCACCCGTCCCCTAATCATAACCCGGACGCTAACACTAACCCGCGCCCTCACACGCACGTTCCCCCTAAAGCGTTGTCGTACCCTCACCTGGACCCTAAACCGTCCCCGTCCCCTAACCCTAAGCCTAGCCCGAACCCTAACCCTAACACTTCCCCGAAGCCTGACTCTCACCCGTCCCCTAATCCTAACCCGTACGCTAAAAGTAACCCGCGCCCTCACACGCACACTCCCCCTAAAGCGTTTTCGTACCCTCACGTGGACCCTTAACCTTCCCAGTCCACTAACCCTAACCCTAGCCCGAACCCTAACCCTAACACTTCCCCGCAGCCTGACCCTCACCCGTCCCCTAATCCTAACCTGGATGCTAACACTAACCCACGCCCTCACACGCACACTCCCCCTTAAGTGTTGTCATACCTTCACCTGGACCCTACCCGGTCCCTGTCCCCTAACCCTAACCCTAGCCCGAACCCTAACCCTAACCCTTCCCCGAAGCCTGACCATCATATGTCCCCTAATCCTAACCCGGACGCTAACACTAACCCGCGCCCTCACATGCACGCTCCCCCTAAAGTGTTGTCGTACCCTCACCTGGACCCTAAACCGTCTCCGTCCCCTAACCCTATCCCTAGCCCGAACCCTAACCCTAACCCTTCCCTGAAGCCTGACACTCACCTGTCCCCTAATCCTAACCCGTACGCTAACACTAACCCATGCCCTCACACGCACGCTCACCCTAAAGCGTTGTCGTACCGTCACCTGGACCCTAAACCGTCCCCGTCCCCTAACCCTAACCCTAGCCCGAACCCTAACACTAAACCTTCCCCGAAGCCTGACCCTCACCCGTCGCCTAATACTAACCCGTACGCTAACACTAACCCATGCCCTCACACGCACGCTCCCCGTAAAGCGTTGTCGTACCCTCACCTGGACCCTAAACCGTCCCCGTGCCCTAACCCTAACCCTAGCCCGAACCCTAACCCTAACTTTTCCCCGAAGACTGACCCTCACACGTCCCCTAATACTAACCCGTAAACTAACACTAACCCGCGCCCTCAACGCACGCTCACCCTAAGCGTTGTCGTCCCCTCACCTGGACCCAAAACCGTCTCCGTCCCCTAACGCTAACCCTAGCCCGAACCCTAACCCTAACCCTTCCCCGAAACCTGACCCTCACATGTCCCCTAATCCTAACACGGACGCTAACACTAACCTGCGCCCTCACACGCACGCTCCCCCTAAACCGTTTTCATACCCTCACCTGGACCCGAAACCGTCCCCGTCCCCTAAACCTAACCCTAGCCCTAACCCTAACCTTAAACCTTCCCCGCAACCTGACCCTCACCCGTCCTGTAATCCTAACCCGTACGCTAACACTAACCCACGCCCTCACACGCACTATCCTCCTAAAGCGTTGTCGTACGCTCACCTGGACCCTAAACCGTGCCCGACCCCTAACCCTAACCCTAGCCCGAACTGTAACCCTAACCCTTCCCCGAAGCTTGACCCTCACTCATCCCCTAAACCTAACACGGACGCTAACACTAACCCTCGCCCTCACATGCACGCTCCCCCTAAAGCGTTGTCGTGCCCTCACCTGGACCCGTAACAGTCCCGACCCCTAACCCTAACACTTCCCCGAAGCCTGACCCTCACCCGTCCCCTAATCCTAACCCGGACGCTAACACTAACCCGCGCCCTCACACGCACGCTCCCCCTAAAGCGTTGTCGTACCCTCACCTGGACCCTAAACCGTCCCCGTCCCCTAAACCTAACCCTAGCCCGAACCCTAACCCTAACGCTTCCCCGAAGCCTGACACTCACCCGTCCCCTAATCCTAACCCGTACACTAACACTAACCTGTGCCCTCACACTCACACTCACCCTAAAGCGTTGTCGTACCGTCACATGGACCCAAAACAGTCCCCGTCCCCTAACCCTAAGCCTAGCCCGAACCCTAACCCTAACACTTCCCCGAAGCCTGACACTCACCCGTCCCCTAATCCTAACCCGTACGCTAACAGTAACCCGCGCCCTCACACGCACACTCCCCCTAAAGCATTTTCGTACCCTCACGTGGACCCTTAACCTTCCCAGTCCCCTAACCCTAAACCTAGCCCGAACCCTAACCCTAACACTTCCCCGAAGCCTGACCCTCACCCGTCCCCTAATCCTAACCTGGACGCTAACACTAACCCGCGCCCTCACATGCACGCTCCCCCTAAAGCGTTGTCGTACCCTCACCTGGACCCTAAACCGTCCCCGTCCCCTAACCCTAACCCTAGCCCTAACCCTAACCCTAAACCTTCCCCGAAGCCTGACCCTAACATGTCCCCTAATCCTAACCCGGACGCGAACACTAACCCACGCCCTCACATGCACGCTCCCCCTAAAGCGTTGTGGTACCCTCACCTGGACCCTAAACCGTCCCCGTCCCCTAACCCTAACCCTAGCCCGAACCCTAACCCTAACCCTTCCCCGAAGCCTGACCCTCACCCGTCCCCTAATCGTCACTCGTACGCTAACACTAACCCGCGCCCTCACACGTACGCTCCCCCTAAAGCGTTGTCGTACCCTCCCCTGGACCCTAAACCGTGTCCGTCCCCTAACCCTAACCCTAGCCCGAACCCTAACCCTAACCCTTCCCCGAAGCCTGACCCTCACCCGTCCCCTAATCCTAACCCGTACGCTAACACTAACCTGCGCCCTCACACGTACGCTCCCCCTAAAGCGTTGTCGTACCCTCCCGTGGACCCTAAACCGTCCCCGTCCCCTAACCCTAACCCTAGCCCGAACCCTAACCCTAACACTTCCCCGAAGCCTGACCCTCACCCATCCCCTAATCCTAACCCGTACGCTAACACTAACCCGCGCCCACACACGTACGCTCCTCCTAAAGCGTTGTCGTACCCTCCCCTGGACCCTAAACCGTCCCCGTCCCCTAACCCTATCCCTAGCCCGAACCCTAACCCTAACAATTCCCCGAAGCCTGACCCTCACCCGTCCCCTAATCCTAAAACGTACGCTAACACTAACCCGCGCCCTCACACGTACGCTCCCCCTAAAGCGTTGTCGTACACTTCCCTGGACCCTAAGCCGTCCCCGTCCCCTAACCCTAACCCTAGCCCGAACCCTAACCCTAACACTTCCCCGAAGCCTGACCCTCACCCGTCCCCTAATCCTAACTCGTACGCTAACACTAACCCACGCCCTCACACGTACGCTCCCCCTAAAGTGTTGTCGTACCCTCCCCTGGACCGTAAACCGTCCCCGTCCCCTAACCCTAACCCTAGCCCGAACCCTAACCCTAACCCTTCCCCGAAGCCTGACCCTCACCCGTCCCCTAATCCTAAACCGTACGCTAACACTAACCCGCGCCCTCACACGTACGCTCCCCCTAAAACGTTGTCGTACCCTCCCCTGGACCCTAAACCGTCCCCGTCCTCTAACCCTAACCCTAGCCCGAACCCTAACCCTAACCCATCCCCGAAGCCTGACCCTCACCCGTCCCCTAATCCTAACCCGTACGCTAACACTAACCCACACCCTCACACGTACGCTCCCCCTAAAGCATTGTCGTACCCTCCCCTGGACCCTAAACCGTCCCCGTCCCCTAACCCTAACCCTAGCCCGAACCCTAACCCTAACCCTTTCCCAAAGCCTGACCCTCCCCCGTCCCCTAATCCTAACCAGTACGCTAACACTAACCCGCGCCCTCACACGTACACTCTCCCTAAAGCGTTGTCGTACCCTCCCCTTGACCTAAACCGTCCCCGTCCCCTAACCCTAACCCTAGCCCGAACCCTAACCCTAACCCTTCCCCGAAGCCTGACCCTCACCTGTCCCCTAATCCTAACCCGTACGCTAACACTAACCCGCGCCCTAATGCGTACGCTCCCCCTAAAGCATTGTCGTACCCTCCCCTGGACCCTAAACCGTCCCCGTCCCCTAACCCTAAACCTAGCCCGAACCCTAACCCTAACCCTTCCCCGAAGCCTGACCCTCACCCGTCCCCTAACCCTAATCCGTACGCTAACACTAACCCGCGCCCTGACACGTACGCTCCCCCAAAAGCGTTGTCGTACCCTCCCCTGGACCCTAAACCGTCCCCATCCCCTAACCCTAACCCTAGCCCGAACCCTAACCCTAAACCTTCCCCGAAGCCTGACCCTCACCCGTCCCCTAATCCTAACCCGTACGCTAACACTAACCCGCGCACTCACACGTACGCTCCCCCTAAAGCGTTGCCGTACCCTCCCCTGGTCCCTAAACCGTCCCCGTTCCCTAACCCTCACCCTAGACTGAACCCTAACCCTAAACCTTCCCCGAAGACTGACCCTCACCCGTCCCCTAATCCTAACCCGTACGCTAACACTAACCCGCGCCCTCACACGCACGCGCCCCCTAAAGCGTTGTCGTACCCTCCCCTGGACCCTAAACCGTCCCCGTCCCCTAACCCTAACCCTAGCCCGAACCCTAACCCTAACCCTTCCCCGAAGCCTGAACCTCACCCGTCCCCTAACCCTAACCCGTACGCTAACACTAACCCGCGCCCTCCCATGTACGCACCCCCTAAAGCGTTGTCGTACTCTCCCCTGGACCCTAAACCGTCCCCATCCCCTAACCCTAACCCTAGCCCGAACCCTAACCCTAACCCTTCCCCGAAGCCTGACACTCACCCATCCCCTAATCCTAACCCGTACGCTAACACTAACCCGCGCCCTCACAAGTACGCTCCCCCTAAAGCGTTGTCGTACCCACCCCTGGACCCTAAACCGTCCCAGTCCCCTAACCCTAACCCTAGCCCGAACCCTAACCCTAACCCTTCCCCGAAGCCTGACACTCACCCGTCCCCTAATCCTAACCCGTACGCAAACACTAACCCGCGCCCTCACACGTACGCTCCCCCTAAAGCGTTGTCGTACCCTCCGCTGGACCCTAAACCGTCCCCGTCCCCTAAGCCTAACCCTAGCCCGAACCCTAAACCTAACACTTCCCCGAAGCCTGACCCTCTCCCGTCCCCTAATCCTAACCCGTACGCAAACACTAACCCGCGCCCTCACACGTACGCTCCCCCTAAAGCGTTGTCGTACCCTCCGCTGGACCCTAAACCGTCCCCGTCCCCTAACCCTAACCCTAGCCCGAACCCTAACCCTAACCCTTCCCCGAAGCCTGACCCTCACCCGTCCCCTAATCCTAACCCGTACGCTAACACTAACCTGCGCCCTCACACGTACGCTCCCCCTAAAGCGTTGTCGTACCCTCCCGTGGACCCTAAACCGTCCCCGTCCCCTAACCCTAACCCTAGCCCGAACCCTAACCCTAACACTTCCCCGAAGCCTGACCCTCACCCATCCCCTAATCCTAACCCGTACGCTAACACTAACCCGCGCCCACACACGTACGCTCCTCCTAAAGCGTTGTCGTACCCTCCCCTGGACCCTAAACCGTCCCCGTCCCCTAACCCTATCCCTAGCCCGAAACCTAACCCTAACAATTCCCCGAAGCCTGACCCTCACCCGTCCCCTAATCCTAAAACGTACGCTAACACTAACCCGCGCCCTCACACGTACGCTCCCCCTAAAGCGTTGTCGTACACTTCCCTGGACCCTAAGCCGTCCCCGTCCCCTAACCCTAACCCTAGCCCGAACCCTAACCCTAACACTTCCCCGAAGCCTGACCCTCACCCGTCCCCTAATCCTAACCCGTACTCTAACACTAACCCGCGCCCTCACACGTACGCTCCCCCTAAAGTGTTGTCGTACCCTCCCCTGGACCGTAAACCGTCCCCGTCCCCTAACCCTAACCCTAGCCCGAACCCTAACCCTAACCCTTCCCCGAAGCCTGACCCTCACCCGTCCCCGAATCCTAAACCGTACGCTAACACTAACCCGCGCCCTCACACGTACGCTCCCCCTAAAACGTTGTCGTACCCTCCCCTGGACCCTAAACCGTCCCCGTCCTCTAACCCTAACCCTAGCCCGAACCCTAACCCTAACCCATCCCCGAAGCCTGACCCTCACCCGTCCCCTAATCCTAACCCGTACGCTAACACTAACCCACACCCTCACACGTACGCTCCCCCTAAAGCGTTGTCGTACCCTCCCCTGGACCCTAAACCGTCCCCGTCCCCTAACCCTAACCCTAGCCCGAACCCTAACCCTAACCCTTTCCCAAAGCCTGACCCTCCCCCGTCCCCTAATCCTAACCAGTACGCTAACACTAACCCGCGCCCTCACACGTACACTCTCCATAAAGCGTTGTCGTACCCTCCCCTTGACCTAAACCGTCCCCGTCCCCTAACCCTAACCCTAACCCTAGCCCGAACCCTAACCCTAACCCTTCCCCGAAGCCTGACCCTCACCTGTCCCCTAATCCTAACCCGTACGCTAACACTAACCCGCGCCCTAATGCGTACGCTCCCCCTAAAGCGTTGTCGTACCCTCCCCTGGACCCTAAACCGTCCCCGTCCCCTAACCCTAAACCTAGCCCGAACCCTAACCCTAACCCTTCCCCGAAGCCTGACCCTCACCCGTCCCCTAACCCTAATCCGTACGCTAACACTAACCCGCGCCCTGACACGTACGCTCCCCCAAAAGCGTTGTCGTACCCTCCCCTGGACCCTAAACCGTCCCCGTCCCCTAACCCTAACCCTAGCCCGAACCCTAACTCTAACACTTCCCCGAAGCCTGACCCTCACCCGTCCCCTAATCCTAACCCGTACGCTAACACTAACCCGCGCACTCACACGTACGCTCCCCCTAAAGCGTTGTCGTACCCTCCCCTGGACCCTAAACCGTCCCCGTCCCCTAACCCTAACCCTAGCCCGAACCCTAACCCTATCCATTCCCCGAAGCCTGACCCTCACCCGTCCCCTAATCCTATCCCGTACGCTAACACTAACCCGCGCCCTCACACGCACGCGCCCCCTAAAGCGTTGTCGTACCCTCCCCTGGACCCTAAACCGTCCCCGTCCCCTAACCCTAACCCTAGCCCGAACCCTAACCCTAACCCTTCCCCGAAGCCTGAACCTCACCCGTCCCCTAACCCTAACCCGTACGCTAACACTAACCCGCGCCCTCCCATGTACGCACCCCCTAAAGCGTTGTCGTACTCTCCCCTGGACCCTAAACCGTCCCCATCCCCTAACCCTAACCCTATCCCGAACCCTAACCCTAACCCTTCCCCGAAGCCTGACACTCACCCATCCCCTAATCCTAACCCGTACGCTAACACTAACCCGCGCCCTCACAAGTACGCTCCCCCTAAAGCGTTGTCGTACCCACCCCTGGACCCTAAACCGTCCCAGTCCCCTAACCCTAACCCTAGCCCGAACCCTAACCCTAACCCTTCCCCGAAGCCTGACACTCACCCGTCCCCTAATCCTAACCCGTACGCAAACACTAACCCGCGCCCTCACACGTACGCTCCCCCTAAAGCGTTGTCGTACCCTCCGCTGGACCCTAAACCGTCCCCGTCCCCTAAGCCTAACCCTAGCCCGAACCCTAAACCTAACACTTCCCCGAAGCCTGACCCTCTCCCGTCCCCTAATCCTAACCCGTACGCTAATACTAACCCGCGCCCTCACACGTACGCTCCCCCTAAAGCGTTGTCATACCCTACCCTGGACCCTAAGCGGTCCCCGTCCCCTAACCCTAACCCTAGCCCGAACCCTAACCCTAACCCTTCCACAAAGCCTGACCCTCACCCGTCCCCTAATCCTAACCCGTACGCTAACACTAACCCGCACCCTCACACACACGCTCCCCCTAAAGCGTTGTCGTACCCTCACCTGGACTCTAAACCGTCCCCATCCCCTAACCCTAACCCTAGCCCGAACCCTAACCCTAACACTTCCCCGAAGCCTGACGCTCACCCGTCCCCTAATCCTAACCCCTACGCTAACACTAAACTGCGCCCTCACACGCACGCTCCCCCTAAAACATTGTCGTACACTCACCTGGACCCTAAACCGTCCCCGTCCCCTACCCCTAACCCTAGCCCGAACCCTAACCCTAACCCTTCCCCGAAGCCTGACCCTCACCCGTCCCCTAATCCTAACAAGTACGCTAACACTAACCCTCGCGCTCACATGCACGCTCCCCCTATAGCATTTTCGTACCCTCATCTGGACCCTAAACCGTCCGCGTCGCCTAACCCTAACCCTAGCAAGAACTGTAAACCAAACCCTTCCCAGAAGCCTGACCCTCACCCGTCCCCTAATACTAACCCGTACGTTAACACTAACCCGTGCCCTCCCACGCACGCTGCCCCTAAAGCATTGTCGTACCCTCACGTGGACCCTAAACCGTCACCGAACCCTAACCCTAACCCTAGACCGAACCGAAACCGTAACCCTTCCCCGAAGCCTGACACTCACGCGTCCCCTAATCCTAAACCGGACGCTAACACTAACCCGCGCCCTCACATGCATGCTCAACCTAAAGCGTTGTCGTACCCTCACCTGGACCCTAAACCGTCCCCATCCCCTAACCCTAACCCTAGCCCGAACCCTAACCCTAATACTTCCCCGAAGCGTGACCCTCACCCGTCCCCTAATCCTAACCCGTACGCTAACACTAACCCGCGCCCTCACACGCACGCTCCCCCTAAAGCGTTGTCGTACCCTCACATGGACCCTAAACCGTCCGCGTCCCCTAACCCTAACACTAGCCCGAACCCTAACCCTAACCTTTCCACAAAGACTGACTTCATCCGTCCGCTAATACTAACCCGTATGCTAACATTAACCCAAGCCCTCACACGCACGCTCCCCCTAAAGCGTTGTCGTACCCTCACCTGGACCCTAAAACGTCCCCGTCCCCTAACCCTAACCCTAGCACGAACCCTAACCCTAACACTTCCCCAAGCCTAACCCTCACACGTCCCCTAATCCTATCCCGTACGCTAACACTAACCCGCGTCCTCACACGAACGCTCACCCTAAAGCGTTATTGTACACTCACCTGGACCCTAAACCGTACCCATTCCTTAACCCTAATCCTAGCCCGAACCCTAACCCTAACCCTTCCCCGAAGCCTTCCCCTCACCCGTCCCCTAATCCTCACCCGTACGCTAACACTAACCCGCACCCTAAGATGCACGCTCTCCCTTAAGCGTTGTCGTACCCTCACTTGGACCCTAAACCGTCCCCGACCTAACGCTAACCCTAGCCCGAATCCTTATCCTAACCCTTCCCCGAAGCCTGACCCTCACCCGTCCCCTAATCCTAACCCGTACGCTAACACTAACCCACGCCCTCACACGCACGCTCCCCCTAAAGCGTTGTCGTACCCTCACATTGACCCTAAACCGTCCCCTTCCCGTAACCCTAGCCCGAACTCTAACCCTAACACTTCCCCGAAGCCTGACCCTCACCAGTCCCCTAATCCTAACCCGTTCGCTAACACTAACCCGCGCCCTCACACGCACGCTCATCCTAAAGCGTTGTCGTTCCCTCAGCTGGAGCCTAAACCGTCGCCGTCCCCTATCCCTAAACCTAGCCCGAACTCTAACCCTAACCCTTCCCCGAAGCCTGAGCCTCACCCGTCACCTAATCCTAACCCGTACGCTAACACTAACCCGCACCCTCACATGCACGCTCCCCCTATAGCATTGTCGTACCCTCATCTGGACCCTAAACCGTCCGCGTCGCCTAACCCTAACCCTAGCAAGAACTGTAACCCTAACCCTTCCCCGAAGCCTGACCCTCACCCGTCCCCTAATCCTAACCCGTATGCTAACACTCACCCATGCCCTCACACGCACGCTCCCACTAAAGCGTTGTTTTACCCTCACCTCGACCCTAATCCGTCCCCGTCCCCTAACCCTAACCCTAGCCCGAACACTAACCCTAACCCTTCCCCGAAGCCTGACCCTCACCCGTCCCCTAATCCTAAAAAGTACGCTAACACTAACCCTCGCGCTCACATGCACGCTCCCCCTATAGCATTTTCGTACCCTCATCTGGACCCTAAACCGTCCGCGTAGCCTAACCCTAACCCTAGCAAGAACTTTAAACCAAACCCTTCCCCGAAGCTTGACCCTCACCCGTCCCCTAATACTAACCCGTACGTTAACACTAACCCGTGCCCTCCCACACACGCTGCCCCTAAAGCGTTGTCGTACCTTCACGTGGACCCTAAACCGTCACCAAACCCTAACCCTAAACCTAGACCGAACCGAAACCCTAACCCTTCCCCGAAGCCTGACACTCACGCGTCACCTAATCCTAACCCGGACGCTAACACTAACCCGCGCCCTCACACGCACGCTCCCCCTAAAGCGTTGTTGTACCCTCACCTGGACCCTAAACCGTCCCCATCCCCTAACCCTAACACTAGCCCGAACCCTAACCCTAACCTTTCCGCAAAGACTGACTTCACCCGTTCGCTAATACTAACCCGTACGCTAACACTAAACCGCGCCCTCAATGCACGCTCACCCTAAGCGTTGTCGTCCCCTCACCTGGACCCAAAACCATCCCCGTCTCCTAACCCTAACCCTAGCCTGAACACTAACCCTAACACTTCCCCGAAGCCTGACCCTCACCCGTCCCCTAATCCTAACCCGGACGCTAACACTAACCCGCGCCCTCACATGCATGTTCCCCCTAAAGCGTTGTCGTACCCTCACCTGGACCCTAAACCGTCCCCATCCCCTAACCCTAACCCTAGCCCGAACCCTAACCCTAACACTTCCCCGAAGCCTGACCCTCACCCGTCCCCTAATCCTAACCCGTAGTCTAACACTAACCCGCGCCCTCACACGCACGCTCCCCCTAAAGCGTTGTCGTACCCTCACCTGAACCCTAAACCGAGCCCGTCCCCTAACCCTAACCCTTGCCCGAACTGTAACCCTAACCCTTCCCCGAAGCCTGACCCTCACCCTTCCCCTAAACCTGACACGGACGCTAACACTAACCCGCGCCCTCACACTCCCGCTCCCCCTAAAGCGTTGTCGTACCCTAACCTGAACCCTAAAACGTCCCTGTCCTCTAACCCTAAACCTAGCCCGAACCCTAATCCTAACACTTCCCCGAAGCCTGACCCTCACCCGTCCCCTAATCCTAACCCGTATGCTAACACTAACCCACGCCCTCACATGCACGCTCCCCCTAAAGCGCTGTCGTACCCTCACCTTGACCCTAAAACGTCCCCGTCGCCTAACCCTAACCCTAGCCCGAACCCTAACCCTAAAACTTCCCCGAAGCCTGAACCTCACCGGTCCCCTAATACTAACCCATACGCTAACACTAACCCGCGCCCTCAACGCACGCTCACCCTAAGCGTTGTCGACCTCTCACCTGGACCCCAAACCGTCCCCGTCCCCTAACCCTAAGCCTAGCCCGAACCCTAACCCTAACACTTCCCCGAAGCCTGACTCTCACCCGTCCCCGAATCCTACCCCGTACGTTAACAGTAACCCGCGCCCTCACACGCACACTCCCCCTAAAGCGTTGTCGTACCCTCACCTGGACCCTAAACCGTCCCCGTCCCCTAACCCTAACCCTAGCCGGAACCCTAAACCTAACCCTTCCCCGAAGCCTAACCCTCACCCGTCCCCTAATCCTAACAAGTACGCTAACAGTAACCCGCGCCCTCACACGCACGCTCCCCCTATAGCATTGTCGTACCCTCATCTGGACCCTAAACCGTCCCCATCCGCTAACCCTAACCCTAGCCAGAACCCTAACCCTAACACTTCCCCGAAGCCTGACACTCACCTGTCCCCTAATCCTTACCCGGATGCTAACACTAACCCGCGCCCTCACATGCACGCTCCCCCTAAAGCGTTGACGTAGCCTCACCTGGACCCTACAACGTCCCCGTCCCCTAACCCTAACCCTAGCCCGAACCCTAACCCTAACCATTCCCCGAGGCCTGACACTCACCCGTCCCCTAATCGTAACCCGTACGCTAACACTAACCCGCGCCCTCACACGCACGCTCCCCCTGAAGCGTTGTTGTACCCTCACCTGGACCCTTAACCTTCCCAGTCCCCTAACCCTAACCCTAGCCCGAACCCTAACCCTAACCCTTCCCCGAAGCCTAACCCTCACCCGTCCCCTAATCCTATCCCGTACGCTAACACTAACCCGCGTCCTCACACGAACGCTCACCCTAAAGTGTTATTGTACACTCACCTGGACCCTAAACCGTACCCATCCCTTAACCCTAATCCTAGCCCGAACCCTAACCCTAACCCTTCCCCGAAGCATTCCCCTCACCCGTCCCCTAATCCTAACCCGTACGCTAACACTAACCCGCGCCCGAACATGCACGCTCTCCCTCAAGCGTTGTCGTACCCTCACCTGAACCCTAAACCGTCCCCGACCTAACGCTAACCCTAGCCCGAACCCTAATCCTAACCCTTCCCCGAAGCCTGACCCTCACCCGTCCCCTAATACTAACCCAAACGCTAACACTAACCCGTGCCCTCACACGCACGCTCTCCCTAAAGCGTTGTCGTACCCTCACCTGGACGCTAAACCGTCCCCGTCCCCGTCCCCTAACCCTAGCCCGACCCCTAACCCTAACCCTGCCCCGAAACCTGACCCTCACCTGTCCCGTAATCCTAACCCGTACGCTATCACTAACCCGCGCCCTCACACGCACGCTCCCCCTAAAGCATTGTAGTACCCTCACCTGGACACTAAACCGTCCCCGTCCCCTAACACTAACCCTAGCCCGAACCCTAACACTAACCCTTCCAAGAAGCCTGACCCTCACCCGTCCCCTTATCCTAACCCGTACGCTAACACTAACCCGCGCCCTCACACGCATGCTCACACTTAAGCGTTGGCGTACCCTCACCTGGACCCTAAACCGTCCCCGTCCCCTAACCCTAACCATAGCCCGAACCCTAACCCTAAACCTTCCCTGAAGCCTGACCCTAACATGTCCCCTAATCCTAACCCGGATGCTAACACTAACCCGCGCCCTCACATGCACGCTCCCCCTAAAGCGTTGTGGTACCCTCACATGGACCCTAAACCGTCCCCGTCCCCTAACCCTAACCCTAGCCCGAACCCTAACCCTAACCCTTCCCCGAAGCCTGACCCTCACCCGTCCCCTAATCCTAACCCGGACGCTAACACTAACCCGCGCCCTCAACGCACGCTCCCCCTAAAGCGTTGTCGTACCCTCACCTGGACCCTAAACCGTCCCCGTCCCCTAACACTAACCCTAGCCCGAACCCTAACCCTAACCCTTCCCCTAAGACTGACGCTCATCCTTACCTTAATCCTAACCCGTTCGCTAACACTAACCCGCACCCTCACACCCACGCTCCCCCTAAAGCGTTGTCGTACCCTCACCTGGACCCTAAACCGTCCCCGTCCTCTAACCCTACCCCTAGCCCGAACCTTAACCCTAACCCTTCCCCAAAGCCTGACCCTCACCCGTCCCCTAATCCTAACCCGTACGCTATCACTAACCCGCGCCCTCACATGCACGCTGCCCCTAAATCGCTGTCGTACCCTCACCTGGACCCTAAACCGTTCCCGTCCCGTAACCCTAACCCTAGCCCGAACTGTAACCCTAACCCTTCCCCAAAGCCTGACACTCACCCATCCCCTAAACCTAACATGGACGCTAACACTAACACGCGCCCTCACACTCACGCTCCCCCTAAAGCGTTGTCGTACGCTCACCTAGACCCTAAACCGTCCCCGTCCTCTAACCCTAACCCTAGCCCGAACCCTAACCCTAACACTTCCCCGAAGCCTGACACTCACCCGTCCCCTAATCCTAACCCGTACGCTAACACTAACCCGCGCCCTAACATGCACGCTCTCCCTTAAGCGTTGTCGTACCCTCACCTGGACCCTAAACCGTCCCCGACCTAACGCTAACCCTAGCCCGAACCCTAATCCTAACCCTTCCCCGAAGCCTGACCCTCACCCGTCCCCTAATACTAACCCAAACGCTAACAATAACCCGTGCCCTCACACGCACGCTCCCCCTAAAGCGTTGTCGTACCCTCACCTGGACGCTAAACCGTCCCCGTCCCCGTCCCCTAACCCTAGCCCGACCCCTAACCCTAACCCTTCCCCGAAACCTGACCCTCACCTGTCCCCTAATCCTAACCCGTACGCTATCACTAACCCGCGCCCTCACACGCACGCTCCCCCTAAAGCATTGTAGTACCCTCACCTGGACACTAAACCGTCCCCGTCCCCTAACCCTAAACCTAGCCCGAACCCTAACACTAACCATTCCAAGAAGCCTGACCCTCACCCGTCCCCTAATCCTAACCCGTACGCTAACACTAACCCGCGCCCTCACACGCACGCTCACCCTAAAGCGTTGTCGTACCCTCACCTGGACCCTAAACCGTCCCCGTCCCCTAACCCTAACCATAGCCCGAACCCTAACCCTTACCCTTCCCCGAAGCCTGACCCTAACATGTCCCCTAATCCTAACCCGGATGCTAACACTAACCCGCGCCCTCACATGCACGCTCCCCCTAAAGCGTTGTGGTACACTCACCTGGACCCTATACCGTCCCCGTCCCCTAACCCTAACCCTAGCCCGAACCCTAACCCTAACCCTTCCCCGAAGCCTGACCCTCACCCGTCCCCTAATCCTAACCCGGACGCTAACACTAACCCGCGCCCTCAACGCACGCTCCCCCTAAAGCGTTGTCGTACCCTCACCTGGACCCTAAACCGTCCCCGTCCCCTAACACTAACCCTAGCCCGAACCCTAACCCTAACCCTTCCCCTAAGACTGACGCTCATCCTTACCTTAATCCTAACACGTTCGCTAACACTAACCCGCGCCCTCACACCCACGCTCCCCCTAAACCGTTGTCGTAACCTCACCTGGACTCTAAACCGTCCCCATCCCCTAACCCTAAGCCTAGCCCAAACCCTAATCCTAACATTTCCCCGAAACCTGACCCTCACCGGTCCCCTAATCCTAAACCGTACACTAACACTAACCTGCGCCCTCACACGCACGCTCCCCCTAAACCGTTGTCGTACCCTCACCTGGACCCGAAACCGTCCCCGTCCCCTAAACCTAACCCTAGCCCTAACCCTAACCTTAAACCTTCCCCGCAGCCTGACCCTCACCCGTCCCCTAATCCTAACCCGTACGCTAACACTAACCCACGCCCTCACACGCACGATCCTCCTAAAGCGTTGTCGTACCCTCTCCAGGTCCCTAAACCGTGCCCGTCCCCTAACCCTAAACCTAGTCCAAACTGTAACCCTAAACCTTCCCCGAAGCCTGACCCTCACCCATCCCCTAAACCTAACACGGACGCTAACACTAACCCTCGCCCTCACATGCATGCTCCCCCTAAAGAGTTGTCGTACCCTCACCTGGACCCTTAACCGTCCCGTCCCCTTACCCTAACTCTTCCCCGAAGCCTGACCCTCACCCGTCCCCTAATCATAACCCGGACGCTAACACTAACCCGCGCCCTCACACGCACGTTCCCCCTAAAGCGTTGTCGTACCCTCACCTGGACCCTAAACCGTCCCCGTCCCCTAACCCTAACCCTAGCCCGAACCCTAACCCTAACGCTTCCCCGAAGCCTGACACTCACCCGTCCCCTAATCCTAACCCGTACACTAACACTAACCTGTGCCCTCACACTCACACTCACCCTAAAGCGTTGTCGTACCGTCACCTGGACCCAAAACAGTCCCCGTCCCCTAACCCTAAGCCTAGCCCGAACCCTAACCCTAACACTTCCCCGAAGCCTGACACTCACCCGTCCCCTAATCCTAACCCGTACGCTAACAGTAACCCGCGCCCTCACACGCACACTCCCCCTAAAGCGTTTTCGTACCCTCACGTGGACCCTTAACCTTCCCAGTCCCCTAACCCTAAACCTAGCCCGAACCCTAACCCTAACACTTCCCCGAAGCCTGACCCTCACCCGTCCCCTAATCCTCACCCGTACGCTAACACTAACCCGCGCCCTAAGATGCACGCTCTCCCTTAAGCGTTGTCGTACCCTCACTTGGACCCTAAACCGTCCCCGACCTAACGCTAACCCTAGCCCGAATCCTTATCCTAACCCTTCCCCGAAGCCTGACCCTCACCCGTCCCCTAATCCTAACCCGTACGCTAACACTAACCCACGCCCTCACACGCACGCTCCCCCTAAAGCGTTGTCGTACCCTCACATTGACCCTAAACCGTCCCCTTCCCGTAACCCTAGCCCGAACTCTAACCCTAACACTTCCCCGAAGCCTGACCCTCACCAGTCCCCTAATCCTAACCCGTTCGCTAACACTAACCCGCGCCCTCACATGCACGCTCATCCTAAAGCGTTGTCGTTCCCTCAGCTGGAGCCTAAACCGTCGCCGTCCCCTATGCCTAAACCTAGCCCGAACTCTAACCCTAACCCTTCCCCGAAGCCTGAGCCTCACCCGTCACCTAATCCTAACCCGTACACTAACACTAACCCGCACCCTCACATGCACGCTCCCCCTATAGCATTGTCGTACCCTCATCTGGACCCTAAACCGTCCGCGTCGCCTAACCCTAACCCTAGCAAGAACTGTAACCCTAACCCTTCCCCGAAGCCTGACCCTCACCCGTCCCCTAATCCTAACCCGTATGCTAACACTCACCCATGCCCTCACACGCACGCTCCCACTAAAGCGTTGTTTTACCCTCACCTCGACCCTAATCCGTCCCCGTCCCCTAACCCTAACCCTAGCCCGAACACTAACCCTAACCCTTCCCCGAAGCCTGACCCTCACCCGTCCCCTAATCCTAAAAAGTACGCTAACACTAACCCTCGCGCTCACATGCACGCTCCCCCTATAGCATTTTCGTACCCTCATCTGGACCCTAAACCGTCCGCGTAGCCTAACCCTAACCCTAGCAAGAACTTTAAACCAAACCCTTCCCCGAAGCTTGACCCTCACCCGTCCCCTAATACTAACCCGTACGTTAACACTAACCCGTGCCCTCCCACACACGCTGCCCCTAAAGCGTTGTCGTACCTTCACGTGGACCCTAAACCGTCACCAAACCCTAACCCTAAACCTAGACCGAACCGAAACCCTAACCCTTCCCCGAAGCCTGACACTCACGCGTCACCTAATCCTAACCCGGACGCTAACACTAACCCGCGCCCTCACACGCACGCTCCCCCTAAAGCGTTGTTGTACCCTCACCTGGACCCTAAACCGTCCCCATCCCCTAACCCTAACACTAGCCCGAACCCTAACCCTAACCTTTCCGCAAAGACTGACTTCACCCGTTCGCTAATACTAACCCATACGCTAACACTAAACCGCGCCCTCAATGCACGCTCACCCTAAGCGTTGTCGTCCCCTCACCTGGACCCAAAACCATCCCCGTCTCCTAACCCTAACCCTAGCCTGAACACTAACCCTAACACTTCCCCGAAGCCTGACCCTCACCCGTCCCCTAATCCTAACCCGGACGCTAACACTAACCCGCGCCCTCACATGCATGTTCCCCCTAAAGCGTTGTCGTACCCTCACCTGGACCCTAAACCGTCCCCATCCCCTAACCCTAACCCTAGCCCGAACCCTAACCCTAACACTTCCCCGAAGCCTGACCCTCACCCGTCCCCTAATCCTAACCCGTAGTCTAACACTAACCCACGCCCTCACACGCACGCTCCCCCTAAAGCGTTGTCGTACCCTCACCTGAACCCTAAACCGAGCCCGTCCCCTAACCCTAACCCTTGCCCGAACTGTAACCCTAACCCTTCCCCGAAGCCTGACCCTCACCCTTCCCCTAAACCTGACACGGACGCTAACACTAACCCGCGCCCTCACACTCCCGCTCCCCCTAAAGCGTTGTCGTACCCTCACCTGAACCCTAAAACGTCCCTGTCCTCTAACCCTAAACCTAGCCCGAACCCTAATCCTAACACTTCCCCGAAGCCTGACCCTCACCCGTCCCCTAATCCTAACCCGTATGCTAACACTAACCCACGCCCTCACATGCACGCTCCCCCTAAAGCGCTGTCGTACCCTCACCTTGACCCTAAAACGTCCCCGTCGCCTAACCCTAACCCTAGCCCGAACCCTAACCCTAAAACTTCCCCGAAGCCTGAACCTCACCGGTCCCCTAATACTAACCCATACGCTAACACTAACCCGCGCCCTCAACGCACGCTCACCCTAAGCGTTGTCGACCTCTCACCTGGACCCCAAACCGTCCCCGTCCCCTAACCCTAAGCCTAGCCCGAACCCTAACCCTAACACTTCCCCGAAGCCTGACTCTCACCCGTCCCCGAATCCTACCCCGTACGTTAACAGTAACCCGCGCCCTCACACGCACACTCCCCCTAAAGCGTTGTCGTACCCTCACCTGGACCCTAAACCGTCCCCGTCCCCTAACCCTAACCCTAGCCGGAACCCTAAACCTAACCCTTCCCCGAAGCCTAACCCTCACCCGTCCCCTAATCCTAACAAGTACGCTAACAGTAACCCGCGCCCTCACACGCACGCTCCCCCTATAGCATTGTCGTACCCTCATCTGGACCCTAAACCGTCCCCATCCGCTAACCCTAACCCTAGCCAGAACCCTAACCCTAACACTTCCCCGAAGCCTGACACTCACCTGTCCCCTAATCCTTACCCGGATGCTAACACTAACCCGCGCCCTCACATGCACGCTCCCCCTAAAGCGTTGACGTAGCCTCACCTGGACCCTACAACGTCCCCGTCCCCTAACCCTAACCCTAGCCCGAACCCTAACCCTAACCATTCCCCGAGGCCTGACACTCACCCGTCCCCTAATCGTAACCCGTACGCTAACACTAACCCGCGCCCTCACACGCACGCTCCCCCTGAAGCGTTGTTGTACCCTCACCTGGACCCTTAACCTTCCCAGTCCCCTAACCCTAACCCTAGCCCGAACCCTAACCCTAACCCTTCCCCGAAGCCTAACCCTCACCCGTCCCCTAATCCTATCCCGTACGCTAACACTAACCCGCGTCCTCACACGAACGCTCACCCTAAAGTGTTATTGTACACTCACCTGGACCCTAAACCGTACCCATCCCTTAACCCTAATCCTAGCCCGAACCCTAACCCTAACCCTTCCCCGAAGCATTCCCCTCACCCGTCCCCTAATCCTAACCCGTACGCTAACACTAACCCGCGCCCGAACATGCACGCTCTCCCTCAAGCGTTGTCGTACCCTCACCTGAACCCTAAACCGTCCCCGACCTAACGCTAACCCTAGCCCGAACCCTAATCCTAACCCTTCCCCGAAGCCTGACCCTCACCCGTCCCCTAATACTAACCCAAACGCTAACACTAACCCGTGCCCTCACACGCACGCTCTCCCTAAAGCGTTGTCGTACCCTCACCTGGACGCTAAACCGTCCCCGTCCCCGTCCCCTAACCCTAGCCCGACCCCTAACCCTAACCCTGCCCCGAAACCTGACCCTCACCTGTCCCGTAATCCTAACCCGTACGCTATCACTAACCCGCGCCCTCACACGCACGCTCCCCCTAAAGCATTGTAGTACCCTCACCTGGACACTAAACCGTCCCCGTCCCCTAACACTAACCCTAGCCCGAACCCTAACACTAACCCTTCCAAGAAGCCTGACCCTCACCCGTCCCCTTATCCTAACCCGTACGCTAACACTAACCCGCGCCCTCACACGCATGCTCACACTTAAGCGTTGGCGTACCCTCACCTGGACCCTAAACCGTCCCCGTCCCCTAACCCTAACCATAGCCCGAACCCTAACCCTAAACCTTTCCCGAAGCCTGACCCTAACATGTCCCCTAATCCTAACCCGGATGCTAACACTAACCCGCGCCCTCACATGCACGCTCCCCCTAAAGCGTTGTGGTACCCTCACCTGGACCCTAAACCGTCCCCGTCCCCTAACCCTAACCCTAGCCCGAACCCTAACCCTAACCCTTCCCCGAAGCCTGACCCTCACCCGTCCCCTAAGCCTAACCCGGACGCTAACACTAACCCGCGCCCTCAACGCACGCTCCCCCTAAAGCGTTGTCGTACCCTCACCTGGACCCTAAACCGTCCCCGTCCCCTAACACTAACCCTAGCCCGAACCCTAACCCTAACCCTTCCCCTAAGACTGACGCTCATCCTTACCTTAATCCTAACCCGTTCGCTAACACTAACCCGCACCCTCACACCCACGCTCCCCCTAAAGCGTTGTCGTAACCTCACCTGGACTCTAAACCGTCCCCATCCCCTAACCCTAAGCCTAGCCCAAACCCTAATCCTAACATTTCCCCGAAACCTGACCCTCACCGGTCACCTAATCCTAAACCGTACGCTAACACTAACCTGCGCCCTCACACGCACGCTCCCCCTAAACCGTTGTCGTACCCTCACCTGGACCCGAAACCGACCCCGTCCCCTAAACCTAACCCTAGCCCTAACCCTAACCTTAAACCTTCCCCGCAGCCTGACCCTCACCCGTCCCCTAATCCTAACCCGTACGCTAACACTAACCCACGCCCTCACACGCACGATCCTCCTAAAGCGTTGTCGTACACTCACCTGGTCCCTAAACCGTGCCCGTCCCCTAACCCTAAACCTAGCCCGAACTGTAACCCTAAACCTTCCCCGAAGCCTGACCCTCACCCATCCCCTAAACCTAACACGGACGCTAACACTAACCCTCGCCCTCACATGCATGCTCCCCCTAAAGCGTTGTCGTACCCTCACCTGGACCCTTAACCATCCCGTCCCCTAACCCTAACTGTTCCCCGAAGCCTGACCCTCACCCGTCCCCTAATCATAACCCGGACGCTAACACTAACCCGCGCCCTCACACGCACGTTCCCCCTAAAGCGTTGTCGTACCCTCACGTGGACCCTTAACCTTCCCAGTCCCCTAACCCTAACCCTAGCCCGAACCCTAACCCTAGCACTTCCCCGAAGCCTGACTCTCACCCGTCCCCTAATCCTAACCCGTACGCTAAAAGTAACCCGCGCCCTCACACGAACACTCCCCCTAAAGCGTTTTCGTACCCTCACGTGGACCCTTAACCTTCCCAGTCCCCTAACCCTAACCCTAGCCCGAACCCTAACCCTAGCACTTCCCCGAAGCCTGACCCTCACCCGTCCCCTAATCCTAACCTGGATGCTAACACTAACCCACGCCCTCACACGCACGCTCCCCCTAAAGCGTTGTCATACCTTCACCTGGACCCTAATCCGTCCCTGTCCCCTAACCCTAACCCTAGCCCGAACCCTAACCCTAACCCTTCCCCGAAGCCTGACCATCATATGTCCCCTAATCCTAACCCGTACGCTATCACTAACCCGCGCTCTCACACGCACGCTCCCCCTAAAGCGTTGTCGTACCCTCACCTGGACCCTAAACCGTCCCCGTCCCCTAACCCTAACCCTAGCCCGAACTGTAACCCTAACCCTTCCCCAAAGCCTGACACTCACCCATCCCCTAAACCTAACATGGACGCTAACACTAACACGCGCCCTCACACTCACGCTCCCCCTAAAGCGTTGTCGTACGCTCACCTAGACCCTAAACCGTCCCCGTCCTCTAACCCTAACCCTAGCCCGAACCCTAACCCTAACACTTCCCCGAAGCCTGACACTCACCCGTCCCCTAATCCTAACCCGTACGCTAACACTAACCCGCGCCCTAACATGCACGCTCTCCCTTAAGCGTTGTCGTACCCTCACCTGGACCCTAAACCGTCCCCGACCTAACGCTAACCCTAGCCCGAACCCTAATCCTAACCCTTCCCCGAAGCCTGACCCTCACCCGTCCCCTAATACTAACCCAAACGCTAACACTAACCCGTGCCCTCACACGCACGCTCCCCCTAAAGCGTTGTCGTACCCTCACCTGGACGCTAAACCGTCCCCGTCCCCGTCCCCTAACCCTAGCCCGACCCCTAACCCTAACCCTTCCCCGAAACCTGACCCTCACCTGTCCCCTAATCCTAACCCGTACGCTATCACTAACCCGCGCCCTCACACGCACGCTCCCCCTAAAGCATTGTAGTACCCTCACCTGGACACTAAACCGTCCCCGTCCCCTAACCCTAAACCTAGCCCGAACCCTAACACTAACCATTCCAAGAAGCCTGACCCTCACCCGTCCCCTAATCCTAACCCGTACGTTAACACTAACCCGCGCCCTCACACGCACGCTCACCCTAAAGCGTTGTCGTACCCTCACCTGGACCCTAAACCGTCCCCGTCCCCTAACCCTAACCATAGCCCGAACCCTAACCCTTACCCTTCCCCGAAGCCTGACCCTAACATGTCCCCTAATCCTAACCCGGATGCTAACACTAACCCACGCCCTCACATGCACGCTCCCCCTAAAGCGTTGTGGTACACTCACCTGGACCCTATACCGTCCCCGTCCCCTAACCCTAACCCTAGCCCGAACCCTAACCCTAACCCTTCCCCGAAGCCTGACACTCACCCGTCCCCTAATCCTAACCCGTACGCTAACACTAACCCGCGCCCTCACATGCACGCTCACCCTAAAGCGTTGTCGTACCCTCACCTGGACCCTAAACCGTCCCCGTCCCCTAACCCTAACCCTAGCCCGAACCCTAACCCTAACCCTTCCCCGAAGCCTGACCCTCACCCGTCCCCTAATCCTAACCCGGACGCTAACACTAACCCGCGCCCTCAACGCACACTCCCCCTAAAGCGTTGTCGTACCCTCACCTGGACCCTAAACCGTCCCCGTCCCCTAACACTAACCCTAGCCCGAACCCTAACCCTAACCCTTCCCCTAAGACTGACGCTCATCCTTACCTTAATCCTAACCCGTTCGCTAACACTAACCCGCGCCCTCACACCCACGCTCCCCCTAAACCGTTGTCGTAACCTCACCTGGACTCTAAACCGTCCCCATCCCCTAACCCTAAGCCTAGCCCAAACCCTAATCCTAACATTTCCCCGAAACCTGACCCTCACCGGTCCCCTAATCCTAAACCGTACACTAACACTAACCTGCGCCCTCACACGCACGATCCTCCTAAAGCGTTGTCGTACCCTCACCAGGTCCCTAAACCGTGCCCGTCCCCTAACCCTAAACCTAGTCCAAACTGTAACCCTAAACCTTCCCCGAAGCCTGACCCTCACCCATCCCCTAAACCTAACACGGACGCTAACACTAACCCTCGCCCTCACATGCATGCTCCCCCTAAAGCGTTGTCGTACCCTCACCTGGACCCTTAACCGTCCCGTCCCCTTACCCTAACTCTTCCCCGAAGCCTGACCCTCACCCGTCCCCTAATCATAACCCGGACGCTAACACTAACCCGCGCCCTCACACGCACGTTCCCCCTAAAGCGTTGTCGTACCCTCACCTGGACCCTAAACCGTCCCCGTCCCCTAACCCTAAGCCTAGCCCGAACCCTAACCCTAACACTTCCCCGAAGCCTGACTCTCACCCGTCCCCTAATCCTAACCCGTACGCTAAAAGTAACCCGCGCCCTCACACGCACACTCCCCCTAAAGCGTTTTCGTACCCTCACGTGGACCCTTAACCTTCCCAGTCCCCTAACCCTAACCCTAGCCCGAACCATAACCCTAACACTTCCCCGCAGCCTGACCCTCACCCGTCCCCTAATCCTAACCTGGATGCTAACACTAACCCACGCCCTCACACGCACACTCCCCCTTAAGCGTTGTCATACCTTCACCTGGACCCTACCCGGTCCCTGTCCCCTAACCCTAACCCTAGCCCGAACCCTAACCCTAACCCTTCCCCGAAGCCTGACCATCATATGTCCCCTAATCCTAACCCGGACGCTAACACTAACCCGCGCCCTCACATGCACGCTCCCCCTAAAGCGTTGTCGTACCCTCACCTGGACCCTAAACCGTCTCCGTCCCCTAACCCTATCCCTAGCCCGAACCCTAACCCTAACCCTTCCCTGAAGCCTGACACTCACCTGTCCCCTAATCCTAACCCGTACGCTAACACTAACCCATGCCCTCACACGCACGCTCACCCTAAAGCGTTGTCGTACCGTCACCTGGACCCTAAACCGTCCCCGTCCCCTAACCCTAACCCTAGCCCGAACCCTAACACTAAACCTTCCCCGAAGCCTGACCCTCACCCGTCGCCTAATACTAACCCGTACGCTAACACTAACCCATGCCCTCACACGCACGCTCCCCGTAAAGCGTTGTCGTACCCTCACCTGGACCCTAAACCGTCCCCGTGCCCTAACCCTAACCCTAGCCCGAACCCTAACCCTAACTTTTCCCCGAAGACTGACCCTCACACGTCCCCTAATACTAACCCGTAAACTAACACTAACCCGCGCCCTCAACGCACGCTCACCCTAAGCGTTGTCGTCCCCTCACCTGGACCCAAAACCGTCTCCGTCCCCTAACGCTAACCCTAGCCCGAACCCTAACCCTAACCCTTCCCCGAAACCTGACCCTCACATGTCCCCTAATCCTAACACGGACGCTAACACTAACCTGCGCCCTCACACGCACGCTCCCCCTAAACCGTTTTCATACCCTCACCTGGACCCGAAACCGTCCCCGTCCCCTAAACCTAACCCTAGCCCTAACCCTAACCTTAAACCTTCCCCGCAGCCTGACCCTCACCCGTCCTGTAATCCTAACCCGTACGCTAACACTAACCCACGCCCTCACACGCACTATCCTCCTAAAGCGTTGTCGTACGCTCACCTGGACACTAAACCGTGCCCGACCCCTAACCCTAACCCTAGCCCGAACTGTAACCCTAACCCTTGCCCGAAGCTTGACCCTCACTCATCCCCTAAACCTAACACGGACGCTAACACTAACCCTCGCCCTCACATGCACGCTCCCCCTAAAGCGTTGTCGTGCCCTCACCTGGACCCGTAACAGTCCCGACCCCTAACCCTAACACTTCCCCGAAGCCTGACCCTCACCCGTCCCCTAATCCTAACCCGGACGCTAACACTAACCCGCGCCCTCACACGCACGCTCCCCCTAAAGCGTTGTCGTACCCTCACCTGGACCCTAAACCGTCCCCGTCCCCTAACCCTAACCCTAGCCCGAACCCTAACCCTAACGCTTCCCCGAAGCCTGACACTCACCCGTCCCCTAATCCTAACCCGTACACTAACACTAACCTGTGCCCTCACACTCACACTCACCCTAAAGCGTTGTCGTACCGTCACCTGGACCCACAACAGTCCCCGTCCCCTAACCCTAAGCCTAGCCCGAACCCTAACCCTAACACTTCCCCGAAGCCTGACACTCACCCGTCCCCTAATCCTAACCCGTACGCTAACAGTAACCCGCGCCCTCACACGCACACTCCCCCTAAAGCGTTTTCGTACCCTCACGTGGACCCTTAACCTTCCCAGTCCCCTAACCCTAAACCTAGCCCGAACCCTAACCCTAACACTTCCCCGAAGCCTGACCCTCACCCGTCCCCTAATCCTAACCCGTACGCTAACACTAACCCGCGCCCTCACACGCACGCTCACCCTAAAGCGTTGTCGTACACTCACCTGGACCCTAAACCGTCCCCGTCCCCTAACCCTAACCATAGCCCGAACCCTAACCCTTACCCTTCCCCGAAGCCTGACCCTAACATGTCCCCTAATCCTAACCCGGATGCTAACACTAACCCACGCCCTCACATGCACGCTCCCCCTAAAGCGTTGTGGTACACTCACCTGGACCCTATACCGTCCCCGTCCCCTAACCCTAACCCTAGCCCGAACCCTAACCCTAACCCTTCCCCGAAGCCTGACACTCACCCGTCCCCTAATCCTAACCCGTACGCTAACACTAACCCGCGCCTTCACATGCACGCTCACCCTAAAGCGTTGTCGTACCCTCACCTGGACCCTAAACCGTCCCCGTCCCCTAACCCTAACCCTAGCCCGAACCCTAACCCTAACCCTTCCCCGAAGCCTGACCCTCACCCGTCCCCTAATCCTAACCCGGACGCTAACACTAACCCGCGCCCTCAACGCACACTCCCCCTAAAGCGTTGTCGTACCCTCACCTGGACCCTAAACCGTCCCCGTCCCCTAACACTAACCCTAGCCCGAACCCTAACCCTAACCCTTCCCCTAAGACTGACGCTCATCCTTACCTTAATCCTAACCCGTTCGCTAACACTAACCCGCGCCCTCACACCCACGCTCCCCCTAAACCGTTGTCGTAACCTCACCTGGACTCTAAACCGTCCCCATCCCCTAACCCTAAGCCTAGCCCAAACCCTAATCCTAACATTTCCCCGAAACCTGACCCTCACCGGTCCCCTAATCCTAAACCGTACACTAACACTAACCTGCGCCCTCACACGCACGATCCTCCTAAAGCGTTGTCGTACCCTCACCAGGTCCCTAAACCGTGCCCGTCCCCTAACCCTAAACCTAGTCCAAACTGTAACCCTAAACCTTCCCCGAAGCCTGACCCTCACCCATCCCCTAAACCTAACACGGACGCTAACACTAACCCTCGCCCTCACATGCATGCTCCCCCTAAAGCGTTGTCGTACCCTCACCTGGACCCTTAACCGTCCCGTCCCCTTACCCTAACTCTTCCCCGAAGCCTGACCCTCACCCGTCCCCTAATCATAACCCGGACGCTAACACTAACCCGCGCCCTCACACGCACGTTCCCCCTAAAGCGTTGTCGTACCCTCACCTGGACCCTAAACCGTCCCCGTCCCCTAACCCTAAGCCTAGCCCGAACCCTAACCCTAACACTTCCCCGAAGCCTGACTCTCACCCGTCCCCTAATCCTAACCCGTACGCTAAAAGTAACCCGCGCCCTCACACGCACACTCCCCCTAAAGCGTTTTCGTACCCTCACGTGGACCCTTAACCTTCCCAGTCCCCTAACCCTAACCCTAGCCCGAACCCTAACCCTAACACTTCCCCGCAGCCTGACCCTCACCCGTCCCCTAATCCTAACCTGGATGCTAACACTAACCCACGCCCTCACACGCACACTCCCCCTTAAGCGTTGTCATACTTTCACCTGGACCCTACCCGGTCCCTGTCCCCTAACCCTAACCCTAGCCCGAACCCTAACCCTAACCCTTCCCCGAAGCCTGACCATCATATGTCCCCTAATCCTAACCCGGACGCTAACACTAACCCGCGCCCTCACATGCACGCTCCCCCTAAAGCGTTGTCGTACCCTCACCTGGACCCTAAACCGTCTCCGTCCCCTAACCCTATCCCTAGCCCGAACCCTAACCCTAACCCTTCCCTGAAGCCTGACACTCACCTGTCCCCTAATCCTAACCCGTACGCTAACACTAACCCATGCCCTCACACGCACGCTCACCCTAAAGCGTTGTCGTACCGTCACCTGGACCCTAAACCGTCCCCGTCCCCTAACCCTAACCCTAGCCCGAACCCTAACACTAAACCTTCCCCGAAGCCTGACCCTCACCCGTCGCCTAATACTAACCCGTACGCTAACACTAACCCATGCCCTCACACGCACGCTCCCCGTAAAGCGTTGTCGTACCCTCACCTGGACCCTAAACCGTCCCCGTGCCCTAACCCTAACCCTAGCCCGAACCCTAACCCTAACTTTTCCCCGAAAACTGACCCTCACACGTCCCCTAATACTAACCCGTAAACTAACACTAACCCGCGCCCTCAACGCACGCTCACCCTAAGCGTTGTCGTCCCCTCACCTGGACCCAAAACCGTCTCCGTCCCCTAACGCTAACCCTAGCCCGAACCCTAACCCTAACCCTTCCCCGAAACCTGACCCTCACATGTCCCCTAATCCTAACACGGACGCTAACACTAACCTGCGCCCTCACACGCACGCTCCCCCTAAAACGTTTTCATACCCTCACCTGGACCCGAAACCGTCCCCGTCCCCTAAACCTAACCCTAGCCCTAACCCTAACCTTAAACCTTCCCCGCAGCCTGACCCTCACCCGTCCTGTAATCCTAACCCGTACGCTAACACTAACCCACGCCCTCACACGCACTATCCTCCTAAAGCGTTGTCGTACGCTCACCTGGACCCTAAACCGTGCCCGACCCCTAACCCTAACCCTAGCCCGAACTGTAACCCTAACCCTTCCCCGAAGCTTGACCCTCACTCATCCCCTAAACCTAACACGGACGCTAACACTAACCCTCGCCCTCACATGCACGCTCCCCCTAAAGCGTTGTCGTGCCCTCACCTGGACCCGTAACAGTCCCGACCCCTAACCCTAACACTTCCCCGAAGCCTGACCCTCACCCGTCCCCTAATCCTAACCCGGACGCTAACACTAACCCGCGCCCTCACACGCACGCTCCCCCTAAAGCGTTTTCGTACCCTCACCTGGACCCTAAACCGTCCCCGTCCCCTAACCCTAACCCTAGCCCGAACCCTAACCCTAACGCTTCCCCGAAGCCTGACACTCACCCGTCCCCTAATCCTAACCCGTACACTAACACTAACCTGTGCCCTCACACTCACACTCACCCTAAAGCGTTGTCGTACCGTCACCTGGACCCAAAACAGTCCCCGTCCCCTAACCCTAAGCCTAGCCCGAACCCTAACCCTAACACTTCCCCGAAGCCTGACACTCACCCGTCCCCTAATCCTAACCCGTACGCTAACAGTAACCCGCGCCCTCACACGCACACTCCCCCTAAAGCGTTTTCGTACCCTCACGTGGACCCTTAACCTTCCCAGTCCCCTAACCCTAAACCTAGCCCGAACCCTAACCCTAACACTTCCCCGAAGCCTGACCCTCACCCGTCCCCTAATCCTAACCTGGACGCTAACACTAACCCGCGCCCTCACACGCACGCTCCCCCTAAAGCGTTGTCGTACCCTCACCTGGACCCTAAACCGTCCCCGTCCCCTAACCCTAACCCTAGCCCTAACCCTAACCCTAAACCTTCCCCGAAGCCTGACCCTAACATGTCCCCTAATCCTAACCCGGACGCGAACACTAACCCACGCCCTCACATGCACGCTCCCCCTAAAGAGTTGTGGTACCCTCACCTGGACCCTAAACCATCCCCGTTCCCTTACCCTAACCCTAGCCCTAACCCTAACCCTAACACTTCCCCGAAGCCTGACCCTCAACCGTCCCCTAATCCTAACCCGTACGCTAACAGTAACCTGCACCCTCAGACGCACACTCCCCCTAAAGCATTGTCGTACCCTCACCTGGACCCTAAACCGTCCCCGTCCCCTATCCCTAAACCTAGCCCGAACCCTAACCCTAACCCTTCCCCGAAGCCTGACCCTCACCCCTCCCCTAATCCTAACAAGTACGCTAACACTAACCCTCGCCCTCACATGCACGCTCCCCCTAAAGCATTGTCGTACCCTCATCTGGACCCTAAACCGTCCCCGTCGCCTAACCCTAACCCTAGCCCGAACCCTAACCCTAAACCTTCCCCGAAGCCTGACCCTCACCGGTCCCCTAATCCTAACCCGTACGCTAACACTAACCCGTGCCCTCACACGCTTGCTCTCCCTAAAGAGTTGTCGTACCCACACCTGTACCCTAAGCCGTCCCCGTCCCCTAACCCTAACCCTTATTCGAACCCTAACCATAACCCTTCCCCGAAGCCTGACCCTCATCCGTCCCCTAATTCTAACCCGTACACTAACACTAACACGCGCCCTCACAAGCATGCTTCCCCTAAAGCGTTTTCGTACCCTCACCTGGACCCTAAACCGTTCCCATCCCCTAACCCTAACCCTAGCCTGAACCCTAACCCTAACCCTTCCACGAAGCCTGACCCTCACCCGTCCCCTAATCCTAACCCAGACGCTAACACTACCCCTCGCCCTCAACGCACGCTCCCCCTAAAGCGTTGTTGTACCCTCACCTGGACCCTAAACCGTCCCCGTCCCCTAACCCTAACCCTAGCCCGAACCCTAACCCTAGCCCTTCCCCGAAGCCTGACACTCACCTGTCCCCTAATCCTAACCCGTACGCTATCACTAACCCGCGCCCTCACAAGCATGCTTCCCCTAAAGCGTTTTCGTACCCTCACCTGGACCCTAAACCGTTCCCATCCCCTAACCCTAACCCTAGCCTGAACCCTAACCCTAACCCTTCCCCGAAGCCTGACGGTAACATGTCCCCTAATCCTAACCCGGATGCTAACACTAACCCGGGCCCTCACATGCACGCTCCCCCTAAAGCGTTGTGGTACCCTCACCTGGACCCTAAACCGTCCCCATCCCCTAACCCTAACCCTAACCCGAACCCTAACCCTAACCCTTCCCTGAAGCCTGACACTCACCCGTCCCCTAATCCTAACCCGTACGCTAACACTAACCCGTGCCCTCACATGCACGCTCACCCTAAAGCGTTGTTGTACCCTCACCTGGACCCTAAACCGTCCCCGTCCCCTAACCCTAACCCTAGCCTGAACCCTAACCCTAACCCTTCCACGAAGCCTGACCCTCACCCGTCCCCTAATCCTAACCCGGACGCTAACACTACCCCTCGCCCTCAACGCACGCTCCCTCTAAAGCGTTGTTGTACCCTCACCTGGACCCTAAACCGTCCCCGTCCCCTAACCCTAACCCTAGCCCGAACCCTAAACCTAACCCATCCCCTAAGACTGACCCTCAACCTGTCCTTAATCCTAACCAGTTCGCTAACACTAACCCGCGCCCTCACACCCACGCTCCCCCTAAAGCTTTGTCGTACCCTCACCTGGACTCTAAACCGTCCCAATCCCCTAACCCTAAGCCTAGCCCGAACCCTATCCCTAACACTTCCCCGAAACCTGACACTCACCCGTCCCCTAATCCTAAACCGTACGCTAACACTAACCTGCGCCCTCACACGCACGCTCCCCGTAAACCGTTGTCGTACACTCACCTGGACCCGAAACCGTCCCCGTCCCCTAAACCTAACCCTAGCCCTGACCGTAAACTTAAACCTTCCCCGCAGCCTGACCCTCACCCGTCCCCTAATCCTAACCCGTACGCTAACACTAACCCACGCCCTCACACGCACGATCCTCCTAAAGCGTTGTCGTACCCTCACCTGGACCCTAAACCGTGCCCGTCCCCTAACCCTAAACCTAGCCCGAACTGTAACCCTAACCCTTCCCCGAAGCCTGACCCTCACCCATCCCCTAAACCTAACACGGACGCTAACACTAACACTCGCCCTCACATGCACATTCCCCCTAAGCGTTGTCGTACCCTCACCTGGACCCTTAACCGTCCCGTCCCCTAACCCTAACTCTTCCCCGAAGCCTGATCCTCACCCGTACCCTAATCCTAAACCGGACGCTAACACTAACCCACGCCCTCACACGCATGCTCCCCCTAAAGCGTTGTCGTACCCTCTCCTGGACCCTAAACCGTCCCCGTCCCCTAACCCTAATCCTAGCCCGAATCCTAACCCTAACACTTCCCCGAAGCCTGACCTTCACCCGTCCCCTAATCCTAACCTGTACGCTATCACTAACCCGCGCCCTCACACGCACGCTCCCCCTAAAGCGTTGTCGTACCCTCACCTGGACCCTAAACCGTCCCCGTCCTCTAACCCTAACCCTAGCCCGAAACCTAACCCTAACCCTTCCCCGAAGCCTGACCCTAACATGTCCCCTAATCCTAACCCGGACGCTAACACTAACCCGCGCCCTCACATGCACGCTCCCCCTAAAGCGTTCTGGTACCCTCACCTGGACCCTAAACCATCCCTGTTCCCTTACCCTAAGCCTAGCACTAACCCTAACCCTAACGCTTCCCCGAAGCCTGACCCTCACCCGTCCCCTAATCCTAACAAGTACGCTAACACTAACCCTCTCCCTCACATGCACGCTCCCCCTAAAGCATTGTCGTACCCTTATCTGGACCCTAAACCGTCCCCGTCTCCTAACCCTAACCCTAGCCCGAACCCTAACCCTAAACCTTCCCCGAAGCCTGACCCTCACCCGTCCCCTAATCCTAACCCGTACACTAACACTAACCCGCGCCCTCACACGCACGCTCTCCCTAAAGAGTTGTAGTACCCACACCTGTACCCTAAACCGTCCCCGTCCCCTAACCTTACCCTTACCCGAACCCTAACCATAACCCTTGCCCGAAGCCTGACCCTCATCCGTCCCCTAATTCTAACCCTTACACTAACACTAACACGCGCCCTCACACGCAAGCTCACCCTTAAGCTTTGTCGTACGGTCACCTGGACCCTAAACCGGCCCCATCCCCTAACCCTAACCCTAGCCCGAATCCTAACACTATCCCTTTCCCGAAGAATTCCCCTCACCCGTCCCCTAATCCTAACCCGTACCCTAACACTCACCCGTGCCCTCGCACGCACGCTCCCCGTAAAGCGTTGTCGTACCCTCACCTGGACCCTAAACCGTCCCCGAACCTTAACCCTAACCCTAGCCCGAATGCTAACCATAATCCTTCCCCGAATCCTGACACTCACTCGTCCCCTAATCCTAACCCGTACGCTATCACTAACCCGCGCCCTCACACGCACGCTCCCCCTAAAGCGTTGTCGTACCCTCACCTGGACCCTAAACAGTCCCCGTCCCCTAACCCGAAGCCTAGACCGAACCCTAATCCTAACACTTCCCCGAAGCCTGACTCTAACCCGTCCCCTAATCCTAACCCGTATGCTAACAGTAACCCGCGCCCTCACACGCACACTCCCCCTAAAGCGTTGTCGTACCCTCACCTGGATCCTTAAGCGTCCCGTCCCCTAACCCTAACCCTAGCCCGAACGCTAACCCTAACCCTTCTCCGAAGCCTGACCCTCACCTGTCCCCTAATCCTAACCCGTACGCTATCACTAACCCCCGCCCTCACACGCACGGTCCCCCTAAAGCGTTGTAGTACCCTCACCTGGACCCTAAACCGTCCCCATCGCCTCACCCTAACCCTAGACCGAAACCTAAACCTAACCCTTCCCCTAAGGCTGACCCTCCTCCTTCCCTTAATCCTAACCCGTTCGCTAACACTAACCCGCGCCCTCACACCCACGCTCCCCCTAAAGCGTTGTCGTACCCTCACCTGGACTCTAAACCGTCCCCATCCCCTAACACTTAGCCTAGCCCGAACCCTAACCATAACACTTCCCCGAAACCTGACCCTCACCCGTCCCCTAATCCTAAACCGTACGCTAACACTAACCTGCGCCCTCACACGCACGCTCCCCCTAAACCGTTTTCATACCCTCACCTGGACCCGAAACCGTCCCCGTCCCCTAACCCTAACCCTAGCCCGAACCCTAACCCTAACCCTTCCCCGAAGCCTGACACTCACCCGTCCCCTAATCCTAACCCGGACGCTAACACTAACCTGCGCCCTCAATGCACGCTACCCCTAAAGCGTTGTCGTACCCTCACCTGGACCCGAAACCGTCCCCGTCCCCTAACCCTAACCCTAGCCCGAACCCTAACCCTAACCCTTCCCCAAAGCCTGACACTCCCCTGTCCCCTAATCCTAACCCGTACGCTATCACTAACCCGCGCCCTCACACGCACGCTCCCCCTAAAGCGTTATAGTACCCTCACCTGGACCCTAAACCGTCCCCATTCCTAACCCTAACCCTAGCCCGAACTCTAAACCTAACACTTCCCCTAAAACTGACCCTCATCCTTCCCTTAATCCTAACGCGTTCGCTAACACTAACCCAAGCCCTCACACCCACGCTCCCCCTAAATAGTTGTCGTACCCTCACCTGGACTCTAAACCATCCCCATCCCCTAACCCTAAGCCTAGCCCAAACCCTAACCCTAAAACTTCCCCGAAACCTGACCCTCACCCGTCCCCTATTCCTAAACCGTACGCTAACACTAAACTGCGCCCTCACACGCACGCTCCCCCTAAACCGTTGTCGTACCCTCACCTGGACCCGAAACCGTCCCCGTCCCCTAAACCTAACCCTAGCCCTAACCCTAACCTTAAACCTTCCCCACTGCCTGACCCTCACCCGTCCCCTAATCCTAACCCGTACGCTAACACTAACCCACGCCCTCACACGCACGATCCTCCTAAAGTGTTGTCGTACCCTCACCTGGACCCTAAACCGTGCCCGACCCCTAACCCTAAACCTAGCCCGAACTGTAACCCTAACCCTTCCCCGAAGCCTGACCCTCACCCATCCCCTAAACCCTACACGGACGCTAACACTAACCCTCGCCCTCACATGCACGCTCCCCCTAAAGCGTTGTCGTACCCTCACCTGGACCCTTAACCGTCCCGTCCCCTAACCCTAACTCTTCCCCGAAGCCTGAACCTCACCCGTCCCCTAATCCTAACCCGTACGCTATCACTAACCCGCGCCCTCACATGCACACTCCCCCTAAAGCGTTGTCGTGTTCTCACCTGGACCCTAAACCGTCCCCGTCCCCTAACCCTAACCCTAGCCTGAACCCTAACCCTAACCCTTCCCCAAAGCCTGACACTCACCCATCCTCTAAACCTAACATGGACGCTAACACTAACCCGCGCCCTCACACCTACGCTCCCTCTAAAGCGTTGTCGTACCCTCACCTGGACCCTAAACCGTCCCCGTCCCCTAACCCTAACCCTAGCCCGAACTGTAACCCTAACCCTTCCCCAAAGCCTGACACTCACCCATCCTCTAAACCTAACATGGACGCTAACACTAAACCGCTCCCTCAACGCACGCTCACCCTAAGCGTTGTCGTCCCCTCACCTGGACCCAAAACCGTCCCCGTCCCCTAACCCTAAGCCTAGCCCGAACCCTAACCCTAACACTTCCCCGAAGCCTGACTCTCACCCGTCCCCTAATCCTAACCCGTACGCTAACAGTAACCCACGCACTCACACGCACGCTCCCCCTAAAGCGTTTTCATACCCTCACGTGGACCCTTAACCTTCCAAGTCCCCTAACCCTAAACCTAGCCCGAACCCTAACCCTAACACTTCCCCGAAGCCTGACTCTCACCCGTCCCCTAATCCTAACCTGGACGCTAACACTAACCCGCGCCCTCACACACACGCTCCCCCTAAAGCGTTGTCGTACGCTCACATGGACCCTAAACCGTCCCCGTCCCCTAACCCTAACCCTAGCCCTAACCCAACACTAACCCTTCCCCGAAGCCTGACCCTCACCCGTCCCCTAATCCTAACCCGTACGCTAACACTAACCCGCGCCCTCACACGCACACTCCCCCTAAAGCGTTGTCGTACGGTTACCTGGACCCTAAACCGTCCCCATCCCCTAACCCTAACCCTAGCCCGAACCCTAACCCTATCCCTTCCCCAAAGCCTTCCCCTCACCCGTCCCCTAATCCTAAACCGTACGCTAACACTCACCCGTGCCCTCACACGCATGCTCCCCCTAAAGCGTTCTCTTACCCTAACCTGGACCCTAAACCGTCCCCGTCTCCTAACCCTAACCATAGCCCGAACCCTAACCCTAACCCTTTCCCGAAGACTGACCCTCACCCGTCCCGTAATCCTAACCCGGACGCAAACACTCACCCGTGCCCTCACACGCATGCTTCCCCTAAAGCGTTGTCGTACCCTCACCTGGACGCTAAACCGTCCCCGTCCCCTAACCCTAACCCTAGCCCGAACCCTAACCCTAACCCTTCCCCGAAACCTGACCCTCACCTGTCCCCTAATCCTAACCCGTACGCTATCACTAACCCGCGCCCTCACACGCACGCTCCCCCTAAAGCGTTGTAGTACCCTCACATGGACACTAAACCGTCCCCGTCCCCTAACCCTAACCCTAGCCCGAACCCTAAACCTAACCCTTCCCCTAAGGCTGACAGTCACCCTTCCCTTAATCCTAACCCATACGCTAACACTAACCCTCCCCCTCACACCCACGCTCTCCCTAAAGCATTGTCGTACCCTCACCTGGACTCTAAACAGTCGCCATCCCCTAAACCTAACCCTAGCCCGAACCCTAACCCTAACACTTCCCCAAAGCCTGACCCTCACCCGTCCCCTAATCCTAACCCGTACGCTAACACTAACCGTCGACCTCACACGCACGCTCCCCCTAAAGCATTGTCGTACCCTCACCTTGACCCTAAACCGTCCCCGTCCCCTAACCCTAACCCTAGCCCGAACCGTAACACTAAACCTTCCCCGAAGCCTGACCCTCACCCATCGCCTAATACTAACCCGTACGCTAACACTAACTCATGCCCTCACAAGCACGCTCCCCGTAAAGCGTTTTCGTACACTCACCTGGACGCTAAACCGTCCCCGTCCCCGAACCCTAACCCTAGCCCGAACCCTAACCCTAACCCTTCCCCGAAGCCTGACCCTCACCTGTCCCCTAATCCTAACCCGTACGCTATCACTAACCTGCGCCCTCACACGCACGCTCCCCCTAAAGCGTTGTCGTACCCTCACCTGGAGCCTAAACCGTCCCCGTCCCCTAAACCTAACCCTAGCCCGAACCCTAACCCTAACCCTTCTCCGAAGCCTGACACTCACCCATCCCCTAATCCTAACCCGTACGCTAACACTAACCCATGCCCTCACACGCACGCTCACCCTAAAGCGTTGTCGTACCCTCACCTGGACCCTAAACCATCCCCATCCCCTAACCCTAACCCTAGCACGAACCCTAACACTAACCCTTCCCCGAAGCATGACACTTACCCGTCCCCTAATCCTAACCCGTACCCTATCACTAACCCACGCCCTCACACGCACGCTCCCCCTAAAGCGTTGTCGTACCCTCACCTGGACCCTAAACCGTCCCCGTCCCCTAACCCTAACCCTAACCCTAGCCCGAACGCTAATACTAACCCTTCACCGAAACCTGACCCTCACCCGTCCACTAATCCTAAGCCGAACGCTATCACTAACCCGCGCCCTCACATGCACGCTGCCCCTAAATCGTTTTCATACCCTCACCTGGACCCTAAACCATCCCCGTCCTCTAAACCTAACCCTCGACCGAACCCTAAACCTAACCCTTCCCCTAAGGCTGACACTCAATCTTCCCTTAATCCTAACCCGTACACTAACACTAACCCTCGCCCTCACACACATGCTCCCCCTAAAGCGTTCTCGAACCCTCACCTGGACCCTAAACCGTACCCATCTCCTAACCCTAACCCTAGCCCGAACCCTAACCCTAACCTTTCCCCGAAGACTGACCCTCACCCGTCCCCTAATACTAACCCGTACGCTAACACTAACCCACGCCCTCAACGCACGCTCACCCTAAGGGTTGTCGTACCCTCACCTGGACCCTAAACCGTCCCCGTCCCCTAACCCTAAACCTAGCCCGAACCCTAACCCTAACCCTTCCCCGAAGCCTGACCCTAACATGTCCCCTAATCCTAACCTGGACGCTAACAGTAACCCGCGCCCTCACATGCACGCTCCCCTTAAAGCGTTGTGGTACCCTCACCTGGACCCTAAACCATCCCCGTTCCCTAACCCTAACCCTAGCCCTAACCCTAACCCTAACAATTCCCCGAAGCCTGACCCTCAACCGTCCCCTAATCCTAACCCGTACGCTAACAGTAACCCGCGCCCTCAGACGCACACTCCCCCTAAAGGGTTGTCATACCCTCACCTGGACCCTAAACCGTCCCCATCCCCTATCCCTAAACCTACCCCGAACCCTAACCCTAACCCTTCCCCGAAGCCTGACCCTCACCCGTCCCCTAATCTTAACAAGTACGCTAACACTAACCCTCGCCCTCACATGCACGCTCCCCCTAAAGGATTGTCGTACCCTCATCTGGACCCTAAACCGTCCCCGTCGCGTAACCCTAACCCTAGCCCGAACCCTAACCCTAAACCTTCCCCGAAGCCTGACCCTCACCCGTCCCCTAATCCTAACCCGTACCCTAACACTAACCCGCGCCCTCACACGCACGCTCTCCCTAAAGAGTTGTCGTACTCACACCTGTACCCTAAACCGTCCCCGTCCCGTAACCCTAACCCTTACCCGAACCCTAACCATAACACTTCCCCGAAGCCTGACCCTCATCCGTCCCCTAATTCTAACCCGTACACTATCACTAACCCGCGCCCTCACACGCAGGCTCCCCCTAAAGCGTTGTAGTACCCTCACCTGGACCCTAAACCGTCCCCATCCCCTAACCATAAGCCTAGCCCGAACCCTAACCCTAACACTTCCCCGAAACCTGACACTCACCCGTCCCCTAATCCTAAACCGTACGCTAACACTAACCTGCGCCCTCACACGCACGCTCCACCTAAACCGTTGTCTTACCCTCACCTGGACCCGAAACCGTCCCCGTCCCCTAAACCTAACCCTAGCCCTAACCCTATCCTTAAACCTTCCCCGCAGCCTGACACTCACCCGTCCCCTAATCCTAACCCGTACGCTAACACTAACCCGCGCCCTCACACGCACACTCCCCCTAAACTGTTGTCGTACCCTCACCTGGACCCTAAACCGTCCCCGTCCCCTAACCCTAAACCTAGCCCAAACTGTAACCCTAACCCTTCCCCGAAGCCTGACCCTCACCCATTCCCTAAACCTAACACGGACGCTAACACTAACCCTCGCCCTCACATGCACGTTCCCCCTAAGCGTTGCCGTACCCTCACCTGGACCCTTAACCGTCCCGTCCCCTAACCTTAACTCTTCCCCGAAGCCTGACCCTCACCCGTCCCCTAATCCTAACCCGGACGCTAACACTAACCCGCACCCTCACACGCACACTCCCCCTAAAGCGTTGTCGTACCATCACCTGGACCCTAAACCGTCCCCGTCCCCTAACCCTAACCCTAGCCCGAACCCTAACACTAACCCTTCCCCGAAGCCTGACACTCACCCGTCCCCTAATCCTAACCCGTACGCTAACACTAACCCATGCCCTCACACCCACGCTCACCCTAAAGCGTTGTCGTACCGTCACCTGGACCCTAAACCATCCCCGTCCCCTAACCCTAACCCTAGCCCGAACCCTAAACCTAACGCTTCCCCGAAGCATGACCCTCACCCGTCCCCTAATCCTAAACCAGACGCTAACACTAACCCGCGCCCTCACACGCATGATCCCCCTAAAGCGTTGTCGTACCCTCACCTGGACCCTAAACCGTCCCCGTCCCCTAACCCTAAACCTAGCCCAAACTGTAACCCTAACCCTTCCCCGAAGCCTGACCCTCACCCATTCCCGAAACCTAACACGGACGCTAACACTAACCCTCGCCCTCACATGCACGTTCCCCCTAAGCGTTGCCGTACCCTCACCTGGACCCTTAACCGTCCCGTCCCCTAACCCTAACTCTTCCCCGAAGCCTGACCCTCACCCGTCCCCTAATCCTAACCCGGACGCTAACACTAACCCGCGCCCTCACACGCACACTCCCCCTAAAGCGTTGTCGTACCCTCACCTGGACCCTAAACCGTCCCCGTCCCCTAACCCTAACCCTAGCCCGAACCCTAACCCTAACCCTTCCCCGAAGCCTGACACTCACCCGTCCCCTAATCCTAACCCGTACGCTAACACTAACCCGTGCCCTCACACGCACGCTCACCCTAAAGCGTTGTCGTACCGTCACCTGGACCCTAAACCATCCCCGTCCCCTAACCCTAACCCTAGCCCGAACCCTAAACCTAACGCTTCCCCGAAGCATGACCCTCACCCGTCCCCTAATCCTAACCCGGACGCTAACACTAACCCGTGCCCTCACACGCATGATCCCCCTAAAGCGTTTTCGTACCCTCACCTGGACCCTAAACCGTCCCCGTCCCCTAACCCTAATCCTAGCCCGAACACTAACCCTAACCCTTCCCCGAAGCCTGACCTTCACCCGTCCCCTAATCCTAACCCGTACGCTATCACTAACCCGCGCCCTCACACGCACGCTCCCCCTAAAGCGTTGTCATACCCTCACCTGGACCCTAAACCGTCCCCGTCCCCTAACCCTAACCCTAGCCTGAACCTTAACCCTAACACTTCCCCAAAGCCTGACCCTCACCCGTCCCCTAATCCTAACCCGTACGCTATCACTAACCCGCGCCCTCATACGCACGCTGCCCCTAAAGCGTTGTCGTACCCTCACCTGGACCCTAAACCGTCCCCGTCCCCTAACCCTAACCCTAGCCCGAACCCTAAACCTAACACTTCCCCTAAGGCTGACCCTCGCCCTTCCCTTAATCCTAACCCGTATGCTAACACTAACCCGCGCCCTCACACCCACGCTCCCCCTAAAGCGTTGTCGTACCCTCACCTGGACCCTAAACCGTCGCCGTCCCCTAACCCTAACCCTAGACCGAACTGTAACCCTAACCCTTCCCCAAAGCCTGACACTCACCCATCCCCTAAACCTAACATGGACGCTAACACTAACCCGCGCCCTCACACTCGCGCTCCCCCTAAATCGTTTTCGTACGCTCACCTGGACCCTAAACCGTCCCCGTCCTCTAACCCTAACCCTAGCTGGAACCCTAACCCTAACACTTCCCCGAAGCCTGACCCTCACCCGTCCCCTAATACTAACCCGTCCGCTAACACTAACCCGCGCCCTCAACGCACGCTCACCCTAAGCGTTGTCGTCCCCTCACCTGGACCCAAAACCGTCCCCGTCCCCTAACCCTAGCCCGAACCCTAACCCTAACACTTCCCCGAAGCCTGACTCTCACCCGTCCCCTAATCCTAACCCGTACGCTAACAGTAACCCATGCCCTCACACGCACACTCCCCCTAAAGCGTTTTCGTACCCTCATGGGGACCCTTAACCTTCCCAGTCCCCTAACCCTAACCCTAGCCCGAACCCTAACCCTAACACTTCCCCGAAGCCTGACCCTCACCCGTCCCCTAATCCTAACCCGGACGCTAACACTAACCCACGCCCTCAAACGCACGCTCCCCCTAAAGCGTTGTCGTACCCTCACCTGGACCCTAAACCGTCCCCGTCCCTAACCCTAACCCTAGCCCGAACCCTAAACCTAACCCTTCCCCGAAGCCTGACCCTCACCCGTCCCCTAATCCTAACCCGGACGCTAACACTAACCCGCGCCCTCACACGCACGCTCCCCCTAAAGCGTTGTCATACCCTCACCTGGACCCTAAACCGTCCCCGTTCCCGAACCCTAACCCTAGCCCGAACCCTAACCCTAACCCTTCCCCAAAGCCTGACCCTAACATGGCCCCTAATCCTAACCTGTACGCTGACACTAACCCGTGCCCTCACACGCACGCTCCCCCTAAAGCATTGTCGTACCCTCACCTGGACCCGAAACCGTCCCCGTCCCCTAACCCTAACCCTAGCCCGAAACCTAAACCTAACCCTTCCCCGAAGCCTGACCCTAACATGTCCCCTAATCCTAACCCGGACACTAACACTAACCCGCACCCTCACATGCACGCTCCCCCTAAAGCGTTGTGGTTCCCTCACCTGGACCCTAAACCATCCCCATTCTCTAACCCTAACCCTAGCCCTAACCCTAACCCTAACACTTCCCCGAAGCCTGACCCTCAACCGTCCCCTAATCCTAACCCGTACGCTAACAGTAACCCGCGCCCTCAGACGCACACTCCCCCTAAAGCGTTGTCGTACCCTCACCTGGACCCTAAACCGTCCCCGTTCCCTATCCCTAAACCTAGCTCGAACCCTAACCCTATCCCTTCCCCGAAGCCTTCCCCTCACCCGTCCCCTAATCCTAACCCGTACGCTAACACTCATCCGTGCCCTCACACGCATGCTGCCCCTAAAGCGTTGTCGTACCCTCACCTGGACACTAAACCGTCCCCGTCCCCTAACCCTAACTCTTCCCCGAAGCCTGACCCTCACCCGTCCCCTAATCCTAACCCGGACGCTAACACTAACCCACGCCCTCACACGCACACTCCCCCTAAAGCGTTGTCGTACCCTCACCTGGACCCTAAACCGTCCCCGTCCCCTAACCCTAACCCTAGCCCGAACCCTAACCCTAACCCTTCCCCGAAGCCTGACACTCACCCGTCCCCTAATCCTAACCCGTACGCTAACACTAACCCGTGCCCTCACACGCACGCTCACCCTAAAGCGTTGTCGTACCGTCACCTGGACCCTAAACCATCCCCGTCCCCTAACCCTAACCCTAGCCCGAACCCTAAACCTAACGCTTCCCCGAAGCATGACCCTCACCCGTCCCCTAATCCTAACCCGGACGCTAACACTAACCCGTGCCCTCACACGCATGATCCCCCTAAAGCGTTGTCGTACCCTCACCTGGACCCTAAACCGTCCCCGTCCCCTAACCCTAATCCTAGCCCGAACACTAACCCTAACCCTTCCCCGAAGCCTGACCTTCACCCGTCCCCTAATCCTAACCCGTACGCTATCACTAACCCGCGCCCTCACACGCACGCTCCCCCTAAAGCGTTGTCATACCCTCACCTGGACCCTAAACCGTCCCCGTCCCCTAACCCTAACCCTAGCCTGAACCTTAACCCTAACACTTCCCCAAAGCCTGACCCTCACCCGTCCCCTAATCCGAACCCGTACGCTATCACTAACCCGCGCCCTCATACGCACGCTGCCCCTAAAGCGTTGTCGTACCCTCACCTGGACCCTAAACCGTCCCCGTCCCCTAACCCTAACCCTAGCCCGAACCCTAAACCTAACACTTCCCCTAAGGCTGACCCTCACCCTTCCCTTAATCCTAACCCGTATGCTAACACTAACCCGCGCCCTCACACCCACGCTCCCCCTAAAGCGTTGTCGTACCCTCACCTGGACCCTAAACTGTCGCCGTCCCCTAACCCTAACCCTAGACCGAACTGTAACCCTAACCCTTCCCCAAAGCCTGACACTCACCCATCCCCTAAACCTAACATGGACGCTAACACTAACCCACGCCCTCACACTCGCGCTCCCCCTAAATCGTTTTCGTACGCTCAACTGGACCCTAAACCGTCCCCGTCCTCTAACCCTAACCCTAGCCGGAACCCTAACCCTAACACTTCCCCGAAGCCTGACCCTCACCCGTCCCTAATACTAACCCGTCCGCTAACACTAACCCGCGCCCTCAACGCACGCTCACCCTAAGCGTTGTCGTCCCCTCACCTGGACCCAAAACCGTCCCCGTCCCCTAACCCTAGCCCGAACCCTAACCCTAACACTTCCCCGAAGCCTGACTCTCACCCGTCCCCTAATCCTAATCCGTACGCTAACAGTAACCCACGCCCTCACACGCACACTCCCCCTAAAGCGTTTTCGTACCCTCATGGGGACCCTTAACCTTCCCAGTCCCCTAACCCTAACCCTAGCCCGAACCCTAACCCTAACACTTCCCCGAAGCCTGACCCTCACCCGTCCCCTAATCCTAACCCGGACGCTAACACTAACCAGCGCCCTCACACGCACGCTCCCCCTAAAGCGTTGTCGTACCCTCACCTGGACCCTAAACCGTCCCCGTCCCTAACCCTAACCCTAGCCCGAACCCTAAACCTAACCCTTCCCCGAAGCCTGACCCTCACCCGTCCCCTAATCCTAACCCGGACGCTAACACTAACCCGCGCCCTCACACGCACGCTCCCCCTAAAGCGTTGTCATACCCTCACCTGGACCCTAAACCGTCCCCGTCCCCGAACCCTAACCCTAGCCCGAACCCTAACCCTAACCCTTCCCCAAAGCCTGACCCTAACATGGCCCCTAATCCTAACCTGTACGCTGACACTAACCCGTGCCCTCACACGCACGCTCCCCCTAAAGCATTGTCGTACCCTCACCTGGACCCGAAACCGTCCCCGTCCCCTAACCCTAACCCTAGCCCGAAACCTAAACCTAACCCTTCCCCGAAGCCTGACCCTAACATGTCCCCTAATCCTAACCTGGACACTAACACTAACCCGCACCCTCACATGCACGCTCCCCCTAAAGCGTTGTGGTTCCCTCACCTGGACCCTAAACCATCCCCATTCTCTAACCCTAACCCTAGCCCTAACCCTAACCCTAACACTTCCCCGAAGCCTGACCCTCAACCGTCCCCTAATCCTAACCCGTACGCTAACAGTAACCCGCGCCCTCAGACGCACACTCCCCCTAAAGCGTTGTCGTACCCTCACCTGGACCCTAAACCGTCCCCGTTCCCTATCCCTAAACCTAGCCCGAACCCTAACCCTATCCCTTCCCCGAAGCCTTCCCCTCACCCGTCCCCTAATCCTAACCCGTACGCTAACACTCATCCGTGCCCTCACACGCATGCTGCCCCTAAAGCGTTGTCGTACCCTCACCTGGACACTAAACCGTCCCCGTCCCCTAACCCTAACCCTAGCCCGAACCCTAAACCTAACCCTTCCCCTAAGGCTGACACTCACCCTTCCCTTAATCCTAAACCGTACGCTAACACTAACCCGCGCCCTCACACGCACACTCCCCCTAAAGCATTGTCGTACCCTCACCTGGACTCTAAACCGTCGTCATCCCCTAACCCTAACCCTAGCCCGAACCCTAACCCTAACACTTCCCCGAAGCCTGACCCTCACCCGTCCCCTAATCCCAACCCGTACGCTAACACTAACCGTCGCCCTCACACGCACGCTCCTCCTAAAGCATTGTCGTACACTCACCTGGACCCTAAACCGTCCCCGTCCCCTAACCCTAACCCTAGCCCGAACCCTAAACCTAAACCTTCCCTGAAGCCTGACCCTCACCCGTCCCCTAATACTAACCCGTACGCTAACACTAACCCATGCCCTCACACGCACGCTCCCCGTAAAGCGTTGTCGTACCCTCACCTGGACCCTAAACCGTCCCCGAACCCTAAACCTAACCCTAGCCCGAACGCTTACCATAATCCTTCCCCGAAGCCTGACACTCACCCGTCCCCTAATCCTAACCCGTACGCTATCACTAACCCGCGCCGTCACACGCACGCTCCCCCTAAAGCGTTGTCGTACCCTCACCTGGACCCTAAACCGTCCCCGTCCCCTAACCCTAACCTTAGCCCGAACTGTAACCCTAACACTTCCCCGAAGCCTGAACCTCACCTGTCCCCTAATCCTAACCCGTACGCTATCACTAACCCACGCCCTCACACGCACGCTCCCCCTAAAGCGTTGTCGTACCCTCATCTGGACCCTAAACCGTCCCCTTCCCCTATCCCTAAACCTAGCCCGAACCCTAACCCTAACCCTTCCCCGAAGCCTGACCCTCCCCCGTCCCCTAATCCTAACAAGTACGCTAACACTAACCCGCGCCCTCACACGCACGCTCTCCCTAAAGAGTTGTCGTACCCTCACCTGTACCCTAAACAGTCCCCGTCCCCTAACCCTAACCCTTACCCGAACCCTAACCATAACCCTTCCCCGAAGCCTGACCCTCATCCGTCCCCTAATTCTAACCCATACACTAAAACTAACACGCACCCTCACACGCAAGCTCACCCTAAAGCGTTGTCGTACGGTTACCTAGACCCTAAACCGTCTCCATCCCCTAACCGTAACCCTAGCCCGAACCCTAACCCTATCCCTTCCCGAAGACTTCCCCTCACCCGCCCCTTAATCCTAACCCGTACGCTAACACACACCCGTGCCCTCACACGCACGCTCCCCCTAAAGTGTTGTCTTACCCTCACCTGGACCCTAAACCGTCCCCGTCCCCTAACCCTAACCCTAGCCCGAACCCTAAACCTAACACTTCCCCTAAGGCTGACCCTCACCCTTCCCTTAATCCTAACCCGTATGCTAACACTAACCCGCGCCCTCACACCCACGCTCCCCCTGAAGCGTTGTCGTACCCTCACCTGGACCCTAAACCGTCGCCGTCCCCTAACCCTAACCCTAGCCCGAACCCTAACCCTAACCCTTCCCCGAAGCCTGACCCTCACCCGTCCCCTAATGCTAACCCGTACGGTAATACTAACCCGCGCCCTCACACGAACGCTCCCCCTAAAGTGTTGTCGTACCCTCACCTGGACCCTAAACCATCCCCGTTCCCTAACCCTAACCCTAGCCCTAAAGCTAACCCTAACACTTCCCCGAAGCCTGACCCTTAACCGTCCCCTAATCCTAACCCGTACGCTAACAGTAACCCGCGCCCTCAGACGCACACTTCCCCTAAAGCGTTGTCGTACCCTAACCTGGACCCTAAACCGTCCCCCTCCCCTATGCCTAAACCTAGCCCGAACCCTAACCCTAACCCTTCCCCGAAGCCTGACCCTCACCCGTCCCCTAATCCTAACAAGTACGCTAACAGTAACCCTCGCCCTCACACGCACTCTCTCCCTAAAGAGTTGCCGTACCTACACCTGTACCCTAAACCGTCCCCGTCCCCTAACCCTAACCCTTACCCGAACCCTAACCATAACCCTTCCCCGAAGCCTGGCCCTCATCCGTCCCCTAATTCTAACCCGTACACTAACACTAACACGCGCCCTCACACGCAAGCTCACCCTAAAGCGTTGTCGTACGGTCACCTGGACCCTAAACCGTCCCCATCCCCTAACCCTAACCCTAGCCCGAATCCTAACCCTATCCCTTCCCCGAAGCCTTCCACTCACCCGTCCGCTAATCCTAACCCGTACGCTAACACTCACCCGTGCCCTCACACGCACGCTCCTCGTAAAGCGTTGTCGTACCCTCACCTAGACCCTAAACCGTCCCTGATCCCTAACCCAAACCCTAGCCCGAACGCTAACCATAATCCTTCCCCGAAGCCTGACACTCACCCGTCCCCTAATCCTAACCCGTACGCTATCACTAACCCGCGCCCTCACACGCACGCTCCCCCTAAAGCGTTGTCGTACCCTCACCTGGACCCTAAACCGTCTCCGTCCCCTAACCCTAAGCCTAGCCCGAACCCTAACCCTAACACTTCCCCGAAGCCTGACTCTAACCCGTACCCTAATCCTAACCCGTACGCTAAGAGTAACCCGCGCCCTGACACGCACACTCCCCCTAATGCGTTGTCGTACCCTCACCTGGACCCTTAAGCGTCCCGTCCCCTAACCCTAACCCTAGCCCGAACCCTAAACCTAACCTTTCCCCGAAGCCTGACCCTCACCTGTCCCCTAATCCTAACCCGTACGCTATCACTAACCCACACCCTCACACGCACGCTCCCCCTAAAGCGTTGTAGTACCCTCACCTGGACCCTAAACCGTCCCCATCCCCTAACCCTAAGCCTAGCCCGAACCCTAAACCTAACCCTTCCCCTAAGGCTGACCCTCCTCCTTCCCTTAATCCTAACCCGTTCGCTAACACTAACCCGCGCCCTCACACCCACGCTCCCCCTAAAGCGTTGTCGTACCCTCACCTGGACTCTAAACCGTCCCCATCCCCTAACACTAAGCCTAGCCCGAACCCTAACCCTAACACTTCACCGAAACCTGACCCTCACCCGTCCCCTAATCCTAAACCGTACGCTAACACTAACCTGCGCCCTCACACGCACGCTCCCCCAAACCGTTGTCATACCCTCACCTGGACCCGAAACCGTACCCGTCACCTAAACCTAACCCTAGCCATAACCCTAACCTTAAACCTTCCCCGCAGCCTGACCCTCACCCGTCCCCTAATCCTAACCTGTACGCTAACACTAACCCACGCTCTCACACGCACGATCCTCCTAAAGCGTTGTCGTATCCTCACCTGGACCCTAAACCGAGCCCGTCCCCTGACCCTAACCCTAGCCCGAACTGTAACCCTAAACCTTCCCCGAAGCCTGACCCTCACCCATCCCCTAAACCTAACACGGATGCTAACACTAACCCTCGCCCTCACATGCACGCTCCCCCTAAAGCGTTGTCGTACCCTCTCCTGGAACCTTAACCGTCCCGTCCACTAACACTAACTCTTCCCCGAAGCCTAAACCTCACCCGTCCCCTAATCCTAACCCGGACGCTAACACTAAACCACGCCCTCACACGCACGCTCCCCCTAAAGCGTTGTCGTACACTCACCTGGACCCTAAACCGTCCCCGTCCCCTAACCCTAACCCAAGCCCGAACCCTAAACCTAACCCTTCTCCGAAGCCTGACACTCACCCGTCCCCTAATCCTAACCCGTACGCTAACACTAACCCGTGCCCTCACACGCACGCTCCCCCTAAAACGTTGTCGTACCTTCACCTGGACCCTAAACCGTCCCCGTCCCCTAACCCTAACCCTAGCCCGAACCCTAACCCTAACCCTTCCCCGAAGCCTGACCATCACATGTCCCCTAATCCTAACCCGGACGCTAACACTAAACTGCGCCCTCACACGCACGCTCCCCCTAAAGCGTTGTTGTACCCTCACCTGGACCCTAAACCGTCCCCGTCCCCTAACCCTAACCCTAGCCCGAACCCTAACCCTAACCCTTCCCCGAAGCCTGACACTCACCCGTCCCCTAATCCTAACCCGTACGCTAACACTAAACCGTGCCCTCACACGCAGGCTCACCCTAAAGCGTTGTCGTACCGTCACCTGGACCCTAAACCGTCCCCGTCCCCTAACACTAACCCTAGCCCGAACCCTAACCCTAACGCTTCCCCGAAGCATGACCCTCAACCGTCCCCTAATCCTAACCTGGACGCTACCACTAACCCGCGCCATCACACGCACGCTCCCCCTAAAGCGTTGTCATACCCTCACCTGGACCCTAAACCGTCCCCGTCGCCTAACCCTAACCCTAGCCCGAACCCTAACCCTAACCCTTCCCCGAAGCCTGACCCTCACCCGTCCCCTAATCCTAACCCGGAGGCTATCAGTAACCCGCGCCCTCACACGCACGCTGCCCCTAAAGCGTTGTAGTACCCTCAACTAAACCCTAAACCGTCCCCATCCCCTAACCCTAACCCTAGGCCTAACCCTAACCCTAACACTTCCCCGAAGCCTGACCTTCAACCGTCCCCTAATCCTAACCCGTACGCTAACAGTAACCCGCGCCCTCACACGCACGCTCCTCGTAAAGCGTTGTCGTACCCTCACCTAGACCCTAAACCGTCCCTGATCCCTAACCCAAACCCTAGCCCGAACGCTAACCATAATCCTTCCCCGAAGCCTGACACTCACCCGTCCCCTAATCCTAACCCGTACGCTATCACAAACCCGCGCCCTCACACGCACGCTCCCCCTAAAGCGTCGTCGTACCCTCACCTGGACCCTAAACCGTCCCCGTCCCCTAACCCTAAGCCTAGCCCGAACCCTAACCCTAACACTTCCCCGAAGCCTGACTCTAACCCGTCCCCTAATCCTAACCCGTACGCTAAGAGTAACCCGCGCCCTGACACGCACACTCCCCCTAAAGCGTTGTTGTACCCTCATCTGGACCCTAAATCGTCCCCATCCCCTATTCCTAAACCTAGCCCGAACCCTAACCCTAAACCTTCCCCGAAGCCTGACCCTCACCCGTCCCCTAATCCTAACCCGTACGCTAGCACTAACCCGCGCCCTCACACGCACGCTCTCCCTAAAGAGTTGTCGTACCAACAGCTGTACCCTAAACCGTCCCCGTCCCCTAACCCTAACCCTTACCTGAACCCTAACAATAACCCTTCCCCGAAGCCTGACCCTCATTCGTCCCCTAATTCTAACCCGTACACTAACACTAACACGCAACCTCACACGCAAGCTCACCCTAAAGCGTTGTCGTACGGTTACCTGGACCCTAAACCGTCCCCATCCCCTAACCCTAACCCTAGCCCGAACCCTAACCCTTTCCCTTCCCCGAAGCCTTCCCCTCACCCGTCCCCTAATCCTAACCCGTACGCTAACACTCACCCGTGCCCTCACACGCATGCTCCCCCTAAAGCGTTGTCGTACCCTCACCTGGACCCTAAACCGTCCCCGTCTCCTAACCCTAACCCTAGTCCGAACCCTAAACCTAACCCTTTCCCGAAGCCTGACCCTCACCCGTCCCCTAATCCTAACCCGTACGCTAACATTAACCCGCGCCCTCACACGCACGCTCTCCCTAAAGAGTTGTCCTACCCACAGCTGCACCCTAAACCGTCCCCGTCCCCTAACCCTAAGCCTAGCCTGAACCCTAATCCTAACACTTCCCCGAAGCCTTATTCTAACCCGTCCCCTAATCCTAAGCCGTACGTTAAGAGTAACCCGCGCCCTCACACGCATACTCCCCCTAAAGCGTTGTCGTACCCTCACCTGGACCCTTAAACGTTCCGTCCCCTAACCCTAACCCTAGCCCGAACCCTAACCCTAACCCTTCCCCGAAGCCTGACCCTCACCTGTCCCCTAATCCTAACCCGTACGCTATCATTAACCCGCGCCCTCACACGCACGCTCCCCCTAAAGCGTTGTAGTACCCTCACCTGGACCCTAAACCGTCCCCATTCCCTAACCCTAAGCCTAGCCCGAACCATAAACCTAAACCTTCCCCTAAGGCTGACCCTCCTCCTTCCCTTAATCCTAACCCATTCACTAACACTAACCCGCGCCCTCACACCCACGCTCCCCCTAAAGCGTTGTCGTACCCTCACCTGGACTCTAAACCGTCCCCATTCCCTAACACTAAGCCCAGCCCGAACTGTAACCCTAACCCTTCCCCGAAGTCTGACCCTCACCCATCCTCTAAACCTAACACGGACGCTAACACTAACCCTCGCCCTCACATGCACGCTCCCCCTAAAGCGTTGTCGTACCCTCACCTGGACCCTAAACCATCCCCGTCCCCTAACCCTAACCCTAGCCCGAACCCTAACCCTAACCCTTCCCCAAAACCTGACTCTCACCCGTCCCCTAATCCTAACCCTTACGCTAACACTAACCCGCGCCCTCACACACACGCACCCCCTAAAGCGTTGTCGTACCCTCACCCGGACCCTAAACCTTCCCCATCCCCTAACACTAACCCTACCCCGAACCCTAACCCTAACCCTTCCCCGAAGCCTGACCCTCACCCGTCCCCTAATCCTAACCCGGACGCTAACACTAACCCGCGCCCTCACACGCACGCTCCCCCTAAAGCGTTGTCGTACCCTCACCTGGACCCTAAACCGTCCCTGTCCCCTAACCCTGATCCTAGCCCGAACCCTAACCATAACCCTTCCCCGAAGCCTGACCCTCACCCGTCCCCTAATCCTAACCAATACACTAACACTAACACGCGCCCTCACACGCACGCTCACCCTAAAGCGTTGTCGTACCCTCACTTGGATCCTAAAGCGTCCCCGTCCCCTAACCCTAACCCTAGCCCGAACCCTAACCCTAACACTTCCCCTAAGCCTGACGCTCACCCGTCCCCTAATCCTAACCCGTACGCTAACACTAACCCACGACCTCACACGCACACTCCCTCTAAAGCGTTGTCGTACCTTCACCTGGACCCTAAACCATACCCGTCCCCTAACCCTAAGCCTAGCCCGAACCCTAACACTAACCCTTCCCCGAAGGCAGACCCTCACCCGTCCCGTAATCCTAACCTGTACGCTAACACTAACCAGCACCCTCACATGCACGCTCCCCCTAATGCGTTGTCGTTCCCTCAGCTGGACCCTAAACCGTCCCCGGTCCCTAACCCTAACGCTAGCCCGAACTGTAGCCCAAACCCTTCCCCGAAGACTGACCCTCACCCATCCCCTAAACCTAACACAGACGCTAACACTAACCCGCGCCTTCACACACACGCTCCCCCTAAAGCGTTGACGTACCGTCACCTGGACCCTAAACCGTACCCATCCCCTAACCCTAACCATAGCCCGAACCCTAAGCCTAACCTTTCCCCGAAGACTGACCCTCAACCGTACCCTAATACTAACACGTATGCTAACACTAACCCGCGCCCTCAACTCACGCTCCCCCTAAGCGTTGTCGTCCCCTCACCTGGACCCAAAACCATCCCCGTCCCCTAACCCTAACCCTAGCCCGAACCCTAACCCTAACCCTTCCCCGAAACCTGACCCTCACACGTCCCCTAATTCTAACCCGTACGCTAACACTAACCCGCGCCCTCACACGGACGCAGACCCTAAAGCGTTGTCGTTCCCTCACCTGGAACCTAAACCGTCCCTGTCCCCATACCCTAACCCTAGTCCGAACACTAACCCTAACCCTTCCTCAAAGTCTGACCCTCACCGTCCCCTAATCCTAACACGTAAGCTAACACTAACCCGCGCCCTCACACGCAAGCTCCCCCTAATGCGTCCTCGTACGCTCACCTGGACCCTAAACCGTCCCCGTCCCCTAACCCTAACCCTAGCCCAAACCCTAACCCTAACCCTTCGCCAAAGCCTCAACCTCTCCCGTCCGCTAATCCTAACCCGTACGCGGACACTAACTCGTGCCCTCAGACGCACGCTCACCCTAAAGCGTTTTCGTTCCCTCACCTGGACCCTAAACCGTCCCCATCCCCTAACACTAACCCTAGCCCGAACCCTAACACTAACCCTTCCCCAAAGCCTGAACATCACCCGTCCCTTAATCCTAACCCGTTCGCTAAAACTAACCCGCGCCCTCACACTCATGCTCACCCTAAAGCGTTGTCGTACCCTCACCTGGACCCTAAACCGTCCCCGTCCCCTAACCCTAACCCTAGCCCGAACCCTAAACCTAACACTTCCCCGAAACCTGACACTCACCCATCCCCTAATCCTAAACCGTACGCTAACACTAACCTGCGCCCTCACACGCTCGCTCCCCCTAAACCGTTGTCGTTCCCTCACCTGGACCCGAAAACGCCCCGTACCCTAAACCTAACCCTAGCCCTAACCCTAACCTTAAACCTTCCCCCCAGCCTGACCCTCACCCGTCCCCAAATCCTAACCCGTACGCTAACACTAACCCACGCCCTCACACGCACGATCCTCCTAAAGCGTTGTCGTACCCACACCTGTACCCTAAACCGTCCCCGTCCCCTAACCCTAACCCTAGCCCGACCGTAACACTAAACCTTCCCCGAAGCCTGACCCTCACCCGTCGCCTAATACTAACCCGTACGCTAACACTAACACCTGACCTCACACGCACGCTCCCCATAAAGCGTTGTCGTACCCTCACCTGGACCCTAAACCGTCCCCGTCCCCTAACCCTAACCCTAGCCCAAACCCTAACCCTAACCCTTCCCCGAAGCCTGACCCTCACCTGTCCCATAATCCTAACCCGTACGCTATCACTAACCCGCGCCCTCACACGCACGCTCCCCCTAAAGATTTGTAGTACCCTCACCTGGACCCTAAACCATCCCCGTCCCCTAACCCTAACCCTAGCCCGAGCCCGAACCCTAACCCTTCCCCGAAGCCTGACCCTCACCCGTCCCCTAATGCTATCCCGTACGCTAACACTAACCCGCGCCCTCACACGCACGCTCCCTCTAAAGCGTTGTCGTACCTTCACCTGGACCCTAAACCGTCCCCATCCCCTAACCCTAACCCTAGCCCGAACCCTAACCCTAACCCTTCCCCTAAGACTGACCCTCACCCGTCCCCTAATACTAACCCGTACGCTAACACTAACCCGCGCCCTCAACGCATGCTCCCCCTAAAGCGTTGTCGTACCCTCACCTGGAGCCTAAACCGTCCCCGTCCCCTAAACCTAACCCTAGCCCGACCCTAACGCTAACCCTTCTCCGAAGCCTGACACTCACCCATCCCCTAATCCTAACCCGTACGCTAACACTAACCCGCGCCCTCACACGCACGCTCACCCTAAAGCGTTGTCGTATCCTCACCTGGACCCTAAACCGTCCCCGTCCCCTAACCCTAACCCTAGCACGAACCTTAACCCTAACCCTTCCCCGAAGCATGACCCTCACCCATCCCCTAATCCTAACCCGTACGCTATCACTAACCCGCGCCCTCACATGCACGCTGCCCCTAAATGGTTGTTGTACCCTCACCTGAACCCTAAACCATCCCCGTCCTCTAAACCTAACCCTCGACCGAACCCTAAACCTAACCCTTCCCGTAAGGCTGACCCTCACCCTTCCCTTAATCCTAACCCGTACACTAACACTAACCCGCGCCCTCACACACATGCTCCCCCTAAAGCGTTGTCGTACCCTCCCGTGCACCCTAAACCGTCCCCGTCCCCTAACCCTAACCCTAGCCCGAACCCTAACCCTAACCCTTCCCCGAAGCCTGACCCTCAACCGTTCCCTAATCCTAAGCCGTACGCTAACACTAACCCGCGCCCTGACACGTATGCTCCCCCTAAAGCGTTGTCGTACCCTCCCCTCGACCCTAAACCGTCCCCGTACCCTAACCCTAACCCTAGCCCGAACCCTAACCCTAACCGTTCCCCGAAGCCTGACCCTCACCCGTCCCCTAATCCTAACCCGTACGTTAACACTAACCCGCGCCTTCACACGTACGCTCCCCCTAAAGCGTTGCCGTACCCTCCCCTGGACCCTAAACCGTCCCCGTTCCCTAACCCTAACCCTAGCCTGAACCCTAACCCTAAACCTTCCCCGAAGCCTGACCCTCACCCGTCCCCTAATCCTAACCCGTACGCTAACACTAACCCGTGCCCTCACACGTACGCTCCCCCAAAAGCGTTGTCATACCCTTCCCTGGACCGTTATCCGTCCCCGTCCCCTAACCCTAACCCTAGCCCAAACCCTAACCCTAACCCTTCCCCGAAACCTGACCGTCACCCGTCCCCTAATCCTAACCCGTACGCTAACACTAACCCGCGCCCTCACACGTACGCTCCCCCTAAAGCGTTGTCGTAACCTCACCTGGACCCTAAACCGTCCCCGTCCCCTAACCCTAACCCTAGCCCGAACCCTAACCCTAACACTTCCCCGAAGCCTGACACTCACCCGACCCATAATCGTCACTCGTACGCTAACACTAACCCGTGCCCTCACACGTACGCTCCCCCTAAAGCGTTGTCGTACCCTCCCCTGGACGCTACACCGTGTCCGTCCCCTAACCCTAACCCTAGCCCGAACCCTAACCCTAACCGTTCCCCGAAGCCTGACCCTCACCCGTCCCCTAATCCTAACACGTACGCTAACACTAACCTGCGCCCTCACGCGTATGCTCCCCCTAAAGCGTTGCCGTACCCTCCCCTGGACCCTAAACCGTCCCCGTCCCCTAACCCTAACCCTAGCCCGAACCCTATCCATAACACTTCCCCGAAGCCTGACCCTCACCCGTCCCCTAATCCTAACCCGTACGCTAACACTAACCCATGCCCTCACGCATACGCTCCCCCTAAAGAGTTGTCGTACCCTCCCCTGGACCCTAAACCGTCCCCGTCGCCTAACACTAACCCTAGCCCGAACCCTAACCCTAACCCTTCCCCGAAGCCTGACCCTCACCCGTCCCTTAATCCTAACCCGTACGCTAACACTAACCAGCGCCCTCACACGTACGCTCCCCCTAAAGCATTGTGGTACCCTCCCCTGGACCCTAAATCGTCCCCGTCCCCTAACCCTAACCCTAGCTCGAAACCTAACCCTAACCCTTCCCCGAAGCCTGACCCTCACCAATCCCCTAATCCTAACCCGTACACTAACACTAACCCGCGCCCTCACGCGTACGCTCCCCCTAATGCGTTGTCGTACCCTCCCCTGGACCCTAAACCGTCCCCGTCCCCTAACCCTAACCCTAGCCCGAACCCTAACCCTAACCCTTCCCCGAAGCCTGACCCTCACCCGTCCCCTAATCCTAACCCGTACGCTAACACTAACCCGCGCCCTCACACGTACGCTCCCCCTAAAGCGTTGCCGTACCCTCCCCTGGACCCTAAACCGTCTCCGTTCCCTAACCCTAACCCTAGCCTGAACCCTAACCCTAAACCTTCCCCGAAGCCTGACCCTCACCCGTCCCCTAATCCTAACCCGTACGCTAACACTAACCCGTGCCCTCACACGTACGCTCCCCCAAAAGCGTTGTCATACCCTTCCCTGGACCGTTATCCGTCCCCGTCCCCTAACCCTAACCCTAGCCCAAACCCTAACCCTAACCCTTCCCGGAAACCTGACCCTCACCCGTCCCCTAATCCTAACCCGTACGCTAACACTAACCCGCGCCCTCACACGTACGCTCCCCCTAAAGCGTTGTCGTAACCTCACCTGGACCCTAAACCGTCCCCGTCCCTTAACCCTAACCCTAGCCCGAACCCTAACCCTAACACTTCCCCGAAGCCTGACACTCACCTGACCCATAATCGTCACTCGTACGCTAACACTAACCCGCGCCCTCACACGTACGCTCCCCCTAAAGCGTTGTCGTACCCTTCCCTGGACGCTACACCGTGTCCGTCCCCTAACCCTAACCCTAGCCCGAACCCTAACCCTAACCGTTCCCCGAAGCCTGACCCTCACCCGTCCCCTAATCCTAACACGTACGCTAACACTAACCTGCGCCCTCACGCGTATGCTCCCCCTAAAGCGTTGCCGTACCCTCCCCTGGACCCTAAACCGTCCCCGTCCCCTAACCCTAACCCTAGCCCGAACCCTATCCATAACACTTCCCCGAAGCCTGACCCTCACCCGTCCCCTAATCCTAACCCGTTCGCTAACACTAACCCATGCCCTCACGCATACGCTCCCCCTAAAGAGTTGTCGTACCCTCCCCTGGACCCTAAACCGTCCCCGTCGCCTAACACTAACCCTAGCCTGAACCCTAACCCTAACCCTTCCCCGAAACCTGACCCTCACCCGTCCCTTAATACTAACCCGTACGCTAACACTAACCAGCGCCCTCACACGTACGCTCCCCCTAAAGCATTGTGGTACCCTCCCCTGGACCCTAAACCGTCCCCGTCCCCTAACCCTAACCCTAGCTCGAAACCTAACCCTAACCCTTCCCCGAAGCCTGACCCTCACCAATCCCCTAATCCTAACCCGTACGCTAACATTAACCCGCGCCCTCACGCGTACGCTCCCCCTAAAGTGTTGTCGTACCCTCCCCTGGACTCTAAACCGTCCCCGTCCCCTAACCCTAACCCTAGCCCGAACCCTAACCCTAACCCTAACCCTTCCACGAAGCCTGACCCTCACCCATCCGCTAATCCTAACCCGTACACTAACACTAACCCGCGCCCTCACGCGTACGCTCCCCCTAATGCGTTGTCGTACCCTCCCCTGGACCCTAAACCGTCCCCGTCCCCTAACCCTAACCCTAGCCCGAACCCTAACCCTAACCCTTCCCCGAAGCCTGACCCTCACCCGTCCCCTAATCCTAACCCGTACGCTAACACTAACCCGCGCCCTCACACGTACGCTCCCCCTAAAGCGTTGCCGTACCCTCCCCTGGACCCTAAACCGTCCCCGTTCCCTAACCCTAACCCTAGCCTGAACCCTAAGCCTAAACCTTCCCCGAAGCCTAACCCTCACCCGCCCGCTAATCCTAACCCGTACGCTAACACTAACGCGTGCCCTCACACGTACGCTCCCCCAAAAGCGTTGTCATACCCTTCCCTGGACCGTAAACCGTCCCCATCCCCTAACCCTAACCCTACCCCGAACCCTAACCCTTCCCCGAAGCCTGACCCTCACCCGTCCCCTAATCCTAACCCGTACGCTAACACTAACCCGCGCCCTCACACGTACGATCCCCTTAAAGCATTGTCGTAACCTCACCTGGACCCTAAACGTCCCCGTCCCCTAACCCTAACCCTAGCCCGAACCCTAACCCTAACACTTCCCCGAAACCTGACACTCACCCGTCCCCTAATCGTCACTCGTACGCTAACACTAACCCGCGCCCTCACACGTACGCTCCCCCTAAAGCGTTGTCGTACCCTCCCCTGGACGCTACACCGTGTCCGTCCCCTAACCCTAACCCTAGCCCGAACCCTAACCATAACCCTTCCCCGAAGCCTGACCCTCACCCGTCCCCTAATCCTAACCCGTACGCTAACACTAACCCGCGCCCTCACGCGTACGCTCCCCCTAAATCGTTGTCGTACCCTCCCATGCACTCTAAACCGTCCCCGTCCCCTAACCCTAACCATAGCCCGAACCCTAGCCCTAACCCTTCCCCGAAGCCTGACCCTCACCCATCCCCTAATCCTAACCCGTACACTAACACTAACCCGCGCCCTCACGCGTATGCTCCCCCTTATGCGTTGTCGTACCCTCCCCTGGACCCTAACCCGTCCCCGTCCCCTAACCCTAACCCTAGCCCGAACCCTAACCGTAACACTTCCCCGAAGCCTGACCCTCACCCGTCCCCTAATCCTAACCCGTACGCTAACACTAACCCGCGGCCTGACGCGTACGCTCCCCCTAAAGCGTTGTCGTACCCTCCCGTGCACCCTAAACCGTCCCCGTCCCCTAACCCTAACCCTAGCCCGAACCCTAACCCTAACCCTTCCCCGAATCCTGACCCTCAACCGTTCCCTAATCCTAACCCGTACGCTAACACTAACCCTCGCCCTGACACGTACACTCCCCCTAAAGCGTTGTCGTACCCTCCCCTCGAAACTAAACCGTCCCCGTACCGTAACCCTAACCCTAGCCCGAACCCTAACCCTAACCCTTCCACGAAGCCTGACCCTCACACGTCCCCTAATCCTAACCCGTACGCTAACACTAACCCGCGCCCTCACACGTACGTTCCCCCTAAAGCGTTGCCGTACCCTCCCCTGGACCCTAAACCGTCCCCGTTCCCTAACCCTAACCCTAGCCTGAACCCTAACCCTAAAACTTCCCCAAAGCCTGACCCTCACCCATCCCCTAATCCTAACCCGTACGCTAACACTAACCCGTGCCCTCACACGTACGCTCCCACAAAAGCGTTGTCATACCCTTCCCTGGACCGTAAACCGTCCCCGTCCCCTAACCCTAACCCTAGCCCGAACCCTAACCCTAAACCTTCCTCGAAGCCTGACCCTCACCCGTCACCTAATCCTAACCCGTACGATAACACTAACCCGCGCCCTCACACGTACGCTCCCCCTAAAGCGTTGTCGTAACCTCACCTGGACCCTAAACCGTCCCCGTCCCCTAACCCTAACCCTAGCCCGAACCCTAACCCTAACACTTCCCCGAAGCCTGACACTCACCCGTCACATAATCGTCACTCGTACGCTAACACTAACCCGCGCCCTCACACGTACGCTCCCCCTAAAGCGTTGTCGTACCCTCCCCTGGACGCTACACCGTGTCCGTCCCCTAACCCTAACCCTAGCCCGAACCCTAACCCTAACCCTTCCCCGAAGCCTGACCCTCAACCGTCCCCTAATCCTAACCCGTATGCTAACACTAATCCGCGCCCTCATACGTATGCTCCCCCTAAAGCGTTGTCGTACCCTCCCCTGGACCCGAAACCGTCCCCGTCCCCTAACCCTAACTCTAGCCCGGACCCTAACCCTAACACTTCCCCGAAGCCTGACCCTAACCCGTCCCCCAATCCTAACCCGTACGCTAACACTAACCCGCGCCCTCACGCGTACGCTCCCCCTAAAGCGTTGTGGTACCCTCCCGTGCACCCTAAACCGTCCCCGTCCCCTAACCCTAACCCTAGCCCGAACCCTAACCCTAACCCTTCCACGAAGCCTGACCCTCAACCGTCCCCTAATCCTAACCCGTATGCTAACACTAATCCGCGCCCTCATACGTATGCTCCCCCTAAAGCGTTGTCGTACCCTCCCCTGGACCCGAAACCGTCCCCGTCCCCTAACCCTAACTCTAGCCCGGACCCTAACCCTAACACTTCCCCGAAGCCTGACCCTAACCCGTCCCCCAATCCTAACCCGTACGCTAACACTAACCCGCGCCCTCACGCGTACGCTCCCCCTAAAGCGTTGTGGTACCCTCCCCTGGACCCTAAACCGTCCCCGTCCCCTAACCCTAACCCTAGCCCGAACCCTAACCCTAACCCTTCCCCGAAGCCTGACCCTCACCCGTCCCCTAATCCTAACCCGTACGCTAATACTAACCCGCGCCCTCACGCGTACGCTCCCCCTAAAGCGTTGTCGTACCCTCCCATGGACTCTAAACCGTCCCCGTCCCCTAACCCTAACCCTAGCCCGAACCCTAGCCCTAACCCTTCCCCGAAGCCTGACCCTCACCGATCCCCTAATCCTAACCCGTACACTAACACTAACCCGCGCCCTCACGCGTACGCTCCCCCTAATGCGTTGTCGTACCCTCCCCTGGACCCTAACCCGTCCCCGTCCCCTAACCCTAACCCTAGCCCGAACCCTAACCGTAACACTTCCCCGAAGCCTGACCCTCACCCGTCACCTAATCCTAACCCGTACGCTAACGCTAACCCGCGCCCTGACGCGTACGCTCCCCCTAAAGCGTTGTCGTACCCTCCCGTGCACCCTAAACCGTCCCCGTCCCCTAACCCTAACCCTAGCCCGAACCCTAACCCTAACCCTTCCCCGAAGCCTGACTCTCACCCGTCCCCTAATCCTAACCCGTACGCTAACATTAACCCGCGCCCTCACGCGTACGCTCCCCTTAAAGTGTTGTCGTACCCTCCCTTGGACTCTAAACCGTCCCCGTCCCCTAACCCTAACCCTAGCCTGAACCCTAACCCTAACCCTTCTCCGAAGCCTGACCCTCACCCATCCCCTAATCCTAACCCGTACACTAACACTAACCCGCGCCCTCACACGTACGCTCCCCCTAATGCGTTGTCGTACCCTCCCCTGGACCCTAAACCGTCCCCGTCCCCTAACCCTAACCCTAGCCCGAACCCTAACCCTAACCCTTCCCCGAAGCCTGACCCTCACCCGTCCCCTAATCCTAACCCGTACGCTAACACTAACCCGCACCCTCACACGTATGCTCCCCCTAAAGCGTTGCCGTACCCTCCCCTGGACCCTAAACCGTCCCCGTTCCCTAACCCTAACCCTAGCCTGAACCCTAACCCTAAACCTTCCCCGAAGCCTGACCCTCACCCGTCCCCTAATCCTAACCCGTACGCTAACACTAACCCGTGCCCTCACACGTACGCTCCCCCAAAAGCGTTGTCATACCCTTCCCTGGACCGTAAACCGTCCCCATCCCCTAACCCTAACCCTACCCCGAACCCTAACCCTAACCCTTCCCCGAAGCCTGACCCTCACCCATCCCCTAATCCTAACCCGTACGCTAACACTAACCCGCGCCCTCACACGTACGATCCCCTTAAAGCGTTGTCGTAACCTCACCTGGACCCTAAAGCGTCCCCGTCCCCTAACCCTAACCCTAGCCCGGACCCTAACCATAACCCTTCCCCGAATCCTGACCCTCACCGGTCCCCTTATCCTAACCCGTACGCTAACGCTAACCCGCGCCCTGACGCGTACGCTCCCCCTAAAGCGTTGTCGTACCCTCCCCTGGACCCTAAACCGTCCCCGTCCCCTAACCCTAACCCTAGCCCGAACCCTAACCCTAACCCTTCCCTGAAGCCTGACCTTCACCCGTCCCCTAATCCTAACCCGTACGCTAACACTAACCCGCGCCCTCACAGGTACGCTCCCCCTAAAGCGTTGTCGTACCCTCCCGGGCACCCTAAACCGTCGCCGTCCCCTAACCCTAACCCTAGCCCGAACCCTAACCCTAACCCTTCCCCGAAGCCTGACCCTCAACCGTTCCCTAATCCTAACCCGTATGCTAACACTAATCCGCGCCCTCATACGTACGCTCCCCCTAAAGCGTTGTCGTACCCTCCCCTGGACCCGAAACCGTCCCCGTCCCCTAACCCTAACCCTAGCCCGAACCCTAACCCTAACCCTTCCCCGAAGCCTGACCCTCACTCGTCCCCTAATCCTAACCCGTACGCTAACACTAACCCGCGCCCTAACGCGTACGCTCCCCCTAAAGTGTTGTCGTACCCTCCCCTGGACTCTAAACCGTCCCCGTCCCCTAAACCTAATCCTAGCCCGAACCCTAACCCTAACCCTTCCCCGAAGCCTGACCCTCACCCGTCCCCTAATCCTAACACGTACGCTAAAACTAACCTGCGCCCTCACGCGTACGCTCCCCCTAAAGCGTTGTCGTACCCTCCCCTGGACCCTAAACCGTCCCCGTCCCCTAATCCTAACCCTAGCCCTAACCCTAACCATAACACTTCCCCGAAGCCTGACCCTCACCCGTCCCCTAATGCTAACCCGTACGCTAACACTAACCCATGCCCTCACGCGTACGCTCCCCCTAAAGAGTTGTCGTACCCTCCTCTGGACCCTAAACCGTCCCCGTCCCCTAACCCTAACCCTAGCCCGAACCCTAACCCTAACCCTTCCCCGAATCCTGACCCTCACCCGTCCCCTAATCCTAACCCGTACGCTAACACTAACCCGCGCCCTGACGCGTACGCTCCCCCTAAAGCGTTGTCGTACCCTCCCCTGGACCCTAAACCGTCCCCGTCCCCTAACCCTAACCCTAGCCCGAACCCTAACCCTAACCCTTCCCCGAAGCCTGACCCTCACCCGTCCCCTAATCCAAACCCGTACGCTAACACTAACCCGCGCCCTCACACGTACGTTCCCCCTAAAGCGTTGCCGTACCCTCCCCTGGACCCTAAACCTTCCCCGTTCCCTAACCCTAACCCTAGCCTGAACCCTAACCCTAAACATTCCCCGAAGCCTGACCCTCACCCATCCCCTAATCTTAACCCGTACGCTAACACTAACCCCTGCCCTCACACGTACGCTCCCCCAAAAGCGTTGTCATACCCTTCCCTGGATTGTAAACCGTCCCCGTCCCCTAACCCTAACCCTAGCCCGAACCCTAACCCTAACCCTTCCCCGAAGCCTAACCCTCACCCGTCCCCTAATCCTATCCCGTACGCTAACACTAACCCGCGTCCTAACACGAACGCTCACCCTAAAGTGTTATTGTACACTCACCTGGACCCTAAACCGTACCCATCCCTTAACCCTAATCCTAGCCCGAACCCTAACCCTAACCCTTCCCCGAAGCATTCCCCTCACCCGTCCCCTAATCCTAACCCGTACACTAACACTAACCCGCGCCCGAACATGCACGCTTTCCCTTAAGCGTTGTCGTACCCTCACCTGAACCCTAAACCGTCCCCGACCTAACGCTAACCCTAGCCCGAACCCTAATCCTAACCCTTCCCCGAAGCCTGACCCTCACCCGTCCCCTAATACTAACCCAAACGCTAACACTAACCCGTGCCCTCACACGCACGCTCTCCCTAAAGCGTTGTCGTACCCTCACCTGGACGCTAAACCGTCCCCGTCCCCGTCCCCTAACCCTAGCCCGACCCCTAACCCTAACCCTGCCCCGAAACCTGACCCTCACCTGTCCCGTAATCCTAACCCGGACGCTAACACTAACCCGCGCCCTCACACGCACGTTCCCCCTAAAGCGTTGTCGTACCCTCACGTGGACCCTTAACCTTCCCAGTCCCCTAACCCTAACCCTAGCCCGAACCCTAACCCTAGCACTTCCCCGAAGCCTGACCCTCACCCGTCCCCTAATCCTAACCTGGATGCTAACACTAACCCACGCCCTCACACGCACGCTCCCCCTAAAGCGTTGTCATACCTTCACCTGGACCCTAATCCGTCCCTGTCCCCTAACCCTAATCCTAGCCCGAACCCTAACCCTAACCCTTCCCCGAAGCCTGATCATCATATGTCCCCTAATCCTAACCCGTACGCTATCACTAACCCGCGCTCTCACACGCACGCTCCCCCTAAAGCGTTGTCGTACCCTCACCTGGACCCTAAACCGTCCCCGTCCTCTAACCCTACCCCTAGCCCGAACCTTAACACTAACCCTTCCCCAAAGCCTGACCCTCACCCGTCCCCTAATCCTAACCCGTACGCTATCACTAACCCGCGCCCTCACATGCACGCTCCCCCTAAAGCGTTGTCGTACCCTCACCTGGACCCTAAACCGTTCCCGTCCCCTAACCCTAACCCTAGCCCGAACCCTAACCCTAACCCTTCCCCGAAGCCTGACCCTCACCCATCCCCTAATCCTAACCCGGACGCTAACACTAACCCGCGCCCTCAACGCACGCTCCCCCTAAAGCGTTGTCGTACCCTCACCTGGACCCTAAACCGTCCCCGTCCCCTAACACTAACCCTAGCCCGAACCCTAACCCTAACCCTTCCCCTAAGACTGACGCTCATCCTTACCTTAATCCTAACCCGTTCGCTAACACTAACCCGCGCCCTCACACCCACTCTCCCCCTAAACCGTTGTCGTAACCTCACCTGGACTCTAAACCGTCCCCATCCCCTAACCCTAAGCCTAGCCCAAACCCTAATCCTAACATTTCCCCGAAACCTGACCCTCACCGGTCCCCTAATCCTAAACCGTACGCTAACACTAACCTGCGCCCTCACACGCACGCTCCCCCTAAACAGTTGTCGTACCCTCACCTGGACCCGAAACCGTCCCCGTCCCCTAAACCTAACCCTAGCCCTAACCCTAACCTTAAACCTTCCCCGCAGCCTTACCCTCACCCGTCCCCTAATCCTAACCCGTACGCTAACACTAACCCACGCCCTCACACGCACGATCCTCCGAAAGCGTTGTCGTACCCTCACCAGGTCCCTAAACCGTGCCCGTCCCCTAACCCTAAACCTAGTCCAAACTGTAACCCTAAACCTTCCCCGAAGCCTGACCCTCACCCATCCCCTAAACCTAACACGGACGCTAACACTAACCCTCGCCCTCACATGCACGCTCCCCCTAAAGCGTTGTCGTACCCTCACCTGGACCCTTACCCGTCCCGTCCCCTAACCCTAACTCTTCCCCGAAGCCTGACCCTCACCCGTCCCCTAATCCTAACCCGTACGCTAAAAGTAACCCGCGCCCTCACACGCACACTCCCCCTAAAGCGTTTTCGTACCCTCACGTGGACCCTTAACCTTCCCAGTCCCCTAACCCTAACCCTAGCCCGAACCCTAACCCTAACACTTCCCCGCAGCCTGACCCTCACCCGTCCCCTAATCCTAACCTGGATGCTAACACTAACTCACGCCCTCACACGCACACTCCCCCTTAAGCGTTGTCATACCTTCACCTGGACCCTAACCGGTCCCTGTCCCCTAACCCTAACCCTAGCCCGAACCCTAACCCTAACCCTTCCCCGAAGCCTGACCATCATATGTCCCCTAATCCTAACCCGGACGCTAACACTAACCCGCGCCCTCACATGCACGCTCCCCCTAAAGCGTTGTCGTACCCTCACCTGGACCCTAAACCGTCTCCGTCCCCTAACCCTATCCCTAGCCCGAACCCTAACACTAACCCTTCCCTGAAGCCTGACACTCACCCGTCCCCTAATCCTAACCCGTACGCTAACACTAACCCATGCCCTCACACGCACGCTCACCCTAAAGCGTTGTCGTACCGTCACCTGGACCCTAAACCGTCCCCGTCCCCTAACCCTAACCCTAGCCCGAACCCTAACCCTAACACTTCCCCGAAGCCTGACCTTCACCCGTCCCCTAATCCTAACCCGTACGCTATCACTAACCCGCACTCTCACACGCACGCTCCCCCTAAAGCGTTGTCGTACCCTCACCTGGACCCTAAACCGTCCCTGTCCACTAACCCTACCCCTAGCCCGAACCTTAACCCTAACCCTTCCCCAAAGCCTGACCCTCACCCGTCCCCTAATCCTAACCCGTACGCTATCACTAACCCGCGCCCTCACATGCACGCTGCCCCTAAAGCGTTGTCGTACCCTCACCTGGACCCTAAACCGTTCCCGTCCCCTAACCCTAACCCTAGCCCGAACCCTAAACCTAACCCTTCCCCTAAGGCTGACCCTCACACTTCCCTTAATCCTAACCCGTACGCTAACACTAACCCGCGCCCTCACAACCACGCTCCCCCTAAAGCGTTGTCGTACCCTCACCTGGACCCTAAACCGTCCCCGTCCCCTAACCCTAACCCTAGCCCGAACTGTAACCCTAACCCTTCCCCAAAGCCTGACACTCAGCCATCCCCTAAACCTAACCTGGACGCTAACACTAACACGCGCCCTCACACTCACGCTCCTCCTAAAGCGTTGTCGTACGCTCACCTAGACCCTAAACCGTCCCCGTCCTCTAACCCTAACCCTAGCCCGAACCCTAACCCTAACACTTACCCGAAGCCTGACACTCACCCGTCCCCTAATCCTAACCCGTACGCTAACACTAACACGCGCCCTCAACGCACGCTCACCCTAAGCGTTGTCGTCCCCTCAACTGGACCCAAAACCGTCCCCGTCCCCTAACCCTAAGCCTAGCCCGAACCCTAACCGTAACACTTCCTCGAAGCCTGACTCTCACCCGTCCCCTAATCCTAACCCGTACGCTAACAGTAACCCGCGCCCTGACACGCACACTCCCCCTAAAGCGTTTTCGTACCCTCACCTGGACCCTTAACCTTCCCAGTCCCCTAACCCTAACCCTAGCCCGAACCCTAACCCTAAACCTTCCCCGAAGCCTAACCCTCACCCGTCCCCTAATCCTATCCCGTACGCTAACACTAACCCGCGTCCTAACACGAACGCTCACCCTAAAGTGTTATTGTACACTCACCTGGACCCTAAACCGTACCCATCCCTTAACCCTAATCCTAGCCCGAACCCTAACCCTAACCCTTCCCCGAAGCATTCCCCTCACCCGTCCCCTAATCCTAACCCGTACGCTAACACTAACCCGCGCCCGAACATGCACGCTTTCCCTTAAGCGTTGTCGTACCCTCACCTGAACCCTAAACCGTCCCCGACCTAACGCTAACCCTAGCCCGAACCCTAATCCTAACCCTTCCCCGAAGCCTGACCCTCACCCGTCCCCTAATACTAACCCAAACGCTAACACTAACCCGTGCCCTCACACGCACGCTCTCCCTAAAGCGTTGTCGTACCCTCACCTGGACGCTAAACCGTCCCCGTCCCCGTCCCCTAACCCTAGCCCGACCCCTAACCCTAACCCTGCCCCGAAACCTGACCCTCACCTGTCCCGTAATCCTAACCCGGACGCTAACACTAACCCGCGCCCTCACACGCACGTTCCCCCTAAAGCGTTGTCGTACCCTCACGTGGACCCTTAACCTTCCCAGTCCCCTAACCCTAACCCTAGCCCGAACCCTAACCCTAGCACTTCCCCGAAGCCTGACCCTCACCCGTCCCCTAATCCTAACCTGGATGCTAACACTAACCCACGCCCTCACACGCACGCTCCCCCTAAAGCGTTGTCATACCTTCACCTGGACCCTAATCCGTCCCTGTCCCCTAACGCTAACCCTAGCCCGAACCCTAACCCTAACCCTTCCCCGAAGCCTGACCATCATATGTCCCCTAATCCTAACCCGTACGCTATCACTAACCCGCGCTCTCACACGCACGCTCCCCCTAAAGCGTTGTCGTACCCTCACCTGGACCCTAAACCGTCCCCGTCCTCTAACCCTACCCCTAGCCCGAACCTTAACCCTAACCCTTCCCCAAAGCCTGACCCTCACCCGTCCCCTAATCCTAACCCGTACGCTATCACTAACCCGCGCCCTCACATGCACGCTCCCCCTAAAGCGTTGTCGTACCCTCACCTGGACCCTAAACCGTTCCCGTCCCCTAACCCTAATCCTAGCCCGAACCCTAAACCTAACCCTTCCCCTAAGGCTGACCCTCACCTTTCCCTTAATCCTAACCCGTACGCTAACACTAACCCGCGCCCTCACAACCACGCTCCCCCTAAAGCGTTGTCGTACCCTCACCTGGACCCTAAACCGTCCCCGTCCCCTAACCCTAACCCTAGCCCGAACCCTAACCCTAACCCTTCCCCGAAGCCTGTCCCTCACCCATCCCCTAATCCTAACCCGGACGCTAACACTAACCCGCGCCCTCAACGCACGCTCCCCCTAAAGCGTTGTCGTACCCTCACCTGGACCCTAAACCGTCCCCGTCCCCTAACACTAACCCTAGCCCGAACCCTAACCCTAACCCTTCCCCTAAGACTGACGCTCATCCTTACCTTAATCCTAACCCGTTCGCTAACACTAACCCGCGCCCTCACACCCACTCTCCCCCTAAACCGTTGTCGTAACCTCACCTGGACTCTAAACCGTCCCCATCCCCTAACCCTAAGCCTAGCCCAAACCCTAATCCTAACATTTCCCCGAAACCTGACCCTCACCGGTCCCCTAATCCTAAACCGTACGCTAACACTAACCTGCGCCCTCACACGCACGCTCCCCCTAAACAGTTGTCGTACCCTCACCTGGACCCGAAACCGTCCCCGTCCCCTAAACCTAACCCTAGCCCTAACCCTAAACTTAAACCTTCCCCGCAGCCTTACCCTCACCCGTCCCCTAATCCTAACCCGTACGCTAATACTAACCCACGCCCTCACACGCACGATCCTCCGAAAGCGTTGTCGTACCCTCACCAGGTCCCTAAACCGTGCCCGTCCCCTAACCCTAAACCTAGTCCAAACTGTAACCCTAAACCTTCCCCGAAGCCTGACCCTCACCCATCCCCTAAACCTAACACGGACGCTAACACTAACCCTCGCCCTCACATGCACGCTCCCCCTAAAGCGTTGTCGTACGCTCACCTAGACCCTAAACCGTCCCCGTCCTCTAACCCTAACCCTAGCCCGAACCCTAACCCTAACACTTACCCGAAGCCTGACACTCACCCGTCCCCTAATCCTAACCCGTACGCTAACACTAACACGCGCCCTCAACGCACGCTCACCCTAAGCGTTGTCGTCCCCTCAACTGGACCCAAAACCGTCCCCGTCCCCTAACCCTAAGCCTAGCCTGAACCCTAACCGTAACACTTCCTCGAAGCCTGACTCTCACCCGTCCCCTAATCCTAACCCGTACGCTAACAGTAACCCGCGCCCTGACACGCACACTCCCCCTAAAGCGTTTTCGTACCCTCACGTGGACACTTAACCTTCCCAGTTCCATAACCCTAACCCTAGACCGAACCCTAACCCTAAAACTTCCCCGAAGCCTGACCCTCACCCGTTCCCTAATCCTAACCTGGACGCTAACACTAACCCGCGCCCTCACTCGCACGCTCCCACTAAAGCGTTGTCGTACCCTCACCTGGACCCTAAACCGTCCCCGTCCCCTAACCCTAACCCTAGACCGAACCCTAACCCTAACCCTTCCCCGAAGCCTGACTCTAACATGTCCCCTAATCCTAACCCGGACGCTAACACTAACCCGCGCCCCCACATGCACGCTCCCCCTAAAGCGTTGTGGTACCCTCACCTGGACCCTAAACCATCCCTGTTCCCTTACCCTAAACCTAGCCCTAACCCTAACCCTAACACTTCCCCGAAGCCTGACCCTCAACCGTCCCCTAATCCTAACCCGTACGCTAACAGTAACCCGCGCCCTCAGACGCACACTCCCCCTAAAGCATTGTCGTACCCTCACCTGGACCCTATACCGTTCCCGTCCCCTATCCCTAAACCTAGCCCGAACCCTAACCCTAACACTTCCCCGAAGCCTGACCCTCACCCGTCCCCTAATCCTAACAAGTACGCTAACACTAACCCTCGCCCTCACATACACGCTCTCCCTAAAGCATTGTCGTACCCTCATCTGGACCCTAAACCGTCCCCGTCGCCTAACCCTAACCCTAGCCCGAACCCTAACCCTAAACCTTCCCCGAAGCCTGACCCTCACCCCTCCCCTAATCCTAACCCGTACGCTAACACTAACCCGCGCCCTCACTCGCACGCTCTCCGTAAAGAGTTGTCATACCCACACCTGTACCCTAAACCGTCCCCGTCCCCTAACCCTAACCCTTACCCGAACCCTAACCATAACCCTTCCCCGAAGCCTTCCCCTCATCCGTCCCCTAATTCTAACCCGTACACTAACACTAACGCGCACCCTCACACGCAAGCTCACCATAAGCGTTGTCGTACGTTTACCTGGACCCTAAACCGTCCCCATCCCCTAACCCTAACCCTATCCCTTCCCCGAAGCCTTCCCCTCACCCGTCCCCTAATCCTAACCCGTACACTAACACTCACCCGTGCCCTCACACGCATGCTCCCCCTAAAGCGTTCTCTTACCCTAACCTGGACCCTAAACCGTCCCCGTCTCCTACCCCTAACTCTAGCCCGAACCCTAACCCTAACCCTTTCCCGAAGCCTGACCCTCACCCGTCCCGTAATCCTAACCCGTACGCTAACACTCACCCGTGCCCTCACACGCATGCTCTCCCTAAAGCGTTGTCGTACCCTAACCTGGACGCTAAACTGTCCCTGTCCCCTAACCCTAACCCTAGCCCGAACCCTAACCCTAACCCTTCCCCGAAACCTGACCCTCACCTGTCCCCTAATCCTAACCCGTACGCTATCACTAACCCGCGCCCTTACACGCACGCTCCCCCTAAAGCGTTGTAGTACCCTCACCTGGACACTAAACCGTCCCCGTCCCCTAACCCTAACCCTAGCCCGAACCCTAAACCTAACCCTTCCCCTAAGGCTGACACTCACCCTTCCCTTAATCCTAACCCATACGCTAACACTAACCCGCCCCTTCACACCCACGCTCCCCCTAAAGGATTGTCGTATCCTCACCTGGACACTAAACCGTCGCCATCCCCTAACCCTAACCCTAGCCCGAACCCTAACCCTAACACTTCCCCGAAGCCTGACCCTCACCCGTCACCTAATCCTAACCCGTACGCTAACACTAACCGTCGCCCTCACAGGCACTCTCCCCCTAAAGCATTGTCGTACCCTCACCTGGACCCTAAACCGTCCCCGTCCCCTAACCCTAACCCTAGCCCGAACCCTAACACTAAACCTTCCCCGAAGCCTGACCCTCACCCGTCGCCTAATACTAACCCGTACGCTAACACTAACCCATGCCCTCACATGCACGCTCCCCGTAAAGCGTTGTCGTACCCTCACCTGGACCCTAAACCGTCCCCGTGCCCTAACCCTAACCCTAACCCTAGCCCGAACCCTAACCCTAACTTTTCCCAGAAGACTGACCCTCACCCGTCCCCTAATACTAACCCGTACGCTAACACTAACCCGCGCCCTCAACGCACGCTCACCCTAAGCGTTGTCGTCCCCTCACCTGGACCCAAAACCGTCTCCGTCCCCTAACGCTAACCCTAGCCCGAACCCTAACCCTAACCCTTCCCCGAAACCTGACCCTCACATGTCCCCTAATCCTAACACGGACGCTAACACTAACCTGCGCCCTCACACGCACGCTCCCCCTAAACAGTTTTCATACCCTCACCTGGACCCGAAACCGTCCCCGTCCCCTAAACCTAACCCTAGCCCTAACCCTAACCTTAAACCTTCCCCGCAACCTGACCCTCACCCGTCCTGTAATCCTAACCCGTACGCTAACACTAACCCACGCCCTCACACGCACTATCCTCCTAAAGCGTTGTCGTACGCTCACCTGGACCCTAAACCGTGCCCGACCCCTAACCCTAACCCTAGCCCGAACTGTAACCCTAACCCTTCCCCGAAGCTTGACCCTCACTCATCCCCTAAACCTAACACGGACGCTAACACTAACCCTCGCCCTCACATGCACGCTCCCCCTAAAGCGTTGCCGTGCCCTCACCTGGACCCGTAACAGTCCCGACCCCTAACCCTAACACTTCCCCAAAGCCTGACCCTCACCCGTCCCCTAATCCTAACCCGGACGCTAACACTAACCCTCGCCCTCACATGCACGCTCCCCCTAAAGCATTGTCGTACCCTCATCTGGACCCTAAACCGTCCCCGTCGCCTAACCCTAACCCTAGCCTGAACCCTAACCCTAAACCTTCCCCGAAGCCTGACCCTCACCGGTCCCCTAATCCTAACCCATACGCTAACACTAACCCGTGCCCTCACACGCTTGCTCTCCCTAAAGAGTTGTCGTACCCACACCTGTACCCTAAACCGTCCCCGTCCCCTAACCCTAACCCTTATCCGAACCCTAACCATAACCCTTCCCCGAAGCCTGACCCTCATCCGTCCCCTAATTCTAACCCGTACACTAACACTAACACGCGCCCTCACAAGCATGCTTCCCCTAAAGCGTTTTCGTACCCTCACCTGGACCCTAAACCGTTCCCATCCCCTAACCCTAACCGTAGCCTGAACCCTAACCCTAACTCTTCCCCGAAGCCTGACGGTAACATGTCCCCTAATCCTAACCCAGATGCTAACACTAACCCGGGCCCTCACATGCACGCTCCCCCTAAAGCGTTGTGGTACCCTCACCTGGACCCTAAACCGTCCCCATCCCCTAACCCTAACCCTAACCCGAACCCTAACCCTAACCCTTCCCTGAAGCCTGACACTCACCCGTCCCCTAATCCTAACCCGTACGCTAACACTAACCCGTGCCCTCACATGCACGCTCACCCTAAAGCGTTGTCGTACCCTCATCTGGACCCTAAACCGTCCCCGTCCCCTAACCCTAACCCTAGCCTGAACCCTAACCCTAACCCTTCCACGAAGCCTGACCCTCACCCGTCCCCTAATCCTAACCCGGACGCTAACACTACCCCTCGCCCTCAACGCACGCTCCCCCTAAAGCGTTGTTGTACCCTCACCTGGACCCTAAACCGTCCCCGTCCCCTAACCCTAACCCTAGCCTGAACCCTAACCCTAGCCCTTCCCCGAAGCCTGACACTCACCTGTCCCCTAATCCTAACCCGTACGCTATCACTAACCCGCGCCCTCACACGCACGCTCCCCCTAAAGCGTTGTAGTACCCTTACCTGGACCCTAAACCGTCCCCATCCCCTAACCCTAACCCTAGCCCGAACCCTAAACCTAACCCATCCCCTAAGACTGACCCCCAACCTGTCCTTAATCCTAAGCAGTTCGCTAACACTAACCCGCGCCCTCACACCCACGCTCCCCCTAAAGCTTTGTCGTACCCTCACCTGGACTCTAAACCGTCCCAATCCCCTAACCCTAAGCCTAGCCCGAACCCTATCCCTAACACTTCCCCGAAACCTGACACTCACCCGTCCCCTAATCCTAAACCGTACGCTAACACTAACCTGCGCCCTCACACGCACGCTCCCCGTAAACCGTTGTCGTACACTCACCTGGACCCGAAACCGTCCCCGTCCCCTAAACCTAACCCTAGCCCTAACCGTAAACTTAAACCTTCCCCGCAGCCTGACCCTCACCCGTCCCCTAATCCTAACCCGTACGCTAACACTAACCCACGCCCTCACACGCACGATCCTCCTAAAGCGTTGTCGTACCCTCACCTGGACCCTTAACCGTCCCGTCCCCTAACCCTAACTCTTCCCCGAAGCCTGATCCTCACCCGTCCCCTAATCCTAAACCGGACGCTAACACTAACCCACGCCCTCACACGCACGCTCCCCCTAAAGCGTTGTCGTACCCTCACCTGGACCCTAAACCGTCCCCGTCCCCTAACCCTAATCCTAGCCCGAACCCTAACCCTAACACTTCCCCGAAGCCTGACCTTCACCCGTCCCCTAATCCTAACCCGTACGCTATCACTAACCCGCGCCTTCACACGCACGCTCCCCCTAAAGCGTTGTCGTACCCTCACCTGGACCCTAAACCGTCCCCGTCCTCTAACCCTAACCCTAGCCCGAAACCTAACCCTAACCCTTCCCCGAAGCCTGACCCTAACATGTCCCCTAATCCTAACCCGGACGCTAACACTAACCCGCGACCTCACATGCACGCTCCCCCTAAAGCGTTCTGGTACCCTCACCTGGACCCTAAACCATCCCTGTTCCCTTACCCTAAGCCTAGCACTAACCCTAACCCTAACGCTTCCCCGAAGCCTGACCCTCACCCGTCCCCTAATCCTAACAAGTACGCTAACACTAACCCTCGCCCTCACATGCACGCTCCCCCTAAAGCATTGTCGTACCCTTATCTGGACCCTAAACCGTCCCCGTCTCCTAACCCTAACCCTAGCCCGAACCCTAACCCTAAACCTTCCCCGAAGCCTGACCCTCACCCGTCCCCTAATCCTAACCCGTACACTAACACTAACCCGCGCCCTCACACGCACGCTCTCCCTAAAGAGTTGTCGTACCCACACCTGTACCCTAAACCGTCCCCGTCCCCTAACCTTACCCTTACCCGAACCCTAACCATAACCCTTGCCCGAAGCCTGACCCTCATCCGTCCCCTAATTCTAACCCTTACACTAACACTAACACGCGCCCTCACACGCAAGCTCACCCTTAAGCTTTGTCGTACGGTCACCTGGACCCTAAACCGGCCCCATCCACTAACCCTAACCCTAGCCCGAATCCTAACACTATCCCTTTCCCGAAGCCTTCCCCTCACCCGTCCCCTAATCCTAACCCGTACCCTAACACTCACCCGTGCCCTCGCACGCACGGTCCCCGTAAAGCGTTGTCGTACCCTCACCTGGACCCTAAACCGTCCCCGAACCTTAACCCTAACCCTAGCCCGAATGCTAACCATAATCCTTCCCCGAATCCTGACACTCACCCGTCCCCTAATCCTAACCCGTACGCTAACACTAACCCGCGCCCTCACACGCACGCTCCCCCTAAAGCGTTGTCGTACCCTCACCTGGACCCTAAACAGTCCCCGTCCCCTAACCCTAAGCCTAGACCGAACCCTAATCCTAACACTTCCCCGAAGCCTGACTCTAACCCGTCCCCTAATCCTAACCCGTATGCTAACAGTAACCCGCACCCTCACACGCACACTCCCCCTAAAGCGTTGTCGTACCCTCACCTGGATCCTTAAGCGTCCCGTCCCCTAACCCTAACCCTAGCCCGAACGCTAACCCTAACCCTTCTCCGAAGCCTGACCCTCACCTGTCCCCTAATCCTAACCCGTACGCTATCACTAACCCCCGCCCTCACACGCACGGTCCCCCTAAAGCGTTGTAGTACCCTCACCTGGACCCTAAACCGTCCCCATCGCCTCACCCTAACCCTAGACCGAAACCTAAACCTAACCCTTCCCCTAAGGCTGACCCTCCTCCTTCCCTTAATCCTAACCCGTTCGCTAACACTAACCCGCGCCCTCACACCCACGCTCCCCCTAAAGCGTTGTCGTACCCTCACCTGGACTCTAAACCGTCCCCATCCCCTAACACTAAGCCTAGCCCGAACCCTAACCATAACACTTCCCCGAAACCTGACCCTCACCCGTCCCCTAATCCTAAACCGTACGCTAACACTAACCTGCGCCCTCACACGCACGCTCCCCCTAAACCGTTTTCATACCCTCACCTGGACCCGAAACCGTCCCCGTCCCCTAACCCTAACCCTAGCCCGAACCCTAACCCTAACCCTTCCCCGAAGCCTGACACTCACCCGTCCCCTAATCCTAACCCGGACGCTAACACTAACCTGCGCCCTCAACGCACGCTACCCCTAAAGCGTTGTCGTACCCTCACCTGGACCCGAAACTGTCCCCGTCCCCTAACCCTAACCCTAGCCCTAACCCTAACCTTAAACCTTCCCCACAGCCTGACCCTCACCCGTCCCCTAATCCTAACCCGTACGCTAACACTAACCCACGCCCTCACACGCACGATCCTCCTAAAGTGTTGTCGTACCCTCACCTGGACCCTAAACCGTGCCCGTCCCCTAACCCTAAACCTAGCCCGAACTGTAACCGTAACCCTTCCCTGAAGCCTGACCCTCACCCATCCCCTAAACCTAACACGGACGCTAACACTAACCCTCGCCCTCACATGCACGCTCCCCCTAAAGCGCTGTCGTACCCTCACCTGGACCCTTAACCGTCCCGTCCCCTAACCCTAACTCTTCCCCGAAGCCTGAACCTCACCCGTCCCCTAATCCTAACCCGTACGCTATCACTAACCCGCGCCCTCACATGAACGCTGCCCCTAAAGCGTTGTCGTATCCTCACCTGGACCCTAAACCGTCCCCGTCCCCTAACCCTAACCCTAGCCCGAACCCTAAACCTAACACTTCCCCTAAGGCTGACCCTCACCCTTCCCTTAATCCTAACTCGTACGCTAACACTAACCCGCGCCCTCACACCCACGCTCCCCCTAAAGCGTTGTCGTACCCTCACCTGGACCCTAAACTGTCCCCGTCCCCTAACCCTAACCCTAGCCCGAACTGTAACCCTAACCCTTCCCCAAAGCCTGACACTCACCCATCCTCTAAACCTAACATGGACGCTAACACTAACCCGCGCCCTCACACCTACGCTCCCCCTAAAGCGTTGTCGTACCCTCACCTGGACCCTAAACCGTCCCCGTCCCCTAACCCTAACCCTAGCCCGAACTGTAACCCTAACCCTTCCCCAAAGCCTGACACTCACCCATCCTCTAAACCTAACATGGACGCTAACACTAAACCGCTCCCTCAACGCACGCTCACCCTAAGCGTTGTCGTCCCCTCACCTGGACCCAAAACCGTCCCCGTCCCCTAACCCTAAGCCTAGCCCGAACCCTAAACCTAACACTTCCCCGAAGCCTGACTCTCACCTGTCCCCTAATCCTAACCCGTACGCTAACAGTAACCCACGCACTCACACGCACGCTCCCCCTAAAGCGTTTTCATACCCTCACGTGGACCCTTAACCTTCCAAGTCCCCTAACCCTAAACCTAGCCCGAACCCTAACCCTAACACTTCCCCGAAGCCTGACCCTCACCCGTCCCCTAATCCTAACCTGGACGCTAACACTAACCCGCGCCCTCACACACACGCTCCCACTAAAGCGTTGTCGTACGCTCACATGGACCCTAAACCGTCCCCGTCCCCTAACCCTAACCCTAGCCCTAACCCAACACTAACCCTTCCCCGAAGCCTGACCCTCACCCGTCCCCTAATCCTAAACCGTACGCTAACACTCACCCGTGCCCTCACACGCATGCTCCCCCTAAAGCGTTCTCTTACCCTAACCTGGACCCTAAACCGTCCCCGTCTCCTAACCCTAACCATAGCCCGAACCCTAACCCTAACCCTTTCCCGAAGCCTGACCCTCACCCGTCCCGTAATCCTAACCCGGACGCAAACACTCACCCGTGCCCTCACACGCATGCTTCCCCTAAAGCGTTGTCGTACCCTCACCTGGACGCTAAACCGTCCCCGTCCCCTAACCCTAACCCTAGCCCGAACCCTAACCCTAACCCTTCCCCGAAACCTGACCCTCACCTGTCCCCTAATCCTAACCCGTACGCTATCCCTAACCCGCGCCCTCACACGCACGCTCCCCCTAAAGCGTTGTATTACCCTCACATGGACACTAAACCGTCCCCGTCCCCTAACCCTAACCCTAGCCCGAACCCTAAACCTAACCCTTCCCCTAAGGCTGACAGTCACCCTTCCCTTAATCCTAACGCATACGCTAACACTAACCTGCCCCCTCACACCCACGCTCTCCCTAAAGCATTGTCGTACCCTCACCTGGACTCTAAACAGTCGCCATCCCCTAAACCTAACCCTAGCCCGAACCCTAACCCTAACACTTCCCCAAAGCCTGACCCTCACCCATCCCCTAATCCTAACCCGTACGCTAACACTAACCCATGCCCTCACACGCACGCTCACCCTAAAGCGTTGTCGTACCCTCACCTGGACCCTAAACCATCCCCATCCCCTAACCCTAACCCTAGCACGAACCCTAACACTAACCCTTCCCCGAAGCATGACACTTAACCGTCCCCTAATCCTAACCCGTACCCTATCACTAACCCACGCCCTCACACGCACGCTCCCCCTAAAGCGTTGTCGTACCCTCACCTGGACCCTAAGCCGTCCCCGTCCCCTAACCCTAACCCTAGCCCGAACGCTAATACTAACCCTTCCCCGAAACCTGACCCTCACCCGTCCACTAATCCTAAGCCGAACGCTATCACTAACCCGCGCCCTCACATGCACGCTGCCCCTAAATCGTTGTCATACCCTCACCTGGACCCTAAACCATCCCCGTCCTCTAAACCTAACCCTCGACCGAACCCTAAACCTAACCCTTCCCCTAAGGCTGACACTCAACCTTCCCTTAATCCTAACCCGTACACTAACACTAACCCGCGCCCTCACACACATGCTCCCCCTAAAGCGTTCTTGAACCCTCACCTGGACCCTAAACCGTACCCATCTCCTAACCCTAACCCTAGCCCGAACCCTAACCCTAACCTTTCCCCGAAGACTGACCCTCACCCGTCCCCTAATACTAACCCGTACGCTAACACTAACCCACGTCCTCAACGCACGCTCACCCTAAGGGTTGTCGTACCCTCACCTGGACCCTAAACCGTCCCCGTCCCCTAACCCTAAACCTAGCCCGAACCCTAACCCTAACCCTTCCCCGAAGCCTGACCCTAACATGTCCCCTAATCCTAACCTGGACGGTAACACTAACCCGCGCCCTCACATGCACGCTCCCCTTAAAGCGTTGTGGTACCCTCACCTGGACCCTAAACCATCCCCGTTCCCTAACCCTAACCCTAGCCCTAACCCTAACCCTAACAATTCCCCGAAGCCTGACCCTCAACCGTCCCCTAATCCTAACCCGTACGCTAACAGTAACCCGCGCCCTCAGACGCACACTCCCCCTAAAGCGTTGTCATACCCTCACCTGGACCCTAAACCGTCCCCATCCCCTATCCCTAAACCTACCCCGAACCCTAACCCTAACCCTTCCCCGAAGCCTGACCCTCACCCGTCCCCTAATCTTAACAAGTACGCTAACACTAACCCTCGCCCTCACATGCACGCTCCCCCTAAAGGATTGTTGTACCCTCATCTGGACCCTAAACCGTCCCCGTCGCGTAACCCTAACCCTAGCCCGAACACTAACCCTAAACCTTCCCCGAAGCCTGACCCTCACCCGTCCCCTAATCCTAACCCGTACCCTAACACTAACCCGCGCCCTCACACGCACGCTCTCCCTAAAGAGTTGTCGTACTCACACCTGTACCCTAAACCGTCCCCGTCCCGTAACCCTAACCCTTACCCGAACCCTAACCATAACCCTTCCCCGAAGCCTGACCCTCATCCGTCCCCTAATTCTAAACCGTACACTATCACTAACCCACGCCCTCACACGCAGGCTCCCCCTAAAGCGTTGTAGTACCCTCACCTGGACCCTAAACCGTCCCCATCCCCTAACCCTAAGCCTAGCCCGAACCCTAACCCTAACACTTCCCCGAAACCTGACACTCACCCGTCCCCTAATCCTAAACCGTACGCTAACACTAACCTGCGCCCTCACACGCACGCTCCCCCTAAACCGATGTCTTACCCTCACCTGGACCCGAAACCGTCCCCGTCCCCTAAACCTAACCCTAGCCCTAACCCTAACCTTAAACCTTCCCCGCAGCCTGACACTCACCCGTCCCCTAATCCTAACCCGTACGCTAACACTAACCCGCGCCCTCACACGCACACTCCCCCTAAACCGTTGTCGTACCCTCACCTGGACCCTAAACCGTCCCCGTCCCCTAACCCTAAACCTAGCCCGAACCCTAACACTAACCCTTCCCCGAAGCCTGACCCTCACCCATTCCCTAAACCTAACACGGACGCTAACACTAACCCTCGCCCTCATATGCACGTTCCCCCTAAGCGTTGCCGTACCCTCACCTGGACCCTTAACCGTCCCGTCCCCTAACCCTAACTCTTCCCCGAAGCCTGACCCTCACCCGTCCCCTAATCCTAACCCGGACGCTAACACTAACCCGCACCCTCACACGCACACTCCCCCTAAAGCGTTGTCGTACCCTCACCTGGACCCTAAACCGTCCCCGTCCCCTAACCCTAACCCTAGCCCGAACCCTAACACTAACCCTTCCCCGAAGCCTGACACTCACCCGTCCCCTAATCCTAACCCGTACGCTAACACTAACCCGTGCCCTCACACGCACGCTCACCCTAAAGCGTTGTCGTACCGTCACCTGGACCCTAAACCATCCCCGTCCCCTAACCCTAACCCTAGCCCGAACCCTAAACCTAACGCTTCCCCGAAGCATGACCCTCACCCGTCCCCTAATCCTAAACCGGACGCTAACACTAACCCGCGCCCTCACACGCATGATCCCCCTAAAGCGTTGTCGTACCCTCACCTGGACCCTAAACCGTCCCCGTCCCCTAACCCTAAACCTAGCCCAAACTGTAACCCTAACCCTTCCCCGAAGCCTGACCCTCACCCATTCCCTAAACCTAACACGGACGCTAACACTAACCCTCGCCCTCACATGCACGTTCCCCCTAAGCGTTGCCGTACCCTCACCTGCACCCTTAACCGTCCCGTCCCCTAACCCTAACTCTTCCCCGAAGCCTGACCCTCACCCGTCCCCTAATCCTAACCCGGACGCTAACACTAACCCGCGCCCTCACACGCACACTCCCCCTAAAGCGTTGTCGTACCCTCACCTGGACCCTAAACCGTCCCCGTCCCCTAACCCTAACCCTAGCCCGAACCCTAACCCTAACACTTCCCCGAAGCCTGACACTCACCCGTCCCCTAATCCTAACCCGTACGCTAACACTAACCCGTGCCCTCACACGCACGCTCACCCTAAAGCGTTGTCGTACCGTCACCTGGACCCTAAACCATCCCCGTCCCCTAACCCTAACCCTAGCCCGAACCCTAAACCTAACGCTTCCCCGAAGCATGACCCTCACACGTCCCCTAATCCTAACCCGGACGCTAACACTAACCCGCGCCCTCACACGCATGATCCCCCTAAAGCGTTGTCGTACCCTCACCTGGACCCTAAACCGTCCCCGTCCCCTAACCCTAATCCTAGCACGGACACTAACCCTAACCCTTCCCCGAAGCCTGACCTTCACCCGTCCCCTAATCCTAACCCGTACGTTATCACTAACCCGCGCCCTCACACGCACGCTCCCCCTAAAGCGTTGTCATACCCTCACCTGGACCCTAAACCGTCCCCGTCCCCTAACCCTAACCCTAGCCTGAACCTTAACCCTAACACTTCCCCAAAGCCTGACCCTCACCCGTCCCCTAATCCTAACCCGTACGCTATCACTAACTCGCGCCCTCATACGCACGCTGCCCCTAAAGCGTTGTCGTACCCTCACCTGGACCCTAAACCGTCCCCGTCCCCTAACCCTAACCCTAGCCCGAACCCTAAACCTAACACTTCCCCTAAGGCTGACCCTCACCCTTCCCTTAATCCTAACCCGTATGCTAACACTAACCCGCGCCCTCACACCCACGCTCCCCCTAAAGCGTTGTCGTACCCTCACCTGGACCCTAAACCGTCGCCGTCCCCTAACCCTAACCCTAGACCGAACTGTAACCCTAACCCTTCCCCAAAGCCTGACACTCACCCATCCCCTAAACCTAACATGGACGCTAACACTAACCCGCGCCCTCACACTCGCGCTCCCCCTAAATCGTTTTCGTACGCTCACCTGGACCCTAAACCGTCCCCGTCCTCTAACCCTAACCCTAGCCGGAACCCTAACCCTAACACTTCCCCGAAGCCTGACCCTCACCCGTCCCCTAATACTAACCCGTCCGCTAACACTAACCCGCGCCCTCAACGCACGCTCACCCTAAGCGTTGTCGTCCCCTCACCTGGACCCAAAACCGTCCCCGTCCCCTAACCCTAGCCCGAACCCTAACCCTAACACTTCCCCGAAGCCTGACTTTCACCCGTCCCCTAATCCTAACCCGTACGCTAACAGTAACCCACGCCCTCACACGCACACTCCCCCTAAAGCGTTTTCGTACCCTCATGGGGACCCTTAACCTTCCCAGTCCCCTAACCCTAACCCTAGCCCGAACCCTAACCCTAACACTTCCCCGAAGCCTGACCCTCACCCGTCCCCTAATCCTAACCCGGACGCTAACACTAACCCGCGCCCTCACACGCACGCTCCCCCTAAAGCGTTGTCGTACCCTCACCTGGACCCTAAACCGTCTCCGTCCCTAACCCTAACCCTAGCCCGAACCCTAAACCTAACCCTTCCCCGAAGACTGACCCTCACCCGTCCCCTAATCCTAACCCGGACGCTAACACTAACCCGCGCCCTCACACGCACGCTCCCCCTAAAGCGTTGTCATACCCTCACCTGGACCCTAAACCGTCCCCGTCAAAGAACCCTAACCCTAGCCCGAACCCTAACCCTAACCCTTCCCCAAAGCCTGACCCTAACATGGCCCCTAATCCTAACCTGTACGCTGACACTAAGCCGTGCCCTCACACGCACGCTCCCCCTAAAGCATTGTCTTACCCTCACCTGGACCCGAAACCGTCCCCGTCCCCTAACCCTAAACCTAGCCCGAAACCTAAACCTAACCCTTCCCCGAAGCCTGACCCTAACATGTCCCCTAATCCTAACCCGGACACTAACACTAACCCGCACCCTCACATGCACGCTCCCCCTAAAGCGTTGTGGTTCCCTCACCTGGACCCTAAACCATCCCCATTCTCTAACCCTAACCCTAGCCCTAACCCTAACCCTAACACTTCCCCGAAGCCTGACCCTCAACCGTCCCCTAATCCTAACCCGTACGCTAACAGTAACCCGCGCCCTCAGACGCACACTCCCCCTAAAGCGTTGTCGTACCCTCACCTGGACCCTAAACCGTCCCCGTTCCCTATCCCTAAACCTAGCCCGAACCCTAACCCTATCCCTTCCCCGAAGCCTTCCCCTCACCCGTCCCCTAATCCTAACCCGTACGCTAACACTCATCCGTGCCCTCACACGCACACTCCCCCTAAAGCGTTGTCGTTCCCACACCTGGACCCTAAACCGTCCCCGTCCCCTAAACCTAACCCTAGCCCGAACGCTAATCCTAACACTTCCCCGAAGTATGACCCTCACCAGTCCCCTAATCCTAACCCGGACGCTAACACTAACTCGCGCCCTCACACGCACGCTCCCCCTAAAGCGTTGTCGTACCCTCACCTGGACCCTAAACGGTCCCCATCCCCTAACCCTAACCCTAGCCCGAACCCTAACCCTAACCCTAACCCTTCCCCGAAACCTGACCCTCACCCTTCCCCTAATCCTAACCCTTACACTAACACTAATGCATGCCCTCACAGGCACGCTCCCCCTAAAGCGTTGTCGTTGCCTCACCTGGACCCTAAACCGTCCCCGTCCCCTAACCCTAACCCTAGCCCGAACCGTAACCCTAACCCTTCCCCGAAGCCTGACACTCACCCGTCCCCTAATCCTAAACCATACGCTAACACTAACCCACACCCTCACACGTATTCTCCTCCTAAAGCGTTGTCGTACCCTCACCTGGACCCTAAACCGTCCCCGTACCCTAACCCTAACCCTGGCCCGAACCCTAACCCTAATCCTTCCCCGAAGCGTGACACTGAACCGTCCCCTAATTCTAACTCGTACGCTAACACTAACCCGCCCCCTCACACGGACGCTCCCCCTAAAGCGTTGTCGTACCCTCACCTGGACCGTAAACCGTCCCCGTCCCCTAACCCTAACCCTAGCCCGAACCCTAACCCTAACACTTCCCCGAAGCCTGACCCTCACCCGTCCCCTAATCCTAAAGCGTACACTAACACTAACCCGCGCCCTCACACGCACGCTCCCCCTATTGCGTTGTCGTACCCTCACCTGGACCCTAAACCGTCCCTGTCCCCTAACCTTAACCCTAGCCCGAACCCTAACCCTAACCATTCCCCGAAGCCTGACCCTCAACCGTCCCCTAATGCTAACCCGTACGCTAACACTAACCCACGCCCTCACACGCACGCTCCTCCTAAAGTGTTGTCATACCCTCACCTGGACCCTAAATCGTCCCCGTCCCCTAACCCTAACCCTAGCCCGAACCCTAACCCTAACACTTCCCCGAAGCCTGACCCTCACCCGTACACTAATCCTACCCGTACGCTAACTCTAACCCGCGCCCTCACAGGCACGCTCCCCCTAAAGTGTTGTCGCACCCTCACCTGGACCCTAAACCATCCCCGTCCCCTAACCCTAACCCTAGCCCGAACCCTAACCCTAACCCTACCCGAAGCCTGACCCTCACCCTTCCCCTAATCCTATCCTGTACGCTAACACTAACCCACGCCCTCACACGCATGCTCCCCATAAAGCTTTGTCGTACCCTCACCTGGACCCTAAACCGTCCCCGTCCCCTAAACCTAACCCTAGCCCGAACCCTAACACTAACCCTTGGCCGAAGCCTGACCCTCACCCGTCCCCTAATCCTAACCCATACGCTAATACTAACACACGCCCTCACATGCACGCTCCCCCTAAAGGGTTGTCGTACCCTCACCTGGACCCTAAACCGTCCCCGTCCCCTAACCCTAAATCTAGCCCGAACCCTAACCCTAACCCTTCCCCGAAGCCTGACCCTCACCCGTCCCTTAATCCTAACCCGTACGCTAACACTAACCCGCGCCCTCAACGCACGCTCACCATAAGCGATGTCGTACCCTCACCTGGACCCTAAACCGTCCCCGTCCCCTTACACTAACCCTTGCCCGAACCCTAACTCTAACCCTTCCCCGAAGCCTGAACCTGAACCGTCCCCTAATCCTAACCCGTACGCTAACACTAACCCATGCCCTCACACGCACGCTCCCCCTAAAGCTTTGTCGTACCCTCACCTGGACCCTAAACTGTCCCCGTCCCCAACCCTAACCCTAGCCCGAACCCTAACCCTAACCCTTCCCCGAAGACTGACCCTCACCCGTCCCCTAATCCTAAACCGTACGCTAACACTTACCCACACCCTCACACGCACACTCCCCCTAAAGCGATTTCGTACCCTCACCTGGACCCTAAACCGTCCCGTTCCCCAACACTAACCCTAACCCCAACCCTAACGCTAACCCTTCCCCGAAGCCTGACACTCACCTGTCCCCTAATCCTAACCCGTACGCTAACACTAACCCGCGCCATCACACACACGCTCCCCCTAAAGCGTTGTCGTACCCTCACCTGGATCCAAAACCGTCCCCGTCCCCTAACCTTAACCCTAGCCCGAACCCTAACCCTAACCCTTCCCCGAAGCCTGACCATAACCCGTCCCCTAATCCTAACCCGTACGCTAACATTAACCCACGCCCTCACACGCACGCTCCCCCTAAAGCGTTGTCGTACCCTCACCTGGACTCTAAACCTTCCCTGTCCCCTAACCCTAACCCTAGCCCGAAACCTAACCCTAACTCTTCCCCGAAGCCTGACCCTCATCCGTCCCCTAATCCTAATTCGTACGTTAACACTAACCCGCGCCCTCACACACACGCTCCCCCTAAATCTTTGTTGTACCCTCACCTGGACCCTAAACCGTCCCCGTCCCCTAACCCTAACCCTAGCCCGAACCCTAACCCTAACACTTCCCCGAAGCCTGACCCTCACCCGTCCCCTAATCCTAACCCGTACGCTAACAGTAACCCACGCACTCACACGCACGCTCCCCCTAAAGCGTTTTCATACCCTCACGTGGACCCTTAACCTTCCAAGTCCCCTAACCCTAAACCTAGCCCGAACCCTAACCCTAACACTTCCCCGAAGCCTGACCCTCACCCGTCCCCTAATCCTAACCTGGACGCTAACACTAACCCGCGCCCTCACACACACGCTCCCACTAAAGCGTTGTCGTACGCTCACATGGACCCTAAACCGTCCCCGTCCCCTAACCCTAACCCTAGCCCTAACCCAACACTAACCCTTCCCCGAAGCCTGACCCTCACCCGTCCCCTAATCCTAAACCGTACGCTAACACTCACCCGTGCCCTCACACGCATGCTCCCCCTAAAGCGTTCTCTTACCCTAACCTGGACCCTAAACCGTCCCCGTCTCCTAACCCTAACCATAGCCCGAACCCTAACCCTAACCCTTTCCCGAAGCCTGACCCTCACCCGTCCCGTAATCCTAACCCGGACGCAAACACTCACCCGTGCCCTCACACGCATGCTTCCCCTAAAGCGTTGTCGTACCCTCACCTGGACGCTAAACCGTCCCCGTCCCCTAACCCTAACCCTAGCCCGAACCCTAACCCTAACCCTTCCCCGAAACCTGACCCTCACCTGTCCCCTAATCCTAACCCGTACGCTATCCCTAACCCGCGCCCTCACACGCACGCTCCCCCTAAAGCGTTGTATTACCCTCACATGGACACTAAACCGTCCCCGTCCCCTAACCCTAACCCTAGCCCGAACCCTAAACCTAACCCTTCCCCTAAGGCTGACAGTCACCCTTCCCTTAATCCTAACGCATACGCTAACACTAACCTGCCCCCTCACACCCACGCTCTCCCTAAAGCATTGTCGTACCCTCACCTGGACTCTAAACAGTCGCCATCCCCTAAACCTAACCCTAGCCCGAACCCTAACCCTAACACTTCCCCAAAGCCTGACCCTCACCCATCCCCTAATCCTAACCCGTACGCTAACACTAACCCATGCCCTCACACGCACGCTCACCCTAAAGCGTTGTCGTACCCTCACCTGGACCCTAAACCATCCCCATCCCCTAACCCTAACCCTAGCACGAACCCTAACACTAACCCTTCCCCGAAGCATGACACTTAACCGTCCCCTAATCCTAACCCGTACCCTATCACTAACCCACGCCCTCACACGCACGCTCCCCCTAAAGCGTTGTCGTACCCTCACCTGGACCCTAAGCCGTCCCCGTCCCCTAACCCTAACCCTAGCCCGAACGCTAATACTAACCCTTCCCCGAAACCTGACCCTCACCCGTCCACTAATCCTAAGCCGAACGCTATCACTAACCCGCGCCCTCACATGCACGCTGCCCCTAAATCGTTGTCATACCCTCACCTGGACCCTAAACCATCCCCGTCCTCTAAACCTAACCCTCGACCGAACCCTAAACCTAACCCTTCCCCTAAGGCTGACACTCAACCTTCCCTTAATCCTAACCCGTACACTAACACTAACCCGCGCCCTCACACACATGCTCCCCCTAAAGCGTTCTTGAACCCTCACCTGGACCCTAAACCGTACCCATCTCCTAACCCTAACCCTAGCCCGAACCCTAACCCTAACCTTTCCCCGAAGACTGACCCTCACCCGTCCCCTAATACTAACCCGTACGCTAACACTAACCCACGTCCTCAACGCACGCTCACCCTAAGGGTTGTCGTACCCTCACCTGGACCCTAAACCGTCCCCGTCCCCTAACCCTAAACCTAGCCCGAACCCTAACCCTAACCCTTCCCCGAAGCCTGACCCTAACATGTCCCCTAATCCTAACCTGGACGGTAACACTAACCCGCGCCCTCACATGCACGCTCCCCTTAAAGCGTTGTGGTACCCTCACCTGGACCCTAAACCATCCCCGTTCCCTAACCCTAACCCTAGCCCTAACCCTAACCCTAACAATTCCCCGAAGCCTGACCCTCAACCGTCCCCTAATCCTAACCCGTACGCTAACAGTAACCCGCGCCCTCAGACGCACACTCCCCCTAAAGCGTTGTCATACCCTCACCTGGACCCTAAACCGTCCCCATCCCCTATCCCTAAACCTACCCCGAACCCTAACCCTAACCCTTCCCCGAAGCCTGACCCTCACCCGTCCCCTAATCTTAACAAGTACGCTAACACTAACCCTCGCCCTCACATGCACGCTCCCCCTAAAGGATTGTTGTACCCTCATCTGGACCCTAAACCGTCCCCGTCGCGTAACCCTAACCCTAGCCCGAACACTAACCCTAAACCTTCCCCGAAGCCTGACCCTCACCCGTCCCCTAATCCTAACCCGTACCCTAACACTAACCCGCGCCCTCACACGCACGCTCTCCCTAAAGAGTTGTCGTACTCACACCTGTACCCTAAACCGTCCCCGTCCCGTAACCCTAACCCTTACCCGAACCCTAACCATAACCCTTCCCCGAAGCCTGACCCTCATCCGTCCCCTAATTCTAAACCGTACACTATCACTAACCCACGCCCTCACACGCAGGCTCCCCCTAAAGCGTTGTAGTACCCTCACCTGGACCCTAAACCGTCCCCATCCCCTAACCCTAAGCCTAGCCCGAACCCTAACCCTAACACTTCCCCGAAACCTGACACTCACCCGTCCCCTAATCCTAAACCGTACGCTAACACTAACCTGCGCCCTCACACGCACGCTCCCCCTAAACCGATGTCTTACCCTCACCTGGACCCGAAACCGTCCCCGTCCCCTAAACCTAACCCTAGCCCTAACCCTAACCTTAAACCTTCCCCGCAGCCTGACACTCACCCGTCCCCTAATCCTAACCCGTACGCTAACACTAACCCGCGCCCTCACACGCACACTCCCCCTAAACCGTTGTCGTACCCTCACCTGGACCCTAAACCGTCCCCGTCCCCTAACCCTAAACCTAGCCCGAACCCTAACACTAACCCTTCCCCGAAGCCTGACCCTCACCCATTCCCTAAACCTAACACGGACGCTAACACTAACCCTCGCCCTCATATGCACGTTCCCCCTAAGCGTTGCCGTACCCTCACCTGGACCCTTAACCGTCCCGTCCCCTAACCCTAACTCTTCCCCGAAGCCTGACCCTCACCCGTCCCCTAATCCTAACCCGGACGCTAACACTAACCCGCACCCTCACACGCACACTCCCCCTAAAGCGTTGTCGTACCCTCACCTGGACCCTAAACCGTCCCCGTCCCCTAACCCTAACCCTAGCCCGAACCCTAACACTAACCCTTCCCCGAAGCCTGACACTCACCCGTCCCCTAATCCTAACCCGTACGCTAACACTAACCCGTGCCCTCACACGCACGCTCACCCTAAAGCGTTGTCGTACCGTCACCTGGACCCTAAACCATCCCCGTCCCCTAACCCTAACCCTAGCCCGAACCCTAAACCTAACGCTTCCCCGAAGCATGACCCTCACCCGTCCCCTAATCCTAAACCGGACGCTAACACTAACCCGCGCCCTCACACGCATGATCCCCCTAAAGTGTTGTCGTACCCTCACCTGGACCCTAAACCGTTCCCGTCCCCTAACCCTAAACCTAGCCCAAACTGTAACCCTAACCCTTCCCCGAAGCCTGACCCTCACCCATTCCCTAAACCTAACACGGACGCTAACACTAACCCTCGCCCTCACATGCACGTTCCCCCTAAGCGTTGCCGTACCCTCACCTGCACCCTTAACCGTCCCGTCCCCTAACCCTAACTCTTCCCCGAAGCCTGACCCTCACCCGTCCCCTAATCCTAACCCGGACGCTAACACTAACCCGCGCCCTCACACGCACACTCCCCCTAAAGCGTTGTCGTACCCTCACCTGGACCCTAAACCGTCCCCGTCCCCTAACCCTAACCCTAGCCCGAACCCTAACCCTAACACTTCCCCGAAGCCTGACACTCACCCGTCCCCTAATCCTAACCCGTACGCTAACACTAACCCGTGCCCTCACACGCACGCTCACCCTAAAGCGTTGTCGTACCGTCACCTGGACCCTAAACCATCCCCGTCCCCTAACCCTAACCCTAGCCCGAACCCTAAACCTAACGCTTCCCCGAAGCATGACCCTCACACGTCCCCTAATCCTAACCCGGACGCTAACACTAACCCGCGCCCTCACACGCATGATCCCCCTAAAGCGTTGTCGTACCCTCACCTGGACCCTAAACCGTCCCCGTCCCCTAACCCTAATCCTAGCACGGACACTAACCCTAACCCTTCCCCGAAGCCTGACCTTCACCCGTCCCCTAATCCTAACCCGTACGTTATCACTAACCCGCGCCCTCACACGCACGCTCCCCCTAAAGCGTTGTCATACCCTCACCTGGACCCTAAACCGTCCCCGTCCCCTAACCCTAACCCTAGCCTGAACCTTAACCCTAACACTTCCCCAAAGCCTGACCCTCACCCGTCCCCTAATCCTAACCCGTACGCTATCACTAACTCGCGCCCTCATACGCACGCTGCCCCTAAAGCGTTGTCGTACCCTCACCTGGACCCTAAACCGTCCCCGTCCCCTAACCCTAACCCTAGCCCGAACCCTAAACCTAACACTTCCCCTAAGGCTGACCCTCACCCTTCCCTTAATCCTAACCCGTATGCTAACACTAACCCGCGCCCTCACACCCACGCTCCCCCTAAAGCGTTGTCGTACCCTCACCTGGACCCTAAACCGTCGCCGTCCCCTAACCCTAACCCTAGACCGAACTGTAACCCTAACCCTTCCCCAAAGCCTGACACTCACCCATCCCCTAAACCTAACATGGACGCTAACACTAACCCGCGCCCTCACACTCGCGCTCCCCCTAAATCGTTTTCGTACGCTCACCTGGACCCTAAACCGTCCCCGTCCTCTAACCCTAACCCTAGCCGGAACCCTAACCCTAACACTTCCCCGAAGCCTGACCCTCACCCGTCCCCTAATACTAACCCGTCCGCTAACACTAACCCGCGCCCTCAACGCACGCTCACCCTAAGCGTTGTCGTCCCCTCACCTGGACCCAAAACCGTCCCCGTCCCCTAACCCTAGCCCGAACCCTAACCCTAACACTTCCCCGAAGCCTGACTTTCACCCGTCCCCTAATCCTAACCCGTACGCTAACAGTAACCCACGCCCTCACACGCACACTCCCCCTAAAGCGTTTTCGTACCCTCATGGGGACCCTTAACCTTCCCAGTCCCCTAACCCTAACCCTAGCCCGAACCCTAACCCTAACACTTCCCCGAAGCCTGACCCTCACCCGTCCCCTAATCCTAACCCGGACGCTAACACTAACCCGCGCCCTCACACGCACGCTCCCCCTAAAGCGTTGTCGTACCCTCACCTGGACCCTAAACCGTCTCCGTCCCTAACCCTAACCCTAGCCCGAACCCTAAACCTAACCCTTCCCCGAAGACTGACCCTCACCCGTCCCCTAATCCTAACCCGGACGCTAACACTAACCCGCGCCCTCACACGCACGCTCCCCCTAAAGCGTTGTCATACCCTCACCTGGACCCTAAACCGTCCCCGTCAAAGAACCCTAACCCTAGCCCGAACCCTAACCCTAACCCTTCCCCAAAGCCTGACCCTAACATGGCCCCTAATCCTAACCTGTACGCTGACACTAAGCCGTGCCCTCACACGCACGCTCCCCCTAAAGCATTGTCTTACCCTCACCTGGACCCGAAACCGTCCCCGTCCCCTAACCCTAAACCTAGCCCGAAACCTAAACCTAACCCTTCCCCGAAGCCTGACCCTAACATGTCCCCTAATCCTAACCCGGACACTAACACTAACCCGCACCCTCACATGCACGCTCCCCCTAAAGCGTTGTGGTTCCCTCACCTGGACCCTAAACCATCCCCATTCTCTAACCCTAACCCTAGCCCTAACCCTAACCCTAACACTTCCCCGAAGCCTGACCCTCAACCGTCCCCTAATCCTAACCCGTACGCTAACAGTAACCCGCGCCCTCAGACGCACACTCCCCCTAAAGCGTTGTCGTACCCTCACCTGGACCCTAAACCGTCCCCGTTCCCTATCCCTAAACCTAGCCCGAACCCTAACCCTATCCCTTCCCCGAAGCCTTCCCCTCACCCGTCCCCTAATCCTAACCCGTACGCTAACACTCATCCGTGCCCTCACACGCACACTCCCCCTAAAGCGTTGTCGTTCCCACACCTGGACCCTAAACCGTCCCCGTCCCCTAAACCTAACCCTAGCCCGAACGCTAATCCTAACACTTCCCCGAAGTATGACCCTCACCAGTCCCCTAATCCTAACCCGGACGCTAACACTAACTCGCGCCCTCACACGCACGCTCCCCCTAAAGCGTTGTCGTACCCTCACCTGGACCCTAAACGGTCCCCATCCCCTAACCCTAACCCTAGCCCGAACCCTAACCCTAACCCTAACCCTTCCCCGAAACCTGACCCTCACCCTTCCCCTAATCCTAACCCTTACACTAACACTAATGCATGCCCTCACAGGCACGCTCCCCCTAAAGCGTTGTCGTTGCCTCACCTGGACCCTAAACCGTCCCCGTCCCCTAACCCTAACCCTAGCCCGAACCGTAACCCTAACCCTTCCCCGAAGCCTGACACTCACCCGTCCCCTAATCCTAAACCATACGCTAACACTAACCCACACCCTCACACGTATTCTCCTCCTAAAGCGTTGTCGTACCCTCACCTGGACCCTAAACCGTCCCCGTACCCTAACCCTAACCCTAGCCCGAACCGTAACCCTAACCCTTCCCCGAAGCCTGACCTTCACCCGTCCCCTAATCCTAACCCGTACGTTATCACTAACCCGCGCCCTCACACGCACGCTCCCCCTAAAGCGTTGTCATACCCTCACCTGGACCCTAAACCGTCCCCGTCCCCTAACCCTAACCCTAGCCTGAACCTTAACCCTAACACTTCCCCAAAGCCTGACCCTCACCCGTCCCCTAATCCTAACCCGTACGCTATCACTAACTCGCGCCCTCATACGCACGCTGCCCCTAAAGCGTTGTCGTACCCTCACCTGGACCCTAAACCGTCCCCGTCCCCTAACCCTAACCCTAGCCCGAACCCTAAACCTAACACTTCCCCTAAGGCTGACCCTCACCCTTCCCTTAATCCTAACCCGTATGCTAACACTAACCCGCGCCCTCACACCCACGCTCCCCCTAAAGCGTTGTCGTACCCTCACCTGGACCCTAAACCGTCGCCGTCCCCTAACCCTAACCCTAGACCGAACTGTAACCCTAACCCTTCCCCAAAGCCTGACACTCACCCATCCCCTAAACCTAACATGGACGCTAACACTAACCCGCGCCCTCACACTCGCGCTCCCCCTAAATCGTTTTCGTACGCTCACCTGGACCCTAAACCGTCCCCGTCCTCTAACCCTAACCCTAGCCGGAACCCTAACCCTAACACTTCCCCGAAGCCTGACCCTCACCCGTCCCCTAATACTAACCCGTCCGCTAACACTAACCCGCGCCCTCAACGCACGCTCACCCTAAGCGTTGTCGTCCCCTCACCTGGACCCAAAACCGTCCCCGTCCCCTAACCCTAGCCCGAACCCTAACCCTAACACTTCCCCGAAGCCTGACTTTCACCCGTCCCCTAATCCTAACCCGTACGCTAACAGTAACCCACGCCCTCACACGCACACTCCCCCTAAAGCGTTTTCGTACCCTCATGGGGACCCTTAACCTTCCCAGTCCCCTAACCCTAACCCTAGCCCGAACCCTAACCCTAACACTTCCCCGAAGCCTGACCCTCACCCGTCCCCTAATCCTAACCCGGACGCTAACACTAACCCGCGCCCTCACACGCACGCTCCCCCTAAAGCGTTGTCGTACCCTCACCTGGACCCTAAACCGTCTCCGTCCCTAACCCTAACCCTAGCCCGAACCCTAAACCTAACCCTTCCCCGAAGACTGACCCTCACCCGTCCCCTAATCCTAACCCGGACGCTAACACTAACCCGCGCCCTCACACGCACGCTCCCCCTAAAGCGTTGTCATACCCTCACCTGGACCCTAAACCGTCCCCGTCAAAGAACCCTAACCCTAGCCCGAACCCTAACCCTAACCCTTCCCCAAAGCCTGACCCTAACATGGCCCCTAATCCTAACCTGTACGCTGACACTAAGCCGTGCCCTCACACGCACGCTCCCCCTAAAGCATTGTCTTACCCTCACCTGGACCCGAAACCGTCCCCGTCCCCTAACCCTAAACCTAGCCCGAAACCTAAACCTAACCCTTCCCCGAAGCCTGACCCTAACATGTCCCCTAATCCTAACCCGGACACTAACACTAACCCGCACCCTCACATGCACGCTCCCCCTAAAGCGTTGTGGTTCCCTCACCTGGACCCTAAACCATCCCCATTCTCTAACCCTAACCCTAGCCCTAACCCTAACCCTAACACTTCCCCGAAGCCTGACCCTCAACCGTCCCCTAATCCTAACCCGTACGCTAACAGTAACCCGCGCCCTCAGACGCACACTCCCCCTAAAGCGTTGTCGTACCCTCACCTGGACCCTAAACCGTCCCCGTTCCCTATCCCTAAACCTAGCCCGAACCCTAACCCTATCCCTTCCCCGAAGCCTTCCCCTCACCCGTCCCCTAATCCTAACCCGTACGCTAACACTCATCCGTGCCCTCACACGCACACTCCCCCTAAAGCGTTGTCGTTCCCACACCTGGACCCTAAACCGTCCCCGTCCCCTAAACCTAACCCTAGCCCGAACGCTAATCCTAACACTTCCCCGAAGTATGACCCTCACCAGTCCCCTAATCCTAACCCGGACGCTAACACTAACTCGCGCCCTCACACGCACGCTCCCCCTAAAGCGTTGTCGTACCCTCACCTGGACCCTAAACGGTCCCCATCCCCTAACCCTAACCCTAGCCCGAACCCTAACCCTAACCCTAACCCTTCCCCGAAACCTGACCCTCACCCTTCCCCTAATCCTAACCCTTACACTAACACTAATGCATGCCCTCACAGGCACGCTCCCCCTAAAGCGTTGTCGTTGCCTCACCTGGACCCTAAACCGTCCCCGTCCCCTAACCCTAACCCTAGCCCGAACCGTAACCCTAACCCTTCCCCGAAGCCTGACACTCACCCGTCCCCTAATCCTAAACCATACGCTAACACTAACCCACACCCTCACACGTATTCTCCTCCTAAAGCGTTGTCGTACCCTCACCTGGACCCTAAACCGTCCCCGTACCCTAACCCTAACCCTGGCCCGAACCCTAACCCTAATCCTTCCCCGAAGCGTGACACTGAACCGTCCCCTAATTCTAACTCGTACGCTAACACTAACCCGCCCCCTCACACGGACGCTCCCCCTAAAGCGTTGTCGTACCCTCACCTGGACCGTAAACCGTCCCCGTCCCCTAACCCTAACCCTAGCCCGAACCCTAACCCTAACACTTCCCCGAAGCCTGACCCTCACCCGTCCCCTAATCCTAAAGCGTACACTAACACTAACCCGCGCCCTCACACGCACGCTCCCCCTATTGCGTTGTCGTACCCTCACCTGGACCCTAAACCGTCCCTGTCCCCTAACCTTAACCCTAGCCCGAACCCTAACCCTAACCATTCCCCGAAGCCTGACCCTCAACCGTCCCCTAATGCTAACCCGTACGCTAACACTAACCCACGCCCTCACACGCACGCTCCTCCTAAAGTGTTGTCATACCCTCACCTGGACCCTAAATCGTCCCCGTCCCCTAACCCTAACCCTAGCCCGAACCCTAACCCTAACACTTCCCCGAAGCCTGACCCTCACCCGTACACTAATCCTACCCGTACGCTAACTCTAACCCGCGCCCTCACAGGCACGCTCCCCCTAAAGTGTTGTCGCACCCTCACCTGGACCCTAAACCATCCCCGTCCCCTAACCCTAACCCTAGCCCGAACCCTAACCCTAACCCTACCCGAAGCCTGACCCTCACCCTTCCCCTAATCCTATCCTGTACGCTAACACTAACCCACGCCCTCACACGCATGCTCCCCATAAAGCTTTGTCGTACCCTCACCTGGACCCTAAACCGTCCCCGTCCCCTAAACCTAACCCTAGCCCGAACCCTAACACTAACCCTTGGCCGAAGCCTGACCCTCACCCGTCCCCTAATCCTAACCCATACGCTAATACTAACACACGCCCTCACATGCACGCTCCCCCTAAAGGGTTGTCGTACCCTCACCTGGACCCTAAACCGTCCCCGTCCCCTAACCCTAAATCTAGCCCGAACCCTAACCCTAACCCTTCCCCGAAGCCTGACCCTCACCCGTCCCTTAATCCTAACCCGTACGCTAACACTAACCCGCGCCCTCAACGCACGCTCACCATAAGCGATGTCGTACCCTCACCTGGACCCTAAACCGTCCCCGTCCCCTTACACTAACCCTTGCCCGAACCCTAACTCTAACCCTTCCCCGAAGCCTGAACCTGAACCGTCCCCTAATCCTAACCCGTACGCTAACACTAACCCATGCCCTCACACGCACGCTCCCCCTAAAGCTTTGTCGTACCCTCACCTGGACCCTAAACTGTCCCCGTCCCCAACCCTAACCCTAGCCCGAACCCTAACCCTAACCCTTCCCCGAAGACTGACCCTCACCCGTCCCCTAATCCTAAACCGTACGCTAACACTTACCCACACCCTCACACGCACACTCCCCCTAAAGCGATTTCGTACCCTCACCTGGACCCTAAACCGTCCCGTTCCCCAACACTAACCCTAACCCCAACCCTAACGCTAACCCTTCCCCGAAGCCTGACACTCACCTGTCCCCTAATCCTAACCCGTACGCTAACACTAACCCGCGCCATCACACACACGCTCCCCCTAAAGCGTTGTCGTACCCTCACCTGGATCCAAAACCGTCCCCGTCCCCTAACCTTAACCCTAGCCCGAACCCTAACCCTAACCCTTCCCCGAAGCCTGACCATAACCCGTCCCCTAATCCTAACCCGTACGCTAACATTAACCCACGCCCTCACACGCACGCTCCCCCTAAAGCGTTGTCGTACCCTCACCTGGACTCTAAACCTTCCCTGTCCCCTAACCCTAACCCTAGCCCGAAACCTAACCCTAACTCTTCCCCGAAGCCTGACCCTCATCCGTCCCCTAATCCTAATTCGTACGTTAACACTAACCCGCGCCCTCACACACACGCTCCCCCTAAATCTTTGTTGTACCCTCACCTGGACCCTAAACCGTCCCCGTCCCCTAACCCTAACCCTAGCCCGAACCCTAACCCTAACACTTCCCCGAAGCCTGACCCTCACCCGTCCCCTAATCCTAAAGCGTACACTAACACTAACCCGCGCCCTCACACGCACGCTCCCCCTATTGCGTTGTCGTACCCTCACCTGGACCCTAAACCGTCCCTGTCCCCTAACCTTAACCCTAGCCCGAACCCTAACCCTAACCATTCCCCGAAGCCTGACCCTCACCCGTCCCCTAATGCTAACCCGTACGCTAACACTAACCCACGCCCTCACACGCACGCTCCTGCTAAAGTGTTGTCATACCCTCACCTGGACCCTAAATCGTCCCCGTCCCCTAACCCTAACCCTAGCCCGAACCCTAACCCTAACCATTCCCCGAAGCCTGACCCTCACCCGTACCCTAATCCTACCCGTACGCTAACATTAACCCACGCCCGCACACGCACGCTCCCCCTAAAGCATTGTCGTACCTTCCCCTGGACCCTAAACCGTCCCAGTCCCCTAACCCTAGCCCTAGCCCGAACCCTAACCCTAACCCTTCCCCGAAGCCTGACACTCACACGTGCCCTAATCCTAACCCGTACGCTAACACTAACCCGCGCCCTCACACGCACGCTCCCCCTAAAGCGTTGTCGTACCCTCACCTGGACCCTAAACCGTCCTCGTCCCCTAAACCTAACCGTAGCCCGAACCCTAACCCTAAACCTTCCCCGAAGCCTGACCCTCACCCGTCATCTAATCCTAAACCATACGCTAACACAAACCCACACCCTCACACGCACGCTCCCCCTAAATCGTTGTCGTACCCTCACCTGGACCCTAAACCGTCCCCGTCCCCTAACCCTAATCCTAGCCCAAAACCTTACCCTAACCCTTCCCAGAAGGATGACTCTCATTCATCCCCTAATCCTAACCCATACACTAACACTAACCCGCGCCCTCACACGTACGCTCACCCTAAAGCGTTGTCGTACCCTCACCTGAACCCTAAACTGTCCCCGTCCCCTAACCCTAACCCTAGCCCGCACCGTAACCATGACCCTTCCCCGAAGCCTTCCCCTCACCCGTCCCCTAATCCTAACCCGTACGCTAACACTAACCCTCGCACTCACATGCACGCTCCCCCTAAAGCGTTGTCGTACCCTCACCTGGACCCTAAACCGTCCCCGTCCTAACCCTAACCCTAGCCCGAACCCTAATCCTAACCCTTCCCCAAAGCCTGACCCTCACCCGTCCCCTAATCCTAACCCGTACGCTAACACTAACCCACGCCCGCACACGCACGCACCCCCTAAAGCATTGTCGTACCTTCCCCTGGACCCTAAACCGTCCCCGTCGCCTAACCCTAGCCCTAGCCGGAACCCTAACCCTAAACCTTCCCCGAAGCCTGACCTTCACACGTCCCCTAATCCTAAACCGTACGCTAACACTAACCCGCGCCCTCACACGCAGGCTCGCCCTAAAGCGTTGTCGTTCCCTCACCTGGACCCTAAACCGTCCCCGTCCCCTAACCCTAACACTAGCCCGAACCCTAAACCTAAGAGTTCCCCGAAGCCTGACCCTGAACCGCCCCCTAATTCTAATCCGTATGCTAACACTAACCCGCGCCCTCACACGCATGCTCCCCCTAAAGCATTGTCTTTCCCTCACCTGGACCCTAAACCGTCCCCGTCCCCCAGCCCTAACCCTAGCACGAACCCTAACCCTAACCCTTCCCCGAAGCCTGACACTCACCCGTCCCCTAATCCTAACCCGTACGGTAACATTAACTGACGCCCTCACACGCACGCTCCCCCTAAAGCGTTGTCGTACCATCAACTGGACCCTAAACCATCCCCGTCCCCTAACCCTAACCCTAGCCCGAACCCTAACACTAATCCTTCCCCGAAACCTGACCCTCACCCGTCCTCTAATCCTAACCCGTACGCTAACATTAACCCGCGCCCGCACACGCATGCTCCCCCTAAAGCATTGTCGTACCTTCCCCTGGACCCTAAACCGTCCCCGTCCCCTAACCCTAGCCCTAGCCCGAAACCTAACCCTAACCCTTCCCCGAAGCCTGACACTCACACGTCCCCTAATCCTAACCCGTACGTTAACACTAACACGCGCCCTCACACGCAGGCTCCCCCTAAAGCGTTGTCATACCCTCACCTGGACCCTAAACCGTCCCCGTCCCCTAACCCTAACCCTAGTCCGAACCGTAACCCTAACCCTTCCCCAAAGCCTGACCCTCACCCGTCCCCTAATCCTAACCCGTACGCTAACACTAACCCACGCCCTCACACGCACGCTCACCCTAAAGCGTTGTCGTACCCTCACCTGGACCCTAAACCGTCCCCGTCCGTTAACCCTAACCCTAGCCCGAACCTTAACCCTAACCCTTCCCCGAAGCCTGACTCTCACCCGTCCTATAATCCTAAACCGTACACTAACACTAACCCACACCCTCACACGCACGCTCCCCCTAAAGCGTTGTCGTACCCTCACCTGGACCCTAAACCATCCCCGTCCCCTAACCCTAACCCTAGCCTGAACCCTAACCCTAACCGTTCCCCGAAGCCTGACCCTCACATGAGCCCTAATCCTAACCCGTACGCTAACACTATCCTGCGCCCTCACACGCACGCTCCCCCTAAAGCGTTGTAGTACCCTCACCTGGACCCTAAACCGTCCCCGTCCTAACCCTAACCCTAGCCCGAACCCTAACCCTAACCCTTCCCCGAAGCCTGACCCTCAAACGTCCCTTAATCCTAACCCGTACTCTAACACTAACCCACGACATCACACGCACGCTCCCCCTAAAACGTTTTCGTACCCTCACCTGGACCCTAAACAATCACCGTCCCCTATCCCTAACCCTAGCCTGAAACCTAACGCTAACCCTTCCCCGAAGCCTGACCCTCACACCTCCCCTAATTCTAACCCGTACGCTAACATTAACCCACGCCCGCACACGCACGGACCCACTAAAGCATTGTGGTACCTTCCCCTGGACACTAAACCGTCCCCGTCCCCTAACCCAAGCCCTAGCCCGAACCCTAACCCTAACCCTTCCCAGAAGGCTGACTCTCATTCGTCCCCTAATCCTAACCCATACACTAACACTAACCCGCACACTCACACGTACGCTCACCCTAAAGCGTTGTCGTACCCTCACCTGAACCCTAAACCGTCCCCGTCCCCTAACCCTAACCCTAGCCCGCACCCTAACCATGACCCTTCCCCGAAGCCTTCCCCTCACCCGTCCCCTAATCCTAACCCGTACGCTAACACTAACCCTCGCACTCACATGCACGCTCCCCCTAAAGCGTTGTCGTACCCTCACCTGGACCCTAAACCGTCCCCGTCCTAACCCTAACCCTAGCCCGAACCCTAATCCTAACCCTTCCCCGAAGCCTGACCCTCACCCGTCCCCTAATCCTAACCCGTACGCTAACACTAAACCGCGCCCTCACACGCACGCTCCCCCTAAAGCATTGTCGTACCCTCACCTGGACCCTAAACCGTCCCCATCCCCTAACCCTACCCCTAGCCCGAAACCTAACCCTAACCCTAACCCTTCCCCGAAGCCTGACCCTCACCCGTCCCCTAATTCTAACCCGTACGCTAACAGTAACCCGCGCCCTCACACGCACGCTCCCCCTAAAGCGTTGTCGTTCCTTCACCTGGACCCTAAACCGTCCCCGTCCCCTAACCCTAACACTAGCCCGAACTCTAACACTAACACATCCCTGAAGCCTGACCATCACCCGTCACCTAATCCTAACCCAGACGCTAACACTAACCCGCACGCTCCCATGCACGCTCCCCCTAAAGCGTTGTCGTACACTCACCTGGACCCTATACCGTCCCCGTCCCCTAACCCTAACACTAGCCCGAACTCTAACACTAACACTTCCCAGAAGCCTGACCATCATCCGTCCCCTAATCCTAACCCGTACGCTAACATTAAACCACAATCTCACACGCATGCTCCCCCTAAAGCGTTGTCGTACCATCACCTAGACCCTAAACCGTCCCCGTCCCCTAACACTAACCCTAGCCCGAACCCTAACCCTAACCCTTCCCCGAAACCTGACCCTCACCCGTCCCATAATCCTAACGCGTATGCTAAAACTAACCCTCGCCTTCACATGCACGCTCCCCCTAAAGCGTTGTCGTACCCTCACTTGGACCCTAAACCGTCCCTGTCCCCTAACCCTAACCCTAGCCCGAACCCTAACCCTAATCCTTCCCCGAAGCCTGACCCTCACCCGTCCATAATCCTAACCCATACGCTAACACTAACCCACGCCCTCAAACACACGCTCCCCCTAAAGCTTTGTCGTACCCTCACCTGGACCCTTAACCGTCCCGTCCCCTAACCCTAACCCTAGCCCGAACCCCAAACCTAACACTTCCCCGAAGCCTGACTCTCACCTGTCCCCTCATCCTAAACCGTACGCTAACACTAAGCCACACCCTCACATGCACGCTCCCCCTAAAGCGTTGTCATACACTCACCTGGACCCTAAACCGTACCCATCCCCTAACCCTAACCCTAGCCCGAACCCTAACACTAAGACTTCCCCGAAGCCTGACCCTGAACCGTCCCCTAATCCTAACCCGTACGCTAACACTAACCCGCGCCTTCACACGCACGCTCCCCCTAAAGCGTTGTCGTACCCTCACCTGGACCCTAAACAGTCCCCGTACCCTAAACCTAACCATACACCAATACCTAACCCTAACCCTTCCCCGAAGCCTGACTCTCACCCGTCCCCTAAACCTAAACCATACGCTAACACTAACCCACACCCTCACACGCACACTCCCCCTAAAGCGTTGTAGTACCCTCACCTGGACCCTAAACCATCCCTGTCCCCTAACCCTAACCTTAGCCCAAACCCTAACCCTAACCCTTCCCCGAAGCCTGACCCTCACCCATCCCCTAATCCTAAACCGGACGCTAACACTAATCCGGGCCCTCACACGAACGCTCCCCCTAAAGCGTTGTCGTCCCCTCACCTGGACCCTAAACCATCCCTGTCACCTAACCCTAACCCTAGACCGAACCCTAACACTAAACCTTCCCCAAAGCCTGACCATCACCCGTCCCCTAATCCTAACCCCTACGGTAACATTAACCCCTCCCTCACAGGCACGCTCTCCCTAAAGCGTTGTCGTACAATCACCTGGACCCTAAACCGTCCCCGTCCCCTAACCCTAGCCTGATCCCTAACCCTAACCCTTCCCCGAAGCCTGACCCTCACCCGTCCCCTAATCCTAACCCGTACGTTAACACTAACCCGCGCCCTGACACACACGCTCCCCCTAAAGCTTTGTTGTACCCTCACCTGGACCCTAAACCGTCCCTGTCCCCTAACCCTAACCCTAGCCCGAACCCTAACCCTAACACTTCCCCGAAGCCTGACTCTCACCCGTCCCCTAATCCTAAAGCGTACGCTAACACTAAACCGCGCCCTCACACGCACGCTCCCCCTAAAGCATTGTCGTACCCTCACCTGGACCCTAAACCGTCCCCATCCCCTAACCCTAGCCCTAGCCCGAAACCTAACCCTAACCTAACCCTTCCCCGAAGCCTAACCCTCACCCGTCCCCTAATTCTAACCCGTACGCTAACAGTAACCCGCGCCCTCACACGCACGCTCCCCCTAAAGCGTTGTCGTTCCCTCACCTGGACCCTAAACCGTCCCCGTCCCCTAACCCTAACACTAGCCCGAAATCTAACACTAACACTTCCCCGATGCCTGACCATCACCCGTCCCCTAATCCTAACCCGGACGCTAACACTAACCCGCGCCCTCACACGCACACTCCCCCTAAAGCGTTGTCGTACCATCACCTAGACCCTAAACCGTCCCCGTCCCCTAACCCTAACCCGAGCCCGAACCCTAACCCTAACCCTTCCCCGAAACCTGACACTCACCCGTCCCATAATCCTAACGCGAACGCTAAAACTAACCCTCGCCTTCACATGCACGCTCCCCATAAAGCGTTGTCGTACCCTCACCTGGACCCTAAACCGTCAGCATCCCTAAACCTAACCCTAGCCCGAACCCTAACCCTAACACTTCCCCGAAGCCTGAACCTCACCCGTCCCCTAATCCTAACCCGTACGTTGACACTAACCCATGCCCTCACAGGCACACTCCCACTAAAGCGTTGTCGTACCCTCACCTGGTCGCTAAACCATCCCCGTCCCCTAACCCTAACCCTAGGCCGAACCCTAATCCTAACCCTTCCCCAAAGCCTGACCCTCACCCGTCCCCTAATCCTAACCCGTACGCTAACACTAACCCACGCCCGCACACGCACGCACCCCCTAAAGCATTGTCGTACTTTCCCCTGGACCCTAAACCGTCCCCGTCGCCTAACCCTAGCCCTAGCCGGAACCCTAACCCTAACCCTTCCCCGAAGCCTGACCCTCACACGTCCCCTAATCCTAAACCGTACGCTAACACTAACCCGCGCCCTCACACGCAGGCTCGCCCTAAAGCGTTGTCGTTCCCTCACCTGGACCCTAAACCGTCCCCGTCCCCTAACCCTAACACTAGCCCGAACCCTAAACGTAAGAGTTCCCCGAAGTCTGACCCTGAACCGCCCCCTAATTCTAATCCGTATGCTAACACTAACCCGCGCCCTCACACGCATGCTCCCCCTAAAGCATTGTCGTTCCCTCACCTGGACCCTAAACCGTCCCCGTCCCCCAGCCCTAACCCTAGCACGAACCCTAACCCTAACCCTTCCCCGAAGCCTGACACTCACCCGTCCCCTAATCCTAACCCGTACGGTAACATTAACTGACGCCCTCACACGCACGCTCCCCCTAAAGCGTTGTCGTACCATCAACTGGACCCTAAACCGTCCCCGTCCCCTAACCCTAACCCTAGCCCGAACCCTAACACTAATCCTTCCCCGAAACCTGACCCTCACCCGTCCTCTAATCCTAACCCGTACGCTAACATTAACCCACGCCCGCACACGCATGCTCCCCCGAAAGCATTGTCGTACCTTCCCCTGGACCCTAAACCGTCCCCGTCCCCTAACCCTAGCCCTAGCCCGAAACCTAACCCTAACCCTTCCCCGAAGCCTGACACTCACACGTCCCCTAATCCTAACCCGTACGTTAACACTAACACGCGCCCTCACACGCAGGCTCCCCCTAAAGCGTTGTCATACCCTCACCTGGACCCTAAACCGTCCCCGTCCCCTAACCCTAACCCTAGTCCGAACCGTAACCCTAACCCTTCCCCAAAGCCTGACCCTCACCCGTCCCCTAATCCTAACCCGTACGCTAACACTAACCCACGCCCTCACACGCACGCTCACCCTAAAGCGTTGTCGTACCCTCACCTGGACCCTAAACCGTCCCCGTCCGTTAACCCTAACCCTAGCCCGAACCTTAACCCTAACCCTTCCCCGAAGCCTGACTCTCACCCGTCCTATAATCCTAAACCGTACACTAACACTAACCCACACCCTCACACGCACGCTCCCCCTAAAGCGTTGTCGTACCCTCACCTGGACCCTAAACCATCCCCGTTCCCTAACCCTAACCCTAGCCTGAACCCTAACCCTAACCGTTCCCCGAAGCCTGACCCTCACATGAGCCCTAATCCTAACCCGTACGCTAACACTATCCTGCGCCCTCACACGCACGCTCCCCCTAAAGCGTTGTAGTACCCTCACCTGGACCCTAAACCGTCCCCGTCCTAACCCTAACCCTAGCCCGAACCCTAACCCTAACCCTTCCCCGAAGCCTGACCCTCAAACGTCCCTTAATCCTAACCCGTACTCTAACACTAACCCACGACATCACACGCACGCTCCCCCTAAAACGTTTTCGTACCCTCACCTGGACCCTAAACAATCACCGTCCCCTATCCCTAACCCTAGCCTGAAACCTAACGCTAACCCTTCCCCGAAGCCTGACCCTCACACCTCCCCTAATTCTAACCCGTACGCTAACATTAACCCACGCCCGCACACGCACGGACCCACTAAAGCATTGTGGTACCTTCCCCTGGACACTAAACCGTCCCCGTCCCCTAACCCTAGCCCTAGCCCGAACCCTAACCCTAACCCTTCCCAGAAGGCTGACTCTCATTCGTCCCCTAATCCTAACCCATACACTAACACTAACCCGCGCACTCACACGTACGCTCACCCTAAAGCGTTGTCGTACCCTCACCTGAACCCTAAACCGTCCCCGTCCCCTAACCCTAACCCTAGCCCGCACCCTAACCATGACCCTTCCCCGAAGCCTTCCCCTCACCCGTCCCCTAATCCTAACCCGTACGCTAACACTAACCCTCGCACTCACATGCACGCTCCCCCTAAAGCGTTGTCGTACCCTCACCTGGACCCTAAACCGTCCCCGTCCTAACCCTAACCCTAGCCCGAACCCTAATCCTAACCCTTCCCCGAAGCCTGACCCTCACCCGTCCCCTAATCCTAACCCGTACGCTAACACTAAACCGCGCCCTCACACGCACGCTCCCCCTAAAGCGTTGTCGTACCCTCACCTGGACCCTAAACCGTCCCCATCCCCTAACCCTACCCCTAGCCCGAAACCTAACCCTAACCCTAACCCTTCCCCGAAGCCTGACCCTCACCCGTCCCCTAATTCTAACCCGTACGCTAACAGTAACCCGCGCCCTCACACGCACACTCCCCCTAAAGCGTTTTCGTACCCTCACCTAGACCCTAAACCGTCCCCGTTCCCCAACCCTAACCCTAACCCCAACCCTAACGCTAACCCTTCCCTGAAGCCTGACCCTCACCCGTCCCCTAATCCTAACCCGTACGCTAACACTAACCCGCGCCATCACACACACGCTCCCCCTAAAGCGTTGTCGTACCCTCACCTGGACTCTAAACCTTCCCTGTCCCCTAACCCTAACCCTAGCCCGAAACCTAACCCTAACTCTTCCCCGAAGCCTGACCCTCATCCGTCCCCTAATCCTAATCCGTACGTTAACACTAACCCACGCCCTCACACACACGCTCCCCCTAAATCTTTGTTGTACCCTCACCTGGACCCTAAACCGTCCCCGTCCCCTAACCCTAACCCTAGCCCGAACCCTAACCCTAACACTTCCCCGAAGCCTGACCCTCACCCGTCCCCTAATCCTAAAGCGTACACTAACACTAACCCGCGCCCTCACACGCACGCTCCCCCTATTGCGTTGTCGTACCCTCACCTGGACCCTAAACCGTCCCTGTCCCCTAACCTTAACCCTAGCCCGAACCCTAACCCTAACCATTCCCCGAAGCCTGACCCTCACCCGTCCCCTAATGCTAACCCGTACGCTAACACTAACCCACGCCCTCACAAGCACGCTCCTCCTAAAGTGTTGTCATACCCTCACCTGGACCCTAAATCGTCCCCGTCCCCTAACCCTAACCCTAGCCCGAACCCTAACCCTAACACTTCCCCGAAGCCTGACCCTCACCCGTACCCTAATCCTACCCGTACGCTAACTCTAACCCGCGCCCTCACAGGCACGCTCCCCCTAAAGTGTTGTCGCACCCTCACCTGGACCCTAAACCAACCCCGTCCCCTAACCCTAACCCTAGCCCGAACCCTAACCCTAACCCTACCCGAAGCCTGACCCTCACCCTTCCCCTAATCCTATCCTGTACGCTAACATTAACCCACGCCCTCACACGCATGCTCCCCATAAAGCTTTGTCGTACCCTCACCTGGACCCTAAACCGTCCCCGTCCCCTAAACCTAACCCTAGCCCGAACCCTAACACTAACACTTGGCCGAAGCCTGACCCTCACCCGTCCCCTAATCCTAACCCGTACGCTAATACTAACACACGCCCTCACATGCACGCTCCCCCTAAAGGGTTGTCGTACCCTCACCTGGACCCTAAACTGTCCCCGTCCCCAACCCTAACCCTAGCCCGAACCCTAACCCTAACCCTTCCCCGAAGACTGACCCTCACCCGTCCCCTAATCCTAACCCGTACGCTAACACTAACCCACACCCTCACACGCACGCTCCCCCTAAAGCGTTGTCGTACCCTCACCTGGACCCTAAACCGTCCCCGTCCCCTAACCCTAACCCTAGCCCGAACCCTAACCCTAAACCTTCCCCAAACCCTGACCCTCACCCATCCCCTAATCCTAACCCGTACGCTAACACTAACCCACGCCCTCACACGCACACTCCCCCTAAAGCGTTGTCGTACTCTCACCTGGACCCTAAACCGTCCCCATTCCCTAAACCTAACCCTAGCCCGAACCCTAACCCTAACCCTTCCCCGAAGCCTGACACTCACCCGTCCCCTAATCCTAAACCGTACGCTAACACTAACCCACACCCTCACACGCATGCTCCACGTAAAGCGTTGTCATACCCTCACCTGGACCCTAAACCGTCCCCGTCCCCTAACCCTAACCCTAGCCTGAACCCTAACCCTAACACTTCCCCGAAGCGTGACAGTGAACCGTCCCCTAATTCTAACCCGTACGCTAACACTAACCCGCCCCCTCACATGGTCGCTCCCCCTAAAGCGTTGTCGCACCCTCACCTGGACCCTAAACTGTCCCCGTCCCATAACCCTAACCCTAGCCCGAACCCTAACACTAACCCTTCCCCGAAGCCTGACCCTCACGCGTCCCCTAATCCTAACGCGTATGCTAACACTAACGCACGCCCTCACATGCACGCTCAACCTAAAGCGTGGTCGTACCCTCACCTGGACCCTAAAGTGTCCCCGTCCGTTATCCCTAACCCTAGCCCGAACCCTAACCCTAACCCTTCCCCGAAGACTGACCCTCACCCGTCCCCTAATCCTAACCCTTACGCTAACACTAACCCGCGCCCTCACACGCATGATCCCCCTAAAGCGTTGTCGTTCCCTCTCCTGGACCCTAAACCGTCCCCGTACCCTAAACCTAACCCTAGCCCGAACCCTAACCCTAACCCTTCCCCGAAGCCTGACCCTCACCCGTCCCCTAATCCTAACCCGTACGCTAACACTAACCCACGCCCTCACAGTCAGGCTCCCCCTAAAGCGTTGTCGTACCCTCACCTGGACCCTAAACAGTCCCCGTCCGATAACCCTAACCCTAGCCCGAACCCTAACCCTAACAATTCCCCGAAACCTGAACCTCACCCATTCCCTAATCCTAACCCGTACGCTAACACTAACCCATGCCCTCATAGGCACGCTCCCCCTAAAGCGTTGTCGTAACCTCACCTGGACCCTAAACCGTCCCCGTTCCCCAACCCTAACCCTAGCCCAAACCCTAACCCTAAACCTTCCCCGAAGCCTGACCCTCACCCGTCCCCTAATCCTAACCCGTACGCTAACACTAACTCGCGCCCTCACACACACGCTACCGCTAAAGCTTTGTTGTACCCTCACCTGGACCCTAAACTGTCCCTGTCTCCTAAGCCTAGCCCGAACCCTAACCCTAACACTTCCCCGAAGCCTGACTCTCACCCGTCCCCTAATCCTAAAGCGTACGCTAACACTAACCCGCGCCCTCACACGCACGCTCCCCATAAAGCGTTGTCGTACGCTCACCTGGACCCTAAACCGTCCCTGTCCCCCAACCCTAACCCTAGCACGAACCCTAACCCTAACCCTTCCTCGAATCCTGTCCCTCAACCGTCCCCTAATGCTAACCCTTACGCTAACACTAACCCGCGCCCTCATATTCACGCCTCCCCTAAAGCGTTGTCGTACCCTCACCTGGACCCTAAACCGTCCCCGTCCCCTAACCCTAACCCTACCCGAACCCTAACCCTAACACTTCCCCGAAGCCTGACTCTTAACCGTCCCCTAATTCTAACCCGGACGCTAACACTAACCCGCGACCGCACACGCACGCTCCCCCTAAAGCGTTGTCGTTCCCTCACCTGGACCCTAAACCGTCCCCGTCCCCCAACACTATCCCTAGACCGAACCCTAACCCTAACCCTTCCCCGAAGCCTGACCCTCACCCGTCCCCTAATCCTAACCCGTACGCTAACCCTAACCCACTCCCGCAAACGCACGCTACCCCTAAAGCGTTGTCGAACCCTCACTTTGACCCTAAACCATCCCCGTCCCCTAAACCTAACCCTAGCCCAAACCCTAACCCTAACTCTTCCCCGAAGCCTGACCATCACCCGTCCTCTAATCCTAACCCGTACGCTAACACTAACCCGCTCCCTCACACGCACGCTCCCCCTAACGCGTTGTCGTACCCTCACCTGGACCCTAAATCGTCCCCTTCCCCTAAACCTAACCCTAGCCCGAACCTAACACTAACCCTTCCCCGAAGCCTGACCCTCACCCGTCCCCTAATCCTAACCCGTACGCTAACACTAACCCGCGCCCTCACATGCATGCTCCCATTAAAGCGTTGTCGTACCCTCACCTGGCCCCTAAACCGTCCCCGTCCCCTAAACCTAACCCTAGCACGAACCCTAATCCTAACCCTTCCCCGAAGCATGACCCTCACCCGTCCCCTAATCCTAACCCGGACGCTAACACTAACTCGCGCCCTCACACGCACGCTCCCATTAAAGCGTTGTCGTACCCTCACCTGGACCCTAAACCGTCCCCGTATCCTAACCCTAACCCTAGCCCGTACCCTAACACTAACCCTTCCGCGAAGCCTGATCCTCACCCGTCCCATAATCCTAATCCGTACGCTAACACTAACCGGTGCCCTCACACGCACGCTCTCCCTAAAGCGTTGTTGTACCCTCACCTGGACCCTAAACCGTCCCCGTCCCCTAACCCTAACCCTAGCCCGAACCCTAACCCTAAAACTTCCCTGAAGACTGACGCTCACCTGTCCCCTAATCCTTACCCGTACGCTAACACTAACCCACGCCCTCACATGCACGCTCCCCCTAAAGCGTTGTCGTACCCTCACCTGGACCCTTAACCGTCCCCGTTCCCCAACCCTAACCTTAGCCCGAAACGTAACCCTAACCCTTCCCCGAAGCCTGACCATCACCCGTCCCCTAATCCTAACACGTACGCTAACACTTACCCGAGCCCTCACACGCACGCACCCTGTAAAGCGTTGTCGTACCCTCACGTGGACCCTAAACCGTCCCCGTCCCCTAACCGTAACCCTAGCCCGAACCCTAACCCTAACCCTTCCCCGAAGCCTGACCTTCACCCGTCCCCTAATCCTAACACGGACGCTAACACTAACCCACGCCCTCACACGCATGCTCCCCCTAAAGCGTTGTCGTACCCTCACCTGGACCCTAAACCGTCCCCGTCCCCTAACCCTAACCCTAGCCTGAACCCTAACACTAACACTTCCACGAAGCCTGACACTCACCCGTCCCCTAATCTTAACCCGTACGCTAACACTAACCCGTGCCCTCACACGCACGCTCCCCATAAAGCGTTGTCGTACCCTCACCTGGACCCTAAACCGTCCCCGTCCCCTAACCCTAACCCTAGCCTGAACCCTAACACTAACCCTTCCCCGAAGCCTGACCCTCACCCGTCCCCTAATCCTAACCCGTATGTTAACACTAACCCGCACCCTCACATGCACGCTCCCCCTAAAGCGTTGTCGTACCCTCACCTGGACCCTAAACCGTCCCCGTCGCTTAGCCCTAACCCTAGCCTGAACCCTAACCCTAACCCTTCCCCGAAGCCTGACACTAACCCGTCCCCTAATCCTAACCCGTACGCTAACACTAACCCGCGCCCTCACTTGCACGTTCTCCCTAAAGCGTTGTCGTACACTCACCTGGACCCTAAACCGTCCCCGTCCCCTAACCCTAACCCTAGACCGAACCCTAACCCTAACCCTTACCCGAAGCCTGACCCTCACCCGTCCCATAATCCTAACCCGTACACTAACACTAAACTTCGCCCACACACGCACGCTCACCCTAAGCGTTGTCGTACCCTCACCTGGACCGAAAACCGTCCCCGTCCCCTAAGCCTAACCCTAGCCCGAACCCTAACCCTAACCCTTCCCCGAAGCCTGACCCTCACCCGTCCGCTAATCCTAACAGGTACGCTAACACTAACCCGCGCCCTCACACGCACGCTCCCCCTAAAGCATTGTCGTACCCTCCCCTGGACCCTAAACCGTCCCCGTCCCCTAACCCTAACCCTAGCCTGAACCCTAACCCTAACCCTTCCCCGAAGCCTGACCCTCACCCGTCCCCTAATCCTAACCCGTACGCTAACACTAACCCGCGCCCTCACATGCAGGCTATCCCTAAAGCGTTGTCGTACCCTCACCTGGACCCTAAACCGTCCCCATCCCCTAACCCAAACCATAACCCGAACCCTAACAGTAACCCTTCCCCGAAGTCTGACCCTCACCCGTCCCCTAATCCTAACCCGTCCCCTAATCCTAACCCGTACGCTAACACTAACCCACGCCATCACACGCACGCTCCCCCTAAAGTGTTGTCGTACCCTCACCTAGACCCTAAACCGTCCCCGTCTCCTAACCCTAACCCTATCCCGAATCCTAACCCTATCCCTTTCCCCGAAGCCTGACCCTCACACGTCCCATAATCCTAACCCGTACGCTAACACTAACCCGCACCCTCACATGCACGCTCCCACTAAAGCGTTGTCGTACCCTAACCTGGACCCTAAACCGTCCCCATCCCCTAACCCTAACCCTAGCCCGAACCCTAAGCCTAACCCTTCCCCGAAGCCTGACCCTCACCCGTCACCTATTCCTAACCCGTACGCTAACACTAACCCGTGCTCTCACACGCACGCTCCCCCTAAAGCGTTGTCGTACCCTCACCTGGACCCTAAACCGTCCCCGTCCCCTAACCCTAACCCTAGCCCGAACCCTAACCCTAACCCTTCCCCGAAGCCTGACCCTCACCCGTCCCCTAATCCTAACCCGTACGCTAACAATAACCCGCGCCCTCACACTCACGCTCCCCCTAAAGCGTTGTCATACCCTCACCTGGACCCCAAACCGTCCCCGTGCCCTAACCCTAACCCTAGCCCGAACCCTAACCCTAACCCTTCCCCGAAGCCTGACCCTCACCCGTCCCCTAATCTTAACCCGTACGCTAACACTAACCTGCGCCCTCACATGCATGCTCACCCTAAAGCATTGTCGTACCCTCACCTGGACCCTAAACCGTCCCCTTCACCTAACCCTAACCCTAGCCCGAACCGTAACCCTAACCCTTCCCCAAATCCTTACCCTAACCCTTCCCCTAATACTAACCCGTACGCTAACACTAATCCGTGCCCTCCCATGTACGCTCACCCTAAACCGTTGTCGTACCCTAACCTGTCCCCTAAACCATCCCCATCCCTTAACCCTAACCCTAACCCTTACCCAAAGCCTTACCCTAACCCATCCCCTAATCCTAACGCGTACGCTAACACTAACTCATATCCTAACATGTACACTCACCCTAAACCGTTGTAGTACCCTAATCTGTACCCTAAACCGTCCCCGTCCCTTAACCCTAACCCTAACCCTTACCTGAAGCCTTACCCTAACCCGTCACCTAATCCTAACCCGTACGCTAACACTAACCCATACCCTAACACGTACGGTCACCCTAAACCGCTGTCACACCCTAACCTGTACCCTAAACTGTCCCCCTCTCCTAACCCTAACCCTTACCTGAAGCCTTACCCTAACCCGTCCCCTAATCCTAACCCGTACGCTAAACTAAGCCGTACCCTAACACGTACACTCACCCTAAACCATTGTCGTACCCTAAACTGTACCCTAAACTTCCCCGTCCCCGAACCCTAACCCTAACCTTTTCCCGAAGCCTTACCTTAACCTGTCCCCTAATCCTAACCCGTATGCTAACACTAACCCATGCCCTAACATGTACACTCACCCTAAACCATCGTCGTTCCCTAACCTTTACCCTAAACCTTCCCAGTCCCCTAATCCTAACCTTAAACTTTACCTGAAGCCTTACCCTAACCCGTCCCCTAATTCTAACCCGTATTCTAACACTAACCCATACCCTAACATGTACGCTCACCCTAAACTCTTGTCGTACCCTAACCTGTACCCTAAACTTCCCCCATCCCCTAACCCTATCCCTAACCCTTACCCGAAGTCTTACCCTATCCGGTCCCTTAATCCTAACCCATACGCTAACTCTAACTCATACCCTAACACGAATGCTGACTCTCTACCTTTGTCATACCGTAACCTGTTCCCTAAACGGTCACCGTCCCCTATCCCTAGCGCTAACCCTAACCCTTACCCGAAGTCTTACCCTAACCCGTCCCCTAATCCTAACCCGTACGCTAACACTAACCCTTACCCTTACATGTACGCTATCCCTAAACTGTTGTCGTACCCTAACCTCTACCCTAAACCGTCCCCATTCCCTAAACATAACCCTAACCTGAATCATTACCCTAACACTTACCCTAATCCTAAACGGTACATTAACACTGACCTGTACCCTAACACTTTCGCTCACCCTAAACCATTGTCGCATCCTAAACCATACCCGTTCCCTAACCCTAAACCTACTTATAGCACTATAACTCAGGACAATTAAAATAACAAGAAACAACCACCCCAAAGTTTAGGGCTGCTCTGTTTACAAGAGTCTCGACTACGGTACAAATTAAATATCCTTGAAAGAGAGAAATGGATAAAGAAGTTTTCATACTTACGTACAACGGAACATCACTCAGCAATGAAATCAATGTCGTCCGGCCCGTACAAACATAATGAATGGATTTAGGTACAATGATTCAAAGGAAATAAGTCACACAGAAAAAGAAACTTATCATAAGATATCACTTATAGAGGGAATGTAAACTTGGCTACAAATGAACTGAATTACAAAACAGAACAGAGTCTCACATTTAGAAAACAAACTTATGCTTTCTTAAGGGGAATGATGAGTTGGGGTGCTACGTAAAACCAGAGATTGAAATTAGCACAGATACTATTCCATAAGCCAAATATGTAATAGACAAGGTATACTCCTTGCTCAACGAATTAGACTCAACACCGCCTATTCACTGCAGAGGAATATATCTGACAATAAGAATATTAAAACATATGTATTTATATGTCTCCGTAAGAGAATCAAGTGTGTGTAGAGCAGTATACACAGCCATGAAAATCAACTAAACCCCATTATTAAAATAAATTTCAAAAACAAAGACAGTGAAGGAGAGAAAGTTCTTAAATAATTCGTTCAGGGGTTGTGATGAAACTTGGATTTACCACATCTACACCCACAGCTGGGTGAGACATAAGGCAGGACATTTGGGGCTGAGAGGATTGGTGAGGTTCGGTGAGCAAATGGAGACCCTTTGAAGTAATACTGTATGCTACCCATTCCATGGGTCCCAACTCTCCTGGTTTAAGGGATTCTTCCTACAGCTAAAACATGCATGGGAAACCCAGAGGATTGTACACCATGTGATCGGGCAACGTTTCTAAACCGCATCTCATTTTTTGTCCCTTGGTACACGGGTTCGCCATTCCAGATGCTTTACTAAAAATCTCCCCACGTGGAGAGTCTGTGCCTTAAAACTCCTGTTTAGCACAGTTAGCAGTTTCTGCAGAGATTGAACGGGAATAGGGAGAACCAATGAGAGACTAGCTGTAGGTGTTTGGACGGTCACATTTCACTCTAATTTCCCACCAGGAAGAGGAATTAACAAAAGGCTCAGCATGCCGTGATGAAACCAGATTAGGGCCTGAAGCAATCCTGCGGTTTTGCGGCCAGCTCACAAGAAAGCGAGTTGAAGAAAGGACCTTAGGGGCACTGTAATTCATAAACCTGCAGAGTTATAAATGACAGCTATCGTCCAAAAATATACTGAAGTAAGGCTGCAAAGAGGACTTGAAAGCACGGCACAATTGCAGGAAATATATTTCAGGAGGTAGATGGAAACTGCATTAAAACATATGAAAAGCGACAGAACTTCGACAATGATGCACTTGGCCAAAAAATGCACATGCGTTTTTTCCTGAATATATCCAGGAAAAAACGCATACGGCCTTTTTTGCCAACCAAGGAAGCGTGCAATGGAAATCCGCACTACAATGAAGTCTCACTTCCCACCGGTCAAATGGGCCATCTGAAAAAAGTGTAAAAACCAGAAAGGCAGGACAGGCCATGGAGAACAGGGAGCCTTGTTATGCTGATGGGCGGGATGTAAATGGCCAACAGCCACTCTGGAGAAGTGTATGGTGTTTCCTGAAACCTCTAAAAAACAAAGCTACAGAGACTCGGGCACTTCCACCTATGGCCCTATAGCTTAGGAAAATTAAAATCAACAAGACTCAGCCACCCCAAAGTTTAGGGCTGCTGTGTTTACAAGAACCTCGACAACAGAACAACTTAAGTATCCCAGAAAGAGAAAAATGGATAAAGAAGTTGTGGTACTTACATAGAATGGAATATCACTCTGCAATGAAATCAATGTCATCAGGCCCATAGCAGCATAATGAGTGGATTTAGGTAAGATGATTCTGAGTGAAATAAGTCACACAGAAAAAGAAACTAGTCATAAGATATCACTTATAGAGGGAATGTAAACTTGGCTACACATGAACTGAATTACAAAACAGAACAGAGTCTCACATTTAGAAAACAAACTTTTGCTTGCTTAAAGGGAAAGGTGAGTTGGGGTGCTGCATAAAACCAGAGATTGAAATTAGCACAGATACCGTTCCATAAGCCAGTAATAGACAAGATATACTCCTTGTTCAACGAAGTGGACTCAACACCCCCTATTCACTGCAGAGGAATATATCTGACTAGTAAGAATCTTAAAACCTATGTGTTTATATGTCTCCATAAGAGGATCAAGTGTGCATCGAGCGGCATAAACACAGCAGTGAAAATCAGCTAAACCCCATTATAAAAATAAATTTCAAAATCAAAACACAAAGACAGTGAAAGAGAGATAAATTCTTAAATAATTCGTTCAGGGCTTGTGACGAAACCTGGATTTACGACATCTACACCCACAGCTGGGAGAGACATAAGGCTGGACACTTGGGGCTGTGAGGATTGGTGAGGTTCGGTGAGCAAATGCAAACCCTTTGAAGTAGTACTGCGTGCTACCCATTCCATGGGTCCCAACTCTCCAGGTTTAAGGGATTCTTCCTACAGCTAAAACATGCGTGGGAAACCCAGAGGATGGTCCACAGTGTGATCGGGCAAGGTTTCTAAAACGCATCTCATTATTCGTCCGCTGGTACTCGGGTTCGCCATTCCAGACGCTTTACTAACAATCTCCCCACTTGGAGAGTCAGTGCTTGTAACCTCCTGTTTGGCACACTCTGCAATTTCTGCGGAGGATGAACGGGAATAGGGAGAACCAATGAGAGACTAGCTGTAGGTGTTTGGACGGGCACATTTCACTCTAATTTCCCACCAGGATGTAGAATTAACCAAAGACTCAGCGTGCCATGCCGGAACCAGAATAGGGCCTGAAGCAATCCTGTTGATTTGTGGCCAGCTCACAGAAAGTGAGTTGAAAAAAGGAGCTCAGGGGCACTGCAATTCACAAACCTGCAGAGTTATAAAGGACAACTATCGTCCAAAAATATATTGAGGTATGGCTGTGAAGAGGACTTGAAACAAGGCACAATTGCAGGAAACAGATTTCAGGAGGTAGATTGGAATTGCATTTAAAGCATATGAAAAGCGGCAGATCTTCGGCAACGATGCACTTGGCCAAAAAGTGCGTATGCGTTTTTTCCTGAATATATTCAGGATAAAACGCATACGCCCTTTTTGGCCAACCAAGCAAGCGGGAAATTCAAATCTGCACTACAAAGAAGTCTCATCCTAACACGTACCCTAACCCTATCCCACTACCGTACCCTAACCTGTACCTGAGACCGTACCCGTTCCCTAACCCTAACCCTTACCGTAAGCTGTACACAAACACTAACCCGTACGCTAACATGTACCCTAACAGTAACACATAGCCATACACTAAACTTTATCCTTACCTTACCCCATATTCTAACCCTTTCCCTAAACCGTACCATAACCCGTACCCTAATCCTAACCCATCCCCTAACATTAACCCATAACCTAACCCGTACCCTAATCCTAACCCATACACTAACACGTACCCTAACCCTAACCTGTTGTCATACCCTAACCTGTAACCTAATCTGTACCCATTCCCTAACCCTAACCCTTACACTATCCCGTACCATAATCCTAACCTGTACACTAACACTAAACCGTACCCTAACACTTACCCTACTCCTAACCCGTGGTCATACCCTAAACTGTACCCCAAACCATACCCGTTCCCTAACCCTAACCCTAAACCTTACCCTAAACCATACCTTAATCCTAACCCGTACACTAACACTAAACTGTACCCTAACACGTACCCTAACCCTAACCCTTTGTTGTTCCCTATACTGTACCCTAAACTGTACCCCTTCCTTAACACTAAACCTAACCCTAACCCTTACCCTAACCCATACCTAACACTAACCCATACACTAAACCTAACCATAACCCTGAATGTAAACCATACCCTAATCCTAACCCATACCCTAACACTAACCCATACCTTAACCCGTACCCTAACACTAAACCATAGCCATACCCTAAACTGTACCCTAACACTAACCCATACCATAACCATAACCCTAAACCATACTCTAAGCCGTACAATAATCCTAACCCGTATCCTAATCCTAAACCTTACCCTAAACCCTAATCCTTACTCCTAGCTTAATTTTGTTTTTTTGTATTTAAAAAAATATTTTCTTGGGTTAAAACAAACTAGCAGAACAACAAAATAGGGGGCTTCGCTGGTGGTGCGGTGGTTAGAATCTGCCTGCTAATGCAGGGGACACAGGTTCGAGCCCTGGTCTGGGAGGATCCCACATGCCATGGAGCAACTAGGCCCATAAGCCACAACCAGTGAGCCCTCGCATCTGGAGCCTGTGCTCTGCAACAAGAGAGGCCGCAATAGTGAGAGGCCCACGCACCGAGATCAAGAGTGGCCCCCCACTTGCCACAACTAGAGAAAGCCCTCACACGGAAACTCAGACCCAACACAATGAAAATAAATAAATAAATAATAAACTCCTACCCCCCCAAAAAAAAAGAACAACAAAATAAATCAGAAAGTAACCTGAGTGTCCCTCAAAAAGCTAAGTCTGAAATAGTTGGTACTTCTGTTCTATGGACTGTTATGTAGCCTATAAAAAGTGTGAGAGCTAAATCTGTTTTTCTACAGTGAGAAGCAGGATATTCCAGATGTATAGAACACCTGGATAAAATGAGAACTCTACACATTATGCTGGTCGTTTCAGTAAATGGGAAAGGATGGCAAGTGGTAAAATATTATCTTTTCCTTTAATTTTTTAAATTTCACTTGTTACAAAGAACTTCAATTATAATTGTACTTTAAAAAAGTAACAATGGAAATTTAAAAGAAAAAATATATATTGTGTGTTCAGTTACGTTTCATAGAATTATGAAATGCTCCACCCTCTGGCCATTACCTGAAAAAGCAGCTTTAAAACTTATGCTAATTGTCACTTCATATGAACAAGTTCTGCAGGGCTGTAAAGGAAACCTGCCTTCATCATGTCTTGCGGGAGGTAAAGGCCAAAGTATTTCAAAATGTGGCACATATTTCAAGAAAACCATTTGAAGAACTAAGCTGTAATAACCGTTTGAAAAATAAAAGGACATGCCTGAAAGCTCAATTTCAAAGGATTATGAGACACATGCAAATCCAACCACACAGAGGTATCAGCTCACACCATTCAGAATAACCATCAGGAAAGAAACTACAAACGATCAATGCTGAAGAGGTTGTGGAGAAATGCATACCCTTAATTTGAAGTGGGACGTAACCTGGTAAGAGTCACTAATGGGAACAGGGTGGAGGTGCCTTTAAAAGGTAAACATTGAGCTACTATATGATCCAGCAGGCCCACTCCTGGGCCTATAACATAAGAAGACATAATTGGAAAGACACAGGCAGGCAAATCTGCACTGCAGCAGTATTACAATAGCCAAGACATGGAAGCAACCAAAAGTCCATCAACAGATGAGTGGACAAAGAGGAACTGTTACATGTAGAGATGGAATATTAGCTCGGGAAAAAAATGAAACAATGCCATTTGCAGCACCATAGATGAGTCTAGAGGTAACCATGCAACTTGTAGTAAGTGAGAAAGCGAAAGACACCTAACGTATATCACTTATAGGTGTTACCTGAAAATTGATAACAATGAAGATATTTCCACAGAGAAAGGCAATCACAGATTCATTGAACAAACTTATGTTTCCCCAAATCGAAAGGTGTGAGGATTGGATACATTACGATATTGGGGTTAACACAGATATAGAAACACATGTGAAATATATAATCACCAAAGACCTACGGAATACCAAGAGAAGACTACTCAACATTGTGTCATAACCTACCTGGGAAAAGGTTCCAAAGAAGAATAGATATATGTATGTGTGTGAAAGAACCACATCTTGCACACCTAGAACAACAAAAAAAAAACATTGTAATCAAATTTGCTGCGATAAAAAATAAAAATTAAATTAAAAATATGAACAAGAAATAATGAGACATAAACTGAAAGGAATTTTTCCTGGCACATCCCATTCTAATTTTCAACCTAGAACAGGACTTCCATTAAGGCTCTGTTGCCCTGGTAACCAGATTTGGTAAAGGAGAAATGCTGCCGCCTTGTGGCTGTTTCACACAACAGCAGCTTTAAACCAAGAGGTAATGGTCACTTAATATTCAAAATATGTGCAGCACTGTAAAGGACATCGGGCCTCAAAAAATGTCCTGGGGTCGTATTCGACCAGAAAATTCAAAAGACGTCAACATTTCAAGAAGACAATGTCAAGAGGCATATTTTACGCACATTTTGTCTTTTCTTTTTTTTCTCTTTAAAATAAAAGGGAATTGAAAAATGTGCAACATCAGCAATGAATAAAGCCATGCAAATCCAATTACAGAAATGTTCACCTCACAGCCGTCAGAATGTTCTTCAGCAAAAAGTCTACAAAGAATAAATGCCGAAGGAGTTTCAGAGAACTGTGTACCCTCCAGCTGCTGGGGGGATGTAAACTGGTAACAGCCAGTAGTGAGAACATAATGGAGGTGGGTTTAAGGGTAAAAATTGAGCTACCATGTGATCTGGTAGGTCCTTTGATGTGCCTATCACCTGAGCAGAGCAGAATGGAAAAGACACAGGCTGGCAATCCTGCACTGCAGGAATATTTAACATAGCCAAGACTTGGAAGAAACCAAAATGTCCATCAACAGAAAAATGCACAAAGAGGAAGTGGTCCATGTAAACAATGGAATATTAGCCATGGAAAACAATGAAACAGTGCCGTTTGCACCACCATACAAGGACCTAGAGATAATCACTCAAATTAAAGAAAGAAAGTGAAAGACAGATATCCTATGACATCACTTCTAGGTGTTACCTAAAAGTTGATACTCATGAACTTATTTCCAAGAGAAGGAAAAGCATGGATTAAGAAAAAAAAATTATGTTTAACCAAATGGAAAAGTGTAAGGAATGTGTGAATTAGGATATGAGGGTTAACAGACATGTACTAATACATATGAAATATATAATCACAAAATACCTATGGAATACCAAGAGAGGTCTAGGCAACACTCTGTAATAACCTACACGGTAAAGAATGCAAAGATAAATGACAGATACATTGATATAATGAACCAGATTCTGTACACCTAGGAGAAACAAAATATTTTTATCAAGTTTGCTCTGATAATTAATAAAAATTAAATTTATAAAACAAACAAGAAGTAAGGAGATATAAGCTCTTGGGGATGTGCTCTGGCACATTCCACTCTAATTTGCAGCCTACTAACACGATTTCCAGGAAGGCTCTGCTGCCCAAAAACCCAGAGTTGGAAATGTAGAAATTCTGCTGCCTTGTGGCCGTTTTCCGCAAGAGCGGCGTTAAGCCCACAGCTAATGTTCTCTTAACATTCACAAGGACTCAGGGCTGCAAAGGACACCTGCCCTAAACAACTGTGCTGAGGTAGGGAATGGACAATAAAATTCAAAACTGACAAATTTTTCAAGACGATAGTATGAAGAGGTAAGTTTGACTCACTCTCTTGTTTAAAAAAAGGAAAATGGGTGAAAGCTTAACCTCAGGAATTATTAGACTCATGCAAATCTAATGTACAAAAAGGTTTCAACTCACACCAGTCGACTGACCATCAGCAAAAGGTCTACAAACAATAAATTCTGAAGGGGTTTTAGAGAACTGTGTACCCTCTAGCTGCTGGTGAGATGTAACGTGGTAAGAGCCAATAATGAGAACAGAAAGGAGCTACGATTAAAAGTAAAAGTTGAGATACCGTTCGATGCAGCAGTCACACCACTGGGCCTCTCACCTGAGAAGACCAGAATCGAGAAGACGCGGGCTGCAAAAGCTGCACTGCAGCCTTATTCACAATAGCCAAGACAGTGAAGCCACCAAAATGTCCATCAACAGATGTATGGATGAAGAAGAAGTGGTCCACGTTCACAATAGAATATTAGCCATGGAAAACAATGAAACACTGCTATTTGAGGTGCCATAGATGAGCTTGGAGATAATCACAGAATATGAGGTAAGTCAGAAAGCAAAAGACCTATATCCTATGATATCACTTATAGGCGTTATCTAATAACTAACACAAATGAACATATTTCCACAGAGAAAGACACTCACAGACTTAGAAATTAAGTATGCTTATCTAAAAGGAAAGGTGGACAGAATGGATAAATTAAGATTAACGTTACCATACGTATACAAATACATATAATAAACATATATCAAAAAGACGGACCATATAGCAAGGGAGGTCTACGGAACACTGTAATATTTTACATGGGAAGAGGATCTGAACATGAATAGACATATATATTGTACAAATGAACCAGATTGTGTACATCTGGACAAACAATATCTAATCATTACCCCGATTAAATAAATTTTAAAAACCAAGATGTAATGAGACATAAACTTATGGGCGTTCCTCCTGGCACATTCCATTCTAACTTAAAACCTAGGACCACGACTTCCAGAAAGGCTCTGCTGCCCTAGTACTCAGATTTGGGAAAGGACAAATGCTGCCTCCTTGTGGCCTTTTCCCACAACAGCAGCTTTAAACCCAGTGCTAATGGTCACTAAATATTCACCAAACTTGCAGTTCTGTAATGACATCTGCCCTCCAAAAAAATCCTGGGGTCGAATATCCACCAAAAATTCAAAAGAGGGCAACCTTCCAAGAAGACAGCTTCAAGAGATATATTGTACTCACACTTGATTTTTAACAGAAAGGAAAAAGGCGTGGAAAATGATGAATTTTAGGAATTTTTAAAGTCATGCAAACCCAAATTACAAAAATCTATCAGGTCACAGCAGTCAGATTGGCCATTAGCAAAAATGCTGCAAACTATAAATGCTGAAGGGATTGTGGAGAAGTTCGTACCCTCGGTTCTAAGGGAGACATGGTAAGAGCCACTAATGAAAACACAATGGAGGTGCTTTGAAAAGGTAAACATTGAGCTACTAGTCAATCAGTCACACCCACTGCTGGGCCTATCACCTGAGAAAATGAGAATCAAAAAGTCACAGGCTGGCAATCTTGCACTCCAGCAATATTTAATATAGCCAACACTTGGAAGCAATGAAAATGTCCCTCAACAGAGCTATGCACCAAGAAGTGGTCCATATACACAATGGAATATTACTCCGATAAAAATATAAATTAAATTTAAAAAACAAACAAAAGTAAGGAGACATCAGCCTTTGGGGTTTTATCCGGGCACATTCCACTCTAATTTATAACCGAGGAAGACCACTGGCCGGAAGCTCTGTTTCCCTAGTACCAGCATGGGGAACAAAGAAAGGCTGCCGCAATCTGGCCGTTACCTGCAAAAGCAGCTTTAAAGCCTGTGCTAATGGTCACTTCATGTGAACAAGTACTGCAGGGCTGTAAATGAAACCTGCCCTCAAAATGTTTTGAGGGAGGTAATGGCCAATAAATTTCAAAATGTAACACATACTTTAGAAAACACTTTGAAGAGCTAAGCTGTAATCACAGTTTGAAAAATAAAAAGGACATGCCTTAAAGCTCAATTTCAAAGGATTATGAGTCATATGCAAATTCAACCACAAAGAGGTATCAGCTCACACCAGTCAGAATATCCATCAGCAAGAAAACTACAAACAATAAATGCTGAAGCCATAAAAAGAAACGAAATTGAGCTATTTGTAATGAGGTGGATAGACCTAGAGTCTGTCATACACAGTGAAGTAAGTCAGAAAGAGAGAGACAAATACCGTATGCTAACACATATACCTGGAATTTAAGAAAAAAAAAATGTCATGAAGAACCTAGGAGTAAAACAGGAATAAAGACAGAGACCTACTAGAGAATGGACTTGAGGATATGGGGAGGGGGAAGGGTAAGCTGTGACAAAGGGAGAGAGAGGCATGGACATATATACACTACCAAACGTAAGGTAGATAGCTAGTGGGAAGCAGCAGCATGGCACAGGGAGATCAGCTGGGTGCTTTGTGACCGCCTGGAGGGGAGGGAGGGTGGGAGGGAGGGAGACGCAAGAGGGAAGTGATATGGGAACATATGTATATGTATAACTGATTCATTTTGTTGTAAAGCACAAGCTAGCACACCATTGTAAAGCAATTATACTTCAATAAAGATGTTAAAAATAAATAAATAAATAAATGCTGAAGGTGTTGTGGAGAAATGCATACCCTCAACTTTAAGTGGGATGTAACCTGGAAAGAGCCACTAATGAGCACAGAATCGTGGTGCATTTACACGGTAAACCCTGAGATACCATATGATACAGGAGGCCCACTCCTGGGCCTATAACATAAGAAGACAGAATTGGAAAGACACAGGCAGGCAAATGTGCAGTGCAGCAGTATTACAATAGCCAAGACATGGAGGCAACCAAAAAGTCCATCAAGAGGTGAGTGGACAAAGAAGAACTGGTACATGTACAGATGGAATATTATCTAGGGAAAAAAATGAAACAATGCCATTTGCAGCACTGTAGATGATTCTAGAGGTAATCAGGCAAATTGTACTAAGTCAGACAGCAAAAGACACATATCCTATAATATCACTTATAGGTGTTAGCTAAAAATTGATACCAATGAAGATATTTCCACAGAGAAAGGCAATCACAGATTCATTAAACAAAGTTATGGTTCACCAAATGGAAAGGTTTGAGGACTGGATACATTAGGATATTGGGGTTAACATAGATATAGAAACACATGTGAAATATATAATCACCAAAGACCTACGGAATACCAAGAGAAGACTACTCAACATTGTGTCACAAGCTACATGAGAAAACGATCTGAAGAAGTATAGATACATGTATATGTGTAAAAGAACCACATCTTACACACCTAGAACAAACAAAACATTTTAATCAAATTTGCTCTGATAAAAAATAAAAATTAAAAAAAGAACAAGAAAAAAAAGAGAGAAAAAAGGAAAAAAAAAAAGAACAAGAAGTAATGAGACATACACTTAAGGGACTTTTTGCTGGCACATTGCATTCTAGTTTACAACCAGAACACGACTTCCATTAAAGCTCTGTCATCACTAATAAAGCAGCTTTATAAGCAATGTTGAAGGTAGCTTAAAAGAGTTCTCACTAATTATTGACAGTAACAAGAAAACAAACAAAAGTAAAAATCTCACGGCAAAAAGTATACATAGAGTAAGGGTAGTAGATCAAATACTTATTAAATTTCTGTAAAGAATAAAAGACAACAGTGGTATTTTTTTTTAAAGAGAGGGCCCAAATAAATCAGAACTGAAAGAGATGATGTTACAAGAGCCACCACAGAAATACAAAGTATCCTAAGATACACACAGGGTAACTCAGGGCTCAGACTGGACAGAGTTCACTCTCCATTCCCCTGTACATGACTTACAGGAGCCTCAGGAAATGAGGAGGGGGTCCTTGAGGAGAGGCACAAGATAGAAGATGTTAGGCATTAACATGACTGCATTCATTTTAAATGTGCCTGAACTACATTCACATGAGATGATTTTGTCCTGTTTGTACATCAGCACCTCTAGTCAGAACTGCAGATCTTTGGTTTCACCACCTCTATGACAGCATTAGCTTCACCTGCTGTGGACCATCTCCTATAGAATTTCTAGAACCACAAAACATCGAAGCTTCACAGGACCCAGAGCCTGTGCGACTCCACTCAGAGTCTCAACTGAACTCAGAGACTCAGAGTCTCAACAGAGACTCCACTCTTGGAGGACACACACAAAGTAGTGTGCACATCAGGACCCAGGGGAAGGAGCAGTCACCCCGTAGGTGAATGATCATACCTAGCTGCTAGTTTGAGAGGGTCTCCTGCAGAGGTGGGGTGTGGCTGCGGCTCACCATGGGGACAACGACACTGACAGCAGAAGTTCTGGGAAATACTCCTTGGCGTGAACTCTCCCAGAGTCCACCATTAGCCCCACCAAGAGCAAGGTAGGCTCCAGTGCTGGGTCGCCTCAGTCCAAACAACCAACAGGGAGGGAACCCAGCCCCATGCATCAGCAGACAAGCGGATTAAACTTTTTATTAAACTTTTATTTAATCCACAGACAAGCAGATTAAAGCTCTGCCCACCAGAACAACACCCAGCTCTACCCACCACCAGTCCCTCGCATAAGGAAGCTTGCACAAGCCTCTCAGATAGACTCAATCACTGGAGAGCAGACAGCAGAAGCAAGAAGAACTACAATTCTGCAGACTGTGGAAGGAAAACCACATTCACAGAAAGATAGAGAAAATGAAAAGGCAGAGGACTTTATACCAGATCAAGGAACAAGATAAATCCTCAGGAAAACAACGAAATGAAGTGGGGATAGGTAACCTTCCAGTAAAAGAATTCAGAATAATGATAGTGAAGATGATCCAAGACCTTAGAAAAATAATAGAGGCAAAGATCGAGAAGATGCAAGAAATGCTTAACAAAGACCTAGAAGAATTAAGGAACAAACACCTAGAAGAATTAAAGAACAAACAAACAGAGATGAACAATACAATAACTGAAATGAAAAATACACTAGAAGGAATCAGTAGCAGAATAACTGTGACAGAAGAACGGATAAGTGACCTGGAAGACAGAAAGGTGGAAATCACTGCCATGGAACAGAATAAAGAAAAAGAATAAAAATAAATGAAGACAACCTAAGAGACTTCTGGGACAACATTAAATGCAACAACATTTGCATTATAGGGGTCCCAGACGGAGAACAGAGAGAGAAAGGACTCAAGAAAATATCTGAAGAGATTATAGTTGAAAACTTCCCTAGCATGGGAAAAGAAATAGCCACCGAAGTCCACGAAGCGCAGAGAGTCCCAGGCAGGATAAACCAAAGGAGAAAAATGCCGAGACACACAGTAATCAAATTGAAAAAATTAAAGACAAAGAAAAATTATTGAAAGCAACAAGGGAAAAATGACAACATACAACGGAACTCCCATAAGGTTAACAGCTGATTTCTCAGCAGAAAATCTACAAGCCAGAAGGGAGTGGCATGATAAATTTAACGTGACGAAAGGGAAGAAGCTACCACCAAGAGTACTCCACCCAGCAAGTATCTCATTCAGATTTGATGGAGAAATCAAAAGCTTTACAGACAAGCAAAAGCTAAGAGAATTCAGCACCACGAAATCAGCTCTACAACAAATGCTAAAGGAACTTCTCTAAGTGGGAAACACAAGAGAAGAAAAGGACCCACTAAGACAAACCCATAACAATTAAGAAAATAATAATAGGAACATACATATTGATAATTACCTTAAACGTGAATGGATTAAATGCTCCAACCAAATGACACAGGCTCACTGAATGGATACAAAAACAAGATCCATATATATGCTGTCTACAAGAGACCCATTTCAGACCTAGGGACACATACAGACTGAAAGTGAGGGGATGGAAAAATATATTCCATGCAAATGAAAATCAAAAGAAAGCTGGAGTAGCAATACTCATATCAGATAAAATAGATTTTAAAATAAAGAATGTTACAAGAGACAAGGAAGGACACTACATAATGATCAAGGGATCAATCCAAGATATAACAATTATAAATATATATGTACCCAACACAGGAACACCTCAATATATAAGGCAACTGCTAACAGCTATAAAAGAGGAAATCAACAGTAACACAATAATAGCAAGGGACTTTAACACCTCACTTACACCAATGGAGATCATCCAGACAGAAAATTAATAAGGAAACACAAGCTTTAAATGACACAATCGACCAGATAGATTTAATGGATATTTATAGGACATTCCATCCAAAAACAGCAGACTACAAGTTCTTCTCAATGGCACACGGAACATTCTCCGGGATAGATCACATCTTGGGTCACAAATAAAGCCTCAGTATATTTAAGAAAACTGAAATCATATCAAGCAGCTGTTCCGACCACAATGCTATGAGATTAGAAATCAATTACAGGGAAAATAATGTAAAAAACAAACACATGGAGGCTAAACAATACGTTTCTAAATAACCAAGAGATCACTGAAGAAATAAAAGAGGAAATCAAAAACTACCTAGAGACAAATGACAACAAAAACACGATGATTGAAAACCTATGGGATGCAGCAAAAACAGTTCTAAGAGGGAAGTTTATAGCAATAAAAGCCTACCTCAAGAAACCAGAAAAATCTCAAATAAACAATCTAACCCTACACCTAAAGGAACTAGAGAACGAAGAACAAAACCCAAAGTTAATAGAAGGAAAGAAATCATAAAGATCAGAGCAGAAATAAATACAATAGCAAAGATCAATAAAACTAAAAGCTGGTTCTTTGAGAAGATAAACAAAAATGATAAACCTTTAGCCAGACTCAAGTAAAAGAGGGAGAGGACTCAAATCAATAAAATTAGAAATGAAAAAGGAGAAGTTGTAACAGACACCACAGAAATACAAAGCATCCTAAGAGACCTCTACAAGCAACTCTATGCCAATAAAATGGACAACATGGAAGAAATGGACAAATTCTTAGGTATAACCTTCCAAGACTGAACCGGGAAGAAATAGAAAATATGAACAGACCAATCACAAGTAATGAAATTGAAAGTGTGATTAAAAATCTTCCAACAAACAAAAGTCCAGAACTAGATGGCATCAGAGGTGAATTCTATCAAACATTTAGACAAGAGCTAACACCCAATCTTCTCAAACTCTTCAGAACTTTTCAGGGGAAGGAACACTCCCAAACTCATTATATGAGGCCACCATCACCCTGATACCAAAACGAGACAAAGATACTATAGAAAAAGAAAATTAGAGACCAATATCACTGATTAATATAGATGTAAAAATCCTCAACAAAATACTAGGAAACAGAATTGAACAACACATTAAAAGGATCATGCACCATGATCAGGTGGGGTTTATCCCAGGGATGCAAGAATTCTTCAATATACACAAATCAATCAATGTGATACACCATATTAACAAATTGTAGAATAAAAATATGATCATCCCAATAGATGCAGGAAAAGCTTTTGACAAAATTCAACACCAATTTATGATTAAAAGTCTCCAAAAAGTGGGCATAGAGGGAATCTACCTCAACATAATAAAGGCAGTATATGACAAACCCACAGCAAACATCATTCTCAATAGTGAAAAACTAAAAGCATTTCCTCTAAGATCAGGAACAAGACAAGGATGTCCACTCTCACCACTATTACTCAACATAGTTTTGGAAGTCCTAGACACAGTAATCAGAGAAGAAAAAGAAATAAAAGGAATACAAATTGGAAAAGAAGAAGTAAAATTGTCACTGTTTGCAAATGACACGATACTACACATAGTGAATCCTAAAGATGTCACCAGAAAACTACTAGAGCTAATCAATGAATTTGGTAAAGTTGCAGGATATAAAATTAATGCACAGAAATCTCTTTCATTCCTATACACTAACAATGAAAGATCACAAAGAGAAATTAAGGAAACAATCTCATTCACCATTGCAACAAAAAGAATAAAATACAGAGGAATGAACCTACATAAGGAGGTAAAAGACCTGTACTCAGAAAACTATAAGACACTGCTGAAAGAAATCAAAGATGATATAAACATATGGAGGTATAAACCATGTTCTTGGATTAGAAGAATCAATATTGTGAAAATGACTATAGTACCCAAAGCAAGCTACAGATTCAATGCAATCCCTATCAAATACCACTGGCATTTTCTACAGAACTAGAACAAAAAAATCTTAAAATTTTTATGGAGACAAAAAAGACCCCGAATAGCCAAAGCAGTCTTGAGGGAAATTAAAAGACCTGGAGGAATCAGACTTCCTGACTTCAGACTATACTACAAAGCTACATTAATCAAGACTATATGGTACGGGCACAAAAACAGAAATATAGATCAATTGAACAAGATAGAAAGCCCAGAGATAAACCTACGTACCTATGGCTAACTCATCTATGACAAAGGAGGCAAAGATATACAATGAAGAAAAGACAGTCTCTTCAGTAAGTGGTGCTGGGAAAACTGGACAACTACACGTAAAAGAATGAAATTAGAACACTCCATAACACCATACACAAAAATAAACTCAAAATGGATTAGAGATCTAAATGTTAGACCAGACACTATAAAATTATTAGAGGAAAACATAGGCAGAACGCTCTATGACATAAATCACAGCAAGATCCTTTTTGACCCACCTCCTAGAGAAGTGGAAATAAAAACAAAAATAAACAAATGGGACCTAATGAAACTTCAAAGCTTTTGCACAGCAAAGGAAAACATAAACAAGACGAGAAAACAACCTCAGAATGGGAGAAAATGTTTTCAAATGAAGCAAATGACAAAAGATTAATCTCCAAAATTTACAAGCAGCTCGTGTAGCTCAATATCACAAAAACAAACAACACAATCCAAAAATGGGCAGAAGACCTAAATAGACATTTCTCCAAAGAAGATATACAGATTGCCAACAAACACATGAAAGGATGCTGAACATCACTAATCATTAGAGAAATGCAAATCAAAACTACAGTGAGGTATCACCTCCCAGCAGTCAGAATGGCAATCATCCAAAAATCTACAAACAATAAATGCTGGAGAGGCATTTACTGGAGGAAAGGGAACGCTCTTGCACTGTTGCTGGGAATGTAAATTGCTATAGCCACTAGGGATAACAGTATAGAGGTTCCTTAAAAAACTAAAAATAGAAGTACCATACGACCCAGCAATCCAACTACTGGGCATTTGCCCTGAGAAAACCATAATTCAAAAAGAGTTATATACAACAATGTTCATTGCAGTTCTACTTACAATAGCCAGGACATGGAAGCAACCTAAGTGTCCATCGACAGATGAATGGATAAAGAAGATCTGGCACATATATACAATGGAATATTACTCAGCCATAAAAAGAAACAAAACTGAGTTATTTGTAGTGAAGGGGATGGACTTAGAGTCTGTCCTACACAGTGAAGTAAGTCAGAAAGAGAAAAATAAATACCGTGTGCTAACAGAGATATATGGAATCTAAAGAAAAAAAGTTTATGAAGAACCTAGGGGCAGGACAGGATTAAGGACACAGACGTAGAGAAAGGACTTGAGGACACGGGGAGGGGGAAGGGTAAGCTGGGACGAAGTGAGAGAGTGCCATGGACATATATACATTACCAAATGTAACATCGATAGCTACTGGGAAGCAGCCACATAGCACAGGGAGATCAGCTCGGTGCTTTGCGACCACCTAAAGGGGTGGGATATGGGGGGTGGGAGGGAGATGCAAGAGGGAGGGGATATGGTGATATATGTATATGTATAATTGATTCACTTTGTTATACGGCAGAAACTAACACTCCATTGTAAAGCAATTATACTCCAATAAAGGTGTAAAAGGAAAAAAAAAAAAAAAAAGAAAGCCCAGAGATAAACCTATACACCTATGGCCAACTAATCTATGACAAAGTAGGCAAGACTATACAATGGAGAAAAGACAGTGTCTTCAATCAGTGGTGCTGGGAAAAATGGACAGCTACATGTAAAAGAATGAAATTAGAACACCCCCTAACACCATACACAAAAATAAATTCAAAATGGATTAGAAACCTTAATGTAAGACCGGACAGTATAAAACTCTTAGAGGAAAACATAGGAAGAATACTCTAACATAAATCACAACAAGATCTTTTTTGATCCACCTCCTAGAGTAATGCCATAAAAAAGAAAACTAAACAAATGGGACCTAATGAAACGTAAAAGCTTTTGCAAAGCAATGGAAACTACAAACAAGACAAAAAGACAACCCTCAGAATGGGAGAATATATTTGCAAATGAATCAATGGACAAAGGATTAATCTCCAATATATATAAACAGCTCATGCAACTCAATATTAAAAAAACAAACAAGCCAATACAAAAATGGGCAGAAGATCTAAATAGACATTTCTTCCAAGAAGACGTAGAGATGGCCAAGGAGCACATGAAAAGCTGCTCTACATCACTAATTATTAGAGAAATGCAAATCAAAACTACAATGAGGTATCACCTCACACCTGTTAGAATGGGCATCATCAGAAAATCTACAAACAACAAATGCTGGAGAGGGTGTGGAGAAAAGGAACCCTCTTCCACGATTGGTGGGAATGTAAATTGATACAGTCACTATGGAGAACAGTATGGAGGTTCCTTAAAAAACTAAAAATAGAATTACCATATGATGCAGCAACCCACTACTGGGCATATACCCAGAGAAAACCATAAATCAAAAAGACACATTCACCACAATGTTCATTGCAGCACTATTTACAATAGCCAGGTAATGGAAGCAACCTAAATGTCCACAGACAGACGAATGGATAAAGATGTGGTACATATATAAAATGGACTATTAGCCATAAAAAGAATGAAATTGGGTCATTTGTAGAGACGTCGATGGATCTAGAGACTGTCATACAGAGTGAAGTCAGAAAGAGAAAAACAAATATTGTATATTAACGCATATATGTGGAACCTAGAAAAATGGTACAGATGAACCGGTTTGAAGGGCAGAAATAGAGACACAGATGTAGAGAACAAATGTACGGACACCAAGAGGGGAAAGCCGTGGGGGGGGGGGGTGGCGGTGGGAGGAGTTGGGAGATTGGGATTGACATTTATATGTATAAAATAGATAACCAATAAGAACCTGCTGTATAAAAGATAAATAAAATAAAATGAAAAATAAAATTTTTTTAAAAACGGAAAAAAGTTATTCCCTTCACATACATGTATTTATATGAATGAATTATTTCCATGCTTATATCTATAAGTACAAAAAAGAGGAATAAAACCTACCTTGAACCAAAAAAGAAAAAAAAAAAAACAGAACCCACCAGTTATACAGATGAAAACCCTATCAGGGCACTTGCTCCAGTGGTAGACAATTCTGAAGTTGGTCAGAGGTGGGGAATCGTCTCGCATGCAGCCAGCAGCCCCCCTGCAAGGAGTGTCCTCATTGCAAAGCTGGGGCACCGTGCCGAGGCATCTGTGAGTAAACGTGAGCTGAGCCCCAGGCCAGTTGCTGCTGAACTGTTCCCACCCTTCCCAGGTAAAACACCTGAATATGTACAAGGACTTGAAAGCCTACAGGAAGGGCCGTGGAGCCACACCAGCGACAGCACGCCGGCCGACTTGGTGCCTGCAGGCCAGCCAGGATGGTCCTGGCCCCGGGCGCTCTTCTGGAAGCTTTCCATTTCCCTGCCTGAGATACCCCTCCTGTCCAGGCTCCCACTGCTTTTTTCCTTCCTCACCTCTGCCCAGGGAGAAATTCCAGCGGCAGTTACGGGTGACACATCCTCTTCTTTAGCAGGTGGCAGCCTGGCAACTGCTGCAGAAAGTCCAGCAGAGCCCCACTCACACTGGGCCACCCACAAAGCCGTGGCCCCTCACTCCCACCCACCAGCCTAGCCCCGACTGCTGACGGGGCAGAGAATATGGCGTCAGGCACAGCTGCAGGGGCTCTTGCTGCCTGGAGCGGTGTTTATATTGACCTCAACCCAGGCACACCTGGGGAGGGCTGGCCGGCACGGTAAGGCTGCCCAGGTCAGCCAATCATCACCCCTCAGGGGCTCACAGTTGCAGAAAATGGAACTTGCTGAACCGGCCAGGTCCAAGGAACAGGTGTGGGCTCCTGAGTCAGGATAGACAAGGGGCTGCAGCTCTGGCTTGTTTTCTAATCATTTTATCTGGCCCATGAGTGGGAGACAACTTCAAGAAGACCCTCTCCTAATGAGAGGAGCCCAGGAGTCAGGGAGAGGAGGGGTGGTGGGTGGAGACAGAGGCCTGGTGCCCCGGCTGCAGTGGAAGCCTCTGGAAGACCAGGCAGAAGGAGACCACACAGAGTGAAGCCCAGGGTCACAGACGTGTCCCGGAGCTGCTGTTTGTTAGTTCAGGTCCTGCTCTGAGGTGCTCTGTGTCAGCTCTGACCGACAGGTGGGCTGGGGGTGCTCTGCAATGAGGGCTATGTGCACGGTTCCTGTGTGTCCAGCCCTGCCAGGGTACCTGCCCAGGGGAGCTCCGTATCCTGGGAGGGGCCGGACCACGAGAGCCCCGTGGACTGCTGGGTGCCGGCCCAGGTGAGCTCCATATCCTGGGAGGGGCCTGACCACGAGGGCCCCGGGGGCTGCTGGGGGACCTGCTCAGGTGAGCTCCATATCCTGGGAGGGGCCTGACCACAAGGGCCCTGTGTGCTGGGGGGGGGGTGTGTGTATGAGCGTCCTCTCTGTGCAGCCGGCACAGAGTTGCTTAGCAACTTCCCTGTGGGCAGTGCTGGGATGAAATGAGAACTGGGAGATGCCATGGGCCCCCTGAACCCCTGTCCATCTAGAGTGATGAGGTCAGTAGGCAGGTGCTGGCCACTGTGCTGCATGAGGGGGGCCCCACGGGTACCTCTTGTGTCTTCCACCTGACACCACGGAGGCTTCCCCAGGACAGAGCAGACAGCCTGTCTGGGGCAGGTGGGAGCTCCTGGTGACGCTGCAGGGGACATGAGAGGGACAGACCAGGCAGGAGGGGGTGGGAGCCCAGGCAGAGCCATGGGGCTCGGGGCCGAGGGGGCCTTTCTGGGTCTGAGCTGGGAGTGGACGTGCAGGTGGTGAGTGTGATTCAGGAAAGCTGCCCTGGTGACGTGAGGCTGATCGTGCTTCGGTGACAAGCTTCCGGGTGATCCCAGAACAGGATAGTGAGACGGATCCTGTTAGAAGAAGGTAAGTGAGTCCCCCCAAGAGGAGGCTCTGTGAGCTGGTCCCGGGAGGGGGTGAAGGGAACAGGCGTGGAAGCTGCGGGGAGTGGGCAGTCCCCCTGGGCGGGCGGCGGGTGCAGACCCCACTCCGTGGTCCCACAGCTGTGCTTCTGGCTGGATTACTTGGCTTCTCGGAGGCTCAGCTTCCCGGTCTGCTCGTGGGGTGATGGTAGCATGCACTGACTAGTAACTTGCTCAGAACAAGGTAGAAAGGGGTCTAGTGGAAATTCCACAGAACACCGTCAGTATGGGAATCGCAGGCCCTGTTTCCCGCAGGTCTGTCTTCAGGATGGGGAGAGCAAAGCCGAGCAGACTTGCAGCAGAGCCTGGGGACGGGCTCCGTTTGGTGGGTCCCCCTGTTTCCTGAGTCTCGGAAGGGGCAGCTCCAGCGGGCAGTGGCATGTTCACCCCACACCTGGGAGCATCCAGACCTCAAGGCCCAGCAGCCCCCGAGCCCTGTGTCTGGGTCCCCGGGAGGCAGGTGGGACAGGCCGCCATCCCCCTCGGCCCTCTTCCTGCCCAGAACATTCAGGGTCCGGGTCGTCATTAGGGAGAAGCAGGGATGGGGGTGTCCCATGCGGGAACAGGACACGCGGCGGCTTGTGCACGTGGACGTCCACACCGGGAATGTGGGTCGGTGGGACGCGGGCACCGGGAGGGGCAAGCGGTGGGCCTGAGGCAGCAGGGCAGGGCCGGGGGTCCTGGGAGGGGGTGCAAGCTTCGCCTGTGCCGGGCCTCACACTCCACGGGGCTTCCCTCCCCTGGTCACTGGGGAGGAGGGGCCAAGCAGCGTTGGTGGAGGGACCCCTCACGTCCCCAAGCCCTACCAGCATCAGCCCTCCAGGTTCTGGGTCGGGGAGCCTGAGGGGCGCAGGCCCAGCTGTGCCCGCAGGGAGGCCTGGAGGGGTCGGGCGGGAAGCACGGGTGTGGTCTCGCCTGTGCGGAAGCTCCCGAGCCACTGTCCAGTGGGAGCCCTCACCTCGCACCTGGTTTCAAGTCCACGGCTCAGATCACCTTCTAGCCTCTTGGTTTGTTTTCTAGACACAAAGTCCTAATATCTTCTATGTCCCCTGCCCGTGAAAAGGCACGTCTCACCTGGCACCAGGTGCTGCCTCTGGTCCCGCCTGACTGGACGCCCAGCAGCCAGTGTCACCGCGTCACGACTGTCAGGGGGTGTCAGGCGTGGGGGGATGAGAGCACACAGTCCAGGCCCATGAGGCGCCGTGCCGTCCACGGAGCCGGTGCTGTGGCTGTAGGTGTTCCCCACCCCGCGGGCAGAGACCACCGTCCCCTTACAGACTGTTACCAAGTGAAGTCATGTGCACCCTGCTCGGACCCCAGCCTGCGAGGCGCTCTGCCCCAGTGGGGAAGGTTTCCTTTTTCCACGTGGGTTCCAGTAGGCAAAGAACAGAACCAAAGCCGAGACCAACACAGCACAGGCTCTACTCAGTGGCCAAAGAGTGGAGAAGCGGGAACTGAGTTCACAGATCGCCTTCTCGACCCCCTGGAGAGAGTGGTTTAATTTTAAAGAGTAAAGACAAAGGGAGGAGGAGTGAGGCTAGTGGTGGGATGAAGAGGCTTTCCGGGGAAGGGGCGGGGCTTCCTCCAAGGGGCTGGGGTACCACCTCCTTTTACCCGTTTCTGGTCCTTCATGTCCAGCCATGGCCGCCGGTGGGTGTGTCACTTAATATGCTGATGTAGTAAATTCAGCACGTGATGAGACTCGGGGTCGGTTGGAGGTCACACTCATTGTCATCTTGGTCCCAGCTGGTTCCATCTGTTTGTTTGTTTGTAGCGTCCTTTCTTATCTCTGGACCCCTTCACTTAAATACTTAGGTGAACTCCTGCTGAAGGTGGGGGTGGAGGACAGCCCTGTGAAAGGTGGGTGCACAGGGCTCGAGCAGGGCCTGGAGCAGCTCTGACAACAACAGGAGGCTGAGACGGGTGGTCAGTCTGACGCCCGCACTGGGGCCTGTGGTTGCCATGTGGAGGTGGTCACCCGGGGGCATGTGTCAGGGAAGGTTCTCGGTGTCTACACAGAAGATGTGAACATGGGCCCAGATGCAGAGCTGCCTGCAGATGCTGCTACAGAAACCCGATTCTTTCCTGAGAGAACTGGTGGGCGGTCATTCAGGCAACAGGGCAAACTGCTTGCTCTGGAGGCTCTTGTGGGGAAGTGGGGACTTAGCAACAGGGGCTCAGCCTGCATAACCCCAGAAGCCCTCCCAGGACAGCCCCAGAACCGCTTCTGGAATGGCAAGGAGAAGTGGGTCTTCCACCTACTAGACGTGGAGGAGAGGGCTGGGGTCTGCAGGGCCGCCCTCACCTTCAGGTACCGGCTGGGAGGCTCACAGGACCCGGCACATGCTTGTGACTTGTGTCCTCACAGCTGAGATGGGTCACAGCACACAGTAGGGATGCCCGGGGGGGAGGGCCCCTGCTCCGGTCACCTTGTGACCCTTCATGCCCCCTCCTTCCCTCGAGGGTCTCTAGGGTGTCTCTTCCCCCAGCAACAAGGGCAGAACCATTACAGTTACCCCCACCCCCGTCCCCCCAGGGAAGCTCATTAGCGGCTTGGTACCCGGCTGGGGGCTGGTCACGTGGTGTGCTCTGCCCTCACCCTCCAAAATGCCGGTGCCCAGAAGGGGAGCCGGGGTTCAGCATGAACCACATGGTTTGTGCAAGCAGCACAGGCGCAGGGGGCTGCCCCTAACGGGAGGCGGGAGGGTTTAGATCAGGCCAGGGAGCTGCTCACCAGCTGCATTAGCTTCCCAGGGCAGCTGTGACGAACGACCACAAACGGAGGCTCAGAGCAACAGAAACCTGTCCTCTCTCAGTCCTGGAGACCAGACGTCTGAGGTCAAGGTGTCCCAGGCCCGCGCTCCCTCCGGAGGCTCCAGGGGAGAGTCCTTCCCGCCTCTACCAGCTTCTGGGGGCTCCAGGCGTCCCTGGGCTTGTGGCCTCATCCCTCCTGTCTCTGCCTCCATCTTCACATGGTGTCTCCTGTGTGTCTGTGTCTCTCCTCTAATCTCTTAGGAGGACACTGTCACTGATTCAGGGCCACCCGGATCCAGGATGACCTCATCTCCAGATCCATAACTAATTATACCTGCAGAGACCTTACTTCCAAATAAGGTTCTTTTCTCAGATTCTGGGAGCCATGACGTGGACATAACTTTTGGGGGACCTCCCCATTCAACCCACCATAGCACCCAGTTCCCAGATGCCAGCCGACCTTCCTCAGGACAGCATCAGGCTGGTGATGTTCTGTCTTTCTGCATGGAGTTGTCTCTTGTTTCTTGTGGTAACAGTGAGGTTGGGTGGGGGGCGCTTCTGGCTGACCTCCCGGTCATTCCAGGGACCACGCTGACGTGTCCTTCCCGGGAGGGTGCGAGCATGGCCCGGGCTCCCTGGGAATACTCCACACAGACCACTTGGTGGTCAGACACCTGCATGGGCTGGACCGGTCCCTGGCACCTTCTACCACATCCACAGCCTGGTGGACTCTGTGCGGACCTATGACCAGGAGGTGTGGACCGGCAGGATCGGTGGAAGCCCTCCTGCCTGCCACGTGACCTCCAGCCCACCACAGACCCTCCAGTCCTGCCATGGACATCCCCATCACATCAACCCCCAAGAGGGCTTCTGGGAGGGGTGAGAACTTGACCGTGAAGAAGACAGGGCAGGTCCTAACTGCAGCAGGTGGAGGCAGGTACTGGGGGTGCTTGGCTATTTGTCCCCCAAAGACCCAGGATGTGGGCTCTGACTTGATGGGTCCACTTCCACCTGGGCTCACCTGGGAGGTCGCTGCAGGGAGAGCCTGTCCTTGGGTGATTTCCAACTCTCCCCACATCTGCCTCACTCCCTGGGTCCCCCTCCCCCATTAATAGTCTTTAAATAGTGTCTCTCACCCATCAGGCCTGCGTGGGAGATTTTAATATTGTGCGGGAGTCCAGCCACCAGCGCCCATGTGTCCTGTGTGTCTTGGGAGGGGAGGGAGCCTCGCTCTCACATTCCTGCCCCAGTGCACCTGGGGTCAGGGGCAGCAGACCCAGGCTCTGTTCCGGGAGAAGCTCCCTTTCTGTGAACAGGTCTTCCCACACTCCCGTTATCCTCACTGGAGATTCAGGAGGCCACAGCATCGGGGCACCTCCAGCACCAGGACCCCACCCTAGGGAATCTCTCAAGAGCAGGGACCAGGCCTGCAGGCAGAGGGGAGGAGGGAGCCGGCCACTTCAGTATCCGGGGCTAGGAAGCCTCCTACGCAGGAGGGCTTTGGACTCAGCGTAGCTACCACCCACGGTCTCCTACCCCTCCCCTGGTAGGGAGGCCCTTCAGATTCCAGGGCCCCAAGATCCTCCCCACCGACTTCTGCCCCCAACTGCAGAGCTGGGGACCCAGAGACCCCCTCCCCGGCTTCTTTTTTCTTGGAGGCTCCCAGAATTCCCTGAAGATGTTATACTCAGGGTTTATTATGGTGAAGGATGCAAGTTAAAATCAGCGAGGACAGGGGGACGAGCAGGGTCCAGCTTCCTCGGCTGTGGCAGCCCAGGGAAGCCCAACTAAGTCCTGAAATGCAGGGTTTATTGGGGTCTGTCACGTCAATGTGGGGACCACCATGTGCCTGACCTTGGCCTACAGCCCCCGGGGGACCCAGGAAGCCCCACCGTGTATCACGCCGTCAGCACAGACCAGTCTGGAGCAAGGCCCATGGAGCATGGACACTCCCATCAGACTCAAGGTGACCTCTGGAGCCAGGACAGAGGCCCGGCCTCTCTGTGGGCTGGTGAACCCACACCGCATGAGCCCTGGTGCAGTGCCCGTTCCGTGGGGTCAGCATGGGTGTCCACGGGTCAGCCAGTGTTTGTGTGTCTCAGCCTGTGACCACAGACCACACTGTCCTGCTCTGCTCACAAGAGCGAGGCCAATGGAGGGACAACAGGGGTGGGAACAATGCCAGGTCATGGTCAGGCTGAGTGAGAAATGGTCCAAGGAGCGAGAACCCGGCTGCCCTTGCCTGGTGAGCCGAGAGCTGACGTCCACCCTGTGGGCAGCCCCTCTCCCCACATCCCGAGGTAGAGCTGCCTTTCCTGCATGCACCCTGGGGAAGGGTCATGCCTGTGTATACAGCAGGACGCACAGCAGTGCACGCAGCAGGCCTGATGCCTGCCTTTGCCATGTACTTGGGGGCTTGCTGAGGGTGGAACATCCCGACAGGACACGGGCGGACCCTGGGGAGGATGTAGGGGTGAAGCGTTTGGGAGCCTCTGGAGGGGATCCTCACCTGTCTGCACAGGTGGACTGAGGACACCGACCAAGGGTGGGCAGGCGGGGAGCCCAGGAAGGGTCCTGGGTCATCCCTGAGGCTGGAGGAGGGCTGTGGAGCTGGGGGTGATGGCGGTGGGGACGAGGGGCTGATCACAGGACAGCGAGGAGACGGAGAATCCGAGGCAGCGGAGAAGGTGAAGACTGTGCCCAATGGGAGGACGGAGAGACCAGCAGGCGGCGCTGCAGGCGCGGGTAACAGGGCTGCTTCCTGCAGGGCGGTGCCAGAGCCCCGCACCGCTGGAAACCCCGCGGTGTCCGGACAGAACCCCAGAGGGTGGGGGCCCGGATGGGCGGGAAGAGTTTGGAAAACTCACCTTATCTCCACATGTCCTGAGAGAGGGGTCCCCTCTTCAGCCTCGTTCCTTAGAGTCTCCCCACCTGGGGAAGTCAGCACCCTCAACAGCCGGTCGTGCACGGCTTGGAATTTGTCCGGAGGATGAAAGGGAAGGGGGGTAAGGAATGAGAAACAAGCTCTACGTGTTTGAACAGCACATGCCACTCTAATTTCCAATCAGGAAGAGGAATTTCCCAAAGGCTCAGGCTGTCCCTGTAACCAGAATGGGGCTTAAAGCGATCCTGCCACTTTGTGGCCGGTTCCAGAAACAAGTTGAAGACAGTTGCTCAGGGGCATTGCAATCCACAATGTCTGCAGGGTTGTAAATGACAGCTATCTTGGAAAAATGTCCACGATAAGTAAGTAACTGATGTAAGTAACTGAAAAGGATTTGAAAACAAGGCAGAATTGCAGGAACCAGATTGCAAGATGTAGATTGGACTTGCCGTTAAAGCATATGAAAGCTGCTCAACATTGCCTGTGATTCAGTTGGCCAAAAAGGGAGTACAGGTGTAAATCCGCACGCCCTCGTGGCAACCAAACATGCGGGAAAAACAAATCAACACTACAAAGATGTAGCACTTTGCCCCAATCACAATGGCCATCCTCACAAAGTGTAAAAACAAGAAATGGAGGAGAGGACGTGGAGAAAAGAGAACCCTGTTACACAGATGGTGGGAATGTCAATTGCTAACAGCCATGCTGGAGAAGGGTATGATGTTTCCTAAAAATTCTAAAAAATAGAGCTACAGGGACTTCCCTGGTGGCACAGAGGTTAAGAATCCAACTGTCAAGGCAGAGGACATGGCTTCGAGCCCTGGTCTGGAAAGATAACACATGCCGTGGAGCAACTAAGCCCGTGAGCCACAACTACTGAGCCTGTGTGCCACAACTACTGAAGCCCGATGCCTAGAGCCTGTGCTCCGCAAGAAGAGAAGCCACTGCAAAGAAAAGCCCATGCACTTCAACAAAGAATAACCCCAACTTGCTGCGATTAGAGAAACCCCACGTGCAATAATGAAGACCAAACACTGGCAAAAAAAATTTTTTTTTAAATAGAGCTACAGAGCATACGGCACTTCTAGTCCTGGGTGTATATCTCGGGATAACCATAAATCCATAGGACACAGGAACTTCAACTATTAGTGCAGCCCTTTTGCAGGAGCCTCGACTTGGAAACAATATAAATGTCCTTGGAAGGAAAAAATGAATAAAGAAGTTATGGTACTTATGTACAATGGAATATTAGCCATGAAATCAATGAAATAAGGCCAGCTGCAGCAACTCGGGTGGACTTAGGTACGATTGTTCTAAGTGACATAACTCAGACACAAAAAGACACAGCATAAGATATCATTTATAGGTAGAATCTAAAAATGGCTACACATTAACTAAATTAGAAAACAGAAACAGAGTCACACTTCTAGAAAAAAAACTTATGGCTGCTAACGGGGAAAGGTGGGGTGGGGTGAGACATAAACCAGAGGGTTGAAATTAGCAGAGATACTGTTCCAAAGACCAAATAGGTAATCGACAAGACCTACTCTATAGCTCAAGAACTGGACTCAGCACACTCTAGTCACCAGAAAAGAGTATATATGACTGGTAAGAATCTGAAAAAGAATTTATGGATGTCTCTCTGTAAGTGAATCAAGTGAATGTGCAGCAGCAAGAAAGACAGCATTGAAAATCAGCTATACCCCATTATAAAAATAAATTACAAAAAAAAGACACAGAGAGAAAATGTTACCAAATTCGTTCAGGGGCTGTGATGCAACCTGGATTGACCACATCTAGACCCACAGATGGATGGGCCCTAAGGCTGGACACTCGTGGGGCTGAGAGGCTGGGTGAGGATGAGTCAGCAAATGCAGCCCCTTTAGAATAATACTGACTGGTCCCCATTCCATGGGTCCCAAATCTCCAAGTGCAGGGGACCCTTTGTACAGTTAAAGCATGCATGCGACACCCAGAGGATGGTACACTGTCACATCAGGAAGAGTTTGGAAAAGGCATCTGATCTCCTCATCTCCTGGGGCTCGGGTTCCCCCCTGCAGCTTCTTTCCTAACAATCTCCCCACTAGGGTAAGTCAGCACCTTCAACATCCTGTTTCCCACAGTTTGGAATTTGTCTGGAGGATGAAGCAGAAGTGGCGCGGGGGGGGGGGGGGGACCAATGAGAGACAAGCCCTAGTGTTTGGACAGGCACATGTCACTCTGATTTCCAATTAAAAAGAGGGATTGACCAAAGGCTACCTTGCCCCCGGAACAAGAATAAGACTTGAAGAAATCCTGCTGTTTTGTGGCCAGATCCCAAAGAAACAAGTTGAAAAATGGAGCTCAGGGGCACTGCAATTCACAATCCTGCAGGGTTGTAAAAGATTCCTAATGTCGAAAAATGCCTTGAGGTAAGTCATGAAAAGGGACTTGAAAGCAAGGCACAATTGCAGGAAAAGGATTTCAAGGGGTAGATTGGACTTGCCATAAAAGCACGTGAAAACGGGCTGAACTTCGCCAATGATGCCGTTGCCAAAAAGGGTGTATGCGTTTTTTCCTGAATATAATCAGGAAAAATGCATAAGCCCTTTTTGGCCAAACAAACAGGCGCGCAGTGCAAATCAACAATCCAAAGAGGTATCACTTCGCATCAGTCAGAAGGACCATCCTAACAAAGTGTATAAACAAGCAATGCAGGGAAGGGCATGGAGAAAAGGGAGCTCTGTTACGCTGATGGTGGGAATGTAAATTGCCGAGGGCACTCTGGAGAAGTGTATTGTGTAGCCAAAAAATCTAAGAAACAGTTACAGAGCATACGGAACTTCACTCGTGGGCATATGTCTTTGGAAAACGAAAATTCGACAGGACACAGGAAACCCAACGTTTAGTGCTGCTCTGTTTACAAGAGCCTCGACTTGGATACAACCGAAATGTCCTTGGAAGGAAAACACGGATAAAGAAGATGTGGTACTTATGTACACTGGAATATTACTCAGCCATGAAATCAATGAAATCAGGCCAGTTGCAGCAACTCAGGTGGACTTAATAATCTTAAATAAATAATAATAAACTAATAATAATAATATATAATAATAAATAAACTTTAATAATTTAAAACTTAATTAATAATAATTAATAATAAATAAACTTTAATAAAAAACTTTAATAATAAATAAACTTAATAATCGCCGATTAGTCTAAGTGACATAAGTCAGACAGAAAATGAGACTTATCATAAGATAACACTTAGGGGTGGAAAATAAAACTGGTGACGCAAGAACTAAATGACAAAACAGAAGCAGTCACACATTTAGATAACACATTTATAATTGCTTAAGTGGAAAGGTGGGGTGAGGTGAGGCATAAAACAGGAGGTTGAAATGAGCACAGATACCGTTCCATAGAGGAAATAGGGAATCAACAAGACCTACTCTAAAACTCAAAGAACTGGACTCAGCATACTGTACACACTGGAAAAAATATATACGACTAGTAAGAATCTGGAAATGAATTTATTAATGTCTCTAAGTGAATCAAGTGGATGCACAGCAGCAAGAAAGACAACATTGAAAATCAGCTACACCCCATGATAAAAATAAATTACAATAACAAAACAAAACATAGACAGTGAGTGAGAGATAAATTCTTACAGAATTCGTTCAGGGGCTGGAATGCAACCTGGATTGACCACATGTACACCCACAACTGGATGGGACCTTTGGCTGGACACTCATGGGGCTTAGAGGCTTGGTGAGGATGAGTCAGCAAATGCAGCCCCTTTAGAATAATACTGCCTGGTCCCCATTCCATGGGTCCCAAATCTCCGGATGCAGGGGCCCCTTTGTAGCTAAAACATGCATGGGACACCCAGAGAATAGTACACCATCAGATCGGGGAGACTTTGGAAAAGGCGCCTCATCTCATCTCCTGGTGCTCGGGTTCCCCATCCAGCCTTTTTCCTAACAATCTCCCCACTTGGGGAAGTCAGCACCTTCAACACCCTGTTTCGTACAGTTTGGAATTTGTTCAGAGGATGAAGCAGAATGGGTGGAAACAGTGAGAGACAGGCCCTAGGTGTTTTCACAGGCACATGCCACTCTAACTTCCAATTAGGAAGAGGAATTGACCAAAGGCTCAGCTTGCCCCCAGAACCAGAATAGGACTTGAAGCAATCCTGCTCTTTTATGGCCCGTTCCCAAAGAAACAAGTTGAAAATTGGAGCTCAGGGACACTACAATTCACAATCCTGCAGGATTGTAAAAGATACCTAACATTGAAAAATGCCTTGAGGTAAGCCATGATAAAGGACTTGAAAGCAAGGCAGAATTGCAGGAACAGGATTTCAAGAGGTAGATGGAATCGCCACTAAAGCACATGGAAAGGGGAAGAACTTCCCAACGATGCCGTTGGCCAAAACACATGTATGCATGTTTCTTGAATATATTAAGGAAAAACACATACGCCCTTTTTGGCCAACCAAACAGGCGCGCAGTGCAAATCAACACTACACAGAGGTGTCACTTTGCAACTCTCAGAAGGGTCATCCTCACAAAGTGTAAAAACCAGAAATGCAGGACAGGCTGTAGAGAAAAGGGAGCCCTGTTACGCTGACTGTGGGAATGTAAATTGCCAAGGGCACTCTGGAGAAGTGTATGGTGTTTCCTAAAAATCGAAGAAACAGAGCTACAGAGCACAAGGCACTTCCACTCATGGGCGTATATCTCGGGAAAACCAAAATTCTACAGGACACAGGCACCCCAACGTGTACTGCTGCTCTGTTTACAAGAGCCTCGACTTGGGTACAACTTAAATGTCCTTGGAAGGAAAAAATGGATAAAGGTTTTGTACTTATGTAGAATGGAATATTACTCAGCCCTGAAATCAATGAAATAAGGCCAGTTGCAGCAACTCGGGGGGACTTCCATATGGTCACTGACAGTCAAATAAGTCAGACAGAAAATGAAACTTATCATAAGATATCACTTATAGGGGGAATCTAAACATCGCCACACATGAACTGAGTTACAAAACAGAACACAGTCACACATGTACAAAACACACTTATGGCTGCTTAAGGGGAAAGGTGCAGTGGGGTGACGCATAAACCAGGAAGTTGGAGTTGGCACAGATACTGTTCCATAAGCCAATAAGGTAATCGACAAGACCTATTCATTGTTCAAAGAACTGGACTCAGCACACTCTTCTCACCGGAAAAGAATATATCTGACAAGTAGAGACTGGAAAATAATTTATTGATGTCTCTCTGTAAGTGAATCAAGTGGATGTACAACAGCAAGGAACACAGATTTGAAAATCAGCTATCCACCATTATAAAAGTATATTAAAAAAAAAAAGACAGTGAGAGAGGAATTCTTACAAAATTTGATCAGGGGCTGTGATGCAACCAGGATTGACCACATCCAGACATACAGCTGGATGGGACCTAAGGCTGGACACTCGTGGGGCTGAGAGGCTGGGTGAGGATGAGTCAGCAAAGGCAGCCCCTTTAGAATAATACTGGCTGGTGCCCATTCTATGGGTCCCAAATCTCCAGGTGCAGGGAAATCTTCTTACAGCTAAAACATGCATGGGCCACGCAGAGGACAGTACAACCTCTGATCAGGAAGAGATTGGAGAAGTCACCTCATCTCCTCATGTCCTGGGGCTCGGGTTCCCCCACCAGCCTCTTTCCTAACAATCTCCACACTTGGGGAATCAGCACCTTCAACATCTTGTTTTGAACAGTTTGGAATTTATCCGGAGGATGAATAGGAAGGGGGGGAACCAAAGAAAGACAAGCCCTAGGTGTTTGGAGAGGCACATGTCACTCTAATTCCCAATCAGGAAGACGAATTGACCAAAGGCTCAGCTTGCCCCCGGATCCAGAATAGGGTTTGAAGCAATCCTGCTGTTTTTGTTTTGTTTTGTTTTGTTTTTTTAAGAAGATGTTGGGATAGGAGTTTTATTAATTTATTTATGCTGTGTTGGGTCTTCGTTTCTGTGTGACGGCTTTCTCTAGTTGTGACAAGCGGGGGCCACTCTTCATCGCGGTGTGAGGACCTCTCACTATCGCGGCCTGTCTTGTTGCGGAGCACAGGCTCCAGACGCGCAGGCTCAGTAGTTGTGGCTCACAGGCCCAGTTGCTCCACAGCATGTGGGATCCTCCCAGACCAGGGCTCGAACCCGTGCCCCCTGCATTAGCAGGCAGATTCTCAACCACTGCGCCACCAGGGAAGCCCCAATCCTGCTGTTTTGTGGCCAGGTTCCAAAAAAGCAAGTTGAAAAATGGGGTTCAGGGACATAGCAATTCACAATCCTGCAGGGTTTTAAATGATACCTATCTTCGAAAAATATCTTGAGGTAAGTCAATGAAAAGGATTTGAAAGCAAGGTAGAATTGCAGGAAAGGGATTTCAAGAGGTAGATTGGACTCGCCCTTAAAGCACATGAAAAGAGGCTGAACTTTGCCAAGGATGCAGTTGGCCAAAAAGGGTGTATGAGTTTTTCCTGAATATATTCAGGACACTTGTGGGGCTGAGAGGCTTGCTGAAGATTGGCCAGCAAATGCAGTCCCTTTACAGTAATATGCTTGGTCCCCCTTCCATGGGTCCCAAATCTAGGCACGATCGTTCTAAGTGACATAAGTCAGACAGAAAAAGAGACTTATCATAAGATATCACTTAGAGGTGGGATCTAAAAATGGCTACACATGAACTAATTAAAGAAGAGAAACAGAGTCATACATTTAGGGCTTCCCTGGTGGCGCAGTGGTTAAGAATTCACCAGCCAATCAGGGGAAACTGGTTCGAGCCCTGGTCCGAAAAGATCCCACATGCCGCAGAGCCACTATGCCCGTGCGCCACAAATACTGAGCCAGTGCTCTAGAGCTGGCGAGCCACAACTACTGAGCCCACGTACCACAACTACTGAAGCCCGCAAGCCTAGCGCCCATGCTCCACAACAAGAGAAGCCACCCAGTGAGTAGCCCGTGCACCGTAACCAAGACCCAATGCACCAATTAATTAATTAATCAATTTTAAAAAACAAAAAGTTGCCATCTGACTTAGTGTCTGGTGAGGGGGGCCAAATTTCTGGTTCATAATGTGGATCTTCTGGTTCTGCAATTAAATGATGTAATGGGCATAAGATCTTTTGTGTGCTACATTTATTAGGTCAATAATCCCATATTTGAAGTCTCTGGCCTCATGACCTAATCACCTCCCAAAAGCCCCACCACCTAATACCATCAACATGGGAGCTGGGTTTCAAAATTTGAAAATTAGAGGTACAAAATGTTTATACCATAACAGGGACCACAGAGTTAATTTATTTTTCCTTTCATGTTAAACGTTTTGCAAATATATATTTATTATATAATCCTCAAACCCTTGTTTTTTTTTTTTAAGATTATTTTCCCATATAGGCCAGTACAGAGCATTGAGTAGAGTTCCCTGTGCTATACAGCAGGTCCATACCAATACTTATCTATTTTATATAATAGTAGTGTGTATATGTCAGTCCCGTTCTCCCAATTTATCCCTCCCCCACTTATTCCCTGGTAACCATAAGTTTATTTTCTATATCCATGACTCTATTTCTGTTTTGTACATAAGTTCTTTTCTACCATTATTTTTTTAGATTCTGCGTATAAGCAATATCATTTGATATCTGTCTTCCTGTGTCTGAATTGCTTCACTCAGTATAACAATCTCTAAGTCCATCCATGTTGCTGAAAAACACTTAATTGTTAAGGATAACTCTCAATGTTTTCCAGTATCATCAGCAATTCTTTCTGGCAGACATGTGATAACACTTTTTAAACAGGGATATTGAGACCAAGGATCCTGACCTGCAAACAAACAAAACATCATTCATACAGTGAAAACTCTGCACATCAAAGGATGAAAGCACTTGGTCTCTATCTTTTTGCACCCACTGCTGTCAGAGAGCAGAGGAGTCTGACTGACTAACCTTCCTTACGTGCACTTTTTCCTAATGAGGTGGTCCACCTAAAACTTATAAGAAGTGGGACTGCATCATGGAACACACCAATCTCTACTAAAGATTCTGAAGCAGCAAAAAAAATAAAAATAAAAACATGATGAAATCATCCAAAGGGTTCTCTCTACATTGTTACAGTAGTTTCCCTCCCACTGTGAACACTTTTCAAACCCTGTCACTTGAACCTGTTTTTATTTTTTCAACAACAGTAAGCTTAATCTGGAGTCACACGCTCCAGTAATATTACACTATCCCTTGTGGAAGTATGTAGGGATTTGAGGAGCTATGAGAGGCTATCATGAGAGGTTGCCTAGAGTAATTAGGACATTTCATTTAATGTTGGCTCTTCTCCCTAAGATGTCTGCTGTCCTCTTCTTTTTGTAGCTACTAGCATTAAGAAAGTGACCAAGATAAGGCCCTTCTCTTTTCCTGCCCATGAATGCACCTGTGATGAACCCCACAAACCTTGGTGCTTCCAGAATCCCCTGAATCTACTGACCCTCCATGCATAGCATCACATAGAAAAGGATGGTGACGTGTATATTTGTATAGAGCATGCTATAAAATTTTCGACTCTTCCCTTCCTCATAATTCCAAAGAATAGATTTCTTTGGATTTCTGATTAATGCTGGTGGAGTTGGCACATAGGTTGAGGGAGGTATAAGCGCACACCAAAAGAGAGGGTAACTGCACAGAAAATACAAGCAGGTATATTTCTGTGTCATTTCAAGCAGCTCATTTCCTATATCAACCATGGTGACAGGCTGAGCCTTCCTTTTTCTACTAGTAGTACAACAAACAAATATAAAGGATATTTAGGCTGCTTGTTTAATCCCCACCTCTCACAATTGATCTGCATTCACATATAGGACAATGAGGGGCCCATACTACCATCTTACCCAATACTGGAGAACTAGAGAATGCCCAGATTTTTCCAGGGATTATTTTCATATTCCGCAATCAGGCCTATGAAGGAATCTTACCTATTGTGTTTAATGAAGTCATATCTCACATGGCACCCATCACCACCAATACTGGAAAGAAATTTGAAGGGTCTTAGATTTTACCATATTTGAAATTCCAATATTTTAGCTTGACACGTTTTTGGATTTTAGAAAAAATATTTTAAATGAGACAAAAAATCATTTTTATGACACAGACAGCAATAGTTTTATATTTTTATCTGTTCCACTTGCACACAAAAGTCTCATGGGGTTATGTAAAGCAGTCCTGTTGGGTGCTGTGCATGTGTAAGTATGGATTAAAGCTTAGGAATCTTAAGCTTCAGTCACCTGAAACTTTTAAAGTAGGATGCAAGCAATACTGTCCAACATTTGAACAGAGCAAGACACTGTCTTTATTTTATTTGTCAGGTAATTAATCTGTCTTTTGTCCCAGGGAGAGAAACAACTGACATCTTCCGTCAATGTGTTCTACAAAAATCTTTGAACAGAGACTGCAAGCAGAGGCTGATACAAGTTGTGAAAAAAAGAAAAATGAGAGACCCTTGTGGCATTTTCTCCTAACATACTGCAATCTCCCATTTAAAATGTGGGAATAATCAATCTTCTGAGAAAAAAGGCCCAAAGAAGGTTTTTGCTTTTGTGGAATAATGAGATTGCTAAAGATTTCAGGAGGTAAGAAGAATTGGTGATAATGACCATGAGACATCAGAGAAAAGTCAGATCCATGGATGAAGTGACGTTTACCTCTGTGAATCAATGAGAAGTAGGAGCAAATGAAAACAAAGCTGAATACAACATTTTCTGAATAAATGTAACCTTTCAGCTGTCATAGAAAAATTAATACTCACTATGATACAACATATTTAGCTTAGAAAGTTAACTTAAATTTAAAGCTTAATAATTAGACTTATTGAAGAAATGAAAACATCTTTGTGGTTTAGAATAAATAATGTGTTCTGCTACAGATAAGAAGACTACATAAATAAATAGAAATATGACTAAATAAGTAACTAAAGAGGAAAATAACAATTTAGATGTTATTAACATTAACAACTGACAATCATCTAGAGAAAGAGAAGGAGTGACAGAAAGAGAGAAGACCTCATATCAAGCATATATAAAAAACTCCTAACTAAAAAGTATTCAAATGTTAAAAAAAAAAGTCTTCAATAAGAAGATAATGTAATAGCAAACATGGGGAAAATATACCAAAAGATATTTTAAAAAAGAGAGTACAGAATGTTAAGTAATCACATCAAAAGATGCTTCGCTTCTTAGTAGTCGATTAAATGCAACAAAAGCAATACCTGGAATTATCACTCACCAACCACAAAGTTCAAATGAAAATGACAGGTATTAGCAAGTTTGATAACAATGTGTATAATCCTTGAATCTCATTCACTGCTGCTGAGGATGAAGATTCATACAAATGTTTTGAAAATATTTAGAAGTATCTAAAAAGATAAACACATGAAAGCTATGACTCGAAAATTTTACTACTACATGTATACTGAACAATAATTTATACACATACCACCAAAGCTCAAGTTCTAGAATTTATATACCAGTGCTATTCTCAACAGACACAAACTAAAAATCACTCATATTGTAATACACATTAGAATAAATTAATTAATAGTTAAATGTTTACACTGTGGAATCCTATGCAACAGTGTCAATACATGATCACAACAACAGGCAACCATATAGGTATATTCATAAACAACATAAGGAATAAAAAAGCCCTGTCCAAAAGTGGTTATACTGTGTCATAACATTTATATAAAATACAAAATACAGGTAAAATGATCTTTTTGTTACATACCAGAACAATAGTAAACCTTAAGGGAAGTCGCTAGAATGGGACCAGGGGGCCTCTGAGTGTCTAGCAATTTTCTGTGTCTTTAACTAGAGGCTAAGTGTAGAGTGTATTCAGATTCTGAATTTTCTGAAATTTGTCATTGCCTTACAAACTGTGCATGTTTTTAGTTGTTTTTTATACATAACGAAAAGTAAAAAATATAGACTAGGGAAGGTAATTACATTAGCACTTTAATATCCATGCTTTTCAAGGTGGAAGTGAAAGGTATTAATCACTTGACATTGGATTACTTCTTAAAAGTAAGCTGAAAATTTGAGATTAATAAATAAGACATAATTCTTCATATGTAATCCTCAAAGAGGAGGGGTAGAAAGGAGTATTTTTTTTTTAATTCAGAGTAGTTGAGATAGAAAATAGAGAAAACAGACTAGGTTTAAAAAAGAGCACACTGGAGTTCCTTGGTAGCACAGTGGATAATAATTTGTCTGCCAATGCAGGGTACAGGGGTTCAATCACTGGTCTAGGAAGATCCCACAAGCTGCAGAGCAACTAAACCCATGTGCCACAGCTACTGAGCCTGTGCTCTAGAGCCCGCAAGCCACAACTATTGAGCCTGCATGACGCAACTACTGAAGCCCATGTACCTAGAGCCCATACTCCACAACAAGAGAAACCACCACTACAGAGCCTGTGCTCTAGAGCCCGCAAGCCACAACTATTGAGCCTGCATGACGCAACTACTGAAGCCCATGTACCTAGAGCCCATACTCCACAACAACAGAAACCACCACAAGGAGAAGCCCGTGCATCACAACAATGAATAGCCCCCACTCGACACAACTAGAGAAAGCCCTGTGCAGCAACGAAGACCCAACACAAGGAAAAATAAATAAAGTTAAATCTTTTGACTTCTGAGATGACTCACTCACGTGGCTGTAGTTGGAGGCCTCAGTTCCTTGCCACATGGATCTCTCCTTAGGGCTGCTTGAGTGTCCTCATAACATGGCAGCTGGCTTACCCCAGGATGACGATCTAGCAGAATACAAATCAGAAGCTGCAATGTCTTTTATGACCCACCTTTGGAAGCTGTACTTTGTCATTTCTGCAATGTCTTATTGGTTAAACACTCAGCCCTTTTCAAATGCGAGGGTCCACACAGGTGCATGAAGACTGGGAGATAATTAGGAGATGATTAGGGCCATCTTGGAGGCTGGCTACCAAAGTGGCTGACACATTGAAGACTGAATTTTGTTTTCTTCACTTCTGGAGTGAAAATGGTCAGTGAATCCCATTGGTGGTCTTTGAGATGTACCAAAGCTACCTCTTGCTCTCACCTCCAGCCGTGTGGCTGAAGGGTCTTAGTGCTCCGCCCGGGTGTCAGGCCTGTGCCTCTGAGGTGGGAGAGCCGAGTTCAGAACATAGGTGTACCAGAGACCTCTGATGCCATGAAATATCAAAAGGTTAAAGCTCTCCCAGAGATCTCCATCTCAATGCTAAAACCCAGCTCCCCTCAAAGACCAGCAAGCTCCTGTGGTGGACACCCTGTGGCAAACAACTAGCAAGACAGGAACACAACCCCACTCATTATCAGAGAGGCTGCCTAAAATCATAATAAGGTCACAGACACCCCAAAACACAAACAGATGCAGACCTGCCCACCAGAAAAACAAGATCCAGCCCAACCCACCAGAACACAGGCACTAGTTCCCTCCACCAGGAAGCCTACACAACCCCCTGAACCAAACATAGTCACTGGAGGCAGACACTAAAAACAACGGGAACTATGAACCTGCAGCCTGCGAAAAGGAGGCCCCAAACACAGTAAGTTAAGCAAAATGAAAAGACAGAGAAACACACAGCAGATGAAGGAGCAAGGTAAAAACCCACCAGACCAAACAAATGAAGAGGAACTAGGCAGTTTACCTGAAAAAGAATTCAGAGTAATGATAGTAAAGATGATCTCAAATGTTGGAACTAGAATGGAGAAGATACAAGAAACGTTTAACAAGGACCTAGAAGAACGAAAGAGCAAACAACGATGAACAGCACAATAAGTGGAATTAAGAATTCTCCAGAAGGAAACAATACCAGAATACCTGAGGCAGAGGAGTGGATAAATGACCTGGGAGATAAAATAGTGGAAATAACTACCACAGAGCAGAATAAAGAAAAAAGAATAAAAAGAATTGAGGACAATCTGAGACACCTCTGAGATAACATTAAAAGCAACAACGTTCGAATTATAGGGGTACCAGAAGAAGAAGAGAAAAAGAAAGGGATTGAGAAAGTATTTGAAGAGATTATAGTTGAAAACTTCCCTAATATGGGAAAAGAAAGAGTTAATCAAGTCCAGGAGGCACAGAGAGTCCCATACAGGATAAATCAAAGGAGAAACATGCCAAGACACATATTAATCAAACTATCAAAAAATAAATACAAAGAAAAATATTAAAAGCAGCAAGGGAAAAACAACAAATAACATACAAGGGAATCCCCATAAGGCTAAGAGCTGATCTTTCAGCAGAAACTCTGCAAGCCAGAAGGGTCTGGCAGGACATATTTAAAGTGATGAAAGGGAAGAAACTACAACCAGGATCACTCTACCCAGTAAGGATCTCATTCAGATTTGATGGAGAAATTAGAAACTTTACAGACAAGCAAAAGCTAAGAGCATTCAGCACCACCAAACCAGTTATACAACAAATGCTAAAGGAAATTATCTAGGCAGAAAACACAAGAGAAGGAAAAGAACTACAATAACAGACCCAAAACAATTAAGAAAATGGTAATAGGAACATACATATTGATAATTACCTTAAATGTAAATGGATTAATTGCTCCAACCAAAAGACATAGACTGGCTGAATGGATCCAAAAACACGACTTGTATATATGCTGTCTACAAGAGACCCACTTCAGACTGAGGGACACATACAGACTGAAAGTGAGGGGATAGAAAAAGATATTCCATGCAAATGGAAACCAAAAGAAAGCTGGAGTAGCAATTCTCATATCAGACAAAATAGACTTTAAAATGAAGACTATTACAGGAGACAAAGAAGGACACTACATAATGATCAAGGAATCAATCCAAGAAGAAGATATAAAAATTGTAAATATTTATGCACCCAATATAGGAGCATCTCAATACATAAGGCAAATGCTAACAGCCATAAAAGGGGAAATTGACAGTAACACAATCATAGTAGGGGATTTAGCACCCCACTTTCACCAATGGACAGATCATCCAAATTGAAAATAAATAAGAAAAACAAGCTTTAAATGATACATTAAATAAAATGGACTTAATTGATATTTATAGGACATTCCATCCGAAAACAACAGAATACACTTTCTTCTGAAGTGCTCGTGGAACATTCTCCAGGATAGATCATACCCTGAGTCACAAATCAACCCTTGGTAAATTTACGAAAATTGAAATCGTATCAAGTATCTTTTCCGACCACAATGTTATGAGACTAGATATCAGTTACAGGAAAATATATTTTTTTCAGCACACCACCATCCCCACCCCACCGTGGTTTTCACCCCTTGGTGTCCATACGTTTGTTCTCTATATCTGTGTCTCAACTTCTTCCCTGCAAACCTGTTCTTCTGTACCATTTTTCTAGGTTCCACATACATGCGTTAATATACGATATTTGTTTTTCTCTTTCTGACTTACTTCACTCTGTATGACAGTCTCTATGTCCATCCACTTCTCAACAAACGACTCAATTTCATTCTTTATTATGGCTGAGTAATATTGCATTGTATATATGTACCACAACTTCTTTATCCATTCGTCTGTTGATGGGCATTTAGGTTGCTTCCATGACCTGGCTGTTGTAAATAATGCTGCAATGAACATTGGGGTGCATGTGTCTTTTTGAATTATGGTTTTCTCTGGGTATATGCCCAGTACTGGGATTGATGGATCATATGGTAATTCTATTTTTAGTTTTTTAAGGAACCTCCATACTGTTCTCCATAGTGGTTGTATCAATTTACATTCCTACCAACAGTGTAAGAGGGTTCCCTTTTCTCCACACCCTCTCCAGCATTTGTTGTTTGTAGATTTTCTGATGATGCCCATTCTATCTGGTGTGAGGTGATACCTCATTGTAGTTTTGATTTGCATTTCTCTAATAATTATTGATGTTGAGCAGATTTTCATGTGCTTCGTGGCCATCTGTGTGTCTTCTTTGGAGAAATGTCTATTTAGGTCTTCTGCCCAGTTTTGGATTTGATTGTTTGTTTCTCTAATATTGAGCTGCATGAGCTGTTTATATATTTTGGAGATTAATCCTTTGTCTGTTGATTCATTTGCAAATATATTCTCCCATTCTGAGGGTTGTCTTTTCATCTTGTTTATGGTCTCCTTTGCTGTGCAAAAGCTTTGAAGTTTCATTAGGTCTCGTTTGTTTATTTTTGTTTTTATTTCCATTACTCTAGGAGGTGGATCAAAAAAGATCTTGTTGTGATTTATGTCAAAGAGTGTTCTTCCTATGTTTTCCTCTAAGAGTTTTATAGTGTCCGGTCTTACATTTAGATCTCGGATCCATTTTTGAGTTTATTTTTGTGTATGGTGTTAGGGAGTGTTCTAATTTCATTCTTTTACATGTAGCTGTCCAGTTTTCCCAGCACCACTTATTGAAGAGACTGTCTTTTCTCCTTTGTATATCTTTGCCTCCTTTGTCATAGATTAGTTGAACATAGGTGTGTGGATTATCTCTGGGATTTCTATCTTGTTCCATTGATCTATGTTTCTGTTTTTGTGCTAGTACCATATTGTCTTGATTACTGTAGCTTTGTAGTATAGTCTGATGTCAGTGAGTCTGATTCCTCCAGCTCCGTTTTTTTCCCTCAAGACTTCTTTTGCTATTTGGGGTCTTTTGTGTCTCCATACAAATTTTAAGATGATTCGTTCTAGTTCCATAAAAAATGTCATTGGTAATTTGATAGGGATTGCATTGAATCTGTAGCTTGCTTTGGGTACTATAGTCATTTTCACAATGCTGATTCTTCCATTCCAAGAACATGGTATACCTCTCCATCTGTTGGTATCATCTTTAATTTCTTTCATCAGTGTCTTATAGTTTTCTGCATACAGGTCTTTTGTTTCCCTAGGTAGGTTTATTCCTAGGTATTTTATTCTTTTTGTTGCAATGGTAAATGGGAGTGTTTCCATAATTTCTCTTTCAGATTTTTCATCATTAGTGTATAGGAATGCAAGAGATTTCTGTGCATTAATTTTGTATCCTGCAACTTTACCAAATTCATTGATTAGCTCTAGTAGTTTTCTGGTGACATTTTTAGGATTCTCTATGTATAGTATCATGTCATCTGCAAACAGTGACAGTTTTACTTCTTCTTTTCCAATTTGTATTCCTTTTATTTCTTTTTCTTCTCTGATTGCCATGGCTAGGACTTCCAAAACTATGTTGAATAATAGTGGTGAGAGAGGACATCCTTGTCTCATTCCTGATCTTAGAATAAATGCTTTCAGTTTTTCACCATTGAGAATGATGTTTGTTGTGGGTTTGTCATATATGGCATTTATTATTTTGAGGTAGGTTCCCTCTGTGCCCACTTTCTGGAGACTTTTCATCATAAATGGGTGTTGAATTTTTTCTGCATCTTTTGAGATGATCATATGGTTTTTATTCTTCAATTTGTTAATATGGTGTATCACATTGATTGATTTGCATATATTGAAGAATCTTTGCATCCCTGGGATAAATCCCACTTGATCATGGTGTATGATCCTTTTAATGTGTTGTTGGATTCTGTTTGCTAGTACTTTTTTGAGGATTTTTGCATCTATATTCATCAGTGATATTGTTCTGTAATTTTCTTTTTTGTAGTATCTTTGTCTGGTTTGGGTATCAGGGTGATGGTGGCCTCATAGAATGAGTTTGGGAGTGTTCAACAACCAACAGGGAGGGAAATAGAAGGCATACTCAAAAAAAGAATTCACTGAAGAGAGTCCAATGAAGAGAATGCACAGATAGGGTTAAGGAAACCAACAAGAGATGAAGCAGGCAGAATTCACGGCAGGAGGAAGCCAGTGTTTCTCCTCAGCCTGAGGTTGTGAGGGGAGGGTGCAGAGCTTTCAGATCCCCAGTGGGACCTCTAGAATTGGGAGAGGGGCTGCCCAATGAGAGATGTGATCTCTGCCAAAACCATGGTTTGGTAAGGAGGGAGCAAGGAGTAAATAACTTGATCCCTCTTCTTACCCTCTGGTGTCCACAGTGTCACCCACGGGTACTCTCAGCTAGAAGCAGCTAGAACACAGCTGGGATGACCTAGTCCTTAGGGATGAGTCTTTTGGGGGCACAGAAGAAGGAAGAGAATGGCAACCACTGGATCTAGATGGACACATGGAAGGTAATCAGCAGAGACTTAGATCATTTAAGTCCCTCCACACCTTTACCAATTTTTGTGTCTAAAGGTACATGTTTCCCCCTAAGTATTATTTTAGCCACATTTCATAAATTGTAAAATGAGGTATATTCAGTATTGTTCATTGCTAACTATTTTGTAGATTCTGTTAAGACTTCTTCTTTAACCTGTAAATTATTTAGGTGTGTGTGTCTTTATTCCCAAACATAAGGGGTTTTGGTGGTTAGCTTTTTGGTATTGACGTCTAACTTAATCACATTGTGATCTGAGACTGTGGTCTGTTTGACACTATTTTTCGGAAGTTTTTTGAGGCTTGCTTTCTGGCTTAGTACATAGTGTTCTCTGTGAGCTCGAAAAGATTGTGTATTTTGAAGTGTTTGGTTGTAGTAGTATATACACAGTTGGCCCTCTGTATCTGTAGGTTCTACATCCATGGATTCCATCAACCTTGATCAAAAAATTTGATAAAAGTTCCAGAAAGTTCCAAAAAGAAAAAGTTGAATTTGCCGCACCCCAGAAACTATTTAAATTATATTAGACATTATAAGTAATGTAGGGATGATTTAAAGTATATGGGAAGATGTGCATAGGCTAAATGCAAATACAGTACCATTTTATATAAGGGACTTGAGCATCCATGGATTTGGGTATGCTTGAGGGTCCTGGAACCATTCACCCACCAATACCAAGGGATGACTGTATGCGTATTAGTCCTCATTATATCAAGTGTCTTCTTTATTCATATCTTCTGTGTCCTTGCTTATTTTTGTCTTCTTAGTCTATCAATTACTGAGAGCAGTGTCTTAAAATCTGTCATCATGGTAGCTTTTTTTTCTATTTCTCTTTTCTTTCTGTCAGTTTTGTTAATACATTTGAAAAACATATTAAAAAGATAGAATTTAGAGTCATTTTTTCTTCCTGGAGAATCCCACTCTTTGTAATATGCATGACCAGCTTCATCACCTGTTTTACCTTTTGTCTAAAAGTCTGCTTTTTATGTGTTCCTCACTCTGTCGGGAACAGCTTTCTCCTCCTCCTTCCACCTTATCAGTTCCTGCTCACCCTCGAGTCTCTGCTCCTCTGTCACTTCCTCAAGAAAGCTTTCTCCACACCCCCGACTAAGTCAGGCTTCTGTTTATGTGAAGGATTTAACATCTTTGTCTCTTTTCAGGTGTTTTCATGGTCTGTGATTCTGCATTTAAATGACTGATTTCACACTGTGTCCCTCAGTAGACCATAAGTTCTGTGATGGCGGGGACGGTGTCTGCCTTTTTCACTGCTGTGTCTCCAGCACCTGTGACAGTCCTGGAAATTAGTAAGTTCTCACTGAGTATTTGATGAATACATACATACATAGAGAGAAAGCTGATTGTAGAGGTAGTGCGTTCATTTGTTAAGGCTGCGGTAACAAAGTACCACAAACAACAGACATGTATTCCCTCACAGTGTGAAGGCTACAAGTCCAAGGTCACAGGTTGTTTCCTTTGAGGGCTGTGAGGGAGGGTCTGTCCCAGGTCTCCCTCCTCGGCTTGTAGGTGGCCATCTTCTCTGTGTGTCTCATCACCTTTCCTCCATGCAGATTTGTGTCCCAATTTCCCCTTTTCACAAGGACACTGGTCATATGCTCCCCCCACCCTTGTGATTTCATTTCAACCTGATTACCTCTGTAAAGACCCCGTCTCCAAGTAAGGTCACATCCTGAGGTGTTTGGGATTAGGATTCCAACCCATGGCACATGGTTATAGGTTACTTCATTTCCTGGCCACTGGAGTGTGAGGCTGAGAGGGAAGGTGAGTTTGTGATGTATGTGTGTGGGTGGGGGAATGTGTTTTAAAGGAACAGGAGCAGAGGAGAGACCAGTGAGCAAGTGGTAGGTCCGGAACACAAACGCTTCCACCTAAGAGAGGTTTGCTTCTTTCTATATCTGGATATTTACTTTTTGCTCTTGTGGGATAATGTAACACATGGGATTTTGAAATGAAATATAGATCTAGGGAAGACCTCGCATTTTCTTACATAATCTGTGAATAAAAGATTTCACTGTAAAACATGTTTGGGAAATAGTTCCGACACTCTTCATCCTCTTAGAGTTACAAGGCACAGGAACAAGTAAAAGGCCCTGAGAAGTCTTGGGGTGATGTGGCCTGATTACATTTTTTTGCCGGGGGAGGAGGGTTATTTATTTATTTATTTATTATTTGGTTGTGCCAGGTCTTAGTTGTGGCAGGCGGGCTCCTTTAGTTGTGGCTTGAGGGCTCCTCAGTTGCAGATCGCCGGCACCTCAGCTGTGGCATGTGAACTCTTAGTTGCGGCATGCACGTGGGATCTACTTCCCTGACTAGGGATGGAACCTGCATCCCTTGCATTGGGAGTGCAGAGTCTTAACCACTGTGCCACCAGGGAAGCCCTTCCAATGCAGGGGACACAGGTTCGAGCCCTGGTCTGGGAAGATACCACATGCCATGGAGCAACTAAGCCCATGCGCCACAACTACTGAGCCTGTGCTCTAGAGCCCACGAGCCACAACTACTGAGCCCACGTGCCACAGCAACTGAAGCCCATGCACCTAGAGCCCGTGAGCCACAACTACTGAGCCTGTGCTCTAGAGCCCGTGTGCCACAACTACTGAGTCCACGAGCCACGACTACTGAGCCCGTGAGCCACAACTACTGAGCCCACGTGCCATGACGACTGAAGCCCGTGTGCCTAGAGCCCATGCTCCGCAACAAGAGAAGCCACTGCAGTGACAAGCCCATGCACCGCAATGAAGAGTAGCACCCACTCGCTGCAACTAGAGAAAGCCCGTGCGCAGCAACGAAGACCCAATGCAGCCGAAAATAGTAAACAAAATAAAAAACAAGGAGCTTTACAGGAAATTTGTAAAGAAACCCTCCTTCATTCCACTGCTCTTAAAGACTCTCTGAGCTCAACACACAGGATCTTTTCTGGGTCTCTAAGCGCCTCAGCCATGATGTGCATAGTAGTCATGTGTCTGTTGCAGGCCTTTCTTCGTTAAAATCACAATTTTAAGAGCGTCACTCCTGAGTGGGAGGTTGATTTGAAAATGACAGATGAGAGAATAAAATTTGGCAGATGTTAATTCCCTTACGGCTACTGTCACAGGTTTTTGTGAGAACTGAGGGCAGACTTACTCTAAAGCCTCTGCTCCTTCCTACGTTCCCCCCACTTAAGCGTAAAGAGGCGAATGGCTCGCAGAAACCCCCAGGCAGGCAGCTTCCTGGAGATGGAAGGTCAACATCTGGGTGCAATTAGGAAGCAAGTGAATCACTGCATATTGACATCAGCCTCTCACCACTTGTGACAGAGCAGCAGTAGTCACCCCCTTTGGCAGTACCCGGACGTGACTCTTGAAATGATCTACAGGATACAAAGAAGGCTGAGGAAAAAATGGAAATTCCCTGGACTTCAGCACAGGAGCTCAGTTTTCCTTTGTTTTAGGTCCAGAAGTACGGTTCTGACCAGGACATGCCTCCAAGCAGATGAGAACAGGTCCACAGCCAATATCCAAGGGGCCAGCTGAGAAGTTGAGGGAAGCTCTGGGGTGAATTTGATCCAGGAAAGAGATGGGACCTTGTGTGAGCAGCCCTAAAGGGTTCTCTTAGGAAGTATTCTCTGGAAACCCCTTGATTTCTGCGATTCTAGGGTCCTTCCACTTAGAAATGAAGCGATAAGAGCAGGAACAGCTGCTGTAGATTGATGGCTTACTATGAGTCAAGCTCGCTGCTAAGTGCTTTACATGTATGACGTCTTTTAAGCTGTTAAATCACCTTATGATGTGGGTTCTCTAATTATCTTTATTTTGTAGATGTTGAAACTGAAGATCAGAAGGTAAAGCCGCCTGTCCACGGTCACACAGAGCTAGAACTCACACCCAGATCTGCCTGACACCCGAGAGCCCCTGCTCTGGACCACCCTGCTGCTGCCTGCCCTCGTTGTGTGCACGCAGCACCCTGTGAAGGGACGCGCCCTTTCCCGTTCATCCCCTGTCTCTGCTGTGATGGTGTGAGGTCCGGTGGGCAGCTGCCAGGTGCGATAAACCCCTGCTGCAGAAGAGGGAACTGAGGCACAGAGAGGCTGAGTGACCTGCTCAGGGTCCCAAGAGTAGGTGACGGGACCAAGGCTGGATTCGCCCCACAGTCCCGTCCGCTGCTCCTGGAAATCTGTTGTTTTCCAGCCTCTGCTGCTTCTCTAGATGAAGGTGTGATGGGGGGAGAGCGAAACTGTCCGAACACAATCAGGAAGAGTACATAGTAAAGCCCTTAGTATGGAAAATCGTTATTTTTGTTGTGTTTAAACCACACCTGGAAACTTGCCATAAACAAAGCCTATAGTTTTAGTCTGAAATATAGCTGTCTCACTGACCTGCTCTTTTAACGCTCTTCGATGTGATAACAGACTTGATGAAGTAAAACTCTACTGTAAGTTGCCTAAACAAAGTCAGTCAGTGTTTCCCTTATGGTCACTCTGGATAACAGAGTGGACACAGGTGGAGAGGGAGAGCAGCGTGCAGTGAGGACGAGAAAGCAGAGAGCTGAGAGCCTCTGACCCGGAGCCATGGAGTGAATGACTGCATTGACAACACTCTTTGTGACTAAACATTAGAGGTTTAAAACACAAAAACAAAACCCTGATCCACTGCAGCCTGGTCCAGGTGCTCGTCTTGCCTTTACCTCTTATTGATACACATTGAATATTTATAGATGAAATGATACACCTGAGATTTCATTCCAAATCATCCAGAGGGTGGGGTAGACGGATGGGTTGGGTAACCAAGATTGGCCACTTGTTGAAACTGTCGACACTGGGGGACGATGGATGCCTGGGGTTCCTTATAACATCAGCTCTACTTTGTGTGTGTTTAACAAATCCTCCGAGGGGCCACGCACCCGCTCCGCAGGTTCTCAGCACTGGCCGCGCTCTATCTGAAAACCCCGCTGCAGGTACCCGCACGGCTTGCCTACCGGCTCTCTCCGTCTCTCCAGTCAATTGGAAGCGTCTTAGCAAAGCTGGCCCAGGCGGCCCTCCTGTTAACTCACCGGCAGACACCTCCTCTCACTGACAGCCCTTTCCTCTTACAGTGTTCTGCGTTGTCCCCTAAGAATTCCATCTTCTTACATGCTACACTGTTTATCTATTTATTAGATTTATTGTTAATTTTGTCTCCCCCTCACAAAGACAGAAATCTTCTCCTGCTTCTTTTCCCCGGATGTGTCCCAAGGGCCTAGTATCCCAACACTACCAGGGATGTAATAATCTCTGAGTAAGTGTGTACAGAAGGAAAGAAAGACACAAAGATATCTTCTATATTAAAAAAGATATGAAGAGGTGATTTCAGTTTCTGACACACAAACTGGTTCCTTTTTTATTATCTCATCATGCTTAGTTCTATATTGGAATTAATTTATGGGAAAGTGTTTGAATTTCCACCAGTAGGATTGCTAGCAGAGAATGGAGTGGTCACACTCAGGTTCATTACGTCTCTCTCGACTTTGGGTTCTTTTCGCTGTCCTCCTCTCTTCTCAGGGTTAATGTGATTCTGTTTGTGGGCTGTGATCAAATTTACTCATTCTACTTAGATATAAAATTGATCTTGGTGGTCTGATAAAGTTTGTAAACCAGTATTTTCCTGAGTAAAAGAGCCACTGAGAGTTAACTTAAAAAAAGATAATTCCTAAAGCATTTATCACTTAATTGGGAAAGAATATTTTATGTGAATTAAAGTTCTGTTGAATTTCATTTATTTTTTTTGCTGCATATAAAACAATTTGAAGATAAAACATGTCTTAGACATAGGAATGTTTGAATGTGGAAAGTTACACCATTCTGTAAGATTTTCCAAACAAGCTTAAGTTTGCTAGGAGGAGAGAATGACCATTTGGTAGAAATTGTGAAATACTAAAGGTATGAGTGTGAGTGGATTTGGAAGAGATTTGACTCACTGATCCAGGACCTCTTTGAATAAATCTGTCTTATAGACCAAAACTCTAGAATGTTTGTGATGTAAAAATATATGCTTGATTTGGGGAAGATGGATTTGACAGGCTCTTCCCATTGTTTCTTGGGCATGGGGTACAAGGCCTTGAGGTTTCAGTGCGCTGCAAAAATATAGCCAGTTTACAAGGTAAAGAAATGGAAGTTTGAAATAATCTGAGAATTTTTTTTGTTTTCTGTATAAAAACATGCATGATAATTACTTATTAATATATTTTTAAATAGAAGAAGATTGCCACTAAATTCCCCAAGAAAATAAGACAAGTTATAATTAGATATCATCTTGTCTAGCTTATAAAAAAAGGGGGACAAGGGGTCAAGTTTCTGCCTCTCTTTGGGGAAGTGTTACCATATCTTATCGGTGGAACTTGGCCATGGCCACACCTCTCCTTTCCTCCACCTTCTCTAAGATAAGAGTATGAGGCACTGCTCAGAATTCTGAAATTAAATTGAGTCTCACCATAAAATAACTGAGAAGTTAGTGTGAGTGATATTTATCCTATGGTGTGCTGTATGAATTCAGTAGAAATTTAGAAAAACATCACAGCTTGGTTGATTTCTATTTGTTTGAGTTGTGAACATTTATTTTACTGTTCTTGAAAAGATTCAGTTAGTTAATAGGGCCTGCTAAAAAGAAGAGCTTTCCTGGTTTTGTCAAAGATTTCTAAAGAGCAACTCTAGTGTATAAGCACTAGGATAATGTGGATATATTATAAATGACATATGATTCATAATGTTTTTAATATTTATAGTTAGTTGATTACATCGACCAAGAATTGGAAGTAAGAATGATAAACAACTGTCCTATTTATAGATCTAATACATAGATTTTCTTGGTGGGGGGGAATTGAATATGTGGTACATTACTGAGTAACTTCCACTATTGGTGTCTATTATGTTTAATCTGTATTCTAGTAATTATCTCCAAGGAGACACACTGTGCAACCTCATCATAATTGTAAAGGCAGTCAGCATGAAAGGAAACACATGTTATTTTAAAAATTTAATTCAATATGGGAGTCTCATATTTTGAATGAAAACAAAAAAAATTCTTTTTTTTCTTCTGCTTCCCTTTAGGCACCATTCAAGTTGATTTGGCCAAATGTCAGACAAATAGAAATGAAAGTTAAGACTGAAGGTGGGAAGAGCAGGGAAAAATGGATGGAAAACAAAACATTCCAAAGAAGCGTGACCAAGTTTGCATAACCTCGGTATAAATAGGTCATGCATCTGGCAGCTACAAAGTCTCAAAAGGCAACAACAGAAAGGGCTTCAAATGGTCCTTTTTCTCTTTTCTCTGACCCCTGTGGGAGGAGGGGTGAGAGAATGTGTATTTTTTTTTTAAATATGTCCACGAATTGAACTTTCTTTCTTCCTTCCTTCCTTCCTTCCTTCCTTCCTTCCTTCCTTCCTTCCTTCCTTCCTTTTGCCAGGTCTTTGTTGCGGCAGGCGGTCTCCTTAGTTGCAGCTCACTAGCTCCTTTAGTTGCAGCACATGTGGTCCTTAGTTGTGGCATGCGAACTTTTAGTTGCAGCATGCATATGGGATCCAGTTCCCAGACCAGGGCTCCAACCCTCATCCCCTGCATTGGGAGGTGGATTCTTAACCAATGCGCCACCAGTGAAGTTCTGAGAATGTGTATCTTAAGGAGAGGAAACAGGGTGTCCCTTCTGTGAGGACACACACTCTAGTGAAAAGGACCAGGATGGCGAGGGAAACTGTTTCCACTCCAGGTTTGGTTACTTTGGCAAACCAGCTCTCTCATACCCTAGATGAGTCACCTCAAAGGGAGACCACTGAAGTTCTTAATCTTCAACTCCATGAAAAGAAGGCTCCTAAAGGAAACCAACGCCCCACCCCAGTTTCTTGGGGGATCTTATTGCAAAGATCCAGGACATTGAAAAGATATTGTCACAAATTAAATACTTTGGGTGCCTTTAGCACTCTAACCTACCTTTTCAGTGTCCTCCCAATTCTCAATGATACGGCTCTGAGGAACTATGGGCCTTTCCCAGTCACCCCTTTTAATTGGTCTGGAGAAACATTTCTCCCTTTTGGGATGAATTACTTCCAGTCCTAACTGACAGCAGAGCCACACTTTGGGTGCTCAACTGCACTACTCTAAAGCAGCCCCTAGAACAGTTCAAATAGTGGGGATCTCTAACGAACCTCAAGATGTTCCTGTCTCTGAACCTATTCCCTTTTGTTTGGGCCACTTAAGAGATACCAACTCTTTTGTCCTTAGTTCTTCTGCCCTGTCCTTTTCTTAGAGAAGTATCATGCCGGAATTTATTTCTCCCAAAAGGGGGAAATAATTCTAGAATTTGTCAGTAGTCATCTAAGTTATCTACCAGGTGAATTAAATGAAATTTTGACATGTTTTATTTGTTTTGTCTCTGATGGTAATAGAACTGATTCTGGAAACACGGATCATTTGTCCCTATTGAATCAACTACCATTTTTCTTATGGCAAAATCTCCAACTAATATTGGCAAAATTCACAGCACATCTCCCATCAAAATTCAAAGAGACCCCTCAACACCTCTTCCCAGAATTAATCAATACCCTGTAAGTAAAGAAGCCCTTCAAGGCATAAAGCCTGTAATAGAAGATTACAGGGCTCAAGGCCTCATTATCCCCTGTACTAGCTCTGTAACACTCCCGTTTGACCAGTGAGAAAATCTAAGGACCAAGGAAGGAGGTTTGTCCAGGACCTCTGAGCAATAAACATTGTTATCCTAGACCCTCTTGTTCCAAACCCTCATGCATTACTAACATCCATTCCCACCAGATGTAATTGATTTACCCAGTCCTTTCTTTAGTATCCCAACTGAAGGAGCTTGCCAATACCTTTCTGCCTTCACTTTGGAAGAAAAGCGATTTATCTGGGTGGTAATGCCTCAGGGCTATGTTAAGAGTCTTTATTTCTCAAAAACCCTGAAGGCTGATCTGGATAACATAAAGTTCCCTACAGGTTCTACTTTCTTGCAATATGTAGATGATTTGTTTCTTTGCTCTCCTTCTCAAGCCTTCTCATAGAAAGCTACCGTGTACTTGCTAAAGCTTTTAGCCTTAAAGGGACATAAGGTTGTCAATGAAAAACTGCAGTTGGCCCCAACTCAGGTTTGATATTTAGAGCATCTGATGTCAGAACAAAGACTAAACCTAGATCCAGATAGACTTCATGGTGTCCTAAATTTTCCAAAACCCACAACTAAGCACCAACTGTGTGGTTTTCTTGGGCTAGTTAGTAACTGCTGAAATTTGATTCCAAAATTCCCACTTATGGCCACATCTCTATGAGTTTTACTCCACAACCCCAGCCCAATTTTATAAGAAGAACCAAATGACTTAGCTTTCAAGGACTTAAAGGAGAGTTTGATGAAACTATCCGCCCTTTGGCATCCCAATTGTTAGATTTCCTTTTCCTTTTTGTATGTAAAAAGGAAGTGATTTGCCCTTGGGGTACTCACCCAAAAACACAAGAGACCATCATGGACCTATATTACAGCCAACAACTGGACCCTGTGGCACAGAGATACTCCCCCTGCCTTAGAGCCATTGTAGCCACTGCCCTTTTGGTTAAGGCCACCAAGAAACTTTTTGTGGGATACCTTTTAACCACTTGCGTACCTCATGCAGTAGAATCTCTCCCGAGTTCTCATCACACTCAACATTTCTCAGCCAGCCACCTCACCTCCTGTGAAATCCTTTTGTTAACTGTCCCTCACATAATTCTTTTACATTGTAATAACCTTAGCCCAACTACTCTTCTCTGCATCACCAACGAAGTCCTGCGTGACTGTTTATTGCTGATGGGCCACCTCCTGTCTCCTGGTAATGATCTGCAGGAAATTCCACTGGGTAAGGTGACTTCTCATGGTTCACTCCTGGTTCTTATTTAAAAGGTGACAATGGCAAGTATTGTGCTGGATATGCTATTACAACTCCTTTTGATGCTGTTGAGGCAGCATCTTTACCTATGGCTACTTCGGCCCACTAGGCTAAATTATATGCTCTTACATGGGTCTGTACTTTAGCCAAGGACAAAACTGCCGATATTTATATGGATAGCAGATTTACTTTCGGAGCAGCTCGTGATTTTGGAATGTTGTGGAAACATGGCTTTCTAACTTCCAGTGGAAATAAAATTAAAAATTGTCTCTAAGTTCAGGAATTATTGAATGCAATACTTTTACCTGCCACTTTAGCTGTTAATATTCCAGGGCACTCTAAACCTGACTCTCTGGAAGCTAAGGAAAGTCATCTTGCTGATATTTTCACAAGGAATTATACCTTTAAAGAGACCAACAGCAGTGAAGACTCTGTCATGGTCCAAAGGGATATTTCCCCAAATGGTAATTTAGAAAGACTGCCTAGGGAGGCCCAAAAATTGGCCTCAGAAAAGAAAAAAAGATGGAAATTCAACAATCGTTGGTTTGATAAAAAGAGAAAGCTCTAGTCTAAACCACATAACAACCTATTCCTGTTGGAGACTCTGAAATTCCCACTCTTCTCCTCACCACTGTACGTGTACTAAACGATTTTCTACTGAAAAGCAATGATAGCATTCACGAATCTCTATTGGTGGGGAAATATTAACAAGGTCGCAGGAAGTCCCTCACTTTTCCCACTTGTCCAAAACACAACCCAGGGAAGCCTGTTCACTCTGCTCCTGGACACTTTAAACTGCCTAATAGACTATTCAAGGTCTAGAAATGAATTCCATACACCTTCCTCTGTCTAATGGATAAAAATATGTTTTAGTCATGATCTGTATGTTTTCACATTTCCTTATAGACAGGCCACTGCCTCTTCTGAGGCTAAAGTCCTTCTGGAAAAGACTATCCCTACCTACCTGAGGAACTCCTCTCGAACTCCATAGTGATCAAGGAACCCATTTTACTGGCCAGGTGCTTTAATAAGTCTGTGCTGTTGACCAGTTTTACAACACTTTCACTGTGCTTACCACTAGCAGCATTAAGACTCAAAATTTGTAGAGGTCACCCAAATACCTTGGCCAAAAGCATTGCTATTGGTCTTTCTTTTTTTAATTAATTAATTAATTTTTAAAATAAATTTATTTTATCTATTTATTTTTTGGCTGCGTTGGGTCTTTGTTGCTGCGTGCGGGTTACTCTTCGCTGCGGTGCGTGGGCTTCTCATTGTGGTGGCTTCTCTTGTTGTGGAGCATGGGCTCTAGGCACACGGGCTTCAGTCATTGTGGCATGGGAGCTCAGTAGTTGTGGCTCGCGGGCTCTAGAGCACAGGCTCAGCAGTTGTGGTGCACGGGCTTTGTTGCTCCACAGCATGTGGGATCTTCCCGGACCAGGGCTCGAACCCATGTCCCTTGCATTGGCAGGCAGATTCTTAGCCACTGCACCACCAGGGAAGTCCCTGTTGGTTCTTCTAGAGTTCAGATCCACCCCTTTTGGAACTCACAAATTCTCACCCTTGAGATGTCCAATGCACTTGACTCCTGCTTCTTTTGACACCAGTTGATAAAAGGAGAGATACTCCACTATTGCAGACACCTAATTCCTTCTACTAAAATTGCCATGTTTTGGTAGAGCAATCGTCTCACAGCTCATCCTCAGAGACAACAAAGACCTTACGCATCACACCACGGAAACTGGAGACTTTGTCTATTGAAAAAGACACTTCCAGAAGTGTTCCCTCCAACCTCACTGCAAAGGCCCTTATCAAGTACTGTTAACCAATTCTTGCGCCACCAAACTCCAAAGAATAGGCTCTTGGATTCACATGACAGATCTGAAGAAAGCATGAACCCTCACCGGACCTGCACCCTCATCTGTTACTTCCTCTGTTGTGGCATCCATAGCTTTTGCTATTCTCCTGGGCTGCCCCCCCAACTCCAGCTGGCTGCCCGCCCTTTTGCTATGTCCTCCAGGGATTTTCTCTCTGCCTTGCAGTATGACTCCTGCTTTCCTTCCACCAGCTCTTAGATATGTCTCCTACAGCACAGCTGGTAGACACAGTTCCTTCCTTTATAATACAGTCTTCCCCTTCCCAGAGCATGTAGAGATGGAAGCAGGGGACACGAGAGGCTGAGGTGAGACTGGGCCACCAAGGGAGCAGGCTGCATAGGGTGTTGGTCAGGTTGGGCAAGCACAGTCCAAGTCTGTACCAGAAATGAGTCCCCTTCTCCCCCTGACCCCACAAGATTTATGCCTTGCATCTCAGACTGGCCACTTCATATGGCAATTTTCCCTTCCTCCCTTCCTTCCTTCCTTCCTTCCTTCCTTCCTTCTTTTTTTCCTCCCTTCAATATATTCTAAGCACTTACGTGCCAGGCATTATGCAAAACCTTTCACGGATAAATAAAAGCCCCGTTACAATAAACGGTCCCCAATCTAAACATATCTGCATCCGAGTAATAATAGCATTCATGTTCTTTTCCACAAGATTTCTGCGTCATCCAGAGCTCTAAACTCACTCTAAATTTTAGTAAGAGGAAGTCTCTTATTCTCTCAAACAGCAGAAAATTCCCTTTTGCAATCCCAACAGGACTTGAAAGCAAGAACACCAATCCTTCAAACTGAGGGTCGTGTCTCAGCAAATCTTTCAGTATATCTGAAACACATAGAACCTTTTATTTCAGTGACCCAGCCAGTCTGGTCAGTGCCCACAAAAGACCTCTAGGGGGCAGTATGGCTCAATGCTGCAACCCTCATGGATGTTAAACATTCAAAACCTCAGGATGATTTTTATGGATTGGTTTCTCTCTATCTGGCTAATGAACCGTTTCTAGGGAAAAGGTCACTAGAGGAGAAAGCAAGTGGTGTCATTTTATCATTTCCTCTTTGTCCTGCTTTTCTGGTAGATGCTAAATGGAAAGACAGACTTCAGGACACAGAGTTCTACTTAGTTTGGGGAGTAGAAGGAGAGGAGTTAGGACTAATGGCAGAGGGCGTTGACTTCAGAGGAGCCTTGTATCTCGTCGTCAAGTCCCCTTGGGGAAGCAGGAGAAAGAAGGATCAGGATTCCTGGTGTGGGTTGAGAGGATGGCTGGGCTCCTTCTCGTAGATTTCAGAGTGGGTTTAAAGCGTCGCCTGACTCCGAAAGGTTCTCAGGTGTCCGAGTATTTGCTGGGAGGCATCTGTGAGTCTACCCTGAGGAAAGGGGACCAGTTAGCAGAACCAGGCTAGGCTCGCTGCTGAGACCCAGCGCAGAAAGATCTAACCCCTTGTGATGATCTCCGTGGAAACTCAAACACTGTGGGGCATCGTTGGACCGTTATTACAATATGGGTATTGTAGATCACAAAATTTTGGTTGATATTGTATTATTTGAGTAATCTTAGAAGTTTTTGGGAATAAAGTATGGGCAATTTAGAGATAATGTGACGCCTCATAATTCAAGGATTTTCACACAGTCTCTTTAACTAAAGGTTATATTGGCATTTAGTGAATGATATTTTTAAAAATATAAGAATAGGAATCGTGAAAGAGTTTTTTAGACAAACTGACACATTTGGTATACGTGTTGGTGTGATATATGTATACACACACACACACATATATGCCTCCATAATGTATTCTAGTATAATCTGAAAGCCGGTGAAATTAATTAATTCTCAGGTATTTAGAACAAAAGGTCTGAAATTTGACAGTGTTTGGAGTTAAAAGCAGTGAAAGGGCTAGCAGTCCTCCAGGTAACAGGAGTAGAAACCATGTCCTCAAGTATGTCGTATTGTCAAGAAACATCAATTACTAAAAACTTGAAAACGGTTGGCAAAATTACTTTGCCTGTGTGGTAAAGGTCCCTTTATCTCAGGAGGGCGTTGCTGGTTTGAGTGACCACTAAGCTCCGTGGTCTCGGGTCCCTGGGCCTCTCATCTCGGCTCCTGGTGGACCTGAGGAACTGTTGTTCCGTGTGAGGATTTGCTCAGTGACGGAGCCAAAGGCAGGTTTACGATGAAGCTAATGAAACTCAAGTTCCAGCATCCACAGCCCCTCCCCCAAGCCCCTGTGAGAGCTGGGAGCTGCTGGGGGGTTAAGGTGTTCCAGGTGGGATGGAAATCCAGGCCACAAACCAGGAAGCAGTTTTGTGTAAGGAATCCTGGTAGTTGCCTAAAGAGATTTCCGGAAGAAAGCACCTAAATTTCTCAGTCTTTTATAATTTATTGGGATTTAAAAAAAAAAAAATCTCATTCTAGAAAATTCACTTCTGTGCATTTTGTGTTTGTAATTTGTATTCCTTTTCATAAAGCTGGCCTCTAAAAATGTATAAACCTGAGGCTGACGAACCTGGATTGATCCCTGACTGTAACAAGTAGATGCAAACTTGTGCAGAAGCTCAAACACTGTGCAAATGTTTTCTTGCTCATGTAATACTACAGGCCAGCTGAAGAGGTTGGGGGGCAGCCTTTCTCCTGCCGTCACTCAGGGACCCAGGGTGATGGATATTCTGCATCCACAGTATGGCTTCCAAGGGAGCAGTGGGGTCATCAACGTTCCAGGCAGTCGGAGGAGAAGAAACACGCCGAGTGGCGGCTTCCGTGGGCCAGACTGGGGAGTGATGCCCTTCACTTCTGTTCACAGTCCATTGGGTCAGTCAGGTGCCCTAAGGAAATTTAAGTGAGACAGGGACATGCCATCCAGGGCGGTGCTCAGGAAGGAGAGGGGTAAGTCTCTGCAACAAGCACATTCACTTAATGCTGTTTACGGTCTGTGTACGTGGTTTGTACAGATGTCCTGTTTTATACACAACCATTTTGCTGAAACATGAAAAAGTCTTCTAAAAAAGATATGGCATGAGATTTAAAATCTTATTCTAGCACTGTATTTACCTAGCCATTATTTAGTAAACACACGTAAGTGTAACACTGACCTACACTCTAAGGTGGACTAGTAATTAGAGTCTCCCAAACAGGAGCTGTGCGTTCCAGGCTTCAGAACCTAAAGAGGTTGTCCACGTTGTGTCACCAGGAACAGGGAGATTCTGGCCTCCTAGCTTCCTTCAGGCATTGAGGTTAGGTGCACACCCAGAACAATGGCAGCACGGTGGTTACTTAGTCACCCATGTACCACTGAACAAGCAGACACCCTATGAAATAGAAATTAATTGTGTGGTTCCTCTTAAATGTTTTGCCTTAGGATGGATGTGCAAATATAAGGATAGATGGTGTATATGATGAAATCATCTCAAATGGAATGGGCGTTTAGAACACACAGAAAATCCACTGATTAGCAAAGAAAGGGATTTTCAAAGCGAATGTTGAAGTTTCTAAAATAACTGTAATGCTTAGCATATAGAATTTTTTGAAAATCAAATTAAATGAAATAATGTAGGTAGATGACCGCTAATTACAAAGCACTATAGAAATGCAAGGAATTCTTATTGGTGTTTTTAAGTACTGTTCTAATTTTTTTGTTGTTGAGTCATAGTTGATTTACAGTGTTGTGTTAGCTTCAGGTGTACAGCACAGTGATTCAGTCACACATTTATATATATGTGTGTGTGTGTGTGTGTGTGTATTCTTTTCAAATTATTTTCCATTATAGGTTATTACAAGATAATGTGTAGAGTTCCCTGTGCTATAAGTAGGTCCTTGTTGATTATCTATTTTATATATAGTAGTGTGTATATGTTCCTCCCAAACTCCTAATTTATCTCTCTCCCTCCACCTAAAATTTTCTTTATAATCTCCTCCTAACCTAAACAGTACATGGTGGATGTCCAAAAATGGATTTATCTGAAAATACTTTTATAACTTGGATTTTTTTTGCAGCAATAGCCTCTATAAGTTATAACTGTCGATGGAAAATATGATTTGATATGTGTTGCTTTACATGTGACTTTCCATAAAGGGAACCAATGCTCAGAGCAGAGCAAACTGACTGAAAGCTATATTTACTCCTGAGGTATAAAGTACTTCTTGTACCTCAAGCCTTTTTTTCTTTCCCCTTTAAAACTTCTCATCAAAATCAGAGAATCAGTTTTATAAATTAGTCTGGTTCCTATTTTCACTGTTGCAAATTTTCTACTAGATAAAAGTAAGTAATCCTTAAATGTTTTTATTACCACAACCTGGAAGAATGCTCAAAAATCATAAAAGATGGGCAATAACATGAAATTTTAAACAATAAATCATCAGATATTCAAAGCAGCCAATGTAAGAAACAGCTTAATAATTACAAAGTCATTACTAACAATTATATGTAAATAGAAGCTAATAATATGCTGCATTAAGAGAGTTTGGTTGTATATTTCAATCACTGGTTATTGGTTTGGTTAAGGTGATAATATATGATCAGTGTAATTTATAGCTGATTAACAACCACTGACCCTTTTCCTTTCTAGCTGATTTTATCTAAAGCTTCAGTTTCTCATGTATAAAATACAAACAGTAACTCAGAGGCAGTTGTTACTTTTTTTTTTAGTGTTCAGAAAATTTATTAAGTAAACTACCTAATGGATTTTTTTAAGTGATCAGATATATTAGGAAGTTCTGTGCATTATGCTAATCTTACCCTGAAAATTCCAGATTTATTTTTAAGAAGCTTCTATATATTTAAAAGTTTATTTACAGTATAGTTCAGAAACTACTGCGTCATTTATATGAAAGTAAATAGGGATTTAAGGAAGTATTTTTAGTAAAATAAAAAGTAAGTGACACAGAAGACTGTAAAAACAAAATCTCTCTGAGGCCAAGGAGGTGGTGGGAAAGTCATGAAATAGCAAAAGTCACTAGATAGCAAGAGGTGTGTTAAGGGACAAACTGTGTAGTGCAGGCAAAACTGCTACAGGAATAGCGAGAGGCCGGCGTGGGGTGGGGTGGGAAGGCAGGCACCTGCGATGGAGTCGGTTCCTGCTGGCGTCAACACGCCAGCATAGAGAGCAGGGGCTGGGAAAGATTTCACATGAAGGCTCAAAAAAGCAAAAGAAAAGTTCAAAAATAGGAATTATTCATTATCTTCAAGAGGAAGAGAAAGATTCCTCTACTGTGAAGCAATGAGGAATGTGTGCTATGTGAACCGAGCCACACTTGCGTGCCGGACAGAGCAAAAATCCCTTATTCCTTAAAAATATGAAGCTGGACTTCTGCTTCTGGAGGGATGAAGTACACATGTGTTTCCTGAGTCCTCCCATTAAGTAAAACTAGAAGCCTGTACCTTTATCTGTAAGGCAAACATAAGCAGACTCTGAAAAGTGGAGAGAAGAGACCGCCCGGCCAAGAACCTAAGGACCAGGAAAGAACACGGCCATGAGTGGCTTGGACTTTCTTTTTGCCTCATTATCCCAGAGTTCGGGCTGAAGAAACCAGCCCCAGAAACACCAACAGACAGATAAATACCTAGATAAATCTCCAACAGAAGCGTGCGGTCTCCAGCCGGAGGACCACGAGAGCAGAAGCTTGAAGGACAGAAAGCTTTTAGATGGCAACAGGTCTGCTCCAGCCACTCGCATACAGGAGGGCTGTGACTCTGCCCGCTCCACACCCCCAGAGGCCAAGTGGGGGTCCACCCCAGCCAGCCTGTGACAAAGCACCCATCGCCCTTCCAGGGTGACGTCACAGAGAGCTGGGAGGGGACCTGGGCCTGTGACCTCACTGGGCAGTGAGGGGCCCCCTTGGTGTTGGCAGTCAGTGGGATTGGCGGGGCTGTTAGCAGAGACCACATAAGGAAAGTAACAAAGCCTTCTTGTCAGTCCCGGTGGGGATTGCCCTGGAAGCCTAACGAGTGCGGAGGTGGCCCTCAACTTGAGAGTGCACGGGGGCCAAGAGGAAAACCTAGACCCCAGGCCATTTATCCCAGAGAAACGAAGATGTAGAGTCACCCCAAAACCTTTACGCAAATATTTACAGCAGCTTTATTTGAAGCAGCTAACACCTGAAAACAACCCAGACATCTTTCAACAGGTGAGTGGCTAAACAAACTGGTACATCCATACGTTAGAATATTACTCTGCAAAAAAGCAAAAGAACTGTTGATACACAGAGCAACCTGGATGGATCTCCAGAGCTTTATTCCGAGTGAAAAATAGCCAATCCCAGAAGGTTATAGCCTGTAATTCCATTTAAATATCACTCCTGAGATGACAAAACTCCATACACGGAGAACAAATTAGTGGCTATCAGGTGTTAAGGAGAGTGTGGAGGTACAAGGAGAATGTATTTGGCTACTAAGGGCAACGTGAGAGATGCTCCTGGCCAGCATGTTCATTAGAACAACACCAACTTGCTGTCGGTGACATCACTTTGTTTGTGTTTCTGCATCACTATAGCTTCCTGCTGGGGACGTTGGATAAAGGTCACATGGGATCTCTCTGATTATTTCTTACAGTTCCATGTGAGTCTACAATTATTTCAGACTTAACATGATTTTAAAGTTGTGTGGGATTAACAGAGGCAAACTATTATATACTAGACGGATAAAAAACGAGCACCTACTGTAAAGCAGAGGGAACTATATCCTGTGATATCCTGTGATAAACCATCCTGTGATAAAACATCATGGAAAAGAATATGAAAAAGAATGTATATACAGGTATAACTGAGTCACTTTGCTGTACAGAAGAAATTAACACAATGCTATAAATCAACTATACTTCAATAAAACCTTTAAAAATAATAAAAAATGTGGAATGAATTAGGTGGTTTTTCTGCTTTTCAAAAAGACCAAAATTAACTTATCAACCATTAGTCCCCTTTGAGGAAAACCAGCTCATCATACATATTTCAGTATTGATTCCCTCACCATCATAGTATTTCATAAGAATAGTTGACTGGTGTTAGTGGTATAGGGTTGTAGCTACTACATCCCAAGATACTGCTGTCCTTTACCAAAAAGAGCTCAACCTCCGTAAGATATGGTCTCCTGCTCTGTGGTATGCAAAACCCAGGGGAATGGGAACACCAATCAAAACACACAGAGCCTATTTAGCTCTAGGTCCTTTTATTAACTGCAGCAAGAGCAGAAACGGGGTAGTCATTAGAATGATTTTACCGTAAAGTTATTCTTTTTAACCACCAGCAAGTATATATGAAGTATCTGTATGTCAAATGCCTCAAATGTACTTTAAACATTACAGTCTTGATCTAATCTTAAAGTGTGCCAAGATGGTTAATATTTGGTAATTATCTGTGAATTAAAGGAAGAGATAAGGGAAGATGTGAGAAAGGTTTGTGATATTTCAGATGCATAGTATATTTCTGGTATACGTGTATAATTTATACTTGAAAGACAAATTGCTTTGCTATTTGCCTGTATTTGCAACATTCATTATAGTATTAGACATGTGAGTAGTGGACCCAAAGGATTGGCAGAGATGATGGCTTAATAACACCAGGTTACATATGTGTTTACTTGATCATAACAGCTACACATGAGAACAACACAGTTTTCAATTTCACTTAATGGCACTGAGTGGAACACGTAGTATCAAATGTAGGAGATGTGTCGTTTCACCTCTGATGTTCAGAAGTCTTCAAGGAGACCAAGCAGAGGATAGAGAAACAAATTAAAATAAAATAAAGTACCCTTAGCCCTGGTAACTTAAGAAAAACACTATCAAACTGTGGCATGTTTCCTTCTCCAAGCACTTTTCAAGTGCAAATATTTTTGCTTTTCTTTTTAAATATATTTTTAATAAATTTATTTATTTATTTATTTATTTTAGGCTGTGTTGGGTCTTCGTTGCCGCACATGGACTCTCTCTAGTTGCGGCGAGCGGGGGCTGCTCTTTGTTGCAGTGCATGGGCTTCTCATTACGGTGTCTTCTCTTGTTTCAGAGCTCAGGCTTTAGGTGCGTGGGCTTCAGTAGTTGTGGCACACGGACTTAATTGCTCCGAGGCATGTGAGATGTTCCTGGACCAGGGCTCGAACCCGTGTCCCCTGCATTGGCAGGCGGATTCTTAACCACTGTGCCACCAGGGAAGTCCCTTTTTGCTTTATTTTAAAAATCGATTTATGACTACACGTTTTGTATAGTGTTGTATTTTTTGCATATAACATTTTGTGACAGATCCAATTCCACCTTCTTTGCCCATCTTCACGTTAGTTCTGTGCAGAGGAGCTGACTCTGGGGCCCAGTTCTGCTTATTGAGATGTCAGGAGAGGTTATTGTAGGCAGCAAGGAAGATACGTTTATTCTGTGCGAAGAGTCAAGCACACAAGGAGAAAATCTTTTGCCACCAAAGTTTACTGCTTTGCCCCCTGCCTTGGCATTTGGTTTTGACTCCTGCCGTAGAAGCCAAATTGTGATCATGAGGTGATAAGTCAAAAAATGAACTGTCAGCAGGGTGTACGTAACGGAGCAGAAAAATGGAGAGCTTGGGTTTTGGATGTATTTGCTGAGCAGCTGAACCAAAGCCAGCCAGCAGCCCCCTACCTGGGACAACTAGTTAGATGGGAAAAACAAACCACAATCTGTGGAAGTCACTAGTAACTCGGTATCTGTTACCTGGTACTTGAAGCAAGTGTGGCCCCGAGTGTGATGCATGATACACACTACTGGTTAATCCTCACATAGGAAAGTATAAATGCTATGGAATATTTCACAGCAGATTCACCACAGGTGTTTTTTTTCTTTTTTTTTTTTTTTTTTTTTTTGTAAATTATTGTTCTGGTTTATCTGCTTTTAACAGACTGGAGGTCTTTACCTTTTATAGAGAGCAGGGAACACCTCTGTGCATACCAGTTTCCTGGCCTTATATCTTTAGGTAACTTCACTGAAGTGAATTTACTAGTTCAAGAGATAGGATAAACTGTAAGCCTTTCCATACATTTAAGGTAGTTAAGTTAGATAATTTTATTCACATGTTACTGAAGAAAGAATGAACACTTTCAGGGATATTAAATGATTTGCCTAAATCCACAAAGAAAACCCAGGATTTAAAACCAAGCTTTCAGGTTCTGATTATTTAATCTTTCAAATATCCTGCAGTCCTCCACAGTGAGATCTAGGGAATAGCACACAGAAACACTCAACTATAGAAGATATCAACTATGAAATGCTTTTGGGACTCTCCACTGTCCTTTTCTGTAACTGCGTCTCCCTTTTGCTTGTCTCTCGGCCTCCATCTGTCAAGCATTTTCTGCTCAGGCCTCCAGGGGGTCCAACCAGGACCTCTCTGCTCAGGGTCATCTGATAAATTGCATCTCTTTGAGAGTATTAATCTTCTGGAGTAGTTCTCAAAGTTTGACCACAGAACTCTAGGACCACAGGTCCCTGAGATCATTTTAAGGGACCCATGAGGTCAAAACTATTCCTATAGTTCATTTGCTTTTTCCACTACGTTTTATCTACAGCGATGGTATAAAAGCAATGAGAGATAAACTGCTGACATCTTAGCGTAAAACAAAGCATTGACACCAAAATATACTAGTACTCACTGTACATTTTATTGTCACAAATTAACTATATTTTTTAAAGTTCACTTTCATTTGAGTGTTCTTTTTTTTAATTAATTAATTAATTAATTTTAATTTTTGGCTGCGTTGGGTCTTCGTTGCTGCATGCGGGCTTTCTCTAGTTGTGGCGAGCGGGGGTTACTCTTCATTGCAGTCCGTCCTCTTCTCATTGTGGTGGCTTCTCTTGTTGCAGAGCACAGAGCACTGGCTTCAGTAGTTGTGGCACGGGGGCTCAGTAGTTGTGGCTTGTAAGCTCTAGAGCACAGGCTCAGTAGCTGTGGCGCACGGGCTTAGTTGCTCCGAGGCATGTGAGATCTTCCGGGGCCAGGGCTCGAACCCGTGTCCCTTGCGTTGGCATATACGGATTCTTAACCACTGCGCCACCAGGGAAGCCCCCATTTGAGTGTTCTTGATGAAGCAATAAACATTTATTTTATTAAATTCCGATCCTTGAGGGCAAGTCTTTTTAACATTCTGTGTGACAAAATGGGAAGGTCCCATAAACAACCTCTGCTTGCGTTCCAAAGTAGAATGGTTGTCTTTAGAAAAAGCTCTTTGAGATTAAGTTGTAAGCTGAACTAGCTGATTCTTTATTATAAACACATTTTTACTTGAAAGAATAACCGACAAACTATGGTTATTCACACTTGGGCACTTTACAGATATTTCTGTGAAAATGAGCAGAGTGAACCAAACAGTATTGTTGTCAATGATACAATTCAAGATTTTAAGCAAAAATTAGAGTTTTAGAAAACTCGGCACCTGAGAGCTTGGTACCCTCTTAATTATTAAGGACTTTCCTGATGAGATTGATGGTGATGTTAGTGAATATGGTGTTCTGATATTGTATATTGAATTTGGAAGATCTTTATAATTTAGCAAACCAATATTTTTCAAATGATCAGTATGTAGGGTTACAAAATAAAGCACAGGAGAAGACCTGTTCAAATTGCAAGGTAGAACGATGGATTTTGATGTATCAAAACACAAAAAGTTATTAATGTGACTGACTCCATATTGCACTAGCCTGTAAAAAAATACGAGTTGTTAAGTTTTGGTGTAGTATCAAAAAAAAGATCCACAATTATCTTTCCAACTATGTCTGGGGGAGGTCAAATTGTCGTCAAATGCTTCAACCAAAGCAGCACATTAAAATGGATGGAACACAGAAGTAAATACAAGAACTTAGCTGTAATCGATCCAGCCAGACATTGAAGACATTTATGAAATATAAAACAATGCCACCCTTCTCAACAATTTTTTGTTTGGAAAAATATGCTTTTCATAAAACATGTTATTTCTTAACATCTAACAGGTTTTTTATTATTTAAAACACATTAAGAAATATTTTTTTAATTACCTCATTTTAAATTTCTAACATTGTATCTATGTATATATCCTACAAAAACAAATGTCTTTGGGGTCCTCAAAAAATTTTAGGAGTATAAAATATTCCTGGGATCAAAAAACTTTAAGAAGTTGGTCTAGCATACTTGCTTTCCAGGTAGCACTTGTGTTTTTACTACCTCCCTTACTTTTAAAAAAAATCCAAAGTAGAGAACTTCAGCCGTCTTTCAAATGTCATGACTGCGAACATGAGGGAAGTAACTTTTATTAAAGAAAAGTTTAAAGGCTCGCTGAAGTGTCTTCTTCTGCAGAAGCATAAAGTGATTCTTTGGGTCAGGAACACCCACAACCCCCTTTTTGAACTAAACCTCAGGTGGCTAAAGGATCTGACAGGATTGGCCTGTTCCTCTTAGAATTTCCCAAAAAGAGGTGATAGAAAAGCTACAGATGGACTTATATCTACAAATAGAAATGCTGCAAAGAGAAGGAGACTTAGCGAATTCAGTCCCACTCGTTTGCCATGTAAATAAGGGAACTGAAGCCCAGAAGCGCTATGTGATGGCTATGCAGGCACACAGCAAGGTGGCGCATCTCGAACTGGAGACTCTCTGTCTCTTCCTGTGGTATCACATATTTGGAAAATAACTTTTAAAAAAATTGTATTTTTGCTTTTTGACATTATGATGCGGTTGACCGTAATCTCATCTCAGTTAATGACTTCATCTTTCACATGATTTCTTGTGGGTAGAGGCTACTACACAATTACTGGTAGTACAGCATAACTTCCAGAGCTATTGTTAACTTGAAATGATGAGTCAGTGCAGGATGACCTTTGCTTATCAAATATAGAAACAGAAATTCCTCCAGATATTCATGCATTCTACATGCCTGCAGGTCTGCACAAGCTTCGGGAGTCCCCGTGAGTTTGCATCAATGCTTAACTCAAGCAACTTTTGTCTTGTAACTTTTCCATGTCCTTCCTTCTTTCTGTCCCATGACGTGGTTGAGACTAAAATGTATCTTCTCTACAGAAGCTATGTCACATAAGGAAAGCATATTACGTTTTTCAAAGTCATGCAGTCTTTTATCACTGAGAATATTTAATGTGCTGAAAAATAAACTAATTTAATTAAAATAAGGATAATCATGCCAGTTGGATTCCTTCCTATATGAAATTCTTTCATTTTTGTTGTCCTGTGACCATGTATTAGACCCATACCCTGGAACAAATTCTCACAGAGGCCTGTAACTGATCATAAAGTAAATAAACAAGAAAGTGTGAACAAAAATAAAACATATATAATGCCACAAGTGGGGAAAAACAACTCAGAAGAATGTCTCCCAGTGTTTATGTTGCCTTAGCAGCAGCTGTGCACACCTGTAACTGAGTATAACCACCAGGGCAGTGAGTACGCAGCACTACGTGATGTGAACACGTAGTTTTATTAGTGTGGACTATTCAATAGTTTAATTCACGAGACAGATTTACGTTGAAAATTAAAAATACCAGTATCTTGTGAGTGTGGGTGAAGGTGGTAGTGGGGTATGTGGTATATATACTACAAAATAGCCAGTGTTTCACCATGTTCTCAAAACTCAGTTATTTTGAAGAGGTGGAAAAAAAATTCTTGGAAGCTTCAGGTAGTCCAGTGATTTTCTTACATGGCATCTGATAAATCACTTGGTGCTATTGTGGGCATAACTATATAAAAAATAACTGACGCCCCTCCTACCTTTCCTTGCCAACACACAAATGCCCATAGAAACTCAATATTATCCTAGGATGAAAACCAACACATTTTCTGGAAGATTATTTGTATTACTTATATGGCCAAATTTTTTTTTTTTTTTGATAAATATCCTTGGTTATTTTTAGTGATCGGCAAGCTCATTCTGTTCTCTGAAAGAATTCTCTCTTAAGAGCTCTGCTATCTCTGTTTGATGGATTCCTCATACATTGGAAAGGGGCAGTAACATCTTTTCCCCAAAGTGGAGTTTAATAAAGTTAGTATATCTGGACCTATTGTAAAGGTATCAATTATCCAAAGGATGAATCAGACTTTTTATAAGGGAGTCTCACCCAAAGAGTTATAACTAAAGATAGAATTATAGAAACACTTTGAGTACAAGTTAATGTGTGTCTGTCTTCTTTTTTTTTAATTTATTATTAATTTTTTTTTAGGCTGTGTTGGGTCTTTGTTGCTGCACGTGGACTTTCTCTTGTTGCGAAGCACGGGCTCTAGGCACACAGGCTTCAGTAGTTGTGGCTCGCGGGCTCTAGAGCACAGGCTCAGTAGTTGTGACACACGGGCTTAGTTGCTCCGGGGCATGTGGGATCTTCCTGGACCAGGGCTCGAACCCGTGTCCCCTGCATTAGCAGCCGGATTCTTAACCTCTGCGCCACCAGGGAAGTTCCTGTCTGTCTTTTAAAAATCACAATTTTAGGGCTTCCCTGGTGGCGCAGTGGTTGAGAGTCCGCCTGCCGATGCAGGGGACAGGGGTTCGCGCCCCGGTCCGGGAGGATCCCACATGCCGCAGAGCGGCTGGGCCCGTGAGCCATGGCCACTGAGCCTGCGCGTCCAGAGCCTGTGCTCCGCAACGGGAGAGGCCACAACAGTGAGAGGCCAGCGTACCGCCAAAAAAAAAAAAAAAAAAAAAAAAAATCAAAAATTTAAAGCCATGAGGATCTTGGCGAACACATTCGTTTTATTATTTAGGACAAAGATGATAAATAGAAAAGCCTGCTCTGCCAATAGATTCTTTCCAAGCTTAGTTATCTGAACACCTCAGCAGCATTGCCAATTATTATGTATGTTTATATTTAATATTAATGGAGATGCCTGATATTTGGGCCAGAAAATGATGTAGCTGTTCCACTGGGCTGCTGTTTTGAAGAATGTGTGCTTTCAATCAATGATAGTATTGTCTTAGGTCTTCGAATCGCTCACTTTAATAAACTCGAAGGTGAAAACAACATTAAAATTATAAAATTTCTATTCTTTGTCACCCATTCATTTGAGCATTTATTGCCCACTTACTCTGTGATAATTACTCTTTCAAACACTGGAGATCAAATATTGATATCTATCTATGTTTCTATCTATCTATCTATCTATCTATCTATGTATCTATCGACTGCACCGCCTGGCTTGCAGGATCTTTGTTCCCCAATCAGGGATCGAACCCAGTCCCCGGAAGTGAAAGCACAAAGTCCTAACCATTGGACCTCCAGGGAATTCCCTGGATACCTATATATGGGGAAAAAAAAAAAAAGTATAGCCTCTGCCTTTGAGGAGCTTACAGTCCAATAAAATCCAGAGAACATTATGGCTAGGGCGTTAGCTCATCAGACATCTTTGTTAACCTTTGGGTGTGTGTTACTGTGAATTCTGCTTGGAATGTGTCAAGGTTAGTTGGGAAAAGCAGGTTGAAGGAAGGGTAGGGAGGACTGAATGCAGTGCATTTATTTCACATTTTTAGATGGTCTGGCCCTAGCAATAGTCCCTCCACTGTCTTTGCCCTAAAGTTGGTTAGAAAAAGCCAAAAGCCAGAGAATAAAAGCACACTTTAAAAAAACTTACAGCTACGAGAAAGAAATGTATAGCACAACTGCTGGAAGATCTATTGTCAGGGCACAATTTGAGAGGATATAATTTCAGTCCTGAAACTCTTGCCTTTTAGGAGAGCAAGAAAACCCACCCATTAATTATTTTTTTAAATTAATTTATTAAGTAATTTTTGGCTGTGTTGGGTCTTCGTTGCTGCCCACAGGCTTTCTCTAGTTGCGGCGAGCGGGGACTACTCTTTATTGTGGAGCACAGGCTCTAGGTGCGCAGGCTTCAGTAGTTGTGGCACATGGGCTCAGTAGTTGTGGCTCGTGGGCTCTAGAGTGCGGGCTCCGTAGTTGTGGCACACGGGCTTAGTTGCTCTGCAGCATGTGGGATCTTCCCAGACCAGGGATCGAACCTGTGTCCCCTGCATTGTCAGGTGGATTCTTAACCACTGCGCCACCAGGGAAGTCCCAAGATCTTTGACATGAGAAAAATTTAAGTTCTCTGAGGAGAGTTTGATGATCTCTGATAGTTTGGTTTACTGTCTGAAAGCTGTTTAGCAGTGCCAAACAGGCCCCAAAGAAGGGGGGCCAAGGACTCAACTGTGACGATTCCGATGTCTGAATACCAGTCACAGACCCAATCTTGCTCTGAGCCTCTGCTGTGACGCAGCCTCAAGAACCTGGCGTGTGTGTTTCTTCCCTCCCAGCCTCCACCCTGGTCACTCCTCCCCTGTGGCTGTCAGTCATCCTTAATGCAACCGTTTAGGTAAAATGAGCTGCTTGGATGCTCTCTCAAAGGATTCTGGTTGTGATAATACCTCTGCCTGGGTAGACACTGATGATCTTGAAGAAAATAGTAAACTTCTGAGGAAAATCCATCAGGTATATGCTAAAATCTTGGTGCAGTGACATCACTGGATGAGAAGCAAATAAACACCAAGACTCCCTATTAAGCCCTTGCCTAAAATTAAGAGAGTAGTGATAGCAGTAGTGGTGGCCAAAAGGAAGGATCAGACAATGTTTAAAAAAGAAGAAAACCTTGCATAGAGAACACATGTTTATTCAAGCGGGGCTCAGTTTTCAGTTTAGATTCCAAGCAAAAAATTTCTCATCCTTCCAAAAGATTATGGAATAATCCTAATCAACCTGACCTCTTACTTCATCACAGTGTGGAAGCCCTGTTCTTAGGGGCCTGGGGAGTTTGTAATCTGGGAATCCCATCTACTGGACTTCAGGGGATACAGCACCCTTTGAAATGTGCATATTGTGTGTGTAAACGTGCATTTTCTACTGAATAGCCTTATAGCTTCTATTAACTACTCAAGGGACCCTCTGACTCCAAAAAATTTAAGGCCACTCTTGCTTATAAAACACTCTTAATCAGAAAATACAAAGGATTCATTATAGATCGAGAGTGTGACAAAATCACCCAACTCACCTGTATTCTGAATTGTGTTTTCAGAGTACAGTTTCCATAGAAATGTCTGGATAAAGAGAACTTGCCCAGAAGCTGCCCTGTAAACACATGAGCAACTTCCTAGACTCGTGAGCTCCCAAGCAGGAAGTAGTTACCTTCCAGCAATGCACATGAGACTAGAGCCACGTGGAACCCAGAAAGGTAGATAAAAGGTGATCAGCTCAAGTCCCTTAGTCACACTACACTTGGGAGTTTTAAGCTACTATCTACCGGGCACCTACTACATGCCAGTTACTGAACTAGACACTATGTATACATTAATTTACACATGTCATTTTCATAGATAACAACAGATTCAGTAACTTTCTTCTTGCTGTTTTGGTGTTTTCTGTGGGTCCCTGGGGCTCAGACCATAAAATACAGCATCACTATATGAGTCAGCTCAGGCTGCCATAACAGAGTACCCCAGGCTGGGTGGACCTAAAAGCCGAGAACAGCAAGCACTTCCACCCCCCAAAGCAAAGTGTTGGATCACTTATATAAGATGGACTAAGAAACAGTGAATCCAAACCTGTCAGCACTAACCAATCACTCCCCTCTAACCTATAAAGACAGCTACGGAGCCCAGGGATGCCAGCGTGCTTATTTTGGAGAGAGTGGCTGATGTGCGGTGGACTTCCCCTGCCTCACCACCACCACTCTCCCTCTCACCAAGTGACAGAGATCCAAGAACATTCCTCAGAGGGCCAGCATGCATTCCCTAGGGCTGGGGAGACACAGGCAGGGGCTGTTCTTGCTAGGAGAGATCTAATGGTAAGAGGCTGCCTGGAGCTGGAAGATCAAGAGAGCAAGTTATACTTCCATCCATGGCAGAGCCAAAATGGGTCTTTGCTACGGACCAATTACGGACTTCATGGAAGGGACACAGCCTGGAGTCGTTTGGAAGGGACCCTACCCAGGAGGACTCTCTAGAGGTAAGATGGGTCCCACAAAGGGAGGAACCACCAGAAGTTCAAGTGCTGAGTGGGGAGTCATAGATGCCCTAATGGATGGACACATGGCCTGCAGCACCAGCACTGCAGCAACCAGTGTGGAATCAATAAAGTCCGCTTGCACCTCTGTTTTGTTTAAGGGGTACCAACACCGTGTTGCAACGGTATCAATCAGGAGGGATATTTTCCCCTATCTTTCGTGTCTTCTACACTCCACCTTAGAATATACCAAAGCAGCACCACATAAGTGGAAAAGGTGGAGAAAGGGGGAAAAAAAGAAGCCAACCATCTCCCCCCACTGCCCCACCCATGGTAAGCTTCCTGAAGCAGGTGTTACTTGGTGGAGGCAGAAGAGGAATTGGGCAAGAATTAAAATGTTATTATGGTGGATGGAATTGAACTTAACTTTTACATAATATAAAGGTAGTGTGACTATACATCTGATTTGCATGTGGCAGCCCTAATTTTCACCTCATGCCCTCATGTAGATAAGAGCCATCCTTTTCACTTTCAACAGGGACATGGTTTGGATGATAAATTATATGGTATCCATCCAAGAATGACGCAAAAATATATGGTATCTAGTTTGGAAATTTCATCCACAGATGAGAAGAACAAGTGAATCTTTCAGACACAAAGCAGAGGTGGTAAGAAGGGTGCTTTGTTTCTTACATACGAAGTAAATGTAACAGAACGTGAGGAGAAAGAAGAGGAATTTTGTTCGTGGTATATTTTATACAGATAGTTATAGTAAACTTTGTAATTAGCATTCTAGATTGTATCTTTCTTTCTAAATGCAGTCATACTTAAGAGATTGTTTTACAGTTTTGATCTTGTTTCCAGGTAAATGGGACCTTTTTTTATTGTCACGTAGAGTTATCAAGATCTGTATGAAAACTGCTTAACTATTACAATCAAGATTCTGGTTACCAGGGGCTTCCCTGGTGGTGCAGTGGTTAAGAATCTGCCTGCCAATGCAGGGGACACGGGTTCAAGCCCCGGTCCGGGAAGATCCCATGTGCCATGGAGCAGCTAAGCCCGTGCGCCACAACTACTGAGCCTGTGCTCTACAGCCTACGAGCCACAACTACTGAAGCCTGCGCGCCTAGAGCCTGGGCTCCGCAACAAGAGAAGCCACCACAATGAGAAGTCCGTGTACCACAACAAAGAGTAGCCCCCGCTCGTCGCAACTAGAGAAAGCCTGTGCACAGCAGCAAAGACCCAATGCAGCCAAAAATAAATAAACAAATTTATATATTAAAAAATCTGGTTACCACAATGGACAAAGTAATGTAAGCAGATTGTGTTACACAATTTTTTATCTAAAGGTTATTTCTACCTGGGTGCATTTCTCATTACATAAGGGACAAGAAAACCAGGGGAAATTCTACAAAATTCTTGGCCTAAATAATTATACCTAGAAAATATTTCTGTCATTTCAACTGAAAATATCTTACTTTGTATGTACGGCTGTTTTGCAGAAAATTACTTTCAATTAACTGGTTTTAAAATTAAAATATTTGGGCTTCCCTGGTGGTGCAGTGGTTGAGAGTCCACCTGCTGATGCAGGGTTCGTGCCCCGGTCCGGGAGGATCCCACATGCCGCAGAGCGGCTGGGCCCGTGAGCCATGGCCGCTGAGCCTGCGCGTCCGGAGCCTGTGCTCCACAACGGGAGAGGCCACAGCAGTGAGAGGCCCGCGTACAGAAAATGAAAAAGAAAAAAAATTAAAATATTCATGTAAAGAGAAAGACGTAAATATTTTAGCTGTGGATTACATTGTAGAAGCATAATTTGTCGTAGAGACCATCCTCTTCCACCAAAACAGTCTGAGGAAACAGGTGTAGAACAGATTACACTCCATTTAAAACATTGCTTGCTTTACTGTTTTTAAATAGGCTTATGTGAAACTGTGCCCGCTGGGAAAAAATGAAATCAGAATGAATCATACACCCAAAGGTCATGGATCTAAAAATACAGGTCCTGTGAAAGGGGTAAACATGTTCAACTTAGTGGAAGTCATCAAGTGAGAAGACTTTAGAATCCTTCCAAACCGTTTAAGCCTCCGAGGTTGTTAATGAATTTATCAGGAACAGAGAAGGCAGCCACTGCCTGGTGCCCTGTGTGTCGGCGAGGGGGGGACAGAGCAGATGCAAAGTGACCCTGCCAAGGAGGGACCGAGATCAAGGGGCTCCGCTCCGCACGGCAGGGAGGGAGAAGCATCTGTGCGAGCACCCGGAGAGCTGAGCCTCGGTCCCCAGGCTTCTTGGGGAAGGCAGACCTGACAGGTCCGCAGGAAGCGCTGTGGATGGTGGCGCTGGGCGGCTGCACTTCCGCAGCAGAAAACTAACTGGTGGAAGCAGGCCAGCGCTGTTGTCATCAGGGCAGCGAACAGAGCCCCTAAAGCGAGGAGAGTCCGACGTCCCTCCTGTAGATGCTGGTACAGTTGTTCTGGACAGAGAGGATACTGGTAAAGGAGCAGGGAGGGTCCTGCTGGTGCGGAAAGAGGTGGCAGGAGTTGCTAGTTGGTCTTTTTTTAAAATTATATTTTTGTAACCGAGCCGCCTACCAACAGACGACGTTCTCTGATAAGTATGAGAGAGAATATTAGGTATGATTTCAGAGCTGTCATAGCTTGATGTAAACAGTTGCCTTGCCTCACAGAAAGCTAACGGGATAGATCTCTCTTTTACAGATGCTTCGGTAGCAGAAAACTGTCTTTGGATGATACTGCTTTGGTGAATAAGTGTACACAAATAAGGTGGGTTTACCAACGGTGGGGCAGTGAGATCTGTTTACTCTGGGTGCAGGCTGTTTAGAGACATGTCGTTAGAGAGTGAAAAATAATAATAAAATCAATAAAATTCGGGGTGACGTTTATTATCACTGTGCTGGTGATTGGTAACATCATCGGTAATAATACTCTGCCCCGTCAGAAAGAGCCCTGCCGTCCACTGACTTCCTCGTGCTCCAGTACTTCCTCAGTATCCGCAGGGCACCGGTTCTAGGACACCCGCAGGTACCAGAATATAAGTCCTTTACGTAAAATGACCCCCCGGTATCCGCGGTTCCACATCCGCGGATTCAACACATGAAGGACCGCGGATATGGAGGGCCGACTGTACGTATATGTCTGTCCTGTACAGAAAAATCTGCAGACACACACACTCACGTACAAAGGACCACATGGAGATCTAACTTTATTGAGAAGTTTATTCGCATGTAAATTGGCAAAATGACCTTCTCAAGTTCAAATATAACCCGGTCCAGGGCTCAACACTAGTCTGCCACAAAATCCTCATTCAAAGGATAACAAAAATATATATATATTTTTTTAAATTTAATTTATTTTTTTTTTTGTAATAGAATCTCTCCATAGGGTTGATCCCTTAAGTCTGTGAGGTAAATCTCCAATTAGTAGATGAGAATATCACAGATTTTGGTTAATAATTTTCCCAATGTCATACAGTTAGTAAACTGTACGGTAGGAAATTTAATTCAGGTCTTCTGAATCTAATACTTTACTATGATTATAATAAAATATTATTTTAGTAAAGTGTTTTCATAAATTCAGTAATTTTGTAATTAAAACTTTCTTTCTTAATGTAAGTAGATATTTAAAATTCAACTCATTTTCTTTGACATATAGAATCAAAGGAAAAAACTAATTTTATTTAGATTCTAATCAAAGTTTTCTTTGCTCTAAGACATATGAAGTCTATGAAATTGCAGATGCCGCAAAATAATTTTTTATTTATGAAGACATAAATGTAAAATACAATCACAAGTGTATATATATCCTCACATCTGTGGTTGTGTGTGTGTGCATATGTTTCTGCTCCCTACTACACACTTAATCAGTCAATAGCACATGGGCTCTGAGCTGTTAATATTTAGATCTTGTAATGAGTAGAACTCAAGAAATGCATTTTCACAGAGACTACCAGAGGATAATTTCTGAAACACCTAACTGACAAATACAAATCTCTAAAATATTCAGTAATAGCGAATTTGTCTTCAATAGAGAATTCTTTTTAAAAAAAATCTATTTTATTATTATTTTATTTATTTTTATTTTTGGCTGTGTTGGGTCTTCATTGCTGCGTGCAGACTTTCTCTAGTTTCGGTGAGCAGGGGCTACTCTTCGTTGTGGTGCAGGGCTTCTCACTGTGGTGGCTTCTCTTGTTGCAGCACTCGGGCTTCCGTAGCTGTGGCTCACAGGCTCTAGAGCGCAGGCTCAGTAGTTGTGGTGCACGGGCTTACTTGCTCCACGGCATGTGGCATCTTCCCAGACCAGGGCTCGAACCCGTGTCCCCTGCATTGGCAGGTGGATTCTTAAGCACTGTGCCACCAGGGAAGCCCAATAGTGAATTCTTTTTTTCTAAAAAAATGAGTCTAATTTAATTAGTTTTAGAATAAGCATAGAGATAATTTTGGATGTATTAAAAGAAGCATTACATAATCACTGCAGTGAAGAACTCCATCAGTGTACACAGTCAATGGGGAAAATGGACGAGTAAACCTACATCTACTTATCCTTTTGTTCAGTGCTCTGTTCAAGGGGCTTTGGCAACATGGGAGAAGGTCATCCACATCCAATCAGGTGTCACGGAAAGTGGTCTGATCTGGGTTATGAAGATGAGAGTTTCCTTTCTAAAGGGGGGAAGGGGGAGTAAGAACACTGGCGACGGAGACAGAGGAGACTGTCGTAGATGTCATGAAGGTGTCGTGGAGCATGGTAAGCCTGGGGAAGCAAGTCGGTCATGGCCGTATCACAGGTTGATCAATGTAGAGGAGCTGGCACTGGGTGATGTGGAAAGTAGACAGGTCCAGAGTGTTAAGAAAAGGAATTTGAATTTATTTTCTATCTGTGGGGAAGAAAGGCAAAAGCTGATAATTCTCCTCCAAAATCGTTCTTTCTGGGTCATCGCCTCTCTCAGGACAGGGTGTCACCACATGAGTGAATTCCAGTGAATGGAAAGAGCAGAGGCAGATGTCCCTCCTGTGGGTGTGTCCATTCTCTTTCCTCCGCTGGCCCCCTGGGATGGTGATGCTCTGAGCATTGTTGGATGCCACGTGTTGAAAGTTCCAGAACCTCTATCAGCCTGATTGCTGCCACTAACACTTGACCTAGACTATTGCATTACCGATGTGCAGTTATTACGACCAGGCCTAGTTATTAAAGAAGTTTGGACAACCCTAACTAAATTGGGAATACACTGGAATATTTCAATCTGGGTTGTGTTATAATCAGAGTGTATTTTGGAATTATATCTTTAGCAGCAATGATAAGGATGGGAGGGAATCACTTAGGAGGCGACTGTGATGGATTTCGTGAGGACCTGGACTCAGAAAGACAGAGGGTTTTACCTGATGGACAGAAATTTTCCCACCTTAGCCCCTTCCTCCTCCCTCCTTCCTTCCTTCCCTCCTTCCCTCCCTCCCGTCCTTCACTTCTTTTTAAATCTGAGAGATACGGTGATATATATCTGCCAAATAAAAAGGCAATGGCAATTAATATAAATGGAAAACTTGCAAACCCAAGATCTTTAGCAGGTGAATCTGTAGGAGCTGGTGATTGACTGGATGTGGTAGATGAATGACACAAAGAAATCTAGAGTGACCCACAAGTACGGCTTGTGTAAGTGATTAGATACTGTGTAGGAAATTTAGAGAAGGACCGTGATTGAGATGCGCAGTGAGAAACTCAAGTATTGAGCACATCGACCTTGATTTGGCTCTAAACCAATGAAGAACTGAGGAAGACATGTCTAAAAGGCAAGTCGATTTGGAGTTTAGGCAAGAGGTCTGGGCTGTTGATAACTTTGCACTGTCATTTGCGTGTGAAGCAATGAAAAGTGGCTGAGGGAATGGCACAGGCCCTCAAACTGGTGATAGGAAATACTGATTTAAAGATGGACAGAAGGAAAACAAATGACCTCAGAGAGCGAAAGGAGTGGCCAGAAGGATGGGGGAAAGAGCAACATAGCAGGGGATGAATCACCAAAACTAAAGAAAAGGAGAATTCACGGTCCAAAATTCCACAAAGAAATTCAGATAAGGACTAAAAATAGTTCATTAGATAATACATCTCAAAGGATGACCTTACAAAGAGCAGTTGGCACGCAGTGGTGGTGACAGAGTCCCAGTGGACTAAGCCGCGGCGGTCGGAGGGCTCAACAGCACAGACAGGGACCTCAAACAGCAGATGATTGGATCACAGCCGCAGAGGGATGTTGAGTCAAGGCAGAGTTGAGAAGTTTTCTTTTGAATTGAGAACCCTTTACCATCTTGACACTGTGAAAGATAAGAACAGTTCTGCAGGTCTGGAGGGGGAGGTGCTATCTGATGGGTTAAGTCTCTAAAGCCAGGGAGGAGAAGGGTGTGTAGGTTTCCCCTGGGCAGGAAGTGATGCCTCTTCCTCACTGAGAGCAAGGAAAGTAAGAGCTGAAGTTTTCACAGATTACGTAGCAAGACATTCAGGAGAGACCTCCTTTGAAGGTTTCTCTTTCTGTGATAAAGAAAAAGAAACGAGTGAAGGGAAAATGAAATGATATAGAGAATGAAACCGTAAATGAGGGAGAAGGTGATGGGATGGTAGATTTGGACATTTGTGGGAAAGCACACTGACCAGGGCATGAAGGGATTTGCTGGGTTGCACTGAGCACCCGGATGGGGCTGGATACCACATCTTTGCAGAGCCACCTATGTCCACTTGTGTGATTTTCTCCAGCCCGGCAGGATAGTTGGGGACACACTACCAGAACACCCAGGTGACGGTTTCAATCCCAGTTGAGGCTTGCAGGGCTTTTTAGGTGAATGAACAGGGCATCAAAAGAGGTAAGTAACGGTGAGTGGAATCTCCGCTAAAATGTCCTGTATGAATGTGGTTCATAATGTCAGCCAATAAATTGCTTTAGATTGTGTTATGCACAGTGTGGACATAATGAGTTGGCACACAGGGTGGAAATGCAGTACCAGAGGGACAAAAATAAAAGCCCGCTTTAATGACTGATTTTTAGTCCATAAAACTTTATTTGAGATGTTAAGGGATAGCCAATGTATTTTACTGCAGTCTTTAAGTGAGCAATGCCCTAAACTAACATTTATATTTCTAACAGCTCTTCCAAAAGATGACAGCTAATTCCATCCTGATATGCTGGTTCGCCTTTCTATAAAAACAGCCTAAGTTCTTGAACTTGACATGGTGATAACATATTTTTGCTTTTCACATGTCATGGGTTTTATTTAGCTCCATCTTGCTCTCAGGAGAGGACGGAGTACCAGAGGGAATACATATCTTTTTGAAAATTTTTCTCTTGGCTTTCTTAGCTAACCTACTGCTCGTGATGCAAAATCATTCTATCTGATATAAAATCATCTGCATGCAAAATTTCATAATCAGAAAGAGCATGGTGCTAAATTTAAACTGGGAAAGGACTTTACCATGGGAGAGAGATTCTGTTTTGTGCTCTTAGCGATAATGGAGAGTGGCACGTCTTTGCCAGTATCTGGCTTTTCCATGTTGCTTCTGTTGCCAATAGCCACACTGCTCTGCGGTGAGCTTAATGGACGGTGACACATTGCTGCTTATGTTAACATGAATTCTTTTGACTCCCCCCCCCCATGAGTACGGGATGGGATGCAGATGTTGCTTGTAGATTTAACTGTGTGCCAAACCAGATATCACTTACGTTCTTACTGATTTATGTGAGAGTCTGTTCACTTGTGTGGTGTGGCTGATTAGTGTTTTGCACGTTTATAAAAGTCTTTGTGGACATACATGTGTGTATATGTAGGTCAGTTTATATGCTTTGGGGCTAAAGTCCTAACATTAATTACTGCAGCTGATAAAAATAACTGAGCAGTTATTGAGCACTACTGGGCCAGTTGCAGTAGTTAAGTCAGCCGCATATGATAGAAACCCAACATTTCACCTTTACTGATGTGGAAGCTAGGAATCAGAGGTACGGTCACAAAGCCATACACTATCGGGTATATTAGGGCCAGAACTGACCCTAAAGTCCAGGTTTTAAACATACACTCAATTATTCTTCTTAAATTATTCTCAAACTAGCTTTTAAGATTGACTGCAGATAATCAAAGCAAAGAAAATGAATCCCACTTCCCAAGCTGTATATACTTGAATTTTGTAATCTGTGATATCAGATAGCAAAGGTTTGTTAACAACTTGTCCGCACTAAATTATACCATTAACCTTTCCGTGGGAAAAATAGCTATAAATGTAAGCATAATTTAAAGCTATGTTCTTCTCATTTTTAGATAGATTAATTAATTTAATTATACATATCACCTTCATTTGCCTTTTATTTATAAGACACGTGCTCAAAGATTAGGAAATTGTACATGAGAATCAAAAGTCAACAACAGTTGAATTATCTAGTCAATTTAACTGTTATGTTGAAGGCTATTGTGTGGGGTTCTAAGACCTTCAAAAGAAAGCTACTTTCTGAAAGGGAAATAAGAAGAAGAAGTAATACTTAATCCTTCAGATTGATCAGTAGGGAAATGTCCCCCGTAAACTATGATTTATAACTATACTGATGATTAAGATTTGAAAATATAGAAAAATAAGGTGACATGGTTTATAGCCTTCTGATTGGAATGCATGCAGACATCAGTCAGAAACAGTGTTCTGCAAAAAAGGAGAAAAACACGTTTATATGTTTGGTTTCGTTGTTGAATTTCATGATCAAAGCTCTGTGAACAAGATATTATTGTTCCCATTTGAGGTGAGGAAAGTGAGATTTGAAGAGATTTTCCTCAAGATCACAGAGCAATAATTTGACTCTAAGGTCATGCTTTTGATCCCATAGCCATGCCACCTTCCATGGATTATATAAAAAAGAGCATTTGTCTGTAAGGATGTTTTATTGTGTCTTCAGTGCTGTCCATCAAAAGGATTCTAGTTTGCTTGGTCGTTGTACACTTATCACATTAAAAATGCTTGCGTATTGTTTGATGAACTTGATAAAATTGCCTTTTCATAACTTCCCAATCCCATGATGACAAAGTAAGTTTTAGACAGTAATTTCACGATATCCTTTCCTATTAGGTGAAGGATGCATGAACAATTTACAAGAGTGAGAATTGGAATTGGCTTTATATAACAATGTTTTATGAAATGTCTCCGTTTGCCTTTGCCTCATCGCTCCTATGTTAGGTGACAATATGTCTCTTTACCTGCAGAGCTAAGCACCACCTTCTGAACCACCGTGACCATCAAGGGACAACACCCCTGCGAAGGCTGACGTGCACTTGTCCTTCTACTTTTAATTAACTTCTCTGCTTTTTTAACTCAGTGGGTCACACAAATTAATAATGAAAATAGACTCTCATTCATTTTTGTTGGTCAAAACCAAATCAAAGGTGTGTGAGAAAGAAGGATTATGGAAAATTATGCCTGAAGTCAGAGCAGGCATCAAAATGTGCAGGGCCTACTTCTCTTCAGATCCAGTTATTTGAATCATCAGTTCCTCCAGACCAGAATTTCCCAGGGCAGTGGGAGAAGCTCTTGGTGATAACATACCTAAGCATGTTATTATGGACCCTGAGTATCCTTTAAAAATGGTCATTTAGTTTCTTGTTGAAAGCTGACAAATTCCATAGAAAATATTACACACTCTTGTTTATCAAAACGCCTGTCCCTCTGCTAGACAAAATAAGTCTCCAACTTAATTACAGTTCAAGATGACATTGAAAAGGATTTTTCTTAAAGAGGTTGATGATGCATGGTATTGATTTACTTTTCATTCTCCAATTATAAATAAATTATAAACAACTTGCATTTATTTTTCCTGATAGTGGAAGGAAGATAGTAAAGAAAACTAATTGAGTCATACGTGCTGGTCCATTTTGATTTCAATTAAACTAACACAGGGCAGGTTAGCTGGAGAGTAGGGCGAGGTTTCCTAGAATTACCATACCTAAAGTGAACAGGCAGATTCTTATTTTATTTATTTATTTTTTTTGCAGTACGTGGGCCTCTCACTGTTGTGGCCTCTCCCGTTGCGGAGCACAGGCTCCGGACGCGCAGGCTCAGCGGCCATGGCTCACGGGCCCAGCCGCTCCGCGGCACGTGGGATCTTCCCGGACCGGGGCACGGACCCGCGTCCCCTGCATCGGCAGGCGGACTCTCAACCACTGCGCCACCAGGGAAGCCCAGCCAGATTCTTTTTACCCTTATCCTCATTATCCTCCCTCCACCGGGAAAACCAAATTCAGCTGCTTTGCAGGGGACGCAGTGGCGCAGTGTGGTGAATCATCCTGGACTGAGTTTCTTCTAACATCTCTGTGCCTCAGCTTCCTCATCTGCCGGTAGAAATAATACTAGAGGTGTTGTGATTTTTATGTGAATAAATGTTTGTGTTACTTATATGTTGGAACCCTATCCCCCAGTGTGACAGTCTTAGGATATGGGGTGTCTGGCATTGGTCAGGGTTAGGCGGGGTTGCCAGGATGAAGCCCTCGGGAATGGCATCAGTGCGCTTCAGTGCACTTCTGTTAGGAGAGTCGAGAGAGAGCTGAAGCCCTAGCCCTCTGCCGTGGGAGGGTAGGAGAGGTCGGCAGTCTGCGGTGTGGACGAGGGCTCTCACCACAATCCAACCGTGCTGCGTCAGTCACCGCTGTGTAGAAGGCACACAGTCTATGCACTTGGTTAGGGCAGCGACACTGGCTAAGACAAAGGGTTATAACGCGCTTAGAACGGTGCTTGGTCCAGAGGGATTTTGCCCCTGAATGTGGGATTTTAGCAGCTTCTCTTCACTGAAAAAAGGACAGAATTTGCCTTGTGTTTCCATTTGTCTGATCACAGCACTCTCCCGGAATCAGCTGAGATAAAGAATACGGACTTTCCCCGGCATCCCCTCCTCTGCCACACCCTCCCTCCGCGATCACTTCGCTCTTTCCACGACCGCTTCAAATGTGCCTCCCGGGGCCTTCTCACTACCTATCGCTTATTCCAAGGTGGTACTAGTTTCCGAGCTGCTGTAACAAGTTGCTACCAAGTTGGCGGCTTAAAACAGCAGAAGTCTATCTTCTCACAGTTCTGGAGGCCAGAAGTTCAAACTGAGGTTTCAGCACAGCCACGATCCTTCCAGAAGCTCCAGGGGAGAAGCGTCCCTGGATTCTTGCAGCTCCGGGTGGGTCCTGGCATTCTGTGGATTGCGGCAGCATCGCCCCAGTCTTCAAGGCCAGCGTCTTCCAGGCCAGCGTCTGTGTTGGTCTTCACGTTAATTAACCCTCTCTTCTCCTGTCTGTGTAATCTCCCTCTGCTTCTCTCTTATAACATTTGCGACTAGATTGAGGACCCACTCACTTAGTGCAGGATAATCTCCCCAAATCGAGATTGTTAACTTAATCACATCTGCAAAGGCCCTTTTTCCTGGTAAGGCAAGATTTACACATTCCATTGATTAGTATCTGATACCTTTGCTTTTGCGTGGCCATTATTCGGACCCCTACATAGGTGATCTCTTCTTTAAATCCACAGATGTGTTGATATTTATCTAATGGCACTAATCTCATTTTTTAAAATAATTATGTGTCTAAACTAAACATGTGTGATTGCCTGTTACACTGTGGGTTGGATGAAAGGAAAAAGGTGTGTCCTTTTTTATATCTTTTCTATTTGTCCTCCTTAACAACAAGTTCAGAAACTTGCATATGGCTATACATTTTTATTTAACTACATTTAATAAGCTTTGCAATTAGAAATATTCCTTATGGTGACTGATATCGAACATACAATTTACTCATTTTTGACGTATTCCAAATCTGCTTTTGTTATATTCAAGTGCTAAGCCTTAGGTTTACCGAAACAAGAAGACCAGGTTCTTATATGCAGAGAGCCCACAGCCTAGTTGGAGAGATGGACAGATGAGGACATAATCGCGGACAAAAGTGGATGCTAAATATGCAGAGAAATCGGAGCGAGGCCCTCCCCTTGGGTCACATATCAACTCAGCGCACAGGCGGGCCTAACATTGCTTCTAACATGCCCTAGAGAGGTTACAGCCAGTTCGCGTATTTCTGATCACTAAATACTAGAATCTGGATTGACAGACTGAATATTCTTCATCTGAAATGTGTGTGATGTGTAATTAAAATCTAACATTTTAGTGACTGTGATCCTGGTTCTTTGACATATTATGCAGAATAAAGGCCTCCTCCCTTCTCTTGCCTTCTAAAAACATAACTCCATTTGGCTGCAAGGTCTTGTTCTTTGCTGAGATGATGAACAAGCATCTTCTATCTTGGTTTACTGACTTATTTATCTGCCTCCACTGTAAAAATAATTGTGTCCTCACCGGAGAGTAGAATTGTCTTACAATGTCTGCTCAACCTTCTGAACTCACCCTCAAGTGAAAATCCAAGTGGGATGAAAGAGCCTTGACCTCTTTCTTTCTCATCCTGTGGTAATTGGCCCTCTGACGTGGGGAATAACGGTAGCTACTCCTCTCATGATAGGCCTTTTAGAATTTTTTCTCCAAGGGGCCTAAAGGGCATTGACTTTAGTTCAGAGGGATTGCAGAGGTGTGGGAATTACATTCTGGTTACTACTATATTTTCATATATGACGATTTTCTCTTCCAATAATTTATTCCCAAATGTATAAACAACAAGGATAATCTTTTTATTTGTGGCTTTCAACCTTAATAGAATTATTACATCCTGATTTTTACTACATTTTATAATACTTTTGCTCCTTTCACTCAAAAACATCTTCTATTCTGCGTGTCTCTCCCTGGTAAAAAGTTCTCACTTGGGTCTAGATAACAATAAATACAATAAACCCGTTTGTTTTGAACATTTTTGTTAAAGAAAAATTTTCCTTGACACCATAAAGACAGTAAGGAAGGCTTTATTCAAGAGGGACTCCTGAGCTGGAGATCAGGCTCAGCTCCCGACGAAGGAAACGTGAGCACTTAGGCCAGGGCCAGGTGGGTGTCAGTGGGGGGATGACTAAGAGAAGCGTGAAGGCGGGGCTTCCGGCTAAGCAGCCTGGCGGGATGCTTGCTGAAGGTGGGTCAGAGATCAGATATCCAGGGTGGGGCATGAGGGATCTGATCAGATATCAAGAGTGGATGATTCTGGCTAAACTGACTTAGCAGGATTCTTGCTAAAATGGGAACTTACGAGGCCGGAGCCCCCGGGAGGCTTTGGGTGAGGACAGGTCTCAGAGGAGCAGAACGAGAGTTCGATCTGGAAGAGAATCTGTCTCTTTTCTGAACATTTAGGAGGGCATTTAAAATATCTGGTAAAATCTTTCATCACCCCATTCTGGAAGGTAACTTATGCTTACAGACACTAGATGTTTTGTGTGCACTGCAGGCAGTAGTTGTTGCTCTTCTTACGTTAAAGATAAGAACATCGAGGCTCAGAGAAGCTAGGTAAGCTGTCCAAGGCCCCATAGCTAGGAAGCGCTGAAATGAACTAGTTTAGGGTCACCTGGGATCACCAATGCATTCTTACAATGGAGGAAGCTGGGAGCTGGAGAAGGTGGCCACCTGGAGCAGGTCAGGGGAGAGGATGCCAAGCCCGCCCTCCTACTGGGTGGGAGGGGATGCTGGAGCTGCAGAGACTTGGCTCCACCCTCCCCCCGCCCCACTTTCCTAACAACAGTGCCCGTTGGCCTAACCCATCAGGAAGCCAGGGGACGAGGGAGTTTTCTGATGCAGTCCACACGGGACACAGCGCAGCTCGGAGGAGAGGGGAGATGATCTAGGGGAGCAAACAGGAGTTATCCAGCAGGGGGGCGATGGTTGGGGTTAGGGTAATCTGTGTCGTGGGCTCAATTGTGTCTCCCCCAGTGTTCGCAGGTTAAAGTCCTAATATCCGGTAGCTCAGAATGTGGCCATATTTGGAGACAAGACGGGGTCTTTATAGGGGTGAATAAGTTGAAATGTGCTCATCAGGTTGGGCCTAATCTAATACGACCGGTATCCTTAGAAGAGCTTTGGACACAGACAGGAAGAGAGGGAAGATGATGTGTAGATATGAGGGGAAGACAGCCATCTACATGCCAAGAGGAGACGCCTGGAGTAGGTCCTTCCCTCGTGGCCCAAAGAAGGAACCCACCCTGTGATACCTCGATCTCAGACTTCAGACTCCAGAACTGTGAGAAAGTGAAGTTCTGTTGTTTAAACCCCCCAGTCTGTGGTACTGTGTTACATCAGTCCGAGAAAACTAAAATATTTAAGGGTCAGACCACGGAACTTATTGGCTGGGGTGGGTTGGAGGACAAGTAAAGGCCAAGAACTGAAAAGGTTCTTTAAAGGGTTCCAACCATCATATACGTGGATATTGAAAGAGCCAAGAATTGGGACGAGTAGGGTCAAAGACGCTGCCAGCGAGCCAGGAGCTAAAACGCAGTAGGACAGACTTATGGGGGGGGCGACGTGGATGCCCCCGGGGGTGTGGGAGACAGATGACGGCAACAGGGAAATATGGTGATTTTATAGTAGAGGGAGAGAGAATGGTGTGGAAGAGGAGAAGCAGTGGCCCCTGGGACGGAGGGAAGAGCCACTGCTGGAAATGACCACGGAGGAGGCATCCATTTATTCACTAACTTAAAGGGCTTTCTGAGCACTTGGTCCTTGCTCGGCACTCCTCTAACTCCAGCAATATATCAGCGAAGGAAAATTATTGTAATACATTCACTTGAGAAATAGCAGACATAGACGACAATAAATTATATGGCCCCTAGAACACGATAAGTACCATTGGGAAAAGTAGCACAGAGTACGGTGAGCTGGGAACACGAGGACAGGGTAAGATTATATACCTAAGACTGAAATTTTAAGCAATAATTAAGAATGTTAAGGTGCCGAGAGAAGGCTAATTTGGGGTGAAGTGTTTCCAGTGTGTGGTCAGCTGCCGGGTTAGGTTGCTGTGAGCTCCGGGGAGGTTCTCATGGGCCAGGATTCTCTCCTTGGCCAGATTCCCTGCATTTCCTATAGGCATGACCCCAGGGCTTCACCTACTGACTATATTCTTATGATTCCAGAATTTACATTTTTATCTCTTTTTTAAAATATTTTAATGCTGCTTTGTATTTTTTTAGCCATATCAAAAGAAAGGTGAGTTCATTGTTTTTCCCCCAAACCAGTTTCCACTTCTTTGTTATCTATTTATTGGCTTGCTATCTACCCAGGTACCCAAGCTAGACACTATCTTGTCATGCCGAATCCCCTCCTTTTTTCACCGACATCGATTTTCCTTCAAATAACTGACATTAGCTTTAGAAACATGACTGTCATCACCTCTGCTGTCTCTCTCCGTTCTTACTGACAATCTTCTGTCAGAGCTCTAAGCAGCTTTGGGATGCACCTCCTACAAGCAAAGGCAAACTTTCAAAGGCAGATGGTCTATTCAAATATGTTACTGTAATTACTTTCTTCTTCCACCGTGAACTGGCCACCCAAGAACAGAGCTACAGTTTATTAAACACTAAATAATTCAAAGCAATACCATTAAATATTTTTAATATAGAAATAATAAAAATGGCATATTCCTCTTACTGGCAAGTCCTTTGTTTGGTAAACATGAGGACAAAGGAGAGCACAGTTTTGAGACCTCGCATCTAGCATTTACTACCTTGCTTACACAAACGCTCTTTAGAAATTTATCTTTCCGCAAGGTCATCAGTTCCAGATTTAGAGTTAAGGGAAGTAAACTGAGGTAGGTATTATGACTGGAAACTAGGTGATTTATAATCTTACTATTTAGAAATGCTGTCTGTTCTAAACTAATTTTTTAATCTGATGCTTTACAAAGATTAAAAAAGAGCGGCACTCACATTGATATGCACCAGAGGAGAGCTGTGCAAACATTTCCCTGGTGTTGGCGCTGGGAACATTCACTTCATTCTAAACATTCAAGTTTGGCATCTCTGAGGATGGCTGGAAAGGCTAGAAGTTCTCAGAACGTGGCTTCAGATTTCACTTCTCTTTTACCTTGAAATGAAATCAAACATTGGGGAAAATGCTCCCACAAATAGACCTTTTAACATTTTGAATTGAAAACATACATCCTGAGGCTAGAAACTGGTTTTGAAATTTATCCCAGGAAAATCATTTGCTTATTTTCAGGACAAGTCTAGAACCAGTTTAAAGTGGAAAAAAATTTAAACTTCATTCCAATAATCAAAGTTTTCTATGTAATTAATTGTTATTCTTTACTACTGCATTAATGAAAGCATGTCATCTAAGGTATAGATTTCTATCCAATGGATGTCGAGAAACCTGACCACGTTTAGACCAGTATAAGTCCCAAATAAAAAATAAAATATATACAATTATCATTTAATGCAGGAGAATGTCAGTCCCTCTCAAACTTGTCATTTTCATTTGAGATATCACAAAGAAATACTACTCATAATTTTTTATCTATTGAATACCTTTATAGAGACCACAATATAATCAGCTTAGTAATCAGAAATTTCTGTCAATGTTACAATTATTTTTTCAACATTTAGTCCTACATGCTTTTGAACTTTACACGAATGACTTCAAATTGTTTTAAAAACGAAAACTATTTTTTTTCAGTTTAAAAGAAAAATTCAGGAGGAAAACTGGAGACATCAAATATAAATGACCTTTTGAGAAGTTTTGGCCCCAAAGGAGGAACTAGAAAAAGGAGCAGTGGTTGGTGCAGAAAGCGGGGTCAAAACAAGATTTTACTCTTTCTAACGAGGGAGACAACTGCATGCTTGTGTGCTGCTGGAGATCACCCAGGAGCGGGACAAAATTCGGTGAAACAGGAACAGAGGGGAGATGGCTGGCGAGCAAGCCCTAGTGCACACGTGGAGGAATGAGCTTTAGATAAAAACACCAGCAGGTCCGTAAAGGCTGAGTTCATGGGACAAACGCTGGTGAGCTGGAGATAGAAAAGGGGAATCTGGACTTCCTTTTCTGACAGCTCAGGCTTTCTCAGTTACAGGGAAAGAAGGCTCTCGACCGGGAGTGGTGAAGGTGGAGGTGTGAGAAGTGCGAGGCAGGGGGCAGGGAGGGTCCAGTTTGCGGCTCCTGGGGGTCCACGGGCAGCCTGGCTTCGTGTTTGCCGTCAGCCTCCTTCACGGGCTCTGCTGTAGGTGTGAACTGCGCGCAGAGCTGGATTCGCTGCTGTTATAATGTGCCAAGTGGGCGAAAGCAAGAGAGCTGAGGAAGATTTCATGGAAGTGACTGTAATGACAGTGGAATTCAAGCTAAGGAGCAAAAAGGAAATGGAGAAGATGAAAGGGCGTGGAAAGTGGTTGGACCACAGGATTAGACACTTCTGTGGGCTTTGGAGTCAGAGAACTAATGAGACGTGCGGAAGGAAAGGAGCTGGTGGTCCAAGAGTTGCGTAAAGGGAAGTGAGGTCACAGTGGGGCTGGTTTATTAGTGGTGACCCGGCCGGGGTGCTTGAGACACGTGGCGGGGGAGGGCTTCCGAGGACAGAAGTGCGGGAACGGAGAGCCCAGGGGCTAGGAAGAAGCGCCTGTGAGCAGGTGGACAGCCAAGAACTAGGGCAGGATCGGGAATCAAGCGCACGTGTCTGAGATACGCAGGCTTGAGACCGGGTTTGCGTAGATGACGACCTCGGTGAAGGGTGAGGTTCAACCCAGAGAAGGGAGGACGGATGATCTGAGCCACAGCAAGGGGCAAGTAGAACACCTGTGCCAGCTCCCAGCGGTGGTAAGGGGGCTGCAGGGAAACAAACACAAGCTGTCGCTCCTGGAGAGGTTTCTCAGCGGAGGACACCTAGGAGCCGTAATGCAACCACGATCCTCAGTGAAACTGTTTACTCTTTTTTTTTTTTTTTTTTTTTTTTTGCGGTACGCAGACCTCTCACTGTTGTGGCCTCTCCCGTTGCGGAGCACAGGCTCCGGACGCGCAGGCTCAGCGGCCATGGCTCACAGGCCCAGCCGCTCCGCGGCACGTGGGATCCTCCCGGACCTGGGCACGAACCTGTGTCCCCTGCATCGGCAGGTGGACTCTCAACCACTGCGCCACCAGGGAAGCCCTGTTAACTCTTATAAACTGGGACCAGGGTCCTATAGATTCTGTTTTCCTCATAGCAGGTAGCACCGTGCTTTGCGCTTGGTAGGAAGTCTGTTGAACGGATTTTAGTTTTACTATGCTATCACTTTGCTCTGCTGCTCAGACAATAACTGGTTACACTGGAAGCAAGAACAAGATGTGAAACTCTAGGATAGGTAGACCTTTCATTTCACTCTGTTAGAAATACTTAGTAAGCACTGGAGATACAAAAAGAAGCAGAAAACGTGCATCTGAGGAATTTACAGTGAACGATATGGCCGGAACCATTAAAATGGCAAAGCGAGAAGGACATCTGAAAAGTGTTGTAGGTGGTAGGTGAGTAGGGTGGAGATAAAGATTGATGGAGAATAAACTCCTCCATAACATGCAAGCTAATTTAGAACTGAATTGCAGTTTTACGAATCCCAAGGATATTATTACAAGGCGTCAGATCAAGCAGTGATCCTGATGAAGTCGCAAAGGCAAATGCAACCAAGAACAATCCTCCTCACTTCTGTCTACTGTCCTCCTCCTTACGTGTTCTTTCTAAGTGAATTGAGCAAATCCACGTTATTGTGAAATATCAGGGAGAAATGTTTGAATACACGTAATTACATTTTTCTTTTCTGGATCTTCTTGGAAAATTGGGTGGAGTTTCTATCCATTCCAATGCTTTAGAGGGAAGCTTCAGTGGCAGCTGTTACTGAATGATGGAATGAAGAGAATGCAAATACAGAGGCACAATAAAAAACCATTTGTGTATAAACAGGAAAGAATGAGAAAGTAAAGAATATATTTTTAGCTTGTTTTTCTGCCGCTTTGCTTTCTCTAAGTTTTCTTTTTACTAGGATGATCAATCATTCCAGAAATACAATATAACTTTTTGTCTTTGTGGATTTAATTGTAACAACTTCATGCTCTCTAAAGGTTTTCTTTTTTATAAGGACAGGTGGTGGATTAAATAATGGTCTAAAGATTTCCATGTCCTAATCCCCAGAGCCTGTGACTGTTACCTTATATGGCAAAAGGTCTTTGCAGATGTGATCTAGGGTAATCTAAATTAGATTATCATGAATTATCTGGGTGGGTGATATAATCGCAGTGGTCCTTATAAGAGGAAACAGGAGAGTCAGTCAAGGAAGGTGATGTGAGAACAGGAGCAGAGATTGGAGGGCGGCAACCTCTGGACCTGGAAGAGGCAAAGAACAGAGTCTTCCTAGGGTCTCCAGAAGGTGCCAGCCCAGCCATCACCTTGACTTGAGGTCCAGAAGTATTTATTTCTGACTTCTGACCCCAATAGCTATAATGTGCTGTTATAGCAGCTAAATTTGTGGCAATCTGTTAAGGAAACTAATACAGTATGTATTACTTTAAATCAGAAAAAGTTATTAAAATAAATAAAAGGGTGAAAGGTTTCCTATTCTTTTAAAGTACATAAATTAGGAGTTTGAGATTAATATATAAATACACACTATTATATATAAAATAGGTAACTAACAAGGAATTAGTGTATAGCACAGGGAACTATACGCAATATCTTGTAATAACTTATGATGGAAAAGCATATGAAAAAGACTATGTGTGTGTATGTATATATATGTATATTATATATATAATATATATATATAAATCACTGCACTGTACACCAGAAACTAACACAAAATTGTAAGTTAACTACACTTCAATTTAAAAATCTATAAAAAGCAAAGTAGTTTGTATTAAAGTGCAACATTTATGGAAAATCTCTCTACACGTGTTTGCATCTGTTGCCACTTTGACCTACAATTTAAGATTCACTGAATAAAAGGATCAAAGTGTCCACCTTTTTGCTCCCATACAAATTGCTAAGCTATTTATTTTAAATAGCTTTCTAAAATAATTTCAGTAGGAGCAGATTGTGTCATTTGGAAAGAGTTTTATCATTAATCAGTTGCTTTTGTAATTTGTTTTCTAAACTAGATTTGGCATGCAAACATCACACCAGGATAATCTAGAAGATGCTAAAGCTAATTAATTGCTAAGTCTTGAGGAAGTGATATCTGTCTAAGCTTAAAAATGGCCGTGGTAATCACAAAAGAAAAGGACAGATTTGACTCCTTCAAAACTGAAAAATTTTGTGTGTCACAAATCTCATAATCAAACATATCCTAAAGCAACAAAAAGAAAACAAAAGAATGGTTTAAAAATCATATGATGAAGAGTTAATATACTTAAAATATAAAAATGGGAAAGTATAAAATTTATATATTTTATACTTAAAATATAAAAATTTAAAGCATGAATAGGTAATCATGTTTATATATTCATCAAGGATACATAGAACTAGTAAAGAAGCATTATTTGCTAGTACTATGATACTAGTCAAAAAAGACATATAAATTAAAACATAAATGTGAGAGCATTTTCACCAATTAAATTAACCAGATATACAGAATAAAAAAGAACCAATGTTAGTTATTAGTGACAGTTATATTTTCTAAAATTAACGGTAACTAGCTGGTATAACCACTGTTTGGAGATCAACGTTATAATATCAAGAACAATAAAAAAGAAATACTTGACATAGTAATACCACTTCTGGAAATCTGTCCTAAGGAAATAATTACAAACAAGGAAAGTTACACCCACAATAATGCTCATTTTGCATTCTTGACCTACTGTAAATTGTACGTATGTGTGTGCATGCATCTGTATGTATGTGTGTTGTATGTGTGTGTACATGGAAAGGACAATATGTAAGAGAAAGAGAAGAGGGATAAATGAAAGATATTTAAAAAATAAATTTGCAACTTTACCATCAATGGGCTAAATTAGGTAAAACATGTATTCATGAAAAAATCAATATGGTTTTTTAAACTTATGTGCAAGTAAGGAACTATAATTTAACTTAAATTGTTTTGTCAGAATACAAAATAATATATTAAAATTAGAAACCTGAAATGTCAGATTCCTTATTTGGATAATTATGTAAATTATGACAAAGCACAGAATAGAAAAGTAACTTTTGAGTCTTATAAGTAACACATTTGTGAGAGAAATATGAAAAAAAATTGATAAGATAAAAGGCTTATGTGGCTAGTATAATGAATTTATATTTTGTAGAACCAGAACCAATGAAGTCAAGGAAATTAATTTTTTTTTAAATGGCATAAGAAGGTAGAAGGCTGTCAGGATTTTTTTTTTAAGTGCATGTATGATAAATACTAAAAAAAGTGACATCAGATTTGATAAAACAGATGAGAATAAAAGATATATAATGCCCATTGGTGGGAGTGTGGTGAAATTAGGACTCTTCTGTTGGTAAGAGTACAACTTTGGGAGCAATCTGACAAAATCGTATTAAAATCTACGTAGTCTTCAACGTAACAAGTTCAGTTTTAGAGATTCAGTCTAGTGTTATATACCAACCAGTGTAAAGAATTTATGTATAAGGATATTGTTTTTTGGTGCATTCTGAATAGTTTAATTTCTTAATCAGGTGCCTGTATCACCTTAATGATTATTTTACATTATTTTAAATTTCATAGAACCATACAAATTAATATATCTATGTGTATGTCAGTGTTGTTTTGCATTTTATAGTTTTGTTGATAAACATTTCATGTACCATAAAATCCACTTATTTAAAGTATACAGTTCAGTGCTTTTTGGTAAATTCACATAGTTATTCATCCCTCACCACAGTCTAATTTTAGAACATTTCCAACGCTCGCCTAAAACATCCCATGCACATTAGCTGTCATTGCCCAGGTCCCCATGTCCTTGCCCCCGACCTGAGGCCAAGCAACCACTAAACTACTTTCTATCTCTGTCGATTTGCCTAGTCTGAATATTTCATATAACTGAAACCATAGAATATGTTGCCCTTTGTGACTGACTTCTTTCACTTAGCATAATATTTTCAAGCTTTACTCATGCTATAGCATGTATCTCCATTCCTTTTTATTGATACATCGTATTCGCTGACCAGATATACTATATTCTGTTTATTGGTTTAGCTGGATTTTAGTATATAATAGAGCACATAGTAAGTTGTCTTCGGCTAATTTAAACAAAGATCATTTTTATCTATCATACTCACATGTGAAAGGAACATATTTTAAGAAAATGCTTTAAAATAAAGAGCTCCCAGAATTTTCTAGATGCCTGAGCTTTTATGAAAACTGATGGGGATAATTTGTGATGACTGGGAAGAAAAAAAGGAACATGTTGATAACCAGAAGAGAAAGAAATGAAGAAATGATTTTCTCTTATATTTTGTGAAATTTCCATAAAATTACTTCTGGGATTTATTGTGTCAGAAATTTACATTTTAATGAAACTACAGGGTTTTCCCCTCTCCATTATTTCTTTAAGATAACAAAGGAAAAATTTAACATAAATGACATTTTCCAAATAACCCCTAAACTTCTTGGTACACATTTAACCTCCTTCACTGTTGCTAATAAGTTAACTTCTAGCCTCCTTTCCAGCTTACTTTGCAGGAGAGAATTTTAGGAACAATGTAAAAGCCAAACTATAGTAAAGCATATATGCAAAATGTAAACTAGGCAGATTCATTTCACAGGGAATATGCAGTTGAATATATTCTCCTTTCAAATCTCATTTAATGTTTGTAATCCACTAAGTAAACCTAAAGTGTATCGTATTATTGACAACTAATTTTCAGTTGGAAAAAACGTACTGCCCTGTGCTTGGATTTAGGTAGTAGTATCTGAAGTTCTGCACCCAGTGGGGCGGGTTTTCCTGCACCACCGAGCAACCCTCTGGCACTGGTCCCTCAAGACTGCCCCACTCCTCACTGCAGATGCCAATCGCAAGCCCAATACATTGTATTCATGTATTATAGGGTAATAAGCAAGGTAAAGGGGAAATAAATAATTTATGAAAGATAAAGGAAACAATGCGGCTGAATAATTTGTAGTCAAAAGTAGCCCGAACCAAAGAGCACTGACTTTTTATATTTTAAAACTTCGTTGTCATGAACAACAACAAACGTGTCAGGTCGCAGACCACGTTTAGAAACTGGCTGAGTACTTGCCAGTTCTCAAAGGCTGTGTTTAATGTGGTAGAACTTATGTTATTCTTCCTTTCTGGCACACACCACTTTATACTGTGTCTGAAAGGCTCTTCATATGGCATCCTCTTCCTATAGTATACGTCTTTTGGGTGAAGATTCATCTTTAGGTGCTCCTGTCACCAGCTGCCACCCATGTTTTAGTCCCTTAATAAGTGTTTACAGAATGGAATGTTTGTTGTTGTGGAAAGAACTCTGAATGAGTCCTCAAACAAGAGATCCAGTTTCGGTGTGAAATTTTGAATTTTCTGTCTTTGTTTCATTCTCATCATTTCTTTAGTTCCATATCTGAAAAATAGAAGTGTGGACTGAATAATTTTAAGATGCCTTCAGGTTCTAAATTTGAAGCCCTCTTTCTACACTGCTTACATTCTTCTGGAAGCCTTTCTGGACAGACTATTTCTCTTGCTAGCTTTCCCATTGCTTTGGGTACACATATCTTTAAACAAAGAAATGGATTCTGTGTATATATTTTTATCATTTGTAATTGTCTGTGTTTAGTCTCTCATGTGGGAGCTGGTACCAAAATTATAAGCTTTTATTCTCAGCCTAGCTTTTGTGCAACCTATAAGTATGCGTAAGCGTCAGCTGCCTTGACAATCTAATTTGTTAGTTACCTTTTTTTTTTTTTTTTTCCCCAAGTAAGGGAAGGTTTCTCTAACTCATTCCCAGGAGAATTTAGTGTTTTGGATGGCAACTTTTCTGGGAGCAATTTCCCTCCTTTATCACAGACTTCATTTCAGAAAGTTCTGTCCTCAGAGCTGGCTTTAATTCTGCTTTAATACTCTTTTAATGGCTGTTTTAACACTGTTTTATATTGACAGGGAGGAGGGTGTGAGCCTTAGGGTGGCACTGAGCAGATAACCTGACGTTCCTATCTGGCATTGTGATAATCCGTGTAGTGGCCATGTGCGGCCAGAGGATGCTAAGAGCTGGAAACTGCCACCAGGCTTTTCTTGCCACTGATGATAATATAAACAATGCTTTCTAGCCTGGTGAAAGTCAAAACTTTTTTTGCATAAACCGTATTCCCTAATTTTCATTCCACTTTTAGTTATAAAATGTGTGTGAATTATTGAAACATTTAGCTTACAGTTTAAAAATATAATCACTTTGAATTATACAAAGGATCAAATATGTGTATTTCTTAATCTTCTCCAGGACCTTTGAATGGGTTGGGGAGAAAAAAAATTTCCTCTACTCTTCTAGGTCCTTCTGGCTGATAATTAAATTGACATGACCCAGATTAACAGGAGAAATTTGAATTTTAATTTCATACGTACAAGAGTTTACAGAAACATGAGCGTCAAAGAGATGACCAAAGCAGGTGGTGTTTATAACCTTTTAGATACAAGAACAATAAATCTGTGAAGAACTGAGAAGACAGAGACTTGGGCTTGGGTCTAGTTGGTGAAGAAGCTACACAGAGGTGTTTACATAGCCTTCCTGCCCTCAGTTCCTCCTGATATCCAGCAATAAGGCTGTCTCTCTGCCTCCTGGTGCAAGGAGAGTATCTTTCACTTAGTAGATGTATTTCCTGCTTCCAGGGGGACAGAGAGGAGGGGCAGAGTATCCTCCTTGCTGTTTCCCTAACCCTAACCCTAACCCTATACTTAAAAGTTGAGCTGGTGACTGTGAAACAAGAATTAGGTTAGTAGCTGAGTTAGTAAATTGTTCCAATTGAACCGGTCTCTCAGTCCTGAGAATAGGTTAGTTCAGTTAAACAGTTGTGATTCATAACATTTATTTCTGGCAGGTTAACTCTTAGGCAACCAACCTAATAAATTACTTCATAACATGGCACATTTTAAGGCAGTATTATACCAATAAGTCAATCTCACTGCTATGTTTGTGAGCCCCAAGAGCAAAAATTACAGCAAAGATAATCTTAAGGGACCAGGGAATATGTTTTCAACCTTTAATGCGTGCTTGGCATAACTTTATCAACTGCTTAGATGGCAAGTTGAGGCAACTGAGTGATAAGAACAGTCCAAGTAAAGTTTGGTTTTTTAGCAGGTGAAAGAAAATTAAGATGCAGTTTTATGTGAGTATACTATTGACATTAAAGCTTATTTCAAAAACCCTTATAATAAATTTATTCAATCTTATCCAGCTTGATCACATATAAAACTACTTTCCCAAGATTTCTTTTTCACAAACGTTCTATAATTTTTTTTTTTTTTTTACTCATGGCTGTGTTTGGTCTTTGTTGCTGAGCGTGGGCTTTCTCTAGTTGCGGTGAGCAGGGGCTACTCTTCACTGCGGTGCGCGGGCTTCTCATTGCGGTGGCTTCTCTTGTTGTGGAGCACGGGCTCTAGGTGCGCAGGCTTCAGTAGCCGTGGCACGTGGGCTCAGTAGTTGTGGCTCGTGGGCTCTAGAGTGCAGGCTCAGTGGTTGTGGCTCACGGGCTCAGTAGTTGTAGCTCACGGGCTTAGTTGCTCTGCGGCATGTGGGATCTTCCCGGACCAGGGCTCGAACCCGTGTCCCCTGGATTGGCAGGTGGATTCTCAACCACTGCATCACCAGGGAAGCCCCTTCTACAAATTTGTATGTCCATTTTGGTTTGTCCCTTGTTTTTTGCCTATTCAGAAAGAATAAGCTTTGCTTTAGGACAAACTTACTTTCTCTTTCCTCAAAAAAAATGTATCTCCATTCTTCGTACATTTTCTTACCAAAAAATATATTCTACTTTTTTTGGTATACACAGTTGTTTCCTTTATTAGTTCTAATAATTATAATTACATGTATTCATTAGAATTCTTTGATCTTAAAAACTTTAATTTCTAGTGATATCTAAGAAGGAAGCAATTGTGAACTGTCAATTTTTTCTATACCAGCATTCTTTATATTGGCAAATTTATGAGTACATTTCATAATTTTTGGAGACATATGCTTCCTTATAGTACAATTTCTCAATGTGGCATAAATTATTTTTACTAAGAGACGCAAATATCTTTAGTCTCTATACTAAGAGGTCAAAAGTTGGTAAACTTAGATGTATTTAGCAACTAAGGTTTCAGTATCTTATCTTATCTGGAAATAATCTGGACTATCAGTGACCCCCATCATTTAATTTAACTTGCAAAATTCTAAGTGTGGAAGTCACCAAAGAGATCTGGGAAACTATTTAAGTAGACCTGTCATTAAAAAAATCATCACTAAAAATTTACCTTAAAACTCTCACCTTACTTGCATCTATTGAATTCATTTGTTTTTAACAATTATACGTATGAACATTTTATAAGATATTAAAGCACTTAGCCATCATCTTATATGATTTTTCTTGCTGACAAATTTTGTAAGAGATAACACGAGCTTACTTGACGTTTAGTAAATCCAGGTAGGACAGTGTCAAGTACTCTAATGTGGGCCTGCATTCATTAAACCAACAAACTTAAGCTTCTTTTTATTCACTGAAAATTGTACTACATAGTGTGAACTTCGAAAACATTTGAGTTCATTTCTATTACATCTCTGAAATTTAGAAATGCTTAATTCATAAGTGCTTATCTTTAAGCCAATTAGAGTTCTTTTACAAATTACTATTGACAATACCATCCAGAGGTAGAGAAATACCGTAATTGTAATGTCCATAGGTAGACATACATACAAACACAAAGATCGTATAGCTTTCATTTCAACAGTTTAGCCATGAGTCAAGTATAACAATATAAACCTCACAGGTTTATAAATAACCGTTGGAATAAGTTAAGTACATCCATTCAGATGGCTGCAGCTGTTTACTACTTGTGGAGAATACGTCTAAGATTTGTATTGGTCTTTGACATGTCATCTTAATGAGGCTGTGAACTAGATTTTGGGAAAAGAGGTTTTCCAGCAGTTTGAATTTTGAAAAGGCTAGTTTTCTTCTTTTTCTTTTCTTTTCTTTTTTCCCCTCAGACTTTGCTGATTGAATTAGCCAGGCTCAGTCTTTGGCAATTGTGAGCCGGGGTGTTTATATTTTTAAAACATGGTAAAACTTACAACTTCAAGGGACAGAAAAAGAATGAAATTTTGTGGGGTTTTTTTTTTTTTCTTGACCGCTCTAAATTTGGTAGAATCTTCTGAAGTGAAGGTAAAAGGACTTTATAATTTAAGGGATCTGTTGCTGTCCAGGGGACATAAATTCTTTGTGGTTAGGGTCTAAGGCATATCCACAAGGGACATTGCATAGGAAGGTCTGAAGCTGCCAGGGCCTGATTATAGAGCCCAGAAAAACAAACCTTATGTTTGAGACTTACTGCCTGTTCTGAGTGCCTGTGTTAAATTTATTTCCTACTTCTAGTATTTACATGAGTGACCTGTATATCCTAGGTGTAAAGACTAGGCTGAGTGCTCTCTGTAAATCTTGTAGGAAAGGAAAGTTAAAACAAGCAGCTGGGTGTTTACTGAATTTTCTGGGGAAAATGGAGGGGTTTTGAAAGTTAAGTGGTTTTGCTGATGAGATGTGTTCTCATTTCGAGCAGAGGAATTTATGTTGGATGGGGACTTGAATTTTGTTCTAAGTTTAATTTCTGTTGTTTCATCTTGTTAAGAGAGTTCCTAAGGCTAGCCATTACATTTCTTTGTGTCCTCTTTTCAATTTGGACTTTCCTTATGTACCGATAAGACAATTTTTGAGGATCAGAGCTCTCTAAAAATGTTTTTTTTTCTTTCTTTTAAATATAATCCATTCAAAGGATCTATCATCTGGCCATTGACAAGCAGGATCTATTAATCTCAATAGTGACTCAAACTAATACGCCTTTTTATGGCTAAACCAAGGGCTCAAGAGGGGTCCACAAGAGACTGCGAGATGTAACCCTCACAAGGTCCATGGATTTCACTCCCAAAGGTAGCCTACAAAATCAGAGGCCTTGGTCATACAGGTGGTAAGGACGGTGTAGAGAAAAGGGTGTCTGCAGCCTCTCAGCTACAGACCAGCTAATCTCTGACCTGGGCAGGTGCTATTGGAATGGGGATTTTCTAGCCTTACAGGGCGGTCTCTTATGGACTGAGACACTTTAAGACAAATTCCCCCCAAGAGCTGGCATGGCCAAACAGAGTGCTGCTTGGGACTGTGTCTCAGAACTCCAGTCTATTTGACTGGCTGCCACCAGTATGTGCATCTTCTGACTTGAGGAGACCAGAGAGAATGTTCTCATGGACACAAAGCCAAACTCTCAAGACAAAGAACAAGGCAAAAGGAAAATCGCATCCTGTGGTTTTCCTCCTTATGACAAATGACACAACAGACAGAGATAGAGAAACACATCTCTGGGAGGAAGGCGATCAATAGGAAACAATAGTACTCAAACCAATTTTTTACCAGAGTTCCTATGCCAAAGAAACTAGTTCCACAAACATTTTCTCCTGCTGATCTAAATTTACCTTTTTTAATAAAATTTTTTTAATAAATTTATTTATTTATTTTATTTTTGCATTGGGTCTTCGTTGCTGTGTGCGGGCTTTCTCTAGTTGCAGCGAGCGGGGTCTACTCTCCGTTGTGGTGCACAGGCTTCTCATTGCAGTGGCTTCTCTTGTTGTGGAGCACGGGCTCTTGGCGTGTGGGCTTCAGTAGTTGTGGCACACAGGCTCAGTAGTTGTGGCTCGCTGGCTTAGTTGCTCTGCGGCATGTGGGATCTTCCCGCATCAGGGCTCGAACCCGTGTCCCCTGCATTGGCAGGTGGATTCTTAACCCCTGTGCCACCAGGAAAGCCTCATGCTAATCTCAATTTAGCAAAAGGAAAAAACAGGGTTCTAACTACTCTCATTTCCATCAGGCCCTGAGGCAGAGATTTAGGAGGCTGACTGGGAAGAAGCCTTACCTTCAGCCGGTGCTGCCACAGGTCCCCAGACTTCTCAGCTGCAGCAGCCGCAGGGCAAAGAGACTTCAGCCAGTGAAGCTTAACCTGTGCCAGCTGTTGGGGAAGAAGCTCTTTCTTTCCTAGGTGCTCCTAGCTGGCCGAATAATTAAACTGACATGACACAGATTACAGAGGAAAATCAAATTTTAATTTTGTGCTTACAGTTGTTTATAGAAATATGAGACTCAGAGAAATGACCAGAACGGGCAGCTTTTATACAGTTGATCCGGAGCAACACAAGTTTTATGTATAGGTCCCCTTATACACTGATTTTTTTCAATAAGCATACTCTTGGTCCTCCTTATTCACAGGTTTCACATCCATGGATTCAACAAACCATAGATCAAAATGTCAAGCCAGGGTTTGTTGAATCCATGGATAAGAGCCCTGCAGATGTGGAAGGCTGTCCCATGTTATATAAGGGACTTGAGCATGCATGGATTTTGGTATCTGCAGGGGGCTCCTGGAACCAATCCCCTTGTAACAGCATGTACCTTTTAGACAAAGAAGTAATAAATTTGTGAAGAACTGACAAGACAACGAAATTTAGCCTTGGGTACTAATTAGTGAAAAGGGCTACGCAGAGTTTGTTTACGTAGCCTACCTGGCCCCGCAACTCCAGATCTCTGGGAATAACGATGTTTCTCTATTTCCTGGTGCTGGAGAGTACCTTTCACATGGGAGTTATTCCTTCTCTCAGGAAGATAGAGGAGGGTCAGAGTATCCTTATTTCACTTATTTCACTGGCTGTTTCTTCAGTAACTTTAATTCAAAATAACCAATATGCTAAAGTGTCATATTTTGGGGTGACCTGCTCCGAACCCCATAAAATGTCACTCATTTTCTAGAGATAAGTGGGTCTAATTCTCTTATGTTACTACACAGATGGACAAAAGAGAAGCCAAAGAAATCGTCCTTGATTGCCCTTGAGGGAAATGGTGATGAAAGGACAGGAAGAGAGAAAAACAGAGACAAGAAGGTGAGGAAAGAAGGGAAAGATTTATAACTATTTAAGAATATATGGTAGAAATGATGCAAGGGAGACATAGCCCTGGGACAATAACTGCATTCTGGAAGTCTCAATTATGGGTAGGCATATATTTATATTCTTCAATCTTAGGGAAATAAGGTAATTGCAGAAAACTACTTCTTTCTAAAAGTCTCCTGTATCCTTATGTATAGATGTCTTATAGCGTTCATACAATATATTTTTAACTGATGATGTCTATAATCATGCTTCTTTCATGAATGCACCTATAACTCCAATTCTGACACTGCTCAAAATAAAGGTTTGTCATTATTTAAAGCTCACAAAGTGCACACCCCCAGTAAGCTTTTAGGTAAGACAGAATTGCATGATTTAGTTTAGAAGGACATTTAACTTCCCCCCAAAAGGCCATTTGGATGGCATTATGTTGATATCAATTAGCGTTTCAGGGGTGAGGAAATGATACCTTTAATCTCTATTCCTAAAAAGTCAGTCGGTGACCTAGACTGATGGAGGTTTGAGAAGACTGGCTTGTAGATATCATAAAATCTTTTATCAGAGATAAAAATCCAGAGTGATATGGGATTGCTCAGTTATAAAGGGTTTGGTGTCATTGTGTGTGTTGAAAGAGAGATCATGGTTGTCTGAAAGATATTAACCACTACCTTGTAGAAAATTACCAAGCAAAAAACAATGAGCAGAAGCTTCACTTCATTGTTTCATTGTTTTACATTCAAAAAGAGCATGAAAGTACATTAAAAATACAAATGAACAAACGTGGGATCAAAGAGAATTTTCAATATACCCTTAAGACGTGTGTCATAGGGTATTTGTATTATGGTTAAGAACTTATACCTATTCCTAGATTGTTGTTTTTAAGTTTCATTTGTAAATTAGTATCATCTTCTCCCTGTAGTTTGTTCTTCTAAAGACACCTGACTGTGGAAAAGGACAGCCTTTTCCACAGTCTAGAACACAGAGGCCATTTAGAAGCACATCCCTATCAGACATAAGCATCTTTTCTAACCGTATCTCCTCCTTTAGCACCAGAAATCTAAGACAATATTTTGGGGGCAATTGGGTCACTTGTATGACTAACATTAGAGATATTTCCATATTTTTAGTCAAAAGGAGCCTAGTTATAATTTCTACCCTTAGGTCTTTGTTTTGCTTGCCAAAGTCATGGAAAATAATTTTAATCCTTCTTCTAGATGACTGTCTTTTAAATATTAGAGGGCAATGGTCCTCTATTTTTATGTTATATTCACTTATATAGATTAGAGTAATCCCTATGTCCTTTGATCATTCCCCATATGGAAATTTTCCCAATTTTTACTGTGTCCATCTGGAGAACAGCCCCTTTAGCAGGTGAGGCAATCAACACAGGTAGAATGTCAGTTACTCTCAGCCTATATGTTTAGTAATAAAGCCTGAAATAGCATTTGCTTTTTTGAAACCTTCTTTACTACAGTAATTTATTTTAAACCTAAAATAAAAGTCTCTAAACCTTTGTCATAAGCCCTACTCTTAGACTACTTTTCCCCACTCTGTATTTATCTGTGAGATTTTGTGACGTAAATTTAGGGCTATATATTCATCCATGCATTTCCCCCTAGTTTCATCTTCTTTCTTTCAGCTATCATTTCAAGCTGTTTGTTCAGTGACGGTGAATCTGCAATTTACTTCCTACAGTAGAAACTGCAAACCTCCCTGTGGATTAACAGTAGGAGATCATTACCCTTGATTTCTTTGGCCCTCTAGGGAGATTAGTGTACTGCTAGCGCCAGCAAGTGTTAAGCAACATGAAAAAATATGAGTTAATTATTGAAAATGTTTGGATACACACGAAAAGTTCCCTGTACAGTGTTATAATTGAATCCATTGATGCCGATAAACATAATAAAAATGTATGAGTTTTCAAGTCTTATCTTTTTCAAGAGATTTTAGAAGAATTTTTATTTCTCATTATTTTTAGGAATTTGTCTTGCTAGTCTGATACCTAAAGCTGAATTGTCCACTGTAGAACTATAGGATGGCTTTGCTCGTTTCTGACTCATACCCTAAATTAAGGGATGGCTCTGAATGTTTTCTCAAGGGTAAGTTCTGCTTCTGCCTTTGAGCTACAAATTAAGAGACAGACTTTGAAAAAGAAGCTGGGGCTTGAAGAACATTTTCAAGGACAGAAGTGTAAAAATACAAGCTGCTGTTGATAGATTCAAAATGAGATGTAAATACTGGCCTGCAGACAATTTGTCCTTCACAGGTAAAATGTACAGGAAAAAAAAATGAAATTAGAACACTCCCTAACACCATACACAAAAATAAACTCAAAATGGATTAGAGACCTAAATGTAAGACTGAACACTATAAAACTCTTAGAGGAAAACATAGGAAGAACACCCTTTGACATAAATCACAGCAAGATCTTTTTTGACCCACCTCCTAGAGAAATGGAAATAAAAACAAAATAAACAAATGGAACCTACCTAATGAAACTTAAAAGCTTTTGCACAGCAAACGAAACTATAAACAAGACGAAAACACAACCCTCGGAATGGGAGAATATATTTGCAAATGAATTAGCAGATGAAGGATTAATCTCCAAAATATATAAATAGCTCATACAGCTCAATATTAAAAAAAAACAAACAAACAACGAAATCTAAAAATAGGCAGAAGACCTAAATAGACATTTCTCCAAAGAAGACATGCAGATGGCCAAGAGGCACATGAAAAGCAGCTCAACATCACTAATCATTAGAGAAATGCAAATCAAAATGACAATGAGGTATCACCTCACATCAGTTAGAATGGGCATCATCAGAAAATCTATAAACAATAAAGGCTGGAGAGGGTGTGGAGAAAAGTGAACCCTTTTGCACTGTTGGTGGGAATGTAAATTGATACAGCCACTATGGGGAACAGTATGGAGGTTCCTTAACAAACTAAAAATAGAATTACCATATGACCCAGCAATCCCACTATGGGACATATACCCAGAGAAAACCATAATTCAAAAAGTCACATGTACCCCAATGTCCATTGCAACACTATTTACAATAGCCAGGACATGGAAGCAACCTAAGTCCATCGACAGATGAATGGATAAAGAAGACGTGGCACATATACATAATGGAATATTACTCAGCCATAGAAAAGAACGAAATTGGGTCATTTGTAGAGATGTGGATGGACATAGAGACTGTCATATAGAGTGAAGTAAATCAGAAAGAGAAAAACAAATATCATATATTAACACATATATGTGGAATCTAGAAAAATGGTACAGATGAACTGGTTTGCAAGGCAGAAAGAGAGACAGATGTGGAGAACAAACGTATGGACACCAAGGGGGGAAAGCCAGGGGTGGGTAGGACGAATTGGGAGACTAGGATTGACACTAATAGGTATAGAATAGATAACTAATGAGAACCTGCCGTAGAGCACAGGGAAGTACACTTCACTTTGCTGTACCGTAGAAACTAACACAACATTGTAAAACAACTGTACCCCAATTAAAAAAAAAAAAGAATGTATGTGCCTAGAGGCTGCTCCCCTTGGTCCTGAAGATGCCCCTAAGCTGCGCCAACTATCTAACCTGTCAGGGAATTTTCAAGTGCTGTTTTGAAGAGTGAAGTTTACTCTGCTCACCAGTATTTAATATCAAGATTTATTTATGGGCTTAACCCAAATAAGTAGTGGTTCTTAACTTTTCTGAGTCATGGACTCTTGTTTAAGGATCCAGTGGAAATTATAGACCTTTTCTTAAGAAAAATACACACATATACAAAGACAGTATTGTACTGAATTTCACATTCTCAATGGACTATTTAGACTATGTCCAAGAGACTCAAAAGAAATGATGCCTCACAGAGGCCTGGGGAGCCTGGGTCTGAGACAGGCGGTTTGACCAGCTTCCCGCGGCAGAGATGCAGGGCTGATGTGCAGACATAGAGCAGGGCCCGCCATTCACCGTCAATGTCTGATTTGATTGCCGGTGTCCGTTCTGATACTGCCTGATTCTGACAGTGCCTGTGACTTTCTATTTTGGGGTGTGTTAATTTTGCCCTTGTATGAGGGAAACATCTTTGCATGAAGGAGGTCAGGGAGAAAGGCCAAAGATGAGAGAGTGTGGCCACCGAGGGGGCTGGGGAGGAATTTGAGAGCGTGTCTCTACTCTCGCCGGCTGGGAATCGCCCCGAGACCCAGCCTGGCCGCGGTGACACACCCTCAGAAGGCGCGTGTGTTACGCGTTGGGCTTCAGGTCCCCAGGTGGCTATACTGACTGTGAAAAGAGACCTCATTTCCCCCTCTAGCCCCACTCCCTGTCATATCCATATTCTTTGCAATGTGATTTTCCTGCTTTTCCAATCATGCAGTGGAATCTATTTTTACACTCGTAGAATCTGGCCTGAATTTACGACTTGCTTTGGCCAAGTGCACATGGCAGAAATGCCAGTGTGCCAGCTTTGAGGCTAACCCTCAAGCTATCTCCCCATCTCCCCCTCTCTCTTTCGCTCTTGCTCTCTCTTTCTTCCATCCGTCCTGCCAGGAAAATATCCTCAGACGAGCCGGCTGGAGGACACAACCGGGTCAGGTATCCCAGAGCCACTACCTGAAAGAATGCCCACCTGTGATGCGAAAAGCTACCTAGCTAGCCTGCTGCCGACCTCGGATACATGAATGAGCTTTGTTGAATCTAGTTTAGATCCCTCGAACCACCCAGACAAGTTATAGATACATGACCCTAAATAAATGTTTATAGTGGCTAGCGCCCCTGAGGCTTACTGGTTGCGTGCCACGCAGCATTATGACACAATTAGATAGCTCATACACTTAGGCTGGTTGGATGTAGACCTAAACACCCAAGAGGATCTTAAAATGGACTCATCTTCCTCATAAATCTTGATGTCATGATCACGTCCCATGGAAAATAGGGAATAGACTTGGCAAGCTCCAGCAGAGCATCCACTCAACACGATTGTGCCAAGAATCTCATGGGGCTTGAGGATGCAGAGGCTGGGGCCACGGCTAGTTCTGGGTTATCTCTGGTGGGGCTAGGGCTTGAATTTACTTCAGGCCTGTAGTCCTACTTTATGGAAACCAATTGTCACACTGCGGACATCTGTGTAACCTCTATTCCCAACCAAAACTGTACTTCCCTGGCATTTCTGGAAGATTCTATTGGCAGTAGTTCCGGGTGGGAACAAAATTATATGAGCGTAACCTCCTCAGAAGCTGTACGCTTAACCTGAAAGTGAACTCCAGCAAGAAAATCCCTAAAAGTAACGAAAGAGCTGCCAACTATTTGATGGTTTGACAAAGTTGTGGCTGTATTTCTGGGCTTACGATTTATTTACAGTTTGTTAGCCCTTATCTTCTTCCAGGTTTTAAGCACTTTGATGGTGATTCATTTGAGGTCAAATGTTGTTTCTTCCAAAACATAAAACTCTTGGGTGGAAGATGCGGGAAGACTCAGCGCCGGGTTCTCTGATCTTTGATCCAATGTTCTGCCTCAGAGTTGTGTGATTCAGGAGGAATTATTTGACCTCTTTGATCTGGTTTCCTCATCGGAGACATTTCTTTGATGATGATTTGATTGCCTCATGCTGTTAAGAACTTTGAGAGTTCTGTCTCACTCTAAACAATAATGCTGCTTTCTCTTAAATTAAATTGAGGCTTTTTTCCATCTGCAGAAGTAAATGTCACAGACAGCTGGATTGACCACCCAGCTCTCATTAGGTAGGGATGGCAAACACACCACACACACATACACACACACCTCTGGTTGCCACTAAGCGCATCTACATTCATTTAAATATTATATTTATTTTCTTTTATTTGTTCTAAGTGTTCTTTTGTGAGTATGAGAAGAAATGTGGAAGGCTTGAGTTTCCTAGTATTCCTCAGTATAAGATAAAACCAGAAGGACCATGTGTGCCCATCAAAACAGCACCACACATCCACTGCTAACACTTAAAAAAGCAGGATGCCTTGGTTTATCACTGCTCTGAATTTCTTAAATATATAATAAAGTTCATTTAAAATGGCACAGATGAACGAGTATGCTAAAATGTTGCTTTGTCACTAGTTAACATGCAAACAACAAAAATAGTAAATCTGGTTTATTACGTGTATTAGTCAGAGTTCTCCAGAAAAGCAGAAGCAACAGGCTATACAGAGATATACACACAACAGGAGATTTGTTATAGAAGTTTGCTCACTCGATTATAGAAGCTACAAGGGCCCCAGATCTGCAGTCTGCAAGCTGGAGAACCAGGAAAGCCGTTGGTGCAATTCAGTCCAAGTTCAAAGACGTGAGACCAGGGAACCCACGTCCGAGGTCAGGAGAAGGTGGATGTCTGAGCTCAGGCAGGTGGAGAATCTGCTCCTGGTCTGCCTCTCCCTTCTGTTCAAGTCCTCGGTGTACTGCCTGGTGTCCTCTCACATGGCTGAGGGTGACCTTCTTAGTCTACTGTTCAAATGCTAATCTCCTCTGGAAGCAGCCTCATAGCCACACCCAGGAAAGTTTCACCAGCTCTCTGGGCACCCCTTAGCCCAGTCAAGGTGGCACATAAAATTAGGCCTCATACTATGTTTTGTCTTGGTCCTAAGAAATGGAAAGCCATCCTTGGCCCAAATTTCTCATCTACAATATGGACTTTGGCCAGGGCATGACTGTTTTTTGCCTTGGCTCTGTTTTGAACTCAGTAGCCATGCATTGCTAGAAAATGTCAGGCTTTTTGGTCTTCTGGTGGTAATTCTTTTTTTTTTTTTTAATGAATGCACAAAACTCCATTTGTTTATTTATACAGATTATTACCAAGTCAGCTACAGGAATAATGGGTCTGCCATCCCTGAGACGTTCCCGAGCACCCAGCTTCGGTGAAATCCTTCATGTATAAAACGCAATTCACTCCCTGCATCATAAAAGAAACTTCTCACTTCTACACATCAAGGATAATGTGCAGTTTCACAATTTTAAAATTTAAAAAGATAGCCCAGATTATAAAAATTGAGAAAGTAAAAACAAATAATATTCATTGAACCTCCTAAATGCCAAGAAATTTGCTAGGATCTATACATTTATTTAATTGGTGCACTCTTTGAGGCTGATGGCAAAGTTTATTCAAATTGCTTCCTGTAACCCTAGTACCTGGTGCTATGCTCGTACTAGTAAGGGCAGTGTAAATATTTGTTAAATGGAGGAAAAGGAGAATAAATGAATTTTGCCCATCTCACAACATAATGCTCGAGATAAACCCGTGAATAAGATATCACACTCCCCAACATTTTCAGGAAAACATCGCCTTGAACACTTCTCAAGATCGCCCAGTCTTGGCGATGTAGTTGCTCTGTGATCAATTAGTGCTCCTAACTTCTTTTATTTTATTTTATTAAAAAAAATTTATTGGAGTATAGTTGATTTACAATGTTGTGTTCATTTCTGCTGTACAGCAAAGTGAATCAGTTATACATACACATATATCAGTTCTTTTTTTTGATCCTTTCCCCATATAGGTCATTAGAGAGAATTGAGTAGTGTTCCTTGTGCTATACAGTAGGTCCTTATTAGTTATCTATTTTATATATCGTAGTGTGACTATATCAATCCCAATCTCCCAATTTATCCCCCCCCTTTTTCCCCCTTGGTAACCATAAGTTTGTTTTCTACATCTGTAACTCTATTTCTGTTTTGTAGAGAAGTTCATTCATAATCTTTTTTTAGATTCCACATATAAGCAATATCATATGATATTTGTCTTTCTCTGTCTGACTTACTTCACTCAGAATGAGAATCTCTAGGTCCATCCATGTTGAGGAAATGGCATTATTTCATTCTTTTTTATGGCTGAGTAATATTCCATTGTATATATGTACCACATCTTCTTTATCCATTCCTCTGTTGATGGACACTTACGTTGCTTCCATGCCTTAGCTATTTGTAAATAGTGCTGCTATGAACATTGGGGTGAATGTATCTTTTTTTTTAACATCTTTATTGGAGTATAATTGCTTTACAATAGTGTGTTAGTTTCTGCTTTATAACAAAGTGAATCAGTTATACATATACATATATCCCCAGTGAATGTATCTTTTTGAATTATGGTTTTCTCCAGATATATGCCCAGGAGTAGGATTTCAGGATCATATGGTAGCTCTATTTTTAGTTTTTTAAGGAACCTACATACTGTTCTCCATAGTGGCTGTACCAATTTACATTCCCACCAATAGAGTAAGAGGGTTCCCTTTTCTCCACACCCTCTCCAGCATTTATTTTTTGTAGATTTTTTGATGATGGCCATTCTGACTAGTGTGAAGTGATACCTCATTGTAGTTTTAATTTGCATTCCTCTAATAATTAGTGATGTTGAGCATCCTTTCATGTGTTTTTTTGGCCATCTGTTTGTCTTCTTTGGAGAAATGCCTATTTAGATTTTCTGTCCATTTTTTGATGGTTTTTTTTAATATATATATTGAGCTGTATGAGCTATTTGTAAATTTGGGAGATTCTTAATATTTGACATTAATTGAACTTAAAGAATGTTATATAAATTTTTCGCCATCTGGGTACTTTACACCATTAAGAGTGAAGGGGAAAATAAAGGGAAAGCAAGAGACTATGTGAAGTCGTTACTTAATCTGGATAAACTCAGTATCATGTCAAATGTCATTCTCATATGACCTTTCTTATTGAACAGATAAACCAATTAAAATTTTACCAGATATGATTGACATTTGATTTCATATTAACTATGAACCATTGGTTTCTGGGTGCTGGGTTCTTTAGCACTTAGGTTTCACACTGTTTTTCTGATCACGAATCAGTTGATTTTCACACTATATCATAACATATGTAGACCCCATGGTCAGATATCAGAATTTGTGTTTTCGGAACAGAGCAGCATTAAATTCCACAGCTCCACATAATTTATAGTCTTCAGACTCAGCTGAGCGCTTAGGACTACTTATCAATTATGGCGACTGGGCAGAATATTCGAAATCTGGATGAAGGTTATTTCCTAGAATATCTGGGAGGAAGGTCAAGGTTCAGTGTAGGGTGTGAAGAAGAGACAGCTGTCAAGAATTCTGGGCTGAGTAACTGAGAGGCCGCCAGTGATCAGGTCTTTTCAGAGAGCGGGTGATGAGTCAATTTGAAACACATCGAATGAGAACGGCTTATGGACACTTACATGGAGATGACACGTTAAGAGTTAAATATATAAATGTGAAACTCAGAGGAGGGTCTGGGCAACCCTCAGAGAATGAACTTGCCTGCTGCCACCTGAGGAAGATAATGGTCACAATCCAGCAGATACACTGAACATGATTTTTCTGTGGGGATAAAATTAGAACCAAAATCACGCGAAATTATTCCCTATCCAGCACAACCTACAATTAGAGCCTGTTTTCTGCATTCTCTCTTTTACTCTGGACCCTGAATGGGACAGGAGCTCGGGGAGGGGGCAGATCTGCTCGTCTCTCCTCGGGCTGGAGGGGGCAGAGTTACATCATTCTAGAACCAAGCAGTAGCTTCCTTACTGTCAAGAAATTTCTGAGTTTCTGGTTGCTCATGTAAAGAATGGATTTAAGTGCTCTGAAAACAATAACAACAATGCTTTGGCTTGAAAAAGAAGTAAAACCCTCCAAAATTAGAGCGATTTTTATATAGATCTTGCAAAGCAGAGGAAAACTATAGCACAGACAGTAGTGATGACTGATATTTTTGAGCGTTACCAGGTCCGGGTGCTATTCTAAGTGTTTAACATATATTAACTCATTTAATCCTCACTACAGCTTTGAGGAGTAGGTACATCATCACCTTATGGAAAGCAAAACAGAGCCAGAATATCTAAATATTTTACCCAGAGTTAAACAGCTGGTAAGTGATCAAGAAAGATTTGAATTTAGTCTGTCTGAGTTCACAGATTATGCTCGTATTAATTATTTGCTGTATTAATAAAAAAAACAAACAACTTTGACTTCAACATACCATATGGAAGTAACATATTAGCACAATGTATATAATAAATAGAGTGATAAAATACCACAGAAAAGGCTAATAGAATAAAGAAATACTTAGTGTCTTTCCCTCATTTAATCTAGGTTTTTACTCCACACTTTCTGAGGACAAATCTTGAAATACTCGTAGAGAATTCCCATCAGTGTTTTGTTTTGTTTTATTCTGTTTCAGCTGTTTCTTCACCAGAACTCTGTGCTAGTGATAGAATTGCAGTGGGGCTCACTATTAACACACACACACACACACACACACACACACGCACACACACCTGTTGAAAATGACCTGGTACAGAGATGTCTTGTTTGTATATTAAGGATAGTTGTCACCAAGAAAGCTGGATCCTTGTGAGAAATCTATTCACAAGAGGTAGTTGAGTAAAGGAGAGCTGTGAGACAGTTATTGCACAGAGCCAGGGCAAGTTCTTTGAGAATAAGATTAAAATATATATACATTCATTATGATCACATTTATCAAAAACTTCTAGGAAAAAACAGGGGGAAAGCTTCATGGTCTTGGCAATGATTTCATGGATATGACACCAAAAACACAGGTAACAAAAGCACAACACACCAATGGGACTACATAAAATAAAAGAAAAAACTTCTGCACAGCAAAGGAAATATTTCCAAACAATATACCTGATAAAAGGTTAATCTTCAAAATATATAAGGAACTTCTAAAACTCAACAGTAAAAATAAAACTAATAGAAAACCAAATATTCTCATTTTTTCAATGGGCAAAGGACTTGTATGGACATTTCTCCCAAGTAGTCGTAAAAGTGGCCAATAGGTATATGAAAGATGCTTAACATCATTAATCATCAAAAAATTTAATTTAAATGCACAATGAAATATAATTTCACATTTGTTAGAATGGCCATTAGAAAAAAATCCAAAACCAAACAAAAAACCCCACAAAAAATAAATCTAACAAGTGATGACGAGCATGTGGAAAAATTGGAACACGTGCGCTGTTGTTGGGATGTAAGATGGTGCAGCTGATTTTGAAAACAGTACAAAGGTTCCTCAAAAAATTAAAAATAAAACCACCATATAATCAAGCAATTCCATGTCTGGGTTTTTATCCAAAAGAATTGAAATAAGGATCTTGAAAAAAAAAAAAAAAGAAATAAGGATCTTGGCGAGATATATGCACTGCTATGTTCCTTGCAGCATTATTCAAGATAGCCAAGATGTAGGTTTGCAAAGTTATTAGTATATCAAGCAAATTCTACAAAAGCACCTTTGCTAGGTAAAGACCTAATGAAAGGAAGTTGTGTTTCTCAAGCTATGTCAACCAATTTTTACTAGTACACAAATTTTAGAATGTCTCCACTGTAAACGTATTAAACAGAAGTATGACAGCAAACTAGTTTGGCTGGGATTTAACCAACTTTAACTTCAAAGCATCATTTTAAGTTGCATTCTTCAGTGTTCTTTCTACTGACCTAGATGTTTTATTATATTATACAAAGAGGTCCTTTAGTACGAGAAAACTACAAACTATTCAAATAGCTCTTGTTTACTTAAAAGTCAGGTTTCAAAATCATAATTTTTCAAATTAAATGTCAGTGTCCTACATCATACTCCAGTTCTGTTCAAAAATGAGAGAAGGACTAACCATGTAATGGAGAAAACTACTGGTCCTGTCTAGATGGTCAAAGGAAATTGAAGATGGAGGCTGTATCACAAGCAGTATGCTAAAGAGATGAAAGCAATTTGGGCAGAGACTTCCTGGTGCTTCCCAATATCTATGGCCCCCCTCTTCCTCCTTAGTTTGAGAAACCAATTTCCAACTGGGCTTATTTTCAGCGTGTAATCATATGACTAAGTTCTGGCCAGTGAGACATGAATAGACATAAATGAGATTTCTGGAAAACCTGCTTATAGAGATTCTGCTTCTAGAAGGGATACTTCTCCAGTTCTCTTAGCTTTCCCATTCCATCTGATCTGCAACCCAGGCATGGAACCTCAAGTTCCAGCAATCCTCCTGGATCATGAGGGGGGTTTGGAGGGTGCAAACTATGTGGTAGGACAGGAGTGAACAATGATTGGCACTAATGCTCTGGCCAACCTACCTCCAGGCTTACTGTGCTGTTATCTGCCATCTTTACCCGCACAGCAGTGTTCATGCAACTATTTCAACATGTTATTGCTTTCTACTCTCCTTACATATACAAACAGCTCATGCAGCTCAATATCAAAAAAACAAACAACTAATCAAAAAATGGGCAGCAGATCTAAATAGGCATTTCTCCAAAGAAGACATAATGGCCAACAGGCACAGGAAAAGATGCTCAATATTGCTAATTATTAGAGAAATGCAAACCAAACTACAATGAGGTATCACCTCACACTGGTCAGAATGGCAATCATCAAAAAGTCTACAAATAATAAATGCAGAGAGGATGTGGAGAAAAGGGAACCCTCTTGCACTGTTGGTGGGAATGTAAATTGATACAGCCACTATGGAGAACAGTATGGCGGTTCCTTAAAAAACTAAAAATAGAACTACCATATGATCCAGCAATCTCACTGCTGGGCCTATATCTGGAGAAAACTATAATTCGAAAAGATACATGCACCCCTATGTTCACAGCACTATTTTCAATAGCCAGGACATGGAAGCAGCCTAAGTGTCCGTCAACAGATGAATGGATGAAGATGTGGTGTATATATACAGTGGCACATTACTCAGCCAAAAAAAAAACAATGAAACAATGCCTTTTGCAGCAACAAGGATGGACCTGGAGATTACGATACTGGTTTGTTTTCAAACCAGCTTATCGGGGACTGTTTATTCTTTGACTTTTGTGTATTACAGTTTTCAAATGAATTTTCAAAAATTCATTATAGATGAAAGCAAAAAAAGTTCTGTAGCTGCTTTGGAATCCCATGCTTTATAACAGTGTCATGCTCAAAACAAGTTTGAAAATGCCTTCAAACTTAAAAGAACATTTTTTTTTGACATTGAGCTGCATGAGCTGCTTGTATATTTTGGACATTAATCCCTTGTCAGTTGTTTCATTTGCAAGCATTTTCTCCCATTCTGTGGGTTGTCTTTTTATTTTGTTTATGGTTTCCTTTGCTGTGCAAAAGCTTTTAAGTTCAATTAGGTCCCATTTGTTTATTTTTGTTTTACTTTCATTATTCTAGGAGGTGGATCAAAAAATATCTTGCTGTGGGCTTCCCTGGTGGCACAGTGGTTGAGAGTCCACCTGCCAATGCAGGGGACATGGGTTCGTGCCCCGGTCCAGGAAGATCCCACATGCCGCGGAGCGGCTGGGTCCGTGAGCCATGGCCACTGAGACTGCGCGTCCAGAGCCTGTGCTCTGCAATGGGAGAGGTCACAACAGTGAGAGGCCCGCGTACCACAAAAAAAAAAAATTTTAAAAATATCTTGCTGCGATTTATGTCAGAGAGTGTTCTGCTTATATTTTCCTCTAAGAGTTTTATAGTATTTGGACTTGTATTTAGGTCTCTAATCCATTTTGAGTTTATTTCTGTGTATGGTGTTAGGGAGTGTTCTAATTTCATTCTCTTACATGTAGCTGTCCAGTTTTCCCAACACCATTTATTGAAGAGGCTGTCTTTTCTCCATTGTATATTCTTGCCTCCTTTATCAAAAATAAGGTGACCATATGTGCATGGGTTTATCTCTGGGCTTTCTATCCTGTTCCATTGATCTATATTTCTGGTTTTGTGCTGGTACCATACTGTCTTGATCACTGTAGCTTTGCAGTATAGTCTGATGTCAGGGAGCCTGATTCCTCTGGCTCTCTTTTTCTTTCTTGAGAAAAAATGGGCAGAAGATCTAAATAGGCATTTCTCCAAAGAAGACATGAAGATGACCAAGAGACACATGAAAAGATGCTCAACATTGCTAATTATTAGAGAAATGCAAATCAAAACTACAATGAGGTATCACCTCACATCAGTCAGGATGCCCATTATCAAAAAAATCTACAAACGATAAATGCTGGAGAGGGCATGAAGAAAAGGGAATGCTCCTACAATGTTGGTGGGAATGTAAATTGGTGCAGCCACTATGGAGAACAGTATGGAGGTTCCTTAAAAAAATAAAAATAAAGCTACTATAATGATCCTGCAATCCCACTCCTGGGCATATATCCAGAGAAAACCATAATTCAAGAAGATACATGTACCCCAATGTTCATTGCAGCACTATTTACAAATAGCCAAACATGGAAGCAAACTAAATGTCCATTGACGGAGAAGTGGATAAAGAAGATGTGGTACATATATACAATGGAATATTACTCAGCCATAAAAACAAACAAAATAATGCCATTTGAAGCAACATGGATGGACCTAGAGATTCTCATGCTGAGTGAAGTAAGTCAGACAGAGAAAGACAAATATCATATGATATGTGGAGTCTAAAAAATATGGTACAAATGAACCTATTTACAAAACAGAAATAGAGTCACAGATGTAGAAAACAAACTTATGGTTACCTAGAAGGAAAGGAGGGGTGAAGATAAACTGGGACATTAGGACTGACATATACACACTACTATATATAAAATAGATAACTAATAAGGACTTACTGTATAGCACAGGGAACTCTCCTCAATACTCTATAATGACCTACATGGGAATAGAATCTGAAGAAGAGGGGATATATGTATATGTATAACTGATTCACTTTCCTGTACACCTGAAACTAATACAACATTGCAAATCAACTATACTCCAATAAAAATTAATTTTAAAAAACTGAAAAAAATAAAATCTTCCAATTGCAAAGAGAAAAAAAAGAATTTTTTTTTGAAAGATCGTAAGTGGTATCAAATATTTATTCTTTTGAGTAGGTTTGGCTTGAGAACCAGCCTTCAGTCATAGATCAAAGACAGAGAAATATTACTCAGGAAATCAGACAGGTCAGTTCACGTAGGTATGTACATGGATATGTCTTGTAAAAGAGTTCTGAAGTTGCCACGAGGAATGAAGGCATTTCTGGAATTAGTGTCTGACTCCTAAGATTGTTCTTTTGAAGAAATATTCATTTGGTTGTACAATTTACAAATATGGTAGTTGAGTACATTTCATTTCCTTTAAAAAATGCTTTATAGTGCAGCCTTTTTGTCTGCTCTACTTCAATGTCTGATTACAGGTCCCCAAGCCTCAGACTTTCCTGCCTGTGGCCTTCATTCCTTCCCAGTTACATAAGAATGGTCAGCATCACAAATCTGTGAAGCCTTCAAAATACCATTGGTTAGTCTACCCTTCCTCTCTTCACCTTTTGTCTTTCAGAATCAATCTGACCCAGGATCCTGGCTTTCAGATTTAGCCACCAAAGAGCATATTGTCTGCATTTATGGCTCTGTCGTCCCTCCCAAATGTTGACTTGTTCAAGGGATTACACATCATCTTAGTTCCTATTTCTAAAATCTACAACTTTTCATGCACTCCTCTGTATCTGAAGTTCTTCCTTGACTTCTCTGTGAATAAAAGTTCACTGCCCCCATTGTATTCATGGCCCTCCTGAAGCCCAGAGCCCTGTTCCCACAGCCAAGATGAACGCTGATCATGAGATTCAAAACCCTAATGGCATTTATTCCCAGAAGACTGAAGCTCTTGTTTCAACTTCCTTGTCTCTCTAGCTCTCCCTGTTTCCATGATGGTTTGAGGTAAAGAGTGTGTTTCTCATACCATCTGTACTGTCTTCTCCTCACTGCTAGTTGCTTAGGCCAAAAAGTCTATGGCTTCCTTTAGAAACAAAATAAGATCCAAGTTCCTTACTAAACTCTACAATCCCTACATAAGGGTTCCTCCTCCCTCTTCAATCTGTCTCCCTCCATCCTTCCCCTTATTCACTTCGCTCCAGCCACTGGAACCCTCTCTCCTGCTGTAGGAACATACCAAGCTTGTTCTCAATTTCAGGATTCTCCATTCGCATGTCTTCTTTTGGAAATGCTTGATTTTCAAGTTTCCACATGGTTACCTCTTCTCAACATTCCAATCCCAACTCTTGCTTTCTCTAACCACTGTGGGTAAAGTGGTCCCCATCCTGCCCCTCATCACGGTTTTCCTTTTTCACATAAATCAGAGGCAAGCCAGATACTTGCCTTAACATTTTTTTGGAGTTTTTGTGGCCTCTACCTTTCTTAGAATTCTGAAAATGACAACCTAGCTTGTTTTCTTCCTGTATTTGGAGTTGCCTTGGTTTTAAAATTCTTTCTTGGCTTCGTAAGTTGAGCTGAAGTGTCTGGTTCATAGAGTTTAGACAATTTTGTTGAATTCTGAACTTCTTTGCTTATAAACACTATGTGGGTTTATTTACTTGGTTGGTGTGAGCAATCAGGCTACACCATAGCTTCAGGAGCCATTCCTCTTTCCCTCCATCCCACTCTAGGCCCTGGCATCTAGCTCCTCAGCTAGGAAGCATGATGAGTCAAACCCTTAGGTGTTATCCACAGCCTCTTACTCAGTGCAGGAAATATCTCTGCCACTTCCTTCTAAGGGGCCATCCAGCTTCTTTGAGCATAACTCTGGTGATCTGAAATTCTCTGTTTCACCAGCCAAGCCACAATTTCATAAAACTCTATGACTTCCTAGAGACTCCATTCTTGTAGTTATCTCCAACTGTTTCCTGGAAACCTCTACAGAATGATTCCAATTCTGCATCTTAGATCACATAGAATAAATTCTTGTCACATGCTGGCCATCTGGCTCTGTGGTTAAGTATGAACAGGATAAATTTATAACAGGGATAAGATCATAAGGAGATAAAGGCATGGAATTGAGAGGGAAGGGGTAAACTTAGATAAACAAGAGCAAGCAACTATGACGAGGTCACAAGTGTCATGGTGCAGTGATCCAAGGGCCCCAGTCTCTTTCCTCACCCTGTGTGCTGCCGCCATTTATTTCCCCCTGAAAGGAGACAGGATTCCAAGAAGCATTGAAGGGTGCAGTAAGGAACACAAAACTTTAAATCTTTCTACAGGTAATTTGTGATAGCCTGAACACCTGCTCTCTTGTTCAGAAAACCAATTACGGTTTAATTTTTCTGTTTCCTACAGATGGAGCCGAACCACCTTGAGCCTCAGTTGTCTCTGATCACTGTCTCAAAAGATTCCCCAATAAATCTCCTCTGTGAGTTCTCACAACACAGCTTTTGAATCTTTTGAAAAATCACATCTGTACCTCTCCACCCTTATTCCACTGCTGTGATATTTATTGAGGCTAAACTGTCAAGTTTATGTCTGTCCCTTGTGGTGTTAGGGTTCAGATGTTTGTTGTCTCTTTCCTTCTCTTCCCTGGTGGCGTCCCTCCTCATATGCAGGACTATTTTTTCCTCAGACAGAGGGGGTCTCGGGATACAATTTACCCAAGAGATAAATGCTAGCACACAGCCTCTGGTCACTCGCTCAGCTTAAAGTGTTTGCACGCAGGAGAGAATCTCTTCTAGGCTAACTCTTCTTCGCCCTCCAATTGTTGCTTCCCTGACTTCATTGTCTTGTTAGTTAATCTGTACTTTCACCCTGTAGCACAAGACTCAGTTTTCTTTTTTGGTCTCTTGAAGTCCCTGGAAGAATAAAGTTCTGTCAGGGGGCTTGAAACCCAGGGCAGCTCCTTGAGGTCAAAATGACCTGCTCTCCACAGTCTCCTAAATAGTGACGGAGGACAGAATGCCTGAGAGCGTGCCATTGGCAGTTTTGCTATTAATCTTCTCTCTGCTTTAAGAACAACAGTCTAATCAGTCCAGTTTGTAAAATATTTCTAATCTCAGTCATCACATCCTGGATATCTTCTGTCTCGCATTTTATTTCCATTCTTCTTCCCACCTTTCTTCACCGCAAAACTGCTAGCTCCTTGGAGCAGTGATTTTGCTTTCTTATTTTTGAGTTCCAGCGTGCATCCCGGGGAGAAGGTGAATGAATTCACTTCTCAAAGCTCTCAATTTCTTGTACACCACGCCCTTCCCGCATCAGCATATTCTTCCAACATCCCCCTGGGATCTTTCAGCCTCCTTTTCTGTAAAGCACTTGCATTTTATCAAGCTATAAGCACACGTATCAATGGTCAGTAGACTCTGTTTTGTCTGGTTTGATGAGATCTACTTATACCTACACACCTCTGCTTCCTTATAATTCCAATCACGTGGATCCAGCCAGAAGGAAGAGCCTCCCCTTCCGTCTCTTCCTCCTATACATCTCACCTTCACTGTGCACACAGTTCCAAAGTCAAAAACACTGAAAGACTAGGGAACAAATTCCATGTAAGTAATGTTTTCCTTCAGGAGTCTAAAGAACTGGGGCAATGTCCTAAGAAACTCACAAAAGATTAGGCCCGGGATGTCCTAACAAAACTCTTTATCCTCTGGGAATTACAGATCAGTGGTTGAATTTATGATACACCTAAGGTCTGCGTCTTGTCACATGAGACATTTCACAAGGAGAAGAGAAATTTTAAAGAAGAAAATCTCTGAAGCCAGAAGACTTCTGCCAGATGTGAACATGTTACCCTGTCTGTCAGTCCCCAGTGCGGGGTCCCTTAGTTTGCATCCGCTCCATCTTTTCACACTCCCCTTCTTCAGACACCAAGACAAAACTCAGCACAGTTACTGAAGCAGCTTTTATTTTGACAGCTTTATTACTCATGATTATGCCTTCGCTTCAATGGAAAAATGTCCTCCACGCCCTTAACTGAAGACGCCTTTCTCATTAAGCCAAAGTGTTTGCCTCTTCTTACATAACACACGTATACACATCCCACCTGCTTCTGTGTTACTGTCCATCTGTTCTCCAAGAAGAACCCTGTTGCATATAAAAAAAACTTTTTTTTTTCCTTTTTATGGACACTGTCTCCATGTGAATGGAATTTGTAATCAACTTGAGCTGTCTTTCTGGACAAAAAAAGAGCTTCAGGAACTTCATGACAACTGATTTACAGAATATCCTTGTTATAAAAGGATAATTATTCTATTTATTTATAAGGAAGTATTTCCAGTGGACAATAGACTATTTAGATTTTACGATATATAATCACTTGGACTGTAAGCTCAATAAAAAAGGGAGTTTTTTCCTCAATCAGAACTCAAGTGGAGTTGGAAGTCATACAGCCCATAGGTTGTCAGAGCAGCGGGGGCCTTGGGAGCATATGGCATGTTTCCTAGCCTCGGGGCCCTTTGATGGTCCAAAAAGGAAGCCGTAGACCTATTCCTAGCAAATGCACACGCATCCAGAATTCCTCATTCTCTGTCAGGGGCTCTTGTTTCCTCTGAGACTGCATATCACAACCTAGGTAAAGAACACCTGATTTAGTCCAACTCTTTTCATTTTCGATGACAAGGAAACTGAAGCTCATAGAAGCTCACTGATTTACTTAGGATTCTAGTTGTTTAAGCCACACTGTTGGTGCTTCCAACCCAAGTTTAAAAGCCTAGAAATCATCTTGGCTATTAACAGAACAACTGTTCCTTACTCTAATAGATTGTGTTTTCTTATTTAAAGAATATGTTTGGCTATTCCTTCCACTTCTTTTTTCGATGCATACATTTATGCCATTAAATTCAATCACTTTTATAGTAAAGTAAACCGTATCCCCAGGGGTTAACTGCTCTTCTAAAAGTCAGTTACCTATGGAGAAATATTCAGAATAGTTTCAAATAGTCTCTTTTATTGTCTTTCCCTTCGTGTTTCAATAATTTGGGAATTTAAGCAGGTGTTCATCATTATGATAATTTTTTTTATTTTTAGATTTTGGCCGCACTCTGAAGCATGTGGGATCCCAGCTCCCCGACCAGGGGTCGAACTCCCAGCCACCACATTGGAAGGCAAAGTCTTAACCACTGGACCACCAGGGAAGTCCTATAACTATTATTATCATTGTTACATTTACAATTTTGTCATCTTTTAAAATTTTATTTTTTTTGTAATTTAAGTGTAGTTGATTTACAATGTTGTGCTAGTTCCAGGTGTACAGCACAGTGGTTCAGTTATATCTATTCTTTTTCAGATTCTTTTCCCTTATAGGTTATTATAAAATATTGAGTATAATGTATTACTCAGCCATAAAAGAATGAAATAATGCCATTTGCAGCAACATGGATGGACCTAGAGATTATCATACGAAGTGAAGAAAGTCAGACAGAGAAAGACAAATATCGTATGATATTTGTATGATATTTATATGATATCGTATATGTGGAATCTAAAAAAAATACAAATGAACTTATTTACAAAACAGAAATAGACCCACAGACATAAAAAACAAACTTATGGTTACCAAAGGGGAAAGGGGGGAAGGACATAATTTTATTTTATCATAATGAATTTAAAGAGACCACAAGGCCTTCAGATTGATTTCTCCATAGGCAGCGTTGATTTCAATCATCTCTGAAATAGTCTGCTCTACTTTTCACTATTGAATCACATAAAGTATTAGAGGAAAAAATTGTTTGGAAAAGTACTCTAAGAAAAATTAGGTGAAAATTAGAATTTCACAGCCTTTCTCTGGTCCATTATATACACAGTCTAATTCCTGTCTTTCTGACGTGCGGTTGTACAGTGATTTAGGACCACTTTAATCATGTTAATGCTCTTGCTCAGTCGCAGGGGAAAATGAAAGAGCTGAATTTATGCTAAAAATAAACCTCACGTATTTGCTGGATTGCACAACCTTCAGCGTAGACAACTGTCCTCCCTCTTGGAAAGTTAATCCTGCCTGGATTTGACTTTCCCGAGGGACTGTTCTAATAGATTTTTTAAGCTGCATGTTGAATAATTGTTTCCACAACTAGCACAGATTGGTTTTCTCAAAAGAAAAAATGAAAATGAAAGTTCTACCCAATTAAAAAAGAGCTATTAATACTCTGCTGGGCTGGAAAGGAAAAGTCTGCTCTTCAAAAGCCTGTGCAGCTTATCACAGAAACAAATTTTCACAGCAGCTGAAAGAGATGGGTGAAAACTTAAAAGTTTTATGAAGAACTAGAAAACAGACACTTTAGATATTTTTAGTTGGCACAGAGGAGAATATTAACATCCCTGGCAGAGGGGAGTAGATGCCTTCATAACGGCTCCACCAAGTTTCCACCACAAGGAAGACGGCTCAGCAGGGAATGGCCCAAGTTCACCCTGTCTCTTGGTTATTATACCATATACATACAGTCAGCCGTATGACAGGGTGTCTAGATTTAGAATATTCTTTATGTCCTGATCTGGTAGATCTTCCTTTCATCCAAATAATTTATTGCTTTGTGAACAATATGCTTTGGAATTTCTGATTGTTAGATAATCTAACCATTTAGTATTATTAAGCCCAAATCAAGGAAAATGCCTACGTGAATCTATATTCAAACTTCAAGAATTGGGGTTGCAGTCAAATGGCTATTGGTGCTCCTGTGAGTCAGTGCACTTCTATTCCTCAGCCCACTTCTTATACCCTTTGGTGCAAACAGACCCAGAGCCCAAGAAGGACAAACACATCCGTATCAGTATAAAAATCAGGATGAGTGAGGACATTGTGTCTCAAATGTGGTCCCCCAACCACCCGCATGAGACTCTTCTTGGTCTTTGTTTGTTTTTAATGCTAATTCCTGGACTCCATCAAAATCCAAAGAATCAGAATATATGAAAACAGGTACCAAGAATATGTAATTTTAACAAACACACTGTGGGAATCTCATAAAGAAAGGGAGGAATACCACTCTCAGGGAAAAGGCAGGAGGGCAAATTTGAGAGAGTACACCAATGTGGACATGATTTTGTGACCTGCCCTGAGATGGCAGAGGTTTCTGGTGAGGGTGAGGGTCACAAAATGGACCCTGCAGCTCCTGTGCTGTGGTTCTATCACCAGTAGGAATTTTGAATGTGGTAGAAATGAAATAAAATTGTTTTACCCATTTGGATCTTTATGAGCATTTCATTTTAAATTTATTAAGGGCTTCCCTGGTGGCGCTGTGGTTGGGAGTCCGCCTGCCGATGCGGGGGACACGGGTTCGTGCCCCAGTCCGGGGAGATCCCACATGCCGCGGAGCGGCTGGACCCGTGGGCCATGGCCGCTGGGCCTGCGCATCCGGAGCCTGTGCTCCGCAGCAAGAGAGGCCACAACAGTGAGAGGCCCGTGTACTGCAAAAAAAAAAAAAAAAATTGTTAAGAAGAATAGAGTGCCTTTCTGATAACTATATCCTTCAAAGAGTCTAAAATACTTTACAAATTTGAATGTAGGCCTTCTTTTCCTTCAAATTTAGACATTATAAATGAGATCTTTAAATAAATAGTCTATTGAAACATAAATAATCATTGTACAAAGTTCAAACGCACAGAGAGTGTTCACCAAGATATGTCAAAGGCTGGACCATGAAACAAGTCATAGCACATTTTAAATGCCTAAGCTCTTAAGAGTATGTTCTAAAAGGACAGGTGTCTCCTTTATACCACAAGCCTAAAATAAATAAATAAATAAATAAATATTATATGAAAATGTAGTTATAAAACCATCAGTGAATACTCAAAAAAGGTGGGAGAGAAAAACAAGATATTTACACAGACTTATCTCCTTGGATGACTTGTTAGTTACAAAGGGGAACTACTGAATGAAAAGTGATGGATCTTGGCAGATACCACACTAATCAGTCACCAAAGTCAACATGTCCAATTAAAGGGCAAACGATGTGCCTTTTGTTGTGAGGCACAGATAAGGACAGTCATAGCATGAGTCGGTGAGGGTATGGGGGGAGTGGAATTGTTTGCTGTGGGTATGAAAGTAAATGGTTATGATGACGACCTTGGAAACTTGCATGGTGCTGTCAATTAAAGTTGAACTAGGAATTCTGACACCCCAGCAGCTTCACTCCTCTGGAAATAGCCCAAATGTACAAGTGGATAAATACATTTAGACAACATTAAAACTGTTATACCATGAAATAGTTCATTACTATTACATAAATCAGCGTCAGTGCATCTCATCAACATAATGGTAAGTGATAAAAGGCACAAAAAAACTGTGTTCTATACAATTCCATTGTCATAGGATCTAAAAATCAGCAAAGCTAAGCTAGAATACCAGAAATAAAATTGGCATCTGCTCTGGGGAGAAGGAAGCTTTCTTGGGGGTGGGGGATGAGGGAAGTTTCTGGGGTTCTGGTAATATTCCTATTTTTTTAACCCAGATGGTGATTACATGGATGTGGTCTCTTTGTAATAATTTATTGAACTATTCACACAAGATGTGCACACTTCTCTGTTGTATGTTACCACAGATAATAAGCAAATACGTAAGCAAATCCATGTTAAAAATTCTATGAAAAGACAAAAAGTCCTCAATAACAGTAGAGATAAACACTGTTTATGATTTGCATAATTTAACATTGCAAAGATATCATTCTTCTCAAACCAAGTTAAAATTATGTGTCTTTTCTGGAAATATTTCAGCAGAATTTTTGAAAGAGCTGAACAAACTGATTAAGAAACCACATGGATAAAAAAGAATCCATGAATAATAAAGATTATGGATAAGAAGAACAAAGAGGGAAGCTCAGCCAATGATGTACGAAGACATTTTGCAATGCCATTGTGGTAAAATAAAATAAAACAAAGCAAAATAAACTAAAATAGTATGTTTTTGGCATGGGAACAAAAAGATCAATGGATGCAATACAAACACCAGAGTCTCATTCGTTTAGAAAGTTTTGTGGAGGCAATCTCTACTGTCGTCATTAACAACAAAATAGTATTTAGTAGATGAGTTTATGGGATTTCGTTATATGGAGAAAAATAAAATGGCAAAACATATAAACAAAAGTAATTTCCAGATGGATTAAAGTCCTAAATTTGGCAGCTAAAATGAAAGAATACTAGAAGACAATAAAGGAGAATAAATTTATGACATTACAGTGGGGAAATGTTTCATTGAGAAAAAGAGGACACCCAGTAGAAAAATGAGTGAATTCACTACACAGATGGTTGCAAAGGGGATGCTTGGAAGGGTCGCCAGTGTATGGGGTGAGGAGCCCAAACACCAGGAATTGAAACAGTGAAAGAAGTCTAGTCGACTCACCAAATGAGACAGATGTGGAAGTTTAAATAATAAAGAAGATGTGGCACATATATACAATGGAATATTAGCCATAAAAAGAAACGAAATTGAGTTATTTGTAGTGAGGTGGATGGACCTAGAGTCTGTCATACAGAGTGAAGTAAGTCAGAAAGAGAAAGACAAATACCGTATGCTAACACATATATATGGTATCTAATAATAATAATAATAATAAGGTTCTGAAGAACATAGGGTCAGGACAGGAATAAAGATGCAGATGTAGAGAATGGACTTGAGGACACGGGGAGGGGGGAAGGGTAAGCTGAGATGAAGCGAGAGAGTAACATGGACATATATACACTACCAAATGTAAAATAGATAGCTAGTGGGAAGAAGCCACATAGCACAGGGAGATCAGCTAGGTGCTTTGTGACCACCTAGAGGGGTGGGATAGGGAGGGTGGGAGGGAGACGCAAGAGGGAGGGGATATGGGGATATATGTACACGTATAACTGATTCACTTTGTTATAAAGCAGAAACTAACACACCATTGTACTGCAATTATACTCCTATAAAGATGTTAAAAAAACAAATATCCCTGTGAACTGGTAGTTTTCTCCACACATCCAAAGCTGCAAAAATTTTAAGAGGTGTTAGTTGCAGCTCTTCAGATCTGGCTCTGGACATCCTGTTGCCAGCTGATCCTGTAGAACGTTGGTTTCCTGAGTCGTGGTCATTTAGGCAAATTACCCTATTCCTTAATTTAATAGTTATGAAATAAGCACAATAGTAGTGTCCACTTTATAAAACTGGAGGGAGGTTCAATCAAATAACTAGTGCACAGGACTTGTCATCTAGTAACCTCTCAATAAGTATCAGCTGCTATTTGCGGATTCTGTTAAGCGTCTCCTTATTTACCACGTTCCTCTTAGTGCCCTTCCTGTATCTGAGATGAATTTATTTATGGTTACCTCTGTGAATCATGCAGCCCTTCAAGCTTCTCCCCACACCTGGAACAGTCTTTCCTCATCGACTCGCCAAAGGCTTTTTTTTTTTGGCATTCTGTCCCTCATAGTTCTTGGAATTTACTTTTCCCAGGCAGACTTTTTGAAAAGCAAATACATGGGAACTTTGCAATGTTTGGCCAGTTTTTAGGAAAAAAAAAAAAAAAAACAGTTTTCTGATCATAGTCAGTGTATTTTTATTAGTAGTGAAAGAATATGGTGGGGGTTGAATAAAAGCAGCTCTTCCTAGGAAATGTGACAGTTCCCATAAACACTTTGTTACAAAAACTTCCGCACGTACGCTTTAATCTGGAAAGTAGCCACATGAAACGGCTGACTAGATTCTTTCTGTCATCTTGTACGGTTACTTAATGTTCCAAAATCAGAGTAGGAAATGCAAAGTCTTAAGTAACCTGAACAGAAAGAACTCATTCCCTGAAGAGCTTTCTTTTATTTATGGAAATAAACTTGATAGGTGTTCTTGTGAGACAGGAGAATTGTGCTATTTTCAGAAACAGAAGGAGTTAAGCATTTTTAGAAGAATTTAATAGGGCAAGGAGTATGTGTGTGTTTTAACCTTTTAAAACAAGAATTAGAAGATTGAGGAGCAACACCAGAGAGAATTATCACAGCCCACTCACCCAACCACCCAGGGTGGCTTTGCCGAGACTATTCTCTCTGCAGAGCAATGTCACAGTGACTCTGAACTCCTCTGGTGCTATTGAAATCTCTCTGTTTGCGGTGTGTCATTTGTGCAAGCTTTGTCCTTCTGGGGCATTGTATTTGCGCATGGAAGGACACACTGGAAATACCTGTTCTGGGACAGGGTTTGTGTTGAATGGCCCATTGTGGGTGTTTATGTGGACTCGTTTCCCTGAAAAGGCCGTCTGGATAGGGCGTCTGCTGGAAAAGCAACAATGAGCTACATTTTCAAAATAAACCAACTCCTTGTTCTGAAACACTGCAAGTTACACTTTGTGTTAGGATATTTAAACAGGGGATATGCATTCCCTTTAAAAATGGGAAAGATAAAACTGCATTTGTGTACCCTGAGTATATGTACCTCCTGGACAGGGTCAACTGCAGCCAACCGGGAAAGCCTGGTGCCAGAGGCTTGGCACGGTTCAAGAAGTTCTCTGATTTGGGAGATCTTGACAGTAGGTCCCTGAGATCCAGGCCCTGCCCTGGTGGAGTCACAGGTGAGAAATCGCAGTGACTGTATTTTGTGCACAGAAGTGTCCAGGGAGAGAGCTGAAAGTGGCACTCCCGGGTCAGGACAAGATGACGTGGTTTGAAGACGGCCACCCATCAGGAACAAGAGAATTAGGGTTACAGACGTCCACCTCCAGCTCACATCACTCAAACACTCTTTATCCATTCTTCCTTTCTCTTTATGTCTCATTACTTTCTGCGGGTGTGTGATTACCCCACTCCTACAAGCATCACTCTTCGCTAAATGCTCCATGTCGTGGGTTAACTGTGTCCTCCGGGAAGATAAGTTGAAGCCCTAATCCCCAGCACCTCCACCCATGGCCCCATTTGGAAACAGGGTCACTGCTGATGTAGCAGGTTGAAAAGAGGTGATCCTGGAGGAGGGTGGCCCTAACCCAACATGGTTGGTGTCCCTGTGATCAGAGGACGTGAGGACAGGGACACAGAGGGGAATGGAGGCAGAGCCTGGAGCTGTGCTGCCACAACTCAAAGAGCGCCTGGGCCCCCAGGACCTGTTGGGAGAGGAGGGACCCTCCATGGGGCACTTCGGGGGGCAGCAGGGCCCTGCCAGCCCCTTCTCCAGCCTCCGGCCTCCTGACTGGGAGAGAATGAACACCCACTGTTGTGAGTCACCCAGATCATGGTGCTTTGTTAAGGCAGCTCCAGGAAACAAACACAGTCCATAGGAAGGGGACCCGTTAGGACGTTTGCCCTTGGACCTCACTGCCCAGCCTGAGGATTAGGGCAGAGTGATGCTCTGTGCCTGCCTCTCTTTTGCTTCTACTAGACTGTAAGTTTCACGAGGCCAGAGATTCCGCCCAATTCATCCCTCTCACCCCTGGGGAAGGTGTGCCCCCCAGATGGGCCCTGAAGTTCTGGTTGAATGAGGACATAAAGGGTCTTAAGTTTTATATTTTTCATAATAGTCCATTTTTTTCCAAATAAAGTCCTGGGTAGGTAATGGAAACAGTCATGCCCAGGAAATCTGATTTAAGTCTATTTACACAACTCCCATCGTTCTATCCCCAGACAGTGGAGAACTTCGTGTTTATTACTGTTCCCAGAATATTGAAAAAAATAAGACAGTTCACACCTGGGCTGCTCATATCTGTGAGGACATGCGGTGTTCTCACGGACCTCAGCTGGGTCATCACCGGTTAGTGTCTAAACCCTGAAAAGAAACATCCAAGTTTGGTTTATGTTACGAACCCATTGCTTCCTGAGCAGCTCCCTTGTCTGCATTAGCCACTTTCCAACAGGAAAGGCAACAAATAGCCCTTTTATTGCCATAATGGCTAGCAATCTCGGTGGCACAAGACGCTTACTACTCACAAATAATAATAACAAAAAGAACAAAGAAAACCCCCAAGGATGAGGCCATGCAGCCAATGTCTGTATTATCATTATTCAAAGGACAGAAGCCACAGCTATGCCGTTACCATAAACATGTCTCCTTCTTATTGGCAGATGTTTCACTTAAATAAACATAATCAGGATTTGGGAAGATTCACCTTGGCGGCAGCTAAAACACATGAATATTCACTAATCTCCTTGTGTCCCAGTTGTTACTCCAGCTGGTCTGGAAAATGCACTTTTTGGCAGGGGTAGGTGGTGCTGGACAAGCAAGGCCAGCCCGAGGCTCACAGTGCGTACAAGCTGTTCACAGCTCCACACGTAGGAGGAAGACGCTCGTGTTCTTTTTAGTTCCCTCCTAATGTACGTAAGTACCTCTTTATTTCATAGTACTCCACAATCCCTCCAAAAAGTGCTGGTACTAAGAGGTAATAGCAATTTTATGGTCCAATCACCTTAACTCTGAGTTCCATGTGCACACATGATGAGAGTAAGGTGATATTATCCTTTAAGTTATCAAAAACTATCATAGGAAGAAAGAGAAGCTCACACATTCTCATTGTGTACAGAGTCAGTGGAGTGCATGCATCCCACCTTGATGTTCATTGCAGCACTATTTACAATAACCAGGACATGGAAGCCACCTAAATGTCCATCAATAGACGAATGGATAAAGAAGATGTGGTACATATATACCATGGAATTTTCCTCAGCCATGAAAATGAACGAAATTGGGTCATTTGCAGAGAGTGAATGGACATAGAGACTGTCATACAGAGTGAAGTAAGTCAGAAAGAGAAAAACAAATATCGTATATTAACACATATATGTGAAATCTAGAAAAATGGTAGAGCTGAACGTATTTGCAAACCAGAAATAGAGTCACATATGTAGAGAACAAACTTACGGTTATCAAGGGGAGAAGGGGGGGATGGGGTGATTTAGGAGATTGGGATGCACATATACACACTACTATAGATAAAATAGACAACTAGTGGGAACCTACTGTAGAGCACAGGGAACTCTACTCAGTGCTCTGTGGTGACCTAAATATGAAGAAAATCTAAAAAAGAGGGGATATATGTATACCTATAACTGATTCACTTTGCTGTATAGTAGAAACTAACACAACACTGTAAAGCAACTCTACTCCAATAACAATTAATAATAATAATAAAAGAGAGTCAGTGTGTTGTAGGTGAGGGCAGGGTCTGGAGATAATCCATAAGGAGCCTCAGCACCTCCTCTCTCGGCCCCTCATCCCTGCCTACCCTTCTCTTCTCTGCAGACCACCCCTCTGTGCTCTCTCATCGCAACAGCCCCCAATGACTTCCCTTATTCCCGAGTCTCTGGACTTCCTGTGTCCAAGGACCACCACGGACTGATGCGGAGCTCCTGTGCATCTTACTCCAGTTCTTGAGTGAACCAATCCCAGCAGCTCAGCTCAAGGACCAGATGGCCACCCTGCCCAAGCAGCGGAGCCCCAAAGCACTTGCTGGCCTGTGGAGGAGAGGCAGGGGTAGGGGAGCAAGGAGCCTCCTGGAGTGAACCTCAGAAAGTGCTCTGAAGATGTTTAGCAAGTCTAATCCTTTCTGGTTGTAAAGTGTGGTAGACATAAGGTGCACATTGACCTGATCACACCATTTGGTTTATCCAGCAATTCTTCATAATTCTGACATAATGCTTTCTAAAACCTGGAAAAAAATTTACATTTTGGATTGATTTGTAAATCAGTGAGTAGAATGCTGTTTCCTTTAGTATTATTTCACTTGGTAATTAGCAGTTATATGCCAGTGGTGAGGTTATCTCTGTAAAAACAGATTAGGCATTTCTCGTGATGCTTGACTATTAGGATTCGTCTGTTAGAATTTTCCTGGTCTTACTTCTATAAAAGTCCTAAATTCACAAGTTACTTTACAGTTCCTGAAAACATTGAAGTTATTCCCCTTAGAAAACTGATTTCTTTCTTTTTTTTTTTTTTGCGGTATGCGGGCCTCTCACTGCTGTGGCCTCTCCTGTCGCGGAGCACAGGCTCCGGACGCGCAGGCTCAGCGGCCATGGCTCACGGGCCCAGCCGCTCCGTGGCATGTGGGATCTTCCTGGAACCGGGGCACGAACCCGCGTCCCCTGCATCGGCAGGCGGATGCCGCGGAGCGGCTGGGCCCGTGAGCCATGGCCGCTGAGCCTGCGCGTCCGGAGCCTGTGCTCCGCGACAGGAGAGGCCACAGCAGTGAGAGGCCCGCATACCGCAAAAAAAAAAAAAAAGAAAAGAATGCCACTTAAGTCAAGACAATTATTCACATTTTCTTAGGAAATTGATTTCTAATCCTTTTCAACCATTTTTCTTCTCTCTATTTCCGCTTCTTTCCATTTGTGTGCATATTTAAAATTTAAAACTTCCAAGACCATTGTGAAGTCTGATAATATCCCCCGGGGAAGATTCTTTAATGAGCTTTCCTGTTTCATCTTATGTTTATTTTTTATTATTTGTTTATTGAAGTATAGTTGATTTACGATGTTGTGTTAGTTTCAGCTGTACAGCAAATTGATTCAGTTATACACACACACACACACATATACACATGTATTTTTTTCAGTTTCTTTTCCCTTATACATTATTACAAAATATTGAGTATATTACTTTATGTTTAACTTACATTTAAAAAAAAATCATGTATCCTATCTGTATCCCATGCTTACCCTCAGGACAATGTTAGGTCTTTTTCAAGTAGTGGTCAAATACAGGCAATATTTTTATTTATGAAGCAGCGGAACCTCTCGCGCTGCTCTGTGACCAGCCGTGTGAACTTGCTTTGGCCAATAACATATGGAAGAGGTGACGTTGCACCAGTGCGGAGACCTGAATCCAGGGGCTTCCTGGGCGCGTCCACTCCTTTCTCCAAAGGCTGCTGCGTGTCCAGCTGCCCAACTGTCCTGCTGGCAGAGAAGAGCCCGCGTCCGCATGAAGAGGGATGAGTCGTTTGTCTCAGGCCATCCTGGACCAGCCAGCTGACCCCAGATGAAGGTACAAGCAAGGCCTCTGAGATCAGCTAAGCCCTGCCCAGTCAGCAGGACCACCCACTCCACTTACACAATTACGAGCTAACACAGGCTCATAGTTTTAAGTCACCGTAGTTTGGGGTAGTTAATTACGAAGTGACTGCTAACTGATAGTCTGCTGTCTGATCAATCATGACTCTACGTCACGACAGTGCACTAGTCCACAGGCTATAAAGACAAAGGAGAAATGGGTTTGACTCCTGATCACAATCAGTTCACAATTTAACTGGTTTGTGGACACCTACAAATTGCAGCGTCTATGCCACAAGTATGCTCAGAAAGTCTACTCCAAAATTGTCAGGTGGATTCTCAAAACAAGCACATGCTTGCCTAGCAGTTGCAAGGACAGCATTGTTCTTGGGACAGAGAGTAAGAGATGGAAGCAGAGATAGAGACAGAAAAACAGAGACACAAATGACTAATTGCACTAAGGGATCTGGATACAGGTCCGCACAGTTGGACACAGACACAGAAAAGAAGTGGGAGCTCGTTGAGGAGCAGACTGGAGAGTGTGGGCACCAAGTCACTGAAGGCCTTTTATGTGCCTTACTAAGCAGTTATTCCTTAAGACAGTTCTTTCTTTCTTTTCTTTTCTTTTTCTTTTTTTGGTCTGTGTTGGGTCTTCATTGCTGCATGCGGGGGCTACTCCTCGTTGAGCTTCACGGGCTTCTCTTTGCGGTAGCTTCTCTTGTTGAGGAGCACAGGATCCAGTGCGTGGGCTTCAGTAGTTCTGGCATGAGGGTTCAGCAGTTGCGGCTCACAGGCTCTAGAGTGCAGGCTCAGTAGCTGTGGCACACGGGCCTAGTTGCTCCATGGCATGAGGGATCTTCCCGGACCAGGGCTCGAACCCGTTTCCCCTGCATTGGCAGGCGGATTCCTAACCACTGTGCCACCAGGGAAGTCCAAGACAGTTATTTCTAAACCACCTTCTGTGGCACCTTGGGGTCTGCAGAGATGTTTCTAAGGAATGGGATGTAAAAGGAGGTGGAGCTTGTAACACTGGTCATCCCAGTTACACTCTCTTCCACATTTGCCAATAATCCCAAGCCCCAGATAGTTCCCATTCAAAGTCACTTTTTCCTGTTTCAGATATGGTGGTAAAATATTTGCGGGGTGGGGCGGGGAAGAAGGATGTCTTTCCATCTCCCCGGAGTTATCTCCATGGCATCTCTTGCCCCTTCTAACTTCTGTATAAGCTGCTCTGAGTACCATTCTCTATAAGGGTCCTGATCCCTTGGCCGCACATCACTGTATTGTTGAAAGTCTGTCATGCCACACTGCCCTTCTTGACATCCCTTTTTCTACTTTGTAACACAATCACAGAGGCTATATGAGATCCACTTTTCCTGAAAAGATGGGGTAAAGGGAATTCCAAGGTAGTGCTCTTACAGTTTGCCTGGAGTACTGGAGTCCTCTTTGATCACTTTTGCCCTTCTTTCATCCATTCTTTAGAGCAAAATTACATTTCTCAAAATGAATATCATATCATGTCACTTTCCTAATAAAAACCTTTCCATGACTTTCTGTTACACTTAGCACAAGGTCTACGTTCATTTACTGTCATATAGCAATCTCTCATCCCTTAAAGCTCACGGCAGCTTTCCTGCCTACCCTGTTCAAAGTAAATCACCACATGGTCTGATTCATCTCAGCTTTTGTTTGTTTTCTTGTTGAGACTTATCATTCGAAATTATTTTGTTTCCATTTCCTTTAGGTTTAACCTCACACCTCCAGACGATATAAGTACCACGATATTTTCTTTGCTATTGTAGCCTTAGACCCTCTCATCACTATAGCATAGAATAGGTGCTTAATAAATATTAGTTCAAGGAATGAATGGAGAAATTCACAACAAAGTCTTTGAAGGAGGTACTTGTATTCATTAGCTACTCCTACTGTCATGCTGTGTAACAAATGATCCCCAAACTCAATGGTATAAAGCAAGCATTCATTCACATAATCTGTAAGTTGGCAGGTGCAGCTCAGCTCCATGCTGCAGTGGCAGGGGCTCCACTTACACTGAGCCTCCTTAGATCAGGGGCTCCTGGGGCATATCCAAGATTGTGACAGAGGCCTCTGACATAAAACCCATCGCAGAGGCACTTGGCAAATTATGGTTATATCATGTCAAAGAAATGAGTCACACCACACAACCAAAAGTCAAGGGGTGAAGAATCACAGCTCACCTATTCTCCAACATAATTTCAAAGCTAGGATAAAAGTCCATGTTATTCTCATTTTGAAACCCCATTCTTTTTACTATATTACACTTTGTTTTGATTGGAGCAATGTTTTGAGGTAACATTGCCTTCACCATTCTGATAACTATTATTATTATTATCATTATCATTGTCATATTCATTAAACCCAAGAAGTTGATAATAATGTCTTCTACTAAAATTATGCATTACTGTTGATATGGAAGTTCCACTTGATCTAGTAAAATAAGAAAAATAAAACAAAAGGTTTAAACCAGAGGTAAAGAAAAATCTTTCAAATCAGTCAGAGAGAAAAGACACATAAGCGCAGAAGAACAAAGATAAAAATGACAGGATACTTTCTGTTGAAAACGTTGCAACCCAGAAAACAATGGAACAGCATTTAAAGTACTGAAAGATGATGAAGAAACAAAATCGCCAATCTGGAATTCTATGCACAGAAGGAAAAAATACCCAACAACTGAATAATTGAAGGTGAAAAAAGGACTTGTTAAGCCATAAAAAAAAAACGGAACAAATTTTAACCAGTAGACTTACCAGACATGTTAAGGAAGTCCTTCAGGCAGAAGGAAAACAGTACCAGATGGAAATCTGGATGTGCACAAAGGACTAAAGAGCTAGGGAAACGGTAAATGTGTGTGTAGATATAAAATACGTACTTTTAGATCTCTTTAAAGAGTAATTGTTTAAAGCAAAAATAATAACGATATATTTTGAGGTTATTTTAAACATATGTAGAAGAAAATACATGACAACAGAAGCCAGACTTGGTGGGAATTAGTGGAAGCGTCCTGATATAAGGTCCCTTTACTGTTGATGTGGTGGAAAAATATTACATAAATTAAGCAAGAAGACACGCCCCATCAGAGATTCAGATATATTATCAATATAAAAATTTTAATAACAGTATGGCAATGATACAATATTAAATTAAATTACTGGAATGAAAGTAGAAAGAAATAGATCAAAGTACCTACAAGAATTTAGTGTATAATAAATAGTTCATTCTAAGTTAGTGGGGAAAGAATGCATTATCCAACAAATATGTTTATAACTAGATAATAATTTTGGAATAAAATGATATTTCTGCTTCTTTTCTAAAGTTGTTATTCCAAATAAGGAGTAATGATTAAACATTAAAAAATTAAATCATGTATGGGGTAAAGAAAAATATGGACAAGACTTATATGATTGTATTATGGGCAATATCTTACTGAAGCATCCCACTAAAGAAAGAATCTGTAAAGAGAAATATTTTTAATGTAATTTTTTTAAATGAACAAACTTGAAAGACCAATTTTAAGCTGAGAATTGTTTGAGTCATGAATGTCTGACAGTTAAATTCTTAATATGTTGATTCCTTAGAAAATAATGAGCAAGAGAAACATACCATTGGAAAAATAGGCAAATAATAATTTGCATACACATGTACACACACACACACACACACACACACACACACACACACACACACACATATACAGATCATCCTAACTTATTATGGGGTTACATCCCAATAAACCCATTGTAAATTGAAAATACTGTAAGTCAAAAATGCATTTAATCCCTAAATTGGAAACAATGCAAACATCCATGACAGGCGAATGGGTAAATAAATGAAGATGTATCCATACAATGGAGACTTACTCAGCAATTAAAAAAAACTACTGATACATGCAACATGAGTGAGCTCTTTACAAAGCACTACTGCTGTTCAAATGTTATTTATTACCCTCATTTTATTTAAATGGATAAGCAAGAAACCATTCTAAGCAGATGGATCATTTTAACACGTATTCATGAGTTATGTCTTATTTCCTGTCATGAAATTTCTTAATCACATACACAATTGTGTGATCAATTCAAAATGTTGTTGACATTGTTTCTAATCACTAGTCTTAATGTGCAAATTATTTATTCAGTATATCATTATGGTGTAGCCCCATTTCTTATGTCTTCAAATGAGCACAGTTCCTTTAAAAGTAAATATCACCTCAGCCCTGCAAGTGGTTTGACCTTTTATGCCATTGTCTATAATTCATTCATTCAACAAATATTTTTTGAGTAATAACTGTGTGCCAGATTGTTCTAGGTGCCCAGAATATAGTAGTGACCAACTCAAAGACCCCATTCCTCAGAAAGCTGTCATTACAGTAGGGGGACTGAGTTAACAATAACTGTAATGAACAAATAGTTTAGTATAGTAGTTGGTGACGTGTTATAAGAAAATACAATGGAGCAGGGTAAGGGAGATTCCAGGGGGATGGGTAGTTCTCACTGAGAAGGTGACAGTTGACACTTGAAGCAGGTTAGAGATTCAGCCCTGCCCTTATTGGGGGGAGAGCAGCCCAGGCCGAGAACAGCCAGTGCAAAGCCCAGAAGCTGCAGGAGGCTGTGTGACTCTGTAGCAGACTGAGCCAGGCTGCAGGTCGCTGGGAGGACCTCAGCTTCACTTCCAGTGAAATGCAGTGTTTAAGCCCAGGAGAAGCATGATGGAATTTGCTGCTTTTTAAAAAATGCATTTTAGATTTTAAAGGGATCAGAGGATCAGCTGAGGAGGCACCTGGGGAAGACCCGAGGGTAAAAGCAGAGAGAACAGTTGGGAGGTAAGTATCCAGGTGAGAGATTCTGGGGGCTTCAGCAAGACTGAAACAGTGGGGTTGGTCGGAAGCGGCTGGATTGGGGATGCATTCCGAAGGGAGAACCCACAGGAATTTCTGACAGATTGGCATGGGATGTAACAGGACACAAACATGTGCTTCTGGTTCACAGAAAACTGTTGCGAAGGAAAATATCTCATTTTTAAACTAAAAATCTTATATACATTCGTTTGCTCAAAGTGCACACTTTCTCTCGAATTGTACATAATGAAGCTACATGTGAAACAAATGAGAGCGTTGTTAACCTATTTTTCAAAATGCTACGCTGAGTCTTAGGAAGAGAGGTCTCTGCAAGGGAGTCCTGGATGCCTGGTGGGCTTGCCCGCCGTGCCCCTCTGCTTCGGAGGATGCCATGTGGCAGAAGTTGTCAATCTATTTCATTCCCGTCAACCAGAGTCGAAGTGGCATTTCATGATTTCATTAACTGAGCTCTGCTGGCTTTTGACCTTGCGATTTCCAGACTTGTGACCCCGTATTCTTTCTCCCTTGCACTCTGCCAGGCTGTCTTCAGAAGAATTTCACGTGACTGTCAAGGGAAAATTACCTCTAGTGCTTTCATCTGTCAAAATCCTGTCATCGCTGCGGGTGTGACTCAGGCTATGAGGTGAGGCTCTGATTTTATTGTCACTTTCTTTTCTTCTGCCAGTCTGAGAGCACACTCCCTCCACTTCATTGTGCACATGCCATCAGGGAAATGTGGCACATACGCAGTGTGCCACGCTGCGTATTGTCACATAATTGCTGTTATGCAGAATGTGAGCTGTTTCATCCTCTCATCAAAAAGATAACTACAGCAAAACCTTTTCAGTCCCTAAAGGTTTTATCTGACATTCTCGTAAGTGGTGGAATATTTGAAATACTTATTAAAAATAAATAACTGTTCAATGATTGATTGATTGATTGACTAATTGATTAGGGAGAAGCTCAGAAGCCTGGTCTCTTTTTCTTAGGGACTCCCAGGACGGTTAAAAAAAAAAAAAGCAACAACAACGATTGGTTCAGGGGGAAATTTAAGAATCTTCCAGCCTCCAGGGAATATAAGGTTGTCTCTTACTCGTTTGCAGTGTTTATTTTTAACACTTTGAACTTGTGCTTCATAAAGACGATGCCTCCTCTGAGCACCGCGGAAATCTTTCCTAAATACTGCAGGGAATAAATGATGTGTTAGTTATTTAATTACATGTGTTAAAAAGTTGTTTGGGTTTGGACAAATGTATAATGAAATGCATCCATCATTATAATTACCATGCAGGGTATTTTCACTGCCCTAAAAACGCTCTGCGCTCTGCCTGTTCATCTCCCCCAACACTAGCCCAGGCCACCACCTATTTTTTCACCTTCTCCAGTTTTGCCTTTTCCAGAATGTCATATAATTTGAGTCATTAATTATGTAGCCTTTACAGATGGGCTTCTTTGCTTTGTCATATGTGTTTAGGATTTGTCCCTTTCTTTCCATGGCTTGATAGCTCATTTCTTTTTTAGTGCTGAGTAATATTCTTCATTGCTCCAAGTTTTGACAATTATGAATAAATGTTTATTCTATAAAAATTTTAAATGTTTACACTATGAACATCTGTGCGCAGGTTTTTGTGTGGACATCAGTTTTCAACTGTTTTGGGTAAATACCAAGAAGTCCAGCCGCTGGGTCATGTGTTAAAGGACGTCTGGCTGTGTAAGAAACCACCAAGAAGTCCAGCCGCTGGGTCATGTGTTAAAGGACGTCTGGCTGTGTAAGAAACCACCAAACCGCCTTCCGAAGTGGCTGCACCATTTTGCGCTCCCACCGGCAATGATGAGAGTTCCTGTCGCTCCCCCATGCTTGTCAGCATTTGTGGCTGCCAGTGTTCCAGCCTGTGGCCGTTCTAAGAGGTGTGTCATGGTGTCTCATTGTTGTTTGAATTCGCATTTCCCTGATGGCATCTGATGCAGAGCACTTTTCCACGTGCATTTTTGCCATCTGCATATCGTTTTTCGTGGGTTGTCTTTTAAAAATTTTGGCCCATTTACAAATCGCATTACTTGTTTTCAATAAATAAAGTGTTCATAAATAAACTGATTTATCCAATGTGTCTTTTGCAAATATTTTCCCCCAGTCGTATCTTCTAATTCTTGATGTTGTCTTTCACAGAACAGAGTTTTTAATTTTAATTAAGTCCAGCTTATGGACTATTTCTTTCATGAATCACGTCTTCAGTGTTGTATGGCATTAACATATTTTGATCTTCCCTCCTAGACTGAAATGACCATTCAGAGATTTGTGTCTCCTTTTCGCTGCCAAGACTCACAGGTGTGGCTGGGATGTTCTATGAACATGCGCATCGTGACGTCACAGTGACAAAACACACTGGGTGTGGAAGAAACACTATACAAGACTAACAATCTCATATTCGGAAAAGATAACTTCAGCCAAAGCTTTAGATTCCCTGACTCCCTTTATACGCAGAAAGTCAAAGAAACATTGGTATCTACAGCAAAATGATTACATTCATCCAGAAAAAGAAGTCAGTGTTATGACAATGGCAACAATTACATCCTTGTAAAAAACAAAAAGTAGAAAAAAAATTGTAGACTAAAATAAAGACAATGGAAGCAAAGTTCATTATTGCCAGAATAACAAGGAAGACATTCCCTGGAGGAGAGAGTGGAGACCTTATATAATTGGGATTTTCCTAAATAATATGGTGAAACTATGCAGGGATAAACCTTCAAATTATCGTTCTCAGAGATTCTCTAGTTTCGGAGTAGAAAGATAACAAATGTGGTTTTGGTTCTGACCATTTCTTTCTACAAGGCAGATCTTGCTAGGGTTCTTTCTGGGCAGGATAAGAACAGTCATCTTTCCTTCTAAGCATTGTGCCCCTGACCCAGTGCCGTACCGGAGCTGGACTACACCAACTCCAGGTGGCCAACTAAACTCATGCTCTACAAAATCCCTTTTCAGTTCCATTACGTTGGTGGCTTAAGATCAGCCACGGTGTAGGAGCATTTACACAGCAGAAATTGGCCAACACTTAAACCAGCCCTGCCTACCAGAGTCCACTGTTAAAGATTCCCCAGCATACCATCGGCCTGATCCTGTGAATTCTGACAGCCAGGTACCACTACTCACTCAATCTTCACACAGAGACGTCATCTCCTTAGCGACGCTGCATGCACAGCGGATAAGCCACTAACCTTTCATAGGATCAGAATTATAAAATCTTTCCTACAGTATAAGCACATTCCTTCCGTAGAGTGAGCTAGTTTGCATATTCTTTTACAGTTTACAAAATATGTTAACCTTTAAAGTCTCATTTCCATTTTATTTTCACAGCATTCCCTGGTAGAGTAATTATTATTCCACCTCATGTATGAAGAAAATACGGATGAAAGAGATTGTCAGTTGCTCAGGATAACAGAGCTTGTTAATTAATTGGCTTTTGATATCTTCTTTTTTCCTGCATTGTCATTGCATAGAAGGACGGAAATATTATTCATATATGGATATTTTTGTTTTAATATGGTAACTATAATCTTAATCTTTATAACACTTTATCTTTTTTAACATCTTTATTAGAGTATAATTGCTTTACAATGGTGTGTTAGTTTCTGCTTTATAACAAAGTGAATCAGTTATACATATGTTCCCATATCTCTTCCCTCTTGCATCGTCTCCCTCCCTCCCACCCTCCCTATCCCACCCCTCTAGGTGGTCACAAAGCACCAAGCTGATCTCCCTGTGCTATGCGGCTGCTTCCCACTAACTATCTATTTTACGTTTGGTAGTGTATATATGTCCATGCCACTCTCTCACTTTGTCACAGCTCACCCTTCCCCCTCCCCATGTCCTCAAGTCCATTCTGTAGTAGGTCTGTGTCTTTATTCCCATCTTGCCCCTAGGTTCTTCATGACCTTTTTTTTTTTTTTTTTAGATTCCATATATATGTGTTAGCATACGGTATTTGTTTTTCTCTTTCTGACTTACTTCACTCTGTATGACAGACTCTAGGTCCATCCACCTCACTACAAATAACTCAATTTCTTTTTTTTATGGCTGAGTAATATTCCATTCTATATTCGTGCCACACCTTCTTTATCCATTCATCTGTCGATGAACACTTAGGTTGTTTCCATGTCCTGGCTATTGTAAATAGAGCTGCAATGAACATTGTGGTACATGACTCTTTTTGAATTATGGTTTTCTCAGGGTATATGCCCAGGAGTGGGATTGCTTGGTCGTATGGTAGTTCTATTTTTAGTTTTTTAAGGAACCTCCACACTGTTCCCCATAGTGACTGTATCAATTTACATCCCCACCAACAGTGCAAGAGGGTTCCCTTTTCTCCACAGCCTCTCCAGCATTTGTTGTTTGTAGATTTTCTGATGATACCCATTCTAACTGGTGTGAGGTGATACCTCATTGTAGTTTTGATTTGCATTTCTCTAACGATTAGTGATGTTGAGCATCCTTTCATGTGTTTATTGGCAATCTGTATATGTTCTTTGGAGAAATGTCTATTTAGGTCTTCTGCCCATTTTTGGACTGGGTTGTTTGTTTCTTTGATATTGAGCTGCATGGGCTGCTTGTAAATTTTGAAGATTAATCCTTTATCAGTTGCTTCATTTGCAAATATTTTCTCCCATTCTGAGGGTTGTCCTTTTGTCTTGTTTATGGTTTTCTTTGCTGTGCAAAAACTTTTAAGTTTCATTAGGTCCCATTTGTTTATTTTTGTTTTTATTTCCATTTCTCTAGGAGGTGGGTCGAAAGGGATCTTGCTGTGATTTATGTCATAGAGTGTTCTGCCTATGTTTTCCTCTAAGAGTTTGATACTGTCTGGTCTTACATTTAGGTCTTTAATACATTTTGAGTTTATTTTGTATAACACTTTATCTTGATAATGTTTTGAAATGCAAACTATTTACTATTATTGCTTATAGCATTTTTTAAAATTTGTGACATAATGATGGTGATAACTACCTTTGGATGCTTGTTATATAGGTTTGCTGTGCTAAGCACTTTACCTATAATCTCATTGCACACCCCCAGGGTAGCATAAACATCCATATTTATATAAAGCAATGGAAGTTTACATCAGTAGAGAATTTGCCCCAGATCGTGTAATGGGAGGCTGGGACCTGAAGTGCAGCTCTGATGCTCCCGTCTGCACGTTTCATCACAGTGTAAATATTGTGGCACCCACCAGTTGGAGCTTGCCCTTCTCCTCCTTCATTTAAAGAGTTTTTTTTCTTACACAAATTAACTTAAATGCATTTTAATTTACAATGAAATATCTTTAAAACAATCTGTATGTCATTGTTTTAACTTTAATAATCTTCCTTTCTTCATGGATTTTGTCATTTATATATTAGTTCAATATTTATACAGTGAAAAAAGGCAAATGTCCAGTTTTTAAGAGCCCTGGCTCTGAGGCCAGACTTTATAAAGTGGGACTATTCATATTTAGTTCAAAGAATTGCCTAGAGGACTCCTTCTCGACCTTTGACAAGTCGGGACAAGTGCAGAAAAAAATCCCATGTGAGCAGCTCACTGGGGTGCAGAGGCAAGGCTGCCTCAACCTCAGAGCCGTCTGGCTCTCACTGCCTAGACACACCTGTCCCCACTCCTACTCCCCAGGGAGAAGTGCTGGCCTCAGGAATCACAGGCAGCATCGGTGGATGCCGGGGAACCTGGCACACAGAAGACACTGCGTTAGTTCCACTTGGTTAGCTCTAACTAATGAGACTTTTCTGCATTTGATGCAAACTCATGGACGTTAGGGAGCCTGGATGATGTCTGCTGTGGGTCACTTTGTCACTGTTTCATTCCAGCACGACTCTTTATCCCACTTCATACCATCTACCTTTCATTGCTGGGGGCCAGGAAATTCAATTATCAAGTGTTTGAAGTGATGTCAACAATCCTAGTCAAGCTAAGTGTGGTACCTTCCCAGTAGGAAAACGCAGGAAACCAGTGGCACTTGAAGACGCGGGAATCACAGGGAAAAAAGAAAGCCGTTGTGTCACTTCCTCTCCTTGTGCTGGATGCCCCTCCGGGTGGTCCTTCTCTCACACACTCCAAGACAGGCTCCATCCTTTTCTGGATGCTCTCACTGTGAAAAGGCCTGCAGCTTCTCTGCTCCGCAAAGCCGACTCTGTTTAGAAATCAAGACGTCTCCCGCGGTGGGACCTCCTCAACTCGAGAGGTGATGCGCGGATAAAGGTCTCGTGTCAGCCCGGCGCTTCTCCAGCTGGACCCCTGCAGGGGCAGGGGCTGCGGTCACCCTTCTCCCCCTGGCTTCAGCTGGGTGCTGGCCCTTTCTCTCTTGGAGCCCGGACAGACACCCTCCACCTCCCACCGCCAAGAACTGCAGTTTCCGGTTCGCCTTTCTCAGGACCCGTCAGGCGTGCTGAACATGTCTGGTCCCCTTATGGGGCATCTTCCTGCCCCTTCAGGGGACCCTTTAACACAAGATGCCAGACAGCCCCTCCCATCCCCCCCACGCACGGCCCACAGGTCCCCGGGAAACACACACCTCAGAACTGTCATCGTGCCAGTGGGTTTCCTTCCAAAACATAGACTCTGCTATAAAAGGTCTCTTCAGGCCGCTTCTGATAGTTGAGGTTTCCCAGCTATATGCCTTTTGTTGCCTTTGCCCTTCAAGTGCACGGAGCCCCTACTGAGTTCTCTAGGCGGTGGTCTGGAAGTGAGTAAACAGCTCTCATCCTTCACTGTGGCTACAGGACGTGGCTTCACCTTTCCCACCCACTTCAATTCCAAACCCTGTGCATTTTCAGCAAGTGCCCTAGGGTCACGCAGTAGGTCCTGGGACCCCTCTTGGTAGGTTCTGCATGGCTGGCTTAGGACCTTACCTGGGAATGCCAGACTGGTTTAATGGTTATGATCGTAAACCAACTACTAAACTAAATCAGAGTTACTAGTTATTTCTGAATAATTTGATTGTCTAGATATGTGACTTTGTGCAGGTGAAATAAAACTGTCTTAAAACCAGGAAAACTTCCTTTTTAAAACTCATGGTTCATGTAGAAACTCTCCCAGGGCTGATATGATAATTGGGAGTAAATTCATCAATAGATTAAATCATTAGCACAGATTTTTAAATTATCCTGAAGAACATAGTTACATTTTAGATGATGTGAAATTAGAAATAATGTTTACAATTTTAGTATGTGAGACTGGAATTCAAGACAACCCTGAAAGGATATTAGAGGACAGAAAAATAATGATCCCTCTTACTCTAATCCTGGGAGGTTTGCCAGATTCCAGCCGATTATGCTGCCATCAGGACATCCTGGTGCCTTGGTTGTCCAGCAGCCATGCTCCTCCCACCTTTTTCCTTCCAGAGGTACAGAACACCATGCCATTAGGGACTGAAGTCGGCAGATGAGAAATTCAATCTCATTACCTCACCCAGGGTGTGTTTGCTGTGGACACAGACTGGACTTTAACGTCAGACAATCCAAATTCAAATACTGACCTTGGAAAAGATAATTAAGCTCTTTCGAATTTCTTTGAAACTGAATACAGGTTTCCCTTGCTCTCCTGAAGTAGATCAGCCCCGCGAAAGCTTTCGGGAGCTGAAATGGTGTAAAGCGAAGAAGCAGTTACCTTAGGGCACCTCTTGCTGACGGAGGCACAAGATGAATCAGGATAAAGCACAGATGCTGCCAGACACAGGTCAAGGTTCTGGAGGCTCGATGCTGAGATGCTGAGCGGCTTCTAGGGAAGGGGCCTGGCGGGGCCCCTCCCACAGCTTGGGATGTGCGCTGTGTCTGTAACAGCTCTACTCCCTGCAGAACAAATGTTGAATGCTATTTTCACTTCCCGCCTTTTTTTCATAAAAGTGAAAATCCTTTTCATATTTCTTTCCATGTGAAAACAGGTACTAATGCAGACATTTTCTGAAAGCAAAGTGGCATAAAGCAAACTTTCGAAAAGTGGGGAGTATCCAGAGTTAGCCAATTAATGGATTCATTTCTTCGTTCAAAAAATAGTTACAGAAGAAAAACAAAAATAAAAAAAAACTAGAGACTTCCCTGGTGGTCCAGTGGTTCAGACTCCGTGCTTCCACGGCAGGGGACATGGGTTCGATCCCTGGTTGGGGGACTAAGATCCTGCATGCCGCATAATAGTTCCAGAGTGCCTCTCCTATGTTCTGTAAATTGTGCTGGGCAGTAGGGACTTAAGAGTGAAGGGAAACGTGATCACTGCCCTCATGCAGCTAACAGTCTAAAGGATGTGGTGATGATGTAATGAGTAACTAGGAATAAATAGCTTACAGGCTGTGACTGTTGCCCGGGGGAGGAACAAACAGAGGGTTGCAGGTGGTTAGATAGAAAATAACAAGAGGAGACCTACCCCAGGTAGTGAAATTAGAGCAGCTCTCTTGAAGAAGGGTCATTTGAGATGAGACCCCAAGGAGCCTGCCAAGAAGAGGCTCTGAGCTGGGGAAGAAGTCCGAATGGATCAAAGCCCGAGGCAGGAGTGCGTTATGCCTCAAGGGATTTTTCTATTAGGTGGATTCAGCTGGCTGAGGAGTTCCAGAACACCCAGTCCCCGAGAGGCCCCTCGGGGAGTGGCAGCTCAGGTCTCCAAAGCCCTGGTCTGCAGACGGGCTTGGTGGGTCACTGGCAACCTGGGAAAATCCTGTCCTGTTCTAGTTCTTCGCAAAGCAAGCCGTGTAAAACCCCATGGGAGTGTGCTAGGACCAAGGGTGTTAGCTTACAGTGCAAAACAGTTTAATGCAAACTGGAATCCTCAGTTCCTTAAGAACATAGCTTAAGAGTGATTGTTCTCTGCTAAAGCTCAACACAGCTTTGGGAACGTAGAGCAGGCGCCCAAGAAGTACGTGTAAAAGTCTGTGGGACATAAAAAAATGAATGGTCCGGGCACTAAAGAATGACCTAACACTAAGCTGTTTATTACATCCACTGTAAATCTTAATTAAGGTTTAAAATGATCGCATGAAGCCAAGAAAAAAGATTCTATGACGACAATAACTATTGTTGTTATAAAGTCCACAGACTCTATAAACACTTATTCGGTCTCCTCCCCCGAATGCCTGAAGTCTCCTTGTTGAACTATTTATTTTTTCATTGTTATTTCGAACTTATTTATAATAAGCAAAATATGACAGTTTATCATTGTTTGTAAAAAGGAAGAAAACTGCCTGTAAACCGTGCCCCACCATTAACTCTGTGACCTGTACGCACAGAAGGGAATTCTCATGATAAATTAGCAAAATCATTTTGTCTGGGGGCAGCAAATAGACTTGTGCAGACTGCCACACAGTTTACTGCACACCCCATTCCTTAGCTTCTAGGAAAGGATGGACTTTTCCCACTGGACGCAGGTAGAGTATTTTTCAAACCTTGGTAACCCTTTTCTTTCTTATGACTTAGAGCTCTTTTACCACAAACGTCTGTCAGCCCCATGTCACCTGCCCCCACCCAGAGTTATTGAACCTTCAGAACCATAATTAAATGTATCGACTGTATAGATCTTTCTCAAATTCTCCTGATAATAACATACCTTAATACTTATGTTTTAAATTTAAAATTATTTCCAAAGCCACCCAAGCTAACCAAAATAACTATAGGATAATACTAATTGAAAAGAAGAAAAACTATCAGCCCCCTCACTAAGAGATAAATACAGTCTTACCTTTGTGTAAATGTCTTAGCCAAACTTCTTCCATTTTGTTTGTGTGTTTACATATTTCATATTGTTTAATGTGATATGCCATCCATGGTTTTCATCAGCAATTTTTAGCATAACTTATCCACAGGTAGATAAAATTATTTTACATTATCTCACTAACCACATATATTTATACACAACACACATAATACATATATCGGAGTTTAATTTTAGCAATCCCTATTTCTTGACATAGAACTAGTTTTCAACTTTCAATTCTTCTAAAAAATGTCAAGATAACCCCCTTAAATAAATTTTGCACACACTTCTATTTCTTTTGTATACAGAAATGGAACTTATTAACCAAGATTTTGTACATTTTTAGGCATGTGATACCATTGCAAGTTGCCCCCCAAACATGTAAAAATGTATGCTCTCACTTAGACTGTATCACATAACCATATTCTGAAACTAATCCAAGGAGAAAGTATAATGTATTGTTCAAAATTAAACTGAGATGAAATTATGTGCTAATTAATTAATGTGCAAATAATAATAACTGAAGTATGTGCTAATTTTGAAGAAGGATGATGTCGCAGAATTGCCTTAGAAAAAACAGCCACCTCCGCCTGGGCAAAGGCGCGCGCTGTGGCAGGCGCTCAACTCTGACTTATTTGGAGGACGTCTGATTACAATGCAGCAGGCCTCGGAGGCGTGAATTGCTGTGAAGGGCGTCCACTGGCCATTAGAGAGCAGAGCACAGGCAGGAAATGACCCAGCACAGGAGGCCCTGTTTACTTACCACAGTCAGAGACGCAGGAGCTGCTATGATCAGCTCAGAGCTGGTCCAGGCGTGAGAGCGAATAGGAAAAGTGTAGGCGTGTTTCTTATCCTCCAGAATCGTTTTCATTTAAGGGGAAAGATGTGGACAATGGAAGAATTCCACAGCCATACAAGGCAGTACTTGAAAAATAACTGTAGAATTGCACAAGTCAGTATTAAGTGATAGTAGTCTGGGGTAAATGAAACTCTGGCGTAGTTTAATTAGGAATTTATGGGAAAAGGTGAAATTGGAACTGGATATTGAAGGACAGGCAGGGGTGGGGTAGGGAGAGAAGCAACGTAATCCAAATAATCAGCAGTGGACACGAACACGGCGTAACGAACTCTAACCAGGCCCTTTGGTTGCAAAGGGAGAAGGCTGGTGCCAATGGTACAGCGGGATGTGGAAAGATTTGTTAGATCAGATGTGAAAGCGCTGGATTCTAGCGTAAGAAAATTCCGCTCTAACCTATGAATTAGAATGAGTCATTTGAAGACTTCTGTGCAGGGGCATAAAATGAAGTCCCGATTCATCTGTTCGTGCAGACATGCGTAACAAATATTAACTGAAGACCTACTATGAACCGCACATTAGGGAAGAGAATTAGATTCTTTTTTAAAGTTGCTGTAAGTATAAAGCCTACAGTTTCGGCAGAACTATTCATGGAAATATTAACTTTACTTTGGCTTTGCTGCCATTGACAAATCAGGGAAAAAGAGCTCATGCTGGGAAGATACTTTTCCCTTGTCATATGTTCCTGTATTCAGGGACCTGGGCTATAGAAACACTTCTGCTTCCCTATGTGGACTGCAGCTCACCAGGAGAGGAGAAGTCGTTTATCTGCAGTGTGGGATCGAGCCCCTCTTGGCTCTGTCCTGTGGAAACAGCCTGTCACACCTCTGCTCATACACACTGTGACCTTTCTGAGTGGATTCTGCCCCTGCTGAGGGGACCCGGAATGGTCCAACTCTATCCGTGACCAAGCGGGTAAGTGATCCCAGTAGGTGAAGTATTTATGAGCTCACTTGGCCATACATCTAAAACCCCTCCCTCCGTCAGCTTTGCCAGTAATGAAGCTGGTCCTTTGATGTCTCTCGGTAATCTCTGATACCTACCTCTCAAAGGGTCCTGGAAATACACAAGAAAGAAAGGAACCATTTTCCCCTCCCCCCAATGAAGCTAAATTGTGATATGGGGCAAGAAGTAATAAATACCTAAAGTCGTTTTCTTTCAGGCTTTTGTTTTCTGAAAGCCTGAATTCCAGAGGACATTTTGCAAGTAAGGGTGAAAGAATCCCACGCTTTGAAGAGAGTGGGGCTCAAGCTCAGTGGGAAATGACTGAGGCCCCTAAGTCTGAGGTGGGTACGGGTCCCCAGGACTTTTGGTTTTGCAGGTCTGTGTCCAGAACCCTGGTAGATTAGAACGACCTGAGGGGTGCACCTCACAAGTCTGGACACTCAGCCCAGAGTTCCCAGCTTCAAGGGACTCCAGCGCCCAGGGCTGGCGTGAATGGGGCTGAGCTCCTGCATGTAAAGTGGGATAACCGTGCACGTGAGTTTGCCTGGAACAGCCCCGTGCTCCCCTTTCGCTCTTCAGTGGGCCCCATTTTGGATGATAAATTGTAAAATCACCCTTAACCTTTTTAAGAGACCAGGCGGGGTTGTGCAGTAAGGATTCTAGCGGTGAACAATGTGGGCAACAGTGAATTAATAAGAAATTCTCAACCAACGATCCCACAGATGGAAGCACCTCCTGCGTAACCTAAGCATGGCCCTTCCCAGCGGCTGGGGTTGTATCCCATCTTCCTTCTCTGGCTTCCAAATCTTCACCTTCCCAGTCTGTGGCATAGGTCATGCTTCAGATGCTTCCAGAACATCACGGGCAGATTTCTCACCGGGACCCAATAAAATTGCGTAAATAAAATTCAATAAAACCTAGACGTGCCTGGTGTCAGGGACTGAACGTTTGTGTCCCCGCCTAAGTCATACGTTGAAATCCTACATCCAAAAGTGATGGCATGAGGAGATGGGGCCCTTGAGGGATGCTCAGGCCGTAAGGGCGGAGCCCTGACGGTTGGGGTTAGTGGCCTTACAAGAGGAGACACAGAGACTCACGCCTCTCTCTGCTCTCTGCCGTGTGAGGGAGTCTATTAACTAGGAGAAGGGCTTTCACTGGAGCCCTGACCTTGGACCACCGGCCAAGCGTGGGCAATGTTTGCGCTGCAGCCACCCAGTGTGTGGTATTTTGGTACAGCAGCCCAGACTGATTAAGATAGCCAGGAATTTACTTTCAGTCAGTAACACGCAACTCCTTCATCACCGTGCGTCTTCTGCTACTGCTGCCACGTCCACCTCCCTTCAGCCGCACTGCTCCTCAGTGCTTCTTCAGCTTCTTAGCCAGGCCCGCAGATCAGGGCTTTAGCGTCTGATGTCTCCCCTTCCCGGATTCTCTTCTCCCGAGTTTACTGCTACGTTCTGCTCCCTCACCTGAAATCAGTCCTCTGCTCCCGCGTCCCCGCCCCGCGGACTCTTCCACAGCAGCTCTAGGGACGAGAGCCCATCCAGCCCCTTCCCTCTCCTCTGCACTGTCTAGTTCCTTCCTGTGTTTTAGTTTTCCCCTTAGCCTTTTTCTTTTCTTTCTTTTTAGTGTGAGCGTCATGGTATCTTAACTCTGGGGAAAAGCTTCTATCTTTTTTTTCTAACACATACGACTTTTCCCATAGTTCTTAATAATTTTTGGCTTACTGAATCTTTACTTGCATACCTCATTATTAACTGTCTTCTCCTCCGTATAAGATAAGCTCCAAGGGGTCAGGGCCTCGCGTTCCTGCCTGTATCCCCAGCTCCTTGAACAGCGCTTGGCGCTCAATAAATACACACTCAGCTGAAGAAAAAAATGGCTATAAGAGAGTCATGGAAACTCGATCACTGAATCGAATGACAGAGAGTTATTGGTCTCATTCATAAAAAACATACTTTGCATCTTTCTTATTTATACTTCAGCTTTTTAACTTTGCAATAATTTGAAAATATTCTTTAGTGGTGCTGGGAATGATGTTTTTATTTACTTTATCTTTGAGAATCCTATTCACATGTCATCCATTTTGTAAATATCATCTTTCTAAAGGAAGAAAGAAATCAAGTATCCAGACTTAACACTTTTCCCCTGATTTCATGGGCACCAGTCGTTTGGGATATGGTTTGGTCAGATCTGGAATAAATGCTAGGCCACCTTAGAGGCTTCTAGATGGAATTGGGCTCTTGAGTGACTATTAAAAATCCGTCCTCCAGACAACAGCAAAAGGGGGTCCTTGGTAATTTCAAGTCATGTCAGGGTGAATTGGGGTATCTCCACTGAACCCAGACTTTGTGCTTTAGCCTGAGTCTATAGAGGCCCACAGAGTCTGATCCTAACTGACATACTCTGCACAAAATAGAGTTTCCTAAAGCCCACTCCTAACTGCCAGGATTTGAGACTTTTGTGTGGAGCTTATCAAGATCGTGACCTGAAGCATGGTCAGCCTACAGCCCACAGGTCCTGGAAATTTCTTAAAGATTTACGAGTATTTACATTTGTTTTGCTTTTGTCCCTGGGGAAGGTGGTCTCAGTCAATCATCTTTAACTTGCTTGCTAGATAAATCTGGTAGCACAGGCAATGCATCTTCTTGCTTTTAATGGCCTACTTTGTTGAAACGCAACCATCAACTAAGTCTGGGGATGGGGGGCAGCCTAGATGCCAGGGACCACACTGCACACTGCCTGACGATCCTTTGGACATAAAAGCATCATGCAGGGTTTTCTGCCCTGGCTGGTCTTACGTGGTAGGCTACCAACTGTACGTTAGAGACGATTAATGAGATAAAAGTGTCAATTCCACTGATGTAACATAAGTAAGTAGTTCGTACAGTCCGGGTCAAGAAAAGCTGCCGTTTATAAGCACTGTTTTAATCTTCTTTTTCACATCTTCTTGCAAAGTTTAATATTTTATTTTGGTATTGGAAAAGTAGAAACAAGAAGCAAAACTTTATCACAGCTAGATCAAAATTCCTATGTCAAATAAAATGTAACAGTGATCAATGTTACCTTACCTTTAACTTGACTATGCTCATGTATTCTTAGAGGTTTTTTTGTAAGCGATCATCCCCAAAGGCCATCTGGTAGGGAATCTCCCTGGGCGTTACTGCACGGCAGTCATCAGAACGTGATGCTCTGGTCTCCTCCTAAAGGGAGCATCGCTGAGTGGTCACCCAGCTGCCGTCCTGGGAGCTGCCGCCCTGGCTGCTCCCAGCTCGTGAATGGCACGCTGGGGATACTCAGCAGACCCACTCCAGGGAGCTCTGTGACTCTTCCAGTGGGCACCTGTGGTCAGGGACTCCCCACCGGCCGGTTCAAATGGTCTTTGGAACCGCATCACGACAAGGCTCGCCCTACCTTCTCTCACTCCCTTCACAGGTAAATCTCTTGTGTGACTGATCCCATCTTGGTGTCTGCCTCTCACCAAACCTAAATGATATGCCATTGAAACTTACAGAGTCCTCTCACCAGACTTCTCTGCTGTTCACTCAGCAAGCATTTATTATGTGTACACATGAGCACCGGGCACTGTCTTCATCTCTGGAGGTACAGATGTTACACGAACAGTGAGCATACACATTAGATAGAGATTTTACTTTGTTGAAGAAAATATACATTAAACAAATAATTACGAGTGCAATGAAAAAAGGCTTCTATGGGAGCACAATTTGGAGAGTCAGGTGAATTCTAAGAGTTGAGGATGGTCACTCTGAAGAAGAGGGTTTTTTTTAATAAATTTTTAAATTTTACTTATTTAATTTTGGCTGCGTTGGGTCTTCGTTGCTGCATGCGGGCTTTCTATAGTTGCGACAAGAAGGGGCTACTCTTCGCTGCGGTGCAAGGGCTTCTCACTGCGGTGGCTTCTCTTGTAGTGCAGCACGGGCTCGAGGCACGCGGGCTTCAGTAGTTGTGGCTCACGGGCTCTAGAGCGCAGGCTCAGTAGTTGTGGCGCACGGGCTTAGTTGCGCCGTGGCATGTGGGATCTTCCTGGACCCGGGCTCGAACCCGTGTCCCCTGCATTGGCAGGTGGATTCTTAACCACTGCACCACCAGGGAAGTCCTAAGAAGAAAGTTTAAAACTGAGACCTGAAGAGGGTGTGGGAACTAGCTGGGCAAGCAGGAGACGAGGAAAGGACTTGCTAAGCAAACACCGAGAAAAGAAAGAGCAAGCTGGTTCTCGCAACTGATGAGAGTGGAGCACGGATGGAAGGGTGCCTGCAGGTTCAGTACAGGCATGTACTGAAGAGCTCCTGGAAGGTGCACCTACGCTGGATGCTGCCTGCATCCGCATCTTCTTCCCAGTTGAAGTCAGGGGAGAAATGTCTCATCCGAGCCTCCCCTTTTTGGTCTGATCTTCCTTCTACGCACCTCAAAATCCTACCGTGTTGGACTCCGTGGCTGACAGTGTGGTAGTGTGTCCCTAGTCCCGCCACTCTGCAACACCCATCAATAATGACAGACGGCGCTGAAGCAGATGAGGCAGCAGTGCTCACGTTTCTCAGCAGCTATCTTCTGACCTTGGTAGGTGCTAAGTAAATATTGGTTGTGAATCAAATGTGCATGCATACCCTTTAATATTGTAATGACGTGAAGAATGGTATTTAAGGTGGTAGGACAACAATGCTGCTAGGTGTAATTGCCCTGTAAATATGTTTTCTTTAGCCTATGTTTACAGAGTTCCAAATGAATCAGTCAGTTGTCTGATTGGATGTTTCCAATAAAACGTTTAGCTGGATAATTCAGGTCTAACACCAAAACTGTAATGTCACTATTACCCAACTTGGCTATTTCCATGCATTCTATTAATAAGAATTTTCTAAAGTCTTCTCAACTTCTGATATTTATTGGTGAGAAATAAAAGAATGTACAGGAAAAGAACAATAATATTTATTGAATGCCTTTCTATAGGCCAACCTCCAGGCAAACACTCTATTCTTCCTACCTATTTATCTGTCTATCTATCTATCTATCCATCCATCCATCATCTGTCTATCTATCCATCCATCCATCCATCCATCCATCCTTCCATATATCTATCTACCTATCTATCTATCCATCTATCCATCTATCCATCCATCCTTCCATCTACCTATCATCTATCTCTCTTTCTATCTACCTACCTACCTACCTATCCATCCAGCCATCTAGCCATCCATCCACCCATCTATCCATCTATCTATCCATCCATCTAATCATCTATCTATCTATCTATCTATCTTAACACACACATTCACATGACACATGTAAAGTATCATCTAAAAGTATCTAGAGAATTAAGGAAAGATCATTTTTCTCTTGAATTATCCAGAGACTTGCCTCAGGTTGACTGCAATTTCTGCTAAGAGAAGCTCTTTGAATGTATTCAATTAAGTGTTATTTAAAATAGCACCTAAATGAATCCCCTTAAAAGTACTAGCATCCTATGTTTTGTAAAGCATAATGATAAATCTGTCATCTTAATCTGCCTTTCTCTATCATTAGTTATAATGCAGCTATTAGGGTAACAATGCTACTGCTATATGGGGTACACTAATTTTACATTAGGATTAAATGTTAAGGAAAATTATATCTTCCTTCAAGAAAATTATTGAAGTATAAATGTAGTATAATAGTGTCTGAATACCTTTCAGAGAACATCAAGGGAACTGCTTTTTAAAGGGAAAGAGATCACTGAGGACACAGGCACTGAATAATCCAGGTTATTGTAATACGTTAAAGATGCCCAATAATAGTATGGAAAATAGACAATTCTGAGTAATAAACCAACTCTGATGGGACTTCAAGGAGTTGTTTACTTTAGAATTCTGGCAGATTTCAATTTCAACTGAAGGTCAGAGACCACTGGAGAATTCAAACACTTAAGGTACTTTGGAGTGAGTGGGACGGACAGGCAGCTGCAGTGCAGAAGCAAAGACGCTTCAGACAGTCTCCCGCCCTTAGGTTCCTTCTACTCTCCTAACATATAGGTGAAAACATTTATTTAAATAACTGCTGGAATGTATGCCTGTAACTTTGATCCAAGTCAGTGTCAGCAAACTAAGGTTTGCTCAACTCTGCTCTTGCGGATGAGAAGCTGCCTTGGACAATATAAGCGATTGGGAGGGGCTGGGTTCCAATAACACTCTGATTCAAAACAAAACAAACAAACTAACTAGCCACATTCGGCCCAGGCCATAGTTTGCTGATCACTACTCTGAATAGCAAGTTGTATACTTTAAAGACTTACGAATTCTTTAAGTGGTACATCTACTTCCTAGCAGAACTCATGTGTTTGAGATATTTTTAGGTTTCAGATTTTTTTAAATGCATTTTGAATAAGTTGTTCTTGTTTACACATGCAGTTATCAAAATTAGGCAAATATTTATCTGCCCCTGAGTACAAGCCAGCCACTGCTCTAAGTGCTAATGACACCCTAGTGAGTAAAAGGATCAAAGACCTTTGCGTCATGCTACCTACATCCCAGTGGGAGACAGGAGGATGACAAAAATAAACAGATAAATAAATCATAGTATTTTCGAAGGTGACACATGCTTTGGAAGCAGAATAAAAGTGGGACAGAGTAAAGGGGATGAAGAGGGTGAAGTGGGAGATGGTTGCAGTTTGCTTAATCAAGTAACGTGGGCAGGACAGAGTTCGTGCAAATGAATTCCAGCCGACTGGAAGAGGCCGCGCAGATGCCTGGGGAGAGCAGCCCTGCGGAGGAGAGGCCAGAGCAAAGGCTGTGAACAGACAGGGGCCATGTGGTGAGAGCAGAGTGAGCCCTAAGTGAGGACAGACGGAGGCCGTGAAATGGAGCTAAATCAGAGGCAAACGTCGGGGCTAGGGCCTTGAGACCCACTGGAAGTGCTTTACTTTTGCTTTGAAAGAAACACGGGACCTCAACGAGACTTTCAGCAGAAGAGTGACATAAGGTGTTTATATCACTGGAGGGACTTTATGACTTTAGTCCCTAAACTAGTAGTAAAATGTGGTGAAGGCTAAAGGTTGAGAGTGGGGCTCTAGTGACTCCAGGTATCAAAATATACCCATATTCTGCTCCTTGGATTTTGGAAGCCCACACTAGCTTTTTCCCAGAGACAGAATTGTCCATCTCTCAGAAAGCTCTGAGAGAGAACTCGCCACCAATTCATAGGATACACTTTTGCTGCAGGGAAGTAAAATGTTTCCTCCTTATCTCTTCACGGTGGACCTAAATGTGACCTGCCCACATCCTCACTGAGTAATGCGGGGCAGACCTTCGTGAGTCTTACACAAAGCTGTCTCTGTGACATGTGTTCACCAGCAGATCCCAGCCTTCACGCCTTCATTTACGCAGATCACTTTGTTTAGATGGTGCTTACTCATAATATTAAGTAACCCGAGTTCCTATTCTTGTGAATATTCTCCCCCGAAGGCCAATTCATTTATAATGAAAACCACATTTTGAGCAGTGAAAAAGTCCAGCTGATTACCCTGGTAAGACCTTCTCATCTTCTTGCGCTCACTTCAGCGTTCGAAGTATTGATATGCACGTGAGGCTTTGATTTCCGAGTTCAAGCTGAATGCAACGTGAAGTCAATGACACGCAAATGTCTCTCTCCTCTGCTACCTGAGAAGCTGTTGTCAAGAAAATGCTCTACTCATTGGAAAAGTGACCAGAGGCTCTGCTTAGCTATTAATATAATCTCTGATCAGATGAAGCTGCTCAACAGGAAGAAGATGGCAAAACTAACAGACGAGAAGAACTCAACCAGAGAAATACTACTCCAGAAGTGAGACACCCTAAGATGCAGTGAGCTGACTCCAAGCCGGTCCGGCTACATGGCCACCATTACCTTTCACCCCACCCAAGCTCCTGCTTGTGGGCATAAGGTCATTTGGTGCTGCCGTATAAGAACCTTCACTCTGTAATCCCCCTAGAACACATGGTCTTCACGGTTTATGGACAATCTACACTTTTACTATTTCTGTTTATCCCCTCAGTAAAAGTACACTGGGACAGAGCTAAATTGTTTCCTATATAAAATCTTCAAAAAAGGCATTTTGTTAAGGCTTTGTTTTTGTTGGAAATTTTAGCAAAATCATGTTCAGTAAGAAGCTATAACAATTTACATCTGTCTTCCCTGGTGGCGCAGTGGTTAGGAATCTGCCTGCCAATGCAGGCAACACGGGTTCAAGCCCTGGTCCAGGGAGATCCCACATGCCACGGAACAGCTAAGCCTGTGAGCCACAACTACTGAGCCTGTGCTCTAGAGCCCGCGAGCCACAACTACTGAGCCCACGTGCCACAACTACTGAAGCCCATGTGCCTAGAGCCTGTGCTCCACAGCAAGAGAAGCCACCACAATGAGAAGCCGGCACACCGCAATGAAGAGCAGCCCCCACTCGCCGCAGCTAGACAAAGCCCATGCACAGCAACGGAAAGCCAACACAGCCAAAAATAAATAAATTAAAAAAAAATAAAGCTATAACAATTAATAACTTCATGACTAATTCAATGTTAGCCTTTTATTCCCGGCTCCTCTTCTTTTCCATATTTATCTACTTTCTCACTATCTTTTTCTGCTAATTCTTCGTCCATTATTGTATTGGATAATGTACATGAAGAAGCACTTTAAAGAATATCTTTAAGTTTCACTAAGACTCTCTTAGTAATCAAATTAAGCTGTACATCACCATGTGATTTTAACTAAATTTAACTAAAAGTTTCAGAGAGTAATTAGGACTCTTTTTAAGGCAGTTTTTCTTTTTGGTAATGTGTACCCTCAACTGCACACACTCTTGTGCTACATGGCAGATTATTTAGATCAATGCACGAAAAGCCTTGTCCACAGCATCAGGCCAACCCTCTCCTGCTCGTGTTCCAAATGCTTCTCACCCTCACTCTGCACGTGAATTAGACCCCCAGCAGGAAATAGATGGCAGCCGCAAGCTGGTTAACTGAGGAACAAGCAGTAAATAAGGACTATTTTAAAAGACGTGGGCAGCCCTTAGGAGAAGCAACAGGGATGCTCCAGGATGGTAACCATGGAGCCATAACTATTCTTATTCTCCAAGGGGCAAGGAGAGGGGGCCATTCCCGGGATCCAGAGAGCGAGAGAGTTGTGTGGAGAAGGACGGTCCCCACGGGGAGTTGTGTCTGTGGTTGAAGGAAGGTCCCCGAGGGGAGTTGTGTCTTTGGTTGAAGGAAGGTCCCCGAGGGGAGTTGTGTCTTTGGTTGAAAGAAGGTCCCCAAGGGGAGTTGTGTCTTTGGTTGAAGGAAGGTCCCCAAGGGGAGTTGTGTCTTTGGTTGAAGGAAGGTCCCCGAGGGGAGTTGTGTCTTTGGTTGAAGGAAGGTCCCTGAGGGGAGTTGTGTCTGTGGTTGAAGGAAGGTCCCCGAGGGGAGTTGTGTCTTTGGTTGAAAGAAGGTCCCCAAGGGGAGTTGTGTCTTTGGTTGAAGGAAGGTCCCCGAGGGGAGTTTTGTCTTTGGTTGAAGGAAGGTCCCCGAGGGGAGTTGTGTCTGTGGTTGAAGGAAGGTCCCCGAGGGGAGTTGTGTCTTTGGTTGAAAGAAGGTCCCCAAGGGGAGTTGTGTCTTTGGTTGAAGGAAGGTTCCCTGAAAGGAGTTGTGTCTGTGGTTGAAGGAAGGTCCCCGAGGGGAGTTCTGTCTTTGGTTGAAGGAAGGTCCCCTGAGGGGAGTTGTGTCTGTGGTTGAAGGAAGGTCCCCAAGGGGAGTTGTGTCTGTGGTTGAAGGAAGGTCCCCGAGAGGAGTTGTGTCTTTGGTTGAAAGAAGGTCCCCAAGGGGAGTTGTGTCTTTGGTTGAAGGAAGGTCCCCAAGGGGAGTTGTGTCTGTGGTTGAAGGAAGGTCCCCGAGGGGAGTTCTGTCTTTGGTTGAAGGAAGGTCCCCTGAGGGGAGTTGTGTCTGTGGTTGAAGGAAGGTCCCCGAGGGGAGTTGTGTCTGTGGTTGAAGGAAGGTCCCCGAGAGGAGTTGTGTCTTTGGTTGAAAGAAGGTCCCCAAGGGGAGTTGTGTCTTTGGTTGAAGGAAGGTCCCCTGAGGGGAGTTGTGTCTTTGGTTGAAGGAAGGTCCCATGAGGGGAGTTGTATCTCTGAGGGATGTTGAGGGATGTGAGGGATGTGACCCTGAAGGATGTGACCCACTCATGTCCACCATTACAAGAGGATCCAAGGAAACAATACCAGGACTTCATGCTTCTCCATCCTCTGATCTTTTTTCAGTATCCTTCATCAGATGATCCAACCAGACACCAGAAAGCAAGGGAGACCTTTGGTGTATTTCTCACAGGCTAGGCTCCCAGTACACAGAGCAATGTGGAAATGGTAGAGAGTGGATCTCAAGAGGCCAATGGGGCATTTCCAGCACAGCTTCCAAATCAAGTTCACTGTCCACCTGGACAGGGGACCAAGCATTCAGGTAAGCTGGATGGACCACTGAGGGTGACTAGTAAGCGTTCTTAATCCCCATAATAGCTGAATTTACTCATGTTCCTTCAGAAGGGCCTCTTGAGAGGCTTATGTAATATTCATGGCATATGTAATCAACTTCTATAGGCATCCCTTCCAATACATCTGTGATTAGCATGCTGTGGTCAGTATTTTTTTAATTTTAAGTGGCTAATTGGCACCTATCTGTAATTTAGTAGAACTGCTTAGGCATTGGCAGGGGTTCAAAACATGAGCCCAAAGGGAATCAACAAAAACAAGGAAGATTTCGAGGATGAGTGCTGGCTCTATGCAGACTTCATCTTCTTCCATAAGAGAATAGACTTCAGAATGTCATTAAATGTTAAGCTCACTTTGAGGTATATTATTAATTCTCTGTGGACCAAAGTGCATTTCCTGCTCTCTAGAAATTAAGCTGTTTCAGGAAGCTCCAACATGTTGTGTGGTTCACCAGTGGGGAGCTGACCGTCCACACCAAACACTCACCTCGTGCCATTCTAAGCCAGATACAGCTGTAGGCACAGAGGTGCCCACTGTTTGTAGGGTGGGCACGTGTTTGGTTGGATTCCACAGTATTTTTGGCTTGTTTTTGTTTGTCTGTTTTTAATTAGAGTGTCTTCAGATGTGTTATATCCTCTCATGTTGGTAGTCTCTGAGCTAACTAACATTTCCTGGAATCTGAGTTTATGACCCCTAGTCTATGCTCAGAGACAGAGCTCTGGCCTGTGTACAAATAAAGCTGAAAAGGAAAGCATCCTTGGCCAAACAGCATTAACCCCTCTTCTGCTCAAAGTTTTAGTGTTGGATCTAGAGCAATCTGATCTGGGATCCATTCCTAAAAACTGTCTCAGCCATAAGAACTAGTATAGTTCAATTTATTGATTAGTTTTGCTGTATTAACATGTTAGGGTTTTTTTTAAATAAATTTATTTATTATTTAATTTATTTATTTTTGGCTGCATTGGGTCTTCGTTGATGCCCGCGGGCTTTCTCTAGTTGAAACAAGTGGGGACTTATCTTCATTGCGGTGTGCAGGCTTCTCATTGTGGTGGCTTCTCTTGCTGCGGACCATGGGCTCTAGGCATGCGGACTTCAGTAGTAGTGGAGCGCGGGCTCAATAGTTGTGGCTTGCGGGCTCTAGAGCGCAGGCTCAGTATTTGTGGTGCATGGGCTTAGTTGCTCTGCGACATGTGAGATCTTCCCGGACCAGGGCTCAAACCTGTGTCCCCTGTATTGGCAGGAGGATTCTTAACCACTGCACCACCAGGGAAGTCCTAAGGTTTTTTTTTTTTTCATTTTATTATGTGATATAACTTAGTGGACTATATATTTAATGATCATCGTATGAGTTCTATGAAATTGCATACCCACCGGATACTCACTTCTTAACTGAATTGCCTGGGGTGGGTTTGGGACATCTCATCTAACCAAGTTTCCTGATGCTTCAAAGGAAATATTCATTCTTATTTTGAATTGGTTTCCCTCCTAACAAGGTTAAATTGTCAGAATTTTCTCGGCTTTTTCATGCCAAGGCTGTGTATGCTATTCTGATTGCATTCTCAGAATATGTGTTTGTTAATGTTTGCTGGCCTTTTTCAATTCCTTAGATCTCTGCTATGAATCTCTTCTCCACTGCTGGCTGTACTTCTGTATCTTCCAGGGAAAAGATGTCTAGGATTTCTGTTTCCATGTAACTGTAGTTCCTTTCTGAGGAACTACAGACTGCCCTTACTTGAATAAAGTGAATAAAGATTCTTTTCCATTGTAGTCTTCTAGCAAACTGAGAAAAGGAAAATTGATTGAACATTTGCTGCTGTGATGAAATATCTCTTTCCAGTAAGTCCTAAGCAGAGATTTTTTCTTTCCCCCAGAATTGTCAGTTTGCGGGTGGGAGCATCTTTCCACTGGGCATCATCCTCTCTGTTATTCTCCCAGAGGGGAGGGGAGGCCACTTTTAGACACAAGGAGATGGGTCTGCGTCTCTGCAGTGAGGAGTGGATGGCGGGGCGGGGCGGGGCGGGGGGGCTTCTGCTGGAACCTCCTGTGCACCATTAAGGTAGAACCAACGCAAGACAGAATGAGTTTCTCCACTGAAGAACTTTTTAATTTGCAAAAAAAAGCCGATATTTCTTTCTAAAACTTCAAGCTTGGACTGCTATTAAGGATCTGTTGTTTGGCCTTGCAACCCAGGTAACAGGCAGCCGGGCCTTGTGAAAGAGCTAGTCACGTGTATTGAGTGGAAGAATTCCATGGGGGAAGATATGGAACTTTTAAAACTAGCCTTACATTTAGGTTGCTTCCCTGTCTTGACTATTGTAAACAGGGCTGCAGTGAACGCTGGGGTGCACACCTGAAACTAACACAACATTGGAAATCGATGATACTCCAGTAAAAGAAACAAACAAACCAACAAAACAGAAAATAAAACTAACCTTATATCGAATGGTTGAAATGAAGGGAGCGGTTTCCTGACAGCTGCCCCATAGAGATTCTTGTACCTTATTTATGGATTTTTTCCGCCTCACATTATAGAAGCAAATAATTGTTTGCAAATCAGGGAACTTAATCAGTTTTCCCTCATAACAAAGGTCCATGTAAAAGAAGAGTATCATTTTCCCCTTACAGCAGTATTTCCAATAGTAGTCTCGAGTATAAAAACGAAGTTCAGGTTTAAGGTTCGTACTTTCCTGAGTCCCATTGTCAAGATTTGTTTTATCTAAATGAATTGTTTGTGAATTTATGTAGTTCAGAAAATGCAAACCCAGAATACCTAGTCCAAGTGTCATCTGCAGTAGAAAATATGGCAAACGATTATCAGGAAATGCACACACGCAGAGTCACAGGCAACCACTGAAGGACAGACGTCTGATGCCTTTCCAACGATGCATAAAAGGAATCACAGAGATACTTACGCTTTATGTTCCACTGTGATCTCCTGAGAGTCAAATAGCTAAAAGCTAATTTGTTATGTAACAAAGAAGCATTTAGTTTGTTCTGTGTGGCGAGCATTTTGTCAATAGTAAGTGAAAACTGAGGCAGGGAGGAGATTGGAGATGTAGGTGAGCTGCAGAAATACGATACCCAGGCAAAACAATAATAAGTGATTAATGAATTCTTGAAGATACTCTCAAAGGGAAAAATGCAGGACTTCCCACTTATATGTGGAAGGGAGGCTCCAACCCCCTTCCTTTTTTTTTTTTGCGGACGCTATCTAAAAGACACCAGGAATTTGGAAGCATCCGGGTTGCGGTATCATTTTTGCTGCTCTTTTATTTATTTTTAACATCTTTATTGGAGTATAATCTCTTTACAATGGTGTGTCAGTTTCTGCTGTATAACAAAGTGAATCAGCTATACATATACATATATCCCCATATCTCCTCCCTCTTGCGTCTCCCTCCCACCCTCCCTACACCACCCCTCTAGGTGGTCACAGAGCACCGATGTTGCTGCTGTTTAAATCTTAGAAGAAATATTTAGGTTTATGTGGACTCTAATGATGACCTGGCGGCTGGATTTGCCCAAGCAGGGGTGGAATATGTTATCACACATTTAGACCAATGCCTGACAATTCCTATGGTGCCAGAGTCCCAGAGAAAGTAAAGCAGGGAAGGTCTTAATTTTCTGAAATTCAGTTTCTTTTGTCACAGTAGAATGAAAAACTCAAAGGAGAAATTCAATTAACTTATAGAAATAACAGTAAAATTGAATCTTTTGAAAACCTGCATCCAGGACTAAGATTTATTTCTTCTTCACAATGTTTATGGGTCATTTATTTCACCTGATTACAGGTTAGATAGTTTTTCAGTGGACACCAGGAATAGATGCATTATTTGTATATGAGCCTTAAAGAGTCACTGATTTCTGAACCTTAATATTTTACAGTTTTTGAACACCAACCTGCTCCAATATTTTAGTCTGGATAAATGTGCAGCGTTAAAAAAGTATGAAAAAGAACTGTGGATCACAGATACACAGGTTTTCATTTCCTTTTAAAAAAGCAAGGTCTATTATTCATGTCTTTTACATAAGATTCCACCTGGTAAATCTGGCAAATCTGTTTTTACAGCTTGAAAAGGAGGTAAGCAACAACCATTAAGTAATACTTTGTGTTTCCATTTCCCCTGGATTTAGGACGGTGTTAAATGATTCGTTATGTCCAGGGTGGTCTTGATTACCATTTTGAGAACCTTCACCTCATCTGAAGGGAGAGAGATAATAATCCCTTCTGCAGAGGTTTGCCGCTGCAAGAACTTGGCGTCTGTAAGATTCATCCCAAAGCGGCTCCTGGTGCAGAATCACGTTTAGACCAACTTTTCTCTTTGTTCTGGATTCACCTCCTTCTTCTTCTTATTGGTTCCTGCTCTTTTTGACATCTTGAAGGAACGATATTTCAAGATCATCCTCTTCTACTTTGTTCCTCATTGTACAACTTTTCTTTCAGTCCTTGACATGGGATTCATTTCAAAACTATGCCCCTCGTAGCAGGGCTCCTCTGAGACCTGCCTCAGAGAGCTGGCCTGATGGGCCCATCATCTTGGGGTCTGCCTCCCAGCCCCTGACTCTGGGCTGTGCACAAAAGGCCCCAGAAGATGGTGGCGCAGTGGTTGAGAATCTACCTGCCCGCGCAGGGGACACGGGTTCGAGCCCTGGTCTGGGAAGATTCCACATGCCGCAGAGCAACTAAGCCCGTGCGCCACAACTACCGAGCCCACGAGTCACAACTACTGAAGCCTGCACGCTCTAGGGCCCGTGCTCCAAAGCAAGAGAAGCCACTGCAATGAGAAGCCCGTGCACCACAAGGAAAAGCAGCCCCTTCTCACCACAACTAGAGAAAACAGGAACCAAGACCAAACTCAGGCAAAAGAAAAGAAACAGATTTTTAAAAAAACATAAATAAGGAGCTGGAAAATACACAATAGTTGACTGAAAATAAAAATTTAACATTAATTTTCAAAAAACAAAAAAAGTGACCTGACAATCCTCACAGGCAGAAGGGTAAGCAAAATACGCCAGATACAACAAAGTATATGGTTATGACTCCACTCGTATGGCATTCAAGTTTAAGCAAAACTAATCTATGATGATAGAAATCAGAACAATGGTTGCCTCTGGGGTGGGGATTGACTGGGGGTGGGACATCAAGATCTGAGTGGTGATTATAGGGGTGTATACATTTGTCAAACTCATGGAGCTATACACTTAAGACTAATAATGCATCTTAGTGTATGTAAGTTAACTCTCAATAAAAAAAGAGAACATTAAAAAAAAAAAAAGGCCCCAGAGGAATGCCTGTCGCTGTTTTAGAAGAGATTTCAACATCATATTTTTCTGAGTTGTCATTGTCTCTATTATCGTAGTCTCACTATGTATATATCCCACATCCCTTATAAAAAAAAAAAAAACATGGGTTTTATTAATTACAATAATGATTACGATAGGAGTTTATTTCATAAAATTTAATTCTATAATTTCTCTAAGGATTCCAAATTGGTTATTTTAAGAGCTATAAACATAACTATAGAAATTCCTCTTATCTGCTAAGACCGCTAAACTATGCAGGTAAAGATATGCACGTGTTGGGGCTTCCCTTGTGGCGCAGTGGTTAAGAATCTGCCTGCCAATGTGGAGGAGACGGGTTCAAGCCCTGGTCTGGGAAGATCCCACATGCCGCAGAGCAACTAACCCCGTAAGCCACAACTACTGAGCCTGTGCGTCTGGAGCCTGTGCTCTGCAACGGGAGAGGCCGCGATAGTGAGAGGCCCGCGCTCGCCGCAACTAGAGAAAGCCCTCGCAACAGAAACGAAGACCAAACACAGCCAAAAACAAATAATTATTTCTAAAAGATATGTATGTGTTGGTGTGTACGTGTGCATTTTTTAAGACTAATTTTTATAGCCCTTTTAGATTCCCAGCAAAACTGAGTACAGAGATTTCCCATCTAGCCCTCCCCCCACCCATGTCCAGCTTCCCCCCACCAACAACATCCCCACCAGATGGTACATTTTTTATAACGGATGCATCTACATGGACACATCAGCATCACCCAAACTCCCTAGTTGACATCAGGGTCACTTTTGCTATTGTACAATCTATGTATCTGGACAAATGTCAAACGACGTGTATCCCTCATTAATTTTTTTTCAACAACTGTTTTTCAAGCTTGTTTCAGTTACTTTAGGTCCTTGCGTATCTGTCTGCAACTCTATCTCTCAGTCTACACACGTATATTGAAAATGATTCTCAAAGTTTACAACTTGTTCGAGCTTACCAAAATTGAAAAAATAGTCACGCTAATGACCTCTAATAGTCATTAAGAAACTCACATAATAAAGGGACTTAGTCTCTCTGGTTGCCTGGCAGAAACTCTAACGGGAGCAAAGGAAATGCGGACACAGTTAGGAGACAGCATAGTGAATAGGACAATGCGGATTCAGCCTTGTTGGTGTTGGCTTCAAACCTCAGATTTGCTTTATAATAGCTTTATTATTTAAAGCAAGTCATTTTTCAAAATTTATTTTCAGTCCTTCACTTATAAAATGTAAGTATTTCACCTAGCCCTTGTAAGTATGAAGCAGTTTATATACTGATACTTGGCTTTTTGGTTATGTAGCTCACAAAATATGTAATGGTAGCTCATATCTTTGTATGGGAATATTGCACAGTAGTATTGCATTCTGTGGCTAAGCTACAATTTGTTCTTCTGTTCACTACTTGATGGATGTTTGAGTTGGGTCTATTTGGGAGCTATTCCAAACAAAGGCATAAAAGTCTTTGTGAGAACATGGGCTTCATTTCTAGGAGTTCAGTGATACTTTACTTTTTACGAAATGTCTAAATTATGTGCGAAAGTAATCATACCATTCTGTGTTACCACCAGCAATTTATGACAGTTCTAATTATTCCACACCCTCACCAATACTTGGTATGGTAAGTCTTCCTAATTCTAGACATTGTATTCTACATTCAGTGGTCTAATCAATGTGATTTTAATTTGCATTTACTAACAACTTTGAGAATCTTATTTTTATCTTGTATATTTTGTGCCTTTTGTGTGTTTTTAAAGAGATTATTGTTAAACTCAAGGTCCATATATTTTTCCTCATGTAGTATTCTAGAAATGTTATAGTTTTAAACTCTTACATTTAGGTCTATTTCTCTTTTTAAAATTTTTATTGAAATATAGTTGATTTACAATGCTGTGTTAGTTTCAGGTGTACAGCAAAGTGATTCAGTTATATATAAATATATATACATATATTCTTGTTAACATTCTATTCCATTATAGGTTATTATAAGATGTTGAGTCTATTTCCCTGTGATATACAGTAAGTCCTTGTTGGTTATCTATTTTATATATAGTAGTGTGTATATTTTAATCCCAAACTCCTAATTTATCCCTCCTCCTCTTCCCCTTTGGTAACCATAAGTTCATAGTTTGAAAATATACATAAACCCCTATGTTCATTGCAGCTCTATTTACAATAGCCAAGACATGGAAGCAACCTAAGTGTCCACTGACAGATGAATGGATGAAGAAGATGTGGTACTTATGCACAGTGGAATATTACTCAGCCATGAAAAAGAATGAAATAATGCCATTTATAGCAACATGGATGGGCCTAGAGATTATCATACTAAGTGAAGTAAGTCAGACAGAGGAAGACAAATACCATGTGATATCGCTTATATGTGGACTCTTAAAAAAATGATACAAACAAACTTATTTAGATCTATTTCTTGACCTCTCTTCTGTTCCACTGACCTGCTTATCTATTCTTGCACCAACATGACACTATTTTGATCCCTGTATGCTTATAAGCCTTGAAATCACACAGTTTATATCCAATAATTTGCTCTTTATTTAAAAGTTGTTTCATACATTCTAGGTACATTACATATTTGTATAAATTTTAGAATCAGATTATAAATTGCTATTAAAAACCCTGCTATAATTTCACTTGGGATTCATGATGAACCTACAGATAAATTTGGGGAAAATGGACATCTTAACAATATTGATTCTTCTGGCTCATGTACACAGTATATATCTCCATTAGTTTAGACCTTTAATTTTCTTCAGCAATATTTTTTTAGTTTTCGTGTTTCATTCTTCTACACTTTTTCTTAAAGTTACCCCTAAATAATTTATATTTTGGAGGCTACTGTAAATAGTATTGCTGTTTTATAAATTTAATTTTAATGAATGATTATCATTGCTACTATGTAGTAATGCAATTGACTATTACATATTGACTTGTAACCAACGAACTTCTTAACTCACTTTTTTTAAGTAGATACTTTAATGCCTGTATCAGGGGTCAGCAAACTATAGCACATAGGCCTAATTCTCTGTCTTGTGAGTAAAGTTTTGGTGGAGCACAGTCACAACTTACTCAGTATCATCTTTGCTGCAATGGCAGAGATGAGCAGTTGCAGCAGATGCTGGTCAGAAAGCCTGAGAGATTGGCTGTGTAGTCCTTTACAGAAAAAGTCTGTCAAACTCTAGTCTATATTACACATCCTTATCACGGTCCACCATTAAGTAATGACCTAACACTTCATTTAAAGTACAGTCTTGTAACAAAATACTTCCGTTTCTCCTCCCAACTTGGGCTAATATTGTCATACATTTTATTTCTACATGTGTTATAAAGCTCCCAATGATGTGTAACTATTATTTTTGCTTTAAACAGTCAATTATATTTTAAAGAGATTTAGAAATAGAAAAAATATTTTATTTTCATCCACATATTTACCATTTCCTCTGCTCTTTATTCCATTGTGTAGATCAAGATTCCATCTGATATCATTTTCCTTTTGCCTGAAGGACTTTTTTAACATTTTAATTTATTATAGTTCACGTCTACTGGTGACAAATTTGTTCAACTTTTATATATCCGGAAAAGTCAGTTTTGGGGGCATTCATTTCCTAAAGATATTTTTGCTGGATATAGAATTCTAGTTTGACAGTTTGGGTTTTGTTTTTGGGTTTCTTTATTTTTCCCCTTTAAGAACTTTAATGACTCTGTGCTACTTTTTCTGACTTACATGGTTTCCAATGGAAAGTTCTGCCATTCTTTGCTCCTCTGTACCTAATTTTCTTTTTTCACTGAAGGCTTTTCAGTTCTTCTTTTAATCACTGTTTTAAGCCATTTAATTATGATGTTCCTTGAGATAGTTTTTTTCATGTTTCTTGTACTTAGTACTTTGAACTTCTTAGATCTGCATTTTTATAGTTTTCATTAAATTTGGAAAATGATCTGTCCTTATTTCTGCTCCCCACCTATCTCTTCTCCTCTGGGGACTCCAATTAAGTATATTTTAGACAAAGTGTATTTTCATCTCTCATATTGTTTTTTCCTCTCTAGAAGTTTTATATGGGTGTTTTTTTGTGAGTTTTAAATATGTTTTTGGTTTCTCTTCAACATGTTTCCTCTACCTTCCTGAATATATGAAACAGAATTATAAGTTTACATCTACTAATTCCATCATCTGGGCATTTGTCAGTTTTGTTGTTGTTGTTGTTGTTGTTTTTGCGGTACGCGGGCCTCTCACTGCTGTGGCCTATCCCGTTGCGGAGCACAGGCTCCAGATGCGCAGGCGCAGCGGCCATGGCCCACGGGCGCAGCCGCTCCGCGGCATGTGGGATCTTCCCGGACCGGGGCACGAACCCGTGTCCCCTGCATCTGCAGGCGGACTCTCAACCACTGCGCCACCAGGGAAGCCCCAGTTCATTTTTATTGATAGATTTTTGTCTTAGCTATGGATCTATATTTTTCTGTTACTTTGTATGTCTCTCACTTTTTTGATACTATTTTCTGTGCTAGATATTTTTGTATTTCTATCAATATTCTGGAGATGTGTTCTGCAGTGCAGATAAGGTCCTCCAAAACAATTTTAAACTTTCAGTTTTCTTAGGTGGGCCCAGTGTAGCCTATAGTCTAAGGCTAATTTATCTTAGTATTGAGGCAATCCTCTCCTAAGTAACATACCTTGTGGATGAAAAAGCCTCCCTTCTCTGGCAGCTGAGAACACAAGCTCTTCTCAGCAATTTGCGAGCTCTGAGGGTCAGGAGTGGTTATTTCCCCGTATCCAGTAAAGCTCTCACGTGCATGACCTGATGAGTATTCAGCCAAAAATGAGGAGACGCCTCCAGCCTCTGTAATTCTCATTCCTTCCAAGGCATCCCCAGATGCCCGCCTGTCTGCCCAGCCTGGGGAGACCACAGGACCCGCTCCTTCTTCCAGAAATCACTCCCTGTGCTGTCTGATCTTAGACTCTGATTGCCAGTATTTCATATACTCTCTTCTGTGTATTGGTCATTTCTGGTGGGAGAGTAAATCTGGACCATCTTATTTCAATTTGGCTGGACCATGTATGGTTTTCAGAGTGTGTTTTTAACACTTCGAAGTAATCTCTCCCTATTTCACTTTATCCCACCTCTATAAGGTGTTTAAAGGGAGCATAATTATATTCACATTGAACCTTTGAGGAAATCCATACTATCTATGATCACCCCACTCCTTTGGTGGAAATTCCTGCTCTAGAACCCAGCTCCCTGCATCCAACCACATGTTTTCTCTAGACAACCATGTCAAAAAATAGCACTTGTACTTTGAAAGTAAATAGCTTTGTATTTTTTTAAAAAATCATTTATATATGAGGTGATTATATGCATAACCTTTTCCTTAATGCTTTTGTTAAATTATTTCTTCTAAACACTGTTCCCATTTTCTTTTCACATCAAAGATTGAATCATACTCATCTGGAGCTAAAAATTTCCAAATGAGTTGGAAGATATATGAATATAGAATTGACAGTATGTTATTAATGTCATCTTATCAAACACACTGTTCACTCTGAACTTTCTGCAGCTATTTTTTGGATTTTTGGTGTATAAATCTACTGCTATGGTTGATGTACAAAAATCAGACAAAATTTCCAAGGTCAATTTTAAAGGAGGAATTGAAAAGTAAGTTTGCCAAAATATTATCCTCAGTAATGTTTCAGGAAAAGCAAGTGATTTTTTTCAACAAAATAAAAAAATATTATTATAAATACAATGCATCTTGTTAAAAAGATTAGAAAATACAAAATAAAAAGGAGAAAAGACTAAAATTACCCATAATTTCAGAATCAGAAAACTATCACTAACATTTTGGTATATTTCCTTCCAGTCTATTTTTCTCTATCGTATAGGTCTTTGTATGTGTACTTTTATTATAAAATAATGTAATTAAATTGTACATATTTTGTAAACTTGCTTTTTCTTTTTCTGTTTTAACTCAGTTAACAGGCTTCTAATAGCTTCAATTCTCCCTTTTTATAATTTAATAACGAAGTTATGCTTGCATAAACATCTTTCCTGTTTAAAAGCTAGATGTTTATCACTGGCTAATATTACTAAGCCTAACAACTGAAAGGAACGAGTCAAAAGTTTATAAATAGAAAAGTCATTTTTATTTACAAAGAAAGAAACAGACACAGTATCCAAAATTTTCGTCTGCCTTCCAAATAAAACATTCAGGATGAATATTTACCTTTGGGTAGTTATTTCTGGAACCTCTTTGTGGTGGACAATTTTTCTAAAGCTTTGTTTCAGGAACTTGCCCTTTTGGGTTTTTCACAAGGGGCTGGTAAATGTGTTAGGCCTGCCAGGGCCCTGGGAGATGTCACTCATAATGACAGCTCTCGCTGTGAGTGCCAAGTGTCACAAGGACTGAGGCAGGATCCAGGTGGCAGCAAAGCCTGTCAGAGCCCATAAGTGTCCCGACTTTACAGGAGTGAAGAAAACTCCTGTTACTCGGTAATGCGTGAAAGAAGACAGTATTCACGACGTGCTTTCCAGTACAGATGGAGAATGAGGTATTCTCATAAAGAGAAATACACATTTTTTGCTTCTGTGTTTCCCAATCAGCCTGACCTAAGTAGTCAGCTGGGGGCCCTTGTTACAAATCCAGATCCCTCTCTGTTCCAGAACCACTGAATCCAAGTCTCCAGGGAAGATTCTACCTTTAACAGATTCTTCCCCAGGCAATTCTAAAGATGTGGCCAGTTTGGGGGGGGAAGCAGCACTCTATATGAATCTGCTTTTCTCAAAGTATTAAACTTCAGCAAATAATGTCGTCCTCGAGCTGTACTGAATGCATTCATCTCTGCTGAGCCAGAAAAGGCATTTCACAATCCTGCTGGATTCCTAAGAGCAGCATTAAGAATACACGTTACAAAACTCTTGCAAGAATGTGTTTTATGTTACGTGTCTTTTGGCCACAATAAAAAAAAGAACATACATTATGATGGAATTTTGTAGGTTATAAGAAATAGAGTGTCCTGTTCACCAGATATTTTTAATAGAAATTCCACGTAAAAATGCTGTTCAGGTGACTTCGGGGTGTCCTGTAGCTGTCCCACTTGACTTGATGGTGAGCAAAGCACGGTTGTTATCAAGCTCTAAGTTAGCTTGTGTACATTTATTTGCAGCAGTGATGTGAAGCATGCATTTTGCTTTACCATCTCAATTATTCCTGCCATTTCTTATGAAATAACTCATTACTTTCTTGCTGACTGGAGTCAAAACTCCTTCAGGGAAAAGCCAGTTTCTCTATCAAATAAGGAACCCCTGAAGAGAACACCATAATCAGATTTACCAAGGGATGGAGACAGTGGGAGGGAAAGTAAAAAGGATTTGCCGGGGCTTCCCTGGTGGCGCAGTGGTTGAGAGTCTGCCTGCCGATGCAGGGGACGCGGGTTCGTGTCCCGGTCCGGGAAGATCCCACGTACCACGGAGCGGCTGGGCCCGTGAGCCATGGCCGCTGAGCCTGCGCGTCCGGAGGCTGTGCTCCGCAGCGGGTGAGGCCACGGCAGTGAGAGGCCCGCGTACCGCAAAAAAAAAAAGGATTTGCCCATCAGGGTAAGGGAAAGGCACAGAAATACCTGTTGTGAGATAAACACCTCACAATAGTGAATATGTACAATAAGAATACAGGAAAAATGTTCTCTCCCGGGAGAAATTTGTCTTCTTCTAAGGCTCCCAGATGGTGGCCTTGGAATATCGCTCACCGGCAGCCCAGAAATATGGACCAGCTTGTTGCTAGGTTGCCTGGTTACTAACAATTCAGGCAAGCCCAGTAATTCCCGACTGCAATTCACTACTTTTCCTGTTTGAGGATTTTTGGGGTTTTTTTGACCCTTTGATAACCTTACCTATTCCTACATTTTCGTCCTTACATAAGATTGTTTTCCATTCCAGCCCTTTTAATAATTATATGTCGATATACAATATAGTAATTAATAAGTAATTGGTAACAAGTGATTGGTAATGTTTTTGTTAAAATTTGCTCCCGTTTATTTTTTAAAGTGCATTTTACTTCATAATACAAAGAGAGAAGAGCGTAGCCGATTTTTCTTCCAGCAAGGAAGTAGCTGTGTGGATAACAGCATTGGTGCAGAGCAGGGCAGGGTCTAATCTGTGTAATGTGAAATGAGTTGCCAAATTTGGGGACACACGCTTTGAGCTTTCCTTCCTTTAATCAGTAAATTGACTAAAAAGCAAGCGCATGTATGGTCCTTGAGATAAGGCTTCGAAACACTGCAAAAGAACAAGGAAGACAAATTCATTAAATGTCATTTCTTTCAGTCTGGCAGACAGACGATAAGATTTCTGTTTTCATGAATTATAGAGCATGTGTCCTGCTCTTGGTTTTGGGAGCCTGAAACAGTCAAAGCTTCCTCTCCATGAAACTTTATCCTCATCCTTAAATATCCATGGTTATTTTCATTACCTGTTTACTTTCTTTCATCAATTCTTTCAGTGTAATAGCATCAATGACCTCAGCAGCTGTTTTACATATAATGTACATCAGTACTTGTTACATTGTTATATTGATACTTAGTATATACACTGGTACATGGTCCATTCTCTCCCATTGTTTCGGGGTATATATTTGTGATATGGTGACTTATAAGAGGAAATATATATTTAGTATTTTGTCACAAAACCTTCGGGATTTCCTAAGTGATAAGAGCAACAAAGTTGTCTTTTATTTGTTGATGAGGTGGGTTTTGGACTGGCCTTAGGTAACCTAAGTGTGAGGACTGGTGGCCAAGAAAGCCACCTTGGGCTTCAAGGACTGGAACTTTCAGCCCCACACCCTGGCCTCCAGGGAGGACAGAGGGCCCGGAGTTGGAGGGCACCAACAGCCAATGATCTAATCAATCATATCTATCTGACAAAGCCTCCTAAACACTCAGAAGGACGGAGTTCAGAGAGCTTCCAGGCCAGTGAACACGTGGAGATTCCAGGAGAGCGCGTGCCTGGAGGGGTGTGGAAGCCCCATGCCCTTTCCCCGAGCGTCCTGTGCGTGTCTCGCATTGGTTGCCCTAGGCTGTATCCGTTTATAACAAACCGGTAATCTAGTAAATGAAATGTTTCTCTGAGCTCTGTGAGCTGCTTTAGCAAATTAATTAAGCCCCTGGGAAGCTCTAGGTTACAGGCAGTCGGTCAGAAGTACAGGTAACAACCTGGGCTTGCAGCTGGCAACCTGAGTTGGATGGCGTTGTGGGAACCTCCAGTCCGTAGCCAGTTGGTCAGAAAACAGGTGATGATCTGGGCTTGCAGTTGGTGGCTGAACTGTGTATGTTTTGGGGGTGGGAGGCCTTGTAGGACTGAACCCTTAACCTGTGGAATTCGATGTTCTCTCTGGGTAGATAGTACCTGAATTGAGCTGAATTGTAGGACACCCAGCTGATGTCCAGACCATTGCTTGTTGGAAGTTCCCCCTCGCCCACCTGTTGGAATTTGAGTGCAGAGCCATTTTAGTATCAGATTGTGCTAAAGTTTTCAAGGAATTCTTATTTTTTCAGGTATAAGACAAACCCTCGTATATCATTGTGACGGCACCTTTTCTGTCAGGAAAGGACTACACAGGCATTGAATCCGTTATTTCTACAAAGCTATTTTGCAGTATTATGCATCGTAAATTTTGACAAAAAGTAACTCGCCAAACTCAAATGAAACTAACCACATTATTGACCCATACTGGTCCCCAAAGCCTTCCATAAACGTGACTGGTGGCCAGGGTGGGGGTGAGAGAAGTGACAGCAGGGAGGGCTGGGTTCCTACAGGGTGAACTGTGGAAGGACCACTAGTTACGAATTCACCAGCAGACCCTTCCAAACACCGCCTCACCTGCGAAAGAAAACTCATTCTGAGAGATGGAGATCATTCCCACTTTACTGATAAAGTTACCAAGGGTAAGCGAAATCAGATGTGGCAGTGCGGGGAACTCTTCTGTGAGAGGGATTGGATCACAAAACTCTCTGCCTTGCACTTACCCATTTTACCAGATCACACTTAAGACGTTAAGAAACACTGTTTTCTTATCAAGCCACGGTTATTAATATCCAATACTGCCCCTCGGTCTACATTATGAAATACGGCCAGTACCATTTAACTCTCAAAATGTAGGCTCATTAATTTCCTTAATTAGGAAAGTGACTCATCCTATCATATCATGAATTACAAAACCACAAATTGGAGTTGGAGTTGACATCTCCAGCAGCAAAAGTTGATACGGCCTGCCATGTTTTAAATAAAAAATAAATTAATAATAATATGATATTCACTTCTCTATGTAAAACCAGTACGGTTACCTAGCGGACATTCATATTCAGTGGCATGGTAGAATTACATTATATTACGAATTGAAGTTTGTAATTTATTTCTATTAGGAATTTTTAGGCAATAGCCTTTTACCAAAAGCATCCAGGTTAAAAAAAAAGACTGCCTTGAATATAACTCTGATTTTCTTCACATGAATCATCCTTAGATAAAAGGCACTAGGGTGAATTTTGGATGTAAGTCTTCTGAAAAGTCAACCTAGCAGCGTATCACAGTATTGGAATTCTAGGACTGTTCTTGAAGATATTCCTGGTGAACTTTCCTCCAGATTTAAAGAATCGATTTCTACCCTGGCTCAACTCACAGCTCCTGGAGGGGCCATCTCAAATACATCTGCCCTAGCCCACCATGACCGCGGACCCTCTCTACCCCCTCTCCTACTGCTGTCTCCACGTTACCAGGCTTCAGCCGGGGTTGCCCTTTTCCCTCTCCCACCTCCTTCTTCCTCAGAGACTTTTCACAGGCTGTTTTCTCTGCCTCTAAGGATCTTGGTAAGGCAGGCTCCGTCTTGCCATTTGCACCTTGACATCACCTACTCAGCAAAGCCATCCCTGACCGCAACCCAGAGAATCCCACCATTATTTGTATTACCTTGCCCAGTTTTTTTCCTTCACCACACCTGACTTCTTAACAATTCTTTACAGCAAATTTTCACAATATTTCCCAGGAGTAGCAAAAGGTCATAACAGTGTCACAAAATGTAAGAGCTGGAAGACATTATCTACATCAAAGACCTCAGTGTCAGGTCACGAATCTTAAAGTCCTAGATGCAGAAGTAAGTAGGTAATCGAACCTCACTCTGTTGGTCAGTGTCAGTGTCAGACCAGCAACCAGCCTGCTGCCTCGCCTTCGTATAGAAAGCGCTGAAGAAACTGAAGCTGCTCTAAAGGGAGAAAAGGAGAAACAGCCTCTAAAGGGAGAAAAGGAGAAACAGCCTCTGATGTAAACTCTGCTTCTTCTTCAGTGGTTTGGCACTTAGAACACCCACCCAAAACCCATCAGACCCTACTTATCCTATTAGGAATCCTCTAACCTGTACAACTAGGGGAAAGGGAGGGATTAAAACCCTCAGGACTGTTAAAAACTGCAGATCATGCAAATGATATTAAAGAAAATATGAAGACTGGAAAACAGCCAGCTGCCCCAGCTCTGAGTGCTCACAGACCTCAGGAGTTACAGAGATCTGTCAGCGTCAGACTGGAAGAAGGAGAGGGTCGGGACCAAGAGAGAGGCGAGAAGTTTCCTTCCTTGCCAGTAACCAACCAAAAACTATTTTTAATCAGTAGAGTTATCAGGTCATGGAAGAAAGTATATTTTCAAATGTATATTGTGTTTGCAAGGTATATCGAGTATCACAATCACATCTACAGCTTCAACCTTTCATGAAAATAAAAATAAAACTCAAAAGTGGTGCACACGCTGATTCCTGTCATTCAAGACTTTTCTGCCTAATTAGGCTAAGTTGGAATCGCTGGACCAGAGTCCACTCTCATGATTTTCTCAGTGACGGGTGAACAGACAGGTGATTCGAGGGGCAGTGGGTGACGAAAAAGGAGCGGCTCAGGCCGAGGTAAAACGGGAGGTCCAGGTCCCAGGTCCAGGAGGCGCAGAAGGGCCAGACTGGAGGGCGTGAGCACGGAAGCTGTGTTTGAACTCCCTCGTGGGTGGAGGTGCAGAGGGGTGGGAAAGTGCTGAGCTCACCGTTCTCCAGCGTTTGCTACCTGCCGTGGTTATTCTAGGTGCTATACAGTTCTCTCTCACTTATCCTCACAGCAACGCAGAGAAATGGAAAACTCAAGCTCAGAGGGCTTCAGTCACCTGTTTGAAATCCCCCAGGCTGAAAGTGATGGAGCTGGTGTTCCAATCCAGTGGGTGTTCCAATCTGGTCTTGTGCTTCTCTATTCAACACTGTCTCTCAGGAACGGAACCAAGAAAGGAGGTTGGATTTTCATGTCCTCAGTGCCGACGCCAACATGGTCTCAGTCAGCAGCCACTAGAAGAGGAAGGAAGAAAGGAAGGCAGGAGGGATGGACGAGGACTTGCGGCGAGGAGAGTTAGGGAGAGCCTGGCAGAACCATTCGGGCAGCACAACCCAAGGCAGGGCCACACGCAGGCCCGTCAGGTCATAGCTGCTTTCCCACGATCAGGACTTCTCCTCTGGGCCTTAGCTTGCAGATATGTGTTGTTTCTTGCAACATTTATTTCATGACAAGTCCCAAATTCGTGATTTTCTAAGTATCTCGTTCCTTTCACAATTATTAGTTGGAATACTTTAAAAAGAAAAAAAAAGCAAACCAGCAACTGGTACTATTTGGTAACTGGAACCTTTCGAAGGGGAAAAGCAGAAGAAGCTTAGAATTTCGTGCTTTCCAGGTGACTGGCCCGGGGCAGTGGGTGCTTCCCGGGTCCTTTGACTAAGCAGACCCGTATGGCCACCACTCCAGGGAAGCCACTGCGGCCCACCCAGCAGCCCCAGGGAGTCACATCTCTGACTCACGCCACAGAAGCTGGGCGTACCCCTAAATACGCCTGAGGTCTTGAGGCATGGCGGGAGGCGCCGTAACTTTGTGTAAAGCAGGCAGAATAGAGGATTATGGAAGAGCTGAGTAAACAGAGAGGGCTTAAACATGCTCACCTCCCCGTAAGCCACCCTCATTCTGTGACGCATTCATCAGAGGAGCCCCGCACTCTGGTGGCCCTTTGGGAGGGCACCTCAGTCTAACCCTGAAGCCCAAATGGGACCCAGTGATGGGTACGATTTCCCCTTCTCCAAAATCTCCACGTCGACGGAGATGAGAAATGCAGGCCTCCCCTCATCTGTGGAAATACACTTCCATCATGCCTTAGCCCCAGCTGTCGGGAAAAGTGAGACTCCTTTTGTCCTAACAGGACCCAGCGTCTCTTTCTGATGCAGTCCCTGTCATTCATAACTGCCGATTCACATGGACCTGGAACACCGTTTACGAGATGACAGCATTCTTTTCTGAGTAGTGTTTCTCACAGGAGAGAACATAAATCCAGCGTCTCACCACTGACGTTAGAATCCTTAAGTCATGCCCTGCTCCCCTACCCGACTCTTACCGTCTACTTCTGTGTCCATCACTGGTTATTTTGAAATAATGAACTTAATCCAATGGATCTGTTCTCAGAGGTGACACTTCTGGCCAGAGACGATTTTGAACATAGCTTCTGTGTCCTTGGTATTAATAAAAAAATAAGCAATTCACAATATTTAAATATCATCCTAAGCTTTTGATTTGAATACAAATTTCAGATGTGGAATCATTAATAATCAAAAGAATGTACAGGGATGTATTTTTGGTGAGCCATCCATCTGAATTTTTAGTAACTCCATGCACAATTTGAGGACCTAATCCAAAATCATGGAGCAATTGTGGTTCGTAGACGTTTATGTTATTTAACATCTTTAGTTCTCAGTTTCCTCACTTTTAAGATAAAGAAAGAGAATCCACATTTCCCATGTAACCATGACTCTGTGATCCGCCTGATCTTATGAAAAGCTTATCAGAAGCTGCATTTTGTATCTGGGCTTAGATGACTATCGTGAAGGAAACGTGAGGTATCCGTTTATGTGGTCTGTTCTCAGAATTAATGAGAAAGACTGAAGGTGCTCACGTTACTCGCTGGAAAGCAAAGGACACTTGGCCTCACTTTTCTGTGCCTGTAGGTCCATGCAGGAAAGAGGGCTGTTGTTCGCAGTACAGCATATGCAGAGAGGACAAGAAGGTAGATCAGCACCTGTCAGTAAAAGGCTTTGAAGGGAAATGATTTGGGGAAGATTTGTAAGTCCTGGTAAACACCGTATAGTTTAGGAGACACACACAAAATTCATCCTAATATGAGTTGTCCATGAAATCCAGACGGCTATGCTTGCGTGGGTGGTCGCAATGTCTCGCTGAAGTTTGAACATGGGCACAGACTGAATTCAACATTGCCATGCATATGAGCTGTTACCTTTCTCCTTTTTTTAAATGTTATTTAATTTTATTTTTTTATTGACGTATAGTTGATTTGCAATGTTGCGTTAGTTTTAGGTGTACAGCAAAGTGATTCAGTTTTATATATATATATATATATATATATATATATACACATATATATTTTTTTACTTCAGATTCTTTAAAAATGTACATGTTTACTTTTCCACATATTATTTGCTTAAGATTTATTAATTTAAAAAAGGTCCCACGTAATGACTATAATTTAATGTCATTAAAAAAATTTTTTCCTCGCAAGAACTAATTACTGTGAGAAACTTTTGTTAATGCTTATCAGTAAATCAGACTAGAAGAGAATGTCATTTTTTTGCTCGCCAGTGCCAAAATTCCGGATCGTAGATACATGACAACTGTTATGTTCTTATGCCAGAGTTTGAAAATCTTCTGTTTATTTTGTTTTCTCAGACTGATCAAGGCCAAGTTCTTCATACAAGAATAAAGGCAACTTGCCGATGATGAGTTTTGGATCTAATGTGTTTTCCTGAATTTGGAAAGACCTTTTATGGACTCTGCAATGCCTACAGCACAGAAGTATAGATTATGGATATCCGTAAGTGTGTTTTTAGTTCTTTACTGTTAAATCCTTTTAAGATGATTATGAATATTACACAAACCACAGTAAAAATGAGATACCTTTGCCGCTCGTTTGCAATTGCCTTCTCCTCTGCTTTTCTCCGGAAAGGGACACCTGACACGCGAGGGCAGACGGGAGGGCTCAGGTCTCAGCTCGCGCTCTCCTTGGCCATACGAGAGGTTTCCTTCTCAATCCAGCAAGGTTCCTGGCGACGGAGCACAATCTTTCAGCAGTGCTGCAGCATACCTGTTCAGCTTGAAACATGCCTGTGAGGTAGGCGCCCAGACCTCGGGGCCCAGGACAGAAGGCCCCTGGGGAGGCAGCGCAGGAAGAGACACGCAGAGGGCCTGGGAGCAGCCATGTCATCACAGGAAGGGACCAGCCCCCAGGGGAGAGAGCACAACTTCAGCCCACAGACAGCTAGCCACTGGCGTCTAACCGCGCGCGGCCTCTTTATGCTCCTTTCTTTCCTTTCCTTTTCTCCTTTCCTTTCTTCTTCTATGCATTTTCTTCTTCCGGTTCCCTTCCCTTTCTCCTGACCACTCATCCCTTTCCTCTGGCACACCTCCTGAGCGCTTCTTCTCTCTTTCTACTCCTGCTCCAGCTTAGTTTTCTCCCTCACAGCCAATTTTCCCTTTCCTTTCCTTCTCTTCTCACTTCACCCACTGTGGAGAAGCTTATGTCTTTCCAGAGACCTGTGGCTCCTCCCAGCAGGCACAACATGCCCAAAAGACATGCTTAGGGTGTCCTGATGTTTCAGTGTGGTTACTGAAAATTAACGGTAGGAGTCAAAGGACGTAAAGGGTAGGGTTCTAACTGCTATGTTCTGCTAGGAATTTGCTTAGTCCTTTTTTAGTTTTAACATCTTTATTGGAGTATAATTGCTTTACAACGGTGTGTTAGTTTCTGCTTTATAACAAAGTGAATCAGTTATACATATACATATATCCCCATATCCCCTCCCTCTTGCGTCTCCCTCCCACCCTCCCTATCCCACCCCTCTAGGTGGTCACAGAGCACCGAGCTGATCTCCCTGTGCTTTGTCCTTCTTACTCCATTAGGTTACTAAAGTTTTCTCCACCCGATGCTATGGGACCTTCACCTTAGAAGCAAATCTGAAGGACATGGGCCATGACTGTTTCTGAGGGTCTCGAGGTTTTCCACCAATAGGCAAGTCATAGAGACCCATCCGTCAGAAGAATTGACGCGATCTGTTAACTTTAAATTGCACATTGTCATTGATACCTTTGCTTAACAAGTCAAGGTATTTCCAACAACAATGCACTGAAAAATTAAACTACAGTTCACCCTTGAGCAACATGGGCTTAACTGCAGGAGCCCACTTATATGTGGACTTTTTAAAGTAAAATAGATCTTTAGATTAACAAAGTGGCGGGGGTAGTCTGCGTCTGATGAGAGATCGCAGTATGTGGAATCAAAAGAACTAGGGTTTGAGTCCTGATTCTAACCAAACCGTTTCAGCTTCTTGCCCTGGGGCGAGTCCTTTATCAATTCCTTTGCTTTTGAGGCAGACACGGAAGTTTGCACATTTGCACCTGTGAGGGGTCAGAGCCCCTAATCCCCGGTGTGTTCAAGGGGCAGCTGTATGGTAGTTCCATCTGGCACTGACATTGGAAGAGGATCGGTGTGTATGGTCAGAAATGAGATTCAGAGACTGCAAGTTCAAAGCTTCTAAGTGAATAGTTTCCTTTACCTGCTTCTGTGTATTCAAGAACAAGATAACAACTTCATGTTTGTCTCAAATTTTCCATTTAAGGAATATCCTGTTTTAGCACTGTCACCTGCCTCAATATAACACCTACTCTGTGTTGTTATAAAGTTTTTTGGTTAAAGTTAATGTTTTGTTTGTTTGTTTATTTGTTTTTGCGGTACGCGGGCCTCTCACTGTTGTGGCCTCTCCCGTTGCGGAGCACAGGCTCCGGACGCGCAGGCTCAGCAGCCATGGCTCACGGGCCTAGTCGCTCTGTGGCATGTGGGATCTTCCCGGACCGGGGCACGAACCTGTGTCCCCTGCATCGGCAGGTGGACTCTCAACAACTGCGCCACCAGGGAAGCCCAAAGTTAATGTTTTTTAACTCTGTCTTGGCAGAGATTTTAATGAGGAATAGATATTACTCAGGTGGCAAAGAGTTGTTTATACTTCCTTCTAAAGAAATTATATTTTTCACAAGAACGAAGTAAGAATGCAAACCATATAGACTGATTTAATTTTCTTTGACTATCATTCAAAGTACATTTTGCCTTTTGAGGCTTAAATTCCTATACTGACTGAGGATTATTATTTCTTTCTATCTTTGCAAAAATGACAAAATTAGAAGTCAATTATCTTTTAAACCCTATGTATGAAATGTATATAAATGAATTGTACAAAATCAACACACAAAAAGGAAATTGTCAGTCAGATTCTCTTATGAGTTTCACACCTGCTAGAAGAAGCAGCATTCTCCTTTTAGAATGAAAACAGTCCCACCTTCTGTACTTTTCTACTTGATAAGAGAAAAACAGATTCCAGACAGTTAACTATAGAATTCACCACATTACTTTTCTTCTCTCCACCTAACTAAAATTTTGTTTCTTCCATTTCTCTTAACTGAAGTTATTAATTACATCTAAAAACATCTTTATACCAGAGTCAATGAGTCCAACCTGAAATTGTGCTATATGTATTTGAGGCTAATTGTAAAAAGTCAGATCTTTTTGCACCTTTTCCAGAGCAGTGACACGTGAAGCCAAAATTAAACATACTGAAGGAAGATTTTTAGTACGAAAGTGCCTGGCATGTTCCTTCGCATTAAATTGTTGACCTAGGGTCTAGTCGCAGCTCCACACTCACTGGTATTTCTGTTTCCTAACTCATGGAGAACAAATGACAGGCACCCGCGCTTAGCAAAGAAAGAAAACATATCCAATCCTTTCCAGAAACATCCTGAACTTCCTAAAGTAGGCTGAATGGTCCATGGGGAAAATTTATTTGCTGTTGGTCAAAGGAACAATTAATCCAAAACAGATTTAAATCAGGGCAGCTGTAAGGCATTGGGCTGGAAAGAGGAAAAGGAAAAGAAAAAATTGTTTTATGTTTCAAGAGAGTTTAGGAGATTTCTCAAGTCTAAAAATCACAACCCAAAGAATACAAAGCTTAACCAAAAATAACAGCATTACAACTCTTGGCAAAGAATCAAGACTTTTTTCATAAAATAATCAGTACATCTGAGCGATCTACTATACCAACAATCCAATAATATCTATATTGATGTTGCAATATGGAACAGTGTATATACTGGACCAAAGTTGTGCTAAAATAAGGCAACACAGCACATGTCTGACCACAGAGGAGTTATTTTACAGTGTAAGCTTCCATTAATAACAACATACATGCATATCCTCAAACTGACACTCGACGTAAATGGAGCAATCGTTCCCACAGTCTGGTTTCAATAATTTCGTATTAAGTGGTTCCATTTTAAGTCAATTTCCTACTACACAAGACTATCAAATTAATGTAATTTCAAGTAGAGAACATATTACATATTTTATTTTATTTTTGAATCGTCTCTAAAGATTCAATGAAACCATGATATTGTGCATGTATAAAAATGCATTAGGGGACTTCCCTGGTGGTCCAGTGGTTAGGACTTCACCTTTCAATGCAGGGGGTGAGGGTTCGACCCCCGGTCAGGGAGCTAAGATCCTACATGCCTCCACGCCAAAAAAACCAAAACATAAAACAGAAGCAATATTGTAACAAATTCAGTAAAGACTTTAAAAATGGCCCACGTCAAAAAAAAGAATCTTAAAAAAAATGCATTAGGGGCTCTTTGTGTAATGGATATCTTACGTTTTATCTGAAAAATATGATGTCTATAAAAACCATACAAATGTTTGCAAAAATATCTTCTAACATTAACTTTTTTTACTTTGTAAATATCTAAACCATTTGTAAGAAAGAAAAAACTTCTTTGTGTTTTATAATTATCTATATCAGAATTTCCAAATTAATAGAACAAAATAGGAAAAAAAGAACTTGAAGCCATAAGTTATATTTAGTTGTTCGTCAAGAAGCCAGATTCCATTGGTTTTGAATATCTGACCCTTTGGCATCTTCCCACATAATCAACCCTTTAACCCAGACTTGGAGTAAAGGGAATAACAGTATTTTTTTCCCTTCTCTGTTTAACTTGGCTTAACTTTCTGTAGAAACTCCTCTTTCCCACAGCCTAATTCCAAACAAATTGTAATGTTAACAATACCCTTACCGTGGTTATTTCTGTCATTTTGCCAGTTAACCTGATGAAAGGCCAACATTACATCATTTCCTTTTTAGGTGAGAAAGTAATTGGGAATTTCAACCTACGATTGACTTGTATTCTTATTACTGAATTTCCTTTTTTTTCTTTCATTGCTTTTGAGCAAAAATTTCCAGTCATGGAGAGATCTTAACAAAAAAATCATGAGGGAGATAATATCAAATGATCTAGAAAAATATACCTTTCCCTTCCCGAGTAACTAATAAGTAATAGAATGCTAGAAAATGGGCCACAGACAAACCTTTGAAATGGTCATTTTTCCAGGGAAAATTTGAGAGGGTCAGATGTCGTGTTGCTGCTTTTGTAGGCTTTAGAGAGAAAATATACAGATTTGAGAAATAATTGTTTTCTAAATCAGGAAAGAACAAAGTAAAAAAAAATCTGCGATGCTTTTGATGGAAATTAAATAGCTGGGGGCTGAAGAATAAGCCAGTTTCACCCTATGTGAGGGGGTGGACGTGACCATAGGGACAGGTTATTTCAGCTTTGTTCATCTGACAGAAAAGCAGGAACCAGGACATATGAAGAAAGTCTCCCTTCCCGGGGCCAAGGGAATTCCAGGGGCTGCAGAGCTGCTGCACACGACACTGGGCCAGCAGCTGGCTACTCTGCGTCCACGTTTTCTAGGCCAGGGGTCACTGGGGCACTACAGCCCCGCCAAGCATTTACAGGATGGCCACAGTGGTAGGAACGGAAGGTCGGGGTAGCAGCGTTAGTGATTACGTATGATTTAGAAATGCAACTGATGCATTCATGGCTTGAACATTCAGTGTTAAATAAATGCTTTAACTTCATCTAATCCAGTGCTGCCCACCTTGGTTTCAGTAAAGAACTTTCCCTTCTGTCCCTCGCAACAGACACACACACACACATGCACACACACGCACACACACATCATCTTTCACAAACCAGAGGACATAGGTGTCCTAAAAAAATGCGTTTTAGTCAACGATGGTCTTCACTGTTACCAGTTGTCTGAACAGAGGGTTGGGCATATTGGTGAAGATGTTTGAAAATACCAAGGACTTTGGAACTCCCGGGACATATATTCAGCCCTCCTTACCCATGGATTCCTTGTCCTCAGATTCAACCAACCGTGGATCAGAAATATTTGCGGAAAAAAATTCCAGAAAGTTCCAAAAAGCAATACTTGAATTTACCTTACACCTGGCAACTATTTACGTAGCATTTACATTGTATTTGGTATTACAGGTAATTAGAGATGATTTAAAGTGTACGGAGGTCGGGTGTAGGTCACATGCAAATACTACACTGTTTTATAGGAGGGACGTGAGCATCCATGAATTTGGGTATTTGATGGGGTTCCTGCAGTCAATTCCCTGTGTACACCGAGGGAAGACTGTATTCAGTGGTCTAACACTTGATGAAGGCTAAGCTCAAAGGACTGAAAAATGAATCACGTAGGAGCTTCACATTCAATCATTTAGAGTAGTCTGTGCCGACCAGCAGGAAAATGGAATCTTTTTCTTCGTTCTGTGTATCTAAAACAGGCATCTAACAGTCTTACTCAAGGTTGAGTAGACATGGGGACCAGTCTTTAAAGACTTTTCTTCCTTCCTTTGTTTTTATAGCTAGTTGACTTTAAGATCTCCTCAGGCATTAGATACTTTCTAGAACTGTAGTTCCTCTCCTTTCCCATAGAAAATTAATTGTTCTCATGTAGATAGGATCATAAGAGCAAAACCTAACCCTTATTTCAGTCGTGAATGTTCTTGAATGCAATTGACGTAAGTGGCATTTTTTGTTTAATAGAGGACATAAAAGTGAAAACCCGGCCCTAGAAAGATTTATTGGATAAACCTTGCCTCTTCCTACACACTGTAGGAGGAATAAATGTCTGAAGAAGGAAGAATTGGAAAGATATTGAAGATATTATGATGTAAGGAAAAGTGTAACCCATGAAATCTTTTGAAGGACTCCTCTGACTTGGAAGTAAAATATTTTATTGCTCAATCCTGTAGCTTCCAACAGTTATGAAATAGCACACCCATAAGCTATTGTTTGGGGTCATTTTATTTTTTATGTGATCCCTATACTCTGAAGATCTGCAATGTGTCTAGGAAATAGACGACCCTTTTACTAGTAACAAAAGTATCCACTCTCTATTGGTGTTGGGGGAAACCAGGGGAAACATACTTAATGTTTTTCTCCACTTAATATGATGACCTGAATACAGCAGTCCCTTAATGATACTGTTACGATTGTATTCCATTGCTGGAAGGTGCTAGGAGGCTACACAGCATAAAAGAAGAAAATAAGGTGCATATAACGAACATTTATTTAGTAGGACTCTGAGTATTAGTCCCTGATTTGTTTCTCTATTAATTCTGCAACTGATATCAGGTCAATTAATCCTTCTGACATTCTGACATTTTCTTTCTGGACTAGAGATAATATCTCCCATCTTAGGACATGTGGTCTGTGGAAATTTCATCATGATGAAACATATTTTGAAAAATGCAAGTTTCTGTATCTCTTAAGATAGTATTAAATCATGGCTCTTCCACAAGTTTAGAACCACACAAAACGGCACTTTTTCCTTTCTCTCCATTTTTCTCCACATATCTCTTGACTTAGTTTGGTCAAATGATAGCACAATTTTTAAAATATTCAGTTCTCAGAGAATAAAAGCTTTTAAAGGATGTAAAGAAATGTGTTCAGTCTCAATATCTTCAAAGTCACACATTTCTTTAGGTATAGGGTCCTGGGTCATTAAATGGTAATTGTCACGTACAAAAGCAAGTTGCTATTATAAAAATTAGGCTTTTTCTAAGATAAGCCTTTCTTGTTTTTTTAAAAAAAAAGGATGGCTAATTTTATTAAGAGCCTACAAGAACCTTAAGCAAGTTTTTTTAGCTTCAAATATATTTACAATTATGTGTGTGTGATACTATATATATATATATATATATATATATATATATACTAATGCCCAAAGCATCCTGCTAAAAGATTAGCAATGCATGCTAGATGCAGAGATTCTTAATGTTAGTCTGTTTGGTAAACAAATTTCACAGTTTTGTAGAGATAAAGAGATCATACTCATTCCATCCCTGGAATTTTTGTATAATGAGTTGAAATTATAGAAAAGGGGGCTTCCCTGGTGGTGCAGTGGTTAAGAATCTGCCTGCCAATGCAGAGGACACAGGTTCAAGCCCTTGTCCAAGAACATCCCACATGCCTCGGAGCAGCTAAGCCTGTGCACAACTATGAGCCTGCCCTCTAGAGCCCACGAGCGACAATACTGAGCCCATGTGCCAAAACTACTGAAGCCCGCGTGCCTAGAGCCTGTGCTCTGAAACAAGAGAAGCCACTGCAATGAGAAGCCCACACACCGCAACTAGGGAAAGCCTGCACGCAGCAACGAAGACCCAACACAGCCCAAAATAAATAAATTTAAAAAAATAAAAAAATACATTAAAAAAAGAAATTATAGAAACTAATTACATATAAGTCATGTAATGAAGCTATTTTCTAAAGCTACCATCTACCCATTCATTTATTCACTTACTCACCAATATTTATTGAGAATTTCACGTGTGCTGAGGACAGAATGGTGAGCCTTTCAGAAAGACTAGGGTTCCACGAAGCCATGGAATCCACTCTGTGTCTATGTCCACATATGTTAACCTTTCTTGTCCAGAAATTAGCTGAAAGAATTAATGTCCCCTTTTAGGATTTGCTTTCTTGTAGACTCTACATTTGATAACTTAATTTTTTATATTCCTTGGACTTTAGAGTGTCCTTACTTCAAATTAATTCAAACTATATTTGAAACATAAAAGCGAGCAAGGCTCTTCATGGAATTAACAGCAACGTTTCACAGATTTGTTGAAAGCTGAAGTTTGCTCGAGATCCCACACACAATATGGCTGATTTAGTTGTGGTAACAGCAAAGGAAGAAGACGAAAGCTATTCTATATGTAATCATATTGCCTCGAATGCTATATGTGACTAAAATATGATTTCTGATGGAAAAATAAATGAGGTCTGCTAAAATGTCAAGAAACCTAATCATTGCATTAAATAATGATTTTCATACACTAGTTGGGCATATTTCCCTAATCCCACACAGGGGGTTTCCAGATGTCAAAAGTGTTTCACAATTTAGGTATCTGGAAGAACTGGTAAAAATTACCCTCTTAAACAATAATTATCCTGCTTTCATTGATGTTTGGGTTATATCAAAAATAGGTTAATGGGAGCAATTAGTTGACTTTTTTCCTGGTGTAATGTAATTTATCTCAGTTGTGGTATTAGTACAAATGAGGAAGATGATAGTAAAACCCATCACATTAAAATTTAATGTGTGTAACTTATTCTATTTGTTTCAGTGGCTATAATGCTTCTCTCTCCACCTTCGGTCACCCCACTCCCACCAACACACTTTGTTATGTGTTTGGTTGATTTACCCCAACTCCGCCGTGCTTGATTTTCTCACAGTGATGTTTGAACCCCACCACTCATACATGCACACCCTCTCCATAACCAAACTTGAAGGCAATAATAATTTCAGACTTTTCAAACTCGTCTGTATTATGGCCTCCTTTAAATCACCAGCTACTCATTGCCTGACCCCTACAGTGTAACATCTAACCTTCCACAGACCATTGAGTCTGACCCCCTTAAGATCTTCAAAGACCTCTTCATCTTTAAATATATCCCCTCCTCCATCCTTGCCACCCCCCGTGCTACTGGCAGAAACCGTACCTCTCTAGGCTCCCGGAAATAACAGGAAGCCACCCTGCGTGTCAGACAAGGTGCTTTGTTGCAACAGAAACTGGTGCTGGCCATCTTCAATAGAACAGAGAGGTTGTGCACCGTGATCAAGTGGGATTCATCCCAGAGATGCTGGGGTGGGTTGGCATCTGCAAAGTAGTCCATGTGATGCCCCACATTAACGAAACAGAGTGTAAAGGCCATACGATCATCACAAGAGATGCAGAAAAAACATTTAACAAAATTGAGCATACACTGATGATAAAAACTCTTAATAAAGCAGGTGTAGAGGGCAGGTACCTCCACATCATAGAGGCCATGGCATGGCCAGGCCACGCACGAGGGCTGCTCTTGTTCTCTGTGCATCCCCGCCTGACCAGTCCCTGTCTGATCCACACCCACTCACATGCCCGACCCTCCCTCTTAATCTCAGAGCCCAATCAGTAGCTGCCTGTGTGCTCGCTCCACCCTTCCTCCCAGCTAGTTATTGATCCACTGTGATAGTCTATCAAAGGGAAAATATCTGCCTATGTTGGTCCTTACTGTGAGGGCTACGAGGGACATTTCCCTCTGCTGGTTTCCCTGGAAACCCATAAGCCAACCTGATGTCAACTTCCCTTATAACTGGTAACCTCCCTCTCCCCCCAGTAGCAAAGACTGCTGCCATGTCCTGTCCTGCCAGCCCGTCCACAGCACACTGGGGGGTGTCGCTCCAGGACCTTGCTTCATATGTGTAAGATCCCCTGTCCAATAAACCATTGATGTTTCTGTCGCTGACTCTGGACTCTTTCATTGGTCTCAAAGCTGTGCTTCCAGGCCTGCGGGGTGCAACCCAGCTGTCATAAGTGACAAGTCCACCATTAACATCATTGAAAACGAAGTAAAAAAGATAACAATCTTCTTTACATTTACATCCAAAAAACAAAGCAAAATACCTACGAATAATTTTAACCAAGGAGGTGAAAGACATTTATATTGAAAACTAAAAGACGTTAATAAAAGAAATTGAAGAAGACACAAATAAATGGAAAGATATTTCATGCTCATGGGTTGGAAGAATTAACATTGTTAAAATGTCCATACTACCCAAAGCAATCTACAGATTCAATACAATCCTTATCAAAATTCCAATGTTGCATTTTTAATGGAAAAATAAGAAATAATTATAAAATTTGTATGAAACCAAAAAAAAAAAACCCAAATATCTAGGAACTAACATAGTATGTTACTGGCATAAAAAAAGACACATAGATCAATGGAACAGAAAGAAATCCCAGAAATAAACCCACTCATATGCGGTCAATTAATTTACGACAAAGGAACCAAGAATATACAATGGAGAAAGGACAGTCTCTTCAATAAACGTTATTGGGAAAAACTGGACAGCCACGTGCAAAAGTATGAAACTCGACCACTATCTTATGCTATACACAAAAATTAACTCAAAATAGATTAAAGACTTGAATATAAGCCCTGAAACCATAAATCTCCTAGAAGAAAACATAGGTGATAAGCTGCTTGACATAGGTCTCGAAATAATTCTTTTAATCTGATAGCAAAAGCAATAAGAGCAAAAATAAACAAGTGGGACTACATCAAACTAAAAAGCTTCTGCACAGCAAAGGAAACCATCAACAAAATGAAAAGGCAGCCTACTGAATAGAGAAGATATATGAAGAACCCATCCAACTCAATAGCAAAAAAAATAAACAATTTGATTTAAAATGGGCAGGAGATATGAACAGACCTTTTTCCAAAGACCAACATGCAGATGGCCAACAGGTGCATGAAAAGATGCTCAACGTCATCCATCATCAGAGAAATGCAAATCCAAACCACAATGAGATATAACCTCATACCCGTTAGAATGGCTCTTGTCAAAAAGACAAAAAAAAAACAACTGTTGGTCAGGATGTGGAGAAAAGCGGACCCTCATGCACTGCTGGTGGGAATGTAAATTGGTGCAGCAACTGTGGAAAACAGTACGGAGGCTCCTCAAACAATTACAAACAGAACTGCTGTGTGATTCAGCAAATCCACTTCTGGGTATTTATCTGAAAAAAATGAAAATACTAATTTGAAAAGATCTATGCACCCAATGTTCACTATAACACTATTTATAATAGCCAAGATATGGAAACAACCTAAGTGCCATTCGATGGATAAGTGGATAAAGAAGATGAGGTGTATATAGATATAATCGAACATTATTCAGACATAAAAAAGAATGAAAGCTTGTCATTTGTGACAACGTGGATGAACATGGAGAGCATTATGCTAAGTGAAATAAACCAGACAGAGAGAGAAAAACACCAATATCGTTAAGATATCTCTTACATGTGGAATTTAAACCAAACAACAACAAACCCAGGGTCCTAGATACAGAGGACAGACTGGGGGCTGCCAGAGGCTGGGATGGGGATGGGAGAAATAGGTGAAGGGGTTCAAAAGGTTTAAAAAAAGTAATAATGATAAGATCAGATAAAATAAACAGATAAATCATTCATATACATTACTTGTAATCTGCCTTACAAGTTACAGAGACACACCAGAATATTAAGTCCCACAGAAGTAGAGAACTATTCAATACAAAACTCAGATTATTATCAGTCTTATCCTAAGGAAAAACAGTCAATTTTTAGCAGACAGGGGCCCCATAGGCAATGGGAAGCTGACGAGCACAAGTCCTTGTGGCTAGAGCTGCTCTCATACTGCAGACACTGTGCACAGTTCCACCTCCAATCTTCTGCAGGAAGACAGCAAAGTCTTCCTTCTTCAAATAAGAGCGAACCTCTCCCAGTCTACCTCTTTTATCAACCGGACACTTCTCCTTCTTCTCATCTCTTTTTTTTAAATCTCCACTGCTTGACAGATATTTCCACTTGGATGAATTACTGTCATCCCAAATTCAATATCTTTAAACTGAAATGCATACTCTTCCCTCTCCTCTTTCCGAAAAATCCTTAATGCCACATTATCCCAGGCACATCTGTACCGTCAGCCTTTTACCAGGCTGAAAACCTTGAGTTATTTTTAATTCTCAGTAAACTCCTACTCTGGTTCCTATGTTCCCATCCAAATTGTCCATCTGAGATATCAGTTTATTTAATTTATTCTCCACTAGCGACCCCGTGTACAGAAAGCCCGGGCTTTGCAACAGGTCCCCTGCTAGGCTTCACTTAAAATGTCAACAGCAGTAAGTCCAATGAGGCTCAGAAACTATTTGAGAAATAGTCACTGTTAATAGAAAGAAAGGAAGGAGGAGGGAAGGAAGGAAGGAAGGAAGGAAAGGAAGAAAAGATGAGATGGCGTAAATAATAGAGCACTCAATAAAAACTTAGGAGACCTGGGTTCTACTAGCACACGTTCCACTAATTAGCTCCAGTAAACCAGTAAACCATTAAACATGCCTTGGTTCTCAGAGTCTTCACCTATGAGATGAGGTATTTGTCTGTGTGGCATGAGATCTTTTCTACTCCTGACACTTTATGACTTTTCTTCAGAAATGCCTGTTTTCCAGGTTGTAACATTCAAGCTAAACTATCAGAGAGCCCTGGAGTCAAGTAGAGATCCCAGCAGGACTCCAGAGGTGCTCAAGGCTCCTGGAGGGGAGCCATGAGCATGTGATTCTCCAATTTCCCCTCCTAAGAAATCAGGACCTGAAATGTTGAGCCAGGTCCAGGTGCAGTATCTGGGAGCCTGGGTCAACTACAGTACAGGACATCTCTCACTTGTGGACTACAAGGTGTGGTGCAGAAGGGCAACCCAAGACATCATCTTAGGAAGACTGAATCAAAGCTGACTGGACCACCCAACAAATCAGCAATCTAAAGGGCTTAGGCACCAAGACATGGAAACAGCCTAAGTGTCTGTGAGCGGACAGAGAAGATGTGGCACATATATACAATGGAATACTACTCAGCCATAAAGAAGAATGACATAATGTCATTTGCAGCAACATGGATGGACCTAGAGATTGTCATACTAAGTGAAGTTAGTCCGACAGAGAAAGCCAAATATTGCATGATATCACTTATATGTGGAATCTAAAAAAATGACACAAATGAACTTATTTACAAAACAGACTCTCTGACATAGAAAACAAACTCATGGTTACCAAAGCGGGTGGGGAAGGGTTGGACTGGAAGTTTGGTGTTAGCAGATGCAAACTATTATATATAGGACAGATAAACAACAAGGCCTTACTGTATGGCACGGGGAACCATATTCAATATCCTGTGATAAACCATGATAGAAAAAATATTAAAAAGAATATATATATATATATGGCTGAATCACTTTGCTGCACAGCAGAAGTTAACACTACATTGTAAATCAACTATACTTCAATTTAAAAAAATAAAGGGCTTATGCAGACAAGAGAAAAATATCAATGAGGCAGAGAGAGATTCTAGGAAATTTCTCTTAATAGAATTTTGTCATGGGATGATCATGACCTCACGTTAAAACTGTGACCTGGGGCTTCCCTGGTGGCGCAGTGGTTAAGAGTCCGCCTGCCGATGCGGTGGACACGGGTTCGTGCCCCGGTCCGGGAGGATCCCACATGCCGCGGAGCGGCTGGGCCCGCGAGCCACAACTACTGAAGCCCGTGCCCCACAGCTACTGAAGCCCACGCCCCTAGAGCCCGCGCCCCTGGAGCCCGCGCCCCTAGAGCCCGTGCTCCGCAACAAGAGAAGCCACGGCAATGAGAAGCCTGCGCACCGCAGCGAAGAGTGGCCCCCATTCGCCGCAGCTAGGGAAGGCCCGCACGCAGCAACGAAGACCCAACTCAGCCAAAAATAAATAAATAAATACATTTAAAAAAAAAAAAAACTGTGACCTGGCTGTGTGTGTGTATGTGTGTGTGTGTGTGTATCTGTCTCTGTGTGTCTGTGTGTGAATGTCAGTTTGAATGGAGTCTGAAAGGTAAAAGATAAAAAAAGCGATGGGCTAAAATGTGAATGAGATATTAGAGAATGAATGTGAACAATGTAAATTATTCTGCTAATGCTTTCAAGATGTTTGATAGTGAAGGAAAAGTCTAAACAATAGTCAGAGGAAAGTATAGACTGAAAATAAATACGTGTGCGAACCTACCGCCTGTATGTCACTAAAGAGTCAACAACATATAACGCAAATATGCACCTCAAGCTATGCAGTGGTTTGAATGTAAAACTAAAATTGTCACAGTTCTAGACTAAAATTATACTGTCTACCATCTTGGATAAAAACACACATGATGAAGAAGGAGGTGTGTCCATCAGCCGAGGTAAGGAAGACCGATTTGTCGAGCCTCCTTGCCTGCCTCCGGTAGGTCTGCCTTGGCATTTGTGCTGGAGGATAAACTGCCCACCGAGGCCGTGGGGTCATCACGGGGCGTGACTGCAACAATGACATCGAGCACGTTCAGGGGATTCATGGGACAAAAGCGTAGCTGAGGCTATAGTCTACGAATAAAACTTTCCTCCCAGCTCTGTACTCTGCAAATGTGTGAGAACAGAGAGTGAGGCTAGTGCAGGTGAGAGGTCAGTGATGACAGGTTTTCTTTTAGCGTTCTGTCTGTCACTGCAGCAAGAATCCCCGAGTATCATTGCTGCTCAGGCAGCTCTGAAGCTGAAAACCTTCCACAAGATTTGCATGTGAGAACCAGTTTACTCTTTTGTTGTTTTGGGTTTGTTTTTTTTTTTTTTTTTTGAAGTATAGTCGATTTACAATATTGTGTTAGTTTCAGGTGTACAGCAAAGTGATTCAGTTATACATACATATATATCTATTTTTTTCAGATTCTTTTCTTTTATAGGTTATTACAAAATATTCAGCAGAGTTCCCTTGGTTAGGTCCTTGTTGGTTATCTATTTTATATGTAGTAGTGTGTATGTGTTAAACCCAAACTCCTAATTTACCCCTCCCCACTTTCCCTTTGGTAACCATAATGATACAAATGAACTTATATACAAAACAGAAATAGACCCACACAACTGGTTTACTCTTGACTACATTTCCTCCATTTATTTATTTCTCATTCATTCATACAACATAGCTATTGTGGAACACTTATGCACTAGGTACTAAGAGGTGGAAATAAAGTGGTTAAGAGCAAGAAAGGAGCTGTTCCCACAAAGAGGCCAGTGGGAAGCAGCCGCATAGCACAGGGAGGTCAGCTCGGTGCTTTGTGACCACCTAGAGGGGTGGGATAGGGAGGGTGGGAGGGAGACGCAAAAGGGAGGAGAGATGGGGTTATAAGTATATGTATAGCTGATTCACTTTGTTATACAGCAGAAACCAACACACCATTGTAAAGCAATTACACTCCAATAAAGATGTGAAAAAGAAAGGAGTCCACCATCTAGGAGGGGATACAAACAATGACAGAATAACTGCGATGCAGTGAGTGTTATTGTTATGCGGAGTACGGAGTGCTATGGAAACACAAAAGCTGTACCCAATCGAGGACTTAGAAGTAGATTTGAAGAGAATGACATTTCAGTGAGACAGTGAACGGGGGGAGTTAGCTGAGCCAAAAGGAGAAGACTCTTGCAGACACGTGCGTCAGTCAAGGAGGCTAAATCATGCTGAAATAACAGAAAAGACCTCCAGGTCTCTGGGCTTTATGTGTCCATCATGGGTTGGCTGTAGCTCTGAGACAGGCTGGGACCTGGGACTTGGGACCCTTTGCTGCACTGCTGGCACCTGGACACACCTCTCCTGGAGCAACAAAACACAAAGAAATCATAAGGGACTAAAAATAACTGCGTGCATGTGCACTTGGGGCAAATTATGGACAACAAGATACAAAAAGATCAAAAACCCAGCCGCCACTTCTGAAGAGCCAGGAGCAAAAACAGGGCACTGCCCACACCCCCTGCACTCAGCACCACCTAAGGGGTGGGCGGACCACCTAAGCCCCGCCTCCTGCCCAACCCCGGGACACGCGCCTGCCCTCACCCCAAGTAAGGAGGCAGCTCGCCCCGCCTCGGGGAGTGAGCAAGGGCCCCTGTTGCTTGTTCTGGCTCCCCGCTCTTGCAGCAGGGGCCCCAGTTAAGCCTTGCCTGAATTTCTTGTCTGGCCTCTAGTCAATTTCCTTCTTTCTTTCTTTTTTTTGCTTAATTGGAGTATAATTATTTTACAATGTTGTGTTAGTTTCTGCTGTTCGGTGAAGTGAATCAGCTATACATATACCTATATCCCCTCCCTCTTGTGCCTCCCTCCCTCCCCACATCCCACCCCCATCCCATCCATCTAGGTCACCACAGAGCACAGAGCTGAGCTCCCCGCACTATACAGCTGGTGCCCACTAGCTATCTGTTTTACACAAGGCAGTGCACATCTAGTCCATTTCTATCGATTAAGGAGGCCAAGTACCCCGTTCGGTATCAGCTCTGCTGTGCTCCCTGCCTTCTCTTCTCCAGGACACAAGTTGACAGGTCATTCTTCATCCGGGACATCGCCTGTCTTGTGGCAGAAGGCAAACATCGCGTTGAAGCACAGAGCTGTCATCCCAAAGTGGCACGTGCCACTTCTGCTTACCTCTCACCAGGCAAAGTAAACCATACGGCCAAGTCCACCAGGCAAGGGTGTGTAATTTCCAAAGGGCAGGGAGGGACACCACATTGTGAGCTGGACTTGGTAGCAGATGAGTGAGACCACCCATCAATGTTGTAAACAAAGCAATAGAACAAGGATAGAAGTTGAAACAGCCTCAGACTTACACTGATTGCAGCGTTGAGTGATCTCAGATGGTGAAACAGAGAGTGACAAGGATGAAACCGGGTCACGTAGGCTCTACAGGCCACCTTAAGGAGGGAGAATTTCATCACAGATGCGCCGGGTAAGATTTGCTGGGTGATTGCAGTGTGGAAACTGGATTGGGGAGAAGCCAGATTGGAGGACGTGTGGACCTTAATCCAGGTGAAAATTTATGAGACCTGAATAAAGGCAGGAGGAAAAAGACAACAGAATTTAAGAGGTGTCTGGAAAATTGAATCAGCAGTGGTTGGGGAATTCTTGTATATGAGGGATTAACAGGGAAAGATGTAAAGATGCAGCCAAGTTTTGGGGTTTTTTTTTAATATTTATTTATTTGGCTGCACTAGGTCTTTGTTGCTGCATGTGGGATTTTTCGATGCGGTACGGACTTCTCTCTAGTTGTGGCATGTGGGTTTTCCCTTCTCTAGTTGTGGCTTGGGCTCCACAGCGTGTAGGCTCAGTATTTTGCAGCACGTGGGCTCTCCAGTTGAGGCGCACGAGCTCAGTAGTTGTGGCGCGCGGGCTTAGTTTCCCCGAGGCATGAGCGATTTTAATTCCCCGACCAGGGATTGAACCCGCGTTCCCTTCATTGGAAGGCAGATTCTTTACCACTGGACCACCAGGGAAGTCTCCCAAGTTTTGTTTAGTTCCTAGAAGTAAGGTGTCAATCCCAACATAGAAATACAGAGCAGGGTCAGGTTGGGGAAGAAGATGGTGAATTCCATCTGGGGAATTTTGAGTCTGGCTCTCCTGGAAGCCATTCCAGCAGAGGCATCCGGTAGATGAGTATATACTTAGGTCTAAAGTTATGAAGGAAGGGAGATCTGAGCTAAAGTTGTACGTCCGGGACTTATCAGGATGTAGGATCAAACTGAGCTGAACGATTGATGTCATCTGGGCCATGTGTGAAAGAAGAGGGGAAAAGCTGAAAAGATAAGGCAGCACAACAGAACCATTTTTCCTGCCGAGATTTTCTTCGGCCTTTATTAAGCGCATACCTCCCCCTATTTTTATTACTCTGTCCTAGAGGAAGGGCGATCGTTCCCGAGGAAGAATCCCAGGTTTTCCCACCGCCCTCAACATAACATGGTCAGAAGAACAATTAAATCATGAGTCAGGCAGCTTGGGTTTCAACTTCCACCTTCACTCCTAGCAACCATGTGTCTGTGGAAAACCCCTCAATCAGCCGTGTCTTAACTTTCTCACCCTGAAACAGGGGTGCGAACATCTCGACTCCCTCCCTTAGGAGGTTGTCAGGGCTGGGAAAGCTGCATGCTATGGGTGAAAGCTCTTTGAAAACTGAAAGTATCTTTTAAACACGTTGGTATTACAGTGTTCACCCTAGGAGGGGAAATTCCAAAATCTATTTTGAGATCTCATAAAATATGAAGAAAATAGAAAGCCCTTTGCCAAATCTCATAAAAGCAAAATTGACAACATTTTTGACATGACTCATTCTCCCTTTGAAAACCAGCTATCAGATAAGGGTCAGCTCCTTTCAAAAAGAAACTTAAGGAAAATAGAACTTGTTGGAGTGAGACTGTTGTTTTTCACATTGATCATTTTCAAGGTGTCTATCATTATTAACATATGAGTTAGCCTGTGGCCTTAACTCTAACCCTAATATATGTATTTTTCCCTTCAGGCAGATACATTTAAATGGTGGAAAAATAGTTAAATTTTCCAATTGGATTTCAGTGATCTTTTTTATGGAGCTCTCGGTATTAACCAAAAGTTCTGAGCCTCCACATACTTACAAGAACATTAATTCTAGAAGATTTGTCTAGAGATGAGAAGCCAGGAATCAGAGCGTTGACACTGCCAACGGTCCAGTGACTCTGTTTTCTATACCTTACAATTTCAGACAGTAATTATGATCCCCTTTCAAACAGTTTTTACTTATTTAAGATTAGAGCTAACCTTCATCGTCATTGCTTATGTGTCTTGCTCTTGTAAACTCCAATTTAAAATCACTCTAGTGCCCTCCATCCCAGCAGCTTATGGGAAATTTTGGATTATTGGTTGTATGTCAAGTGTTATTGTAAATACTTTGTCAAGAGTGGGGCTTGTGCTTTCAGCTTTACTACGTTTGTTTCATTTTATCTTCCCAACCAAAATGCACCCCAAACACGAAAATGTTATAAAATTTATCATATACCACAGAAAGTACCAACTATGATTTAGAGATTAAAAGAACTTAAACCTTCACTGCACATTTAATTAAATTTCTTTAAGTTTAAATGTTGAATATATGTTCAGGGATATATAAGTAATAGAATTACTTTTGTCTTTGAATTAATTTCTAAGCTATACAACCTCTAGGGGTAATAAATATTAGGTATATGGGCCATCAATCACCACACTCACCCCAAACATCACTATCATTATATACTTTCTCAGTCAGTCCTCAGAATCTTTCTCAACACAACGCCCCAGGAAGCCCCTTCAAATCACTTACCTGTTTGCCACCCTGAGACCAGCAGTCTACATAGGTGATAAATACCAATAATCAAATGTATTTCATCCTACTTTAGCTAAAGGAGATGTATCTTGTCCATAAATTTTATCTTTGAACGTAAAAAATCTTCCTCAGAACTTAACTTATGCTATAAGCACTAAAGCTATAGGCAACAACCTAGTTTTTTACAGGTATTAACACTGCTTATGGAATGATAAATTATTATTGTCCCACCAGTACTCTCTCTGTCACCCTTCACTACCATCCAAGAATAATGAAGTGTTTGCTAATTGTTAATCACTAAATGCTTATTTAGCAATTATTCCTACACTCATTTCAAATAAACTGTTAATTTAGGAAGGAAGGAGTAAGGTGATTTTAAATCTTATGCAAACGTTGTTTTATCACTTCCATGACTACAGCCTATTTTCTCATATCTCAGCTAATCTTTTCATCACTGTTTGTAAAGCAGTAATAAAATGGACGTTTATTGTGCACTAATGTGGAAGTTATCATTATTCTTCTAGAACACATCCTTTTGCCTCTTACTGAAAGGCATTTTCCTCTTTTTCACATTCTTTTGGACTCTTCCAGATGAAACTTCACTAATTGTATCGTAAAATCGCACCATGTAGCTTTTGAGACCATGCAGATGTGTGTTGACAAAATAGCTATTTCAAACTTTGTACGTGGCCTTGAGAAAAGTGTTTTAATGACTAGGAAAGGAGATTTGTTCAAGTCAACAAGTTGACAGTAAGCAGCTGTTTCTGTTTTATACATTCCGTCTGTTGGACCACATTTTATATCTGCCCCCTTTTCAAGTCAAATTTTCAACAGATTCATCTTAGTTATCATGTAATAGTCAGTGTCTGGTCGGCTCCAGTTCTGATACTTGTCAGAAGCTGCTTGGTGAGTATTACACTGTATCCCCTGGCTGGGAACCTTTGGCAGCTTTACCGTGGTGCACAGTTCTTAGCAAACAGCATGGAATCGACTTCCAACTGCCATGGAAAAATTCAGTAATGTCTCATTGTCTATAGCACTACAGTGTGAGATCTTAAAACTACAGCTCCGGTAAAAACACATCTGAAGGACTTCCCTGGTGGTGCAGTGGTTAAGAAACCGCCTGCCAATGCAGGGGACGCGGGTTCGAGCCGCGCTCTGGGAAGATCCCACATGCCGCAGAGCAACTGAGCCTGTGCGCCACGACTACTGAGCCTGCGCTCTAGAGCCCGCGAGCCACAACTGCTGAGCCCACGTGCCACAACTACTGAAGCCTGTGCGCCTAGAGCCCGTGCTCCACAACAAGAGAAGCCACCGCGATGAGAAGCCCGTGCACCGGAACGAAGAGTAGCCCCCGCTCGCCGCAACTGGAGAAAGCCTGCGTGCAGCAATGAAGACCCAAAGCAGCCAAGTAAAATAAATAAATAAACAAATAAATAAATTTATTTATTTAAAATAAAACACATCTGAAAATATTGGCTTCAGAAGCGTGTTTGGTACCGGCACATAATATGTCTCTTTGCAGAGTCCACACTTAAAACTCACTTTGAATCAAGTTAATAAGTCTTTGATGGCTAATTATAAAAGCCTCTTTATGTTAAAAAAAATGGCTATTTGTTGATTTTGTATTGTACATGTGGTATAATTGTGACTGTATAGTCATTAAAATATATTTAGACTACACAAATCACTGATTACACACCTTGAATGAACTTGTAGTTTCTACCATAGAAAATATTCTGCTGGCCCAGAAAGGCTCCCAGTTCACGGGCTAGACCATAGCACTGTCAATCTCTCCTGAATAACCACATATTTCAAATGAGAATTAAAATAACTTATGCTATAATTGTGTGGCCTTGCTGACCACCAGAGAGCTTAAGAGGCGTAACCTCTGTGACTGAAGCGTACTGGTCAGGGAGAATGAGAGTTCTGCCCCTGGAACCAGAAATCAATGATTTGAGGTTTTCTAAATTAATTATATGACATGCTGTTAAGATTTTACTAGATAACAATAGAACTATTAAAATGTCACTCCACAGCAATCATTTAAACAAAGAGCTATTTAAAATTTAGAAGTTTTAATACATTCACAGATATATATGGGTAGACCATAGCTGACAATTTGATTTCCTCTCAAATAATATTGTCATCAAAAGACCATAGAAAACTAATCTAATGAATGGACTTAGAAACATCTGGAATGCACTGTTGGTAAAGCAGTGATCAGTAACCTGGTATTGACACATCACATCCTCCCCTAGGAAGAAGCCACAGAGACTCTGCAACCCTGAGTTAAACCGTACAATTGAAGGCTACGTGTGACTGGGGTTCTGGAGCTGTGCAGGGTGCAACTCTCACGACGCTTGGAGCTCTGAGAGCCTGTAAAGGGCTTAATATCAATCTTTGGATCAGTAGTTTTGAAGATTGAAAATGGGATAGTATGACTATGATATGACTCTGAATTTTATGTCAAGATTGTCCCTCGGTTTGTTAAGAGAAGATTTACTCAGTCTCATTCAGAGAACTTCTAAGTCACGGTTTGTCAAGATCAGCTTTTTATTTTTTTAAAAAATTTAAAGACATTTATTTGATTGAAGTATAGTTGATTGACAATGTTGTGTTCATTTCTTCTGTACAGCAAAGTGATTCAGTTATACATATATATACACCTTCCTTGTCATGTTCTTTTCCATGGTGGTTTATCACAGGATATTGAATAGTTGCCTTGTGGTCTACAGTAGGACCTTGCTGTTTATCCATCCTATAGGTAATAGTATGCATGTGAAGATCAGTCTTGAAGTGTGTTCAAAATTTTACTTTTTAGTAAAGCACTCAAGTATGTGCAAGATTTTCTTGAAAAATAAGTGACAGTGGACCCAAGAGTCAAGATTCTCCCTACAGCGGTGTCCCTTAATTCATGTGGCAGTGTTTCCTTGAGCGGGAGATGAGGAATGACAGCACCATGAGTGGCATAAAGCTCTGTGAACCGTGCCCTCGCTGGTCTCAACCTCATCCCTCCTAGACCACGAGTGTGTGGCTCGGGGCACGTCATTCTCCGTGTGGGGCAGACAAGGAAAAGCATCTCTACTCCGAAGAATAAATTCCACGCTCAAATTCAGACCAGTCAAGGGAGCTCAGACCTCAAAGGACTTGTAGTCAAGTAGTGCAGACAGGGGTACACAAAATGCTGCAATAAAGCTTCTAAGTCCTAAAAACTCATATGAGCAAAACAGACAAGACGCAGGCTCAACTTGTATTCAGGTTTTGGGCTTCAAAAGGGAAGAACTCACACATGAAAGGAAGTGAGAGCGGGCGAGGGAGCTGGGATCCAGGATGGTGTCAGCATTACTCTTGGCCTGTCTGATCTCTGGAGGGTGGGAAGAAGCCTCCATGGAAGGGTCTGCAAGGCACTGCAACTGGGGCTGCTCGCAACACATCTAGGAGGTGGAGATGCCTTCTGGGGAGAAGTACAGATGTATAAGAGAACGGAGTACAGGCAGGGTCCAAAACGGGTGTGGGAACAACAGAACGTGGTCTCTGACTTCTCCCTGGACCACAGATCAAAGTCAGAGGATGCTGTTCTCGTGCATTGCCTAGGCCACCATTTCTCCATTCGGTCTTTTGTCTCTATTCCTTACTCCGTTCTAGTCTCGGTTCTTTATTCCTTTCAGCCTCCACAACAGCTACATTCAACTGCTTTCAGTTCTCTGACATGCTGCACTTCCTGTCCTCAGGGCGCTCGCGTATACCGTTCCCTCTGTCAGAAACACTCTTCCTTCCCCGACACGCTGTTCTGTTCCCACACACCCTCCATATCTCAGCTCCAGCTTCACCCCCTCTGACCACTACTCCACCTTCCACCTGCACCTGCAAAGATCAGGTTCTCCTTTTCTCATACTTCTCTGCACTTTTTTTTCATAGCACTTGGGCTGTTTTTAATTGTATGGCTGTTGCGTCCCATCTCACTAACTATGGAGCAATCGGCAAAGTATTGAACTGTTTTGCTCACCACTGTATTTTGTTAATGTGTACCTGGTCTCGACTTTATTTAATAAATAAAAATTATCACTGACTCAATCTGAAAAAGTTATCTTTGACACACTCCTCCCCTGTGTCTCCTGTGATATTCCCCGTTTCTGAATCTCAGCATGGAATGCTCAAAGCAGATGTTTTAGGCCTTTTCCACTGCACCCTCTGTTCTATAATCTCAAATACCCAAAAGAAAGCGATCTTGGCTTTTTCAAGAGCAAGACTTAAGAGAAAAATCCTTAGTGTCCACTTTTTCATCTTTGCCGTTCTTTTGATGTATCTAACTTGACAGTGATAAAATTTTTCTTCTGACAAAGACAAGCGCTCTGAAGCGCAGGCCTTTCTAATGTGGGGCGTAGGAAATCTCTGTCATAAACAGAGGAAGTCAGATGTTTCCTTTTCCATAACTTCTAAGAAAATTATTATTGTTAACATCTATTCTCACCTAGGAATAAAAGTGATTTAATACAAATCCAAGAAAATTCCTCATCACAGAAATTGGTTAGCTCCATCTAGAGAAGCAGATGTTAAACCACAGTCTCAACAGTTTGATGGGAATATTTGCACTTTGCACACAAGATAGACAAGCATAATTTACTTATTGACAAGACTATGTTATTTTCTGACAACCCAAGGACATGATTTTATATTTATCAAATATTTGGATCTTGTAATGATAATAGATAGTGAGTCTCTGCAGATGAAATGAAGGCATTAAAGTCAAACACTTTTCCAGGGCTTTGTAACTGCAGGTGCTTGAGTCTTCTCATATAACTTATAGTCCAAACCAAGCACTTTTGAGAGTGCAAGAGGATACTGAAAATAACTGAAATTATATAACTTTTGAAATGTTCATTTTTTTCTAATAAGACAACTTTTGTATATTATGGAGATATGTATTTTTTCAAACTATGTCTATTTTCAAAACATTTTCTTCTTAAATTAAAAGTAGCATATCTGGACAAACCAAAGAAGAACGGTATTTTTTTCTTTTGTATATTGACTATCTTGACCGTAACATAAGCAGAACTTTCAGTCTCAGCTCTGACAGCTCTAAAGAACTTAAAAGTTATCACTCCCATCTTTTCAAGAAGAAAATGCTGAACTGGACCAGGGTGAGTCCACGGTCTTCAAAGGATCCCCACGCTTTTGTGGATTTCACATCTAGGAATCCTGTGAAGTTCCAAGGAAAATGTCCTCCCAGCCGTGGCTGTGAAACACGTCCGGTGTCTTCTCCAGGGAAAAGGGTTCACCTGATCCTTATCTCATCTGGAGGAAGGGCATTCCTCTGACTTCCACCTTCCGGCATAACCCAAGGGAGCAAACAAAAGCTGTGCTGCTGGAGATACACTTGTGCAAGTCCCATCCCGCTACGGGGCTGAGATTTCACCCTGAGATTATAGAACACTTCTCCTCTCCCCCACTTCACCACCACACCAACAGGGCTCTTGTACAGCAAGAGTGGATGACAGTGGAAATTTGCTGCAACATGCAGCCCAGAATCAAGAGGAGATAAAAACAAGAACGCTCAAGGAATCTGAAGCCTCTGGCACCTACAGCTAAAGCAAACATCAAGAAAACCCCAATGTTTCTCGTAACATAAATCCTCACACTAAATGCCTGTTTTCTTCTGTTTCTATTACTCAGTACAACATGTCCAGCTTTCTCCAAACAATTACAAGGCATGCCAAAGTCAAGAAAAAAGTCGGGAGAAACAAATGAAGTATCAGAAGCAGACTCAGATATGACACAGATGTTGGAGTCATCAGAGCAGGAATTTAAAATAACTAAAATTAGTATGTTTAGGTGTCTAATGAAGAGGGGACAACATGTAAGAACAGGCGGGTAAGGTAATCAGAGAAGTGGGAACTCTAAGACAGAATCAAACAGGGTACAAATGAACTTATCTATAAAACAGAAAGAGAGTCACAGATGAAGCAAACAAACTTATGGTTACCAAGGGGGAAAGATGGTGGGGAGGGATAAACTGGGAGATTGGGATGGACATATGCACACGACTACATATGAAATAGATAACTAATAAGGGCCTACTGTAGAGCTCAATACTCTGCGATAACCTATATGGGTAAAGAATCTAAAAAAGAGTGGATATATATGGAAGTATAACTGATTCATTTTGCTGTACACCTGAATCTAACACAACATTGTAAATCAACTGCGCTCCAATAAAAATTTTAATAAAAGGAAATTATAGAAATCCAAAAGAGTGTACCAGAAATGCAGAATGCTTTTGACTGATTTATTAGTAGAATATGACTCAGCGCAGGAAAGAATCAGGGAATGTGAAGATTAGGTCAATGGGATCTTCACAATGTAAAGGCAAAGAAAGAATGAACAAAAAGAATAGAACTTTTAAGAACTGTGGGGAGGTTTCAAATGTGTAACATGTGTATAATTGGAACGCCAGAAGGAGAAGAAAGAGAGAACAGAGCAGAAGAAATATATGAAGTCATAATGGTGAAGAACATTCCAGAATTAATGACAGACACCAAATCACTGATACAGGAAGTTAGGAGAGCACCAAGCAGAATAAATTTCAAAAAACTGACACCCCGGGGCTTCCCTGGTGGCGCAGTGGTTGAGAGTCCGCCTGCCAATGCAGGGGACACGGGGTCGTGCCCCCTTCCGAGAGGATCCCGCATGCCGCGAAGCGGCTGGGCCCGTGAGCCATGGCCGCTGCACACTAGATAAAACAGAAGGAAGGGCCAGTGAGCTGGAAGGTGGGACAGTGGAACTCATCCAGTTAGAGCGGCAAAAAGAAAAAAGCACGAAAGAGTGAGGATAGCTTAAAGGACCTGTGGGACAAGGTCAAGTGGTACAGCTCGAAGCCCTTGAAAATATTAGAAAAAATAGGAATGCTCTTTGCCTGTTTTAGAAAATACAATTAAAATAAAATAGCTTTTTGACATAAAATACAGAATAAATATAAATTAAACTTGTTATATGCACACAGATATAGAAATATTTTCTAGCCTGAACAAAAGGCAATGTTTATCCAGTGCCTTCTTTACCTGTTCTCAAAGAACTAGCATCAATAACTGTGTTATTCTTCTGTTAAAGGTGTCGTTTTTGAAGTTTTACCCTCTTTTCTTAACCTAACTTTAATCAAGGTTAAGTTACAGGTATTTGAGCTTAGAATTTTAATTTCTACTTAATAGATGACTCCTTCTTTTGGTTTATGCAAGCATATTTCTAGTACATATGGGAGAAAGGAAAGAGAAGATTGTTTTCTGAATTTTATCCCACACCCTAACCTTCCCACGATGCTTATATGGTTACAGATTGTAACAGGAAGAGCTGCAGAGATGACGCAGGCCCACCCTCGCCCCATGTGAAGGGGAAGCTAAGACACGGGGTGTTAGAAAGCGTATAATATGCTAACAGTGGGTCTCTGACAAATTGGTGTGACTGCTGTATGTCGAGCCGCTAACCATAAAATAGGTGTAGAGAAGGGCTCACAAGGAAAATGTAAAAGTTTTGGAAAAGTAACTGAGCAGCTCAAAGTAAAGCACAAACGATTTATTGGAAATTAATGAGTATCTGAGGAGGGTACTAGTCTGCAGCGTTCCAAATTACAGGGAGCATGGAAACTACGGTTCCCAGAATCCTTCACCAACAGGGCTGAGACCGGCCTGTGATTTCACGGAGGCTTAGACGGCAGAGAGAAGAAGCAGGCATCTGGCATCACTGATATCTTCCTCCGGTCCCTACACTCCTCGCCAAGGCCTTCCAACAGCTCTGTTTCAAATGCATCAAGGGTCAAGTGATGTCTGTTTTCCTGCAGAAACACAATCTGACGTAGGGGTCATAAGAAGACTGAGATATTAAAACAACATCCACGACTTATTGGTTAGAGCCGGTTAACTCCCTCCCCTCCCACCTTCCCACCCCCGGCCCATCATGCTTCTCTGCTGTATTTTTCTCACACCCCATACCACCATCCGATGTCCTATATTTTTGTTTGTTCATATTTTTAGTTGTCCGCCATAGTGGAAGCACCATGACAACAAAAGTCTTTGTTTTACACACTGTTAAGTCCCCAGTTTCTAGAACAGTGCCTGCTGTGGGGTTGGTGTTCAATAAAAATATTTGAATGAATGAGTGATTCTGAGGGAATGTTATTTTTTTCTGGTGAGAATTTGTGTTTGCTTCTGCCAGGCTCCTGCAGTGCTCCCAACACAGGACCACTTTAAACTCAGGGTTCTTCCTGCGAGTTTCAAGCCACTGAATGTCTATGCGTTTCTGAGCCAAAACCGTGCATGTGCAGGAATACTTGGGAGAGACTGTGTTCTCCCCATTCTGAGCCAACACTGAAGAGAGAAAACACGCCTGCAGGATTTCTATTGTGGTATCATTTCCTGTCCCTGCTGGTTCTGTCTTGTCCCCTTGTACCTGCTTCCACCGGCCCAGTCCTCTGTCCACCAGCTGCAGGTGGTGACAGCCGAGGAATTCCAGCTACTCTGCTTCCTACCAGTGAAGCCTTTTTTTTCTCTCTATTCCTGGCTGCAGCTTGTTCCCCTTCCTGGACATCCGGCCTGCTTCAGCCCTAACATCATGCTTACATGTTATCCAGCCCTGCCAGGTGTTCTGTACTGGGGAGGGTTTCTCTGTACATCTCCTGAGGTGTTGGAAAGGGAAGCCCCTTTTATCACTTGCATCACTTTTATAATCAGACCAAAGTAGATCCTCTGGAAAGGAAGGAGAGTTTGGTAAGACACTACTTCCCCTAGGTCATATTGTCGACCGTTCAAACACAGTATTTTATAAATATAAGAGAAGCACCCATCCCTGTCATTTTCAGAAAGTGAGATTTCAACAAGTCTGCCTCTGCATAATTTGTGTTTCCTTTATGTCAAAACAGAGTTCTCTCTACGTGGAAACTTGAGTCAGTTTCTTGTTTTGAACCAGGGCTCAGGATATGCCTTTGGGCCCCGTCTGGCAAGGTGATCCCTTAAGACCATCTTAGTCTCCTTGGCAGTTTTGAGGTCTATGTGCTTCGTGTTTGCCAGAAGGAGAAGCAAACCTGGAACACTTATGAGCAGGGATCAAAGGAAACATCTTGTCTTTGGAAGTAAAGAGAAAAACAAAAGCGACAGCGGCACCCGTGGGTTAGATGTTTCTGGCACAGACGCACTGGCTCACTAGCACAGCGCATCATCAGGGCGAGTGAACAATGGAGATTAGCAGGCCTCCCTCCCAGGGGACTGCTCAGTGAGCCGCATCTTACTTTCCTCATACCATTTTGCAACTTTAAATTATGCAGTATTATACTGGAAGCAGAAACATGTTTATCTGTTACAATATTTGAAAGGAGAGAGGGCACTTTATTGACTAGACTATACTTTTCGTTCCTTTCACCGGTATCTGAAAAGTTGCAAACGTGTCTTTCTACACAGCTGGCTCTTTCCCGTAGGTCAGTAGGTCGTGTGGCTTTGAAATGTTTCTCTTAAAACTTAAGGGCTCATAGATTTTCCCATATTTGGATTCGCATATAAAAACTCTCCTCATTTGGATTAAATGCATTCTTCTAAAAGTGATATGCTTTTAAGGCTGTGATGTTTTTAACTCTGTTTCAATTCAGCTAATGCAGGACCACCTGAAATAGGAGACTCGCATCCTGGCGAGGAAGATGCTTGGGAGCTTCACCTGCAGGAGCTCTGGGGTTACTTCCAAGTCCACTGACCAGACATGGCAGGTGCTAAGGGATTTTCAGCTCTTCGTAAAAGGCATACACGTAATTGATGCTTATTTTCTAATATGCTTTGCCATGAAGGGAAGCAGGGACCTGTCAAGCTTTATGACGTTTGAAGAATTGGGATAAGGTTACCTGAGTGTGATTTCCTTAATATTTTCTTTTATAAGCAGCTTTACGAATATACTTCCAATGCCTTGCCTACCTGCTTCAGGAATCTTCCTTCCCCCCTTCCTTCCTCCCTTCCTTCCTTCCCTGTCTCTCTGCCTCAGTCTCTCCCTCTCTGCCTCAGTCTCTCCCTCTCTTTCATTCTATAAATGCATAAATAAATGGAAATCCGTTACTACAATTTAGTTAACCTTGCCATTAGGAAATAAAGCTGTTGAAACTCATGTTCTCCACTGCTCACATGTAGCTTAAAGTCAGACAAGGAAACTAAAGGAGTATATAAACAGTTTGGAGTGCCTATGTTGAGAATCCCACTGCATAACGGTGTCGGGAATGTGTCCCCGCCCAGGCAATTTTTCACTAAGACAGCTTTACTACCAAGATATATTTGGGGTTTCTCAACGTGATCCTCAAATATCAGAATGATCTACACATGCTTATTAAAATGTAAGTTCCTGAGACCTGCCAGTACCCAAAGAATCTGATCTAATCAGCCTGAGCTGGGGTTTTTTGTTTTGCGTAATTAGCAAGCTCTTTGCAGAATGACCAGAGGCATTCCCACCCAGGGTTCCCAACCAGGCCACCTGAGTTTGAGCCCTGCTTTTGCTACTTGCTAGCTGCGTGATTTGGGGGAGATTGCTTAATTTCCCTATACCTCAATTTCCTTGAATGTAAAGCTCACCTCAAAGGATTATTAGAGGAAAGGAGTGACCAAACACATACAGTGCTTGGAATAGTGTCTGATACATAATTACATCTTGCAGTGCCAACTACTATGGTTCTTTCCTGACAACATTTTAGAACCCCAGAAAAAAATTCATTCATCCTTCTCTTAATAACTTTGCTTGTTGTTGATGTTTTCAGCTCTCATTTTAAAGCCAACTTTATTGAGATACACGTACATACGATAAAACATACCCATTTTAAGTGTAATATTCGATGAGTTTCGATAAACGCATACACCCTCATCGCCCCTACCACAATCATGATGTGGAACATTCCCAGCACCAAGAAAGTCCCTTCTGTCCCTTTACCAGCAATTCCCCACCCTGGGTCCAGGCAACCAGGGGTCTGCCCTCTGTCACTACCAGATTGGTCTTACCCTTTCTAGAATGTCATGTAAATGGAAACATGCCATATGTACTCGTTTGTGCCTGGTTTTTTTTCCCTCAGCACAATGTTTCTGAGATTCATCTGTGTTGCCATGTGGGTTAGTAGTTTCTTCTTTTCCTCTGCTGAGTTCTACTTCATCGTATGCATGTACCATAATTTGCTCAGCCACTCATTTGTGGCTGGGTATTTGAGCTGCTTCCAGTTTGGAGTTATTATAAGTAACTCAGATGACTTCTTTGTTGGCAACTAGTGTAGTTTTTCTATTTAAGAAAGAGTACAGCCAAGGACTCAGAAAACAGAATCTGTCTTCATATGATCAATTCTGGAAAGCCTAGAAGTCTTGCAAGAGCAAGATGCAGGGGAAGAAAAAGCAACATTGAAAACTACGTGTATTTTTTAACTAAGTTAGAATGAGTGCTTAACCTTAGCTGTGGACTTCTTTCTTTTCTTCTCTCTTTACAGAAAACATACCTGTTTTTTTTAAACTTGTCAGTTTTGCTCGTGTGAAATATCTTTTACTGGATAGAGTAAACATAGTTACACTCAATAAATACCTTTGAACTAGTTTGTCAGATCTTTATTTTGCAGTATCCATTAACCCATTCATCTTCGGAACTTTTCATGTCACTGTTTCTACCTTATGCTTTCCTTTCAATTTCCTCTAGTCAATGCAGTTGTAAGTTATTCCTATGGGGGGAGCACTTTAAAAGCAGCATTAAATATATTGAGATCTATAGGATACCATTTTGGCCTCCTTTTTTTAAATTTTTGTTTATTTCTTTTTGGCTGCGTTAGGTCTTCGTCGTGGTGTGCGGGCTTCTCATTGCGGTGGCTTCTTTTGTTGTGGAGCAAGGGCTTTAGGCGCACGGGCTCAGTAGTTGTGGCTCACGGGCTTCAGTAGTTGTGGCACGTGGGCTTCAGTAGTTGTGGCTCATGGGCTCAGTAGTTGTGGACACGGGCTCAGTAGTTGTGGCTTGCGGGCTCGAGAGCACAGGCTCAGTAGTTGTGGCGCACAGGCTTAGTTGCTCCGTGGCATGTGGGATCTTCCCGGACCAGGGCTCGAACCCGTGTCCCCTGCATTGGCAGGCGGATTCTTAACCACTGCATCACCAGGGAAGCCCCTTGGCCTCCTTTTGAAGCACAAACAATTTATGAATACCAGGGTTATGTAGTGATATCAGGGCCAAAAAAGTCACTATAATTATTACTCTAGGACATCAAATTAAAATATGGGGATCTGTTGAGTCAATATATTTAACAGATTTTTCAAATATGAGAATTAAAACCTCTCAGGATCGCCAAAGCACAAGTACGTTATGTTTACCCAGAAAAGGGTGGCATGCCATGCTTTAGCATCCAGATAAGCTGACGATTTCCCAACTCACCAAGTCCTGGTTCCTTTTTGCTTCCTTCTCTTCCTTCAAGCTATCTCTCTCCTCTCACCTTTTACCAGAAGCAGCAAGAGGAAACCAGCCTGTGTCTTCAACACATTGCTCAGAACTGGCCTCTGGTAAATATCTAAATATTCCCTGTTCCCGCATACCTGCGGACTACAATTCTGCTGAGTTTCTGCCACTGTATAAGGATCTCCTTTCCCCCGTTTTCCAATAGCTGTGCCTTCACTGGCAGTGCTTTCACCACCCCTGCTTCTTCCAGCTGACCATTTGTGACCTGTTAGGGATGCTCTAAGATGATGGAGGTTTTCTCTGCCGTGCTTCTGACTCATTGAGAGAAGAGTGAACAGCCGTATGTTTACTAACAGTACACTCAAAGCAACCTAGGCTTTCTAAAAAATTATTCTCCACGAGATTCTTCCGGCCTGCCCCCTCCAAAGCTACTCTCACATTTTAAGGTAGTTTTTAGAGCAACACCCCACTTCCCAGGACCAAAATCGGTATTAATTTCCTATCGCTACTGTAACAAATTGCCCAAATCTAGTTACTTAAAACAACGCACGTGTGTTGCTTCACAATTCTGGGAGTCAGAGGTCTGAAATGGGTCTCGCTGGACCAGAAGCAGAGCGCTCACGTGGCTGCCTCTCCTCTGGAGGCTCAGGAAGAAGGGCTTTCTAGCCTCACCCTTGTCCAGAGGCTGCGCACATCCCTGGCTACTCAGCCCTCTCCACCTGCAAGCCAGCAATCGCTGGGCAAGTCTTCCTTACACTGCATCTCTGTGACTCTCTCTGCCTCGGACCCGGACTTTCTTGCCTCCATCTTTCATTTATAAGGACCCTGTGATTGGGCCCACACGGGTAATCTGGGGTCATCTTCCCACCTCAAGGTCCACCGGTTACAAACCTAATTCTGTGTGCAAGCTTAACTGCCCCTCGCCATGTGCCACGAAACATAAGCTATTCACAGGTTTCAGGGATCAGGACACGGCATCTTGGGGCCGGGGTGCAGGGCGTGAGGGCATTATTCTGCCAACCACCCTACTGAACGCTGACAAACACCACCTGTTTTGAGAAAATATAATGAACTCTATTTCCATCCCCACTGGAATCTCTTAAAGCCCACGTTGCTTCGTGAACATGTATGGCAGGACCAGAAACTTAGGGACTCCGACCTCCTGCGTTCTGCTTTTCTTAATTAAAACCTCACATTCCAAAAGAGACGTGGGATGCTAATGTGGTCCCAATGATTGATCACAGGTTACCAGGGCAAAAGACATCTAACTAGGTGCGTTGCAAACAAATTGAAAGTAAATGACCTTAAGGAGGAAAAGAGAATAATAAAGAGAAAAACAAAGATCATGAAGTTTGACAAGTTACCTTGATGGGATAAACAGTACGGGTAATGGTCTGTTTGCTAAAAAGTAAAGAGAAGTTCTACCTCTGACATATTTTTAAAAAGTACCTGTACACTAGCGTACAATTTCCTCACATTCCTTCCCTCCCACCCTCTCCCTTTTCTAAATTCCCTTGGTTTGTGGCTTTTGTTTATGAACTAGACCAAGAAGCCAAAAGGATGAATCCATTAGTCCCATTAGTTGATTTGAACTGATATGGTAATAACATCCCAGAAAGAAAGAGCGAGCCTTGCTGTAAAAATCCCCAGGTTTAAACAGATTCATAAAACCCACTTCCAGGTGGAGCACACTTAATGAGCCGACTGCAGACCAGTGGTTCCCAAACTGTAACACGCATACGAGTTAACCAGGACTTTGTTAAATAAGGTTCTGATTCGGTAGGTGTGGGGTGAGGCCTGAGGCCTGTACTTCTGACAAGATCACAGGTCACGCTGCTGCTGCAGACACACAGGCCACACTCTGAGTAGCAAGGAGTCAGATCGCACCTCTGATTGCCATTGTCATCTGCAAATGTGAACAGAATACACAGTTGAATGCCTGTGTGCTGTTGCCAATTGTGCATACAGGAAAAACGAAGCCTCTTGAGAAGAAAAACTTGAGCTTTTCTGCCTGAGAGACAAAGTTATGGAAAGTCAAGTCGCTATAAACTGAATACTTGTCCTTGTTAACATTTTGATGAAGTTGCCATGACAACTTTCCTATTCTCAGTAGAGTGGAGGCAGGTAGGTTTTAACCTACACGTCATCTGTAAGACAGAACAGATCTCAAAGGTGATGAAATATTCAGGTGTTCATTTATCCAGTCAATGATCTTACCGAATCCCTCCTGTGATCCATGCTCATCGCTAAGCACTTAGGCTGGAAAGGTTACTTCCCAACATCAAGGAACTCTTAGTAATTTTTCAGGGCGTATCGGTCATCCAGATTAGAGAATGTCTCTCACAATCACGCTTCGGTGGTTCCTGTACCCCAGGCTGGTTGCTTTCCCCACACACCCTATAGAGAACGGGGGAGGGCCACAGGCAGACCTTTTTAGTACTTCCCTTTATTGCATTTTTGTTAGAAATTGAAGGTTTGTGACAACCCTGCATCGGGCAAGTCTATCTGTGCCGTTTTCCCACAGCCTTTGCTCACTTCATGCCTCTGTGTCACATTTTGGTAATTCTCACAATATTTCAAACGTTTCCATTATTGTATTTTGTTATGGTGACCTGTGATCAGTGATCTTTGACTTACTACTAAGACTCGCTGAAGGCTCATTGATGGTTAGGATTTTTTAGCAACAAAGTTTTTTGGTTTTTTTTTTTGCGGTACGGGGGCCTCTCACTGCTGTGGCCTCTCCCGTTGCGGAGCACAGGCTCCGGACGCACAGGCTCAGCGGCCGTGGCTCACGGGCCCAGCCGCTCTGCGGCATGTGGGATCCTCCCGGACCGGGGCACGAACCCGTGTCCCCTGCATCGGCAGGCGGACTCTCAACCACTGCGCCACCAGGGAAGCCCAACGAAGTATTTTTTTAGTCAAGGCAGATACATTGTTTTTTAGACATAATGCTACTGCATACTTCATAGACTACAGTGTAAATGTAACTTTTATATGCACTAGGAACAAAAAATTTGTGTGACTCGCTTTATTGTGATATGTGCTTTATTTTGGTGGCCTGGAACTGAACTCACTATGTCTCTGAGGAAGTGTCTGCATAGGACTCTCTACCTGAGAGCTCCCCTTGGTGAACCTGGGTAGGTCCTGGTAGAAAGCACTGAGGTTCAATGTAGTCCTTACCAAGGAGTCTGTGTGCCTTAGAATTTGAGGCCAGTAAAGGCACGAATGAATGGGTCAAGCAAGTCATGATCCAGGACGAAGGGTATGTTGAGAAGAGTAATGACAGTAGAGGAAAACAAAAAAGGAAACAGCAGGTTTTATATGAGGCTGCAATGCAGGACAACTAGAAGGCGGGCAGATGAGGCCGTCTGGACTCAACTTACCTTTCTACCTCATCTGCTTACACTTTTTTTGGTGTACTTTGCAAATGACTCCCTTTTAAATTTATTTTATTGAAGTATAGTTGGTTTACAATGTTGTGTTAATTTCTGCTATATAGAAAAGTGATTCAGTTATATATATACATATACATTCTTTTTTATATTCTTTTCCATGATGGTTTGTCACAGGATATTGAATATAATTCCCTGTGCTGTACAGTAGGACCTTGTTTCTTATCCATCCTATATATAATAGTTTGCATCTGCTAATCCCAAACTCCCAATTCATCCCTCCCCCACTCTCTTCCCCCTTGGCAGCCACAAGTCTATGTCTGTGAGTCTGTTTCTCTTTCATAGATAAGTTCATTTGTGTCATATTTTAGATTCCACATATAAGTGATATCACATGGTATCTGTCTTTTTCTTTCTGACTTACTTAGTATGATAATCTCTAGGTCCATCCACTGTTGCTGCAAATGCCATTATTTAATTCCTTTTGATGGCTGAGTAGTATTCCATTGTGTACATGCACCACATCTTCATTATCCATTCATCCACTGATGGACATTTAAGTTGCTTCCATGTCTTGGCTATTATAAATAGTGCTGCTACGAACATAGGGGAGCATGTATCTTTTCGAATTACAGCTCACTCCGGATACATGCTCAGGAGTGGAATTGCTGGATCGTATGGTAGTTCTATCAATATTTTTAGTTTAAGGAACCTCCATACTGTTCTCCACAGTGGCTGCACCAGTTTATATTCCCACCAACAGTGGAGGAGTGTCCCCTTCTCTCCACACCCTCTCCAGCGTCTGTTATTTGCAGAAACAGTGGCCTTTCCGACCCTTGTGATCACCACTCCCTTTTTGAACAGCAGGGTCCTACCCTCCCACCTCCAAGCCTTTGCTCACAAGTTCGCCGCTGCCTGAAAAACACAAAAGACAAAAACTTCCTCTATTTTATGTTTTCCCAGATATGATCCGTGCTTTAAGGCCTGACTCTACTGCCATCCTGATATGAAATAGTCTCCAGTCAGACGGTATCTGTGCTTCCTCTGAGCTTCAAATCATTAGCTTTATCTTTCTTAAAATACTATGAAATCCTCTTTCAACTATGCGATACTGGGTACTTCTTACTTATTTGTTTCCTCCTAGCACTTAAATTCTCTGAAGACAAAAGCCCTTTTGACCTAAGAGATTATCATGCATCAGATGTAGAGAAGCAGATGGTTTCAGAGATGGCAGAGCCAAAAAATGCACTTATAGCTCTGGACCAGTTGCCCGATACTAAGGCAAATTTTAGTTAAACGCCCTTTTTTCTTATTTAAATGTATTTTTTCTTATTTAAATGTATGTTTATTCTGACTGATGTTTGTCTGGAGGACAGCATAGTTGTCAAGGCTGCGAGATGAGTCTAAAATGGAGAGATTTATGTGGGTAAGTTTGGGGAGAAATATACGAATTGGAGATAACCACGAACAATGTATCTTAGAGTTCCTGGGTTTGAAGAAAGATCGCATAATAATCATGACTAATTATGAATTCAAAATGAAACAGCACTTATTTTTCTGTTCTGGAACACACACACACACACACACACACACACACACACACACACACACACACACACACACACACACACACACACACACACACACACACACACACACACACACACACACACACACACACCCCGCACATCCAACAAACAGAACTAAATGTACCGAACCAAGCAGAATCAGGACCTTACTGGAAAGATGTAAATGCTCGGCAGCCATAGCACTGCATTTGCAAAGGAGCAGATTGGCTTTAACCTGAGAACCAGGGCACGAAAACCATCCATGCAGAGACATCAATTTCCCAGCAGAAATGCTGGAGTTTCTAACTACGGAGAACTGAGGTTTTTCCGGCCCAGTGCATAGTGGAAAACATTGTTTTTTAAGTCGGCCAAATTTTCCTTGCGTTCCCTCCCTCTTTCTCCTTTCTCTTCCTTTGTCCCTGTTCCCTGGTCTCCGTCTCCACACAGGAACTGCTGGGAAGGCGACTGGGCGGCTGGAGGACTCAGTCCCCCTGCCCTAGTATGGTCGCAGTGGGTGACACTCAGCCCCGAGCTGGCTTTCCAGGAGCAGATTTCGGTGTAGTTTCCCTACACTTTGGCTGCTAGAGTCCACGCAGAAGGCAGGGAGCCGCCGCGGGAGCACACCAGCCCCCCAGGCGACCGACACTTGCGGGGAGGGCGCGCCGCGAGCGGACAGGAGCCCGGCGTAACCTCACCATGGTGCGTTTCAACCGCTGCTTTCTTTCTCAGTCTTTTGGTGCAGGGAAGGGGAGGGGTTCCGAAAAGACCGCAGGGAGAGGCGCTGCGAGGGATCCTTAGGGCTGAGAGCGGGGGGAGGAGACAGGGAGGGAGAGAGGGAGAGAGAGAGCGGGAGCCCGGGGCCGGGGCTGCCTGAGCGTGGGCGCCGCGCGGGAACCGGGTTTGCTGCGCGCCGCGCCCGCCCTGCCTGTTGAGCGGCAGCCGGGAAGAGGCGCGGCGGCCGCCGGCTGTGGGGACACCGGTGCAGGGACCGGCAGGTGCCGCCGCCGGGCCCCCCTCTGCCGCCCGCCGCCCACTCTCCTCCTGGGCGGGCGGCGCGGATCTGCGAGGCGCGCCCGGAGCTGCCGGCGAGCCGGAAACGCAGCCCGAGGTCGAGACGCCCCCGAGTAAGTGGTCGCCGCGCGCCCTCGCCGGCCCGGGCTCCCGGGGGGCGGCCCTCTCCGCGGCCCTCAGTCCGGGCCCTCGCGTGCCCCCCAGGAAGCCCTCCTGCGCTCCCGGGACCGGGCCCGGTTCCCACGCCGGGGGCAGCACCGCGCCCCGGGGCCCCGCGGCGGCCGAGGGCGGAGGGCCCGCGGGGAGTGAGGCCGCGCCGGCGTCACCGCAGCCTCGTCCGGCCACGCTGCGCGTGAGCGTTTCGCGCTCCTGGGGGCCGGGCGGCTGCGACCCCGGGATCGCTCAGCGGGGCCGCCGCGAACTTCCAGGGGGGCTGCCGGGCTCCGCCGGGGAGTGTGCGTGTGTGTGTGTGTGCGCGCGCGCGTGTCTGTGTGTGTGTGTGTGTGTGCGCGCGTGTTAATTACTGCTTGGGGATCCGATGCCCACTGTGACCGCGGCGCCCTGGGGAGCGGTTGGCGTCGGGCCGGTGCCCTCAGCCTGTCCTGGGTGGGCCGAGCAGCCTCGCGGCGGCACTTGTGTGGGCGCTCCGCTGCGAGTGGTCATGTGATTTCAGGTTATGCATTCCGTGCGTCTTTCCTTTACTCCCTCGTTTCCCAGGGTTGCGCCTTCATTTTGCACTTGGTGAACAGTGTGTATCTTCTGAAGTAAGCCAGAAGGTTGAACGTGTCGCTTAATTGTGACCGGGGCGTCTTGGTTTCCAACACACTGAAACCCCCTGGAATTTTAAGTAGAACGCGTCATATATACAGTTTTAAATTAGAGCTTGACTTAAAACATATCAGGGTCAGCCCTGTGATAGTGATTTCATCAAATGCTTACCTCCTAACTAGAACTGCTCTTGGGAGGAACATCGCTGACCCTCTGATGACACGTGGATAAGCGTTAGAGCCTTCAGTGATGGATGTAGATTTTTATACCTTGGTTCCTAGTGTGGAGCTAATCTGTTGCTTTTCCTAAGACGGCTATGTTTTTTTGTTTTCTTTGGGAGTTGTCATTTCAGGTACTATATTATGAAGAGTGACAAAAATCAATAATAACAGCAATTAACAGAAATATGATGTCTAAAATTTAGAAGCAAATCTTAATTTGTCAAAAAGCCATGTTAACAGTGTTATGCTTTTGGTGGAGTTTGCCCGTGCAGTCTGTGCTCTCTGTTCAGTTATTACACAGCTCGGTCTGTGGATTGCTCCCGGGGATCCTGAAATTGTATTTAAACGTTTGAGTCTCTGCATTTTTAGGGTGATAATCCAGAGTCCTCAGATATCTAAAGGGATCTATGACCCAACAGAAAAATAAGAAGCACGGAGTTAAAATAAATAAGCTGTACTTTTCACGTCAAAACAGTAGGCTCTTTACATAAAGCCTGTAGACATAAAGTAGTAGGGAACATTCTAGAATAATTATTGGTACAGTAATTAAACATCTCATATAAAACAGACCCACTTGTATGTTTTTAAATGTATCAGCGAGGAAACTTAAGTAGCTGGAGTTTATTTAATAGAAATTTGTAATGAATAGATGGGTATTCTGTTTTTCCTTGTGCTGTAGGATCTTTTTTCTAATGTATGACAGAGAAAATAAGAATTTTATTTTTCTCTCTTTGAGACCCAACACAAATAGAAAGTACTTATGCTTGGTGTGGTGTTTCATAGTGTATGAATATAAAAAGCCCCTTTAAGTCCCCGCTACTAGGTACCCGGGTATACAATAACATGTCCAAGATACTTTTTTTTGTCGTTCTTGAGAATGTAGAAGGAGACGTAGCTTCACAAGGTGTGGTCCTCAAATCTCATATAACTATGGTTTATAAAATGATCTTGTGTTAAAGCATTATTTTAAAAAACTTTTTAAATTAATATTGGACTAAAGACTAAAGAAGTAAGTGATAACTCAAATTGTTATTTCCATTAGGAATGTTAGATTTTTCCAGGAAGTTGCTTAACTTTCCTTTTATTTGCTAGGATATATAACTTCTGTATCATTGATTTTTATACCACTTAATTATAAATATTTACCCAAGCAACTCTTCTTAAACATTACAGTTTATTACTTTTCTGCATATTTGTAGAAACAGTTGCTTTTCTTTCTAAAATATCAATAATTTCACTCGTTTTTAGTCCCTAGGCCATCTAGATGTTTTCAGTAAACATTCGTTAGGTGCCTGTGCAGCAGTTTTGGTTGGGGCTCTCCATCTTGATACAAGAAAATCTTCTGGCAAGTTTTAGGTCTTTAGATGAACCAATTCAGCCGCGCATAGATTAGTTGACTTGTTTGGCATTGGAGTGATTTTTTGGCTATCCTGACTCACATTGGCTTCTTTTGTTTCTCTCAAACAGTTTGGAAGCGTCTGACCTAGTTCATCTATTTCTCTCTCCCCTGAGTGCTAGGCCCACAGGCTTGTTCTTCTGCAGCCTTCAGGCTTACAGGGTATGAACAGAATTATTTGCCAGGACTGAGCTTTAGGCCAGTCCCTGCCCAGCAGCAGTAGGAGAGTGACGCCCTTATGAACTCTGAGGGGCTTTGGGCCATGATCCCCCCTCCCCCAGGCCCAGCCACAGAAATGTGATTATCAACTGCGTGTAGATGCTTGCCTGGAATCCTTTCTGGCTGTTAATAATCTTTTTATTAAAATAAACTCTCCCTTTCAGAAAATCAAAGGCAACTTAAGTTAATTCACTCGGGTACCACTTCTTCCTTCTCACCACAGTAGGAATTAGCAAGAAGCCAACAGAAGACAGTGGCTTTGGGAGTGAACACCCCAGGAAAGGGGTCTGGGCACCCCCAGGAAAGCTTCTTAATCCTGAATTTTTTCCAGGTCTGACATAGCTATGTGTCCCCTTTCACTCTGCTACCTTACATTAAAAATACCTTTTTAGGGACTTCCCTGGTGGTCCAGTGGTTAAGACTCCACGCTCCCAATGCAAGGGGCATGGGTTTGATCCCTGGTGAGGGAACCAAGATACTAAGGCCGCGCAGTGCGGCCAAAAAAATTAATTAATTAAAAATAAAAATACCTGTTCAGACAGGGAAGCCAGAGAAAGATAAATGTCATACAGTATCACTTGCATGTGGAATTGGGGAAAAAAAGATACAAATGAACTTATTTACAAAACAGAAACAGACTCACAGACATAGAAAACAAACTTCTGGTTACCAAAGGGGAAAGGGGCGGGGAGGGATAAATTAGGAGTTTGGGATTAACAGATACACACTGCTGTATATAAAGCAAATCATCATCAAGGACCTACTAGATAGCACAGGGAATATCTTGTAATAACCTATAAGGGAAAAGAATCTGAAAAGATTTGTGTGTGTGTGTGTGTGTGTGTGTGTGTGCATCTGAATCACTTTGCTGTACACCTGAAGCTAACACAACATTGTAAATCAACATACTGCAGTGGAAAAACAAACACCTGTTCAGATGTCTGTATTGCTACCAAACCCAGATCTCCCTCAGGGTATTCATCCTTGGATTCGCAGTACCTGGCACATAGTGGGTGTCTTCCTAATTATTGATTTTAGTTTTTTGATGCCTTGGTGCTGTAGGTATTCTGTTCGACGATACCATGTCAGGATTAGTATCTGTTTTGCAAGGAGCCTACGTGGACTGTTGTGGTCTTGGTCCTACACACATGCCTGTGCTTTTCTCCCATGGGGCCTGCAGGCTGTTCAGAGCTGCTCCTAACTGTTAATCCTTTCAGCATCGCCCAGCTACCCCGGGTCTTTCTAAGTTTACACGCTTCACGGGTGTTACCCTCTCCCTGTGACCAGTGCTTGTTGACTTCCTGAATGTTCCACTTCCCTTGGGAACCTACGCTAACAGAGGATTTGCTTCCCACACTTTGGTCAGCTGTCATTGCTGAGAACTTCATTCAGCATCTGCGCGCTGGGTCCCCAGGACCTCCGCCTGCGCTGCTTCACTTTGGGAATCCACTGGTGTTCGCCCCCCGCCCTCCGGGCCTTCCCATCACTCAGGGCTGCCCAGCTGAAAAAGCTGAGCCTTCCGTATTCTCTTTCTGACCCCACCTCCTGTCCTTCCAGTAAGCCCCTCACTCAGCACCGCACACACCCTCCTGTCCTGTGACTTTGCACCTTGGGCAGTCCCGATTTTCTCCGGTTTTCCTCTTTGCTCAGCGCACTGACGTTGGACAGCCATGTCAGCTCTGCTCCATCCCTTAATCTCTTGCCACTAGGCCTACCAGCACCTGATTCACTCCACCTTCAGCTTCAGGGATGGTTAACATTGCTCGGAAGTTATTCTATTCTTTCCTGGATAATTTCTATCAAATTCCCCATAAGACATGTTCCGGAGTTCTCCAGGTTTTCCAGTCCAAATTATCTTTATTTTTTCACTTTTAGCAGATGATCTTATTTCCAAATTCAAGGAGAATGTTAAGATCAGTTTTGGCGAGCTGTTGATCAAGATTCATCTTGAACGCGGGAGGCATTCCTTTATTTGACCTGCTCTGAGCCTAAGAACTCTTTCCTTATAGTGAACTGTACTATTTGCCTCTATAATATTCCTATCCCAATTTTTACCTCTTAGAATACTTATACAGAAAGCTTTTCTACATAACAGAGATATAATATGTCTGTGATCTCTATGGTAATATTCATGTCCTTCAACTTGTCCTTAATTGGCATAGGTCGAGAATCCCATTATCATCAAGGAATTTCTCCTTTGGATGAATTCCTGTTTTTCTGAAAGTGTGGTCCTGAGAGCTGAGCAAACAGGAACGGACTAACATCATTGGACTTGTCTGGCTGTCTCCTCTGGGTACCACATGGTAAATCATTCTAAAGTCAAATCTGTCCTCTCCCCTTCTATATTTTTGGCATCCATACTGCACTGTTTAATGAGGCATCTTTTTGCATACTTCTCTGCAAGTATACTTCTTTTCCTCGATTTGTACATTTGGCTACTAGATTTGGGACTTTAAAAAATACTTATTGCAATTAAATGTCACCTTCACCTTTCATTAGCCTGTTGTTCCAGGAGGTCAGGATATTTTTGGATGTTGGTTCCATGATACAGATTAGCTATTCTTCCCCATTTAGAGGCATGAGCAGATGTGATCAGGATGCAGTTAATATCTTCATCCAATAACCATGCCGAGTGGAGAACGGGCAGGACGTTTGGTCCTAGACGCCTTCCCTTGCTTTGCAGGAGCCCACGAATGAGTGGTCTTTATACGGCCATTCCGGCAGCGTGATAGTCGAGCGACTCTCCTTCCTCAGCGTTTACATTCCTTCCTGTGGGCGGGGCGCGTGCATTCTGTGACAGACTCAGCCAGGTTCCTTGCTGCACTGCATCTCCACTTTCTGCAGAAGAGCTATGAAGTAACCCTGTGAAAACAAAACGAAATAGCCCTGGGTTCCTTTGTAATGTTGGGTTCCTTTGACCTCTCCCTAGCTGGTAGGTAACAACACTTCACATTTTGGGCGCTTACAGATGATAATGTTAAGAATCTCGTGGGAGGCGTGCCTGGCATCAGTGTCTAGCTCTCAAGGCTAAAGTTGGAATCCACCTTCTTTGTTTTGAAAATTGAGACCATGGCTGGCTTCTTTGCTCCCTGTCAGCCCTCCCTTCACGGAACATTTTAAAAGATGATTGTAACTGTTCCCTTATCACATCCACACGTGCTTTCAGTACTTTGTGATGAAATTTTTCCCAATTAATAGATTTAAACTCATTTAGGATATTGAACATCATACTATGGCTTGGGCCTTAAATTTGTTACTTGACTTTTATCTTGCTTTTGCCGTTATAATGATACGTTCTCGAGGAACTGAGATGAAGCCAAACCAGCTGGTCCAGTCAGTCACCTTCATCTGAATTTCTTCGCCCCCCGCAGTCAGTGTGCTCTCCTCTATAGCTAATAAACTCCGTCAGCACTGCTGTGCCTGGCAGTAGTAACAAGAATTAAAAGAATTTGTTTTCAATTTGTAGTCTTTGAAAGCTTCAGCTTACGTTATGTTCTGTGACACACTTTTCAGAGGTTAGTCACTTTTCTGTACCTCTCAGGATGAAGTGTATTATGGATTTTGCGTGTTACTGAGGAAGATGCAAAGTTTATGACATTCCTGCCTGAAGGGGCTTAAAGTCTGTGCGTGGAGATAACCACCCAGAAACAGCCTTGGAATTTCACATGTCAGCACGTTACCAGGAGCTTAATATCTGTGCTGCAGTTTTAGAAACTTCTCAAGAACTTGAAAAGCCAGCGTCCCACAGGAGGGAAATGCTGAAGAAGGCTTTCTAGGGAAGGTCTGGCGCTGAGCAGAGATTCGACAACAGGATGAGGATGCCGGACTTTGCAGGACCTGTGGGATTTAAAGAGTGGGAAGGGCGGGGTGTGAGTGTGTGTGACAGTGTGTGTGTGAGTGTGAGGGGGTGTGTGAGGTTGTCAGTGCCTGTGTCTGAGTGTGAGGGGGTGTGTGAGAGTGACTGTGTGTGAGGGTGTGAGTGTGTGTCTGTGTGAGGGTGTTTGTATGAGGGTGTGTGTGAAGGTGAGTGTGTGAGTGTGAGGTCAGTGTATGTGAGTGTGTGTGCGTAGGAGAGTGTGTGTGAGGTCAGTGCGTGTGTGTGAGTGTGAGGGGTGTGTGAAAGTTGTGTGAGTGTATGAGTGTGAGGGGGTGTGAGGTTGTCAGTGCGTGTGTGAGGGGCTGTGTGAGAGTGTGAGTGTGTGTGTGTGGGGGGACGAACCTATGGATGGAGAACCGGCAGTGACACTTCTCACCGCACACTCTGCAGCATCCCTTTGTGGGGAACACGGCCACCTCCCCTCCTCTTCCAGATTCCCTGGCCCCTTGCTGGGTCTTCGAGGGGCCGGTACCTACTCAGACGTTATATCTCAAGCTAGGCTCTACTTCCTAGAAACTTTCCCCGCTCTTCCGGGTCTGAATCGAGGGCATTGTTATGTTTCCCTGCACCTCCCTGTTCATCCCCTATGCTGCTATTTATCCTTGGCTATAATTGTTTTATTGAAGTATAGTTGATTTACAGTGTCGTGTTAGTTTCAGGTGTCCAGCAGAGTGATTCAGTCATATATATATATGCATGTATATATATGTATGCTCTTTTTGAGATTCTTTTCCATTACAGGTTATTAAAAGATATTGAGTAGAGTTCCCCGTGCTATACAGTGGTCCTTGTTGATTGTCTGTTTTCTATACAGTAGTGTGTATCTGTGAATCCCAAACTCTTAGTTTATCCCTCACCCCTTTCCCCTTTGGCAGCCATAAGTTTGCTCTCTGTGTCTGTGCGTCTGTTTCTGTTTTGTAGACAAGCTCATTTCCATCACTTTTCTAGATTCCACTATAAGCGATGTCATATGGGACTTGTCTTTCACCGTCTTATCTTCCGCTGTAATCACTTGCTGAATTGACTGTTCTCCCCAATGGGAGGAGATGCCATTTCAGTTTAGCTCCCATTCTGTTCACAGACACGTAATAAAAGTGCTCCAGGGATCACGAGCGTTCGGTCGGAATGTGTGATGTGAAGTGGGCATCTCAGAGCAGTGAGTGCTGGGAAATACCGATAAACAGAGTTAAGGTTAAAAGGGGTTAGGTGACACCTAGACCAGGATGTCCACTGAACCTTTCTTTGTTAGGTGACTGGGAACCATTTTGTTGTTTGTTTAGAGTTGTGGGGAAAGGATGTGTGGCATCTGCATTACTTTTCGTTAGACCTTCACAGTCAATTCCAACCCTTCAGAGTTTTAGATGCATCTCTAGACTTAGGGAAATTGTTTGAGTCCTCACACTGCATCAGGAGTTTCCATCCATGAGGCTGACAAACCCTAGGACTCTAATAATGCATATTTTTATTAGAGGAGTTTGATTATGTTACTAGTCTAATTTTATATGAACGCACTGAAATTGCTAGCTGCTTCTTCTCATTCATTCTGCAGCTTCAGCTATCCTCTATTACAAGTAGTTAAAGGATACATGGCTCATATGATTAACTTAATTCAACATAGGACAAAGAATTTCAACGTTTCACTGGTATAATATGAACTTTTAAGTTGTGTATTGGTGAATATAAAACTGAATCAATATGGGTTAACTCAGAATCTAGAGGATTACAAATGTAACGTGGAAGATACTTGGATAAACACAGTCACATAGTCGAGACTTGATAGGTCAAGATTCGAGGCAAGAGATTCTTACGCTCGATCAACGCTGTACGTTTCCAAATGTGCTTAGCGACAGGCAATCCTCCCAGTGCAAACTCTGGGTAAAATTTCACTTTTCATTGTCTTAAAATCTTTGCAGTCACTAATGACTAACACTCTTCTTTGTTCGTCTCTACTCCAAGTAACAATGTGCCACAGCCTCTGTTGTGGATCTTTTCTGTGGGGACGGTTTAGAGTAATATTCTGAAGCTCTTGTTGAGCCCTCTCATGCTGAAAAAGGTTCCCGGTGGTGTGTGAGAGGGCCGCGATGTTGGCAGAGCCTGTTGCACAGCAGGCCGTCCTAAGTGAAGCTGCTCTCTTCTGATGCTTCTCTTTCCCCGCGTCCTCTGAAGCTGGAAGACATGATCCTGACTTAGGCTGCATTGTCACCTGCAGCTCACCTGCTGGCTTGGCCAGGAGCAAGAAGGTTGTGTACCGCAGGTATCGTGAGGCCACACCCCACAAAGGTTTCTCTCCCATCAGCCCTGCCCTGTGGCCAGTTCAGTTGGATTGATGCGGTCCCGCGGAGTGTATCTCTGGAGGCCACGGGGAACTGTTTTACCCAGAAAAGCAGCACAAGCTTGTTTGTCCAAGAGCAGACGTCACTTTGATTATGTTGCCTTCTGCCTTCAATCAAGACCATGGTTTCCTGAATATAGACTTTCAAAGTCAAGAGAAAAAGGAAAGTGGTAGACGTTGCATGTGGGGCTTAAGAAAGGCAGGTGAGTCGGGTGCCTTGGGCAGCAGGGCGCTTAAATAGCGAGGAGGCCCGGGGAAGCCCTGGGAAGGGCTGTTTTTTCACACGTTTTCTTCCCTGTTAGTCTCCTTCCTCGCTGGTGAAGAAACGTCTTAGCTGGGGATGGTTAGAACATTTTTGCTCACCAGCCTTGATCATCTGTCTAAATCCAACTGGAGTAAAATCTGTTTAGTTATTCCTGTCTTAATCCTGGCTCTGTTTCAGTGCACAGTGGGTGTTGGGAGCTGTGTGCCGTCAGTCTGTTTTACACACAGTAAAGTGGCGTTCGGCTGTGGCTGTCTGCATTAGCTGTCTTTGACAAATGAGCGTTGGTCACTGCTTGGGTACCAAGAAGTGCTGCTGCGCGCTGCGTGTCACACGCGTGTAAAGCGGTGTAGAAACGGCGCAGCGCTCACAGCTCCCACTGGGTGATCTGACGGCCGCACTTCACCTCTAACTCTGCTCCCATGTCTCAGTCACCCTCCTACTAGAATACTGTGTCACAGCCATGTTGTCACAGCTGCAGTTTGTCACCAAACTCTTCCTTGTTTTGTCTTTCTCTTTTGCGCCTACTTTTCTGCTCCTTGGAATAGCTTTTCTTGTTTGTTATGCCTTGTTATTTCTTACTCATTCAACAAGGCTCAGTTTAAGAGTCATTCATTTGAGGAAGCACTTACCAATGTACCGTGTCAGCATTTGATGCAGATTTTCTGTGTCCCCATCACAACATGTCCTGGTAGTTCACACTTCACTGAATTTGTGTGTTTTTATCCTGTTCACCCACCAACCCCTACATGAGACCCTCCTTTAGGGTTTAATGTTGGCTTCTTTGTATTTGTTTGTTTTTGTTTTTAATTCCTGAAACCTCATCCCTTAGAATGTAGTAATAGGTGCTTAATAAATAATTTGCAGGATGTATGAACAAATAAATAAACGAATGGTTGGATGGATGGGTAAATTCAGGAATTCAGATAGACAGAAAGATTAAAGATTTTACATAGGTAGAATAATTAGAAAGAAAGGGCTTAAAGGAAGCATCTGTGATGGAGTCCAGAGCAGAACATCAGCTTTAAAGGAGAAAGCTATGGTCTTGTCCGGCATTGGAGAGAAGTGTGCACTGCCGGATGGAGAGCAGTGTGATGTGAAGGTAAAGCGGTGGTGTGTCCACACGGTTAGTGAGATTGAAACTTAAAGTTTAATATGTGTGAGCAGTAACTATGCATTTGGTAGAAGAACCCACAGTCAATATACAATCGTTTGAAGTGAAAAGGAATATGTTTTCTATATTTAACACATTCAGGTTGCTCTAGTGGAAGTATGAAAAAAACCAGCCTTACAGTGATGCATAGTTGAAAAGAGAGGAGGGGTTTAATATGTTTTAAGACAACTGTAGATATTCTTTTGGCGTAAAAAATTCAAAATTTGAGAAGTGATCATTTCATAAAGGTTACTTGCCACATGGGATCTGAAACCATTAAAATCCATTGTTCTGTGAATGGAACCTTTATTCCTGCATGAATTTGGAACATCGTGGTCACTGGAAAATACTGGTTCTCCTTGTTTTGCAGGTCTTCCAACTGTTGACAAACTTTACATTTTATATTATACAGTATCAAAATAATCACATTAATTAACATCACCACTGATCTCATCAGTACTGGGAAGCTGTCAGGCTACCATGGCAGATGTACATGGTGCAGCTGTGGGTTGAGGAAATTTTCCAGTTCCCTCTTTTTAAGCAAAAAAATCTGTCTTTAAGTAAAGGAAAAGTATAAATAATTTTTTCTTTACATTAGAATAAGTATTATTAAATTCTAAAATAATAACTGTTAAAATAAAATTTTTAACTTTAGAAAAGCTAATATAATATAATATCACTGCAAAACAAAATCCCAAGGGGTAGTTACTTCTTGTGTTTACATGTAGATACAAGAAGAACTTGGGAATTTCAAAATAATGATTTTGGGGGCAATAATGAGGTTACAGAGATCAGAGCAAGTATAACGAATGAAAGGGAGAAAGACCACAGTAGAAGTTCGGAGAACAAACGGGGTTAATACCTGAATATACACATTCGTACCCTAAACCTACTACGTAGAAGTAGGGGCATGCATTTCATTAGCTGCATAATGATGACCTTGTAGATGTCGTGTTAACTTCCAGAAAGCTGCTGTGTACTTGAGAGAGAATGAGGATGGAAAGGACACATGGTATCCCAGTGCTGTTATGAAAGCAGTTCTGACCTTGCATCTTCCAGGAGGGGCTCTCGGGGCACCCCAGGGTGCGCAGAACTTGGAGCCCTTTGACAACTACTGCTTTGTTAACCAAGCCTTGAACAAAGTAGCATCAAGGGGCTAATGTAAACCTAATTTCAGGTCATAATAGTCAACATTCATTAAGTACATACTATATTCCAAGCATTGTTAAAACGCAATTACCTTTCTTGAAACCCTTGAGAATGTTCTACCCTTATCATTTAATTTAAGGTCAGGAAACAAAGTCAAGAGTAGAAAAATAATTTGCTTAAATGTCATACATTGAATTAGTGGTGGAACCAGTCTTTTTAGCCAGGCAGGGTCCATCCTCTAAAAACTATGCTTTAGGACTTCCCTGGTGGCTCAGTGGTTAAGAATCCGCCTGCCAATGCAGGGGACACGGGTTCAAGCCCTGGTCCAGGAAGTTCCCACATGCCGCGGAGCAACTAAGCCCATGCACCACAGATGCTGAGCCTGAACTCTAGAGCCCGCAAGCCACAACTACTGAGCCTGCACTCTAGAGCCCACAAGCCACAACTACTGAGCCCACGTGCCACAACTACTGAAGCCCATGAGCCTAGAGCCCGTGCTCCACAACAAAAGAAGCCACCACAATGAGAAGCCCACGCACCACAATGAAGAGTAGCCCTCGCTTGCCGCAACTAGAGAAAGCCGGCATGCAGAAATAAAGACCCAATGCAGCAAAAATAAATAAATAAAAATAAATTAATTAATTTAATTTAAATTTAATTTTAAAAAAACTATGCTTTACCACCTTAATGGCTGACATATCAGTTTTTCTGTTGGTTTGTATATGATTTTACATATAATCAGTAGCATTTGTTTTTAAAATAGATTAGACTCTATAGCATTATGAGCTTTAGAGTTAGGTTTTGCTGATCTGTGAACTTCCAAATAAAACACATAAAACCAGAAAAAAATTAATACATTTAATACAAATGATAGAAATTCAGTTAAATTAAAGTACCTAAATTCTCCACCAAAGTTATGACTGTAGTGTTTAGGAAACTTCTTTTTTTTCATGTTAACTCGAAGAATATTTTGTTGGATTTATAATTTAAGGTACAGAGGGTAGGTTTCTTCTTTCAGCCCGTACGTTTTTTTGCATTACCTGCTCTTCTCTATTCTGGAGAAAAGTAAGTAAAAATCATTTACTCCCTCTTTATTATATTTCTTTTTTTCACCTCTGGATGCTTTTTGAAAGTTTTCTTTTTATCTTTGAATTTCAGAGGTTTGATAACATTATGCCTAGGTGTAGTTTTCTTTGTATTTATCATGTGTGGGGTTTAATGAACTTCTTGGATCTGTGTTTGATGCTATCATCAAATATGGAATATTCCCAGACATTATTTGTTCAAATATTTTTCTGCTTCCATCTCCTCTCTTTTTTTCCCTGGACTCTCGATACATGTATGTTAGACCTTTAGATATTGTTCTGCAGATTTCAGATGCTTTTCCATTTTATCACTCTTTATTCTCTTTGTGTTTTTGTTGGGGTTATTTCTGTTAACCTGACTTCACGTTCACTGATCCTTTCCTCTGATGGTAAATGGAATTCTTTATTTCCCTTGCTGTGATGTTTCATTTTTAGCATTTCCGATTGCTTCTTTTTCTCTATGTTCGGTTTCTTAATGGAAGATCCCTATTTATGCCTGCTATTCAACTAGGCCACTGGATTCTTTAGTATGTTTATCACGGGTGTTGTAAAGTTCCTGTCTGGTGACAACATCTTGGCCACTTCTTGGTCTCTTTCTGTTGACTGTTTTCTCTTGACCGTGGGTCACATTTTCTTCCTCTTCTCATGTCATCTATCAGGTGTGTGTGTCATGTACCACATACATATATTAGGCTGCGAGTGTGGAAGACCAGCCCATCTTAGCTTCGGGGTCCTTGGTGATCTAATCTCTCCTCCAGCAGCTAAAAGTCTGATAGACATTTAACCAGCCACTCTTGACCCCGGCCTGTGGGAGATTCTGCCAGCTTCCACCACTTGATCTGGGATGAAAATAGCCCAGGTCTCATCTCTTCCATGGCTTCTTATTTATTTATTTTGGAATTTAGTTCATTTAGGTTCTTTTAGTCCTCCACTGAGTTGGTTTTTTTTTTTTTTTTTTTAATGACCTGGCTAAGGTATGACACTTAAAATAAACCTCAAATACAAAAAATATACAGTTGGATAAGATTTGACAGGTGTATACACCCGTTAACCCGTCACCACAATCAAGATAGAAGTCGTTTCCGTCACCCCTAAACAATTTCTTGTGTCCTTTTCCAATCAGCACCCCTCCTCTATCTCCAGGCGATCGTTGATCTGCTGTCTGTAAGTCCGGGTTTGCTTGCAGTGTCTTGATTTTATACAAAGTACTGTTACGGTGTGGACTCTCGTGTGTGCAGTCCCATCACTCAGATAATGATTTTGAGATTTATCTTCTTTGTTGCATGTTTCTGCTGGATAACAGTCGTTTGCACATATGGCTATACAACATCTTATTCATTCACGTGATCGAAGACATTTCAGTTGTTTCCAGTTTTTGATTGTTACAAGTAAACCTGCTTCATGAATGTCTGTGTTCAAGTCTTTGTTTGTATATGTATTTACCTTTCTCATGAGTAAATACCTAGAAATGGAATAGCTGGGTGGAATGATAGGGTGTGTTCAACCTTTTAAGAAACCACCAAACTGCTTTCCAAAGTGGTTTGCTCCTTTTTACTTTCCCGCCAGCAGTTTACGAAAAATTCCCGTTATTCCGCATCAGCATCAAGTCTTGGCATTGTCAGACTTCTAAATTTTAGACATTCTAATGGGTTTTTGTCTCATGACTTTTGTCTCATATTATTGAACATAAAGAGATGTTTATTGGCTAGTATTAGGTTTAGGTGGGGGTGGGAGTGTTGCCGAGTCCAAGCTCGCTCCGTTCGCCACACAACGGGACAATACATCGAAAGACGCGGTGTGGACGCAGGCGATAGGGACTTTATTCGGAAAGCCTGCAGACTGAGAGGATGGTGGACTAGGGTCCTGAAGAAGCATCTTAACCAGGTTTGGATGCTAGTTTCTTTTATAGAACAAGGAGAGGGAGGTGAGGAGGTAAAGTACAATGAAAAAGGTAATAGGTTGTTGCAGATATTTCCGCTTCAGACTCCGGAGGGGATGTACGAATTTCTTCCTTGCTGCAGACGTTCACAGGTGGGCCTGTGAGCTGAACAAAGTTATTTTAGCTTAATGCTCATGACCTGGGAGGCCGGGTTCCCAGAGATGGGCCATTATGGATAATTTAAGCTTATAGGCAACTTGATTATAGCGATTACCTTGTAGCAAAAAGCAACAGAACACAAAGGTTAAAGAAAACGAAGCAGCTCCAACGCGGAGTCAGACTTCTTCTTCCCTGTTACAGGACTTCATGATGGGGTTAAGTGCCCTTTTAAGAAGAGATACCTGAGAACTATCGCGTCTCTCTCCCTCTCCCTCTCCCTCTGTCGCTCTCTCTCTCCCTCCCTCTCCCTCTGTCTCTCTCTCTCTCTCTGTCTCTGTCTCTCTCTTTCTTCTCTCTTGCCCCCCTCCATGTGACAAGGTAGACATCTGCAAGCCACAAAGCCAGCTTTCACCAAAACTCGTCCATGCTAACACCCTGCCATTGACTTCCAGCCTGAAGAACCTGAGAAGACGTGTTAAGGTTGTCGGGGGCACCCAGTTACCCAGTTTGTGGTGCTGAGTTACAGCAGGCCTGGCTGACCACCACACCCCCCGACCCTCTTCGGTCTCCCAACAAACCCCTCTGTTTGAACGTGTGTCCTCTTCTTTTTCATTCTCAGCATACTTTTCTGATCTCTGCTTCTCCATCTGAGTCCTAACATCCTTCTTCAATTCTTAAGTACAAATATTCCCCAGTCATCCACGTGGCCGTTTTATCTCTCTTTTGTGGCCCTTTGACATTGAACGGTTTGAGTTAAAGTCCCGATTTAAACGGCTTCCTCTATCTAGAGGACACAGATTCATATCTCTAATCTGCTTTACACTCCTTAAAGACTTCAGTTTTCAGGTGCATCTCTACCCAGATGTCCCGCTAAGAATTCAAGGTCCACGTGTACAAAGCACAGCTGACCATCACTTTGTCAAACCGGCTTCTGGGGCCTCTATCAATGGCCCAACATCCTTCCAGACAGAACCTGAGTCATCCTGCTTCTCAGACCTAGTCATTTGCCACTGATGCCAACTTTAATTTTGTAGTATCTCTAGCACCACCCTTTCCTGCCTTTCCCACAACTTCCTGCATTCCCCCCGCCCCGTTCACCTCGCTGTACTTCCTCCATGGCGTGCCCTTTCGCTCATGGCTTCATGTCCAATCTCTTGTCATTTTCAAATGAGCTCAGTGAATTTCATGCATTTCTATGAGTAGTGAGATTCTTCCTTTCCAAAAAAGGTAAACATTAAATAATAAAATAATGGAAGTGATAAAAAAGAAAAGGAAAATAATTGGACAAAAATAGTAAAAACGAATAGGACAGCTCATACAAACTAAGATAGAAAAGGAAAATACGTAGGAAAACTTTCTGAAAATGATTTCTTCTCCAGTTGTGTGTTGCTTACATATGTGTATTTGTGCTGCACGTACAGAAGGATCCAGGGAAAATAAAGGGAAAAGACTGAGTGAACCATATAATAAGGACTTAATATATCTGTATCCCATCCACGTTTATACCAGATGACTCCAAGCCGGTAGTCCTGTCTTTTAATTTCAGCATAAAATTAACTTACTAGGAGCCTAAAGTCAGATAAATTGTGATCTACGTTGGCTAGTTAGATTAAGGCTGGAAACATACCTAACTTCCAATTAAGTGGCAAAGACAGGGTAATGAGTAAGTCAGGCTATTTAGAAAATATGTTTAGAGAATTAAAAAAGGACTAAAGATAGCTTCTTGAGAAAGTGCAAGAGGTGATGAGAAAATCGTGGAAAAGAGCCTGGGGAAATGTTTCAGAAACTGTAGACAGCCAAGCCAGTTTAGCAGCGAGTGTTGATGCTGGTGCGAGGTGAAGAGCACGGGTGACCCTCCGACTGGACTAACGTGGAGCACGTGTGGTAACTCTCAGATCAACAGGGGTGGGACTCGAACTCAGAGGACGGAGCGTGGACGTGTTCTCGAAGCATCGCAGCCATTGCGGGGCCTCCACGATGGCGGGGGCGTCTCTGCCTTTCAGCTGAGGAGGTGACCAGAGTGTGTGGAGTGATCACGTGGCCTCAGCTGCTGAGCGACCTCTGTCCCTCAGGAGCTTTGGGGTTTGGGCCAAGTCACGAGAATCTGGATTTCTGTTCCGCCATCTGCGAGTGGGAAGGACTGCAGTTAACAGCCTCTAAGGTCTCAAGTTCTGAACTTGTATCATGTAAGTGCCTGTGTCCTTATGTTGACTTTTGTGTAAAAGATACTGAAATGCAGGAGACACATTGTTTGTGTTCGCTGTGAACAGGAAAGTTTCTTCGGACCCTCCCTGTTTTCAGTTGGTCAGAGATGAGAAGGCCTTAAAACAATGTAGTCGTGGTTTTGGGTTTAATGGGAAAGAACCTGCTCTCTCAACATGCCCCTTGGGGTGTCCAGACACACACCTGCAAATCCGTGTTCAGAAGCCAGGTGTCATTTCTGGTAATGGTTTCTTCTGAACTGATCCTAATGTAGAAACTCAGAAAGAAGTGAATTTCTGTTGGAATTTGCTGCATTTCTTCGGCTGGCCTGGTTCCAGCATAAGCTTCAAGGACCGTGTCTCAGTGTCAGTGACAGAAGACCATTTTCTGTCTCAAGAATCAGAAAGAGCTGAACGGAAAACTCTAGAAGGCCCGTGACTGCCCGGCAGCGTCTAACCAGTCAGTGGCCTGTGTACCCCACTTCCCCGGAGCTGCCGGAGAAACCTCTCTCCCCCCGCCCGAGGTCTCCAGGACGGGAGCTTTGGGTGAATCACAGAAGAGGGAAGATCTAACTCAAAAAACCTAACTCTCTTCTGTGTCAACATTACTCTAATCCAGCTCTGGTTTTTTTTCACCGTTATTAGCCTTTTCCCTAGGATTTTAAAAGAAAATTTCTCAGAAAAATATACTTTCCCATAATTTATTCCTCTCCTTTACAATAAAGATGCTTTAAGTGTGTCAGAGACAACCACAGTCTTTCTAGTTGTCTTTTTTTTTTATAAATTTATTTTTGGCTGCGTTGGGTCTTCATTGCAGTGCGCGGGCTTCTCATTGTGGTGGCTTCTCGTTGCGGAGCATGGGCTGTAGGCGCACGGGCTTCAGTAGTTGTGGCTCGTGGGCTCAGTAGTTGTGGCTCGCGGGCTTCAGTAGTTGTGGCATGCAGGCTCAGTAGTATGTGGCTCACGGGCTCTAGAGCACAGGCTCAGAAGTTGTGGCGCACAGGCTTAGTTGCTCCGCGGCACGTGGGATCTTCCCAGACCAGGGCTCGAACCCGTGTCCCCTGAATTGGCAGGTGGATTCTTAACCACTGCGCCACCAGGGAAGCCCCTCTAGTTGTCTTCTGATTCTACTTTGATTCCTAAAACCAAAGAGGCTCAAAGTGAAATTTTGCACAACGGGGTCTCCTTAGAGTTCACGGGGGTCCCAAGAGGGCCCCTCCCACCTGCGTTTCTGGGATGTCTTCATTCCCTCGGTCCCAGGCCCAAAAGTCTGACCTTCCATTTTAGCAGATAAATTTAACCTTTGTCTTCCCCGACTGTATGTACTGCCAGAACAATTTGAGTAATCATCACTATGGTATATAAAATTCCCCATTTTTCAACGTCACCCCAGAGCATTGGCTTTATAACCAGATGGGCCTGGGTTCACCGCCTGTTTCTGCCACTCACTAGCAATGACCAAGCACGAGTTCCTTAATCTACATTTGAGGTTCTTCCTGTGTAACATATACACACTCGCTCCCCGTCAGATGGTTGTGAAGATTCGATGAGATAACGTATATGATGTCTTATAAGGTCAGCAAACGGAATCTATAAAGGACCAGACGGTAAATATTTTAGGCTTTGCTGGCCTTGGGTCTCTGTCGCAATTACTCAGCTCCGCCACTGTTGTTCCAAAGCAGCAGCCTTAGGCCACAGGTAAATGGATGAACTTGTAAACATTGAAAAGCCCCGTCTTCCTTCTTTCATCGGTACTTCACTTCCGACAGCAACTGTGTGTGTTTCCTCCCCAGGAAATTCCCGACGCCATCTGGGTGTCCTACAGTTTCATTCAGTTCTGAGACCGTATCCCATAGATTAATTAAGGGCTCAGCCCCACAAGGCCGCCCCAACTTCAGAGCCTAATCTCAAATTCATGCCACAGCCAGCTCTAAATGGAAGCTTCCCACGGCCCACCCCTTGAGGTCCACATTATGCTAGAGGAGCTCACAGAATTCAGGAAGCAGCTTCCTTACTATATTACCCGTTGATTATAAACGGATGCAATTCAAGAGCGGCCAGATGGAAGAGGCGCACAGGGCAGGCGTGGGGAATGACCCGGAGCTTCCGTGAGCTCTGGGCGCATCATCCTTCTACCCCTCCACGTGTTCCCCAGCCCGGAGCTCGCCCCTGCGCTTGGGGTTTTCTGCGGAGGCTTCGTTATGTAGGCATGATTGATTAACTCATTGCCCATTAGTGATTAACTCAACCTCCAACCCCCCTGCCCGCCCCCGAGAGATCTGGGAGGGATGCGAAGTTCCAACCTTCTAATCTCAGGTTGGCTTCCCTGGCAAGGAGGCCCCGTCCTAGGCTGCCCAGGGGCCTCCAGCCACCAGCTACCAGGTTTGCGTAAAAAACACCATCCCTCTGGAGATTCCAAGGGTTTGCGGAGCTGCGAGCCAGGAAACAGAAAAGGGCGAGAGTGGGCAGAGACCAACTATGTTTCTTATTACGGCAGAACAGGGCTGTGTTCCAGTGAAGCTGTATTTGTGGACACCGCAATTTGAATTTCATTTCGTGCTCGGTCATCACGAGACGTTCTTTTGGCTTGCCTCCATTACATAATGTGAAGACCATTCTTAGCGCGAAGGCTGGACGAAACCGGGCAGTAGGCTGGACCTGCCCCACAGGCCGACCCCATGAGTGCCCAGCGGCCTGCTCAGGGCTGGCTTAGCTTCGTCTGACCCTCCCCTTGGCTCACCACCCGCGCCTCCATTGCCATGCCTTTCTTCGGGTCTCCTTGGTTTTCTCTTTGTTGGTGCCTGTGTGGCCAGGCGTACGCATCTTGATTGATTTGTTCGTGGTGAGGCTGGGAAGGTTCTGTCTCCAGCAATGCTCGCAGATCTTACGTTTTTAGGACTCTGTTAGTTTGTGGTCTTTCTTCTCAAGGATCTTGGGAAAAGTTCCAAGGGCTGGATTAGAAGAATCCAGAGTCATTGTTGTGTCTTCTTCCATCATCTTCCTTCCAAATATGACAGGTTAGAGCCCAGATGATTTGACTTTCTTCCACCATAGAGGGAATTCTGTGCTCGTAGGGTCACCCTTCCTTCCCATCAAGGAGAAGCCACCTTAATGCCTCCTCGTTGTTCAAAATGTTAAATCAGATGCTCCGCAGATACGACAGTCAATCCCAGAATGTACTTCTAGGAAAAGAAAATCAGATACCATGGAATTTCCATTTTACCTTGGTTGTTATGAGTTTATTTTGTTTAAAAAATTTCCACATTGGGAATAATGTGTATTTATTGAAGATAGTATGCACTCCAATGACATAATATTTGCTCGATTGATATAACGAGTTTGGTTTAATGAGTGGAAAAAGAGATTTAAAATCTAGCATAGTTCTTCGATGTTTATTCTAATATTTTATTAAAGAACTTTGGCATGCAACTTATTAGCTGATAGAATTACATAAGATGAAACCAGAATGGCATCTTAGTGCCCTGGGCTGTGCTGTAAACTCTACTATTTGGTAATTCAATGAAAGGAGCCCTAACTATTGACATAGATAACAACTTTCTTGGTGGGCAGTCGTGTTCTTCAAGTGGAGAATGTTTTTTATATTTGTGGGACACCAAGCACCTGATATAAATCAGAGTTCCCTTGGCTTTGAAAAGTGAAGAGAAAAAATGTCGTAGCTTGAAAACATTACCTGTCTTTCTGAGAAGATAGAATACATTTGTCAGTCATTTATTTAGTGACCTTCTGTGCGTGTGATTGTTCTGTGGAAGGCCTTTACATATATTTTCTCTGATCCCTCGTATATCCCCGTTTCATACTACCTTACCGGTGAGGTAACAGAAGCTCAGAAGTTAAGAAAACGGTTCAGTATCACACTGCTGCTGAGAAGGAAATGTGCTGGTTGACATTTATTCAGCACATACTGTGCTAGGTGCTTTCCTAAGTACTTTATATGTTTACCTTCACAGCACGTGGATGAAATCGTTGTTTTTAGGATCCCTATTTCCACATGGAGAAAGTGGAGGTGAAGTTAGCCTAAGAACTTGACTCACGTCACAGAGCTGGTAAAGGGTAGAGGAAGAGGCAAAGGTGGAGCCTCTGGTCCCGGAGCCTCACTCAGCTCCTCACGTGGGGTCCGTTTGGAAAGTTTCATCAGGGTTTACAACCTAAGTCATAACGAGATCTGTAGAGCCTTAGAGAATGTACTTTATTGGGTTTTCTCCCGTGTAGTTAAGTAGGCTTTTCAACTTACCTGTTATTTTATTTTATTTTTTTGGCTGCACAGCTTGGGGGATCTTAGTTTCCCAACCAGGGATTGAACCTGGGCCCTGGGCAGTAAAAGTGCCAAGTTCTACCCACTGGACCACCAGGGAATTCCTGCCTTACTTGTAAATTTAAATCAAACATTGCTGAGAGGGGCTTCCCTGGCGGCGCAGTGGTTGGGAGTCCGCCTGCCGATGCAGGGGACACGGGTTCGTGCCCCGGTCCGGGAGGATCCCACATGCCGCGGAGCAGCTGGGCCCGTGAGCCATGGCCGCTGAGCCTGCGCGTCCGGAGCCTGTGCTCCGCAACGGGAGAGGCCACAACAGTGAGAGGCCTGCGTACCAAAAAAAACAAAAAAACAAACAACATTGCTGAGAATATAGGCACTTATTATACAACATAACTTCCTAAAGAGCTGTATGTTGCAAAACTACACACTAAAAATGAAAGGATTTATGGGAAGAAAATATGTTGGGGTGAAACCAGTCAGCACTTATGGACACTAACAAAAGCTATAACAGTGCTAACAAATATACAAGATTAGTTTAAAAGACAAGCTGAATTCTGATAAATACCGCGCTACAGTAATTATAGGACTGATCTAAGGGAAAAAAGGTAGCTCGATTGGAAGAGACTATATTATAGGAAAGCACAGAGCCTGCTGAGACAAGGAACCAATAAAGGAAACTGTGTAACAGGTTTTTCCAAGACAGGGCGTGTGTTCAGACTGAGATGAGGGGACCTGCAGGGGTGGGTGGGCGTCTTCAAATGTGACCGCTACTTTACGCTGACATTATTCCCCTATTTATTAGTATGAGCCAAACCACAATACAGAAATACACAGTGTTTATCTGCAAATAGATGAAAACAAGATGGCTTTTCATAGAGTAAAAAGGCCTTACTCGTCTCCCTTAACCCTTTTCATAATAATCACTATATTTTCTGTAAATGTTTTTTTTAAAAATTTAATTTTATTTATTTATTTATTTTTGGCTGCATTGGGTCTTAGTTGCTGTGCACGGGCTTTCTCTAGTTGCGGAGAGAGAGGACTACTCTTCGTTGCCGTGCGTGGGCTTCTCATTGCGGTGGCTTCTCTTGTTGCTCTAGAGTGCAGGCTCAGTAGTCGTGGCGCACGGGCTTACTTGCTCCACGGCATGTGGGATCTTCCCGGACCAGGGCTTGAACCCGTGTACCCTGCGTTGGCAGGCGGATTCTTAACCACTGCGCCACCAGGGAAGCCCCTGTAAATGTATTTTTAGATGACTATGTCCTTGTAAGGAACTGTTTGAGCAGTATAACTATGATAGGGATTAGAGGAATAGCTGGAGATTATTTCATGTGTTAGAGGAACAAAATATCAAAATGTTTATCTGATTTCCTCGTGACCTGCCATTAAGTGGGAATGATATTTAATTTGAAGAGATAGTAACTGTACGCATTCAGATTTCAGTGGTGATCGTTAAAAGCACAGATATTCAGGATTTATAGTCCCAAAGGTTTTACTCTTTAATTAGTTATAAAGCATCCTGTAGACATTTTGCTGTAACAATTGAGAATCAAAAAATGATCATTCTTAGAGTTAAAAACCTCCCTACTCTAGAGTGCACTAAACTTCGCTCTTACTTCAAACTTGTCACTGAATTGCCTGCTGAATGCAATAAGAAAGGTATGGATCACAGCCACCTTTTTTCAAGAAAGGATTAATGTAGTGTGTTAAACATAAGTTATGTCCCGTAGTGTAGCTTTAGTGAGGCAGTTGTTTCCAGTGGGGGATGCTGGAATTTTGGGTCCCCAGAACTGAGGTCGCCGTGGACTTTAGAGTTGACCCCTTAGTTTGGGGGAGGGTGACCAGTACTGGCTCTTAGGAACAAAAATATTTAAGAAAAGCAACCTCTACTCTTGCAGAGAGCTAGAGGCGCCTTGCCCCGGGAGGGTGGGTCCCTGGCCTGGAATCTGAACGGCAGTCAGCTTGCCCACGTCTGGGCTTTTGAAGAAGGAAGAATTGCTTCCCTAAAGGGGGTTTCAGTAGGAGAGTTGAAGCATCCAGCCCCCACGAGGGGTTACGCAATATTGAAAACTGCACATCTGGGCGTAGTGATGGCCTAATGACCAAATCCTGCGAAGTGAACTGCAGACCGTTTTGGTGGCCGTCCCTGGACCCTGGTCTCCCCTCCGCGGGGCTGGGGTATTGAGAAGGTGAGTCCGGGGACTCTGGGCTCCCTTCCCTTCATTACCACGTCCCGCCGGGAGACACAGCCTGTGGGATCTGTCTCTGAAACACTGCAGGGGTTGATCCACTTTTTATCCTCAGGGTGTCTCCGTAATCCCACCCAACTCTGATGCAGCCCTCATTCTGCATTTCAGATAATCTTTTAAAAATACGATCCCGATCTCACCTCTAGTCACTCGGCTGATTGCCCTCAGAAGAGAGCGGTGGCTTACGCAGCGTGGATTACACGCTCGCGTCTGGACGGTCCTGGCCTCCCCGGGAGCTCTCCGACCGCTTGCTCCAGCCGGGCCGGGATTGGTTCAGTTCCTGGAACGTGACTGGGTCCGTCCTGGCCTCCAAGCGCGCTGTTCTCTCTGGGGCTCTCTTCACCTGGCTCGTGGCCCCCGTTCAGCTCGCCGTCTCTTCCTGCTGGGACTGGGTTTGGATCCCTCGTGTCCCTCCTAGATCGCAGTGTGGCTGTCCTTTAATAGCACACATCACACTGGGAACTGTCGTGTCAGGAGGAGTTTTCCTAAAGGAAGCCCTCCTACATTGCTGGTGGGAGTGTAAGTCGGTGCAGCTACTGTGGAGAACGGTATGGAGGTGCCTTTAAAACTAAAAATAGAGTTGCTGTTATGACCCAGCAATCCCACTGCTGGGCATCTATCCGGAGAAAACCATAAATCAAAAAGACACACGCACCCCAGTGTTTGCAGCAGCACTATTTACGGTAACCGGGTCATGGAAGCAACCTAATTATCCATCGACAGAGGAATGGATAAAGAAGATGTGGTACGAATATGTAATGGGATATCACTCAGCCATAAAAAGGAACGGAATGATGCCGTTTGCAGCAACATGGATGGACCTAGAGATTATCATACTGAGTGAAGTAAGTCAGACAGACAAAGACAAATGCCACGTGATATTGCTAATATGTGGAATCGAAAATACGGTACAAATGAACTTATTTACAAAGCAGATACAGACTCACAGACATAGAGAACAGACTTGGGTTACCAAAGGAGAAAAGGGGTGGGGGAGGGATAAATTAGGAGTTACAAAAAAAAAAAAAGAAATAGTTTTTCTACTGGATTGTAAGCTCCATGTGGCTGTGATGTCCTTTGTGTGTGGCTCTGCCCTTGCGTCTGGAAGAAGGTCCCACACAGTTAGGCCGTCCATAAACGCTTATTGAACAGAATGAAAGTGAACAAGTGGAGGAATGAAGTAATGAAGCAGGAAGCAATCCAGTGCATCGAAGAATCCGTGGGAGTGGAGGTTATGAAAAGCAAAGTGCCAGCAGCACGGGGAGTCAGGTGTGTGCAGAGCTTTACGTTTCAGGAGCGCACGGTTGGATTTAGCAAACGGAGGTTTGAGTGACACGGTAGAAGCAAAGCCAGGGCCTCGTAGGCACAGGAATAAATCTCGTCTGAGGGGGTGAGCGCAGCCCAGGGACCGTGACCAGAAGGGGAAGCAGAGGGGACTGGGGAGCTGGGAGTGGGGCCTTCGCTGGCCCTCCCTCTGCCCAGCACTGCACAGACTTGGAAGTTCTCACCAGCTTTTCTACTCCTTTGTCCTGCTGTCCTGATCTATCGCAGGGGAAAGTTCTATACACGTTGCTTACTGCCAGGTGAAAAGAAACATATTTTAAAGGCCTGATTTTTGGATTTTTATTTAATAATTTTTCAGCTTTTAAGGAATGAAAACGGTCGATTTTCTGAACATGAAGCTGTCTTCTTGACGTTTGTTTATGAAAATGGTTGCTACAGCTTGGGCTGGGGTTGGTACACTTTATCCTTCCCGAGGCAGTTTGTTTTGAAGTTCTCTCTTCTTTCAGCTACTCTTCAAAAGCTGGACTTTGGAATTTAATCTTAAAACACTTTCATTTCTTGAATCACAGGTTTCGGCATGGCTGGGCGCTAAGTCTGGCATATGACCTGCTGTTGGAAAACAGGCTTTCTGTGTGATGGAGTATGCATAGGGTGCTTTCTTCAGGTTTTCTTTTTACATGTGGAAACAAGGGTTTGGGGCTTCATTCTCTGCTAGAGGTTCATGATGGAGAATCCCGTTACCTGCACAGCAAGGCATCCTCATCACTTTTCTAAATTGTTATTGGAGTCTAGTTGCTTTACCATGCTGTGTTAGTTTTAGGTGCACAGCACAGTGGATCAGTTATACACACACATAGATCCACTTTCTGCCTCCCGGTTATTAATTTGAGGCCAGTACTTGGGTCTTTATTCTCACCCTAGTGGAGTTAATCACTTACCAGTAAAGGGAGAGAGCAGTCAATGGACTTGGAGGCCGTTTAATCATCAACCCTGGGGATGGCAAATACCCCTCCGAGTTTCTGAGAATCTCTCTCCCACTGCTTGCCAAGGCCTTGTCACCAAATTTATCACTTTGATTCACTTGTTTTTTCCTTCCCCTGTCACTACCATCTCTACACCCAGCTCTGTACTGGATTCAGGAACTGACCCAACCGTTTCTGAAGTTGCTGCTAATGTTACACGTAAAAATCATCGTTCGTTCTGTTGAAGAACATAGTCTGTCTTCCCGGCAAACCCAAGACAAACACGGGTTTCCAAGGTATCAGCACTGGGTGCATCTGTTCATAGTGTAATCTCATCAGCTGAGCAGAGAAGGATGCTAATTAGTTTGTTGATACATATGTGATTTAATGACACTAAACACTTAAGTGATCTTGCAGTATGCACAACTTGTTTCCTGTCGCTGTTTTTAGTTTAATAAAAAAAAAAACCACGGTAGGCACATTGGCTGGAAATTAGAGCATTGCGCCATCTCGGAGAAGAAAGAATTTCCAGGAACGTTGACTGGTCAGTTGTATCCTGCTCTAGTGAGATTGAAGAGAAGATGAGGGTAAAATATTGGGTTTGGGGACAGGGGTTGAAATCCAATTTAAATGAGAAGATTAAGCATAATGGAAGAATTTTCATAAACTACATTATGTCAAACTCCTAGGTCCAATACTAAAATTCTAATAGGTACCAGGATAACTTGTTTGAGGAAGAAATTCCAGACCTGCATCGGCTCCAACATATAATCTTGTGTTTTTTGTGGCCTTCTTTTTTTTTTGAGTGCCCTCTTTTCTAGTTATCGTATTATATGTTTACATAACTGAAACCATGGCATTCAATTAATACGGTCCTTCTTCCTAAAAATTCATATGAAATAATGGTATTATAATTTTTATGAATGAATATTTACTTAATATTATCTACTATACTCTCCTTTATTATCTCCAAGTTGTACAGAACTGGCTCCATAGAGGTTCTCTATTTTAGGAGTGGGATGGGGAGAAGAGGTGAGGAAGTAACTCTGACCCTATAGTCAAAATTATATTTGGATTTAAATGCTTCAGTTAATTTGCTCAGCTTTTTGCAAACAGCAGTCAGCACACTGTGGCCTGTGGGCCCAGTGCAGCCTGTTTTTATGGGAACACGTCCATGCCCGGCCCTCTGTGTCTCTGCTGTGGCCGCTTTCCTGCCAGCAATGGGGAGTGGAGCCACTGACTGCAAAGCTGAAGTGACCTGTGGCCCTTTACGGGAAGGTTTGACCCTGATCTACAGTGTGTGTGAGGACAGGAATTAGTAAACAGTAACAGTTATGTTGAGATACATTAAAGACTGAGAAGCAGACACTTGTAGAATTGAATCTTAAACGAAGCCTGGTTGAGAGCCCTAGATCTGTAGGTTTTTCAGAATCCAAGTAGCCGTTCCTGCATCACCAGATTCCTTTGGGCCACTCAGCAGCCCACTGACGGAGAAGTGCCCTCTTCTCTGCCCGCAGAATAAGAGTGACGTGTGATCGGGCTTCCCTGGTGGCGCAGTGGTTGGGAGTCCGCCTGCCGATGCAGGGGACACGGGTTCGTGCCCCGGTCCGGGAAGATCCCACATGCCGTGGAGCGGCTGGGCCCGTGAGCCATGGCCGCTGAGCCTGCGTGTCCGGAGCCTGTGCTCCGCAACGGGAGAGGCCGCAACAGTGAGAGGCCCGCGTACCGCAAAAAATAAAACAAAAAAAGAATGACGTGTGATCACAGATTTGGGGTTTGACTTTAAGAAACAGAGAGTCACTTATATGTGGAATCTTAAAAAATGATACAAATGAACTTATTTACAAAACAGAAACAGACTCACAGACATAGAAAACAAACTTATGGTTACCAAAGGGGAAAGGTGGGGGACAGGGATAAGTTAGGAGTTTGGGATTAACATACACACACTACTATATAGATAACCAACAAGGATCCACTGTAGAGCACAGAGAACTCTACTCAATATTTTGTAACAACCTATAAGGGGAAATAATCTGAAAAACTAGGTATATATATGTATAACTGAGTCACTTTGCTGAAACTAACACAACATTGTAAATCAACTGTAGTCCAATATAACATAAAAATTTTAAAAAAGAAAAAGAAACAGAGAGTCCTGGCAGCTTCTTCTGGCCAGTCAGCATCCATCATCCTCCTCAAACCCGATAACCCAGCAACACCCCAGGGGCTGTCGGATGTGAATTTAGCTTCCTTATTTGTCCCAGTTTAGGAAGTGAATTGTCCATTGTTATAAGCTTGTTAGTAACTTATCTGTGACAAGTTACAAGCTGATGCTTATACATATTAGGAACATACTGAGAGCACGGAGGGGCATAGAAAAGACAAGAAAATAATCGAACTCCAGTTCCAAAGATGGAAACATAAGATTTTGTTTTTAACATCTTTATTGGCGTATGATCGCTTCACGATGGTGTGCTAGTTTCTGCTCTACACAAAGTGAAGCAGCTATACATACCCATGACGTAAGATTTTACCCCGGATGATTCAAGTACCACGAGCCAGTGAGCAGGAGAATTATGCTCTTGTTTGCTTTCTAATGTAAACAAAACCCGTATCTTTAAGATAAACTAATCCTGACTATTTAGAAGCCAGTCTCACTTGGTGAAGTGAGTTTGGGTTCATCGAAAGGCACTGGCCGTGGAGGCAGATGGACGCACATTTGAAGCCTAGTTCTGGCACTTCCTAGCATCTCAAATGGAATGACCTAAACTTTGAGCCTCTGGCCCATTGGAGATAATAATACCTATTCCCAATGGTTGCTGTGTGGCTTAAACGTAAATACAGAGTTCCCAGCCCTGTACCAGGCACTTAGTGGGGTTAAGTAACCATGGGTTCTTTTTCACTTTTTTTGTGCTTTTTGATTTTCCAAGTATGGAAATAGTTGGTGGACCCAAGCTAATCAAGATCATTGTTTTGTTTTGTTTTGTTTTGTTTTGTTTTGTTTTTGCGGTACGCAGGCCTCTCACTGCTGTGGCCTCTCGCGTTGCAGAGCACAGGCTCCGGACACGCAGGCTCAGCGGCCATGGCTCACGGGCCCAGCCGCTCCACGGCATGTGGGATCTTCCCGGACCGGGGCACGAACCCGTGTCCCCTGCAGCGGTAGGAGGACTCTCAACCACTGCACCACCAGGGAAGCCCTGTTTTTGTTTTTAATACATTTATTTTCTTTATTTTTATTTTTGGCTGCGTTGGGTCTTCGTTGCTGCGCGCGGGCTTTCTCTAGTTGCGGTGAGTGGGGGCTGCTCTTCATTGCGGTGCGTGGGCTTCTCATTGCGATGGCTTCTCTTGTTGCAGAGCATGGGCTCTAGGCGTGCGGGCTCAGTAGTTGTGGCACGCGAGCTCATTAGTTGAGGTTCGCGGGCTCAGTAGCTGTGGCTTGCGGGCTGTAGAGTGCAGGCTCAGTAGTTGTGGCTCACGGGCTTAGTTGTTCTGCGGCATGTGGGATCTTCCCGGGCCAGGGCTCGAACCCATGCCCCCTGCATCGGCAGGCGGATTCTTAACCACTGTGCCACCAGGGAAGCCCAAGATCATTGTACTGTGGATAAGCTGAATTTACAACCACACGGTTCCACTGAAAAGTAACTAATGAGACGTGGGTTGCGAATTGTGTGGAGACTCAGTCAGAACATCAAAAAAACAAAAGTAAGAGGGAAAGTTGGCCAGAAGGGCCGTGCGGGTGACCTCAGGGACCCCTAGGAAGAGAGGCTTTCTTGGTTTACCCCGGTGTTGTCTGGATTCGGATCCAGAGACCCTGGCAAATCCTATGGCATGGTCTTAGGAATCAGGAGTTCTTTGAAAAACTATTACGTGTTTTTCATTTTGGTGATATTTTTAAGTTATTTTACTATTTATAGAGACAAGTATCTTCTTTGCCAGTAATCATTTCAATTAATATTTTCATGTAATTCTTTTCATGTAAAAGTCAGTGTTTCAGATCTAATCACATGTACTTGGGCCTCATTCTATACATTTTTTTCTTTAGGTATGGTTAGGAGACATTAGACATGCGATTCTGATTTTTCAGAAGAGACAGCACAGTGAGAACGTAGCAGTACCAGCAGTGACATGACATAGATGGAGACTCAGCGTCTGCCATAAAACCCTAGTGTTTCACTCTTGTGGAATCACACAGGACCAAATGGGCTATAAAAATGAGAATCAGTAGTTTGTGCTAAAGACATTTTGGAGAAAGTTGCATTCCGTTTGAACAATATTAAAATACTAAAAGGAAGTACTAGTATACTAGGATGCATCCGTATTAAATCAAGATCTTTACCAGATGTTCCGTCCATTCATTGACATTTGCACCAGAATTTTTCTTACTTGAAAGTGACATAGCACTGGATGGTCTTTGCTTTCTCACACCTGCCTTTCTCTGTTTCCGTAGGAATCCAGAGTCGCCCCTCTTTCTGTTCTGACCTTCTGCTGCCCCTGGACGCTCCCGTCACCAGTGTCCCTGGTCCCGTAGTGGCTTCTGTGGGTCGGTCCCCGTAAGAACAGCCGCCAGGAGGTGATCACCATGTTTTGCGCGAAGCTGAAAGACCTGCAGATCACGGGGGACTGCCCCTTCTCGCTGCTGGCCCCGGGCCCTGTCCCCAAAGAGCCCGCGGGCGAGGCGGCAGGGGGCGGGCCCGCAGCTCCGGCCGGAGGGCAGGGCCTCTGTCCCGGCGACCCCGCGAAGAAGCCGCCCGGAGGGCTTCCTCAGAGGAAGAGTAGCCGCAGCCGCGTCTACCTGCACACGCTGGCCGAGAGTATCTGCAAACTGATTTTCCCGGAGGTGAGTCCCTGGCCTTTCGAGATTTTACTGATATTCTGAAAATGGCAAAAGGACGTTTTCCTAAGGAAAATGTGAACGCTTGCTCTCTCACTTTCAAGGCTACAGTCGATGTAGACTGTTTTCTGGAAACATTTTAAAACATTTTTTTAAAGCAGTCATTTTCCTAAATTGTGTTTAATCTGAAAATGTTTAAAATCTTGCGTGCTTTTCCAAAGCATCCTGCACTCTGACAGGCTTTATGGCTTCGAGCCGCCGCTTCACCCTTTGGCCTCAGCATCCGTACCTGAAAATGGAAATGCTCACACCTGGAGTCTGCACGGGCATTTGGTGAAATGATGCACAGCTCTCACTGCCCACAAGGACCCGTTTTCTACTCATGGATGCCAAGCTAGTTTTTATGGATCCGTTAGCTGTATTTTTAGAACCGAATTCCTTGAAGAATAGCTTATTCCCTGCTGGGTTTTCCTAAGAGCATCGTCTGTTCCCTGGCAACTTGCTGAGCTGGGAAGACCGCCACATCCTGCTGGTTCAGAGTCTGAAGTCTCCACTCACGCCAGGCCTGGCCTGCTTCCTTGAGTCAGGGTCACGGGCCTGCCCGTGACACCCACCTGCCCTCAGCTCAGACACATCTTTTTTTTTTTTTTTTTATGGTACGCAGGCCTCTCACTGTTGTGGCCTCTCCCGTTGCGGAGCACAGGCTCCGGACACGCAGGCTCAGCGGCCATGGCTCACGGGCCCAGCCGCTCCGCGGCATGTGGGATCTTCCCGGACCGGGGCACGAACCCGTGTCCCCTGCATCGGCAGGTGGACTCTCAACCACTGCGCCACCAGGGAAGCCCCCAGACACATCTTGATGTAGCTCTGTGGGCTGGGCTGCACAGCCTGATGCCGTTTTGAGATGTGGAGCGCAGCCCTTAAGGGAATTCTGGAAAGACCGATGCTGTAAGGTCTCACTTATATGTGGAATCTTAAGAACAACAGCAACAACTCATAGAAAGTACAGACTGGCAGTTATAAGATAAATGACTACCTGGCCCTGCTGTGTGATGTGTAGGAAAGTCATTAGGCAAATCCTGTGAGTTCTCATCACAAGGAGACTTTGTTTTTCTTTCTGTTCTTTTTACTGTATCTATAGGAGAAGGTGGGTGTTAGCTGAACCTATTGTGGTAATTATTCACACTCTATGTAAATCAAGCCGTCGTGCTGTGCCCTATAAGCTTAGACAGTGATGCATGTCAATTAGTTCCCAATGAAACGGGGGGAAAAGAACCTGGGGACAGAGCATAGACCAGGTAAAATATCTTTGCAATGGATGGGGCATGTGGAGGGTTCATTGCCCCTTGGGGTTAAAGAGAAGAGCTGCTGAAAGGCTTCATGGTGCGTCTTCCTCCCTCTGTCAGTGTTCACGGTTTTATATAAATTCGCATCAACTGGGAGGCTGGGGATTGATGTGATCAGGCTCCAGCTCTCATCGTCCACGGATGAGTTTCAGTTGACTCCACACCACCCCTGTGCCTGTGTGGAGCACTGAAGAACCACAGACTGGGGACTTTTAGGAGTGGAAGGGACGTCAGAGAGAAACCTGTTTCACTCCCAAGAAGGACTAGAGAGGCTAAGTGACTTGACCAAAGTCACACAGCTTTGGAAGGATAGAGCAATTACTGCTGTCAACAATATGGACTCGAGTGACAAAGAAGAGACTTGAATGGAAGCTTGAAGGATGGATAAATTAGAATTAGCAGGACGTTGAGGGAACTTATGTCAAATATAAAAAAACACAGTAGTACTTTGGTTCGTGGCCTTTGAGATGGAAATATTTAATTATTCTCTCTCTGCTCCAGTCACTAGCCAGCCAGCTTTGGCTGGGGTGAGGGATGTAGCCCTTCTCAGGCAGGTGGCTGGCATCACAGTCTGGGAAGCGGTTGGTACTCTCATTTCCAAGGACAGAGCGTGATGCACAGGGATGAACAGATGGTGAGGATGGACGGCTGGAGACCTTCCATGCTTTCCCTGGGTCTTGTCATTACCATGTTGGCGTCATTATTCTGTTTGATAAGTTTTGAGTTCCTACAATAGAAGTCATACACATGTTGGAACCTCTTTTCAAAACATTCTGAACACCAAACATATATGTTCCTGTTTTCCTTTTCTTTACTTAGAAGGATCTGTGTTGTTTGTTCATGAGCTCACAGGAATAATCATCAAGGTTTGACTGCGCTGTCACGTAGCAGGGAAGGCGAGGACATAGGCCTTCCAAGAGGCAGGAGGTGACCCTTGGCATCAAGGACCAGGACTCTTTTCCCACAACTGAGGCCACTTTCATTAAAACAGGGAATGTCCCAGGGCCGTGTAGATTACTTCATCCCCTGTCCGAACATCTACGTGTCTTTGATTAAGTAGGACTTTTTTTTTAAGCCGATTCTTTTCAAGGGGACAGATTTAATGCTTAGCCTACTGTTCAGTTTCAGTTCTATCAGTAACCCAAAGGAAGAGACTCCAAATAGTATTTGATGGTACCCTAGTTCTTGCTTTCGATAATCAGATTTAACTCCCCAATTATGTTTTATGGGGGGACAAGTATATCCTTAGCAGATTTAGGGTGGGAGATGGCTTTCCAGAGTTGTGGAATCGTAGGTTACAGAAGTCCTTTTGCTCATCTAATGCAAACTTTTCATTAGTTTGAAGAAATTGACACATAAAAGGCCACTTGCTTTCAGTAAAAGATAACTGAGGAGGAGACTGGAATGTTCTCTGCACCTCATTCGTAATCTGTTGCTCTTTCTGTTACATTGTTAGCTGATTTTTCTTGAATATTCTCCCCAGTAATCCTGTAAGCTCCTCAGGCAGAATGTCTTTAAAGAAATTATGATATGGTATTAGCCACAGTTGTAGCAAATCAGAACCCACTTCCTGAATTGAATCAATTGAGTCAGATATGCTTATATAAAGGATATCATCCCAAATCCAAGACCTTGTGAGACTAAGAGGGTCTGAGGGCACTCCTGAAGTCTCTACATGTGCTGCAAAATATTGTGTTGCAAGAAGAAAAGAAGAGAAGCAGTTTTACAACATCCTTATGAGGGAAATATCCTTGGTCTAGAAAATCATTAAAAACTGTAGAAAACACCCCATCCCAGCTCCTGCCATACTTAAAACCTTTCAATGACTTTTCATTGCTCTAACATAAAAATAAACTTTCTTAATATAGCCTCCAGGCCAAAAAAAAAAAAAAAAAAAACTGCAGAAAAGTTAAAAATCAACTGAAATAGCAACATATCCATAAACCAGACCGATGAAATTCCATTCAGCGTGTTCCCGACAATATGGCATCAAACAGCAGTTGTACCTGAGGTATTAATATATGAGTATCCTCGGGGGCTGTCTTGCAGTGATTGATTCTGTGTCACGAGGCCTGAGGTCTCAGGAACGTTGAGTCCTGTTCGTGGATTTCTTGTGAACTGCGTCATCTCAGGGTCTAGGCTCAGGCTGTATCGTAGAAGCCCTCGCACCAAGGTAGGAAACTATGCACCAGCAGCCTTTACCAATGCGTGTTTTGTCTGAAAAACGTGTTGCTTTTGTTTTGTCTTGTTTTGAATTTATAACAGTTTTCCAGAGGTGCAGTGGTGGGTGATGGAAGTAGACAGGAAAGCCTGGTAAACCACAGTATCACCAGCTTATGCTACTGCAGCTTGGCTAGGACTTTGGGACTTTCTTCTTTAGAAAAGCAAAATCTTTTTTTTTTTTTTTAATTTTATTGGAGTAGAGTTGATTTACAATGTTGTGTTAGTTTCAGGTGTACAGCATAGTGATTCAGTCATCCATGTGCATAGATCCACTCTTTTTCAGGTTCTTTTCCCGTATAGGTCATTACAGAGTATTGAGTAGAGTTCCCTGTGCTGTACAGCAGGGCCTAAGTTCTGATTCAACATGGAAAGTCTGGAAGACACCTGTTCCACAAACCCCAGCAATGAGAGAGGGACCATTTCTCCTTGCTTACAATGGCAGCATATATGCTAGGAGGAAAGGACTAGAAAAAGAAGTTCCTGGTGGCAGTGGGAAGGAAATGATAGACCAGGAAGAATACAGACTGGCAAGGATAAAACCATGTACTTGGTGTTTTAACCGAAAGGTCAAGAGGAGGAGAGAGAAGGGTGGTGTCTCAACTAGCGCTCGGGGTGAGGAAGGAAAAAGTCTTTGGTGCCAGAATTGGATGGACTCTCTTTTCTCATTGCTCATGCGAAGTTCCTGGTCAGAGCAGCAATTCATATATAAACAAATGTAATCAAACTATTTTAAATTGGAAACAATCTAAATCCATTTTTGAACAAGCTGAAAGAGCAACACCTCTGTGCTGGCTTATATCGCCTCACTGATAGAAATGTTATAGACCAAGCCTTCAAGACTGAATAGCTGATGGGGGCACGGGGGTGATGGTCATTCATTCATTCATTCATTCATCCCATCACTGTAGTGAGCATCTCCCGTGGTCAGGTACTATCTAGGTGCTGGGCACGCAGTAGTGAGCAAAACAGGTATTCCCTGCCATTTTGGAGTCTCTATTCTAGTGGAGAAGACAGAAAATAAGAAACAAATGTCAGGCAGCAAATGCCTGAAAGACAGGCTCGTGCAGAGGCAGTGACCCTCATTACGCGCGGCTGACCCCTCTTCCCATATGAATAGGTTTTACGGAAAGATGGATGGGGCGGAGCTAAACTGGCAGTCGCATATATAACTGATAAGAGTGCCAATTGCTACAAACTTCTATGAAATTAATTTGGAAAGAGCTACTTAAAATTAAAAATCCACAGACTTTAAGGGTTTCACTGAAAAAAATATAGCTTATGGACATAAAACGCAATATATGAGAGAAGAAAAAAGGCCCTTGAGAAACTGAAGATCCTTGAGCACCCCCGGCTGAGCTGCCTTGTTTACGGTCTCGGGTTTAATGTTCCCTTCCTCCTTCCCCGATTCAAGGGCTCTGAGGAACAGGCCCCCATTTCTCTTCCCAAAGCCGTTCCCCACCTGCCAGGCATCCGGCCCTTGGTCGGAATCTGCCCACTGTTCCAGCCCTTCTTTCCTCCTGAGGCAGACGTGTCCTCGCTCTCCTTACCGGAACCGTCAGATAAATGGTTCTACGTGGTAAATCTAAGTTCTCGTTTCTTTGCAGCCCTTGCATTTTCTTTCAAGAAATTTCACATTTCTTTTCTAAGCTCTATATGCTCTTTAAAAACCAAGTTTTGGGGCTTCCCTGATTGCGCAGTGGTTAAGAATCCATCTGCTAATGCAGGGGACATGGGTTCGAGCCCTGGTCCGGGAAGATCCCACATGCCGCGGAGCAACTAAGCCCGTGCGCCGCAACTACTGAGCCTGCGCTCTAGAGCCTGCAAGCCACAACTACTGAGCTCGCGTGTCACAACTACTGAGCCTGCGCGCCTAGAGCCCGCGCTCCGCAACAAGAGAAGCCACCACAATGAAAAGCCCGCGCACTGCAACGAAGAGTAGACCCCGCTCGCCGCAACTAGAGAAAGCCCGCGCGCAGCAACAAAGACCCAACGCAGCCAAAAATAAATAAATAAATTTTAAAAAAACACCAAAATTTATTTTCATGACTCATTTTATTAAAACAGAAGCTTGGTCTATTTTGCTTAACTTTACTGTCTCACTTGACCAGTGGAAATTCCAAGAGAAATATAAATAGTTCTCAAGGAAAAAGGAATTTCACAACTTGGGATATAGCCAGAGAATTCGCCACTGTCCTCTGCGTAAACTACACAAAGCACTGGTGGCTATATACACACATAGATACATACGATTTTTTACGGAATGCAAAGAAATTACCAGTGCTTTACTTCCCACTTATCAACAAGCTGTTAAGAGAGATTAATAGTATTGAAGCCAGTGTTTAAAACTATGCAGGCTTATGTACAACTATTTTGCAATCTAGGAAGATTCATGAGATACTCAGAAATCAATAGAAGAGAAGAACACTGCAAGTATTTGGTGAAGATTATTCGTTCAAAGAAAGGAAATGAGTGCAAGTTCGGGGAAATCTGAGATTTGTTTCAATCAGTGATCAACCGACCTTGGTGACAGATTGGATTTAAGGGATAAAAGAAAGGGGAGAGGGGCTTCCCTGGTGGCGCAGTGGTTGAGAGTCCGCCTGCCGATGCAGGGGACGCAGGTTCGTGCCCCGGTCCGGGAGGATCCCACATGCCGCGGGGCGGCTGGGCCCGTGAGCCATGGCCACTGAGCCTGCGCGTCCGGAGCCTGTGCTCCGCAACGGGAGAGGCCACAGCAGTGAGAGGCCTGCGTACCGCAAAAAAAGAAAGGGGAGAGACAAACTCGGGAGTTTTCTAGAGCAGGACACGTAAACCGTACATGAGACAGAAATGTGGGTTTGTGGGAAGGGTGGTGGTCACTGGGGTAGCTGGCGTGGGTCTGTGGAAGGAGTGTGAGTCTCTTGGCTTGAGCGCCCCTGAGACTGAAGTCCTGGCCACACACCCAAGGGGTTTCTGGCCCCCGAGGAAGGGGTGCCCGCGATTCCTCCACGAAGGCTTGACTTCACCAAACCAGGTCTCCTGTTTGATTCCAGCTCTGTGGCTGTCAGTGAGCGCCCACCGAGGGCAAAGCCCACATCCAGACTCAAGTGAGTCTGAGAGCTTTGCTTTTACCCAAGTGTGAAAAGCCCGTAGAAAATCTATCCCCTTTTTCACAGTGTCAATTCACTGCACTTATTAAAGTAACTGCTTCTGCTTCTTCATAAGGAGCTTTCAGCACCAATTTTCTGTAAAGTATGTATCTTCAAGAATATGATTATTTAAGGGAATGTTTAAAACTTTTCCTTTCAATTTTCAGTTTGAGCGGCTGAATCTTGCCCTTCAGAGAACACTGGCAAAACACAAAATAAAGGAAAGCAGGTAAGTTGAATCACTTTAGTTGCATGAATCTCTGGTTGCAATCGCTGACACAGCTACTAATAACCACCACTGAGTGATGTATGCGTGGGTTTTGAATCATTTTGGTGTGCCGGGAACTGGGCTAACACTCATATGAAAGCAAGTGTATTCATTTTTCACATTTTATATATCACTGAGCTCAGGTTCCTGTAAAATATCTGGGCTCGTAGAGCTGTTCAGGCAAAGGCAGAACTGAGTTTCAAGCCTGGGTTTTTCAGAGCCCATGAGTTTAACCATGTTGCCCTGTGCTTTTGCTTTTAAAAAGCTCCCAGAAGGCCTATTCTTTCCTAGCAAGGGATATTCTGAAATGTTCTACAAAGGTAAGGCGTGGGTCAGAGCAGAGTCCTTGCTTGAAGAACACTACCGAGAGGCTGGGGTCTGCCTGTCCCTCCCCCGTAGCCTCGACCACAGGTTAAACTTTCAGCTCCTGCATCAGGAGGACGGGAAAGGATACAGGGGCAAGAGGAGGACCACTCAGGGGTTTGGGGCAGTACTCAGGGACGTGTTTCGGTATTTTCCTAACTGGTTCGGTTATACTGGTGTGCGAATACCAGTTCCGTTTGTATTTGTTCTTCTACTCTGTCTTTGAAATTTTCTTTAAGAAAGCTTTCTGTAGCCGTTTCATATATAAGGTAATTTTTTTAAAAAAAAACAACCTGACTTTTAGAGTTCATTTTAAAAATACATCTCGGCTCATTTCCTGCCGGTGGACAACTTGATTTGGCCTTGTTTTGGTTTTCCTGAAATCAAAGAATTATTTCATGTGCAAATAATACAATAAACACTTGAGTTCAAATTTTCAGACTCGAACTTGGAAGTTTTGCAAACCAGTGTCATTGTCGGGAATATTTTACGAGTTCATTCATCTGTCTGCTGCTCAGGAGTGGGTACTCGGCTCTGCGGATCATCAGGGCTGAATTTCCCTTGCTGACTAACTGGTCCCACACTGTAGGCAGCAGGCAAAGGCAAGAAGGGGTCAGAGACAGGTCCAAAAAGAGAGAGTGTGAACCTATGTGTCTGACAGAAGCTGTGTTTACAGAGTGATACGGAAAGCATTCCAGAACGCCTCTGACCTTAATTCTCAGGCAGGCTGATAAGATAGCCAACAAGTCCTGTAGCTGTGCTACTATACTATGTCTGTCTGCCTAGGGCTTTGCCAGACAGTTTACTCAGAATTTATTCCCAGGGCCTTGTGTCCTGAAACGTGCCTCAGCTAGATGCAGATATTCCGTTAGGATGTGTTCCCAGAGACCTATCTCTTTAAAAAGAAATTCTCAAAACTTAAAAAAATTATTTTATTTGGAAATTTAAAAAAATCTATTACCGCTTCCCTGACTTCTTAGAGTTGCTCACACTTTTAAATTGTCCTCATCACTATTCCACTGTTGAAATAAGATGAAGGACCTTTTTTCTTATGAGACTGCCTGCTGATATGCTAAATGGCTTCTCTCTGCTGTCTTTCTTTAGTTCTTCGGGACATTGGGCCTTTCTCCCCATCTTTCTGGCAGGTCAGCTGCTGTTTCTACTGCAGTCAGTTTGCTGCCCGCTGAGGGTACCTTAAATGCCACGTCCGCCACTTCTGTTAAGTGAATGAGTTTTAGTACAACCCGTTATGATACCTCTTTAGGTTGGTTGCACAGAGAGCTTTGGGTGTGTTTCTTTTTCTAGGACCTTTTGATCACATCACAGCATCACGTGTGAACTTGTGGCTGGTGTGTGTGTCTCTGTGTATAATATATGCACATTTGCTGGTGTCCATGCAGGCTTACAGCTTCTCGTTTTTTCTTTTTTTTTTGAGGGTAAAGAGAGGGAGCTTATTTTGTTTTTTGGATTTTTTAAAATAAATTTATTTATTTTGGCTGCATTGGGTCTTCATTGCTGCGCTTGGACTTTCTCTAGTTGCAGCGAGCGGGGGCTACTCTTCATTGCAGTGCGCGGGCTTCTCATTGCGGTGGCTTCTCTTGTTGCAGAGCACGGGCTCTAGGCGCACAGGCTTCAGTAGTTGTGGCTCGTGGGCTTCAGTAGTTGTGGCGCACGGGCTTCAGTAGTTGTGGTTCGCGGGCTCTAGAGCACAGGCTCAGTAGTTGTGGCGTACAGGCTTAGTTGCTCCGCGGCATGTGGGATCTTCCCGGACCAGGGCTTGAACCCGTATCCCCTGCATTGGCAGGCGGATTCTTAACCACTGTGCCACCAGGGAAGTCCCAGGGAGCTTATTTTGAATCGCACTATGTGTTGTTTGGATTAGCTAAGCTTTGCTGGGAGTTAGCAGAAGAGGTCTCTGAGCAGCTTTGCTCTCCTTCTTTAGAAAAGAACCCAGAAGTTGCTTAAGGGAGAAGAAGGAGCAAATGTAAAGACTGAAAACATACCATAATATATAACAAAGGGTTGGGGGGTCTCTAGATTCAAACTAGATGTAATTCAAACTATTCAGATAAGAACATACAGAAATATATATTTCTAGCAACCTAGTATTTTAAATAATTATAAGCAGTATACCTTTATGCAATCAAGTAGCCAACAGAGCAATTTCCTTCTCAAAAATATTTCCTTTTGAAACTTCTCTACATGTATCGAGCTTTACTGAAACCTTTTTAACATTTTAAATTCATGCCTGTTTCCTCTTGGCTTGTCTAATGGCAAGCTGAACCACAAGTAGAACTTGGGTGTCTTTTAATCACTTCAGTAGTTTGGCAAATTTGGTCATAATCAGTCTTCACTGTCAGAAATCATCAAAAAACAATTAGGCAAACAGGAATCAACAAGTTGTCCAGTTGAAATTACAAAAACCTTCTATCAGTCAAAATGTATGCTGTTATATTATCAACTTTTGTGCTACGTAAAGCAGCGCAGAAATTGAATAAGGAATAGGTTTCTTTAGTTACTAATTTTTATGTAAGATCAAGGATAAAAGTTTAATGCAATGATGTCTGAGAGTTAAATATATAGAACCAAAAACTCAAAAGCAGGATGTACTATGTATTTGCTTTATAAAATAATTAAGAACTTACTTAAAAGTGAAATCCCTCAGTACAGAGATTTTTCTTCTTGGCTGGTTATCAGAAAACCCCATGCTGACTTATTATCATCTTTTCCTGGCCATTTCATACCACTGGTTTTCTGCCAGTACAGCCTCTATACTATTAGCCAATATGAAGTTAGCTTCAAAGGTAAATATACTTTATAAGAAATGATGAAACACTCTAAATCAGGTATATTCGGGGTTTTTCCAACACTGTTTTGGGTTTGTACACGTCACTGCTCCTTTCCTGTAAACTTGACAGTCAAGATTTGCCTCTACAGAAAAGGTAGTTTAAATTATTTTCTGTTATCATTCCTGTATGTTATAATCTGAAATTTTAGCATTCACATGTCAGTTTATAATTTAAGATATTGAAATAATTTCAGGAAATCTTTGGAAAGAGAAGACTTTGAAAAAATAATGGCAGACCAAGCGATTGCAGCAGGTAATAGAATTAAGTATATGCAATTAGGAAATAATTATACTTGTAGAACTAATGTTTTACCCGTAAACAAAGATTTTCTATTCCTAGAAAATATTTAGCTGGAGAACAAATATTTTCTTTAAAATATTCATATTTATTTGCTGGTAGCTTCCAGTGTGAAATGTTCAATATCATGTTTTGCGTTAACACAAAGAACAACTTTTTCGCACTATATGTCTTTGTTTGACCTCAAACATTTCCTCTTCTTACAATGTTTATTTGCTGAGAAGTAGATAAAGCTGTGTGGGAGGCTGACTCATAGGCGTTCACAGGCTTTGGTCTTGAACTTTAAGTGTTCCTCATTTATGCATGAAAAATTCTACTCAGCAAAGTAAAAGAAGTAATTTTTTTAAAGGTTGGAAGCAATCATGGGAAAAAAGGTGAGCAGTGCTCTCACATTAATCCTAGTTTGGAGGAAACAAGCAGATGAGTGACTCTGTCATACTGTCCTTTCCAAAGTTTGAGTACATGAACCAACAGGTTAGATGTTTCTCAAAGTACAAGATATGAAGAACTTGATGATGATGATGATGATGACAGTGGCGATGGCTGACCTGTACTGAGCCCTTCCTCTGGGTCAGGCGCGATCCTAACGTGCCCGCCAACCCTGCCATGGCAGTGCTGTGGACAGGGCACTCGGGTTTCCCTAAGTCACAGATGAGAAGAATGTGGTACACAGAGTGTAAAGAACAAAGGACATTAGAGGGAGAAGCTGTGCAAAGTAGATAATATATTCCAAACACCTGTTCAGTCAGGTAACATCAAACAAGAATGCTGTTTTACTGGGAAAAAAATTACTTCATATCGTCTCTAAGGAAAAATGACAAAATTGAGTTTCACCACCAGTGATTTAGATTAATTCCTGTGTCTGATGCTTATACTTCAAGGGGGCCAAGACCCCTTCAGCAACATGTACCACTGTTTCCGTTGTTAACAAGGTGGGAGAGCTTTTTCTGAAATGGACTTGGTCCTGTGATTCCAATTGCTCTTTTATAGTTAAGCTTCAGGGAGATAAAAAGTCATATATTATACTCAGTTGATCATTCTTTATAATTAACTGACTTGGGATTCATATTAGGAGTTATCCAAATTTTAGAAACTCATTTATGTAGATAATTTAAACACGGGTAGTTAATTTTGGTTGGAAATCTTATTAGCCGATATAAAGCAAACTAACTCGTCAGCTAGAACAATATTAAAACCAGTAACAGCACATCTCTGCTAAGATGGCGCATTTGATACGGCAGAAAATGTATTATGTGCTTTCAGGAGTCCCAGTGGAGATCATCAGAGAATCTCTCGGTGAGGAGCTTTTTAAAATATGCTACGAAGAAGATGAATACATCCTAGGGGTGGTCGGAGGAACCCTGAAAGACTTCTTAAATAGCTTCAGCACCCTTCTGAGACAGAGCAGTCACTGCCAGGAAGCAGAGAAGAAGGGCAGGTTTGAGGACGCGTCCATCCTGTGCCTGGATAAAGATCCCGATTTCTTAAATGTTTACTATTTCTTCCCCAAGAGGATCACTTCCCTGATTCTCCCCGGCATCGTTAAGGCAGCTGCTCGCATCTTGTACGAGACCGAAGTGGAGGTGTCCTCGACGCCCCCCTGCTTCCACCAGCACTGCAGCGAGTTCATGGACCAGCCCTGCCTGCTCTACTCCGTCCACGTCAAGACCCCCCGGCCGGCCCCACCCCCGGGGAAGCCCCCGTCCTCGCTGGTGATCCCCACCTCGCTCTTCTGCAAGACCTTCCCCTTCCATTTCATGCTGGACAGAGACATGACCATCCTGCAGTTGGGCAACGGCATCAGAAGGCTGATGAGCAGGAGAGACGTGCAAGGGAAGCCTCATTTTGACGAGTACTTCGAGATTCTCACTCCAAAAATCAGCCAGAACTTCAGCGGAATCATGACCATGTTGAACATGCAGTTTGTGGTCCGCGTGAGGAGGTGGGACAACGCCGTGAAGAAATCTTCCAGGGTAAGAAGAACGTTACACTGTTGTGAATATGGAATCCGTTGTTTCATATTTAAAGACTAGAAATAAAGGTGAAAATATACGCATTACTTGAGATGTTTTAATACAGCATTTCTGTTTAAGACAATTCTAAAACACTTCGAAGGGTGGAATAAATTTAAGACAAGATTCTTTCTGCATTCATTTGCTCACTTAAGCCATCACTGCACAGATATTTTTTGAATGCAGTCTACCTTTTACAATCTTTATGGAGTATTTTATAACTGAATTAGAAAAATATTGATGTAAAAGTATGGTTTCAGTCATCATGAAGTAGCTGACTTAATTTGGAATGATAAGAGGGATTCTACAACAAAGAAACAACTTGTTTCTTACAGGCGGCAACTAAATGGATTTTTTCAATATTTAATAGACATGGAAAAAAATCAATAACTTGTTTGATTAACTGTTAGAGAATGTGGGGAAAAATGTTCTGCTCTCATAATAGATAACCATGGTAATGATTTAGAAAAATGTTTGGGAAATCACAGCCGATAGTACAAGCAAGCTCAAAGAAAGGCTTATGACGCATCTAACTTCTGGACACATGTAAACCAGCAGACATGCTGTCTGTCCCCCCCAAATGAAAACAGCTTTATTACTTTTTATCATAAAAGTAGTATAGCTAAGTGTTTAAAAAATAGGTAATACTTAAAGATGTTCATTGCAAACTCAAAAATATTAATTTTACACATTTTTATTTAAAACAAAATATACTATTTACAACTTTTTTTTTTTAATCACTAAACGATACCTATGGGCCTCCTGCCATGTCATTAGATACCTGTCTGTTCCACGTTTTCAAAGGCTGTGTCGTATCCCATCGTGTGGTTTCCCGTTTAACCGTTCACTATTGAAGGACACCTGGGCTGCCTTCCACTTTGCTGCCGTGAACACACATGTACACGTTTGTCTCATTCACACAAGTAACCCTGTCATCCAGGACAAACACACGAAGCCCCCTTGCTCAGGGCTCCTTGTGCCATCCTTTCTGCTGCTGTCCACAGAATGCAGTAGCAGAAGCATCAGCATGCCACATAGTGAGAAAGCCCTGAAGCAAGAATTTGGGGCTCTGTTGATTGAAAATCATGATTTCTGTGTAGCCTGTACTGCAGTGTATTCTCCGAATGTCTGCATGCATTTTAGAATTCATAGTAAATTGCAACGCTAAGAAAGCATATTGTTTTTGTTGACCAGTAGAAAAAAATCAAGTCTAAAAATAAAAGGAGGGACTTCCCTGGCGGTCCAGGGGTTAGGACTCCACGCTTCCACCGCAGGGGGCACAGGTTCGATCCCTGGTCGGGGCACTGAGGTCCGCAAGCCTCACGGTACAGCCACAAAAACCAAGGGGATTATCCCTGTACCCGCCTCACCTTTTGTCTCAAAAAGGTGTTGGGAACTTGAATAGGCCACAACGGTTGGTGCCTCTTCCTACGCAGGTGATGGACCTCAAAGGCCAGATGATCTACATGGTGGAGTCCAGCGCCATCCTGTTCCTGGGCTCGCCCTGCGTGGACAGACTGGAGGACTTCACGGGCCGGGGGCTCTACCTCTCGGACATCCCCATCCACAACGCACTGCGGGACGTGGTCCTGATCGGAGAGCAGGCCAGGGCGCAGGACGGCCTGAAGAAGAGGCTGGGCAAGCTCAAGGCCACGCTGGAGCAGGCCCACCAGGCCCTGGAGGAGGAGAAGCGGAAGACGGTGGACCTCCTGTGCTCCATCTTCCCCTGCGAGGTGGCGCAGCAGCTGTGGCAGGGCCGAGCCGTGCAGGCCAAGCGGTTTGGCGACGTCACCATGCTCTTCTCGGACATCGTGGGCTTCACGGCCATCTGCTCTCAGTGCTCCCCGCTGCAGGTCATCACCATGCTCAACGCGCTCTACACCCGCTTCGACCGGCAGTGCGGGGAGCTGGACGTCTACAAGGTAGGGGCCTGCGGGGGGCAGGGCGAGGCCAGGGGCCCCAGCCCGGGAGCAGGCGGCGTGCCTCGGCCGTGCGCGTGGCCTCCGGCCCGAAAGGGCTCCGAAGCCGCGCATTCCAGAAAGGACGAGCTTGTGCCAAAGAACAAGCACAGAGTGCAGGGGTGACAGAGCGAGGGGGCGGGCCTCGGACCCTCAGAGAGGGGAAGTTTAAAGGACGGTGAGCCTGGGCTTCCCTGGTGGCGCAGTGGTTGGGAGTCCGCCTGCCGATGCAGGGGACACGGGTTCGTGCCCCGGTCCGGGAAGATCCCACATGCCGCGGAGCGGCTGGGCCCGTGAGCCATGGCTGCTGGGCGTGCGTGTCCGGAGCCTGTGCTCCGCAACGGGAGAGGCCACAACAGTGAGAGGCCCACGTACCGCAAAAAAAAAAAAAAAAAAAGACAGTGAGCCTGAGCCTCGACTGTGAGACCCGAGATGAACTGTTAAGGTGAGATGTTTCAAGGTCAGCCTTGCACAGGGAGGACGTATCCTTTCTGTCTGCAGAAGGAAAGAAGCACGAGGACTGCACAAATTGTCTTCGAACGGATTCATTCAGTACAGGGTAACGGGATCCTTTTCACAGCCGGGGAAGAGAAACCCAAGTCAGCGGCTTAGGGAGTTACTGTACCCAGGCCAAGGGCAGAAGGAGGGCTGTCTTCCAATCTCCTTTACTGCCTTATTGGCTTTGTAAGCAGAGAAAGTTAAATAACCTTTCTCATTTCTGAAACAGAGGATATAATACCCACCCACAGAGTTTATATGCATGAATAACATGCATTATGTCCCGTAATCTTCGTGAACACGACTGTTACAAAGATTACGGTAAAAAAATAATCTGTCCTTCATCAGCCAGCAGGCACTGAGTGCCTACAGGGTAGCAGCCATCATTCTAGGCTCCGAGGCTGCACGGGGATTGTCCCTGAAACATAATAAGCTATTTTTTAAATGTAACTTTTGTTAATAAGAGAACCAATGAAGACACTTTGTGTTCAGCTTATTTCTTTAGAAGTAAAACATATTTTCTTGCTGATTTAAAGTATTTTACGTTGTCCTAAATACTGGCATAAGGAATAAAGCATGCTTCTCATTTATGTGGCTTGAATCATCTTTTAATTTGCCACGTAAAATTGTGGCATTTCAGAGCTTAATGCAACATGAAAACAAACAAATGATTAAAGAGGAAACAAAAATGATTTATGGGACTCTATAAGCCCCTCCTTTGTTCCAATCTAGATGCTCAAAGTCAAACTTGCCTTTTAAAAAATTTGTAACAGGAAATTCCAGACAGAGCTATGATTCCCTTAGGAAAAAAGAGGTCCATGCATAATTACAGATAAAATAATTGGCTTCACTTAGGTTAAGCCTCATGGCCTCTTGTGGAATTCACTGTATTTATCTGTAGACAGTTTATGCCTTGAGAATATCTCCTCTCAGAACTGGGAGGTCTCCCTGTCTTCTGCAAACTGCTGTGGCTGCTTGCAGAAGCTGCCCGCTGCTGCACGGTTCGCCCTGTTGAAACTTTAAAATATGGGTCACTCTCTCCAGTGGTCAGAATCTTGTACCTCACGATGAGGGTGCGGGCGCAGAGACCCCTGGGGGCCCAGCCGCAGCCCCAGCCAGAGAGCCTGCATCCTCGTTTCACCTGCTCTTCATGCCGACTCCGCGTGGAAACACCTGGAGGTGCTGTGAACAAACGGGGGAGGGTCCTCACCTCAGAATAACCTTAAGATATGGAAAGTGTTCATCAGGGGCTGACCTGTGCCCGTGGTGGCTTCCAAGGAACAGTCAGGCTTGTTTATTCCAGGACCCGGCTGGACCAGGACTTCATTCAGTTACATTTCCTTTCTGTCTTTCAATCTCTCGGTCATTTTCTGCTTATTTGAGTGTGTATCTGTCTGTTGTTTCAGCACATCCTTACTGGTCCTCCAGCGTTGGCCAGCGTGGGAGGGGGTACAGTCCCTGTGAAAAGAGTCCACGGCAGGGGGCGGGCAGGGGAGGGACACACAGAGACGCACAGGGCAGATTCCCTGTGACACTGGGGACGCGATACCACTCTCACCTCTGCAGGGGCTGCAGCAGCACAGAGGACAGCACCCAACACCCAGTAGGGGCGAGGGTGCCCTTCTCCTACTTAGTAACACTTCCTGAGCCCTGTGACAGGTGAGCCGTTAGCCTGAGCGCTTCTCTGCCTGCAGTGCTGAGGAGATGCTCTCGGGATGCCCGGCCGCCGGGCTGTGTCCTTGGTGAACAGCCTGGGCCCCAGCGATGGAGGAGCTGATGAGACAGACTCCGAGAGCTTGTGTCCTACTGGGAGAAAAGCCAACAAACGGGCATAACTCCAACAGCATCCCTGTTGGTGTGCTCTCCTGGTAGGAAATGGAGCCGGTACGGGCCGTGGGCGGGATCGGGCTTCCTCGCCAGGTGGGTGTCAGCAGGGCCCGAGGAGACCAGGGACACGCCAGGTGGCCACCTGCAGGAAGACTGTTCCAGACCGAGGAGTAGCAAGTGTTTGGTGTGTTTGGGGGGAAAAAGGTGGCCGCTGGCTTGGAACACAGTACGCAAGAGGGAGAGTTAGGAGACGGATTGGGGGCAGCAGAAAGGCAGGGCAAGGACTTGGGGGGCATGTTAAGGGCGCCGGCATTTATTCTGCATGAAATAGGGAGTCACTGAAATTTGTCCCCATTCTCTTCTCCTCTCTCGTCTCCGTCCCCCTAGATTGGAAGCTCTGGATCAGAACAGTGATATGATCTGTTAAGTTACAATTAATATTTAGAGGAGAAAAATGTACCTATTACAAATTGGTGGCTTATTTGTGGATTTAAAGTAAACATTAGCTTTCTGTACTCAGGGTCACCGACAGATAAAAATCACTGGTAGCAACAGCAATCATGAAATGATAGTAATGTACATGAAATTTACAGAAGAGCCTGATTTCCAATAGCTTCCAGTCACCATTGTCTGCCTCTGGGCTTGACATCTTGGTTTCTACACTTTGTGATTAGCGTTGCTATGACAACCCCAAATGTCCTTTTGAAAAGCTAAAATGACAGTTTTAACCAGGCACATCCTTAATAAATTCATAGGGCCTTGATTCAGTAGTGACTTTGTTCAGAAAGCTGTATTTTATGCTGAGAGGGTATAAAATCACCCAGTATCTTAAACAGTTTAGTATAAACCCAGAGTACGTCATTTGCTTCTACAAAGCCCTTTCACGTGGTGGGGAAAGAAGGAGGTGAGTCAGTGGCGATCCTGGGAGTAGAAGCCCTCCCGAAACTGTGTTCACAGCGCGACACCGCCGCTCACCTTGTGCGTTTCCTGGGAAGGAAAGCCTTTTCCAAGAGTCTGCGATTTGCTCTGATGTTCCATTGGCCCTGAGCACTGAGGTGTCTGCTGCATGATTCTTAATTTCTGCTCTATGATATGCCCTGTGGTGCTTCCTCAGCTTCTGCTTGTAACGTGGAGAATCTGTTGTGCGTAGGTGGAGACCATCGGCGATGCATACTGTGTGGCTGGGGGCTTGCACAAAGAGAGCGACACCCACGCTGTTCGGATCGCACTGATGGCCCTGAAGATGATGGAGCTGTCTGATGAAGTGGTGTCTCCCCACGGAGAGCCCATCAAGGTGAGGCGTATCACGTCCTGGCCAGGAGATGTCAGGACAGTAAATGCTGGTTAGTTAGATCCCAACAGAATGGTGCGTCCCTCAGGGTTTAGGGGCAGAGAGCGAATCTCCAGCTTGCTTTACTACGCGGTGTTAAATGGCTTACAGGTCACTTAGAGACCAAAGACGCCATCCATGGCTTGAGCTTTGAAAAAATGGCTCCCAAACCCGCACTTCAGAACCACAGCTTCCTCCGTGACCTGGAAGCTGGTTCCAGAACCACACAGCCACAGCCAGGCAGGGAACCACTGTACTTGGAAAGCAGCTGCGTCCACTGCTGGCTGCAGAAGAGTTGCAGCTGCTGTAATTGCATCAGCAGCGTGGAAATACCGCATCACGACTCTTCCAAAATGAATGACTGGCCACTGGGCTCCCTGCTAAGCAGGGGAGAGAGAACACAAAGGCTTCCCCAGCCGTGCTCACACCGGGAGTGCAGGCAGAAATGCAGGTTTCCGGAGCTCAGGCAAGGGCTTCCGATTCATCACACCTAAGTACATCTAGAACCTTCAAGGGACTTTGGAAAATGGAATGTTTAGTTTTTTGAGCCCTGCAGGGGAGGAATTACACGAGTATGAAGTGGGCTGCTAACCCACCAATATTTTCCAGGACACATAAAATTCCAAAATTTCTAGACGAGCCATATCCCAGAACAATAATGTCTTATAGCAGATGAGAAAATAAAATTAACATGCTAACCATTGATTTCATAGATAAAATGTGAGTGGAATATCCTTATCTGTCCCACTTGAAGTGAGTCTGCCTTAGAACAGTCTCAGCTGATGACCTTCAGAAATGGGTCTTTGAAGTAATACGGAATCCTGTGTGGCATGATATAAAATAGAGAGAGAAGGAGGAAAAAACTTGGAAGTTTAGCCAGGGCTCTCTCCACCGTTACTAGAAGCCGTATGCGTAAGCCTTCACAACTATCTTCTAAGTCAACCCTCATCCCAGTTATATACCGATGTGTGACACACTTCCCTAAATTAGTGGCGTGAAACCACAGAGCTTTGATTTTGCACTGGTTCTGTGCGTCGGAATTTGGATGAGGCAAAGCAGGAATACCTCGTCCTTTCTCACAGCATCCGGCACCTCAGCGGTCGAGGGCGCGTCAGGTAGCTGGGATTACACCACTTGAACCAGAGCTTCCCTCGCCGGCCTGGTTCCCTGGGTGGGGCTGGCGGAGGGCGGGGCCCAGCTGGGACTGTCAGCCCAGGTGCTCACCTGTCACGCTCTGCTGGGGCAGCCTCAGGGCCGTCCCACTTCTTACGTAGGGGCCACGTCCCGGTGAACAGGTCTGCCTCCACTGCATGGCCTTTATGCCCTGGCCTGAGGAGATACACTGTGACACATCCATTTTGTCCTAATGGTCACAGCAACCCTAAGCCTGCCCACAGGGGAGAAGACTGAGACCCCAGGTTTCAATAGGAAGAGCGCGACATAATTTTCCACTGTGCTTTAAAAGTTTCACAGTATCTGACTTTTCCAGATGCTTAACTTCTATACTTTTTTAGAAGAGAATTATGTGTTTTTTTGTGTTTTGTTGTTGTTGTTTTGTCTTTTTTTGGTGAGGAAACTCATAGCATCAAAGTAAATGCTTAAAATATCCCAATTAATAATAAAACCAGTGATCTCCACATAAATGGATTTTGTAATAAGATGTGTATGTTTGGGGCAGGGGGGTTAGTGGCATGGGGGTTTTTTCATATTTGTAGAAATACACTTTTAGAGTTTCGCGATTGCAAGAATTATTTATAGCTAGTTTCAAAGGTAATTACCTGGGTGATAAGAGTTTAGCTTTACTGAGCTGTAAAGTCAGACGTGAAACCACTTTGTCTTTGTATTGACCTGCAGTCCTAGGAAGTACCTGACAGCCTTAGGGGCTACTCATGAAATATCACAGACGCAGAAGTGCAGAGTAGTTTCAGTAGAGAGAGAAGCACTAACGTGTATCACAGGGAGCAGACTGTGACTTAAGCATCATCTTATTTAAAATCTGTATAACAACATTATGAGAAGGCATCCACAATTCACTGCTAGACAAGAGTAGTCGAGTCTCTCACGGATCCAGATTTGGAGTCATGTGTTTCTTACCCTCCTGCCCCACGGCATGGAATCACAGTGAAAGAATAGGAAATATTTCCTTTTTTTCTTTACAAACTCTATGTTTTCTCCAGCGTGTCGTACGTACAAACCATCTATGCACTTATTCCTACCGACTTCCTCACTAACGTCCACCCACTGAGGCTTGGAAGACGGTGGGTGGGTGGACGCTATCTCATGATGGAGACCAGGGCCAGGCTGAGTCAGAAGGTGCAGAGCGAACTCCGACACAGGCTCTGGGAGCCTCCCTCCCAGCCCCAGAACCTGAGTGCAGAGGGGCTACATCAAAAGTGGCCCCAAAGGGGAGACTCCCCAGCAGGTTTCCACTGGGGGCGTGACGGGCCTGTTAAACTTTGGACCATTATTGTGCTTGTAAATTTGAAAAGTTCCCGTATAAGGAAGCTTTGGGGTTGAGGGTGAGATTCAGGGCTGGGGGAGGGGAGTTGGGGGGCAGGGGAGGAAGCAGAGACACTGGCTTTGTCTGCGTTGTTTGGATGTTTACGAAGAGGAAATGTTTACGCATTTCCATATTAATTATGCAAAAGAAACAGTAAAACGCCATGGTAAACTTGTCGTATTAAAAGCTGTGACAGAGCGACAGAGAGGCACGGACATATATACACTACCAAACGTAAGGTAGATAGCTAGTGGGAAGCAGCCGCATAGCACAGAGAGATCAGCTCGGTGCTTTGTGACCGCCTGGAGGGGTGGGATGGGGAGGGTGGGAGGGAGGGAGACGCAGGAGGAAGGAGATATGGGAACATGTGTATATGTATGGCTGATTCACTTTGTTGTAAGGCAGAAACTAACACACCATTGAAAAGCAATTATACTCCAATAAAGATGTTAAAATAAAAAAAAAGCTAGAGTGACTAGGTACAAAGAGAGAAACTGATTTAACCAGAAGAGTGCCCAAAGTCAGTAAAAACTTCTAAAATTCTGCCTGATATTTGTAAGCAGAAGATAGCCTTTTGTCACCTTATTTTATGTGTCTACATTGTTCACTGTCATAGTGTTTACATATAGAACCGTAGTCTCCTAAGGAAGAAAAAGCCAGAATGTAATAGACATTTATGTTTTTCTGCTTAAAGTAAAACTTGGATGAAGAAGGAACTTTAAAAAGAATCCAACCCTGCATTTTTTAGGTGAGGAAAGAGTACAAGGGAGATTTGGAGATTTAGAGAGTCAGACTACCAGATGCAGAGAAGAAACCAGTGGTCCCAGAGGGAAGCGGGTGGAGGGAGGGGAACGTGGGAGTGAGGGTTAGATGTACAGACAACTGGGTGTGAAATAAGTAAGTTACGAGGATGTCATGGACCGCACAGCGAGTACAGTTATTTTATGACAACTCTGCGGGGAGTGTAATCTATAAAATATAGAATAACTGTGTTGTGCGCCTGAAACTAATATAATATTGTAGGTCAGAGCACCAGCTATCAGCACAATTTTGGTTTCTAATACAAAGATCCTGATTCATGATGTAGGGCTTCTGTTTGAAAATTTTGCAGAATTCATGATTTGACATGTTATAAGCCAATGATTCTCAGAAGTTTCTAGAAGAGATCTGAAATTAGCTGTAAAACTGGGGAGATCTGGAGTCTTCTGGATTCTAAAGGACATCTAAGTCACTGAGTACTTGGCCTCTGTGTACAATACGCACATCTAATAAAACTTGTTTCAAATGGTCAGCTAAACATAGAACTGAAAGTAACGTGCAGGGTATCTGACTGTCATTTGAAACATCCCCCCTTTAACTTGCTTCGTTGCAGCAGTAATTTAAAATCTGTACCTCCTCTGAGATCGGCCAGTATTGGAGCTTCCGGAAGATCCCACTTTAAAACATTGTCTTAACTGCTCTCCAGATCATTGACAGCTTTCAGGGTGCCTCAGCGTTTACCTCAGCCTATCCTGATGCGGCAGGACTCTCTGGTTTTCCTCGAGTCCAGATGTTTTTGACTGACGTGTGTGTAGTCACTGTGACGCAGGCGTCAGCAATGCCAGCTTTCCGCTTCCTCCGTCATTTTCTGCCTAAATATTACAATTCTCTTTCTGCACCCGATCATTTGAGTAGTGAGGTAGTGTTTGGTACAAAGGCCCTTTTAAAGCAAAACACCTAAAAACCCGCCCTCTGCATCCTGAGCACTGGCTTCTTGGCCCCCTCTGACCGTGTTGGGAAACAACTTCTGGGCGCCGGAAGTCAGATCTCTCTCACCGACGGACAGAGCAGGTTCACGTCAACAGTCCACGGGCACTTTGGTCACCATGGTGACTGTGGTCCGTTCGTGGGGGGCTTCGATTCAGATGCGGAGGACAGTTGAGATAAAGGATGCTCTGTGAGCAGCGTGAAGAGGCGGGGCTGAGGAGGTGGCGAGGAGAGGGGATGGGCTGCAGGCTTGGAGGAAGGAGGGCTTGTGGGCAGAGCCAGGAGCCCGGTGGTTTGGACAGGCACGCAGCCGGCGCTGACTAGCAGCAGTGTTCACCCATGACCGGACGTTGCGTTGCTCTTGCTTTCAGATGCGCATTGGACTGCATTCTGGGTCGGTTTTTGCCGGAGTTGTTGGAGTTAAGATGCCCCGTTACTGCCTTTTTGGAAATAATGTCACCTTGGCTAACAAGTTCGAGTCCTGCAGTGTCCCCCGGAAAATCAACGTCAGCCCTACCACCTACAGGTACGGATCCCGTTCAGTGCCTGAAGTCTATTTTCATTCATACGCAGTCGTCATTTTTGTCTGTTGGTTTGTTTCATTCTTCATAACTTGTTCTTGCTTAAACCATCTTAAAGGAAGAGAAAAGCCGTAACTTGTATCATCCTCACTTTAACTTTTTTTTTTTTAAACTGCGCGTTAGCCTCACGGGAACTTTGATCTCCAGCCCGACCCATGATTCTCTACTGAGAATCTCCACTCGTAAGCTCTGCCCTGTATTTCTGCTCGGGTGACTAATTGGCCCATTACAGGCAATGTGATCCTATTAGAACAGCTGATCCCCCCCCCCCCCGAAGACACCCACTTCCCACCGGCCAAGCTCCATCAGTCTCCTGACTGGGTGGTAGAGGGCCTCCGTGCACCTGCTTCCTGGGACCAGCACCCTGGCATGCCCTCACCTTCCCCGTGCGTGCCCCGCCCCCGCTGCAGATGAGTGTGCTGCACGCAGCGCTACTCACACCCAGGCTCCCCTCCACGTGGTACCCATGTTCTCTTCGTGAAGCACAGGCCAGATCCGTCCCCCGGCCTTACAAGCCAGAACAAAATTAAACGTGCAACCACGGACTCACGTGTTCCCTCTGACCAGAGTCCTGCCAGACCCTACCACCAAGGTTTCTTCCACTCCCTCCTTATTTCATGGATCTCCTGCAACCCGGCCTCGTTTTTATGCATCACGCTCGCCAAACCGATTCCTGAATGGAGGATGCGTGCTTTGCGTTTCTCTCCCGGGTCATCCCCTGCTTTCCTCCTTCGCACATCAGACCTTAAGTCAGAGGCCGCGTCTTCACAGACACATTCCTCACCCGCCCTGGACACACCCTCAGGTGCTCATCTCAGCTCATCCTGTGTTTCTTAAGATCAGGACAAGTGGAGATTCTATGAGAAGTTATACAAATATGAAAGGTAATTATTTCTTTGCAGAGCTTTATTGATAGTACACTGAATTCAGGGATGGCGTTTCCCAATACAATAATATTAGGAAGTGTTAACTTCCTTGATATATTTATGAAGCACATGTAACTTTAGGACACAGACTGCATACGCACAACCAAAACTATCCATTTCCTTCAAACTTCCACTTCCAGATTCTGATCAGTAATTTAGAATGTAATGGCAATTAGACATTCCTTTCTTTTAAATGTCATGAGGAGTTTTCTTCTAGGGGACAGTTCCCGCATTTTTGTTTGTTTTTACTGAAGTGCAGAGAACGCAGACACTAGGTTCAATATCGTTTGAGTTTGGGGTCAGTGGCTTAAAGGGAGGGTTGCGTGCAGTGATGCAGGATCATTAAAGACAAAACTGGCAGGTGCCCCGTGCGGGCGGGAAAGTTGACCAGTGGCACAGAAGCAGGACTTGAAGTCCACCAGGGAACAAGGAGAACAAGGGATTATGGGACGATGACCGAATTAGGAGAGTTGGTGCAGCTGCTTGCAGGAAACCGCATCCGGTCAGGAGGGTAAAGAAAACCTCCCTCCACATGTGAGCATCTGCCCTGGGACTGTGGCTACTATTCTTGGATCTTACGCAAGCTTTCTTCTAAATGGTTTTATTTTTCCAACCTGTTTTTCTTACAGATTTGGATCTTTTTAAAAAGATGATTTAATGAACAAAACATCTGTAAGTCTCTTTAAAAAGCATGGGATTTGTAGGCAGAAGACATGTCCTACAGCACAGGGCTTACCAGATGTGCGATCTGGAGCGAGGCTCTTCATACATTCAAGTGATTTGCTTTAAAGCCACTTCTGAATGCTCCAGATAGAAGAATAAAACCAGAGGAAAATAGATTCCACCCGTTCCCTTTTACAACTTGCCTTCAATCCACTCAATACTATGTTTTTGAGATTTTTTTCTTGATGAAATATAAATCCGGTTCATTTATTTACAGTATTCCTAACGCAGTGGTGTGCTGGTAAACCAGCCTGCGGAGTGAAGTGGATACTCCCTGACTTCTAGCTTTTACCAGTTTTTAAGGTGTAAATACTATCACCGTGGCAGGTTTCAGGCTACCGATGGTTTAACTGGCTTGCAGAATTCCAGAGTGTTTAACAGCTGTTTCTCACAAGCTGGTACGAGATAAATCTAGCATGTCCCCATATGTGCATGTGACATAATATGTATTCTAGAGTATAAATAAGCCAGTCTGTCTTCTATCCATGGGTAATTAGAGTATTGCCAGTTTTTCATTATTACACAACGTGATTTGATAAATATTCTTAAACATATGTGTCTAGATAATATACCTACGAATGGTATTCCCAGATCGTGGGCTATACCCAGTTTCGGCTTTACTAAGCATCCGTTAGCTGTCCAGATTGGTTTCACCAATCTATTGGTATATATTGGTAATATGTACCAATAGAATCCACGGTGTCTGAAGGTTTCTGTTTCCCAGTGACTGATATTATCAGACTGATTGTTGCCAATATGACGGGTGTTATGTGATATCTAATTGATGCTTAATTAATCTTGTTCAATTTATTTAATCTTCACAGCTGTCTTAAGAGACATGTATTATTTTAATCCCCATTTGAAAGGCTAGAAATCTGACATCTTTGCTGTTATTCAAACCTACCAGACTTTGAAGCTTATACTTTCAATTGTGTGGAATTCTGTAATTTTTCATTATATATTACCAAATACTATGCCTTAAAAATAATAGGTACTCAAAATATTTACAAATCCATGACTAAAACATCATTTCATTAGTCTCATGATTTTGCAGACTACATATTCATTGGTGCACTGATAAAAATTAGTTGACTGAACACTCCCATGTATTCTGCTTGAGGTCTGTGATCCTCGAGACCTGCACCTCTGTGCAGCGGTTTCCTCAGCACACAGAGGGGCGTCAGCGTCCCCAAGTCTCGTGCAGCATCGTCACTCTTTTCACTGCAGACTGGGGAGTGGAAGGGGAGATACGAGGAGAGATTTTCTGCAGAAGCTGGTTTACAGCCAGTTTCCATCCACGGCCTGAATAATAGATCAGAGAGATGCTTATTAAGTTTGCATTTGACAGAAAGCTAGGGAAGCAAGTGGGAAGAGGAGACAGTAACTTAATCAAAATGATTAGAGTTTCAAATGAGTTTATCATCATGGACAAATGCAGCAAATAATAAAAGCCTGTAGAACATCTGAATTTAAGGTGCAATTTAATTCTTAAGAATTTAAGAAGAAAATATATTGCAAATATCAGATAGTAAGTAGAGTGTCGATATATACAACTAAATCTCACTTTAGTCCTACTAACCTAGAATTCATAAAAATTCTATTGCGAGATCCCAAAGTTACTCTCACATTTTATATGTAGATATATATCTTATATAGAATTTTCTTTCACAAGGTCTTGCCCAAGCTTACTTCTCAGTAACATTTAGAAAAGGAATGAATTGACAATGTCTTATCTCTTTCAACTCCTCCAGTTCTGTAACATTATTTTCATGTATTATTAGACTTTTGGCATTGTTTGGGTTTTTTTTCCTCACTGCTGTGAATTGCACTGTCCTATAGATTATAGATGATACCTTTACAAGACTATTTGATAGTTATCTTTCCTAATATGAGTGAACTACAGTATTTGGTAGGGCTTTCTGTTACTGGCATTGACTCCTTGCCGTTCTTCTGTGAAGATGCTTATAAACATCATTAGGATTTTTCCTGTCAGTGACACTGAAGATGGCTGGTTTATTAATATTCTCAGGAATGTTCCTTTAGTTATGTCACCTTTTCTTGACTAGACAGTTACGTCAGTCTTAAGTTTTATGATTAATATTTGTGTTTCAATATTTCCAGATTACTCAAAGACTGTCCTGGTTTTGTGTTTACACCTCGATCAAGGGAGGAACTCCCACCAAACTTTCCTAGTGACATTCCTGGAATCTGTCATTTTCTGGAAGCTTATCAACAAGGAACAACTTCAAAGCCATGGTTCCAGAAGAAAGATGTTGAGGAAGCCAATGCCAATTTTTTAGGCAAAGCATCGGGAATAGATTAGCCAAATACACACCCAATTGTTAGTCTCTGGGTTTGAGTCCTTGGAGCGTGTGTGGACCTTCTGAGAGCACACTGGGATGGCAGCGAGCTCAGGAGCGGTGGTAACATTTTGGGAGCTAAGTCACCACCTGCTTTTCCTTCCACTTAACATGACAAAAATGTATTCACCTCAATGTTCAACTCTTCAGTGAAAAAGAAAGAGAGAAAGGAAGAGAGAGGAGAGAGAAAGAAAGAAGGAAGCCTCAAAAAGTGACTTTGGGCGAGTATTTCTGATATATAAGAATAGCTTATAACCTATACTCAGACCTGAGCGCCTTGTTCATATATCGGGCGATTGTAGTGACCTGTACAGCCTGGTGGAGTCGCCTGCCTTCTGCCCTGGCCAAACACCCTGGTTATCAAAGCGCTTCTCATAGTGTTGGTTGCCTTAAAAACGCTTCTTGAATAGAAACCATAGTCTTTGATACCCTAAGCTCCTTGAACCTTTCAAGTCCGCATTTTGTTACATTTCCTCATTTAACTGTTAGCGTACATAACAAAACAGATTGAGGCTTCTTCTGTTGCACTTTTTTCTTTTTCTTTTTTTTAGAGAAAATAAGCCATTATGGGTTAGATGCAATATGAATCTAAAGTAGTTCTTCTGTAAATATCAAAGATGATTTTATAAAAATATTCTCCACAACGTAATGTGTCGTAACAATAAATATTTCCTTTTTTGACATTTTAAAAAGTCTATATATGGGAAAGGCCATTTTAATTCATAAGAGCAATTTCATTTCTATTAATTCATTTTTGTGTCATAACCTTCAGGATAAAAGAGGGTTACAGCCTACATTAAAATGCAATAATATTATTCTAATTTACTTTACCCAGAAGCAATATGGAGTAAAGGCAGCATTCAGGGAATGAATCATAACGTACAGCAGTAATTTGGACCTATTTCAGCAGACACCCTCCATTGCCAGGCTGAGCCGTATATAAGTTCCATCAGGAAAATCTTAAGTTCAGAAGTGGGAAATAAGACTTGTTCTTTTTGCTGATAGCTTACTTTTTAAGTGTTTGTGTTCAACACTCTGGTGTGTATATATGTCCTTGGAACCATCAGGACTCTTTGTCTTACGTACACATCTGTGAATTTTTTATTCTAGTGAAATTAATTCAATGATATTTTTAAAGAGGATGTTAATATGGATGAAGAAAATTATGCTGTGATTTCATTGTAGAAATTTCAAAACATTTTTCTGGAAAGTGAACTTTTAATAATGTTAGTCTAAGATCTCTGGTGAACTAAGTAACGTGCAGAGTTTGGTTGGAGATAAGGATCTGATTTTAAAAAGAACGCAACTTCGAAGCAAGAGAAAGCTGAACATTACAGTGTTTAAATCAGTATTAGCAGAGCTGTAGATACACTGAACTCATATTTGGGGATCTGAGGGGTAAGTCAGCTGGAATTTTTAACAGTTCTCTCCACTAGCCCCCAGGCCAGTCCATGGTGACCTCGGGAATAAAGGCCATTACTGGCTGGCCTCTAGCATCCCTGGCGTATTACTATACATATCACAATAATTATTATTTACTCAGTGATGCTCCAGTGTCTCGAGGTACTGAACAGGGCTCATTAAATACCAATCCTATTATTGGAGAGTATCACAGGCCTCGGGAAAACATAGTCTCACAATTATATGAAGTTAATAAAAGTATTTAAAAGGAAAGTAAAGACTTAAATACATTTTTCTTTCTGGAAATGAGCCCTTATTACAGGGAAAATATTAGGAATTAAGGGAAATTGAAAAGCATAAAATAATGCGTCTTATTTATCACCTATTTAAGCAGACCCAAATTTGCTAATAATTTATGTTCCAAAAGTTGTAAATTAATTAGAATTCAAAAACTATTTTCTCTGTGTGTGTGTGTAAACACACACACACACACAGAACCAATGGAGGAAAATGTGAACAATCTGGGCAAAAGCTCCATGGGAATTCCTTGTACTATTCCTGCAACCTTTCCATAAGTTTGATATTTTATCCAAATAAAAAGTTACCGAAAATGTATTTTCTCGAAAACATTAAGTCATCTGTGATAGATTCCCCAGACCAGCCTGCAAAGGCTCGTTAACTATGGGATACCTCAGAGCCCTTCAGCAAGATGGACATACAACATCTCCATGATGGAATGCACTCAAAATCTGCAACTTGGATGCTGAAAACTTTAAGGAATCCCTTTTCCATCTCTGTCTGATCCACTTTGGAGGGTGGAGGTGAGGGAGACGTATTCATGGCCAGACCACTGAGGGTAGGCAGGGACGGAGCCCGAGGGTATGTTCGCAAGGAAAGTGAGGGACCCGGACGGGGGCCTGAGGCTGGCGTGGGGTTGAGGATGCAGAAAAGGATGGACACAGAGGGTCTCTGACAGGGTTGGGAGCCAAGGGTTCCGAATCTTACTGCCAAGTGAACTGTCCTAAAATGTATATAATGTGGGTCCCAAGCCACCGGTTCCTCCTAAGAACGCCAGGAGCTGCTCTTCAGGTTCTGTTGTTTCCGTGACTTCTTGGGTGGGAAGGGCTGTTGCAGCGTTCTACTGGCCTGTCCTCCAAATCCCTCCTCCCTGACGTTGCCAGTCCCTCCGGGGCAGCTATGGTGAGGCACAGAGCAGGCTGCTTGGCCGGGGCCGGTGGGCTAGCAAGGAGGAGTGACGTGGGGAGTGGCTGGGGGCAGACTCGCCCTCGCCCCGCGAGCGCCACCTGCGAAGCCCCAGCGATGCCTAAGGCTGCGTGAGGCTGGAAAGCCGCGCCCAATGAGCCGCTGGATGCTTGTGGCTGTAAATGGTGGGCTTTACCTGGATAGTCGTCATTCCTCAGTGGAAGGGACTCTACAGGACACGGCCCTTCCCCGAACCACAGAACATAAAGAACTGTCGTGCCTGCTGGTGGGCTTGGGTGCGTTTCCCCGTGGAGCCGGCTGCGTGGGAACAAGTGAAGTGAAGGCCGGTTTGCAGGGTGAAGGATGCGGTGTGACACACGTGACACACGGGCGCGGGGAGGGCCGTCCGGAGGGGCTTGGGCCAGAGGGTTTGCAAATCCTGTAATGGAGGACGTAACACGTCCTGCAAAACCAATCCTCAGGTTGCTGCAGAGACGATAGGAAAGTGCGATCCCCTTGTCCAAACAGAGGCTAAAAGCAGGGACAGCTTGCTTTACTCAGCAGAGAACACCCAGAGGTAAATGTAAACCAGAGTTTACAGTGTTGCGACCTACATTCTCTGCTGGAATTCTTCCTCAAATCCTGGGAAATCTGTGTTCTCTTGTGAGGAGGGGAAGAATAATCGTCCCACTGTGAGAGGTGAGAACTTCTGGAAGGGATTAGCCCTCTGCAGTCCTGGCTGCCTTTAGTTTCCTTTTGCTCTTTGCCTGTTCGCTTCCAGACTGCAGAAGTGCGGCTCCCTTTAATGCTTCTTTTATGGTGTTGGTGACGTGTACTCACTTGGTGTTCGTACTTTAAGCCACCTGCAACATTTTACACTTTATTGCCACCTATATTTCTCCTGAAGCAGCCTTGCCCTTGACCTGTCACACCTGCATCTGTTTTGACCAACTCACACACACACAATCCACACACTTTTACCTCTAAAACTGTTCTTCCTGTATTCGGTGCCTGCAAAACCAAGATAGCATAGGTTTCATAAACGCATAGCTTTCAAATTTTAAAACTAAGCCAAACGGGGAAGAATGTGATATTCTAAATGCTAGGCTTCTTTTACTATCAGTGCAAATTCATTTTCATCGTAATAAACTTAGTTTCAGGAAAATGTTAATATCTAAGATTTAAACACAGGGATCGAAATCAGGACAAAATTTAATTTGCAGATCTAGGACTTAAGCTCAGATATTTTGGAGATTAGAAGATTTTCGATAAGGTTGCGCTGCCTTTCAATTTTTTTAAGTATTTAATGTTGAGACATTCTGCCATTTGCAACAATGTGGATGGATCTGGAGGGTATCAGGCTTAGTGAAGTAAGTCAGACAGAGAAAGACCAGTTCTGTGTGCTATCACGTCTATGCAGAATCTAAAAACTAAAACAAACATGTATATAACAAAAAATATATTAAATTGCAACTAAACCTTACAGATCGTGAAGAAGATCACTTGGCAGAAAACGAGTTTGCATAATGCCCAAATCTTATAAAGTATCAGCTAAGATGTTTGTTTAGTCTGAAAGGTTGCCAAACCCATCTGTATTGAGGGAAGAGCTATGAGGTCATCTCAGGGAAAACTACAGCAAAACAAAATGCTGTTACAGAAGTCGGACAATCCATCGTATTACACGCCCGAATAAAAAGGTAAAGCTGAACCTTTTGGAAAGTTACAGTGACAGTGCTCCCAGGTGCCTTTGGAAACAATGATGCCCCACGAGGCGGCATCCAGGGCTGTTCGATCACAGTGAGCTGCTTTCTTCCTCAGATAAATTGTGTGTCGGAAAATTGAAGTGGGTAAAAACGTTTTAGTCGTTGAGAATGTACTGTTCCTTCACCTCCTCCCACATGCAAATTAAAGATGCCCTGCAAGAGCTTAAGGACACAGCTTGATAGTAACCTAGAGCAGCGTTCTCCAGACGCTTGTATTCTGCACACCATTAGTAAGATCTTTAGAACGTTGACAATCTATTATAAGTATATAAAAATAAATTTTATCCTATAAGTATTATTAATATTTATGATTAATAAATATATAATATGTTGTTCTCAGTCTGAAATAATATAGTAATAAGCTTATTTTTAAGCAAGCATGAATAGGAATAGAAATTCTAGTATTTTCTTCACTTACCCCAGTGAATCTTCTTTATATTTGACTCTAGAAACTGTTACATCAGGCCAGTGGGTCTCCACCTTCACTGAGTCACAAATCACTTTGAGAACTGGATAAAAGATATAGGCCATCACCCTTCTAAAAATGTGCATATGCCCTTACACCCCAAGACTGATGTGTATTTCCAGAGGTTGGGGGATTCCCTGGAATGTACTCCTAGGCTACCGCAGGGAGGTAGCAGAGACCCTCAGGCTAATAACATTATCTAGAAGGGAAAAAACAGCAAATCCTACTTGAAATGAGAAGAGAACGAAGAACTAGAAGAAGTCTGTGAGTTTGGGCATAGATGTGACCCCTTGATTTTTGAGGAGAAAAGGGAAGAAGTTCTTTCGCTCCTGATTCTATGGAATGATTGATTCATGGGGCTTCACATATGAGCAACTAAAGTTTTCTTTTTAACAAATATTTAACATATCTCTCAATACATTTTCTCAAGTTTTTGGTGAATGTGCACTGCTCTTGGTATCCCACTTTTTCTTCTAGTTCAAGTACTTCTTTTCATTTTTCCTCTACGTGAAATAGGATAGCTGGTGAACCTCGTGTTGAAAACCTTGATACTAACAACACTTCTTTTATGATTACTTTCACAGTTGCTTTAAATAACACTTTATTTTGAGATCTGCTTCTGGCAGAGTCGCAAAGTCTATCAAAAATGTATCCTGTGTCTCAGAAGCTTGTTAGATATTGTTGCCGTTTAAATATTGTAATAAAAGTGTTAAATAAAAATCTTCTTAAAATTTAAAATGAGTTCTGTTTCAAAAAAAAATGAGTTCTGTTTAAAAAGAAAATGAACCATCGAATCAAGTAAAAACTATTTAATACATTTGTTCTGTTGCGGGTCTTGCCGTTTCAGACAGAGGAAACCTCCAACACAACAGTGGGGAGAAAAAGGACCCCAAACTCTTAATTCAGGCCTTTGCTGTGTGTAGGTCAGTGTATCCAAAATCCCTTTTGAAAAAGTTAACGTTGAATACAGTCCCGGTATAACCAAAATACATTTCTTTAGTCTGTAAAACTCCTATTTCCAACAAAACTCATATTCAAGTTTTCCAAATCACAAATAAAACGAAAGCCATACATTTTTTGAAAACCTACATTTGAGAATAAAACTGCGCTCAGCTTATCCAAGTGTAACGGTGAGTAGCGCGAGCTCTGGGGTCCATTTGCTTTGGCCGCAGGTTGCTAGGAGACGTTTTTCCATCACTGCCTTGCATTTTGTAGAGAAGCAGGAGGACTGGCTGCCTTTGCTTTACACGGTCTTTTCAAGAACGTCTGTACAGCAGGCAGCCTTAGCAAGTGAGATAATGCCCTCCCGCAGAGCAAAAGCGCAGCCATATTTCCTGCCCGTTACGCAAGATTTGCATTCCTAAGCTCAGGGCTTCTGTCCTATAATGCAGCCCACTGTGTGTGCAGAGATCACATTGTCCTCCGGAAGTGAGGGCCCAGGAAGCCAGTGCAAGATGAGGCTGGTTCTCCGTGTGTCTCTGGACGTCGTTTTGAGTGGTGAAGTCTTCTGCCTCTGACCCAGGGATCTCGCGTCTTCCGCCAGAATTCGCGACACTACAGCAGTTCAACCTGTTACCTCACAGGTAGAGTAAAATCTCACTCTTCTAGTTCTTGACGGTTTGGAAGCAAGGATGGGATGCTGATGGAGACACGGCTCCATAGAAGAGGATGGACGAGGCTCTTGTGGGCCAATCGACAGGATTTGAAGGAAGAGTCCATGAGATTCGGTAGCAAAGATGGTGACCAAGTTTCACGTTCCACAGGGTAGTAAGTGGTCGTCTGTTTTATTGTCTGCGAGTGAGGAAGGACTGGGGGTGGAGTTTCATGTCACGCACCGGGCGGGAGGTGCAAATTCAGCTGTCTCAACAGTGGCTGTGTTGTTGCTGACACCCTCTGGATGAGAGCCTTTCTCCCCAGTCAGGTTGCCAGCCTTAGATGTATGTCATCGTCACAACCAGTACAAAGAACAGTCCTGGACTAGAGCAAGGTTCCAGCCGTCTTCAGACAACAGTAATGGAGAGGGACATTTACACTCAGTGAAAAGGAAGACAATCCACATGCCCTGTGGGCAGAAACCAGGTGAAACGGAAACGTTGGCTAGTTCACCTGCGGATGCATCGTGCTTGTGGGGAAAGGATGGCAACAAGGGAGTCTGAGGCTGAGCTCTTTCTGCAGACTTTCATGCCAACCTTAGATCTTTGCAGAGATGACAGTCAGAGGTCTTGGACTTTTTCCGTAGTCCTGGCTGCCATAAGGGAGCTTGGTTCTTTGGGGGGGGATTGCCCGGAGACACACAAACTCCTGTGGAAACCACAGATAAGGCATTGCTGTGGGCTGAACCGTGTCCCCCCAGAATTCGTATGTGGAGGTAGATGGTGTCATTCCCTATTTGGGAATAGGGTCATAGCAGGCGTAATTAGTTGCGATGAGGTCACCCAGAGCATATAGACTGGACCCCTAATCCAATATGACGGGTGTCCTTAGAAAAAGGGGACATTTGGACGCAGAGCCACCCAGGGAGAACCCACGTGACGCTGAAGGCATACATCTAGCTGAGGTTTCCACGGGTCACAGAATATCAGTTATTGCCGGAACCAACCAGAAGTTATGTGAGAGGCCCAGGACAGGCATTTCTCATAGCCCTCGGAAGGAGCCAACCCTGCCGACACCTTGATCCTGGACTTCTAGTCTCCTGGGTTGGGAGACAGTAAATTCCTGCAGTTGCAGCACCTGGATACGCTGTTCTGGCAACCCTAGCAAAGTCAGGTAGGCAGTGTCTGGACCTTTCATGCCCTGAATTGGATTTACGCTGCTGATTCAAGTGACTAGACAGGCTGACAAAGACAAATGACTGAGGTCAGACCCACGGCCCTGGAAGACCTTGCACATCAGCTGGGCAAGAATTTAAGGATATTTTCTTAGTAATAGGGCAACTCGTGCCCCAGATTAAAATGATCCCCTTAAAAAGAAGTCACTGCTATGCAAGTCAGCCCCTCATCAGCTGGAATGAGCGAGCCCCACGGCCCAGGCTGGATTCAGCGTTGCTGGGCTGCTGAGAGCAGGGTCCCCAGGCCAAGGTGGACGGTGTCAGTCACGAGCACCCGGCCTCGTGCTCCAGGGTGCCGGACCCAAGACTTCAGAGGCTCTCTGTGGAGCCACGAGCTGGCTGCAAACTGCAAGCGAAGGCTCCTTGCTCAGCGGGCTGGAGCGGCCCTCCCCCTCTGCATTCCCTGGCCCTTCCTACTCACGCCTCTTTCAGGAGAGAGCCGGTTAGGGGTGAGGCCCGGGTCTCCCTGCCCCTGGTGTGTGTGTGTGTGTGTGTGGAGTCAGGGGTCTGAATATTGCGGGGTGGGGAAGGGAGAGTGAAGGGAATTGAGGTTTTAGGACTGTGCTGTTTACAAGTCGCCCACCCACCTGGTTCCCCGGTGAGACGGGCATGTGAATTACATTAACGGGGTTTAGGCAAGAATCACAGTGGAAAGGGACGCACATGCGCCCTGTGGGGGGCCTTTTAGGCTCATTCACTGTGCTGTGGTTACACGCCTGTCCGAATGTCCATCTGGAGTTGACCTGTCCGCCCCCTGCTTCCTTGGGCCTCAGCGCCCGAGGGGCTTCGCCTGATGCGACGTGCACACCACGACTCAGCAGCTGCAGGTCTCTGGTCTGATAACTCTGGTGATTAGAGCCCTGACAGAGAGTCAGCCTTCGCCGCGAGAGTCCTCCTTGAGGGTCAGACCTGTCACCCCCGACAGCAACCTGCAGCCCCTACTGCCCACCTTACTGGTCTGCTGCTGTGGGTCTTCTGTTAAAGCCGAACGCCTGACCCGGAGGGCCGTGGGGCTCTCCAGCCTCCGCTTCCACTGGGGCAGCTTGACTCAGTCTCAACAAGTAACAGGGTGGGAAGGGCCCACAGCCTCCCCTGGGAAGTGGAAATGGCTTGTTCAGGAACACAACTAGCCTGGCCCCTCGGCCTCTCAGCTTCACAGGAAAAAGTGGCAACTGTCACCTTGGGGGCAGCTTTACACGCCCTCGGCCACTTAACAGCAAAGCTACTGGTTCAACCGAGCCCTCGGTTCACAGGGGTTTCCAACACGTCTGGGCCTGGTTCACTGATGGTTCAGCTGAGCTGAAACCCAGGGTCTTGCTGTATTTTCACTTATCTTTGGGTTACTGCTAATACTCTAGCTCCTTCAAAAACTACACACCAGCAGACTAAAGGCTCCCGTATTTGGGGTCTTGACAGTGGAAACAAGTCACAGTTTCTGACGCTATTTGCACCGCGTGTAGGTGCCTCTGACAAGGGCCTGTTCTTCGAGGATGCCGCCCGGACTCCCGGGGCTGAGTGAGGCTGCACGCACATTCCCGCCATCACCGCCTGGATCCGTCATTGTACCAAACGTAACACAGTTGCCATCGCAGGCCAGGCGCCAATATGGTTCGGAGTCAGAGATTACCCCTGCCGCTAGGCTTGTGATTCCCGCCGAAAGTGGCCCCACTTGTCTCCTGGTGAGAGTGGCCAAATGGCTTGGAGCACCCGCCCTCCCCACCTCCTGCAGACAGACCACGTCACACTTCGACCCCACGTGAAGCCACCGGGCTGCACCATCAGTGTTGACACTTTTCAGGTCACAGTGCTTAAGTTCCAGGCAGATCGACTCACGGATGTCACATTATTATAGCCCTTGAAAGTAAACTGAATATCGTCTTCAGGTTTGGGGAACATTTACAGTCTAACAATGGTGTATTTTTGTTGCAAAATCCACTCAGCTATGTGCTAACAGGTAAGTTCTTCAGCTGGCCTTCCTTGTTTCCTACACCCACCAGCGCCTGGGACTGCTGATCACGGGAACAGGCTTCTCAGAAATCGACTAAAATTTCTTTTGGCTCCACCCCCATCACCTCCTCCCGGTTTACACACTTTGATAAGGAAGCATGATTACTAAGAGCAGTTGTCTCAAGAAAGGAATCATCTCCCCTTGGCTGCTTCCTGGGTAGTGAAAATGATAAGGATGAAAAGGATAACTAACTGTAGAGCTACTATATGATCCAGCAATCCCACTCCTGGGCATATATCTGGAGAAAACCATAATTCGAAAAGTTACATGCACCCCAGTGTTCACTGCAGCACTATTCACAATAGCCAAGACATGGAAGCAACCTAAGTGTCCATCAGCAGAGGAATGGATAAAGAAGATGTGGTACATATATACAATGGAATATTACTCAGCCATGAAAAAGAACGAAATAATGCCATTTGCAGCAACATGGATGGACCTAGAGGTTATCACACTAAGTGAAGTAAGCCAGACAAAGACAAATATCATATGCTATCACTTATATGCGGAATCTAAAAAAAAGATATAAATGAACTTACTTACAAAACAGAAACAGACCCACAGACATAGAAAACAAACTTACCAAACTTGGGAGTTTGAGATTAACATATACACGCTACTATATATAAAATAGACAACCAACAGGGACCTACTGTATAGCACAGGGAACTATACTCCATATTTTGTAATAACCTATAAGGGAAAAGAGTCTGAAAAAGAATGTGTATATATATGTATGTGTGTGTCACTGAATCACTTTGTACACTTGAAACTAACACAGCATTGTAAATCAACTACACTCCAATAAAAAAGGATAATGGGAAAAAGAGACGTCATCTGAAAATTTTGGATTTTCCTCTGAGCTTTTCCACACAAGATGCTTCCCTCTGTCTCCCAGCAGAAACCAGGCCAGCACAGCTATACAGCCTCTGGGTTGGCAGCCCAGATACAAGAAGACCTAGAAAATTCAGACTTAATTCTGGTTCATCCGCCTGGGTTCCCTTGCGGGAGTGACCCGGCCCCAGATCACAGGGGTGAAGGGCTCCTGACTGAGCTTCCTCCCGTCGAGTCCCCGTACAGTGGCTCACCCGGGCACGAGCGGGGAATAGAACCCATGTCTCTAGGTTTTATAAAAAATGCCCTTGTGTTTCCTGTACCTGATTATTCCAGGTGAGTGGTCTGGGAGAACTGGGGAAAGGCTGAAGTTATGGCTACTGAAATAGGACCACAGATTCACGGTGGGTGGTCGAGGAGCAGCCATGGTGGTCAGTGGCCCCTGTGGGGGGAGCACCTTGACCCCAGGAGGTACGGCAGAGCGAAGGGTATTCATGGTCTTTACCATCCATCGTCAACCCTGGAGCCTTTCTCACAAAGGAAAAGGCCCCAGGGTGGCTACCCAAACTGTTTTAAATGCATTGAATTGTATTGATTGCTGGGGCTGCCGTTTCCTGCCAGACAACTCTGAACACGATTTAACTCCCGTTCCCCTTAACCTGACGCGTTCTATCGGCGCAGCAGGGCGTAGCGCCAGCTCTGCAGCGCCTACACACCTGTCTGTCTTCCCCACCCACTCCTGTAGCTGCTGCTTGGACTTTTCCGGGGCCAAATGGCTGTCTTCAGCTGCTGGTGTGGGTCTGTAGGGCACGCACGCAGGGCCTGCTGCCCTCGGGCAGGGCCTCCATCAGAAAAGACAGCTAAACCAGGAACCCTCACGCCCCCCAGCTTGCCGGGCAGGGAGGAATTAGGAAGAAACACCAAATCTTCAAGTGGTCGGTGCACCACCAGGAACTGATGAAGAGGCCTGGACGTGAGGCCCTGGATCTCTCCAGAGTGAGGCCACTCTTGGCTACTCAGGGAGGGCAACTGACGCATTCTCTATGCATCTACTGCAGGTTGTTACCCCTGTGATGAGACGGCTGGTCTTAGCTGACGTCAGAGACACCACCCAGGTCCTGGAGGCGTTCCACTCAGGCTCAGCTCAGCGGTCAGGGTCCTCAGGAATGATGGCTAACACTGCCCTGGACTTTCCCCTTGCGGTCAGTGTGGAGTCTGAGCCATCACTAGCTGGACCGGCTGGAGAGCGCAGGCTTTGGAAGACAGGCCTGGCGGTCGCTGGGACTTGTTCCGCCGGCCAGAGCATCGGGGGGCAGGGCGTGCCTAGGGTCAGCCCTGCAGGGTGGCCTAATAGCTGCTTGGACTCCTGTTGACAGTACCTGGACTTAAAGGCTGTATGAGGCAAATTGAACAAATCTAGGTGCAGATCTTTTAGTCAGATTGATCCAAGTGCTGTATTGGTAGACTTCCCCAGATGCCACGATGGTGTAGAACGAGGGGCAGATTTCATCGCGAGACAGCTCTCCACGGGCCCCTCATACGTGTGCACATCTCACGACCAGAGGCTCTGACTGCCTTTGGTCCACACTGTCTTCCCAAGGGTGTGTGTATAGCCAAGTACCTTGGAAATGGAGACAGTATCTCCCTCTAGAGCAGCGGGAGGGATGCTTACCATCCAGTATATAGGATTCAACTCCCTAAGCCCAGGGCTGCTATCCTGGAAGAAAGCCCGCTGCACGCACAGCTGTCCTCTGGCCTTCTTTGTGTCTCCCTGTGGGAACAGGGACTTGGGAAACTGACCTCTCTGGCTACTGCCATGGCGGTGAGGAATACAGTGCTTACCACCATTCTAGGAGTGTCGTGTCTTCTGCCAGGATCCTTGAAACAGCGTTAGGCTAGCTTGCTGGCTTGCAAGTGGGATGTGTTTAGGATAGGGTGCCAACATTTTTAAATGAGACCATTTTGCACAGAAGCCTCGATCACAGATCTCACTCGGGAATCTCAGTACCTTTGGCATCACTGTCCTATCAAGGAATATCTGTCCCTGAATCGCTGCTGCCGCGTTTGGGCTGGTAAGGCTTCGGCAGCCCACTGCAGTCTCCAACACTCCCTGTCGTCTGAAACTTGTGCTAGGGAAGAACAGACCCCACCTTGGAGCGGCTTCTTTTACTGTAACCTGTGTATTCCTTTGCTTTTGCTACAAGTTAAGAACGTTGCCTATAGCCTGAAATATACGAGGTAGCCTCTTCTCAAGGCTTTGACCTTTAAAGGTAACACTTTACATTCAAATAGAGATAACAAATTGCAGAGCAGAGCATAACACCTGCAAGAACAAAGGATTCGGACACCAGGAAGTTTGCAACAACTAGCCACAGCCCCTCCCCTTTTAGTGTAAAACAAGCCTGAATGCTAACGTGGGGAAGATGGTTCTTTGGGACGAACCCACCATCTGCTCTGTCTGCTGGCCCTCCCAGTAACAGCGTTTTTCCTCGTGCCAACAGTTCGGCTCTCGATTTGTTGGCCTGTCCAGCGGTGAACGTAGGAGCTTGGACTGGGTAACAGACCTGCCCACACTGCCCCATCAGATTCCATCCCCTGCAGCCCCGTGGGCTTTAGAGCCATGGTCTGTGCATACCTCCCTAGTAGAGCAAAACCTGCTCTGTGAGAATTATGATAAAAAGGACTGTTCACCATGTCAACAGCCCTCCTCTGTCGACTCCCATAGTTCATATTAGGGTTGCCTTAAACTCCTCCCCTTGGCATGACTAAATGTGATTCATGGTCTTGAGAACTGTGTGTGTTGTCGAGAATACAGGTTCTGTACCGTGAGGTTCGCTTTAACACAGTTCTGCCCTAGTACTGGCAGGAGACAGCTGTGTGTGTCTCTTTTGCAGATGCCGCAGTGGTGGTCGGTTTGCATCCTGGAACTGGCCATAGTACAGGATTTAACAGCCCTGGGTTCAGTCCTCAGAGGGTCCACTGCTCGACTGCCGTGACACATCCCAAGCCCTCTGCCTGACGACTCTGACTGAGACCAAAGTCCCGGCTCACACCTGTGCTTCCTGCTTACGGAAAGAGTAGCCGTCCTGACTGCAACCTGGATCCCTAACGTCAGGGCAGGCACAGGCCCACCCGAGTCTGGACGGACAAAGCCTGGGGGAAACCCTTTCTTCAGCTTCCTGCCCCCGGGGAGGCTGTGTGCGGTACAGAGAACAGCAGCATCCCTAGAGTAAGCAATCCTCCCTTGGCAAGGCTGCCAGCCGGTGCCGTGTTCATTAAGACAGGCAGATCCTCAAACAGACCCCCGAGGGCTGGCGCCCACAGCAGCCGTTTAGTTCTCACATAACCAGCCATTCAGGGCTTGACCGACGAAGCAGTGTCCCCCCGGGCACAGACACCCACCCCGTCGGCAGATGGGAAAGAAAACGGGCAAGCCCCTGTGGAGGGTTATGTCCAGGGCTGGAGGCGAACATGCCCCTCCGTTGGCTGGAACCCTAGGGCGTGGCCAGCCTCCCTGGAAGGGGCGCCAGGAAGAAGTGCTACACGGTACTGGAAGTTTCCAGAGAACCAGGAGATGAGTGATGTGGGCCGGACCAGGCCTGTCGTCAGTGCTGCCAGGAGCGGTGACACCCGCAGAGCAGGTGACAGAGAGAGAATCGCAACGTGGCAAAACCCACCCGTTCCTCCGCGGAGGGAGTTGGATGCCCCCCGCTCCCGCGTCAGGAGGCCGTGGACGCTGCGCGCTGAGGGAAGTGTCTTCCCAGGAAGAGTGTCACACGAAGAGCAGGGGCGTGCCAAGCGACTGCTGTGCTAACGGAAGCTTATTGCTGCCAGGGCTGGGTGTTGTCTGCACAGAACTTTCTGGTCGCCGATACACCCTGCTTGAGAACCTCTTGTAGTTTTCCAGGGGGAGTTCCTGCCGTTCGTTTTCCAACCTTGGCATCAAGGGAGAGAAGCCAGGAGAACTGAGCATGAGACGTACCCTGGGGACCGGACAGAGGACCTCTAAATGTGGACCACCTGCTTTAGAATCACTGGAGGAAGGGGGTGCTTGGTAAAGTTGCGGATTTGCACGAACAACCACAGACCCGTCAATTAGAATGGCAGGGTCGGGGCCCCAGAATCTGCATTTTAGCCAAATGCCTCAAGAGATCTCTTTAATCAGAGTCTTCAATTCCAGGAGACCCCTGCAGCCCTCCTCAAAGGGCTGGGTAACTCTGCCAGTGTTTACCCACCGATGGCAGGGTCTGCTAACCGCAAATACCTCTCCAGCCACGTGGATTTTGCTATGTAAGCACTGCAACCCGCAGTTCCCTGCTTCCTGGGTCATAGCCACAGTCACGGAGGTGGAGGGACCTCAAGCTTTCTGGGCTTCTCTCCCCGGCTCAGTAGGTTAGAGGGATGTCCGCCTGGTCCAGTACCCTGAGTCTAGAGCAGAAGAGATAGACCGTCCATGCTGGACCACACACCATCAGGAAGACAAAATGACAGTCAGTAAGAACCTGTGCCACGGGGTGGTCACTAAGCCACAGACCAAAGATGAAACAGTAGAACCAGGATCTAGAAATGCCAACCAATGGGTCCACAGGGGTTTCTTCCTGCATTTGTTCTCAATTGTACAATCAGTATCTTCAGCGCAATCCGTGATAAATCAGTTTTTGGTTTGTATTCCCAAGCTCATCCCTGAAACGTGACTCATTTCCTGTGGGTTTTTTCTCTGCCCCCAAGATGAAGACTTTCATCTGCTGCTGACCTTCTCTTTTCCCAGCCTTCGAGCTTCACTGCTGGCTGTTTCTCGGGATGAGCCATCTCCCTTTACATATTCCTGATGTTCAAATGTGATAATAATAATAAAAAAAAAACAGTGTTTGGAAACAGACCAAGGATTTTGATGGTGAAAAGACAGGCAGGAAAATACTTTAGACCCTGTAATGCACTTACCAGCACAAAGAACTCCCCAAACCAAAAACTATTAAATAACGCTATATCCTTGTAAAAAAATCACCCCCCCCCAATCCACATACTTATGTAATACATGCAACACAACTGACTCTTTTGGGTCACCTTTCAAGGAGGAAACGAGTAGAATTACACATAATTTACGTTTTCCCCACTATTTTCATAGTCTTCCTCATGATTCTCATTATTCCTAAATTTCTTTTACATTTAAGTCAGCCAAAGATTCTGTTGCTTGCAATACAGAACTCTGACTGATGGAGAGACCAAATTCCATGACAGTTAATCCTGGGGAAACATCCTTCTTTCAGAGAAGGCTGTGGCTGTCCATTCCAGGGTGGGTGTCCTACATCATATACAAGGTACATCACTGAGATGTACTTCTGAATCACAGCACAGCCAACAGGGGAAAAGAGACAGATGCACATAGTGACAGGACATGTGGAACAAGCGGGAGACCTTCCACTGCCATCCACACCTCTGACCTGTGCTTCTACCAGCACATCCTCCCTGGCTTTGACACCCCCGACTCTCTATTACATGGACTTTTGTGATGACACTGGACCTGCTCAGAAAATCCTGAGTACTCTCTCCATATCAACACTCTTTTTTTTTTTAACATCTGTATTGGAGTATAATTGCTTTACAATGCTGTGTTAGTTTCTGCTGTATAACAAAGTGAATCAGCTATATGTATACATATATCCCCATATCCCCTCCCTCTTGTGTCTCCCTCCCACCCAACCTATCCCACCCCTCTAGGTGGTCACAAAGCACCGAGCTGATCTCCCTGTGCTATGCGGCTGCTTCCCACTAGCTATCTATTTTATGTTTGGTAGTGTAGAGATGTCCATTCCACTCTCTCACTTAGTCCCAGCTTACCCTTCCCCCTCCCCGTGTCCTCAAGTCCATTCTTTATGTCTGTGTCTTTATTCCTGAACCGCCCCTAGGTTCATCAGAACCATTTTCTTTTTTTTCTTAGATTCCATGTATACGGGTTAACATATGGTATTTGTTTTTCTCTTTCTGACTTACTTCACTCTGTATGACAGACTCTAGGTCCATCCACCTCACTATAAATAACTCAATTTCGTTTCTTTTTATGGCTGAGTAATACTCCATTGTATATACGTGCCACATCTTCTTTATCCATTTGTCTGTCAATGGACACTTAGGTTGCTTCCATGTCCTGGCTATTGTAAATAGAGCTGCAATGAACATTGTGGTACATGACTCTTTTTGAATTATGGTTTTCTCAGGGTATGTGCCCAGTAGTGGGATTGCTGGGTCATATGGTAGTTCTATTTTTAGTTTTTTAAGGAACCTCCATATTATTCTCCATAGCGGCTGTATCAATTTACATTCCCACCAACAGTGCGAGAGTGTTCCCTTTTCTCCACACCCACTCCAGCATTTATTGTTTGTAGATTTTTTGATGATGGCCATTCTGACTGGTGTGAGGTGATACCTCATTGTAGTTTTGATTTGCATTTCTCTAATCATTAGTGATGTTGAGCATCCTTTCATATGTTTGTTGGTTATCTGTATATCTTCTTGGGAGAAATGTCTATTTAGGTCTTCTGCCCATTTTTAGGTTTCATGTTCTTTGTCATGTGAAGGATGATCCTGCAAAATACATTCTAAATGCCATTGTAATAAATACATATGTTTGATAAACATACTAATGGGTACATTCAACACAGTTATTTTGCTTCAAATGTCAGTGAAATTGAGGAAGGTTTTTATCACATCAGCAGAGGATAATTTTCAATTTTTTTACGTTGCTAATAAAGCACCCCTTCCGGAAAAAAAGCTCGTGCTCTATATGAATGGATTAATGGATAATTTGCTTCCTCTTCACTATTTTTAACTGTTGTTTGTTAGAAAATTCATAATAATATTGTATCTTTTAGTTAGGTTTGGATTTAATTTTTAACACAAGAGAAAAGGACAGAATTCAGGAGATGAAAGGTAGACGCAGCCGAGAGATCGTCAGATTGTCCCTTGTCACCCACTGCTTCCGACCTGAGTCCTTGGCCCACTCACTTACGAACTCCAGTCAGTAAGGGACAGAGTGGGCAGCTCTTTACAGTCTGTGAGAAGCTTTCACACAGGTCTCCTTTGATCCCCCTGGCACCTTAGCCGAGGAAAGTGGGCCAGGCACTTTGGTCATGGTTATAAAAGGGGGGATTGCAGACCCCGGCTAACTCGCCAAGCAGGAAACCAGCAGTGCTGATCCAGATGCTCAAACCGCCAGGTGTCAGCTCTTTTCACTGCGCATCTGGTGCCAGTGGACACATCACACCTCTATAAGGTGGACACTATGAGCTTCGCCACAGTAGTGGTTGATTCTAGAAACAGCAATATTAGCAACAGCCAATGTCAAAAGCACTGTCAGCACAGTTTCTGAGCACTTCAGACCTGCCTTTCACTGCTCGGGCATCACACTTGCATTAAGCCATTTGCTGTTCACAATAAACCTGTGAGGCTGGTAATATTTTTAATCTTCTCAACACTGGAGTGTATTGATCTGTTATTTTCCCCATGTGATAAGAGAGAAGACGATGGTTCAAAACATAAAGTGACTTGTTCAGTGTCAGTCCTCTACTAAGTGGTGGGAAACGAGCAGTCTGACTAAGGAATCTGTGCAATTAACTACTACACTATATTTTGTCCCCAGAGCTGACCTTGTTCTTTTCTTTTTCAATTAAGAAAAGATAAAAAGTAAGGTATTCAAACAGTTGAATTTGTGGCTCTCATTCTCCCCTATTTCCTTTTGTATCAGTAATGCTCAGTTGTAACTGAACACAGACTAGAAAGTTTAACGCGGTATCTAGAGGCTTCTTAATGCTGTGGACCGCTTTGAAAAAGACACACGGAGCTTAAGTGCTAGATTCCAACCACTAGTGGATGAGAAAAGAGGAAAGTATATTTAGCCCTGGCTTCGTGGGAATCTTAAAATCCTCCAGGGCTTCTGAGGACAATAATTCATTACTTTGCTCATTATTACTTCTTAAATAAATGGCTGACATTTAAAATTTTTCATTGTTCCCTGACAAAGCAAAGTGCATAGAGCTTTCCTGATATAGAGAAAGAAGGTTTTTACCAAATGGCCTTTAAAATAACTTTCCGAGCTCAAAGTAGATGAATCTTTGACATGTTCGTGGTAGATCTATTTCTATTTAAAAAACTCTGTAAGTATGGACTGTGGCCAAGGTAAGCTCAGTGAGTTTTTATTTTAATCAATTTGACTGCAGAAGCATATGAGAGCTGAATCTGGTTTTCATAAGCTTTTCTCAGAAATAAAATATATTTTATTTAATTACGTATATTTCAGTATAAATATAGGTGATGAGTTGACTTACCTTTAAGCTTCTAATTATTACAACATCAATACGAAGCATCATTTTAAATTCTCTTTAAATCTCTTTCCATTTATTTACAGAGTTCGAGCATTTTATGTGTATATATATATATTCACGTATATATATACATATACGTGAACATATATATGTATATGTGTGTGACTGCATTTTTTTGTTTGTTTATAAATTCTGATGGCACTATAAACATCGAAAGGAATTTGGTACAGAAGAGTAACTTCAGAAAGTGCTTCTTTTAATATTCAATAATACCCTTTTCATGTGACTAAACTTACAGTTGATTTGCAAATTAAAAGGCAATCTGAATGCCACCTCTTTAGGAATCTGAATTATTGAATCTCCTTTCTTCCGTTGGTCCAGAACCCCATCACATAACATGCCATCCGGAACTTACTTTCCTCGTTGCTCATAAGCATTCTGAATTCTCTGCTGGAAGTATTGAAGTGGCTGTATTAGTGAAAATCACAGGAGGGGTGATTACTCTGTGCTTATCCAGCACTAAGCAGCAGAAGCTTTATGGAGGAAAAAAAAAATAATCGGGCTCTGAGCCATCCAGATGAAAGAAGCATGTGAATATCAAGCAAAACATTGTATAAGGAATTGTTGAAATTAAAGCACACGATGCTCTACGACATGATCCAAAAATAGAAGCCCTAATTCCCTGGTAGGAAAAAATCTGGAAAAACACCAAAGCATTGAAAAACAACGCACAGACCCGAAAACAGCCCCCGAAGGTTTCCTCTTTATCCCCAACCTAAGGTTCGTTATCTTCCCATCACTGGAAAAGCCTTGAGAACAATGCTTACAATACTCTTAATATTTAACTTACCCAACGCATTTATTTTTATCAGCTGAAAATGTGCGTCATTTCAGCTGACATTTTGGAAAGCCACATATTGCCTTTTTACTTATTTATTTTTCATGCATTAGACAGATCTTCAAGTAGTTTGCATTAACTCCGGGGCGGGGGGGCAGGCTAAGCTGTTCCCCAAGCACCTCCTTTTCCTCTGTAGCTGGTTCTCCTCAGTTTGGCCGTCCAGAAGGGAGCCCGGTAACAGATTGTTTCCGAGAACACAGCACAATCTACTTGTGACCCGGTTGCTCCGCTCCCATGGCAGCAGTGGCGACAGTGGGTAGGGCGCTGGCAGAAGCCTAGCGACCCGCTTTGGGGCTCTCATGGCTGGCAGGTTCCCTTCTCTCCCTAAATGTCACATCCTCTGTAGTACCCGTGGGCCAAAGGAACATCGGCAAAGTTTCCTTTACACTCAGGTGACTATGAGATAATTAGAAAAGCAGACAGTATAATATACTGACAAATGCAAATGGCTGTTGGACAAAAAGGTCCATGTGGGCGGAAGTGTGAACTTCAGAGAGGGAAAACAGTTGGCAGGGATGCTCATCGCTCACTTCCTCTCCCATCTTTCTCCGGGTGAACTTTCCTCATTTTCCACCACGACAGAGCAATGTGCTCTCCCTTTTACTTGCAGAGTCTAAGGTGCAGGACACTGCAGCATGCTCTGGACTGAGACACAACACAACTGTTGTTCAGAGGAAGACAGGTTGAGATATAACAACAGGGCTTTTTAACACGTTACAAAAATATTACATCTGCATACTTTGATGATGGCTATTCAGACTGGTGTGAGGTGATACCTCATTGTAGTTTTGATTTGCATTTCTCTAATAATTAGTGATGTTGAGCATCTTTTCACGGGCCTGTTGTCCATCTGTATGTCTTCTTTGGAGAAATGTCTATTTAGATCTTCCACCCGTTTTTTGATGGGGCTGTTTGTTTTTCTGGTATTGAGCTGCATGAGCTGTTTGTATATTTTGGAGATTAATCCCTTGTCGGTTGCTATGTTTGCAAATATTTTCTCCAATTCTGAGGGTTGTCTTTTCGTTTTGTTTACGGTTTCTTTTGCTCTGCAAAAGGTTTTTAAGTTTAATTGGGTCTCATTTGTTTATTTTTGTTTTAATTTTCTTCACTCTAGGAGGTGGATCAAAAAAGATGTTGCTGCAATTTATGTCAGAGAGTGTTCTGCCTATGTTTTCCTCAACAGTTTTAAGGTATCTCGCCTTACATTTAGGTCGCTAATCCATTTTGGGTTTATTTTTGTGGTGTTAGGGAGTGTTCTAATTTCATTCTTTTACATTAGCTGTCCAGTTTTCCCAGCACCACTATTGAAGAGACTGTCTTATCTCATAATTCAAAAAGACACATGCACCCCAATGTTCACTGCAGCATTATTGACCATAGCCAGGACATGGAAGCAACCTAAATGTCCATCAGCAGAGGAATGGATAAAGAAGATGTGGTACATATATACAGTGGAACATTACCCAGCCATAAAAAAGAACGAAATAATGCCATTTGCAGCAACATGGATGGACCTAGAGATTATCATACTGAGTGAAGTAAGTCAGACAGAGAAAGACAAATATCACATGATATCGCTTATATGTGGAATATAGAAAATGGGTACAAATGAACTTATCTACGAAACGGAAAGAGAGTTACAGATGTAGAAAATAAACTTATGGGTACCGGGGGTAAGGGAAGGGGAAGGATAAGTTGGGAGATTAGGATTGACATATACACACTACTATATATAAAACAGATAACTAACAAGAACCTACTGTATAGCACAGGGAACTCTACTCAATACCCTGTAATGGCCTGTATGGGAAAAGAATCTAAAAAAGAGTGGATATATGTATACGTATAACTGATTCCCTTTGCTGTACACCTGAAACTAACAGAACACTGTAAATCAACTATACTCCAAAAAATTTTTTAAATAAAATATTATATCTGCATAGAAAAAAATAAAAAGGTACAGAAGGTCATGATACAAAAAGTAAAAATCTTGGTTCCTCCAGCCACTGGTTCTAATTACAGACAATAGTCATCTCAAAGCTTTCCTAGGCATCTTCCCAGAAGGTTATGTTTATAGCAATGTGTGTGCTCTTATTATCCAAATAGCACCTTACTCTATACAATGATTTTATATATTAAAAAATTGAAGGTGATTACATACATGTGCCACGTGTTTATTCAACAATGCATCTTTCTTATCAATATGTAGCTAGCTTTTTTATGATTGCATAGAGTAATGGGCTAATTTAATGGTTAAAAATTTGTAGTTAATATTAAATAACAGTTTAATATTTTAATAATTATATAAGGTATGAAAGCCTCTAACTTATTTAAAAAATCCACCATTAGTGATAGAAATTAGTACTTTTATAGGTTGTTGTCTTATTTGTCTGCTATATAGCATTTCTGTGTCAATTACGTTTCAACATCCGTCTCTGGGTACAGACGTCAGTACAATTTTTATTGCTTTGACATTTTTCTCTATTCTCCTCATAGAATCTCATCCTGGCTTCTTGGCTCCAGTGAGACTGGTGCCTGGAAGCACGGCTTGTCTTTCCTTCCTCACTTTTGACCTAACACTAGTCAACCGTGTCCATGCATCTCGGGCACAGAGTGTTAACCAGCAGACAGTTCCTGCTCGGTCATCTTCTCTCCGCGGTGGAGCTCGGGGCAGTAACTAACCTAAGTGCCTGGTAGAACGGAGACCGGAAGTAGATTAATTAAAAGTCTGCTCGTTTGGTACCCGGCCTTTTCCAGTTCAGCAGTTCCCTCGGAGAATGTGCAACAGAGGCCAAATTGTGGCCAGCTGCGGACTCCCTGGAGTCGTGGCTCCTGGCTGTGGTGCTGGGTCAGGTGTCCCACCCGGATGGAGTCCAGCGCCCCCTGGACCTGGCAGGGCAGTTGAGTAACGGGCAGATCTGGTTGACACGACGCTCATCCAAACTATGTTACTGACAATTTTAGCTCTCTCAACTAGTCTCATTGACGAAAAGTGAAACGTGATGAGCGCAGTCTTACTAGCTTTCAGTTTGCTATAAACGATGTTGAGGGCACAAGCCACAGAGGAAACGTTTATCTGCAGCACTACACTAAACAGGAGGATGCTGGCCACGAGGGCGTATTCCTTTCAAGGCGTGTGCGTTGCAAGATAGACACACACACACACACACACACACACGCACACCCTTAGTCTGCACACGCCCACCCTCAGTCTGCGCACACACACGCACACACACACGCACACCCTCCTTAGTCTGCACACACACGCACACACCCCTCCTTATTAGTAGGTGCTCCCCCCCGGGGCAGACCTCTGCATAAGAACACGTTTGGTGGGAGGACGCAGCAGCTGCATCTCCCCGCCCCAGAATTGGTGCGCGGAGCTGCTGCGGCTGCTCCGCCGTCCCTGCCGCGGCCTCAAACGAAAGCTCGTCAGCGGGAGGGGCGGCACCGCAGCCACCGAATTCCCTGCGCTGCGCGGCCGCGGATTGGTCGGGAGGCGGGGGGCGGCGGCAGCCGGGGGCTCGGCGCGCGGGCGCTGCGGGGGCGGCGTCGGGGCGCGCCGGGCGCCGCCGCTTGGGTCGCTCGGCCGAGCGGGCGCGGACATCATGGTGAGTGCTCTCGGCGCCCGGGCCGCGCGTCCCGCCGGCCGGTGGGGCCTGGCCGCCGAGGGGACCGGCCGAGCGCCGCGGACGCGCGGGGGCCCGGGGCAGCCTGGCGGCTCGCCGGCGTCCGGAGCCGGCAGACCGGAACGGCCGGGGTCGCGGCGGGGGCGACCGGTGCCCGGCTTCCCGGAGTCCACACCGCGCGCGGCCTTCCGAGCTCGGGCAGGGTGCGCGCGGCCTTCCGAGCTCGGGCAGGGGGCGCGCGGCCGAGGCGGGGGGCGCCCGTCTCAGGCGGCCGGCGGCCGGGGAGGGGGCGGGCTCGCGCCCCCTCCGGAGGCCCAGCACTTCTCGGCGGCCTGGGGGTGGGGAGCACGGTGACCGAAGGGCTCTGCGCGCGGCCGGCGCCGGGGCCGCCCTTCCCCCGCTCCCGCGCCCCCCGGCCGAGCATCGGCGGAGGAGGCAGAAGCTGGGGGCGGGGTAGCGGGCGCGGCGCCTTGCCCCGCAGCCGGTCCCTGACGCTCGGCTCTCCTTGGCCCCGCAGTACGGGTTCGTGAATCACGCTTTGGAGCTGCTGGTGATCCGCAACTACGGTCCGGAGGTGTGGGAGGACATCAAGTAAGTGCGTGCCCGCCGCCCCGCTTCCTGCCCGGGGCCGCCGCGCTCCCACGCTCGGAGCCGGCCGGGAGGGGCGGGCGGGAAGGAGCCCGGGGTCGCGCGGCCTCCGCCCCGGCGGGCGTGGGAACGCGCTGTCCGCGCCCCGGCGGCTCCCAAGTGGAGAGGCCCCGGGGATGGCGGGGCCTCGCAAGCGGACCGAGACCGGCTCGCGGGCCCTTTGCACACCTCGCAGGCACGCGCGGCAGGGACGCTTTTCCGGGCTGCGGACACTCCCTTCTGAGCAGCTGTGAGCCGAGCGCGTTTTTCCCCCTGAAACGAAGGGACACCTCTCCCGCCCCCCGCCTCTCCCGTACCCCCCCCCCCCGTCTTTTACGTCTGGTTTCTGCTGTGGTGAAGGCTGTCAGCGGTAGGAGGGCACCCTAGTTTCTGTCCAGAGCTGTGAGCCCAGTGCTCTGCACGTGCGCGGAAATACCGCAGCCACTGGGAGTTTAGACCTGCTGCAGCGACCGGGGCATCGTCCCTGTGGACCCCTGAGCGTTGCAGTCCAGCAGAGCTCTCTCCTTTTCTCCCTCTCACTCTGGTGAAATTTGCGTGTAACGTGTATGGATGACCGCAGCCAAGTCGCCACACCGACACCCAGTACTATCTGGATTTGCATCCTGAGACATCAGTGCGACTGCCACAGGCAACCAGAGGGAGAGAGGGTGTTTTCCTCTGTGGGCAGAGAACACCTTACTGTTATTCACTCTCATTGCCTGTGCTCGCGGATTTCTTTCTGTTACGTCAAGTAGGTGATGCTTTATGCTGTATGCTCCTAAATGTATTACAGCTAGTGGCAGTGAATGCCAGCAGGCTCTATCATGCAGTTCCGCGATAGTGATTTCTTCTACAGATCTGTTTCCGAGGAAATGCCCAGGATTAAATATTAAGTAGTAGAATGCAACTTTTCCTCCCCTCGGGTCTGTACCCTTGAGCATTGTTTCAGGTTCCATAAGCCACTTACGTTGCCCACGGAGCACATCTACTTATTATAAAGAGAAGTGGGGATTTGAGAGTTATGTGGTTCAATCAAATGAGAATCTAGGCACTAAAGCTTACTTTGGGATTTGAACTTTCTATCCACCTTATTAATACCATCATAATTTTTATGTTTCTTCGTAGACAGAGTTATAGAGAAAGCAGGCATCAAGAGAAGATGTTAAACAGATGTAATCTCAGTGTAGGATTGTTTTTAAGCCGCTTTCTCTGTGAAGGTATGAAAGCACCATATATATCTCCCACGTGGTAATGTCTCATCCGTAAGCTCGAAGTCCCCACATTTCCCGGTGGATGTGCGATGGCAATGAATATGTTTAGAATTTTGAGAGCACAGGATGGCTATTGTGGTGAAACAGTCGTATGTATGTTTATTGGATTTAGAACGTGTGTCTTACCCATTATCAGTTTCAATCACTGTCAAATACAGAAATGAAAAATAATACCTCATAGGGAAATGTGTCGGAAATTTAAAAATTAAAGTATCGAGTGATTTGTTTATGTTGGCTGTATTTTCCACAGAGAAGGTAAAAAAATATCTAAAAATTTACAAATCCCCTCGATGTGAGAGCTTAACTCTACCAAATCGCGCTAAGAATGTTGTTTCATTTTCCTTTAAAAAATGTATTAATTTTGAATTAAACATCAATATCGTCTAACTCATGAATTTATTTTTAAGTAGCATCAAGCAGTATCCTTCATCTGTTTAAGTGCTAATAATTTAAATCATACAAAACATCTTTTTTTTCTGGTAAAGTGAAGCAAATCATGGATCTTTTTCCTACAAAATGACCTCAAGGATCGTGTGCCCCTGCAAGAGAAATGCCATTGGTTATACTAGTGTTGGCAATCCAGGTGTTAAGTTGGGTTCTCTTTTGTCTCAGCATCCCTCTTGGGGGAGCCCATCTCGTCTTGGATATGCTGTAGTATCTGGACGAGAGAACCTTGCTGAGCTCCCTGCATGGAGGACCTCAGAACAGCTCACTGTCAGGACCCCTGAGGGATCACTGTGTGCTCCCTGGAGGAGTATTTAGAGATTCTCACTGCCGGAGGGCAGGACAGGAGAGGTTGGCAGGGTTTAAGTTTAAAATGCTCCCTGGAGATGCTGAGTCCTCCTCTGACCTCACCATCTGCTCCAGGGAGGGTTGCTGCAGTCACTGGTCCAAGATACTTTCAGGTTTACCTTTTTATGGAAACTGAATATATGAAAGAAAACGTTTTTGTCTCAGTAAATTCCAGTGTCCTCTAGCTTCCGTTTTGCTCTGTGAGAAACTGTCTAAATTGACGTTTATAAAATTTCATAGAATACTGTTTTGGTTTAGGAGGAAGTGGCCATCCATCCTTCTTCAGAAAGTATATGCCAAACATTTAAGGACAAGTAAAATCCTGAGTAACAGATTCCAGACAGAAAATCCTAAGTGGGTTAGAGCCAGAAATGCTTCATTGTAAACTCCCTACCCACTTACACTGTTACCAACAATATAACCATTTCACAACAGTTTTAAATTCCTCTTTGTAAGAAAATGAAAAATGGTCAAGACTGAGGATCAGCAAACTTTCCCTTAAAAGGGCAGAATAGTAAATGTTTTAGGTGCTTCAGGCCACGAGTCAATATTGATGATATTATGCGTACCTGTGTAACCATTGAAGGGTAACCACTTAAAAAATGGAAAAGCCACTCTTAGATCCCCAAAGAGCAGAAACCAGTGTTGGTTGAGATTTGACCCAGAGACTGTAGTTTGCACCTCTGATCTAGACCATAAATACATGTAAAAGAAGTCAAAGAGACCTCTGGACCTCAGATCTTGTTTTGTTGGCGTCCCTTCAGTTTAGACATGGCCCTTTCTGGGAGCCGTGGGTCCTAAGGGATGAGAAATACCAGTCACCATTTCAGGAAGAACATCAAGTCAGGATATACGTATTAGAAAAGCACCTAAATACTGGATTTGATGACCGTCTCTGTCACCCTGCCGTCGGCCCTGGCTGCGCTCGCTTTGCATCAAATTACTGGGTCCAGAATCTTGGTATGTGATTTGCAAGTGGAGTAATGACACTCTTAGTTGATAAATATTGGAGTGTGTTCCTTTAGAAGGCCGCCAGGAAGATGATTACTTCCCTGTGGAAAGAACGCAGACGTGTTTGGTATGTGTTGGGAGATTTATCTATAGCAGGGCAGCGGACTTTTTCATTCAGTGACTCAAACCTGCTTCCATTCTCTAGTTAAGCTTAGTTTTAAGGAGCACAGTCTAGTGTTCGGGCGGTGAGGATGGGAAAATGTTTGACATAATCCTTGCTTTCAGATCGAGTCTAGAGATATCAGGATATTTCTAATCTTATTATATCTTGATTTTTCTGCCTGTAACTCAAACATGGAAGCATTCGGCTGTTGGATAGCATGTTCTGATCTTCCAGTTTTGAAACGAATGCATCTACTTGAATTTGCTAATCACGAATTAATCATCATAGTTCATATAAGCAAATGCGTGGCTGTAAGCTGGTTATGCGACTTTCCCAGTTGCCTAAACTTTCCAAGACTCAACTCTATAAGGAAACAGATAATAACTACTATATAGGGCTGTCATATGTTGAATGATGCCTGTGAAGCGCTCAACACAGTTCTCGATAAGTAACTGTTTAATAAATGGTAGCTGTTAACGATTTTCACTCTAGATCCAGTTTTTCAGCTCGTCCCTTCCCCAGCTCCGCCTACATAAGAGTAATCCGTTGAATCCACATGCCACGTCCCTCTAAGTGTGCTGTTATTTGAAGATGCAGCATATGCTCTTTTAAAAAATCAGTAATTAGTTTGTTTCATTTTTTAGATCCCATATATAAGTGGTAACATACAGTATTTGTCTTTCATTTTCTGTAGTGCATTATTTCACTAAGCGTAATACCCGCCAGGTCCATCCATGTTGTTGCAAGTGGCATTATTCCGTCCTTTTTCGTGGCTGAGTAATATTCCATTGTGTATATCTACCGTATCTTCTTTATCCATTCCTCTGTTAATGGACACTTAGGTTGCTTCCATATGCTCTTAATCATTTTGTCAAAACAAATTAAAACCAAATAGTGGACCACATTTCGCCATGTTTTAATCAGATTTTCCTATTCCTGAGGCAATATAATTCAATTTCTATACCTTCCTATATTCTTGCTTGAGTAGGTCTTAAAATATTAACAGTACTTTTTATTATAAAAGCTGTTTAAAATTTCCAAAGTCCTTTCCTCTTTAATTTCACATGAGTGCCACAATACCCATTTGAAATAAGAAAGGCCTTTCTACCTCAATTTTTTTTCCAGCTTTATTGAGATGTAATTGGCCCATAACATTGTGTAAGGTGTATGATGTATGGATTAGATGTACTTGTAAATTGCAGAATGATTTGTTCCTCTATTGAAAGTCTTTGTGGTCAGTCTTCAGATCACCCAAACGTGGGACCTTTCAGTCCACACGACCCGCTTACTCTCAGCACCCTCATGGGCCGGGGGTCAGTTCCTCAGCCAGGCTGGCCTTTCCCGTCCAGGAGGGAGGACACCTGTGCTCAGTAGGGTCCCTCTCCGCATGCCTCACTCTGTCCTGCAAATGGAAATACTTCCCAGCTTTGAGATGGCAAGACAAATCTTACTTCTTAAGGGAAGACCTCTTTCACCTCCACAGCTGTACTTTTCCTTCATAGAACATGCACAAGTTTATAATTACTTATTTGTAGTATTATGTGATGAACAGCTGTCTTATCTCACTAAAGTCTAGCATCTATAACTAGCAGAAGCCTTCTTTCTCTCTGTATCTATCTATAATATATATATATGAATTATCTTTCATTTTTTAATTTACAGAGAATAGAGCACGTGTATATTCATCACACTCAATATTTTTTTTCTGTAACCAGGATTTATTATGTCAGAATGGTGACATCTTCAACTACTATTTAATAAAATATAAGCTCCGTTGAGATGGGCATTTCTGATATTAACAAAGGCAGAAGATGTAGCAGTAAATTATAACGTCTCTTTTTGGGAGGGTCAGCGTTCACACATGGATATAATAAAAGGATTAAGAACACTGCTGTTGGATTACCAATTTCATAAACCCCAAGACACTATTGGGTTGGATTCAGGGCAAGATTGAATCCTTTAGCAAGTGTCTCAAAGGTGCTGTTTAAAGTCAGTATCATAGACTGTAAGTAGACGTTTGTGATGCTGAAATTAAATTTAAAAACCAGATGAGAATGCTCACCAGGACCTTCAGTGTTGAATGTAACAGCTCATACATGTTGGACACTTACCATATGTTCTGCAGTAGTGGTCCTAAAAGCTTTGTACTTGTTAACTCACCTAATCCTCACATCCACCATAGAAGATAGATTTGTTCATTATTCTTATTTCATAAATAAGGGAACTGAGTCTTCAAGACTTTAAACGCCTGCCTCAAGCCACTCATTTGTCAATCATCAGAGCAGAGATTTGGACCCAGATAGGCTTGTAATGATCATATTATGTGCTTTTCCCCAAACAAGGACTTAAGGAGCTTCTCCTTTCCGATTTTCCAAAGACAGTTTAGCATGGAAACGGGCAACATATATGTGTGTTACTACTACCATCTTTGTTTTTGTTTTCACGTGCTTGCCAGGTGCTTGTGGCATGTTTTTACAGGCGGTGTTATTCAGGAACAGGACCTCTACTAAAGAAAATCAGAGCCTCAGAAATTCTGAGCAGTTTATGTAGTTTTGGAAGCGCTCTGGGCCGCTGTGCTCAGGGTCAAGGACACACAGGGCTGAGGGAGTCATTGGTGTGATGAAGCTGCTGCCGAGAGCTCCTTTGAGATGTTTGTGATTGTGTTTCCAGAGCTGGGGCAGTTTACTTAGGAGGCTGTCTCACGGCAAGCTGGACACAGCCAGAAAAAAAATACCATGATGTATCCAGAGTGGTACTTTGTCTAAATCCGTGTCACTTGTGAGAACGTGACTGTCACCGTTTATAGGGCTTGGATGAGTGAAGACACTGGCTTGAGAGGACTGACCTTCACCAACTGGAAGGGGGTCCAAGCAGGAGGCCTCTCTCCTCCAAACCCCCTAAACTAGTCTCTCCTTTGGGGATGCAGACTTTGGGAACTGGCGATTGTGCTGTTGAAAATGGAGAGGTAGTTAATGCTTCACAGCCGCTCCAAGTAAAGGGATGTAAAATTTTAATTTTCAGGTGTCATACATCGTAATTGCCTTGTTTTGTGGTGGGAGGTTTTAATTTTAATACCAGATGGACACAACCCAGCCTTGAACGTCCTTACCTCTCACTAAAATGGACCGTCCTAGGATTTATCGTCACGACGATATCTGCGTACTGTCTTTAATACAGCATGTGCTGGGATAATGGTTTTTACAGGATCTGCACCCCTGGGAGCTGTCGTTGGTCAGGTTGATCGTTTGACATGTGTTGATCTTTTCTGCCTGAGACCAGACCTTATTTTGAAACTCCCGCGTTCAGCCTGTCCCATCTAAGAATTCCCGTTTTCATACCTCGCTGGGAAGCTTCTTTACCTACTAGCCAGCAGTCTCTGTAGTATCCTAAACTTCCTTGAAAGGTGTATAATAATAGCAGGAGCTCAGTGTCAGAATATGAATTCAGTTTTGTACATTCACAGTTTGAAGATAAGGAATATCTCCGTAGGTATGGAGTTGTGAGAAATGCTGCCTGGATATTTCTGACAACTTTAAGTAAAAAAATTCCCAAGTTTGAAAACAAACTCTGAACTTCTGCCGGTAACGTGTGATTGTTTGATTTTTGGTAGGGAGTTTGGAAACACGTGGAGGGAAATGTATTTAATTCATTCATTCACTTCTTTTCAAACATGCACACATTCACAGAGTGCATGCTCTAATCCAGGTATCTGGGTTAGGCACCAGTGATTAAAAAAACAAAACCATAAAACCCCCACCATAATAAAAATAGCTGCGACCCTTTTGGGGAAAGGTAATTTGTGTAAATAAATGATCAGTTTAAATTCCAACGAATAGCCACCTCTAAAAGTAAGTAGGAAATGAACTGCTACTGGGAACATTTTTTTCACGTATACAGACTCAATTTTCAAATACTTCGTAGGGCTACACATATATAGAAGAGTTATTTCTGGTTTTGTTTCCAGGTGCAGGTTAGAGCTTTATTTTTAAAGCTCTTGGGAGAGGTGGCGCCAGTTTGGGTTTGGCTGTCTGAGGCAAGAAATCCTGTCCGCTAAGCGGCACACTCAGTGCAACTTTAGCTTAACTGCTCGGATGCTGAGTGGAAACCTCTCCCCGCGCTGTCCCCGCTTCTTCCACTCGCCGTTTCCTCGTCCTCCCGCCTTCGTCGTCTTCAGCTACTGACTACTGTCAGTTAGACGTTCGGAACATCGAATGTGGGAGGCCTTCTCCCTAGATTCGTCTGCCACCAGCACGGCCCCAGGTGGCGCGGTTCTGCCTGTGAGAGGCGAGCGCGCCCATCCTCGGGGCGGTGCGTGTGGGGTCCTTCCTCTACGGCGTGTGCAAGGCGAGACTGTGACCTGGGTTGAAAGCACTTGAGCTTCTTTCCATCTGGGTTTACTTGGTGGTCAAGGAAAGCGCCGTTTTACCTCACCCCACCTCACCTAGGCAAACTTAAAACTAAACCTTCTCTAAATATTTATTATTGTCTGCTGACCTCTTTCAGGGAGTGATGCGCCAAGTGGAAAGATCTAATGCTTAACCACCAAACACGGTTGTTAAGTGTACAGGGAAAGATAACACAGACTACGGTCAGTCACACTGTTTGGAAACAGTGGGAGACTGTAGTCGTCTGGGTTTATCCGGGGGGTCGTTACGGTCATAATGGGAAACAACAGAGTGTAATCACACACACAGCAAGATATTTGATGATAGTGTTTCATCGGTGGCCATTTGATAGATGAACAGTGTTGAATACATTTTAATCCAGTTTGCCTATGGCTTGATATGGTCTCTTTTGTCAGCTAAAAATTATTGGGGGGAAAAAAAAACATGTCCAAAGTGTTTCATTTTGGGGAAAATTTTCAATCATGTTTCTCAGAGAAGCCTGTGTTTTCCTCACATGTAAACCGCATGTAATTTAAATAACGGGGAATTATATAATTGTCTTGTGTAACGCAACATTCTAAACAAAATTGCTGCCCCAAAAATATACTCTGAATAATGAATGAGTCTGGAAAATTCGGTCAGTGTGCATGGCTGAATTTGGATAATTTAAGCACGAAAGGAACTCTACATATCAAGAAAATAAATCAAATATTGTTAGAAATGTTGTATGTGTATATTTGAGTCATCCTTTACTTTGCTTTTAAGGAGGAAAAAAAAACTTGAAAGTTATGGGATGACAAAATGAGGGATAGAGAAGTATAAGGGGATGTTACCTGAATTATGTACGGTGTTTATGTAATCCGAATAGTAGCTTACTTCCCAACCTTCCTTTCATTTGTTGGTCACCCTCTGTGATTTCAGGTAGCTGGTGAAAAAACATTTTCTTCCCTCAAAGAACAGGTACAACTGAGAGATTATTGTTATCACGACTGTGCTCTCTGGAGGCCGAAACATTTGACAACAAAGAGTCTGAACGAACCTAAGTTTACCTCCAAGTTAGAAGAAAAGCAGTGTTGGGAATTGAGAGACACTCACTCAGAATGTCTACTGGCTTCAATGGCCGTATTGCCAGAAATTAATTTTGGGGGTATGACTGCTTTGGCTCTGTAAATTCTCCTGTTCAGTGTAATGGAGCAGACCAGTCGTCGGTAAGTGTTTGCAGTATCTCCAGTTAGCTTTTACCCCGAAAAGGGAAGAGTCTGAAGAATGGGCTGCAGAACGACGTGCGTTGGGTCCAGAGAGACGAGGTCCCAGAGGTAAAAGTGTTGCCTCTGGACCCTTCGCTGAGAGGTAGCTTCAGGAAGCCTCTTGTGGTCACTGCTTAACCTTGCATACTGCCCCTCCTCCGCTGCCCTCCCCTCCCCCGTTTATCCTGATCTCCTTTCTTCTGTAGCATTTATCACCTCGTAATAAATTACAAAATGTGCATATATATCATGTAAACATAATATATAAATATGATAATACATGAATATAATGATGCATGCTCGTTGTTTGTTTCCATCTGCTGAAATGTAAAGCTCTTTGAAGGCAGGAATCTTCATCTGTCTCGTTCGTTCATCTATTAAAAGTGCTCAGAAAGGGCTTGGAGCATAATAGTGTTCAGTTATTTGTGGCAAGACTCGTCCCCCAGGGGGAGAAGGACCCAAAGGGCGACCCAGAGTTCCCAAAGATTTCTAAGACAAATGTAAATAAGGAATTCTAATCATTTTGAATAATTTATTGGAATTCAGTGTGAGATTTTTGAGAAGACGATTATTTCCTTTCATGTACTGCTGTTTAATTTATATCTCAGCCTCCCTCCCGGGAGCATGTTGGGCTGATTATTCCAGGAAGTGAAACTTAAAAGATACGGGCGCTTATTTTATTAAAGCAAGAGAAAGAAAAGAGGGAATGCATTGACTCATGGTTAGGGGATTTCTAGGGAAATGGCCATTTCTCTATTTTGTGCAAAAGAACTTTGTATTCTGTTTAACGGTTATGAATTGATGACTGTTTCTGAGAAACTGAGTTCATTACAGAAACTTATATCATTTGATTTATCTCAGTTGGAAGAAAAAGAATAGGGCATAGTGAGAGCATGAGTTAATTTGTCCTCTATTATATATTTAATTAAAATTTATTTATATTTTATTAGAAGGCCCTAAATCAGAGTCTTCAGAATTCCAATCTGTAGACCAATGCTGTTTCATAATAAAATGTTAGTGACAAAATGAGAAAAATTAGACTCTCCGTATCCTACAAATCAGTAATTTCTTTCCTAGGAATTTATTCTAGTATATATTAGAATTTAATTTAACTCTAAATCTAGAATTTTTACATAGAAATATAAATAATGCTACAAAGATATTCATCACAACATTTTGTTTGGACTTGTGAAAAAATAAAAGGAATTTAATATCTACTAAAACTTCAGTGTGCCTAACCAATGCAATTTTATGTAGTCAAGGTACAGAAAGGTATATTTATTGACATGAAAAGATGTCCGTCAAACACTTAAGTCACTAAAGGAGGTTTTAAAGCATTATGATCTGGTGTGTGTTATATACGCAATTATTTTCAAGCATAAGCAACCTGAATATACCAGCGGTGGTTGTCTCAGGATAGTGGAGGATTGTTTTAAGTTTTTCATTTCATATACTTTATATTTTTATACAGTTAGAAATTAGAATGTGTAAGTTACACAATAGCATTTATCAAAAGATAAGTAAGTGTTTTTACATTCTATTTTCATGATTTGGGAATATTTCACTGACTTTTGGTATTAAAAAGACTTGCAGTTTTGAAGATGTGTTCCTTTCACTTAACAGCAGCGTATGTTCGGCCAAGGGGAGAGTTTCACAGCTTGTGTGTAGCTCTTTGATTTTAGGCATGGCAAGCACTGCGGTCATCAGTTATACATATCAGTTATATACGTAAAATGCTTCAGCGGCTTAGAACACACTTTTGCCCTCTTCATCTCACTACAGCTGTGGAAGGTGGGGTACATTATTTCTCCCATTGTAGAAGAGAGGGTTTTAGAAAACAATTTTATTGAAGTATATATAGTTGATTTACAATGTGAATTTCTGCTGTACAGCAAAGAGATTCAGTTCTACACATATATACATTCTTTTTCCTACTCTTTTCCATTACGGTTTATCACAGGATACTGAATATAGTTCCCTGTGCTCTACAGCAGGACCTTGTTGTTTATTCATTCTGTATATAATAGTTTACATCTGCAACCCCAAACTCCCAATCCTTCTTTCCCCCGAGAGAGAGGGGTTTTAATGCTCACATGCTTTATGTGATTTGTCCAAGTTCATTCGACTAGGAAATCCTGGGCTCTGAAATTCACGTCTTCGTGCCCACCAAAATCATGCTCTTCCCCCCACGTGCACTGTTACGCGTAACCGCAGGCAAATAATTGGACTGCTCTGAAGAACACAGGGTGTTTGAAGAAATGTCCATCCTCCCTGGACCCAAGCTGTGCTGCCATTTGGAGCAGACACTGGTGTCACAGCCACGGGCGGCCACTGTGGCAGCCCCACTTCCGAGGGGCAGAAGGCAGGAGGCTGCCAGGCGGTGCGGAGGAGCACCCCCCCGCCCCACGATGTGGTGAAACATCACCCAGTTACGTTCTCCCCGAGCCGCCCGTTTTTGTGCATCTCATGTGGACGGGGTGTCTGGGACCTCGGCTGCGCTCTTCCAGGGCAGGCAGTGTTTTGAACGTGGATTTCTCCTCCCGTTTAGACACTAGTTTAAGAAAAGCTAAATCCCATCAAAATGAATATATAACCATGACCACTATTTAACTGACAACTGTGATTTCCTGTCACTAATCCTGCGTGTATTTTGAGTTACTGCACTTAACACGCTGAGGATGTGGTGGACGATGCTACCTGTCCACCGGGCACCTCAAACTTCACGTGTTTAATACAGAGCTCCGGGCCTTACCCCTTGGTCCACAGCCAGCCGTCTGTCCCAGTTCAGCCTCTGGTGGCAACATCCTTCTGGCTGCTCCGGCCAAAACCTCAGTGTCATCCTTGTGTCCTTCCCTTCTCTCACGTCCTGCGTCCGTTTCATCGGCGAGCCACGTGGAACCTTCTTGTACACCAGGATCTGGGCCACTTCCCTCCCTCCACTGCTTTCACCCCAACTCAGGTCACGGGCCTTTCTCGCCTGAATGTCCCGGTGGCCTCTAACCTGGTCTCCTTGCTGTGGCCTTGCTCTGTCCTTGCTATGACCTTTCTGTCTTTGCTCTGACCTTGCTGTGACCTTGCTGTGACATTGCTCTGTCCTTGCTGTGTCCTCTCTTTGTCCTTGCTGTGACCTTGCTCTGTCCTTGCTGTGGCATTGCTCTGACCTTGCTATGCCTTTGCTGTGTCCTCTCTTTGTCCTTGCTCTGATGTTGCTCTGTCCTTGCTGTGACCTTGCTGTGTCCTCTCTTTGTCCTTGCTCTGACCTTGCTGTCACCTTGCTGTGACCTTGCTCCGCCCTATATGCCTTCCATCCATGCTCAGTGCAGCCCTAGGATCCGTCCCCTCACTGAAGCTTCTGCTCCTCCTCCAAGGCCCTGGGCTGCCCCTGCCAGCGCTCTCACCTACTCTTCCCCCGTCCGGGGCTCCCAGGCTGCTCAGGGCTCCCTGCAGGCATGCTTCGCACTTGACTCCATTGCCAGCTTCTCAGTGATGCTTCCGGCTGTCGTACTTGAGTCCCTTACCCCCTTGCCCGGTTTTACTTTTCTCCAAACTACTTGCCATTAGTGTGTGTGTGTATGTATGTATATCTTAGTTCTATCTTAGTTTTATGCCCTTCTGTCTCCCCTCCTAGAATACATTTGTTCCAAGAGGTTGGTACTCTCTCCTACTAAAGGCTGTATCCCTAGTGCCTCTAACTGTGCCTGGCACATAGAGGGACTCAACACATATTTGCTGCCTATTAATTTCACCAAAAGTTATTTCGTGATCATATTTAATATCAGGCACGGTATTGGGCATTAGAGTACTATACAAATGTTAATCTTGTTAAAACATACTTAAATATATCATTTTTAATTTGGGGAGGGGGGATGTGAAGTAAGATCTTTGCAATCACTAGACTTTTAGGTACCTGTCACTGATTTAACCAAATTTGCCAAAAGTAAATTCTGTTCCAGATATGCAGCCATTTCTTGTATGATCATTGTAGCTGTTCTTTTATTTGTCTGTCTTCTTTTTGTTTTCTAGAAGAGAGGCACAGTTAGATGAAGAAGGGCAGTTTCTTGTCCGAATAATATACGAAGATTCTAAAACATATGATCTGGTTGCTGCCGCAAGCAAAGTCCTCAGTAAGTTAAATGTGACTCGCCACCGTAGACATCCAAAGGCATGCGTGGCCCAAGGTTGCGGTGTGAGCTGCGCAGGACGCGTGCTGCCCAGCCCCCCTGGGGCCCAGTCACGTGTAATGTTAGCCTCAGGCCACACTGAGTCCCACTACTCTTTTTACAGACTCTTTAGAGAAGAGAGGAGCTCTCTGCCCCTCCCCACAAAAAGCCATGTGTTGAGGAAGGAAAAAAAGTATTGATACTTAATGTAATAAGTTAATAACATGATAATAATTTAATGTTGCCATGTCAACAGCACAGTAATTTCAAAAGTGTAGAATAAAGAAAATATTATCTCCAAATCTCTGTTGTAATCACAGGTTTTGCTGGGTATTGGTAAAAGAAACAAGAAACTGAGGTCTGCATCAGGCAAAACTCATGCAAGGAAGGCAAAGTCCAAAAAAAAAAAAACTTCATGGACAGATTATTAAATGAGCTTTTATTTCCGAGAAAAAAAAAAAAAAAAAAAAACTTCATGGGAAAAATGTTGTTCTCAGAGTAGTATCTCGCATCCTCATGGCACTTAATTTACAGCTAGGCTACAGGTCGGATAGACTAGATGGATGGTTTTTGGCTTTGTCAAATACAGCTAGAAGAGCAAGTGCTACCTTTTGCAGGATACAAGAATTACCAAAAAAAAAGTATGGTAAATTGTTAATAATAAGAAGAAAAATATCTTGCCTTATTGGTAATCAGAATTGACACAAATGTGAAATAATTTTTATACAAATTTGGCAATTAAAAAAAATATCTAGTGTAGTCAAGGGTAGAGTTAAAGAGGAAATGGTGCACGTTTAAAATCTGTTGGTAAGATAAGAGTTTTTTCCGAGGATAATTTTGCGTCATCAGTCAAAATCTTTTAAAAAATGTTCAAATCCTTTAGAAATTTTTCTTAAAGAAATGATTAGATTTGTTAACATTAAGATTTATGGGTGTTTTCATTTCAGAGTTACTTACATTATCAAAAATTGGAAAAGCCTACATTTTGAACAAGCAGGCATTGGTGAAATAAATTGTTGCATATCTGTGTTGGATAAAATAGTGATTAAAATTGATATTAAGAAAAAATTTTAAATTTTAGGAAATATTAATAATTGAATATTAAGAAAAACACAGGGTCTTAGGGTACATACTGTATGCAACCAAGTTATTAAATATGGATATTTATATAAAGAAAAATAATTTTGCACCACAATATTATCATGTGCATTCTTGATGATTTTCAAGATCCTTCTGTATTTTTTTGGAAAAAGTAGGTTATACCTTAAGTATAAGTTTAAAAAAGCTCAAAATTTTGTCATGCAAGCTGAGAAACTGCTTTGCTGTAAGTACAGACTTACCCTGTTAACACGTCAATACGCTGTCTTCTCAGATTTCATTGTATTTTCCTGGCCAGATGTTTTTCCTGTGATCTGTTCACTCTGCACAGAAATTGAGGATATTTAACATTTTTTATTATGCACTTGTCTTCATTCCTCCCACTAACAATTTTCCATCTCTAATATATTTTCTTTCTGTTGCCTCTCAAATCTATAAACTAGATCTCAATGCTGGAGAAATCCTCCAAATGTTTGGGAAGATGTTTTTCGTCTTTTGTCAAGAATCTGGTTATGACACAATCCTGCGTGTGCTGGGATCTAATGTCAGAGAATTTCTGCAGGTGAGCAGTTTGAGGTCCTGGTGCTAAAAGTTCTGAGGTTTTGATTTTCCAGTGTAGTCTCTAGAATCCTTTTATTCAGCCAGCTGGATGAGTGTCTAACTGCTGAAATGGAATCATAGTGACATTTTTCCTAATTCACGTAAAATAATAATTATTGGATGGTCTTGAATACATTTTAGCATTTTTCCTTTAATTTTTGGTACTGATGCTGAATACTCAAGTTGTAAAGCAGTGGTCTCTGAAAGACTCAACATGTTGTGATCTTTGCAGCTGCCTTTTTAAAAATAGTTCTTTGTGCTAGTAGCTGTGGTTTTATGTATATAACGTGGGCTTACTTTCTACTTGCAAGTCACTCCGAGTTTGCGTAGCGTAATTAAAGAGTGTATCAGTATCTGTGATGTTCTACCTGAAGCTCGCTGTTTCGGAGAAAGTGCCTGCCACCAAAACAAGTTTGAGAATCATTGCTGCCGGTTACATATTAGTCAGTCTACTCTGGAGAGGAAAATAGGAAATCGTCCAAAGTCAGTCTCAGGTGCAGTCAAAGGTAAATAATGACGTCAAAGGCCTTTGTCTTCTTGTTAAAATTACCTTATTATTATTATTTTTGTATTATACTAGCAAATGACACATTAGGTGGGAGACTATTTTGGGATTGACTATCCTATTTTAAGCACAGGCACTTGTGAGACCCTCTTCTTGAAATGTGTTAACATTGAATGTTATGTAGTTGTTTGTAAAGGATGTTTCTAAACTGGCCGCTGAAAGCAGCCAGGTCTTGCTGGAAAATGATGTCAATGCAGTACTAGCTGAACCGGAGCCCAGTTTGGGGGGAATGTAAACTGCTTGCGATCCGGCTGCATTACTGATTTAACAGCCAAAATAAGGACTGTAGTGTTTAATCAAAATGGTGGTGGTTTACATAGTGACATTTTTCTTATAAACTAAAAACAGCCTTAAATCAAGATGGAAACTGGCTTGTGGTCCCTGCCATGGATTTACGAAACTACTGGTGTCCGAAAAAGCTGCCACTTTCAAACGAAGTAGCTGCCAGGAGATACTTAAATTAACCTTTAACAGGTCGTATCTAAATGGATTACTTCACATGGATTAAAGTTTGAGATGTACAAGTAGTTTGGGATTTGGGGGTTTTGAATACATTTCCATTTTTAATACTTCTGTTGACTGCTGTCACCTCAGCTAAGTTGCAGTTGCAGTTCCTCTCCCTTAATTTTAACATTGTCAGTGGCCACATCTGTGTCCACAAACGGTTTACTTTTTTTTTTTTTTTTTTTTTTTTTTACCCTTTACTCATTGTGACCGACTGCTAGGTGTGTAGTGGGACAGCAGAGGATGGGCAGCTCCGGAGGTTTCTCCTGTTCTAGAGCTGCCCTGCCCGGCAGGATGGTCTCCACGTGAACGCTCAGCCTGTGAAACGTGCTCTGGGTAAAACACACCAGGCTTCGAAAAGAATGCAAATAGCTCGTACCTAGTTTATGTTGATTACATGGTGAAATGGTAAAAGTTTGGAAATGCTGAGTTATATGAAAATGTATCATTGACGTTTATTTCACGCGGCTCTTTTTCCTTTTTTAAACATGGCCACTAGAAAATTTAACATGACCTGAAGACTAATATTTGTGACTTGCCTTAATGGCTGTTAATGCCTTTTATTTTCCCTGGGCAGCATTATTTTAAATAGTCCTGAGTCTGTTTTCCTCAAAGTCAATAGGCAGTTTTAGTTAATATACCTTTAAATTACACACTTTATTTTATTTTTTTCTTTCAGTGCCAGTGTGAACAGTGAGGAAACTGGAAAGTTAGAATACTGTAAAGTTTTCATCAGTATTGTCTATTTTTGATTGAATTTTTTTTTCCTGGTTTTGAAATTAATATCTTAATGGCAAATTGGCTACATTAACATACTGCTTTTCTTAAAAGTAGATATTTGTGTTATGAGTAGGCTAATTACAAACAAATTAAATGGACCGTTTTTCTGTAAAACTGACTATGAAATAAAGCAACTGATTTTCTTAAATTGTTTTAAGATCCTAGCTTGCATTTAAAAATTGACGTTCTTCATTACATAAAATAATAAAACATTCTTCACGGTAGACTTTAAAGAGTTAGATAAACTGGGCTTTATTCTAAGGATAGTTAAAAGATTATTTTTGTCCTTCACCACCTGACTTTACACAGTCACTAAATCCTTAGACTCTACGTCGTAAGTACTGAATTTTCAGAATCCTACCACTTTTCTTCATTTCCCTACCCTTCTGTGGGACAGTCTACCATTATATACAGTGACGGATCGATTTCCGCATCTCTCTGCATGTGACCCCTCCATCTCCTCTCCATTCTATAACTAGTGACTTTTCTGAAATGCACATAAATCTCCTCCCATCAGTTACTTGCTTAAACCCTTCAGTGATTCCCAATTGCTCATTGGAAATGTAAAAAGCAATTAAAATAATTGAAACTACTCACATCCCCGTCTATCTCTCCTCTTAAGCTCCCCCCAGCCCAGCCAAACAGGACTTCTTCCAGAACGGTTTTTTTTTTTTTTTAAACTTGCTCTCTCTGTCCTCTGAGCTTTTGCACCTGCTCTTCCCTTTGTCTGCAGCACTGTTCCTGGTCCTTTTCAGCTGGACCTGTCCTCGTCATCCTGCTGGTCAAATTACTTCTTCCAGGAAGGCTCCCCTCCTCTCTCCTGGCTCTACCCTGTTTGAATCAGGGAACTGACATTTCTCATGTTTTCACAGTACATCTATTTCCTCACCCATAGGAGGTCTCGCACCGTAGATCATTTCCTGTTTGGGGTTGGAATGTAAATGCCATGAGACCAGAGGTCGTGTATAGTCTCTTAATGATGGTATCATCACAGACTTTATCTGGGACTGAAAGAACATTTTTTAAAATGAATATTTGATGTTTATACAAAAATAGGAAGCGAATACCCCAATAACTCAAGATTAATTTTTTATTAAGAATAATAATAACCCATTTTGAGTGAGGCTATATAACTTTGTTTAGAGATTGATTGTAGATTGAAATATAGACGAATAGACACACTCTAGACCAATTTCTTCTTCATGCAGGCGTGGCATATTACTGTTTATTCATTAACATACAAGTGACATTACTTGTATCTGTTGAAACTTTTAAAATGTTTTCCTTTAAAATGTTGTTTTAAAAGAAATTTTAAAAGAAAATGTTTTAAAATTTCTTTTAAAATGTTGTTCTAATATTTCCATCTGAGGCTCTCAGGCAACAAGAAAATAGCTACTGAGACTGTACCACGGGAGACCACTGGCCATGCGTCAGGCTGGGTTCCTTCATCCACTCCCATCCTTCTGAGGAGGGCTTCCTTGGGGGGTGTCTCTCCTGGCCTCTCAGTGGGATACATTATTAACAGCGACTCCCTATTAAATATACATATTTTTGCTTTTCTTGAAATAATTTTTAAGTTTTCTGAGTACCAGGCACAGCATATAACAGGCAATCAATAAAGAGTCTTCAAATGGTAGCATTAGTTAATTCTGAGTTCTATGTGTATACTTTTTATTTGGCCCAGGCTGTATTGTCCAGATAATACCTCTGTTCCTTTATGCACATTTTATACTCAAGGAGACACTGTATAGATAGTATCTGTAGTTTAGTTCCGGAAAAATGTTTGTTTCTCTCATGGATTTTGTCATTTCCTTTGATTAGTGAACTTAAACAATTTAACAATTTACCAGCTTGAATAATGGACAGTTCTCCTTTGAAAGGCTTTGCTGCCAATAGCAAATTCCCGGCTCTGCTTACACACTCTCCCTTGCATTTTCAAAGTCATTTTAAGAATTTTTACATCATGCCTATTTTTAGTCTACCTCAAGACTTTCATGAAAAGAGCTACACATCTTAAATGGATAATGTAATAAAATACAGGTTTTAGAGGAAACTTTTTAGAAACATTATTCTTCCAAAGACATCACACAATTTGGAATTGATTTTTGTTAAATGTCCTATGAAACCATCAGTTTGTGGACTATTGATAAAAGTAGATAGTCCTTGCAATTAATTATTATCCTTTTGCTGATTTAGCAACCGAAAACATGATTTATCAAAAAGAGTTAAACAAGGGACTTCCCTGGCGGTCTAGTGGTTAAGACTCTGTGCTCCCAATGCCGGGGGTACAGGGGGTTCGATCCCTGGTCAGGGAACTAAGATCCCACATGTGGTGTGGCCAATAAAATAAAATAAAATAATAAGTAGAGAAGAAAAAAAAGAGATAAACAAGAATAGGAAGACATTTTGATTTAGATTTTTGGATTTTACACATTTTATCTGGATTTATTGTCTTAAAGGTAAGACTATATTTCAGCAAGAATTTTTTTCCCTATTCTGCCGCTTTCTTATTCTTAATTTAGGAATAAAGTGTGGTTTCATGCTGCTGCTGCAGTAAATTTCTATCTGAAGCTTCTAGTGTATTGATTAAAAGAATGCAGAGAACAGATGGGACTTGAAAGCCCCATAAAACATACAGCTGGTAAGGAATGTCCAGTCTGATGGTATTCCCGGCCTAAGTCACGCTCCCCTTTACTTTCGGATGCCCTGTTGCATTAGTGCAGATTGTCTTTTCCCCAGCTAGCCACACTGATGTCTCCCATCTCACACGCTCTGCTGCAGTGTGGCTGTGCCTCTCCCCCATGAAAGGGTGGAGTCCCCTTCCCCTGGATCTGGGTTGGCTTTAGTGATGATTTGGCCAGTAGAATATGGCAGAAGTAACATTCTGATACTTCCTAGGCTAGTTCATAAGAACTCTTAAAGTTCCCATCTGAGTATCTGGGAGCATTTGCTCTTGGGAGGTTCCCTGTAGGAACCCAGCCCGTGACACGAGATGCCCAAGCCACAGGAGGGGCCTGTGCAGGCCCTCGGACAGCGCTGCTGGCTGCGCTCTCAGCTGTTACGATGAGTCCGTCCCAGCCTGTCTCACTCCAACCCGAGTGGACTTCCCACCTGAGTCCAGACAGCCCACAAAACCATGAGAAATAATATTAGCGTGTTAAGCCAGTAAGTTTGGGGTGCTTTGATATGCAGCGGTGGATAATTGGGAAAGCACTCTGTGCTGTGTTGTTTTTCCTTTTATGTTTTGTGTCTGTGTTAGTGTATGTGTGTACATGTGTACCTGTATTTACGGATGGATGAGTAGAGCTTTGAGTTGTCCATGTTTGAAGAGATAAGATGGTATACGACCTCTGGGTCTGGAACCCAAGTCAGTCCACAGCAGGGCTACTGATTCATTTCCAGTGGTGTCTTGTTATTTATTATGTTATATATTTTTTACTTCCCCAATAATTTTACAGAGGTAAAATGAAACCTAAATGAGCGTGGAAAGCTGACTATTGAAAAATAAAGGAGCAATGGTGCAATCTTAGAGACCAGTCAGGATTTAAATTATGAACCTGCTTAAACATGCATAGGAATCTCAGTGGAATAAGCAAACAAATATTCTGTCATCGGTCACTGGAAACACTGGCTTCTTCCACTACTTTGGGTTTGGTGGCGTTTTCACTTACTTTCCCAGTTCACAGACCTCCGAGTCTTCTGCCAGGGCCTTTGTTCAGCCTGCAACGGGATCTTCTTCAATCTGTGTCGGCTCCAGGGTTTGGCTTCTAAAAGACTACACTGTAATTTGGCCAGCCCGCCAGGAGCAATCTGGGGTTGATGGCTGATCGGAAAGTCTTCAATGTTTGTGCAAAGTGTTATTTCGGGAAATGGGATTTTTCCTGAACAGCTGTGAAATTCTAATATTTCCCTAAATTATTTATAATGTTTCTTAGAAAAAAATGCACCATTCATTTTATTTTTAACTTTTGAATTTCAAGAAGAGCTTTTCTCAAAATCCCAAACACCAATTTCTATAACCTGTGTCTACCTGAAAAAAAAAAACGCACAATGTGAGAACCATGAGCTGATTCAGTGTCTTGCTGAGGACTGTAGCCAGGGACACAGCCTCTCGGGTGACTCTGAGAAACCGTGGCACAGATGGAAGGGGCAGGTCAGTGTGTATGTGGTGTTGGTGAAGGGGTATGTGCAGTCAGGCGCACGTCTCGGTACCAGGTGTCTGCTGGCCACCAGGAGCAGGGATCTTAGTTAATGGCTTTAGTGCTTTTCTGACTGGCGGAAGATGCAAGAATCCAGGCTCATCAGAATTTCCTAACTACCTGAGGGCCTGTGCTAACATTTTTTTCATCCCTGATCTTCACTCTGAATTCTTTCCTGGGTGTATTGAAGGTCAGCAACTGCAGGGGCTCAATGACTAAATTCTTGTAGAACCAGGTGAGGAGTGACATCCCTTAGTTGGCATCTGCAATTTTAAAGTCGACATGCTAGAACTCTTGAAGGAAGATAATATTTTAGAATTCTAAGAACTTTTTCTTTGAATAACTCGTATATATTTTCACAATTTTACAAGATATCGATTGTCAGAAGTTGTATATGAACGAGATTTTTTTAAACATGAATTTAAAGGCAGTATTATAATAAGTGAAATAGCTTACACAGGTAATTCTATGACTCTTTGCCTTTTTTTAAAAAAATTAAATTTTCTCTTGAGAGGATGGTAATGATAACTATAAGTAGTTTTAAAAATATCACCATTTAAATATTTTTAGTGACTCTGGTACAATTTCTTTTTAAATAAGGCCTTACATTATTTCTTTTAAAAAAGATTCCCTGTAGCTTTTCGGTTGGAAGGCTGTTTCTCAAGGAGCAGCTTTAAGTAGAAAAGGCACAAAAGTATCATTAAACGTTGCCCCTTACTTGCTGTGAGCTCGTGCTACTCACGCCCGGACCTGCTGCTTCCCGGTGTGTAGGGGTGACTTTTCCGCTTCATCTGCGTCTTGCTCGTTTCCGTTTTTCACATTCAGATTCTAACATAACATCTTGCTTCTGAAACTTAAAATGCTTTTCAAAGTGCACGACTCTCACAAGTAAGTATTGATGTTGGTCTTGCTTTTCAGAAGTGTGAGGAATAGAAAGAAAGGAAATGCTGTCCCTCATCCTCTTTCCTTAAAAACAGGGAGGTTTGCAGTGACTGAGTTTTAAGATTCTTTCCAGCTCTTGACTGCAGTAATGCTCTCAAGTAACAGAGACAGCTCCCTTCTCCCCATCCCCTAGAATAAGGGTTCTTTTTTTCTTTTAATTAGTTAATTGATTTTTTTGGCCATGCTACTCTGGCTCTGTGTTTGCGGGGTCTCAGCTCCCCGACCACGGACTGAACCCAGGCCACGGCAGTGAAAGCCCGGAATCCTAACCACCAGGCCGCCGGGGACCTCCCTAGAATAAGGGTTCTTGAATGCTGAAAAATCTCTCTCTCTCTCTCTCTCAACACTTTCAAGGCAGGGTCTTACTACACCCATTTATGTGCATCATTTAGGAATTTTTAATTAGATGCCCTGGAAACGGGAATGAGGTCGTTAATTCCCGGAAAACTTTGCCTCTGTAAGTATGTATAAGCTTATTTGTGCCATGCATAGTACAAAGAGAAATTTTGCATTTATTTTGAAGCATTCCAAGATCTTTAAAAATATGGAACTTCAAAGTAATATTTCTCAAAGGATTAATAAAGTCTCTTTTGGTCCTAAATCTGTGGGGTGTACTAAATCCCAGGACGCCAGCACTAGTTTTTTCTTCTGTAAATGATAAAGGCTGGAGGACTTATAAGTAGCAGAATTCCTGAGAAACAGTACATTCATCTTGCTTGTAGAAAAAGCAGTAAAGTGATACCAGGACATTCAGAGAAATGAAATGGAAACCTCAGACCAGCCTTTTGGCATCTTGAGGCAAAATAGATGAATGAACCTGCTCTCTGTTCCTTTCCTGTTTCCTAGTGTCATAAAGCTAAGGAGAATGACGTGAAAGCGTATTTGAGGTTTGCTTTGCTGTTTCCTGGGAATCTACTTGTGCAGAAATACATGCGTTTATATTTTTTTCTTTCTCTTATTTGTGTACTTCTTTGTAACTAGCCATCCAGCTCTTTTCTTTGTATAGCCACCTCCATGGGTATATTTAGAAATAAAACAAAACCAGTTTTAATTGAAACTCTTGTTTTCCAAAATATATTGCTACAACCATGTGGACGAATAATTACCTTTGTATAGATGGTGTTATAAAATGTAGACAGACAAGGTTTTTCTCTTGGCTATTTTGAGTATCTTTGTTGTGGCCTTTGAGGTTCCTGCAAACAATTATCTGTGAAGTCTGTGAAGAAAGTACATTTTTAGCAGTACAGATGTACTCAGTTGAAAATAATTTAATATATAATCATGAATTCCATTTCTCATAATAGGCAGTGGTAATCACTTCAATTTTGAGAGAGTAAGACCCAGTAAGGGAAGCTGTAACTAAAGAAATCCCAGGAGTACTTTTTATGGTTAGATACTACCTAAAGAAAATCAATATTACATTAAGTGGTGTTAAATCTTTTATGCTCCAGGAAAGCACTTTAGTTGTCTAATTAATAGCAAACTCAACAAAACAGTCAATCCCTGGAGAGTTGGTTACCACAGAGACTTATTAAAAGATTGACATGACCTCATGTGTCTTGATTTCCACTTGCTTTGAATTGATAAATTTAAGCAACATTTTATTATTAATACTTTAGTATTAACAATACCTTTAAGGCAGATATTAAATTAAAATGGCATTACTTGATTGAATTATTTAAATTAAAATGTCCCCACATTTAGGGAGCAGTGCATGTCCCTGTGTGACTCCTGGCCCATCTCTCGCTTTCTTTAGCATCAGTGATGCAGAGAAGGTGAATGGTACCATCGGGTACCGCCTCCTGCCATCTGCTTATCTGCGTACAGAAATGTGCTCATATAATATGACACAAGATGAAAACAGATGAGTGTGAAAGTAATCTAGGCATATTGACCTAAGATGTACTGTATGCGAACATTTTATAGAAAAGAAATTGAAAAAAAAAACCCTACATATTTCAAGTTACTGTTTGACTCATTTTTAAATTTTTTCATGAAAATGAGCCGCAACACAGTACCCGGGCCTGACTACATTAGGAAATTATTTTAGGAACAAGGACAGAAATTTAATTTAGCAGCAACAGGCTGAATTTTGACTTTGCGGGAAACACATACAGAACTCTCTTGATGATCTTTTTTCTCACCAGCTTTTCTATGACAGCGCTTTTGCAGCATCAGCAGACGTGTAAGGGGTCTGGCAGGGTTATGAGGTGCAGTCTTCATGTCTCCCTTCCCAGGAAAGGGTTCCCGTGGGAAGACCTCGTCATAGGAAAACCCTCCGTGTTACTTAGCAAGTGAGGTCGTCTTAGGCCTTCAGCTGCTCGAGGTTTCTGTAAACTGTCCGCCCTTAGCATCTGCCGTGTTGGGTTCCTCTTACCTGGCAACGGCAGCCTGTGGAGCAATCAGGACCACTTGGTATTTGAGTTAAGAACTGGCCTGACTTGATTATAACAGGTGGAACTGGGGGGCAGAAAACCAAATTTTAGCCCTAGGCCTGAAGGCATTTCAAAAAGAAGCCGCTTCACCAGTTGAGGGGACTTGAGCCATGTATCCCAATCAGAACGTCAGCCTTTGTGACCTCAGCTCTTACCTGCACTCTGCGTCTTTGGACCCCGTCCTTTAGTCTAACCCTAACCCTTGTAGGCACCCAAAGCCACTCTGCACATTGGTTTGTGAGCTAAACCATGAACCGCTTACAGTCCGGGTCCGTGTGGTGCAGATCTGGGCCGGCCCTGCCCCCTGCCCCTGGCTGCAGCGCACAACCTGCGTGACGCATGCGCAGTGCACATGCTTTTATACGCTGCACAGACAGCGCACGGATGAGTGTTTGGCGACGCAGGGCCGCACGTGCCCTCAGGGCGCCACCTCCTGCCATACTCGCGCCGCGTCCTAACTGACGTCTTACTGGATCCTTGTTTCCCTAAACTGGCCTCTCTGAGACGTCTGGAACGAGAACCGTCCTTCCGTTTTGGCCCCTTTCCACACCTCCTTTTCAGATGTGCTCCTCGAGGCTCAGGGCATCCTGAGATCGTTTTGCTTTTCCCATTCTCTTCAGTAATAATCACCAGTTATTGACAGGTTCCTATTTGGTGAATTAGCTGTTTTACTGCTACCATGACAAATGCCCACAACCATAAGTGCTTAAAACAACACACATTATTATCCTGCATTTGCGTAGGTTGGGAGGCCATAGGGGTCTCCCTGGACGATGGTCAGGGGGCCAGCAGGGCTGCGGACGGGGATGGGGGATGGGGAAGATTTCCTCGGTCGTTCGGGTGTAGGCAGAATTCAGCCCCCGGGGCCAGACGTAGGGCTGTGGACCAGTTTCCTTACCGGCCATAGGGGGGCGGTGGTGGTGGGGCTTGTAAGGCCCCAGGCTCTCGCCAGGCCCTGCGTGCGGTGTCCTGTTCCTCAGACCCTGTTTCCTCCTCAGTTCCCACGTCCCTCCCTGCAACCAGGAAAGGGTCTTGGCACCTAAGGACTCAGTCGCTCATGGGATTAGGCTGGGGCCCAACCGTAATCTTCCCAAGCAAGGTCCGTAAGCTTAGCGCCATTTGCAAAATCCCTCTTGCCGCGTGAGGTAGCATGTTCACAGGGCCGAGGTCTGGAATCTCGGGGACACCGTTATTTTGCCTGCTGCATCTGGGGTGGGCTCATGCTTTGTATACATCACCTCAGTTATTTCCATTTTATCAGAAGAAATCAAGCCTTAGAAAGGTCGGGTAGGTTGGCTACATTATCATGAAATGACAGTGTCATGATTTAAATCCAAGTTTGCTTGATTATTTTTAAGTTATTTTTTAAATAGTTGATTTTTTTTTCATTTTTCTTTTTTTTTTGGCCACACCATTCAGCTTGCGGGATCTTAGTTCCCCAACCAGGGATCTAACCTGGGCCCTCAGCAGTGAAAGCACAGAGTCCTAACCACTGGACCACCAGCAAATTCCCAAAGTCAGCTTGATTTTTTTTTATAATAAGTGATTAATTTTATATTTGGGTTTTTTTAAAAACATCTTTATTGGAGTATAACTGCTTTACAATGGTGTGTTAGTTTCTGCTGTATAACAAAGTGAATTAGCTATACGTATACATATATCCCCATATCTCCTCCCTCTTGCGTCTCCCTCCCTCCCACCCTCCCTATCCCACCCCTCTAGGTGGTCACAAAGCACCGAGCTGATCTCCCTGTGCTGTAAGGCTGCTTCCCACTAGCTATCTAGTTTACATTTGGTAGTGTATGTATGTCCACGACACTCTCTCACTTGGTCCAAGCTTCCCCATACCCGCCGTGTCTTCAAGTACGTTCTCTACGTCTCCGTCTTTATTCCTTCTAGCCACCTTGCTCTTAACTCCTGTACCATGCTATGCTATGTGTGTGCGCTACTATATTTGTGCAACACACACACACACAACACGCATTATGAATTAAGTGTTGGAAAGCCATGTTGCACCCAGTCAGTAGTATAGTTTGTACCATTTCTTCTGGTGATCTTTAAACAAAAATTTTTTTTTAATATTAGAGAGTAATACAAGAAAGTGGGGAATTTGGTACATTCTAAATTAATCAAAAAGAAATTAATCACAAGGCTATCAGAACAGAAAATATTTATTTGCAAATTTATTCGTTTTCCAAGACTTCAGTTCCAAAAGGTTCAGTTTCACAGGTTAGCTATGAGGCTGTACCTTGCTTGGAGACTATAAATGAACATGAAGAAATTATACTGATATAATTTCCAAAATAATTTTAATTACTAAAATATTATTTCACAAAGAGTATGCTTATATTTTCATATGCTTATAACTCTGATGTAGTTTTTGAATTAATAGTCAAGTTTTAGGATTGTAGTGGAAACAAAGTGTAATATGTGATCACTTTGGGCATTCCATGCTGGTTATCATAACATAAATATACAACTGCCCCAAACTCTTGTAAGTATGCATACCTTTGTCTTAGCTCATAACTGTGTTTCTTTTTTCTGCTTCAGGTATCCGTTTTACACCCCCTTGTTTGTTTACCTTCTTTAAAATATTTCCACTGTTAGCAGTCACAGATGTTTTTCTTTTTTTTTAATTTATGGAAATATAGTTGATTTACAGTGCCGTCTTAATTTCTGCTGTACAGCAAAGTGATTCAGTTATCTCATATATACACATTCTTTTTCATATTCTTTTTTTTAACGCAAAGGTTTATTATTTATTTATTTATTTAAATTTTATTTATTTTTGGCTGCGTTGGGTCTTCGTTGCTGCACGCGGGCTTTCTCTAGTTGCGGCGAGCGGGGGCTGCTCTTCGTTGCGGTGCACGGGCTTCTCATTGCGGTGGGTTCTCTTGTTGCAGAGCACGGGCTCTAGGCACGCAGGCTTCAGTAGTTGTGGCACACGGGCCTAGTTGCTCTGTGGCGTGTGGGATCTTCCTGGACCGGGGCTCCAACCCGTGTCCCCTGCAGTGGCAGGCGGATTCTTAACCACTGCGCCACCAGGGAAGTCCTCATATTCTTTTCCACTATGGTTTATCACAGGATATTGAACACAGTTCCCTGTGCTCTACAGTAGGACCTTGTTGTTTATCTGTCCTATACACAGTAGTTTCCATCTGCTGACCCCGAGCTCCCAGTGCATTCCCCCCTGCCCCGCCTTGGCAACCACAAGTCTGTTCTTTATGTCTGTAAGCCTGTTTCTCTTTCGTAGATATGTTCTTTTGTGTCATATTTTAAATTCCACATATAAGTGATGTCATATGGTATTTGTCTTTGATGTACTTCATTTTGTATGATCATCTCTAGGTCCATCCATGTTGCTGCAAATGGCCTTATTTCATGCTTTTTTATATCTGAGTAGTATTCCATTATGTGTGTGTGTGTGTGTGTGTGTGTGTGTACCACATCTTCTTTATCCATTCACACAGATGTTCTTCTTAATTTCATCACCTTAGTTTCAAGTTCTCTGTGGTTCCTGCCTTACCGACGTCTGGATGCAGCAGGGAAGGCTGTGCCCTGTGCATGTTCGCATGGCCCGTGGGCGCCTGAGCTCAGACCTGAGTCTGCTTCCTCAGCCTTCTCTCCCGAGGGCAGCTGCCACATGGGAGCAGGACTTACTCATCACTCTGTCCCCTTCCTTGCAGAACCTCGATGCCCTGCACGACCACCTTGCTACCATCTACCCGGGCATGCGAGCACCTTCCTTTAGGTGCACCGATGCAGAGAAGGGCAAAGGGCTCATCCTGCACTACTACTCAGAGAGAGAAGGCCTGCAGGACATTGTCATCGGGATCATTAAGACGGTAGCTCAGCAGATCCACGACACTGAAATAGACATGAAGGTAATGGTCAGTACCTGGGGCTCTTCTGGGCACAGGTGACATGCGGGGTGTTAGAAAGGTGCTCTGAACGTGCCCCTGGTCAGCGCTGCTACTGGCGCTCAGCAGAGGTAGTACCAGCCGTAACACTGGCAGTCTTCTATATTTGGCTTGGAATGCACACACAGGGTAGTTTTTCCTTGTGGGAACAGATTTTTCTTTCTAATTATATATATTGCTCAAGGCAACGGGAAATTTAATTTGCAGTTCCTGTGAGCTCACACTAGCTGGGAAGCAGGAGGACCTTTGTCTGGCTGAGCTGTGGCCTTCAGAATACAAAAAAAAACCCCTGTAACATGGACACATTCTAAAGTAATATGAGATGAAGTATTATTTTACTGGGTTTTTGTGTGTGTGTGTGTGTGGACTTTTTGGTCTGTCCCTGAAATGTGGTTTGAATATTTCATTTTTGTGGGCTAAAACCTTTGCTTTTTTTTTTTTTTTTTTTTTTTAAATTAGATCACTTGGTAAAAGAAGCTGGTCTCAGACTTTAAAAAATGTGTTGCTGTTGCTAATTCCCCCTGTCAGTTTTGAGTGATAATTTCAAGGTACTGATACAATAGCTGTGCGATAAAGGGAGCTATCATTTTTCCTTATTTCTAATCCAGAGAGTCGCTCCCAGGGAGCTGTGTTTTGTGTGCTCAGCCCCAAGAGACATTTTTCAGTGGCCCTAGGTTTGAGAAAAGTGGGCCGAGGGTACCCTATTTCGGTTTGCTTTCTTTATGGAAAATCTAATAGGCAGTGCTTTCTTAGATCTATAGTTACATTCTAACATGTGTGGGAAGCCCACACTTTAAGTACAGTATTACACAAATAGAAATTGTAACATTTAAATTGATTAATTTAGAAAAGTATGCCGTATATTTAATCTAGTAATGTCACATGAGATTTCACGGGTGTTTTTACTTTCAAGAGTTGGTGTCATTTTTTACGTGATCCCCAGGTGCATCCTTAGTTTCTCTACAACTAGAAAGTGGGAGTATGGATAATGTAGCATTATCAAATCCAGAGACATTTAAAAACTTGGGTCAAGGATTGAAATGCACCTGTGATTAGGAATCTCACTGGAATTCAATTAAAATTGTGTACGCCTTTCATTTCCAGCTCTGGATCCTGACACCGAACTAACACTTCACTTTTAGCACATGAGCCTGTATCATGGGGGTTGTAAACACTGGGTCTGCTCTTGGTTTGTTCGTTACGTAGCCAAGCTGAGCAAGAAGTAAGGGCATAGAAACCTCAGGAAAGCAGCATAAACTGGACACCCTTGGAAACTGCAGTTGCCACGGTTATTAGAGCCTTTGGTATGGGAGGTTGACAGCAGTAGCGCTCTGTATAATTATGGGGTTCACTTTATACATCCCACTTATACAATGTGGGTTGTCTTGTGACCTTCATTTATTCAAGTATTCCAATATAGATGTCTGAAATATTTGCATTTGGTAATTATATTTGGTGTATTTAATGTTTTTCAAAGGCACTGTTTTAATTTCCTGAGGTATTCTTATGTTGAATCCCTAAGTTTAATAGGTCCAGAGCTACCAGACAATTTAACTACTTCAGGAATATTAGACCATGTCATGAAGGTGATACACGAAGGAGAGGTTAAAAACATGATCAGAAAAGCTGTTCATTTCGCTGATTTAACCAAGGCAAAAGGGTATAATTGAGGAATTCATTAGTAAATTTAGGTTGCATATAATTCAGTTCTTCTAGCTGAAATGGAAACACAGCAGAACATCAAAATTTTAAGATTGTTTTGTTTTCTTTATGAGACTTTAGGGAAATTATCTTCATGGGGCAGAATTTTCCAATCATAAATAAGAATACTAATCTTTCAGCAGTGTAGTAGATTAGTGTGACAGTTTTAGTAGTAATATCCTGATTTCACCGTGAAACTACATTTGGGAAAACATATACAATAGCGTCCATATTAATTGAGATTTGTTCTTAAGTGTCAGAGTTGGCTGCAGTGAACTAAGGAAAAAAGTGAAAAAGAGCCATGTTTTGCCTTCATTTAGCTGCAGCTGAAGAAATATTCATTCAGCTATTTCCCAGTTTGATCTGGCCGCAATTTGAGATGTGGTTTTTTCCCTTTATAAGAGGATGTGTCGGTTGAAGTTTCTTAAACTCGAAAGGAAAAATCTTTTTTAAAGCTTAATCATTTATTTGCCTGTGAATAATATTTGGAAATGTAGTTATTCTTTAGAGAGCTTCGCTCATGATCATGATTACTCCCATAGAATAAAGTCCTAGATTTGGAATTAAATCAAAAAAGGTAATTTGGGGAGGGGGGATTTTTATGCATTTTGTCGATCTATTCTTCAGAAAGGTAAGTCAAAATACCCCCATTAGTGGCATGTGAAATGACTCTTCTTCTGTATCCTACCTCATGTGGCACTGTAATTTTTATATACTTGCCGATTGATGGATAAAAAAATGACATGGCATATTAAATACGTATTTCTGTCGTTTCATTTCCCTGTTTGTGCGTGTCATTTTTGATCATAGTAAACATACCACTCTGTATGATGTGTAGGGCGTCTCCTGTACGTGTGCCTGGCTGAGGGGTGCTGAGCCCACCAGGACAAGGGGGTGCTTCCCCCAAATTCTACCAAAGAGGCTGCATGGACCACTAGGGGACTCGTACCAGATTTGCTATCTTTCTGTGAATTTACTTAGTCAGTCTTCAGGTTTCATAAATCAATGTCCAGCAATAGTTTTCTATGTTAGGCGTGTATAGTGTTTGCATATATTGAATTTTTAAAATTAACCTGCTAAGGGAAGTTCTCATCACCAGTTTCTTAGGTATTTAGGTATTGTAACTAAATGCAGACAATTAACACCATTTCCCCTTTTGGCATCCAGGTTATTCAGCAAAGAAACGAAGAATGTGATCATACTCAATTTTTGATTGAAGAAAAAGAGTCAAAAGAAGAGGATTTTTATGAAGATCTTGACAGATTTGAAGAAAATGGTACCCAGGAATCACGCATCAGCCCATATACCTTCTGCAAAGCTTTTCCCTTTCACATCATTTTCAACCGGGATCTCGTGGTCACTCAGTGTGGCAATGCCATCTACAGAGTCCTTCCCCAGGTAAGAGTACATCACACTCCCTTGGGGCCTGAGACAGAAGGCCACAAAGACACTATCGTTACAGGTGACCATTCATACCTTTAACCCTTTGCTTATGTATCAGGTAACGTGGAGCACACGGTACGTCACAGAAGTTCCGTAACTGCACACTAAGTATGTTTCAGCATACTGCAGCTTTGCCTAGGACAGCTACTTATTTTTTTCTGTTTTAATCACAAGGGCAGTGGGAGAATTCTGTGGGAATAGTGTACTCGTTTTAATGAGGAAGTGAGTAACTTTCCAGTAACAATCAGTTTTCACTTAATTTATTCAACATGGAGCAAATAGTCACTGAATATCTACTGTCTGAAAATAACTTTCAAAATCAACCACTGACATTTGCAGGGAAAAGGAAGGAATTTAAAATACACCAAAGAGGAAAGCGATAGAGATTACCATGGGGTTTAGTAGAAAAAGCATCAAAGGACAGCAGTTGGGTGATGCCAGGAATGTACGTTTGACTTGTATTATTATTATTGTTATTATATTATCTTCTTATTCAGACCTGTTGTCAAGTCCTCTCTTCCTACTTTTTCTTTTCTCTCCGTTTCTGACTTTTGGAATAGCACATGACATGTGTCTAGGGATACTTTTTGCTTGTAATTAAGGACTCTTTCAGGATGAACTCCCATGGGATCTGGCATGAACCCGTAAATCTGGAGGCAGAACCATGTGTGGACTGGGCTGTTATGCTGCCTCTGCCTCTCCTCCATTGATGACCTTGACTGTGTCACGTCCCTCTTGGCCTGCTCTCCCCTTGTTATACTGTGAGGCTAGAGGGTGGATGAACATCACTTAGTGTAAGCAGTCACCCACTTTCCCTTTTATTGGTAATTAGCCGTCTCCCGATAAACTATGAGTGTTGTGGGTGGTTTTGCTATTTAAATTTCATTTTAGGCCATGGACATCTAACACCTCATGCTACAATTTAAAAGCTAAGTTCCATTCTTTTTTCTTCAAAAATTCTTCTCTTGTTTAGATTAGCTTATATTTGAATATTAGTCCCCTGATTCCATATTAGGTTTCATGTTCAGGCAACTACTGGATGTTCATTTAGTTGCCAAGCTGCTTAGATGATGCTGTGAGTCCACAGTTGAGGTCACTTTCCTACGAAATAATTACGATTTTCTGTGTTTAAGTGCTGTTGAGCTGGTCTGATCTAATAACTACTATCAGATCATAAGAATTGTTGACTAAGTATCCTTTTGTTTTCATCTGCATTTTAGCTCCAGCCTGGGACCTGCAGCCTCCTGTCTGTCTTCTCCCTGGTCCGTCCTCATATTGACATCAGTTTCCATGGGATCCTCTCACACATCAATACGGTCTTCGTACTGAGAAGCAAGGTAATTGAGATATTATTTCAGTAAGTGTGAGGAAGTAAGGTCTGTTACAGATTAGAAGTGTTCCACAGGGATAATTAGCTGCAAAAACATTCTGTGAGATGCAGAAGGTGTAGAGAGAGAAACACCAGAGCCCGAAGGGAGTCCTATTTCAAAGGCAACGGTGCTGATTTGGGGTTTGCCTGTAGGGAAGTGGGACCCTCTCCTCTGGTTAGAATAAACGCGTGAGAGTTTGGAGAAGGCCTCGCCCAGGCTGCCCGGGTGCACACGATGAAACCAACACCTTTTACTCAATATACAGCTACAGACTCCTATTTTAGAAATCTGGGGAACTAATAAAGATTTTTTAAACTTCACCCAGAGCCGCTGGTTTGTTGTTCCCTAAATTGTCTGTTATTCTTCAGGGCATTTTTGTGGGGAAATACACGTGATAACATTTTCATTCAGTTGATAGTTGGTGGTACCCAGATCTCGTAGTTTCTGTTCTTGGGGCTGATGTAGCCAGTGTTCCAGAGGACAAAGCTCACCCTCCCTTCCACCCTCCACCTACAAAGGTCTTCCCCGCACCTGCTTCCTGTATTTGGAACCAGCTGCTTCCAGCTGCTCTGTGCATGTAGGGGTGGGCATGGGGACACTGGGTCTGGCCTTGGCTAGAGCCTGGGATTACGTGCTGTGGCCATGGTGGAAAATCAGAAATAAGACTCACTGCAGCTTTCCATAAAGATGTGAAAGTAGCACAGCTGCTGTCTTTCTGGGTTCAAAGGAAGCGGTCAGTTGGCTTTTCTGCAGTGATGTAAGGCTGTCTGCTTGTTACCTGGCGGACTCTGGTGAAACGCCTCTCCTGTTCTACCTGGGCCGATGTTCTCCCTTACGGCTTGGTGGGAATGAGGGTCTCTGTGTCCTCCTCGGCTGAGTCGTTAGGTAGAGACAAAGGCATGAGTGGACGGTTGTGTCTTGCCTTTTCCAGGAAGGGTTGTTGGATGTAGAGAAATCAGAGTGTGAGGATGAACTGACGGGCACTGAGATCAGCTGCTTACGGCTCAAGGGCCAGATGATCTACTTACCTGAAGCAGACAGCATACTTTTCCTGTGCTCACCAAGGTAATCACTTCGAGGTGAATTATAATAGATAGAAGTACCCATCTGGCGCTAATGAAGGAGTCCAATATCTTTTTATTCAATTGTTTCTACAAAGTATGCTTAGACTTCACAACTCTTCTTATACGCCTCTCTATAACAAGGATAACTTCATTGAACATTTGCAATAAACTCGGAAGGAGTCATGTCTTCTGTTTTGTTTGCCATATCTTAGTCAAGTTGCTGAGTGTTTATGCCATTAGATCCGGGGATACCTAATCTGAAGGTAGCTAACTCTGTAGCTTTGTACCTTCCAAAGACACATCATATGTCCATAAGCAAACCTATAAAGCATGTAATGCGATGGCAGAAATACATGGTTATATTTGGCACCAAGAAGTTACTTTTCTAATGATTTCTGGATGTAAGCTATTTTATAGTAAAACTGTTTCACTACTTTAACTGAGATATACTATTCAAAATATAGTTTTAAGTTGACATTTATGTAAATAACGTTATTTATAATAAACATAGGGACTTCCCTGGTGGCGCAGTGGTTAAGAATCTGCCTGCCAATGCAGGGGACATGGGTTCGAGCCCTGGTCCGGGAAGATCCCACATGCCGCGGAGCAGCTAAGCGCGTGAGCCACTACTGCTGAGCCTGCGCGCCACAGCTACTGAGCCCACGTGCCACAACTACTGAAGCCCATGCGCCTAGAGCCCATGTTCCACAAGAAGAGAAGCCACCGCAATGAGAAGCCCGCGCACTGCAACGACGAGCAGCCCGTGCTCGCCACAACTAGAGAAAGCCGGTGCGCAGCAACAAAGACCCAACGCGGCCAAAAACAAATTAATTAATTAATTAATTAAAAAAATAGATATAATAAACATTAGAGGGAAGTAAAACTGTAGGTTGGTATTTTCCCAGCGTGACAAGCATTCTACTAAAGATGCGTGGGAATTTAGAATAAGAAACATATATCTAAATTTACTTGAGAGCAGTAGACACAGATAACTGTAGAACTTGTTGTTAGGTGATAGTTTGTGTATTTATAACTTTGTGCAGGCAAAATGTATGCACATTATCTAGTAACACTCAAGAAAGGATGTTTTGGTGGGCTGTTGATTAAAAATTTACTTTAAAGTCCAACTGATCACTTTTCATTTAAAGATATTGTCTTAAAATTTCTGAAAAATCAAATGAATTTTGTAACACCTTCCTTGGAAATTATTAATATGGTATTAAAGACTCCATAAGACTAATGATGGGTTTTTCCCCTGAGAATATATATTACGAAAATAAAAGAGACAAAATTAGGGAATATAAACTCTTTATATTTTTCATTAATAAACTCCATTGATCTCACTATATATCTTCAACTGCTATAAATAAGTGTTCCTCCTTCGGCCTCTTTCCAAGTTGAGCATCGGTAGAATGACAGCTTCTCAATAGGGACAGTTTCTACTCATGGAGAGAAAGGTTTCTTTGGAAATAGAAGCAGGAAGTTTAGAGTCTACTTGCTAATCACCATATGCAGAAATTGGCTACATAGTGACACACTCACCCGTTGTCATATGGGACCTGCTCATGTGTATAGAGAAACCAGTACTCACACGAAATGAGATCAACTGAAAGCAGTTTTACTTACAAAATAAATAACCCCAAGAGGAAAACAGTTACTGGCACAAAAACAGAAATATAGATCAGTGGAACAAGATAGAAAGCCCAGAGATAAACCCACGCACATATGGTCACCTTATCATTGATAAAGGAGGCAGGACTATACAGTGGAGAAAAAACAGCCTCTTCAATAAGTGGTGCTGGGAAACCTGGACAGCTACATGTAAAAGAATGGAATTAGAAGAATCCGGACCACCATACACAAAAGTAAACTCCAACTGGATTACAGACCTAAATGTAGGACCAGACAGTATAAAACTCTGAGAGGAAAACATACGCAGAACACTCTATGACATAAATCACAGCAAGATCCTTTTTGATCCTAGAGAAATGGAAATGGAGACAAAAATAAACAAATGGGACCTAATGAAACTTAAAAGCATTTGCACAGAAAAGGAAACCATAAACAAGACTAAAAGACAACCCTCAGAATGGGAGAAAATATTTGCAAACGAAGCAGCTGACAAGGGATTAACCTCTGCAATTTACAAGCAGCTCATGCAGCTCAATATAAAAAAAACAAACAACCCAATCCAGAAATGGGCAGAAGACCTAAATAGACATTTCTCCAAAGAAGATATACAGATTGCCAACAAACACATGAAAGGATGCTCAACGTCACTAATCATTAGAGAAATGCAAATCAAAACTACAATGAGGTATCACCTCACACCAGTCAGAATGGCCATCATCAAAAAATCTACAAACAAATGCTGGAGAGGGTGTGGAGAAAAGGGAACCCTCCTGTACTGTTAGTGGGAGTGTAAATTGATACAGCCGCTATGGAGAACAGTATTGAGGTTCCTTAAAAAACTAAAAATAGAACTACCATATGCCCCAGCAATCCCACTGCTGGGCATATACCCTGAGAAAACCATAATTCCAAGAGTCATGTACAACAATGTTCATTGCAGCTCTATTTACAATAGCCAGAACATGGAAGCAACTTAAATGTCCATCAGCAAACAAATGGATAAAGAAGATGTGGCACGTATATACAATGGAATATTACTCAGCCATAAAAAGAAATGAAATTGAGTTATTTGTAGTGAGGTGGATGGACCTAGAGTCTGTCATACAGAGTGAAGTAAGTCAGAAAGAGAAAAACAAAATACCGTATGAAAACACATATATGTGGAATCTAAAAAAACCAAAAAAAACCAAATGGTTCTGAAGAACCTAGGGGCAGGACAGGAATAAAGACGCAGACGTAGAGAATGGACTTGAGGACACAGGGAGGGGGAAGGTAAGCTGGAACGAAGTTAGAGAGTGGCATGGACATATATACACTACCAAACGTAAAATAGATAGCTAGTGGGAAGCAGCCACATAGCACAGGGAGATCAGCTCTGTGCTTTGTGACCACCTAGAGGGGTGGGATAGGGCGGGTGGGAGGGGGATGTAAGAGGGAGGGTATATGGGGATATAAGTATACATATAACTGATTCACTTTGTTATACAGCAGAAACTAACACACCATTGTAAAACAATTATATTCCCATAAAGATGTTAAGAAAAAAACAGGAAAAAAAATACTAGCTCATTAAAATAATAATAAATATGTTTTGAGAACGAGACATACTTTGATTAAGTTTTCTCACTCAGTATGAGCATTTTAACCCTTCGTTTTCATTTCACAGTTATAGTCATTTTTCCTCTGCTCACTGGCAGGTCTTGTAGACCATTTGCTGGATGAGCTGGCCTCTTTCCTGAAGGGTGTGTGTCAATAGTAAACTGACCATTTTATTTTTCTTTATTAGCATGCTAATTTTTGCTTTGATGTATGGACATTTCTGCTGAGAATATATTGCAGGGAAACATTTTATTAATCCCAATTTCTTTAGTAAAGTCACAACACAGTTATGTCATTTTAGAGAAATTATTATTATGCACAACTAGAAATAATTACTTTGCATTTAAAGAATTCAAACCAAGAATGTAACCTTCAGACATTTTAACCAAATACTAAATTTTTTTAAAAGTCAACTTTTTACTGGTAGATCTTCACCGAATCAATAAATATCACGTTGTTCTAAGAATGACTTAAGTTACGAAGATGCATCGAATTCAGCAAGAGCAAATACTGTTTCAAATAAATGAGAAAATTTGTCAAAGAAAATAAGAGTAGTAGAAGAAATTAGAGCCAGAAGTAAGAGCAGAATAGAAAGTGCATGTTAGAAAGTCATGAGTACAGAAAAGTCATGTTGAAGATGGGTCATAAATCAGGCTGTAAACCTTTCATCATTGTCTGTGAAAGAGAAGATGCCTAGTTACGTCATAGAACCCCTAAGGCAACAATGAACTAGCTTCTCAGAAGAAACACTGTTATCCTTGTTAAAGAGAGGAAAGATAACTTTTTCTTCATCTCTTCATAATGAGGGAAAACTGTGGCAATAATAAGGAACAGGCTTGTGTTAAAAACCCGAGCGGGTTTCGTAGGGCAGTTTTTCGCATTATCTTTTAATTTAGGCTGATGGCCTTAGTGCCATTTGGCAAAACTGTATGTCAGGTTCACTGCATGTCAGGTTCACTGCATGTCAGGTCACTGCATGTCAGGTTCACTGCTCTTTTGACAGATGTTTAAATATTGAGAAGAATGAAGCACATTCCTCTCGCTTTTCTCCAAATCTTCTTCCGCCTGACCTGCTGAATGGCAGGCGGCGGGATTAGACTCCTGGACAGGAGCTAGGGCAGTGTTACCGTGGGGACCCTGGGGACTGACAGTGCCTCCTTCTCCCTGTGACAGTGTCATGAACCTGGACGACCTGACCCGGCGAGGGCTGTACCTGAGCGACATCCCCCTGCACGATGCCACGCGGGACCTCGTGCTGCTGGGGGAGCAGTTCCGAGAGGAGTACAAGCTGACCCAGGAGCTGGAGATTCTCACGGACAGGCTGCAGCTCACACTGCGTGCCCTGGAAGATGAAAAGAAGAAGACAGACACGTAAGCACGTGCCCTGTGCTTAAAGAGGGCGGGCAGGGCTGGCGGGGCTGGCCTGCGTGGTAGCCGGTGGCCCTGCCGTAGTTAAGACTGACCGTCAGGCTGCTCGCTGCACAGCAGGCCCGTAAATCCAGACACAAGTTGCTGGGGCAAGGAACAGCGATCGTAGTCGGAAAGACGGCAGACCCAGAAGATGGCGGGCTCGTGTCCCAAACGACCATCTGGCCTGAGTTAGAATTCGGGCTCCTTTTGTACTAAAAGGGGCAGGACCAGCCGAAGGGGGTGGGACCAGCCAAAGGGGAGGGGCTAAAGCCAAAGGTGGGTGGGGCCCGCCAAAGGGGCAGGGCTAAAGCTAAGCACTTCCTGGTTCCGGGCAGCGTCTGGGGCTGGGAGGTGTGAATGTCTTCGTTCCTGCGGCCGCTCCCTGGTGAACCTGGTTAGGCTGTTTCCTAGGAGCTAAACAAAGGTATTTAGCTTAAGGCTCGTGACCTGGGGAGCAGGGTTCCCAGAGATGGGCCATCGTGTACAATTTAATCTGATAAGCAACACCCCGTTAGTGATTAGCTTGTAATAGAACACAGAGGTTCTTCCCTATAACAGGACTCCGAGGCGTGGGACCTGCCGTAGGTCTGGAGTCCTAGGTAAACTCTAACACATCACTTCAATAGAAGTTATGCACGCAGAAATCAGTCAGTCCTAATAGTGATTTTACAAGCCAAGCTGGAAGAATATACGCTAAAGCATGTCTCTGGAAATCATTAGAAGAATAATTCAAGTGCATATTTCAAGTCCAACTACCCGTTCATCCAGTTCTTCACACAAGAGGTGTACCTCTAGGTGCCAGGGCTGCCCAGGTGCTGGGGGACACAGAACACTGAACTTAGATTTGGCCATTATATTTTAAAAGCGTTCTGTTCTTGGACTCCAAATTATTTTTGGGTTCAGCAGGTGTGAGTCTGACAGACTGTAGTGTCATCTGTGATGACAGCAATTGCATCTGTAATTTGATACATGAACAAAGGTATCAAAACACAAAACTTATTTTTCTACGAATGGTGGATTAAATTATGAACTACTGGGCAAGTAACATTTAAGGTAATATTTCGTTTTCAAGTAATTCATTTAAACAGATACACATTGTGCATACTGCTTGGCCTTGCTTGAGTATTTTAATTAAAATCAGTTAAAAGCATGAAATCACTGACTTTCGTAAGAGAATTTTTCCGGTGGTCTTGCGTGTTCATTTTTAACGTTTGCATAATAGGAAGCTGTCTTGGAGAACTGACCTCATCTTCCTTCGTGTAGGAACTGTGTCACTCTACTTGACACCATAGGGTTGGTAACAGCACCACTTCCTGTCCTTTTCTTGCATTGATGTGTGTGTGTTGCCTGTGGCTGGATGCTGTGCCCACAGGTAAACACAGCAATTAACTGTTTATTGGCAGCTAGATGGATAGAGAATCCACGTAAATGTCTGTCTTCATCCCTAGCTTCTTCCTGCCCTTCTCCTACTTTGTATAATGTAGCTGAAAACTAGTTTCTTCGACACCACTTTACTTTCCTCACGGCCCTGAAGGGAACCCCTTAAGCGGTCCGGTATTTGGCAAATTTCCAAAAGTACGTGGGATGAGGTGGGCCAGTCAGATTCCTCCTACTGCTCGAGAAACCACTCAAAATGTATATTTATTAGTCTGTGGTACAGCTTCCCCCATGAAAAATAACACATTTTATGGAGCTTGTAAGATAGCACTTAGCACCAAGGCTCACAGTCACCTGGATTTGTAAGTCTGAGTTACTCGGACCCTGCTCGGCTGTTATATTAGAAAACCACCAAGGTTTCCATCTTCGTTGGTGTTTGGTTTTCAAGGTGATTTAATTATAAACAGTTACTATGAATTTTTGTTGAAATGAAGTAGTTGTACTGGTCACATTTAATATTCAAATACAGCTTTAAAATGTTGTATAAAATGTTCTCTGTTTGAAAGTGAAAAGTGAAACACTGAATAAATTCCACTAAAGGTAGCGAAAAACTGAGACCTCAGCACCGTTCTGCACCTTAACCTTGGCACCGGTGCCGTCTGGCTTAGGGGAGGAAGAGGCTCGGAGGTGGTGGCTACTCCTGTGCGCCGTCACGTCAAGAAACCGCAGGTCTGCCTGCTTCCGCTTCTCTGCTCAGCTCTCACCCCTCCTGTGTGCTCACCACTCTCCCTGCTCCCCAGGGCCCCTGGTCCCGTCAGCGTGGTCTCAGGATTGTCGACGGAAATAGGATCTTTTCTTGTCTAGACCAATTTCTACCTGCTTTATCCGTTTCTTCCATGAAGGAGTGAGGCAGGAATGAAACAGAAAAATCTGCCCTTTCTTCCTTCCTTCCTTTCTTTCTTTCTTTCATTGAAGTATAGTTGATTTATAATGTTGTGTTAGTTTCAGGTGCACAGCAAAGTGAATCAGTTATATATACATATATACATATTCATTTTCAGATTCTTTTCTGTTAAAGGTTTTTACAGGATATTGAGTAGAGTTCCCTGAGCTGTACAGTAGGTCCTTGTTGGGGAAATCTGCTTTTCACGTCAGATGACAAACGTTGAGGCAGATGGCTTATCCCTGAGAGGTGAACGCATCCCTGGTTTTGTGGGATCCAAACAGTGCTAAGTGCTTGAATGGCTTCTTTCATCCTGTGAACATCCCAGCAGGAGCGTCGACACACAAGACCACGCAAGACAACTTCGACTTCCCGGTGTCAGTCCTCTGTTTCGTTTGGCTTATTTTGCTTTGAACTGGTTTGGATTTGGGGATGTTCTGTGGGATTAAAACAAACCAATTATTTATATTTTCTCGACTTGACTTACAAAGATGGCTAATAGCGGGTGTCCTGTCAGAACCCAAGCCTGCACAGTGCACATGGCATTGAAGTCTACGAAGCGGGCCGGAGAGGCACTGAAGCTGCTCTCAGCATCTCTCACTGTGGCTTTGTCCTCACCCCTCTGGACAGGTTGCTGTACTCTGTCCTTCCTCCGTCCGTGGCCAACGAGCTGAGGCACAAGCGTCCGGTGCCCGCGAAGAGGTACGACAACGTGACCATCCTCTTCAGCGGCATCGTGGGCTTCAACGCCTTCTGCAGCAAGCATGCGTCTGGGGAAGGGGCCATGAAGATTGTCAACCTCCTCAACGACCTCTATACCAGATTCGACACTCTGACGGATTCCCGGAAAAATCCATTTGTTTATAAGGCAAGTCCAGGTCCTGTCCTAATGCAGTGCCATTCCCTGACTGTAGCCCTGCAGGCTTGGTACGGGCAGCTCTCATGCCTTCGTTATTTACCATTTTCATAAATAATACCTCTCGTTCTAAAACATTCTCTTCCTTGTAACCCAAATGAATGGAACAGACGATTCCCTAGTTAAAATAAAATGTTAAATCAGTGCAGGTGGTTTATCACACGTAATATAAACATGGCATTCGTGTCGTTGGTCTGTAAGCAGCATTTTTACGGAAAGGTAAAAGTGATTTGCACAGTAAAGAAGCCATGGAGCATAAGAAGGGGACTCAGACCTGCTTCTAGATAACATCAGCTTGAAGGGAAATGTTTATAAGGCATTTCTGCCCTTGGTTTCAGTTAGTAACAAATATAATATTGGAAAAATGCAGTCAGTGGAATATTGCTTCGTAAAGGCAAGAATGTGAACTAAACCACACCCAGGCTTCTGGAGTCATAGAAGTGTCACAGGGACTATTTATTTTATAGTCTTTTTCTGAGGAACAGTGTAACACTTGGTGAGCACATCATAAAAATCAGTGGTTAATGACCAGGATAAATCACTGAACTGGGGGCAGTGGAGCTTTGGCCCATCCAACCATCAGTGTTTTAAGGGGAAATAGGGTAGTAAATTGTTCTACTGGGTAGTAAGCATATCTGAGCTGAGAAACTGGGACTTAACTAGAGGAAAAATAATGCCTGTAATCAGACTCCAAGTGCCAGATGTGTACATTCAAATAATGACGTTTCTTCTTGTTGGAGTTGAAGGTATCAGAATTTTAAGAGATTCAGGGGAGGAAAGTTGAAAGTTATTGATAGCAATTGGAAGAACATGTTCTGTGTAAGGGTAGCAAGTGAAACAGTCATGTTTGTACTGACCAATCTGTGCCCTGCTAGGTGGAAACGGTCGGTGATAAGTACATGACGGTGAGTGGGTTACCAGAGCCCTGCATCCACCATGCACGTTCCATTTGCCACCTGGCTTTGGACATGATGGAAATTGCCGGCCAGGTGCAGGTAGATGGTGAATCTGTTCAGGTTAGTAGATAAAACAGATATTATAATGGTAGTAATAGACCTTTTGGACAACTGATTTATATTCTTGACCAGCTAATCATTAATTATGTACAAGGAATAACATCTTGACAACAAAGACTAAGATTTTTAATGTTTTTTTAATTGACGTATAATTTACAATGTTGTGTTTCTACTGTACAGAAAAGTGGTTCAGTTTCACATATATAACGTGTATTCTTTTTCATGTTCTTTTCCATTATGGTAATACAGGATATTGAATATAGTTCCCTGTGCTATACTATAGATCCTTGTTGGTTATTTATTTTATATAGAGTTGTGTGTGTATGTTAATCCCAAACTCCTCCTGATTTATCCTCCCTCTCCCTTTTCCCTTTGGTAACCATATATCTGTTCTCTATGTCTGTGAATCTGTTTGTGTTTCGTAGATATGTTCGTCTGTGTCATATTTTAGATTCCACATATAGGTGATATCACATGATATCTGTCTTTGTCTGACTTCCTTCACTGAGTATGATAATGTGTGGGTTCATCCATGTTGCTGCAGATAGCATTATTTCATTCTTTTTTATGGCTGAGTAATATTCCATTGTATATGCGCACCGTATCTTCTTTATCCATCCTTCAGTGGACACTTAGGTTGCTTCCATGTCTTGGCTATTGTGAATAGTGCTGCAGTGAACACTGGGGTGCGTGTGTCTTTTCAAATTATAGTTTTCTCCAGGTATATGCCCAGGAGTGGGATTGCTGGGTCATATGGCAGCTCTACGTTTAGTTTTTTTAAGGAACCTCCATACTGTTCTCCATGGTGGCTGCACCCGTTTACATTCCCACCACCAGTGTAGGAGGGTTCCCTTCTCTTCACACCCTCTCCGGCATTTGTTATTTGTAGACTTTTTAATGATGGCTGTTCTGACTGGTGTGAGGTGATACCTCGTTGCAATCTTGAGTTGCATTCCTCTAGTAATTAGCGATGTTGAGCATCTTTTCTTGTGCCTTTTGGCCATCTGTATAAACAAAGACTCATATTGTATTGAACCCATTGTATTACATTCTTCCATAGAAATGGGAAACCTGTCCACCTGTTTGAAATCTTCTTTATTGCATGTGCTGAAAGTCATGAGGATGAGATAAAAACCCCTGTCCCTTCTGGTTTATTTTTTAAAATCTCTTTCCTGTGTCTCATGTAAGTTGCCAGATTCACATCTTTGAAAGCTTCAAACTTGACAAAAAGAATGTTTCTCTTGAAAGATTTCTGTGAGGGTTTTTGTCTGTAATATGCTTGGAGTTCTAGAGAATTCTTATGATTTTTATATGATGACTCTGCATTATTCTTTAATATAGAGGAAGCAATAATTCATAGTATTGACTTTATTAAGGCAGAGCTTTGATTTCTGCAGATAACAATAGGGGTTCACACAGGGGAGGTAGTCACCGGTGTCATAGGACAGAGGATGCCTCGCTATTGTCTTTTTGGAAATACTGTCAACCTCACAAGCCGAACAGAAACCACTGGACAAAAAGGAAAAATAAATGTGTCTGAATATACATACAGGTAAGAGACGCATCTAGGTGTTTACTGATTTGAAAAATGTCTCTTTGCATGTGTTTTAATTCCCTGGGTGCTTTTATTGCCTTTAACATTTACCACCTCTGCTCTTAGGATTATTTATTATTTATTTGAGAAGATGGTGTCATTATTTCCAATTTAAGTGATGCTTCACCATCTTAGGAGTTTCTGCTATGATCATTGTTACTAAAACCTCAAGGTACCTTTAAATAGCTTTGATGTGTGTCACTTTCTCTGTGCAGCCATGCTCCACGTTTCTCTCCCTGTTCCCTGTCCCCTTTAGATGTCTCATGACACCAGAAAATTCAGACCCACAATTCCATTTGGAGCACAGAGGCCCAGTGTCCATGAAGGGCAAAAAAGAGCCAATGCAAGTTTGGTTTCTATCCAGAAAAATTACGGGAACAGAGGTATGACTCATCAGAGTGTAATTCCTTTTTTAAGACAGACTATAAACATGGGAGCTAAATCATAATCACTGAAAACACGTTTCATTTGCAAAGAATTCTTGCTTACGCGAACTCTTCAGTAGAGCAGCAGAAATACTGAACCATTAGTGAGCCGGTTAGAAGTATACAGACTTCTTAGCGGAGACTTTATGGTTGCTGGTTTTGTCCTCTCATGAGATTAAAACCAAAGCAGTAGACGGAGGAGACCTGGATTTGGTTGTTCCTCCTCAATCTGGCTCAGACCCAGCTGGAGAGTGGGCGGTGAGGGGCGCCCCCGGGCCCTCCCCAGCGCCCTCAGCTGTCGTGAGGGCGCCATCAGGGCCAAGACAGGGCCGCCTTCGCGGGAGGTTTCCTAACCATGACGCTCCAGCTCCTTGTAAGGGCCACGCTGTCACCTCGGGGGATGTTTGGACATTTTTGGACATCCTGGTCCCTCGTGTGTCTTTCCTGGAGAGAAGAGTGATCTATACTTTTCCGGAATCTAAATGATTCGCAGGGAGGCTATAGGTGCCTGCTCGTGCCCTGGGTGTACTCCAGCCTGAACCCAGGTGCTGGGGGGCCTCAGAACTCTGGGGTTCGCTCGGTGGTCCTGTGACCCAGGGTGGCTCGTGACACCGAGGTCCTGCCAGCTTTCCCCCCTCCCAGTGGGTTGCATCAGAAACAAGTCTGATGCTTTGTTCCCCGCTGATGCGCTGGTTCTTTAGAGGGGGGGAGACTCCTTGACTATATGTCTTTTCCTGGATGTACACATTCGTTATAAATACGTTTAGAGTAGAAGTCCTAAAAGGAATGGAATGCCAAGTTCTGAAATACTTATCTTCATCTTCTCTTCACTGTTTTCACCTCTGGTGCTAGCTTGCTTCCCGATGTTCTGATAAATTAGCTTCCCGCCAGCATTGCTCATTTGACTTGGGTGCTTCTGTCTCATCCAGCGTGATGCTGGGAATGACTTAGAAAAACTGTAGATGTGAATGCAGATCAAATTTTACTTAAAAAGAGAAAGAAGATCTTTTGGGAGTCCTACAAGCTTTATTATCACTGAAAATTAATACCCTATTTTTTCCACTTTGTAAAGGAAACAAAGCAGGATGACAACTGAATCTTGGACCTTGAGGTGAAGAGGACGGGGTGAGGTCCAGTCTTCCCCTAACTCCTGCCAAGCCTGGGAGCAGTCATTCCCTTGGTCCTTTTCCATTTCCCCAAGCCTTTCTCCTGGTTCTCTCTTTCCTTGTTCATTATTCAGCTTGAGCTCTGCTTGTGAGTATTTTCAAGGTTTAGTATATTATCTGAAGTTTGGCTTCGTGTGGGTGATGTGAGCGTCACGTGGCTTAAAATCTACTCCAAGCATCACCTAACATGGTGACTTGCAAGTAGTAGACACCCAATAAATATTTGTTGAATTTAATTAAATGAAACAGAACAGTATTTGGCCATGTCTCTCTGTCTCTCTGTCTCTCTCTCCCTCTCCCTCTCTCTCTCTCTCTCTCTCTCTCTCTCTCTATATATATATATATATATACACACACACACACACCCCCCATGGTTTTCCATATCTGTTCAGTGCTCTATATATATGCATATGTATATTTTAATGATTATAACATATAAAAAAGTTTTGTCATGTTGGTGTATATCATTATAGAAATCATTTTCTAAAGGAGTGAATTCAGAATTTTAGGGAAAAAATGCAATTTATTTTGAGACTCCCCAAATAAGAATTAATATATCATGCTAAGAAAATACTCACTAGTTTGAATTATGCTCACTTTCCTTCAGAAATAGAGAATGCACATTTCTGTTATTAAACTATTGGGTTGTTCACTCAGATCACGTGGCAATTACAATTCCTCTAAAATGCTGTCGTTTGCATTGTGCCCCTTGTGTAATTATAAGTCTCACTACTCCCGTGCAGCTATTAAAGCGGCACTGTTTCACAATGAGCTATTGCGTTAGTTTGGGGTAAACGTTAGGGGCTCTGACCACATCCAAGGAAAAAGCTGGAAGCATGGCTGGGGTGTTCCTGTTCGTCAGAGCCCCTGCTGGCCCTTTATTCCCAGAAATTAGCTCCTTTATCGTAGCTTACAAGAATGTGACTATATCCAGGGCATCGTGTTCAGAAAACTTACTTTAATTCCAACATAGAACGCATTCCTGTTGGACTCGTTAGCCTGTCGTCCTTCAATATCTCTGATAATTTATTAACATCTATCTTTATAAAATATAGTACAATTACTTTTGTGTAAAAATGTTTGTCTTTAAATTTAGCATTTCCTATCAGCACATTGATATTTGTGTAAAATGTTCTGTGTTCATGTGTAAGAGATCCTGCAATAAATTATTTTTTCCACTTGTCTCTAGACAGTTTTTAATTCAATGAAAATGAAATGAATAGTCTTGTCGGTCATTTGATTGATTAGTGCCGTTTTTGGAATACATCTTGTCACTTTGCCTGTTACAGGCTTTCATTCTGATTCCCTGCTGTTAGGATAAAGCTGAATGGTCCCTCTTCATCAGGCCTATTCCCAGATGGTATTTTTCTCCAATGACAGCGGCAAGACCAACCTTGGCAGCGGTGGGGAGGATATTTGCACAGATACGTGTGAAGTGACACTGACGAGCTCCCGGCATTTTAGGGGTGAAAGACACGTACAAATAGCCAAACCGTCTGATATTCATAGTGATGAAATATATTCAAGACACAGAAAGAATACTCAGAGCGTGAGAAACAAGAGGACGGAAGTGGGGTGGGAAGAAGGCGGCGGGAGACCAGCTGGGTTTTGTGATGGTTTTGTCTGAAGGTAAATTAATGCGTCCCTTGGAGAAGCCTACTCTCAGTGCCTCTGGGTCCCATCTGTTCAGCCCTTCTGGGTAGCACCAATAGAACCAAATGTTATGGAAAGGTAAGAGTTTCTCAGCTTGATTTGAGGGTAATACGTCCATGTTTTTAAACTTCTACAGAAGAATAGCAATTTATACCCACGCACAAATATATTTCAGAACCAGTTCGTTATCTCATTTTACTGAAATCTTGATTGAGTCACCAGATGACATGTTCTGTCTCTTCATCATGGAAGGTGTGACACTGTGGTTTGTGCTAAGAGGTGTATACGTTTGGTCTTAGCCCCCGTCCCCTTCTGGCTCGGAGCTCCTACAACTCCAGGAATTTCCTAAGTGATGAAAATGACAAAGGTGTCTTTCATCATGTTAGTGACGTGACTCGGGGCCTGCGCTGGGTTGGGGGGAGCTTGTTGCCAGGTGAACCGACCTGGAGTTCAGAGGGTGGGAACTTTTAGTCCCACCCTGCCCCGCGTCTCCTGGGAAGGGAGAGGGCCTGGAGGTTAAATGCTTGCCAGCAGCCAGTGATCTCGTCAAGCGGGCCTGTGTGATGACGCCTCCAGAAAAGCCCAGAGGTCGGAGAGCTTCCGGGTTGGTGGACACGGGGCGAGGCAGCGGCGGGCCTGCAGCTCTGCGTGTCTCCCATCTGGCTGTTCTGAGTCACAGCCTCTTGTAATTACAAGGCAGCTAGTAAGTAAAATGGGTCCCTCGGTTTGTGTTTCTCTCTAGCAGGGAACCTTGGGTCTGCAGCCGGTTGGTCGCAAGCGCGGGTGACAACCTGGCCTTGCTTTGGTCTCCAAGTGGGTGCGTATTATAGGGCTGAGCCCTGAACTTGAGGAATCGGAGGCGATCTTGGCGTAGATGGTGTCAGGACTGAGCTGCATTGTAGGACACCCGGCCGGAGTCCTGAGAGTTGCTCTGTGGTGGGGAAAACACCCCACACTGTAAATGGGTGCAGATTCTTACAGGGGAAGAAAAGAGTCACGTCTCTGCTCACCATTAAGTAGGTTTCTCTTTGCAGCCTCGCTGCCGGCTCTTAGGACCGCTAGGGGGCAGCAGAGGGGGCCGTGCAGAATCGAAGTGGGGGCGGGCGGAGGGGGGAGGGGAAGGACACGGGGCTCTCGTAGGAAGCGCCGCTGGCGTGTCTCGGCTCCGGACCAAAGGCCGCTCCCTGCGCGCAATCTGGAATTCATCCCTCCCACTGTCCGCTACGGTCAAAGGAACGTCATGAAAGTAATTATTTTTACGCCATTATGACCGTTTGTGTAGCAGGAAATCTACTCCTATGCATCATGTTCAGAAATTTCACCCACATTTTTCCTGCTGATTCTGTAGAAAGGTGTGTAAAAGTGTCAAACAGGCCATTTGTACTAGAAGCTATAATTTCGTCCAGAATCATTATAGGCAAGCTAAGTTGCATGTAACTCATGTTAAAATCTATCAAATACAAATATTGTTTATTGACAAGGAGAAAATTGGAAAACCCCTTATTTTGCATTAAAAAATGCATTTAAATGATTCTCTCTTGCTTCTACCATATTGGAGAGAGGAAATAGTATAGGGTAGATGTAAAAAACCAAACAAAAGCAAAAACCGCTGTCCGGAGAGTCAAGAACCTGAGTCCAGTTCTGGCAAGGCCAACCCTGTGGTCTTGGCATCTTAGATTCCTAATCTGTGAAAGGAGCTGGACAAGATGATGTCTACAGTTAATTCTTGCTCCAAAATTCCAACATTTCTGTGGTGAAAATTTCAGGGCAGGGATGCTGTGACTTTGGCCTGGCCCTCTGGGGAATTCTTAGAAAGACAATCCAGTCTTAACTCTTTTTAAGTCAAGTACCAATGAGCAGATCAACTGGGTGATTTTAAAGCTAATTTCTAAGAAATAAACAACTCTCTGGCAAACACCTGCTGAAGACTTTTGACTCCAAGCTAAAATCAGAATGACTAGGTCATATTAGTGTATACAAGTATTAAAGCATTAAAAACTGGCCCTATAATATTTCCCTAATTATGTTAAGTCCAAATTCTTTAGTAAAGAGCTGGGCTTTTGATTCTCTAAAAATAAGGGGAGAAAATGTACCTCTATTTCAAGCAGTAATCTTTCTGAGTAGAAGATAACCTCTTAAAAATTAAGGACAGGAAGTGTCAGTGAGTGGTACATATAGTTTTTTTAAAAAAAATTATTACCAATAAAATGTATTGCCCGTTTTGTATTAACTTGCAAAATATTTCCTGTTGAAAAAAGAAAGCCCAGAGATGGAAACCACTTAAATATCCATGAGTGGGACATGGATAAAGAAAATGCGGTCCGTATATACAGTAGAATATTGTCCAGTTTTTAAAGAGAAGGAAATCCTGCCGTTTGCAGCAACATGGACGAACCTTGAGGACATTATGTTAAGTGAGATCAAGCCAGACACAGAAAGAGAAATACTGCATCATCTCGCTTATGTGTGGAATCTAAGAAGGGCGAACTCATAGAAGCAGACATGTGCTCAGATGCATGTGCTCAGATCTTCTATGAAAAGCAAATAGTCCCTTTAGATACTTGATCGTTTGCTCCTTGTCAGTACACTGAGTCATACCTTGTTATTTATAAAAACAAAACAAGAAGAGTAGATGAATAGTTGAAAGTGGTCATTAAGTAAAGAAAAAAGTATATGCATGCTCATACTTTTTCATTTATAATATGCAGTTTTGAATAGAGCATTTCTTTTGAACGTAAACACTATGTACTATGACACAGTAGAAACGGTGATAAGAACTGTAATAAAGAAAAATGAGTTCTGAGAGATTTTTAGAAAAATATTTAAGGAAAAAGAAATTGGACCTTTTTATAAGTTGCTGACATTTAGCAACTTAGCGTTTTCAGATGATAAAGGACCTTCCATTTTCACGTGATGATTCTTTTGCAATGTTTTTGCATAAGAAGCAATTATGAAACACTATTATCTTTTGACAAAGCTAAGACTCTTTATAAAGATTTAGTTCATCACTCAGGTACCACCCACACTCCATTCTCCCGTTCATTTGTATTCCTGTTAAAGATTGTTCTTTCCCTGTCGACCCAACCTGCTATTTTTGCATTTGACAGGAATATTACCCAGGTATTAACTAAAAATTAATTATGCAAAAGGCAGCTGCTAGAAGTTTTGCACATGTATATACATGAACAGTTTTTACTTTGCTTGTGCTCAACAAAATGTCCCAAAACTTTAGGGACTCTTCAGACTTTAGTGGGAGCAAATGTCCCTACCACACTGACCACAAGCTCTTCTATGTGATCTTACCAAAAAGTTGCTCCTGATATATGTATTTTTGCGATTCATAACTCTTTAAATACAGCTCTTTGTATTCCTTAACAGGTAAATCCCTTTTAAAAAGAGTTCTTGTAAAAATAGTGTTAACGCTATAATAAAAGTTACACACTCCTTTTAAAAATGTGCATTTCTTTAAGTGTTTTCTGTATTGAAACTACTAATTGAACTTCGAAGACAAGAACAAGCTAAGGGGTGATCAGATCCCCTGCTGTCCCTACATCACCAGGTGGCAATCAGGGGGCAATACTACAGTCACTACAGAATGCCCTTGTCCCCAACATTGTTTGGAACATTTTGTGTGTGTTGAATCCTTGTAGCAAGCCATTGAGTAAATATCCTTATTGTCACCTCCATTTTACTTAGAAGGAAACTGGGGCACATAAAGTTTGGGTTCCTCACCTAAGGTCAGACAAGAGTGAGTGAAGAACCAGTAATTATACACGGTAACCAGGTACAGAGCCCGTGCTTCCAACCAGTGTTCTCTGAGGTCTCTCAGGGTACAGGTGAGCAGAGCAGCGGCAAGTGATGAACTTCCAGTGTGTGTCCAAACGTTAGAAGATTGTCGGTCAGGTAATAAAGTTCTAGTTGGACAGGTGGACAAAGAGCGTGAAGGAGGTATGACAGGTGGTTTTGGTCCCGCATCTGATGACTAACACTAAGAACAGGATTTGGAGGCCTGAGGCACAGGCAAGGGACCAATGCAGGTCTAGAGAGGGACACAAGGCAGCAATCACAGGATACAACAAGAGAACCCATATGGTGTGCACCAGGAGAGATGTCCTGTTAGTAACTGGCCCCACTGTGCCTGAAGACCAGATTGGCCTTAGAGTTTTCAGGCTGTGAGACCGACTAATTCAAGAGGGGGCTCTGCTGGGCTGGAGGGGGAGTAGGAAGAGAGCATCATTGGCCGAGTCCTTCCACGAAGGGACTTGCTCAGAGTGCAGACTGCTGGCTCCCTGGATGTAGAGGAAGTCCTCCAGAGGGTGGCGACCTCACCGTCCTGCACCTGCCCCCATCACTAGCATTTTCTATTTATCTATGAGGGCTGCTGACCAAGGGAACGTTTTTGACTTTCCTTTCTAAGGCTTCAAACAAGGTCTCTCAGAAATATACAAGACATTTCCTTTATTTCCCATCTTCTGTTGTACCTGGATGTAATCCATTTCCATTCTTCTATTTGTTCTAATGTTGATGACTAAAAACAGATATCTCTGTGACAGTGAAATATAAAATCTTTATTCATTCTTCTGGTGTTATATCAGTTTCCAAGAAAAGGAGGGACCTGACTTCTTCAATGTTTCTTATCATCAATCTTATTTGAGCAATAAAATAAATAATGATAATATTGGATTGTAACCAAAGTATTTAAAAAAAACCTTTCTGAATCCATGCTGATTTAAATCAGTGACTGAAAAAAAATAAATAAAAGAGGGAGATAGGACAACTCTTCCTTATGGAGTAATTCCAATAGAAATAATTACGAATGAATCAGCTACTTGGGGATAAAAGAGAAAAATCTGGAGAGTCTGAATAATAGATCTAAAATGAAATCAAACTAATTAATAGGTACCTGGAGCTAACTTATTCCATATTTTTGGCTAGGAGTTTCGCTTCACTGTAAAAAGTAGCTGGAGTACTTAAAAATAACTCGCTGTGTTACAGTCTACTTAGCATAATAGAAAATTTCATTTTTCTCAAAATATGTTCAGGGAACAACACTATAAATGTATTTATAGTATGTTCCCCTTTCATATTTATATATTTTGTTGTATTAAAGATTACATGACGCTGTGTCTAGCACACCGTATATTCGTTCGGGAGTCTTCTTACATTCCCAGATGTCAAGTCCCTGTTTTCTGTCCTCCATATTCTGTATGCTTTGACAGGTACTCAAGTTTGCCTCCTCATTAAGCCTTTGTGTAATACAATTTCCTATATTCTTTCACAAAATTTGAATATTGTATACACCGTTTAAGTCTTTCAGAATTTTCCCGTGTCATTAAAAAAAAGTCATTAATTCAATTTAACAAAATTTTAATATTGTTTATTTCCACTTTTTAACCATTACAAATAATGCTGCAATGAGTCTCATAAATTTTTGTGCTTTTTTCTTATTATTTTCAGAGGATACACTCAAGAAGAGCAATTTTTTGATAATAATTAATGCTTCTTAATGTATTTCTAAATTACCCTTCAGACAGACAGTAAGTGCTTTAGGATGGTGTTCATTTTCCTGTCAACACGACAGAGTACTGTTAGTATTTTTATATTCATTAAATCTTTCAAGCCCTGATTTCTATCTCATTATTTTCTTGTATTTCTGTAATTATTTAGTGAGTTTTAGTATATGCATTATTTCCTGGCCATTCTCATCTCTCTCTTCCTGTGTGTATGGCATATTTGCATTCTTTGACCTCTTTATGGGTGGGATGTTTGTTTTTATGGACGCTTTGGAACACACTATGTAATAGAGATATTAGTGTTCTGTTAACATGCACAGTATTTCCCCCCTAATTTTCATTTCCTTTTGTAATGTTAGTTTTGGTTGAGCATAATATCCTGGTGGATTTCTCTTCCTTGTCTTGTAGACATTATGACAATCTCTGACCGTGTAGAGAGTCGTATATCTGTGTAGCAGAAGTATTTTATGTGGAGTTTTTTTGTCTCCGGAATGCCCAGATCAGAGACTGAATTCTTTTACAGTTACCTGCATCATGCTCATAAGACCATGCATCCCTCAGTGCAGCAAAACTGTGTGTCCTTTGCTTCCCTAAATCATGTTTAAAAACGAGTGCTGTAGGGCTTCCCTGGTGGCGCAGTGGTTGAGAGTCTGCCTGCCGATGCAGGGGACATGGGTTCGTGTCCCGGTCCTGGAAGATCCCACATGCCGCGGAGTGGCTGGGCCCGTGAGCCATGGCCGCTGAGCCTGTGCGTCCGGAGCCTGTGCTCCGCAACGGGAGAGGCCACAACAGTGAGAGGCCCGTGTACCGCAAAAAAAAAAAAAAAAAAAAAAAAAAAAGAGTGCTGTAGACATCTTTAAAAGAATCATGCATGAGATGAGACTCATGCACTTCCCATGTCGTAGGGGTAGGTACCTCCTTTCCTTTCCTTCCTTCCCCTCATTCTCTCTCACTCTCTCTCTCTGGCTCTCACTCTCACTCATTGTCTCGCTCTCTCTCTCCCCCTCTCTCCCTCCTGCTCAAAACAAAAATAATATAGGGCTGTTTATTGTAAGAAAGCTCCTTTTTGGCCTCAAGAGGATATGGGAACAGCTCCAAGGAGATTTTGATTTGCTCTTAATAGAGATAGAAATTTGCCAGCGCTTTAGAAAGATGCACTAATTTATTCAGAACATCCGAATGGTCACTGACAGGAGTCACACTTAATTGGTGACATACTGTGGTTGTTACCATATGAAAAGTTGAATGTCATTGAAAATTGATATTTGAGTCATCTGAGCTACTCCTTCCTCTTTCCACAGGTATTTACTTATTGCAGATGTTAAGAACGTGGAATAATGGATTTGCATAAAAGCTGCCACATATTATTGTGTGGATGATAACTGACCAACATGTAGAAATTGTTGAGCAGCTTTTGCAGTAATTCATCTTCTTTCTTATTTTCTCAGAACCCCTAACTCTGGAAAAATCTGTGTCAGTTGATTTTAAATTGGATTTGTAGATCTAAATCCCTTTTCGTATGACTTGTATTCCTGCCACTCCCCATTCTTCATTCTGATTTTGGATATAGGCATTCCAATGAGATCATTTTTATTCCTGCTAAGCCCTAGAAGAAAATTTTCTATCACCTTAAATCTAAAAGTAATTACTCACATGCCAACATTCATTTTGCCTTCAGATGAAGAGTGATGCTCCAATAGGCTTTCAGAAGTTTAGTAATGAGATGATTTAACAAAATAAGTAACAGAGTCCCTACATTAGATACATTTTTTCCAAAGTCAGCCATTCATTTCTTGCTGAACAAATGGACTTATTTGTTTTCTGAATGATTTAAAATAACTGTTCTTACCCGCAAGGACCTACCGTGTAGCACAGGGAACTATACTCAATATCTTGTAATAATGGAAGTGAATATAAAAAAAGAAAAAAAAATATTTATATGTATAACTGAATCATTTTGCCATACACCTGAAACTAACAACATGGTAAATCAACTATATTTCAATGAAAATTTTTAAAAAAATAAAGAAAAGAAAAAATATTCACCATAAAAATGCTCATTAAAAAATAAAAATAAAATAAAATGTATTATGGAGCTTAAAATAAATAAATGAAATAAAGTAACTGTTCCTTTTTCTAAACATCGTTTCTCATTTTTTTTCTTCATGACAAGGAAAATTGCAATAAATCTCGGGTGATGACTACTCGCAAAGGAATTATCAGAACAGAATACACTGACCGGCAACTTTCGGGGATAAATTCTCAGTCAGAAGAGTTTTTCTTCCAGTAACTACCACACTCACCCGGATCACTCGCCTTACAACTCGCCAAAACAACCCGACAATTTGGCCGATGCCTGTACTGATGTTAGCCTAAGAGCCGTGCAATACTTACTCCCTCGTGTTAAAGGGGACAGAGTTTAGGTAGGACCCTCTGCCCGTCCCACTGACCCTCTGGGCATCACAGTCTCCCTAGCAGGTTACCATCCTCTGAATCCAATCAGAGCTACACAGATCCTGGTCATGGTTCTGCTGCAGTAGCTCCTTACTTTTCGGTAATTTCTTGTTCTCTAGAGAATCTCAACTTCCATCCTGCCTCTTAATGTCTACTGAATATTTACAGCAAAGATAAGATGCATACGCATCAGATTGGACAAAAAAGACACTTCAAAGGCTCACATTATAATCTGATGGGAAACACAGTCTGTGTGAACTAAGACAGCAAAGTCAGAGACTGACATGGCAGTAGACAGTCAAGGTGGAAAAGCACGTTCCAGAAACTCCCAGCAATTTCGCTTCTAATAACATAACCAAAAGGAAATGTACTGTTCCATTGCAAGATCTTTGCTGTAGTAAAATACTGAAATTATGTAAATAGGAATTAGTTGGGGAAAAGTCAGTAAATAAATCATGGTATATGTATTGATGTAATTTTGTGCAACAAATAAACTAGATCTTCATGTGTTAACATGAATACACAGTAAACATGTAAAATAAAAAGACTAGGTTTTAGACTGACATATATAGCACTGACTCAATCCATGTAAAATCTGAGGGAGATAGGGCAAACTATAATGTTAAATATGAATGGTAGGCTTGTGGCTGTTTATTTTATTATTTTCTTAAATTTTTCATTATATTTAACAATCATAAAAGTGTCAATTGCATATATCTCATTTTCTATGTTAATTTCTATATAAAGTGTTCAATTGTCTTATTTAACTACCGATTTATTATAACCTTTAAGTAATTTTAAAATGAGTGCTGATTAAATGTCATACAGTATTTAGACAAAAAGGAACTAAGTAGAGATTGAAGAATCTGGGAGAACGTAAACAGAGAAGGCAGAACCTTGAAGAGTGCGGAAGATTTCAGAACTTCCATGAAAAGGAAGGATATTGCTGAAAAAGAGGAGAAGATGAGGAGATTTACCGAGGAACAAATCATCCTGGTGACTTTGTGGGACAGAGAAAGAGCTGCCCTGGATTAGTGTGACCAGAAGGAAGTCAAAAATGATGCTGACTACGTAAGATGGACAGCTTGCAAGGGGCGATGGGAAATTGGAAACTCTAAAATCATTTGGGATGAGAGAATGCCACGAAAAGAGAAACATAATACCTAAGACACGTTCTCATGTACTACATTGTTGAGAGGAGGTGTTGAATTCTGGGAGACTATTTATTGTCCAGTTTCAGGAATGAAAGCCTGTCTTAAGGCAGTGGCCATGGAGCATGAGAGAAAATGAGAAAGGAGAGAACATGTCCAAGGAGAAAGGACAGGATTTTGTGATTAGAGGTGGAACACACGCTCTGCAGGAACCGAGCATTGTCAACAATCCAGAAACAGCAAAATTAAAACCACCAGCTCAATAAACAGTACTTAGTAAGAGTTTAGTGGGCACAAAACAGCTCGAGAACCGGGAGCTTCTCAGTGGCTTCAGTGGTTTTGTCTGCTCTGGGAATCCTCAAGCTTGGTTTCCATTTTGTATTGATTTTTTTTAAAACATCTTTATTGGAGTATAATTGCTTTACAATGGCGTGTTAGTTTCTGCTTTATAACAAAGTGAATCAGCTATAGATATACATATATCCCCATATCTCCTCATATACGCACCACTAAATGTAAAACAGCTAGTGGGAAGCAGCCGCATAGCGCAGGGAGATCAGCTCGGTGCTTTGTGACCTCCTGGAGGGGTGGGATAGGGAGGGTGGGAGGGAGGCTCAAGATGTATTGAATTTTTTTTTTTTTTAAACTTAGAGGTTTCTTTCTTTCTTTCTCTTTGGCTGTGTTGGGTCTTCGTTTCTGTGCGCGGGCTTTCTCTAGTTGCGGCGAGCAGGGGCCACTCTTCATCGCGGTGCGCAGGCTTCTCACTGTTGTGGCCTCTGCCGTTGCGGAGCACAGGCTCCGGACGCGCAGGCTCAGTGGCCATGGCTCACGGGCCCAGCCACTCCGCAGCATGTGGGATCTTCCCGGACCGGGGCACGAACCCGTGTCCCCTGCATCGGCAGGCGGACTCTCAACCACTGCACCACCAGGGAAGCCCTGGTGTATTGAATTTTAACCGAGTTCATGCTCACAGCATTGAAGAGGTCTCGTGACTGCAGGAAGAGTTTGCAGTGTGCCCCAGACACTGTGCACTCGGGACGTGCACCATCGTGCAAGCCGGCGCTACGCCCTCAGCCCTGCGGCTCCTCCAGCTTCTACTCATCACCGGTCGTGAGGGGTTCTCAGGGTGTGTGGCAGCGCTTGGGTCCCACGCAGCTCAATGAACAACCCCAAATGCAGCCGCAGGTGCTTCCCAGGACCCACAGTCCTTGGCCGAATGCTCAGTTATCTTGGATCTGAGCCAAGTTTACTCCCATAAACTCCCTGAGTTTCAAGGTAATTCCTCTTTGCCGTTGGAGGAGAGGCCACAGAAGCAAGAGTTCATCCTCAGCCCCGTCTCCCCAGCTACCGCCTGTAATTCTCACTGCAGCAATTTCTACAATATTTGACCCATAGAGACAGACCCACTGAAACACCGACGGCAATCAGGACTTGTAGCTTCCAGTGAAGGGAGGGAATTTCCTCACCGAAACATGCCGGCGATGACAAGTCTCACAGGTTTTCTGATAGTCCTTAAACACTGGGATGACTCAATTCCCTCCTTAATCCATTCTTTTTTGCACCTTTTAGTAGAGTTTGATGGAGGAATTCAACTCCATATGTTACTTTTCCAAACTTAAATTTACTTTTTCCTCTGGCCAATCAATCTCATGAGTTATGACATCACTGGGGAGTTTTAAGTTAACCCCTGAAAACATACCTTTATCCTGAGATCATAGTTTACTCAAGTTTCATTTACATTTAGGTTTATAAGTAAAACTGTGAATCTTTTATTATGACATATAGCTGCTGTGGAGAGCTTAAAAATACGCTTTACATAACACATCTCAGTTAATATTACTTCTCAAACTTTCACCCAAAGATCTCTTTCTATCTGAAATGCACTGCCGGTTAGCACAGGACTCACCGGAGGCCAGTGGTCACTAAACTTCAGGCCCATCTGGGCTGGTAGAGCATCCCATACCCTAACCTTTAAGAAACAAACTTGCAGCGACACAGGGTCTTCAGGTGGGCATCTGATAATCCACTTTGATTCTCCTTCAGATTTCTAAAATTCTCCAACACAGATTTCTAAAATTGCCTTCCCCGTAGAGGGATATTCCTAATCGTTCAGTTACTGGGGGCCCGTTTGATTGGCCATACGTTAGTCTGTAAATATCCAAGCATTATTCTTGGGGTGGGAATCCGAAGCCTCAGTTTCTAGATGAGTTAGCCCTAAAGTATGTCTTTTTCCATTACTCAAACTTTCATTCATTAAAAAATATTTCCAAAATGCTTTCTACGTAATCGCTACTGTTCTAGGTGCAGGGAATTCCATGGTGGGAAAAAAAAACCCCAAAACAAGACAGTGCCTGTTTCTTTTTTTATATATAAATTAATATATATACTTGAACACAGACACAGAGATGAAGATATGTATAAAGAGATAGTATCTACAATGGATTTTACTGAACCCCCAGAACTCTAACATAAAGTCACAAAGCAGTGAGTTAGTCACGAGTCGAGCTGAAGGTATCATGAAGAGAACGGCAAAAGATTTTGTCCTAAGTGGACATCAGCGTTCCTGTGCGCTGGTTTTGTTCCCTAGATGAATCTGAGGTGCAGCAGCCCCCGGCTCATTTCAGGGATCTCCAGCAAGAACAAAATGCATATCCAGTAGAAACTGGTGACTATATACTCAGTGATTTCTGGAATTGTAATCACGCTGGCCCACAAAATAGGCCCAGCAGACGTCTGAGATCTGCTGGTATAAAACCAATAAAGAAAGTGAATAAATCATGTTTTTTCATGAAAAGCAAGTTAAACATTACTAATTTTTAAATGATTTGAAGCTAATTAGTTAATAGTAACTGATATATGAATAAGAGTTAATGGTATCATATTGTTTGGTATAAATAACGCAACAGCAATGAATATGTCTTAATATTATCTCAGAAGAAAGAGAGAAAAGGCAAACGTAAAATCCATTTCCAGAAATATAACTCGAAGACTTTGGAGGATATTAAATCTCAGCAAATTCATAAAACCCCCTAGACAAGTACAAATTCATTTCTAAGTGCTGAATGGAGAACAGAAATTGGACATTGGGGTGGCATTACTGGATAATGATACTTTCCAGAAACAAATTTCCAAGCCCTTTGTGACGTCAAGTGTCCAAACGATTTCTTTTTGCAGTATTTCGTTATACGACAATATATTAACACAGTACTGCCTTCTTTTTAAGAAGTTCTAAACATCTATGTGTCTTTATTGTTTGTGCTTTTTTGTGGTAACATGGGTATAACATAAAAGTTGCCATGTGGACCAATCGTAAGTGTACAGTTCTGAGGCACGAAGCACATAGCCATTGTTGTAAAACCGTCGCCACCATTGTCTCCAGAACCTTCTCATCTTCCCCAGCGGAAACTCCGTCCCCATGAAACACTAGCTCTTCGCCCCTCCCCCAGCCCCCTGTACCCACCACCTTCGTTCGTCTTTATGGATTTCACTGCTGTAGCACTGCCTTCTTAAAGAGATACGTTATTAATCTTTTGCTCCTTGCCTGGGCCGTGCCTAGGACGATGCTGTTTTGTGAGCGCTGAGGAATTTGTGTGTTTCCTCCCTGTTCAGGGGCTCAGCTGCCAGGGCCTGACTGCGCTCACTCTGCCTGACTCCGATGCCCTCTTCTGTCTCCTCCACGACCTCCCAGTAGGCGGTGAGATCTAGGAAATCAGCAATTACGTTTGCCAAGGATGGAAGGAACGTAAAGTGCTCAGCACTTAATAAATTCAGGCTTGTTCAGGCTCTTTGCAGCCCAATCTGCCTGGAGTTCTGTGCAGAGGTCTTCGTCGCTGACATTCGACCCGACATGGGTTGGGGTACGTCTGAGGGGAAGGAGATGCTGAGCGTGACTAGGACATGATGAGCCCCGGCCTTTACTCGCGAGCACCCCTGTGAGTTTGCTGCAGGCGACTCAAGGGGCTGGAAAGATGTCAGATTTATGCGGCAGGCGAATGACAAGCCCTATGGATTCCTTTCCACAAACATTGAGTGTGTGTCTAATTTTATTTCAAGTCTTGGTCCTGTCCCGTGTGACTTACAGGGTCCCGGAGAAGGCACACGGTTTTCCCGAGTCTCGGCGCTCCGTCTGTGGCTGGGCTTTTAGACTGGCAAGAAGCGATTAAACAACGTATGGACAGAACTGGCACAGACCCTGCATATACTGGGTGTTTAATGAATGGTGGTCACTTACCTGACATTCTTAATATATTAGGACAGAGACTCTGCTTTCTTAATACATTCTGCAAGACGTTATATGTGACCAGAGTAGCTAAACAATATTTTTAAATAACTTGTGAACTCTCACCATCTCCAGCTCAGATTCCACCTTGAACTTCATTAGTACATTGAGTTACCTCTTGGTATTTCTGCTTGGTTGTTCAATAGGTATTTCAAATATTCCAAGCCAAACTCTTGATATTTCCCCATTTTAATGCAATAACACTGCACAGCCAGTTCATCAATAAATATTTGTTTTACCTTCAAATATGCCCAGATTCCAACCTCTCACCCACTCACTGCTACCACCTGTGCCTAAGCTGTCATCATCTCTCACCTGGATTTTTCCAGTCGCTTTCTGGTTGGTCCTTCTGCTTCTGACTTTGGCGTACTCCATCTCAATAGATACTCACTCTTTGCTCTTCACACAAGAACCAACGTAATACTTATGCAACTTGCAGATCCATCACTCTCCTTCTCCAAACTCCGCAGAGACTTCCCAGAATACGCCAAGGAAAACCCTCTGTGGCCCTGAGAGATTTCTGTCCACCAGCGACCCACGCCCGGGCCATCCTTGGCCATCACCTACTCTGCCTGTTGACACATCCAGTTCCAAGCTATTCTACCCACACACGAGGCATGCTGTTGGCCTAGGACCTTCCTCTGCGTGTGGTTTTCCCTCCTGAAACGTCCTTTCCCCATTAGTATCGAGGCCAACTCTTACATTGCCTTTAGGTCAGCAGTTTTCAAAGTGTGGTTGCAGACCCCTAGGGGCCCCCGTTATCTTTTAGGGAGGTTCACAAAGTCAAGATTATTTTCATAAAGTACTAACGTGTTATTTGACATCTTCACTATGATTGTATTTCAAGAAAGCTGCAGTAGCCACTTTCGATGTGGCGCACCGTTTTCACTTGAAGGAACGACTGACAAGCTACGGTCCTTCAGACTATGAAATTTGGGGGACATTTTCATGATGAACAAAACGAACATTTGTTCATAATGAACAAAACGAACTGTTGCACCAGAAAAATAACAGATAAGACCTGCAGCCACAGTAAATTTCAAGCTTAACTTTTACGCTAAAGTGAGAATTTTGGAAAATTTATGTCTGCTATGATGAGCTTGACAACTCAATTTTTAAAGACATTTATGGCAGGATAAGTAATGGTATTAAATTGAAATGTGCATTATATAATAAAGTGGATCAATATTTGGAAAATCTGCATAGCCCAGAGAATTCTTCTCATGTCCAAATCATGCATGAGAAAGAGATCCAAAGTGCAAGATCAATGAGTATAAACACAATTGAGTACGAAAAGTTCACTGAGATGTTTTGACATTTCAGTGCTCACAGCTTCCAAATGTCACCCTGCCCTTTTCTTGTCCCCAGAGAGTTACGCTGATGAGAAGGCTTCCTGCTTCGGCACCTGGGAAAGTTCAAGCACACAGACTCTGACCCTCATCTGGGATCGCTCGTCCACGTCCTACCTCAAAACCACAAGGACAGGTAAAGCCAGCTGCCTTTCCTTGTTCTCTCAAACCAGGAGAGGTTCTGCCTGGGAGCCTGCATTACTCTTCCCAGAAAGTGTCATTACGTGAGCAGTAAGTACATTTTTCATACCCTCTTGATGCACGTGTGGCAGCATAGACCCCAGCAGCCTCACCAAATGTTGAGTGGAGAGTTGACCCCAGTCCTGTGGGGCGACCACAGACATGTAGTACAGTTAACACGTGAGAAGCTCCTCTTGTTGAGTTTTGATGTGTAATCAAAGAAAAGTATCACAATTACCCATAAAGGCTATTAAAATATGCCTCTTTTCGAGCAGTGCTTCTGTTCGATGCAAGGTTTTCTTTGTGTTCTCCAACCAAATGACATAAACCAACAGACTAAACGCAAAAATGAGAGTCCAGCTCTCCTCTCTTAAGCCAGACACCAAAGAAACCTACAACATCCTAAAATAACACCACTCCTCTTCCTAAATTTTTTTTTTTTTTTGGAAAATAGTCACTGTTTATAAAAAAAACTTTTCTTTACGTCACCGTATAGCACGTTCATTATTGTTTTAAATGAATCAAAAAATCAAAAATTCACACCTTACTTTTGTAATATGGCAAATATTGTTACTTAAAACCCACATGAAGAAAAGCTCATTGGACCCCTCAGTGATTTATGAGAATGCAAAGGGACCTCGACACTGAAAAGTCTGAGACCCACTGGCTTGGGTCTGCTCAGCTGTCACCTTCACAGGAGGATCTGACTTGATCACAATCCTCCAGGCTGAGAGCAACCCTCCCCCCGACCCTACCTGGCTCCTCCAGCCTCTTTTTCTGCCCCTTTCCTCTCCGGCACTCAGCACCACTGACATGCCCTCACGGATTTACCGTCCATCTTCACTCCACGGGGAGTGAGTGCAGCAAGGCAGGCTTTTGTCTTTTGTGCACCCTGGAATCCTGACACACACTAGGCACTCATGACCTATTTGTGAAATGGACAAATAAGGGAACAAATCAAAACTGAAAGCCAGGAATGAATAGATAAGTACATATTAACTGTCTGTTTTATAAGCTGAGGTGGAAACTGGAAACCTGATGATTTTCAGACACAACAATAATTTCATTAAGAATATATCCTATTGTGTAATAACCTAAATGGGAAAAGAATTTGAAAAAGAATAGATATATGTATATGTATAATTGAATCACTTTGCTGTACACATGGAACTAACACAGCATTGTAAATCAACTATATAGTCCAATATAGAATAAAAAGTTAAAAAAAATAGATCCCATTAGCAATGTTTCCCGGAATCATGTGATGTCTTGAATATATCTAAGAAGCATGGCTATAAATCACTCTCCTTATGGTTTACTGTTTAGAAATCAGTATTCCCAAATATAATTAATTCAAAATATACCATTAATACGTTTAATTAATTTCCATTGGTTTAACCCTGGGTAACAGGAGAGTGTACTGTGTTTAAATAGCTAATCAGGGGGATATTGTAATATTTGCAAATAATGAACCAGTTGCCAAAGTGAAGGAAGTAATAAAGTTATTTTGGAAGTCCAGAAATTTTAGTAATACTGCAATCTTTCTGTGCTCCACTGTGCTCCTAATGTGCGTGTAAACTGATAACACTGTGTAAATTCCCAAGCACAAAACTCATAGCCATTTCCCAGCATTATCCATTTGTGTTTTTGCGAGAAGATAAATTCGTCCCCTACAAAAATGTGCCGAGGTTTACTCAGCTTCTCTGCGGTGTGTGACTTGCCCACTAATTTGGGTCTCGTTGAATCTACACCTCATGGTGATGGCGACATTTTTCAGGACTTAAGTCCAGGAATATTTGTTTATGTCAGGAGAGGCACAATTATGAAATAAAATCTGGATTTTAATGAGGCTAAGAAGATCAAAGAAAAAACAGTGTTTATTGCATTTACTAAACACTAAAAAGACGCTTTCACGTGCTTGAGTCTGAGTGCTGGATTAAGGGGAATAAATTTGTTTTGCATAAAGCAAACCAGTTTATACACATTTTACTTGAAAATTTGTTCAATTAAAACAGAAAATATTGTTTTGCTAATGAAACTGGCCTAATTTCAGCCACAATTCACTTCCCCATCGCCTGCTTCAGTCAGGCTAAGCTTCTTATCACCTTCGTAACAGAGTCCGGCAATTGCCACGTGGGGCTCTGTGCTGGTCATAGTCTGGGGTTGGTTTGTACCCAAGAAAAAACATACAGGGCTTCGTAATTAAATTAGGGGTGTTTTAAATCCTACTGATGCTAAGATTCTGTATCTGCTCTCCTGACAAACTGTATGTGCGTTTTCTCATTTACTACTCTGATTTCTGGTCCCTGTGCACGAACCAGTTTTTTAATTATATGTGTGATCCTAACCCCGGCTCTGTCTAGGATTTGGGCGCCCCTGCGTCCAGCCGTACTTGTTCAGGCCCTTGCCTTAGCCTTCCTGATACTGGCCTCTGCTGGTCACAAGCATGCAAGGTCCCTATGTGTCAGTTACACGGGAAGGTGGATTGCATAACTACTTACAATAATACAAGGTTTAGGAGAAAAAACGCAGCAGTGTTCGCTAAGGTTGCCTTGTATAACAGGGGGTTTCTTTTCTGGTTCACCAGTATGTCTCCAAAATGGCGCCTACGTTCTCTGCAGGCCAAATAAGAAACCTAGAAGGTTCTTTCCAGCCAAATGTCACACGAAGTGCTCTTCTCAGGCACATTTAAGTATAATAGGAATAACACTATAAGCACATCAGTTTCCCATATTAAAATGAAATACAGAGACATCTAGATTGGAGACAGAAGTACTCACAGAGATATAGCTGCAAATCTTCCAGCTTTCCATCTTTTTATCTGCCAAGCGTTTGAAGTGCTATCCTATCCACCCTGTCTTAAAGAAAAGACGTTTTCTTCCTGATTTGAAAGATCGCTTTATTGTCTAGGCATTTATACCGGGAGCATGTTTTTTTTGTTTGTTTCATTAAAATAAACACCAGCTTAAAACTGGAATCAAAACATTCGTTCAACGTTAGATACTTGGCTGTCCAGAAGTAAATCAGCTTTTATTTAGTGAATTTACTTTATTATAATACATATAAGTACAAACACCAAATGTACTATATTGTTATTTCAGGCCCTCAGCTTGAAAGTATAAATAAGATACAAAGAGAAATGCTACATTTGCTCCCTGATTTTAAATAAAGAGCTTTTTATGAAGTTTGATTTGTAATTTCTGATGGGTAGTGTGATGTAGCAGAAAGAGACCTAATATAATCTTCAGTTCATCAAAACTGTAGTGATATGTCTCTGTGGAAAATATATGGAGACCAGAGGCATAGGTTTGGGGCATAAATTCTTTGTGCACCACTAAGGACCTTCACAGGACAGTTACTTGAAACACGGTAACTTCAGTTCCCTCATCTGTAAAATGAGACTAATTTGTATTCCCCCTAACACAGCTATTAGAAGACTCAGACTATATAATATACAGGTAAGGAACTTTATGCTTTCACACACTAAGTGATATTAGTCAGCATTATTCCCCAGTTGGGCCAAAAATGTAAGGTCATAAGCAAATTACTCAGACAGACCTCATTTTACTTTTCACTAAATTAAATTAAGGGATCGAAAGACACGATCTTTTCTATGTTTCAAATTCTAAGCTTTCACTGACAATTCATTGCTGTAAGCTGTGGCTTCCTGTGAGTGACCAGAATTTCATTTTCTGAGCCTTTGAAAGTAAAGAAAATATGTATGCTAATTACAAATAATTTACAAGACTAAAACGATTACCTGATATATTGCTGGCTTTGATTCAACTTCTTGGAAAGATGTTTCAAAGCTTTTTGACTCGGAAAAGCAGAATAAGAAACGGCAGCAGGGTATTCTGCTTCTTCACGGGGAACAGGGCAGCTGGAATTATGTGTTCCCATCGTACATAATCCCCTAACCTCAGTGTGGTCTGAAATGAAAATTAGGACAGGATACGCAGACAAGAGGGTTACTTCACAGTGGGGAGGACAGAGCTTTTCAAAATTTTATCATTTCACTTTCAATGTTTAAAACAGTGGTTAACAAGTTCAATCACTGCCCCCTTAACAAGTGGTATTTATATTTCATTTACATTTTAGTATAAATACATCAGAGGAGACAATATAAAACAAAGACGTTACCCTTGAATTCATGGAGTCACTGGATCCAGATCTTTGTTAGAAATAAGAAATTCTTGGGCTTCCCTGGTGGCACAGTGGTTGAGAGTCCACCTGCCGATGCAGGGGACACGGGTTCGTGCCCCGGTCCCGGAAGATCCCACATGCCGCGGAGCGGCTGGGCCCGTGAGCCATGGCCGCTGAGCCTGTGCATCCGGAGCCTGTGCTCCGCAACGGGAGAGGCCACAACAGTGAGAGGTCCGCGTACCGTAAACAAACAAACAAAACCACACAAAAATCAGCTCGTTTAATATAAATCTACCCTTTGACAACTGCGTTGGCTTTCCTGGAGTCTTCTCTATCTTTTGCTAGTGTTTCAAAAGAGTTTTCAAAAATCTTGTTTTAGATGAATGGTGAAGAAACAAGGGGATGTATTACTGTGAGGAAGATTAGAACTGGTTTAATAAAGAGCCTAGCAGCCTACAAAGCAGGAAACTTCTTACTTTCCCATGTATTTCTTATGTAATTATTACAAGTGGCCCTTGCATTGAATACTGATCTTTACAGAAGCATTTTGAGGAACATCGAACAAGTCTTGCTGTGTTTTGAAATAAAAATTGTAGGCACATGATAAATAGGAATCAGACCAAACCAAACCAAGCAAAATAAAACAAAAAACAGGTTCAGCATATAGGAATATTTTGAAGCTACATATATTCGACTTCCTCATATGAATGACTTTTTCCTAAGTAGCAGAAGCTGTATGACGTATATCCAAGGAATATTGGAGGTCAAATTTCCCCAATGAAAAATATAACCCCCTTTTCCTTTGCTAATTTCTCGCTTTTAGAGATGAAAATTGTAACTGTTCTGAGGATTTTACACCTTGCTCAGCCTGGGCTTCTGGTTTCTCAATCTGCTCCACCCCCAATTTCAGCGAGCAGGAGTCCTTGAGGTTTAAGCAATTTTCATCAACAACCACACTCATTTTGTGGCCTTTGCATAAAATACAGCAGTCGAGGCTGTGAAACGTGGGGCAGTTTCAATGTTTGTGTTGCTATGTTTTGCCCCATAAACGCCGGCAGAACCAGCTATGGGCATTTATGGACTTGGGAGAAGCTACTGTAGAGTGAAGCCAAAAAACATAATTAAGGCAACCATTTTCTCACAATTAGAGGGACAACCTCTACGAATACTTGTGGTTTTCGAATCATCTCTAATTGACCAGGCTAATTGAATCTCAGGAGACTCACCGGAGATCGTCTCCTTAGTTTTTAATTCTACCTCTATTTACCTCACTTTGAATCCAAATGCAGCTGAAGTGAAATCTGTGGGGACAAAGACGTCTTCTCCTTGTTGAAGTTTCTTTCTAAATCGCAGATGAAACTGTTTTAAACAGAAATAGTAATCAAATGAAAATGATAAAATGAAGCACCAGAGAATATTTCCTCGAGAAGAAATGATTGCTGAAAGCATTCAAATTCAGTAAAGCACAAAGGCTAATTATTGGTTCACATGAACACTTTTGAGAAATTATTAGAACTTATTATATTAAATAATAAACTGGAGAATATGCATTGTTGCGTATAAATGGCGCCATCTCCTGACAGAACTGAGGAATTGCGTGTATCTCAGAGCCTTTTAGGAGCGCCACGGTAACATTTTACAGGTATATAACCTCTAACCATTAACATGTATGAGTCACAAGTATTTTCTTGGAAACTCAGGACTCTAAGTTGAAACTAGTCTTATATGGAAACAAACTAAGAAATTTCAAGAGATGTAAATGAAAGTCCTAGGGAGACTTCCCCAAGCATCCAATTAAAGATTTCAGGGAGAGGGTCAATCTTACGACGACGTATGCGTTTCTCCCCTCGAGAGCTCTCCCTGGGGTTAATCACAGCTTCAGGTACAGTCTGTTAAAATCCAGGCTCTCCTGACTTACCTCATCGCCCTTACTGCTCTTGCCAGCCGCCCTTCCTTTCTTCTTCTGAGCATCTTTCCACAGCATTCCTGGAGGTTACATGTCAGTGTCCTGTCAGTCACTCACTGGACTTCTAGGTGCAGAGTCTTTGGCTGATTTCAGTTTGGGAACAGACTGCCTGCGGGGGCCAATAATGCACCTGGGCAGGGGGACATGGGTGCCCTGGGGGGAAAGCGCTGGAAGGAAACTCGAGAGAGAGAAAGAGGCCCTACAAAGCCATATTTCACCTGCACCGTGATTTAACCAAGGCTCAGGCATAACCAGAAATTTTCTTGACGTTCCTTTCAGTTTCACTTCCTCTTCTTTCTAGCTCACAACCTTTAGTTGCTTCCGCGTAGGGCCTCAGGGCAAAGGGAAAAAAGAGAGTGAAACACAAAAAGGAAAGAAGGCCAGCAAGGTCTCTCCCGTCGTGCCTACCCTTTACTTGATAAAGAATTCAATTTTAAAAAGCCTATTATTTTTATTTGCTCACGTGTTCCTCTCTTCTGTGACATTTAAAAATGATGATTTCCCACAACACTGTAAACCAACTATTTAATAGAATGGTTTTGAACAGTAAAAATAAAAATAAATAGATAATTTTGGTTGCTCTCGCTTGCAGGGCTCTGATACCGTCTCATCGATGCCTCTTCGACTTTAGGATGAACATTGTTGCCTTTTCTTCGTCTCCGCTCATTTAAAAAGTATTTCACCGTCACCGCCCTCTACTGTGGCGACTTGTAGTAAATTTGGACTCCCTCTTTGCCTGGCGAGGAAATGCCGCCCCTACCCCAGCGTTTGCCTGCATTGCCCCTGTCTGAAATCAAAGCCCAGCATCCTCCCCCCGCAACGCCCTCTGCTTGCTTCTTTGTTATTAACTCTCTAAGTAGTTCAATAAAAACACAGACCCTCCCGCTTTCCTTCCTCCTGCTTCCCCCGCTCATGCCCTTGGTTTGCAGAGCAGATGCCTTTGGCCAAAGATCCATCCTCAGCTTTCTCCCATCACCGTGCTCACAAACAAAAGAATGGGGAATTGAATGACAAAGCCAAACCCAGGGAGAATCTAGAGGGTTCTGAATTAGTGTTATCTACCACCCTTGCACAAGTAGCATCAGCAGCAGAAAACCGCTCATTACCACGGAAGACTGCAAAAGATGAAATAAGGGCATCCTGGTGGCGCAGTGGTTGAGAGTCCGCCTGCCGATGCAGGGGACGCGGGTTCGTGTCCCGGTCCGCGAAGATCCCACATGCCGCGGAGCAGCTGGGCCCGTGAGCCATGGCCGCTGAGCCTGCGCGTCTGGAGCCCGTGCTCCGCAACGGGAGAGGCCACAACGAGAGGCCTGCGTATCGCAAATAAAAAAAAAAAAAAAAGAATTTTATGCAGTGTCTAGAGAAGTATGTTCTGGCCCACCACCAGTTATACAGACACATTTTTATGGTGTTTTTCAAAAAATCTTATGTGTTTTTAATAAAATTTTTGATCCGATTGAATATGCATACAGCTAAAGGTACATAAAAGTTATCTTTAGCTACTACTTTTAAATTTAGCTTTGAATTAAAACTTGTATTTTACTATCTCTTTGGGGCAACGCATAACCATTAATAGTGATGCAATTTCTCTTTTAGATTTAGACAGCTTTGATAAGACTACAGGGTCTGCAAAGGAAGACAGTGTAAAGAATACCTTTTCTTGTATTGGAAGTAAATATTTTTCTTAATAATCCTGGAAGGGAAAAACAAAGCAAACTCACAGCTTAGCATGTTCTTAATAAATACTTTAATGCTGCCTTGCTTTGGGTTTGTATTAAGACAAAAACCAGAACTGCTATTTTCTTTATGCCCTGTATGTAAGCATTGTGGGTTACTGTTTTTGTATTCATTACAATATTTTCTATAAAATACTAAATGGAAGAAATTAGCCACTCTATCCTATCTATTCAAAGCAAATAAATTCACAGACCTAAAACGATAGCGTTTCGTGCAGAAAGGGACCCTATGTTGCCACCAAGGCCAACCCTGTAAGCCACTGCCACCCTCACTCATTCAACAGTGGCGAAAGCTCAGACCCGAAGAGGAAGAGTGTAAATCCCACAAGGTCCGGGCTCTTTGGCTGCTCCGTTGTATGTGCTGTGGATCCACCCATCTGGTAGGTAGGAAGCACTCGGGAAATACGTTGAATGAATAAAAAGTTTGCCCTAGCTTTGCACTGCTTTCATTACACACATGCCATCATGATATGAGAAAACGACTGTAAGTTTTCCAACCTTTTATTTTCAAAAATGCAAACTTCCAGCAAAGTTGCAAAAACTGTGCAGTGAATACCTATGTACTCTTTACTGTAATTCATTAATTTTAAACATTTTCCCACATTTGCTTTATCTTCCTCGTTAAGTGAAACTTCCTCTTCTTGCTGAAGAAAAGGGACATCCTCCTGTGTAAATAAGATATAAAAATCACATTCAGGAAACTTCACTTTGATACAGCACTCTTTTTTAGTATACATCTCATACTGAACATTTCTAAATTCTTCCCCAATCAAACTTTATAATGTTTTATTTCCCAATTCAACATCCCGTCAAGGATTACAGGTTTTATTTCCTTGTCATTTCTGTTTATTCACTTTTAATCCGGAACAGTTCCCTATCCATTAATTTATTTTTTGGGTTTTTTTTTTTTTTGTCTTCTCATTGCATTGCTAATTTTGAAGAATCCATGTCTGATGTTTTGCAGAATGCCTCTCAGTTTGGGGTTGTACAGTTTCTTCTTCGTCATTAGGCTCAGGTCTAGTATTTAGGGTCATTGGGACCACACGGGGATGAGCGTCCTTCACAAAGCATCACATCGAAGAGCACATGACCTCAGTCTCTCCTCCTATTGGTGACAATAAGCTTGATCTCTCGGCTAAGGTGTGTCAGTCAGATTTCCCCTTTGTAAACGTACCTTTTCCCTTTGTAATTAATCAGTAATCTGTGGGAGATTAGCCTATCTCGTCCCCAGCCTTTCACCCAGTGATTTTAGTATGAATCAGTGAGTCTCGTCTTAATTAATTATTGCTATGGTGTTTACAAAATTATGATATTCTCTTTCTATCTTTCTTTCTATATCTTGTTGGCATTCTTCGCTAAAGTAGAGCTTTAACTTCTGATCTCCCTTATTTTTAAAAAATTAAAGAATTGCTTTATTATCCTGTACGTTAAAACCTATTTCCATAGTTGCTATTTTTAAAAAAATTGTTTAAAGTGGCACCTTTTCCGGAAGAACTAATGGAAATAAATTTACTGTATTTACTACTATCTCATTTTCAATAGTTATCTATTAAAATTAGTAACTCAAAAATATATTTTAGACGAAAAACATTGTTAATTTGAGAACACAAACTTGTGATGTTTTGTAGTCAGATCAATCAATTTAAAGCACCAAAATACTTAGCTGTAGAAAGGAGATAGAGTTCATGATATTTTGGCTCTCAGTTACTTGGGTGGTTATAAAGAGAGTGGTAAGGCGACATATAGACATGCTAACTTTTGGGTGTTCCTTTTAAATAACTCTGTTTCCTCTGCTATATTTATATTATTCTTTTCTAGCAGATATACTAGAAACAAAACTTCTTGGATCAACACAAAATCGAGTCACAGACTCTCTGTTTCTTCATTCTATTTTTTGATATATATATATATATATATATATATATATATATTTTTTTTTTTTTTTGCGGTACGCGGGCCTCTCACCGCTGCGGCCTCTCCCGCCACAGAGCACAGTCTCTGGACGTGCAGGCTCAGCGGCCATGGCTCACGGGCCCAGCCGCTCCACGGCACGCCGGATCCTCCCGGACCCGGGCACGAACCCGCGCCCCCTGCATCGGCAGGCGGACTCCCAACCACTGTGCCACCAGGGAAGCCCCTATTTTTTGATATTTAATGAGATGTTGAACTTGTTATCCAAACAGAATTCTTCTGATTTGCATTTTTGTGCACTGATTAAATGAAATGCCCGTCCTTCGATTTTTAAATATAGGAAGCAACTGTTTTGTAATGCACATAGGAGTAATACACACAGGAAAATGTTACAGATCCGTAACACCATCATTAACAATCACATATTAAATGCACCTCGGATATATCCTAATTATTTATGTGTTCAAAAAGCCCATCCCCGGCTGGTGTGTTCAACCTTCTGAAAATGAAAGTCTGGGGGGACTGCTGGTGAGTTTCACTTCAGCTCTGCCACACCTGCCATTGGTCCAGTCTGTGGGAGGTTTGTTTGTCACTCAGCTGCTGCGACGCCACCAGGGAAACAGCCTCTGTATAAGCACCTCTGGGGCTTTCTTCCCAGCATTGCAACTGTTCCTGAAATTGGTCAAGGTAGGGACGGGCTCCACTAGTGCTTAACCTGCAGGTCCAGGAGGTTGCAAAATCATGTGTCACTTGGGTCAAGGTTACCCGGATAGCGTCAAACTATCCAAACATTGTACTGGCAATATCATGTTCCTGTCTCTTTTCTCAACTCTGATCTCTTATCTCTTTGCACAGTAGAACATTTGGGAGAAACGTACCTACCTTCCAACGACTGAGAACAAAAATATTGATTTCCCGTAATCTTCATACCTTTGGGAACTATTCTAAAGAAGTTGTGTGCTTAGTGCATCTTCCAAAAAGAAAGCAAAACAAAAGAACTCAAAGACGGCAAATTTTAAAAACTGAACATTCACGAGGTGTAGATCACCGGGCATGATATAATAGAAACGATTTAGTTTTTTCTCCTGTGAATTTCACACACTACAGTGGGGTTAAAAAAAATGCACATCCACCCGGAACATCAGTGTGACCTTATTTGGAGAGAGAGTCTTTTTATGGATAGATGTGATCTGTTAAGACTCTCAGGACGAAACCATCTGGGTTTGGGACCCAGGGACACCCAGGGAGGAGGCTGTGTGAAGACAGAGGGAGCGATTGGAGTGTGGCTGCCACCAGCCAAGGGTCTCCAGGAGCCCCCGGAAGCTGGAAGAGGCAGGAAGAATTCCTCCCTGGAGCCTTGGCGGGAGCCTGGCCCTGGCAGCACCTTGACTTGGAATTTTGGTAGAACTGTGAGAGAATGAGTTTCTGTTGTTTTAAGCCACCGCACCTGTGGTAACTTGTTCTAGCAGTCCTAAAACACCCGCACACACACTGAAGAGAAATCAGACGGATTTTAACTGAGGACTTGTAAAAACGTTGTGAGGTTCCCTGGCAACTAAGCCGGACGATAAAGCCTAGTTTTCAAAAGTGAACAGTGAGTTTATACACGATATGAAACTCTTCTGCGGTTCTAGAGCAAAACAAATGTGACCATCCAGATGAATGCCAGGAAGGATGTAGAAGATGGAGAGAAACACCTCATGACGTCTATGTCACAGCAAAAGGCCAGAACCTCTGTAAGGCTTTCAGTCCGTCAAGAACGATGAGAAGTGTTTTTACACTGTGCTTGGGTTTTGCGTTAAATTCCCAGGGATAGCTGTTTTCATTCAACAAAGACAGGACACCTGATGTGGCCCAGGTTCTGCTCCCAGCTCTGTAGGATGCATCCACGAGCAACACAGAGATGACGAATCTTGTAGAGCTGCTAGTTTAGCAGCAAGTGACAGTAAACCTAATCAGTGAGTAAGTTACCCAGCGCGTTAGAGAAGGAAGTGTGCTAGGGGCATAAAAGAAGTAAAACCTGGCAGGAGAAATCAAGGGTCTGTGGAGACAGTGCGATGAAGGTGACAAGTGGGGAAGTCACTGTGTAACGGGGAAGAACAACTCTGACTCCGTACTGGATCTGCTCCTTTGTGTTCTAGGGGTAGGGGAGAGAGGAGAAGATGAAAATAATGTGAAGAGCCCACCTGAGGTTCATGGTTATGACTCTAAAGTGAGCCCAGTAGCATGGCACTAGGACAAGACACATTTGTAATTTCAAATTTTCCTGTAGATGTAAAACAGGAGAAACAGGTGAAATTAATTTTAATCATGGCTCTTTTGTAACAACATAATTTAAAAATATTACTTGGACTTGTAATCAACATAAGAACTATTAAGGAGACATGTCCCCATTCTGCTTTCAGCGCTTGGTCTTCAAGATCTGGTGTATATTTTGCACTCACATCTCTATTTGGACCAAGCACATTCCAAGTGTCAATAATGTGTGTTTAATGGCTACAGCGTTGGTGGTGCAGATGCAGGTGGTGACGGCGGAAGTGACTGGCGGAACTGAGAGTCCAGGCTGCTCATAGGACCATCTAGACGTGTATTGAAAGTTCCAAGAATAAACAAAGGAGAACCTCTGAAGAAAAAACCAATAAGCAGGTAGGTAGAATCTCTTGGACACATGAGAGGACAAGGCAGGATTCTGTCCATCACAGCAACAGTGAGGAGTGATACAGTTTTTGGAGAGAAAGAAAGAAAGAAGAATAGTCTGAAAACAAGAATAAGAAGTGAGTACACAGCCATAAAAAGGAGCGAACTTCTGCCATTTGCAGCAACATAGATGGACCTAGAGATTGTCATATGAAGCAAAGTAAGTCAGACAGAGGAAGACAAATATATGATATCACTTAAATGTAGAACCTAAAAAAATGATACAAATGAACTTATTTACGAAACTGAAACAGATTCACAGACATAGAAAACAGAACTGTGGCTACCAAAGGGGAAAGGTTGAGGGGGATACACTGGGAGATTGGGATGGACGTATGTACACTTCTATATTTAAAATAGATAACCAACACGGACCTGCTGTAGAGCACAGGGAACTCTATTTAATACTCTGTAATGACCTATATGGGAAAAGAACCTAAAAAAGAGTGGATATATGTATAACTGAATCACTTTGCTGTACACCTGAAACTAACACAACACTGTAAATCAACGATATCCCAATATAAAATAAAAATTAAATTTAAAAAAAGGGAGTAGAGTTTCTATCGCGCCCCATGGTACAAGGCCTGGGGGGTTGTGGAGAGAAGAAGCAGCCTTGTTGGAGAGGGCTTCTTTGGGGATGAATGTCTTTAGGGGATGTTTTTTCAGGAAAGTGAAATCAACCTGTTAATCAACAGACACTGGTTTGCTTACAGCTCTTAGGAGGTGAGAGGGTCTTTGCTGGGGTTGAAAACTTGTGTAACATATACATACTTACATTTTTCAACATAGGTAAAGAAAGATTTGACTAAGTTTATAATATTTAAAATAATTGTTTTTCTAGACATGGGAAAATTCGGGGAGTATTTGACTCTAGTTAATGATCAGTCATTTCTGGGAGGTGGGACCTGGTGACTTTCATTTTTGACGTGGTGCTCTTTTTGTATCAATATTGTCTTACAATGTGTACATTTTTGTCTGAATAAAGAAAAATTCAAATACCTATTCTTTCCTGGAGGTCCTTTAATTTGATATAACCTCTCTCCTGAAGAAAACATGGGATTTTCAAAAGAATTGTTAAGTGAATGAGATTGGTGTGTGTGTGTGTGTGTGTGTGTGTGTGTGTGTGTGTGTGTGTGTGATACCAAGTTAGATAATAGATACAAAGGACAACCAAAGTGACCAAAGTAATGAAAGAAACGCCAGAATATATCACCTCAAATATGCTTCTTTGACATAAAAGTGATATGGAGGTGAAGGCGATTAAGAAGCAGTAAATGCAGGAAAAGTTCCCCACTTTCTGCCTAAAGGCAGGAAATAAATCCTCCTTTCACCCTTAGCAGCCCAGAGAAGTCACCGGAGAAATCTGCAAACAAAACCTACTCCACTCGCCCTTATATCCCAAGTTACTTCTTCACTATTTACTACCTCAAACCCCTTTGTCTTGCCAATTCTTCACTAACTTATTGTTTCTTGGTCTAAAAAATATAAAAGCTTCCTGCTCTGGTCCTTTCAGGGCTTCGTTCCCTTATGAAGGCTCCCGTGTACATGTACAAGTTCAACAACATTCGTATACTTTTCTCCTGTTAATACGGCAGTTTGATTTTCAGACACAGCCAGGGACCCTCAAAGGGTCGAGGAACACTCTTTGCTCCCCTTCCGTAACAATTCTGAGCATTCACTGCACGCAAGCTAAAACCAGCTTTCACCGGGACAAATGTGTTTCTCAGACGACTTACCAAAGCAGGTGGCTAAAGACAGCTGAGGGGACTTCCCTGGTGGTGCAGTGGGGGTCCACGCTCCCAATGCAGGGGTTTGATCCCTGGTCAGGGAACTAGATCCCACATGCATGCCGCAACTCAGAGTTTGCATGCCACAACTAAAGAGCTGGCGAGCTGCAACTAAGGAGCCCACCTGCAGCAACTAAGACCCGGTGCAACCAAATAAATAAATATTAAAAAAATAAAAATAAAGATAGCTGGAGTCTGTGGGTGCAGGCGTGTTTGCAGAGCTGCTGTTGATGTGCTGAATTGATCCGTCAGTTGAGGAGACAACAATGGTTCTTTCCCTTCTGTGACATGAGGTCTGCCCCTGGCTGGGGCCAGCAGCTATGGTGCGCAGGCCCATGGCTCTTTTACAATGGCCTTTGTAGCTTGAGGTGACTGAAAACTTTTGCGTAAAATAAGCCACGACTCACTCAAGTCTGAGTGATAATTTGAGTTTAAAAAAAGTTTAAAGTTGCCATTATTTTTCTTTTTTATCAAGATAAATGATATATTTTTTTCTTTTCCATGACGGTTGATTACAGGATATTGAATATAGTTCCCTGTGCTCTACAGTAGGAACTTGTTATTTATCCATCCTATATACAATAGTCTGCATCTGTTAATCCCAAACTCCCTGTCCATCCCTCCCTCCCCCCCTCCCCCTTGGCAGCCACAAGTCTGTTCTCTATGTCTGTGAGTCTGTTTCTGTTTCGTAGATAAGTTCATTTGTGTCATATTTTAGATTCCACACATAAGCGGTATCCTATGGTATTTGTCTTTCTCTTTCTGACTGATTTCGCTTAGTATGATAATCTCTAGCTGCATCCATGTGGCTGCAAATGGCATTATTTTGTTCTTTTTCATGGCTGAGTAGTATTCCATTGTATATATGCACCACATCTTCTTTATCTATTCCTCTGTTGATGGACATTTAGGGTGTTTCCATGTCTTGGCTACTGTGAACAGTGCTGCTACGAACATAGGGGGTGCACGTATCTTTTTTGAATTATAGCTTTGTCCAGGTATATGCCCAGGAGTGGATCATATGCAAAGTTGCCCTTATTTTTCTGTTTGTTTTAATAGAATTTCTTTCTCTTACATTTTGTGGTTCTCCTACTTGCAGTTATTACGGTTTATCAAGTGGGTTATACTTTGTCAATCAGTTTGAGCAAATATCAAGACAATAATCTCTTCTAGGAGACAAAGTAAGTTTATTAAGAGAAGGCAGCCTAGCAGAGTAGAACGCGCACAGTGTTTGCAATGGCCTGGCTGTGCCATTGACTGGCTGTGTAGCCAGAAAATGTCCCTCGGATTCTCCTTCGGATCAAGTACAATGGCTTCTCATAAAGCTGTCCGTGAATTAAATGAGGTAATGTGTCTGCTCCATGGTGAGCTCAATACTTGTTAGCAATGACTGTTATAGATTAGCCCACATTATCAAGTAGGGATGACTTGTACGAGTTATTTTTTTTGTTAGAAGAATCACAACAATTATAATTAAAAGCAGACGCTTCCAATGTTTAGATAGAAAGATATTACAGCTGTTTCAATCTTCAAAGTCACGTGCAGCCTATAGTCTTTTTCTTTTTAACATCTTTACTGGAGTATAATTGATTTATGTTGTTGTGTTAGTTTCTTCTGTATAACAAAGTGAATCAGTTATACGTGTACATATATCCCATATCTCCTCCCTCTTGGGTCTCCCTCCCACCCTCCCTATCCCACCCCTCTAGGTGGTCACAAAGCACCAAGCTGATCTCCCTGTGCTATGCGGCTGCTTCCCACTAGCTATCTATTTTACGTTTGGTAGTGTATATATGTCCATGCCACTCTCTCACTTTGTCCCAGCTTACCCTTCCCCCTCCCCATGTCCTCAAGTCCATTCTCTACATCTTCATCTTTATTCCTGTCCTGCCCCTAGGTTCTTCAGAACCTTTTTTTTAAGATTCCATATGTATGTGTTAGCATACGGTATTTGTTTTTCTCTTTCTGACTTAACCTCACTCTGTATGACAGACTCTAGGTCCATCCACCTCACTACAAATAACTCAATTTCATTTCTTTTTATGGCTGGGTAATATTCCATTGTATATATGTGCCACATCTTCTTTATCCATTCATATGTTGATGGACACTTAGGTTGCTTCCATGTCCTGGCTATTATAAATAGAGATGCAATGAACATTGTGGTACATGACTCATTTTGAATTATGGTTTTCTCAGGGTCTATGCCCAGTAGTGGAATTGCTGGATCATATGGTAATTCTATTTTTAATTTTTTAAGGAACCTCCATACTGTTCTCCATAGTGGCTGTATCAATTTACATTCCCACCAACAGGGAAACTGCAATTGTTTTGCATTACAGTAAGTCCCCTACATATGAACGATTTCCATTCCGAGAGCGCGTTCGTAAGTCCAATTCGTCCATAAGTCCAACAAGGTTAGCCTACCTACCCAACTAACACAATCGGCTGTATGCCACTGTTTTTATGCTTGCTTCCAGACATCCTGGGCTTGAAATAAAGACACTGTATTACTGTGCCCTATACAGTCCTGTACAGTAAAGTACACAAAAGCACAACCCCTTGTGGAGGCTGCACGCACGTGACAATGTACGCCAGACACGTGAACTAACTTACGTGACTGGACGTGCAAACGCACGTTTGCATCTTTGAAAGTTCACAGCTGGAAGGTTCGTATGTAGGGGACTTGCTGTATTTACTTTCAGAATGTCAGCTGACTGCAGCGCACATGCTCGTGGCAAGAATGTTCCACTGCAACAGGTGGGGCTCGTGAGGAGTCTGCCCAGCCCCCAGCCTTGAAGGTGCTTTCTATGCAGGCAGACGAAGGCTCTGGTTCCATGTCACCTGTGATGTGGGGATGTGTGCACTTGTGTTTATATTCATGTCATCACCCGCACCCCGTACTTCTGTCCTGGGCAGGTGAGACGAGAATACAGGTGAGCTGCGGAGGTGTCTGCCTGTTCACACCCGGCACAGCCGCGATGTTATCCTCTGCTGTGCTGGGAAAGGTGTTCACAATCGTAGGGACAGACAGCAGTGCTGGCAGGATGGAGGCATCACTGGGCCCCGTCACCATCAGCAAACAACACTCAGAAAGACCTGCCTTGAAACAAGTGTGAGCAGTCACACTGGAGCCAAGCACACGCACTTTCAACAGACATGAGGTTAGATCTGTGACTTTAAATTTGCTGCATATACAATTTTACTGGTACCTTTTTATACATTTGCTTTGGAGTTTAAATCCTTTACAGGAGTCAAGCTTCTGATATTATGTCCACCCAGGTCTGGGCCTGGCTGGTTCCCTCCTACGGCTTGGGCTCGCTGGTGACACCTCTCCGAGGGCCCTTTCCTTGTCAGTCAAGCTTCCCCAGCCCTGCTTGGACCGTCTCATGACCCTGTTTTATTTTATTCATTGGGATCTAAAGTCATCATCTTTTTTTCTTAATTCATCTTAATTTTTATTGTCATTTTTCTCTTACTAAGAGTATTATCTTTATGAAAGGATGGATATTCTCTGTGCCACTCGTCATTTGAACCCTTGAGCCTAGAACACTGCTCGTAACGTACTCGACGTTCTCAATATTGTGACTGAATGAATGTTTTTAGAGCAAATTTAAATAACCTTATAATAACATAGTTTAACACTTAAGACTGTTTATATTTTGGGTCAGTGTTTTAAAAGGTTGGACGGATGATGAACTAAGCGATTTTAACTTCTAAAACCCAGGCTGTATTTTAAATACCGGAGCTTATGAAATACAAATGCTACATAGAAAATTCTAAGCACTTTGTTTTTTATACGAGAGATATGAGTCTTTGGTGTCCTATTGATATTTTATCCTATTAAGTTTGGACGCATCTCTTTTAATTTGGCTGTTTAAACAGATCCAAGCCTTGAAGCAACCTTGGAACTAGTGAGATTTATCCTGTCACAAATGCCTTACTTCCTGGAGAACTAATAAACCTGACTTACGGGTCAGATTCTGGTTATTGCAATTCTGTCACTTAAGCAAATAAAAGTTCAAATCAAAGTCAAATCAGCAACTCATTATCATAACAATTGATTTCTTTGCTGTGTAAGACAATTAAAGATATTCCTAGGTTTACAGAGATGTAAAACATGGGACTTGGTCCTTGATAAAGAGGAGAATGAGTAAAGGGCTGTAAAAAGAAAAAACGCTTTTTACCTGTTGTGTCTCCTTTACTCTCACACGGAGCACTTTACTTCTGGTCACCAGATGTGTGGAGGTTTTTCACCCCATCAAGCGATTCTCTTTTTTTTCCCTTTGGAATTACTGATAACTGTTGTTCGGCCAACGCAGACTTAAAAATCCCACTTGGACGTGGGGCGAGAGCGGGGAGAGGGTGGGCAGCAGATCAGCAGGTGGGGGGCACGGGGAGCCAGGGCCCGGGCTCGTTGCCCCCCGACGAGGGCTGCTGGGGGTACGGCCCACACAGGTGGGGTCTCTGCCGCAAAGCACAGGTGCTCTCGGTGCAGAGGCCACCAAAAGCTCCCCACAAAAGTCACGAGAGGGGGCAAGGACAAAACGCACCCAAAAGGAGGAAGGAGGAAGGCGGGACACCTACGATTTCACCGGCTTCTAATGGCTTCTACCTGGAGACGGCGTCAGGTACCCCAGCCCCACAGCACCGCCTCTGACTGCCACTCAGATGCCAGCTGCAGCAGTAGCTCCTCGGGTCACCCACAGCCTCCGTCCGATCTGGCTACCAATTGGAGGCTCCCCTGACCCCGTCCTCAGGTCCGATTACTTGCTAGGATGGCTTTCAGCACTCAGAGAACCACTGCCTCGTGTTTATCAGTTCATTAAAGGTACAGATGAACAGCCAGATGGAGAGAGCTGCAGGGCATGGTGTGCGGACGGGTGCAGAGCACTGCTGCCCACTGAGTGCCACCCTCCCACCACCTGTGCACCCACCGGGCCCCTGTTGGAGGCCAGACTCTTGGGATTGCGTGGAAGGTTCATCACACAGCCGTGATGGACCTGTAACCCCATTTCCCGCCCTTCTCCCTTCATAAGAGAAAGGGGCTGGGCCTGAAAATCCCCAGCTTCTAACAGTGGCTTAGCGTTTCCAGTGACCCACCCTTGTCCAGGACCCCACCCAGAGACGCCTCCTTAGAACAAAAGACACTCCTGTCCTCCAGCAAATGACAAGGGTTTCAGGAGCTGTGTCAGGAGTTGGGGTCAAAGGCCAAATATTGGAACAAAAGATGCTCCCAGCACTCTTATCACTTGAGAAATTACAAGGTTTCAAGAACTCTGTGCCAGGAACTATAGTCTCCCAGTGCATTACTGAAGTCTACCAGCTGGGAATGACAAGGCAGCACTTCGGAATGAGAGTCTGGTTTACACGCAGCTCTGTTATCTCCCAACATATGCAGCCTCGGTTCTCAGGGGACCAAAAATGCATGAATCTGTGAAACAACCCTAATGCAGTGTGTGGGACGTAATAGGCATTACAAAAATTACATACTTATTTTCTCTTTCTCTTTTTCGTGTTTTCTCCATCCATTTGTGCAAATCACTTCACACATATTGGCCAATGATTTGGGAGTGATCAATTTAATCTTGGACTCATGAGAATTCAAAGTGCACAGAAGATAGTGAACTGCACTGGAACGACTTTTATTGACAGGTGCTCAGCACGCTGTTGACTTACCTACCCGCCTGTGTGCAAATATTTGCTATAAATATACAATCCCCAGTACCTGAGATTCATAAGTTTAAAGCAAAGCTCATTGACTTTCTTCAAAGGTTATCCATGTTTGTCCCCATGTTTCTAAGTACTATCGACAGGCTCCTTCTCTGTTAAGTACCTAAGCGTTTAGATTGGCCTCTGCTGAACAAGGGGTGATGGGACGAGGAGGCTCACCTTGGTAGAACGTTCGTTGCATCCTTGTTTCCCTGGGCGGATGCTGCAGGCCGAAGACGCAAGCGAGAGAACACACAGAACTTACCTAGAGGAAATACAGCCTAGTGAGCAAATCAGGCCGAAAACCCTAGGTTCAAAATCAAAGATAGTAAGTCTAAGAATTTAAGTAGAGAGTCTTGTTGAACACTGGGGAGGGAAAACAGGGCTCCGCTGGGGTTATCACGGAAAGCATGGAAGCAAAGCGGAGGAAGTGCCGTTTTAAAGAACCAGTAAGAGTTCAGTGGGGGAGTTGCGCGAGCGCGCTAAGAATGAAGGACTCAGGAAACCGCAGAACTTAGTCACTGGGCTCCAGATTTATTAAGAGATGTTTGGGTTGGAAGCGATGGGAAATAATATCTGAAAATTGCACAATCAGTAACAGGATGAAATCTTGGGTTCTCTGCTAATACGTTATGATGCAGGTTTTGTTGACTATTTAAAGATATGTTTAACCTGGCAGCATCAGAATGGGCTTCCCTCTTCCTTTTCAAAGAATTGACTTGTCTATTTGAGCATTTCACAAATTTTCCTGACTCAAAACCCCCTTTAATAATGTTTCTATGTTTAGTACTAAGCATTACCTGAATAGTGATAACATGAACCATATGAAGTTGCTGTTCAACTATTCTGACTCACAAAAGCAACAATTTCATGTGATTCAAACCATATATTATGGCTGCATACCTAAACTTTTCCATTATTTTATCCATTTTATCCAATTGATTATAAAATGTGTTCTTAGTACTCTTAAAAATTATATGATACATGAAGATTATATCATAAAATTTGTTTTGTACAACTCATACTATATAGACAATTTTGAATGATTTCTCATTGTATAAATAGTACATTTATCTAAAAAATTATATTAATTTATATAATGAAAAGCATAATCTGGGGACATATTTTAAATGGCAAAATATCACGTTTGACCTAGGGAAAGATGAATATTAAAATGTTGGTGGGAGTTTCATGACAAATAACACCAGCAATAGTGGACAAAAGCCATTTCCACACAGTGGGCTAGAGCAGCCTTGCACAAACACATCTCCCACGAGTGTTTCTCTTTTTTCCTTTTCCCTTGGAAACGAGTGTAGAAGGAAAATCATCATTGTGTCTGTACTGCTAAGAGAGTTCCAACATGGAGCCCGGAGGCCACTGGGGAAATGTGGTCTCAGTGTGTCTCAGCCCGGATGGAATCTGACCTTTGACCACTTATCGCTTATCGCCCTAGTGAAGGCGTCCAGAACATCTGCCAGAAACTCGAGACACTTTCCAGACCCTCACCCTAAAATAACTCGCCACAGTCCATGTGTTTTTGGACCCCTACCCAAAAACGACGCACGATTCCTCAGGGACAAGTATTTTCTGACCCACATCAAGAGTCCATCACCGTTCTCGCCAGGTAACTTCAACAACCTCATGGCTTTTAGTCTTTACAATCCCCTGACTCTTTCTCTTCCTTAGGACACTCTTGGTTTTACCCGAATCTGTGTGTTCCAAGCTACAGTTCTTAAGACCACAAATAAATTCTTTTCTTAACTGCAGCCTCTGCATTGTTTTGGGGTCGACTTTTCACGGCATCCGATGAATAGGCTACAGGGCAGCTGCTCCGGCCCCAGCTCTGGTGCAACCTCGGATCCAAGGGAAGCCCCCGCGGGAGTGCGCGGCGCTCCAGTGTCTCCTCCGTGGCCCTGGACTTGCTGGTGGGTGCTCTTCTACTCAAGGCTCTCACCTTGTAGAGGTTCTAATTTATTTCTTTGTCCTCTGTTGTTGACTTCTGTTTTCAAGATGTCGTTTTCTGTTTGGTCTGAGGAGTAATTACTGTTGAAATATGGAAAGTTCACTCTCTAAGGGTCAGTTTGCCGAGCAATCCCTCTGGAACTCCTGCTGGGTTTTCGTATGAGAACTGTGGACCCCAGCCCTGCAAGTATTTGTTTCGCTGACTGTGATTACCTGGGATGATTAACAATTAAATTGACCTACCTGTGGCTCCTTTGAAAGCCCTGAATTGGTTTACCTAATTTATTTATTCGTTTATCTAATTTATTTGTTAGTCTATGTGCCCAGTCAGTTAGAAAAAAGGATGTAAGACAAAATAGGGAAGCACATTTCAATTGGTATTTTGAGGGCCCCAAACACACTAATGAATCCACTAATGCTTCCCTCAGAAACGAGCTCACGATTACTTCAAAGGATTTCCAAATTGGAAAAACGTCCTCTGAGGCTTCTGAAGGTCTCCCTCCTCCCCCCACCCCACCCCTGCTTCTTCCTGTTCCTCTGAATGTCCACTGCAGTGTTCTCGGCCCTGCTGCCCACCTCTCTCTGAACGTATTTCTTATAACACTAAGATTGATCCCGCATGGAAGGCAACAGTGCATCCAATGGCCTGGTGACATTGTCTATGATTATTATGATCATTGCGAAAATACTATTTATTCAAAAGTCTTCCTAGGAGGAGCTTGCATTTCTCTCCCTGTGCCTTTGAAATGTAAATGTTCTACCAGTACTTCAAGAACCCTTTTTTAGATCATCACCAATCCTAAGACTGAAGATTTATTTAAAAGACTGAGGAAAGGGGTCTTTTTAAACACAAACTACTAACGGAACTCTCTTGTCCAAACCGCCTTCTTAAAATTGCTTGTCAAGGACAAACACAAATCTTAAAAGTCTTCCCCACAAATTATGAAAGCCATCTAAGCAAGTTGATTTACTTTATTCCAACTGTAATTTATAAACTAGTGACTTTTGTGTTATAATTGATTTATGGCTAAAGTTTGCTTGTTTTTGGTGGTGTTACTTGGCCTGTGGGGTCTTAGTTCCCTGACCAGGGATCGAACCTGGGTCCCGGCAGTGAAAGCACTGAGTCCTAACCACTGGACCGCCACTGGAATTCCCTGGCTAAAGTTTTAAAAAGAAAGCTGTGAGATCTCTGTCTGTGTCTGTGTCTATCACTTTGTATGTCGAGATATGTACATTTTAGATATGGTATTTTTTTCTACCTCTAGGTGGTATAACCAAAATTAATTTGTAAAGAGTTCTATTTCATTGACTTAAAGAAAATTAAGTACTTATATAAATTCTCAGAAATATAATAGAAACTAGCCCAAATGAATTTCAGGTTCATGTGGTCTGGGGAATTTCTGGTATTAAATTAACATTTGGTGTAAAACCTGTTAAAGTTGTGGCTGGTTTAATTAATACAGACATGTCGCTAGAGCTATCAGCATTAAGTATAATACTTTTATTGTACCTAGGTTTGCTAAAAGTCAAAATACTGAAAGCTTTATTGCTAAACAAGTCTAAGTTTACCTACTTTTGACCTCTTTTTCAGATAGACTAAAACTATTGGGTCTATAAGTAAATGTGTATATCTTGTGCCTTATTAAAAGATTGTGCTATAAATTAGCATATCCTTTTTAAAATTATAAAATGTATTTATAAGTATGCCAAGCCACGTAACATTAATACAATTCACAATTGTTTAGTTCTTTATTTTTACTAAAAAAAATTTAGGGTTTCAAAGTATTAAGAATTCTACTTAATAGATGTAATTAAAACTCCTAAAATGATAAGGAAAGCATCTTTGAATGAAAGGAAACTTTTTAAAAAAAGGTATAAAGAATGGAAGAGCATTTGTTAAGGGAAAAAAAGTGATTTTGTCCTAAAGCTGGTTATTTGTAAATGAGAAAGAAAACAAGGGGCAAATAAAATGGAATTAGAAGGTTGTAAGAGGTTTTTAAAAAAGGAATCTATATGTTTTTTCTACATTTATTTATTTATTGTTGCCTGCGTGCAGGCTTCCTCTAGTTGCGGCGAGCGGGGCTACTCGTTGTTGCGGTGCACGGGCTTCTCATTTCTGTGGCTTCTCTTGCTGTGGAGCCCGGGCTCTAGGCGCGCGGGCTTCAGTAGTTGTGGCACATGGGCTCAGTAGTTCTGGCTCTCGGGGTCTAGAGCGCAGGCTCAGTAGTTGTGGCGCACGGGCTTAGTTGCTCCGTGGCATATGGGATCTTCCTGGACCAGGGCTCGAACCCGTGTCCCCTGCATTGGCAGGTGGATTCTTAACCACTGCGCCACCAGGGAAGCCCAAAAAAGGAATCTTTAGAAAGGAATTTTATGAGTGGCCAATCTGGATAAAATCAGAATAACTTTAATTTAGTAAATGAGTTTTAATAACAAAAGTAAGCTGGTGAAAAATTAAAATTTGGTATTTTCTCTCCGTTAAAAGACAGAGTTTTCTTAGATTATTGTTCTGGTCTTAATGATAAATTGTAAACAAAGGTTTTCTTTACTTTTAATGCAATCTGTCTGGAAAAACAAAGATTTTTACAACTGTATAACCATCTATATTTGCTTGTGGCATCTTTAATTGTTATCTTGGTTAAATGGATAACTAAGCATTGTTTCACAGTGACCCCTGATCCAATTTGAACAAGTGTTTTAAAATTTTTTGATATTTTTGACAAACTTCTCCAAATCAAATTCTGTTCTTTTTACTTAGAACTAACTTTGAGATATGTTTCAGAGGGTCCCTGAAATATCTCAAAGATTTGTTCTCTCTCCTTATAAAAAAGGGTCGTTAATTAAGTTTATTTGATATGTTAAAGTACATGGGCAAGAAAGGCTAAGACTTCTTTATAGGCATATAAGTGTTTCAGAAACTGTGAAGTTCCTAGAAATTGGATATTTCTGGTAAATGTTATCAGCAAATTCTATTTATTGTCTTAAAATGTTGTATACCACAAAGGAAATAACCTAATTTCCTTTGTCAATTGCATTGTACTCAGCTCTTTAACCATGTCATTTTAAGTTTTTTGTCATTTCTAGACAGTTATTGTTTTACATTGATGCTTTTACAAACATGTTTCATCTTCAGACAAGTAAAGGACTCTGACACTTAATCTAGAGTACAGTTTTCTAATGAACTTTCAGATCATACCATTGAACTGGGAAAGAATTTATGAAACTCTAATGAAGAAACTGATGACTTCATATAACTGCTAACAAAAGATAAAGGTCAAGAATTTATTCCATGGGACTGAATGAACTGATGGGGATGATTACAATATTTATGACTTTTTTTTTTAAACCTTGCTGGTTCATTTATGTTTTGCTCTTCCAGGTTTAAAGAAACCTCCTCTCTCAAGCTGTCTATGACTTGCAGCAATTTGGTAAAGTATACCTTTGTAAACAAAGATGAAATATTTATCTTATTCTCCCTACCCGATTCCTCCAGAATTCGGAAACTCTTAGTATTTTTATTTTTATTTCAACATAGTTACTTGCATAAGTTCAATAAGAATCTGTTCTCCTTATTACTGGACACTATTGGAAGTGTTATATTACCAAGTCTTTGACTGGAATGTCATATTTGAGAGAAACAGACTCAGATGTGACCAGAGAGCTTTAAGGAACTAAGACTGACTTTATAGAGCCAATAAGACTCTTGGAAATATTCACTTGGTACCTTGGTTACATGGTTCCCAGCAGCATAACCAGCTTAGTAAGGAAGGTAACTTCCTGGAAGGTGCAGAAAACTCAAGACATTTTGGGGACCTCAAGAAGAGAAGAATTCACCCATATCTGTAGGTACTGCAGGCAAAGTCTGATAGCCATCCTTCTTTGCTTGTCTTTCCTTGCCCTGAGAGGTCTTTAAAAGTTCAATCTGGGATTCCCTGGTGGTGCAGTGGTTAGGACTTGGTGCTTTCACTGCTGTGGCCTGGGTTCCATCCCTGGTCAGGGAACTAAGATCCTGCAAGCCATGGGGCATGGTCAAAAAAAAAAAAAATTTCAATCTGAGATTTCTTATGAGAAGTTCCAGCAAATCCTGTTTTAAAAAGCCCGTATGGTCAATCGTTATTGTTGTTACATGTATATAAATAATCAGATCAAGTTTTCTGAAACCAGACATTTTGCAAACACGTTAGTCTTAATTTGACCCTCTTTGGTAGAAATGAGGGTGTTCTGAGAGAGAAAAATTATGTTTCAGTAATATACCTTTGTGGATATTAGGTTCCAGTACTCAGTTGTCTGTGAGGTTTTGTTATTTATCTGTAAACTGGACTAGATCCTGAATTCTTCTGGTGTCCTCCAATATCTGGCTATAATTCTCCAAACTAACATTTTCAGTGCCTCTCCCATTTTTTGAACACTTGGAATCACCGAGAACTAAAACTGCCCTTTTTCCAAAGTCATGGGAACTAAAATTGGACAACTTGATATAAACCTCAGAGAAACCACCATAACATCATGTCTGTATAGACAATCTTTGTACCTTTTGTATCTGAGCCACTCAGAAAGTTTACCTAAACACCTGATGACAGCATCAGAGACCTTGCAAAACATGCTTTGACCCTGACATCTAGAATCAGCTGGCTCCGCTCTGGACTCGGGGCCTCATTGCGATCCGGATCGCAACTAGTGATTCTAATCATGCTTCTGATTTGTTCTCTCTTTGCTGTTTTAAACAGTTTATGCTTTGTATCTTTTGCTGTTGTGCTACGATACCTTCCACAGGGATAATGGTAGCTTGAGGTCTTGAGATGATTAACCACTCCTCTAAGACCCCTCCCGATGAAGATACATGCCTATTTCGAAGACTCGCTTCCTGGATGGCTTCGTGCTGCTCCTATGGGGCCATAAACTCTCAAAGGGCGTACCTCTCACACAGCCACCTCTTCACCCCTCAGTGGGGCATGCTTTCTGAGAACGAGCCTTCCCGGAAGCAAGGGAGTTGATACTGTTGCCAAAGAACCAAATGGTTCACCATCAGTGCTTCTAACGGAAGATCTCAATCAAAGGAGGGAAAATAAAAATGGAGTTGGTATTGTTAAGAGAGCTCTCCAAAATGGAGCCAGGAGGCCAGTAAGGAAGTGTGACCTGCGCACATTAGCCTGGATGGAATCTGACCTTTTGACCACTTACTGTCCAAAGAAGACATCCAGAATGTCTGCCAGAAACTCGAGATACTTCTCAGACTGTTACCCTGAAATAACTCATGACGGTCTGTCTTCTTAGCAGATCCCTGCCCTAAAACAACTCATGATCCTTGAAGGCAAATGTTTCGTGGCTCAAGCTGGAGCCCATCACAGCTCTCACCAGGCAGCTTTAACAATCTTGTGGCTTTCTGTCTTCCTGACTCTTTCTCTTCCCCAGAACACTTTTTTGGTTTTACCTGAATCTATGTCTCCCAAATTGTGATTCTTAAGGCCCCCCAAATCTCTTTTCTTAATTACAGCCTTCTGCATTGTTTCTTGATGACGCTAGTCATCCTAAATCCACACAGAGGAAAGAAATAGTCCCTTAATTGAGCCATAATTCGCAACCTGAGTACCCCTTCCCTTGAAATTCGTGTCCTAAGAGTTTCTTTTCTGCTTCTTAGGGGTCTGCCATAATAGTTACAACTGAGCAAATATTACGTGTTGATGGCTGTTGCAGAGTTTTACCAAAAGACTTTGCAAAGCTCCTACTTTTATAACTAAGTTTAAATTCCAGGTAAAGTTTTTTTTTAAATTTAAAAATTTTTAATTTTTTGGCCACTCCGCAGGGCATGTAGGCTCTTAGTTCCCTGACCAGGGATTAAAACCACACCCCCTGCACTGGAAGTGCAGAGTCTTAACCACTAGACCACCAGGGAAGCACCCAGGTAAGGGGTTTTAATTCTCTTGAGATGCCCATCTATGGGAATCAAACAAAACATCAACAACAACAAAGCAACAAAGAAAGGCTACTTCATACAACAAAAGGCAATTCACCATACCAAGTAAATGAATGAAAATGGATTGCTGAATGGCTGCTATGTTTACAGAACTTTCTTTGCTTGGAAAGGAAAAAGATTTTGAAAAACAAAGGTAACTATTTCATTCTTAAATGATGAATAAGAGATCTGCATATTGCTTTGGTTTTCTCCAAAGCAGAGCAAGGGCTTGAGCAGAGGGAGTTTCTTTGGGAACTGGTCCCAGGAGGAGGTGAGGTGATGAGACAGGCAGGTGATGAGACAGGCAGGATTCCTTATGGAGGTCAAGGCTGTAGACAAGTGGGGATTCCGCTTGGATGGTCCCAGAAGGGTGTGGGGTGTTTTCAGAATCATCTTCTGAAAAACAGGATGCTGGGGCATTTATCCATGAGAAGTCCCCTCCTGGCTTTGTGTTTCCATGTCTGTCACCATCTCTAACTGTTGAGTAAGAAAAATGGGAACAGTTGGGCTGGAGAGTAGAGTGGGGATTGTGGCAGTTCTAAGATTTGAGGGTTATGTGAAAGAAGGAAATGGACCACTCCTCAGCAGATTACAGGGGGCCTTTTGCTTGAAACCAATGCTGTGTGGCTGAAGGAATAAAGTAAATTCCCCTCACTTTCTGAATTACGCCCAACACCAGCTCTTGCTAATTCTTCCCTTCGCTCCATCTCACGGGCTCACTCTCTACCCCCTAATCTTAGGCCAAGAAAAGAACCAGAGACATGGGTTTTTATTTTGACAGTCAAGTTATTTTTGATATTCCTTTAATATTCTTTTAGGACATATCTGAGAAAAAAATGTTATTTTGTCTCCCACGTTTTCAGTATTTTTACTTCTACAGGTTGGATGGTTTGGAGGGTTTCGTTCGGCCCAGGATTGGGCATGATTCTTGTCTTCTAAGCATGGACATCAGGCAGCTTTGCCTCTAGCATTTTCTCTCTGTAACCCATGGGTACACAGAGTTATGTGCTTGAGGACCCGTGAAGAGTTTAGAAGAGATTACCACAAAGCATTGCCTGTAGCCATATGGTCTCCTCTTTTCACCTGCTCTAATGTCTGAGGTTCTTACCGTGAGATTTCTTTGCGTTAAAGTATATTTCTAGAAGGTCTGTATAAAATATCCAGTACATAAGCTATGTTGGGAGCAGTAAGTACTACATTGGTTATAGAAGTTTTAAACCTGATCACGAAGAAAACGTTTTCAGTATGGGGTAAGCGTCAGGTTGACAAATTGGTTTTCAGGTGGCAACATTTAAGTGTTGGCAAGATGCTGACCAGAATATAACTAGTCCTAAATCTCATAATACTTTCTATTGCAAAAATGAATGAGGGCTTCCCTGGTGGTGCAGTGGTTAAGAATCCGCCTGTCAATGCAGGGGACATGGGTTCGCGCCCTGGTCCGGGAAGATCCCACATGCTGCGGAGCAACTAAGCCCGTGCGCCACAACTACTGAGCCTGCGTGCCACAACTACTGAAGCCCGTGCTCTGAAACAAAGAGAAGCCACCGCAATGAGAAGCCTGCACACCACAAGGAAGAGTAATCCCCGCTCGCTGCAACCAGAGAAAGCCCGCATGCCCGCACGCAGCAACGAAGACCCAACACAGCCAAAAAAAGAAAGAAAAGAATGAGAATACATGTGTTTGAGCACTGTCATTGTAGCTACTGTCCTGGCTGAAGGAAACAAGCTTTTCTTAGGTTAATTTAGGATTTCTCTGGTGCACTGAATTCAAATCTTCGAATAATCAGCTCTTGTGTTGCTCAGATAAGCCACTTGAATTGACACTGCTTAGGAGATCTAAGTGGAATGTTGTTTTTAAAAAAAAAAGACAGAAAATTTTTTTGCTTCTAAAATATCTAACTTTTCTAATTTATAGTGAAAACAACATCATTTCCTTATTTCTTTCACTAGCATGGGGACCAGTAAGTGAAGATCATTTCTCAGCTGAAAGGCTTAAAGAGAGTAGAATAAATTATTTAGCTGTATTCTTTGTAAACACACACTTAGCTGAATAACCACGTAGAGAAGGAGGAGCTATTAGATATTTTCTGCTTCCAGACACTCTGGGCCAGCACACCAGGAACAATTGCTACCTTTCCTGCTGACAACCCCCAGTCCAGGGAATAAGCAATGGCCTGAGGTATCTGTAAACACCCCAGTGGAGTACAGGGATCTAGGATGTGGTTTAGATGATTTCCCAGCTCTTATAACATTTTCATGCTGTTTATACTTCTGTAAAACTGCATTGACGCTACAATTTATTATAGTCATAAAATCAGAATTTTCATGTGGATGAAGACCTTCGAAATTACAATCAACTTTAACACATTCATTGCTTTGGATGAAGAAGTTGATGTGTACAGGCATTAAGTGAATTTTCCCATATCGCAAATTAGTCAGCCAAGACTAGAAATGAAGCTTCTGACTTCTGATGACATAAATCCATCCCTTTAGACGGTGAGAGAAATAGGAAAAGCTGTCTGTCTGTGTGTTTTTTCGTGCCTCTCAGCGGCGGGTAGGGAGGGGGATGGAGCTTCTGCCCTGGCTCCAGGGGCCTCAAAGCAACGGTTTAGAAGTTAGTCCAGTAAATAATGTTTTCTAGAAAGAATACTTTCTCACAGACATTGCTTGGAACCCTGGGCACGTTATTATCGTTTAGAAATTGTCTGCACTGCATCATAACACGTGATTTGGCAACGTGAGAGTCTGGATGCGGCAATGCTAACTTTGTGTTCTCAAAGCAATGTCACCGTCACCATTTTATTAAACATGTACGTCCACCTGACCAAGCTCATTATATGTTGTATCCTGGAAAAAAAAAAGGAAAAAAGAAATAAAAATAAAAACTGTCTGCAGACAAAGTGGGATGACTGCCACTGCCTGGTAATCAGGGTGTGACAGGTGACCAGTAAATTAATAATGTGCATTTAAGTTCCAATTCAATACAGCAGCCTAACTGCTGCTAATCATTAGATGAGATTCAGGCCAGAAGAGCTATGAAGAGGGGCTGGAAACGGGGTTTAAGCATGAATCCTGCGTCTGTTACATAACGAATTTCTTTCCCCAGAGACATTCGAGGTCCGTTTGTAGCTGAGGAGTTGTAAGAATATTCAAATGTGAGACTGAGAGAATAAATATTTGTTTTTCTCATACAGTGTACAAGCTTACCCTCTTATACACTGAAACACTATGAAAATGTGCTCTTGGAACAGAATAGTTAAATCTTTGGGTTGTTCCCTTTGCCTCTTACCGAGTTATTTGCTCCTTGCTACTGTGGATGTGAAAGCAGAAGTTGACAAGTCCAATATTGTTAGGCAGAACACTCACACTTCTAGCAAACAAACTGTCCCAAACACAAATCCACGCTAACGTTTACCAAAGTTCAGCTTCTGTTCCAGCTGAAACAAGAGCCTTGGTAAGAGACACAGAGGGGCTGATTGGCTGGGCAGGGTGGGCAGGGTCCATAAAGGGCAGCTGTGGAACATCTGGGGGGCAAAGACATCACCCGGCCAGAGGCAAAGCTCAGGGCTCCTGTGACAGCACGTCTTCACCATGAGTGGGTGCCCATGTTTAGGAAGCAGCTTTGGGTGAGTATTTACCTCTATCCTAAGTATGGGTAAGCTCTTAGGAATGTCAAGTATGAACACTAATTTCGGAATTTCAAAAGCAAGGGTGAACACTGTCACCCTTCTTCCCTTGTTTAATAATCTACTTTGAAGAGTTAGCAATAAGGGAATTCTCATCAGTCCTTTTATTAGTTAGAGTTCTTTTTCAAGCTCTATTTTTTTCTTCTCACTTTTTCATCTGCAGATATGCTTTTAAAAACCTCTCTGTACAAGGCAGTGAAGAAGACAAATCACAAATGGGTGTGAATAGAGCCAGTAAAGGGGGACTTATCTATGGGAACTACCTGCAAGTAAGTGGCAGAGTCCTCACAAGGAGGAGCTTTCATTGCTAAGCGCTAGGTGACATTTTCATGTTGGGGTTTTTGTTTGTTTCTTTGTCTTCTCAGTCGCCAAATAGTTTTCTGGACCTAAAGATCTCTCTTTTCATACACATGTATGCTTTTTCAAGTTTTGTTAGAACACGTCAAGAGACTCATATGTGAAGATTCATCTGCCTGACAGAAATACAATGAAAGCAGAGAAAGCAGAACCCAGGCCGAGGGCACATGGGATGAGATAAAGCGCAGATAAATGGCAGGCGTTGCACAACTTGTATACCTGAGACCTGGTTACTGAATTCCAGCCTAGATAACTGCAAATGTAGCCAGAACATTTTCTCTTTTAAATTCTTTATCGTAAACTAGAAATGTTGAAGGCGTATGTTTAGATGAAAGAAAGATGTTACAAAGAGGCATTTGGAGATTATTTTTATCTTTTTTTTTTTTTTGGCCATGCCACGCGGCATGTGGGATCTTAGTTCCTCAACCAGGGATTGAACCCATGCCCCCGAGGTGGAAGCGTGGACTCTTAACCGCTGGACTGCCAAGGAAGTCCCTGGAGATTGTTTTTAAGATGTGAAGTGATTAGAGCCCTTGATGCCCTTGTTGGTGGGTTTCTAAGGATGAGCTGACAGGCAACGTTAAGGTCTTAGAATCAACTCTTTAGGAGAATAAAAGAGTAGCGGACACACAGTAGACTAAGCAAGCTATGAAGCTTTTATAGATGGAAGGGATATGAGGGTCAAGAGATGGAAGGGACATGATTTCTCAGTGAGGGTAACAGCATTTGTTACGATAGATTCCTACCAAATATACTTTCTTCTGAAAAGAATAAAACTCATGAATTCAACTCATTCTTTATGAAGACACATTAATTGTTTAAAAGAAAGTAGATTGGTTCCTGAGCATTTGGGATTTGGGGGACTTTTTTCAGTATTGTATTCTATTTATTAAAGTTGGTAAAAATCTAGTTTTGCGATTTCAAAATCAGTCTTTCTTTGTAATCTTTTTTCCAGCTTTATCAAGATATAATTAACATATAACATTGCATAAGTTTAAGGTGCACGCACGTTGATTTGATACACTTATATATGGCAAAGTGATTACCACCAGAGCATTAACATGCATCATGTCACATAATAGCCCTTTCTTTTTTTTGCGGTGAGAGCACTTAAGATCTAGTATGTAATGCATTGTCATTAACTATAATCACTATGCCATACGTTAGATCCACATAACGTATTCATCTTGTAACTGGAAGTTTCTACAAAATCAGTGTTTCTATTTTTTTGTTTAAAGTTGGAAAAAGTTTTGAATGCGCAGGAACTTCAAAGTGAAATAAAAGGAAATAAAATCCATGATGAGCATCTTTTCATCATAACTCATCAAGGTAAGTTGCACACAAGGTTGGACAGTAGCTATTCATAGGAATTTTCCATCAGTAATGAGGAAAGATACCACACTTTTACCTGTAAGACGGTGGAGGACTAAGACATCACCGTTGTTAGGATGCTCGCGAATACTTCGTTGCCAGAAAAGTTCTCATAGGACCTCCTTCCGCGATTTATAACAGTCTTCTTTCTGCTACCTCGGTGCTTGTTGGATCCGTTAGGACTCTGTCCTAAACCCAAGGGGGCTTTCTATCTCTTGGAATTCACAAAGAATTTGCAAGCTAAGAGGTCACTTTTTTTTCCACTTGGAACGTTAGGAGACTATTTTCAAGAAAAAGATCCCTCACATTTACTGTAACTTTACATATCCTACGGAGAGCTGGTACTAAACAGGAATGTGAATTTTGTCTAAAATGTGTGTTCCTACTCTCCATACTTCTGCTTCTGGGTAGTGGTTTTTAACGTAGAGTCCTTGACTTTGGAAGTTTAGGAAGTCCCTGAACTCTTTGAAATTTTGTGCAAAATTTCACAAACATGTCTTTCAGAGGTCTGTGACCCCCAAACGTTTAGATTTCCTCTAAGATTGTTGGTGTCATAATACTGTCATCTGGCTGACCAGAGCCCAGTGACTCATGCGGGTCGGTGCTGCGTTTCTAGATGTTTCCTTGTCCTATCAATTCTTTGTGTCTTTTCCTCAAATGAGTGTTTTCTTCACGGACTGGCTAATATGATCGTCTCCTCTGAGTTAAACAGAATTAAAAATGGAAAATAATGGGGCTAATGTGTTACTTCTCCTGTTTTTTTATGTTGCCATTTTTATCAGTGGCTCGAAGGCAAAATCAGCAGGGGAGGAATCACCGCAGGGCAGCACACGTTGGGAATCAGAAATTTGTTTCGAATCCCATCTCTACCATTAAAGATGTAACCTCGGTCAGGTTTCTTGACCAGTAATTCTCGCCATTTCCCCACCTATACAATGGAAAGAATGATTGTTTCCTCTCATGCATAGAGTTGTTGTGAGGATGACATGAGTAACGTGCACTAAGCACTGAGCTCAAGGTAGAGCACACAGTCAGCACACAGCGAATGGTAGCACCTATCATCTGATGCGGAGACTTTCCTTCCATCAGAACACGTGGTCAGTGGGTCATGGGACCAGCTACACCAAGTTAAACCTGAAAACGTGACTCACAAACTGATCCAAAAATATATTTGGTTTGCTCTTTTTGTCCACATATGGAAAATAGATTTCTGAAAGTCTCCTTAAATGTAATTTAAAGGTACAATTTGATCCCCTTCATTAGTACAGAAGCACAGCCTGTGCCCAAACAGAAGACACTAGCGATCACTAAGGTGATTGGTTTCCATGCTCCTTTAGTGACTACGCTGGCTGTTTAATTCATCTATTTATATAATAATCACCCAGCATTTATCTTACGCCAAACACTGTGCTAGGAACTGAGGGAAATAGATGAGTATGACAGAGTTTCAGCCTGTTCATAGCTTGTCCTCCCCATAGAGTCCAAGTCCCTAGAAACAAATACGTTGTCATACTCATTAGGTTAATGTGTATTAGGGTCTCACTCTATAGAAGTTTAGTATCACTTCCACTTCTCCACACACCTCCAGCTTCCACACGGGAAGTTAGATTTAGATTATGTGCTGTATCCTCAAGGACATTAACAATATTTTGTTGAGAGAAGTCGTTTGGAAAATAACGTAAAGCATATGGATAACACGCCTGGCATATTCAAGAACTCAATAAAAGGAGGCTGTTACAACTTTATCACTAATATTTGTTTGTAGCATAAAATGGGGCTATATTGGCCTTTACTGAATTTTAAGTTCCATTTTGATTTCTCTTTCAGTGTGTTAACCGAGTCTTTCATATAATTATGGTCAAAATGCTCCCATCACTTTCCAACTGACAATGATTTTCCCCTCACAGCTTATGAACTCTGGTTTAAGCAGATCCTCTGGGAACTGGATTCTGTTCGCGAGATCTTTCAGCATGGCCACGTGAGTTGCCATGTCACAATATTGTTTTCATATTTTTCTTGGAGAAAGTAGAAAGTGTTATTAATGGGAAAAGTTTAACACCAAATGGTGGAATTATAACTTAACGGTGGAAAAAAGTTTGTAGCGGAGAAGAGTTTAGTCACATCTTCCCAGCCTCGTTATCACCTTGCTTCAAGGTTCCTTTCCGATTTTAGTTTCAAGCCCCTTGCTTAGAACTCCATATTTTTCCCTTAAAAAAAAGTTATGACGAACGACGGTGGATTGCCAGGACAGCTAATGCCGATTCGTTCATCAGTAGGTACCAGAATTGTATTTCTACTGAACGTCTGCATGGGAAGACAGGAGCAATGGTGAGGAAAGGAGACGGAGAGAAAGAGGAGGGGAAAGTGGGAGGGGATGCGGGGGAGGGCAGAGAGGGGCGCCCCGCGAAGCTCCCGCAGCCTCCCTCCCAGCCCGCATCCTGCCCACACCTTCCTCCGCCCTTGGAGGACACAGGACCCAGCCTTGGGTCCCCCAGCTCGGAGTCCCTGCGCCAAGGGGGCTGGGAGGAGAGAACATCCATCCTCGGACAGTGCCCTTCTCGTACCTGTGAACGCAAACCCCATCCGTCTCATCGGCAACTCCCGCCTCAGGACGGAGCCCACGGACCCAGGGGTCTGCTTAACCTGCACGCACGGGTCCCCATGTTCCCCTGGACTTTATTCCTTAAAGCAAAACTAACAGAGGCATTTGCTAAGGAATCGGTGGGAGTTGTGGTCCAGAATTTACCTAAAACTTGCTTCCATATAGTTTTCTATTTTTAAAGAAAAAAATGATTTTGAGGTTGCAGGCGTTCCTTGTACGCATCAGAGTTGCTATGAGTTCAGTGTTGACCTAAGGCGCATTTTAGTGCCAAGGTCCCTTCTTAGAGTAGAGACGGCATTGACAGGAACACATCGTTATTTACACTCTATTTAGTGTCTTCCGGAACTGACGCCTGAGGACTCTGTTCATCTCCTAACCCCCAGGTCAGGGATGAGAGGAACATGCTGAAGGTGGTGACCCGAATGCACCGAGTGGGGGTGATACTCAAGCTCTTGGTCCAGCAGTTTTCCGTCCTGGAGACCATGACAGCCTTGGACTTCAACGACTTCAGGTGTGCACGCGGCTTTGTCAACACGCAGGGGTTACCCTCCCATTCTGATGGGCTGGAGAGAATGTGTGTGCTGTGTTGTGTGACGTAAGAAGCCTGTCCTGCTGACACTTTGTCACTGGGAACACTCAGGAATCATCACCACAAGCATTTAAGCAGCTACTGGAAATACTTCATCCCTTTCCTCTTACATATGAACACAGCACGATCCGTGAATTTCAATTCATCGTGTGTGCCCAATTTTTATCCCCAAAGGATTTTAGACAACTTACCAAAATGGCTAAAAAGGCTGATATAATACACATAACTAAAGTTAAATGATTAAAAACTAAAAATAAAAGAGAAACAGGAGTGATATATAAAGAAACATGTCAGCATAAGTTATAGATTAAACTATAAATTTTATTTTTTAATACTTTAAAATTTTTATTTTATATTGGAGTACAGTCGATTAACAGCTATACTCAGGTGTGTTAGTTTCAGGTGTACAGCTAAATGATTCAGTTATACATATACACGTATCTATTCTTTTTCAAGTTCTTTTCCCATTTAGGTTATTACAGACTATTGAACAGTTGAACTATAAATTTTAGAGGTACATATCCAGGAAGATATCTATCTATCTATCTATGAAATCTTTTCTCATAACCAAAATTTGAGAAGAAATCTTCCTAAGAGCGTCAGGTGCATTTACTGATGGAACAGACAGTGTCTTCTACATATTTGACGATCAAATGAAAAGTGGTAGAATTCCTTTGTAGTATATTTAACAACTTGAAGTTTTAGTACCAGTTAGATGAAGGAAATTTGTAAGGATGTGAGAGTTATGTGGGGTGGGAGTACTCACACTTTGTGATGCCCTATTTTGTGCTAGGCAACATCCCATTCATTTTACTTGTAGGGTCTTACCAGTGCTCATAATAATACTAGGTAGTGAGATTAATGAATTGACCTTTAAACAGAAATGGAATAATATATATATTTTTGGCCGCATGGCTTGCGGGATTTCCCCCACCAGAGATTGTCCCTGGGCCACCGCAGTAAAAGTGCCAAGCCCTAACCGCTGGACTGCCAGGGAATTCCCTTGAATAATACTTATAAAGAAACTTTTAGCTCTATTGAATGAAAAATATTGCTCAGTGTTCACCTGTCTTTATCTTAGGAAAAGCTTAGTATACACACATGCATGTACGTGTCTGCATGTGTACGTATAAATTTACATGTAAACACACACACATAGATAAACACACACATACATACACATATGACCTTTCACAGACTATACAAACATCAACTGACAGTGACAAAGATGGCTAGGACCTCATTGTCCTGATTTTGGTGAAGTCCAAGTCCTGGGTCCAACGCTAGGCAGTTGTGTGTCTGTGTGTGGTGATGCCTGGGAGAGTCACACTGACCACCTTTCCCAACAGAAGAGACCCTTGCGGCGATTGGCCATGACAACAATCTCCTCCCTCCTCTTCTGCCCTCCCCCACCTGTTCTCACAGAGAGTACTTATCCCCGGCATCAGGCTTCCAGAGTCTGCAGTTCCGACTGTTAGAAAACAAGATCGGGGTTCTTCAGAGCTTGAGGGTCCCTTACAACAGAAGACACTACCGTGATAACTTCAGGGGAGAAGACAACGAGCTACTACTGAAGTCCGAGCAGGAAAGGACCCTCCTGCAGCTGGTGGAGGTGTGTGTGCAAAGGCCACTGGGAACGCCTAGCTCAGCACACCTGGTTACTTGAGCTTCTGCGACACCCGGATTTTAAAATTCATATCAAAGTTGGGTCGCGTTCATTGTAAATAAGAGAAGAATGAATGTATAGAAATACTTTAGCTGGTAAATTCCACTAATTAAAATATTAAAAGCTCTCTTGAGAACTTCAGAGAGATTTATATAATCAATGATATGTTAATATTTAATAACCTCCTTATCTTATTATAACAATCCTTTTAAATATTCCTGCTAAGCAACATTGGATTAGCTGATTTTTAAATTGGGTGTGGTTATTTATTGAATGAGCTTTATTTCTTTAAAATATTCCATAATTGAGAAGTTCCACAAGTTGTGTTTCTTAATTAAACTAAGTCACTAAGATTCTATCCTTCAGAATTCTTTCCCTTCATATCTTACTTCTCTGTGGGTCTGTAAATGACCTTGAGGAATTATTAATTTGTTCTTGCATAAGTAAATTATTAAATAAGGATTGTATAGTCTTGAGTTCCTTGACAAAGTCTTTTCCTTTGCAAATTAAATTTTTATTTTAGTGAATTATACTCTGCTCACTAATCCCCTGGGCATTGTAAGTGTAGATTTAGGTTAATAAATTATAGATAATGCTATTTAATGGCTTATAAAGATAGAGAAAGAATCAGAAAGCTAATTTCAAAACCAAAAATAGGCTAAGTGAGAACCCACAGAGATGCACAGATTCGGTTTTATTTCTAGATTAAAAATCCTGTGGCATCTTAAAATAATTGAGCAGTCAGTTGACTTCAAAGTTGCTAAGTGTACAATGTCCCTGCGTTTAGAAGAAATCATATCTTATACATGTCATGATTCCTTCAGCTCCTAAGACATAAACTATTTTGAGAATAAACCAGAAGCCCTCATTAAAAGAATGTATAGATATGTTCATAGATTTATAGAAAAAAATTGGGATTTCTGTAACAATATATTTCTTAATAAAGAGTAAATATCTTTAATGTGATTTCTTTTAAGATTAGGAGAATAAAATATTCCTATTTTATAAATGAAGAAATTGAAGGGAAAGAGAAATATTTACACACAAAAAAACTTAGGATGTATGTTTCTCAAAACCATGAAAATTTTCTATTTCAAGCTCATAAATGTTTGTTACAAAGCATTTTACATATTTTAAATTTTACAATGTATTTACTTGAAAAATATTTATTTCAGGCATGGCTGGAAAGAACCCCAGGTTTAGAGCCACATGGATTTAACTTCTGGAGAAAGTTTGAAAACAACATTGTCAAAGGCCTGGAAGAAGAATTCACAAGAATTCAGGTATTTGTGAAGCCATAAGTAAACATAAGTTTGCTACAGGAGAAGTACTGGGAATTTCATTTTAACCATTTTCTATTAATCTTTCATTTTCCTCATATTCTTTTACAAATGCATCTGCTTGGAATATATGACATGATTGATTTAATTTTACTGATGTGCAATAAAAATTAAATGAAGAAGTTGATTGTAAGCAAGACTTTGAATAGATGAGACTAATAGACCTTTCTCATTTATATTGAAAATATCATGTTATGACCAGTTCTAGACAGAAGTGGGCTCACAAAGGACCAGTGATCCAATACACTAAGCCATATAACTTTCCTTCACTCTGATATGTCTGCTGAGTTCTTCTTATTGGCTCTCAGACAATGTCAAGTTTCTCTCAGTTAAAAAAATATATATTGTAGATTCCTCAATTTCCCTCACGTTATGGGCCCCATATCCTTTCTTCATGACCAAATTTCTTGAAAGAGTTGTTTCAATTCTACACCTTGAGAGGCTGTGTCACGAGGTGTTTAAAGCAGGGACCTGATGCCACAGTCATGGGTCAAGTCCCCCGTCCCTGCTTGGCGACCCTGTGCCATTGAACCCCTCCTGCTACCTAACCTCTCTTTGCTTCACTCCCTTCACTGGCAAAATAGAAAATATGAGTATCTACCTCATAGGATTACTGTGAACATTACATGAGGTTCATATTCGCAGAGTATTTAGAACAGCAGTCAGCATGGTTATTTCTTTTTCTCCATCTAATTCTCGCCCCGGTTCAGTCTGCCTTCCTGTCCGTCATTCACAAATGGTCACAGGTACCTAAATCCAATGACCACTTTTATCTCCATTTTACTTCACTTCCTACTGGCTTTACTACTAATGACTACTTACACTTTCTTGAACATTTTCCCCCATGGTTTTGGCATTAACATTGTGTCTTCATCTAGTGTGCTGGCCCTTGTTTCTCTCTCTCCTTTTCACAAGGGCTCAGAGCCCTTGCATTCCGTCTCTGTCCTCTTCCACCAGTGAACTCGTTTATACCCACTGCTTCAGCATCTGCTAAGACACGAGTAATCCTCAACTGTTTAGCTTAGTTAACTCTTTAAATTTCTTTTTTTCTTGCTTTTTAAAAAAATATTTATTTGGCTGCTTCAGGTCTTAGTTGGGGCGGGATCTTTTGTTGCAGGGTGGGGCCTCTTCCTTGAGGTGCACGGGCTTCTCTCTAGTTGTGGCTTGCGGGCTCCAAAGTGCATGGGCTCAGTCAGTAGTTGTGGTGCACGGGCTGTTGCCCCGCGGCATGTGGGATCTTAGTTCCCTGACCAGGAATCGAACCCACATGCCCTGCATTGGAAGGCGAATTCTATTTTATTTTTTATCTTTTTTACTTTTTATTTTTTTAACATCTTTATTGGAGGATAATTGCTTTACATTGTTGTGTTAGTTTCTGCTGTATAACAAAGTGAATCAGTTATATGTATACATATGTCCCCATATCCCCTCCCTCTTGTGTCTCCCTCCCACCCTCCCTATCAAACCACTCTAGGTGGTCACAAAGCACCGAGCTGGTCTCCCTGTGCTACGCAGTTGCTTCCCACTAGCTATCTATTTTACATTTGGTAGTGTACATATGTCCATGCCACTCTCTCATTTCGTCCCAGCTTACCCTTCCCCCTCCCTGTGTCCTCAAGTCCATTCTCTACGTCTGCCTCTTTATCCCTGTCCTGCCCCTAGGTTCCTCAGAACCATTTTTTTCATAGAGTCCATGTATATGGGTTAGCATATGGTATTTCTTTTTCTCTTTCTGACTTACTTCACTCTGTATGACAGACTCTAGGTGCATCCACCTCACTACAAATAATTCAATTTCGTTTGTTTTTATGGCTGAGTAATATTCCATTGTACATATGTGCCACATCTTTATCCATTCATCTGTCAATGGACACTTAGGTTGCTTCCATGTCCTGGCTATTGTAAATAGGGCTGCAGTGAACATTGTGGTACATGACTCTTTTTGAATTATGGTTTTTTCAGGGTATATGCCCAGTAGTGGGATTGCTGGGACATATGGTAATTCTATTTTCAGCTTTTTAAGGAAACTCCATACTATTCTCCATAGTGGTTGTATCAATTTACATTCCCACCAACAGTGCAAGAGGGTCCCCTTTTCTCCACACCCTCTCCAGCATTTATTGTTTGTAGATTTTCGATGATGGCCATTTGACTGATGTGAGGTGATACCTCACTGTAGTTTTGATTTACATTTCTCTAATGATTAGTGATGTTGAGCATCCTTTCATGTGTTTGTTGGCAATCTGTATATCTTCTTTGGAGAAATGTCTATTTAGGTCTTCTGCTCATTTTTGGATTGGTTTTTTTATTTTTTTGATATTGAGCTGCATGAGCTGCTTGTATATTTTGGAGATTAATCCTTTGCCGATTGCTTCATTTGCAAATATTTTCTCCCATTCTGAGGGTTGTCTTTTCGTCTTGTATATGGTTTCCTTTACTGTGCAAAAGCTTTTAAGTTTCATTAGGTCTCATTTGTTTATTTTTGTTTTTATTTCCATTTCTCTAGGAGGTGGGTTAAAAAGGATCTTGCTGTGATTTATGTCATAGAGTGTTCTGCCTGTGTTTTCCTCTAAGAGTTTTAAAGTGTCTGGCTTTACATTTGGGTCTCTAATCCATTTGGAGTTTATTTTTGTGTATGGTGTTAGGGAGTGCTCTAATATCATTCTTTTACAGGTAGCTGTCCAGTTTTCCCAACACCACTTGTTGAAGAGGCTGTCTTTTCTCCATTGTATATTCTTGCCTCCTTTATCAAAGATAAAGTGACCATATGTACGTGGGTTTATCTCTGGGATTTCTATCCTGATCCATTGATCTATATTTTTGTTTTTGTGCCAGTATCATACTGTCTTGAAGACTGTAGCTTTGTAGTATAGTCTGAAGTCTAGGAGCCTGATTCCTCCAGCTCGATTTTTCTTTCTCAAGATTGCTTTGGCTATTTGGGGTCTTGTGTGTTTCCATCCAAATTGTGAAAGTTTTTGTTATAGTTCTGTGAAAAATACCATTTGTAGTTTGATAGGGATTGCATTGAATCTGTAGATTGCTTTGGGTAGTATAGTCATTTTCACAATGTTGATTCTTCCAATCCAAGAACATGGTATATCTTGCCATATGTCAGTATCATCTTTAATTTCCTTCATCAGTGTCTTATAGTTTTCTGCATACAGGTCTTTTGTCTCCTTAGGTAGGTTTATTCCTAGGTATTTTATTCTTTTTGTTGCAATAGTAAATGGGAGTATTTTCTTAATTTTTCTTTCAGATTTTTCATCATTAGTGTATAGGAATGCAAGAGATTTCTGTGCGTTAATTTTGTATCCTGCTACTTTACCAAGTACATTGATTAGCTCTGGTAGTTTTCTGATAGCATCTTTAGGATTCTCTATGTATAGTATCATGTCACTGTGAACAGTGAAGAAGTTTTACTTCTTATTTCCCAATTTGGATTCCTTTTTCTTCTCTGATTGGTGTGGCTACAACTTCCAAAACTATGTTGAATAATAGGGGTGGGGGTGGGCAACCTTGTCTTGTTCCTGATGTTAGTGGAAATGGTTTCAGTTTTTCACCATTGAGAATGATGTTGGCTGTGGGTTTCTCATATATAGTCTTTATTATGAGGAAGTAAGTTCCCTCTATGCCTGCTTTCTGGAGGGTTTTTATCATAAATCGGTGTTGAATTTTGTCAAAAGCTTTTTCTGCATCTATTGAGATGATCATATGGTTTTTCTCCTTCAATTTGTTAATATATATCACATTGATTAATTGCATATATTGAAGAATCCTTGCATTCCTGGGATAAACCCTACTTGGTCATGGTGTATGATCCTTTTATGTGCTGTTGGATTTGTTTGCTAGTATTTTGTTGGCGATTTTTGCATCTATGTTCATCAGTGATATTGACCTGTAGTTTTCTTTTTTGGGGACATCTTTGTCTTGTTTTGGTATCAGGTTGATGGTGGCCTTGTAGAATGAGTGTGGGAGTGTTCCTCCCTTTGCTATATTTTGGAAGAGTTTGAGAGGGATAGGTGTTAGCTCTTCTCTAAATATTTGATAGAATTTGCCTGTGAAGCCATCTGGTCCTGGACTTTTGCTTGTTGGGAGATTTTTAATCACAGTTTCAATTTCAGTGCTTGTGATTGGTCTGTTTATATTTTCTATTTGTTCCTGGTTCAGTTTCGAAAGGTTGTGGTTTTCTAAGAATTTGTCCATTTCTTCCAGAAATTGTCCATTTTATTGGCATATACTTGCTTGTGTCTTTTCTGATGATCCTTTGTATTTTCTTCAGTGTCAGTTGTTACTTCTCCTTTTACATTTCTAATTCTATTGATTTGAGTCTTCTCCCTTTTTTTCTTGATGAGCCTGGCTAATGGTTTATCAATTTTGTTTATCTTCTCAAAGAGCCAGCTTTTAGTTTTATTGATCTTTGCTATCATTTCCTTCATTTCTTTTTCATTTATTTCTGATCTGATCTTTATGATTTCTTTCCTTCTGCTAACTTTGGGTTTGTTTTGTTCTTCTTTCTCTAATTTCTTTAGGATAAGATTAGGTTGTTTACTTGAGATGTTTCTTGTTTCTTGAGGTAGGATTGTATTGCTATAACCTTGCTTCTTAGAACTACTTTTTTTTTCACACACACACACTGCATTTTATTTTTACAAGAGATAAATAAACTGACACCAAGCACTGTAAATGGATGACCACAACAAAATTAGAACTGCTTTTGCTGCATCCCATAGGTTTTGGGTCATTGTGTTTTCATTGTCATTTGTTTCTAGGTATTTTTTGATTTCCTCAGTGATCTCTTGGTTATTTAGTAGTGTATTGTTTAGCCTCCATGTGTTTGTATTTTTTTTCCTGTACTTGATATCTAATCTCATAGCGTTGTGGTCGGAAAAGATACTTGATATGATTTCAATTTTCTTAGATTTACCAAGGCTTGATTTGTGACCCAAGATATGATCTATCCTGGAGAATGTTCCATGAGCACTTGAGATGAGAGTGTATTCTGTTGTTTTTGGATGGAATGTCCTATAAATACTAATTAAGTCCAGGTTGTTTAACATGTCATTTAAAGCTTGTGTTTCCTTATTTATTTTCATTTTGGATGATCTGTCCATTGGTGAAAGTGGGGTGTTAAAGTCCCCTACTATGGTTGTGTTACTGTTGATTTCCCCTTTTATGGCTGTTAGCATTTGCCTTATGTGTTGAGGTGCTCCTATGTTGGGTGCATAAATATTTACAATTGTCCTATCTTCTTCTTGGATTGATCCCTTGATCATTACTTAGTGTCCTTCTTTGTCTCTTGTAATTGTCTTTATTTTAAAGTCTATTTTGTATGATATGAGAATTGCTACTCCAGCTTTCTTTTGATTTCCATTTGCATAGAGTATCATTTTCCATCACCTCACTTTCAGTCTGTATGTGTCCCTATGTCTGGAGTGGGTTTCTTGTAGACAGCATATATATGGGTCTTGTTTTTGTATCCATTCAGCCAATCTATGTCTTTTGGTTGAAGCATTTAATCCATTTACATTTAAGATAATTATCAATATGTATTTTCCTATTACCATTTTCTTAATGGTTTTGGGTTTGTTTTTGCAGGTCTTTTCCTTCTCTTGTGTTCCTGCCTAGAGAAATTCCTTTAGCATTTGTTGTAAAGCTGGTTTGGTGGTGCTGAATTTCTTAGCTTTTGCTTGTCTATAAAGGTTTTAATTTCTCCATCAAATCTGAATGAGGGATCCTTGCTGGGTAGAGTAATCTTTGTTGTAGATTTTTCCCTTTCATCACTTTAAAGATGTCCTGCCACACCCTTCTGGCTTGCAGAGTTTCTGTTGAAAGATCAGCTGTTAACATTACGGAGATTCCCTTGTATGTTATTTGTTGCTTTTCCCTGCTGCTTTAAATATTTTTTTTGTATTTAATTTTTGATAGTTTGATTAATATGTGTCTTGGCGTATTTCTCCTTGGATTTATCCTGTATGGGACTCTCTGTGCTTCCTGGACTTGATTGGCGTATTAGGGAAGTTTTTAGCTGTAATCTCTTCAGATATTTCCTCAGTCCCTTTCTTTTTCTCTTCTTCTTCTGGGACCCCTACAATTTGAATGTCTTCGTTCAAGGACAACTTCCGTGGGATGTTCTTACCCAACCTCTCTGCTACTATAAGTTATTATGGACAACACTGTTCCATAACACCACTGCCTATGGTTGTAATTTAACTTAAGTTTTCAGTGTTTCAGTCCCATGAGATAGAGATCAAGGGACTCAATTTTGCTCATGATTTTTATCTCTATCACATTAGCCTTATTTACTGAATAAATCAATAATCAATTGGCTATAGTGTGCACACACATTCTTACCACACGGTGTGGTTGTTCTGATGAATTGAAGACAATTGGGGAAACGGATTTTTGCTCCAGCCCAAGTAATTGAGTTGTAAGTAGCACATGTGTTGTAAGCAGGAAAATAAGAATTTCCTTAAACAAATCAATAGATGTCAAATAAAAAAATATATAACAGTGGAAACTATCTAAGGAATTGTATTTCTAGAATACTGCACTGAAGATAGAATTTCAGTAGAATTAGTAGTATCTCTGACTAGGAATTCTTAATTTTTCCTAAGTGGAATTACTTTACTGCCTGTATTAAATAATTGCTGTCTAAAATTAGACCATCATTGACCACTTGTAGTTACCTCCAGCTTTGCCCATCTGAGTCCAGTTTTCTTGATATTTATGAAGAGAGTATTTGGATTTAACAAATCATTTAAACTTAAACAAATGTATAGAACCAGTGGTATGAGGAAGGTCCTGTCTCATAAGCCATAATTTCCAAGCTGCAGTATTAGATGATATAGTACATATCCTAAGTACACCCTTTCTGCACCCAGCTAGTTTTTTCTCACAAGCAAAGTTTTCTAAAATAAGGATCTCTTCTCTCGGGAATATTAATGCAATATTTTCCCCAAAGGCCAAGGAAGAGTCAGAGGAAAAGGAGGAACAAAAGGCTGAATTTCAGAAGCAGAAAGAGGTGTTACTATCCTTATTTGATGAGAAACGCCATGAGCATCTCCTTAGTAAAGGTAGGCATTTCTATTCCGAGGATACTTCCCCTGGAACGTAAGACCATGAGATCAAAAAGTCAAACCTTACTTGGGGGGAAGAAATGCACACTGATATTTCCACTCATAGGCACAAGGAATTTTTCATTTGTTGTGAAGTTAAGTATTTTCTATACCAGGTTTCTCTTTTTTTTTAAGTGACTTAAAATATATTTAATAAACCTTATTTTATAATTCTATAATTTATTTGAAGTATTTCCAATAAGGTATTCATAAATGATACAGGAACTTAGTATTTTGGAAAAGAAAAAAGGTCAAGTCCTTTTGTATGTGGCTGTTTATTGCTTGATTTCTAACCCTGCCTATTTAAAGGTTTTGAGAATTTAAAATATGTGTGTATATATATATATATATATATATATAAATTTGTCTTTTAAAATCTAATATTAAAATAATGTTTTAAATGATAGTTTTCCAAATTCAAGCTAAGGGATAAAATATTTAAACGAACATTCACATTCTTTTCTAAAAACATGTGACACAATTAAGGTGATGATTGCCAAGTGAACATGAGTGCCTTAAATTACCTATTAAATTAAAACTTGCTATGTGTCTTGCAGGAGAGAGACGGCTATCATACAAAGCACTTCAGGGGGCCTTGATGATATACTTTTACAGGTAAAAGCAAATTAAAAGAGGAGAATTAAGGCATACAGCATGATTGTTTTAGTTATTTATTTTTGGTTTTCTTTGGCTGTGCCGCACGGCTTGTGGGATCTTAGTTCCCCGACCAGGGATGGAACCTGTACCCCTGGTAGTGAAAGCACTGAGTCCTAACCACTGGACCGCCAGGGAATTCTCAAAAGAGGTGAATTAGAAGTAAAAATGGAGGAGTGGATACAGATAATAAATCCAGTATAAAGCTTATACATTGCAATCATAGTTTTAAAAAAATCATTTAGATTTGGCGGGGGGGAAGCTTAGAAAATAATCGTGAAGTTTCATGAGGTTTTTCTTTATTTTAAATAGTAAGAGTCCAATTTTATACCTGTGGTGGGTAAAAAAACATAAAAACACACACAAATTAATCGATATCCTTTTCATTAAATTCTGCAGAGTGTAGGTACATTAAGTGTCCTAGGGACCCAAAGTTTAATCTGTCTCAGAAACTCAGCCATGAGATGGGTTCTGTCACTTAATGATGTTGTTATTCCTGTTTTGTAAGATGAAAAAAATGAAGTGAAAACACCTTATAAACTGTTGTTCTGCTTGTTCAGCAATTTCAAGTCTGTCTCCACCATCCACAGTGTCTGGGGCATCCACGTCCTGTCCTCCTAGCCACGTGGGTGAACGGCCCATCTTTGTGTTTCATAGATTAAATGTGTCAGAGCAATAGATAGCACACTAGTAAAAAGCAAAAAAAAAAAAAAAAAAAAAAAAAAATTTAAAAATCTGTGTTTACTGCATGTCTTACTTACTTGGGTTTATTTTTTAATCCTGTCCCATCTATTTTTCAGAATGGCAGCATAAAAAACCCTTCTGTTTTCCTCAAATGTTAGTAAGCATATGCTATTCAGGCTTATGTATCCTCGGCAGAAAATGCACTGAGAGAGCTGGGGGATTAGATGAAAAAGGAAACAAATATATCAGAGGGAGCTGTAACAAGCAGTCTTTGTTTTCACGTTTTAACATCTTTGCCTGGAAGAAGTTTCTGACTGTTATTGGCTAGAAAATCCGAGATGGTGTCCGTGTCTGCCTTTAATGAGAAGGGGTGTGAGGTGCGACTCTGGCGGGTCACTTCACGTCTATCGAGGAATGTTCTAGACTCTTACACACATTCTGAAACATGAGTGGTGTTAAGCCCTTTTATGAGATGAGGAAACTAAGCCTGGGAGAGAGATCAGAGCTGTCACAGCTCCTAAGAGGCAAAGGGGATGTTTGTTTCAGGCCCAACAGATGGTAGAACGTGTGTTCTTCCTGACACACTGGACTTGCCCGAACACTTTTTATTATTATTATTACTATTATTTACTATTATTATTATTATTCTTTTTCTGCCCCAGGGAAGAGCCCAGGTTCCAGGTCCCTTTCCAGCTGCTGACCTCCCTCATGGACATGGACTCGCTCATGACCAAGTGGAGATGTAAGTCCCCCCGGACCCCCCAGAGCTGCTCCCTCCCTGGCACCCTCCCCTCCCCCATAGCTGTGGGTCGGGGTGGGGCTCCGTCGTAAAAGCAGCCGAGCAGCGGCTCTCAGGGCCGACCCATCCAGGGCGCGGCAGGTGCAGTGCCCAGTGCTCACGGCTCCTCTGTGGGCCCAGGAAGACGCTGTGTTTGATAAACAGAAGAAACAAGCTGGCTTAGGGTCGAAGCAGATTTCGCTTGTAATAGCAATGCACTCCTCTTGGCGTCAGTACAACTTGAAAATATAATTTCAATAGTTCAAGTTCATGGAGGAAGGGCCCCATGAGGACACGAGTAGCGAGGGCTCATGTAAGTCGCAGGGCCTCCGCCCACGGCGTCCGAGGGCTGAGCGTGCGTAAGGATGGACGGACGCCCCGCGCAGACTGGACCAGGCAGGGCGCCGGGCAACCGCCCCGCACCCTCATCTGCTCACACCTGAGCCTTCCACACGGCTGAGGGATAAGGGGAGGTGATAATCGTTACCGACCCCTTGTCCTTGGCGCACGTGGAGCAAACGCCTGTGTCTGTCTAGACAACCATGTGTGCGTGGTGCACAGGATGCTGGGCAGCAAGGCGGGCACCGGCGGGTCCTCGGGGTACCAGTACCTGCGCTCCACAGTGAGGTAAGCCGGGCATCCCTCCTCATCTCGGGGACCCACCAGCGCCTTTTTCCCCACGGAGATGCGCCTTATCCAGGAAAAGTCACTTATACTCCCTCCTGTCTGGACTGCCGGCAACCCATGTATCCTTAGATTAAGGGACTCCTCCGCCTTTGGAGGTCACTGAAAACATCCTTAGTTCTGGAAATTCATCATTGCATCCTGGGGTGCGAGGGGGCGGGTACCGATGTCTGCATGACCTGGGAGGGCAGGAACCAGGTAACCCAAGAAGCGTTCTCAACTTATTCTGGCTCAGGTCTGGGCTAGACTAAAATGGGTATCATTGATTCTGCCAAAGTCCTCCTGGCCAGATGAATGACACAGCTGAAAATAGGTTCTTGTTTGCTGAGATGACTCTCTTGTATAGGATAAAAACTACTCCCATGTGCTCCAGAGGCTGCCTTTTTACATTGTTTACAAGGAAAGAAAGCAACATTTACTGAGCACTTCAAACATGCTAGAGAGATTTCTAGGACATTCATGTTCTTACTTTATTTAGTATTCACAGTATTATAGACAGATGGATATACAGATAGACAGACACATCTGAAAACTGGGAAACTTACAGAGCCCCGTGGGAAAGGAGAATTGAGAATAAATTAGATTTAGTCTTCAAAATTCTTTTTTTAAAATTTTATTGCAGTATAGTTGATTTCCAATGTTGTGTTAATTCCTGCTGTACAGCAAAGTGACTCCAAAATTCTTTATAATTCACTATTTTCATCCCTACTCTTACTACCTGATGGACTAAGTTATAAAACACAGTGTTTCTATTTTCATCATTTGTAGAGATTTTCAGTTTCCCCGGGAATAAACGCTAGGCTGAATGAGTCACAAAAGTTATTGGTTTGAATTTTCACAGTCATTACACATTTTCTCTTTTCCTGGGAGTAAATTCTGTAAGCAGCATGAAACTGTAAATGATTGTACGAAACGAGCACAGCCATCAGGGGTGGTGGGAACAGTGAACACAAACAGCCTTCCTGGTGTGTCATTTTCTCATTAAATCTTCACAAAGGCCTGGTTAGAGGATGGGATTGTAGTTTTTATCTTACAGAGTTAGAAACCAAAACACTGAGCTTTAGACAACTTGCCCAGGGTCACATGAGTTGCAAATGAAAGAGCAAAATTTGAACCCAAATTTGACTTCAAAGACAAATGTTCTTCTGCTATAAAACTGCAAGTTAAAATAGTTGACTAACAAACACATGGCAATTTTAAATGTGAAAATCACTCTCATAGACATTTATTATAAATCTAAGATGGCATTTCAATTTATTAATGCACTCATGTCACTTATCCGGCAACAACTTAATGGGTGGGAAATATTTTCTGATGAACAACTAGGAATTCTGTATGCTTTCAATTTATAATTTTGCATCCTGTCCTTTAAAAGTCAGAAACTAGGACACACCCTTATCTTTATGAAGGTAGCATGACAATAATAAAGCTCTAGGTTTTAATGTGGACCAGCCTGGTCCGGATCACCGAAACACGTAATATGGTTTTATGGGCATGAACCTTGGATGTGGAATAAAAAGGAAGCAATCTTAATACTAATACTCTTTGATATACACAACATGGAACATATAATAATGAATACTAATTATTTACGGCAAAATATCATTATTTGAGAAATTTAAAAATCTTTCATGTCAGTAAGTCTAAAACATCTGTATATATGTGCTTCTCCAGTGACAGGTACAAGGTGTTTGTAGATTTATTTAATCTCTCAACATATCTGGTTCCCCGACACTGGATACCGAAGATGAACCCAGTTATCCATAAGTTCCTTTATACAGCTGAATATTGTGACAGCTCTTACTTCAGCAGTGATGAATCAGATTGAAATCATCTGCAGAAATTTATGAAGAACATTGATTTCTCAGTCTGTGGTCTTTATTGTCTATGAATTTTCATGACTATGCAGACTCCTAATGTGATATATGTTTATACATATATATAGCATATATAGCACTGTAGCACTGATTCAATCCTAAAAATAATTTTATTACCTCATGTTTGTGATGATATCAGACTCAACAGTAAGAAATTCAGTTACATTGTAACATTGTACCCAGTGTTTTCGTATTAGAGACAATGTCCCTGTGTTTACCTTAATGTAACCATTTAATGTAATAATTTTCTCAGTTTCATACCTTATAAGCTTGTAAACTTCAGCTATTTCAAATATTTTATGCAATAAAATGTGTCATTCTGTACAAAGATGTGTTCAGTCAAAAAGTTTTGTAAATAAACTTTAGTCTTTTGACATATACTGTTTTGGAAACATTGTATTTGTTAGGACTCTTGGTGACCAAGGACAGAAATCTATCGGAAACTTACCGGCAGGGGGTTTATTGGGCAGTTTCTCCCGTAGCTCCCAGAAGTGAGAGAGGCTTGGGGAGCCTGGAGGCACCGGGATGGATCCAGCTCCTGGAGAACGCCATTCCCCAAACCTTGGAGGACCTCTGTCTCACCTCTTCTTCTCTGTCGGCGCTGGCCTCGCTCTGCCCTGTGGGCACCGGCTCCATCCTCAGGCTGTGTCCCTCTTCCTGCACCTCTGGACTCCCCCCAGCCCCAAGGCACGTGTCTGGCAGCCAGACCCCACCCTAGCGCACCGCAGAATTGAGGTAGTGGGGAGTGTTCTTTCCAGAGGAAAGGAGAGGTGAACAGAGGAAGCAATGACCTGGTTCGTTTGGCATAAAATGGGTTAGATCAAGAGTTTAGATCACACAGGAGTTCCTTTCTTCTTTATCTAGCTCAGTCTGTCAATACCTAGTGAAATTCCTGTTATGAGGGGAGTACAAAATATTATCAAAGAACTCTGGAATGCGCAGCCACCTTGACCGAGGGTGCTCATCTGCGGCAAGCAGTAGGTTCTTGATGGAAGTGAGCTATTCTTTGGTCTCAATTACAATTTTCTTATAAGGATCATATTGTCTAGTTTGTCTCTACATTACTTACATATACTTGCTCTTGCCTCCATGGCGTGTGTGTGTGTATGTGTGTGTGTGTGTGTGTGTGTGCGCGCGCGCGCACGCGCGCAGGGACAGGTACATGGTACCAGATGGTGGTTAAGCTGAAAAATCCAGAGACAAGTAGCGAGGCCAATGACACTCCCTTTGAAATAAGTCAGCAAGTTTGAGATCAAATGCATCTATTAATTACCTACGTTGGTCCAAACCACCAGTTTAATCCCCAGTTTCCTCTCTATGTATTGGGATAAAATACTTATAATCTTGGCTTTTTCTCAGGAAGTAATGAAGAAATATGTTACTGGATATTCCGTCCATCAAGATGCCTTGGAATCCTGGAATAAATGCTATATGTCAAGGCACATTCTTTTAACAGACTAAATGAATGATCTGATTTAGTTATTTTTATCTCTGTTTCTTGGTGTGACTAGGTTAAATAGGGGGTTTTTTTCAAATGATGTGTCACTAATTCTTACGTAAATGTCGAAACCACTCATAATGCCAGTTAGAACCCTTGCCCCATTTAAACGTGCTTCTAGTGCCTACGACCCACTTTCAATAATTCTTAAATGAATCACGAATCCCTGTAGGGCTAATTTAGTATTTACTCTGAGATCCCAGTGAAATCACATCCAGGAACATCTTGGTTTTTCATTATGACTCCTAATTATTATGTGAAGATTTCATTGCTCTCCTCTCGGCCTCACGGGCGAACGTCCAGCAGCTGGTCAGCGCGGGAGCACAGCGCACGCCCACGTGGAACAGCAGATGGTGAGGCTGAGAAGGCAGGAAGGGGCCTCTTTGGGAAAAGCTCATTTAGAAAAGTTGATATGTTATCTTTTAGGCACCGGGAGCCCCTGAATGGGCTAAACCAGAGGGATAACATGAAAATGGTGTCTTTTAGAAATGTAAACCCCGGGGACACAGAGCAGATGCATCATCAATCCGTCCATCACAAACACCCGGGGGGCTGACGAAACAGTTTCCAAGTCCTCGGGTGGCTCCTGGTCTGGGGGCCGTACTCGAGAAGCCCCAGACTGAGGGACAAGGGGTCTGGTGGGTCGACTCCTGAGCAGTGGGGGTCAGAGATGCTAAAGAACATGCAGCGAGTGAAGGATGGAGGAAGGAAACGGAGAGCAGGTGGGTGATTAGGTGCTGGTCCTCAGGTGTGGCTGACCTGATGGAACATCTAAGATTTCCCTCAATTTTACTGATTGGGTTATTACATGATACTAATGCTGTCACCCGAAACAGAGACTCCAGGAGGTGTGGGCGTTTGTTGTTGTTTTTTAGGTTTTTCGTTCTGTTGTTTTGTTTTGTTGTTTTGAGGGGGGGAAGGAGATAGTTTGTAGACATGGAAGTTAAGATGTCTATGGAGAAAACCAAAAATTAAACATATGGGTTTGGAGCTGAGAAAACTCTTGTGTGAATGTGAACCGCATTAACACTGTGTTCACAAAATGTAAGCCATACACATGGACAGAGTCTTCTTAACCCAGAGTCAGATACAGGTCATTTTATTAAAAATGTTATCAAAATCCAGAAGAGCCGAGAGGTATTCATCACTTTGTAATTCAGAAGGATATTGATCTTTGTAAAAGAGTATCAGAAAAGCGTTCACACGTTACAGGAATTAGTACATGAACGCGAACTGGAACAATCAAGACACAAGTCCTTTGTGGCATAGCTGGGTATTTAGAATATCAGTCAAACAGAATATCAACTTGTCATTTCTAAACCTGAGTCAACACATACTCTTTTGAAATTGCTTCTTGTTGGTGTAGGGAAAAGAAATAGTGTCTTGTTTTTGATTTTCTTCTAATAAGGAGAGTGATAAATAAAGGCCAACCGTGAGAGGAAAAATGGGATGTCTCAATTTTTTTCAGTGGTTATTGCCACCTCTACAATTACGCTTTTAAGATAGTCTACACTGGACCGCAACCGAGAATTTGAGAGAGGAGATACTTACATACGTAGTACTTGATACAACTTTGTCATTTAACTCACACAGTACGATTGTACTTGTATTCAATCAGAAGAGCAGCTTTCATGCTCTGAGGTTCTTACACGACCAAGCATAATGACCCTGCGAAAGAGGAGTTGGACCTCGAGGACCAGGGACCACGTGGAAAGCCAAAGGGACGCACGAAAAAGTAGTTAGGATGGAGTCTGGGAAAAATAAGCAGAAAACTGGGACAACAGAGGCTGGGAAACACATTTTGGCTGATACCCCAGATTAATGAGCTTGAACTTTGAAAGAGGTGGTGCGTCCAAATGATGGGCGGACAGACAGGTGAGGTCCTGATGCTGATCGAGGCTTAGAGACAACTGGAGCCAAATAAACGGCCCTAAATTGAAACGGAAAGTAAACAACGAGACTTCTTTCGCCAGGGAAGCCGCACCACCAGGAGGATTTAGAAGTTTCACGGCCAAGAGTGAGGGAAAGAGTGAGAAAATGTGAGAAGACACACCGCTCCTCAATCCGCAAGAACAAAGGAGGAAAGAAAACGTACTGGAACCCTCCGGGCCGTGAAACCCCCAAATAATTTGTCTTCCAGGCAAGGCTACTTGAGATTTTCCTATCACTTGGTTGCCATATTGGTCATTTAGTTTCAATCAGGCTAACTGTCTGCCTTAAAAAGTAACTTTGTCTCTTTGCTTCTTTCTACGTGATCTGCGCAGGTCACCGGTCGGCACCATGTGCTGGGGAAGAGCAACTGGCCCTTCAACATTCCTTTGAAATTCCATCCTGGAGGGCTGGGAATACAACTGGCAGGGGCACACCTAGTTCTAGGCTGGCTATTCCTGTACGCAGGACAGCTTGGGCTGGTGATTTTATCCCATAAAGGAAAAGGGATTCTTATCACCTCTTTAATCCGATTGGAAATACGTCATTAAAAATAAAGAAACGGCAAACAGAAACAATGATCAAACAAACCAGACAATAGCCTTTTCAGAGTGAAGAGACCTAAAATACCTGCTAATCTGACCGTCCTCCCAGTAGGAAACTGTCCCACAGACTTCCTCCCAGGCCATGGTGCTGGTTTTCTTCCTTCTGACCTTGTCCATCTCTCTCTAAGAAGAGAATATTCTACAACTTATCAATAGTTTCAGCAGGACCAGGCCCTAGAGCCTGTCTTTTGTGGGTAGTTGCAAAAGCCTAAAGATGAAAATGCCAAGAATGAAGTATCACATCTCATCACGAGCCTTCGGTTTTGTATCTGTCTCTTGATCTGGCGAACGTATCACACGAATACAGCAGAAACAGATTCTGCGATACCTGAGAAAAAGGAAACGATCAGTACTACTCTATTTCCTCCTTACATGCCTTTTAAATAGCAAATTAAAACAATTTTCATTTGGGTTCGGAAAGAGTTAATATCTACTAAGAAAATCACTCACTGGTGATAGCTACCTGTCCATAGCGACACGGCAACCTCACACGCAGATATTAGAAGAGATACCTCATATTTTTATTTCAAGAAACTGTTAAAAATCCCCAAACGATTTATGAACTAAACAGGTGAATGTATCTGAAATCTGTATGGCACTCATAGATATTGCTTAGAGGCAATACGAAAATTTATAGGATTATTTTAAACACAATTTGAAAATTTAAATTCTAAGACTTGAACTTCAACAACATTTCAATAAATCACCAGCGTGCTCTGCGGACGCAGATCAGAATGTCGTGGTGGAAGTGATCAAACATCCTATTTGAAGACTGGATTCCTCTGTGATTAGCTGCGCCTTTGAAATCTCTTGGGGCCACGGAATGCTACCCGCCTTCCGCAGCTGGTCGTGAGAGTAATGTGACCATCCCAGGGATGTAACTTTTAGGAAATACTCCCTTTCAGAAAGGATCTGGATTCCTGTATAATGACGAACCAGGCAGGCCTTGGAGACAAACTGGGAAACGGGTACAGGGCAAAGATGATCCCGACTCACCCTTTGTAGCTGGGGGCTGGGAAGAGGTGGGGATGCAGTGATGCTGAACCAGCATCCGGATCACGTCCTGGCAGCAACCCTGCCAGCGCTGTGAAAGCAGCCGCCCCTCGGCCCAGATGCAGGCCCCTCACTCCGCAGCTGGGGATGAACTGTGGGGGCAGCAGGGCTTCCAGGAGTGGCAGCGGCCCTATATCTGCAGAGCCCCAGTGAAGCTGAACGCAGAGGCCTGGCGGGGTGCTCGCGCTCTGGATGAAAAGCTTCTGTGAGGCTGACTCTCGTTAATAAATAATTTATGAAAAATTGTTTACTGGGGTGATTGAACAGGCCATTTACTAAAGTACACGGATGCGGCTCTGTGGAACGACTGAGCTGTCGTCGCTAGACTGAATCAAAATATAAGCTCTCAAAGTTTTCCATAACTCTCTCTTTTTTTTTTTCGGTACACAGGCCTCTCACTGTTGTGGCCTCTCCCGTTGCGGAGCACAGGCTCCGGACGCGCAGGCTCAGCGGCCATGGCTCACGGGCCCAGCCGCTCCGCGGCACGTGGGATCCTCCCGGACCGGGGCACGAACCCGTGTGCCCTGCATCGGCAGGCGGACTCTCAACCACTGTGCCACCAGGGTAGCCCATCCATAACTCTCTTTTATCATAAATATCACAACCTGGGGTGTTCTACAATTTTTAAAAAGTTGTACACACAGCATAGTTTGGGTCCAACTTGATTCAGAAAATATGCTGATTTTCTAGATCAAAAATTTTAGAACAGAATTTGAATATGGATTTTAGAATACGTTTAACATACTTAAATAGCTATCTTAATTTGGTTTGTTGTTAATTAATAAAAAGTGTTATTCAACAAAAGGGCATGTTTGGCATTCTTTTAAGCCTCTCAATTCCAGTGAGTAGAATTTTTTGCTAGAATTTTCTAAGTGACAAGGGGCATATTAAATCAGAAACAACCCTAATATTCAGATTTTCACCCATTTTGATACAAAGAAAAAGTGATTCTTGATGATCCTAGAGAAGGTATTATAATACATAAAATAATGGAAAGTAATACAATTATAAAAAGTAAATTTGGAATTGGAGACATTTCTGGAAAAGCTCAGCCTCCTAAGTGGAGTTTTTTCTGGTTTTGGAAGTAGTTAACTTTGGTAAATTTTCACCATGTCTTACAATGTTTTGCTCATTACACTGGTTTTTACTACAGTCCCTCTTCCTTTTAAAAACATGAATGTGTACAGTAGTGTCTTTTTTAAAAAACACTGTTGTATTTTTATCAATTAGTTAAAGGATGACAATTCTTACTGTAAAAGTGATCTAAGTATCCTGGACGCACACTATGGACTGGATGGGCTATAATTTTAATCTATTCACAGTCTCTCCCTTGACATTTAGCCTGGAGTTTTGAATATCAACTCACGACTCACCACAAATGTTTCCTCCCATTTTTATGTGGACACAGCCGTCTATGCCCCAGGAAGTTCCCCAGGAGTTCCTCACGATCCAGTACGGGGTACTTCCTAAAAAACATGAAACAAACCCTGGAGAACATATTTGTGGTGAAAGAATGTTTATTTAAAGTTCAGTTATTGAAAAGTACAGTGGTTCTAAGAAAAAGATAAAAAATGTAATGAACTGCTAACAAACCAGCCAAGTAAACTTGATCAGTACTAGTGTCACACGCCCATCAATGGAAAATGTGTTTGAATTCATTTCACTTAATGCAGTTTCTGCAGAAAATGAAAACACACATCGTTTTCCAGAGACTTAGAAAAAGGAAAAGAAAGAAAAAAAAGGATCCTTAGATAAGTATAAGTACTTCTCTTTCCCAGCAGTTACCCTAAACATTCCAGATGGAGAATGCCCATTATTTAGATCAGGAATTTAGTGTCATTTCAACGAGGCATCTACCAGATTGACAGTGGGACCCGCAGGGCGTGTATACCTGGAAGTTTAGTGAAAAGTTGTAAAGCTCATGAGGACTTAGACGTAATAGGACCAGGTTTCAGCGTCTTAAAGGATGGCAATCACTTGTCAAGCTGGAGTTCAAGCTGCAAAGCAATTGGTCGCATCTCACCAGCACTCACCTGTTTTATCAAAGCCGGTTACCAGAACGGCGTGATTTGCTTCTCCGCTAGAGCAATGATGCTGTATGATGCCTCCCAGGTAATCTTGCCAGCTCACGGCATCTACTACCACTATCAGAGGGCCCAAGGTAAACAGTGCTTTTGCCATTTCGTCTTCTTGGTCACTACCGAGAGAGGAGATGTTTGGTTAAGAAGTTTAGTTTTTCAGGTACAAATACTTTATAAAAGTGATCTATTTAATCTGTATATGGGTAGGAGTAGGTTTGGTTGCAATTATCAAGCCCTAATCGATGGAAGCTAAAAGAAGTCTGGAAGACTGGCCGTCCAGGAGGGCTGTGGGACACCAGGCCCCGGACGCGCAGGCTCAGCGGCCATGGCTCACGGGCCCAGCCGCTCCGCGGCATGTGGGATCCTCCCGGACCGGGGCACGAACCCGTGTCCCCTGCATTGGCAGGCGGACTCTCAACCACTGCGCCACCAGGGAAGTCCGCCTCCACCTTTTATTTTTTCCATTTTATTTATTTATTTATTTTGCTGCACCGTGCGGCCCACGGGATCTTCCTGGACCAGGGATTGAACCCGTGCCCCCTGCAGTGGAAGCGGAGTCCTAACCACTGGACCGCCAGGGGAGTCCCGCCACCTTTTAAAGGTAACAAAAGCTATACAGTAAATACAGGACATCAACGACACCTTACAGGGACGGTGTGAGGAAAGGAGAAGGGCGGGGGGGACAGAAGCTGTCCAGAACGTGGAGGGCAATGAACGCTGTGGGCTGATGGAAACGATTTAGTTATCATCTCTGCTCGAGGCAGGACGAGGGAGGTCTCACAGCTGTTGGAAAATAGGAAAGAGGCGTGCACGCCACGGTCTAGACCAGCAGGGAAAGGCTCCATTTAGCCCCAGAACTGCGGTCACTTGTCTTTCAGAGCAGTGTGGGCTGGAAACAAGTGAAAATATGCTCCGAACAGTATCTTTATTTCCATTTTTAGCCCAATATGGAACGACTATCAAATTATCAAACCTTGTTGCATGAGCTTACTAACAATTTTACACATCAGTAAGATACAAATCTCGCAGTCTTCAGAGAATTCTCCTAATCTTTACTGTCATCCAGATTTGGTGATTAAGGCGAGTCTTACCTGTTGCAGACCCTGGGTGAGTGTGTAGGTTTGCACCTCAACCTCCCTAGAATTCAGTGTGGTATACTGCTTCCTAGTGTTTCAGTCTCTTGTTATATGTAGTAGGTTCTTTCCCTTTTTGTTTGTTTCACCCATAAATATTTAATTTTATTAAAAAATTTTTTTATTTTATATTGGAGCGTAGTTGATACACGTTGTGTTAGTTTCAGGTGTACAGCAAAGTGGTTCAGTTATACCTATACAAGTATCCACTCTTTTTCAGATTCTTTTCCCTTTTAGGTTATTACAGAATACTGAGTAGAGTTCCCTGTGCTCTACAGTAGGTCCTTGTTGGTTATCTATTTTATATACAGTATTGTGTGCATGTTAATCCCAAACTCCTAATTTATCCCCCTGCCACCTGTCCCCTGGTAACCATGAATTTGTTTTCTGTGTCTGTGAGTGTTCCTGTTTTGTAAATAAGTTCCTTTGTATGCTTTATTAGAACCCACATCTAAGTGATATCATGTGATGTTTGTCCCTTCCGTTTATTTAAATAGTGATGCTCATATCCTAGTTTGACTCCTGAGATGCTTCTCCTGAGGTGTGATGAGCAAAAATGCAGAACGCAGCCTGAGTACGAACGATCATTTTGCTTTTATGACTCAGTGTGGTTTTTTCTTTTAGATCTTTTTAGAGTCACCACAAGATTTTATGAAGTGTTTGGCTGGTAGCTGTGCCCTGGGCTGATGTTGTCTGAGACTACTCAAAAACTAAGAGCGCATGACCGTACAAATAGAGGTCGGGGGAAAAGCATGAGCTTCAGAGTTGGCCTGACATGAGCCCTAACCGGGCCCTGCGGCTCAGGTCCTCCTATGGAAGCGGTAACATTCCAGGGCAGGGGCTTGCCCAGCGCCGGGTCACAGCAGATGCCTGGGGACCTTCCCACACCCTCCGGCCCTTACCCTGCGGTGTGGCCAGGCAGCCAGGGTCCCACTAGGAGACCCTGCAGCTCTTGCCTGAAGCCCTTCTCCCCTCAAGATCCTGGAAAGCAAGCCCATGTCCCACTGCTACCTCCGCTGAGCCCTCAGCTACTGAATCCTGGGAGGTGATGTGCGCCAACTGCGGCGGGACATCGTCCCTGACACACACATCCTGCCCTGCATCCCAGAGGCCCCCAGTAAGACTGAGGGCCGAGTTACCCTCAGACCTAATTTGCGTCCCAAGGACACACGGCTCTCCCCACTCTGTCTCATGCCCTAGTCCCCTCCCGGCGCTTCCTGGGGTCACTTCCTACAAATCTGATGTTCTCTGTTCTGTCGTAGACTCTCCCAGCTCTATTCATGGCAACTCCAGCCTTTCAGTCTTTCAGGGCAAAAATCCCGGAGTCCCCCGTGATGCTCTTCTGTACAAACTCAGAAACATCCCTCCGTATACCCTGTGGGGCTTTAGTCTCCACCAGGTCTAAGGCCATTCTCGTAACACTGCTCAGGTTATCACTGACGACCTGTCACCTCATCACTTGCCCATCTTGCTCTTCTCTCTGTGGCGGTCACACTGGCGTCCTTACTGCTCTTTAACTATGCCAGACCCTTGTCTGCCTCAGGGCCTTTGCATGTACAGTTCCTTCTGCTGGGAGCACTGTTTCCCCAGGTATCTGCAGGGTTACGTCTTCACTCAAAGGCCACCTCCTCGGGGACCTTCTCCCTGGGCTCCCGTCCTGAGACTGTGCACCCCTCCCGTGTCTCCTCTTCACCCCACGGCTGCTTTGTTCTCTTTAAAGCTATTTCATCTAACAGACCAGGCATATGTTTATTTCTTTCATTTATTTCTTGTCTCTATCACTAAAATATAGTCCTGAGGACAGGATTTTTGTCTGTTTTGTTCACTGCCAAATCCCCAGAACCTAAAACAGGGTTCAGTAAATACTTGAATAAATGGATAAATCAAAGGAAGCTCTTCTTGCAGAGTCTAACGCAGTGAGCTTGGCGCTGTGTTCTCAGAGTTAACCGTTCGCTGTAACGTGAGGGATTTCACAAGGTCCTCTGTCTTCTAATCCAAGGGCTGGAGGAATCCTGCTTCGGACCCCAAGCAGTCACCTTTGCATTCTCTCCCTCTCCCTCTCTCTCTGACTCAGACTAGTGCCTATTATTCTTTTGTTTCTTCCTAACTTTTTCAGTCTGCTACTCGTGACAAGGGATGCCCTGAGTCCTTTCTAATGACACGTTGAAGATGCAGTTCCTTCATGTGCAGACACTTCCCTTAGACTCTCCAGGAGCTGACAGCTTAGAGACGCACTTGCTTGTTTAGAAAGTGCGTGAGCTTCACCCTCAAGGGAGGTGGGGGCCGATGTGCTCAGCGACCCTGCCCGTTTATCGTGGGTTCTGTGCATCCTCCCTCGGGCCCTGAGGCCACCTGGTGAGAGCCCCTCCCGCAGACGGGAGCCGGGGACGGTTGGCCATCCTCGGACGCAAGGATGCTGGCGTCGTAGGGTTCCATTTTGCTCAAGGATCCAGATTCGCCCGTGATTTCTTTGAGATCCCATGGGGAGACTCCACGTGCACCCAGAGATCCTTTTATATTTACTAAGTAGTAGGGCAATCTGTCACCTTCGCTGAACTGATTTTAATCCTTCTGTTTTCTCTGTTTCGAAACACTGTGACAAGCTCCCTTCATATTTTTAAAAAATGAAGCCAGGAGCTGCGTGGCTCTCCTCATCCCTAAGCACCTGTTTTGCACGAAATCAAATGGTCATAATGGTTCTCTAGCCGGCTCTGAGTTTTTAAAGAATTTTTAAATGATTATTTTCTCCTGAATCTGTCCAAAGTCACTGTACCCTTCCAGTCCCAACACAAGTCCTCTTCTCCGGCCTCCCCATCGCGCCTACAGATGTGCTACGTCACCAGCTCTTCACGTGCTCTGCCTTCTTGCCTCTCACATGAAAACCGCACTTCATGTTTTTCTTACAGCTGATCACTTGAGAAACGCAAGGAACACAGAGTGCGTTCAAAAATGCTTCTTGGTAAGTAGACGGCTTGACGTTAGCTGGAGTCTACACCGAGCAATCTTGCATTGATCCATGAGTAAGACTGAAATACGCTAAAGGGAAGCGTGGCACTTAAACTTGGTAAGAGGTGGTGAGTGTCAATTATACTTTAAACTGGATTGAAACGTGTTAATTTAAGTGTGTTGTTTCTATTTGTAATGACGTGGGAGAAAGCGGATTGTATTTAAGAAACAACGTACATAGACCTCCACGTTGATTACCAATTTTCAGTAAAAAGGCCATTGTAAAACAAGAGTAGGCAGTGATGCTGTCAATCAACTTATTCATTCCAAATAATCAATAGATAATAAATTAAGAGATACAGAGGGAACCACAACAGAGGGAGACACTTACCGGAAGTCATAGGCAGAATAACCTTTGATTGAAAATCCAGAATGTGAGTCAGAAAAGTAACGGCACAGACCATTCTGGGCTTTAAACGGGTATTCTGAATCTCTCACCAGCTTCACTTGCATCTAAAAGAAAATGCACGCCCAAAGTTATCTCTGTCACGGGGTTGTGTCAGAAATCAAACAGAACTTATTACCATGTGTCAACATAAGATTAGCCTGGGCCACACCTTCATCGTGTGGGTATTCTTTGAGTTATGAAAATCTTAAATGAACGCTTTAGGTGTTTTATAAGGACACCCTAGGTACTTAAACTCAATGTCTTTCTTTGTCTTTGGCTCCTGTGTTTCCTGTGTTCCGTTTCCCGGGACCTCCGGTGATCTGATGATAAAGTCTGGCTCTCCTTCTCCCGAGGGTACAGGCGTGTAAACCGCTCTCCTTCCACGGCTCTGGCTCTGGGTGGCCAAGCCTTTGAGGCTCAGGCAGGGCAGTGGTCCTGCGTTGTGCTCACAAGCATCCTTCCATCCACTTCTCTCGCTGCCATTCACTTGGCAAATGCCACACACCCGTACGGTTTTCGGGACCGAACCCTCCCTTTCGGAGAGCGGGGCTTATGCGAGCACGGGCACACGCTCTACCCACTGCTGCCCATAACATGTACAGAGCATCAGTGTCCAGTGTGCGGTGACTCAAAACACAGCAAATGAGTAAGAGGGGGGCCCTGGAGCTTGGGGAGCGCTGTCGTGACAAGCTTTCACAACACCTCATCGCTGGCTTCACGCCACTGCTGCTGGACCTAGGACAGCGTCAGAGGGTGTTTAGTGCTGGGGAAGCCTCTGGAGGGGGAGAGACAGGGCGCAGCCCCATGCCAGCTACTGACGCGCAACGTGGGCTCAGCCCTGCGCCTACAGAGAGCACCCAATCAGCTGACCGCTCATCCCCTGTAAACCTAAACACTCGGAAATTCTACGGAAGTGAATACGCTCTCAGCTTTGAGTCATGTGACACACATCTGCAAAAAAAAAAGCATCTGTTAAGTAATGTGAGGAAATAAACATAAATATTTTTCTGAACACCGATTGCAGGTAAGATTTTTCATACTTTGGTTTCACTATTGATGGCTGACCTGCCCAGAAGCAATTCTTTTTTTCTTTTTTGGCTTAAAAAACTGAAATTGATTTTCACACGGTTCTGGACACTGGAAGTCCAAGGTCACAGTCCGATCGGGTCAGGGTCCAACCTTATGGCCTCATTTAACCTCCAGAGCCTCCTGAAGACTCTGTTTCCGGATATGGTCACACTGGGAAGTCTTCTGATTAATTCAAGCTCTGGTTAGCTACATTGCCGACCCTGAAAACATTATTTAGTAAATGAGAGTAGACTGTCTGTGAATTCTGAATGTGCATTAAACAAGCAGCTTAAAAGGCTGTGGACCTAGTCACCTTATTGAGCCAGTTCAAAGCGTTGAGCGGGGACCCTCCGTTGCAGCCGTAGTTGCTGTATGAACAGTCTATGACCTGCTGGACACTCAGTGCCTCCAGAGGCTGCCCTTTTATGGCGCACGCGGACTCCACTGCTCCTACCACGGTGAAGGCCCAGCATCCGCCGCACTGCCAGGGACAGAAACAGGAACAGTACTTACTATCAAATAACGTGCAAATCAAGTCTGCCAACATCTCTGATATCTCAGATGATCAAATCAAGTGAGCACAGTCTAGAGGCCCAGGCCCACAGGATATAAACGCCAATCCCGTCGACTTTCTAGTTGAAAAAAGGAAACGAAACCCAAAATTCTCTTGGAAGCATCAAAATCTAGTTATTCATTAAAGGTAAATTGGTAGTATCACTATTGCAGGTTAGACGATGCAGAATACAAGTGAATTTTAGAGACTGGGAACACACTTGAACTGATGGTCTTTTTAAAAAAATGAGTCTGCACAGACAGAGAGAGCAGACTTGTGGCTGCCAAGGGGGAGGGGATGGGGGAGGGATGGAGTGGGAGTTTGGGATTAGCAGACGCAAACTAGTATGTATAGGATGGATAAACAACAAGGTCCTCCTGTAGAGCACAGGGAACTATATTCAACATGCTGTGATAAACCATCATGGAAAAGAATATGAAAAAGAATATATATATATATATATATAAAAGTAAGTTACTTTGCTGTACAGCAGAAATTAACACAACATTGTAAATGAACTATACTTCAGTAAAATACATTAAAAAAAAAAATCGAGCCAGTTCACTGAACAGGTGGCTTGCATCTAAGGTGTGTACCGATGCCCAGCCCGTTCTTCCATCCCTCTGCTTGGCCATCCACCTCCCCCGCTCCGGCTAGAAGGCAGGGATGAGGTGAGCAGGGGTGAGGATGCCTACGTTGGTCCCTTTCACGGACGGACTCAGGAACTGGCTGAATGACTCTTCAGCCCATCACAGTTATGAACACAGGAAATGTCCCAATGATGGAGACCTCTACTGCTCGTTCCTCCTTGAGATACTGGCCCACGATCTTCCTGAGTGTGGGACTCTTAACTTCCCCTCACTGGACAAACTAGAGCAAAAGAATTAAAGGGCTGGTCCTACAAGAAAGGGAGGAGGTGGAAGGAAAGGATCAAGAATTTCATACAAGGAAGAACTGCAGGAAAGGCAGAGAGTGGGATTTGAAACTGGGCGGAACTGTCTTAATCCCGGGACCAGGTACTGCAGGCGAAGAAAGGACGCACAGCTGGTGGTGTTCGTGGAGGGAAGCTCTGAGCGATCTAATGGCCTCAAAGTGGCCTTATTTACACCTCCAGCTTCAGTGCCTGGAGCAGGGTACCGCATTCACTAGGGGACATTCCAGCAGGGTGCCCACCCCTTGAGAACTGTAAACGCAGGTCACCTGAGGTTACCCACCTACCACTGCCCCAGGGGGACAGTCCCTGCTCCAAAACATCTTTCCTTTAGTAAGAAGATTCCTAATTAAAAGTTTGCCTTGAATACAACGTAAGCACACCCTGGATGGACTGGGTTTCAGACTACATCACCCTTCATTACGAATCCAAAAATAAAGCAGATGATTACAGAACAATAAATACAGAATCTGAGAAAGCAGAAAGGATCATCCTAACTAGATGGTGACCGGGGAACTGCTGGGTCCAAAGCGGTGGTCTTAGGAGAGGAGACTCAGTGACCCATTGAGGTTTCTACTGCAGACAAACTGGGGCATCCCTGGGGTTAGGGACCAACTTTCCCAGGTCAGTGGGCATCCCCGTGCCCAGCGGGGGTGCGGGGCAAGCGCATCTGCCCTCCAATGTCTGCCGGGGAGATGGCTCGCCTCGTGAATGAGTGTGCCTACCCACACCTGGGGTCCCGCTTTCCCTCTGATTCCAGGTGATCTTCACAGGCACACTCAGGACTTCTGCAAGGTAAATGGCTGCATTTTTTAAACTTGTTTTTATTGAGTACGGTTGATTTACAATGATGTGTTAATTTCTGCTGTGCAGCAAATGACTCAGTTATACATATGTATACTTTTTCATTTTCTTTTCAGTGATGGTTTATCACAGGACATTGAATATAGTTCCCTGTGCTGTACAGTAGGATCTTGTTGTTTATCCATTCTATATATATACTAGTCTGCATCTGCTGACCCCAAACTCCCACTCCATCCCTCCCCCACCCCCTCCCCCTTGGCAGCCACCAGTCTGCTCTCTATGTCTGTGAGTCTGTTTCTGTTTCATAGATAAGCTCATTTGTGTCATATTTTAGATTCCACATGTAAGTGATATCACAGGGTGGTAAATGGTTGCATTTACTGCAGGACTTACACACTTCTTTATCATTTAACACATGTAAAACGGCACTGCCACTTTTACTACTTCTCTGCCTTTTTTTAGTGTGTCACAAAGTTTTTAGCGCTGAGTCCTAACCTCATTTCTTCTATACTCCCTCTCATTTTCACTGCCTGATTTTACACAGTTGGTGATTTCTAGGAACGTTTATGTCACATTCCAGCAGAACTGACTGCACTTTTAAGGATCACAGGTACAAAGTGTGCGATCCCGTAGGGGTGGGGATGGAGGTAGGGTTTCTGAGGGAGTTCAGGGGATGAACCCAAGAGGCCAGGGCACACGGTGGGGGGCCAGTGCCTGATGTCACGTCATTTCCCTTTTTTTTTGCGGTACGCAGGCCTCTCACTGTTGTGGCCTCTCCCGTTGCGGAGCACAGGCTCCGGACGCGCAGGCTCAGCGGCCATGGCTCACGGACCCAGCTGCTCCGCGGCATGTGGGATCTTCCCGGACCGGGGCACGAACCCATGTTCCCTGCATTGGCAGGCGGACTCTCAGCCACTGCACCACCAGGGAAGCCCACGTCGTTTCCCTTTTGAACGGCTCAAGCGTCAGTGGTTAAGTTCACCTCCTCCAGCCTTCCACCCGCTGTTCTGCACAGGCCTGGGGACCGTGATAAGGGGGCTAGGCAGCCAGGGAGGGGCGCCCACAGAGCTCACCGCCAGAGTGAGAGCCCGGCCTGACATCCGTCTCCCCCACCAGGGGTTCTCCATTTTTTGATGATTGGGGTGTCCTTCCACCTACAGCAGTGACGGCTCCTTTACAAGCGTGATCGAACTTGACCTCAAGAGTGACTCAGACACTTATCAAAAAGGAAAAGAAAACAAACGTACTGTCTGCTGGTTCCTCACTGGGGTGACGACGTGCTTGTCCCTCCAGTCAAATCTTAATGGCAAAGACACGTTGGAGATGGATGTGTGCGCGTCCGCCAAAAACCGGGGAAAACTGGAAGGTCTGCTTCGTAAATAAATAGCTGAGGATACACATGAAAAGAAAAGGCAACCAACATTATATTATAGGGATTCCTTTTGGAGGGACGTTTCAACAGCAACAGTGGAGTTTCTGATAAAGTCTGCCTTTTGTGCTTTTCCATACATGAAATGGATTAGCCGAAAACTACAAAGATGAGAATCCCTCCAATAGGGCCGGGGCTTTCACATAAAATGACGTGTTTGATAGAAGCAGGTCAAAAAAAGATGAGTATAATTGACATCATTTGTTTGATCACAAGCCATGGAACCATGGGTGTCTTGAATAGAAAGAGCACAGAAAACTGGAGGAGAGATGAGGTATTAGCCCTCAGAGCCACGTGGAAATGTCTGTATTTACGGTATTTAGTTCTTAAGCAATAACTAGAAGAGAGTGAACATGAATTTACTTTTCTAACTGTCAGCACCAGGTACGTGCTTGACATTTATTAAGCATTTAATGAATATTAAGTATTACTCAATTTACTAGCTTCACAATTGAACAATTCTCAAAAGTTAAGGAAACAAGTTAAAGTCGGGAAACTAATCAATTAGTAGCCCCATCGCACCGTACCTTTAAACTCTTCCGGGAACAAATAAGAAAACTGATTTATTCCATAGACGGCAGTGGAGTTTTCACCAGGAAATACAGAATTCAAGTATCGATGTCTATTAAGACTTTCCTAAAAGGAAAAAAAAACACACTCATTTATATCACCCATGTTAACTTTCCAGAGCACGCTGCGTATAACTTACTTGGAGATAGCTTTCAGATGCAAAAGTTAAAGCTTGATTTATTTCCTGCAGATCACAATGGAAGGTCATCTAAGATAATCAGATTACTTTTATAAATGTTTTGTATTAAAAATATTATCTGATTTCAGGAGTAATTTTTGAAGCTGGGAAAGGAATGTTCCAGGAATTCATATAAATGGGTAACCATTTATAATTCCTCTTTACTAAGCGTGTTGAAAGCACTAAATAGATGTTTATTTAACATAGTGGAAAAAATAAAATAAATTGCAAATAAACACTAGACACTAGTGGGAGTTGTCGCCAAAGAGCATTCATTTGATCCAACAGCTATGGATCTGGGAACACTGTCTTCTTTATCTCCGTATTTCCCAGCACAACTAATGAAGCACGAAAAAAGGAGTAAGTAACTAATGAATCTATAAATCCGATTCTCCTTGAGCTTTATAGAGGTCTCTGTTTCATTTTGGGTAAAAGGCTTTGGGAAAGAGATGCAAGCCTGGAACTGTCCCAGGAAGATCGCCTGGCTTGTCTTTCCAAAGGGAAAATCGGACCATTGTTACAGATTCCTCAGCTTTGAGTTTTGTGATAATAACCTTAGGCTTGTCTTTTGTATGAGCACGCCTCCATTTCCTACTTCTAACCAGCTGTGTGGGATAAATAGAACTTCAGGAGACCCCACCATTTGGTAAGTTTCCAGCTCTAGCTATTCTGTACTTGCTTGTGCACTTACGTGTTTATTGCGTGTCTGTCCCATAAACCTATAAGCAAAATGAGGGCCAGGCTGGTCTGTCTTATTCGCTACTGGGTTCCCCTCACTGAGCACACACCTGGCACACAACAGATGCTTAATTAATATTTGTTGTTGAATATATGCATAACTACATTTTATATACGTCATGCCCTTGATAGTGCTAAGCTGCTTTTTTTTTTTTTACATATGTATTCGTTTTCAGATTCTTTCCCATTATAGGTTATTAAAAGATATTGAGTATAGTTCTCTGTGCTATACAGTAGGTCCTTGTTGGTTATCTATTTTATACACAGTAGTGTGTATATGTTTATCCCAAACTCCTAATTTATCCCTTGCGCCCCTTTCCCCTTTGGTGACCATAGTTTGTTTTCTTTGTCTGTGGGCCTGTTTCTGTTTTGTAAGTAAGTTCACTTGCATCAGTTTTTTAGATTCCACATACAAGCGATATCACACGGTATTTGTCTTTCTCTCTCTGACTTATTTCACCTAGTATGATCATCTCTAGGCCCATCCATGTTGCTGCAAATGGCATAAGCTGTTTGTTTTCAAGCAAATTATTCCTGGGACTCATCGTAATCTTATTTTTTCCTTATGGAGCATATGCCTGGAGGGACTGTTAATCAATCAACAGTTACTGAGGTTTAGATATTTAAAGATAATCTCGATGAAGCAAGCCTCCGAATATAATTTGGGAAGGAGACGTAAAAATCCATCAACAGAACAGAAATGCAAAGCAAGTGAGTAGAGGCCGCGTGACAAATCTAAGCCAGCGACTGCAAACTGCCGAGGAGTCCAGCGGCTTCCTCGTCCTGTAAGCATCTACTGGCCACTGTTGCGAGCTGGAGGGATGAGCGAAGGCCTGAGAAGGTAGGACCTTTACGGATGTACAGGAAAGCCCGCTGCAGCCAGGAGGATGGGCCTCACAGACCATCCACAGGGAGCTTACCCCCTGAATCTGAACTGCCAGGACTGCAGGGAGGGAGGCCCTGGTGCTCACAGGCTGCACCCAGGCCATGACTCAGCACTCGGCCGGCCTACTGGGGAAGGGCCTCCACTGAAGACTGGTTTGGGATTTGTGTGTCCCCATGGCCTCCTACCCTCCCCTGGCCTGCGGGGCGTCTAGGGTACCCTGCCCTCACCCCTTCTCTCAGCTCAGAGATGCTGCAGACACTCTCCCTGACCCTCCCCGACTTCCTCTCTCAGTCCTGACTCCTGGGATAGAGAAAAGAAAGAAAGAGAAGACACACAAATCACCAATATCAGGAATGAAACAAGGGCCGCTACAGACGCTTCAGGAACTAGAAGAATCATATTCGGACCACTTGAGGCCAATAAGTTTGACAACCTACATGAAACGGACAAACTCTTTGGAAGACACACATTACCAAATCTGGATACAAGAGAAACAGAAAACTTGAACAGCTTTTTATCAAGTAAAGGCATTAAATTCCTAACTGAAAATGACTCCACAAAGAAAACTCCAGGCGAGATGGCTTCATTGGTGAATTCTACACAATTAAACAAGAAATACCAATACCAACTGTACGCACCTTCTTTGAGAAAACAAAGGCGAGGGGAACTCTTTGCAACTGATTTTATAAGGCCAGTATAACCCTGATCCCAAAACCAGACAAAAACATCTCAAAGAAAGAGAAATACACACCAATAGCCCTCATGACTACAGACGTAAAATCCCTAAGAAAATATTAGCAAATCAAATTCAACAATTTATAAGAAAGACAATACATCATGACCAAGTGAGGGCCATTAAAAAAGACTATGTTGGTTTAACAGCTGAAAATCAATCAACATAATATACCATATTAATGGAATGAAAGAGGAAGGAAAACTATATGGTATTTTCAATAGACGCAGAAAAAGCACTTAACAATTCATAATCCTTTCACGATAGAAACTCTCAGCAGTGAATGAAAAGAAACTTCTTCAACCTGATGGAAAGAATCTATGAAGCGCCTATTTCAATCAGAGGCCAACTTCGAACAGAATCCATTTGTGTCTCATTCCTACTGAATTAGTCAGAAAACCTAGACTATCTTGTTATACATGGTAGATGTTAAAGTACTGGATAAACGGATGGACAGATGAACGAAAGACTGAATCGATTCTGACCCAAGATCTCCAGTTTCTGGTACATTTTCATTTTGGCAGTGTATGCGTGAAGCTAGAGCCATTGGAAATTGCCACCCGAACCACAGTGTCTTACATCAATTTCACCTCTTAACGTTTCTGTTAGACAGAAATTGTGGTTTAAAGCATTCTGGATAAAGTTTATTTGCAGGAAATAATCCAGATCTTCAGGGGCTGTTTACAGCAAGCATCTGTGGTTCATTCATTAGGATCATTCATTGTAAAATGACCTTCTATTTATACATAAACAAACATGCCTCAAAGTACACACAATTTTATTTTTTAAAAACAGAGCATGTAATCATCGAGGCAAGAATTTTTAAGGTGGAGTTTCTGAAATTTTAAGCAAAATCACATGTGCATTGGCATACAAATACTCTTCTGAGGTGAGAACATACAACTTTTATTGGTTCCCTTATTGGGTCTGTGGTCTCCCACGGGGGTCAGAAGACCAGCTGTTCTGTGGTCAGACAGGGAGCCTCAGCAAATGTCAGTCCACACCTGGGCTGTAGCACAAAGAACAGGCTGAACCCAACGGCAGGGGCTTCCTGAACACCAGAAGCTTCTAAGGAGTGAAAGGGCAGAGGGGCAGCTGCTGTCCCCCCCTTCTCCAGTCACTTATCCTGTGAGGCATCCCATAACCATCCCAGGAGGAGCCTGGTCTTCACCCAACAATAACAGGTGTTGGTTTGTGTACAAGTATCACAGGTGCCACCTGACTTCCGCTCAAGGAATATTCCCGGGGAACTTAGGAAACCCCGTAAGGCAGGGATGACAAAACGTTTCACCATGAACCCATGATGGTGAAAACATTACTAATCAATCAGATCCTTTCTCTAGCTGCGTCAGCAGTTCCCTGAACACCTTTCCACTGGGTTTTGGGCAGCCACTAGTCAGTCATCAATGCATTTGCAAACAAGAGGACACCTCTTTGCTCTCCCTAACTAAGATACCAAGATCCAAAGACTACAGCTGCTGGTTCAACATTTGTCCACTTTTCACCCTAAAACCTCTCCATTCTCTCTAGCACGACACAGAGCACTTTATAACTCTATTTTAATTTTTAAACTTTTTTTTTCGTTTTAAGATTATGGAGCCAGGGAATTTTCTAGAATCTGTACATAATTTACCCCGATGGGTAAACAGAGAATCTCAACCAATTCCTAATGAGACATAATTTTATTTTATTTTTAACTTTTATTTTTTTGCTGTGCGCGGGCCTCTCACTGCTGTGGCCTCTCCCGTTGCGGAGCACAGGCTCCGGACGCGCAGGCTCAGCGGCCATGGCTCACGGGCCCAGCTGCTCCGCGGCATGTGGGATCTTCCCGGACCGGGGCACGAACCCGTGTGCCCTGCATCGGCAGGCGGACTCTCAACCACTGCGCCACCAGGGAAGCCCTGACATAATTTTAAAGAGATAAAGCTTTGCAGAGTTATACTGAGTGTCAGTTACAACACTTTTTTTTTTTTTTTTTTTTTTTGCGTTATGTGGGCCTCTCACTGTCGTGGCCTCTCTCGTTGCGGAGCACAGGCTCCGGACATGCTGGCTCAGCGGCCATGGCTTATGGGCCTAGCCGCTTTGCGGCATGTGGGATCTTCCTGGACCAGGGCACGAACCCGTGTCCCCTGCATCGGCAGGTGGACTCTCAACCACTGCGCCACCAGGGAAGCCCTACAACACATTTTAATCCATCTTGCCGGGCCAGAGGGGTGCTTCCCAATGCTTGTGGGTACCCAGCAAGCAAGGCCCTTTCTATCTGCTCACGTCCAGCTCTGCCCAAGGTCCAAACAGCTGTTTAGGTTCAAACACAGTTTCCAGCAAGTGTGGACAGAAGCCCTCGTTGCTCTCCCTTCCGGGCCCCCATCTCAAGAACTAAACTCCCACTGGGAGCAATTGCTTTGAACATCTTTCAGGCTTTCTCAGCTCAAGGTTTTTAAACTTACTGAGAATCTTCCTCACTCTGCACTTGTCTGCTTACAACTATCTCCTGGCATGCACCCTTGCAGAACCCGAGAGGAGCTGTATTTTCTAGACATCATCTCCTGGGTATGGTTTCTAGTATGAGTAACTATACAGTATGAGTGAATACATATATATTTATAAATTATATAAATAACACAGGTTTAAAATACATATTCATTACTCTGGCCTCCTTGTGACTTCAATCCTCAATTTTTTTTATTTTTGAGAAGTATGGCAGTGCTTTTATTTCTTCAGTCAATGAATACATTAGCGGTATGGGTGGGATTGGTTTTTTTCCCCTAAGGTGTTAGTTCACCACCATATGCCTCCAAGCTCAGGGCAGGAATGGAATATAGGACAAAAACTTTGATCTTAAGCGATTATACCGGTGCTTCTGGTTTTGAAAGCTAGAGAAATAAATTGGTGATAAAAATACACATCTTGGTCTGGGCAAAAAACAAGAATGCGCAGAATCAGGCAAGGCTGATACTTCCTAAACACTGGAGGTCCAGGGAGACGAGGAGAAGGAGCAGAGAGCAGCTACAGAATCCCATGGAAAGCTCAAGAAAATACCAGGAAAATAAGAAATGCAATTCCACTAAGCAGCAGGATTACTGATTTCATACTTGCTTTTGCTTAAGAAGGAATTTTCTTTGATAACTTAAAAAATGACCTCTCATGACCCCACACACTTTCCCTGTGTCCCCAGCCCACGGCTCCCAGCACTAGATACATATTGAATAGAACACAGTGAGGACAACTCTAAATCATTACCTCTTGCAGCTTGGTTTCAGGAAAAACCTTATTTATACGGAGCTAACTGGTGTGTTCCTGAGTTTTAATGCTGGCGTGCATCTGAGATTACCAAGCCTTTTCAGAATAATCTGAAAAGGAAATGAAATGCTTCCCCCTTCTCTAAATCGGTCTCCACCAAGTCAGCGGAACTTGCAGGGTGTGCGCTAGTCCAAGGGGCCCGCGTTCAGTTAAATCATAAACCGGCAGGATTCCCTGAGCTTGCTGAAGGTTGGCTCTGTGCGGATAAAATTCCGACTTCAGAAGGAGGTGGCCAGCGCCCCCTCCGGAAGATGGGCAGGTTTCTCCGCCTACTTCTGGTTCCCATCCTTGAAATGCAGTTTGGGAAGGCGGCGAGGACGCCCGGGGGCTCCAAAAGGGGGTGCGCCTTCCAATCAGGACCACCTTGGACGTAGCCAGTGGTCACCCGCAGCTGCACATCTTTCTTGGAGGACCCCTCTGTGGGTCAGCACGGCTCGCGCGCGTCACGCCAGCTCTGGAACGCAGGCGCGTCACCGAACTGCGCGCAGGCGACCCCGGGGGTGGCGCTCCGGTGGCCCCACTGTCCCGGGACAGGAAGCCCAGGGGAACGCAGGGGTGCGTTCAAGTCCCCCTCCCCCGTCCCCGGGACAGGAAGCCCAGGGGACCCGGGGGTGAGCTCAGGTCCCCTCCCCCTCCCCGGGACAGGAAGCCCAGGGGACCCGGGGGTGCGCTCAGGTCCCCCTCCCCCGTCCCCGGGACAGGAAGCCCAGGGGACCCCGGGGGTGAGCTCAGGTCCCCTCCCCCTCCCCGGGACAGGAAGCCCAGGGGACCCGGGGGTGCGCTCAGGTCCCCCTCCCCCTCCCCGGGACAGGAAGCCCAGGGGACCCCGGGGGTGAGCTCAGGGCCTCCTCCCCCGTCCCCGGGACAGGAAGCCCAGGGGACCCGGGGGTGAGCTCAGGTCCCCCTCCCCCTTCCGGGACAGGCAGGCGGGAAGGGCCCCCGGGGAGCGCGGTACCCGGAAGGCGGCGGGCGGGTTGCGGCCGCTCGGCGGGGCCGGGGCGGCACCGGGACAGCAGCCGCAGCAGCAGCAGCAGCAAAGCAGCCAGAGGCGCCGCAGCTCCATCGCGCGCGCTCCCTCTTCCGGTCGCGGGCTCCCGCAGCCGGCAGGTACGGGGATTGGGGGCCGCGGGCGGGGCGCGGGGCTGAGACGGTTACGCCCCTTCTTCCCCGCCGCCCGGAAGTGGGCGTCCGGCGGCCGCGAAGCGCGGCTTCGCGCTGTGCTCGGCGGAGCGCCCGCCCGGGACCCCGTGTTCCGGTGTCGCCCCGCGCCTGCTAGAAGAGAGCCTGAGGGTGGGCTTCGCACGGGAGTGACAGTACGCGCTGTCGCGTGACCGCACTTGCTGCCTCAAGCCCCTTCTGCCTCCTCCTTCTGTCTCGGATGGAAAGATGCAGGCAGCCGCGGAGTTTAATTTCACCTTCATCCTGTTTCTTCTGTGATGGGCTCTGACATTGGGAACCTGATTCCGAAATAATGTCTGCGAATTTGCACGGAGACATTCATTCAGCAGATGTTTATTAAATACATATCAAAACGTACAGTTGTGAAAATAGTACACAATGTTTCGGTTTATTACATTATGGCCGTTTCAAACTTTGGAAGCCAGTTTCTTCATTTGCACAGAAAGAAACGTAGCGTTTAATTCTTAAGTTTGTGGTCAAATTGTGTGTGTGTGTGTGTGTCTTATTTTAGACTTTTAATTCCTTTTTACAAGCTAGGTGCATTTTGTGGTTTCGGCTCATTTTGTAGTTCAGAAGAGTGGGGCTCCCCAGATGGTCCCCAAACTCCCCTCCCTGCAAGCGGCAAACCCAGCCTGCGGCCACTTCCTGAAACCTGTGTCCCGGAACCACCAGGGTTTGAGCCCACCAGGGGAGAACGTTTTATCAGCATCCCTGCTAGGACCATCTTGGGGCCACGTCCTCATTCCCTAGGGCATCTCCCCGGAGGGAGCTCACCAAGTCAAAGCACAGCACGTGCCCATGTCTGTCTCTTGGGCAGTGGTGCTGCGAGGGTGTTCCGGAAGGATAGCTTTAGTTTTAATGGTACCTGGTTGAGGTTAGATTTTTGCCATCATTAGCATATTTATTTCCATTTCCCTCTTTGCTCTGTCAGACTCTGTTCCTTACACCATCCCTGATGCCCCAGGGCCTTTGCACAAGCGGGTCCCTCTTCACATCACTGCCACCTCCTCCTTGGGGAAGCCCTCCTGATGCTCTCATCCTGGGACGGGCTCTGGCAACAGAGGCCCCCGGAACAGGCACTCCTGTGTAGCTGCATAGTTTCTCCTTTAAATGTGAGCTTGTCTTCACTCCCAGCTGGCCCCGATGACTGGGCAGGTGGTGATGGTGCAAGAGCTCCCTGAAGGTCTCCCTGGGAACCTGGGCTCCCCACACACTTTCCCTGTGTCCCCAGCCCACGGCTCCCAGGCCAGACCAATGACGGTGAAACCTGTGCCATTCACTCAGCCACAGCTGAGACCACGTCCTCCTGGTGCATCTCCAGGCCAGGGGGGCTTCCTGGAGGAAAGGGCCTGCAGGTCTGGGAGGCTGGGCAAAGGACTTAGTAGAGGCAAGAAAAGATGAAATGTTTAGGAGGTCCTGGGGGTTGGAGAGGATGTGGCAGAGAGGAGGGGCTACAAGGGGTCAACCTCCCACCCTCTGCCAGCCTGGGTGGGAGGGTGTCCAGTACTGAAGGACAGACGAGGCCCCCCGCACCTCGGGCCAGGCTTCTGCACCCTCAGCGCTGGCGAAGGGGATGAAGAGGCCCGGGGAGGGCAGGGGGGCTGAAAACTCAGTCTCTCTTCTTCCACCCCCGCCCTCAGCAATGACTACCTGTCCCAGGAGGGGCCCCGCCGGACGCCGGCCATAAAGCAGGTGCTGCGCTGGAAGTACACACCCATGGGACGCGATGCTGCCGGTCCACAGTGGTACACGGGCCTGACCAGCTTGGACCCCCGAGAAGCCTGGAACACGCTCCCTCAGGCGCTCTGGACAGCCCATACCTCGAGGCTTATGTCCACAAGCGCGGATGCCACACTCCCCGGGAGTGCACAGCATGCCCTCGGGTGAGTGCCCGGCCCCGCCCGCCCCGACACCAGGCCCTCCTCGAGGGGAGGGTGAGGCCCAGAGGTGCAGAGATGACCCCTGACCCCTACCCCGCAGCCTACACCCAGCGGCTCCGGGAGACGACTGCCTGGTAGACGGCATCATCCCCGCGCAGTACAGGGGCCCCCGCGCGCGGTAGGGAGCGTGCTGTGGGAAGACAGACCCATGGGACAAGGAGTACGGTGATCCTGGGCCAGGGCACGCGACCCAGGGGCTGGGGTGAGACCGCCCGGGGCCAGGAGGCGGGGCCAGCCGGTGACCCAGGTCCTGGCCCCCCAGCGATCCACAGGCACCATTCGGAGAGGAGCCGCTGTGGCGCACGTCTGACTACGTGCTATACCTGTCAGCGCCCAGCGCCCGCGCTACACCACCCAGAACTACCGGCAGTGGGCACGGAACCCTGCTGCCCCTCCACCGGCCAGCAGCCCCCGCCCGTCTACACGGCCAGGCACTGATAAAGATCGCGCTGCCCGATGTGGCTCGTCGGGACCGGCGCCTCTCCCCCAAGGCGTCTGTCCACCTCTGGGGCCGGGAGCTGGGGCCCTCAGGCAGCCAGGTGAAGGGAGCTCTGAACCAGGACCCTGGTGACCAAGCTCCAGGGCAGAGTCAGACAGACGAGCTCTCCTGCCCTCGGCCCCCCCTACGCCGGGCCCCAGGCCAAGGCACAGTCCTGGCCCCGGGTGGCCTGGGCACAGGGAGCCGCGCTCCGGCCGCCTGCTCGGCATGCTGAGCCTCACCATCGCCAGGGCCAGGGTCTGGGCCCAGCCGCTAACCCCGAGGCTGGGCTCCTGGCAGGCTCAGCAATGGCTCTGTCCTCCAGAGCTGGTGGCACCCGGGAGACCCTAGGCTGGCCGGGGCTGAGCTCGGGGCAGGCCCTGTGCCCAGGAGCCTCACATCCGGCCGTGTGGCCAGGTTTAAATAAAGTATATCATCGCGCAAAGTCACTTTGTACGTGTCTGGCATGTCTTAAGCACTCAGTATTAGCTATTTATTTTACTTTTAAGTAGCTTTTCCCCTCCTTTGGTTATCGTTGCACTGCTTTCCACCTGCTCAGCTTAGTTCATAGTCACCCAGTTCTTCGTGTTTTCTTCTCCTTGTTTTTAATTTTTTCAGATCATTTCACTTCATATTAACCTAATCCTAGAGAATGGACCAAAGGAGCAGAAGTAGTGTTCAAATAAGTTAACATCCCATTCCAGCAGCATCTCAGGTTAAGGATTTTCTGGTGAAGGGGGGGCCACTTTAAGGATGAAAGCAGCTCTTTTGCCCCTTTTTCCTATTTATACATTTCTGTCCCCCTCTAACCTTAAAAGAATAATTGTAGGAATGAGAGCACTAGGCAGTTTAACCTAACTTCTGGCTTACGGGCTCCTGAATGCACACCATGCCTTGCTAACCTGTTGATTTGTTTCCTAGATAAAAAGAAGGAAGAATGGGGCTTCCCTGGTGGCGCAGTGGTTGAGAATCTGCCTGCTAATGCAGGGGACACGGGTTCGAGCTCTGGTCTGGGAGGATCCCACATGCCGCGGAGCAACTAGGCCCGTGAGCCACAACTACTGAGCCTGCGCGTCTGGAGCCTGTGCTCCGCAACAAGAGAGGCCGTGATAGTGAGAGGCCCGTGCAACACAATGAAGACTGGCCCCCACTTGCCACAACTAGAGAAAGCCCCCGCACAGAAACGAAGACCCAACACAGCAAAAATAAATAAATAAAGTACTAAACTTCTACCCCCAACACCTTCAAAAAAAGAAGGAAGAATGAAGAATTCAGCAAGTAAAGAATGGCTATCTCTCTACCCCCAAGGCCCCTTAACAATCCTGCAGGCAGATTAGGCAGAGGAGATAACATCTGAAGAAGGAGTCAGCCAGCCTGCACGCTCTCCTGCCTCCATGATTCACTGAGATTCTTCCCCCCATTTTCCCCTTTAAACACTGTCCTGGCTGAGCAGAATCTTGGGCATTGGTGTTAGGACATGAGTCCACCTTCTCCCCAGATTGCCGCCCTTTCTGATTGAAGCACCTTTCCTTTCTATTCACACTTGCCTCTCAAATTATTGGCTTTTGAGTGGTGAGCAACTGAACCCGAGTTTGGTAACAAGGAGACCAGGCCACTTCTAATGTCCATTGTCTTTCAGAAGAACACAGATTTGTTTCTCCAATTTAAAGTGCACAGTGAGTGCAAATTCCTGTGCAGTAGTTCTGGAGTGGGTCCTGATTATGCTTTTCTAACCATCTCCCAGGGCTGTTGCTGCTGGTAGCAGGGGCCACACTTAGAATGGCAAGCAGTACACCAAGCCTGCTGCTGTTTCTGCACTCCCCTCACTCAGCAGGGAAATGAAAAAGGACTGAGGTGTCTCCCTCAGAGAAAATTCATATTCCTTTCTGGTCATTGCATCTCTGCTCATTTCCTCGGACAGTGAGTATCAGTGAGTAATATTGTCCTCTCTGGCCTCAGGGCAGCTATGTGATTTGCATCTTCCCGTGTAAACTGAGAATGGAGGCCCCCTATTCACACGTTATTAAGAATTTCAGGATGGCGACAAGGGCTGAGTCTCTCTGAGCACAGGGTCCTGTGTGGTTCCCCATGCCACATGCCCACACAGGCGGCTTACTAGGCCTTTCTACTCTAACCTTTTCTAAACAAGGCTTCCAGGAGTCTTCGGAATTGATGTCAAGGTCAGCCCTCTTAGACTTTTTAGAACCACCATCTGGCGTACGTCTTTCGTTTTTGCCTAGGTACGGTGAGTCGTCCTATTCTCTGATGGAAAATTGATAATAAAGATAATGTACACCTGTTCTGGGTATTAGGAATAAAGACATGAAAGTTTTTTCTATGCACGTATGATGAGACGATTGCTCTCGGAATATAGGGGGTAAAGGTTTAATTTAAACAGCGAGCTCACAGGTCAATGTTCATATCAACTCCAGCTGTTCTTCTGCAACCAGCCCTCTCCTGTAAGTCACTCAAGCTCATATATATGATTGCAATATATATATATATATATATAAATATATATATATATAGCAAACATATATATATGTTTGCAATGCAAACTTCTGCTAAAATATATATATATATATATTTTAGCAGAAGTTTGCATTCAGATCATAGCTACTGTTTATTGACAACCTACTGAGTCAGAACATTTAAATACAGGCAGCCACCTTACCCCAGGAAAACTGGTTCAGTAAAAAAACCATTTAAACTAAATTTATTTCCTAAGCGCACGTCAACAATTGTGTATTGAGCACCTATTAAGTGCCAGACATTCTGGTTAATGAGGATCTGTCAGTAAGTAAGTGACTGAAGAGGCAAAAATCCCCACCCTCGTGGAGCTGGCCTCCAGGGAGGAAGGATACACACAAGTTAGTATAAGTGTTACAAGGCAATAAAACAGGATACAGAGGGTCAGGAGTGAGTGGTGGGGCTGTGATTTTCAGTAAGGTGCTTGGGGGGAAACTCTCTGGGGAAGAGACATCTGAGCAGACCTGAAGAAGGTGAAGTGAGATGCTCAAGTGTCTGGGAGAAAGAAACTAAGAAGGAAAGAATAGTGCCGAGGCCTTGAGGTGGGAGTGTGCCTGGCACGGTCCAGAAGCATCGAAGACGTCCGTGCGGTGGAGAGGAGAGAACGCGGGGAGTGCAGAAGCAGCGCTCAGACTGTGTACTTCTCTGCAGGTTAAAGGGGAATCAAAATTACTTATTAAGTACTTATTAGAAAGGGATTTGAAAAAGCTTTTATCTTGAAAATTGAAGGTTGCACGTTCCTGCTAATTTTTAGAATAAACACCATCAATTTCATCTATGTGGGAGGTGTAATTCTTCTCATTAAATTGGCAGAATAGCACACTGGGCTTCCTTTGCTTCTGTGTTGGCTGTCTGTTGCTACATAACAATAACCCCCAAACTGAGTAGCTTAAAGTACTAACCTCTATGATCTCACACAGTGTCTGTGGGCAGGCGTCTAGGAGCGAACTAGCTGGGTGATTCTGACTCAGGCTCTCTCGTGGGGTTGCAGGTGTCAGTGAAAGCGGTTGCCGCCATATCAGTAAACAAAGGATGTTGCAGCCGTCGAGCCCTCACGTTCCAGCCGCCTGGATGGTGAGCCCTGAGGGACTCAGGATGGAAACAGGATGCCCGCCATCTAGCCCTCAGCCACCGCAGCCACCTTGCAGTGATGGGGAGACTTGCCCCAGAGAGCTGAGGTGGGCATCAAAGGAACAATTTCAGTGAGCCCAGATTTTGCATCTTTCCACACACCGAAAAGCTCTAACTTCCTTAACTTGAGATGTCTGGTTTTCTTTACTTAACAGTAATCTTTTGATGTTCCGACTACCTGGTCTTTGTAGCAAAAACTCCTCTATATCCTGGCTCCCCCCTTGCCTCTTTGAAACAGTCCCTCCGAGCCATCTGAGAGGCTGCGTCCCGGGCTTAGGTCCTCAGAATGTGTGCCAAGTAACAATAATTCTCAACGTTTAGTTTGTGCCTTTTGTTCAGCTGACACAGACAAGCTGTTGAAAGCAGCTGTGGTCATCTGGAGGTCTCACGGGGTCGGGGGATTCGATTTCAAGCTCACATGGCTGTTGGCAGGGGTCCTCAGAGGTCCTCAGGCTTCTGGATGAAGGCCTCCGGTCCCTACCCCCTGGGGCCCCCCAAGGGCTCCACGGGGCCTGCAAGCTGTCTTCCTCAAGAGTGAGCCATTCCAGGGGTGGGGAGAACAGGCCAGGGAAGGACCGGGGTGAGGCCACAGTGTCTCCCATGACCTAACCTTGAAGTTGCACAGCACCCTTCTGCCCTGAGTTACACAGACCAAGCCTGGTCTAGGGTGGGTGGAGGGGATGACACAGGCTGTGAACACCAGGAGCTGGACCCATTGGTGCGTCTGGGAAACAAGATCCCACAGCCTCACGTCAACACTAGCAGCGTACGCGGTCATTTGTGTGTGCGTGAGAACAATCCAGCGTTTCCACTGTTTTCACAAATGCTTCTCAACCTCTGTGGTATTCAGATCATTATTTGTTATTGTTTCTATCTTGTCATAAAGCTTCTGGGTTTTCTTCAGTTTATAATCATTTTACTTTATTTTAAAATGACTTTGCTAACGCAGCATTATTCATAATAGCCAAGACACAGAAGCAACCTAAGTGTCCATCGACAGATGAATGGATAAACAAGATGTGGTACATATATACAATGGAATATTACTCAGCCATAAAAAGGAATGAAATAATGCCATTTGCAGCAACACAGATGGACCTAGAGATTGTCATACTAAGTGAAGTAAGTCGGACAGAGAAAGACAAATACCACATGATATCACTTACATGTGGAATCTAAAATATGACACAAATGAATTTATCTACAAAAGAGAAACAGGCTCACAAATATTGAAAACAGACTTGTGGTTGCCAAGGGGGAGGGGGTGAGGGAGGGATGGATTGGGAGTTTGGGATTAACAGATACAAACTATTGTATATAGGATGGATAAATAACAAGTTCCTACTGTAGAGCACAGGGAACTATATTCAATATCCTGTAATCAACCGTCATGGAAAAGAAAAAAAATATTTATCTTGATAAAAAAGAAATATTAAAAAGAATGTATATACTTGTATAACTGAGTCACTTTCTGTACAGTAGAAATGAACCCCACATTGTAAATCAGCTAAACTCCAATTAAAAAAATAAATAAAATGACTTTGCTATGGAGTTATTTTGTTTGTTTTTATTTTTACTTTAATGAACACCCGTGCTTAAGATTTTCTAAGCATTGTTCTAAGTACTTTGCAAATATTACCTTTATTCAATCCTCATAACAAATCCTTGTAGGAAACGGGGTTGTAATTTTTCCATTGTGCACGTGGGAACCGGAGACACAGAAAAGTAGAGGTACTTGCTCAATGTTGTGTATCTGATAACTGGCCCATCTGAGTCGGGGGCGCCCGGCTCTAGTCTCTGCCCTGCAGCCTCTTCACTTCTTCATCCCCATCTTTATATGCTTTATGAAATTCTGCATCTTCTTAAGAGATGCATTATTAACTCCTTATCAAGGAACACTATAATTGCAAGAGACATTGTAAACTTTAATCAGCTAATGATAGTCAAATAATCGGAAACATAAGCCGAGGAAACTGCTCATGTTAAACTAGGGATAATATTTGAATGGATATTAATTTTATAAGAGAGTAGTTTAGTGATGTTTTGCATGATATGTGGAATTTTGCATCCCTATACAACCTCATGACTGCAGGGTCTCAGATAATGACTATACTGATATGAGAAGGAACCTTATCCATGACCTCTGATCCTCACAACACCTCCGCAAGGTAGGAATTCTCACCTTCACTCCAGAAATGAGGTCACTGGCTTGTATGGTGACTAAGGAAATTAGTTAAGATCCTAAGTAGTCAGTGGTTGCGATGAGATGTAAATTGAGCTGTCGGACCGCCCTCAGTTACTCCAAGGAACCTCTGTGGTTGTTTCTTCTTCTTATTTATTTAGTGTTGGCTTTTCTTTATTAATAATACCTTCTTTAGTCCACTACGAGCTTCTCGTGTTCTGGTATGATTACAGGAAAGCGTGACACTCATTATGCACTTGAGTCGTTGAAGAGCTGGTTTTTTTCTTTTTAATTTTTCTCTCTATATTATGGGAGGGATCTTATTCCTCCAGGCAATTAATTAACTAGTGTCTGGACTGAAATATTTTATTTTCTTTGGTCTTGGATTTCACACTGAAATTTTCATGAATGCCCCAAAATCCCCCCTCCCCACAAGCATTCCCTTCTGTTATTGTTATTGCTAATTGGGTTCACAAAGGCATTGAAGTTGTCTTGACTTTTTGCATTGTTTACATTTCATAGGAGCTACATAAATCCTGAGTGAGAAAATAAGTTACATAAATTTCTAGGTATGAGAATTTCAAATTTCCTTTAAGGCCGAAGAGAAGAAATGCTGTCTGAACAGCCACTGCTGATGGGCAGGATTTGTTAAGCTTTAGAAGTAGCTCATTCCATTTTCTCAGCCGGAGGGGAAGCTGCCACAGGAGCTGCTAAGACTGCGGTAAAACAAAAGGCAAGGTGGTAACTCCACCCACCAGCTTCTAACCGTGAGGGAAAATGTCATTAATGAAAAGCCCTGATGTATACCTCCTTTCTCCAAACAATTAATGGAACAAAATGCCCCAAGAAATGCCTGAAACCATGAGTGGTTTCCATAGAAACCTCAATCCATTTCTATTCTGCCGACATTTGAATGAATGCGAGCAGAGGATAGCACTAGCTCTGCTGCATGGCAAGCGCTGTGGTGACAGCTAATGGGTTTACCTTAGAACCATTATTAGCTGCTTGTAGCAAAACAGTAGCAGTTCTCTCCTCATAGACTTAGATTATTCCATGGTCTTAAGTATTTCAGAAATATCTGGGACTTGTAGGTATAAACAATACATTTCACAAGACAATAATATTTTGCAGGACCCTAAAACTCCCTTTCTCTCTCACGCAATCATTTTAAATAGCGGAACTGTGTCCTTTGCATGATCTAAGAAAATAATTCTAGTATCCTTTATTCTCAGGACGTCATTAGTACTAATGTACAACCTTTTTAATATCTCTCCATTTCCTGGAGTTAGATGGAGCCTGAAATGATTACATGCCTTTTAACTTCTATTGTCTATGCAAAAATCACATTATCCCAAACAGGAGATGTAAGAAAAGCAAGACTCACAGGGAGGGACACACACACACACACACACACACACACACACACACACACACACACACAAAACAGTCTTCAGGTGGATTTTGCATAAATGAGGCTGACTCATCCTGACTATAATCTAGCCTTACACTCAACAATCGCAAAAGAAATCTATAACCCAGGAAGCATACAAAAAAGAAAACTACTCACAGCTGAACTACAGGGGCAGTTAGCTGCAGAAAGATTCAGTTTCATTGTTTTGAAGGATTACTTGGTTTAAATGATTTTTATTGATCACTCATTTTTACAAATTAATAAACTTGACTTTTAGAGCAATTTTAGGTTTGCAGCAAGATTGAACAACGATAACAGTGAATTTCCGTATACATCTTGTCCCTACACGTGTACGACCTCTCCCACCATCAACGTCCCCACCAGATGGTACATCTGTCACAATCAATGGCCTACATTAGCTCATCACTCTTCTCCACTGGGGTTCACTCTTGGTATTAAATATTCTATGGGTTTTGATGAATGTATAATGATATATATCCACCATTATAGAATCATACAGAGTAGTTTTTTTTGTTTGTTTGCTTGTTTTTTTGCGGTACGCGGGCCTCTCACTGTTGTGGCCTCTCCCGTCGCGGAGCACAGGCTCCGGACGCGCAGGCTCAGTGGCCGTGGCTCACGGGCCCAGCCACTCCGTGGCATGTGAGATCTTCCCAGACCGGGGCACGAACCCGTGTCCCCTGCAACGGCAGGCGGACTCTCAACCACTGCGCCACCAGGGAAGCCCCATACAGCGTAGTTTTACTGCCCTAAACATCCTCTGTGCTCCTATTCATCCCTCCAGACAGCTGACCCCTGGCAATCACCAATCATTTCACGTTCTCCATAGTTTTACCTTTTCCAGAATGTCATATAGTTGGAACCATACAGTATGTAGCCTTTTCAAATTGGCTTAAATTTCTCTTCGTAATATGCATTTACGTTTCCTCCATATCCTTTCATGGCCTAATAGCTCACTTCTTTTTAGTGCTAAATAATATTCCATTGGTTGGGTATACCACAGTCTATTCACCTACTGAAGGACTTCTTGGCTGCTTCCAAGTTTTGGCAATTGTCTCTAAAGCTTCCATAAACATCCATGTGCAGGTTTTTTGTGAACATAAGTTTTCAATTTCATTTGAATAAATACTAGAAAGGGCCATTGCTATATCCTATGGTAAGAGCATATTTAGTTTCATAAGAAATTGTCAAACTGTCTTTCAAAGTGTCTGTACCATTGTGCATTCCCACCATTAGTGTATAAGAGTTTCTGTTGCTCTACATCCTTGACAGCATTTACTGATGTCAGTGTTTTGGATTTCGGCCATTTTTTATGTTACTTGCCATCTATATATCTTCTTTGGTGAGGGGTCTGTTAAGACCTTTGGCCCATTTTCTATCTGGGTTGTTTATACACTTATTGTTGAGTATATTTTAGGAATTTTATAGTTCGTTTTTTACATTCAGGTGTCTATCTATTTTGTGAAAGGTGTAAGGACTGTGTCTAGATTCGTTATTTTATGTGACTGTCCAGCTGTTCCAGCACCATTGGTTGCAGAGATGGTCTTTGCTCCATTGTATTGCCTTTGCTTATTCATCAGAGATCAGTTGGCTGTATTTATATGGATCTATTTCTGAGGTTTCTATTTTGTTCCATTAAACCCCAATGTCTTGATTACTGTAACTTTATATTAAGCCTTGAAGTTGGGTAATGTTGGTCTTCTGACTTTTCTCCTTTAATAATCAAGGTGGCTCTTCTGAGTCTTTTGCTTCTCCATATAAACTTTAGAATCACTTTGTCAATATACACAAAATAACTTGCTGGGACTTTGATTGGGGTTCTGTTGAATTCACAGATCAAATTGGGAAGAACTGACATCGTGACAATATTAGGTCTTTCCATCCATGAACATGGAATATCTTCCCATTTATTTAGTTCTTTTTTGATATCTTTCATCAGAGTTTTGTAGTTTTCCTCATACAAATTTTGTACATATTTCATTGAATTTGTTCCTAAGTATTTTACTTTGGGGGGTACTAATGTAAATGATATTATGTTTTCAATTTCATGTTCCACTTGTTCATTGCTGCTATATAGAAAAGAGACTGATTTTACTATATTAACCTTATATCTTGCAACCTTGCTATGATCACTTACTAGTTCCAGGAGATTTGTTGATTCTTTCAGATTTTCTACATTGATGAATCTGTCATCTGTGAACAAAGGCAGTTTATGGCTTCCCTCTCAAACTTCATAGCTTTCCTTTTCTTTTCTTGTCTTATTGCATTAGCTAGGACTTCAGTTATGATGTTGAAAAGCAGTGCTGAGAAGGAGTCTACTTACCTTGTTCCTGATGGTCACCATTTTAACACCATATTTTTGCACTACAGTCTTTAAGGTAATTCTTGAGCTAAGACCTCAGGTAATGCCACAGTGCATGTGACATATCTAGTGCATGAAACACAGCCTTGAGTTTGGATAGACGTGGGTTCTTATACTTGTTTGCTTATTGTCTGTGTGACCTTAAGAAATTATCTTTCTTGGGCCTCAATTAGCATTATATATAAATTGGAAATAATTTTTAGTTCTGGTGTTGTTGTGAGGATTAGAGGTAATGGATCAAGAGTGCTCGAGCCATAGAAGTTGATTCATAATAGTAGCTACAATTGTTTGAGTATAAAATTTCCCTTTGGGACAAGATTCAGAACAAACATTTGGAGGCTTTACTCTCTATATTATTAAGTCCTTATGCAAAAATCATTTCATATTTGAAGACAGTAGCCCTTCCTTGTCTTTTCTGCATCTTAAAGACCTTTACTGATCTTGACACTGGACTTAGAGTCATATAGTATAAGAGCTAGCTATCATTATTGTCAGGGAAATAAGGTGATTTCCTAATGACTCTAACTTGTTTAGGTTTTATAAATACAGCCATAATTTCTTCTTAGATATTCCTACTGACCCAGCGAATTTGGACAATTTTTGTTTAAGTTTATGCTTCTTCATTAAGAGATATTTACGGAAAAGGGGTTTTTGTAGTTTGAGACAACCAGAAGCATGATTTATGCGTGGAATTTGGGGAGAGAAAATGTCATGTGACATTCAGTCACTGGCTTTCTTTGCCTTTGTGATGCATTAAAAGGATCTGATGGCACATGTTCTGTCATTGAGTTGTTATGGGCAAAAATAAGATTGTTAACCTCAAGTCTCAGACAGGTGGTTGAGAAATAACTGAATAAGTTAACTAAAGCCTAACCAAGCGCAAATCTTCCTACCATGGACTACAGCATTATGAAACAAAGTGGACCAAAGATGAAGATGATCCGAACCCAAGACTTTTTAGAATCACTAGGATCAAACCCTAGAGTCTAATCTCTTTAATTTGCAGATGAGACATTTCCTAATGAGAGGAAGAGCTCCTAAAATTTACACAGCCAGCCCCTGGAGAGCCAGAGATTAACGAGGTATTCTGACTGCTACTGCTTCTCTGAGGAGACACGCCGTCTCATTTTTAAACTAAAAATGGTTCTTTTTTCTTTTTTGCAACTTGGAACAAGTCACTGCTGATCTGCCTTATGCAGTCATTCAACAGAGCTAGAAACCCGAATAAATCCCCTTTCATTCCAGAATTCTTAACAGATCTTTTTGCGCTTACCAGGGTTAGGGTTTGAACTGTTGAGAAAATCAGTACACATTGGTTGATGTAAGATATTTAATCTCTTTATTGATTCACATCCCAAAGGGTTGGTAGCGAATATTAGTTACTTAACAAAGCCGTATTGTACTATTAACAATAGGACAGGTAATTCAGAAAGAATTAATGTTCTCTGAGTTCTTATTTTCGTATAAGGCATTGCATTTTATAGTTTTCATATCTATTCTTTCACCACATTTTCAAGAATTCTTTGTCCATTTCCTTCTGTCTCCTGAAATAATGGAATGTTAGAAAATGTACTTTTGTAAATATAAAATGATTGAACATGAATACGGTGGTGAAAGAGCTTGGGCTATGAGTCAGACAAATTAGATTTATACTGGCCTTTCCATTTATTTATTGACATCCTGGTACTTTCCCCAAGTGCGTTTTAGTGCACACATCTAAAAACTAATATATCAAAACAACCTATCTTTGAAAAACTAAGTGAGATGAGATATGTAAAATTTTAATTTTGCCTAGTACTTAGCTAATTAATGTTAACTCATGTTAGAATCTGTGCTATTATTCCTACAGGAAAATTTTGCATCACTGTGAGTAGGTGAAATCTTGACACTTTTAGCGGATAGGTGATCCAAATAGATTTTGTTACTATTTATACATTTTAACTTCAAGTATAGGATTTCACTTGACATTAGTTAAAACAAAAAACGTTATTTCCTGGTTTCTGCAAATGTGCATTGTTTCAGGTATGACCACATGAGGGCAGCATGGTACTTTTTAAAACAGGAATGTAGCCTGGCTGGAGCGGGGGTGGGGGGGGTGTGGGGGTGGGGGGGGGTGGGGATGGTGGGGGGGGGTGAAAGAATCTAGTAATAAAGCTGTAGAAATCATAGGCACAGAATTAACATGAGAAGGCTCCATAATAATTCTCTAACCCAAACTTTCATTTTACGGTGGAAGGAACTGAGGTCCAAAGAGGCCAACTAACGAGTCCCCCGTCACACAACTGGTGTCTGTGGATGGCAGAGCAGAGAAGCAGCCACAGCACTGAGGAAGCAACAGTAATCGTGTTATCAGAGCCCCCAAGTTCTCTAAAGGCTTTTATTATGCGCTAATATTGTGTGTGGCAGAACTGTGGAGGAATCGAATATTTCTGATAATGAATTAGCCTCTGAAATGTTCCTTTCTGGAGAAATAGACAAATCAAAAGATAGCATCTGATTTCCAGAAGACATAAGTGCAAAAGTGCATCCTGGAAGGCAGAAGACTGAACTGTGCGACTTCTCAAGGTTGTCATTCGTGTTTTGCTCACAACCTTGAAACTGCAGCACTGACCACAGGAAGCAGGAGTGAGCAAAGGACGAGTGCACACCAGTCCTGCCTAGGAACCTCCCTTTCTCTAACCCACTTTTTCAACACGTCCCGCTCCCCAGCCACGTATGAACACATACACGTACACAGCCAGGAACACACAGAGACATACACCCCAGTGGCAGTGGCACAGTGGGAATCTGTGCTGGGAGAGAGCTGCTCTGACTTTGCACCGATAGTCTTCACCACACACACACCCCTTTTCCCAGCTCCATGAAGAAGCATCAGATGACCCAGCTCAGCAGAATACGTTTGCTGTAGGCCCCAGCGTCCCCAGTCCCCTCACCTCCCCTACATCTTGTACATCTTTGCTTTCTTCCCTTCTCTACTGCCATGGTTACCCCTCTTTTGCATTACTCAATCAGCCTTGAAAATTGGACACTGCGATGCTTAATTTTATGTGTCAACTTGACTGGGCCACAGGGGTCCCAGACATTGGGTGAAACATAATCTAGGTGTTTCCATGAGGGAATTTTTGGATGAGATTAAATCAGTAGACTTGGTAAAGCAGATTGCCCTCTGCGATGTGGGTAGGCCCTGGGCAAGCAGGTGAAGGCTGAACAAAAAGACTAGAAGAAGGAAGGGTGAGCTGTGACAGGGCAAGAGAGAGTCATGGACATATATACACTAACAAACGTAAGGTAGATAGCTAGTGGGAAGCAGTCGCATGGCACAGGGATATCGGCTCGGTGCTTTGTGACCACCTAGAGGGGTGGGATAGGGAGGGTGGGAGGGAGGGAGACGCAAGAGGGAAGAGATATGGGAACATATGTATATGTATAACTGATTCACTTTGTTATAAAGCAGAAACTAACACACCATTGTAAAGCAATTATATCCCAGAAAAGATGTTTAAAAAAAAAAAAAGAAATGCAAATTGAAAAAAAAAGACTAGAAGAAAATGGCGAATCTGGAGAATTCCTCCTTCCTGCCTTCCTTCAAACTGGGGACACTGGCTTTCTTCCAGCCTCAGACTCAAATGAAACCTTGGCCCTTTCTGGACCTGAAGCCGGCTGGACTTCAGAGCGGAACGGCACCCTCAGCTCTCCTGGGTCTCAGGTCTCCAGACTCCATCCTGTAAAGGGTGCTGCAGGTGACTCACCCTGCAGGTCCTGGGACTTGCCAGCCTCTGTAATCATGTGAGTCAATTCCTTATCATCAGTCAAGCAGGCAATCAATAAGTCTCTCCTACTCTGTTCCTTTTCTGGAGAACCCTGACTGCTGCAGACACTTTGGTTCCCTTCCATGTGTTTTTAGCTGAAACCAGAGTTTTGGTTTATGCTAGCACTAACCTTGAGTCCTCAGTGATCATGATAGTTTTTGGCATTTAGTGGGTATTTAACAAGTATGTGTTGACCGAATATGTAAATTCTATTAGTTATCTTTTGAAAGAATTTTTGCTTCTATCAGAGCTCTAGCATTTTTCCTTCCACCTATGTGTGGGCATACTGCAGTTACTAACTTAGTACAAAGAAAGTACTTATTTTTTTGTTGCTAGGATACTACTTTGTACAGCCATGAAGTTATGCATATTATAGTTTTAGGCTGAAGGATGAAACAGACCCCAAGTATGGTTAACATAAAGAAGCTTAATATAACAGTGTTAGTTGTCAGTCAGTGTTAGATCATTAGATTTTTAATTTAATTTATTAAAGCCTACAATAGCACCTTGACAGTACAGACGCCTACATTTTATAGGTAAGAAAAATGAGGTCTCTAAGACTGGTTCATTTGGCCAAGTTCGTGTCGTTAATAAATGAGAGAGTGATTACTGGATATAAAGTCCCCATATACCCAGTATTTGCTATCCCTTCATTGGCAGACTGCTTCTCTGTTGGCCTGTATCCAGCAACCCTTGGAAATCACCCCCTGGAAACCACCATCATCTACTCCGAAATTCCCTTGGTGACCTGCCCACCATGATGAGCCCACGGGGTACCACATTCCCCCTTGCTCCCTGGGCATCAGCTCCTGCCCTGTCCTTACTGTGCCTCTTAGTCACCACAGGTACATTCACACACAAGGATCTTGTCCTGTTTTCCTCTGAGCCTGGAGCTCTCTCCTCCCAGGTCTCCACGTTGCTGGGGATCCACACTACTTAGCCCTTTCTTCCTTTAGATTCAGCTCAGATGTCTCCCCTGACCTCCATAATTCAAGCAGTACACATGCCGGTGGCCATTTTCTTCCCCATTTCTCTGCTTATTTTCTTCGTAAGACATTAAACTATCCCAAAATATATTTTATTCTTAATTTGTTTTTCTCTTCCTTACCTGTATCCCTGGCATATAATATCTGCAAACTACAGACAAATCTCCATGTTGCTAGAAGCCGATACTGTTGACCCCTATCTTAGAGTGTTCAGCGCTTGATACGTACTAGACCATCCTTGAATGTTCTCTGAAATGACTGACTCTGAGTCCGTGAAATAAACAATCTGAAAATGCAGTTCATGAGGAGAAGACTTCCTGATCAGATGCTCATCTGAACATATGGTTCAAGACTAAATAATAAAGTAAAAGGTCAAATGTTAAGTGCTAAGTCAGAAATTGCATCACTTAAATGTATTTGTTAAACCTGTAGGGAATTTCTAAACTTTAAAATTGGAGGGATTCCATGTGTGGGACACTGTGGTTAGTTTTAAATAAAATATATATGTATCTTTAATTATCGAAGATAATGTTATAACCTTGTCTCAAATATTTAGTCTCATCCGAGTAGGGTTCTATGAAGGCTTTTCAGCTCACACTGCCATCTTTTGAATGGGGTTACCAAAAATTCAGGTACAGGATACGTGTCGTGTGAAAAGTAACTATACATCTTAATGACAGAGGCAAGGGATAAAAGCAGAAACTATCCTATTCTACCATGTTTCATGACCTCTCTGGTAGTTAGGAAGCCCAACAGCTTACATTTCATCTTTATTTTACAGAAAAATGAAATGCGTAAAATTGAATCACAATTTTCTTTATGTTATTAATAGTCTAAATTCATAAGATATGTTGATTGATTTGTAACTGTCAAATAATTTTGAGAATAAACATTCTCATTAAGACGTTGGATGATTCACAGGTAGGACGCACGGAGTCAGGAGTCAAGGTTGTCAAGTTCTAAGCACCCAGTGCTGACGGGAGAGGTGGCAGTGGGAAAACCAGACCCAGGTTGAGTGAGTATAAATGAAGGATTTGATGAGCGGATACCTGAGGTAGAGGCCAGGACTCAACCCGGAAGGAATGCCATTTGGGAAATTGTTGCCGAAACACTAACCCAGGTGAAGGTGGACAGGGTGGGCTGTGTCACTGAGTCAGGAGAACATCCATTGGGGCCTGACACAGATGGCCGCACAAGAGACGGACAGCTTTGGGGCTGGCGCGACCTTGACGTGTCCTTACCAGGCAGTTACATCGCTCCATCCTGACTCCTTTCCCAGTTGTGATTTTTCTTAGGGTGGTGTTTGCCAGTGATCACCAGACACTAGGTTTTATTATCCATCTTTTTACTTACATTAGTGGGGTGGATTATATCACGGGCCCATAGTTCTTCGTCTCTCGCCTGCTGTGCTATCACTCTCCTGGGGACGGAATGGATTTTCTCAACCCGTTGGCTTTGGGCTTCGCCATGAGACACCTGCTTTGGCTGATGAAATGTTGGGCAGAAGTTACCATGGGCTTTTCTAAACCGGTGCCTTCTGGTCAGGTATCAGCCGATGCTCTGGGAACACCTGCCCTTTGCTGCTAGAGGAATGTATCTCAGGAAGCTATCTCTTCTTTCTTTCTTTCATCCTGAAGAGAAGACCCAGACCAATCTGGAGCTTGTGATCCCATCGAGCTCGCAAGGCGAGGCAAGCCCAGCTGAGATGAGCCAAATAGCAGATCACCCACCAATGTGTGCATGTGGAAAAAACGACTATTTTCATAAGCCCCGGAAATCTGGGTGAGGTTTGCTGTGCAGCATGGCTACAGCAGAAGCCTGTCTAATTCACTCACTGATAAAATATAGTTCGTAAAATAGTGAGTACTGAAGAGAGGACACAAGGATTAATTGAAAAATGCTTATAGAAATTGAAAAATTATATGCAGTGTAATTGAAACAGTTTATATTTATTTATATTTTAAATAGCCTGCTAGATCTCTTTAGGATCATGCCCATAATATATGTACAACAGTGTCTAAAACAACCCAGGTCATCTGGACTTTGACCTGCGATGTCTCTGTTTTCACGGCAGGAAGCAACCTTTGGACAAGACTCTATTTTAGGAAGGACAGACACTATCTGTACAGTGTGATTTTCCCAGCTGGATTTCCCCAGTGAGCATTTCCAAGGGCCATAATGTTACCAGCTTGACTGGACCACGCCTCATGTGCAAAGTAATGTACGGAACTTGGAATCCCTCTTGAGTGGAAAGCTGATGGTGACCCCTCTGTCTTAGGACACAAAGGCCCTGTATTATTGTGGGCACTACTCTATTCTCTTAAACTGTGTCTGGGGCAAACAACAAAAGAATTGCAGCAATGATCTCATCTCTATGGGCATGTGTGCTGCAAACAAAAGCTACGTCTGATGCATTTGTTTAGGTTTTTAAATTACGAGCGTATTTATTCATGTGTAGAGATGCTCTTTTCTAGATTTTCCTATTTAATTTTAAATGCTGTGAAGGTAGACCCGGTTGTTTCCCTTAAAGCTATTCACAAGGCACTCTAGAAAAATTTGTGAAAAGTGAGTACTCAGTAGTTGCTGCTAATTGCCTGTGTTCTCCACTTCACTTTGCTACCGAAGACCTGGCCAAATACTTCTGAATGAATCCCACCTTTGTTCCAGCTAATAATCCCGCTTGGGGAAGAAGTGAACATTGCTATTTCAAACAAGTAGCAAATATGCGTCACACGTGGAAGGAAAGCTCTAATTACTACATGAATAAAAATCTGCGATCCAAATGAAAGGCCGAATTATTTTCTAGTTCTGAAAGTTCAGAAAATCCAGAGTTTCTGAGACATTTTAGCTTCAGATATCATTCGCACATGGGTAACTGATGATTTTACTTTTTAAAAAGTACCCAAACTGACCAAACCTAGAAAGTTTTAGTAACAGTAAAAATAAATGATTTAAATCAACATAGGCATATTTTCAAAGATAGCTTGGAACATAAAGGCTTTTAAAATCTACTCCAGTTTCAACTTTGAAATGTTGGTTCTGAGGCTTTTCAAAGTTATAAACTAGAGGGTTTACAGGGTAATATCAATTAAAGAGGCTGGGAGGATAATGGTTCTAGTTTCTTTTTACAAAATAAGTTTTATGATGTGTAATAGAATTTCTTGGAAGGAAAGAATGACCTTCAGCTCAAGGGTGTCATTTCTTAGATGCTAAGTGTAACTATAGTTTTTCAACTATCAAAGTGATTTTTAGCTATCAAATTCAACTATCAAATGGACCATGCATTTGAAAAATCTAAAAAGTATTAATGTATCATTTCCAAAGAGGAACAAACTTCTGTAAATTATGAAGGAACGTTTATTTTCTGTGGTAACTGGGATTATGTTTAAACACCACTTTTATTTTCTGTATCACAGAATTCTATGCTACGTACCTATGCCGAGACCTCTCCCAAGGCAATGGGAGCACAGTTGCCAGATTTACAGTTATTTATTTTATTTTTATTTTATTATAAACCTTTATTTTCATTATATCTCCATCTTTAATGAGCACAATACAATCATATTACAATATTGTAGTAAGATTTTCTTTTATATTAAATTTAAGCATCAGATAATGTAATGAAATCCCTACTAGAAGTCACCCAGTAAGTAATGATGGTGTCTCTCTTCTGTCAACTCCATTGGAGGTGATGACCCTCCTGAGGAATCCCAGTGAACTAAACACTTGGTAGTTCAATCTCTTGGTTCATCGGCGATTAGAACTTTCCGAGGGAAACTTACAGAGAATGAGTGGGAAAAGCACACAAGCGTTTAAAAATCTTCCCACAGAGGATGGAGGAGCCAGGATCCTCATTAAGAGGGTGGATGGAATGGTCAGACACGAAGGTCCTCACTGGTACCTCTCACACTGCTTGGCTCCCGTAAGGGACGGATGCTGAGCAAAGGGTCAGTGGACGGCATGGCAGGCGCCAAGGTCGTGGGGAGATGAAACTGCATCCGTGGCCGTCAGGCCCAGGGGACCTGGGAGAGGATGTGGGGTGTCTAGCTCTGTGCAAGGCTGAGTCTGCCGTTAGTCAGCTACTGACTCAGCCACAGATGCTTCTTAGATCACCCAGGGATGGACCCAGGCTACGTGCACCCAAGAAATATCAGGCTGGCCACTGAACAAGATCTTTGCCAAGATGCAAGGGACCCCAGAGACCCTGCACAGACCTGAGAGTCCATTCCCTGTGTTTCCTCAGGATCCCGAGCACCTGTGCACTCACACAAACACTGTTTAGGGGGGAGCATGGAGGAGAGCTGCAGAGCTGAGCTAACAGGCTGAATTGCCTCCAGCCCCCGTCTTGCATGGAGGCTGGCGAGAAAGATGAGACCAGCTACGCGGTGGGAGGTTTGTGACCACACCCAGGGGGAAGAGCACGGACCGAATACATGTTTTTGCTGCCGTCTGCTCCGTGTCATTGTTTGCCAGACGTTTCTTTACCATGCGTCATATTTGTAACAATCCTGTCATCCACCATTGACTAACATTTTTCGCCTCACCCTAAAACCGGAAGCCTGGATCCACAGCCGCAAACTGACAAGAGCAAACTCTCCACAGTTTAAAGACAGTGACCAGTAGATGCAGTTGGACACCTGCAGAGCCAGCCCCGTGGACGTGAGAAGCCCTGTCCCTTGGAGACTGTGGGAAATGATGGCTGAGGAGAAGAAGGCGCAGTGTCCGCGGGGGGTCCCGAGTCCCTCCAGCCCCAGTCCCCGGGCTCGGTGACCGCAGTGGGGTTGGTGGGAAGCGTGCAGGGATAAAGCCTGGTCTGCAGAAATGGAAACCAGCGCAGCCTGGGGTCTGCTCTGCAGGCGGATGCTGCTTTGGGCAGCCCTACTGCTCCCTGCCTGATGCCACCTGGTCAGGGCCAGAGGTGTTTGGGGGGAGGAAAGGGGCGCCCACCGGGCTGGCAGGGCCGGGACGCGTGTTTCTCACAGGTCAGGTGGAGACCTCCAGGGGGTGCAGCTGGGCTCTTTCTTTTCCTTTTTTAAATTTAACTTTTATTTTATAGTGAAATATAGTTGATTTACTATATTTTGTTAGTTTCAGGGTACAGCAACGTGACTCAGTTATACATATACATATAACCACTCTGTTTCAGATTCTTTTCCCATATAGGTTATCACAGAGTATTGAGTAGAATTCCCTGTGCTCTACAGCAGGTCCGTGTTGGTTATCTATATAGTAGCGTGTACATGTTAATCCCCAAATCCTAATTTAACCCTTCCCCGCCTTTCCCCTTTGGTAAGCACAATTCATTCTCTAAGTCTGTGAGTCTGTTTCTGTTTTGTAAATAAGTTCATTTGTATCATTTTTTTAGATTTTTTTAGATTTTTTTTAGATTCCACCTATATGATCTTTCTCTTTCTCTTTCTGAGTTACTTCACTTAGTATGACAATCTCTAGGTCCATCCATATTGCTGCAAGTGACGTTATTGCCTTCTCTTCTATGGCTAATATTCCATTGTACACACGTACCATATCTTCTTTATCCATTCCTCTGTTGATACACACACAGGTTGCTTCCATGACCTGGCTCTTGTAAATAGAGCTGCAACGAACATCGGGGTGCGCGTGTCTTTTCAAATTATAGTTTTCTCCGGATATATGCCCAGGAGTGGGCTTGCTGGGGAGTATGGCAGCTCTGTCTTTCTGGCAAGCTCACTGTGTAGGGGACGGTAGTGGCCGTGGGCTTGCTAGACCATTAGGGGCTAGAGCTGGACGGTCCTGGACACTGAACCTGAGCCAGGTATCTCATTTCAGGGAACGGTGCACTAGGCGGGGGCTTCCGAGGGCCTCGCACGTGTGCTCAGAGAGGGGCCAGCTCTGGGCCGTCTGCCGGACCGAGGGAGCGGCCGCCAGCCTGTATCAGTTGGATGAGCGACAGTGACCCAGCGCGGGGGTCCCGGTTCAACAAAGTGGCATCTGCCCTGTTCCCCCCCAGTTCACTCTCTGGCTACAGTGACCCAGGGCCTCAGGCTGACAAGAGCGTGGGTGAGGCGTGGGGAGCTGACCATGTCTCTTTCCTCGGGCCATTTCACAAGCAGGGCCAGAGGCGGCAGAAGGGAAAGCGTGGAATTAGGTTTGAGACTGGAATTTTAACTTGGACTGGACCAAATTCCAGTAAGGAAAAATATTCAGAAAGTTGTGAAGTCGGCCTGCGATGACATTCAGGGACGGGACAGGGCATTCACTTGAGGACGGCCGAGGGGGGTGACTGGAAAACCATAAAGCCTTTTCACATTTATAGCCTCAGTAAACTGCTTTTACAATAAAGAGGCAATTATGAATTCAGATCAGAGTAACAGAGACTATTTTATAAGGAAAACAGGGAAACTAACATGTATGGAGCACATTTTAACAGGCAAGTGGTTTGCTGAGTCCATACCTGTATTTATTCTTGCAGTGAGACGCATACAATTCTCTTCCTTTAAACAGTGAAGCTGAAACTGAGAGAAATTAAGTAACTTACCTGGGGACCCAGCTAACGAATGATGGACCTGGGGTTAAGTTTAGTAAATATGGGGTTAAATCCAGCTGTTCACGGCCACCGATTGAGAGGGACCATGAGACACCCTCCATATTAACACTTCCTTCGCGTCTGCTTTCTTTTGCATGTCTAATCCGGGATGAAAGTCGTTCTTTGAGGTATGGTCAACGCTAATTGGGTTTGTCAGATGTATGTGATGATTCTTTGTCAGTTCAATATGAATTCCCGATAAAAAGGTTAGAGTCTCGCCTTTGTTGTGAACTTCCTGTTTGGGTGGTGCACGTTGTTGCCATGGAGATGATGTTCACAGACAGATGTTATCACGACTTTACAAACACTCCCATCCTCGCCTGGAAGTGAAGAGTCCGTCAGCGTTTCGTGGCACAGCGCCATCTGGACGGGACTCAAACCTTCCCTTGGACACAGGTTCAGGTTGAATGACTAGCTTCTTTTCTGTTTGTTTCTGGTTCAGATTTCTGAGGTCATGTTTCAATTTCCACTTTGAAAAGGTGAACAGTGGGGAAGGAAGAGGCAAGGTGAAGTACTGGGCAGAGAAGATGCCTCTTTTAAAAACATTCACTGCTGGAGGTTTTGGTAGAACAACTCTGAATGCAAGCGGTGACTGAGTGATTGACTCAGATTTTCCCAGCTAAGAATGCCAGGATCCTAAGATCACAGCTTAATTTTTCTGATACTCATCTGTTCCCTTATCTTCTCCAAATTAGATAATTTCCCAGTTTCGAGATTTCATGTTTGACTGTATTTGATTGACTCATACATTCATGTTTCCTAATCTACTTAAAGTTACTAGTTTTATCATTAGAGCGAGAACTGAATTACATCAAATGCCTCTTTTTATCCTGTATTTTAATATCTTCCACTTTGGAGCCAATCAGGGACATTTCCTCTTAACACCTGCAGATATTCAGTCATTTCAGAACTTAAGACTTCATATGCTTTTAATCTTAATATTAAATCTATGTGGAGCTCACTTTTTCCAGTTGCATATCTGTAGCAATTTAAATGACCTGGGATCCATTCCAACCAGTAGATAGCTGGTCTCGTAGCAGTAGGCGAAAACATTAGTCCCCCATGAACACGCACACAGAAAGACACTGAGTTGAAGAGGAAAAGAAATTCATAAAACAAAAGACCTATACAGACTTTATTAATAATTTAATTAATAAGCTTTAGGATACAACCTTGGACAATTTCCAGCATTGCATATGTCTTACATTTTGATCTCTAATTTCACAATTGCACCCATGGTTGAGTAACTTCAGACTAACTTCAGGCCAACTGAGTAGGTTCTTTGAAGCAGAAGACCAGTTTAATCTTATCCATCCTTGTTAAGTTTTTGAGACTGAACCTGTTAGGACAAGCATCAGCACTTTAATTTTTGTTTCCCACTCTCTCTTTTTTTTTTTTTTTTTTTTTTTTTGCGGTACGTGGGCCTCTCACTGCTGTGGTCTCTCCCGTTGCGGAGCACAGGCTCCGGACGTGCAGGCTCAGCGGCCACGGTTCACGGGCCCAGCCGCTCCGTGGCATGTGGGATTCTCCTGGATCGGGGCACGAACCCACGTCCCCTGCATCGGCAGGTGGACTCTCAACCACTGCGCCACCAGGGAAGCCCTCCCATTCTCTTTTTATAAAGCATAAAAGCAGATGTTTTATAAAAGCCAGTGAACAACAACAATAGAAACAAAGTCAAAGAATTGCACAAAACCTGCTTTACTGACCAAAGTGACGAGGTTCTGAAATTAACTTGTTGGTCAGAGGACCACCCAAATTGAGGTAACTGCAAACATTTAACGGCCAGATGCTGTACAAATGTCTGAGTTTAGCAAATGAAAGGAGACTTAAGGTTCCCAATGAATACTATATACAGGGATAGTTTATATAAAACTGGAATTTTAGAAAATTTCAGTCTAAGTTTTTTACTGAGTTTTGCTGTATGTACAGAAATAAAAAGGTCCAGAAGGTCCCACTTAGATCATCTTGAATTCCCCTGCTATCAGCTTTAAAGGCGCTGGCGGCACCGTTCCTGACCTTCTGCAGGAGGTGAGATTCAAGATCACAGGCCATGGCCAGCGTTGGTGAGGACAAACTAAGAGGGAATGGAAAGTATCGGCCATTGGATGTGGGGAGTTAATTTGATGAAAGCTGCTTAAGACTCTCTGTTCTCAATTCACCTCACCAGCTAAGTGACCACGTGAACCCAGAGATGACAGTGTCTTTAGCACCTGTTTACTCTTTTGAGGTAAAGCACAGAAGCGATGGCCTGGATGCACTTGAAAAAATGACGAGTGATATCAGGCTTCTTGGGTAGTCTTAGGAGCCGTCTCTTCCAAGCGCGACGTCCATCCTACTGAGGGGCTATTTGTAGAGCTCCCTGGGTAAAAACTCTGTGAACCGCATTTTTCTTTTTAGCCGAATGAGAATGTCTGAAAGTCCATCTCCCATTTTCTTTCACTGACACTAACTCAGTTTGACAGTCTGCACCCAAGAGAACCATACATCACAATGTGGACGAGAGTTGGCCAGACACTTACGTGCTCCTGCAGCCCCGAGCTTGCCATTTTTAACTGTTATTTTGTCTGTAGACTGCTGTTCAAGGTACGTTCCATGTAAAGTGACTGCCTTTGTTCCACACAGAGTTCACTTCTGTTTGTTAGACAGACAGCCTACATTTTTCTGACTTATTACATTGTGAATCACTTTAGGAGCCCCAGAAACTAACTTTGCTGTCTTTCCCCTTCAATATTCATCCATTTGTGAACTTATGACAGACGGGTTGTCCATCACAACCATGAAAAACAGATGATATGTGATAAATAAATATAAATTGTGCATCTAAAGCTGAACGCAGTTTTATCCAGGACGTAGAACGCACAGTGAAGCCTTCAAACCATTATGTCTTAAATCAATCGAAATGGAGGGATCCCGTTTTCCCATGGTTTTTCCTGGTACTTTTGAAATTGCTCCAAAATCAGATCTATCACTTGTGTATCATGATGATGTAAAGCCTAGAACTCTGTGTCTATGTTACTTCACTTAATTTGCTGGAGGAAAGTAAACTTAGAACACATACTTTACATTCTTATTCTGTCTTTCCGTCCCTGTTGCTTCACGACATTCTATGTTTCCGATTTCAGCAACTGTCTCTAACCTGATGAAACCATCTTTGGTCTCTTCATTTTTTAGTGCTTTACCTTTGGATGCACGTTGAGTCAGCTGATTCGCCAAAGCAATGGGGGCTTTTGTATAACGTCAGCTTTTATTCTCAGCCATTGTTTCTAGGTAAAGGGAAAGCGAGGATGGGCCTGGAGGGAAGAGAGTTGTCACAGGGGTCATTTCACCTACGAGAATGTGACACCTTTGAAAGATAGTCAAGCACTTGATGTGCAGAATTGAGACTGGGGCGGGACTCCGTGGACGTCCGATGGCTTGGCGTTTCTCTTAGAATCAAAAGTCGAGCTCCCTTCTTTAGCAGGCAAAGCGCACATCAGTGATTTTCCTCTTGGGCTGAACTGCAGAATCTAACCCTGAGCTCCACTTAGAGATTCTGGTTAATGCATCCGAAGGTCATCCTGATGGAGAGCCAGGCCTGACCAAGGGCAGTGACGAGGCCCCCGTCTCCCTTTCAGACACCACCCCGCACCCGTTCTCCCTGTTCACTTAGCTCCCGCCCCCTTGCCTTCTGTCTCCCGGGGGCATCTTTCCTGTTTAGCGTAACCTGCCGTCGCCTGTACCTGGACTACTATTTCTGAGATAATATTAACAAGAGCTGAACTTTACCGAGCACTCACACAGTCCTGGGCTCCCTGAAGTACAAACATCGTGAAAGGTACCAACTGATTCAATCCTCCTGACAATCTTACGAGGTCCCAGTTCTGCAGCTGAGGAACCAGAGGCCCAGGCTGTGATGTGCGTACATGTGTGCAGCCGCGCGGGGACTTGATGTCCTTGAACCTCAGGGTCCTCGTGCTAAACTCCATCAAGCCATCTCCTCTTTCCTTCATGTCATTTAAGCCTTTATCCAAATGTCACCTTTTCTGAGAAGCTTTGCTTGACCATCCTTCCTGAAAGATCTCCCACCTCATTCTACCACTCTACGCGCTAACCCCTTCGCTTGTGATCGTGACATTCATTTATACGTTCCCCGTCAAGTCTTTCCTCCACTGCAGTGCAAACTCCACAAACCTCACTCTGTTTGTGTGTTCGCCACTGTATCTCTAACACCAGAAAAATGGCACAAAGAAGGTTTTCAACACATATGTTGTGAAAGCAAAGAATGGATTTCTGGCTTAGGAGGTATTCAAGGGAGGAGGGATGTGTTCCAGGCATTTTTCCTCTCTGGCGTTTGTCTGGCACAGTGACGTCATGACTGGAAATTCCAACCGGAGAACTGAGGCTAAGGACCGTTCCATTTCATGTGCTCGGCCTCTACTTGAACCCCCCGGGCACGTGGCTTCCGGGGTGCAGGTGCCGCGTCTCTGGCCGGGCACCATCGTCCCTGAGCCCCCGCTGGCAGAGCACGCGAGTCACCCTTCTCCTCCAGGAAGCCTGGGTGGTCCCCGTCCCCGCAGGGTGAATCCTGAGGGCAGGGGCGCATCACTGTGCAGCTGGTCCACTTGCCTTTGAGCATCAGTTTGGGCAGGTGCGACATTTCGGGCTAGTGAGACCTGAGCGAAGGTCTGCGGGGGCCCCTGGCAAAGGGCTTCTGACTCTTAAAATAAACACAAGGGAGGGCTTCCCTGGTGGTGCAGTGGCTGAGAGTCCGCCTGCCGATGCAGGGGACACGGGTTCGTGCCCCGGTTCGGGAAGATCCCACATGCTGCGGAGTGGCTGGGCCTGTGAGCCATAGCCGCTGAGCCTGCGCGTCCGGAGCCTGTGCTCCGCAATGGAAGAGGCCACAACAGTGAGAGGCCCGTGTACCGCAAAAACAAACAAACAAACAAACAAACAAAACAAAACAAAAACACAAGGGAGTGAGCACCTCTTCTGCCCTTAGACACTGTCCCCGGTGAAGGGAATTTCTGCAGCTGCTGGTTCGTGTCTTGCAAGGATGAAATTAGACGGCCTGATGGTTAAGAGGACAGGCTTTGGAGTCCGATGCTGGCTTCCATCCCCAGCTCGGCCACGTGCTGGTCACCTGGTCTCGTGCAAGGTGCCCAATCTCTCTTCCTCATTTTCCTTCTCTGTAAAATGGGTAATGTTGAATATTTTGAGAATAGAGGAGTTAATATGTATCACAAGTCCCCTCATGAGAAAAATATGAATCATAAGAGGTCTACCTCATAGGACTATTATGAGGATGACATGAATTAAAATATGTCTAAGGCACTTAAACTGAGGCGGGCACACAGATGGCGTTGACATGTGTAGTGTGAAGCAGAACAAAATAGCAGGAAGGCAGAGCCCAGTCAGACTCCGGGCAGCAGAACGGAAGCCCTGATTACACTGAATTAGGAGCTCCCTTAGGCGCAAAATGCTTTTCTATCAGCTTTTTAAAAATAAGGTCATAACCTGAGCCGTTAGAATCAGGGTTTTCTGTATCATCCAGTGAAAACCATCTCCACTGACACGTATCGGCCATAAGTGGACAAGTAGTGGAACGGATGGCCAGTCCTACCCGAGATACTGAACCATACGCTTCTTTCTCCACTTTGGTTTGGACCCTGGTCAAGAAGGAGGGAGAAACTCTCACTCTGCTTCCAAAAGGGTGAATATCAGCATTTTAATTCAACCCTCAGCATTCAAGTGCTGTGCAGCTCGATGACCAATATTGCCGATAACAGCTACAGGGCCCAGTTGTGAATGCAGACACTGTGAGATGTCCTAGAATCATGCAGCGTTTTAAAATTCTTCCTCTCCGGCTAAAGCAAGAGGGAAAGCTTAACATTTTTGCTTTTTTCCCAATCTAGCTCCCCTGGCTAAAATTCTCAAGTCCAGAACATGCACTGCTTAATTATCTGACAATGAATGAACCTCAGTGGAGCAAAAGCAGTTTGATCGATGGGTCCAGCTGTGACCACTGTGTAGCATGAGTTTTCTGATTGTTTTAAAATGTTGGCTCTGCAGCTGTCATCTGGAACTTGAGAATGCACTAGCATTAAAATGCCAAACGAGAGAGGTGGCATTCTTCAGGGAACGTCAATATACAGTTTGTTACGTATTCTAGTGATGCAGTCATCAGCGTGAATGCTTTTGTTCTTCTTAAATTCCTGTATTAGTGTAATTGAGCAGTTTAGAAGGGGGTCCTCTCAGGACACATTTTTGCTCAGTAAAGGACTGTTTGCTGAAGTCCTATTTCTTTCCTGCCTACACGATGATGCTTATGATGGCTAAGATGGTGGAATGTGATTGCTGGTTCCTGCATTCCCACAGTTTTTACAATTTAATAAGGAAACCATACAAAGAAGGTCAGTCTTTCTCACCAAGGCTGCCAGAGTGATCAGGAGACACAAAGGAAGGCCCAGAAACAGGAATACTTCTCTTTGAGTCAGGGAAGCAGGGAGACAGTGAAGCAGCAGACTCCGGGCATGTTTCTGAGTAACCTCTGATTGTTTAGAGCCCGCCAATCGGGGTTATTCCCGCCTTCCATTGAAACCACCAGCCCGGTCCTCGTAGAGGTATAGAGGAGGAGAAGATGAAATTTCTATGGAAACTTCAGTGAGAAGAAGGGCCTGGGGTTTTCAAATGGCCAAATAAAGAATGACAAGTTTTTCATATAACATCATTTAAAAATGATGCTTACTTATATCCTTTCTTTGCTGTGCTCCAAAGACCTGCATCTTCCCCAAGTCTGTAGGAGTGAAAGCAATCTAAATGTAAGTAGGGTCTTTTGATGTTCAACTCTGAATAAACGAATCATTAATGTACATTCAAGGTCACCTGTTTCATCGTCAGATGAAAGGAGAGAAAAATTATCATTTGGTTGGAAATACCTGTTTTGACATTATAGGAAGGTGAAGAAATTTCTTTCAAGCTACTTCTCTCTGGAATCCACACACATTAATAACATGGTCCTTTATATAGAAGTCTATCTTTTCTTTTTTTTTAATTAGCATTTTTCCGTGTCATCTATTTCTTTGTTAAAAAATTAACTAACTTATTAATTAATTTTTGGCTGCGTTGGGTCTTTGTTGCTGTGCACAGGCTTTCTCTAGTTGTGGTGAGCGGGGGCTACTCTTCGTTGTGGTGCGTGGGCTTCTCATTGCGGAGGCTTCTCTTGTTGCGGAGCATGGGCTCTAGGCACATGGGCTTCAGTAGTTGTGGCACGTGGGCTCAGTAGTTGTGGCTCACAGGCTCTAGAGCGCAGGCTCATCAGTTGCGGCGCATGGGCTTAGTTGCTCCGCGGCATGTTGGATCTTCCCGGACCAGGGCTCGAACCCGCGTCCTCTGCACTAGCACACAGATTCTCAACCACTGCACCACCAGGAAAGCCCCTAGAAGTCTATCTTTCTCTTCTTTTTTCTTTAAGGGTATTTCTGCTCTAAACGCACTCAGGTGTGTTTAGCATAGGAACAGTTTGCGACCTTGGCCACCGTTAGCTCCCAGCAAATACTTGCTGCTGTTTTGGGTAATCTTGAGGAAGAGAAGAACTAGCTGTGGGTGTGTGGCAGCCTTGGCAACATAGGGAGCATTTAGACATTTTTGTTTGGGGACAATTCCACATAAAGTAGAAACTCCTCTGCAGTGGTCAGTGTTGTATCTACACAAAATATATTGACCTTTGTGTTCTTTGGCTGAACTGAGTTTCCCAGGTGTGGCTTCCTTCTGTTCCAGTGTGTCTCTACCTCTTGCACGTAGCATTAACCAGTAATGGTTTCAGTTCTTTTGGTTCAGAGACAATTTTCTTGTTTTTGCTATTTTTCAGGTCTGAAGGTCAAAGATTTAAACTTGCTCACATTCTGGTTAGTAGGAAAGCTACCCTACTGCAGCATAGCTGGGACTGATCCTATGAGAATCTTGGTCAAAGGGAAGGAGCAATGAAATGTCACAGCTGTAAAGGGTCAGGTGGACATGAAGTTACATTTGGCTGGTCACTCCGAGTTTGGAATCATAGTGATTATTGCAGGAATTATTGTAAGAGTGAATGAAATGGACTTTCCCATTGTTTCCTTTTTATTTTAGGGTGTATAATTGAGAGGATGGTAGAAATTCACAAATCTACATACAAAATAACAAAGCTTAACACTATGGTAAGATAATTTCTATTTTTTATAAACTTTCTTGCTATGTTCACCATTACAATGGTAAGTGGTTTTTTTTGTAACAAACTAAAGAAAAATCACATGGAATATATATATTTTAAACAAAAGAGCACAAATCTACTTCACTCTGAAAGCAATTTGCACTTAATGTCTTGCAATGTTTGTTTTTACATTTTCACATAAAATACTGAATTTTTTTATCCCTTGCCATTGGAGGAATTTTTCATCATTTATATGACACAGAAAACTCTTCCTAGTCTCTATATATTTAAGTGACCAGTTTGTGCTATATTTATTTGTACCAGTTTATAGCATCTTTTAAAATGTCCTGTTCCCCTTATAAAAAAAACCGATCTACTCTTCCAGTTGGTTGAACACAGAAAAAAACAAAAACAAAAAAGAGATTGAAAATATAAAAATGTTGAATTATAAAGGGTAGACTAAGATAGAGGCAACGTTTATTTAATGGGGATTCCAAGAGAAGAAACAAACAAAAATAGAGAAAAAGCAAAATTAGAAGAAATAATGGAAACATTTTCAGGCTGATATGTAAATAATTCCTTAGATTATAGAAGTAATGGAAGGGCTGACAATTAACTAGGCACTGAGATTTATTATAGAAAAATTGTAGAACAACAAAAATGAAGATAAATATATTAAATTGAGCAGTGATAAATCACAAATTATAAACAAGAAATCACAGGAGTTATTTTTGACAGTAAATTTCACATTAGCAAAAATTGAGTGAAGAAAAAAATATGACCTTGAAAATACTGAGAGGAAATAACTATCAGCCTAAATTATCCTTCAATAGTGAGGGTAAAATAAATATATTTAAAATATGCATTAATTTTTGTCACTCATAGAATTTTGCTGGAATGAAAGGATGATGTTTATTAGGAAAGAAACAGGACCCAGAAAAAAAACTGTAGCAAAAAAATAAAAAGAAGATGCTGGTAAATATATAGTTTCCATATATGGAAAATATAATAACAGTTTAATGATGACAAATAAGAATTTGGGATTATAAATACAAGGAGGAACCATTTACTAGGAAAATTTTACAATAGAAGAGGGATCAAATCTTTCCAATTATTATTATTAATACAGAAAAATTAATTAATGTGCATCTTTATTAAGTCAAATGTGCACATAAAAATTTAAGGGTAATCAGTAGAAGAATAGGTTCTTAAACATAGCTAGAGAGAAGGTGAATGGACTGAAAGATATATTTAATGATATAATTTAGAATGCAGTACAAAGATTAAGCATATGTAAAAGGAAAGTTTAAGATACAAAGACATTTCAAAAAATCTAATATACCACTAATTGAAATTCCAGAAGAGAAGAACAACAAAAAGAGAAAACTCTGGAAGTTATACTGAGAGTATATTAGAGGTAATCAAAGATTACAAGCTGCAGATTCAAGAGGTCAAATAAATTAAAGCATATTCATATTGAGTGAGACTGCATTGTTATTCCCAAATATTTCCTGCTCCTTCCTATGGAGAAACAATATTTTCCATCCAATTAATATTGAGCTTGGCAATGCAACTTGCTTTGGTTAATGGCATGCAGGTAGCAGTGACATGGGTCTCTTCCAAGCTGAAGTGTTAAGAGCTGGTATATGTTTTGTCAGGCTTTCCTTCCCTTCTTGCCATGGTTCCTGCAAATGCCCTAAATAAAGGCTCCTCTATAAGCCTGGATCCCAGGCAAATGAAGACATGGAAGCAAAGCCATGGTCAGCCCCAATGGACGTGTAGTATAGATGAGACAGAAACTTTTGCTCTTATAATCTACTGATATGTTTTGAAGGTTTTTTGTGAATGCTGTTTAAACTAGCTGAGCAGTTCTCAATGGGGAGTGACTCTGCCCCCCCCCCCAGGGGACATTTGTCAATGTCTGGGTACAGTTTCATGGGCACGACTGTTATGGGGTAGAGACCAAGGATGCTGCTTATCCTTCTACAAGATAAGGGGCGGCTTCCACCCCAAAGAGTTATCCAGTCCCAAGTGTCAGCAGGGCCAGGCCGAGATCCCCTGACAGCCTATCCTGCCACTTACAGGTACCCAGACACACTGCAGCGAAACGGCAGGTCACGGAAGACAGAGTTCTTGCAAGGAACCACAGAGAACTGACCAGTTACAATCCAAGAACTAACAATTGGACTGTCAACCGATTTCTCCATAGAAACCAGAGGACAATGGATACTACTTCAAAATTCTGAAAGAAAATAGCCATAAACACGGAATTGTATAATCAACAAAACTATGTTTTGGACACGAGAGCAAGCTAATGGCGTTTGTACGTGAACCAAAACTAGGACATTTGCGACAAATAGATGTTAAGTAAAGAGTACATTCCAGCCTCTCGCTACCCTAAAAGTAATCCTCACAGAGAGGTCTTATATGCAAAAAGCAGTGGTGAGCGAAGTAGTAAATCTGAGGGCATATTTCAACAAACATGGAATATATAAAACAATGTCTCATGGAGTTAAAGAATGAAGATAAAGCTAAAATACATAATAACCATGATGTGAAAATCAGAGTTAAATTTTCCACGCTCTTCGTATCATTTGAAGCTGAGTATAGTTTAGTATAGAAATTTAAATTTCTAAGGTTTCTGAGTTAAAATATATGAAACCAGAGTTGGCAGTGTCGACTGAAAAGAAACGCACAACATGAGAGTTGTGAGTTCAGTTTTATTTTTTTACATCTTTATTGGAGTATAATTGCTTTACAATGGTGTGTTAGTTTCTGCTTTATAACAAAGTGAATCAGTTATACATATGTTACCATATCTCTTCCCTCTTGCGTCTCCCTCCCACCCTCCCTATCCCACCCCTCTAGGTGGTCACAAAGCACCGAGCTGACCTCCCTGTGCTATGCGGCTGCTTCCCACTAGCTAGCTATTTTACGTTTGGTAGTGTATATATGTCCATGCCACTCTCCCACTCTGTCACAGCCTACCCTTCCCCCTCCCCATATCCTCAAGTCCATTCTCTAGTAGGTGGTTGTCTTTATTCCTGTCTTACCCCTAGGTTCTTCATGACATTTATTTATTTTTTCTTAGATTCCATATGTATGTGTTAGCATACGGTATTTGTTTTTCCCTTTCTGACTTACTTCACTCTGTATGACAGACTCTAGGTCCATCCACCTCACTACAAATAACTCAATTTCGTTTCTTTTTATGGCTGGGTAATATTCCATTGTATATATGTGCCACATCTTCTTTATCCATTCATCTGTCGATGGACACTTAGGTTGATTCCATGTCCTGGCTATTGTAAATAGAGCTGCAATGAACATTGTGGTATATGACTCTTTTTGAATTATGGTTTTCTCAGGGTATATGCCCAGTAGTGGGATTGCTGGGTCATATGGTAGTTCTATCTGTAGTTTTTTAGGAACCTCCATACTGTTCTCCATAGTGGCTGTATCAGTTTTATTTGGGGCAGAAGGAGGACTAGAGCTACTTGAGAGCCTGGCAGACAGCCTCTCGGGTAGCTCAAGGAGCAGCTCTGAAGAGGGGAGGGGGAGGTCGGTATGTACGTGACTCTAGTGAAGGGGGGACGTGCAATCAAGCACACGTTTTGGCAGAAGTTTGCTGCTAGTCTCGAGGAGCAGATGTTACTCTTAATGATTTTAGTGTTTCTCTAGATATGAGGAGATGCAAGCACTGGGCTCATAAAATCAGCTCCTGCAAATATCTAACTATCTGAAGACCCGTTCCGCCAGTTTTTCCCAGAGCACAGAGGGCCTCATTCCTGCTCTCCAGCCTGAACTCCTTTCAGGGGGTGTTGAAGGTCAGCACCTGCAGTGGCTCATGATTTAATCCTTGTAGAGGTAGATGGCAGGTGCCAATTGGCTGTTGACAAACTCAAAGTACAAGAATGAGAAGGTACAGTAGGTGGAGTCTGAGGAAAATGCACAGAAAAGAGAAAATCTTGCATTAATGGTAAAAATTCTGAAAACTAGTCTGAGCCTTGGTAGGTCACAGCACTAGCTATAGACAACATTCTAAAAATTGTGTGGGAAATTTGAAAATCTGAAGTTGTAGTCTCAGAGGAGTTTTTTTTCTGGAAGAGGAAAAAAATGGAAAAGGAAAGGCACAGTGGGAGATGTGAAGGCAAAGAAGAGTGAAAGTGGGAAGCTAAGGATGCTGCAGAAACAAAAGAGAATGCTGAACACACCAAGCCCCTCCCTGAATCCAAAAAGCCCCCCCTTAAAGAAACTGCACTGCCCTAAACTGACAGTGTATGCTTCTAAGGCAGGAATGTTGTCAACTTCTCCAAGTTCTCCCACTGTCTGGAAACTCAAGAGGAAAGAAGAAAGAAAGAGAGAAAAAGAGAGAAAGAGAGAAAGAAAGAAAGAAAGAAAGAAAGAAAGAAAGAAAGAAAGAAAGAAAGAAAGAAAGAAAGAAAGAAAGAAAGAAAGAAGAAAGAAAGAAAGAAGAAAGAAAGAAAGAAAGAAGAAAGAAAGAAAGAAGAAAGAAAGAAAGAAAAAAAGCAATCTATATCCACACAAAGTTGTTGAAGGAAGAAAACAGAAAATGAGAATCATACACTTGCAGTTTGAAAATTCCCTACCCTGCAACTAGCTGAACAAACAAACATCTACATTGTGGAATAAATGTAACTGTAAAAGGAATGAGAACAATCTACAAACTTATATGGAGAGATTTCCAGGACATTTTGTTAAGTAAATAAGTAAAGTGCATAGAATATACACACTATTCTACTTTCGTGTAAGAAACAGGGGTTTTAAGAACATAAACATGTACCTGCTTGCTTTTGTCAAAAGAAGCACAAAAGGACAAACAAAAACCTAAGCCTTTCCTGTGGAGTTGAAAGGAAACAGTGTTCGAAGCATGAGGGAAGAGACACTTCTCTGAATATAACCTTTTGTGTAACTCTGAATTCTAGAAACGTGTTACTGTTTGATATATCCAAAAAATAAAATCAGGTCAACAAGGAAGGGGAAATACTCAAATCTGAACATTAATGGAATTAGACACTGGAAGTATATTAACAACAAAAATAATGTATCTGAAAAATAACAATACCTTTTGAGCACAGTGCTGTGATACTGGACCCTCCGTTTAAAGACAAAAATAACTGCAAAGAAATATCAGATTTCTTTTAATTAATATGTTGTTGGTAATGGTCCAGATGTAATAACTTGAAACTATTTTGTGTATGTTGTAGGACTGACAACATTACTGCATATATTGATATTTCGGGGTACCAGAATTCTCATTGTAAAAGAGAGAATACAAAATGGGAAAAGTAAGAAAGAATACTGTGATATTAGATTATAATTAGAAGTATCAGTATGAAATAATAATTGAAAAAAAAAAAAACCCTCTATTTTCTAACCCTGACCTCTAAAGGGTTTTGAAATAATGACAACCCAATGACTGAGCACAACTAATAGCCGTGTCTTTTTTTTTCTAAATGACACTCCACACTACAAGTTATCAGAATTCTCTGGGGAAATATCTGATTCCAATCTGTAACAGGGGAAGTACAAAGTGAGTCTACAGCATTTTGCTGTGTCAGAAAATAGATGAGAACTTAAGTGCAAGGGGGACCTCACCATGACTCAGGAGCCAGTGTGACAGGTTTCCATTGGCCAAACCTGGAGAAATCTAATAAAAATGAGTGACAGTAACAGATGATAGAACATCTAAAGGTTCAATAGCCTATAGGAATCCTCTTGTGATGTTGTGATTTATAATAAGACATTTGTATTTAGTCTTTGTCCCATTTCTGGCACAGAGCTTCTATAACCCTAGGAACTTCCCAAGTGGTGAGGTAGAGGTGTGTTTTGTTAAGTTCAAGAGGTGACTTATGGAATATCCCTGGACCACCTAAGGATGGGGGCAGGTTTCCTAGAGAACCAACCCTGTGGTTGGAGGTTGGAACTTTCAGTCCCACCCCTGAGTCCTGGGAAGGGGGGAGGGGCTGAATCATCACCAGTGGCCAGGGATTCAACCAATCATGACTGTGTAATGAAGTCTCCATTAAAAACCCAGAAGGACGGGTTCAGAGAGCTTCAGGGTTGGTGAACACGTTGGGGTATGGAGAGAGAGGTGAGCTCAGAGCATGGAAGCTTTACACCCCTCCCCATGCCCTGCCCCGTTTCTCTCTTCCATCTGGCTGTTCCTGAGTTGTATCCTTTTATAATAAACCAGTGATCTCAATTTTAAAATGTTTCTCACAGCTCTGTGAGCTGCTCTAGCAAATTAATCAGACCCGAGGAGGGGGTTATGGGGACCTCCGATCTACAGCCAATCGGTCAGAAGTGCAGGTGACAACATGAGCTTGTGATTGACACCTGAAGGGGAGGGGGGCGTCTTGTGGGAGGGGTGTTAGCCTGGGATGGGGTGGAGTCAGGATTGAGCTGAACCGTAGGACACCCAGCTGGCGTCAGGGCATCGCTGGCTGGGGACAGAACCCCCCTCATATGAACTGTAATTGGCATCTGGACCTTTTAGAGTCAGAATGCCAACTAAAAAAAGAAGGAACGACAAAGTCAGAAAGTCATTCGTAACCTCTCGTGTCAGCAAAGCTGCATGCCTTTTGGAGGCTCTAGGCGAGCTGTGCTCCCTGCCTGGTTTTGGGTCCCGGAGGCCACCTGCACCCCTCGGCTGGGGTCCCTTCTCTACCTTGGAGCCAGCAGCACATCACCTTCAGGTCTGTCTCTGTCGCTGGCCCTCCTGCTGCCCTCTTATAAGGATGTTTGTGATTACATTGGGTCCATCCAATGACCCAGGGTCCCCATCTCAATATCTTTTTTTTTAATTAAAGTGTAATTGATTTACAAAATCATGTTAGTTTCAGGTGTACAGCAAGGTGATTCAGTTATACCTATAAATGTATATACATATATTCCTTTTCATTATGGTTTATTATTACAGGATAATAAATTCTACACAGCAGGATCTTGTTTGTTTATCTATTTTATATATAGTAGTGTGTATCAGTTAATCCCAAACTCCTAATTTATCCCTCTGCCACTTCCCTGTTAGTAACCATAAATTTGTTTTCTATGCCTGTGAGTCTGTTCCTGTTTCATAGATAAGTTCATTTGTGTCATATTTTCGAATCCACATATAAGTGACACCATATGATATTTGTCTTTGTCTGGCTTACTTCACTTAGTACAATAATCTCTAGGTCCATCCATGTTGCTGCAAATGGCATTATTTCCTTCTTTTTAATGGCTGAATAGTATTGCATTGTGTATGTACCACAGCTTCTTTATCCACTCATCTATCAATGGATAGTTAGATTGTTTCCATGTCTTGGTTATTGTAAATAGTGCTGCAGCGAACATTGGGGTGCGTGTATCTTTTCAAATTATGGTTTTCTCCAGATATATGCCCAGGAGTGGGATTGCTGGGTCATATGGCAGCCTCGAAGATCTTTAAATTAACCAGGTCTGCCACATACCTTTTGCTCTGTAAGGCAATGTATTCAGTTTCTGGAAATTACTATGAAGAATCTTGGGGGTGAGGATTATTCTGCCTACTTCAAAAGGTTATATAGAAATTCATTACAATATCTTGCAACTTTTCTGTAGGTCAGAAATTTTTTCAAAATTAAAGTCTTATTTAAAAAGTTTACAATGTAAAGAAATTGATAATGATTTAGGTCTAAAATTCTAGATTATAGTGATTATGACTGCATTGGAATATAGGGAAAAAATAAAAATGGACTAGTGAAAAACTTCCACCAGGAATTCATAAACTTAATTTATAAGGTTAAAAAATTATGTATGTGTGTAACTTACACACGTATTATTTTCCATATTTATAAACCTCATAAATACATGTATGTATATATATATGGATACAAAACTTTTGGGGGCAGAGTTTTCACTTACTGAAACAAATACAACATGCACGCAAGCTCTCTGCTCACTTTCTCTTTTTTGCAGGCTGGCACCGGAACTGATCTCTCTGACGGCCAGGTGGTCATGTTTAGAAAGATCTTTCATAACGCAGAGCTCCAGCGTCACCTACTCACGTCGTTTTTTTCTAGTACTTTAACACTTTTTATCTACAATCATTACGGTTCTAACTTTTCCTTCCTTCAGATGATTAGCGGCTTGTCCTAACATGACTTTGCATAACATGACTTTGTCCTAACAGCTTGTCCTTCTCATGAACAGTAAATGCTGCTTTTATTAAATGTTAAATAACTCAACAGTATTTTGAAATAGTAGTCTCTCATCTGCTTCTCTGAGTTGCTGGTTTGGTGTAGTCAGTGTTTGCTTTTTGTTAGCCAATTAGGTCTTGGGATGACTATACGCTGAATGAAATCATAATGCATTTGCTAAGTACGATGAATCATGTCTGCATCAGTCTCTGGTGATATTTAGTACTAGGATTGAAAGACGCTAGATTATTATTATTTTTTTTTAATAGACCTAAAGGGCAATTTAAACATTCATGGGTGTGCTGCAGAAAGGCTCATAAAACTGACTTTCCCAACTTATTGTGCAGGGCCTCTGAGTCACATTTTAAACCCACTGTAATTTGGCAGTAGAAAGTTTCAAGTATTGGGGCCCAGAGTATGTGACTAGCAACTCAAGGCAAGAGTCCTGAAAACTGCCTCTGTCACTGAAAACATGACAATCGCACAGAAAACTGTTTACTTACTGAATATCTGGAGTAATTATTTTGGTTAAAAAAAAAATAGGAAGGAAGGGAGGAAGGAAGGAAGGAAGGAAGGGAGAAAAAGGAAAATCATTCACCTAATTCCCTCTATGGTTATCATAGTACATGAGGGACCAAGTACAGTAGGCTCTGGGACCGCATAACTCAACATAAATAGTTGTTTCATCAGTCTTTGTGCAAATTATGTTACAATCAAGAAATGTCAAACTTCTGATTAATGCTTTTCAACTTCAAAGAACAGGGGCATTGAAGTATGTTGACAAAAATTAGAATTTTACTGGATTCAATTCTAAGTCTATGAATATTTTCATCCTTGACATTGTGTTCTTTAAATAATGTTTTCAAGGATGAAATAACATAAAACATAAAACTGTAAGTTTTTATGTCAACTCCGTCTTTCATCTCCTTGTCTTTTCACCCACCCTTCCTCTCACATGTCCTGGACAAGACGCTGGGTCCAGTGATGCCTTTGTTATTATTACAGCATTTCATGTATGTACCTTGGTCAAAGATAACCTAATGCCTAGGCTTTTTTTAAAATAAACTTATAAACATGTCAAATACGCTAATGTACAAATTTTGAATGAGGTCATCAGTTTTTGAAAATGAAGTACAGCTTTTTTCCCCAGAATTTATGAAACAAATACATGAGCTAACCACCCCAATATAGGTAAGTAAAATAATTTTGAAAAGGTTATTTCTTCTGATTTATCTTCTAACACCATAAGAGTCATAATAACTTTGCCGTACACACTGTTAAATGATTTATTAATAAAATCATCTTTTTACCAAACCCAATGACATGGAAAAATTCAGTGTCATTTATTATCTGAAATGTGGATTTTAGCTTGAAAACTGCATGGAAAATGCTACCAAGGTGACATTCAGTCCCCGTTGCCTGGGACCATTCTGGTTTGCCCCTGTTGTCGTGGCATAATAACACTCTTAAAGTGTCCTGGTTTGTGATAATAAATTATACAGTCACTCTACTCATGACCCGTTCTTTTGATTTTAAATGATAAGAATTTTCCAACGTGACATCTAGATAGATTGCAAAGCATTTCTTTTCCAGACATTTATAAATATTTGTTGTTTGTAGCTGTACAAGATATAGAAAAGGTAATTGACCTCGGTCATTCAAAAAACCAACAGGAGTGTTATTGTCAGCAAGGCAAAATCTTTAGTTGCAATACTAGCCTTTTCTCTGGAAATTCATTTAACCATCAAAATCATTTAACCATTAAAAGGACACTTTTTTTTTTAAATAATGAAGAAGATAAATTGAGACTTGCCACTGAAAGGACAAGAACACACATGCTAGTGCCTTTGTGTCTGACAAAGGAAAGCTGAGTTTAGTTCCACGCCAATCCTCTAACAAATCCTATGATCTTTTAGGAGCAAGTTCTTAAAAGTGCTGGGTTTATTTCCTTATTTCCAAAAGAGTTGATCCAGATCAAGGGTTTTCAACCGTTGGTCTGCTAACCACTCCCAACCAGTATGAAGGGTTCACCAGTCTGTGACATAACACAAAAAAGTAAAATAGATTTTTGTGGAGTTCAGTTTATTCCACATAAGCATTTGTGTTCTACCCTGAGATGACTTACGTGCTTAATATATTTTGATGTGAAAATAGTATGAGGAAGTTAGTAAATTCCTTAATATGTTTGATCCTATTCATTGACACATTTTATTTATCTACATTTTGTGTGCTAATGCAAAGGAGTAGTTATGCAAAACAGTTATGATGAGCTGGTAAACACTGTGCTTAAACAGTGCTTCCCCTCCGTTACCATGCGTGGAAACCCAGCCTTCACGTCTTTATGCTTTGAGTGAATGTGTTCTCATTGATTCTAATTACATTGGATGGAAACAACGTACAAAGAAAAACATGAGAACATGAGTAGACTTTAAAGTCCTACTTATGCATCAGGATTTGTGAAAACTCAGTGACTCAAAATGGTAACAGAAATGAACCGTTACTGCTCAAACTTTACCTGACATTAGAGACAAAGCCTTAGAAAGAAGGTAAGTGTGCTTTTCTATTGGGAAGGCGCTTCTTTTGTGAGTGCCCAGGTGCCCTCTTTAAGCTCAGAGCAAAATTTCATAGGATGTGCTTGCTTTTATCCTGCTGATTGTCCTTGTCTGGCCGTTGGAATAGACACAGCACCACTGTGGGAGGTCATCCCACCAGCTTTAAGGAAAGGATGAGAGGGCTAGAAAAAAGACGAGAAGCTTTCATTGCGCTGGAGGAAGCGACTTCAATACTCAGCCTGGCAGAAAAGCCTTTGAAAGCATGAAAAGACATACCATGGGTTCTATTAATAGCAAGTTTAATGTATAAAGATGGGGGAAAATGCCCAGAAGGAGGAAGAATTAGTATATTATGAACATTGTCAGTAAACCCATTTAAAGTCTTCAATCTAATGCCTAGTTAGAATCCATTTTGAACAGAGAAATAATATGAAAAAACGGGTGATCTTTCTTTTGTCTGAGAAAAAAAGCTGGCAAAGGAAGCGAACCTTGAAAATACAAAATACGGTACTTGGGAACCCAGAGCAATTTTCCCTACTAAACTATGAATCCGTGAACGTTCACTGAGCACCCACTCTACCCCGCATGCGGGGCAGCTAAGGAGCCCTTGATCCTCGCGTCCACCTGGGGAAGTTTTTGTCCAGGGCTCAACTAGGAGCCAGCCGAGCAACGTGGGATCGTGTTATTAGGATGAGGTCCATGTTGTGGGTCCTCAGTGCAGTGAGTCTCTAGATTAACCAGCTCACAGAGAGGGGTTATTCGTTAGAGAAACCTTCACAGGGGAAGTGAAATTTGAGCTGAGTTATGAAGAAAAGCATTTGGATAGAATTTAGGCAGAGGAAAGACATCTAAAGGAGAGGAAAACGTGGAGTGAATTCATGAAGCTGGGTGTGAGAACTGACTATAGGAGCTTGTCAGGAAAGTCGCCCGATTTGAACCACTAATGGTAACCTCTGGATAATCTTTCTTTGTTTGGTAAGCTTAGAAATGTCAAAACAATCTAGAAAATAGAACTGTATAAAATTAAGAGGAAGTGTCCCCGAACTTTCCCACCCATGACTTATTCCCAATTTGTGGCCAGTTTTGAGTTTGTCTTTGAGATGTTTTCAATGCCTTTATGACTCTATTTACTATATCTCATATGTTTATACACATATCATTATTTTCTGTTTTTTAACTCTCTTAAAAATCCTTAACATATAATAGTTATATTTTCCCACCTTTTACCTTGTATCTTTTCACAGCTGCTTAATATTCCTTCCTAGAGATGTACCCTAATCAGGCAGCCTTGTCCCATTGATAAACGGGTTGTTGCTGAGATTCTGCCGGTACAGTTTTAGGATGAGTAAAACAATTTGCAGCATGTATGGGCGTGCCACCACGTGTGCATATGCTTAGAAGTGGAATTGATAAATCAGGGCAAACTCTTTTTTCAAATGTCATAGATGTTGCCCCCTATATTATTCCAATTTTTAACCCCATCAACAGTGTTTGGAGAGGAAAGGTGGAAAAGAGTTTCAGACAAGACAAGGGAGTAAAAGCTAGAGTGAGAAGCTGGGAAACTGGCAGGGAATCTTTTGAATCTCTTTAAGTTGATTCAGACCCAGGGAATTTCAGAGCAGCTTTGGGACGCAAGTGTGTCGAAAGCAATGAACTACAATAGCCAAGGTGGCATCTCTGGAAATGTTTTCTCTACTAGTTTGTAAAGTTATCTTTGGCGTGAAAAGTAACTGTTAACCTCAGCTGGGCAGAGAGAGGGTCCCTGGAGCAGGAATTGTGTCCATCACAGTGAACTGGTCTCAGAATAACAATTTTCACAGGAGGACGGGAGCAAGCAGGGCTGTTTCTACATGAATGGTCCAGCCTCACCATGGAGACAAAACGGAGCCACTACAGGTTCTGGTCCATTTTACTCACTGTTCTGATCCATCCTCTGGCCTCTTGGTTTACTTTGTTCAGTTTGTAACTGTCCCTCGTGTTTCCATTCGTAAACAAGTTCTCCAAAATCGTCCATGTGCAAAACAAGAGCATCTGAGAAAATCTCCACATCCTGATTCTAAGGAAATTTTGGTTTGGATAATTTGAGGCTAAATAAAGCAAGCAAGGAACTGCACAGAAGAACAATAAAAGGCTCCCTAGCATAACGGGAGGAAAAGAAAAAAGAAGAGTATTTTAGGTGGGATCTGCTTTTCACTTTGATGAACTTCAAAGAAATGTGGTTTCTATGAGTGACATAAAAGAAGTTGATATAAGACAGGTGGTATAAGAGAAAAGGTCAGACTAAGACTGTGAAGACAGAATCAGTAATATGAAGGACAAAAATGATAAGATCTCTCAGAATTCAGAGGAAGGGACAAAGGGCTGAAAACAACCAGAGGTATATTTTACAACAAGACCATGCAGATGCTAGCTACCTACCTACTTAACTGGCTAATTGGTCCTCTGTAAGACAAAGTGAAAACTTTGGAATAAGACAAATATTCAGAGACACAGGAGAGGGAGGAGGGACAGGGTGGGGAGGACAAAGTCTGTTTACACAGCTGAAGAGTAAAAGGTACCAGGGAAAATGATTGGGGTGAGGAAATCGTGTTCAAGGAAAAAGACCTAACGCATCTTTACAAGAGTCTTTTACTGGACGAACAATGAATCTCATAAGATTTTTGGTAGAAACAGAAGTTAAAGAGAAAAGAAAAATTGTTACAAGAATAAAATTAGACTATCATCAGATATCATCCAGGGTGTCAGAATAAACACCGGAAGTATGAACTGGCAACACAACAACAACAAAATCCAAACACCTTAAAACAGTTGAATAAAGGATGGAATTTGTCTTTGACTTATTTCAATTAGCGTACTGCCCTCAAGTCCATCTCTGTTCTTGCAGATGGCAGGATTTGTGGAACGGAAAAACAAAAAACCCCAAAACACCGAACTCCGTTCCTCTGTCAGTGGACACTAAGGTTGCTTCCATGTCTTGGCTATTGTGAATAGTGCGGCTATAAACACTGGGGTGCATGAAAGGCAGCCTTTTTAGATGCTATTAATCTAGGCCTGACTCCATCTGGCCTTGTTCTACTCAAACTGTACCTGGAGTCTGGGTGGTTTTAAGGCTGACCACAGATTTTTCCTCCCTTTTCTTTGTTTCTGATGGAAATGTTGTCCTAAGAGTTCTCTTTGGGTGGAACTCAATTGAGAACAGGATTTGGGGTTTGGATGAAGGCATTGGTCCTTGTTACCTTTTTCTATTCTCAGCAGTAATCTCTGACTAATGGGATTCTGGGAGTTTTTATATTTTTATTTTACTCCCTCAGGTTCTCTCCTTTTTCCAAATCTTATCAAATAAGGACGAGTCAGAGAGGCAGGATAAGCCCAAGGTGATGTCTTTGTAAGGAGGTTCCCAAAGGTGAAAACCTTCAGGGACTCTGTGGAAAGTCAGAAGTGTGGGAATCAGAGGTGATATTATGGGGAATGAGGGTTGGGGCATCACAGGTCTTCCTACTGTATGTATATTCAGGGTGGGAATTGTAACCCCAGAGGTCGGAGTGCTTCAGGGAGAAACAGAGGTGGGGTTTTGGAGGTCTGTGCAGAAGATTTGAAACAGCTGATATTTTCAACTCAAGAGTGGAACATTAATAAATGGGTAACACAGTCGTTCCTAGGAAGGTCCAGAAGAGGTTGGACAGAAAGCAGCTTTAGGAAATGTAGTTCTGGGGCGTCCTCATCTCAGTGTGCCCCACACTGGTGTCTAAAAAGGACAGAACCTCTGAGCTAAACCAGCTTCCACATTTTACAGGTAAACAGAAAGAACGTTGATGAATGTGTCAAGAATTGTTCTGAAAGGGGAAAACCTTTCCCTTGACAGAACGTCAAAATTGGTTTCAAAATTGGTTTCAAAATTGGTTTCATAAAGTTGAATTACTTCAGGTCAAGTGCATTTGAGATTCCCTCAGTGGAAAGAATAATAAAACTGCCAAGTGCAAAGTATTCTTTCTCCTTAGTTTTTGAGTGGATCTGCCACAAAAATAAAAAGAATGGCAACTGTTGAATAGCAGCTTTAAAGTTGATTATTCTAGATGGTTATCAGGATTTGTCTAATACAAAACAAAAAGCTACCCGTTCCGACAGTTTAGTGTGTGTTTCATGCATTCTTACTTTACCAGATTGGCAAAAGAAACACATCATTTATCATTTTACTTGTTTTTGTCATTTAAAAATTATTACTAAAGATGTATGGCTAAAGGTCTTTGAATAAAGGCAATGGCTTTCCAGTTCTTCTTGCTTTCGGCGAAGTGAACTAAGGCTTGATTAGTTTGGGGAACAGCAGTACCCTGAGAAAGACCCACCAGTGACCACAGCCTAATAACCAACATTTTGTTTTCATTCTTATAATTGTTTTTTCACTTAATTCATTATTATCTAATGAAAGAATGCAGCAAAATAAGAATTCCTTGCAGCAAAATAAGAATTCTTTAACGCTCGGACATGTGAAATACTTTTTGTTTGTTTTGTCAAGGTTATTGTCACTCTCAGACCAACAGATTGAGACCTTAAAAATGAAATTGTATTAAAATTCTATACGTGTAGAGGAATAGATCTTAAAAGGAAAATAGCATTTTTAGGTTCAGCTTAGGCAAAAGAAAAAAAGTTTTGATTTAGTATAATTATAACAGGAAACTTTGAGCATGAATCATAAAAGTCAAAGTTCCCCTGGCAAGTCTCTTCTGCCCTGTTAGTCTAATACACTTGTTTTTTTGTTTTTCCTATGACTTTTAAAAAATCATTTTTTAAACTGACATAAAATTTACATAATGTATCTACCATTTTAAAGCCAATGATTCAGGGGCATTGAGTACACTCATAATGCTGTACAACCACTATCTCCATCTAGTTCCAAAGTAGTTTGCTCCCTCCAAAGTGATTCCACATCCATTAAATTACTCCCCTTTCTCCGGTCACCACCAATCTTCGACCTGTGTCTATGGTTTTAGCTAATCATATAGATATTTCATATAAAAGGAATCACACGATGTTGATATTTTGTGCCTGGCTCTTTTCACTCAGCATATTATTTCCAAGGTTCCGCCACGTTGTAGCATGCATTAGTACTTCATTCCTTTTTATGACTAACATTCTGTTGTGTGTATATCCTACAATTTGTTTATCCACTGACTCATCAGTGTGCATTTGGGTCACTTACACCTTTAGGTTATTGTGAATAGTGCCACAATGAAGGTGTGAGCACCTGTTTTACATTTTTGGCTTGTACACCTTGCATTTCTGAGATAAACTCCACTTGATCATGGTGTATGATCCTTTCCATGTGCTGTTGGATTCTGTTTGCTCATATTTTGTTGAGGATTTTTGCATCTATGTTAATCAGTGATACTGGCCTGTAGTTTTCTTTCTTTGTGACATCTTTGTCTGGTTTTGGTATCGGGGTGATGGTGGCCTCGTAGAATGAGTTTGGGGGTGTTCCTCCCTCTGCTATATTTTGGAAGAGTTTGAGAAGGATAGGTGTTAGCTCTTCTCTAAATGTTTGATAGAATTCGCCTGTGAAGCCATCTGGTGTTGGGCTTTTGTTTGTTAGAAGACTTTTAATCAGAGTCTCAATTTCAGTGCTTGTGATTGGTCTGTTTATATTTTCTATTTCTTCCTGCTTCAGTCTGGAAAGGTTGTGCTTTTCTGAGAATTTGTCCATTTCTTCCAGGTTGTCCATTTTATTGGCATATAGTTGCTTGTAGTAATCTCTCATGATCCTTTGTATTTCTGCAGTGCAATTGCCACTTCTCCTTTTTCATTTCTAATTCTGTTGAGTCTTCACTCTTTTCTTCTTGATGAGTCTGGCTAATGGTTTATCAATCTTGTTTATCTTCTCAAGAACCAGCTTTTAGTTTTATTGATCTTAGCTATTGTTTCCTTCATTTCTTTTTCATTTTTTTCTGATCTGGTCTTTATGATTTCTTTCCTTCTGCTAACTTTGGGGTTTTTTTGTTCTTTCTCTAATTGCTTTAGGTGTAAGTTTAGGTTGTTTATTTGAGATGTTTCTTGTTTCTTGAGGTAGGATTGTATTGCTATAAACTTCCCACTTAGAACATCTTTTGCTGCATCCCATAAGTTTTGGGTCATCATGGTTTCATTGTCATTTGTTTCTAGGTATTTTTTGATTTCCTCCTTGATTTCTTTAGTGATCTGTTGGTTACTTAGTAGTGTATTGTTTAGCCTCCATGTATTTGTATTTTTTACAGATTTTTTCCTGTAATTGATATCTAGTGTCATAACGTTGTGGTCATGAAAGATACTTGACACAATTTCAATTTTCTTAAATTTACCAAGGCTTGATTTGTGACCCAAGATATGATCTATCCTGGAGATTGTTCCATGTGCACTTGAGAAGAAAGTGTATTCTGTTGTTTTTGGATGGAACGTCCTATAAATATCAGTTAAGTCCATCTTATTTAATGTGTCATTTAAAGCTTGTGTTTCCTTATTGATTTTCATTTTGGATGATCTGTCCATTGGTGAAAGTAGGGTGTTAAAGTCCCCTACCATGATTGTGTTACTGTCGATTTCCCCTTTTATGGCTGTTAGCCTTTGCCTTATGTATTGAGGTGCTCCTATGTTGGGTGCATGCAGATTTACAATTGTTATATCTTCTCCTTAGATTGATCCCTTGATCATTACGTAGTGTCCTTCTTTGTCTCTTGTAATAGTCTTTATTTTAAAGTCTATTTTTTTAAATAGCCTAAACGCTTTTAATTTTAATGAAATCCAATTTATCCACTTTTTCTTTTGATCCTAATGCTTTTATTGACGTAGCTAAGAATTTATTCCGAGTCAGAAAGATTTACTGCTGTATTTTCTTCAAACAGATGTATGGTTTTTGCTCTTATTTAGGTCAATGATATATTTAGAGTTGATTTTTGTATATTGTGTATGGTAGAGGTGGCCTTAGGCTTTCCAGTTTTCCCAGCATCAGTTTTTAAATGGTCACTATTCTTCCCCCATTTGATGATCATAACACCTTGTCAAAAATCAATTGGCTACCGAAGAGTGGTTTTATTTCTGGATTCTCAATTCTATTCCATTCTGTTTGTGCTGATACTACATTGTTTATTATTGTAGCTTTGTCGTGAGTTTTGAAAAGGAGACGTTACCTGTGAGACCTTCAGATTTGTTCTTTTGTTTCTATATTGTTTTGGCTATTTGATGCTCCTTGCAAATTCTATATGAACTTGAAGACTGAGTTTTCATTTCTGTGAAAAAGACTGGGAATTTTGATCGGGATTATATTGAATATGTAGATTGCTTTGGGAGTATTGCCATCTGAAAAATTATTACGTGTTCCTTATATGAACACTGCATATCTTTCTGTTTATTTAGACCTTTTTAAATTTCTTTCAAAAATTTTTTGTAGTTTTGAGTGTATAAATCTAACAGTTCCTTGGTTAAATTGATTCCTAGTCATTTGATTCTTTTGTATGCCATTGTAAATAGACTCATTTTATTAATTTCTTTTTGGATTGTTCATTTCTGGCATATAGAAGCCTAACTGATTTTTGTGAGAAAATTTTCCACCCTGCAAATTTTCTGAATTTGTTTATGAATTTTAGTAGTTTTTGAGTGGATTCTTTGGTTTTTTTCTATATGTAGAATCATGCCATTTTTGAATAAAGATTGTTTTACACCTTTCTGATGTGGGTGACTTTTATTTCTTTTTCTTGACTAATTTCTCTGGCTATAACTTCCAGACAATGCTGAATAGCAGTCGTGTAGGTGGGCATTTTTGCCTTTTTTGTGTCAATTGAAATCATTATGTGGACTTTTTTCTCCTTCATTCTTTTCATGTATTACATTGACTGGTATTCTTATGTTGAACAAGCTTTGCATTACTGATATAAACACCACTTGTTCATGGTGTATAATCCTTTTAATATGCTATTGAATTTGTTTTGCTAGTATTTTTGATGAGGATTTTTTGCATCCATATTCATAAGAGAGATTGATTTCCTTCAAAAAGTAGTTCTTTAATTCTTAAAGGTAAATCCTAAGGAGTGATTGTGAGAATATCGACAACCTTATTAAAGAGTAGTCAAAGGATATGAAAAGACAGCTAACACAAAAGGGAATAGAAATAAATCTTTAATATAATTTCACATTAATCCTCAATTATAATGAGGAATGAAAAGTCAGCCTTTATCAAGATATCATTTTTTAACCATTAAGTTGACATACTCCTCAAATTGAAATATTCTTTATTGATAGAATTGGGGAGAGTGGTTGCAGACATTCTTATATATCATTGGTAGTGATGTGACCTGGTAAAACATCTGTAGAGAGAAATTTGTCATTTTCTATCAAAATTGAAATGAATGAAACCTCTGACCCAGCAATGTTACTCCTGTGCATTTATCTGCAAATATAAGAAAACAAATGCAAATTATGTATGTATAATTTTACTCACTATTTGAAATATCAAAGATTTGTAACAAAATAAATGCTCATGAATATGGAATCAATTAAATATATCATATTATATTGAATAATAGAATGTCATGCTACTATGAAAAAATAAGTACAAAACAGCTAAGTATAGAATGGTATATTAGTAGGCTATTATTTGTGTAAAATGGAAATTTAAGAATTTAAATTGTCTTGAAATTTCTCGAAAATGTATCACAGGAAGCATAAATGACCTAAAAGCCTTCACCAACCACTTTGCCTTACAGTCTTATTTATCATGGTAGCTTCCTGCAGAAACTCTTAATTCTTCATAGCCCTTTCTTCCGGTCTCTCACATTGCATGTTGCTCTTTGTTTCCCCATCTCAACACTGCCCCCCAAAAGCCACAATGTGTCAAATTTTAATTATGAAGCACAATTTAACTTTTCTTTTCTTCCTTCAGTTCTGGATTTCCTTCATGATCTCCATGAGTGTGAGAGCCTCAGGAGAGCAGGCAAGACAAAAATACCCGTAGGGGGCTTCCCTGGTGTCGCAGTGGTTGAGAGTCCACCTGCCGATGCAGGGGACACAGGTTCGTGCCCCGGTCCGGGAGAATCCCACATGCCGCGGAGTGGCTGGGCCCGTGAGCCATGGCCGCTGAGTCTGCGTGTCCGGAGCCTGTGCTCCGTAACGGGAGAGGCCACAACAGTGAGAGGCCCGCGTACTGCAAAAAAAAAACCCAAAAAACAAAAAAAACCCCTTAGGCCTGGTGGGCTGGTAATGTGCTTAATGGGAGGCTGTGCATTCTTTTGGTTGTCTCTTATGCGTGAAAAGACAAAGGACTCTGTGAAAAACTGATGCAAGAGCTAACCAGATTTTTAAAAAACTATCAAAAAATTGAGTGTATTTATTTCTGTAGACCAACAAAATTGAGCCAGAAAATATAATGGAGAAAGGCCATATTTACTTTAAGTACAAGAGACATCAATCACTTAGCAGTTAAGGTTTGAAACCTTTATAGTTTAACAGAGAAAAGGCCATGTTTGCTTCATCACCATGAAGGACGTGTAGAGGGACAGTCTGAAAACAGGATTCCACTGCCAGGCTTCTCTCCCTGAGGCAAGGGCTAGAAGACACTTTTCTTCCCCCAAAACCTGATGGTTGAATGGGCACATTCTGTGTACCTGGACCTGATCTTTGAATCTGAGCTAGAAGAAACACAATCTCAGTTGGAAAACCTGTCATCTCAAAGATAAAGCTGCCTCCCTGTATTTGAGACTTGAACAAGTAAGCAGCGTTTGGCAGGAAAGAGCGCCCTGGAGGAGGCCCCTCTGTCTTGTCACTAACCTTACAGCAGGTGCCCGCACACTCTGCTCATCTCCAGACCAAGCCACACCTTTCAGATCTTTTCATCACACAGTACTTTGCCTAACCTGTTGGTTCTTTCCGTAGATCAAAGAAGTAGAAATGAAGTAGAAATGAGGAATAAGTAAGTAGCAAACGACCAGATCTCTTCCCTAGCTTCCCCTTCAGTCATCTTGCGAACACACTGTGTGAATAAGATAGCGTCTAAAGAAAGATCACGAGGAGTTGATAAGTCTGCACAAAGTGGGGGATGGCGATCACTTTCACCCCCCCCCATCTCAATGATTCACTGAGATCACTTCCCTTTTTCCTTTAAAAACCTTCATGGCCGAGCAGAAGCTTCAGAGAGGGTTTTTGGGGACACTGAGTCCACCGTCTCCCCAGGTTCCTGGGATTCTGATTAAAGGCAACTTTCCTTTCTACCAATTTTTGCGACTATTAATTTTTTTCAAGCCGTTGGACCTGACTTGTTAACAAACACTCTGACCTGAGGGTTGTCTTGTGGGTAGCGTGCAATTCAAATGGAAGCAAAGTTTCTAGGTGGAAACTGCCCAGAGGGTAAACAGAAAGTAGGACCATGCTACTCGCAGCTCTTTTTTTGCAGGTGTGGATGGACACTGTCATGTAGCTATAGAACATTGTGGATTCAGAGATCTGGGTGGTTTGCCTTGAGCCCTTGCTGAATACATGTCAGGAATGAGCAGAAGCAGAGGTGCCCGCTTGTTCTGCAAGCGACTGTGTGAAGTTTTCATGAGTAGGGTTACTTCTGGTCTTAGGTGACAGTTGGTACAGAAATGGGGACAAGTCCATGTCCCCCGCTGTGGCATGGCACCCAACACTAGTCCTGTCACCACGGGGGTGGCAGCTTTGCAGGTCGCCTGTGTAAACTGTTTGAAAGGACTTTGATGTTCTCAGGTGGGGCTCAGCCCAGAGGTGGGAGCTGAAGGTTGTAGAAGGGGATCCTCTCTGGGCATGGGTGCGACTCTCCTGATTAACTAGTAGACATGGAGAAAGACCCAAGTTCAAAGAGTTGGGTGTTCCAAGTCCTTTTATTTGGGGGTATTACAGATATCAGATTTTACGTATACTCTCTCGCTATGAAATGTGCCTCTGTGGCTTCAAGAACAGGCAAATTTACATGGAGTCATAAGGAGAGCAGACTACATGGAGGATAGAACCCACCAATCTTAAATTGCACTTCTAGTTATAGTAAAATCTCTGTTATCCTGAGCTCATCTTATTGATTTAATAAAATGCTCATCAGAGTCACTTCTCACCCCTGCCCCCAATAAGGTTGTAAGATGGAAGAGAAAGTTCTGGTAACCATCTCTCTTCCTGGTTACACTTTCCACAGACAAAGAATGTTAATCATTTCTTGTGTACAGTTCAGAAAATTTATATGCAAAACATAAATGTTGTTTGATCTTGTTTTAAGCAAGTGATATAACATTATACTAACTTATCTTGCTTTGTCACTCAATATTGGGGAATCCTTTTCTAGCAGCATATTTAAATCTAGTTCATTCTCTAATGATTGTATGTTAAGTTTTTTATATAGGTATTATAATTTATTTTTTCAGTTCTTATTGATTTACCTTTGAGTTTTGAATTGAAACAATTTCTTAAAAATTAAGTTGGATCCTAATTTTACAGCAAAAAAATGATGATAGAAATAAAGAGAAAAATACATGTTTAATAATCCAGGGTTCGTGTATTGATCAAATCTAGGGAAGAATAATACATTCCTTATATTGAAGCTATAGATTACTCACAAAGAAAAGATTGACAGATTCAAATTTTATATAATTCAGTATTTTACAAAAACTTTTAAATGATGTTTAAAAAACCCCCAGTATTTACAGGAATAATTTTTGGATGCATTTAAGAGAATTTTTGGATGCATTTAAAAGAATATAACATTGCATTTGGTTAATGTTACATCAATTTTTTAAGTAAATGAATTAGTCCTAGGTTATTTAAATGACTCAGTGACATTTATAAGACATCCAAGTTCCCAAGAGACAGTGGACAAACTGCATTTCCCAAAAGAGGAAATATTTATGGTAAACAGATATCATCTTCAGTAGCAATGAAAAATACAAATTAAATTATTGCAGACCAACATCAAGAAGCAATATGAAGCCAATAAATATGATGAATGTAATACTCAGAAACAATGAAAGCCTCAGTGATATAATACGAAGAAACTGAATACAAAACAGCAATCATTCAGTGACAACAAATCATTAAATATAGATTCTTACAGGGTCTCAGAGACAAAATACAAAAATAAAAGTAGTCGTTTTATGATGTGTTTATGTGTAATTATTTTAAATCTGGAAATATTGAAATTGTGTGTTATTCTTAATTTTAAAAAATAAGAAGAAACATTTAAGTATGAAATTCTTACGTCTGTCATTTACCTTTAAAGCACCAGCATTCTGTAAGAGTTAAATCTCTGTGCTCTCTCTATGTTGTGAGGTTTTCCATCAGGCACTATTCTATTTGCTGCCAGGAAGCATTTCTAATTCATCTTAGTGGCCTGAACACAGAGTGCCAGTTTGTACGAGAATCAAAATACACAGGTACTAACTGACAAAATTGCCAATTAAAAAAAAAATGGATCTGTCCATCTTTTGGTCCCTAGATGCTGGGGGGAATATTTAGGGCCAATAAAGTGAAGGTAGAGCTTTTCAGAAGCTGGGTGATTTCCATTTTTGCAAAATCCTTGAATATTAATAGAAAGGTAAGGAAAACCAAAACAGAAGACAACAGGTGTTATACAGTGTACTAGTTTGCTAGGGCTGCCAAAACAAAATACTACAGGCTGTTTAATTTTAAACAATTAAAACTATTTAGTTGTATTAAACAATACAAGTTTATCTTCCTACAGTAGTGGAGGCTAGAAGTCCAGGATCAGGTGTAGTAGACTTGATTTTGCCTGAGGCCTCTCCCCTGGCTGGCAGACGGCCACCTTCTCACTGTTCTCGCATGGTCTTTTCTCTGTGCACATGCATGCCTGGGGTCTCCTCCTCTTCTTACAAGGGCACCAGCTGTACTGGACTAGGGTTCCATGCTCATGACCTCACTTAATCTTAATTACCACTTTAGGTGCTGTATCTCCAAATATAGTCGTATTGGAGCTCAGCCCTCAGTGCATGCTTTTTGTGGGGAACACAGTTCAGACCGTAACGTACAGCGTATTTAAATATGACTTTGAATAAACTATCATATTCAATAGCACATTTTATAGAAAATATAATAAACATTTATTTATTATAACTCTGTTTGAAGGTAATATCACAAGGTAACATCTCAGAATCTTTGTGACCAGAAGTCCTAGGTCAGGTGACCACACTGCTCCCTCTCTCTCCTGTGATCTCCCAGGATGAGTGGTACCTAGATCCTGAAGTTGCCGGTAAAGAGTCCAGGTGGTGCACCCAGGATGTGTATTGGGGTTTGCATCTTTGTATGGAACTTGAGCAGTGGGAAACAGAAGATGGGAGACAGCTGAGCAGCTGAATCCCCCTCTATTTTCTCTTTGGTGAACTGCACTCAGAGAGTAGTACCCTTGGGCCCTCCTGGAAATCCTTCCAGAGAGGTTTCAGGCGGAGTGAAGTTGAGTGAACTCACCTTTGTATCTGAGCAGCAGCCAGTGCAGCAATGCATTGTGTCACTTTGCTTCACTCTTGTTTTTTGTTCACTTTCTTTCACCTTGTGTTTCCTCCTCAGGCTTGCACCCTCCCAAATAAAGTGTCAGCATTTTAATCCCTGCCTCAAGCTCTGCTTCTAACTCAGAAAACGCAGGTTAATACAATCGGTGTGTGAAATGGTTCTAAAAGACAAACGCTCAGGATGAGATTCAGGGTTCGATTCCCCATCTGTCTGAAACCATCCACTGTGGATGGTAAGAAGGATGATGATAACTCTTGGAATGCAGTTGCACCAAGATGACTTAAACTTGCACCTGGTTTAATTAAAAGGAAGTGCAATGGAGGGCAGGTGTAGGAAGATCAATTACGAGAAGAGAGTGATAGGCTTGGGACAGCACATTTCCATCTTAAGACAGTCTCTGAAGCCACAGCACTTCTGGCAGCTGTAGAGGACCTCTTATTCTGGCAGCTTCTGGCGGACTTTCTGAAAATCTGGCCAGGAATCTGACTGCAAGGGAGACAGGTCTGCAAAGAAGACTAAACTGTGCAGACTTAGCCCATCTCCTGGATCACATCAGGGCCAAGAGGAGGGCCCCATAACCTGGGGTGAACACATTTCGGAAGACAAATCTGAGAGTCTCGAGCCCCTAAATTATCCTGGAGTCCACTTCACCAGGAGCAGCCCCCTCTCGCTACATAAGCCCTGTTCTCCAAGCCGACAGTCGAGGCTGAGCACTTCGCAGCCCACGTCGGGGCAGAGGTTACCCACAAGGAATTGCGGGCATTGCAGGACGCGATTAATATGCGCGATAAGGCCCGGGATCACGTGCAGGAGGGGCCCCGAGCGTGGGAGCCTGTGGTCCGGAGGGCTCATCTGGGGGGAAACGGACCCAGAGGGCTGCCCGGGACCACTTGGGTAACGACTCGTTGAGATCCCGCAGGAGCAGAGACTGCTGGGAGGGAGGGGTGGGGTGAGCTGTGTTGTCTGGCGCAGGGGCAGCACTCTGGGGAACGGGAGGAGACCAGGAGAAGGCGGTCTCGGTCAGGTCTAGACTTGGCTTCGTCCCCACCCATTGGCCCCGCGCTTCCCGCGCTGGGGACCGGGGTCCCCTAAGGCCCTGCCGGTCTCTGCCCGGGGCCCTTCCTAAGGGAAGGAGAGGAGCACGCCCTTGTGTGAGAACGGGCTCTGTCAGCCCAGGGGCTGGTCTCAGAGGAGGGGAGGTCTGCGTCCTGAGAGCCGGTGAAGGGGGAGGATGGGGGACGCCCAGCTGCATCCCTGACAGCGTCTGCGTGAGGGTCCCCGGCGCACGGAAGGGTATCTTATCTATTTATGTGCTATGTATGTCTGTATTTATAGACATGACGATTTTAATTTGTAAAGGGAATGGTGCTCCGAGATATAACTTGATGCTTTCATCTCCACCTACCTACCCTATGTCTTCACCTTCACGTCTAAGAGATGCCTCAACCTCACCCACGTCCAAAGCCACGGCTTTCTGCGGCCGCTCTCTTCCTGCAGGGCCCTCCCCGGAATGGACGCCTCTTCCTGTTTCTCAGCCCCAATCCTGCTCCTTCCTCTTCCACAAGCTCCAGATCTCCGCCCGGGGAGAACTTACAACAGCAAGTGCGGGCGACACATCCTCTTCGTTAGCAGGTGGCAGCCCGGCAACTCCTGCGGAAGGTCCAGCAGAGCCGCACTCAGACCGGGCCACCCACAGAGCCGTGGGCCCTACTCCCTCCCACCAGCCCAGCTCTGCGGCCGCTGACGGGGCAGAAGGTATGGCCTCAGGCACAGCTGCAGGGGTCTTGCTGCCTGGAGGGGTGTTTGTATGGACCTCAGCCCAGGCACACCTGGGGAGGTCTGGCTGGCAGGGTCAGGCTGCCCAGGTCAGCCAATCCTCGCCCCTCAGGGGCTCAGAGTTGCAGAAAATGGGCCTTGCTGCACCGGCCAGGTCCAAGGAACAGGTGTGGGATCCTGAGGGTTAGGATGGATATGGGGCTGCACAGGATATCTTATGTATGTTTTCTTTTGCTACTATAATTCCCACCATGAAACACACACCAGTTAGGGAGAACCAGATGTGGAATGAAACACTCAATACTACTAACTTTTTAAAGCATCCAGTCCCCATTTTGATATCATTTTATAAAACTGTGACAGGGACTGCAGGAATAAATGCTTTAATTTGGTTCTGTAATTTACCCAATGTCCCTACTGAATTCAGAAGTATTCAAAGTTGGAGCAGGGCCATCCATTAAATGATGTGAGTCAGTTTGTAGCTTCAAGAAATGCCAGGTAAGGATTTGCCTGATGACCGAAAGCCTTTCAGGTTTGGATTCTGAGCCATGAAAACAAGATACTTATTTTGTATCTATAAGCCAAAATGTCACTGATGTTTAGAAGCTATTTTATCTTAAATGATTAAAAGTTATAATATATAGTATAAATCCTGAATATTGTTTCTATAAATACTGAAAGCCATTGACGTCAAAGAAGATATCCATTTATCAAATTAACATTTATGACTTTTATAATATTAATTTTCTTCTAATTGAATTATACTTCCTCAATCTGCCAAGATCAATTTCTTTGGATTCCTCTGAAGGATTATCTCTATATCATATTTCATAATTTTCTGCCACCTTTCCTGGAAGTAAGAACAGGTGGCAAGTGGCTTTTCTATAAAAAGGCTAAATTTGGGTAATATGTTTTTGTAATATATTTTGTTTTTTCATAAATGTCCACAAGCGGGCCGATATATGAAATTTATATCTGCAGATCAAATAAATTAGAGGGTATTCAGTCACTTAAGTGTTTTTTTAAACATTTCCCGTCTTTGAGATATCTGCTAATATGGGAGAAATGATGAAAAATACATGGTCTCTGCCTTAAATTAGTTCACACAGTGTGGTTGAAAAGATGAGAATTAGTAAAATATATAATTCAATAAGATAATGTTAAGGGCCATAAGGGAGATAAAGATAAGTTGTCATGAGAGTTCAAAAAAGGAATCATTTTGTTTAGCTGAAATGGATCGGGGAGATTATTGCTTTCGAATATTTTTTATTTCAAAAATATTTCTGTACATTTTGAGCAAATTTACAAATGAATATCTTAAAAAAGAAGTGGTTCTCCTCTAAATATTATAAGTAATGAATTTAGTTTACTAATTCATTGTAATTATTAATTTAGTTAATTATTGGTAGCAATAATTATTATGTCTAATAAACAGAAACTCATAAAACAAAATGATAGGAACCAGATAATTATCTCTGACATATTCATAAAAGTCCACAGGACAATTTGACTTCCAACAAATTTTTTTAGTTATACATTCATACATCTCTTGCTTACATTCCCAAGCATCATTTCTAATAATTTCCAAGACCAGTAGTGATCAGACATTAACCAAAGCTGTTCGATTATGTAAATACTTTAATGACAGCCTGTCTCTGCCTGTCATAATCCTTTGCTTATATATATTCTTGACCTCTGCAATTAAATCCTTAGGCTGTTATATCCTTTTGTCCTTTTCACATGAAAGAATTGTAGCTTTTCTCGACTACAAATATGTCTCCAGCTCAGATCTATAATAAATGGTAACCTATCTTTCTTTTTTCTACCTAACACTTTTGAGACGTAGTTACTAGCTGTTCACCCTCTATGCTATGTCGGTCTTGTGCTACAGTTTTAAAATCTTTCAGAAAAACCCTCCAAAGTCCTAAGCCTTAATTTTGGTAGAATTTAAAGCCCTTACTATGCCTCCTGGGAGTTTCCTACCAGTTTTTATTTTTCTATTTTTCACTGATGTGTTTTTCTTACTCTGTATCCAACACAGAATATCCCCAGGATAAATATAAACTTCACACATACTATGAAAATGCTTTGTCTAGCGGCAGGGACTCTGCAAGAACATTTGGAAAAATCTTCTTTTCTTTTCTGCTTTGACTTTCATTTTTCTTTGTGAAATTCCAAAGAATAGCTCATGTGTTCCAATTCAGAAGAGTCTTATGGAAGGTGACAGCTTACGCCAGTATTTATTTCCCCTGGGGAAAAAAAATGGTGAACAAATAAACCCCAGGTGTCTCTTTTCCTTGGTGAGAATACCGTAACTTCTCTGTTGGATCCAGTTTAGTCACAGGTCTGAAAGCAGAATCCAAAAATCTACAGTTTATTCATCTGACTTGTTTAATGAGTATTTTGAGACAATTGCGGATTGCTAAAATACTAACTTAATTCTTTTTTATGTAAATTTATTTACTTATTTATTTTATATTTGGCTGCATTGGGTCTTCATTGCTACGTGCAGGCTTTCTCTAGTTGTGGGGAGCAGGGGCTACTCTTCGTTGCGGTGCACAGTCTTCTCATTGTGGTGGCTTCTCTTGTTGCAGAGCACGGGCTCTAGGCGTGTGGGCTCAGTAGTTGTGGCTCACGGGCTCAGTAATTGTGGCTCGTGGGCTCTAGAGGGCAGGCTCAGCAGTTGTGGCGCATGGGCTTAGTTGCTCCGCGGCATGTGGGATCTTCCCGGACCAGGGCTCGAACCCGTGTCCCCTGCATTGGCAGGCGGATTCTTAATCACTGCACCACCAGGGAAGCCCTAACTTAATTCTTAAAATGTGAAATTGTGTTGAAATTACAGAAAATTTTCAAGGCATATTCTCAATTTTATAATTTCATAATCAATGTACTGCTATGTACATGTACAGAAACAAATTGGACCATATTTTAAGATAACAGACCATGATTTAGAACTTGCCTTAGTAGTATTATAGAATAATCACCGTTCCCATTAATTAGAGACACAGTAACAGTTATTATTCATGTAAATACTTTTAAAAGTTGTTCGAGTCTCTTTGGGAACAGTATAGATTCTAAAAATGCACTACTCTTTACCATAATGCAAATTAATTCTTCCTGACAAGGATGATTTTGTTTTTTTTTTTTACAAAATGGTATTTTAAAAAATATCTTTATTGGAGTATAATTGCTTTACAATGGTGTGTTTTTCTGCTGTATAACAAAGTGAATCAGCTATACATATGCATATATCTCCGTATCTCCTCCCTCTTGCGTCTCCCTCCCACCCTCCCTATCCCACCCCTCTAGGTGGTCACAAAGCACCGAGCTGATCTCCCTGTGCTATGTGGCTGCTTCCCACTAGCTATCTATTTTACATTTGGTAGTGTACATGTGTCCATGCTACTCTCTCAATTCATCCCTGCCAGCAGGGGCAGAGAAGGAATGAAGATGTAGACGTAGAGAATGGACTTGAGGACATGGGGGGCGGGAGGGAAGGGCTAAATGGTATTAAAATAGTTTATTTTATTTGCATATACATTTTAAAATTTAAGTAGAGTTGATTTATAATATTGTGTTACTTTCAGGTGCACAGCAAAGTGATTCCGCTTTATATATATATATATATATATATATATATATATATATATATATATATATATATATATTTCCATTATCGGTTATTATAAGATAATGAATACTGTTCCCTTTGTTATACAGTAAATCCTTGTTGTTTATCTACTATTATGTTTACTAATGTGTATCTGTTAATCCCATACACCTCATTTATCCATCCCTCCCTGCCTTTCCCCTTTGGTAACCATAAGTTTGTTTTCCATGTCTGTGAGTGTGTTTCTGTTTTGTAAATAAATTCATTTGTATTATTTTTTAAGATTCCACATATAAATGATATATGATATTTGTCTTTCTCAGTCTGACTTACTTCACTTAGTGTGATAATCTCTAAGCCCATCAATGTTGCTACAAATGGCATTATTTCATTCTTTTTTATGGTTGGGTAATATTCATATATATGTACGTGCCACATCTTCTTTAACCATTCATCTGTTGATGGATATGTAGGTTGCTTCCATGTCTTGGGTATTGTAAATAGTGCTGCTATGTAAACTGGGGTGCATGCATATTTTCAAATTAGAGTTTTCATCTTCTCCAGTTCTATTTTTAGTATTTTAAGGACCCTCCATACTGTTCTCCACAGTGGCTGCACCAATTTACATTCCCATCACCAGTGTAGGAGGGTTCCCCTTCCTCCACACCCTCTCCAGCACTTGTTATTTGTAGACTTTTTGATGATGGTCATTCTGAGGTGTGAGGTGATACCTCATTGTAGTTTTGATTTCTGTTTCTCTAATAATTAGTGATGTTGAGCATCTTTTCATGTGCCTGTTGGCTATGTGTATGTCTTCTTTGGAGAAATGTCTATTTAGGTCTTCTGCCTATTTTTTGACTGGGTTGTTTGTTGTATTGATATTGAGCTGCATGAGCTGTTTGTATATTTTGGAAATTAATCCCTTGTTGGTTATATTGTTCGCAAATATTTTCTCCCATTCCATAGGTTGTCTCTTAGTTTTGTTGATGGTTTCCTTTGCTGTGCAAAACCTTTTAAGTTTGGTTAGGTTCCATTTGTTTATTTTTCCTTTTATTTCTTTTGCCTTGGGAGACTTATCTAGGAAAATATTACTATGATTCATGTCAGAGAATGTTTTGTCTATGTTCTTTTCCAGGAGTTTAATGGTGTCGTGTCTTGTATTTAGGTCTTTAAACCATTTTGAGTTTATTTTGTATATGTTGTGAGGGAGTGTTCTAATTTCATTGATTTACATGAGGCTGTCCAGCTTTCTCAACACCACTTGTTGAAGAGACATTTTCTCCATTGTATATTCTTGCCTACCTCATAGAAGACTAATTGACTGTAGGTGTACAGGTTTTTTTCTGGGCTCTCTATTCTGTTCCACGAGAAAATGTTGAATGCTCGGGGTTAAGCATGAACTCACTTGCATACACACACAACTTTGTCCATCTTTTACTTCATTGTAATCACTTTACAGCTGTGAAATTCAACTTTCCATCTATTCTGCACTTCCATCTACATAGGTGACCAACAGTTGGAGGAAAACACGTCCATGCCAACTGGCCTTACATTCAATTTATGATCACTAATCTTTTGTGGACCCCTGTTCCACTGCCACGCTGTATTTCTCTTTATGCACTCCTAGCTAATTAGCTAACTCCCTTAATTAGCTATTTTATAGTCTCTCTTCGGAAATCTTCAATGCCTCTTTCGTCATCTTCACTCTCCGTTGATGAATTTAATTTCCATTTCACTGAGAAACAAGATGTAATCAGAGACCGTACACAGGCTCATTCTGTTACATCTTCCCATTTACTGCATCTGGGCGTATTTGCTCTTCCTTCTCTCTTTTGCAGTGAATGTACTGTCTGCACTTCTGACTTAGGACGATACCTCCATCTGTGAATGAAATCCCACCCATTTGCTATTAAGGACACCGTAGCAGCCGTTCTTCCTTTGCTCTGATGCATCATCATTTTTCTTTCTATATTTCATCTTTCTCATCATATACATAGGCTACTTTTCTCCCTTGTTAAATGAAAACAAAACAAAAGTGTTCACTCATTACATATTCTAACTCCCACCCTATTTCATTCCTTCCATTCACAGCAAAATCTCCCCAGAGTAATGTCTACCTGCTGGCTCCAAGCTCTCTCCACCCGTTTTCTTTGGAATTTTCCTTTTCTTTTCTTTTTTTTTTTTTTTAACATCTTTATTGGAGTACAATTGCTTTACAATGGTGTGTTAGTTTCTGCTGTATAACAAAGTGAATCAGCTATATCTTTGGAATTTGCTTTACTCACATTTTCCATCCTTGCTTTTCCATGATAACTGGTCATGTCTAGGTCTTCAATTACTGCTCACTGCTCATACAGTCCTCAGACCTCCTTGTACTGATCAGCATCTCTGGACATAGTGGATTCCCTGTCCTTCTGTTTAGGACCTCACACCGTCCGGGTCACTTCCTACCTCTCCAGTCACGTTGGCTGCTGTCTCCTTATTGACCGGATCTACCAGTGTTGGTTTGCTCACAGGGCTGAGTCCTTAGACTTCTCATTCTATTCAAACTCATTCCCTAAGTGTGGATCCCATGTCCGTGAGTAATGTTCATATGCTAATGACCCCCAAGTGTAGACTGCCAGTCGAGACTGGTGACTATTTATTGGGCATCCATTCTCAACACATCCCGAACTGAACTCTCCCTAAAGCTCGTTGCGCCTGCGCCTTCTCCAGCTCAGTAAATGTTAACACCATTTTTCTAGTTGCTCGGTACAAAGCTGAATCCATCTTTCTGTCTTTCTCTCACTCCCTCTACTCAGTTCAGAAGCAAATTAAAATGCATGCAGAATCTGGTTCTGCCATAGTTATTCTACCATCAGCCATCATTCTTTTTCTTGGATATTTACAATAGTTTCTATTTGCCTGTGTTCCTCCATGGCGTTTCTCCCTTTGATCTTTCCTCGATGTAGAAGACAAGATGGTAACAAGTCAGCTTGTGTTACTCCCACTCAAAACCCTTTGAGAGCTTCTCGTCTCATTGAGAACAAAACTTAAAACCTCACAGATTTCTGAAAACGACCTCTGCGGTCGTCTTCTGTAACTTTCCTTCTTGCTCACTCTGTTCCAGTCACCAGGCTCCTTGCTGACCATCAAAATAAAGAGTGTCACTCTTGATGTGGGCCTTTGCACTTGCTGTTCCACGTGCCTAGAAAAATTTTTTAAATTTATTTATTTTTAATTAATTTATTTTTAATTAATTTATTTTTGGCCGTGTTGGGTCTTTGTTGCGGCGCACAGGCTTCTCATTACGATGGCTTCTCCTGTTGCGGAGCACGGGCTTTAGGCATGTGGGCTTCAGTAGTTGTGGCACGTGGGCTCAGTAGTTGTGGCTCACGGGCTCTAGAGCGTAGACTCAGTAGTTGTGGCACACGGGCTTAGTTGCGCCGCGGCATGTGGGATCTTCCTGGACCAGGGCTTGAACCTGTGTCCCCTGCATTGGCAGGTGGATTCTTAACCACTGCACCACCAGGGAAGCTCCTAGAACTTTTTCTCTAAATAGACTCCCTGATTATTTCCTTCCATTTTCTACTCAGATGTAGCTCTTTTGGTGAGGCTATCTCTGATATTGTCTCTAAACTTTCCATCCCTCTTCCTTGCTTTATTTCTCCATGGCACTAATTACCATCTAAGATATTACAGTGGACCCTGGAACAACACAGGCTACAATTGCATGGGTCCACTTATATGTTGGTTATTTTTCAATAAATATTACAATGCTACAGTACCATGTGATACATCGTGGTTGAATCCCCAGATGTGTGCGTGAGCTGCAGATATGGAGAAGCAGTGGGAGGATTTTCCATTTAATAAGTGCCGGGGTGGGGTAGGGCCCGCACCTCTGTGCTGTTCAAGATCAACTCTCTATATTTTACTTATTGATTTGTTTATTGCTTGTCTCTTTCCACTAGAAAGTGGATTCCAGGGAGCTAGGTATTTTTGTTTGTTTTATTTATTGTTAGAGCAGCACCAGTGGTTAGAATATAGACTATCTGGCATACAAAGTTGCTTAGTAAATAAGTGTAAAGTGAATGAATGGATGGATAGATGGAGGATACACTGTGGTGTTTAAATAACATCACTGTTCCCTTCCATGTCATTCGTTTAATAAGTGCTGATCATCTACTAAGCTAAATATTGGAGTCACAAAAGTTAACATTACACAGTCCCTGCCTTTGAGGAGCTCTCAAATTACTAGTGAAGGATAATATGAAAAGGATGATCATTATGATAGCAAGTGCAGGATTTTGTTAAAGAGGCAAACATTTGATGAAATCAATCAGGTTGAGTCTTGAAAAACAGGTAAGATAAATAAAAGCACGGAAATACGGGAGAGATGGCTGAGGTAGTGGAAGCAGCGTGAACTGGACACTGAGGTGAGAAAGGGCATGGGCAGCCGCTGTGTCTGTCAGGGAGAGAGAAGTAGGGGGTGACAGTGACCCCATCTAAGGCAGCAGTGCTGTTCTGTGATTTTAAATAAAATCTATGGGATTCATCCCAACCGGGGAACAAGAGTGCCCTAAATCAATTATTGAAGATTCAAGCCCAGAATATCCCAATTTCTTTCTAGTAAGAAAAAAAATTATCGTGATTTAGAAAATCGTTAGAAAACTATTTCCAAAAGTACTCTTTCCCAAATTCCTAGAACTGTTTGGGGAAAGAAGTTAACTTTTGTTTTAAAAGGGTTCTATATATCCACAGATATATATACACCATATTTTTCACATCAAATTCAAAATGTTGGTGCAAAACTAGACAGAATAATAAGCAGATGGATCCTTCAGAAACACTTTTAGATAATGATCTCTATACTAGAGATGCTAAATGTTTTCTTCCAGTCTCCAAGCTAGGATTTGTTATTTCCTGTTGCTTATTGAAAATTCATTCTCCAACACCCCTGCCAACCCCAAGTTTTAATCAGAATCTCTGGGGGTGGGGCTAAAAGATTAGCATTTTTAGCAACTTTCCTATTGATTCCAATACAAATAAGGTTTGAGAACCTCGGCTTTCAAGTTGTAGGTTTTGTGTGTGTGTGTGAGAGAGAAAAAGGACAAATATACTAGAATTGAAAGAGATGCGTGCTGCTCTGTATTGACCTCCTTACCTAATGCAGGATTGTCTGCTATGAAACCACTAACAGGCAAGCAGTAAGACCTTGGTTACTGAGACATATTTTAGCTCATGGACTATGTCTCCTGTTTCTATTGGTGTTTAAGACCTGCTTCAACAGACTCTGACATAACAAGTGGTCAATGATAATAATGATGATGATGATGATAATTGTTTCTAATCTCAATCATTTTTGCTTTACTTTGAATTAATTTTCTCTCTTTTAGTTATTTCTGGAACTTAGAGGACTCTGATCCTCCGTTTCATCACCAGAATCAATGTAACTTGACAATGGTCATTGCTTGACAATGATTTTTTCACTTTTCAGTCTAGGAAAGTCCATATTTCTCTTAAAGATCTATTTTTCTACATCCCCTTCAACGTTTTCATATCTCTTTAAATGTGGGTTGAGTGACTTTCCTGGATCTAGACTTCTGTGTGACAAAGATCAGATTAGATCTCTCAGAAGTTGCATCCACATTGCCAACCAATGTGTCAATACCCTACTAGAAAGTGGAGCATATGACTTTTGGTCACATTTTATTGGTGAGAACTTAGTTATGTGGTTCCCCCTAACTTTGAACTATTGTGAGCAGCTTTAATTCTATTTCTATGGAGGAGAGAAAAAAGGCACACATTTGGGTAGACAAACAGCACAGCTCCAATACTCTTTATTGGGTTGAGGAAAAATCAGTTACCCAAATTGGCTAAGGTTATATTTTTATGATGATAAAATTGTATTGCATGCTTTTCTTTTTCCTGTATGGAAATGATCATATGATATTTCTTCCCTAGTCAATAAGAATTCGATTTGACTTTCTAATGTTAATTTTTCCTTTCCTTCCAAGAATTAATTAAAATTCATAATTTGTCTCTTGAATCCTTCACTGGATTCAATCTGCTAAAACATTTTTTAAGATTTTTGCATATATGTTCATCAATAAGACTGAGTTTAATTTTCTCTTTTAAATATAATATCTATCCAGTCTTAATATGAATAAAATAATATGGGGTCATCAATAAAGTGATCTGAGGATCTTGCCAGAGGTTTGTCTGTTTCATTGGTTTTTTCAGAAGTCCTCTTTGGCTTGTTGAGTTTCTCTTTATTACCTGTGTCCTTTTGCTTTTGCATTAAGTACTATTCTTATCTTTGTAACTTACCTTTTTTTTTTTTTTACAAATCATTGTTGATCTCCTAAGTTCTTTTCTTAACTTTTTGATTTTATTCTCAAACCAATCTTCAGGCCCAATTTTCAAAAATAAGTGTTTAATACATTAAGTACTTTAAAAATATGCTTTATTATTCTTGTCAATCAATTCTAAGTATTTACTCACTTGCATATTATTTCTTTCTTTGTCTCCTGGTTTGTTTAGAAATTTATTTCATAAAAGTTTTAAATACATGTAATTTGTAAATTTATCTTTTTATGTTGATTTACATTGCGATGAGGAAATACAGTGTGTATGAGCTCAACTGTTTGTAACTTGTTAGAATTTACTCTAAATGTTTATAGAATAAATGTTATAGAATACCATTTGCATGGTTAATGTTCATTAATTTTTTATGGTTGCTTGAAAATAATGTATTCTTGAAACAATAGAAATATTGAGTTTCAAAGTTTCAATGTCTGCATTTTTTAATTGTCAAAACTGTCTTTTCAAACTCCAGTGTGAGAAACTGTTTTCGGAGAAAATTTCTGTCTTTTCCTTTTGACTGAAAACATTCTAATTTATTCTCAATCTTGAATGATATTCTAAGTAGGTATAAAATTATAGAGCAAATTATCATTTGTTTTCAGCACTTGGAAGATGTCACACTCTTTTGGTTTCTGTTGTTGCTGAGTTGTCCTCTAACACAGAAATGTTTATTTCTTTATAGATCATCCCTCGTTTTCTCTATGATTGCTTTTAGGGGGCATTCCATAGTTTGATGGGTTGTGTCCTTTCATTATAGGCTGAGTAGTGGAAAGTGATTACTATTTAAGACATATGTATTAAATTGTGAAAAAAAATGTGACCAACAGCACATAAATAAAACATTAAACTTCCTCTTCCCCAGCACTAATTCCTGGCACCCATGTCTCAGCCTGGGCAGGGGCCCCACCACTCCCTATTATTTTCCTTGTTTCTAGGACATACTATGTGCTAAGTGTCCCCAAAACAGATCCTGTATTTTTAACCTGCTTGGTCTGTGATGGTTAGGTTTGTGTCAACTTGGCTGTATACAAGGTGCCCAGATACTTGGTCAACATTATTCTGGGTGTTTCTGTGAGGGTGTCTGGGTAAGATCAACACTAGAGCCTATATACTGAGTAAAGTAGACCATCTTCCCCAGTGTGGATGGGCCTCATTCTACCCATTTGAAGGTTTCTTTAGAATGAAAAGGCTGACCCTCCATGAGGGAGGAGGACCTCTTCCTCCTGATGGTTGGAGCTGGGACATTGGTCTTTTCGGACTTCGTACCTGAACCAAAACGTAGGCTTTGCTTGGGTCTTGAGCCTGTGGCTTTCAGACTTGAACTTTCTCCATCAGCACCCTTGTCTCAGGCCTTAGGACCCAGACTGGACCCTCACACCCGCTCTCCTGGGGCTCCAGCTTGCCACAGACAACCTTGGGACTTCTCTGCTTCCATAACATGTGAGCTAACTCCTTACGACAAATCTTACAATAAATAAGTATATAACAGTCCTTTGGAGACTCCAAACTAATACATGGTCTTATTCCATTTGTTCCTGTTATGTTATCTCAATTGTCAAAATCATGCCAATCTTTTAAGATCTTAGCTAATAACAGATTGGCCATAAAGACTTCCCCTCTGCCTTGATAGGACAATGTTTCACAAAGGAACATTGTGGGAGTCGTGGGCTCTGAGTGTACATTACGAAGAAGGGCAGTTAGAAAGGCTGCATGGAATAGTTTGGCTTTAACTGACAGGTTTTGGTAGGACTGAGGAGGACAGTGTTAGTATTCATTGAGAGTCTATATGTACTGATGTTTGCAGTCAGGATTCTCATTGCAAACAGCAGAAACTGATTCTGATTTACCTAGGCCTAAAAAGAATTTATCACGAAGACTCAAAAATGGGCAAGAGGCAAGGTCATTGATGTGGGCAAACCACCGTCAAGGTCACCCCACACTGGCCTTGGTGTTGACACGGCTTCTGATGAGTGGATGCACCTGTGGAAGCTGCCGGGCACCATAGTGCAAAAGCAGACATTGCTTTAGAACCCATAATGGGTTCTAAACCATTACTGGATTTTTTATTTTTCAGGCAGGGTCACCCATCTAGGAAAGTACCATCTGACTGGTTAGGAATATGACAGTTGTCCATGCCTTATTCCTATTATTCAAGAAAAGCAATTATCTGGGCGTTGTTTGGAGGAAAGGGAGGAGATTTGTCCTTCCCAAATCTCAGACCTTAAAAGCAGAAGGAGTTCAGATTCTGGGGAGCAAAAGCATAACCAAACAAAAGAAAAAAAAATCATTGTAGTGGCTTTAAAGATAGTTTAAAAATTAATTCCCAGGAAAATATAAAAAGTACATATCATTAGGACTTTGTGCTGTTTGTGCTGGATGCACGGGCGTGGCAGGGTGGGAGCGTGCTCTTGGGAGGCCAGGGCTCCTGGCCTGGAATTAAGCCCAGTGTGGTGATTCTTAGGGTTCCACTGCTATCTGGTACCTGACTGTCACTTAACCAGGGGGGCGGCTGTGACCCCAGAATCAGTAGTAAAAATCTGAAAATACTCAAACTGAATGAAGGTGGCAGGCAGCTTAGCTGGAAGAGGTACAGACATCAGAGTCACTCCTACCTGGATTGTGACACAGAATCTACTGATTAACTGTGATAGTTTGTCAAGTTTTTTTGTTTGTTTGTTTGTTTTTAACCTATCTGAGCTTGTTTTCCTAGATGTAGAAATGGGAAACAATAGCAACTTCACTGGGTTTGGTGACCATTAAATGAGATTATCCAAGTTAAAAAAATGTACATATTATTTTATACACTTTACATAAGATAGTCTGAGCTTTTAATAAATTACTTTCTAAAATTTATACAGAAATAAATGTAATAATGGATCGAGTAATTGTATGACAACTGTGCTATAAATCTTGGTAACTCAAGGCGTCATGGATTCAGAAAGATCTCTTTAGAACCGAGTATAAATTATACATTTTTATAGAGCTCTATTTAGTCAATTAATTTGAAATATCACTGCAAATTATGAAGCATGAAAAAAAATGAGTTCTAAGAGAAGTTTAGGCAATCATTTGACCAATGCCCAAGGTGCTGATCCTTACGACAATCGGCAGGCCACGATCAATATATTTCCCATCCCCTGAATAAACCTACCTTTGCACAGGATTGAAGTGTAAGGGCACAGTGCCAGTAAGGGCAAAGACATAATTTTGGAATGTTATGTATTCAGGGTTATAGCTGCTGTCCTTTGGAAACCCTACGTCAGAAAATGGATTAAAGAAGGAGACTATTGGTGGAAGACCTGAGTTAAAAAGAAAATTTCTGAACCTTCATTTATATTCTGAAATAGGGGGAGATAACCCTCCGTACTTATGTTACTTATGTTGGATTCTGTTTGCTACTATTTTGTTGAGGATTTTTGCGTCTATGTTCATCAGTGATATTGGCCTGTAATTTTCTGTTTTTGGTGACATCTTTGTCTGGTTTTGGTATCAAGGTGATGGTGGCCTCATAGATTGAGTTTGGGAGTGTTCCTCCCTCTGCTGTATTTTGGAAGAGTTTGAGAAGGATAGGTGTTAGCTCTAAACGTTTGATGGAATTCACCTGTGAAGGCATCTGGCTCTGGGCTTCTGTTTGTTGGAAGATATTTAATCACAGTTTCAATTTCTGTGCTTATGACTGGTCGGTTTATATTTTCTATTTCTTCCTGGTTCAGTCTCAGAAGGTTGTGCTTTTCTAAGAATTTGTCTATTTCTTCCAGGTTGTCCATTTTATTAGCATATAGTTGCTTGTAGTAATCACTCATGATCCTTTGTATTTCTGCAGTGTCAGTTGTTACTTCTCTGTTTTCACTTCTAATTCTATTGATTTGAGTCTTCTCCCTTTTTTTTCTTGATGAGTGTGGTTAATGGTTTATCAACTTTGTTTATCTTCTCAAAGAACCAGCTTTTAGTTGTACTGATCTTTGCTATTATTTCCTTCATTTCTTTTTCATTTTTTTCTGATCTGATCTTTATGATTTCTTTCCTTCTGCTAACTTTGGGTGTTTTTTGTTCTTCTTTCTCTAATTGCTTTAGGTGTAAGTTTAGGTTGTTTATTTGAGATTTTTCTTGTTTCTTGAGGTAGCATTGTGTTGCTATAAACTTCCCACTTAGAACTGCTTTTCCTGCATCCCATAAGTTTTGGGTCATCATGTTCTCATTGTCACTTGTTTCTAGGTTTTTAAAAAATTTCTTCAGTGATCTCTTGGTTGTTTAGTAGCATATTGTTTAGAGTCTAGGTGTTTGTATTTTTAAAGGTTTTTTCTGTAATTGATATCTAGTCCCATAGCATTGTCCTCAGAAAAGATGCTTGACACGATTTCAATTTTCTTAAATTTGCCAAGTCTTGATTTGTGACCCAAGATGTGATCTATCCTAGAGATTGTTCTTTGTGCTCTTGAGAAGAAAGTGTATTCTCTTGGTTTTGGATGGAATGTCTGATAAATATTAATTAAGTCCATCTTGTTTAATGTATCATTTAAAGCTTGTGTTTCCTTATTTATTTTCTGTTTGGATGATCTATCCATTGGTGTAAGTGGGGTGTTCAAGTCCCCTACTATGATTGTGTTACTGTCGATTTCCCCTTTTATGGCTGTTAGCATTTGCCTTATGTATTGAGGTGCTCCTATATTGGGTGCATAGATGTTTACAATTGTTCTATCTTCTTTTTGGATTGATCCCTTGATCTTTATGTAGTGTCTTTCCTTGTCTCTTGTAATAGTCTTCATTTTAAACTGTATCTTTTCTGATATGAGTATTGTTACTCCAGGTTTCTTTTGATTTCTATTCACATGGAATATCTTTTCCCTCCCCTCACTTTCAGTCTGTATGTCTCCCTATGTCTGAAGTGGGTCTCTTGTAGACAGCATATATATGGGTCTTGTTTTTGTATCCATTCAGCCAGTCTGTGTCTTTTGGTTGGGGCATTTAATCCATTTACATTTAAGGTAATTATCAATATGTACATTCCTATTACCATTTTCTTAATTGTTTTGGGTTTGTTTTTGTAGGCCTTTTCTTTCTCTTCTGGTTCCTGCCTAGAGAAAATCCTTTAGCATTTGTTGTAAAGCTCGTTTGGTGGTGCTGCATTCTCTTAGCTTTTGCTCGTCTGTAAAGCTTTTGATTTCTCTGTCGAATCTGAATGAGATCCTCGCTGTGTAGAGTAATCTATTTTGTAGGTTTTTCTCTTTCATCACCTTAAATGTATCTTGCCACTCTCTCTGACCTGTAGACTTTCTGCTGAAAGATCAGCTGTTAACCTTAGGGGATTCCATTGTATGTTACTTGTTGCTTTTCCCTTGATGCTTTTAATATTTTTTCTTTGTGTTTAATTTTTGTTAGTTTGATTAATATATGTCTCAGTGTGTTTCTCTTTGGGTTTATCCTGTATGGGACTCTCTGCACTTCCTGGACTTGATCGACTATTTCCTTTCCAATGTTGGGGAAGTTTTCGACTATAATCTCTTCAAATATTTTCTCAGACCCTCTCTTTTCTCTTCTTCTTTTGGGACACCTATAATTCGAATTTTGTTGCACTTAATGTTGTCCCCGAGGTCTCTGAGACTCTCCTCCATACTTTTCATTCTTTTTTCTTTATTCTGCTCTGTGGCAGTTACTTCCACCCTTCTATCTTCCAGTTCTCTTATCCTTTTTCTGCCTCATTTATGCTGGTATTGATTCCTTCTAAAGTATTCTTAATTTCAGTTATTGTGTTGTTCATTACTGTTCGTTTCCTCTTTAATTCTTCTAGGTCCTGTTAAATGTTTCTTGTATTTTCTCTATTCTATTACTGAGATTTTGGATCATCTTTACTATCATTACTCTGAATTCTTTTTCAGGTAGTTTGCCTATTTCTTCTTCATTTATTTTGTCTTGTGGATTTTTTATCTTGCTCCTTTACCTTCAAGATATTCCTCTGTCTTCTCATTCTGTCTAATTTACAGTATTTGAGGTCTCCTTTCCCCAACCTGCAGGGTCGTAGTTCCTCTTGTTTCTGTTCTCTGTCCCCGGTGGTGAGGTTGGTCCAGTGGCTTGTGTAGGCTTCCTGATGGAAGAAACTGGTGACTGCATTCTGGTGGGTGGAGCTGAATCTTTTCCCTCTGATGAGTAGGGCCATGTCAGGTGGTGTGTTTTGAGGTGTCTGTGAGCTTAGTATCACTTTAAGTAGTCTGTGTGCTGATGGGTGTGTTTGTGTTCCTGTCTTGTTTGTTGTTTGGTATAAGACGTCCAGTGCTGGGAGCTGCTGACAGTTGGGTGGAGCTGGGTCTTGGATTCAGATAGAGGTCCCAGTGAGAGCTCTCAGTGATTAATCTTCCCTGGTGCTTTGAATTCTCTAGTGGTCCAGCGTCCTTGACTCAGTGCTCTCACCCACCTGAGGCCCAACTTCTGGTCAAGGAACCAAGACCCTACAAGTTGCTCATCCTGGCAATAAAGGGAATTAAAATAAAAAGACTAACACAACCCCAGACAAATGGGAAAAAGTAAAATCAAACAAACAAAAACAGAAACAAGGAAACACACACACAGACAAAAGAAACAAAAACTGAACCAAATCAATCAAAAAGCAAGAGAACAACCAGACAAATAAAAGAATCTAAGAACAATATCAAACAATTAAAAATAAAGCTGACAAAAACACAAAACCACAAAACAGAACCAAAGCAGAGTGCCAGCTTTGTACTCCAGACTTAGTGATTGTCATATAGAGATTGTGATAAGGCATTTTGTATCTATTGGGTGTTTAGCTTTTTAAAGGCAAGGACAATATTTGTGAGTCTCTTTACCATTCACCATCTCTGCCTACTCCCAGCCTAGCTCAGGCTTCAGACTGACTAGATGGTTAGTTACCTATTAAAGACAGGATGAGTGAGTGGGTTTATCAGGCTGTGCAGTGCTGTGGGTGCCTGTCTCACTGGAGGCTGAAGAGCCTGGAGTACATGGCATGTATCAGAGCTGGAAGACAATGACATTCCCTTTAAAAATATATATATTATTTATTTATTTGGTTGTGCCAGGTTAGTTGCAGCAGGTGGGCTCCTTAGTTGCGGCATGCAGGCTCCCCAGTTGTGGCATGCATGTGGGAATCTAGTTCCCTGACCAGGGACTGAACCACCCTGCATTGGGAGTGTGGAGTCTTATCCATTGTGCCATCAGGGACGTCCCTGCCATTCCCTTTATCCAGACACAAAACTCTTTCTTTTGACGAGCATAGTTATTGTTACATATTTATATTGAATTGGAATATTTTAGGTAGGATACAGGCTCTAATCTCAGGTTTGCAGAGTAATCATTAATCCCTGTTTTTATAAGAGAAAACAAAGATTTCATGAGGTCTCAAAGCATGATCTTCACTTTTAAATTAGCCTGAGAAGAGGAGGTACATCCAGATACATTACAACCTAAATTGAGGTATTCCTCAGTCTGCTTACCCTCCCTTTCTGCTGCTCAATTCTTCATCCCTTTGTCTCTCTCTCTCTCTGTCTCCTCCCCAGCACCACTTAGGGAACTAAGGCCCTTACACTCTTAGCTCCCCTCACTGTTGAGAGGTAATATATATGAGAATTCAAAATCTTATTAAAATTTGTTTAATGCTCTATGCTTTCCAGAAGTACTCATATTTTAAAGAGGGCAAAGGAAAGAAGAAGAGGAAAAAGGAATGTGCCCCTAATGAGACCCCAATATGTGTCTGACATGAAGAAAAAATACTACACAAACATTTTATCAAAATCTTGCATCAATCCTATGAGAAAATGGATTCTTTGACATGTTAAGCCCAAAGTCACATAGCTATTAAGTTAGATCTGAAATTGGAACTTAACTTGTCCCAGGGGTAATGTGGGATGTGGTTCCCAGGGTTCAGGTTGGAAACTAGTTTATCCCCAGCCACAGCGACTTAACACTTTGATGTTCCAATGTAAAGAATCTGGCGCCTACCTGTTTGACTTTCTTATCGCCTTTGATGTGAGGGTACCATCTAAGACATGCACACTACTTTTCTAAACTTGCCCTTGGCCCAATAAAAAAGATACTCTTTTTCCTTGCTGTCATATTTCACTCAACGTAAAGCAGGACTGTGTAGTAGAAAGAATACCAGTTTTGCAATTTAGACAAATACATTTTTCTCTTAAGAAAATTGCATGGTATGTGAATTGTACCTTAATAATGCTGTTATAAAGTATTAGGTTAAAAGGAGAACATATGACCTCTTATTCTGCTACTAATTAGCCATGTGTCCTTATGCCCTTCTGAGACATAGGTTTTTCATTTATAGAATTAGAAGCTGATGTCTACATATGGTCTTAGAAGGTTGAATGGCATGACTTCCTGCCCTAGTAATGATAGTTTTTTTCCCTTTCTCTGTGGGAATTACTTCTAATTCGTATGATTCTATGAAATATTATGTATGTCACAGAGACATAGGAACAAATACAATCTCTAGAAAATGTCATGGTCTATTTATCCATATCTTCTAAGAAAGAAATGACAAATAGTTGACAAAAATTATATCAATATATGAGAATCATGCCTGATTTTGAGTCTTTTCTTCCAAGATATGTTTCTATATGTGTAATGTATTTTGACTGGTTTTGGACCGATGCAATGTCTTTGAAATATTCTATTGATCATTTAGGTTGAACATCTTCCCATCTTTTAACATCCTAATTATTTATCTTCCATATCTGTAGTGGCTGCTGAATTAAGGGGAAAAAAGAGGAAATCAGGATTACAGGAGAGATGGGCAAAAAAAAGGCATGTAAGGAAGCTCCTTTATGAACTTTATTGCCTTCTATTTTGGTTTCTTCTTTCTCAGCATTCTCAGATTTTCCCATGTGGAGAAGTGGTCAAAGAGGAAGTTGCTTATGGCTCCAGTAATGTATTATTATATAAATGATCATGGTGATAACACGACCCTCAGGAAGGAGAGGGGAACCACTCACATAAACTCAGTACCTGTTACTGAGAACAGTATCACCATCATCACTCTCATTATCATGGTTGGAACAATTTACTGACGACTTTGTGTGTGTTAGGCACTAAAATCAACATCACACAGTTTCTCATTTAATTCTCAAAACACCGTGATCCAAGCATTTTTATCTTAGCCCATTTGCCTTTGAAGAAATAGAGACAGAGCTTGGTTAAGCTACACACCTGAGGTCACACTTGAATCAGAACTTGGAGGCAGGTCGGTCTGAATCTACAATCTGTGTATTAAATCTCTATCCTAAATGGCTTTTAAGTCTCGACAATGCAAACCTGAATTACAGATCCCAATAATACTTGTTTATAGATAGGGATACATATCCAATGGGGTAATCTTCCTAGGACCTCTGAAGGAAGAAATTGAATATATTGTTTAGATATTAAAGACATATCTAAGCAACCTTCAAGTGCTCTGACTCTCCCTACACACACGCTAAACCTACACGATGGAGTGGGACATGCACTGAATTCACAGTCAGCTGAGCTGGCTGTTGAGCCCTTGAGTGATTAGTTTATCTTATTTTGGCTTCTGTTTCCTCATCTGTGGAATAAAGGGTCGAGGGTCAAGTGGTTGTTATTGGTTCATTCTGGGTCAGAGGCTCCCCCTTTAACTCTGTGTCTTTGTAAGACTCGAACATAATTTATCGTGTAATACACAAATAAATAAGAAAAAGCTTGGTTGAAGCATCATTGTGAATCTAACTCCTATATATCTAGAGGTTACTGGTCTTGTCCACCCATTAGCAGGTATTAAAACTCAGATTGCTATTGTCATTGGGGTCCGTCAGATTTATGAATCTCATTCCAACATTATTTCAAGGGATTGTTTAAAAACCAAGAAACTACTGGGAATACCTTCTTTAATTTACTTTTCAATGTAAGTTGCAGTGATCTCTTACCCAGGAATTGTTCCCTTCTCTTGTTTGTCTGATGTTCTGAATTCTAGGCTAGGGAAAGAACAATTTTTACAGCAGAATCTTCCCCTTTCTAGAAAAAAGCAGATTCAAGAAAAAGTTGCTGGGAAATAAGTGCATTCTCTGTTACTTACGTATCCTATTGTACATTATCGTCGCAATAAACTTATGTGAACACGTTACCGATTTTGCAAACAGAAGAGGGGAAAGTCAGAGAGGTAAACTAACTTGCTCAAAATCCCCCAGTGAAGAGGTAAAAGAAGCATTCCTAGGTTTTGTTTTGTTCCAAAGTCTCTGCTTTCCCACTACCCTGAGAACTTGTAGGAAGAATGCAGGGCCCAGCGCACTGCTCGTCTCCACGTGGCCCGAAAGGTCAGTGACCACAGCCCTACTTTGCTTCACGCCTTCTCCCCAGGGCCTGGGATGGTGCCCTCACACAATGACAGCAGCCTCTGAATGAGGACTGAGAAATCAATACCAGCAAGAGATTTAACCTCTCACTCTTTAACTTACCTCTACATTTCACTTTACGGAATAATAGCCACCACACACATAGACTTTCTCTTTGCAAGCTTTTGACACAGGTTGCTGATTCTCCCCCATCTTTTACCCTGGGGCCATTTCTTAAAATGAGACGACGTTTAAAGAATCACTAAGCAAGAAATGTTGCGCGTAAAATCTATGGCAAAAAACGATAATGCTTCATTGAGGTGCTTTACGTGGCCTGACAAAGAAGCTCACTTCTAAGTCATTGCCCCTTCTTAATTAGTCTCATGCACATTAAAATCGTGCATCAGGGAAGTTACAAAATAATGGAAAATCTAGGACCCGCAGTTACTTGCAAATGGTGAATCTGCCCCTTTCCGGGAACACTAAGGGTGTAAGCATGTCATTCAACAAGGACACACAGGTGCTATGTTGATTGGAATGGAGAAAGCTCGGAAATTACTATGTATAACGGGTCTTGTAAGAAAGCAGTTACCATAGCAACTGTGGCCTCCTAGACTGTGCTGAATGATGGGGTTTATTTCAGCATAATCGCCAGTCTTTTCTTGTGTATCCTGCCCGGGAGACAATGAACCCGTGTAATTCAGCTACACAAAGAAAATTATCCTGTTTAGAAAGGACTCCTGTCTTTACTACATGCTGATTAAAATCTGAATATCAGTATTCTATGTGAAATTGTCTTTGGTAGTTACCCTTTCAGAGACGTTGGGTTAAAACATTCCATGTAAAAATCTAAATATAGTAACCTCTGTGATCTGAATACAAATAAGAGAGAATAAGTAAACGTGTGTGCTTTTTCTACAGGATCATGAAATTATAAACTCTAGCTTTTCACATAAATTAAATTTTGCTACAGCTGTTAATTGAATTGTGATTATTCAATTTTCTTTTTTTTAATCTCCATTTTTGAGCTTTCCTTTGAGATACTCCGGTTCATAGCATTCATCACAGAATAGTCACGCTTTTCCTCTGATTAGGTTATTAACAGCAAACTAGACCATTTTCAAAGACGTTGAAGTGTGCCTTCATCTCTATGATTTTCATTTTGAAGGAGAAAGTTTAGGTTTTCATAGAGTGAATGAACTTTAAAAATCTCAGAGTCTAGTCAGCAGGTGCGTATTATTCATAACCTTATAATTATACTGCTGAAAGAGGGTTTTGTCACTTACCCTCAGCAGAACTGCTCAAGAGCACATCTCCCTGGGGTTTATGCTGCCTGACATCTTGCAATACTCTCTGCCCACAGAAGGAGCTTTTCACAGAACACCGAAGCTTTCCTTTTTTCCTGTAATTTAACTAAGAATAAAACCCATCTCAGCTCTGATTTAGGGGCCTGGGGTTTTAATCCTTGCCCTGCCACAGACAACAGCATTAAGTCAGCTAGTGGCTTTATCACCTGTTGGATCCACCTCCTGAAACTGATACCCAAAGGTCTCCTTCCTCTTCCCTAACCAAGATGACATCTGCTATGAAATGAGACTTACCCTCACAAAATGGGCTTTCTGTTAAGTTCAAACTTTCTATTAAATTTAAATATTATGACTTTATACTGTAAATGTGTCTCATCGTGAATCCCAAGAGAAGACCTTTAGTTCTGAACTATTTAAAGGACCAGAAAGTTGGCTCAGCACCATTTGACTGAGCCATCTTAGTGAGAAATCTGGTGGGTGATTTTCAGACCAATGGGGAGGAATGACAGTAGCACCATCTTGAGGAAAGTGGACTAAACCTTAACACCCCCGATCCTCCAAAAGGGGTGTTTCTCCTCTGCCCCCTAACAGCTTCCTGGAATGAAAGCTCAGGTAGATCCAAAGGGAAAGGGAGAGGATGCCCTAAACGGAGGGGGTGGGATGTGTGGCCCTGTGTCCTGAATGAAGCCCACTCCCATCAAGCCCTGTTCTTTGTCTCCCCATGGAGGGAAAGCAAAAGAGACGTGTAGAGCTCATATTCATCTCAACTTTTGCCTCTTTTTTGTGAGACTTCAGTATCAGACTTCAACTGGCACAGGACTCATCCCCTTGCCCTCATTCAAGCTGCGTCTGCATCTCCTGGCCTTTCTGGAAGCAGCCCAGGGGCTGGCAGGTGGCCCAGGAAGGGCTGCAGACGTGCTTCAGTATTTTGTAAGTGTGCAGCTCTATTCACTGTCTGATACCTTTTTTGATGATAAGCTGTCTGTAATTTTCAATCTGTTCTCAGGATTTTGTTTAACACTTGATTCCGCTACAGCAAGGTGGTAACTCTCCATATATGGCAAACCAGGGCTGAGTGAAGACACTGTGAGATCTCCCTGAAGTCTTTTACACGGCAGTAAAGTAAGCATAGCTCCCTGCAGCTTGGTTGCCCCGTGGTCCCACAACCTGGAGAAGCATCATCGTCTGGAAGCAACATTTCTCAATATCTTTTCTTTCGTTTCCTAACTATCCTTTGGCAGTAGAAGACGTAAAATTCAGGAGAATGTATCCACACTAACAAGAAAATAAATTCTGTAATTCTTTTAATCCCAAAGGCAGGAAGAGAAGCAGAAAAGTCATCTTAGTCATCTTTTTTCCTCCTACGCCTGCTTCTGTTCTGCCTTCCTGACGCCCCAAAGCAGGACTGTGGGTCTTCCTGGACCTTTGTGTCACACTCCACACGCTCAGGAAAGCACCACGTTCTGTGCACATCACCTCTTTAATTACCCTTAGATCCATCACCAACTCTCTGTTATTTTCAAATGCAAATCAAATTACATTATAGTTTTGCTCTAACTTCTTAATCATTCTATGAATCTTTGTCATTCTCAAGATGTTCTTTAAATTCTTTACCTTCTAGAAACCATGTACTTTTCCAGTTTGCAAATAATGGAGATTCAACCTAACATATATAATACAGTATAAAATATGTCTAGACGTATAAAGCTATGTGTACATAACATATGTATACATATCTAGATGCATGAAGCTATGTGTACAAAACTTATGTATGTATACATGCCTACATGTATAAAGTCGTGTGCACGCATATGTATGTTACATGTGCATACATGTAACATATGCACACACCTGCACGTACAAAGTTATGTATACACAACACGTGTATGTGTTACATGTATACATGTCTAGATGTATAAAGTTACGTGTACAAACATGTATATGTCAACGCATACATGTTACATATGTCTGCATCTAGATGCATAAAGCTGTGCGCGCGCACATATGTATGCGTATGTTACATGTATGTGTCACACGTGTATGTTACATGTGTCCACGTCTAGATGTATAAAGGTGTGTGTACACATGTATGTATGCGTATGTGACGTGTATACACAGAGTTTTCTTCCTTCAGGATTTTGCACATTCAGAGCGCTCCCCATTTAAAGTCTTTCTTGTCACCCCCAGCATCCTCAGTGAGCCTGCTCAGGTAAAACGCTACATAACGCTTTTTACTGTGCAGTGTAGTCAAGGGTCACCTTTCCTGTCTCTCTGTGCAGACTGGGAATTCACTGAAGCAGGGCTGGGCCTAGGTGATATCTCCACCTCAACACAGACGGGGGTCACTGCAGGCAGGTTGAGGCTTTACCAGAGTCACACAGGATCTTACAGAGCTCAGTCTTTGCAGAGGAAGTGCTCATCAATCTTTGCTGTCAACTGTGTTGATGTAACCTGACTTGTGTCACCTATATATAGTACACCCAGCAACACGTTTAACTTGAATCTCTTATTAAGTAAACAATCAGAAGGGTCCAAATTGTGAGAAATCCTGCAAAACCATGGACCTCTGTTCTTCAAAAATATCAATGTCATGAAAAACAAAAAAGTTTGGACATGATTCTAGATTAAAGGAGGTTAAAGAGACATGGTAACTAAATGAAATCAATGGGTAAATTTTTTTTTTTTGCGTTATGCGGGTCTCTCACTGTTGTGGCCTCTCCCATTGCAGAGCACAGGCTCCGGACGCACAGGCTCAGCGGCCATGGCTCACAGGCCCAGCCACTCCATGGCATGTGGGATCTTCCCAGACCGGGGCACAAACCCGTGTCTCCTACATCGGCAGGCGGACTCTCAACCACTGCACCACCAGGGAAGCCCCAATGGGTAAATTTTGATTGCATTCTTGATTGAAAGGAAAAGCAGCCATAAAGGTCATTATTTGGGCAATTATAGAAATGTGAATAGGGAAATTAGTATATTAGATAATATTGTCAGATTTATGCTAAATTTCCTGATTTTGATAATAATGTTGTATTTAATTAAGGAAAATATCCTGCCCTGGAGGCAAAGTTCAATCTGTCATTATGTCTTCAAATGAATCAAAATCTTCAGTTTATGGCTGGATGGACACACACACACACACACACACACACACACATAAACATAGAGGGAGAAAGAGAGAGAGGGAGAGAGAATGTAACAAATGGTAAAAAGTATTGAATTTTGGTATATAGTATGGATATTCATTGTATGATCTTGCAATTTTCCATGATTAGAAATTATTTAAGATAAAAACTTGAGTGGAAAAGTAAATACATGCAACAAAAGGAAATAAATGAAATCATGTTTTGAGATATTATTAGTATGTATGCTTTGAAGATATTGGGAAGAGTATCCCAGGCAGTAAAACCAACCAGTGCAAAGGGCCTGTGGTAGAAGCATGCCTCCTCTTAGGGAAGCTAGTGATCCCTAAGAGGATAAGAGGGGATGGGGTCTGGTGGGGTGTGGTGTGGAGGGAAGCTGGACCACCCACACAGGGCCTCAGAGACCACTGTGAGGAACCCAGCTTGGAATGCTTGTCTGAGTTCTCAGCCTATAGATGAAATTGACTACCATGATTTCTCATTATTTTAATGCTCCTCCCTTAGAGAGGGAGTGATATTAGTATGCAAAACTGTGGATATTAAACAGTGGGTAAAGAACAAGAGTCATTCATGATACAATAAAATAAGTTCAATTTTTATATTGACAAATAGTTTTCTGAATAACAAACAAGGAGGCAAAAGACCTGTACTCAGAAAACTATAAGATGATAATGAAAGAAATAAAAGTTGACACAAACAGATGGAGAGATATATCATGTTCTTGGATTGGAAGAACCAATATTGTGAAAATAACTATACTACCCAAAGCAATCTACAGATTCAATGCAATCCCTATCAAACTACCAATGGCATTTTTTACAGAATTAGGAAATTTTTTTTACAATTTGTATGGAAACACGAAAGACCCTGAGTAGCCAAAGCAATCTTGAGAAAGAAAAACGGAACTGGAGGAATCAGGCTCCCTGACTTCAGACTATACTACAAAGCTACAGTAATCAAGACAGTATGGTACTGGCACAAAACCAGAAATATAGATCAATGGAACAGGATAGAAAGCCCAGAGATAAACCCAGGCACCTATGGTCACCTAATCTATGACAAAGGAGACAAGAACATACAATGGAGAAAAGACAGCCTCTTCAATAAGTCGTGCTGGGAAAACTGGACAGCTACATGTAAAAGAATAAAATTAGAACACTTCCTAACACCATACACAAAAATAAACTCAAAATGGATTAAAGATCTAAATGTAAGGCCAGACACTATAAAACTCTTAGAGGAAAACAGAGGCAGAATACTCTCTGACATAAATCGCAGCAAGATCTTTTTCAATCCACCTCCTAGAGTAATGAAAATAAAAACAAAAATAAACAAATGGAACCTAATGAAACTTTAGAGCTTTTGCACAGCAAGGGAAACCATAAACAAGATGAAAAGACAACACTCAGCATGGGAGAAAATATTTGCAAAGTAAGCAACCAACAGGGGATTCATCTCAAAAGTATACAAATAACACATACAGCTCAGTATCAAAAAAACAAGCAAACCAATCAAAAAATGAGCAGAAGATCTAAGTAGACATTTCTCCAAGGAAGATATACAGATGGCCAAAAAGCATGTGAAAAGATGCGCAACATCACTCACTATTAGAGAAATGCAAATCAAAACTGCAATGAGGTACCACCTCACACAGGTCAGAATGACCATCATCATAAAGTCTACAAATGACAAATGCTGGAGAGGGTGTGGAGAAAAGGGAACCCTCCTACACTGTTGGTGGGAATGTAAATTGGTGCAGCCACTGTGGAGAACAGTATGGAGGTTCCTTAAAAAACTAAATATAAAACTACCATATGATCCAGCAATCCACTCCTGGGCATATATCTGGAGAAAACCATAATTCAAAAAGATACATGCACCCCAGTATTCATAGCAGAACTATTCACAATATCAAAGACATGGAAACAACCTAAATGTCCATAGACAGAGAAATGGATAAAGAAGATGTGGAACATACATACAATGGAATGTTACTCAGCCATAAGAAAGAATGAAATAATGCCATTTGCAGCAACATGGATGGACCTAGAGATTGTCATACTGAGTGAAGTAAGTCAGACACAGAAAGACAAATATCATATGATATCGCTTATATGAGGAATCTAAAAAAAAGGATACAAATGAACTTATCTACAAAACAGAAATAGAGTCACAGGTGGAGAAAACAAACTTATGGTTACCTGGGTGTAAGGAGGGGAGGGATAAACTGGGATATTGGGCTTGACATATATACACTACTATGCATAAGATAGATAATCAACAAGAACCTACTGTATAGAACAATACTCAATACTCAATACTCTGTAAGGACCTATAAGGGAAAAGAATCTAAAAAACAGTGGATATATGTATCTGTATAACTGGTTCACTTTGCTGTACACCTGAAACTATCACAACATTGTAAATCAACTATACTACAATAAAAATTAAAAACAATGTGTTTCTGTGTAAATTAAATTATAATATTATTCTATTTTTTTTTCTGTTTATTCCCCACAAGTTATTTTCTGTAAAAGACTAAGTGAGATCCTCTTATAGCTGTGATGTGCTTAGGTATATCAGTGTTCAAAGAATCACACGTGAATTCTGTGTATATAAAACTATAAAAGTGATTAATATTTTCAGGACTTTGAAGACAAAATTTTACTGTAATAATTATTACAATGATGAAACTATCCCTTTACTTCATATCTACACATGCTTCACTTAAATTTGGGACTAACGTCTATGTGTACTATTTGTGTGGAGAGGAAGATAGCAATCTGGGATTATTCTTTTAAAATGTGTTAGATTTTCTAAAAATAAATTTGTTAGATTTTCTGTATATATTTTATTCACCATCATTTATTTCATCTATTTGTGTAGCTCCCTTTTTTCATGGTTAGATATTATTTCACAGTCTATTTATTGATTTTTTGTTGCTGTTTATTTATTAATTCCAGTTTTTTTCTGTTCTCATTTTCTAATCTTATGATTTGTTATAGTTCTATTTGTAGTATTATTAATCCCTTCTCTTCTTTTTCCTTTAATTTATTTTGTATACCTTTTTGAGTCAGTTTAAATAATTTGTGTTCAATATTGTTTTCATTGACATATATATGTATGAACTATGAACTTTTCAATAAACGTGCTCTTTTAGTTATATTTGATAGGTTTTGATATTTTTGTTGTTATTACATTCTGAAATTTGGTTCATATTTCCTCCTTGATCCAAGATTTAAGAAAGAGTTTTAAAGTTTCATGTTAGAAGAGGCATTTTATTTTATGATTTCTGTCAATAGTTCTTTTGTTTTACTGAATTTTGATCAGGAAATATTTTCTGTGTTATTTTTGACTCCTTTTAAAATTTATTTAGATTTTCTTTTTGAGTGAATATATGGTTAATTTTCATAAGGTTCTTGTGTACAGCATAGATTTAGATTTTATTTTGTTAAAAGATTGAAAGTTCTTTTTTGTCTTAATAGGAGAGTAAAGCTTCTTACATTTAAAATGAATCATATTGGTCTTTTGTGTTATTTTATGTTTTCTCTTTATGGTTACTGAAAAAATTTTGCTTCGTGGGCTATTTCTTTCCTCTGTTTTCACATGTGTGTATGTGTTTTCTTTTGTTTTGAAAAGTTTTTATTCTGTTTTGAAAGGTTTTGATTTTTAAAATTCTTATTCTTAATAATTATATCTTTCTCTTAGATGTCAAGTTTTTAAAGATAATCTCTTCCTTACTATGAACTATGCCAAAATGGCATATTTCCTTTTCATTCTTTTCCTCTCTTCCTCAATGACCACACTATTTTGATAAAGAATACTGTGTTTCTTAGTCTTTGACTATGTGTTCTATTGTATTGCTATGTTTTCTTTGGGGCTTAAATTACATTTATGCTGGACTTCCTTTGCCTATCTTTTATATACATCATTTTCTTTCTAAATAGTCTACATTTTTCACACTTCATTTCATTATTTTCATTTCTCAATTAGATGTCCTTTACTGTGTTTTTCATAAAGTTTATTTTCCTTTGTGTTCTTACAATATCAACTTTATTTCTGTTACTTTTTTCCTTCAATTTTTTTTTCTTCCTGAACTAACAGCTCACATTCATTTCCTTCTGTTATCTTGACACCACTTTTTGGAGTTCTTGTCTTTCTGATCAGTGGTTTTCTTCAATAAATGTTATTAATCTATTAAGATGCTTTACTCATGGCAAAATATTTGGACATAATTTTTTAACTGCTCCATGGTAATATTTTATTTCAGTAAATTTTTATCCATTGTTTATTTTTCTGTTCTTTTCCAGGTTTTCTTTTTTCCCATTTTGGTATATATTTTGGATGTTGTGTCAGATGATGTTTTAAAATTCACCACTGAATGAATCTCATTTCCTAGAATCAGACACCAGTAAATGATTCTTGTGCAGAGTGAGGGCCCAGTGCAGCCAGGCAGGCTTCACAGTGGACAGCTGTCCAGATGACCTGCTGGAGTCTGACGGCTCCACACAGAAGGGGCTCTCTTGGTGATTCTTCCTGTGGCCCTGTCTCTTTTGCCTGAATAAAAGATGTGTCCAGAGTTATCTGCCAATCCTGCTGACGCAATAGTTCCTTCTCTCATTGTTGCCAAGAATAGATATGACATTGCTCTGTAGGACAAGCTTCTCACTTTTAAGAAATGAACTTCTTTGCTGGGACATGCTGAGATCTTCTGGCTTGAGCCATGGGCCACATCTTTCCTTTACTTCCTCCCAGGTCACTTCTGTTCCATCTTACATGCTTTTGAAAACCTTCCCACATATTCTTCAATCTGAAAATTGGATCTTTCTCCTAGCTTTGCTGACCATTTGTTTTGTAGCTTTTAAAAAATTCTTCCTCTGGGAAGAGTGATGGAATAATAGTGACATATTTTACCTGAAGTCTTCTTATGTTGACTAAACAGAGAACTTATGGTTAGACTCACTTTAAAAATTGGATTTTGATTTATTTAAAATCATCCTCACATTTTCTTGGAGAAATATATCTTAAAATTTGTTTATATCTATCTTTTCTCTATCCTGGGATTCTGTTTGGGGAAGCAGAAAGTGACTTGTTTTGGTCAAAGCTTCCTATGCACTTACAGCTCCTACCACTTATAAGTGCCGATACAAACTTAGCACTGCAAGGTGAGCAGTTATGAGAATATTAAATGACTTGCCCTGAGCCATAAAATCATGATGATCTGACTTTAGCAGCTGTCAACTTTGTCAATACAAGATTTGAACATTCGTTATGACAATCTGAGTCGTGCACTCCTGGGAACGTGCACTTTAATAGCTTGAAAATCAGTCCAGAATTCAGCTGAAGAACCAAATTCCATTATCTTATGTTCATGCTTAGAAAAGGCAAGTTTCAAGAGATTATGTACAATATTGAAAAGAATATGTACCTTTTAAAAAGCACGTAAGGACTTCCCTGGTGGTCCAGTAGTTAAGAATCTGTCTTGAAATGAAGGGGACTCTGGTTTGATCCCTGGTGTGTTTCTGCCATATAACAAAGTGGATCAGCTATACGTATACATATATGCTCATATCCCCTCCCTCTTGTGTCTCCCTCCCACCCTCCCTATCCCACTGCTTTAGGTGGACACAAAGCACTGAGCTGATCTTCCTGTGCTATGCAGCTGCTTCCCACTAGCTATATTTTACATTTGGTGGTGTATATAAGCCCATGTTACTCTCTCACTTCATCCCAGCTTACCCTTCACCCTCCCAGTGTCCTCAAGCCCACTCTCTACATGTGCATCTTATTCCCTTCCTGCCCCTAGGTTCTTCACGACCTTTTTTTTTTTTTTTTTAGATTCCATATATATGTGTTAGCATATGGTATTTGTTTTGCTCTTTCTGACTTGCTTCACTCTGTATGACAGACTCTAGGTCCATCCACCTTGCTACAAATAACTCAATTTCATTTCTTTTTATGGCTGAGTAATATTGTATTGTATATATGTGCCACAACTTCTTTATCCATTCATCTGAGAATGGACACTTAGGTTGCTTCCCTGTCCTTGCTATTGTAAATAGTGCTGCAATGAACATTGTGGACATGACTCTTTTTGAATTATGGTTTTCTCAGGGTATATGCCCAGGAGTGGGATTGCTGGGTCATATGATAGTTCTATTTTTTGTTTTTTAAGCAACCTCCATACTGTTCTCCATAGTGGCTGTATCAATTAATATTCCCACCAACACCGCAAGAGGGTTCCCTTTTCTCCACACCCTCTCCAGCATTTATTGTTTCTAGATTTTTTGATGATGGCCATTCTGATCAGTGTGAGGCGATACCTCATTGTACTTTTGATTTGCATTTCTCTAATGATTAGTGATGCTCTGAGCATCCTTTCATATGTTTGTTGGCAATCTGTATATCTTCTTTGGAGAAATGTCTATTTAGGTCTCTGCCCATTTTTGGATTGGATTGTTTGTTTTTTTGATATTGAATTGCATGAGCTGCTTGTGTATTTAGGAGATTAATCCTTTGTCAGTTGCTCCATTTGCAAATATTTTCTCCCATTCTGAGGGTTGTTCTTTTATCTTGTTTATGGTTTCCTTTGCTGTGCAAAAGCTTTTAAGTTTTATTAGGTCCCATTTGTTTATTTTTGTTTATATTTTCATTTCTCTAGGAGATGAGTCAAAAAGGATCTTGCTGTGATTTATGTCATAGAGTGTTCTTCCTATGTTTTCCACTAAGAGTTTTATAGTGTCTGGCCTTACATTTAGGTCTTTAAGCCATTTTGAGTTTATTTCTGTGTATTGTGCTAGGGAGTGTTCTAATTTCATTCTTTTACTTGTAGCTGTCCAGTTTTTCCAGCACCACTTATTGAAGAGGCTGTCTTTTCTCCATTGTATATTTTTGCCTCCTTTATCAAATATAAGGTGATTTTTTTCATCTTTATTGGGGTATAATTGCTTTACAATGGTGTGTTAGTTTCTGCTTTACAACAAAGTGTATCAGTTATACATATACATATGTTCCCATATCTCTTCCCTCTTACGTCTCCCTCCCTCCCACCCTCCCTATCCCACCCCTCCAGGTGGTCACAAAGCACCGAGCCGATATCCCTGTGCCATGCGGCTGCTTCCCACTAGCTATCTACCTTACTTTTGTTAGTGTGTATATGTCCATGACTCTCTCTCGCCCCGTCACTGCTCACCCTTCCCCCTCCCCATAACCTCAAGTCCGTTCTCTAGGAGGTCTGCGTCTTTATTCCTGCCTTACCCCTAGGTTCTTCATGACATTTTTTTTTCTTAAATTCCATATATATGTGTTAGCATACGGTATTTGTCTTTTTCTTTCTGACTTACTTCACTGTGTATGACAGACTCTAGGTCTATCCACCTCATTACAAATAGCTCAATTTCATTTCTTTTTATGGCTGAGTAATATTCCATTGTATATATGTGCCACATCTTCTTTATCCATTCATCCGATGATGGGCACTTAGGTTGTTTCCATCTCCGGGCTATTGTAAATAGAGCTGCAATGAACATTTTGGTACATGACTCTTTTTGAATTTCGGTTTTCTCAGGGTATATGCCCAGTAGTGGGATTCCTGGGTCATATGGTAGTTCTATTTGTAGTTTTTTAAGGAACCTCCATACTGTTCTCCATAGTGGCTGAACCAATTCACATTCCCACCAGCAGTGCAAGAGGGTTCCCTTTTCTCCACACCCTCTCCAGCATTTATTGTTTCTAGATTTTTTGATGATGGCCATTCTGACTGGTGTGAGATGATATCTCATTGTAGTTTTGATTTGCATTTCTCTAATGATTAATGATGTTGAGCATTCTTTCATGTGTTTGTTGGCAGTCTGTATATCTTCTTTGGAGAAATGTCTATTTAGGTCTTCTGCCCATTTTTGGATTGGGTTGTTTGTTTTTTTGTTATTGAGCTGCACAAGCTGCTTGTAAATTCTGGAGATTAATCCTTTGTCAGTTGCTTCATTTGCAAATATTTTCTCCCATTCTGAGGGTTGTCTTTTGGTCTTGTTTATGGTTTCCTTTGCTGTGCAAAAGATTTGAAGTTTCATTAGGTCCCATTTGTTTATTTTTGTTTTTATTTCCATTACTCTAGGAGGTGGGTCAGAAAGGATCTTGCTGTGATTTATGTCATAGAGTGTTCTGCCTATGTTTTCCTCTAAGAGTTTGATAGTTTCTGGCCTTACATTTAGGTCTTTAATCCATTTTGAGCTTATTTTTGTGTATGGTGTTAGGGAGTGATCTAATCTCATACTTTTACATGTATCTGTCCAGTTTTCCCAGCACCACTTATTGAAGAGGCTGTCCTTTCTCCACTGTACATTCCTGCCACCTTTATCAAAGATAAGGTGACCATATGTGTGTGGGTTTATCTCTGGGCTTTCTATCCTGTTCCATTGATCTATATTTCTATTTTGGTGCCAGTACCATACAGTCTTGATTACTGTAGCTTTGTAGTATAGTCTGAAGTCAGGGAGCCTGATTCCTCCAGCTCTGTTTCTTTCTCAAGATTGCTTTGGCTATTCAGGGTCTATTGTGTTTCCACACAAATTGTGAAATTTTTTGTTCTAGTTCTGTGAAAAATGCCATTGGTAGTTTGATAGGGATTGCACTGAATCTGTAGATTGCTTTGGGCAGTAGAGCCGTTTTCACAATGTTGATTCTTTGAGTCCAAGGACATGGTATATCTCTCCATCTGTTTGTATCATCTTTAATTTGTTTCATCAGTGTCTTATAGTGTTCTGTGTACAGGTCTTTTGTCTCCTTAGGTAGGTTTATTCCTAGGTATTTTATTCTTTGTGTTGTAATGCTAAATTGGAATGTTTCTTTAATTTCTTTTTCAGATTTTTCATCATCAGTGTATAGGAATGCCAGAGATTTCTGTGCATTAATTTTGTATCCTGCTACTTTACCAAATTCATTGATTAACTCTAGTAGTTTTCTGGTAGCTTCTTTAAGATTCTCTATGTATAGTATCACATCATCTGCAAACAGAGACAGTTTTACTTCTTCTTTTCTGATTTGGATTCCTTTTATTTCTTTTGCTTTGATTTTTGTGCCTAAAACTTCCAACACTATGTTGAATAATAGTGGTGATAGTGGGCAACCTTGTCTCGTTCCTGATCTTAGTGGAAATGGTTTCAGTTTTTGACCATTGAGAATGATGTTGGCTCTGCGTTTGTCATATATGACCTTTATTATGTTGAGGTAAGTTCTGTCTATGCCTATGCTCTGGAGAGTTTTTATCATAAATGAGTGTTGAATTTTGTCGAAAGCTTTTTCTGCATCTATTGAGATGATCATATGGTTTTTATCCTTCAATTTGTTAATATGGTTTATCACATTGATTGATTTGCATATATTGAAAAATCCTTGCAATTCTGGGATAAACCCCACTTGATCATGGTGTATGATCCTTTTAATGTGCTGCTGGATTCTGTTTGCTTGTATTTTGTTGAGGATTTTGGCATTTATTTCATCAGTGATATTGGCCTATAGTTTTCTTTCTTTGTGACATCTTTGTCTGGTTTTGGTATCAGGGTGATATGGCCTCATAGAATGAGTTTGGGAGTATTCCTCCTTCTGCTGTATTTTTGAAGAGTTTGAGAAGAATAGGTGTTGGCTCTTCGGTAATGTTTGATACAATTTGCCTGTGAATCCATCTGGTCGTGGGCTTTCATTTGTTGGAAGATTTTTAATCACAGTTTCAACTTCAGCACTTGTGATTGGTTTGTTTATATTTTCTCTTCCTTCCTAGTTCAGTCTAGGAAGGTTGTGCTTTTCTAAGAATGTGTCCATTTCTTCCAGGTTGTCTATTTTATTGGCATATAGTTGCTTGTAGTAATCTCTTATGATCCTTTGTATTTCTGCAGTGTCAGTTATTACTTTTCCTTTTTCATTTCTAATCCTGTTGATTTGACTCTTCTCCCTTTTGTCCTGATGAGTCTGGCTAATGGTTTATCAATTTTTTTTATCTTCTCAAAGAACCAGCTTTTAGTTTTATTGATCTTTGCTATTGTTTTCTTCATTTATTTTTCATTTATTTCTGACCTGATCTTTATGATTTCTTTCCTTCTGCTAACTTTGGGTGTTTTTTGCTCTTCTTTCTCTAATTGCTTTAGGTGTAATTTTAGGTTGTTTATTTGAGGTTTTTTTGTTTCTTGCTGTAGGATTGTATTGCTGTAAACTTCCCTCTTAGAACGCTTTTGCTGTATACCATAAGTTTTGGGCCATTGTGTTTTCTTTGTCAATTGTGTCAGGGTATTTTGTGATTTCCTCTTTGATTTCTTCAGTGATCTCTTGGTTATTTAGTAGTGTATTGTTTAACTTTCATGTGTTTGTATTTCTTACAGTTTTTTTTTCCTGTAATTTATATCTAGTCTCATAGCATTTTGATCAGATAAGATACCTGAGACAACTTCAATTTTCTTAAAGTTACTGAGACTTGATTTGTGACCCAAGATATGATCTATCCTGTAGAATGTTCCATGAGCACTTGAGAAGAAAGTGTATTCTGTTGTTTTTGGATGGACTGGAATGTCCTATAAATATCAATTAATTCCAGGTTGTTTAATGTGTCATTTAAAGCTTGTGTTTCCTTATTTATTTTCATTTTGGATGATCCATCCATTGGTGAAAGTGGAGTGTTAAAGTCCCCTACTACTATTGTGTTACTGTCAATTTCCCCTTTTATGGCTGTTAGTATTTGCCTTATGTATTGAGGTGCTCCTATCTTGCGTGCATAAATATTTACAATTGTTTTATCTTCTTCTTGGATTGATCCCTTGATCATTATGTAGTGTCCTTCTTTTTCTCTTGTAATAGTCTTTATTTTAAAGTCTATTTTGTGTGATATGAGAATTGGTACTCCAGCGTTCTTTTGATTTCCATTTGCATGGAATATCTTTTTCCATCCCCTCACTTTCCATCTGTATGTTTCCCTAGGTCTGAAATGGGTCTCTTGTAGACAGCATATATAAGTATCTTGCTTTTGTATCCATCAGCCAGTCTATGTCTTTTGTTTGGAGCATTTAATCCATTTACATTTAAGGTAATTATCAATATGTACATTCCTATTACCGTTTTCTTAATTGTTTGGGGTTTGTTATTGTAGGTCTTTTCCTTCTCTTGTGTTTCCTGCCTAGAGAAGTTCCTTTAGCATTTGTTGTAAAGCTGGTTTGGTTGTGCTGAATTCTCTTAGATTTTGTTTGTCTGTAAAGGTTTAATTTCTCTGTCAAATCTGAATGAGATCCTTGCTGGGTAGAGTAATCTTTGTTGTAAGTTTTTCCCTTTCATCACTTTAAATATGTCCTGCCACTCCCTTCTGGCTTGCAGAGTTTCTGCTGAAAGATCAGCTGTTGACCTTATGGGGATTCCCTTGTATGTTATTTGTTGTTCTTCCCTTTCTGCTTTTAATATTTTTTTTTTTTTTTTTTTTTTGCGGTACGCGGGCCTCTCACTGTTGTGGCCTCTCCCGTTGCAGAGCATGGGCTCTGGATGCACAGTCTCAGCGTCCATGTCCTAAGGGCCCAGCCGCTCCGCGGCATGTGGGATCTTCCCGGACCGGGACATGAACCCGTGTCCCCTGCATCGGCAGGCGGACTCTCTTCCACTGCGCCACCAGGGAAGCCCTGTATTGAATTTTTGATAGTTTGATTAATATGTGTCTTGGCATGTTTTTCCTTGGATTTATACTGTATGGGATTCTCTGCACTTCCTGGACTTGATTGACTATTTCCTTTCCCATTCTGGGGAAGTTTTCAACTATAATCTCTTCAAATATTTTCAGTTCTTTTTTTCTTTCCTTTTCTTCTTCTGGGACCCCTATCATTTGAATGTTGGTGTGTTTAATGTTTTCCCAGAGGTCTCTGAGAGTGTCCTCAATTCTTTTCATTCTTTTTTCTGCTCTTTGGTAGTTATTTCTACTATTTTATCTTCCAAGTCACTTATCTGTTCTTCTACCTCAGTTATTCTGCTATTGATTCCTTGTAGAGAATTTTAAATTTCATTTATTGTGTTGTTCATCACTGTTTGTTTGCTCTTTAGTTCTTCTAGGTCCTTGTTAAATGTTTCCTGTATTTTCTCCATTCTATTTGCAAGATTTTGGATCATCTTTACTATCATTACTCTGAATTCTTTTTCAGGTAGACTGCCTATCACCTATTGATTTGTTTGGTCTGGTGGGTTTTTCCTTTGCTCTTTCATCTGCTCTGTATATCTCTGTCTTCTCATTTTGCTTAACTTACTGTGTTTGGGGTGTTCTTTTTGCAGGCTGCAGGTTCATAGTTCCCGTTGTTTTTGGTGTCTGCCCCCAATGAGTAGCTTCAGTGGGTTGTGTAGGCTCCCTGGTGGAGGGGACTGGTGCCTGTGTTCTGGGATGAGGATTGATCTTGTCTTTCTGGTGGGCAGGACTGCGTCCGGTGGTGTGTTTTGGGGTGTCTCTGAACTTAGTGTGATTTTAGGCAGCCTCTCTGCTAATGGGTAGAGTTGTGTTTCTGTCTTTCTAGTTGTTTGGCATGGGGTGTCCAGCACTGGAAGTTGCTGGTCGTTGAATGGAGCTGGGTCTTAGCCTTGAGATGGAGATCTCTGGGAGTGCTCTCACTGATTGATATTACATGGGGCCAGGAGGTCTTTGGTGGTCCAATGTCCTGAGCTCTGCTCTACCATCTCAGAGGCTTATGCCTGAAACCCAGCCAGAGCACCAAGACCCTGTCAGCCACACAGCTGGGTTCAATCATGTACATGGTCCAAATGGTCTCAACAACACCTTGCTCTCTGAAGGCTGCATCCTTGATAGTGGCTCTGACTGTAGAAAGGGTGGGCAGAATGTACATTCCAAGGTGGGGTTGGGGGGGCAGGGGAGAGTGACCTCTTTTATCGCTTTTTTAACAGAAGAATAAGAAGTGAGGAAAAGCCAGAGTGAGTCTCTCTTAGAGTTGCCTGTACTCCCCCTAGGGGATTCCTGTATTCTCTACGTCCACCCTTTTCGTATCCCGTCCTTACTCTGCAGTAAAAATAAGATAGCATCTTGAGGCTGCACGTGTGAAAAACTTGAAAGTCACCATTTCATCCCAATAACAAGTGAAAAGCTGAACAGACTAGAAAATCAGCAGCTCTTTGAAGGTCCCTAAGAGAGGTGAGTATGAAGAGCAAGCTCTGCCTGTAAGATTGGAGACAGGTGAGCCACAGCTTCCCAGACAGAAAGCAGCTCAGGAGCCAGTGCTGGGGTAGGAAACCTCACCTGTAATTGGTGAACTGCTGGAGGCTCAGTGTGGACAAGCCTGAGAAATAACAACTCCAGGGGACCCAGTTGTGGCAGCGGAGCCCTCGCCCTGTGGGATTTACCTCCAGGAGCTTGACATGATTCTCATAGTAAATACTGGAGAAAAATGCCCCCTGATTCTGGCAGGGGGAGGGGAAAGGGACCACCCAGAAATACACTGGATCTCTCTGTTCTTAACAAAGCTGACCCTCAGGAGAAGCTAGTTACCCAGAGCCCACACTGCTGGGGTGTTATGAGAGCCCAGCTGACGGGGGAGAAGAGAAAGGTATGGCTCTAGTCCACTCCGGCCTTCCTGTCTCACCTAAGAAGGCAGAACAAACCTGAGACACACTGTGAAGTTCACAGTCTGGGTCACAGACTCGCCAGAACACTGAGACCCAATCCCAGGACTTCAAGATGCACCCCCTCCTCCAAACCTCACCACCATGTTACCAGAGGCCTGTCTACTTTATTTTATCAGCTTACTTTACCAGGCACATCATGTCCAGCAATCAAAAAATTACAAGGCATACGCAAAGGCAAACATGCAGCTGGAAGGTACAGAGCATGTATCACAACCAGACTTAGCAATGTTGCTGGAGTTTAAAACACTATGACCAATATGCTGAGGGCGGGACTGAATAGAGTAGACAGCACAGGCAGAGATGTGAATCCTAAACAAAATTGAAAAAGGGATGCTAGAGATCGAAACCCCGGGATGGACATGAAGAATGCCTTTGATGGCTCCACAGTAGACTGGACACGGGTGAAACCTCTGAGCCTGATTATCTCAACAAAAACCTCCAACACTGAAAGCAAAGAGAAAAAATACTGAAAGAAACAGAAGAGTACATCCAAGGACTTTGGGACAACTCCAAATGGTGTAAATGCACATAACGGGAAGACCAGAAGGAGAAGAAAGACAGGAAGGGACAGAGAAAGCTTTGAAGTAAAAGCGACTGAAAATATCCCCCAATTAAAATCAGACACCAAAACGCAAATGCAGGAAGCTTAGAGAAAAACAGGAAGGTTAAATGGAAAAAACAAACAAAAACCTACATGTAGGCTTATCGTTTTTGAACTACAGGAAATCAAAATAAAGAAAAACTCCTGAAAGAAGCCAGTGGAAAAATCACATCACCTATAGAGGAGCTATGATACAAATGACATCTGGTTTCTCTTCAGAAACCAGCAAGGAAGAGGAGATTGGGATTGAGAAAGTGCTTTGAGGGAAAAACTCACCAATTTAGGATTCTGGCCCCTGCAAAATTATCTTCTAAGTGGAGAAGAAATCAAGACGTTTTCAGACACACAAAAAACGGAAGGAATTTATTGTCAGTAGACCTGCCTTGTACAAAATGTTAAAACACATTTTTTTCAGAGGAAAGGTAAAGGATACAGGTCAGAAACTCACATCTACATAAAGAAAATCAAAGAAGTAACAAGTAAAGGGAAAACAAAAACTTTATTTTCTTATTCCTAATTGCTCATTTTGAATTCAAGAAATCTATTTCTTGTTTTCAGGAGTAAAAGAGAATTATGCTGTGATATAAAGTTTTACAGTTTTTAAAGGTCCAATATGGTGGCCGCTGAATATTATCTCTAAGACACAAATCATTATCTACAAAGCGCTGACTTAAACCCTTAAATCCATCTTGATTGCGGCTTGAGAAGCCACTTAAGATATTGCAGAGAATAAACACCAACAAAACCATTTATGGCTACAGCTGTACTACAGTTACGTTTAAAGCATTCCTTGCAGTAGAAACAGCAGCTCATCAGCAGAGAATGCTGAGGAAATGGTCTGAATGTGCTAGCAAAAACATCTGTTAAACTCATAAATGGGTGTGAGACGATTCAGCTGTATGGAATTACCTCCTAAGAAACTGTGAAATGGATTATACCACGAGTTATACGGACATCTCTTACTGAGATAAACATAAAGCCTTGTTTTTAATTCAACATTGTATGTACTGTATCATTTCAGCCTTTTAATAATTAATAATATTAATAATTTAATAATAATCGTCTGCCCGTAGGGTTAGGGTCTTGGTGGTTTTACCTTTAGACTGACCAGTGTTTTAGTTTTGTGAACAGATGTGCGCCCAGGAAAAGACAGGATACTTTAGAATTGGGGGTTAAAGGAAAGTTTCTGACAATTAACAATCCTCGATACACTCAGCTTGTTACAGCTGAGGTAAAGGTGGATACACTGCAGTACCAAGGTTGTACCGCTTGGCCTTTCCTAATACAGACACCAGATTTAGGGTCAAACTCATTTGATTATTTTTTGGTTAAAGATGTCTTTTGGTAAGAGACATTTTTGTTGTACACTGAAACTAAAATAAATGGAAGTTCAAAAAGTGGAAACAAATGATCAATTTAAAACCCGGCTTTGTCAACGAAAGTAGAGCCTGAATGTGGTTTTATATCACTTACCTGAACTAAGGAAATAATTTAGGCTTCAATCTGCATAGCTGACAATCAAATTTAAGCACTGACAACAATTGTGATGGTTTACTTTTGTTTTAAAAAGACTTTATAATTTTAGAGTAGCTTTAGGTTTATAACAAGTTGTGAGGAAGGTACAGAGATTTTCCACGTATCCCTTATCTCCACACAAGCTCAGCCTCCCTATCAACGTCACTCACAAGAACAGTAGCTTTTTTTTTTTTTAACCAAGGATGAACCTACGTTGACACGTCATAATTACCCAAAGTCCATAGTTTCCATTAGGATTTACTCTTGGTGTTGAACAGGCTATGGATTTGGACAACTGCATAATGATTTGTGTCCATCATTATAACATCATACAAGGTATTTTCACTGTCCTAGAAATCCTCTGTGCTCTGCCTGTTCATCTCCCCCAACACTAGCCCAGGCAACCACTGTTCTTTTACTGTCTGACTAGTTTTGTCTGTCCCACGGTGTCCTATAGTCAGAATCATGCCACGTGCAGCCTTTTCACATTGGCTTCTTCCACTCAGTGATGTGAAGTTAAGGTTCCTCCATGTCTTCCTGTTGCCTGATAACTCACTTATCTTTGTGCTGAATAATAGTTCATTAGCTGAATGGACCACTACGTACCCACTCACCTACTGAAGGACGCGTTGGTTGCATCCAAGTCTTGGCGATTATGAACAAGCTACAATCAACACCCACGTGCAGTTTTTTGAGTGGGCATCGGTTTGCAGCCGCTCTGGTAAATACCAAGAAGCACAGCTGCTGGATCATATGGAAAGAGAACGTTTCGCTTTGTCTTGATGAGAAACCTCCAAACTGTCTTCCCAAGTGACTGCACCATTTTGCATCCCCAGTAGCAATGACTGAGCATTCCTGCTGGCCCACATCCTCACCAGAACTTGATGTTGTCAAGATTTTGGATTCTGGTCATTCTACTAGGTGTGTAGTCAGGTTTATTTCCTTTTAATATTATTGGGATATTCTTGACAACCAATGGCAGCCTGTTATTCACTTTCTAGGATATTCGTGTATCGTGGACACCATTGTATCACTTGGCAAGTCTCTTTCTTCTCTTATGATAATGGAGCCGAATTTGAGGTTTAGAGCCTCTCATTAGACTCCATACCTGGTGAAAACCACTGGCACAAAAGTGCTGCATTTTGGGGAAGTGTATTTTCAACTAAGTGAGGGAACTGTTTCTTTTAAAAGGAGGACTTTGTGATGTTTCCAGAGTAGAAAAGCCTGTGCAGTTTGCCAAATGCGATAGATAGTAATGCCACTGTGGAATAAAAACCACGAGCCGAGGTAATAAGGAGTCCGAGGTAGTTCTGAAATGAAGCCTCGAAGGGCATGCTTCATCGCAATCTGAAGTTTTCAGAAGCCATGGCTTACAGATCATAGTTTTCTATTAAGATGAATCTAAAGATATTTTTTAGGAAATTAGCATACAGATATTTAGAACAATGTGTTAGGGGCATAAAGGATGGAAAAGAAATCAAAGATGAGTCCGGAGTCGTAAGTCTTGGAAATGAAACCTACTCCCAGTCCAGAAGGGACACCCCTAGATGCCCTGGATTCTACCCGCTAGTCCAAACGGAGGGGCCCATGAACCTGCCTGACCCGGTATTTTCCCTGGAAACTGATGTGGAGACACAAAGTGGTGTGGGTGTGCCTTGTGCACTGAATGACGATGTGCCCTTTGGGGCCAGAGTGATGCTTCAGAGCCAGGTGTCTTGAGGAACTACAGGGAAAGCCTCAAGGTAAAGAAGAGAAGAGTGAACTAGAAATAAAGAAAAAAGATCAGGAGAGACAGAAAGAGATGGTGAGAGACAGACAGAGATGGTGAGAGACAGACAGAGGCAACGCCCTCCTGTTTCTGGTAATGATCGATGTCTTAGTTTCCGCCCATCTTTAACTTTCGTCCTGGGGGCCCAGGAGATACTAGTAAATTCTTTAAGAAGATCTTCTTTTTCTTGCACAAGGTTTAGGGGCTTCATAATCCTTGTAGATAAACTTTTCCTAAGCAAGACTATATGATTTATTTACATTTATACTGATTTACACATTTTTCTGTCACAGACAACTCGATCATTTTGTGTGTTTTGATGTGGACAGCATTAATATTCCGGCAGTCCAGTGCACACTTGAAGAGCTAAGAGTTGGGTGTCTGAAGGCAGTGGTCCCCAACCTTTTTGGCACCAGGGACCGGTTTCATGGAAGACAATTTTTCCATGGACCAGGGATGGGGTGTGGGGGAATGGCTCAGGCGGTCATATGAACGACGGGGAGCGGTAGATGAAGTTTCGCTGTCTCGCCTGCCTCTCACCTCCTGCTGTGCGGCCCGGTTCCTAACAGGCTGCAGACCGGAACCCGTCCGCGGCCTGGGGGTTGGGGACCCCTGACTTAAGGGACCAAGAATTGTAATGTAATAGTCTCTTACATGTAGTCAAGGATTATATACTCTAAGGCATACGTATAGAGTGTCTGCTTGCTTGTTTCTTGTTCTGTTCTAAAAAGACTGATATAGAAAGTGACAAAAGCTGGTGGAAAGGAACCCTGCGAAAAAAGTTTTTTTCATGGTCAGGATTAACTAACTTTAGATTGAAGTTAATTAACTAAATGGATTTGTTAAGTAAGCTAGTACAAGACTGGAATTTGAAAGAAGTTTCTTAGAGTGTTCCTTTTTGATAACAGATTGTGTGAGTTTCTGTGCCCTTAAGTGATTTATATTTGTTTTTGTTTTTTTAATCATTTTTTGACTTTGGTTAAATGAATAATCATTGTTTCATAGAGAACTATGATCCTGTTGTGTTTTAAAACCTTTTTGATATTTTTAACAAACTTCCCAAATATCAAAATCTAACTAAACCTCCTTTAGCTTCCAGCTGACTCTGAGACATGTCAGAGAGGAATGTTAAACTAATTAAGTGTATTTGATATGTTAAATTACTTCAGAACATTGTCAAGTGATTGGAGATAAACCCTAGGTTATAGTGTATGGATAAATGTTATTAATATAGATATTCCAAAATTTATATGAAATTCTAAACATCTGATATGTCCTAATATAATGTTATCAGTCATAATTCCAGTTATTCTAAAATGTTCTATGTCACAGAAATATCCAAGTTTGCTGCTAATTGCATTGTACTCAAATCTTTAACATTTGGTATGTCTTAATATAATGTTATCAGTCATAATTCCAGTTATTCTAAAATGTTCTATGTCACAGAAATATCCAAGTTTCCTGCTAATTGCATTGTACTTAAATCTTTAACCATGCTATTTTAAGTTTTGTGCTTTATAGAAAATCATTATTTTACACTGATGCTTTTACAAAATGAAGATTTTCGAGAAGACTCATAAAAAGAAGTTTTGAGACAAATATAATTTTCTGATAGCTTTAGATAATACCACTGAACTGGGTAACAAATGACAAAACTCTAATGGAAAACCTGATTACTTCATCCAGATCTATAGGAATGAATTGCATGGGACTGAATGAACTGGTGAACATGGTTTATAAACTTATGACTTTGGGAAATATGCTAGATTTAATCTTTGTCTTCCAGGAAAACCTCTTCTCTTATGCTATGACCTACAACAAATTGATAAAGTATGCATTTGTAAACAAAGATGAAGCGTGTATATTTTCTCTCTACCTGATCCCGCCAGAATTTGCCTTCTTCAGCTGGCTCCCCGGCAGACTTGTGGTTTATTGCCACCGGATTACAACTAGCTATACCAAAAAAAAAAAAATAATAAAATAAATAAAAAGACTGAATAAGTTTGGATTGCTCATTATATCTAAATTAAGCAAGCAATCATTAATCAGCTATTAACCTGAGCAAACATTGGGCTCGATTCTAAGGGTGCAAAAAAGCACAAGGCGTGGTGTTTTAACCTTAGCAACTTGCAATCTAGTTTGGGAGGTGGAATATACACATCACACGTCATCCGCCATAGTGAGCAGCTGGCAAAGGAGTGGTATAGATGACGAGCTTGGAACAAAATGTCATTTCGAGCAAAAAATTTATTTGTTCAAAAAACTTAATTCACACAAGAAGTAAGTATCTCTTGAGCTCTATCAACAGTGAGCAGATGCCCCAGGCTCTAGGAATTCCAGAGTTAAATAACACAATGTTCTGGAGCAAGAAGTATCCGAGAAGTAAACAATTCCGGAGCACAGGGCCAAACGCTGTGACTAAGGCACTCGTAGCGTCCTGCAGGGGCTCAAAGGAGAAGCTCCAGCTCTGCCCCGAGAAGTTAGGGATTGTTTTGAAGTGGAGGAGGAGATATTCTTGTAAATCAAGAAGAGAGAGTAACACTGTGTCAGGCAAAACCGGTCGTAAAACAATAGATGCTCCGCAAGGGAAGATTCTTCTGTGCTTGTGCGTGTTTAGAGTGGGCGGAACAGGGCGGAACAGGGAGGGTGTTTTAAAATGTAGGTTTTATTTTGCTTGATTTATGGTGAAGCTGGGCCATGAGGAGGTGACTGTCCCTGAAAAAACTGTCACCCTCGGTTCCCAAGTAAGGGGCACTCCAGCCACACGGGGAAGAAGAGGGAAGGGGTGGAGACTGTGGGCAAGGACCATGGTTCTTGAGGGAAGGGATGGACAGGACTTGGGCAGGCTCCGCGGGCTTAGGCTGCGCCACTTTGAACAGTTTGGTGCAGGCTCTGGGGCCCCGTGGCTGTTCCTCGTTGCCCGGCTCTGGGGTCACCAGTGTAGGGAGAGTGCCCAGGAGGGCGGGGGCTTGGTCAAGGTAGCGGTTTGGAGGTTGCACTCGGGGTGCTTGGTTTGAGTAAGAAAGTGAGCTTCCAGGCACGGCTTTGCTGCCTCTAGGAATTAGCTAACCCTGGGAGGGGCAGTCCTTCTGGAATAAGCAAAGCCCCAAGATATCAGAGCGTCAGGAAATAAAGAAAACAAAAAACATAGTTAATAGGTAACGTGCGTAACAAAGCAAGGACTAGACTGCAAGGGTCTTCTCTGCCCCTGAAGGGACCCCCAGTGGAGGTGCCCGGAGCAGCCTCAGATGGAGAGTCTTTGGGTAACAACATGCTGAGTTTGGCCATGGAGCCCGGAAGAGCTACCAGGCTCCCCCAGAACCTCCCTCAATTTCCTTATTGTCCCTGATGATGTCTGTTTCCTGGACCCTTTGACCCCTGTCTGCCTGGTACCACAAGTGCCATTGACTAAGCACAGGGCGGGCAGGCTTTCCCCACGTGGTCTGCCTGACCCTCAGTCCCCTTAGATAGGCATCTGCATACTGAAGATCAAACATCATCACATTTCCTATGTGCTTCCAGCTCCATATAGAAAGTATGGAACTTGTATTTTTTTTTCTTCTTTTATGCAAAAATACCACATAAGTAGTTGTTGAATTTCAGGGAAGGGGCTTGGAGATCTGTTTATTTTGGAGCTAACAAATAATAAAAGAGCCCTTTCAGGAATTTTTGCTTAAAGGCAAATTTCCTTTTCAGGTTTTATAAAACATAAATTTAGCATCAAGCAGAAAGACGAAGTGTGTACATTTCCATCAAGAAGGCTCTCGGGCTCCTCGTGAGATTTTGGAGATCGATCCACGCTTCCTTAACAGCTTCCTTCAACCCGGGCCTTTAGCCACCTGGCAGGTATGTTTGTCAGCTGTCTTCTGCATCTACAAAGCCTGAGACACAGGGATTTCTTCCTTGGAGCTGCATTAATTTTTAATCTGTAAAAATAGCTAGTACTTACTGGCTACTTTACATTGTTTCTAAAGAAACCAAGAATTGTAAGTTTGCCCATTGCTTCTAACACCTAAAATTATGGTTTTTATTCCCAATTTCCAAAGAGTGTCATCATTATAAGGAGATCTCTAAAAATCTTTATGGAAAGGGCTTCTAAATTTTTAAAAAAGTATATATGTAGGGGCTTCCCTGGTGGCGCAGTGGTTGAGAGTCCGCCTGCCGATGCAGAGGACACGGGTTCGTGCCCCGGTCCGGGAAGATCCCACGTGCTGCGGAGCGGCTGGGCCCATGAGCCATGACCACTGGGCCTGCGCGGCCGGAGCCTGTGTTCCGCAATGGGAGAGGCCACAACAGTGAAAGGCCCGCACACCGCAAAAAAAAAAAAAAAAGTACATATGTAGTCCCACTGAACGCACCATATGTTTAAGTGAATTTTATATCCAAGGAAAATGCTTGTATTTTAATATAGTGTAAGAATTGGATTTCAATCCCAAAGAAATGTGTTCTGTTAATTATTACAGCACATCTGCTGTGTTTAAGTATTTCCGCTTCCCCTATTTTGAGAATATTCATTAAAAATGTTTTTATTTTTTTCCCTATACATTCCTTATCCATCCACGCTCAGATAGAGCATCTGCAGCTGTCAGGGGAAGGTGTTAAGGATGGACCATGAGAATAAGGGCATTTTTAATAGGATTTAACAGCTGGACAGTGGGCATATTTATAAGGACGTGCTTTTCTAATGAGCTTTCCCCATCAGCACCCAGCTGCTTTCCTCACTGCAGTTGGCGAAGAAGCGAGAGCTTCTGCCCCAGCCGCACTCAGATTCTTCTCCTCATCTTCCTTCCTTTCTTCTGCTCTAAGCCTCTCAGATGGTGGCCAGATGCCACACTCCGTGAGGAGCAAACTGTAGTAAGTGGTCCTCGGCTAGTTCACCCAAGGGCTGTGACCGTCTGACTGTCCCAGGGGACAGTAACCCCAGGACGTGGGCCTGCGGCATTTGTATCTCCTTGTTCAACTCACCTGAGACTCCAAAATAAAGTAAATCCTAAATACTAGCACATAAAAGAGACATAAAAATAGTAAAAAAATTATTAGATTAATAAATAGTAATTTGTAGTAAATGCATGAGTTCCTAGGGAAAAGCAATTACCGACATTGATTCAAGAGAGGCAGCATTGGGGGTGAGGGAAGGGAGAACTGGGAGTTTGGGATTAGCAGATGCAAACTATTATATGTAGAATGGATAAACAACAAGGTCTTACTGTGTAGCACAGGGAACTCTATCCAAGCTCCTGTGTAGCACAGGGAACTATATCCAAGCTCCTGTGATAAACCATAATGGAAAAGAATATGAAGAATAATATATATGTGTAACTGAATCACTTTGCTCTACAACAGAAATTAACACAACATTGTAAATCAACTATTCTTCCATTTTAAAAAAAAGAGAGGTGGCATTATTTGTAGGTAAGACCAACTATCTCAAAAATATAGGAGAATCTACTAAAAAACTAATCAAATTAATAAGAGGGCTCAGTAATACACACTCAACATAAATAATAAATAACTTCCCCATATATCTGTACTGATCACTCAGAAATACACAGTGTGGGAACAATTGGTTATTAGTCTAGAAAATTAGCCTGCAATACCATTCATGAGCACACACACAAATTCAAAGAAGACTAAATTGTTAAACAAACTACCTGAAATTATAGAAGAATCAGAAGAAAATATATTTTTTAATTGCAATGGGGATGCTTCTTAGCATATCTGTCACCAGGAGGAGAGTACCAGTGAGAGACAACGACAGTTATTCTAACCTTTGCTTGGGACAGATTTCAATTTCTCCACATTTCTTTCGCTGCAGCTTCCAGCCTGATCCTTGATAGGTGAATCAAAAAGAAAAACTAAAAAAAAAAAAAAAAAAAAGCCAGCCTTGAGACTAAATTGCAGGAAGTGAGTGAATATGGGATTTTATCTGCTAGCTTTCACCACTTCTCTAACATTCAAGCAGCAACACTGCCGACAGTAAGACAGACATGGTAGGTTCCAGGAAAAGTTCCACTTGGGTATTTTCTTGGCTAGCTACTATTAGACATTTATTTACCAATGGAGACCAAATATATTTTTAAATTTCTAGTTTGCCTTTGGAGGAACTTTGAATAACATTCCATCAACACAGATTTGGCCAAATGATATTCCAGTCTAAAAATGGTCATTAAGTTTACAATATAATGCCTATTATTTTTGACCAAAAGTGGAAACACAAGGTGAGCTTCCAAAATCCATTGTATAATTTTGGAGTTCTTTTATTTCTTTTTCCATGAGGGATTGTAGGTCATGAATCATCACAAATATTGCCTTCTTCTTAAAACGGAACCTCTTGTAGTATAATAAAATCATTTTGCCTCAAGGTGGAGCTGTTATATTTTCAGAAGAGAAAAGCACTTTTGCCTTATTCTGGAATTTTGTCATAATTCAGAGGAAAAGTTTCTGCTCTTTTAAATAGGAGTTGATAGAAGTTTCTCTTCCACCTCTTCTCTCTTACTCTAGAAAACAGTGGTTATGTCAAAGGCACAGTGGCACAGTGACCCCAGCTTTCACTGTCTGTCACTCCAGTGTCCACTCAAGCTGCCCCGGCTTTTCCGGGATGTCCGGCCTGGTGCAGCTGTCTGAGTGGAGTACAAATGCACATGAAGTAGTCGAAGCCACAGCTTGCTTCATACAGACCTTCTGTGCTTATGTTGTAAACATAGTTGTGTGTGTGTGTCCTCTGTTGGCCAAACAGGATTATTTTAGACAATTCTGGCAGACTTCCAAATTCATGTAATCCTAGATGTATTAAACTCTGACATCACATTTTTTTTTTTTTTGGTTGAAATAGAACCAGTCTTATCAGTAATTATCAGCAGCAGAAGCTGAGGTAAAAAAATGTCAGCAGAGTGAAATTAAGCATGATAAAGCTAATTTCATCGGATTAAGTCAAAATCGAAACCAACTGAGAATAAAGAAAGTTCGTGAGTTTTCATATTCTTATTGTATCAATTTGGCAATACTGAATATAAGATGTAATTTCCACTCAAAAAGTGTAATCACCACACAATATGTTTCTTTGCCGTGGTCTTTTGTGGCTATTCTTAGCTGATGGAAAACTCTTAATGAACAACTATCAGATGTTTTTATTTCAGAGAATATTCTCTTTCGTAATGAGGACTGAATAGGTTTCTCACCCATCCCCCCACCCCTTTTTTTTTTGATAGTGAAAAATGTCTTAACTGAAAGGATTTTGCAAAGTCTAACATGCTACATGTTGAATCATTATTACACTGCAGGGTAGTATTATGTATTCTGAAACACATGTGGGAGAAGCCATAAAGATCATAATTCGTATGTCTAACATATTGTCGTAACTTGCCAAACTATGGAAGAAGTTGAATATCTGCTTATAATAAAGTGACATTTATTGAAGACTGCATATTATTAAAAACAAGAATTCTTAAGTGCTCTGTGATATCATGAAACACAATGTATACATAATGTTTGGTTTTTGAAAACCAGCTAGATACCAAATCATGGCTTCCCAATGCCCTGATCCCAAGCTTCTCAGTGCACCTTGGGTGGACCACAGTTTAGGTGGGGCGGGAAAAGGATGGAGCCGAGTGGACGGAAGGGGAACAGAGCTTATCATTTGCTCTCACCTGTCTGACGCTGGTCCTTTCCCAGAAGATCCAAATAAAATGAGTCCAGATTTACACCTTACCCTTATACTCATTATATTTTTATTCTATGTTGGTTACTAAATGAATGTTTTAAAAACCAAATTGGATTTCCATTCGTGTCTCCCTAATGAGACAATTCTAGTTTGAGGTATGTTGGATTACCTTCACAAGAGCAAAATTACCTAAATCAAACTATAGAAATTCAAGCTTGAATTATTGCACTGCTACTTCAGGGTGCTGGATCACCCATAATTACATCTGTGGTGCTTCCATTTTAAGACTCACTGTTAAACTAGAAACCCCCAAATTCCTTGCCAAAATCTAAAGAAGTCTTTAGTTTCAAGGAAAATAAGAAGTCTACTCTCAGGTTCCCCAGATCTCGAAATCACGCACTGATTCAATGAGCTTACAGCTTAAAAGAACGTCCTGGTTCTAAGCCTTCTATAAAGTAGAATAGATGCTTTTCGAATAAACTCTGATAGAGCTTAGATAACTTTCCTATTCCAAGACAAATTTTTCTAAGTTTGTTCCTTTATATTCTTTGCTGTATTCCAAGAACAGCATTGTCCAGTGGAGCATTTTTAAATAATGGAAATATTTCTGTGCTGTTTTGAAATTAAGCCACTAGTGGTATGTGGTTATTGGTCTCTTGAATGTGTGTAGTGTGAGAAACTAATTTTTAATTTAATTGTAATTTTTAACTTAAACATTCACATGTGACAAGTTCCTATCATACCGATCAATGCAGTTGTAGAATCTACCCTGGAGCCCTTCAAGGCTCACTCTCCCCAGATCTGCCCTCATCCCGCCCACAAGCAACGCTCTTTAAAACATTGCTCTTTGGGGATATTACACTTTAGATTTAGTTGTTTTCAGGAAAGCCCACATTTTCAGGAACATAACCTGAACATTACTCAAATAAATATTTGAAAATGACAGTTTAAGAAAAGAGAGTTAGCTAGCACTCTTTTTGCTATCTAGCAAATTTCTTGTTGATCCTCGATTTAAAAGCTGATTTATTTCATACATAAAAGATGAGTCCTAATTTTTTGTCCTTCCTTCCAGGTCTAAGGACTCATCCAAATCCCCGATCAATCAATAGGTTTACATTTTAAGTGACTTCTGATTGAATTACTATCCTTTTAAGCAACTACAGGTACCCATGAAATAGCCTTTTAACCCATAAGTAAACTAAACACATGTTCTTCTTGAAATTCCCAAAAGCAACAGCTCTGGGGTATCGTTCCTCGGGAGTCTTAATTCAGGCATGGACTATTTCATGGTCAGCCAGGTGATATCAGATGTGAGTATGTTCCAGAAAAGTAGTGATTATGGCTCATAGAAGCAGACACTCTGGAAATATTCTTTCTTGTTAAAATTAAATGTTTTTGTATCTTATCGTTCAGCCATATTGATTCATATATAAACTTTTGTAAAACTAATGCTGAAAGTTTCTAAGAAACTTGAAGAAAAACCATGCTGGTTGATTATTGCTGAAAAAAGTAAAGACTGATTTAGAGTTGTACCTGCTAACATCTGAAGCACTGTTACTAATTCGCCAGTAAGCTAATTGATCTAAGCCATCTGACTTTCCAATTTATTTTTAAATATTCTAACTGATGTAACTTTGGTTCATAAACCTGTATAAGTTTCACATGTACAATATTATATTGCTACTTCTGTGTACAGTACAGCATGCTCACCACCAAGAATTGAGTTTCCTTCCGTCACCACACAGTTGACCCCCTTTGCTCATTTTGCCCTCCCCCAACCCTCCCCCCTCCATCTCTGTATCTAAGTGTTTGGTTTTGTTTGGTTTGTTCATTTATTTTGTTTGTTTTCTGTATTCCACATATTAGTGTAATCATGTGGTATTTGTCTTTCTCTGTCTGACTTATTTCCCTTAGCATAACACTCTCCAGGTCCCTCCATATGGTTGCAAATGGCAAGATTTCATCTTTTTTATGGCTGAGCAGTATTCCATTGTGTATACTTGTATATACATTGATGGACACTTAGATTGTTTCTGTATTTTGGCTATTGTAAATAATGCTGCATGAACATAGGGGTGCATATATCTTTTTGAATTAGTGTTTTCATATTCTTTGGGTAAATACCCAGAAGTCGAATAACTGGATCAGATGGGAATTCTATTAATTTCTTGAGGAACCTCCATACTGTTCTCCATAGTGGCTGAACCAATTTACATTCCCACCAACAGTGCAGGAGGCTTCCCTTTTCTCCACATCCTCGCCAACACTTATTATTTTTGGCCTTTTTGATGACAGCCATTCTAACAGGCATGAGGTGATATCTCATTGCACTTTTTTTTTTTTTGCTGTACGTGGGCCTCTCACCGCTGTGGCCTCCCCCGTTGCGGAGCACAGGCTCCGGACATGCAGGCTCAGCGGCCATGGCTCACGGGCCCAGCCGCTCTGCGGCACGTGGGATTCTCCCGGACCGGGGCACGAACCCGTGTTCCCTGCATCGGCAGGTGGACTCTCAACCACTGCGTCACCAGAGAAGCCCTCATTGCACTTTTGACTTGCATTTCCCTGATGATTAGTGACTGTGAACATCTTTTCATGTGCCTGTTGGCCATCTGTGTGTCTTCTTCTGAAAAGTCTTTGACTTCTCTGCCCATTTTTTAATTGGATTGCCTTTTTTGTTGTTGAATTGTATGAGTTCTTTGTATATTTTTGGTATTAACCCCTATCAAATATATGATTTGCAAAGATATTCTTCAATTTGTGTGTATTATTCTTGGATCCTTATGTATATTGAGAACAACTGATACGCTCTCAGAAGTCATGGAAGGTTAAATTTTCAATCAGGAAGGAGCCTTGCAAAGCGCTCCGTGATCACAGTTAGCATTTATGACACCTGTGTCACTGCTAAGCCCTGCTTTTAAGGTTTTTGCATGCACGGCTCCACAAATCCCCCCTCTTTTTTAACACCTGAATAAATGAAGATCCAAAGAGGCTAAATGGGTGAGGTTGCACAGTGGCTGATGACAGCGTTGGGGACCATAGTCAGGATGGCTCGACTCCTGGTCTTGGACTATTTTTCATCTAAATAATCCTGCCCTAGATCAGCACCTTCTAATGCACAGTGAGAAACGAGCAGAACACTTGTCCACTGAATGCAGGGGGATTAACAAAAGGCACGTGGCCTCTCTCTTAAGACCTTCAGCCCTCAGGCGCCACAGGTTTCTACCTCAGGCTCTTTCCTCTTTCTTTTTTGAAGCTTCAGTCCTGTAGAGGAGGATAATGCAGCCAGTTTTCCTCTCGCTGAGTTTTTATGAGCTTCTGTGCTGAAGACAGCATGCCAGAAGCTATTTTGGGATGTATGGTTCAAAGTAATGAGAAAACCAACACAAGCAGTTGGGTGAAGGGAACGCACATCAAAGCAAGTGGCAGGGAGCCCCCAAGGGCAGTGGGGCCGGGCTCCCGGGGGAGGGCTTCCAGGGGGCTGCTGCCCTTCCCTCCCTGGAGGACCCGTGCTGCTCGGCAGAGGAGGGAGTTCCCTCTCCTGAGCAACAATTTGCACTGAGTGAGTAGGAAGCAGTCATTACTAAGCCCTGCTTTTACATTTTTGCTCTGGGGATGAGCAGGAAGGAAACTGTATAAGTACTGCAGAAAATAATTAGACAGTCAGGAGCTGCGGGACCATCACCATCTCAAGTATTTCCACGTTGTCACGAGAAAAGGTGAAAATCCACAGAAGTGCTGTGCACATTGAGTTTCCTTGGTTAGAATTTGAATATTCTTTTAAAAATAGAATTCATTCATTTGAAGTTTCCACATTAAACAAAAAACGATACCAATGAGCTTATATATAAAACAGAAATAGACCCACAGACATAGAAAACAAACTTATAGTTACCAAAGGGGAAGGGTGGGGAGGGATAAATTAGGAGTTTGGGATTAACATGTACACACTACTGTATATAAAATAGATAATCAACAAGGACCTACTGTAGAGCACAGGGAACTCTATTCAGTATTTTGTAATAACTGAAATGGGAAAAGAATCTGAAAAAGAATATATATATATATATATGTATGTATAACTGAATCACAGTGCTGTACACCCGTAACTAACACAACATTGTTAATCTACTATACTTCAATTTAAAAAATTAGATTAAAAAGCATCTTGTATGGAACTACCGAGAATGAGATGGCTAAAATTCCATAATCACAATTTCACTCCCCAGAAGCAATGACTATAAAGAGTTGGTTCACATCCTTCACAAACCAAGAGCACACACACACACACACACACACACACACACCTGTGTGTGTGCATTTTAATATTTTTAAAAACGTTCTTTAAAATCCTCATTAAAAAAAACCTTATAGATCTAAGAAGTCATAATCCTCCAAAATGAGGAGAAAGATGAAGAGAAGTAACTCACTGTATGACAAATACAAGCTCTTAAACTCCCATGTCAGTTTTAACCAAGTTTCACAGCTTATGGTATTAATGTCTGTCTTTGGGTACATATGTCAATTTAGGGCATGCCGTTTGACACATCACTTGTAAAGAAACACTTCTAAATTTTCTTTAAACATCATAGCTGGCAGAAGTGGAACTTAGAATGATGACATTTCTGTCCTTACAGAGCTCAACTGAATAAAACATGGGTTTTTAGCAAAGGAGAAAAATGGGCCTGGGGTGCAAAAGTAGATGTAATCGAGAGCTTTCTACAAGGTGGTTACAATGCATAGGAACTAGAGCATTTATTGCCAAAGTAAAGTTTCAAACACCTGAATACAGAATGGTCACGTGTACCTCAGAAAGAGTATTGGCTACCTATTGATCAAGGTGACAACACACTATTTTAGTAAACATAGAAGCTTTTACTATTGTAAGGAAACTTACAGCTAGTTCAGAAAAAAGAAGCCTTTATTACTTTTTGTTTTTGTTTGTTTGTTTGTAAAAATAAGGACATTCCAAAATCATTGCAAATCACCTAAAATTATTTTGATATGGTATGGAATTTCTGTTGTCTGAGCTTATTTCAAGGAAGATAAAGAATGGTATTTTTAAGAGAAAACTAAATACTTCAAAATCAATTTATTTTAACAGAGAGAAAGCCAAATATTCTGGTTTGGTATTGATATAATATCTGCTAGTAAGATACTCACAAACCCCTTTTAAAAATCTTAATAAGCCCATCAAGTAAGAGAACTTTGCCAAAATTTTAACACATTTCATTGCTTCTTTTCAGACACAGTAACTATAGTTATTATAAGCTAAGAAAAATGAAATAAACTTTCTGAAAACCTTCTGCAGGTTCAAGTTTTATTCAAGTTTTATCTTTGCCATCATTTTTTCCATTCTGAAATAACCAAGTCCTTTACTTTCAAACAAACTTCTCTCATTTCTTCACTTGATAAACAGAAGTATATCTATGACTTTCATAAAGTTATATGTTTCACTGCTATTATCTCTAGGACAGTCTAAATCACTACTAACCAAATTAACTACATTCTAATTCACAGACAACGCTGGGAGGTGGGTGACTGAGCACTGCCTGATATGCAGTGCACTTTTGCAGAGACCCACAAAGCTCACAGCCACTCACATTACCTCTGCAAGTTCTTCAAGAAGCAAACACACTTATTAATATGATCAGAACCTCATCCACTCTGTAATGAGGCTTTGGTATCCTCTCCTATTGAAAAATTATCCATAGGACTTCCCTGGTGGCACAGTGGTTAAGAATCCGCCTGCCAGGCAGGGGACATGGGTTCAAGCCCTGGTCTGGGAAGATCCCACATGCCGCGGAGCAACTAAGCCCATGCGCCACAACTACTGAGCCTGCACTCTACAGTCCGTGAGCCACAACTACTGAGCCCATGTGCCACAACTACTGAAGCCTGTGCGCCCCAGAGCCTGAGCGTTGCAACTACTGAACCCATGCGCCACGACTACTGAAGCCCGTGAGCCCTAGGGCCTGCGTGCCACAACTACTGAGTCCGCGCACCACAGCTACTGAAGCCCACACACCTAGAGCCCGTGCTCCACAACAAGAGAAGCCACAGCAATGAGAAGCCCGTGCACCACAATGAAGAGTATCCCCTGCTCGCCGCAACGGGCAAGAAAGCCCACGGGCAGCAGCGAAGACCCAATGCAGCCAAAATTAATTAAATAAATAAATAGGTAATTTAAGAAACCAACATAAATAACATTTTAAAAAATTTAAAAAATAAAAATTATCCACATATCTAAAAATTATCCATTAGTAATTCAATAGAGTTAACTAAAGATTTCAATGGAGTTAACTAAAGATTTCAATGAAGTTAACTAATTATCCATTAGTTAATTCAATGGAGTTAACAGTGTGTCTGTTAAGCAGACACACTGCAGAATATACTTATGATTAATATGAAGACATTGGCAGGATAATGACTAAATTTGATGGAACGCTAGTCTTCCATTTTCACAATCCTAAACAGTCTGTAGAAGTAATATTCTGTGCAGTGCATCAGTATAAAAAATGTAAGAAGACCAGATCAATTAGCTTCTTAATAAAGTAACAAACCTGAATCCTATTAAAAATTAAAATGTATGCCTGTTTTGTACAACATACTGATAAAGTCAGGAAATTATACTTACCTTTCAAAGGAAAATTATTAAGCCAGTCTTGGTTGTTCAAAGATTTACATCAAGTTAGTGAACTTGAATTTTTACATAAAAATGTTCCTAGCTAGTGGTTTCGTGAGGATTGTTTTCTTAAAAATCTAGCATATTTAAAGTATTAAAAATTTGGTTTCATTATTGTTCTGAAAACGTTAGATGTATATACAATCACTTAATTTTCTCTAAAAAGCAATTAAACCAGAGCTTCTTTAATTTGAGTGTTTTTCTAATCTAGCGTAATAATATCCCCTAGAGGTAGGAAAATGTTTTAAATTCACACAATGAGAGGAAAAGACTTTTTTCAATTTCAGACATGTAGACAACTTTCAATTTTAATTCTACAACCTCAGCTACAGGTCAAGAATAAAAAAAGAAACACAAATCTCAAGGGTCTGTTCTATTTTCTGTTGTTCAAAAGATAGTTTCTGAATTGGTCTGAGCTCTTATATGGTAAAATGAAAAAAGCAAGGATCACAAATCAGGTTTTCTGTTGCCTCTCACTTGATGGAATAGTTTCCCATCATTCTGGTGGAGATTCTGAATCGCTGATGCACAAAGCAACTCACTCAGGTCTGCACTGGATGTTCCCCAGATTGTGCCAGGAGGGCTGGCCGAGTGGTCCCAGGTCCTTGCCTCTGGCCTTGGATGAGTTAGATATTGCACAGACTAATGGACTTGACCAAGAACTAGAAACAAAAGCCAAAAAAAAAAAAAAAATGAGGTCGGGGCGTACCTGGGAAGCAGAGTTATCAGAGGTAAAGTTCTGGTGGCACCTGGGATTTGGAGAGCCAAGGAATTATGCTCCTGGACCCCAAGAGCTGGGAATGGCAGTTTTCAGGCAAAGCTGTTTGATTCTCTCTGGCCGATGAGTCCACTCTGCGGCATCTTGTGAAGAACCTCTAAAGCTGTCCAAGTATAATTTTCAAACACTTAAAAACATGACTCATACAAACGTTGAATAAACACATGTCAATGATTTTATTCAACTTGTTAATCAATGAGAACACCAACAAGTGGTTTAAAGAAGGAGTAAAAATCATGTTGAAGAACTGGCTGTTTCTAGGCATTTTGAAAGAAGAAATGCTAGACTAAAATCTCTAGCTTGATACAGAAACAGGTTAATATAAGACAATAAACGTGTAGCCTTTGGGTTACTTTTTCTGCTGGACAGAAATCTACATGTTAACATATCTAGTATCTAGCCAGATAATAAATAGCAAAGTCAAACATAAATTCTCCTAAAAATAATCTTTGTGGGCTTCCCTGGAGGTGCAGTGGTTGAGAGTCCGCCTGCCGATGCAGGGAACATGGGTTCGTGCCCCCGTCTGGGAAGATCCCACATGCCGCAGAGCGGCTAGGTCTGTGAGCCACGGCCACTGAGCCTGCGCATCCGGAGCCTGTGCTCCACAATGGGAGAGGCCACAACAGTGAGAGGCCCGCGTACCGCAAAAAAAAAAAAAAATCTTTGTGTGATATTCTTCATCAACGCTACAGTTTGACACGCTTTTGATTTTCAAGTTTTGCATATTTCTTTGAGGTATTAAAAAAACGTTTATGTATTGTAAGACAATATTGGTCAATTCATGGTTTAAAATAAAAATAACGTGTGCTTGAAAAGTTAAATAAAATGTATTTTAGAGTTGCACTAAAAAAACTGCTTATAATATAGGCCTCAAGTAACTTTTTTCAGCCTTTCTTTTTGCTGTTTTTTAACCTTTTTTGAATTGAAGTATAGTTAATTTACAATGTTGTGTTAGTTTCAGGTGTACAGCAAAGTAATTCAGTTATACATACGTATGTATATCTATTCTTTTTCAGATCCTTTTCCATTATAGGTTATTACAAGATATTGAATATAGTTCCCTATTATGCAGTAGGTCCTTGCTGTTTATCTGTTTTATGTATAGTAGTATCTGTTCATCCCAAACTCCTAATTTATAGGCCCCAAGTAATTTCATGGAGGAGAGTAATACAAAGATCTTCTGGTTAGCGGTAACTCAAGCTTATGCATAGTGTATTGACTTCGAGTGAGACGGGCTGCTTGCTGATTCTCACTTTCAAGCGGAAATTTGTACCATTCTTATTTTGATCGCATGTTGAGACTTAAGGACTGTATCTCTTATTCTTAACTAAAAATAGAATATAATTTTCTATTAAACAGAAAAGGTAAATTATAAGTTTTATTGTGTCTTTTTTATGTGTCTATAAACCCTATGTGCCTCACAGAATTAAAATATTATGGTTTTCCAGGCTTCCCTGGTGGTGCAGTGGTTGAGAATCTGCCTGCCAATGCAGGGGGCACGGGTTCGAGCCGTGGTCTGGGAGGATCCCACATGCCACGGAGCAACTAGGCCCGTGCGCCACAACTACTGAGCTTGTGCGTCTGGAGCCTGTGCTCCGCAATGGGAGAGGCCGCGATAGTGAGACGCCCGCGCACCGCGATGAAGAGTGGCCCCAGCTTGCCACAACTAGAGAAAGCCCTCGCACAGAAACGAAGACCCAACACAGCAAAAATAAATTAATTAATTAATGAACTCCTACTCCCAACATCTTCTTTTAAAAAATATATATATATATATATATATATATATGGTTTTTCAAAAGATTTACATGCAGTAGATAACTTACTTTGATGGAATAAACAATATTTTCACACCTTATGTACCACTGTTTTAAATTATATAAATAATATTGTGGTTGGCATAATATAAATTCATTTGAGATATTATAGTGATATTGGTAATTTTTTGCAATTATGTATGCATATGTTCAACAGAGTCTGTATTTTAACAAGATACCCAGATCTTATCTTGATTTACATGCCCACTAAATTCTGAAAAACCCTGCTGTAGGACACAGAATAAGTAGGACCCAGCTTCTAATACTGTCTTTGCCACTTGGTAGCTTTGTCATCATACACAGTTTACGTAACCTACAACAGGCTGTTTTTCATCAGAAACTGGAATAGTAATTCTTATGGCTTAGAATTTCTGCGAGCACTACATAATTCTTTACCTATAAAGTTCCTGGCAAATCCAACAGTGTATCCATGTTAGCCAACACAATAATATTATTTAGAAAAAATGAGACTAGAGTTTAATTTTCCATAGAAACATGTTAGAATTAAGACAAGTAACTATAGCATTCAGGGTCGTAATCCCTATGAAATAAAACTCAGTTAATTGAATGGGCAAATATTTACATTTCATTAGGACAAAGTTCCAACTTCTCAAGCAATTGTATGTAGACAGTGATTCTCCAATAGAATGAATTTGCAGGTGTTAGTTTTTAAAATTAGATATTTGAAAAATCCTACATCTGTTAGAAAGAATTTAATGATCACTTAGTTACCCAGGCATCTAATGAATTCATTCCCTTTGTGGCACCCATAAGGGGGCAGTATTCACGAATCGGCTCTCTTCACTGGGAGGGATGTCAGTCATCTACACAGAGAAGAATCTTCCTCTGGAAATTTCTATACTGGGTTTGATAGCTTAAAGGGAGACTCACCCACCAACTAGTACAATAGTTGGTCCTCACCCACCAACTAGCACAATAAAGGCACACATATCTTACCTTTCACCTTTGACTACAACATTACGAGGTTTAGTTGTATGCAGAAAAAAATTCATTTCTCCAAAAGCTTTTCTGGTTGTCACATCTTACAACAAGCACAAGGTTCCATAGCTTTAGATGTTGGCTTCAAAAAGTAGACGAAAGATCATCATTTCAAACATCTCTGGAACTCACTGGGTGATTTCCAATTTTTTGGTTCTATTTCTTCTCTCAGACACAGGACAAATTTTGATCTTCGCTAGTTGTCTGTTTTCTCCATTTGCCCTACAGCTCATTAGTCAGTATTTTTTCTGTCTCTTGAACTCTCGGTTTCCTGACTTCTGGTATTGACCTGATCCCATATGTATGTCGTACTTACATGCTCATATTCACACACATTTTTTGGAACCCTGTAATCACCTGAGATAATATTATCAGTATGTTGCAACCCACAATCCCATGATTCTCTGTATCCATAACATCTTCCAGTAGATACAAAAAGTAGTATTAGCTTAGATATTAATAAGGAGTCTTAAAAGCAGAAAAAAAACCACAGTGCACTCTAATAAATATGATAGAAATTTACAAAAAGTGCTATGGAAAATACAGTGGAAGAGGATGTAGCACATCCTAAGCAAACAAGGAAACCATCCCAGAGGAAGTGATGTTTGAGCTGAGATTTTTAGTAATGTATAAAGTGATTAAAAGTGACTGTTATAACCCTTCACACCCACTTATACTTATAGGTGAAACTCTACATAGTCCAAGCCTGTGACAGCCTCTAAGTACAAAAGCATCCTGTGAGATCTGCTTCCCAGTCTCAGTCACATAGAGAATATTAGGGACAAAGAAACTCAGCATTTAGATGGCTTTGTGGGACTCACCTGTCTGACATTTTAATTGGTAGATTTATCTAGAGTCTGACAGTTTTGGTTGGGTAAGGGTAAAAATAACCACTAGTGTATTAGTTACCTAGAATTTGGGAGAGGTTAGCTGGGGGGTCTGATTTAGCATCTCTTGTGAGGTTGCAGGTAAGATGTTGGCTAGGGCGCCAATCACTTATGGTTTGATGGGGAATGGATCCACTTCTAAGATGGTTAATTCACATGACTGGTGGCAGGAGCCCTCATTTCTGCTGGTTATTGACAGGAGGCTTCAACTCCTCTTCATATATTGGCAGGAGACCTCAGTTCTTCATTTCATTAACTTCCCCATTGGGCTTTTTGAGTGTCCTTATAATATGGCAACCGACTTCCTCCAGAGCAAGTGATTTGTCTGAGAAGAGGGAGACAGCCATGATGGGAAGATGCCAAAACCACACCAGAAAATGTATAGACAATTTGGATTGGAGGCTTCGCAGAGAGAATTATGAAAGGGAAACTAAACAAGTTAAGAAACTACTGCTTCCCACTACGCTTGGGGAACATACCCAAATCTTTACATTGCTTTCAAGCTTCACCAGGTCCAAGAGTTGGCTCCCTCTTAAGCCTCATCTCCTCAGATGATCCTGTGTTTCTCTCACCCGCTTCCTCTCCCTCTCCCTCTCCCAGACACGTTGGCTGATTTCCTTGAAGATCCTTAAATAAGGCACATTCCTGCCTTTTCACATTATGTACCCTCATTTGGAACACTTTTCCCCACACTTCTACCAAATTATTCTCTATTGAATTATCATACTAAACTTAAACCTCAGGGCTTCAGACCAAAACCTCTTGGTTTCAGTTAGTTGCTAAGCCATTTTCTTATACAAAATTGGTATTTATTATTATTAGTAGTAGTATTAGTAGCAGTAGTGTTTCAGGGTCATTTTTAAGGTTGCAATTATACATCTAGTAGTGTCTTTCTTTAATCTTTAAACTAAAGTTTAAGCCATATAAGAAAAAATAAAAACCATACTGACCTATTCCAAGGGCCAAGCACAGTGTTTGGTAACTTACACACATTTAGTCATTTCTTTGTGTGTGTGTGTATGTGTGTGTGTGAGATTTTCTTTTTATTTTTTTAAACATTTTTATTGGAGTATAATTGCTTTACAATGGTGTGTTAGTTTCTGCTGTATAACAATGTGAATCAGATATACGTATACATATATCTCCATACCTCGTCCCTCTTGTATCTCCCTCCCACCCTCCCTATCCCACACCTCTAGGTGGTCACAAAGCACAGAGCTGATCTTCCTGTGCTATGTGGCTGCTTCCCACTAGCTATCTATTTTACATTTCATAGTGTATATATGTCAGTGCTACTCTCTCACACCGTCCCTGCTTCTCCTTTCCCTTCCCCACGTCCTCAAGTCCATTCTCTACATCTGTGTCTTTATACATGTCCTGTAACTAGGTTTTTCATAACCTTTTTCTTTTTTTTAGATTCCATATATATGTGTTAGCATACGGCATTTGTTTTTCTCTTTCTGACTCACTTCACTATGTATGACAGACAGTAGGTCCATCTACCTCACTACAAATAACTCAATTTCGTTTCTTCTTAGGGCTAATATTCCATTGTATATACGTCCCACATCGTCTTTATCCTTTTGTCTGTCCATGGACACTTAGGTTGCTTCCATGTACTGGCTATTGTAAATAGAGCTGCAATAAACATTGTGATACATGCTTGTTTTTGAATTATGGTTTACTCTGGGTATATGCCCAGTAGTGGGATTGCTGGGTCATATGGTAGTTCCATTTTTAATTTTTTAAGGAACATCCATACTGTTTTCCATAGTGGCTGTATCAATTTACATTTGCACCAACAGTACAAGATGGTTCCCTTTTCTCCACATCCTCTCCAGCATTTATTGTTTGTAGACTTTTTGATGATGGCCATTCTGACTGGTGTGAGGTGATACCGCATTGTAGTTTTGATTTGCATTTCTCTAATGATTAGTGATGTTGAGCATCCTTTCAGGTGTTTGTTGGCCATCTGTATATTTTCTTTGCAGAAATGTCTATTTAGGTCTTCTGCCCAGTTTTGTATTGGTTTGTTTGTTTTTCTGATATTGAGCTGCATGAGCTGCTTGTAAATTTTGGAGATTAATCCTTTGTCAGTTGCTTCATTTGCAAATATATTCTCCCATTCTGAGGGTTGTCTTTTCATCTTGTTCATGTTTTCCTTTGCTATGAAAAAGCTTTTAAGTTTCATTAGGTCCCATTTGTTTATTTTTGTTTTTATTTCCATTTCTCTAGGAGGTGGGTCAAAAAGGATCTTGCTGTGATTTATGTTATAGAGTGTGCTGTCTATGTTTGTGTATGGTGTTAGGGAGTGTTCTAATTTCATTCTCTTACATGTAGCTGTCCAATTGTCCCAGCACCACTTATTGAAGAGGTTGCCTTTTCTTCATTGTATATTCTTGCCTCCTTTATCTAAAATAAGGTGACCATATGTGCATGGGTTTATCTCTGGGCTTTCTATCCTGTTCCACTGATCTATATTTCTGTTTTGTGCCAGTACTATACTGTCTTGATTACTGTAGCTTTGTAGTATAATCTGAAGTCCAGGAACCTGATTCCTCTGGCTCCATTTTTCTTTATCAAGATTGCTTTGGCTATTTGGGGTCTTTTGAGTTTCCATACAAATTGTGAAATTTTTTGTTCTAGTTCTGTGAACAAATGCCATTTGTAGTTTGATAGGGATTGCACTGAATCTGTAGATTGCTTTGGGCAGTAGAGTCATTTTCACAATGTTGATTCTTTCAGTCCAAGAATGTGATATATCTCTCCATCTGTTTGTATCATCTTTAATTTCTTTTATCAGTGTCTTATGGTTTTCTGAATATAAGTCTTTTTCCTCCTTAGGTAGGTTTATTACTAGGTATTTTATTCTTTTTGTTGCAATGGTAAAAGGGAGTGTTTCCTTAATTTCTCTTTCAGATTTTTCATGATTACTGTATAGGAATGCCAGAGATTTCTGTGTATTAATTTTTTATCCTGCTAATTTACCACATTCATTGATTAGCTCTACTAGTTTTCTGGTAGAGTCTTTAGGATTCTGTGTGTTTAGCATCATGTCAGCTGCAAACAGTGACAGCTTTACTTCTTCTTTTCCAATGTGAATTCCTTTTATTTCTTTTTCTTCTCTGATTGCTGTGGTTAAAACTTCCAAAACTGTGTTGAATAATAGTGGTGAGAGTGGACAACCTTGTCTTGTTCCTGATCTTAGTGGAAATTGTTTCAGTTTTTCACCATTAAGAAGGATGTTGACTGTGGGTTTGTCATATATGGCCTTTATTATGTTGAGGTAAGTTCCCTCTATGCCTACTTTCTGAAGGGTTTTTACCATAAATGGGTGTTGAATTTTGTCAAAAGCTTTTTCTGCATCTACTGAGATTATTGTATGGTTTTCCTCCTTCAGTTTGTTAATATGGTGTATCACATTGATTGATTTGCATATATTGAAGAATCCTTGCATTCCTGGGATAAACTTCACTTGATAGTGGTGTATAATCTTTTTTATGTGCTATTGGATTCTGTTTGCTACTATTGTGTTGAGGATTTTTGCATCTTTTTCATCAGTTATATTGATCTATGGTCTTCTTTCTTTGTGACATCTTTGTCTGGTTTTGCTTTTAGGGTGATGGTGGCCTCATAGAATGAGTTTAGGAGTGATCCCCCTGTGCTATATTTTGGAAGAGTTTGAGGAGGATTGGTGTTAGCTCTTCTCTAAATGTCTGATAGAATTCGCCTGTGAAGCCATCTGTTCCTGGGCTTTTGTTTGCTGGAAGATTTTTAATCACAGTCTCAATTTCAGTGCTTGTGATTGGTTTGTTTATATTTTCTATTTCTTCCTGGTTCAGTCTCAGAAGGTTGTGCTTTTCTAAGAATTTGTCCATTTCTTCCAGGTTGTCTATTTTATTGGCATGTAGTTCCTTGTAGTAATCTCTCATGATCCTGTGTATTTCTTCAGTGTCAGTTGTTACTTCTCCGTTTTCATTTCTAATTCTATCGATTTGAGTCCTCCCCCTTTTTTTCTTGATGAGTCTGGCTAATGGGTTAACTGTTTTGTTTATCTTCTCAAAGAACCAGGTTTTAGTTTTATTGATCTTTGCTACTGTTTCCTTCATTTCTTTTGCATTTATTTCTGATCTGATCTTTATGATTTCTTTCCTTCTGCTAAATTTGGGGGTTTTTTAATTCTTCTTTCTCTAATTGCTTTAGGTGTAACATTAGGTTGTTTATTTGAGATGTTTCTTGTTTTTTGAAGTAGGATTGTATTGCTATAAACTTCCCTCTTAGAACTGCTTTTGCTGTATACCATAGGTGTTGGTAGTCGTGTTTTCATTGTCATTTGCTTCTAGGTATTTTTTTATTTCCTCTTTGATTTCTTCAGTGATCTCTTGATTATTAAGTAGTGTATTGTTTAGCCTCCATATGTTTGTGTTTTTTACAGATTTTTTCCTGTAACTGATATCTAATCTCATAGCATTGTGGTCAGAAAAGATACTTGATACAATTTCAATTTTCTTAAATTTACCAAGACTTGATTTGTGACCCAAGATATGATCTATCCTGTAGAATGTTCCATGAGCACTTGAGAAAAATGTGTATTCTGTCGTTTTTGGATGGAATGTCCTATAAATATCAGTTAAGTCCAGGTTGTTTAATGTGTCAGTTAAAAATTGTGTTTCCTTATTTATTTACAATTCAGATGATCTGTCCATTCGAAAAAGTGGTGTGTTAAAATCCCCTACTATTATTGTGTTACTGTTGATTTCCCCTTTTACAGCTGTTAGCATTTGTCTTATGTATTGAGGTGCTCCTATGTTGCATGCATAAATATTTACAATTGTTCTATCTTCTTCTTGGATTGATCCTTTGATCATTATGTAGTGTCCTTCCTTGTATCTTGCAACAGTCTTTATTTTAAAGTCTATTTTGTCTGATATGAGAATTGCTACTCCAGCTTTCTTTTGATTTTCATTTGCATGGAATATCTTTTTCCATCCCCTCACTTTCAGTCTGTATGTGTCCCTAGGTCTGAAGTGGGTTTCTTGTAGACAGCATATATATGGCTCTTTTTGTATCCACCAGCCAGTCTATGTCTTTGGTTGGAGCATTTAATCCATTTACATTTAATATAATTTTCAATATGTATTTTCCTATTACCATTTTCTTAATTGTTTTGGGTTTGTTATTGTAGGTCTTTTCCTTCTTTTGTGTTTCCTGCCTAGAGAAGTTCCTTTAGCATTTGTGGTAAAGCTGGTTGCTGGTGCTGAATTCTCTTAGCTTTTACTTGTCTGTAAAGGTTTTAATTTCTCTTTCGAATCTAAATGAGATCCTTGCTGGTTGGAGTAATCTTGGTTGTAGGTTTTTCCCTTTCATCACTTTAAATATGTCCTGCCACTCACTTCTGGCTTGCAGAGTTTCTGATGAAATCTCAGCTGTTAGCCTTATGGGGATTCCCTTGTATGTTATTTGTTGTTTTTCCCTTGCTGCTTTTAATATTGTTTGTTTGTATTTAATTTTTGATAGTTTGATTAATATGGGTCTTGGCATGTTTCTCCTTGGATTTATTCCAGATGAGACTCTCTGTGCTTCCTGGACTTGATTGACTATTTCCTTTCCCATGTTAGGGATGTTTTTAAATAATCTCTTCAAATATTTTCTCAGACTCTTTCTTTTTCTTCTGAGACCCCTATAATTTGAATGTTGGTGTGGTTAATGTTGTCACAGAGGTCTCTGACACTGTCCTGAATTCTTTTCATTCTTTTTTCTTTATTCTGCTCTTCAGTAGTTATTTCCACTATTTTATCTTCCAGGTCACTTTTCCATTCTTCTGCCTCAGTTATTCTGCTATGGATTCCTTCTAGAGAATTTTTAATTTCATTTATTGTGTTGTCATCAATGTTTGTTTGCTCTTTACTTCTTCTAGGTCCTTGTTAAACATTTCTTGTATTTTCTCCATTATATTTCCAAGACTTTGGATCATGTTTACTATCATTACTCTGAATTCATTTTCAGGTAGACTGCCTATTTCCTGTTCATTTGTTTGGTCTGGTGGGTTTTTACCTTGCTCCTTCATCTGCTGTGTGTTTCTCTGTCTTCTCATTTTTCTTAACTTGCTATGTTTGTGGTCTCCTTCTTGTGGGATGCAGGTTCATAGTGTGCGTTGTTTTTGGTGCCTGCCCCCAGTGGCTAAGGTTGGTTCAGTGGGTTGTGTAGGCTTCTTGGTGGAGGGGACTAGTGCCTGTGTTCTGGTGGATGAGGATGGATCATGTCTTTCTGGTGGGCAGGACTGAATCCAGTGGTGTGTTTTGGGGTGTCTGTGACCTTATTATAATTTTAGGCAGCCTCTCTACTGCTGGGTGGGGTTGTGTTCCTGTCTTGCTAGTTGTTTGACGTAGGGTGTCTAGCACTGTACCTTGCTGGTCATTACAATCCACATACAATTGATATTCCACAGTATTTGTCTTTCTCTGACTTATTTCATTAAGCATAATATTCTCTAGGTCTATCCATGTGGACATGCATAAAATAATGAAAGTGGCATTATTTTATTTTTTTATGGATGAGCAATATTTTGTTATACATACATATATATCACATCTTCTTTATCCATTCATCTGCTGATGGACACTTGGGTTGCTTCCTCATCTTGGCAATTGTAAATAAATGCTGCTATTAACTTTGTGGTGCATGTATATTTTTTAATTAGTGTTTTCATTTCTTCTGGATATATAGCCAGGCGTGGGATTGCTGGGTCATATGGTAGTTCTGTTTTTAGTTTTCTGAGGAACCTCCATACTGTTCTCCATAGTGGCTGTACCAATTTACATTCCCACCAACAGTGTAGGAGGGTTCCCTTTTCTCCACACCCTCTCCAGCATTTATTGTTTGTAGACTTTTTGATGATGGTCATTCTGACCAGTGTGCGATGATATCTCATTGGTTTGATTTGCATTTCTCTACTAATTAGTCATGTTGAGCATCTTTTCATGTGCCTGCTGGCCATCTGTATGTCTTCTTTGGAAAAATGTATGTTCAGGTCTTCTGCCCATTTTTTGATTGGGTGTTTTATTTATTTATTATTTATTTATTTGCTATTGAGTCGTATGCACTGTTTATATATTTTGAATATTAACCCCTTGTCAGTCACATCATTTCCAAATATTTTCTCCCATTCCATAGGTTGTGTTTTTCTTTTGCCAATGGTTTTCTTTGGTGTGCAAAACCTTTCAAGTCTGATTAGGTCCCAGTTGTTTATTTTTGCTTTTATTTCTTTTGCCTTAGTTGCTATGATTTATGTCAGAGTGTTCTGCCTTAGACATTTCTTATTTAAAGGATGAATGAAATATTCCATGAGATCGTTGATAAGGATATGGATTAGTAGGATGTGTGGATTAGTATGAATCAACGTGATGCTGTGAAGCCAGGAAGTGGGCAGCACATGCAGGACAGATGCTAAATGAAGACAAAGGCCTGAGGGACTGGGAATCATCAACTGAGACATTCTGACTTGTTTTTAACTGGATAATAGGAGGCGATTATAGCAGGAGACAACACTGTAAAGTGAAGGCCTTAACTGTGAGAATTTTATCAGCCAGCCCCAGCCAGGAGCACAGTGTGGACTGTGCCGGTTCCAATGACTTGCCTCTTAGCTCCAGCCCTACCTCTCGGCACCTGCTCTCTGGTAATGGCAGGCTGACTTTGAGCATAGCCCTGACATCAGGCTTTGCCAACAGAGCGCACTGGGGTGATGTTACACACCTTCCCAACTGGGGCTGCCTGGCTGTGAATTCCCTCCCCCTTCCTGGCTCCTGCTGCAGGGATGGAGGGCATCCCTAGGCCTCTGCCCAGCCATATCCCCAAGGGTACAGCCCTTGTGGCGACCTCACTGCCCCAGCTCAAACTCAGTGGCATCCTCCCGAGGCGTCTTCCTCTGTCCCCGGCGCCATGGGACCCTGTCTGTGCCTTCGCCCACCCGCCTGGCTCACCTTTGTCCAGGAGATTTATTTCCTGCTACTTTTGGTGACCACAGACCAGCTCTGGTCTGGGCTACCCAACAGACGCTTCTGCTCTCCCGTGGGCTGTAACCACACCTCCACCGACGTCTGAACCCAGCCTCGGGGAGGGTCCTCTGCAAGTCCGTCTTTCTTTCCTTCGCTCCACGGCTCGGGGGCTCCCGTTAGAGGTTCTTCCATTCTTCCACATCTTTATAGGGACTTGTGGGCATTTATATTTACCTATTCCTTCTAGAATATCATGCTCAGCACTGTTAAGCAGACTTCATCTGAGCAGGAGGTAAGAGATAAAGGTTGGAGTGTGTAATCTCCCTTTTGATTTCTGCAAGCAGGAGGGGAAAGCTGGGTGGTCCATTTCCGGCCCCCGACTGTGACTGTGTTCCCTCAGTCAGGAGAGATGGGCCTGGAGAGGGCACATCCCACCCGTTAGTGGCGGAGACTCCCTCAGGAATTATTTACACCTGTACCAGCATCACCAGCGCGGCGCTTTATAAAGGGGGGTGGCGCTCAGGGTCGGGGGGTCGCAGCTGAACCTCGCAGCTCGCCTACCCAACTGACCTCACATTTTACAAGGGACTCTGCCTTGTACACGTACCTAAGAATCCTGAGAACCAGGCTCCAGACCATTTATTGCAGGCCTATATGTGAAGAAGTAATTTGGATGTGACTGAAGGAAAATATACGTACATCTAAGAGTAGAAAAGTAAAACAGTAGTATATAAAACTGCACAGTCAATGTAACCTAGATTTTCTAAAAACATGCGCTACTCAGATGTATATATAAATACACTCACATGCATATCATGTTATTGCATATATAGAGAAGATCCCAGACAAAATTCCTCAAAATGCCAATCGTTAGAAATAGTAGACAGTTTTATTTTCTTCTTTTTGTTATTTTACTTTCTCAATTGTCTACAAACAACAAGTTACTTTTTTCTTTCAAAAATTTAATAAATCCATGCTACTTGAAGGAAATAAGGAAGAAGAAGCCGGATTCATGAGAGCACATTTGAAGGCAGAAGTCTTTAATTAAGTTGTGCCGCTAGTTCCTACTTGGTCAAGGTCATATCATGGTGTGACATCTGTAACTCACTTGCACGTGCTGCCAGGTGCACACAATGAACAGCTGTAACACAGCTGCTGAAATGGATTAGAGCTAAATGACTCAAGCCACAAGCCAGACTGAGAGTAGACAGCCCGAATTAGAGCATCCACCGGTCCATGGGTTCCGGCATTTTCCTTTCCTCCAAAACCAGCTTACACAGATTGATGAAAAGCCATTGGTAAGAAAGGCTGATGACATTTCCCTCCTGAAATGTCATCTCTTTCCCTGGAGCTAAGGAGCTGCAGGATGTTGACACCTTGCAGTTTATATGCTAACGAGAGGCTTCCAAACAGTATCCGGAGCTCTGCCCTCCCATCACGTAAGGAAGACAGGCATTTGTTGACAAATGAAAATGGTCGATCTCATTGTGCACACAGAGAAGAAATAAAATACAAATATAGACACATGTGCAAAACAGCATGAATTCCTTATCATTTTCTTTTACTATTACCTAGAATGGGCTAGCAATTACTCAGATTACTGGGTAGGCAGTTATTAATTTTTTAAAATCTAAATTATAAGAGCAAGATAAACATTATTTTAGAAGTCTTCTTTTGATTTATCATAAAATCAGTAGTGTTGGCAAATGAACCTTACTACGAAACAGAAACAGACTCACAGACATAGAGAACAGACTTGTTGTTGCCAAGGGATGGAGTGGGAGTTTGCGGTCAGCTGATGCAAACTAGTATATATAGGATGGATAAACAACAAGGTCCTACTGTACAGCACAGGGAACTACATTCAATATCATAAACCATAACGGAAAAGAATATATATATTCTAGATATATAGATTCTATATACATATGTTATATATATATATTCTTTCTATATATTCTGTCGCTTTGCTGTACAGCAGTCATTAACATAACATTGTAAATCAGCTACACTTCAATAAAATAAATAAATAAATAAAAATCAGTAATGTTGGCATTTTGCCCATTAATTTGAATGCTAAATGAATGGCCCATTAGCTAAATGTGAGAGGCTAAAGCCTTTTTATCTCAGTTAATCAGAAAAGACATGAGGCTGCGTATATATTTTTATTGAATAGGAAGATTAGTTTTTAGCATCTATTCAGTGAGATATCTTGCTCAGAGAATTGCATTGTTTTTCTATACAGCTATGCCTGGCCAAAATTGCTTTCATTCTACTCCCTGTCTTCAGTGACGTTAAACAGTCCCGAGATTACTCACAGAAAATGACCAGAGTGAGATAATGTACCATTTTTCAAATGAAGTGCAGTTCTATAAACTGGAAAGAAAGTTGAGGAAGGCTGCGATTGTGTTTACCTGAGCCTGGGAAATCCAACGGTAGTGCTTTTATCAGTTGTACAGAATTTAACACCAGCCCTCGATCCAGCAGCTTTTAAAATGAGTTTGGATTATACGCATTCAGCTGCAATGTGCTCAGAACAGGACATATTCTTGGCGGAGGAATGCTCTTGCCTGGTGACAGTTGGCCTCAAGTCCTGGAAGCGTGGTATTACCGAGACAGCTCCTGTTTTACCACCAGGATTCTTGGGAGTTTGATCTGCTTCTTCTGTGAACCATAATCTCAAGCTCAAGTACAGGATCATTCACACTGACGTGGTTTATGTGTATATGAGGAGGTGAAAAGACCTCACAATCTGGGCAGGTGGGACAGACAGAGCACAGCAAACGTCCAAACAGCCTCTGGAGAGTAAGTAGAGAAGCTGTAGTGTCTGGGTAGAAAGAAAGAGTTTAAACAGTGCCAGCCTGAGAAAAACTCTGAAATAGGGAGAATTTGTCTTTAGCCGATTCTTGGCATTGTTTCCTATGCTGTTACTTTTTTTTTTTTTTTTTTTTTTTTCGGTACGCGGGCCTTTCACTGTTGTGGCCTCTCCCGTTGCGGAGCACAGGCTCCGGACGCGCAGGCTCAGCGGCCATGGCTCACGGACCCAGCCGCTCCGCGGCATGAGGGATCTTCCAGGACCGGGGCACGAACCCGTGTCCCCTGCATCGGCAGGCAGACTCTCAACCACTGTGCCACCAGGGAAGCCCTATATTTTTTTTCCTGAACTTTTTCTTGCCATATAACCTTCAGATGGCAGAATACACAAACCCTAAGTGAATTCCTCCTAATACATGTATCCTTGTAATCAACACCCTGATCAAGATAAAGAGATTATATTTATATTTCCCTTTGATCAAAGAGAGCTTTCCAAACTGTATATGCTCAGGTCCCCGTAACAGTTGGACTCTTACCTGTTACAGGTGTTAAACATACAAAGAGACAGGACCCGAAATGAAGGCAAGGGTGTCAGGAGATAGCTCTCTGCTCTCTGCTTTTATTTTATTTTATTTTTCTCCAGCCTTCATGCACCCAGGGGGAAGCAGGGTTCCCACCATCCAACAAGATTATTGGATACAAACAGGATTTATGAGGACAGTCAAGTCTTTATTTTATTTTGTTTATATTAGAGCATAGTTGATTTACAATGTTGTGTTAGTTTCAGGTGTATAGCACAGTGAACCAGTTATACATATACATGTATCTATTCTTTTTCAATTCTTTTTGCATTTAGGTTATTACAGAATATTGAATAGAGTTCCCTGGGCTATACAGCAGATCCTTGTTGATTATCCATTTTAAATATAACAGTGTGTACCTGTCAATCCCAAACTCCCAATCTATCCTTCCCCCGACTCCCAGTAACCATAAGTTCATTTTCTAAGTCTATGAGTCTGTTTTGGTTTTGTAAATAAGTTCATTTGTATCAATTTTTTTTTAGATTTCACATATAAGTTATATTATATGATTTTTGTCTTTCTCTGTCTGACTTACTTCACTTAATATTCAGTATTATAATCTCTAGGTCCATCCATGTCACTGCAAATGGCATTATTTCATTCTTTTTAATGGCTGAGTAATGTTCCATTGTATATGTGTACCACATCTCCTTTATCCATTCACTGTTCAATGTCAGATAGCCCTGAATGGTCTTAACCAGAGATAATCATCTGGAAGAGAAGACCAAAGGGGATGCCCTGACATTCAATTGTTGTATAAAATATCAGAATACTGATAAAATTTAGGAAATGGAAGTGAACTCCAATATAGAATAATACTCAATTTACTGCCAACCCAGTAAGATGGAGGCTTCAAGCTAACTTCTGGGTTCTGGTTCCATGATAGAAAATAAAGGAATTACCTTTTATTTTTCTTTTGCAACCTGAAGTTGTGGAGGTCAGTGTGTATTTGTTAGGTTAGGTTGTGATGAAGCACTTCACCCACAGCCAAGTCCTAAATCCCACAGACTTAACGCAACAGAAACGCATTTCTGAGGGGTTCCAGGAGGGTCTCAGTCTGGCAGACAGACAGCTGCTTGCTACGTCCGTCTGTGGTCATTGCAGCAGAGGAAGGAAATGTGGCCCAAAGTGCAGAGGCACTTAAAGCTGGTGTCCAGAAGTGACACAGGTCAGACCCTCTCCCTCACGTTCAAATGAAAAAAGTGCAGGCTTACCGCCTGTTTGGGCGATCAGCACCAAGGACAACACAAAGTTCAACCCAGCTACACAAACGACAGCTTTTCCATTTCCCTCAAGGAGCTGTCTGAATGCTAATGCAGAAGGCAGCATATTACCTTTCTTTGCAATTTCAAATATCCTCAGTGAACACGCTAACCTCTTCTGTGCCATTTCAGGGTCCTTCTGTTTTTCCTGCCTGCCAGCAGAGAAGGTAATAGCTGCTTTTCAATTCCCCAGAGATTACTTTCCACCACTACATTGGATCAGGTTTTAGAATGGCGTGTATGCCAAGGCGATCTGAGCATATATTTTACTTCTTTTATTGCTTTTTGCAAATATAGAGGCTCTATTCCTTTACATGCTGATTTGAAGGAAGTTCTTTATAAGAGTTTGGGTGATTTATGCTTTATTTTGTATTCCGTTTTTATTAGAAACAGGCCAGTGGCTTCTAGCATTTGAATTGGAATTTGGTTCACTGACAGTAGAATAGCAACCATTTATCATACACTTTCAATCCATTCTTGTTCTCTTCATTATTTGAATGTGGATTGGGTCCATAAAAATGAAAAGTAGCTTTCACACTCCAGAACAGACATTCTGTTTAATGGTTGGGAGTCACTAGAGTGTAGTACTGAAGTACATACATTTGGAAGCTGGACGCCTGGGTTTGAATCCCAGCTTTGACACTGTGTGACTTTGGGAAAGTTTCCTAAATTCTCCATAATTTAATTTCCTCATCTGGGGAAGATAACAGAAACCACCACCGTAAATTGCAGGGTCCGTGAATGGACTTTAAATGAATGAATACTTGTAAAGTGTTCAGAATGTTTGTTATATAGTAAGCGCTATATGAGCTTTTGCTATTATTGTTGTTAACATTGCTATTATTATTTTAATCAGGGTAAACCCTGCATGACGTTTTGACAACCAAATGGTTTCATTGCATTATATAAATTGTATTCTGGCAATGGCAGAAATGATTCCAAAAAATAATGTGACTGGAAATAATGTCACTTATTGTCAATGGCTATCTGCTGGAAAAACAGACAGAAAAGGTTAAGTAATTTGTATATAGTTACATAGCTCATAAATGATATTGTATATGTACGAAGTCCAGTGCAGAAACAGAGCTCTCAATGCACCTCACACCGTTACTGACAGGTGAGGTCCAAAACATGCGGCTGATAAAAAGAAAGGTGTATGGGGAAAAGGTAGCCAGCTGGGTTAAGGCTGCAATGGCCACTGAAAATGTAGATATTTTATTCTTCTCTGTATGGAAGAGTACTACCTTATTCCAGGGCTATCTATCTGATAATAACATACCTAAAACAACTTCTTCATTTTGAAAGGAAGTAAACTCACTCTTCCGTTACATAGAAATACATTTCCTAACCAAAGAAATTGGTGTGAAAGTGTTTTCTTGATCAAAATATTTTACACTATCTTGCTTTCGGTTTCGCTTGTTTTTCTAATTGACATGTTTCTCTTTAATACCAACGAGCTGAAACCTCCTTTTCCCATTGTATTTTCAGTGATGGCTATTCTAAAAATTAATCCTTCTGTTGTAGAGCTGATTTTTGCCCACAAATTCAGGTATCTTGAGAAACAGAATCTTGGTCCTTGAATATTCTCCAAAGTGTGTGACATTATGGTACAGTTCTTTTAGATGAGACCACATCTTTTAAATTTTTTTTTCTGAAAAGCTTATCCCCATGAAACAGTTAAGGATGACAGCTATTATCTTGTGACCTCTTGTAGTAATGGAGGATAAAGTGGCTGACATGGAGAGATTTGAAATTTACTGACCGTGATAGATTCCCTTGCTAAGAAGCCCCTAAGAATCCTCTCTCCTAATCTGGACTGATCATGAATGGATTTGAAAACACATGGTCGTGTTTTAACTCACTCACTAACAAGAGTTTATGACACGTATCAAAGAGAAGACTATTTGGATATCTTGGAAAATAATGAGAGAAAAGCCATAGTCCCTGCCTTTAGGGACATCACACTGGAAGGGAGGAAAAGGCAATTAAAATAATGATTATAATAGTGTATGAACATTTGTATGGTAACATATGGAAGATGGTGTGGGAGAAGGTGAGGAAGTCTTCCTTGAAGATGTCCTATCTATGCTGAATTTTGAAACAGAAATAAGAATTATATACTTGAAGAAGTTTAGAAGAATATTCTTCCAGGAGGAGAGAAGAAACAGCAGGTGCAAAGACTTAGAGGCAAAAAAACTCATGACAGGTCCCGGAGCTGAAAACAGTTTATGTCGGCCAGAGCGTGACATGGGAAGCAGGGGAAGATGAGGGTCAAGCCAGAGGAACAGGTAGGGGGTGGTCAGCTCCAGCCTGATAACCAAATCTGGCCTGAAGCCGAGATCTGTGAAGAAACTCCACAGAAGCACAGCCACGCCTGTTTATTTACGTGTGTCCTATGGCTTTCTGCACAGCGACAGCAGAGTTGAGTAGCTCCATCAGAGACCTTATCATCTTCAGAGCCTAAAATATTCACAGTGTGGCTTCCCTTCTGCTAAGTTTTAGGCTGAATGTTGTAGAACCATAGATGCCTTTCTAAACATTTTGATTTTTACCATGAAGACAATAAGAAAAGCTCTCACATAACTTTAAACCCAGGGGTTAGGCTGCCTTGTGCAGAATGCAGGGAGAGACTGGCAAGTACAGAAGCAGGGACACTGGCTATGAAGCTGTTGGACATGAAATGCCCTGCAGGCCTAGACTTGAGGTCAAGGGCATCAGAGAATGAAAAGGAAGAGGTGGATTTGAGTGACTGTAAACTGATAATATCATCATGACATCACTGATTGGACACGTGGAATAAGAGGAGTGCTGATGAGGAACAGATGTTGGACTGGCATCCAGAATGTATCTGAACTCATTCGTTAAGATGGGGGCTCAGGATGGGTGGATCAGAGGAAGAGCCGTGATGATGAATGCTGTCTGAAACCTGTCGAGTTGGAGGTGATTATGGAAAAATAATTGGCCAAATCGAGAAGGCATTTTCCTACCTGGGTCTAGAACTAGAGAGGAAGGTCTAGACTAGAAATAAAGATCGAGATATTAGCAGTTTGGTAGTTGAAGGTCACTGAGGAAGAGTTTGCAAGAAGATGGGTCAGGACTTAGATGACACAGTAGATGGAGTTTCAGACGTAGAAGTGATAACAGGACAGTGTGTTGTTTTGGAATTGAAGGTGGGAGCCCATGAACAAGGAAGGGGAGGAAAGAACAGAAAACAGTCCAGGACTCAGGCTGGAGGTGAGCTCAGTCACATGGGCTGGGAGGCGCCCATCAGACCATCAACCAGTAACTCACTGCCAATAAGGAGCTGCTGGTGGTAGAAACCGAACGGGACTTAGGAGTAAAAGTGATGAAAGGAAGGAGAAGCAATAAATAACATAATTTTGTAAACAAAGTTGGCCACAGAGAGGAGAGGAGAAAAAAGCAGAGTAATAGCTCAGGGAAAGAAAAAAAAAGACATTTTCAAAGTTTTGTTTAGGGATCTAGAAATAGACACAGAAAACAAACCTATGGTCAACAAAGGAGAAAGGGGGAGGGATAAATTAGGAGAATGGGATTCACATACACACTACTATATATAAAATAGATAAACATCAAGGACCTACTGTGTAGCACAGGGAATTACACTCAATATTTTGTAATAACCTATAAGGGAAAAGCATCTGAAAATGAATAGATATGTACACATCTATGTATGTATAACCGAATCACTGTGCTGTACGCCTGAAACTAACACAACATTGTAAACCAACTATACTTCAATAAAAAAAGAAGAAAAAAATTAATGGTATTTTATAATAAAAAAGATTTATTTCCTAAAAAGAGGGGGGAATCTAACATTTTTTATATGATGAATGAAAATAGTGAGTAGGTACGGTTATAAGGGAAATTACATAAGCTTGAGAGTTAATGAACCTTGGCTTGAATCTTTGCTCTGTCCATTGCTTGCTGTGTAGAATTTACATTTTGCTAAAACATTTTGAGCTTCAGTTTTCTATTATGTAAATGCAGGCAATAATTTCTACCTTGCAGGCTGATATTTTGAGTTGAGTAAAATTATGCTGGTAAATTACCTAGCAGAATGCCTGACACATAATGGGGAGTTCAGTAAATTCTTTTGCTATTTTTGTTAATAACTGTAATAATTATTTTTATATACTCATTAGTTAATACTAATGTAGATTACTTTTTATTGAACCAAACTCTCAGAAGACTTCAGGTATAAAGAGGTCAGGAGCTCACAAAAAGCACAGAACTGTAAGGACACGAAGAGATTTTACTTATTGTGACCTTGAACCATTGGGGTACAGGGTGACTGTCTTGGTGAAGGGAAAGCAGGGCGAATATTTCTGAATGAAGTTTTCTGAAAAAGAGTGGCATCATCTAAAGCAAGCTTACTTCTCTTAATTTTAGTTTCCATAAAAAATGTATTTCATAAAACTGTTATTGGGATAAAAAGGATGTTCTGGATTATCACAATGGAAGCACTGTTTATCTTTGGTCTAGAATATATTAATCAATTTCTCGTGAGTAGCAGTGTGCTTTAGAAAAATCCTTCTCAAAATCTCACAAATTTGTGAAGAAGCTCTCAGTGAGACACCGTGAGCTTCTTGATCCTTACAAGGAAAGGAGAAAATTCATTACATGCATTTCCAGATCTATTTACAAATCATTCTTGGACCACAGAAATAGCACAGCCATGAATTCATCATTTTAAGGAAATTCCCTACTTTGTTTCCTTTGCTTGAATGTTACATATGTTTGTTCCACAGCGCGGAGCTTATAAATTCTTATGATTCCTTATTTGGAATTATCTTTCTGAGTCAAAACCAGACCATAAATTCTGTAATGATACAGACTAAACATGAGCAACATGCTTCCACCACTCTGACCAGAAGAAAAATGTTCTCTCTTGGTGTGGTCACCTCGGAGAAGATAAATATCCTAACACAGAACCAGGCAGAAACCTGAAGCTTTTCTTCGTCTTTATTCTTAAACTTTGGATTGAATTCAATGTCAAGTTGATAAATAAGGGTGTTTTATCTTTTATTATAGTCATTTTATCTCTATTGTAAAATCATTTTCATTTGTAGGACTCTGTTTTGATAAAGGGGACTTTTTCTTCTGTCTTCCCGTCTACTCCACAAAGAAAACAAATATTCAAGGAAGCATGTCAAAAAAAGTGCTTGTGTGTGGTCTGGGGCCTGCTTAGCGTAGAGTGGGACTTTAAGAGACCGTTCAGTTCATTCCACAACCTCCAGACAAGACTTCACCTGAGCTCCCACGGACAGACGCGTTTACAGTGTCTGGGTCCGGCGTTGGAATAGCTACCCTGACCAGCTGCCAGGGAGTTTATTCTCAGGGTTAAGTCTCACTAAGATACATCTCTGAACGATGAAATCTACAGTCTCATGCTGGGCCTCAAATGGAGGGCGTCTGGATATTTAAAGCTTGCTCTGAATAATTTTTAATAATAAAATAAAATTAATAATTTTTAACACTCCCATCTTTGAAATATTACTGAATCCAACTGAAATGTTGGATAATCGCTTTAAATGCTTTAAATGCAGAACCCTCAAGAATGAAAAGGTGTATAAGAGTAGAGTGACCACCTAGAGGGGTGGGATAGCGAGGGTGGGAAGGAGATGCAAGAGGGAGGGGATATGGGGATATATGTATATGTATAGCTGATTCACTTTGTTATACAGCAGAAACTGACACACCATTGTAAAGCAATTATACTCCAATAAAGATGTTAAAAAAAAAAAAGAGTAGAGAAGGAAAGTCCCAGTTTCTGTGTGTGTTTGTGTGTGTGTCTGTGTGTGTGTGTGCACACGCACGCTCCCTTGGGAGTGAGGAAGTGGGCGTGTGAGAAAAGACCAAAAGCAGAGTACCTAAGTGTAGGAATAATAGTCTAAAGGTATTTTTTTGTAAAATCATGATTTATAAAACTTTATGTTGAAGGGAAGAGATATTCACATTTCAGAGGCAGGATAGCTACTCTTTGCAAGCTGGTAAGATAGACGCTGATAAATAGATCACAAGGAAACACAGCCATCCTTAAAAGTATGTATTTGGGGTTCACTTCCAGTGATTAGCAGGTAGAAAACTTGTTTTTCAGTTTCACTATTAAAACGTAGAGGTGTCCTCCTTAGCAGAACACAAGTGCCCTGTAGCCTACTTGTTTATGAAGTTGTGCTAAGAACCTGGCCAGGTAAGCAACGGTGACCAAGGGGCCTCACCAGCCCCTTTGAAGTCTTACTGACTGAGATGCATTACCAGCCAAACTTCAAAGACCTCTGCCTTGGCATTTTGTGATCCAATCACCCTATTCACTGCAATTTATAGGCTGAGGAAGTTAAATCCAGAGTGATTTAGGTGCTCCCAATTTTGTTTTGCAAATGAAATTAAAAGTTCAAAGTACCCAGCTGCCTGTAAAGTGAGTTGGCAAAGTTGGGAGAAAGCTGTGGTAATTTGCTTTGAAGTTTGTTTTGTTTGCCAGTGCATCTTAGAGACTTGAATTTAATGTGTAAGTTGCTTAGTATTCTAATTTATTTATTTATTTTTAGGGCAATACAGTCTGGGTCAAAAACAGAGTTTATATTGAACTACATTCTTTACAAAGAGCTGGATGGGATTATATTAACTTAACCCCCTAAATATAGTCACACACATACCCGCCTCTCACAGACACACACATACCCATAACTTGATATATTTGAATCTTAGAAGTGAGTTGAATTTCTCAATTTTGACCACCCTGTGTGTAAGGTTTTTTTTTTTTTTATATTTAAGAGACTGAGATTTATTTTTTGATTTGAATTTTACTTTATTTATTTATTTTTATACAGCAGGTTCTTATTAGTGTGTAAGCTTGTGAGATTCACTGTCGTCCTAACCATCCCTCACTCAGGGTTGGCTACCCATCCTAAAAAGATTTAGGGAAGGAACGTCAGAAGTTGCATTTTCACGACGTTAGAAGGAACAAGAATTATAAAATCAGATTCCAGGAAATAAATAAACCAGCACAGTGAGTAAAATCTAATGGGCCCCATTTGATCAAAAATGATAGTAGAAAGAGTTTCGTTTTTGTAGTAGAATTAGACTCTTAAATTGGAAAGCGATCTCAGAGTTGGAGCTTATGACATTTTTCAAAGAGAAGGATCACATAAATATTGGAAGTGCCTGATTAAAAGTGGGTCCAGAAATGATGCTGATGTTTTATTTTCTGGAGGGGTGGTGGAAGAAAACCAACACTAACCTGGCTTTGCTTTTAACATAAACACTTTATAAGGCACGTGAAATGTGAGACAGACCCTAGAGGCATTGTATTAAAGCACATTAAGCAATTCTTCGTTTCACTGGGGAATGTGTGTCTTTTCCTTCAGTCCATCTGTCTGCCATGGAAGGAGGGCTTATGCTTTTCTATTGTTGCCTCTGCTTTTTTTTTTTTTTTAACAACCCCGGAGTATAATTTCTTTACCATGTTGTGTAAGTTTCTGCAGTATAACAAAGTGAATCAGCTATACGTATATATATATATATCCCCTCCCTATTGTGTCTCCCTCCCACCCTCCCTATACCACCCATCTAGGTGCTCACAGAGCACCGAGCTGATCTCCCTGTGCTATGCAGCTGCTTCCCACTAGCTATCTATTTTACATTTAGTAGTGTACATACGTCAGTGCCACTCTCTCAGTTCTTCACAGCTTACACTTCCCCTGCCCCATGTCCTCAAGTCCATTCTCTATGTCTGCATCTTTGTCCCCGTCCTGCCCCTAGGTGCATCAGTATCATTTTTTTCCCCTAGATTCCGTATACATGTGTCAGCAAACAGTATTTGTTTTTCTCTTTCTGACTTACTTCACTCTGTATGACAGACTCTAGGTCCATCCAACTCACTACAAATAGCTCAATTTCCTTCCTTTTTATGGCTGAGTAATATTCCATTGTATATATGAGCCATATCTTCTTTATCCATTCATCTGTCGATGGACACTTAGGTTGCTTCCATGTCCTGGCTATTGTAAATAGAGCTGCAATGAACATTGTGGTACATGACTCTTTTTGAATTATGGTTTTCTCAGGGTATATGCCCAGTAGTGGGATTGCTGGGTCATATGGTAGTTCTATTTTTAGTTTTAAGGGACCTCCATAATGTTCTCCATGGTGGCTGTATCAGTTTACATTCCCATCAACAGTGCAAGAGGGTTCCGTTTTCTCCACACCCTCTCCAGCATTTATTGTTTGCAGATTTTTTGATGATGACCATTCCACCTGGTGTGAGGTGAAACCTCATTGTAGTTTTGATTTGCATTTCTCTAATGATTAGTGATGTTGAGCATCCTTTCAGGTGTTTGTTGGCAATCTGTATATCTTCTTTGAGAAAATGTCTATTTAGAGCTTCTGCCCATTTTTGTATTGGGTTGTTTGTTATTTTGATGTTGAGCTTCATGAGCTGCTTGTATATTTTGGAGATGAATCCTTTGTCAGTTGCTTCATTTGAAAATATTTTCTCCCATTCTGAGGGTTGTCTTTTCATCTTGTTTATGGTTTCCTTTGCTGTGTAAAAGCTTTTACGTTTCATTAGGTCCCATTTGTTTATTTTTATTTCCATTTCTCTCGGAGGTGGGTCATAAAGGATCTTGCTGTGATTTATGTTATATAGTGTTCTGCCTATGTTTTCCTCTAAGGGTTTTATAGTGTTTGGCCTTACATTTAGGTCTTTAATCCACTTGGAGTTCATTTTTGTGTATGGTGTTAGGGAGTGCTCTAATTTCATTCTTTTACTTGTAGCTGTCCAGTTTTGCCAGCACCACTTATTGAAGATGGTGTCTTCTCTCCATTGTATATTCTTGCCTCCTTTATGAAAAATAAGGTGACCATATGTGCGTGGGCTCATCTCTGGGCTTTCTATCCTGTTCCATTGATCTATATTTCTGTTTTTGTGCTAGTACCATACTGTCTTGATGACTGTAGCTTTGTAATATAGTCTGCTTCCTTAGTTAGCCAGCATTTTGAAAAAGCTAAGAGGCAAAAACATAAACCCAAGCAGTAACAACAAAAGTCCACGCTCCAAAACAGGCTGCCTCAGATCATTAGCTGTCTTTATTTCCCCCAAACACGAAATGGTTGCTAACTAGCATGGAAGTGACTAGAGATGATAGTTTGTTGGTGGAAAGAGTGGTGTTTAAGGGGGGTAGATTGGCTGGAAATATCCTGTGAGCCCGCCTGGCAGTGGATAGGTAAGTGTGAGGATACAGTGAGCTAGAAAGCACAGACCACTCAAAATGACACTCAGGTTTTAGGACACCATTATCCTGCTTCTACCACCTAGCTCTCCTTGAGAAAAAAAAAAGAAAAGTTAAATTCTGCCATTAGTCTATTTTTAGAGCAGTCTTGGTAAAACTTTTGTGCTATCATAGCAGCTGAAAGTGCAGAGAGCTGAGCTTCCCTGAGCTTGCATAAGAGGTTGGATGACTGTTTTATTGCCACTTAATGATAAATATTTATGTCTGATAGACTTTGATCTGAAACTTCTTTCATTATAACATGAAGTTGGAATGGGCAAAAAACGAAAACAAAACCCGCCCAAGTAACTGAAAGTTCACAATATTTTTATAAAACAACAGAATAATTCTGATAAAAACAAATTGACACAGGTGATAACAATATCCCATGTAGTCTGCAACATGGTCCCAGGATCCGATCCCTGGACTGGCTTCTATAGGATCATTATGCCTCTTTGAAGGGGGTCCTCTGTATTTATCGTGGATCACGTCCTGGGAAATCGCTCGTAAATCCGTAGTAGCCTGGATTTAGGAATGATGACGCCCACCAGGTGGTAAGAGCCTGTCACTGACTTCTCAAGTCCCCTGCTCTCCTGAAGCAGCCTGTGGGTCAGTGTCCTTTGGTAGAAGTTTCAGGATTAGAGCTTCTGGGAGAGTTATTTGCTGGGGCAATTGCTGTGTTAAGGCAGGGCCTTGACACGCATAAAACTTCTCCTTAAAACTGCAACTCGGGCTTCCGTGGTGGCGCAGTGGTTGAGAGTCCGCCTGCCGATGCAGGGGACGCGGGCTCGTGCCCTGGTCCGGGAGGATTCCACATGCCGCGGAGCGGCTTGGCCTGTGAGCCATGGCCGCTGAGCCTGGGCGTCCGGAGCCTGTGCTCCGCAACGGGAGAGGCCACAACAGTGAGAGGCCCACGTACCGCAAAAACAAAACAAAACAAAACAAACTCTGCAGCTCGGCAGAAGATTGCTGTGTCAGAGTAATCTCTTTCTTCCCTTCGGGGCTGTCGTATGACCTGGCGTTTAGGTTCAGCGGAAGCAAATGTACCTCCTGTCGGCAAGAGAAGCAGCGGAGCAAAGAGTCGCCTCAGTCACAAGAGGCCTTCCTCCTCACCCCCTTTTGACTTCCTTCCTTCCCTCCCTCTGAGCTTTGGAATCGGTATGATTCCCCAGCTCCGTAAGGGGTACAGGCCACCGCATGCTGCCGGCAAGGGGATTTAGAGCTGATGCCTGACACACCCGAATCCCGCAGAATTCACCCCCGCTCCAGACTGCAGGGCCGTTGCTGCCACAGACCATAGGCTCAGCCCTAGAGGATGAAACCTGTGCGCCTCATTTCAGAGGGAAATTTTTCAAGTCTTTTTAGGGGGAAGAAGGGGAGAAAAGAAGTGTGACTGAATTTCACTAGGGTTCTCACTGTTTAGCGACAGCAACCTAAACAATATTGTCACTCACTATTCTTTTACTTGCGTTCAAATATCCACAACATCCAGGTCACATCTATTGACTCATTAATGAGAATGATCATAGGCCTTCAAGGACTGTCAGGTCATCCCTCCAAACTGTAAAACTTTGTTTTTAAAGTCTTCTTTAAATTGGTCAGAACACTTGGATAGTGTTTTATTCTTCAATCTTATATGAATAAAGAATTATTGTATCAGCATATAAAGGACCAGAGAATTTCCTTGAGAGGGAAAAGTATACCAGGCAAAATAGACTTTTTATTGTACTGTTTGGATAACAATTGATGATCAGTGAGTTATTCCCCAAACTATAGACCCATGGCTTTGCACTTGGAAAACTGGGCACCCATTTCAAATCACAGATAAATTTCATTGCAGGGTTTTGTCAGTGCAGCGTGAAACACGTAACCCTATTAGTAGCACTGAGATACCAGAGCCTAGGGCTCACAGAAGAGGTCCTCTCAGTATAACTAATTAACGCACATACAAAGTGGATTACTTTTGCGACCAACTGGCTGGTGACACCTGGGTCTGCAGGCGTACGTCACACTGATTAGGCCCTTTTTCTCCCCTCTTCGTACTACACATTATCAGTTGTCACTTGTTGATGGACTCCTGATAAACCCAGTTTTACTCAGAGTGAATGATGCCCTTGGATCCTTCTAATCCAGCTTTTATCAGAACATGTTTGTCTTAACAGTAGGAAGCTGTGGGGTGCTGTGATTTAGGACATATATGTTGCCCTTTTATATATATACTGGGGGAAAATTTTTGTTTCTACCCAGAAGAATAATAACCAACCAAATGGAACAAAAATTTCCCCTCGGGCTTCCCTGGTGGCGCAGTGGTTGAGAGTCCGCTTGCTGATGCAGGGGATGCAGGTTCGTGCCCCGGTCCGGGAAGATCCCACGTGCCGTGGAGCGGCTGGGCCCGTGAGCCGTGGCCGCTGAGCCTGCGCGTCCGGAGCCTGTGCTCCACAATGGGAGAGGCCACAACAGTGAGAGGCCCGTGTACCGCAAAAAAAAAACAAAAACTAAAAATAGAACTACCCTACGACCCAGCGATCCCACCCCTGGGCATATACCCTGAGAAAACCATAATTCAAAAAGAGTCATGTACCACAGAGTTCATTGCAGCTCTATTTACTGTAGCCAGGACATGGAAGCAACCTAAGTGTCCATTGACAGATGAATGGATAAAGAAGATGTGGCACATATATACAATGGAATATTACTCAGCCATAAAAAGAAACGAAATTGAGTTATTTGTAGTGTAGTCAGTTCTCACTGAACTGATACTGTCGCATCATTATGGATACGATTCTTTTTGCTACTGAGCGCCCTTTATATGAGTCTGTTTAAGATAGATTATGTTGCTTAACAAACAAACCAAAATCTTGGGGTTAAAAAATGATAAGCATTTATTTCTGGGACTTATACCTTAGAAACAGTCCCTATGTGGAACATGCTGAGTTTGCAAGACAGAGAAAACAGAGATGGTAGAATCATGCAATGCCTCTTAAAGCTTCTTTTCAGAAGTGGTGTGAAAAATTTCGTGTACATTTCATTGTCAAAAACAAGTCACAGAACAAAGCTTGGTGTCCATGGGGTGGGGAACCATTTGTTTGGTCTTATCTCTTTTGTGTACTGTTTTAAACCTTGGTTCTTAAAACATTTTTGACAATACTGTGAACTATGCAATATCTGTTCCGTAAAATGCTGCTCTGCAAGAGTTAATTTCTGTTGGTTTCAACTTGATTGATGAATACCTCTAATAGACAGGGACTAAGCCCCAACTCAGGTGCTCTGACTATGCAAACAGGAGCAGAGAACGGACCTATAATGAGGAGGAGAGTACAAGCTGGTAGAATCACTGCCAGAAAAATGTTTCCCTATCCTTCAGCATAGCATAGTGGTTAAGAACTGGACTTTGCAGCCATAATGATTTTGTTAGGATCTCAACTTTTGTGTTTATTATCCCTATGACCTTTGGCAAACTATTGAACCGAGTCCCAGTTTCCATGACTGCAGAAATGGAACAATGCACCCACTTCCAAGGGCTGTTGTAGGGATTAAAAGGATTAATATGTGGACATAGAATAGTGTGTGAACTATAATAAATGCTTAATTAAAAAAAATCTTCTAACAAACAAAAGCCCAGGACCAGATGGCTTCATAGGCGAATTCTATCAAATATTTAGGGAAGAGGTAAAACTCATTCTTTGCAAACTCTTCCAAAATCTTGCAGGGGAAGGAACACTCCCAAGCTCATTCTATGAAGCCACCATCACCCTGATACCAAAACCAGACAAAGATGTCACAAAATAAGAAAACTACAGGCCAATATCACTGCTGAGCATAGATGCAAAAATCCTCAACAAAACACTAGCAAACAGAATCCACCAGCATATTAAAAGGATTATACACCCTGATCAAGTGTTTATCCCAGGAACGCAAGGATTTTTCAACATATGCAAATCAATCAGTGTGATACACCATATTAACAAATTAAAGAATAAAAACCATATGATCATCTCAATAGATGCAGAAAAAGTTTTTGACAAAATTCAACACCTATTTATAATAAAAACTCTCCAGAAAGTGGCCATAGAGGGAACCTACCTCAACATAAAAAAGGCCATATATGACAAACCCACAGCAAACATTCTCAATGGTGAAAAACTGAAAACATTTCCTCTAAGATCAGGAACAAGACAAGGATGTCCACTCTCACCACTATTATTCAACATAGTTTTGGAAGTTCTAGCCATGGCAATCAGAGAAGAAAAAGAAATAAAAGGAATACAAGTTGGAGAAGAAGATGTAAAACTGTCACTGGTTGCACATGACATGATACTATACATAGAGAATCCTAAAGATGCTACCAGAAAACTCCTAGAACTAATTGATGAATTTGGTAAAGTTTCAGGGTACAAAATTAATGCACAGAAACTTCTTGCATTCTATACTCTAGCAATGAAAGATCAGAAGGAGAAATTAAAGAAATAATCCCATTTACCACTGCAACAGAAAGAATAAAATACCTAGGAAAAAAACCTACCTAAGGAGGTAAAAGGCCTATACTCAGAAAACTATAAGACACTGATGAAAGAAATCAAAAATGACACAAACAGACAGAGAGATTTACCATGCTCCTGGATTGGAAGAATCAATATTGTGAAAATGACTATACTACCCAAAGCAATCTACAGATTCAATGCAATCCCTATCAAACTACCAATGGCATTTTTTACAGAATTAGGAAATTCTTTTTCACAATTTGTATGGAAACACGAAAGACCCCACACAGTCAAAGCAATCTTGACATAAATCACAGCAACATCTTTTTTGACCCACCTGCTAGAGTAATGAAAATAAAAACAAAAATAAACAAATGGGATCTAATTAAACTTAAAAGTTTTTGCACAGCAAAGAAAACCAGCAAGGAGACAAAAAGACAACCCCCAGAAGGGGAGGAAATATTTGCAAATGAAGCAACTGACAGAGGATTTCTCTAACATTTACAAGCAACTCATGCAGCTCAATATCAAAAAACAAACAACCCAATCCAAAAATGGGCAGAAGACCTAAATAGACATTTCTCCAAAGAACACATACAGATGGCCAAGAGGCAAGTGAAATGATGATCAACATCACTCGTTAGTGAAATGCAAATCAAAACTTCAATGAGGTATCACCTCACACTGGTCAGAATGGCCATCATCAAAAAATCTACAAGCAATAAGTGCTGGAGAGGGTGTGGAGAAAAGGGAATCCTCTTGCACTGTTGGTGGGAATGTTAATTGATACAGCCACTATGGAGAACAGTATGGAGGTCCTAAAAAAACTAAAAATAGAACTACCATACAACCCAGCAATCCCACTACTGGGCATATACCCTGAGAAAACCATAATTCAAAAAGAGTCATGTACCACATTGTTCATTGCAGCTCTATTTACAATAGCCAGGTCATGGAAGCAAGCTAAGTGTCTATCGACAGATGAATGGATAAAGAAGATGCGGCACATATATACAGTGGAATATTACTCAGCCATAAAAAGGAACGAAATTGGGTCATTTGTAGAGATGTGGATGGACCTAGAGTCTGTCATACAGAGTGAAGTAAGTCAGAAAGAGAAAAGCAAATATCTTACATTAACGTGTATACATGGAATCTAGAAAAATTGTACAGATGAACCTATTTGCAGAGCAAGAGTAGAAAGACAGAGATAGAGAATGGATGTGTGGACACGGGGGGTGGGGGACATTTTCCCCAAACTTCACTCTAATTCCCTTTTCCATTGACTGGTAAATATATTTCTCCGTTAAACACATTTGTAACAGAAAATGCCAACTCAGGGTGAATGGCAGGCAGAATTGGTTGTTCCACTTCTCATATACGTAGACTTTTTCTCTGACCACCGTCCAGTGGCTGGAGGGGACACATGATCTAAGTCTGGTGAGTCAACCGTGTGTGAGAATAATTTCTGGAAGGTTTTAAAGAGGGATGCACTTATGAACTATATTGACTGAATTTCAAGGGTTAAATCCACTTTTCATTCCTGGGTTAAACCATACTTGATGGTGAGATATTAACATCTTTCTCTGCTGCTGGATTTGATTCTCTAGAAATTTAAAGTGTTTTTGCCTTTGTGTTCATGAGAGGTAATGGTCTGTAGTTTTCTTGTGATATCCTCATCAGTATTGGTATCAGAGTATGCTCCTCTTATAAAACACACTGGAAATTGTTTGCTCCAAATCCTTGTTTTCCAGAATGAAGATCAGTTTTATTTCTTTTCTACGTTCAATAGAATTCACTTTTAAAACAATTCGTGACTGGAATTTTGTTTATGAGAAGGTTTTCCACAAGGAATTCAATTTTTTCATATGTATACCACCATTTGGATGTTCCATTTCATCTTCTGTCAGCTTGAATAAATTGTGGTTTTTAAAGAAAGCTGTTTATTTCATCTAGATTGTTGGATTTATTAGTGTAAAACTATTCATATTACATATTTGAGATGTCATGTTTAAATTTTATTATATGAATGTTAAAATTAGATTGAGGTACACAGATGTACATGTGAATATACTTTAAACATTTGACAAAAATATGATTGACAAAGAGTTAATATTTTTCTTATCTTAATACAAGTTCTTAAAACTTCATACAGAAAATGTTGGAAAAATGGGCCTAGCACATAAACAGAAAAATCACAGAAAGAAATAAAAATAGCCAACATATATAAAAAATAAAATATTTTTGTATGCAATACAGTAAAAATGTAAACAATAATGGACTATCAATTTTCCTTTTAAATTGCCAAATGTAAAATAGATAGCTGGGGGAAGCAGTCGCAAAACACAGGGAGATCAGCTCAGTGCTTTGTGACCAGCTAGAGAGGTGGAATAGGGAGGGTGGGAGGGAGGGAGACGCAAGAGGCAAGAGATATGGGGATATATGTATATGTATAACTGACTCATTTTGTTATAAAGCAGAAACTAACACACCATTGTAAAGCAATTATACTCCAATAAAAATGTTAAAAATAAAATAAATTGCCTTCATTTTAATAATAACACTCAGTGAGGACGCAGTGACATACACACTTATTTACTGTTTGGTTTGGTAGCCTTTAGGAAGAATTTGGCTCTATGATTTGAAAACCTTAAAACAGTCATGCCTTTGACCTTGTAATTCTATTTTAAGGAATCAATACGGAAATATAATGAGGGACTTGAACAAAAAATCATGTTGAAGGTTGTCCATCATAATAATGTTTATAGTAGCAAATATTTGAAAGCAATCAAAATGAGAACAGAATTATATAATATTTTAATGTTGGTAGGATATTGTATTAGGATACCAATAATAAGGCTTTGGGAAAATATTTAATGGCATACTTTAAATATAATTTCAAATAAAAATAAGCAGAATTAAAGCTGAATTGAGGGTATGACCTTAGTAGTTTCAATGATTAATATTTTGATAACAAAACATACTTTTTTTGTAAATCTGAAGTCTTCATATATTTTGTAATCTATGGCATTAAATACTCATACCAATCAAGATTTAGCTATTTAGGTTGACTGTTTTAAAATCAGTTGACTCATTGGAGAGATTCTTTTGGAACTGAGTACATAGATGGGGAACTTACTGAATTTGTAATGACAGAAAGGTGTTTCTGATTCTTTTGGTTTTATATACTAGAGCTTGCAATATTGAAGTGATTCTAATGATCTCACTTCTACATGGAATCTAAAAACAGAACGAGACAAACAAAAATATCTAAGCTGATAGATACGGAGGATAGATTATAGATGGGTGATCATTGGGTGGGAGGGGTATGCAAAATGGGTGAAGATGGTCAAAAGTATAAACTTCCAGTTATAAAATAAATAAGTCCTGGGGATATAACGTACAGCGTGGCAACTGCAGTTAACAGTACTGAATTGCATATTTAAAAGTTGCTAAGACAGTAGATCTTAGTTCTCAACACGAGAAAAAACTGTTATAACTATGTATGGTGATGTATGTTAACTAGACTTGTTGTGGTGATCATTTCACAATATTTACAAATATCAAGTGGCATTGTACACCTGAAATTAATATAAGGCTATATGTCAGTTATACCTCAATTTAGAAATAAATAAATAATGATTCTACCACATTCACCTTGGAATTACATGGGGCTGTAGGAAGCTATGAAGCTGCATATAATGTGTAGAATTTTATTGGGAGAGAAGTGTGTTCGAATCAACAACAGAGTTAAATGACTGCATTGTTTGTTGAGACTTGAGACTGTTTCTTGCCCATGATGGGCTAGCGGTCTGTCTGCATGATGGCTGGACTACATTAAGTTGTTCACTTTGAAGCACTGTTCTTTTTTATTGAAGTATAGTTGGTTAACAATGTTGTGTTAGTTTCTGCTGTACAGCAAAGTGATTCAGTTATATATATAAATGTATATATATACTTTTTCCATATTCTTTTCCATATGGTTTATTACAGGATATTGAGTAGAGTTCCCTGTGCTATATAGTAGGTCCTTGTTGTTCACCTATTTTATATATAGTAGTGTGTATTTGTTAATCCCAAACTCCTAATTTAACCCTCCCTCATCTCCTTTCCCCTTTGGTACTATAAGTTTGTTCTCTATGTCTGTGAGTCTGTTTCTGTTTTGTAAATAAAGTCATTTGGGTTGTATTTTAGATTCCACATATAAGTGATATCATATGCTATTTGTCTTTCTCTGTCTGACTTACCTCATTTAGTATTAGAATCTCTACGTCCATCCATGTTGTGAAAATGGCATTATTTCTTTTTTTATGGCTGAGTAATATTCCATCATATGTATGTACCACATCTTCTTTATTCATTCATCTGTCGATTGACATTTAGGTTATGAAGCACTATTCTTAATGCACAGCCAAAAAGACAGACATACTCAAACAGATAAAGTTTTTAAAAAATTATTGTCTATGAATGTATTAACGGATTTAAGAGCATTCACAAACAAGAAGTAATTCTCAAACTGTATTTGAAAAGTGTTGGATGATTCCCTAAAACACACTTGTATGTATATCTGTGCACACACACACATGTTCTTACACACACACACACATCAGGCTACGTTTTTCTTTCAATATTTTCTGTGAACATCTCTAAGCATGTTTTTTCCTTAACATAGTGAGATTTGGGCATTTAAAGAGGAAGCTCCAGGCTTATAAGAAATAGCTGAGCATTTCATTTCATGTAAGGATGTAATTAAGATATGAGTATCTGGTAATTCTCTTAAGATTAACTTATTGGTATTTTATTTAAAGAACACACAGCTATCATAGTCAGGAGAAGTACATATATTCAAAATATTCTCTGGCTGGTCACTTGAGGAACATTAATGCTGAAAATTGCAAAGTAATTCACTGGTCTATTTTGAGAGAATAAAAAAATCAAGAATAAATATTACTTTCTTTTTATTTCTCAAAATAAAGTTTGCTTATATTTTCTTTCATCGAGTTAAAAGCCCATATATATATATGGCCAATGATAACATGTGGTTAAAATATGAATTATGAGCTCAGATATGAAGCAATAACTGCATGAGATTACTTGGTATATAATCTCTCATCCAAAGATACAAATATGTGAAGGGAAAAAAATGTGTTCTAAAAACAGAAAACTTTAATGCAGGTGCCTGCCATTGGCAAAGTCATACAATAAAGTAGCTGGCATTGATCTATGTTTTCGTAAACCCTGTGGTATTTTGCAGGCTTATTAGCAGAGTGTACTTTGTAAAGTTGCAGGTTTAAATGCATTTCTAAGGGTGAGTACTGCTCACAATGAAGAAATGTGTCCCCTTGCTTTTTCAGCAGTTTTTATAAATGGCTCCCCGTGGGTTTGAAAAAGAAGGCAGCTCTCAGATAAAGCTGACCTTGAGACACTCAGAGGTCCTCCACCACCTGTATAATATCAACGTGAACTGCACTGAAACCTTCAGGATTTGGGTCTTCCTCATTATAAACTAATGGAACAGCCAGAACTGAGCACAGACTGTGGTTGTTAACTACCCCTCCACTGAGAATATGTCATTTCGACCCTAATAGGAATGACAAATAGTAGCACAAAAAGCCCTGTAGAATCCAGGCTTCAGTTAAGGGATTTCACTGCCAGACCCAGGACACCACAAAACCCTCCTCTCTGTCTTATTCACTTCAGCCATGACACTTTTTTGTTAGTTATTTTAACACCCACAATTTACCTTTGCTTGTCTTTGGCAATACTTAACATGCAAGCCAAATATTTAGCAAGAGATTGTTTTTATTCCTTTAATAGAATGCTTCCATTTTCTCAATCTGTTTAGGTTATAGCTGTTTTTTAAATTCCCACTACATGTTTCAGGAAAATCATAATCAAAGTAATTTTCATAATCATTGATGATTACCTACACCATCAAAAACAAGCACTTGGAATTTTTAGAGGGCATGAAAGGAAAATGTGAACAAGTATATGAGCGTAGTAGCTAATAATGCAGTAGTTTATGCAAAGCTACTATTAGAATCATTGTCATGCTGGCGGTGGTTGTCTTTATTGAAATAAAGGGCAAAAGATGGTCCATCTATTCATTGCTGCCTTTCTTTTTGTTTTCCTACATTCTTTGAATTTTAAACCACATGCATTTACCATTTGATTACTGAATACTAGTTAACTAGACGCCACGATGGTGCCTGAGCATTTATTCCCTAATTCCCCACTGCCACCCCCCTACCAGGTGGGCCATTGGTTTTTCAAGACACCAGATCTGTGGCTGGAAGACTCAAGACCATTCCAGTAGCATTGTCCCCATGGCCAAGTAGTCCCTGCTGAACTTCCTTCCCACTGAGGCCAGGCACCAAGCCTCTGCTTCCTCACCTCCCATCCTAGGGCAGAGGCTCAGGCCAGCACTGAGTTGTCAGGAGCGGGACAAGCCTGAGAGTGCAGCTGGCTGGATGGGTAGACTTTTGTGGAGTGAGAACAAGGAGAACGAAGCATGAGTCACAACTGAGAGGGATGTGGGCTGTCTCTCTGGGAATGGCTGAGCTTAGGAAAGGAAACCAGGACCGTTAAAAAGTCAGGGTCGGAGGCTTCCCTAGTGGCACAGTGGTTAAGAATCCGCCTGCCATGCAGGGGACACGGGTTTGAGTCCTGGTCCGGGAGGATCCCACATGCCGTGGAGCAACTAAGCCCGTGCGCCACAACTACTGAGCCCGCATGCCACAACTACTGAGCCCGCGCGCCTAGAGCCCGTGCTCCGCAACAAGAGAAGCCACCACAATGAGAAGCCCGCACACCACAACAAAGAGTAGCCCTGGCTCGCCGCAACTAGAGAAAGCCTGTGTGCAGCAACGAATAAATAAATACATAAATAAATAAAGTAATTCAGGGCCAAGCAGGTAAAAAGTCAGGACTGAGCAGAGATCCCTGTGCTGTTATGTAACAACCTAAATGGGAAAAGAATTTGAAAAAGAATAGATACATGTATATGTATAACTGAATCACTTTGCTGTACACCTGATACTAACACAACATTGTTAACCAACTATACTCCAATATAAAATAAAAAGTTGAAGAGAAAAAATACCCGTGACTCCTAAAAAAAAAAGTCAGGGCCAAAGGTATGGCTGGTGAGCGAAAGCAAGATCCAAAGCAAAACACTGAGAGGGACAGAGAAGGAGATTGAAGACTGGATGCCCGGGAGGAGCCCCAGAGCAGAGGCTTGCAGGCTGAAGGAGCTCTTTTCTGGAGCCTGCCCTGGTGCCTGGGAGCCTTGAGGACCCAGAGTCCTGTTGGAGAGCGGTCCCTCCAGGCCGCCATGCAGGGGTCAAGCCCCATCAGTCTCTGTGATCAAAGTCTCACCTATCATTCTGTTCAATATTTAAAATCCCCCAGCACGCTGGTCTAACAGGGCTTCAGAAGCCAATTTCCTCTTTCAGTTTCTCTGCTCGGAGACTCACTTGTGATGGTGGCATACCGTCTTGCCCCCAGCTGTGAATGTCCAAGTCTAACTCTCTTCCATGTGCCCAGACCTCACCCATAGGTTTTTGTTTGTTTGCAATTACGAATTTTGTTCCTATGATATATGTAAGGACACAGGGCCAGCCTTGCTTCTGTCACTCCTCCTCCAAGACCCTGCAGTCCTGTGACTACCTTCCCAGGGTGTGGAGTGGGTATCTGCTTAACACTCCGACTCCACATACAACCCCACCACATCCTCCATCACATGTCTTTCTCACTGTTGGGATGCCCCAGGCATTCTTCCTATTGACGACTTATGCCATGCTTTCCTTTTTTGTAGCCATCTGAATTTCCGTCACCTGCATAACCTTTGGGCCATATTCCCTTATGCCTGCATATCTGCTCCTGGCTCTTTGGGGCCTAAAACAGAAAGACATTCTCCAGTAAATTCAGGCAAATGAGGATTTATCATAGGACTACACCTGCATAAGCAGCTGGAACTATTGGTTCATAAAGAATCAAAGTATCTATAAGGACACAGTTATCAATCCAGTCTGTGTGAGCCGCATAATCTTTCTTTGTTCTTCGTGTCACCTATCTCCCTCCACACCTTCACCTGCACGCTTGTATTATTTACTCCCTCAAAATTTGCATCATATTTCATTTTGGCTTCCTATGGTTCTTCTCTCTCCTCCTCATAACTGTTTTGTTTCAAATTTCTCTTCATGTTGACAAAATTCTGGGTAAGTTTCTCAGTTCAAATACCTGGCCGCTAGATAAGACTGTTCAGCTACATTTCCTGTTGGGTCACAGATCCTAAGTTACAGGTAAGAGGTCCTTGTTCAATCTATCAATTGGTTATGCATGGATCAGATGCTTAACTTTGGACCAACTTGTTGTACAAAGGGAAAGACAGGGTCACAGAAGACAGTGTGGCTGCAGATCCATTGCCTCAACAGGGCATATGGGCAGGGTGGGGACTGCGGCATCTCAAGGATACTGTTTTCCTGGTGGTATTTCTTTCTGTTTCTCTGAACGCCAAGAACTTACAGATGGCCTATTTTCAAACCCTACAACCTCATCTGGTGGCAAGGAAACTGACATAATTCATTCTTTTTAGCAATTGGTTTGATCCAGATTATAAAGAAATGCTATGTAGAGAGATCCAGAAAGATTTGTTCTTAGCAATTACTATGTAATAAAAATGGTTTAAGCCAAGCCATGTCTTTGAAAATAATTATTCAAACACCAAGAAAATCTAGATTTATTTGTACGTAATCCATATAGAGTGAACAGCGGCAGGAAGACTGGCTCCTACAATGTTTATCTGCTAAAGATTGTAGATTTGTGTGCTACATAATTAATCATCTTTTAGAAGCCTTTAGATGATTAAGGAGAAATACCTCAGAAGCCAAATTTTCTTCCATTTTACAGATGGAGACTTATGAGACAATCTTTAATGTCCTCATTAAATATGCCAAATATTGTAGTTTGAGCGTCAGAAGGGTTCTCTATAAAATAGAGCTGAGAATAAGCAGAGCGTCATCATTTGGCCAGAAACTTTCCATCTTTTAGCTCTTTATTAAATTTTGAAGAGCAGATAAAATCCTCAAAATTGAGATGAAAACTGCTGTAAGAATAAAGTAATTATTTAAAACATTTAAAAATAGATCAGTTAAAGTAAATATTGTTATAATTTGCACACGCTTTGCACTATTCCCAGGGAATCTATTGTCAATGCTTTTTCACACTACTTGTATTTTAAAGAGAAGGTTTTGATGCTGATTCACCCCAAGTGTCAAAGGAATAGCCAAGTGAATAAATAATGTCTCTAGATCCTAAGGGAGCCTCCAAGAAAAAAAAATAAGATTCCCAGGAAATTCCTTTCTATGTAGGGTGGTGACTCAAAGCAAAGGAAGGCACTATTTAAAATGTTGTTGACTAGCCTTTGTCATTAACCAATGGCCTCATTGAGAAATGCTATAAAAATCGTATCAGATTCAACATTCCCATCATGTCACCATGTTGCCTGGGACATTGTCTGCTATTGTACTACGTGTCCTCCTGGTCAAGCTTAGAAAAAGACTCCCAGATTCTGAATAACTGCCTGACCTACCTTTGTCTCTCTCTTATGACTAGGCTACAGAGAGCCAGAGTTGAGGTCCTCCTGTAGAAACTTGCTGGAGACTCCGGTGTGTGTCTGTGTGCGTTCACCACACTGGCATTGGTGTGTGTACCTGCATCCTCTTCATCTTGACTCACTTGCTATTTACTCTGAGGTTTGCCAGCCAATGCAAACACCTTATGGAACAAGGTGGTAAATAATGAAATATAATGATGCTCTGCAGTGTGGCGAGAACACAGCTAGCGGCCTGTTCCCGTTCACACTGATGACCAAATCTAGGGAACAGATCGGCGATTGTGGCCCACGGGACCAGGCCCTGGCTGTGTAAACACGGTCTCAATGACACCATGGTTATCAAAACAGTCGAAAATCTGTTTTACTTTCTTAAGATTCTAGAAAGGCCATCAAAGAAGCTCACATCCCAAGTTAGACCTGTCATGTCTGTGAGACTTGCCAAGAACAGCTTTGGGACCCTACAGCCTAAATGCTGCTCACAGGGGGATTCAGCTTGACTTTCTGGAAGAACATAGCTGACCAAAAACAACATGGACCTTCACATCTATTTTTACTTTTTACAATAATTCTTTAAATTCGTGTGAAATTCCTTGTACAACTGGCTTTGAAAACACTCTGAAAGAGGTTCCACCTAATTAATTCAGAATAATTGACAGAAATGTATTGGAATCTGAAAGAACTAAAAACTATGGACTATATCATGGAAATCTAATTATATTATTGCCAAGGGTTTATGGGACCAGAACCCACAAGTCCAATATAGGTTCTATAATATTCTGCTTTACAGAGAAGTTTAAAAACATTTTTTCAGGTTTATGAATAGTCATGGTGAAAATACTTAACGTATTAAAATATCTTATTTTTAGACGTATGATACAATGTCCCTTTGTTTTTATGGTTTATTTATTTTTATCCCTCTGTCGACAAGCTCTTTAAACCTAACCACAGCCCCGTCTGAATTGCTCCAAAGCTCAAAATTCTTGGAGGTTAAAAATATAATCAACTATATTGTATCATGGAGACTTTTTATGGTCTATTGATTTGAAATATACTGAAAAATGAGTATTTGAATCTCTATCTTTCTAAAAGTTTGCCATGGCACGTGATGTATTATGTTAAATGAGCCTGCGTGGAATTCACTCGTTAGTATTCTACTGTCATATTCAAAGCTAGAAATGTTGGCAGCATTCCTAGAAATAAGGCTTCAGGAGAGCAGGTGGATTCATAAGAGGTAGACCAGTGTTTATAGGAAGGTGCACGTACAGGGGTAACTCTTGTTAAAAACGCGTCTGCGTGTTTTTCATGTCACTCTCGCTCAACTGGCTGGGAAACCACACAAAGACTTTTTGTCTCATGCACAGGATCAGACTCAAAATATTTATCAAGTTTTTCCAAAACCATACACATAACTCGCTGAACGTCTAGACAGGAATAATTAGTATTTAAAGTAAAGGACAACTTATGATGAATTGTGAACCCTGGTTGATTAAATGCATGTAGATGTTTTGATATTTAAGTTCCATGAAAAACATCAGTTTCCTGAGCTGGTCTCACCCCTAAGATTCTATTTTCACTCAGTCTCACTGAATTGTCTCTCATTTCTGCCAGGCTGAGATCCCACATCTGTCAAGTTACTTTGCTTGCTGTCATCCCCACATGACTTGCTTGCCTCTTCTGTACCATCATATTTCACTGGCTTTAACTGGGATTCTCCTCTGCAGCTCACCCTGCAGGGGTGTTGCCCCTCACTCTGTTCATCTCTGCGTTACATAGATACCTACCGCTTCCAGCCATCGGAAGGCTGCTCAGTACATTCTCTGTGTATGTTTCACAGGTTTGTATTGATAAGTGTCCCTAAATTTAAAAATCAAATTTCTGTGCAAATCCAGAGTGTAATTCATGTAAACTATCATTTTAATTTTATGTACGATCGTTATATTCAAATATTTAATTTCCCCCTATTTATCGGCCCCATAAGTTAAAATGAACGTGAGAAGTATTATGCAAAAAATGTTTCTAGATGAAGGAAGTTCAGGAAGCCTGGGTTAAACCATATTTAAAAAGTTTCCTTTACTGCAGAACATTTCAGAGTTTTTATGCCCTGCAATACAGATCTCCTTTAAGTGGGGCTACAGAACACAGTATTTTCTAAAGCTATGTAACCATGAAAATTATATTTAAAACCTGTTTTGCATTGTATCCTTGGGCCACCTTGGAAAATGTTATGGTAGGTAGTTAAATGTTGAGACTAGACTCTGTGATAATACAGGAAATAAGATTTAATATTTGTTACAGTTTTGCAGATTGGTTATTTTTCAAGAAATGCCATTTTAGAGAATAATCTAGTGAACTACTCATGATCATCTGAGGAGAATTTGTCCCAGAATTATTAAAGAACTTGACAATTTCACACAACTAGTGATAAAGTTAGTTCTCAAACCCTGAACATTAAATTTCAGTCCTGGGTCAGTTCTAAATGTTTGCAACCATTCAGCCTTCATGAACGTGAAATCAGCCCTGAGAAAATTGCTATAAAGCCCATGATTCTGAATGATTAAAAATATTAAATCACCATAGATATGGTGGTTCAAAGTGGTTGCAGATCTATAGTCAATAAGTTTCACTGACGTTCTCTGGATCCTAAAAGACAACATTTTAATAAAAATAAAGGCCGTTTTGACTTTCAAACTAGTGGAAAAGAATACAATTCTAAGAGGAAAGAACTAAGATTTAAAGGAAGAATAAGGATAGCATATATGATTTTATGTGGTGAAGCTATTTTTCCAAGACCTCTGAAATTGTATATCTCCATATTTCTTTCCTTGGTAGTTTTGATAACTTAGCAAAACTGAAGTAAATAGTATCCATTTCTATCAATATCAATTTCTAAATTTTGAGTCAATGATATATAATATTTTTGAAATAATTTAAAAATATGGATTCTTGAACAATATGTTAATATCCCTACTGCATAGACTAAAATACAGAAAAATTTGGTTGAAAGTAACTTACTACGTCAAAAAGAAACAAACACATAGCATATATATTGCGTTTATATAAAGCAAAATGTCTTGCTTTTGTGTGTGTGTGTGTGTGTGTGTGTGTGTGTGTGTGTGTGTGTGTGTATTGAGAGTACTACTACTTTTGGGTCCAAACAACTACTTTGGGCCCAAAATTATAAAACTTAAACAATATTCTGAATTATTAAAAGACAGAAAAATGTCACTCCTATTTATTGAAGATATATTAGTTGTTCACATTATAGTTTTTCAAGAGTTGAGAATTAAATATTCAGTGTCCCGAGAATTCTGGTAACTCCTTCGTCATATATCAAACTTAATAATGTGCAATGCTAGCTTGCTTCCCCTATAGGGCAGCCTGAAAATAAAACATCTAATACAGCCTATCAATTAAAGATAACATAACCATTTCATCAAAAGAAATTACCAGAAATAAAAGACCTCTTTCACATGATAATATTTTATCCACCTCTCTGAAACTTCCTATTAGCAAGGTTCAGAGGTCAGGTAGACAATAGCTGAGGGTCAGTTTCTGCTCCTGGTGAATCTTAAGTATGTCTTTGATCACAGTTCTGCCGGGGATTTGGTCCCATGAGGTAGCCAGCTCTTTTATTTAAAAAAAAAAATTTTTTTAACATCGTTATTGGAGTATAATTGCTTTAAAATGGTGTGTTACTTTCTGCTGTATAAAAAGTGAATCAGCTATATGTATACATATATCTCCATATCCCCTCCCTCTTGCATCTCCTTCCCACCCTCCCTATCCCACCCCTCTAGGTGGTCACAAAGCACCGAGCTGATCTCCCTGTGCTATGCAGCTGCCTCCCACTAGCTATCTATTTTACATTTGGTAGTGTATATATGCCCATACCATTCTCTCACTTCATCCCAGCTTACCGTTCCCCCACCCCATGTACTCAAGTCCACTCTATACATCGGCATCTTTATTCCTGTCCTGCCACTAGGTTCTTCAGAACATTTTTATTTTAGCTTCCATATATATGTGTTAACATATGGTATTTGTTTTCCTCTTTCTGACTTACTTCACTCTGTATGACAGACTCTAGGTCCATCCACCTCACAACAAATAACTCAATTTTGTTTCTTTTTATGGCTGAGTAATGTTCCATTGTATATATGTGCCACATCTTCTTTATCCATTCATCTATTGATGAACAATTAGGTTGCTTCCATGACCTGGCTATTGTAAATAGAGCTGCAGTGAACATTGTGGTACATGACTCTTTTTGAATTATGGTTTTCTCAGGATATATGCCCAGTAGTGCGATTTCTGGGTCGTAGGGTAGTTCTATTTTTAGTTTTCTAAGGAACTTCCATACTATTCTCCATAGTAACTGTATCACATTACATTCCCACCAACAGTGCAAGGGGGTTCCCTTTTCTCAACACCCTCTCCAGCATTTATTGTTTGTAGACTTTTTGATGATGGCCATTCTGACTGGTCTGAGGTGATACCTTACTGTAGTTTTGATTTGCATTTCTCTAATGATTAGTGATGTAGAGCATCCTTTCAGGTGTTTGTTGGAAATCTGCATATCTTCTTTGGAGAAATGTCTATTTAGGTCTTCTGCCCATTTTTGGATTGGGTTGTTTGGTTTTTTTGACTTTGAGCTGCATGAGCAGCTTTTAATTTTTGTAAATTAATCCTTTGTCAGTTACTTCATTTGCAAATATTTTCTCCCATTCTGAGGGTTGTCTTTTTGTCTTGTTTATGTTTTCCATTGCTGTGCAAAAGCTTTTAAGTTTCATTAGGTCCCATTTGTTTATCATTGTTTTTATTTCCATTTCTCTAGGAGGTGGGTCAAAAAGGATCTTGCTGTGATTTATGTCATAGAGTGTTCTGCCTATGTTTTCCTCTAAGAGTTTTATAGTGTCTGGCCTTACATTTAGGTCTTTAATCCATTTGGAGTTTATTTTTGTGTATGGTGTTAGGGAGTGTTCTAATTTCATTCTTTTACATGTAGCTGCCCAGTTTTCCCAGCACCAATTATTGAAGAGGCTGTCTTTTCTCAATAATATAGTCTTGCCTCCCTTATCAAAGAGAAGTTGACCATATGTGTGTGGCTTTATCTCTGGACTTTCTATCCTGTTCCACTGATCTATATTTCTGTTTTTGTGTCAGTACCATACTGTCTTGATGACTGTAGCTTTGTAGTATAGTCTGAAGTATGGCAGCCTGATTCCTCCAGCTCCATTTTTCTTTCTCAAGATTGCTTTGGCTTTTTGGGGTCTTTTGTGTTTCTATACAAACTGTGAAATTTTTTATTGTAGTTCTGTGAAAAATGCCATTGGTAGTTTGATAGGGATTGCATTGAGTCTGTAGATTGCTTTGAGTGGTATAGTCATTTTCACAATGTTGATGCTTCCAATCCAAGAACATCATATATGTCTCCATCTGTTTGTACTGGCTTTAATTTCTTTCATCAGTGTCTTATAGTTTTCTGCATACAGGTTTTTTGTCTCCTTGGGAAACTTTATTCCTAGGTATTTTATTCTTTTTGTTGCAATGGTGAATGGGAGTGTTTCCTTAATTTCTCTTTAAGATTTTTCATTGTTAGTGTATAGGAATGCAAGAGAGTTCTGTGCATCAATTTTGTATCCTGCTACTTTACCAAATTCATTGATTAGCTCTACTAGTTTTCTGGTAGCAGCTTTAGGATTCTCTATGTACAGTATCATGTCATCTGCAAACAGTGACAGTTTTATTTCTTCTTTTTTGATGTGGATTCACTTTATTTCTTTTTCTTCTCTGATTGCTGTGGCTAAAATTTCCAAAACTATGTTAAATAAAAGCAGTGAGAGTGGGCAGGCTTGTCTTGTTCATGATTTTAGAGGAAATGGTTACAGTTTTTCACCGTTGAGAACAATGTTGGCTGTTGGTTTGTCATATATGGCCTTTATTATGTTGAGGTAGCTTCCCTCTATGCCCACTTTCATAAATAGTTGCTGAAGTTTGTCGAAAGTTTTTCTGCATCTATTGAGATTATCATATGGTTTTTATCCTTCAGTTTGTTAATATGGTGTATCACATTGATTGATTTGTGTATATTGAAGAATCCTTGTATCCCTGGGATAAACTTCACTTGATCATGGTGTATGATCCTTTTAATGTGCTGTTGGATTCTGTTTGCTAGTGTGTTGTTGAGGGTTTTTGCATGTATGTTCATCAGTGATATTGGTCTGTAGTTTTTTTTTTGTGTGTGTGACATCTTTGTCCACTTATGGTATCAGGGTGATGGTGGCCTCGTGAAATGAGTGTGGGAGTGTTCCTCCCTCTGCTATATTTTGGAAGAGTTTGAGAAGGATAGGTGTTAGCTTCTTCTAAATATTTGGTAGAATTTGCCTGTGAAGCCAACTGGTCTTGGGCTTTTGTGTGTTGGAGGATTTTCAGCAACAGTTTCAATTTCATTGCCTGTGATTGTTGCGTTCATATTTTCTATTTCTTCCTGGTTCAGTCTTGGAAGGTTGTACTTTTCTAATAATTTGTCCATTTCTTCCAGGTTGTCCATTTTATTGCTGTATAGGTTCTTGTAGTAGTCTCTCATGGTCCTTTCTATTTCTGCAGTGTCAGTTGTTACTTCTCCGTTTTCATTTGTAATTCTGTTGACTTGAGTCTTCTCCCCCCCCCCTTTTTTTTGATGGGTCTGGCTGATGGTATATCAACTTTGTTTATCTACACAAAGAACCAGCTTTTAGTTTTGTTGATCTTTGCCATTGTTTCCTTCCTTTCTTTTTCATTTATTTCTGGTCTGATCTTTATGATTTCTTCCCTTCTGCTAACTTTGGGGTTTTTCTTTTGTTTTTCTTTCTCTAATTGCTTTAGATGTAATGTTAGGTTGTTTATTTGATATTTTTCTTGTTTCTTGAAGTAGGATTTATTGCTATAAATGTGCCTCTTTGAGTTGCTTTTGCTGCATCCCATAGACTTTGGGTTGTCCTGATTTCATTGTCATTTTTTCTAGGAATTTTTTGATTTCCTCATTGATTTCTTCAGTGATCTCTTGGTTATTAAGTAGTGTATTGTATGGCCTCCATGAGTTTGTATTTTTTACAGATTTTTTACCTGTAATTGATATCTAGCATCATAGTGTTGTGGTCAGAAAAGATACTTGATACGATTTCAATTTTCTTAAATTTACCGAGGCTTGATTTGTGGCCCAAGATATGATCTATCCTGGAGAATGTTCCATGGGAACTTGAGAAGAAAGTGTATTCTGTTGTTTGGGATGGAATGTCCTATAAATACCAATTAAGTCCAGGTTGTTTAACATGTCATTTAAAGCTTGTGTTTCCTTATTTATTTTCATTTTGGATGATCTGTCCATTGGTGAAAGTGGGGTGTTAAAGTCCCCTACTATGATTGTGTTACTGTTGATTTCCCCTTTTATGGCTGTTAGCATTTGCCTTATGTACTGAGGTGCTCCTATGTTGGGTGCATAAATATTTACAATTGTTCTATCTTCTTCTTTGATTGATCTCTTGATCTTTACTTAGTGTCCTTCTTTGTCTCTTGTAATAGTCTTTATTTTAAAGTCTATTTTGTCTGATATGAACATTGCTATTTCAGCTTTCTTTTGACTTCCATTTTAATGGAATATTTTTTCCATCCCCTCACTTTCAGTCTGTATGTGTTTCTAAGTCTGAAGTGGGCCTCTTGTAGACAGCATTTATATGGGTCTTGTTTTTGTATCCATTCAGCCAGTCTGTGTTTTGGTTGGGACATTTAATCCATTGAATTTTAAGGTAGTTATCGATATGTATGTTCCTATTAACTTTTTCTTAATTGTTTTGGGTTTGTTATTATTGGTCTTTTCCTTCTCTTGTGTTTCCTGCCTAGATAAGTTCCTTTAGCATTTGATGTAAAGCTGGTTTGGTGGTGCTGAGTTCTCTTACCTTTTGCGTGTCTGTAAAGGTTTTAATTCCTCCATCGAATCTTAATGAGATCCTTGCTGTGTAGAGTAATGTTGGTTGTAGGTTTTTCCCTTTCATCATTTTAAATATGTCCTGCCACTCCCTTCTGGCTTGCAGAGTTTCTGCTGAAAGATCAGCTGTTAATCTTATGGGGTTTCCCTTGTATATTATTTTTTGCTTTTCCCTTGCTGCTTTTAATATTTTTTTCTTTGTATTGAATTTTTGATAGTTTGATTAATATGTGTCTTGGCATGTTTCTCCTTGGATTTTTCCAGTATGGGACTCTCTGTGGACTTGACTGACTATTTCCTTTCCCATGTTAGGGATGTTTTCAAACAATCTCTTCAAATATTTTCTCAGACCCTTTCTTTTTCTCTTCTTCTTCTGGGACCCCTATAATTTGAATGTTGGAGCATTTAATGTTGTCTCTGAAGTCTCTGAGACTGTCCTCAATTCTTTTCATTCTTTTTACTTTATTCTGCTCTGTGGCAGTTTTTCCTACTATTTTATCTTTGAGGTCACTTATCTGTTCTTCTGCCTCAGTTATTCTGGTTTTGATTCCTTCTAGAGTAGTTTTAATTTCATTTATTGTGTTGTTCATCATTTTTTTTTTTTTTTGGCTGTTTAGTTCTTCTAGGCCCTGTTAAACATTTCCTCTATTTTCTCCATTCTATTTCCAAGATTTTGGATCATCTTTCCTATCATTACTCTGAATTCTTTTTCAGGTGGACTATTTCCTCTTCATTTGCTGGGTCTGGTGGGTTTTTACCTTGCTCCTTCTTCTGCTGCATATTTCTCTGTTTTCTCATTTTTTTTTAACTTACTGTGTTTTCTATCTCCTTTTCACAGGCTGCAGTTTGTGTTTCCTGTTATTTTTGGTGTCTGACCCCAGTGGATGAGGTTGGTTCAGTGGCTTGTGAAGGCTTCCTGGTGGAGGGTACTGGTGCCTGTGTTCTCGGGGTGGGGCTGTATCTTGTCCTTCTGGTGGGCAGGGCCAAGTCTGGTGGTGTGTTTGGGCTGTCTGTGAACTTAGTATGACTTTAGACAGCCTCTGTGCTAATGGGTGGGGTTGTGTTCCTGTCTTGCTAGTTTTTTGGCATGGGGCATACAGCACTGGAGCTTGCTGGCTGTTGGGTGGAGCTGGGTATTAGTGTTGAGATGAAGATCTCTGTGAGAGCTCTCACTGATTGATATTATGTGGGGCTGGGGGTTTTCTGGTCATCCAATGTCCTGGACTTGGCTCTACCACTTAGGAGGCTCAGGTCCGACACCGGCCAGAGTACCAAGACCCTGCCAGCCACATGGCTCAGAAGAAAAGGAAGAAAGAAAAAACAAAAATAAAAGCAAAAAAATGAACGGAGAGAACCCTAGGGTAAATGGTAAAAGCAAACCTATACATACAAAATCACACAAAAAAGCATACACATACACTCACCAAAAAGAGGAAAAGGCGAAAAAAAAATATATATGGATTAAAAACAAAGGAAGAGAGCAACCCCACCAATAAACAAATCAACCAATGATAATAAGCACTAAATACTAAACTAAGATAAACATAAAACCAGAAACAAATTAGATGCAGAAAGCAAACCCCAAGTCTACAGTTGCTCTCAAAGTCCACCACTTCAATCTTGGGAACATTCATTGTCTATTCAGGTATTCCACAGATGGAGGGTACATCAAATTGGTTTTGGGTATTTAATCCACTGCTCCTGAGGTTTCTGGGAGGAATTTCCCTTTCTCTTCTTTGTTCGCACAGCTCCTGGGGTTCAGCTTTGGTTTTGGCCCTGCCTCTGCATGTAGGTTGCCCTCAGGACTCTGTTCCCTGCCCAGACAGGAGGGAGTTAAAGAAGAGGCTGATTAGGGCTCTCTTGCTCGCTCAGGCCAGGGAGAGGGAGGAGTATGGTAGTTATAATTGGAATGTGAAGTGAGCCTGCGGTGGCAGAGGCCAGTGTGATGTTGCAACAGCCTGAAGCACGCCGTGCGTTCTCCCGGGGAAGTTGTTCCTGGATCCCGGGACCCTGGCAGTGGCAGGCTGCACAGGCTCCCGGGAGGGGAGATGTGGATAGTGACCTGTGCTTTCACACAGGCTTCTTGGTGGCTGCAGAAGCAGCCTTAGTGTCTCATGCCCATGTCTGGGGTCTGTGCTGTTAACCGTGGCTCATAATGAGCTCATAATGAGCTCTGGAGCTCATTTAGGTGGTGCTCTGAATCCCCTCCCCTTGCACACCCTGAAACAATGGTCTCTTGCCTCTTAGGCAGGTCCAAACTTTCTCCCGGACTCCCTCCTGGCTAGCTGTGGTGCACCAGCCCCCTTCAGGCTATGTTCACACAGCCAACCCAAGTCCTCTCCCTGGGGTCTGACCTCTGAAGCCCAAGCCTCAGCTCCCAGGCCCCACCCACCCCAGTGGGTGAGCAGAGAAGTGACTTGGGCTGCTGAGTGCTGTTTGGCACTGATCTTCTGTGAGGGAATGTCTCCGTTTTGCCCTCTGCACCCCTGTTGCTGTGCTCCCCTCCATGGCTCCAAAGCTTCCCCCCTCGTACCCCCCATCTCTGCCAGTGAAGGGGCTTCCTAGTGTGTGGAAACCTTTCCTCCTTCACAGCTCCCTCCAGAGGTGCATGTCCTGTCCTTATTCTTTTGTCTCTCTTTTTTCTTTTGCCCTACCCAGGTACGTGGGAATTTTCTTGCCTTTTGGGAGGTCTGAGGTCTTCTGCCAGCATTCAGTAGGTGTTCTGTGGGAGTTGTTCCACATGTAGATGTATTTTTGGTGTATTTGTGGGGAGAAGGTGATCTCCATGTCTCACTCCTCTGCCACCTTGAAGGTCTCTGTTAGATTTTTAATTACAGTTTTAATTTCATTATTTGTGATTGGTCTGTTTATATTTTCTATTTCTTCCTGGTTCAGTCATGGGAGACTGTACCTTTTTAAGAATTTTTCCATTTCTTCCAGGTTGTTCATTTTATTGGCATATAGTTGCTTGGAGTAGTTTCCTATGATTCCTTGTATTTCTGTGGTGTCAGTTTTAATTTCTCCTTTTTCATTTCGAATTTTATTGATTTGAATCTTCTCCCTTTTGCTCTTAATGAGTCTGGCTAAAGGTTTATCAATTTTATCTTCTCAAAGAACCAGCTTCTCATTGATTCTTGTTATTGTTTTCTTCATTTCTATTTCATTTATTTATGCTCTGATTTTTATGATTTCTTTCCTTCTACTAACTTTGGGGTTTTTTGTATTTCCTTTTCTAGTTCTTTTTGGTGTAAGTTTATATTGTTTATTTGAGATTTTTCTTGCTTCTTGAGGTAGGATTGTATTGCTATAAACTTCCCTCTCAGAAGTCTTAGAGTTTCTGCTGAAAAATCAGCTGATAACTTTATGGGGTTTCCCTTGTATGTTATTTTTTGTTTTTCCCTTGCTGCATTTAATATTTTTTTCTTTGAATTTAATTGTTAATTTGATTAATATGTGTCTCGGCATGTTTCTCTTTGGGTTTATTCTGTATGGGACTCTCTGTTCTTCCTGGACTTGGGTGGCTATTACCTTTCCCATGTTAGGGAAGTTTTTGACTATAATCTCTTCAAATATTTTCTCAGCCACTTTCTCTTCTTCTTCTGGGACCACTAAAATTTGAATGTGGTGTGTTTAGTGTTGTCCCAGAAGTCTCTGAGATTGTCCTCATTTCTTTTCATTCCTTTTTCTTTACTCTGCTCTGCTGTAGTTATTTCCACCATTCTATCTTCCAGCTCACTTATTTGTCCTTCTGTCTCAGTTTTTCTGCTATCGATTCCTTCTAGAGTATTTTAAATTTCATTTATTGTGTTGTTCATCATTGTTTGTTTGGTCTTCAGCTCTTCTAGGTCCTTGTTAAACATTTCCTTTATTATTAACATTTAAGTATCTAATGTTTTATAGGTGCCAGTTTGCCTAATTGTTTCATAATAATTGTGTCATTTATATGCACAGTGTATAAGAGGTAAAAGTATAGTTTTTCATTTGTTGTTTTTTTGGGGGTTTTAGTAATACGTACAAATATTTTAAGTAACCAGAGCTCTAACAGCAAAATTTGTAGGAGGGATATACAATCCTAGAGAAGGGTAAACGGCCCCAAGGTTTTAACCTGAGTCTACATGTACAAATTCCAGGATAAGAGGGTGAGTTAGTATTCTTCAATTTAGACAGAATAATAAAATAACAAGAATTTGATGATTACAAATAGTTGGCAGACTTTGAGAGATATGGCAGAAAGAAATCTGATGTAGTAGAGTCCCTTGTCACTAAAAGTTCATGGGAATACAAGGAAAAATAAACCCAGTAAATAAATAAGTAAATACTGGAGCCAAGACTGGAACAAAGAAATGTCTGGTCACCGAAAATGCATTTTCAGCCATTGGAGGATGCCAAAGCCATTTCCTTCCTAAAAGGTGATAGAACCAGATACCCTCTTGGAAGCAACGTGAGAGGCTTGCATTCAAGGCCAGGACCCTCTGGGTGTTCACAATCCTCGTGGATTAGAAAAATTCCATTTTGTGGCCAGTTAGTTGGAGATCTTGTCATCTGTGTGAGGCTTGGGTGGGAAGAAAAGTCACCCCTGAGTAAAAGGATCCTTGACTTGCACTAAGCATGAATACAGGCAGGGCTGGCTACAGACCTGTTGAACTCAGAACAGAATGAATGTGCAGCACTGCCTGTTTAAAAAGGAAGAACAAAAGCAACATCAAAGTTACTAAAATATCAAACTTTTATCTTTCTTTCATATTATCTGCCTGACTTGTCCTGGGGTATTTTGTTCAATATTTAATATCTTACTAGGTAAAAAATTTTAATTACTAGCAGGAATGTTACATTTCATATTTAGAGTGTGCTCTAACATTTTCAATGCAAATATGCATGCTTATTCAGTGCAAAGAATCACAGATCCCACAATCCATGTTGTCTAACTCACATGTGCATGTGTATTTCATTCCACCAAAACAGTGGAAACACCACACAAAACTCAACTGTGTTTATTTCACTTCTAGGTACACACACATTCTACCCACATGACTATCTAAGCATATGCACAATGAAATAAGCACTGGAAGGAAAAGGAACTATGGGATTCCCTATATTTCCCTTTCCTTCTATGATTTTCAGTGTAGGTAGTTGGGTTAAATTAAAACAGTAAGAAAGGATTTGATAGGGCTCCTTGGTCATTTGTGGTTCTTAGAATTCCGTTGTGTCTCTTCTGTTTGATGTGAACTCCGGTTTGGACACATGGATGGCCTCTTTGTGCTGTCATCACTTGTACTTGATCAAGTGTAGATGGACGAGGCTTCCCTTGGCTTGAGTTTTGTAGAAGTCCTGTGCCCGGTGGGTGCACAGGAATTCCGTGCTCAGGAGGCCTTGTGAACACCATCTGAGGACAGGGCACCAAGGACAGCTGGGTGCCTAGACTGTGTGTATCTTCTCTGCACCATTGTCCCATTAGACTTCACTTCAATACAACTTCAAAGGTAAAATGATTGAGTTTCAAGAAGGTGACTGCTGAATATTAAACTAAGCCTGGAGCCCTTCGAGCAAAGGGCGGGCCCTGGGAGGCTGAGCACATCTCATAACTATTCATTCATTACAAATGGTGGTGCCAACCCACATGCATAAAGGAAGGTAACCACGGGTGCCGAGATTAAGGCAAAGCACTCAGATACATGGGGACCATTCACAGGTTCCCACATGCATAAAGAAAGGTAACCACGGTGCCGAGATTAAGGCAAAGCACTCAGATACACGGGGACCATTCACAGGTTCCCACATGCATAAAGAAAGGTAACCACGGGCGCCGAGATTAAGGCAAAGCACTCAGGTACACGGGGACCATTCACAGGTTCCCACATGCATAAAGAAAGGTAACCACGGGCGCCGAGATTAAGGCAAAGCACTCAGGTACATGGGGGCCATTCACAGGTTTCTAGTCATAGCATTTTTTGTTTTACAGACATGGAACAGAAAATCATAAAGTAGAAAATTTAAAGCCCAAAGCATCCAGTGTGGTGGGCAGGACCCTCGATCCTTTGCAGATTTAACAAGAACAAATAATAGGGTGTAGGGAGAAAGCAGGGCCCTGCACATGCCCCCTGCGCGCAACACCACCTAAGGGGTGGGCACACCACGTAAGCCAGCCCTCCGGCTGACCCCTGGACACACCCCTGCCCTCACCCCATGTAAGGAAGCAGCTCGCCCCGCCTCGGGGAGTGAGCAAAGGAACCTGTTGTTTGCTCTCGCTCCCCACTCCTGCAGCAGGGACGCCAATAAAGCCTGGCCTGACTTTCTTAACGGGCCTCTGATCAATTTCTATTTGTTGGAGAAGGCCAAGAACCCTGGTCAGTACCAAAAATCTCTAAACATAGAGAGTTTTCATGGGCTGGTTGCAGAATAGCAAGTCTGAAAGCGGTGCTTGGGCTGGCCTGGAGGACAGCAAACACCCGTGCCCTGACTCGCCCATGGAGCCATGTGGCAAGGAGCTGTCGGCAGCCTCCAGGAGCTGGCGGGCAAACAAGGGCTTCAGTCAGACAACCACAAGGAAGCAACTCTGCCAACAGCCGGTGAGCTTGCGGGAGGATTCCGGGCCCTGGATGGAAACCGCAGCCCTGGCTGACACCTTGCTGTCTGCCTGGAGACTCTACCTAGGATGTGGCTGGACTTCTGACCTACAGAAACTGAGAAGTGATAAATGTCTGTTGGTATAAGCCACTACGTTTGTAGCAATTTGTTATGCAGCCATGGAAAGCTGCTGTATCCAGGAATAACATTTTGGCTTATATCCTGATAGCTTTATCTTTTATAGCTTTTTCCTTATGTACACATGTATATATGTTTTGCATAAAATGGAATTATCCTTTTCATTTAATCTTTTTTATATTTATTGTGATGATGAACATTTTTCACCCCATTAACCAGTTTTACCACACTGTTAAAAAATAAAAATAAACAGATCTCATACCCAGGAAGCCAAGTCCAGGTACAGAGTCAAAATGTGTACTACCTGCAGGGTATCAGAAATAAAACCAATAAATGACCAAAAAATAGTGCAGAATTATTGAAACCACTGGAGGAAGCAAACTTGAAACTTCGATAGTATTAGTGGAAAATAATCAAGTTCATTTATTTTTAGTAGACCTAAGCATTTTGTTTAAATAGCAATGTATCAAGTAAGATCCAAACAACAGTCTGAACATGGCATAATGTTTTTCTTTTTTTCTTTCTTTCTTTTTTTTTTTTTTTTGCGGTACGCAGGCCTCTCACTGTTGTGGCCTCTCCTGTTGAGGAGCACAGGCTCCGGACGCGTAGGCTCAGCGGCCATGGTTCACGGGCCCAGCCGCTCCACGACACGTGGGATCTTCCCGGACCGGGGCACGAATCCGCGTCCCCCGCATCAGCAGGACTCTCAACCACTGCACCACCAGGGGAGCCCTGTTTTTCTATTTTTAAAAGAATTTAAGATATTGAAGTTTAACATAACATAACACAAAAGTGCATAATTTGTAACGACATCCCAGGGAGCACAGCTGGGCGGGCAGCTCCTCCAGGTCCATTGACAAATTCTTACATCTTCTGTCCAAAAGGTAACCACTGTCATGATTTCTAGGCTATAAAATTTGCTCTTTTTCAAGTTTGAATTCAACGCAATTGTGTGTTCTGTATCTGGCTTCCTTTGTACATTTTGTTTGAAACTCATAAAAGTTGTTGCATATAGCTATAATTGATTTATTTTTATTTCTGTAGAGTGAACCATTTACAATGCAACTTATTTCCTGTTCTATAATCGATGCATATTTCCACTAGAGGCCAATATGAAAATGCTGCTATAAACATTTAGGTATATGTCTTTGGATGCACATATGTACACACTTCTGTTACCCAGGAATGGAATTTCCAGGTCTTAAACTTTCTAGTTACTGCCCAAGAGTTTCAGAGTGTAGATAACAGTTTATACTCTAATCAACAAAGTCTGAGGGATCCAGTTACTCCAACAATACTTTGTATTTTTTTTTTGTTCTATTTTGGGGGTATCATTTTCACTTGAATTTATATGATACTACTTATGATTTTAATCAACTTGTCGTGGGTCTATCATAGATAAGTGTGTGACCTGCCTTTTTTATTGGATTGTCTTTTTCTTATTATTCATACTAGTTCTTCATAAATTCTGCATTTAAGCCCTATGATAATTATGTGTGTTTGCCAAGATATTCTCCATCTTGGTTTACTAGGGCTGCTGTGACAAAACACCACAGATTTTTGTGTCTTAAAATCAGACATTTATTGTGTCACAGCTCTGGAGGCTGGAAGTCCAAGATCAAGGTGTTGGCAGGGCTGGTTTCCTCTGAGGTCTCTCTCCTTGGCTTGCAGACGGCCGCCTTCTTGCTGTGCCCTCACATGGTCTTTCCTTTACATGTGGGCATCCCTGGTACCTCTCTGTCCAAATTCCCTCTTCTCATAAAGACATAAGTCAGACTGGGCTACAGCCCTGACTAACAGCCTCATTTAACCCTAATCCTCTTTTGAAAGGTCCTGTCCCCAAGTATGGCCATATTCTGAAGTAGTGTTAGGGCGTTAGGGCTTCAACATTTGCATTCTGAAGGGGGTACAATGAAGCCCGTAACCTTCTCCTTTTCTGTAAGATATCAAACATTTGAAATTTGTTGAAATTTACTCTGGTTTTCAGTTTTGCTCAATTCAGGAAAATGTTTCATATAAATTTGAAAAGACTATGTATTCTGCAACAGTTGAGTTCAAATTATTATATATGTAAATTAGGTTATGTCTGTTAATTGCATTTTCAGTTTCAGAAAGATTCTGATTTTTGTCTACTTTTTCAATCATTACTGAAAGATTCTTTTTTAATCTCCTACTCTGGTTTTGGGTTTGGCCATTTTTCCTTTAGCTTTATCGATTTATGATTTTATATTTTGAGGCTATGCTTTTAGATGCATACAAATGTAGAATTATCGTATCTTTTGGGGGACTTGAATCTTTTGTCATTATGAAATATTACAATTTTTACTTTACATTTTGAGATAATTTCAAAATTACAGAAAAGTTGTGAGAGCCATACAAATAATTCTCACATTCCTGCTGCTCAGTGAACAATTCAAGTTTTGCCTTTGGTCCACTGATGCCCTTTATAGGAGAGGACTCAACGAAGGGGCCACTCACTGTCTGCACTTGTCACACCACCCTGGTCCTCCTCTATCTGGGACAGTTCTCCCTTCCTTCCTTCCTTAACAATCTTGGATCCTGTAGCTAGAGGTTACACTCCAAGAAAAGCCCTTAGAGTTTAATAAAAATATTTATTATATCTGTATATTGTTGAGTCTGCACACAGTGGAAGCAGGTCCTTTTTATGCCTCAGAATAAGGCATAGTCATAAACTTTTGAAAGGAAAGCACGTGTTATGTTTTACAGCTGAGAGGAATGTGACTTCCTGAACAGTGGAGGTGAGTGATTCTGTATCCAGTTATATTAAACTTACATTCTTCAGGTTGCACCTCCTTCAGAATGTCAACACAGAGCAGGGATGACAATGTACTAGGACTACACAGAAAGTTGTAGTTTACAAAGTACTTTCATAATACAAACACAATCCTGTAAATTAGTATATTATCTCTACTTTATTTTGTGGAAACTGAGTTAAGGTGCCTTTTACAGAAGCATGAATTTATTACTTTATTGAAGAGCTGGGCTCAATGAGCGAATGCAGGTCTCCTTCTCCATCTCTTCTCTTAAAAGAAGAGTCTACCTCTTCACCTTCAATTTTAAGAACAAGCTCCATTTCAGTAAATATGGCTCACTTTTAGGTTCTATATAGAAGCGACCAATATAATTCAAAATTGCAAGCTTGCATCTAGTTAAAGCTCTTCTTTCAATATCCCCCATCACCTTCCACCAATTCAGGCCCTAAATGTCCGAATAGGGTTCAGACATTGTTGTCAGTAGTTTAAGTCTTCTTCCTTCTATTAGAGGAAACAGGCATAAGCTTTACTTTTATAATAATGCCTTTTTCATTCCTTTCTTTGTGACTAAGATGTAATGGCTGTTGATGACAGTTTTGTGACGTGGGTTCAAATCATCCGCTCTTTGGCGGGGGTATAAGTGAGTTTATAAGAGTGGGGCCCCCTGCACACCTCCAGACATAAACAATAGTCTCCCCTGTTGCCCCTGGCAGCCCTCCTGATATGACTGAACATAACTCCCACTTGTATTTTATGGAGACCCCTCATTCTTAAAGGCCTTTCTCTTGGACAAGATACCTTCAATGGTTGTGTTCATTTTCAATTACTGCATACAAAGTGCCACAAACGTAGCAGCTTAATACAACATACCCTTATTATCTTACAGTTTCTGTGGGTGAGGGGTTCAGGTACTGCTTAGTTGGGTCCTCTCCTTGGGGTTTCACAAGTCTGCAGGCAGAGTCAGATAGGTGCATTCTTACCTGGAGGGTCCAGTGGAGAAGGATGTATGTCCAAGCTTACTCAGGTTGAAGGAAGGAGTAGCACAGATGCCTCAGCTTCTCACAGGCTGTCAGAGAGAGGCTCCCCTCTGCTCTTGAAGGTATCCTCAGCTCCTAGAAGACCTTGCAGGTCTCTGTCCACACGGACTTTCTAACATGGCCACTTATTTCCTGTAGCCAGCAAGGAGAGTCTGCAGCAACACAGAGTCTTGTACAATGTAACACAACTGCTGGAACGACACCTCAGCATCTTTGCCATGTTTCATTGGCTACATAAGTCACAGGTTCTGCCACACTCAAGGGGAAGGGATTACACAAAGGTTGAAACCAGAAAGAAACTTAGAGTTTGCCCATCATAATGGCTGAAAACATTTGTCATCTTTCTGTCAAGTCCATGGGAAACTCATGGATGCTTTTGTATTTTTCTAATAAATGTATGTCAGAGGTTTTATTTAACTTGATAATTAACAGGTGAACTTTTAAGCTATTATGACCAATTCAAAGAAAAACACATACACACAGGCAATCGAGAATGCTGAAGATGATTTATAAAAAGAAGAAAGACTGGTCCATAGTCACAGGACAATAATCACCTGCATTCCATCAGACTTAATTCATTTGCATTTTTATGGGCAAGAATTGTTTGCATTGCTATACATTTTCTTAAACTTACAAGAGCTATAACATAGCTCCAATACAATGAAGGGTGTGATCTCTATAGAATAAAGTAACCCAGAAGTGTGCACTAGACAAGACACACAGTTATCTTTTCTTTTTGTCTAGTTCAAAGTCTTCCACATTTTTTTCTTGAATCAGCAAAAATATCCTCAGGACTGTTCATCGTCATAGGAGCGAGAAAACTATAATCAACCCAGAACACGAACAGGAGAGGATTGGTTAAATAAATATATTATTTATTATAGATAAAAATATCAAGTAGCTATAAAAGTGATATCAAAGAACAACATCTAATGATATGGAAAGATTTTTAAGACATCTGTAGTGGACAGAAGATGCATTCAGCATCTGTTTACTGTGCACTGCTCTAGATCAATCAGATTACACAGGCATATCATTCATGAGGCTTGTTAGCTAATGATAATGCTACAATATGAATAGCAGTTATCTCCAGAGGTAGAATTAGGCATTTTAATTGGTTAGATTTTGCTGACTTTTATTTTTCAAATGACTACTTTACGATGAAAAGGTTTTCCTTGGAGACAAGGAAGCATACAAATTATGTAGGAAAAAAAAAATCACTGAGGACGTATTCTGTGCCAGCTCCACAGAAAGATAAATCACACAGAGCGTTTCTGCTCGAGGAAGTAGAAGTCAGTGGAAGAGACGCGGCGTTAACTCCTAATGAGGGTAAACCATAAAGCATGTGAGGAAAAGCACAAACCGACAGCCTCTGACTAACGGTGGTGGGGTCAGGGGTGCAGCGTGGACTTGAAGGAGGAACTCAGAAAGAGGGGCTGCCAAAGCGGGACTGGGAACCATAAATTAGAGTTAGCGATGGAGAGAAGAGGAGCGGGGGGCAGAGAAGAGAGTCTACACAGCACTCCACAGTCTAGGTGGAGGCAGCCTGGCTCACTTGTTTGTTTTTCTGTGTAAGATACAAAGGTCTAGTTTTTACACATGAAAAGTATGAGAGCAGAATAGGCAACCCCAGATGTGCCATTTGCCATGTGGACCATTTGGAGCAGAAGGCAATCAAGACCCAGCAGACGCAAGAAAACCTTTTACCTTTCCCTAAACTGCCCAGAACTTAGATGGGGGCCTGGCCCAAAATGAGAGCTGTTAACAGAGGTACCTTTTCATGGACTTACCTGCATGGTAGGGCAGATACCTGATTACTGTCTGCTTTTTTCATCTCCCTGCAAATTGCCCTCCTGCCCTTTGAAGCCCTACCACATCTCTCAGCTCAGGACAGCACAGAAACCTCAATTTCCTCAATTACATTTGGGTCTCATATTTTTATGGGACTCCCATACTTACAAAATTAAATTCATTTTTCTCCTGTTAATCTGTCTTACGTCAATTTAATTATTAGACCAGCCAAAAAACCTGGAAAGGTAGAAGAAAAATTTTTCTGCCCCTACAATATACATATGACTACTTAAAAATACCAAATAAACTCGCAGTTTGGGATTAACATATACACACTACTATATATAAAATAGATAAACAACAAGGTCCTACTGTATAGCACAGGGAACTGTATTCAATATCTTGAAATAACCTATAATGGAAAAGAATCTGGAAAAGAACATATATGTATATATGTATAACTGAATCACTTTGCGGGACACCTGAAACTAACACAACATTGTAAACTGCCTATACTTCAGCTAAAAAAATAGTTAAAAATTAAAAAATATTTCAAGACCCAATTTAAAAACACTTGGCTTGGATCAATATCAAAAAAAACACACAACCTAACCCCAAAATGGGCAGAAGACCTAAATAGAAATTTCTCCAAAGAAGATATACAGATTGCCAACAAACACATGAAAGGATGCTCAACATCACTAATCATTAGAGAAATGCACATCAAAACTACAATGAGGTATCACCTCACACCAGTCAGAATGGCCTTCATCAAAAAATCTACAAAAAATAAGTGCTGGAGAGGGTGTGGAGAAAAGGGAATCCTCTTGCACTGTTGGTGGGAATGTAAATTGATACGGCCACTATGGAGAACAGTATGGAGGTTCCTTAAAAAACTAAAAATAGAAATACCATCTGACCCAGCAATCCTACTGCTGGGCATATACCCTGAGAAAACCGTAATTCAAAAAGAGTCATGTACCACAATGTTGACTGCAGCCCTATTTACAATAGCCAGGACATGGAAGCAACCTAAGCGTCCCTTGACAGATGAATGGATAAAGAAGATGTGGCACATATATACAATGGAATATTACTCAGCCATAAAAAGAAACGAAACTGAGTTATTTGTAAGTGAGGTGCATGGACCTAGAGTCTGTCATACAGAGTGATGTAAGTCAGAAAGAGAAAAACAAATACTGTATGCTAACACATATATATGGAATCTAAAAAAAAAAAATGGTTCTGAAGAGCCTAGGGACAGGACAGGAATAAAGATGCAGATGTAGAGAATGGACTTGAGGACACAGGGAGGGGGAAGGGTAAGCTGGGACGAAGTGAGAGAGTGGCAAGGACATATATACACTACCAGATGTGAAATAGATAGCTAGTGGGAAGCAGCCACATAGCACAGGGAGATCAGCTCAGTGCTTTGTGACCACCTAGAGGGGTGGGGTAGGGAGGGTGGGAGGGAGACGCAAGAGGGAGGAGATATGCGGACATATGTATATGCAGAGCTGATTGCTTTGTTATAAAGCAGAAACTCACACACCATTGTAAAGCAATTATACTCCAATAAAGATGCTAAAAACAAAGCAAAACAAAAAACACTTGGTTTTTGTGCTTCCAGAGCGCCTTGGAAATGCTTCTGTCCTTGTGCTGGTTTGATTAAATAAAATTTTATGTCTACCTGCCTGTCTTTTCTGACAAATCTTAAACTAGTTGAGGGCAGAATCCAGGTCTGCTTTTTTCCAAGACCATATGTAGTGCTATACACATAGTAGGAGGTTCTTAAATACCTATTAACTGGAATAAAAACAATAAAAGAGGGCAAGATATTACAGTATGGTTTCTCTGTAAACTCATGGATTCTTGACCTACCATACTGGGCTGTTGCGGCTCCCCTGATGGCCGTGTTCATCCCTGTCATCTTGGTGACTCATTCATCCTAGACCTTAGGATCTGCGGGATGGGGTGTTAGTATCTGTGATACTGTGATTGATGATAAGTAATACAAGTTTGGTCTTCTTTCCTATTCCTGGTGGAGAGCTTCTAAAACCTTTGGAGTTTCCTATGTGATGAGAGCCATAAAGATGTTTGCCATGTTACTGAGGAGATTTCTGGAAAGCAACCAGGTAGCCTAAGTTTGGAGGCTGTTTGCAGGGAACCCAATCCTGTAATTGGAGGTTGGAACTTCTCATCCCCTAACTCCTGGGATGGGGAAGGGGCTGGAGGTTGAACCATCATCAATGGCCAATGATTTGATCAATCGTGACTATGTAATGAAGCCTCTGTGAAAACCCCAAAGGACGGGGTTCAGAGAGCTTCAGTGCTGGTGAACACGTGGAGATTTGGGGAGAGTGGTGAGCTCAGGGCATGGAAACCCCTGCCCCGTGTGTCTCTTCCATCTGGCTGTTGTTGCGCTACGTCCTTTTACAAGAAACTGATCATCTAGTAAGTAAAATGTTTCTCTGAGTTCCGTGAGCCGTTCTAGCAAATTAATTGAACTAGATGAGGGGTGATTGGGACCTCTGACCTACAGCCCGTGGGTCATACACACAGATGGCCATCTGGACTTGCTGTTGGCACCTGAAGGTGGGCAGTGCTGCCTTGTGGGACTGAGCAACCTGTGGGGTCTGATGCCATCTCCAGGTAGACAGTGTCGGAACTGAGTTGACTTGTAGGACCACCAGCTGGTGTTGGAGAATCATTGTAGGGGGACCACCCATCCCCCTCATGTCACTGGAATTGGGCTGCAGAACCTTCTAGTATTCATATCTAGGTATCTAAGGGACTTAGGTGTGGCTTATAAGAAATTTCATGCCTGCATATAATTCAAGATTCCCTTCGCACACTCCCACTGCCACTCTCCACCAGCTCACCACCCCGTCTCTGCTGTGGGGACACAGCGGGAGTGGGCGCCCTCTTTCCTGTGGCTTCGACTCATCCCTGAATGATGGGCTATTGGCACCACATCACGGTGTCAGGAGGTGTGCAGGAAGCATGGGGAGAGAATAGCGAAACAGCCACCATTTCCAGCCTCAGACTCCATATGCTCTCCTCTGTTCTGCTTTCCCTTTGCTCTCTGAATGGGCTAGTTGGGACCGTGCAGGTGGCAGCACTCTATGTGGTAGGCAGCCCCTGGGGAGGCTGCCTTCTGGCATTTAGCCCCTTGTGGTACCCCCTCTGCTTGAGCGAGGGCTGATCTTTCCAATTTCTAGGGACTAGCACGTGGCAGAAGTGATGGGCTGCCTCCCCTGAGATCAGGCTCCAAAAGGACGATGACTTCTATCTTGTCCCCTCTCCCTCTCATGCTCCCTCCATCTGAGACAAGTCCCCTGCCATGTTTTAGCCGCCTTCTGGAAAGTTCTGCATGACAGGAAGCTGGTCTCTCCAGCTGGCCATCTGGAGGTTTCCCTTCACCCTGGAGGTGAGCTCAGAAGCAATTTTTCCTCCCACGGACCTTTGAGTTGAATGTGGCTCTGGTCGGCACCTTAAATGGAGCCAGTGAGAAACCCTGAGCCAGAGTCAGCCAGGTACACTGCGCTGGGTCTCCTGGCCTGTGGAAACAGAACTGTGAGCTGCTTATTGTTTTAAGCCACTTTGGTCATTTATTATGCAGCAGTAATCAAATGCGCCATGCTATATGAGTAGTAAACCCTACGGTCCCCCAAATTGCAGTGTCTTAACCAAATAACTCTTTCTTTTCTATGTACAGTATAATCTGACGCTGACAGGTGGCCCTAGTCCACCTTGACTCCAGGCTATGGGCTCACAGAGCAGCTGAGACACTGGAGAGGCCCCGATGGAGGAGAAGCTCCTGGCAGGGGTGCTAGGTGGCTGGGTGGGTGGCATGTTTAATTACTCAGCTTGTAGAACGTTTCTGTCGTTTCTCTTTTTGTGTGTGTGTGTGCGTATCTTTTTTTGTCGTTTCTCTTTATGGGCAAAAACCCAGACCCATGCCTCTGCTTACCTGCAAGTGAAGCTGAGAAAAATAGAGACACACATGGATGGTGGTGAGGGCCAGCCATCTCTGCCCTGGGGGCGGAAGAGCTTCCAGGGGCCAGCAGTGGGCTCTGGGGATGCTTTGCTGCTTTCTGTACACTTCACAGATACCTTGTGCTTATTTTCAGCTTCGGGGTTTACTTGAAATTCTGATACCACAGGAAATTCCTCATTTCATACAAATAAGAAATGCAAGGATTGTGCATTGACCCCCGGTCTTCTACCCACAGAGAACTTAGCTTGATATCAGTCATGTAGGAGCTCTTCCTAGTTTGGGGGGCACATGTGGATGAAAACATTTTTCTTCCCTCACAAGCCCTACCTCCCCGTGCTCACCTCACTCTGTCCTCCACCCACCAAACTTCACTCACTTTCTCACATTCCTCACAGCCTTGTTTCTCCACATTTCCCCAGCTTCCTCTGTTTTATGTGATTCCTTTCCTCCTTGCCTAATTTAACATCGTCAAATTTCAGCAAAACTTCTACTAAGCAGGTAAGCTCTGCTGTTACTCCCCACCCCATGGCAGCAGGTTTTTCTTTCATTCAAACTAATAGTCCCATTTATTTTCTCTCATGCTTTCTAGTGATGGTTGCAGTCACTTGCATTTCTGTAAACCCTTTGTTAGTGTTTCTCTACCCTTTCAGACTCCTAGAGCCGTGAGGTTAGGGACCATGTCTGTGCTGTTCCTGAGAACATTGTTGGTGCTTGAGGCGCACAGTAGGTGCTTGATGCATGTGTTTATAGACTGGGCACATGGATGTGAATGAATGATGTCAGACGAGTCTCACTTAACCCTGTTTGTAAACTGGGCAGATTTCTGAGGTTCCTCAAGGATCCAGCAACCTCTGCTGTATCGCAGGGGTTGTGAGAGAATGTTGACACCTCGGGAAACGAGGGGGTTTGCTTTGGAGAGAGCCCCATGCTCGCAGATGGAGTGCTTTCCCTCCCTGATGAGTGAAGGTCAGAGGATGCTTCCTCCCACCAGGACAGGGCTGAGGACAGAGGAAACCCTGGGGTGAGGTTCTCTGCGGGTCACTAAGCAGATCAGGGACCTACACTGAGAATTCTGAGGGGGTGGATAACCCCCTTTCTTTTCTCCCAAGAGCAAACTTTGTCTTATTACATTTTGGAATGAAGAAAGGGAAAAACAACCATTAATGTTTTAAAATCGGACCCATTTACTTTCTTCTGCTTCACTCGCCCTCTCCCCCCCTCCCCGCCCCATGGAGTTCCTTTGAGTGTGTGTGTAGGTCTGTGTCTCTTTAAATTTTTTCCAAATTTAGTATTAAGTTGAAAAGAAAGTAGCAAAGGGTTAAAATCAATATGAAAACAAGAGCAAAATCAAGAAAGCGCAGAATAGATGCTTTCATTTCATCTTGTTGTTTTCTCCTCTCTCTCCTCCCTTCCTATCCCTCCCCCTGTATCCCCACCACACTTACTTATTTCTGTATCATCTTTCAGGGAACACATGGTGAGGAAGAAGGGAAGGGCTGGCACTGGGATTATGACCAGGAAGGAGGAAGGCCGGCACTTGACATACATACACTCATCGGATTCTCACTGAACACCTATATCTAGAGGAGATATTATTACCCCCTTCCTCATTTTCTAGGTGAAGAACCAGGGTTTAGGGAAGTTAAGCATTTTGTCATGTTAGAAAGTGGGTCTGGGGCAGAGCAGGAATTTGAATTCAGGTTTGTCTGATGCCAAACCCCACTTCATTCCCAGCTCACTTATTTGCAGAGAAAGAAGCATGAGTGGGCAGAATGAAAATCAACAGGAGGTGAACCTCTCCCCAGCTGATGGTGTGGAACAAGAGCAGACATATAAGTGAAGCGTTCGAACCTCATTTAAATTGCAGTGAGTTCTCTAATTTCAAAAAACGGTGAAGGATTTCCCTAGGGACATACATCTGTTTAGTGTGTAGGAAAAGAAGGTCAACTGACAGTGCACGGTCACTGCGCAGAGCAAGGGATGCCCGGGGAATTGTGCTCTGCCGGCACATCGATGGCCATCTGCGCTTCAGAGTTTCCAAATGAATTTCTGTATTTACTCACTCTCACGGCAAACCTCTCAGAGCGCTCCTTGGTCATTTGAAAGCCCACGTTGACTCAAGCTTTGCTGGAGTTGCTTGTGATTCCATAGTAACCAAGAGCCTCTCCTAGCTGTTTTCTTGGCTTTATTCGTCTGTTTGCCCTTCGTTTTAGAAATCTGCCACAGCGTTGGCTTTGTATAATCTCAGTTCTTTCCTTCTGCCCAGAGGCCAAAAGGGAGAAAGGGTGTGGTGAACTAGGGACTTATCAGCCAAATTAAATGAGAAAATGGAGGCAATTATCTAAAAAATACATGTGAATACCTGTTGTCACTCAGAATGAAAGGTAACCGACTTCAGGTTTCTGTTTCATTTGGACTCAGAAGCCTTGACGAGATGGCAATCTTTTTCCCTCTCATGCATAAATCATGCAGCCACACATTTGCAAGGGTGAAGGTGTCACTGAGGTACTTGTTTAAAAATAAATATTGCTTTTCACAGAAAGGCTGGATTCATTCTCCAGGGAGCTGTAGTCATGGTAATGACACTTCAGAACCAACATCAACACTACTTTTTTGATGAAGCTACTTACGGCCTGGGTTACATAAATACACACATTTCGCCTGTTTGAGTATTTAAACCATTAAATTAATGTTCCTGGGCACCATTGTCCACAGATCTTAAACTTCTTCTCTTCAACGGTATAGGTGCCTCCTTCTCACTTGATCGCCAAGCCTACTCATATCACTAGTAGATCAACTACTAAATCTAAGACTCATCTGTTTTCTCTGACAAAAACGTCATGATCCATGGCAGGAATGTATAATTTCTTCCCTTCATATTTGCAGGTTGGTGGTGATGGTTTCCTCAACATATCATTTGCATGGTGAGATGCTCACTTTAGATTTTGGGTTCATGCAAGACTATTTCTCAGTGTTTTAATGTATGTTTTCCTGTCTGTGTAAGTTTATTGTAGAAAGTTTAGAGAATATTCCAAAAACAAAGGAGCATGTAAACACCCCTAATTCACAGTTTACAGTGACTATAGTTATTATGTGACATATTCACTTAATATGTCACATAATAACTGTAGTCACTGTAAGTATATGCACCTGTATGTCCTATTTTTCACATTTCACACATCTTGAGTATTTCCCTTGTCAATGATATTCTGTAAAAAAAAATTTATAATAACTGAATACTATTTCACATCCTAGATGTTATTTAATGCATTTAGTCATTCACTTTATACTTAGATATTTGAGTTTTACATATGTAATAATACAAATTATTTCTATTTGCACAACATTTTAAAATGTTTTTAAAGAAAGTTGAAAATAATTTGTTAGTTTGGAAATTTGCTTAAGTCTTGACCTTCTTCCAGAAAACACGGTGGAAAATACCAGCAATGTGTTTTCTCCACTCACTTCTGGAACTTTATCTCATCAATATTATCATTAATAAAAGATAACTAAGTTTTTACTTAATGAAGAAATCTGCAAGTGCCTGGGGCATCAAATAAATCTTTATTTAAAGATGTTATAAATGTAAATAAGATGATGTTTGGACCTTTTATGGGTCATAGATTTCCCACGCTCCCACAGCATAACTCATGACACTAATACCTTTTGATTTCTTTATTTAATTCTCTTCTCCATCTAAGATTTGATTAATAACACTTCTTGGGAATTGAGACAGAAAGCAGTTTCATTCACTCTTATAGGTTCTTCTGTTTTGTGATTTGGGGTTCATGGAAGGAAACCCTCTGCATTTTCTGAAAGCCATGGCTTGGCTGGGCCTCTCCCAAAATATAAAAGCAAGTGGTGAGCTTCCCCCATTCTCCCCTCTGCCCCCCACCACTTGACTCTGGGAGCCCTAAGGAGCAGGGATAGCTGCTCTGGAAAGCAGGAGGAGAACCGATTGTCTACAAATGGGCTGTCTGCCTACGGAGGTCCTCTGTTTGTTTTCAACACCCGTGGTTTTGAACCACAATGACAAATAGGAAAGAATTCCTGGTAAAATAAGCTTCATTATCAATATCTTTAAGGCTCAAAGACCCCCAACTTCTATTGCTTGGAATATACTAATGACTCAAGTCAATCACCTGGAGTGTGCTGATCACTACTTATAACATTATTATTGATATTTTTGAAGCTTTGTCAATATCCGTAAGTGCCGAAGAAGAAGGAGGAGAAAAAGAAGAAGAGGAAGAGGACGGAGGTGGAGGAGGACACTAACAAGGACAAGAAGAAGGAAAATTCCTTCTCTCTCCCTCCACCTGTATGTTTGTTACCCAGCCTGGGTATAGAAGACAGAAAAAGCGGAAATGATGCATAATGATGGCACCAAAGCTGGAGGATGAAAGTCTCATGTTCACACACGCAACTGCCATTGGGGGTTTTGCACAGGGGTCATCTGCACATCTGGAGATGATTATTCTGTGCTTGATTGGCACTGCCTGTTCTTTGATGAGCCTGGGGATAGGCTGCTTTGGGTGGACAAGATCCCAGGGGAAGTCACAGAGTAGGTGATTTGGAGAGAGGAGAGGTCAGAGAGGAGGGGACAGACAGGCAGGAGAGTCGGGTCCAGCGGGATCTCAAGCTGAACTGGAGACGATGCGAGAAGAAGCCCAGGGCCAGGGGCACAGCGGTGTGTCGGTAAGTATTGGATGGACAACTGAACGACAGATTTGCTTGAGAGTTTGTATTCAACTCTTCTCTTTGGCTTCTGCCCTGTTCACCATTAGAGCTCAATGGAACATAACTGATGAGGAAAGCTGTGAACAAATCACCCCTTAAGCCCCTGCTGGCTTTGCGGATGATCTGTTTCCTGCCACTGTGTTGGGCAAAATTCACAGTAAGGAATTTAGCATAGCATCTGCTAACTTGCCAGCCAGTTACCATGTTTTTATTCTCTTAATTGTCATCTTTTTTTTCTTTCTAATGAAGATTAACAAGACATTACTAACGTATAGAATGGCTTTATCCATGCTTTTAAATGTTAATCTGCATTGACTAAAATAAGTCTGGGGTCATCATTTTTGCTTTGATTACTTTCTTCCTTAATAGTTATTTGTTTCTAGTTTTCTGAACATGAAAATTTCATTTTCTGAACACTTCATATTTGAAATATGTCTTGAGAGTCTTAGCCTCATTGAAGTGTTTGGAGCTATCTCATATCCTTACGGGTTTTATTTTCTGGTGACTATCTCAGAAGCATATATTACAGGGGAAGAACACAGATAATTTATACATTCAGAACATTTTCTCAGCATATACCAAATGTATTATACTGTCACCTGGCAGTCTGATTGGCTGAAGTCTAAGATTGCACAAAATACAAATATTGTATTATTTTCTATGAGCCCTTGTAAAATCATATTTGGCTCCTATTTTATTTCAGTTCTGTTTATTATTTATTTATTAAACTTTTAATCTTATTTATTGTCATTATTACTGGCTAATGCAGCAGCTGCCGTAATGACATGTAGACATTTTATCCTTTTATCCCAAACACACGCCAATGCAAGAAGATAATTACGGTTTTAAAGTGATATGTAATTGTTAAAATCTAAAAAATCTTAAACAATAAATTTAAAATACATTTTGGGGGCTCACACACTGCAGTCACTGTTATGTGTGTATGATGAAGAGGCAGGGTGAGGATCTTTCTCTGTTCAACAGGCAGGTAGATAATTCCGTGGCCCTTTCCTTCCTACTGGTACTTCAGGTAGTCATGGATTTTCTTGTAATGGATGAGGGACACAAGGCTGTATGAAGAGCACTGACTATGGTGTTTTAAAAACTGCGTATGGGATCAAATAAGCTAATAAAAATACATTTTCCTAGTGCCGGTAAGTCCATGAATAATGTTGAACATAAAAGTTTTTAAATTTTTGAACCAGCAATCAGCCTCTTGAGGCTAACTAGCTAACAACCAGTGGCCTATGCAACAAAGAGCTGAAAATAAAAACTCAAGGTTGGAAGGATTTATGAACTCACATAATCTAACCCTTTCTTTGTATGGTAGAAGTTACTGAGTAAGAGAAACTCAAGTCACTTTCTGAAGATGCCCTGGCTGGTTCATCCTAGAGTTCGTTAAATTTTGTAACCATACACACTTTCCCTGAAAAAAATCATATGTAAATAAAATATAAAAATTTATATTTTAAAGCTGATTTCTACTTGCAATATCAAGCCTATGATTGAACATCTGTTTTTTGAGGGTCTTTTGCCATTTTCTTGGATTTCCATGAATTTCTACTTCATTTGTACCCTAACCCATCTTTGCCTCTTGAATATTAATGAGAACTAATATTTCCCTTCGTCATTTATGGTATGTCTTGGACTCTATGAACACAGGCAAAAAATAGCTCTGTATATCACAATGAATTTGATAAACTTGATATTCCTAACTAGTGAATATACTCGGCATAAATCATTTCTGCTACATATACCTTATATGTGCCCGAAAAGCTTTTGCTGGAAATGTTATGTAAATGGACTCATACATTCCATGCGCTATCATTTTTCTTATATGTGAAGGACTTGCTTTACCATTTCCTGTTGTGTAAGTTTGCCTGTGATTAGTTCTCTCAGCATTTTGTTAGTCTGAAAATGTCTTTATTTGCCTTTGTTTTTGAGAGATATTTTTGTTGCGTATGGAATTATATGTTGACAGTAATAATAGGCTAAATAATGTCCTCTCAAAGATATCCATGTCCTAGTCCCCAAAACCTGTGGACACCTTGCCTTACATGGTAAAAGGAAATTTGTGGGTGTGATTAAGTTAAGGATTTGGAGATGGGGAGATTTATCCTGGATTCTCTGGGTGGGCCTAATGTAATCACAAGTGGCCTGATGAAAGAGAGAAGACGTAAGGGCAGAAACCAGTATCAGAGAGCAGGAAGATGCTATGCTACAGACTTTGAAGCTGGAAGGAGGGACCATGAGTTCCAGGAATGCAGGTGGCCTAGAGGTAGGAGAAGGTAAGGGGACGAATCCTCTCCTAGATCTTCCAGAAGGGAAACGACTCTGCAACATCTTGATTTTAACCCAGTGAAACTGAGTTCAGAGTTTTTATCTCCAGAAATGTAAGGTAAAAGGATCCTATTGTTTTAAGTCACTAAATTCATGGAAATCTTTTATCGTAGCAATGGAAATTACTGGATTGTTATATTTCTTTTAATAGTTTAAACAAGTTGTTTCACTATGTTCTCACTTGCATTGAGAAATCTGCAGTCACCCTTATCTTTGTTCCCTTCCATGTAATGTGTCTTTTTTTCCTTGGTAGATTTTAAGCTGTGATATCCATCATAATTTTTGAGCAAATAGACTAGGATATGCCTTGGTTTTTCCTCATGTATCTTGTGCTTAAAATTTGTTGAGGTTTTTTTTTTTTTGCGGTATGCGGGCCTCTCACTGCTGTGGCCTCTCCCGTTGCGGAACACAGGCTCCGGACGCGCAGGCTCCGCGGCCATGGCTCACGGGCCCAGCCGCTCCGCGGCATGTGGGATCTTCCTAGACCGGGGCATGAACCCGTGTCCGCTGCATCGGCAGGCGGACTCTCAACCACTGCGCCACCAGGGAAGCCCTGTTGAGCTTCTTAGATCTATAGGCGTTTAGTTTTAAACTTTTGGCCCTTATCCTTCAATCTTTTTTCTTTTCTCCAGCCCCCTTTTCCTCATTTTCTTCAGTTGATTTAATCTAATGTAGTTCAGATCACTTGATTTGTCCAACAGGTCACTGATGTTCTTCTTGTTTGTCGGATTCTTCCCTCACGCTGTGTTTCATTGTGGAAAGTTTCAACTCCATGTCTTCGTGAACACTGAGCTTTGCTCCTACAACATCAAATTTGCCATTAATTCCATCTTAGCTTTTAATTGTTTTAAATTTTTTCTCAATAAACATTTTACTTTAAAACAGTCTTAGGTTTACAAAAAAAGCATGATGATTGTACAGAGAGTTTCCATATACTCCCATACCCATTTTACCCTGTTGCTAGTATATTACATTAGCATAGTATATTTGTTACAATTTATGAACCACTATTGATATATTGCTTAGAAAATCCATCTAGTCCCTCTACACATGTCTAATCTTCAACCAAGATTTAAATCCTGTATTGCCTTCTGTGTGTGTAACTACTGGCTCTCCCATGGCCATTCTTATTATACTTCTTCTCAGACCCCATTGCGATTTGCAGGAACCCACGTACTAGCAGGTATCTCAGTATCTTATAACATCTATACACTTATTTCCTTCAGTAGATAGAGTTCCATGAGAAGTTCTAGGGAAACTGAAAATAAAAAGTGAAATGAAATGAAAAATGAAAAAATTATGGACTGTGCTGAACCCACTAACAAGAGCCTCAAAATTAAGTTTACTGCTTGCTAAACAGCACTAAGATTCAGTGGCTTAATATTTTGGTCCTCTGACAGAGGTGTTTAATAAAAACAAACTAGTTTTTATCACAGTAAAGACTTTCCAATGGCGTTTGAAATCCTTGGCTAAGGTTAATGATGAAGTATTGCATTCTCATCTTTCAAGCATATGCATGTGTAGAAAACACCAAGTTTTAGGTCTAAAGTGATTTGGAAGTACATTGAAGAATTTTGTTTTATAGGTGACCTCTACTGCCAAGTGAACTAATCCATAGTGAGACTGATAATTAGAAGTATTTGGATGAGTTTGATTACTTAAAACCTGTAGTTATAACTCATGGTCTTAAATGCTTGGAGAGTTTAGATGATAAAATTGTTTTTATAACATGTCAATGTGGTTTAAACATTTGAAAGAAAACAGTCCTTCCCACTGCTAATTCTTCCTTTTTTTGCTTTTTTAAATTTTTTGGCTGTGCCGCCTGGCATGCAGGATCTTATTGCCCTGACCAGGGATCGAACTCGCGCCCCCTTCAGTGGAAGCGCAGAGTCTTAACCACTGGACCACCAGGGAATTCTCTCAGAGATAATTATTCATGACAAAAAGTATTTCTGGACATCTCACCCAGATTTAAGTTTGGTTTTTATATATGTATAATAGATAAACAACAAGGATTTATTGCATAGCACAGGGAACTATATTCTATATCTTGTAATAAACTGTAATGGAAAAGAATTGGAAAAAATTTTCTCTTCTCTATGTAATGTATAATTCCATTTATATAAAGTCCAAGAACTGCCAAAATAACCTAAGGTGACAGAAATTAGGATGTTGTTGCCTAGGTGGAAACTGTAGGTTAATTAGAAAGTGGTGGGCTTCCCTGGTGGCGCAGTGGTTGAGAGTCCGCCTGCCGATGCAGGGGACGCGGGTTCGTGCCCCGGTCCGGGAGGATCCCACATACCGTGGAGCGGCTGGGCCCGTGAGCCATGGCCGCTGAGCCTGCGCATCAGGAACCTGGGCTCCGCAATGGGAGAGGCCACGACAGTGAGAGGCCCGCGTAACGCAAAAAAAGCAGAAACTTTCGGGACTGATGAAATGATTTAGTAGCCCTAAAGCAACCAAAGACTTAAATCATTTTATTGTATTTACTTCTTCTTTTTCAATACTTCATGTTCCGGGTTGATGTTGGCCTTAGAGCAGAGTGCTGATTATAGGAATTTTACGGATAGGCTGCTCTTGGCTAAACCTTTCAAATCCACTCATCTTTCTTCATTTTGAGAACATTTTCCACATAAACCTGTGGGCATTTGTACCTAATAAATGCAGTACAAATACTAATTTAGTGCTGTTATTACAAATATAAAAATAAAAATAGATATCTCCATGCATGTCTTGATCATTAACAATATTCCATTAAAAAATCTCTTTCCGTGAGGCTTCCTTTCAGTGATTATCATTTGGAGTAAAACGATGGCGCGTAAGTTGGCTCATTTCAGATGAAAACTATTTGAACTGGCTCCCTATACTCTAAGAGTGTGCTTTTGAAGATTGAAATATGAAACTAGATGCCTTAAAGCTGCATGTTTACTGTTGCAAATTCATGTAATTAAATCAATAAATTTAAAGCAAAGTTAAAGAAGGCGATAATGAGTTTGCTCATGGTAATAAAAGCTAATCCTGTCGGAGAAGGAATAAGCAGAAATTGAAATGATTCAACTGCTCTAATTATGGCAATAGCAAGAAATGAAATTTCCCAGGCAGAATGCTGGATGACCCAATTCTTCCCCCCTTTTCCACTTTGGAAGTCACTTCAGCAAATGAGTTACCCTCTTCAGCGTTCCATGTTTATTTTACAAACTCATGATTAATACTTAAAATGCAAGTGAAGAGACCTCATAACAAACAAATGATTTAAAACATCAATGTCTGGCTACACAACAGTGCGCTTCACGTTGAATTAAATAATCTATTGCCATGTCACTGAGGAGAATATGAATTATACATATGAAATTTCCAATATGTAGGATTCTGGCACTTGAGTTCTAAATTAAATTCAGCGTAATTGTGTCAGGGAGCTTCTCTTTGCTCTGGCCAGGAGCTGATCCAACCTAGTATAATCACAGGACACTGTACCATACTTAAAACTACAAAATGCTTTATATCAAAGAAGAAATATTCATTAGTAGAAGAAATGTTAAGTGATCACTTGGTTTTGGACAATGTTTCATTACTTTCTAAAAGGTGCTGTTGTCACTGCTGAGCAACTTAGAACTTGGTCCTGCAAATAATCCGAAATGGATCACAAACCAAATGGGAGGAAACAAGTGTAAGACAGAAGGAAGGTGAAGAATTTTCAGATCATAGGCTCCTGGAAGCATAAAGATCAGTTTTTTCAAAGTCATGTAGTCCAACAACCATACACAGAAGTAGCTGTGTCTCTAGTGCTTGAAGGGCTGGTTTGCCTTTTATTACAAACTGGCCAGATTTAAGATCCCTGAGGGCAGGACCAAGTCTCTTCAGGTCTATCAGTCTAGAAGCTTATTTTTCTGGAGTGAGAGTTAAGTTGTCTTTGTCTAAAACTGGTATAGAAGGAAAATGGATGGATGTTCCTCACTTAATGAGTAAGTTTTTTAAATGGCATAAGATAAATAGATTTTAATTATAATACGACTGAGCATAACAGAAAATTAAAATTTTAGCCAGGGAAAATTTTCTCTTGTCTATACTTCTCAGCTTGTTTGTTAGCTTGTTTACATTTTCTTGAGTGTTTTGCAAGAAAGTTTTGTAGGTAGAATGAGGCTTGATATTTCTCTTTGGAGGCCAAAGAAATGTGGAATTTGTTCTGCAGCATGTCTGGGAGCAATGAACTCCAAGAGAATAACTTAGAACATGAGTGATTAGCTCCTCTTTCTTCCTGGGAGCCCTCATTTATTCTGCCTTGTGTCACAGCACCAGCATTGACCTTAGCACAGTGTGAGGATAAATAATTGTGCTCATGGAATTCCATCCAGTCATTGCCAGGAAACCATTACTGGAGTGTCCAGACGTGTTCCAAAACCCAATACAAGCTTTTCAGATACATATATAGCAAGTACATGTATATTTTTCTTCTAGACTCACGATATTCAACTTGAAGGCAAGGAATAGGGGATATTAAAAAGTTGGCCTTTGTATTTTTTTTGCTCTAGTGGAAAATATATGGTCTAGAGATTGATTTAACATCCTTCTACCAATTGCTCAATCAGACAGTCAGTGTGAAATGGAAAGCATCCTAGTTCCATTTAGCTTTGTGATTATTAAATTAAAAAAACTTACCATAGAAAAGCTTTAAAACACAAAGAAGTATAAAAGAGATAATAAAAGTTGTCATAATCAATCAACTTAGAAATGACTACTATTTACATTGTCGACCTCTTATACATACACACAATTACACCAATATGTGTATGGAAACAAACCTTGATATTTAAGGAACATACATGAGTATTAGTGATCATTAGTAAAAAGTAATTATTATGATAATTCTATAATATAATTTAAAAATATTAGATCCTTTGGACTCCATGGCTGTGCCATGCTTTATGAAAACATTGTCCTATTTTTGGACAGTTACAGTTTATATTATATATTGTTAACATTTTTCTACATAAATCTGTCTACATCTCAGAATATTACTCTAAATTCATAGAAGCAAGAATATCTGGTCAAGACACAGAAGCATTTTAAAAGGTTACAACACATAATATAAAATTTCCCTGTAGATACAAAATGCATGCACTTTTATCCTAGAAAACACTGCACATTACCCATTGAAAAAAAGTCTTTGATATTTGATAAGTAAATATAGTACACATTCCTTAAACTTGTGTTTTGACCTATTGTTTTTCCTTTTTTTCTATTTCAGTTATTGGTCACATTTTTTTGTTTGTTTGTTTTTTCTCTCTCAATTTTCTATTTGGGAAATTATTATGTAAAAGTTCATAGATTTTTAAGGATTGCCTTTGTGTACAAAGCTCTTTTTTCCCCCAATTTTATTATTTACCTTTAAATGCAAAAATCAGAAATTTCTAAGTCTTCTGTATCCAAATACTCTTTACATATTTTTAAGAAAACACACACACACACACACACACACACACACACACACACACAAGCAAATGCACACACATGCATTGAAAAAGTCAATGGAGAAAGTTGGTAAGTGGCTTTAAACTCTTGCTCCTGAGAGCACCTCTAGTTAGATTATTACCGGGCAATTTTATTTCACTACATCATTATGCATGTTTTATTTCTCTTTAAATTGTTTCTAAGATAAACTAGATTATCAAATCACCATTTTAAAACATCAGAGATCTTACTGAATTAGCTTCACTAATTATTTAATAGAGAGTACAGGTAATCACACAGCACAGGAGAAGCAGGAAAACCCCAGTGCTGGTTCCTGGCGCCTTCTTTATGCTCCATTATGACAATCTCTGGAACAGATGAACATGTAAGGGCTCTAAGCAACATGCTTGTTAAAAACAGAGTTGCTTCAATTTTGAAATATTTCTATTTGATACTCAGAGTTATGTAGCTTATGTGACATTTTCCTGGGAGCTATACCTATGCACCCATAGATTCAAGCTTTGTTTACTGTATGCACACCAAAACAGACCAGGCACACGCCACGAAAGCAGTCCTCAGAGCAGGACTCTTTGTCAGGATACACCATTAGTGTTTATGCCAGAAGGTCTGTTACTTGAAAGTTTCCAAGGAATTTTGACCATACCATCTTCCTTTTTCCTTTCTAGCCATGTGAGTGAGTGGTTTCTCCCCAGGTTGATCCTTGAGATGACTGCAATCCTATATAATACCTTGATGACAGCTTTTTGAGAGACCCTGGCTCAGAGGAGGCCAGCCAATCTGTGACCAGATTCTGATCTACAGAAACTACAAGATAATAAGTGATAGGTAATGATTTTGTGGAGCTTGTTAGAGAAAGCCTAAATTACCTCAAACAGACAGTAGAAATCTGGACTTTGAGGATATGGCCAATGAGAGCTCAAAAAGAAATGAATAAGATGTTATTGGAAAGAATCCTTTATACAGAGCAGCAGAAAGTTTAGCAACTCTGTCACCTGCAGCAACCTGCAATGTAGAAAATGTGTCTAATGGACCATATATATAGCTAAGGAGATTTCCAAGCAACATGTTTAATGCTGCCTGATTTCTCCCTCCCTCCTTCTTTCCTTCCTTCCTTCCTTCCTTCCTTCCTTCTTTCTTTCCTTCTTCCTTCCTTCCTTTCTTTCCTTCCTTCTTTCTTTCCTTCTTCCTTCCTTCCTTCTTTCTTTCCTCTTTCTTCTTTCCTTCCTTCTTCTTTCCTTCTTTCTTCCTTCCTTCTTTCTTTCTTTCCTTGCTCTTTCTTTCTTTCCTTCCTCTTTCTTTTTCTTTCTTTCTTTCTTTCTTTCTTTCTTTCTTTCTTTCTTTCTTTCTTTCTTTCTTCCTTTCTTCCTGTCTCTCTCTCTCTCTCTCTCTCTCTCTCTCTCTCCCCTTCCTTCCTTTCTTGCTTGCTTTCTTGTCTATTGTAAAATGTAAAAGGATAGCAGGAGATTGAGAGAAGGAGCCAGAACTTGATAGTTTTGAAAATTCTTAGCCTCTCCAACTGATAAATGATGCTAAACTCAAGAAATGTCTTCAAGAAAGATCAGTTCCATGGCATTTCTAAAGAGGCATGGTCTACAGATGAATCTGAGTGTTACTACCACATCTTTTGTCAACCTTCAGAAAGAGCAATGGCAGTGCCTCACAGGGATAGTCAGTCACACAAAAGATTTTTTTAAGTGAAGCCTAAGGGTTTATGTCTGAGAGATTTATGGGCCTGATCTTGTCTAATGCAAGGACTCCAGTGCTGATCACAGGAGGTCCATAAAGGGGCAGAGCAGAGTGAAAAGAGGTTGTTTCAGTTCCCTCTGGCCCCACGGATCTACTGGCAATAAACAGTATGAGGAAACTACTCAGCAGAAAACAGGTGTTACCTTTCATGAAAAAAAAAACACACAAAAAAACTGGCTCAGAGGGCAGAATCTAGAGCCCAGAGGAAGATGCAGAGAGCCCATTAGAGTTATTCCCTGGCATCGGGGCCCTAACGAGGAAAGTTCCAACAACTGCCAGGCTGGATTTCAGAAACGCTATGGACCAGGAATTCATGCTTGGTGTCCGTTTTCCCCTAGTCCTGTTCTGCCATGGTATACTGTGCACGTGGAAAGGCGTGGGGAGCAGATACCTTGTCTCTTTAGTTTCACAAGCCTACACAGCAAGAGGAGCTGTATGGAGCAAACTACACATTAGGAACTACACCTGAGGGGCTTCATTCACATCTACTATGTTATTTGATCCTCAGTAAAATGTTGTTAACAAGCCTATAAGGACAAATTTTATTTTTTCCCACCATAGCGGAAAACAACAGATTTCTATGTGTATCCACTATCATTAGAAGCTTTAATATAGAAGTTTGTGATTAGGCTTACTCGTTTGATATCATACTTGGGTAAAATAAAAATGTCTATATCCAAAAATTAGTTATGTTTTTCATACAATAGAAAACTAAGTAACACCAAATAATTGAATGGATGGAAAGAGGGCGTAGAAATAATCTGTAGAATTATTAACTTTTATTCATATGTTATCATGTTTTGAAGGTATATTAACACCAATACTGTCAGAGAGTGTTTAACAGTATCTATTTAAACGGAACACATGCATAACATAACTACACCCTGGCAACGTCATTCTCAGGTACGTTGCTAGCAAAGAAGCCTGAATATATTTCCCAAAACACATGTACATGAATGCACACAGGGGCACTATTCATAATATCACCAAACTGGAATAAAATGTCCACCAGTGGTCGAATGAATAAATATATTGCAGTGTATTTATACAATGGAATAGTCGAGAACATGAGAATTCACAAATTACAACTATACACAGCAGCATATGGAGTAAAAGAAACCAGACACAAAAACTATGTTGCCATATGATTCTTTTTACCTGGAACTTAAACACAGCCAAGAGAAATATACTGATCTCTGATGTCAGGATAATCCTGCGGAACTAGGGGTTAGTGATTGTGAGGTGTAAGAAGGGAACCTTTGAGGCTTTGCATCCGTGAGTACTGAGTACTGTGAATACTGAGTACTGTGAGAACTGGGTTTGTTCACCTTATGAAATGATAAACTTATATGTATGTTCCCCTTGCCAGCTGCAAACTTACATTTTTTTGTGCACTTTTATAAATGTAAGTTACAGTTCAGTAAGTTTATGTAAGAAAAATTTAAGTTATTTTAATGATAATACATTATAAGTAATAATCCAGAAAAAAGAGGTAAGAATTTCTTTGGAAAATAGTTTATTAAAACTTTACATTTAATGTAAGCAAGGAGAAAGAACAGGTTTTGTTTTAAAATTATTTCTGGGAACAACTATCTCATGGGTAAAGTAAAACAATATATAATCCATAAATTACAGTGCTAAGATTTCCATAGAATTAGCAAATCGACTACATTGTCTTAGGAAGCTGCAGCATTTCACGTGTGAAACAAGATGCTCATCGATTGTGTTATTCATGCAGTTTCATTTTGCAATTCCTTAAAAAGAAGGGACTTATTGCCTCATAGATTTGGGTAGGAATGACCCTTGGATTAGCTCCCATAGTCAAGAGGAATGCTCAAAGAATCGAAATGTCTCTTTTCTCCTTCTTTCCCCATCTCTCATCCTTCTTAGGTGTGTTTGGCTTCTTTCTGCAGGTGGCTTCCTGTGTGTAGTGGAGAGAAAGCTCCTCACACTCAGATTCTCATCCTTAGTCTTTAACAAGAGATAATATGGCTCTCAGTGCCTCACTTTCTTCATCTATAAAATGGGGATAAGAGCATGTAGCTCATGAGGTTGGTGTGAAATTGGATGGACTTTGCAAGTGTCCTGAAGAGCACCTGGCACACAGCGACCTGCTGTGACCACACAGCCTAGACCTCCCCCTTCAAGCTGGACTCAAACTTGAGATCTTATCTTGTGCCTCGTAAGCAGGAACATTTCCTAAACTGACCTCCTGGTATTCCCTCCAAACCCACTTTTCCATCTGTGTACTCAATTCTTCTAGTTGCTCAGGCCAATATCACCCTTGATGACTTTCTCTCATAACCTAACTCAAATTTCCTGTAAACACAGTCAGTTCCACCAGTGCTGTCTGCTAGAACTTTCTATATTGATGAAAAGGATCTATATCTGTATTGTCCAACATGGAACCATAGGCTCCTGGGGCTAACTGAATTTGTAGTTTATTTCATTTTTAGTAACTAAAATTTAAATTTAAATGACAGCACGTGGCCATATCGGATGGTGCAAATATATCTTCAAAGTCTATCTAGAATCTCACTGCTTCTGATGAATTCCGTGACTGCAATCCTAGTCCAAGACATCCTGACCTCTTGTCTTATTATGTGATCAGCCTCCTTGGTGTCTCCACTTCTGCAGCCAGAACAACGTTGCTGGAATCCCTGTCACATCAGAGCAGTACCTCCCTGGATGTCTTCCAGATACATCTCTTCCTACTCAGAGCAAATGTCCAATACAGCCCCTACCATGAACTTTTCTCCTTGGTACCTTTCCGATTTTTCTTCACTGCTCTGCCTCTCATTCACTTGGTTTCAGGATTCTGACCTTTGCCTCAATGGGACATTCCCAACAAGGATCTTTCCTCTTGGATTTTATTCTTCCTGGAACGCTCTTCCTCTAGACTTCTGCCGGGTTTGCTCTTTTACTTGTTTCATTTGTTTCCTTCACGTTCTCGCTAAGGCCCGTCTGTGTACAGTTTCTAAATTTTCAGTCCTCCTGCAGCACTTCCTATCATCTTCCACTAATGTATTCATTCGTCTTAGCCTGTAACACTAAGATTCTAGGTATTCTGCTTACTCATTGTATTTATTGTCTGTCTCCTTCACTGAAATGAAAGCTCTATGAGGGAAGTGGCCCCCCTGTGCTTTGTTCACTGCTGTACCCTGAACACCTGGGACTATGCCAGTCCATAATAGGTTTCCCATGCACCTTTATACCCATTGAACAGATATGCTATAAATTCTGCAAGACTCACTTAGATAGACTCTCTTCAGTCTTGTGAACATTTGCTTACTATCAACATACACATATGACTTCCATAAACTAGAGTTTTTAGGCAAAATATTTGAATTCTAACTAAAAGATATATAGATATACCTAGCCTGACAAAGTTCATGATAACATTACTTTAAGGACGAACCTTCTGCTTGGTCCTTAAAGTTTCTCAGACAGATTCCTTTGCAGATTCCTCTTACAGTAAAATCAGTTTACTTATTTTTAGACATCACTTGTGTGTAGAACACCAAGATGAATAAATGTTACTTTTTCCTTAATACTCTGTGTTTTACACTATAGTGAAACACTTTTTCAAATTTAGTGAAATACTGCTACATTAGCTCTCCTTTGAAAAATCTTATCATGAAGTTTCTCTTTAACACAGATATTAATTCTTATATTTTCAGTTAAAAATTCTATTAAATATTAGTTAACATTCCTTCAAAGTAAATTATGATTGTTATGAAAAACGTAAGCTCCAATGACTGTATTATTCTCTTAATTCATTAAAACTATTTGTAAATAGAAAAATATATTGTAATATATTATAAAGTACTATTACTAGGGTTCAATAAAAGTAATTTTTGTCAATATTGGCATCCACTGCAGTCAGCACTTGCTTGATTATAAATAAATTGATACTGAAAATCCTGAAATGGTTGTAAGATAACTGTGACCTGAGGTATCCTGGAGCGCCATAGGGAACTCAAAGAGGCACCATGGAATATTTTAAATTTCCAAAAGAAACATAGAAGCACTCAACATCTATTGGACAACATCTGAACAACTAGGTGAAGGTAATTCACAGTCTCAATGTTGTATCATTCTTCTCACTGATGTTATGTCTTTATGAACCTGGATTTTCTGTTGTTTTTTTTTTCTGTAATAAACACCAAATACTATTAGACAATCAGAGTGAAACAGGAAATGAGGGTGGCAATGACTGATCAGATTTCAAGGATTGAGAAGTTGTGTTGTACCCAACTGGGCACACAACCCATTCGTAAGTGATTGTGGTTATTTAAGTAAAAGACAAAAGTATTATTTTAAAAATTTATGTGTAGTGCTTTTACACGTGACTACCGAGTTGCTGGGATATTAAAACGTATTAAGTTGTGTAAACCTAGCTACTTAATAAATGAAACTGTTAGGGAGTTTCCTTTGGCCTAGGGGCATTGTGAAACTATTACTGATAACAGAAAATTTGAGAACAAGTGGAGTCAGGTTGTTTTCTATTTTTACTTTTGTCATTTCTTGAAATTCAGGTTTATTCATATTTTTCCAGTTTTATTGAAATATAATGCACATACATCACTGTGTAAGTTTAAGGTATACAGCATAATGGTTTGACTCACATATTTTGTGAATTGATTACTGCTGCAAAAAGCTTAGTTAGCATCCATCATCTCATATAGATGCAATAAGAAAAAGAAAAAGAAAAAAAAGAAATTTCCTTGTGATGAGAATTCTTAGATCTCTCTCTTAACAACTTTCCTATATTCCATACGTCAGTGTTAGCTATAGTGTCACCGAGTTGTACATGACCTCCCTAGGACTTATCCTTTAATTGAGAGTTTATTGAGAGTTTGACCACCTTCCTCTAGTTTTAATTTTTATAATTCTCATAAACATTTATAGGAAATGGTACGATGAATCTCTTAATGCTATAAAAATGATTTATGAAAGTGAATTTGTGGTCCTGGTCCTAACCACTTTCAGTTTGTTTATCACCAATAGAACTTCAAAACACAATTCAATTTGGATTTGTAACAAAAGATGATCAAACATAGAGAGGTTTCAGTTTCAGAAAAACTTCAAAACATAGTTTTGAGATGCTTTGCATTTGACAAAACCCAACTGAATTCTGCCAAGGCACTCTTTTCCCTAATTTTTTAAGCTCTTGTGTATTTGTAGAGAAATTTAATCCTTATGTTACTGATTAATTTACACTTAACTCATCAAAATGTTTGGTAAATGCTACAGCAGTTGATATCCAAAGAGCTTTATGAGAAGTTACATCTGGAAATTCTAAAGTTATATAAATCATTCCTGAACTTCTTTTCTTTAAACCAGAAAGTCACATTTCTCCAAAGCATGTAGAACTAGAACCTCAAATTTGACTTTATTTTGGTAGGGTTCAGGAACTGAGTGGGAGAAAACTAGTGAAACATTTTTGAGTGTTCCTCTTGTAAGCTATTTCAATGTACTGGACTTGGGTTGTCCCTAATAGAATATTATTTCAATAATTGAAAACCTGAGTAATAGTCAAATTTTTACATGTGTTGTCTTTTAGTGGAAATAGTCCAACTCTAAGAATAATATATTGCATTTTATTCATTTTACAAGCTCTCTTAGTGGATGTAAATTTAACATAATAAGCCATAGAGGCTAATTTGTTATCTTATGTTTCATTGGCAAAAATTTCAAAACAAACATAATAGCCCCTGTCATAGTATTTTAAGTGATATAAACGTTGTCTATGCCCTCAAGAATGTGTCCTGCAGAAAACAACAGTTAACATGTTAAAAACCAAAAAACTTAAAAAAAATGCATTAGATCATGTCTGCAAAAGACAAATGTTTGTTATCACCCTGTTTTATTTGGCCTAACTTTTTAATGTCCTCAACATAAGGCATTAATGAAATAAAATTAAGCTCTAAGCAAATACTAAACATGAGTAATCATTTCTATTTGGCAATCAGCTTGCTAAAACACAATGTGTATTTCTCTTAGATACAAAAAGAAATAAAATTAAACTCTTAGCAAATACAAAACATGAGTAATCATTTCTATCTGGCAATCAGCTCGCTAAAACACAATGTGTATTTCCCTTAGATACACAAAGACAATGTCATATCTTCAGGACATGTATTAGGTTAAACCGTACAGAGTTGCCACTTTTAGGTTAAAAACTGGTCAAATATTGGCAATTTCACATGGCAGAACCCATATCTGTCCATATACTTATCTATATGGAAAGTATTATTTCTAGATGTATTGCTTTATCAGGAAGATCTAGTTTACATATTTTTATTATTATCATATTTATTTTTCTAATCCAAATTAAAAAAATTAATCTGGAAATGGACTTCATACCTTTTTAGTTCTTCAAGCTTATCAGCCAGGTTAGCCAGGTTGGGGAGTCATAACCCCTACAATCTCAGTGGATTAAAAGGTAACCAATTTAGTTTTTACTGGGATCTACCTGTCTGCTCTGCACCTGTTGTCTTCACTCTGGGACCCGAGGTGATGGGATGCTTATGGTCACAGAGGCAGAGGGAAAGGGACAGCGTGAATGAAGGACAAACGGGCTCAGCAAACTTCCGTTGGAAAGTCCAACAGTCCACTCGTGCTCACGTATCATCGGCCAAAGCAAATCACATGGCAGACACTGTCAATGGAAGAGGAAAAATGCAATCCAACCAGGTGCCCCAGAGTGAGAGCAGAACATTGGTAAACAGTCCTCATGACTACAAGACTGACACAAAATTGAGGTCTCACATCAGGTAAGACCCACCGCAGAATGCAGACCTCCTTCAGTAATGCCTGTTTATTCCAAGTGCGACAGGAGAAGGATCTGTAACTATTAATGACAAGTTAATGCTGGGGTTATAAAAATTCATTATGCATAAAACGTAGAAAAGACAGTAGAAACTGTGTAGGATGAGGAGAGGATATTTAACCACTATGGACTTTCTTGGCTTCGCTTGGGTTCCACCTACTGCAGTGGGGCTGGAGCACATAAAGCAGTGGGTAGGATCTGAACCAGCGTGAGGTGATGCTTCACAGAGTCCGACACACCGCTGCCCTCATGCCCCGTGTCTCCCTAAACAGTCAGTGGCAGATGCTGGTTCAGTCATGACTGAGGGGGAACAAAATAAGCCCATTATTTGATTTGTGGATTCTGGGCGGGTGTTGTGTGATTACACAGGCACACTCTCAGACACAGTGTCCTTTCCCTTATTTTCTTCTTGTCTTTTATTTGCAGCTAGAGGACTTCAGCCACCTGCACAGCCAGGTCCAGGAATGATAGACACCACCACAAAGTTTATCATTCTGTTTCAGAAGGAAGCAAATTGCATACACAAGATGGTCAAACTATCCGCATGCTAGGAAGAGTATGTTCCTTAGACAATTTTGTACGGGAGACAAAAAAATTCAAGAAAAAAAATTGAATAATAAAAAGAAAAGGTAATTTGCACAAATTGGACTGTAATTTAGTGGCTGAACATTAAATTTCTTAAAGTTAACCAGTTAACTAACTTGAATAATTTTTTCAGTAACTATTAATGACACAATTAAGAATCTTAGAAGCATCAATATTGTGATACTCCAGCTTTTTAAAGAAATTATTTTCAAATTAATTTTAATGTCTTCATCCAGAATGTTAGGTCAGACACGGCGCTAGTGTCACAAACTGCTCCCAGTGTACTTGTAAAAGGACAAAAGGGCTAAACTGATGTTAAACGGAAGGCACTATAGGTCATTTTCTCCAGGGTAGAGCTTTTTGTTTGATTTAAAAGACATCTGATATTGTTAAAGGCTGGAAAGATGACTCATGAGGAAGGAATGTGAACCCCTTGTTTTGAGATCACTTTGCTGCCCTGACAGATTACAAGATAGGGCAGCAAGTAATGGGGTTAGGGTTAGGGTTAGGTTTAGGCTTAGGGTTAGCACAGCTCTAGTGAAACTATTTATGAACGGACTAGTTAGTTTCATTAATTCTGATCTGACCATGTTCATTATTCTTTTTAAATGTAACTACTCCACATTCGAGGAAGAGAAAACATCATGACAACATCACACAACATTGAGTAATTCAAATACGAAGCATTACTTTAAAATACGATAGTAAATATATTTTTAATGTAAATATGTCAAATGCATAACATAAACTAGCCAATGTGATTTTCCATAGAGGCATTCTTTTTTTAATTAACCATTATTGATTATTGGCTGGAGTTTTGACGGTTTTCCCTTATAGCTTATAGTTCAACTTTTTGCAGAAGTTTTGATCGTTTTTAAGCAACCTGCTATTTTCCGTGCTTGAGTCTCCGTCTACTGCGTAGCCCCAGAAATATTTTTACTTCCCCGTTTCCTTTCAGTTTTTTTTTTGGCATCTACTTCGGTGTCATCCTGTTCTCCAGATGGTAGGTCCTTGCCTGTGAGCCACGGCTCAGATATTCCAATATGAACTTTTCTAGATCCTTCCTATAATATGCGCCCTCACCCGCAGAGTTTTATTGAGCTCGCTCTAGGCTTTGTGGCTTCCATGGCACGACTGTCTGGGCTAGGGTTTCACTTCAAAGGCCTAAATCAATCCCTTTCTCATCTGCTGCTTCCAAGATTCAAATTCCACACTCCCACTGAGCAAAAGATCAAATCAATGATTCACCTTTTTTTTTTTTACATTGATATTCCCTTCAGTATGTTTTTACTGCGTCTGACATGCCAACTTTTCTACAACTACCTGTCGACGTAATCCCGTCTACTACTCAGAAACCACTTCCAAGTTATCTCCTTCACAGTTGTAATGTGAGCTTTCTATGCATTGCTAAACTAAACTAAAAGTTGAATTTACTAAGTTATTTGAAAAGAAATGATCAATCTAATTCTTAAAGTTCTTTTCTATAAGGTTTTTTTTTTAAATCAGGTAGACTTCATATTTCTGTGGATTCATGGTTTATTTCTTACATAAGTATATTTTAACATTAAGAAAAATGGTTACATTTATTATTAGGAAGGATGAAAAAGTTAGATTTCACGCCCTTGGGTTGGTTTCTGCTTTTCAACATGGAGTTCTCTGCTTTAAGGAAGGGTTTTTGGCATGATTTAATATTATCTATTAATCCCTTATGTTCAGTGGCTTAATAGGGGTCTTAAGGAGCCCTATCCACAAAACATCGTGAGCCATTTTTCTTGCATCTGTGCCTGGGAATACCTAGGGTACTTTTCTTAACAACCTCCAAACCTCTGACCACACCATGGGCAGTGAATCTTCACAACAGAGATAAGTCTACTATTTTCATGAGCTTCAGCTGAAAGAAACATGTAGCTTATAATAGGACAAACTCTTTGCTAGTCTCATCTGAGGAATGAATTTTATTGGAGCTGAGGTAAGCATTGTGTTCCTCAAAGAAATTTTATTTAAAAGGTTAAACTGAGTCAAAGGAATAAATACTTATAAAATGTTATGGTTCAGACTTTCTAATGGATGCAAATATTATTGTTTTGTCGCAGTCCTACAGGATAGCTATTCTTTGGTTTAATTCAATATCCTAAATAAGTGTATGCTGAGTTTAAACAATAAATCACAAAAGCTATTTGTCAGCACTATTTTCCGATTGCATTTGAAATTCCTCCATCTTTATGCTAAACCTCATTCCAATACACAGGCATGACAACAAGACTGATGTAATTATCTAAACAGGAACAAAGAAGGTTCTGTCCATAGTTGCAAATGATGTTGACCCAAAACCACTCCCTTGGCACTGAGTGCTGAGTCCTCTGCAGATAAAAGGTTGAATGCACCAAAAGCATTGTTTGGGGAGTAATCCCAGGGAACTAGAGCAGCACTGCAGATGCTCAGACATTGAGGAAGGAAAGATAATTGATAGTCCCAAAGTGCTCAGGCAATTCATGACTAAAGGCAAATAAAATAGTTTGAGGATCTTTTATATTTCTTTCCCTTTGAAGGGGAAAATGTTCTATTCATTTATAAATAGGAGGAATTATAGTAAAAATCAAAAATGGAAGGGGAGGGGTTGCAGCAACCCATATGAGAAGATTAACAGTTTTTACAATAATTCAGAGTCTAATTAACTATCTGAATGAATAACCAACTTTACACGGTTGAAATTTACCTGCTTGATTTTCTGATTAATAGTAAAGTTATGAACAAGAAGTAGAAAATAAGGTGATGTTGTTTAAATGCTGAGTGAGAAGACTTGGACTTCTATAGTTACCTGAGTACTCCCACAGCTTCTCATATACTGATGGAACTTTAACAAATTCATGATCATTTTAGACTAGTTTCTTTAAATGAGTAGGAGATAATACACTGCTTGATTTTTTTTTTTTTTGTCAGAGAGATGCCGTGGGATGAAATCAAATAATGTATGGGAGATTTCTGTGCTAATAATAAAGTAATAGAAGTTCTGCTGTCATCAAAGGAACCTCCTATTTTGTTGATATCTTGAAATTGTGAATATCTCTGCATCCCTGTTCTAACTTGCTATTGGTTTAACTTCAAATGGCTTAATTTAAATATCCTTGGGTTAGCCTTACATATATTTCAAGTATTCTCTTTCTCATGTAATGATATAATTAGCATTTAAAGTAGTTCTTAGAAGGCAGGTTTATCATGACACATTAATTCCAATATTTACATATTTTTAATATATAGATTTTATATTAGAAATTTCCTTACATTTTAGATTTTTTCAAGTAACAAATTTCTAACATTTTAGAATATACTTGTGTGTTCCTAGACATAACAGTCTTCTATAATTTTGTGTTATGATCAAGGCACCCATGAAAAAACTAACAACACTGTAAATCAATTATACTCCAATAAAAATTAAAAAAAATTAAATTTAAAAAAAAGTACACATTGATGGCATTTACAGAACAAATACACACAACATTGAGAATTGTATTTCCATCCAAAAGTGTAGATTCAGTGATGTGGACTGAACTGTGTACCAGTTTGTGTGTTGTGTACCAAATTTGTGTGTTGAAAATAACCGGATGTGACAATATTTGGAGACAGGACCCATAGGGAGGAATTAAGGATAAATGAGGTCAAAAGGGTGGGGCCCCAATCTGATAGGGTTAGTGTCCTTGTAAGAAGAGGTGCCAGAGAGCTCCCTAGAATCCCTTCATTCTCTCTCTGTCCTTCACATGAAGACACAGCAAGAAGGAGGCCCCCTGCAAGCCAAGGACAGAGCCCTCCCTAGGGACCACTTTGGCCAGCACCCTGATCCTAGACTTCCCAGCCCTCAGACCTGTGAGACATAAAAGTCTGTTGTTTGCTTAAGTGAATAGTCCCTGATGTTTCATTATGGCAGCCTGAGCAGATTAAGTCATTAGGGCTGACGCATTTAACAGGATGTTAAGGACAAAGGAATTTGTAAGAATCAGAAATCTAGATTTTTTTCTTTTTACTTTCTTTACTGCACAGAAATAAATTCTATTAACTCTTATTCTCACTGAAAGGATATAAACTACCCTCAGAATTTTCTTCAACAATTCTAAAGATAATTGGGTGAATATCTTTTGATAATTTCAAATTTTAAGGCAAACGATAACCTTATCATGGGATGTCTTCCTTAATTTGCAGCCTTTAAACCTTATTCTAGTTATTTACATTCAGGAAAAAACAAATGCCAATAAATTCTAAATCCAAACCATCTGAGAATGATTTACCAACTTGCTCTTTTTGTTAGGCAATTTTATTAATTGTGAGAACAAATCAATCTTCTCTACCTGACGTTGGCCATGGTTCCAGCTGGCAAATGTTCAACAGGAACTTTCATGAGGGCATAGGTAGAATAAGTACCAGAAACCAAATATGCAAGCATTTCTTTTCCAATTATAGGTATATTCTGTGTATCAAGCACTTTTAGCAGTATGTTTGCCAAAGACATAGAAAGAACAACATTGCTGACAAACGTCACCGGGTTCGGAGTCCATTCATGAGCTTCCCTTAAAGACTGACTTTTTTCAAACTGATCAGCTGTATCTCTTCTGATGATTTAAACACTGAAACTTCCTGAGACCTTAAAATCAAAACCAGGAGGTAGAGTATAAATCACTGAAATGCAAGTTCTCTTCAACTGCATATTTATGGTTAAAAAAGAGACCATTAGAGAACGCGAGAGCTTTTTCCATTTTCTGCATTAGAGAACGCGAGAGCTTTTTCCATTTTCCTTTTACAAATTCTATTTCTTCCTTTGGCTTGTGTCCAGTTAGGCAATGACATGTATGAATTATCCCGTGTGGACAAAGAATTCTTGTAGGCAGAAAAGAGAGATAAAAATGAAGATGATGTCATAGACTAGAACTGTGTTTTAGAAAAAGAGAAAGGGGGGGAGTTCATTTCCTTTCACCATAATTGGACCTAAGTATTCCACCTCGATACATGTGGTCCAAGACAGCATGAGTCTCACTTATTGATGAAGTTTGTGTACCTGGCACTGAGGTAAGTATTAACATGCATTATTTTCTTATTCTTCACAAATTGTAATGGTTGATAGTAGTTTACACAATTTTATAAATTTATTTATTTTTGGCTGTGTTGGGTCTTCGTTGCTGCGTGTGGGCTTTCTCTAGTTGTGGCGAGCGGGGGTTACTCTTCATTATGGTTCACGGGCTTCTCATTGCAGTGGCTTCTCTTGTTGCGGAGCACGGGCTCTAGTGCGTGGACTTCAGTAGTTGTGGCTCGCGGGCTCAGTAGTTGTGGCGCACGGGCTTAGTTGTTCCACGGCATATGGGATCTTCCTGGACCAGGGCTCAAACCCATGTCCCCTGCAGTGGCAGGTGGATTCTTAACCACTGTACCACCAGGGAAGTCCCTACACAATTTTAAAGAAAGGAAAATAAGGTTTAGAATTACTTAAATCATGTTTTCTCAGTACCATGGCTTATTCGTGGTGGTGCCAGAGTTACCTGTCAAGTCTGTCTGGTTGAAATGCCCCTGTGAACTCGCTTCTTTTATGTGGTCTCTGTATGGAAACTGGCCTCTTCACTGATATCGGCCTGATATCAGGAAGTGTTCTGTATCCAGATAGGCAGGTCTCTGAGAATGTGGCAAAATACACACACAGAAAAATGCACCTTAAGTAAAATTCACAGAAAGCAAGCAAACGTACCTTCTCACACTGATTTTCATTTCAGTGATTTCTAGTATTCTCTTCTCGAGTTACTTGCTGTGTGATTAGACAACTTAGATACGGGGGCAGACCTTCCAACTTAGGCAGGTCGGATCTGGGGGACCTGACGACGCAGGTCTAGTTAATAAGATGCACTGAGCTGGCTGAGCAGAAGTTTCAAGCAAGCTGTCAGGCACGTCTGAGATGCAATAATTGGTTCCCCAGCAGATGGCAGCAAAAGCAAAACACAGGCAGGGAGGGTGGCCGAATCTGCCCAATTGGACAGGATCAAAATCAGAACTGCTCCTTGGCAGGGAGCAGATCCAAAGGCAAGAGGACATGAGGTTGAGGATGCCCATCTCCAGGTAACTTGACAGTTATGAGGAGAGAAGAGAACAAGAGCATCACAAACCGTGTTGACCCGACCTGGGTAGCAAAAAAAGATCAGACCGAAGGACACCCTGTTACAAAAACTCCGCATTTAGGGGCAGAGAGGCAGTGCATGTGGCTGGAAACGAGACCAAAGAATAAAAGGTAAGAGCCGAGCAAAATAGATCTCACCATAGTCTCACCATAGACAGACCAGGCTGTCACTGGACAGCCCAGGAGGGCCTGTCGGAGGGGCCAGTTGGTAAGAAAAGAGATGACACAATCTATCCTTCTGGGTTCAAATGTTTCAAATGAAAAGAAAATATTGCTTTCTGACTCCATAGTGATGGGGCTGAATTGTGTCTACTATTCAGAGATGACCTTTTCTATGACAAGATTCTCCTCAGAGCACTGGGAGATGAAGTATTAACCTACATTGTATTCTTCTATAAGAGTGAAAATTACCTATGTGTTGAGGAAGTTCTTAGCAAGATAAAACTCTATCTCCATGTGTTTTGCTGCTTGGGGTGTGGGTTAGAAGGGATTAAAGACAAGGAAGAAACAGAGAAGTTGAACATTCCTTTGTCCATTGATTTAATATATTTTTTTATATTTCTGTTTTAAAGATTCTGCTAATCACTTCAGAAAGTAACGTATGATTGAGAAATTAAACAGTCCTGATCCAGTGGTAGGAAGGTGTATATAAAGCTATAAAGCGTATCATAATGTAAAATGATCAGCTTTACATTGATGATGTGTAAATTTACAATCATGCTGTCAGGGATATTGATGGAAACCAGGCCCTTGAATTCCACATTTTCCTCAGGATTACTGTTGTGGTTTTCTTTTTTTTTGGAGGGGCTCCAAATTTTCACATAACATCCTCTGATCAGATATTACATTTCACATGTAGTAACCTTGATGTTTGCAAACAGTTTCTGAATATTTAACTATAAATATATGAGCAAACCTAAAAGCAATAACTCATTTTGAAAAATTAAGGACAAACACATTTATTCTCTTCCATCAAATTCAGTCTTTAATTTCTTTGTGACTATGAGCTCTATTGAAATAATAGATAATCTAGAACATTGAATTGTACAATTTAATAGTTATAAAATTTTCTCTTTCATTTATATGTACATAATCTTGTTGACTTGACTGATTTCAAGTCTAAATAAATACAACAAAGGTTCTCATACACTGCAACAGGAATCCACACAGTTTTTCTGTAAATGGACAAATAGTAAGTATTTCAGCTTTGTGACATACGGCTTCTGTCACAATGACTTAACTATGGCATCCTAGCAGGAAAGCAGCCACAGATAATATGTAAAAGAATGGGTGAACCGTGTTCCAATAAACCTTTGTTTACAAAATTAAGTAGTAGGCTGGATGGATTTGGTCCACAGGCTGTAGTTTCTGACCTCTGCATTAGAATTGCTCTTTCTTACTGCTTTGACCTTAAATCATCCCCCAACTTTCAAAAAGTTCTATATATAACTTGTATTATTATGTGGAATAGTTGTACATATGTGTACTCCTGCCAGGGTTGTGTAGGTGTCTGTGGCCCTCTGATTCACCCTTTTCTCCCAGTTTTACAGACAGCAATGTTGGGCCTAACAGCATAGTTACAAGAAGGAAAAAACTATCTAGCATAGCTTTTCCCTCCTTCTCAATTTTCTGTATAAAACAGTCTCATAGAAAACCAACACTGTCTGTGGAATCCTGGGATGTTAAATGGGACGGGACCCTAGTGATCATTTAGTGTAAGTTTCTATCATGCAGATGAGGATATAAAGATAAAGAAGTGAAGTGATTACCTAGATCTATGTAGATATGGAACACAAAACAAATGCAACTCCACAGTTGAAGTCTAGCCTTCTGAGCCTTTGATATAGTGCTCTCCTCACAAAGTCCAATAACATCCTAAATGTCTATCATAATCACCTGATGAACAGCAGTACAAAAGAAGGAAACACAACAGGAGCAGACTGAAATCCTGGCTGTAATCAAGAGTCATAGAATGCTGGTTTCACTCCTCTTCCAGGCTCTGAAACTGACTCCCAATAAACTTGAATTCCCACAGCTCTGTCAATATCACTAGTTATAAGGCATTAAATATTTAATAAAGTGTAAGGGGTATATTTTTTCCATTTTAGCAATGGAGGCTGCACACTTCCATCTTTAAAAAATACACCTCTGACAGCAAACTCTGCAGATGGTGAAACGAATTCATTTCTGTAAATCTCTATAAGCACTTCAGAGTTAACAACCCAGCTCTGATCTGCATGCTGGAGAAATGCATTGGTTGTGAAAAATGGGGCCATTTATTTTAGGAAAGTGAAGGTCAGTCTAGTTTTGATATAGTGTGTGTGTGTGTGTGTGTGTGTGTGTGTGTGTGTGTTCCCCTGTGAGCTGGTGGAGATGAGCAGAGTGTGTCTGGAATGTGATCTCCAGGAGGGTACCAGAAGCTGGATGTGAGGTTGCTAGGCAATTTTCCCTATTGTTTTAAACAAACTGCATAGGGCTGGCAGCAGCTGTCAGAGTTCCTGGCTCTTAAGAATAACAGAGCTGAAAAACACAAAGAACAAAGGTCTTCCACAATAAAGGGCCATAAATAACGGGAACTTTCTGTGCCAGTAAATGCAGGCACTTGGAGTTAAAGCAATTAATAAAGTTAACAAACACAAGAGGTCATTTGAATTCTATTTGTTGTCAAATACTTCTTCTCCCCAGACACTTTAATTTTAATAGTAAGACAATCTGAAAAGAGGGTGGTCGGCTGTGATTTTAATCAATTATCCCTTTAAAATCTCCATCTTCTTGCTTGTTTATTTTGACTTTATTCATGGAGAATTTCACCTCAAGGGCAACAGTATAAACTTTCTCTAAATGTGTTTTAAAAACCTTAAGTAGAAACAAATTCTACAATTTATATTAGAAAACAATTCACTCAACTGAACAATCAGCACAAGACTCCTTCTTTTTACCCCTCACATAGGCCACCCCCATTCCTCACATCTTCCACCTTCATCATGGAGATGGTTACCCAAGGCTACGTGTGTAATGAAATTGGATAGAGCTACACACACCAGGTCATGTGTAGCTGTAGATGTATGAATAACCTCTGTGGGTGGAACCTTTGTCAGTTTCTGGGTTGTGACATTGCACTATGGTTGTGTAAGAGATTGTCCTCAGAAGAGGCTCTGAGGGATGAGATTTGTCTCTACATAGTTGTACAACCTTCTGTGAAGCTAAACTTATTTCAAAATAAAAATTTATAAAAACCAAACAGGTCCTTAATTTTTAATATTTCAAAATTAGAGATTTTCCCCCCTTAAACAGTGAATCCTAGCACTGTTGGTTTAATTCCTGACAATGCGTAGATGATTCTTTCCTTCAAGTGATTTGTGCTTGAGCATCCATTTCAAAATAATATGAACGGTGTAACTCAGACATTTCCTGGAAATCAGGGTTTTTTGACATACTGTTGGACTGAAAAGTTAGTGGGATAATGATTTTTTTTAAATCTATTCATGGAGTCTAAATCATTGGGAAATTAAAAATCAAGGATCATTCTGAATGGAGTCAAGGCTTAAGAGTTTGTACAGTAAGAAACAAGGTAAACTGGAGCTGGAGGAATCAGGTTCCTAGACTTCAGACAATACTACAAAGCTACAGTAATCAAGACAGTATGGTACTGGTACAAAAACAGAAATATATATCAATGGAACAGGATAGAAAACCCAGAGATAAACCCATGCACATATAGTCACCTTATCTTTGATAAAGGAGGCAAGAATATACAATGGAGAAAAGTCAGCCTCTTCAATAAGAGGTGCTGGGAAAACTGGACAGCTACATGTAAAAAAATGAAATTAGAACACTCCTTAACACCAAACACAAAAATAAACTCAAAATGGATTAAAGACCTAAATGTAAGTCCAGACACTATAAAATTCTTAGACAAAAACATAGGCAGAACACTCCATGACATAAATCACATCAAGATCCTTTATGACCACCTCCTAGAGAAATGGAAATAAAAATAAAAATAAACAATTGAGACCTAATGAAACTTAAAAGCTTTTGCATAGCAAAGGAAAACATGAACAAGATGAAAAGACAAGACTCAGAATGGAAGAAAATATCTGCAAATGAAGCAATTGACAAAGGATTAATCTACAAAATTTACAAGCAACTCATGCAGCTCAATATCAAAAAAAACAACCTAATCCAAAAATGGGCAGAAGACCTAAATAGACATTTCTCCAAAGAAGATATACAGATTGCCAACAAACACATGAAAGGGTGCTCAACATCACTAATCATTAGAGAAATGCAAATCAAGACTACAATGAGGTATCACCTCACACCAGTCAGAATGGCCATCATCAAAAAATCTACAAACAACAAATGGTGGAGAGGGTGTGGAGAAAAGGGAACCCTCTTGCACTGTTGGTGGGAATGTAAATTGATTCAGCCACTATGAAGAACAGTAGTCAGGTTCATTAAAAGACTAAAAATAGAACTACCATATGACCCAGCAATCCCACTACTGGGCGTATACCCTGAGAAAACCATAATTCAAAAGGAGTCACGTACCACAATATTCATTGCAGCTCTATTTACAATAGCCAGGACATGGAAGCAACCTAAGTGTCCATTGACAGACAAATAAATAAAGAAGATGTGGCACATATATACAATGGAATATTACTCAGCCATAAAAAGAAACAAAATTGAGTTTTTTGTAGTGAGGTGGATGGACCTAGAGTCTGTCATACAGAGTGAGGTAAGTCAGAAAGAGAAAATGAGTGCTGTATGCTAACACATATATATGGAATAAAAAAAAAGAAAAAGAAAAGTTCTGAAGAACCTAGGGGCAGGACAGGAATAAAGACGCAGACGTAGAGAATGGACTCGAGGACACGGGAGGAGGAAGGGTAAGCTGGGACGAAGTGAGAGAGTGGCATGGACATATATACACTACCAAATGTAAAATAGCTAGTGGGAAGCAGCCGCATAGCACAGGGAGATCAGCTTGGTGCTTTGTGACCACCTAGAGGGGTGGGATAGGGAGGGTGGGAGGGAGACACAAGACAGAGGAGATATGGGAACATATGTATATGTATAGCTGATTCGCTTTGTTAATAAAGCAGAAACCAGCACACCATTGTAAAGCAATTATACTCCAATAAAGATGTTAAAAAATAAATAAATAAAATTCATATGGAATAAGCAAAAAAAAAGAGAGGGCATTTCCTTCCTAACTGAACAATAGATTCAGCACAATAGACATCTGGGTTTGCTTTGTTTGGTTGGTTTTTAAACTGACAAAATTATTTAAAAGCTCATGAGATATGCAAAGGCCTAAGAAGATCCAAGGCAATCTGATGAAAACTACACAAAAGAAAAGAAAGAGGATTTACTCTGACAGTGAGAAGACCTCCTATAAAGCTGTCATGATTAAGCCCCTGTGATTCAGTGCAGTGACAGATAAGTAGGGAGAAAGTTCAGAAGTAGGACAAGCATACGTGGTCCCCTAACTTACAACAGAAGTCACACTGCAGTGAAGGGAAGAAAAGACTGCCACTTCAGTAGACAGTGCTGAGTGGATTAGATATGCATATGGAGGAAAGTAGATGTTTTGTGCGCTCCAGCCGTAAAAACCAATTTCAAATACAGTGCAGATAGAAAGGTGAGTGGCAAACAAGCCGTTAGGGAACAAAATAAAAAGCAAATCATCAATTTCGTGAGGGCAAACATTTCTCAAATAAGACAGAGAAAGTACTAACAATACTTTTTAATTTTAATATAGTCAAATTAATCAATTTGACTACATTAAAATAAATAATGTTTATCAAAAAGACATTATTAAGTGAGCCAAAAGGCAGATTAACAGATGTATTTTGCCTTACGTGCATTTGACTTAAGATTCCTATCTAAAATATATAAACAATATTTGCAGACCAGTATTAATTAAACAATGCAATAGAGAAATGGGCTGATAACTTACTGACGAGGATAACAAATGGACAAAAAATACTAGAAGAATCTCTTTTAATCAGCATCAAAACCCAAATCAAAATCATAGTGCTCTCACACAAATCCTAAAATGACTACAGAGAAAATATTGTTTTTAATTACCAAATGTTTTCAAAGATTTCAAGTTAGTTAAGAAATAAGAATTCTCTCCGGCTGCAGATAGGAGTTAATTTGGTGTATTCTTATTAGAAACTGTCAACAGTATCTAGTAAAAATGCCAGACACCCTATATACGAATCAGCATCCACTCCTAGGTATAACTTCAGTAAAGTACACTGAGAGGTTGCTGGTACTCTGAGGACCAATGCTGGGATGCACACATCACCACCCTTCCCATTGGATCCAAGGATTGTGTAGGTTTTGTCACAGTGTGATGAGCTATTTTGTCTTCTACTTATGATCTAGGTATAATTGCTTTTATTCCAATGTAATTAGAAAATCAGCTAAAACAGAAACTGATCGAGCTAGTGCAGACAATCCAGGCTATTAAAAATAATTTTTTTTATTGAAATATAGTTGATTTACACTGTCGTGTTAGTTTCATATGTAGAGCAAAGTGATTTTTTTACATTCTTTTCCATTATAGGTTATTACAAGATATTGAGTAGAGTTCCCTGTGCTATAAGTGTTTGTTGGTTAACTATTTTATATATCGTGGTGTGTATATTTTAACCCCAAACTCTTAATGTATCCCTCCCCTGCTTCCCCTCTGGTGACCATAAGTTTGTTTTCTATGCCTGTGAGGCTATTTCTGTTTTATAAATTAGTTCATTTGTATCATTTTTTAAGATTCTACACATAAGTGATATCATTTGATATTTGTCTTTCTCTGTCTGACTTACTTCATTTAGTAATCCAGGCAATTTCAAAAGATTATATTTTCAAGTAAACTGAAGAACACCAGGTTTGTTATTCCTTTACTAGTGCTCAAGGACACTCCTGTTATATCTGACAAGAATTTCTCAGGTTCAGTGTTTTTGGGGCTTTTGTGGTCCCATAATTGCAACTTGCAGTAACTCGTAAGTGACAGCAGTGTTGACAGGAAGTACCAACAAAAGTTTTGAAGCACTGAGATGCTGAGGACGGTGTAAACCGCTTTGTTGCCCAGTGTTGTTTTTAATGCTGACTACCGTGGAATGGTCATGATTAATTTGGTCCACATTTATACCCTCTAAAATGCAGCTTTGACTGAATTTGTCTGGGTAATACTTTCATTTTATGGATGAGGACATTGAATCTCGGTAATCACCTTATCCAAAGTCACACAGGTACTGGGTGACACAGTCACAGGCAGCTTACATACATTTACACTTCTCAGCAATCCTTACATGTAATCTCTACCCTCCAATTCATCAGCCATATAGCAAGTGGTTCCAAACATGTTTTTTTGTTTGTTTTTTGTTAACTGGGTTCAGATGTTAGCCCAGGAATTCACTACCTGGAGGTATTCAAGTTTCCTGTTTAAACTCTCCAATCCTCTGTTTCCTTATTTGTAAAGTGATGCTCCTAACGGATAAGGTTGTATGAAGGTATAAATGAGTTTCTATACATAATGTGCTTAGTTTACTTGACGTTACTAATTTTGTTTGAGATAAATTCATTTATATTTTACTATAATTTCTAATTTTTTATCTTACATTAGTTTGGAGACATCTAAGATTAAGGATTAGATCAACTAAGAAATAAATTGCAAATCAACATTTTCATAAAATATATGCATACACAATTAGTCCTACATCTTTTCAAGATATAATCCATTTCTCTTTTTTATTTTTCCCTAAGGAAATGACCCTAAAACTCACTAAACAGAGGTAGTTTATCATAATTCTTTTGTTAAGTAAATAGGGTGATAAAAATGATAATAAATGATAATTAAGCCAAACACTATATCAAGAAAAATAAAGTCGTATAATATGTTTAAGTGAAACTTAAACTAAGTTCGTAGAGCAATGCACTATTGTGGGAAATGCTTTGAGTTAAGTATAACAGGCTTTTGTTTTCTTTTCCAATTCTAGGTGCATTGGAGTCAGTACATCTTTTAAATTAGAAATCGGTGTTTTGGCCAGTTCAACTTTTGCTACTAGACTCACTTAAGATTATGTATAGTGTCTGCCTTTTTCTTTGTTAGCATCACATATTAATGAAATGTTTTCATATTTAGGATTAATTAATTAAGAATGAAAATCTAACCAAACAAAGTTAACGTTGAGAAACTACTGAATTACCCATAGAATATCCAGCTTTTTTGCTCTAAATCAGTAGCCAAACTCTGGGAGGGTTTGCTATTGCTACAGTCTTTGAAAAAACACTCTAGGGTGCCAGGATCAACCGCCAAAAAAGAAAGCAAATAATAATACCAAATATCAAAAGCTACTTTTCACAGCTCAACTCAGAAACAGAGGATTATGAAAACATTACTTGTTATAGTCATAACAAAAACCCAAAATTTTGTGTCAAGGCAAGAGTAGTTCTGAGCCTTTCAAAATTCCAGCTCAAATGGGATCCCTGATTAAAATATTAAAAGGAAAAAAGGAGAGCCTTTGAGGTACCAGGATTAAGCATAATTGAGGTGAAAATACCACATTTGAACCATAATTCAACAAACACATTTATTATACTAGCTTTACGGTGTTATTCTTGTGTGGCTTTTAGATAGCATAGCATTTAGCTTTGGCTTTGCTAAGTAGCATCTCTGAATTTAGACTATGAAGAGAAGGGTTGTCTCCAACCATCCTTAGTAGCTTCCAATTCTGCTCAGAGTGGTTCGGAGTGAATGTATGGGTTTCATGAACAGTTCCACACATTTCTCTGTGGGCTTTCTAAGCTGAAATAATTTACCAATTTTGAGAAACAGACTTTTAAAAAACCCTGTAATTTAGGATGAACAATTCTAGCCCTCACCATTATGTGTGTCTGAGAATCAGGTTGGAAACGGAGTATGTGTATAAGCACCTTTTCAAAAGGAAATTTCCATCAAGTGTACAGAATTGCTTTTGTTAATGTTATAGTATCTTTGTGAGTAGGATTTCGCCTTAGAAATAGTGTCCAAGTGTTATGAACAGTTGGTCTCCTGCTAGTTTTTGCAAGTAATGAATGAAGCAATGCTACCAGGAGGCCATAGTTTTCTGGAGTTAGAGCCCGATGAAGATCTAGCCAATTACCAGGTTAGATTGTGATGAGGTTGTTGATAGGCTGTCAATTTTCAATAAGGAATAAGAAACAACATGGTCATTTCAGGGCAGGAAGCTCTGTGTAGAAGTTTTAATTTTAGTTTTAAATAGCAACCCATCTAAATATTTTCCTGTAACATAACTTAAGGAGAATTAAAGAAAATTCAAATGAAGGACTTGAATATTCTTAATGATGGGAATTTGCATTGTTTTTCCTACTTGCCACAATCCTAATTCATATTTTCATACATGAGATATACCATTTGTACATGTTTTCACCAATTTCTGTAATATTTCAGGCTAAATTAGAGCTAAATGAATATTACATGCTTGCTTATTCGTTTTACCAAAGGGAAGAAAATAGGCATTTCTGAAGTCACTGTTCAGTAAGTAAATCCTTTCTAATTCAGCAGCTCAATCCTGGTGAATGAAGAGCTATTTTTAGTAGAGATTTATTATTTAATCACTATGCCATACATTTTTTTGAGCACCCATTATTTGATGGGTGTCATGCTAGGTGCGGGCAGTATATAGGCTAGTAAAATCTGCTTTGTGCCTGAAAAGAGGGCCCATCTCCTAGTGGAGAGAAGTATTAAATCAGCATTTGTATCTTGTGTTGTGTTATATCCGCCTGAGGAAGAGTTAGCTCAGATTTGAGAGACAAGGAAGTCTTTTGAGAAGCAATTTCTGTGCTGTTCTGAGCACGACAGAAGGCGTTTCCCGGGGAAGAACTACAAGATGTGCTCACACAGTGAGGTGAGGCTGCCGTTTTGAGGAGCTGTTATCATAATCATCTTCCTGTCTTTGAAATTCAGGCTCTAAATTTGTGCCTAATTTTTAAAATTGATCTTTATTGGACTATAGTTGTGTTAGTTTTAGGTGCACAGCAAAGTGAATCAGTTATACAAATACATGTATCCACTCATTTTTAGATTCTTTTCCCATATAGGTCATTACAGAGTATTGGGTAGAGTTCCCCGTGTTATCCAGCGGGTCCTTATTCGTTATCTACTTATATATAGCAGTGTGTATATGTCAATCCCAATCTCCCAATTTATCCCTCCCTGCTACCCCGTACCTATTTTTATCATCAAGGAGCTTGCAAAAGATGAATACGTACCCTGATCCTGAGTCACACTGCAGACTTGAACCTTTCCCATCTCTGACCCTGAAGGTGTGGTTAGGAATCGTGGGTGAGGGGATTGCTTAGTGGGCAGAGGTCGGAGCAGGCGGGGCAGTGACTGAAGGGGAGGATCACGTGTGACCACCATCTGACCAGCCGCAAGTGACCAGGGCTACACACTACTCCTCTCAGAAAGGGCCAACATTCCGTCTAGGTCAAGCTTCTCTCAATTTTGAAAGCTCATTTCCATCTTAATCTGATTCTCAAATTCTCAGTTTCTTTCTTTATTCACAATGACCCCAAGAATTTACTTGCCACTAGTAAATAGCTTTGACTACAGAATAAGCATCCTTCGATTTCCATGTTTCCCTAGACACGACTGCCTGTGTTTTCCATGGGCTTCCTAGGCCAGATAATCATACTGAGTGTGGGTAGATTATGACTGGGGACTGGCAGACCACTGTACAGTTTAATATAATGGAGTGAAATGAGCAGCTCACGGAGGACAGCTCTCCCAGGATGGTCCTAGGAAATAGCTTAAAGCAGGTAAACGTTTCCTTTATAAAGCCTCACATCTTCTCTCCCTGCCTTTATCATCTTTCCCCTTCACGTGTGGGCGGCAACCATTCCTAGGTCTCCCCTCGGCAGTACAAGTCCTCCTGTGGAGCACGACGTCCTGCTCCAAGCATATCTGTTTTTTTTTCCCAAGTAGTTTTAGACAATTGCTGCTAAAGGTATTATGACACTCACAATCATCTGTCTACACCCTCAGGTATTAATCTAGTCTTACTTTCTCTGTACACTCTTGTCACCATAAAAGCGTATATATCTTCGAGACACATTGCATGCAGTGTGCGTTAATGCACGAGTAGCTGGTCCTAAAGGTACCCCACAGCATACTAGTTAGTTGAGGTAACGAGAAAAAGAATCCTGAATCCTGTGGTTCAATATTTGTTTTAGTCGGAGTTCTCCAGAGAAACAGAAGAAGAATTTATATATGTATATATCCGTATCTCTGTATCCAGAGAGATCGATTCATCGTAAGGGGTTGGCCTATTCAGTTATGGAGGCTGAGAAGTCCCCATGTCAGCAGCTGGTGACTCAGGAGTGCTGACGGTGTAAATTCTACCCTGTGTCCTAGTCTGAAGGTAGGAGAAGGCAGATATCTCAGCTTGAAGACAGACAGAGAGAGTAAACCCTCCCTCACTCTGCCTTTTGGTTCTATCCAGGCTTTCCATGGATTAGATGAGACCAACCCGCCACATGGGGGACGACAGTCTACAGATTCCCAAGTTTGTCTCATCCAGAAACCCACTCTCACACCCACAGCCACATTTAACCAAGTATCCGGGCTCCCTGTGCGCCCGTGAAATTGCTGCAGAAAATTAACCATCACAATTTGTATGGAAATGCGCTAAATAGACTTGAGCAATTATAAGGCCCAGAGTCTTACCAGCAAATAAGAGTACAGGTTTGACTGTGGGCTGGATTGCTCCAAGAAGGGGTGTGAAACTACAGAATTTCCACGGCATTTTGACTGAGTTAAATGACGGAATCATCCGACATAACAGAATGTATACGTTCTAACAGGTACATTTGTATAGCAAATAATACGTGGAATTCTACAAGACATAGGCCTTACACATTTTAAACACTAGGTTTTATGTTGTTGTGTTCTTAATTGCAAGATCGGGGTTCCCAGCACACCTATAGATTCTAGGAAGTAAGAAAGGAAGATCAAAAGCAGGGAAGGTCGAATGATTTTGACAAACATTTTTGCTGAATTAGTTTTTTGAAAAAAATCTTTTTTCTTTCTGATTACTAGAGCTGTCCCTTTGTGAAAGTAAGTGGGTCTAGGTTATATTATCTGAAGGGTACAGATAAAGACTAGACTGTATGATCTGTACAGTATAAAGAACTTCAATATATAGACAGAGGAAAAATAGTTAAAGCTTTAAAAGGGGCAGTATTAAATAATTGGGTACTGCCTTCTACTGTGCAGTCGATTAAACAATTGGGGAAGGAGGGAGCAAGTGGATTTCCTTTCTGAGTACTTTGACTCGGATGCGATTCAGAGCAAAGAGACATGGAACCAAAGGCCTAACGAGAGGCTGTCTCTGGGGACAGAGCTGTGACCTGTGGCTATATGTGAGTCACAAGATGTTGCTGGGATGGAAGAAGAGAGTACAGGAAGCAGCGTGCTGTGCCTAGAACTGCTCTTGACACAGGATCAAAGCCTGCACTCGGCGTAAAAAGGCGACTTTTAATTCACTCTATGACTTTTTGATAAACATTGAATTTTCCATGATGCTGGTTAACGCTTGTCTGAGAAATAGTAACGGTCACTTAGCAAATGTAAGTTTACTTCCCTTTTCTTACTCTTGCAAAGCGTTACATCATTTCTGAATTTAACATCCTATGTATTTTTGACTGCCGACAATGCCTGTCACCCAGCGCTCTCTACTATTAAGGTCAGACGGAGGGGTCAGTGTTCAACTCAGGACTTAAAGAGCGGAAAAAAGATTTGCACACGTAAACGCTTCTTATGAAATTTCAAAATCTAAATCTGATTGACTGCCTGAGGATTGTTTTTTATTGTTGAGTCTCATTATTAGCCACAGGATGTAGACAATGCAAGATACAATGTAAGGGAAGTTCTTTCCACATAGGAAAAGTACTCCTGGTAGATTTTAAAGGAGTGAAGCCAGGAAGGTGCTGTCCGGTTCTGAGATAAGATTCGGTACCAACCTCATCCGGGCTTTGGTCAAGGTGGCAGAGTGGGGCAACAGAAGCACAGATTGAGGGGCATATGAAGACGGTGAGGACCCCGGTACTACTTCTCACTCGGAGCTTTGAGGTGCAGTCACTACTCAGTGGGCGCGGTGACCCCGTGAGCCCTGTTGGTGGCTGTGTGATTAGGCAGAGAAAATCCTGGATTAACCCTCCTGACTTCCTGCTCATGGCGTGCAGGAAACGCAGTCATTTCTGGGGCTCCAGTGATGAGCTGGTGGTCTGGGACCACGGATACTTGCATGGATGTTAACACACCCCTAAGGGCCAGGAGGGGTGAGGTGTGAAGGCCAGCTAAGACCTGGCGGACAGTATTCAGGTGAGAGACTATTCCTTTCTCTCATCATGATGCTATAAGTTTCCTGTGCCCAGATGCTACAGAGGGAAAAGAGAAGAGAAAGAAGGAAAGATAACAGTATTAAATTGACTGGAATTGTAATCTTCCTATTTCTAAGTAGATCTGCAGATCAAATCATTCATGAATAATGGATTTCCATAAGAGGAAAGAGGAAAGAGGAAAGAGGAAAAATCATACAAATGGTCATAGAAAACACTGTTTCTAATCATTTTAAATATAGAAACTCATTTCAGTCTCTAAACAACTCTTTGAGGCAGGTACTATTTTTATCACCCACTTGGAAATGAGCAAACTGAAAAGAGCTCAGTGCCCTGAACAGCTGTGGGTTCTGCCCTTCAGAACAGATGGGAACTGTGGGTTCCCATCTGCTTAATTGTACTCACCGTTTTCTTTTCTTATTCTCCACCTCCACTCTTCAGAGCATGCACCCTTGTCGACAATAGCTACTGTATGTCTTGCTTGTTTTATTTTTAACTTAGTCACTGGAATCTTTAGACGTTTATGTTTTTGCCCTTGACAATATTGTTCCCTCCTGTCCCATAACTTTTTTACTTGTGATTCTGCTTTATCAGGCAAGATGAGTTAACAAACGTTTTCACTCTCACTCTCCACGTTTCATGTCCAAATACTGCATTTGTCCTGACGGACTTTCACAGGATATCCTTCACAATTAATTCGCAGAGTTTTATAAAGTGAATAGATGGGGAACAAATGATTCATGAGCTCAAGAGCCGGAATAACAAAGCCTCTAAAAATCAAATGGCTTAGTTAAAAGACATATAACATACCTCAGTACAGCTTATTCAATATACTGACCATATAAAATAAATGCATTTCCCTTATTGGTTAGAGGTCAAAACAAGTATAAAATTAACTGACCGAAATTATGGTTTTGGGAATGATAGCACTGTGGAGGATAAGAGCATAGTGCTTGGAATATGACAGCACCACCTCAATAGTTTATCAGGTGTGTAATTTAGGGCAAATACCTTAGCTTTTCAAGTTACACTGTTTTCATCGATAAAATAAGAATCATAACATCCACGTGCCATAGTGTCTGGGGGCAGGGGCACGTTAGGTCGATTATGAAAGTAGATTTCTTAGCCCAGAGGAGAGAACCAAATAATCGCTTATCACCATCGTCATCGTCACCGTCATTACTTAATCATGCTCTTCCTCTATAAAAACAACTATTTATCGAGTACAGTTGACCCTTGAACCACACAGGGGTTAGGGGCAAAACCATTTATAAGCAGACCCGGGTTGTGCAAGGGTCAACTGTATTTAGTGTGAACTAATCATTATTTTAGGCAATTGGGATGCAGTAATGAACAAAACCGATAAACAACTGTCTTAGTCCGTTCAGGCTGCTATAACGAAATAACACAAACAGGGCGGCTGTAAACAACAGAAACCTGTCACAGTTCTGGAGACTGGAAGTCTGAGACCAGGGTGGAGGCTGGTTGCGGGGTGAGAGCCCTTCCAGGTTGCAGATGCCGACCTGTCACTGTGTCCTCACCTGGTGCAGGTACAAGGGAGCTCCCTGTTATAAGGGCATCTCCACTCTCATGATCTAATCACCCAATGACTCTACCTACTAATGTCACCACCCAGGCATTAAGATTTCAACATCTGCCCTTGTGAGGGGCACAGACATTCAGGTCACAGCAGCAGCTCTGCCCTTTCTGCTATTTATATTCTATGGGGATATAGACAACAATTCACACACAAACAAGTCAATGTGTAAGTAAGTTACATGACATTTCTATAAGCCATTAAATGTCATGGAAAGCAGTCAAAAATTGAACAGGGCAAGCTACAACCTGATGGTTGGTTTGGAGGAACTGGGATATGGAACCGGTTACCGTTAAAAATACAGTGGTGATCTTCATCAGAAAGGTAATATCAAAGCAAATACTTACAGCGCATGAGAGAGTTAGCCAGAGAAAGTAGCTTCAGGCAGAGGAAACAACCAGGGCCAATGCCCAAAACCAAGAGCACGCGTGAAGTTGGAGGGATTTCAGGGAGACCGGTGTGGCTAGGATGGAGAGAAGCAGGTGAGGTCATGACTTAATCAGGGACAGAGATGGTACTGGTGGTGGAGACAACTGTTAGTGCTTCGGTTTTATTCTGAGTAAGATGAGGGGTCATCGCAGAGTTTGACACAGGAACTGATGATGTTTCATCATCTTCCCCAAATGCAATGAATCAGGACTTGAAACACAGTCACCGTATAGAAAGCGGATCCCCATAGAGTTCCTCAGAGTTATAAGACATCTGAATTTTTGAATTGGCAAACTTTATTTTAATTGGGTCTCTTCATTTTCTTGCATTTTTTCAGTAAAAGACATTTTAATAGAAACACTTCAGAACCAAAACTCATATTTACAGAACATAACAATATATGGATTTTATGGAGGAATGGCAAGGATAGCTTGAATATAATAATAGAGTTAAATTTGTATGTTATTTAATCTGTGGTCACGAATGTAGTTCCAAATATACCCCTATAGCCATACCTACAGTTCACTGATATATATATATATATATATATATATATATATATATTAACAGAGAGTTCTGTTTATTTATGTATTTTTTGGCTGCGTTGGGTCTTTGTTGCTGTGCACAGGCTTTCTCTGGTTGCGGCGAGCAGGGGCTACTCTTCGCTGTGGTGTGCGGGCTTCTCATTGTGGTGGCTTCTCTTGTGGTGGCTTCTCTTGTGGAGCACGGGCTCTAGGCGCGCAGACTTCAGTAGTTGTGGCACAAAGACTCAATAGTTGTAGCTCACGGGCTTAGTTGCTCCGCGGCATGTGGGATCTTCCTGGACCAGGGCTCAAACCCGTGTCCCCTGCATTGGCAGGCAGATTCTTAACCACTGTGCCACCAGGGAAGTCCTGATATTTTTAATATGTGCTCAGATATACACTAGACTAGATATGACATGTTAACTACTTAGATGTAAATAAGTTGAAAATATATAAATGAAAAGCTTCATCTTTTTAAACTAGATTAAAGGCAGTGATTTGAAACACTGAACATGAGACTAATTTGCATTTGATTTCCCTCATTTCAGTTTTATGTCCTACTTAGGAATAATTTGATTTAGAAATACATTGTCATGGCCAACCCGGATTAATGCACAGGAAAGAGGGCCTCCACTTGGTGCCACCCAGGTGTTTGTCTGGTTTGCATGGACACTAGGGCTTGAACAACAGCAAAATGAGGTTGTACAAAGTATGCATTGGGAAAAGAATCAGAATCCAGAGAATCTTCTAGAAGTGCAGCACAGAAGCTACTTCAGCACATGTCCTAGAATAGTTCTCTTCTATCCCTTAAACTGTTCATCATAACTCAAGGACCATGTGTAATCTAAGTTCACACTAGAGTTTTAACGTGCAAATATCCCTCATTTTCAACTTCACAAGACAAAAATCACTCAACTTCCATTAGCATTTAGTCTTGGCTCACAGAGCTGCTGGGTGTTTTACGGACTTCCTGGCCCTGCCCTTCGTTTAAAATAGAGACACAGTGTCAGAACCGCTAAGGGGCACGCCTGCAGTCTCACAGCTGGCTAACTTGAGTTTGTCCTCAAGCTCTGAGACACAGCAGGCACTCAGAGAAAGGCTTCTCCTTGCTCAAGTGTAAGAGACAATTCTTGTTGTAGTCTGGAGTGGTCTGCTACAGTCACTGAAAGTATGATGCAGATTTTTGTTATAGAACTGAGGGGACATGATTGCGAAGGAACATCTGAAGTATGAGAGATGGGAAAATAAAAACAAATGATTCATACAAGAGTACCTTGGAAGTGGTTAGATCTGGTAAACAAACTGGAAATTCCTGATGACTCAGGGCCTCTGCTCATCTGTGCTTGTGAATTAATAGAGAGTTGAAGGCTCGCCTCATGAAGGAAATTGGAACTTAGTGGGTAGTGAAGTAGTAAAGGACAGCTTTGCAAGAGGAAGAATAAAAAGTCTTATGTCAGGAAACTGACACGGAGTTTTTAGTCTTCAAGGAAAAGGTCATCCACTCTGGGAATCATGTTGCTGTGGATGAACTTGAGACACTTGCCGAGAAAAGAGGTGAAGGAATTAGATGTTAACAGAGAAACCTCTCAGACAGGAACAGGACGTAACAGATTTTGGAAGGATGTCCTCTTGACTTTTAAATTATCTAGTTATTGAAATGATACTTAAATCATCTCAGAATAAAATTCAAGTATAGTGGTTTTTGGGTGGAACATGTCTTACATTAAGAATGTGTGTGGTGTATTTGGTAGCCAACATAACGGAAGAGGGTATTGTAGGTTTTTAGAAGATAAAAGCCAGGGATGCTAAATATCTTGCAATACGACACACACAAATAATCATCCATCCAAAATGCTAACAGTTGCACCATTTGAAAAAAATGAGGCCCCTCAAAGGATGTCTGTGTGAGGAACGCAAGGCTGTATCCCCAAGTGTCTAGTCCACAGGCAAATGGAAGTTATTCAAAGCACATTGAGCAAAACCAGAAGAACCTACACTTTATAACCTAACCCATTTCTATATATTTGTATTGCACTTCTCAATAATATTTGGCTAAGTGTTGGAAAGGGCCTGGAATATTTCCTCTAAGGAGGTCCAACGTTTTCTAATCTGAAATTTGAGTACAAAGCTCTTGGTCCTTTCAGACAGGTGTTATGGCAACTGAAATAATGAAATGGTACAAAACGAGGGGGGTTACCATGCGGCACCCCCAGGAGGTGACAAGGGATGGAACTGACTCCTAGCGTTTCCCCGATTGACTCCAAAGACTCAGAGTGTCCTGGTCCGAGTGTCCTGTGATGGTGTGGCCATCGTGTACACAGAGAGTTGGAGGATTATAATAACAGATCTGAACCTACAGTGATGCCCAGATACCTCCCTCTCTGCTCTGGAAACAACATAATCGAAAGCAGATGCCTTCGGCAAAGATCTCCTTGAGGCTTCCAGTTTCATTCCAAATTCTGAGGGCGTGCCTTCGAGTTGTGCAATTTGCTGAAGTTTTGCTTTCAAAGTCAGGAGGGAATAGTGAGGTCACCCACTACCACACCTCCACGGGAACGTAGCATGACTTTACGACCCATCGCAAGCATATTTGCTTGTCAGCCCTTAAATTATTGATCATAGTTGCCAACCCAAGATGATCATATACAAAGAAAAAAAGTGAGAGTAACACACACGTTTATGTATTCAAAAGGGAAAAGGAGATTATGCTGTGCTTTTATAATGAAAATTTCTATGTCCCATTTGTGTGTCATATGGTTTTAATTTTATGGTCTTTATTCTCACTCTGCCAATTTATTGATAAATGGTGTCAACTCCACAGAAAATATTTAGAGACATTTTAGTATCTGTATCCTCAACCGAACATATTTTCTTGTGGGTCTTCCAGAAAATTTTCAAAACTATCTGTGTTACTTGAAATGTTTGTCTTAAAGCAGGTGGTAACACCCCTTACTGTGCCAGTGTCCGCTTTCACGATTTAATTTCTATGGTCTTTATCAAAGACCTTAAGATAAATCCAAAGTAGACACTACCCGCAGATTCTGTGAATAACTAGATATGGTTATAGAGTGATCTGCCAGGGTGTTAAATACTCACAGATATCAAGTGTCCGAGGAGTTGGCACTGATTTGCCCATATACACGAAGTACATTCGCTCCTTGAAGACAAGAGCGTATAATTTACTATAAATACCTTCTCAGGTATTCAAAAAAAAAAAACATTTCACATCATTGAGAAATGTTCCCCAGATTTACTTATAAATATCTCATCAGGGGTGGGTGTTAAAGCAAATCCCCAAATCTCTCCCCTGCAGACTCTGACTGAGTCCCCCTGGCGTGCACCAGTATACCTGCAACTATGTCCAGGTAATCCTTCTGGTGCAGGTACAAGGTACACTGTGGAAAGCGCTGCTATAAAATAGTTTTAGGTTAGGGCTTAATCTATACTAGGTATTTTAACAGAAAAAGTTTAATGTAAGGAGTTATTACCTAGGTATGGAAAACTGAAAAAGAAGGAATACTAAGGTGGGCCTGGGATCCCCACGACCACCCCAATACGTGAGACCCTGTTCACCAGAGACTCTCATTAGACGCTCAGACCCCCAGGTGTTTATTGGAGGTGGTCTCACTGCCTATCATGCACCCAAATTCCCGACTCCCAGAAAGAAAGCAGGTGCTCAGGATAAACCGCAGTGTTTGCCCACGTCAGGAATATCGAGCTCGTCCCCTCAGGGGACGCTGGAGCTCTTCCCCAAATCCAAGTTCCAGCCATGGGCCAGTCTTTCACGCAGGACTCTCTATGGACAGCATCTCAGGCCCACTGTGTTCACTCTCCACACAGAGGGTGTCAGAGAGGCAGCAGCCCCGGGAAACGGTCTTTTCATCACCTCCCCAAGTCTAGGGGAGGCGACTGTTTCCTGTGCTCAGAATCAATAGCTTAGTAGCCGGCACAAGATTCTATAAGCTTTCGCAGACCATCCTGCCAACACCTGAAATGTTTGTGTAAGACAAGTTATACCTTGTAAAATCCAGAAACATGTGGAATACTCCTGCAGAGCATTTGCAAAGGCAACACGACTACCTACCACAGAGACCTGGGACAAGTGACGTAGCTCTCCCTGGAAGAAGTGCCCGTTTCCATCAGGTGGCTCCTAACCCACTATTTTGCGAGGCTAACTCAGAAGGGCCAGAATCGGAGTCACCCCACCTTGTGACTTCTCCCCACACTGTGCTCGTCTCTCCTGCTGGGAGATAGATACGGTCATCCTGCGGTGGCCTTGGCCAAGCTCAGTCAAATTTGGTCTCTAATGTCTTATCTGATATTGTTCTAGTTTTGCATATTACAGCCTGATTTTCTTTTTGTAGAAAAATGCAGCCACGTCTGTCCCCGTCTTGCTGTCACCTAATTCACCTGACTCCTATTAACTTTACACTGGTTACTTCCACTTTCTGTGTGTACAGAAAAACAGTCTGGGCTGTATTCACTCCAAACAGCAGGGTGCAAAAAGATGTGAAAATGGTAACTATCACCTATTGATCCCTTAGTGTGAGCTAGATCACCGTTCCAGTGATCACTTATGCACAATCACTTATATCTACAAAAATCCCACAGGGAAGGTATTAGTTACCATACTAAGTTATATCCATAGACTCTAGCACCTGTGTTCTTTATACCAGGACAAACACTTCTTATTAAACTTTTTCTTGCCTGTCTTAAACTTCAGTCTAGAAACCAAGCCTTGGTTTAGCATGGTGAATCCAGGATAGAACTTAGGGCAGCTAATCTCTGCTTCTTTTTGTCTATAAGCAATTGGGCTACCATTTGCTTCCCTTAAAAAGTTAGCATAGATGACTTCTAAGAAGAGCAATGAGATCCACTGGAAAAATGAAAACCCTTGCAATGAGTCATGTAAAGTTTTAAATCCAACCTCCATCTTTATTATCTGAGAGAGCTTAGATTTTTTTTTAACCTATTTTTGCAACTGCAAAACTGAAATAATTCCCAATTCACAAATTATCTTGAGTTAAAATTGTGCATGTAAAATGTACATTTCATCTAACGTGTCAAAATAATTCAGTGAATTGCCTGTAAACTTTTAATCATATGCTCAAAATTTTCCATCACTTTTAAAATGGCTTTTGACTATTTGGTGAATAAATAGTTAGTTAGTTCCCTTTATTCCAATTCTAAATTTGAATTCTAAATTCAAACACCCTTCTAGAACCTTTTTTTTCATTTCCCTTCTACCTCATGCTTCCAAGGTTTTGACCATTAAAAATAAAACAAAAATGAAAACAAACCACATCTATCCTGTGTACAGTACTCTTGCCTAGTTTCACCAGCCTTTTCACCCCTCACATTTCTCATGACGTTTTGAGATGTTTTATCTTTAAAGCCAACACTGCAGGTCAAATCTAAAAATAATTCTGTATGATTGAACTCTCACTCACCTAAAGTAACTCTTTCCTTTTCCTCTAAAGTAGTGTTTGTATGTTTGTTTCCATTGTTACATGCATTAAGGACAATATGGCTTTACTACTATACTTCAGAAGGCAGTGAAAATGTATGCTGTGTGGATGGACCTAGAGACCGTCATACTAAAAGAAGTAAGTCAGAATATATGATATCGCTTATATGTGGAATCTAAAATATGACACAAATGAACTTATCTACGAAAGAGAAACAGACTCACAGACACAGAGAACAGACTTGTAGTTGCCAAGGGGGAGGGGGGGAGGGATTGGGAGGTTGGAGTTAGCAGATGCAAACTATTGTATATAGGATGGATAAACAACAGGTGCTACTGCACAGCACAGGGAACTATACTCAATATCCTGTGATAAACCATAATGGAAAAGAATATGAAAAAGAATATATATATATATATATATATATAAAACTGAGTCACTTTGCCATACAGCAGAGATTAACACAACATTGTCAATCAAATATACTTCAATAAAATGTTTAAAAATGTATGCTGTGGAAATAGGAAATCACTAGTAAAGTGTGTTATTTCTTAATTGAAAATCTAAGAGTTTTAATTATTGAAGTAAAAATCTTTGAGTAATACATATTTAATTAACAAATTTTCCTGGACCAAGTAATCATGACCTATTATTTACATGTTATTTATTTTCAACTGTGGCATTTGTTATGTTTACCATGGATTTCTTCTCTAATGGAGACCCTACTTTCCAAGATCAATTCCACATCTGTTGGAAAAAATTTATTCACAACATCATCAATAGTAATTTTATAAGCAAAGCAAAAATTTGAGGGTGCAGTTAAGATTTACAGGAAATTTATTGACTCAGTTCACACATTAAGTCAAGGGTGGCTTTTCCCTGAATTTCTCAAAGATGATGCATATATACTAATAATAAACAATGAGGAGTAAAAAGTCTGCTAATGTAGACATTTTCCATTGGAGATACAATTAAGAGGCATAAATCAATGGAATGCACAAGGAGGCTAACAAAATAAAGTCCAAATATCAGTGACTGTACAAAGAAAAGCTTACATGAATTCACACATGGGTAGAACAACTCTCCAGAGGAAGCTCCTGTAGGCAGCGATGCAGATTCAGTGTCCCTCATCTCATCTTAGGATGGTGCTGTCTGTATGACAGACTCTAGATCCATCCACTTCACTACAAATAACTCAATGTTGTTTCTTTTTATGCCTGAGTAATATTCCATTGTATATATGTGCCACATCTTCTTTATCCATTCATCTGTTGATGGACACTTAGGTTGCTTCCATGTCCTGGTTATTGTAAATAGAGCTGCAATGAACATTGTGGTACATGACTCTTTCTGAATTATGGTTTTCTCAGGGTATATGCCCAGTAGTGGGATTGCTGGGTCATATGGTAGTTCTATTTTTAGTCTTTTAATGAACCTGACTACTGTTCTCCATAGTGGCTGTATCAATTTACATTCCCACCAACAGTGCAAGAGGGTTCCCTTTTCTCCACACATTCTCCAGCATTTATTGTTTCTAGATTTTTTGATGATGGCCATTTTGACTGGTGTGAGGTGATACCTCATTGTAGTTTTGATTTGCATTTCTCTAATGATTAGTGATGTTGAGCATTCTTACATGTGTCTGTTGGCAATCTGTATATCTTCTTTGGAGAAATGTCTATTTAGGTCTTCTGCCCATTTGTGGATTGGGTTGTTTGTTTTTTTGATATTGAGCTGCATAAGCTACTTGTATATTTTGGAGATGAATCCTTTGTTAGTTGTTTCATTTGCAAATAGTTTCTCCCATTCTGAGGGTTGTCTTTTCATCTTGTTTATGGTTTCCTTTGCTGTGCAAAAGCTTTTAAGTTTTATTAGGTCCCATTTGCTTATTTTTGTTTTTATTTCAATTTCTCTAGGAGGTGGTCAAAAAGGATCTTGCTGTGATTTATGTCACAGAGTGTTCTGTCTATGTTTTCCTCTAAGAGTTTTATAGTGTCTGGCATTACATTTAGGTCTTTAATCCATTTTGAGTTTATTGTTGTGTATGGTGTTAGGGAGTGTTCTAATTTCATTCTTTTACATGTAGCTGTCCAGTTTTCCCAGCACCACTTATTGAAGAGGCTGTCTTTTCTCCATTGTATATTCTTGCCTCCTTTATCAAAGATAAGGTATGTATGTGCATGGGTTTATCTCTGGGCTCTCTATCCTCTTCCGTTGATCTATATTTCTGTTTTTGTGCTAGTACCATACTGTCTTGATTACTGTGCCTTTGTAGTATAGCCTGAAGTCCAGGAGCCTAATTCCTACAGGTCTGTTTTTCTTTCTCAAGATTGCTTTGGCTATTCAGGGCCTTTTGTGTTTCCATACAAGTTGTGAAATTTTTTGTTCTAGTTCTGTGAAAAATGCCACTGGTAATTTGATAGGGATTGCATTGGATCTCTAGATTGCTTTGGATAGTATAGTCATTTTCACAATGTTGATTCTTCCAATCCAAGAACAAGGTATATCTCTCCAGCCGTTTGTATCATCTTTAATTTCTTTCATCAGTGTCTTATAGTTTTCTGCATATGAGTCTTTTGTCTCCTTAGGTAGGTTTATTACTAGGTATTTTATTCTTTTTGTTGCAATGGTAAATGGGAGTGTTTCCTTAATTTCTCTTTCAGATTTTTCATCATTAGTGTATGGGAATGCAGGAGATTTCTGTGCATTAATTTTGCATCCTGCTACTTTACCAAATTCATTGATTAGCTCTAGTAGTTTTCTGGTAGCATCTTTGGGATTCTCTATGTATAGTATCATGTCATCTGCAAACAGTGACAGCTTTACTCCTTCTTTTCCGATTTGGATTCCTTTTATTTCTTTTTCTTCTCTGATTGCTGTGGCTAAAACTTCCAAAACCATGTTGAATAATAGTGGTGAGAGTGGGCAACCTTGTCTTGTTCCTGATCTTAGTGGAAATGGTTTCAGTTTTTTACCATGAGCCCTTGATTTTGAATCAAAACATTTGCCAGGATGCTCAAACCCTCAGATGTAAGTAGCATCTAGTATTCAAGCCATTCCTTTGAGTCAGTGATGAAATCCAAAAAATAAAATCTTTGACCCTAGCTGTGACATTTCTCTTCAAAATTACCAAACAAGTCATTTTGAACAATGTGACATCTTGAATAAATGTGCAATAAGGTATAACAAATCTAGGCTGTGAGGCCTCATCATCTAAATGACTAAAGTGTACAGGTGTAATAATAAATAAATAGACATCTATCTTTGAGATGGTTAAGTATCTGGAATGTAATATAGACTGTAGTAGCATATATTTATTACAAGGAAACATGTGGTACACATATAGATAATATAGATGTAATAGAAAATATCAGTGTCATATGATTTATGTGGAAAATACAAGATTTATACTGGGTCTTATGTTGCATAGAATATTACTAACTGTAGTTTTAAATCCCAATCAGTGTTATAGCCAATATAGATCACAAAAAATTGACAAAAACATGTAACGTCCAGAAATAGAGGTTAAAGATGTTTGCCTAGATAGCTACAGCTAATAATTATACAGCACTTAAACTGCCATACAACCCAGTTTTTAATATGATTGTTTTATTTGAAGTATTTTTGATAGTCAGTGTTATAAGGTGTTCTGTACCTTACACGTGGGACTTGAAATCAACAACATTTTTAGATTCGGTGACTCTTGCAATCCAAGGATTCTGCTCAAATACAAATGACTAGCCTGGCTAATAGGTAGAAGAATAAGTTCATTCATACATTTTCTGATATTTTATTCTCTCCTGTGAATATTACATGCGTTTTGTCTTTGACTAAGACACAAAGCTTCATCTTAAGTAGTTATTTTTACATTAGTGTTTTTACATTACTGTTTAGTCCAGAAGGATTGTAATAATAATTATTATACTTAAAATCGCATTTGCATTTTTATTCGATGTTTTACATTCTGTATGGTAATCTGTGTCCCCCTAAATTCATATGCTGGAAGTCCTAACCCCCAGTACCTCAGAACGTGACTCTATTTTGGGTCAGGTTCTTTACAAAGGTAATTAAGTTAAAATGAGGTCATTAGGGTGGGCTTTAATCCAGCATGACTGGTGTCCCAATAACAAGAGGAGTTTAAGACACAGACAAGGACAGAGAGGAGACCTTGTAAAGACACAGGGAGAACACGACCATCTGCATGTCACAGAGAGAGGCCTCAAGGGAAACTAGTCCTGCCAACACATTGGTCATGGACACCCAGCCTCCAGGATGGTGAGAAACAAATTACTGTGTTTAAGCCCCTCAGTCTGTGGTCCTTTGAACTGGCAGCCCTATTGAGTATATAACCATAACTTATCAAAAGCCGTTTTTACATTTTATGAAGAATTATATTTAGAAGTGATTAATTTATTTCTCTTCCTTTAATATTTTCTTTGAATGTCACATAGGTCATCTACAGTTTACTTTGTTAGTTTGGGATGGCTTTCCGTACGTATCTTATTACATTGACATGATACAACACGTGCATAATAAGATGGAACAAGATGTTGAAAGATTTAGTTTATATTATATTTTTAAAATTTCATTTATATACTTTCTGGCAGGTTGTGTCTTCCTCCAACACTCTAGAGAAACTTCAAAGCAATAATCTTTTTATAAGACTCTGCATACCAGGAAAGTTTGTACAAATTCAAATCAATGTTTACCTTATTTTGCTGTTGGCTATAAATGATTTTATTTCCTGTTTCCTATAAGATTCAAAAAATAGCAAAGTAATGCAAAACAAATCAGTTCTTTTTCTGCCAATACAGTAGGTTAAAATTTGTTTAGGGCTTCCCTGGTGGCGCAGTGGTTGAGAGTCCGCCTGCCGATGCAGGGGACGCGGGTTCGTGCCCCTGTCCGGGAAGATCCCACATGCCGCGGAGCGGCTGGGCCCGTGAGCCATGGCCGCTGAGCCTGCGCGTCCGGAGCCTGTGCTCCGCAATGGGAGAGGCCACAACAGTGAGAGGCCCGCGTACCGCAAAAAAAAAAAAAAAAATTGTTTACATCAAGTGAACATATAACATTTCTTGGTTGCACCTTTTTTTTCTTCAGCTTTCAGCATCTCTCATTTCTCTTCCCAGGGGAACTATTGTATAGTTGGGGGGGAGGGAGGTTTACTGTACTGAAATGAGTCTGACAGTGTGGTGGAGAGCTACGACCCCAGCCAAATCAACTCTGAAAGCTCACAACAGAGGCTGTCACGTGGATGCCGGCAGAAGCCATGAGACTCCTGGGTCAGGAATGAAGGACTGTGTCCTGCACAGCAGCAGTGGTAAGAGTATCAAAGTTGTCCTGCTGGGTCTACACACCCGGAGTCTCAAGGCAACACCCAGGAAGCCGTGTGGAGCCACCTGTGCAGCAGGGTGTGCCACAGGAGAAGCTAGGGCATCTGCCGTTCCGATACTAGGTAGTGGGCGCGCCTATTCTTCTTCTGGGAAAAAACTAGGTGTATCTCAGGACTATGTGATGCATTCCTACAAGGATTTTCTTCACTTCTCAAGATTGCCGGCTGCGGAAACAGTTGTAGGAAGTGGCCCGGTGAAAGAACAATCAAAGTCTTTGACTTTTGTACATTCAAGATATATAAGAACAGAAACAGCCCCTAGCAAACTGTGTCCCACCAGTAGACTCTTTACTGCCATCGTGTGTGTGTGTTTATATCATATATGTATATGTATATATACGTATATACGTATATATATACACATACATGTATATACATGCACATATACATGTATATGTATACATATACACATATATACATATATACACACACATATACACCTATATACATACATATACATATATACACATATATGTATATATACATGTATATATGTATACATATATGTATATATATAGAGAGAGAGAGAGACAGAGAGAGACAGAGAGACTGAAAGACAGAGAGAGAGACAGAGAGAGAGAAAGACAGAAAGAGATGTTTTGGACTGTTCTGACAGAAAGTAATAGAGAAGGTTTGAGGGTTAGGAAAGAAAAGAAAAAGAAGAAAGGAAGGAAGGGAGAGAGGGAGGAAGGAGAGAAGGAAGAAGGGAAGGAAGGAAGGGGGGGAGAGGGAAACATCCTGTTCTCTGGGAAGCACACACAGAAACAAGTCACTCCCTCCACAAAGGAGCAAGGAAGAGTTTCTGGCTGTGTTTCTGGTAATATTGGAAAAACTCTTAAAACTTACTCACCTGCGTTAGTTTTCTAGAGCTGCTGCAAGACGTACCATAGTTAGGTGGCTCAAACACCAGAAGTTTATTGTCTCCTGGTTCTGAAGCGGGGGCGTTCAAGGGGTCGGCATGGTGCTTCCTTCTGAGGCTGTGGGGAAGCCTGCCCCAGGCACTGGGTTGGCTGCCCGGCCTCTCTTGTAGGGACATCGCCCCCATGTCTGCCGTTAGCTCACACGGCCTTATCCTTGTGCGTGAGCCTGTGTCCACCTTTAACCTCATCATAAGGACAGTCATCATGTGGGATCAGGACCCAGCCTCCTCCGGTATAACCTCCTTCTAACTGAACTGTTTCCATGTTTCCAAATAAGGCCGCATTCTGAGGTGCTGGGGGTTAGGATGTCAACATGTGAATTTTAGAAGGAAGTAATGCGACTCATAACACCATCTATTGAAAACAACTAAATTTTAAAAAGTCCCCTCTAAATGGGTTGAAAATAAACAGATGCCTACATATGTATAATTGAGTGTACATACGTATTTATACTATGTAAATATATATGAAAATGAATACACGTTTATATGGATTTACTGACATGTTTTAGGGATTGAAGAGCCAACAACATAGGAAGGGACTATGAAACCCAAATCTAAAGCAAAGTGACCATCCAGAGAGGTAAGTAATCCTGCAGAGCAAATAAAGAACTTTGCCCTGAAGGTTTCAGTTAGTCAGGGAAGCTCGGGCTCTGGAATTTACGCCTCTGAAGAAGGATACAGTGAAGATTCAGAGCTCATCCGTAGAGGTGCACCTTGTAAGAAATCCTCCCCGTCTTAAACTGGGATCCAAAGCACTGTTCCCCCTAGAGCACTACAGGGATGGTGGCCCTGCCAATAAAAAGAGCTTCACAAATAAAAGAAAGGAAAACGTAAGTGAGCTTAATCATGGGTGTGAATCAGTTTGTAGCGTTGGGTCCTTTCACAGCTCAGGTTAATGTCACCTGCAGAGTGCATGCAACCTTAGGTCTCAATCTTGGTTCATGATGGCCTGGACTTGACAGTGATTCAGAACTGGAAGAAGCAAACATAAACTCTTCCCAACAGAAGGTAGTATTTTAGGCTTCCAAGAATCTGTAAAAATAAATTTTCAATAACAAGAAGAGGTATGCAGTCAGGATTATCTAAACAGGGAAAGAAAGAAGGTAACATAGGCCAAAACCAACAAAAATAACAGCAGAAACTGACTCAGGCAAACTTCAGATAAATTTGGAATTATCAGAGATAGATTATAAAATCACCATGTTTGCAGTGTTTAAGAAATTATAAATAAGCTTGCAAATATCTCAGAGGACAAAAATGTTTAAACATGACATCAAGCACGCAATAACCATAATCAAAAACTTAATGAGCTTCATTCTCATCGGATTAGACACCGTTCAAGAGACTGCATGAACGATAAACTAGGTCAGATTAAATTACCTAGAGTGGGTCCCAGTGTTACATCCTTAGATTTGTTTGGACCTGGAAATTTCACATGGAGGATAAATAAAGAGGGATACATTTCACATAGACACTGCTTAGTGAAACTTTAAAATGTCAAAAACAAAAAAAGAAATTATTAAAATTAAATGACAAAAGAGTATCTCACAAAAGTATAAAAGGTGAATTGACAGCCAACTTTTCAACAGCAGCAATTGCGAGCGACAAAATCAGTGCGTAGAAAGGGGGGGAAGAGGACCAGTATCCCAGGAGTCTGCACCCAGCAAAAAATATTTTAGTAGTGAGAAATTTATGAATTCATTTTCAAGCAAAAACCATGCCACCAGCAGGCCCCTGGCAGAAAGCAAACGATCCCAGATAGGTTTGAGAAGGAAGAAGGAATGAAGATCAAAGAAACGGGTAAATATTTTTATAAATCTAAATAAACAGTTTGTACAAACAAAAGTAAAAATGCATTTTAGAGCTAAAAAATGAATACAGAATTAAAATACTCAATGATAATAATAAACACCAGAAGATGGTTACTGTGTTCTAGTCCATTTAATGATCAAGGAAGACAGAGTTATCAATAAACATTTAATTTAAGATGGATGCTGTGATTCGTAGGACACTCATGAAAAGAAAAGACATAAATTTTACATTCTAAGTAAGTAGACACCCATATCTTATGACCCAGCAGCTCTACTATTAGGAAGAATCAGGTACCTAGGAGCCCAGAAACTTGAACAAGAATGTGTAGTGCAGCATCATTCAAAATAGTCCCAGACTGAAAATAATTCAAATTTCTATCAACACTTTGGTAAGACAAATAACACTGTAGTCTAAAATGGAGTAATATATAATATTGAAAATAACGAAATTTACCTACACGCAAAAAAATACAGATGAACCCCAGAAATCTTGAGTGAAACCTGCAAGACACAGGGATTTTATAAACTTTGAGTTTTTAATCAATGTTCCAAAAATAAACAAAAGAAAGTTACGTTGTTTAAAAACACATAGATGGCTAGAAAAACTGTAAAGGAAGGCAGTGGATTACTTACTATAATGTAATTAAGACAGGTGCTCTGGGAAGGGAGACTGATTGTGTTTGGAATAGGATATGTGACTGTGTTTCTTACATGAGTGTTGATGCTGCAATTGTTCATTAAAACAGATGATTTTTCAAGTGTATGTTATATATCATAGAAAAAGATTTTAAATGCATGCATATTGAAGCTACTGAAAGCAATTTGTTATAACTAGAGTAACAGAGACAGGAAGTTGGGTAACAATGGTGTTTAAAAGACTTTTTAGTTTTAAATAATGGAGGTCCCAGAATGCCATGGTTTCAATTTGAATTTACCTTGAATAAGCTACAACATAACTAGCAATTGGTGTTTTACCAGTGCTTTGATATACATTGTTTGCAAAGATGTTGATAACAGGGTTAAGGATTAATACTATGTGCATTATATAGAGGAGGAAACAAACAATATGAATAGATTTACTCAAGAAAACAAAATTAATGTGGCAGCTTTAAGTGTTTTGTCTCTGACTTCAAATCTAATGTTCTTTCAGTAAAACATCTTGCATTTGGTAGGTGCTCAATTAATGTATTGTGAACTGATATTTTACTAACAGCAAGAAAATAATTCAAGAGAGCAATCAGATTGCATAATCTTCTATATAATATTTACTCTGTTTTCCCCTCCGATGTGTATGTACTTTTTTTAAAAAACATCTTTATTGGAGTATAATTGCTTTACAATTGTGTGTTATTTACTGCTTTATAACAAAGTGAATCAGCTATATGTATACTTATATCCCCATATCCTCTCCCTCTTGTGTCTCTCTCCCTCCCTCCCTCCCTATCCCATCCCTCTAGGTAGTCACAAAGCACAGAGCTGATCTCCCTGTGCTTTGCAGATGCTTCCCACTAGCTATCTATTTTACATTTGGTAGTGTACATATGTCCATACCAGTCTCACTTCGTCCCAGCTTACCCTTCCCCCTCCCCGTGTCCTCAAGTCCATTCTCTACATCTATGTCTTTATTCCTGTCCTGCCCCTAGGTTCATCAGTACCTTTTTTTTTTTTGGATTCCATATATATGTGTTAGCATATGGTATTTGTTTTTCTCTTTCTGACTTACTTCACTCTGTATGACAGACTCTAGGTCCATCCATCGCACTACAAATAACTCAGTTTCATTTCTTTTTATGGCCGAGTAATATTCCATCGTATATTGAAGATGTGCAACATCTTTATCCATTCATCCCTCGGTGGACACTTAGGTTGCTTCCATGTCCTGGCTATTGTAAATAGGGCTGCAGTGAACATTGTGGTACGTGACTCTTTTTGAATTATGGTTTTCTCAGGGTATATGCCCAGGAGTGGGATTGCTGGGTCATATGGTAGTTCTATTTTCAGTTTTTTAAGGAACCTCCATACTGTTCTCCATAGTGGCTGTATCAATTGACATTCCCACCAACAGCGCAAGAGGATTCTCTTTTCTCCACACCCTCTCCAGCATTTATTGTTTGTAGATTTTTTGATGATGGCCATTCTGAATGGTGTGAGGTGATACCTCGTTGTAGTTTTGATTTGCATTTCTCTAATGATTAGTGATGTTGAGCATGCTTTCATGTGCCTGTTGACAATCTGTATATCTTCTTTGGAGAAATGTCTATTTAGGTCTTCTGCCCATTTGTGGATTGGGTTGTTTGTTGTTTTTGATATTGAGCTGCCTGAGCTTCTTTTAATTTTGTAGATTAATCCTTTGTCAGTTGCTTCATTTGCAAATAGTTTCTCCCATTCTGAGGTTTGTCTTTTTGTCTTGTTTATGTTTTCCTTTGCTGTGCAAAAGCTTTTAAGTTTCATTAGGTCCCACTAGTTTATTTTTATTTCCATTTCTCTAGGAGGTGGTCAAAAGGATTTTGCTGTGTTTATGTCATAGAGTGTTCTGCCTATGTTTTCCTCTAAGAGTTTTATAGTGTCTGGCCTTACATTTAGGTCTTTAATCTGTTTTGAGTTTATTTTTGTGTATGATGTTAGGGAGTGTTCTAATTCCATTTTTTCATTTGTAGCTGTCCAGTTTTCCTAGCACCATTTACTGAAGAGGCTGTCTTTTCTCCATTGTATATTCTTTCCTCCTTTATCAAAAATAAGGTGACCATAGGTGCATGGGTTTATCTCTGGGCTTTCTATCCTGTTCCAATGATCTATATTTCTGTTTTTGTGCCAGTACCATATTGTCTTGATTACTGTAGCTTTGTAGTATAGTCTGAAGTCCAGGAGCCTGATTCCTCCAGCTCCATTTTTCTTTCTCAAGATTGCTTTGGCTATTTGGGGTCTTTTGTGTTTCCATACAAATTGTGAAATTTTTTGTTCTAGCTCTGTGAAAAATGCCATTGGTAGCTTGATAGGGATTGCATTGAATGTGCAGTTTGCTCTGGGTAGTATTGTCATTTTCACAATGTTGATTCTTCCAATTGTATATGTACTTTTCTGGGATAATTATGATTTCTAATTTTTTTCTTAATCAAAGGTATACATAGTTAAATTTCCAAAGAATTCTCTGTTCTTGAGACCAAAATGGAAAAGAATGTCCTGACATGTCTCTGGGAACCTGGATGACACGTGGTTTTATGTATCACCATGATTATCAAGTTGTGAATAAAATGTTGTTATTACATTTTTATGATTATTTATAGGGTTTAGTTTCTGAAATTGTCTGCAAACTAATCAGAACACATTATGCAACCTTGGCCAATGCAAGAGGCTGACATTCAACTCAACCATTAAGTAGACTCAAGCATTCTTCTTTCATATTTAATCAGAATTACAATAGAGTCATTTTTTACTCATCAATTATTGACTATAGCTTGGTAGAATCACAACACATCATGATACTAAAGCCTTTCTTCCTAGAGATAGCTGTAAGTTTGAAAACACAGTATTACTATGTACATCAATTCAAATGCACTTGTTTATGAGAATGTCTCCATGGATAACAAACATGCTTTTTTTTTTTTTTTTTTTTTTGCTGTACGCAGGCTTCTCACTGTTGTGGCCTCTCCCGTTGTGGAGCACAGGCTCCGGACATGCAGGCTCAGCGGCCATGGCTCATGGGCCCAACCGCTCCGCGACATGTGGGATCCTCCCGGACTGGGGCACGAACCTGTGTCCCCTGCATCGGCAGGCGGACTCTCAACCACTGCGCCACAAGGGAAGCCCAAACATGCTTTGATATACAGTTTAAGTTACCTTCATGCCAATGTACAATGATTTCTCCTAGGGCTCCAACCTGATTGCTACCTAAATATTTTACAACTTTGGATTGATCAGGTTGCTCCAAAACATGATTGTTCAAATTAGTTTTGTCCAGTAACTGAATAGTGGATTAATTATCATTTTATTTATTGAACATCTTTCATAAATATCTCACTTTCCCAAGTGGTTTATATATAACAGAGAGAGAGAGAAAGAGAGCAAGCGAGAGATAGGAGAATTTCCTATTTCAGGAAATTGTTCAGTTTTTAATTATGAAAATTAATACTGATTCTTTAAACTGAGGTTCAATGTTTTAACAAAATATTATGAACTGGTACAAGAAGCAAGTATGCTACCTTGTGATATTTTCCCCCTTTTCCCTATTTTCCTGTAGAACATGGTAACATTCTAGATTAAATAAAGAAGCAAATCATCTATCATTGGCATTCTGTAAATAATCTTGGTAATGATTGAAGAAATATGAGTAAAATTCAATGTGCTTTCTTGCCAAAAATGCAGTCAGCTATGAAGCAGGGCTTAGAACACTTAAAGAAGTGTTCTTATCAGCCTTCAAAGGCAAGCGTCCCACGCAATTATATAGGGCGACAGGCTCCCGCTGAGTCAACAAGCCCGTGCAGGAGCACAAACTCAGGTTATTCATTCAGAGCTGTGTTTACGTTAAATCAGGATAACTTGAGCCTTGGGAAAACCGTGGCAAGGAATGGATTTTTGGTTAAACTTCCTGTTTGGACAAGAGCCAATGCCCATTGTGTCATTTGTGGCAAACATAATCAAGCTGTGATGTTTAGAGTAGGCGTGTTCAAGAAAAGATGCAATACAAGTACCAAAGCAACAGCTCTTCACAGCGTTAAAAATAGCCAGAGAGGGGTCATGGTGCCCTTGTTTTGTTCATGTACGATTAAAACTTTTCTTCAGTTCTGAGTAGCAAGTGACAGATTTTTGCTTAAGACTCTTTTTCATTAAAACTCAGGAGCTAAACAACGACCTACAATATAGCACCGGGGACTACACTCAATATCTTGTAATAAACTATAATGGAAAAGAATCTAAAAAAGAAATTATATATGTATATTTGTGTATATATATATGTGTGTGTAACTGAATCACTGTGCTGTACACTTGAAACTAATACAACATTGTAAATTAACTAGACTTCAATTTTAAAAATTGGTATATTTAAAAAACCTCAGGAGCTGTATTTGGGCAGATGAATGGTTTCTACATCACATTAGTTATAAGGTAAATATGTAAAATCTAAAAAGAAAAGAGAGAAAAAGACCTTAGAGAAAAGAGGTGTTTCAGATATGTGAGAATTAATTGCAGGTATCCATTACAGAGATATTTTTTTTCCTTTCCTAATTAATTGTGCTGCTTCTTTTATGGATGTAAATCATCACAATTACAGAGCATGTTAAATAGATCCCCATTCTCCACCCCCCAGCCTTCTGTGGTCCAGCCACAATTGAGAAAAAGACTTACTTGTGCTAAAGCAGATAAATTGTTTCCTTTACATTAATTTTCCAGTGTGATTTTACTGCCCTTTTGTAGTTAAGTGTATTTTTTGCACTTAGTAATTTAAACATTATAAATAATCCCTTAAAATAAATAGCTTTATTTTATTAAAAATAGAAAATTCAATCTCAGTTTATTATTAGAGTATGGACTTGTTAAGAAGTCAGAATATACTGTTCTCTTTATTCCTTTTTAAATTTAAAAAGTGTTAACACACAGCTCCTGCAATTAGATAGGGACAAGGCCAGCTTCGTCTTCTTTTTACTCACCATATATATATTTCTGTGACCTTACACCACTCCAGTTCCTACAGAACTGGTCCCCTTCAGACTAAAAGTGCACTGTTCTTTGGCCACTTCATCTGCAGTAATTTTAAAAATATTTTTTAGTCACTGTCTTTCACCCACCCCATGGAGGTCAGATCTCTTAGCTGAAACACAGAGCTAGAGCATCACTACAGATAGTTCAGGTAATTATATTGAAAAATACAGATAGTTTAAGCAAATCTCATGAATTATTCTGAAAACCATCTTAATTCTCTGACTTATTTGGCCTTGGAGACTTGACCCAGGGGCTATCATTAAACTCTGTGGAAGAAGTGACTATTTTCTTTCAGGACAGGCATAAATAATTTCGTGGCAAAAACCCCACAAAAACTGTTTCTCTTCTGGCAGACATTACAATATGTCCCCAAAGTGTGAAAGTGTAAAGAGCCCAGATGATTCTGTTTGGAATCGATCATAAATTTCAGTGCCAAGGAAAATAAATAAGTAAAAAGAACAGATCTAAGATAGAAACATGTTTACCAAGAATGGTCCAAAATTGTGACTAGTCAAACAAAATAGTAAAGAGACCAGCTATGAAATAAACCATGTTTTAATCACTAACATAACTCAATAATCAAAATCTTGCTTTTCATTTTGTAAAGAAATTTATCAATATAATTAAAATTTTGAGTATTAAATGTGGATAGCAATAGGGGTTAAACAACCGTAATATTATATTTTTCTTATTTCCTAATTCAAGATGTTCTATCACATACATTATCTCAATGACTAATTCTGGCCTTTGACATTCTCCACACCATTCGTTTAAAACTTACCATAAAATGTCTTCTATGGTGCATTATCTTTGTGTTTTGTCATTGGCTTGTAAATGTTTTGAGATTAGAAAGTTATACTTAATTGTATGCCATTTAATATCTAATAGAACGCTTCACATCTCTCAGTGATGGGCAAAGCATGACTTGTAGGCCAAATCGGGCCCACTGCTGTTTTTGTGAAGTTTTATTGGAACAAAACCACAGCCTTTGTTTGTAAAAACTGGCCAACTGGGCTTCCCTCGTGGTGCAGTGGTTGAGAGTCCGCCTGCCGATGCAGGGGACGCAGGTTCGTGCCCCGGTCCGGGAAGATCCCACGTGTCGCAAAGTGGCTGGGTCCGTGAGCCATGGCCACTGAGCCTGCGCGTCTGGAGCCTGTGCTCCGCAACGGGAGAGGCCACAACAGTGAGAGGCCCGTGTACCGCAAAACAACAACAACAACAAAAAAACTGGCCAACTTGCAGGTCAGAGTAGTAATGACTCCTGTTATGTAAAATCTGACATTGTGCAAGTGGAGAAGAGAAATCAAAATAACAGAATTTTACCATTTTCTGATTTCTCTCAGAAATACCAGTAAAGAAAACCTTGTTTAACTATTAAAAGGGATTTTGTGAGCATTTCAACCTTCTTAAAGACCCCAGTGATATTATTTGGGGATCATTTCTCCACGGTCAAAATAGCTGTTTTATTCATGTAAGACTAATGACCTGTGTTGTTAATAAAAATCTGTTGTAGAGTAATTAAGAGCAAAGGAAGTGTGAGAATGCTACTCAGCCAGCTGGAAGGCGTGCTGAGTACCACGATGTGAAGTTATGGGAAAGGATGTGAGTACATCTCAGGAAGTGACCCTGCTGTTTGGCTTGTGGGCTGGACATCAAATCTTTTTTTGTCAAGTAGTAGGATCTTGAGGTCAGGGGTACTATAAACTTAAAAAGAATGAGTATTACTGTGATCCTCTAAATCAACAGGAAAAAAATAGCCCTCATAATTAATGAGCTGTCTAAGTTATTTTTAACCAAGGAAAGATTAGAACAACCCAGAGTCATAAATCTATGGCATGGATACATCCAAATTTGATTTACTTTCCCAATGAAGCTCAGGAAAAAAAAGAAAACAGAGTTAGGCATAACATTAAAAATATTCACCCAACAACTTTGCTCCTCTGTTTTCTTATTTATTTTTTAACTTTACATGTTGACATTAAAGACATAAGAAAGACCTTATGTCATACAAGCATACGAAGAGTCATACGTCGTAGTAAGCAAGGGTAAAGTGGGGTTTGTTTATGTTTTTCTCCTGTTCTTTAGGATTTTTCCTGTATTTCAGTGAGATTCTTGAAATAGTTCCAGCAGTGATATTAACATTAAAGTGTGGCTAAAAGAATAGAGTGGTAAGTTTAGTTCTGCTGTCCAGTGACATGAAGAAGTACAGTCTGAATTTTTTTTCTAATCTCTGACAGAAACAGGCACACTTCATGACCTCCCAGGCTTGAAATAGCATGAGCCTAAATTTAGTCCCTGTGTCAGACAGCAGATCGAACTAAACACACAGAGGAAATAACGGAGAGTCCACAAGCATTGCCCAGGGGTGGAGAGGGTGCTTAGCTTAAAAGAGAGAAGGGACACAGAAAATAGTTTGGGGGGTATTTTTTCTCTGTCCCAGGAGGAGTGATGTGCCTGGTTTTCCTGTTTTTATGAAGATACCAGTAAACAATAATATTTGAGACATCTATTTTGCAGGAGTCTTGATTTTTTTTCAGACAGCATTGCACAGAGTTAATGCATTTTGTTAACTTCGATTGTGCAGAAATGTTCTCTATACTCTAGTTTCCCACACTTGAATGGGGAGTGCCTGGTTATTTATGTTATATTTTTCCACCCTTAAAACTTCAGAGCTAAAATAAAAACATTTAGGCTCTAGGGGTAAACTGAGGAATATTAATCCATTTATGCTTAGAAACAATTTGCCTTGTTTGCTCTTGTGAAAACCAGAGAGAATTCCTATGTTTTGTGCGAAGGTAGAGCTGTTTGTTTCTAGCACCTGATCCACTGGGATCATTGTATCTTTTCTTCATGCCTTGAACTTCTAAATATCTTGTCTCTCTATATAAACTCATGGAATGTTACTCAAATTGTTCACTTGAGATCAAATCTCTTCTCTCTTGCTCAGAGTGAACCCCCAGTGTATGTGAACAGCGCCACCCAGAATATTCCAGTCATTCCTCAAACACTCTCAGCTCAGAGGCTGCAGCCTCACCGCCAGAACTGCAGGACACACAGCAGTATTGTGCATGAAAGCCCAAATACCTTATGTCTAAATCCTTAAATATTGTAAACCAAGCTAGTAAACTGCTAAGTTAAATATAGTCTATAGTCCTAGTTTGAAAAATAAACTTTCATTAAAAAAACACATACCGGGCTTCCCTGGTGGCGCAGTGGTTGAGAGTCCGCCTGCCGATGCAGGAGACATGGGTTCGTGCCCCGGTCCGGGAATATCCCACATGCCGAGAAGCGGCTGAGCCCGTGAGCCATGGCCGCTGAGCCTGCGTGTCCGGAGCCTGTGCTCCGCAACGGGAGAGGCCACAACAATGAGAAGCCCGCGTAAAAACAAAAACAAACAAAAAAAAAAACATACCTTTAAATATGTAAACTATGATTGCTCATTAAAGAAGACAAAATTTGTATTATTGCATTTATGTGGGTGTACCATTGATAACTCAGCAATATTTTGGTTAGAAATAAAATTAATGTACATAATTCATAAGACGTTTATTTCAGAAGTTCTTTTAATTTCCCTCACTTATACAAAATCATGGTTGATTTTGTTGGAGTCAAGGTTTTTCTATGATTTGCATTTTATTGTAACTGACATGAGTAATTAGGATTAAAACATAATCAAGCCATAATTTATTAGAGATAAGTTACACAAAATTTAAAAATAAAAATGTAGTATTTTCATTTTTAAAGGTTATTGTTCTTCTAAAACATTAAAAGTTGCCTAGCAAAATTCAGTGAAAAATACAAATTCTAAGTAAAAATATTAAAAATTTAAATCTCAATTATTTAAATAACTATTTTGAAAATGTAATTAAATCTTTTAAAATACAAAATCAAATGATCATTCATCATAGTAAAGATTGGTTCAGGAAAGAATCTTTAACATGCTAAATCTAGAAGAAATTTTGATAAGGATCTAGATAGTTTCATAATTTTAAATTGTTCTCTCAGAGATTGCTTAACTTTTGCATGAGAAAGAGCAGTGAGTTTACTATGGAGAAGTTGGGACCCTCTAGACCAAGTGATCAAGCTGAACATCACCAGTGAGAATCAGATGGATGTTGTGTGCCACACAGGTGGCGTTCTCAGCAGGACTCAGCATCCTTTCTGCATTGTCCACCTGGGGATGCAGAACCTGAGTCTCATCCTGGGGCAACAACAGACAAACCCAAGTTGAGGCATGTTCTATTTATAAAATAGGGGCGGGCTGTATTCTTCAGAAATGCTCATGTTACTACATCATTAAATTAAAGAGAAAAAGGGCTATAGGAATGTACTAGATTTACAAAGATGAAAGACACAGGGCGATTAAAGGCACCTGATCCTACACTAGATACGGTACACATTTCCTCTATTTGTGGCTTCTTACTCTCTCCGTTCCTCCTTTTATTTCCATCCTGCATATGTCGGTCCACATAATGTTCTACATTTCTCTGAGGCTCTGTTCATTTTTCTCTGTTCTTTTTTTCCCTCTGTTCTTCAGTTTGCATGATCTCTCTCCGTACATCTTCAAATTCACTGATTATTTCCCTTTGCCTGTTAAAATCTAATGTTGAATCTTTCTAATGATTTTTAAAATTTTAGTTACTATCCTTTTCAATTCCAAAATTTACATTTGGTACTTTCTCATAATTTTGATCACTTTATCCATATCCTCTATTTAACGAGACATTGTCATCATACCTTCTTTTACTTTTTCAAAAAAATTGAAGTGTAATTGACATCCAGTTCCTTTTATATTTAAATGCGATTTCCTTTAGTTCTTTGAATGTATATATAAAGGCTGTTTCAAAGTCTTTGCCTAGTAAATCTCACAGTTTCTCTTGCCTTTTTTCCTGTGTATGGGTCATACTTTTCTGTTTCTTTACATGTCTCTTTGTTTTTTGAGAAATTGACATTTTTGAGATTACATTGTTGCAGCTCTAGGGACTGGGTCTCCCCCCCACACACACACACCAATCCCCACTCCCAGGGTTTCTTGCTGTTTATTTACTTGTTTGGTGACCTGGCTGGAGAATCTTACTGAATTATTGTCCCCTGCAGTGTGAAGCCTCTGCTGTCTCTCCTCAAAGGGCCATCTGTAGGCGCTGCACCGTCAGCCTTCAATGTCAATGATGTCAATGGTTTTAGCAGGGCTCTTCTGATTTTTCCCTTCCCTCATCTCTCTGTTATACCTTCTCCCTTTTCGGTTTCACGCCCAGCTGCTAGCTTCACTACCTGGTGGCTGACTGTCCTACTGCTTTCAACAATGCCTCGAGGCAAAAATTGCTCCAGTCTGATCCAATTATGTTTGCGTCCTTTGCAGGAGCTGTTTTGGGGGCCAGTCTTAGAGGTTTGCTCTGACCGTGGGTGAGCTATTCCTAGGTCTCTCTGGCAAACTAGCTGGGCTACAGTTTAGCTGTCGCTCTCACGTAGTTACCAGCTTACTCTTAATAGCTGACCACTAAAATATCCATTGTTTGGGGGACCGCCCCTAAGCTTGAACTTCCCCAACAATGTTCCAATGGAGCTCAGTATTTAGGGGAAAGCATTGAAGACTTGAAGGCTCTTAGGGTGTGTCTCTCCCACTGGGCAGAATCTCTGAGCTGGAGGTACTACCCCCAGGCTGACACCATGGTTTGTGAGTGGGGTCCCAGGGGGCTTCCAGGCCTCAGATTATCTTTCCCAGTGTGGAAGCTCCACCCCGTGAGTAAACTGTGGTAAGGGCGATCGAAGTCCCAGGATTCTTGGCCTCCCATACCTGTGGTGATCCTCTGGTTTGTGAGTCAATGCTGCGTGGAGAGAAGGAGCTCCTGCCCTCTGGCCTCACTCACTTGGAATTGAGCTGTGGCCACAAGTAGCTGAGGGGAGTGAGAAATGCTGACCCAGAGAGAGCCCAGGGCCCCTGACTGGGAGCTGGACAGAGAGGCATGCCACTGCTTGGCCACATTCTCTCCAGGCGGGGTTCCCATTAGTCTGGGCTTTGTGGGGGCTGGGTGTGGGCGGTGAATTGTGGCTCAAGTCCCCTGGGTGTTCCTACCAAGATTCAGTAGATTTTCCTGAATAAAAGTTGCTTCATTTGTTGTATGCCCTTAGGAGAATCTCCGGAAACCTTAACTGACTTTTTTTTTTTTTAATGAATTTGTCTTGTTAATAAACAATAAACAACTTGTGATTGTTTCTTATAGCAGCTGGTCCACAGAACTCATGCCATGATCCCAGAAGTGGAATTATACTGGATCTCTTTATCAACTATTTAACAACCGTCTTTGTAGTTATTTAGTTTTCCAATGTATTCATGCAGTCATTCAGCAGATACATCAGGGCAGTCTTTGACTCTCAGTCTGTGAATGAGGGATCAAATGTGGCAGAAAAAATACTAACATCTGAATCTATCTAGGTTTATGATATTTCCATAAAATAACAAATACATGATCTTTATGAAATTATTTATTTTCTTATTAATATGTTCCCACTGGAATTTCTATCAAAATAAAGAAAAAATAAATTCATAGGAAGTATAGCATAGAGGTTAAGAGCAGAAGCGTTGGAACAAGTCTTTATTTTTGAATCCCAAGTCTGACATCTAATGGCAGGTTGATTGACCTCTCTGGGTCTCTGTTACCCTACGGATGAAACAGGACAATAACAGTATCTACCTTATAGGGCTTTGGTGAGTTAATGTATACAAAACAGAGTAGTCACTGGAACAGAGTACTTACTATATAAATACTTGCTATTATTTAATAATAATAAAACTTGCATTGACTGCATGATGGAATTCAATCTGGAGGTATAAAATTACTCCATAATATGCATTTCTGTCCATCACCAATTAATTGCACTAAACTAACTGTGGCTGTCCTTAACAAGGAAATTAGACAGATGTAATTTTTACAGACTAGTAGCTCTTTGTAAGGAGAAGCTAATTTGAGACATTGCTCCTCTTTGTCTTAAATATATCCATATTTTTTAAAACCTATAATTAACTTGTAACTGTTAGTGAACTCAAATACCTTCTATGGTCCATGAAAAGGCATTAAATTAACTGAGAAATTTTCCAAACTTAAAATATTACAGAAATATTTTACTTTAAGAAATTCAGTTATATTTTCCAAAATGCATTTGGCATCTAGAATATTTTTCTTCACGTACTGTATTTTATTGAATGACTTTTCATTCAAGAAGCAACTTAATTAAAAAAAATTCAAGCCATGCCTATTCTTATTATATGGATATGTGTAGTTATTAATCATCACAAAGAAGATTGATTATGTATCTAAATAAGAGGAATCCCATCCTAACATATTCCTTGAGAAGAAAAACAAACTTGAGATCAAATTACTATTGGAAGAATTTTAGAAACGGAATCTGAAAACTCCTATTTTTGGCTTATGCAACAAGCTGGGAATCCAGAGTAGGTAAGATCTATAAGTGTGCTTTTCTTCCTCTGCTCACATATGACAAAAATCTAGAGGAGCAGTGACATTAGATAAAGCAAAGAAAGGTAGTTGTGTTGAATGCATCTGCTTCTAGACAGATTTGAAAGCTTTGACAACTGGATATAAGGTTAGCCACTTTTTCCAGTATTTAGTTTCACTTAGTTGAAAATTCTTTCTTCCCATTGTGAGTTTTCTTGGACCCACCTTTATAATTAGGGATACCACTTCCCCACTGCCCCTTACTTTATAGAACTTTACATCTTAAAATGCCCACTTTTGAGACAGTTTATGAACAATTAACTAATATATTTTTCTGTTTTATAAAGAATTTAAAGATGTCATAAAGGAGCAGAAGGATAAATGGATTTTGGGAAAATAAGTATGTTGTATACAGTCTTTACTATGTACTAACCGTTTTGGGTTGATTGCAAATGCTCTTTCATTAGAAGCTAACAAAGAAAGAAAAAATGAGATTATAGTAGAAGAAAAATTACTTCAGAAAGAAGGTCTTGAGTTGAACGAACTCTTCTGAAAACCAAACAAGTATAAGCTGAATTCAACACTCTGCTTTTAACCAACTTAGTACAAATGAAAACAGGTTTAAGTGGTAGCACTGGCCATATATTGGGAATTTCAGTGCTAAGGGTAAGCTTAGAGAGAAAAAGGACCAAAATTTACCCTCAAAATATTTCAGTGGAAGCATCTTAGGTTATTTTTTAAAAAATTGAAGTATATTTGACTTACAATATTATGAGAGTTTCAGTTGTACAACATAGTGATTTGGTATTTTATACATTACAAAATGATCACCGTGATAATCTAATTACCATTTGTCACCATACAAAATTATTACAATATTTTCTACATTCCCTCGGCTGTATATCACATCACTATGACTTATTTATTTTACAACTGGAAGTTTGTACCTCTTAATCCCCTTCACCTACTTCACCCATTTACCCACCATGCCCCCTCTGGCAACCACCAGATTGATTTCTGTATCTATGAACGTGTTTTTGTTTGTTTGTTTGTATTGTGTTTTAGTTCCACATATAAATGAAATAAAACGGTATTTGTCTTTCTCTGTCTGACTTATTTCTCTTAGCACAGTGCCATCTAGGTCCATCCATGTTGTTGCAAATGGCAGTACTTCATTCTTTTTTATGGCTGAGTAATATTACATAATACTCCACATCTTTTTTCATTCATCTATCAGTGGGAACTTAGTTGCTTCCATGTCTTGGCTATTGTAAATGATGCTTCAATGAACATTGGGGTACATGTAAATATATTTTTGAATTAGTGTTTTTGATTTCTTTGGATAAATAACCAGAAGTGCAATTGCTGGATCATATGGTAGGTCTATATTTAATTTCCTGAGGAAACTCCATACTGTTCTCCATAGTGATTTTACCAATTCACATTTCCATCAACAGTGCCTGAGGGGTCCCTTTTCTCCACATGCTCACCAACACTTGTTATTTGTAGATTATTTGATGGTAGCCATTATGACAGGCAGGAAGTGATATATCATGGTAGTTTTGATTTACATTTCTCAGATGATTAGTGATATAGAGCACGTTTTCATGTACCTGTTGGTCATCTTTATGTCTCTTTGGAAAAATATCTCATTTTTTAATTAGATTGTTTGTTTTTTGGATATTGAACTGTATGAGTTCTTTATATATTTTGGATATTAATTTCTTATCAAACATATCATTTGCAATTCAATAGACTCTTTTTCATTTTGCTGATGGTTTTCTTTACTGGTGCAAAAGATTTTTAATTTGATGCAACCCATTTGTTTATTTTTGCTCTTTTTGCCCTTGCTTGAGGAGACAGATCTCCCCCAAATATTGCTAAGACTGATATCAAAGAGCTTACTGCTTATGTTTTCTTCTAGGAATCATATGGTTTTTGGTCTTACGTTTAAGTCTTTAATGTATTTTGAGTTTATTTTTGTATATGGCATAAGAAATTGGTTTAGTTTCATTCTTTGCATTTAGCTGTCCAGTTTTCCCTACACAATTTACTGAAGAGACTTCTTCTCATTGTATATTCTTGACTCCTTTGTTGTAGATCCGTTGACCATATAAGTGTGGGTTTATATCTGGGCTCTCCATTCTATTTCATCAATCTATGTGTCTGTTACTGTGCCAGTACCATGCTGTTTTGGTTACTATAGTTTTGTAGCTATAGTTTGAAATTAGGGAGTGTGATGACTCTGACTTTGTTCTTCTTTATCAGGATTGCTTTGCCTATTTGTGGTCTTTTGTGGTTCCATACACGTTTTAGAATTATTTGTTCCAGTTTTGTGAAAAATACCATTGGTATTTTGATAGGGATCGCACTGAATTTGTAGATTGCTTTGGGTACTATAGACATTTTAACAGTATTAAGTCTTCCAATCCATGAGCATGGCATACCTTTCCATCTGCTTGTGTCATCTTCAGTTTCCTTTCTCAGTGTTTTACAGTGTTTAGAGTACAGTTCTTCCAACTCCTTGATTACATTTTTTCCTAGGTATTTTATACACCAATTCACTCTGGTGGAGGTGGGGTTCCAATCGATACCATATCTCCATCTTTCCTACCCATTTCTGTGTGGTCCTTCTATTGTTCACTGTGCCAAAGCTGTTCAATCAACCCTCAGTTCTTCTTCTGAAGGAATCACTCTATATGTAGGCAATAGCTTCAGTGTGTCAGTGGGAGGAGGTGAGCTCAGGGTCTTCCTATGTCACCACCTTGGACCAGAAGACCATAGGTTACTTGTTTTTAATATGTTCTTCTTTATTTTACTTGATACTTCTTTTTCTATTAGTGTTTAAAATCAAAATAATTTCTTGTATTGATTATTAAGTAATCATTTGGTTTAATGATTTAAATATAAACATTATTTTTAAAAAATCCCCAGTGCTCTTGATTTCTGTTTCTAAAGCTGCTCATGTCTAAATACTTTGCCACTCTGTTATTCCTCAAAAAAGACATATGAGGTGGATGCCTTTTTCCAGAGGCTTGATCTGGAAGATGAAGAACTAACTTCTAACTTCTCTCTAAAAAAAAAACAAAAAACAAAACAAAACTGTAAATGGGAGATGAAAACTGCCCCCAACACAGTAGAAAGCAGACTTGCAAAATATGTTGAGAATTTTCCACTACCACTGTGTGGATAAATAAGGTGAGTGATTAATATCATCCAAATTTTGTTTGTTAGGACAGAAAAGTTTTGCCTAAGAATCTCTCGGTGTCACTGAGTTGGTGAAAAATAGTCATCTGCCAGTGCCTTGTATTCACATTTGTTTGGGGTGCTGCTGAAATGTTATCCTGATTTTATACCTGACAAGAAGTAAAAAGAAATATTTACCCTGCATTGGGGTGATATTTCTATTTCTGTTTTTGTGTTCTGTTATAAACTTATTTTAATAATAAGCAGTTGATTTCCCCAACAACAGTGTTTAATGTGAAAATAATGTTAAAATTAGAAATCCTACCTTTCTATAGCTTTTTTTCTCTTTGTCTCTTAGCTTTGTCAATAGTGGTAACAACTGTCTTTAAGAACATACACAGCAAAGATGTGTGGGTTTATTTCTGGGCTCTCTATTCTGTTCCATTGATCTGTGTGTCTGTTTTTGTGCCAGTACCATACTGTTTTGATTACTGTAGCTTTGTAGAAGAGTCTGAAGTCTGGGCGAGTAATATCTTTAGCTCTGTTCTTCTTTCTCAGGATTGCTTTGGCAATTTGGGGTCTCTTGTGCTTCCATATGAATTTTAGGATTATTTGCTGTAGTGAATAGTGTAGTGTAGTGTTTGCCTGTGAAAAATGCTTGAGTATTTTCATAAGGATTTCATTAATCTGTAGATTGCTTTAGGAAGTATTGCCATTTTAACATAGTAATTCTTCTAATCCAAGAGCATGGGATATCTTTCCATTTCTTTTTATCATCTTCAGTTTCCTTCATCCATATTTTATAGTTTTCAGAGTATAGGTCTTTCACCTCTTTGGTTAAGTATATTCTTAGGTACTTCATTCTTTTTGATGAAATTTTAAACAGGATTTGTTTTCTCTTTCTGATAGTTCATCACTAGTGCATAGAAAAGTGACAGATTTCTGTATATTAATCTTGTATTCTGAAACTTTGCTGAATTCATTTATTACTTTTAATAGTTTTGGGGTGAAGACTAGAGTTTTCTATATAAAGTATCATGTCAACAGCAAAATCCTTTTTGGTTACATGCAACTGTTGTTAAATTTTATGTTTTCAATTTTAAAGGCATTATTTTTACAAAATATATTTAGAATGGTGGTTGCAAAAGGCTGGGAGAGGGAAATGGGGAGGTATTAGTCAAATAATACAAAGTTTCAGTTATACAAGATGAATAAGTCCTAGAGATCTACTGTATAGCATACAGTTTACAGTTAACAATACTGCACATATACTGAAAATTTTCTTAAGAGGGTAGATCTTGTGTTGTTATTACAAAAATAAATTAATAAGAATAATAATTATAAATAAGAGAGCAGGAGGAAACTTTTAGAGGTGATAGGTTTATTTAATAGATTGCAGTGATGGTTTCATGGGTATACACTTATCTTCAAACACATTGAGTTCTATACGTTAACTATGTACAGCATCCTGTAGGTGACAGATAGATAAATAAACATATGCATACACAAATAAAAGGAAATTAAGCCCAAGAGGCACCCAGAGCTGATCAGAATGGAGCCTCACTTCTGTCCTGCTGTTAATTTCGGTCGTGTCCATACCTTTCCTGTTTGAAACAGTTTTTTAAAAGATTTATTTAGTTATACTATACAATTGGCCCATTTAATACGTACAATTCAAAGGCTTTGAGGATATTCAAATACATAGTTTAGGTGGTATTTTGCATACATTAATTAAATATGGAGAAGTATAAAGCATATACTCAAACTTTGTCTCTAGTTATTGGCAGCATCAGCTGTTACATGGAAGGTGCAATTTTGTTTGTGAATTTTGTGGATACAGTACCTGCTAATGACATATAAAGCAGCATGTCTAGCCTTGCCCCCAAAATGCATTGTTACTTTTATGAAGAGAATAGAAGGAAAATTGTGTATTTAAGTTTAAACAACCAAGCCGATACGCAGTTCTTATATATGTAGCCAACTAAATTAAATAACCCTTCAATGAAGCGTTTTAATGTTCTTTCACTGTTTTTAGAGGTTTTCCTCATAACATAAAAGTGGGCATTGGAGGAGTCAGAAGAAAATAGCTTGTACTGAGACTAATTTATCCCCGTGTAATAGATAAAGCCTAAAAGTTTATACTGTTAGGTTCTTAGTACAGAAAGGTCATTACATTCTGAGAAAATGAACAACAGAAAAGAAAATATAAAGTGAGGAAAGTGACCAGTCATTTAAAGGGTGTAGTAAATGGGTTTCAAAGTTACCTCGAATGCATGCAAAGGAAATTGAAGCCATAGGATTAAATTATATAATAAACAGCTAAAAAGTATGACCCACTTTTTACAATTCAGTGTCCAAAGGATATATTTTTACCTTAGAAGTTCTGGGGCTAATAGTTAAATGAAAAAAATGTATGCGGTTGGGAATGTGAAGGATAGGAATTGAAAAGAAGAAAATATCAGAAGAGAGCTAATCTAGGAAGATTTAGTAAAATTAACAAAATAAAAATCACATAGTAACTATTGAGTTTATATACTTTGAAGACTTCATTCTTAAATGAATGAATAATGATAACATTTGAAGTCCTAGTAATTTTTTAAAGCTTGAAAATTATTACAGACACAAGAATGTTTAGCATTCAAAATGAAGTTTTCATGTATAATTAAGAGATGAGTTTCAGGCTTTTTCCCTTTTTCTTAAAAGCTAAATCAATTTTTAAAGATCTAGTAATGAGATAGTTAAAATGTTTCAATGATTCAATAGTAATACAAAAGTAATAAAATAGATAACTTGGATTGACAGTAAAATGCAAAATTCTTACACCAAAAGAACAATTACTTCTTATAGTATTTAAGTTTTCTACTTAAACATAATTTTATGCTTTGAAACTATTTAGTATCTAGATAGATAAAGATAAAAATAGATAGATATTGGAATATGTTAAATAATTGTCTTTTCTCAAAATATGTTTGCAATGATTTTTGCACAGAAATTTACAAGATTTCTAGCATTCTCCTGCCCTTGGTGGAGACATCACAGCATATGCAACTGGACTTTCTCATTCAAAATATCTAATCAATGTGCATACTTGCTCCTGGCTATGGAAAAACAATGCATACATAACTGCAGAAAATTTAAAAATATCATACACATTAAAAATAATTTAAATACTTTTCTAATTTTAAATAATGGCATGTTTTCTTCTAGTCTGCTCTTTGTGCATATTTCATCTAACAGATGTGACTTACCACAGTAAATTTTCACATAACCAATATTTATAAAAGAAACGAGATACAACATTAATCTTCTATTCCAACAGTTCTGTTCTACAAGCAAGGCCTCTACTTTTGGGAATTTACTCCTTTCTCCATCTTATACATGTACACACTTCAGCAACTTATACACCTTAATACAACCTATTTGTATAAGAGCCAATACCTTGGCCACCAAAGACCACCTTATACATTCCAGATGGGTGAGGGGTAACCCTCACCCATCTGGAATATATACAATTAAATGATATTAATAATACATAGGCCAAGATACCATTAGAAAGTCAGAATCAAGCATTTTCTTTGAAGAAAATATTAAATTAATTCAGCTATTTAGCTGAAATATAAACCATGGATGGGAAACTCTTCACGAGAACATTTTTGTTACATCCCAGTTACATTCGTGAGTTGTTTCAAGAATGGGGAGGAGCTCAGGAGTTCAGAATTATCGACCAGGAGATGTTTGCAATTATTCAGGAGAGTTTCAGGACTAAGTTCTTTCTATTGAGTTTGGGAAACATGTGAGGAGAAATATTGCAAAGGTAGAATTGATAACCCTTGTTCAGCACTTTTGTGTGAGCAATGGGTCTTAGATGATAGATTGAGTCCTGTTTTAAACCATGTCAAATGCCTCTGGAGAGTGACTGGTGCACTAACTGGTCATTGAATTTGGTGATTCTAAATCATTAGTGTCTGACGTAGAAGAAGATGCAGTATAGTGAGGGATGAGGAGGAAAATATTGAGAAGAGGGACTTCCATGGTGGCACAATGGTTAAGAATCTGCCTGCCAATGTAGGGGACAAGGGTTCGAGCCTTGGTCCGGGAAGATCCCACATGCCACGGAGGAACTAAGCCCGTGTGCCACAACTACCGAGCCCACAGGCTGCAACTACTGAAGCCCACGTGCCTAGAGCCCGTGCTCTGCAACAAGAGAAGCCACCACAATGAGAAGCCCGCACACTGCAACACAGAGTAGCCCCCGCTCGCCACAACTAGAGAAAGTCCGTGCATAGCAATGAAGATCCAACACAGACAAAAATAAAATAAATAATCTTTTTAAAAAATTGAGAAGAAACTAGATAAAATGAGTGCGAATATTCTTTACACATAATTGAATATGAAAAGATGAAGATAGGTCATATTTGAAGGAAGTAAAGATGGAAGGAAGATTTCTTGGGAGTATGGGGTACTTGATTCCTGATTTTCCACATTTCTTACTCTACGTATTGGTCACACATTCCTAATGGTATTCAAAGGTAATATTGTTATAAGATAATGACTGTACTTTCAAAACATGTGAAAAGAACCAATGTTTACTTTCTATTTCATTTTTATCCTTCAAATATCTCTATATTTTACCACTTTAGTAGACTTTCAGTAAGGAGGGAAAACCCTACCTTGTTACCCAGAGGTATGTGACCACCCAGGCCTGACATTTTGTTATAGGGGATGAGGCGCAACTACAATAAGAATCAAATATGCATGGCTGTGCTGTCTATCACATTATTCAATTAAAATATCCTGACACATGATCTTTTAATATCAAGAGGAAATGCTTCTAAAAATGCAGAAGACTCATTTATCCTCACTTGTTTTGGGCAATGTTCAGATAGGTTAATTCTTAAGTGGAAAGCCTTAAAAGAGTAAGCCAGCATATGGATTTCTGGATGAAGTTGGGGAAGAGATAAATCATTCTACACCTTATTTCTGAATATACTGTAAACCAGCAGTCATTTTTCATTAAAAAAGTTTTAAAGTTCAATTTTTCTTTAAACATGTAGGTTCTTGATAAAGTGTTATGTACATAGAGACAGAATTCATTTGAGATATAAGTCCAGAATAATTTTCAAATTGTAAAAGTAAGTATTTGTCAATATAATTGATGAAAATTTAAAAACGGGCTTATTGGCCCTAACAAACTCTAATATTTCATGTAAAGCATTACCAACATTTTCCTTTTTTTTTCTAGCCTTCACTTATTTTATATGATTATAAAGGAAAAAAAATGCAAAAAGCAGGAATTCCACATTTTTCTGTTGTTAAAAGGTATGTTCTCTCTTACCCTAGAGGCAATATTCATATTTTAGCTATCTCATACTTGAGTTATATCTTAACATAGCAAAAAAAGTAGGACACCCTGAAAGAAGCAGAGGTTTACATAGTTTTTGCCAGATATTCTATTTTCTTTAAATTTAAAGTGAAGGTTTTTATTTATGATATGCACTCTCTTTCTGCTGTTTTTAATATGGAGTCAGAAACCTGTTCACATAATGAAATAAGTATTTGGTATATAAGATGTAAGAAGAAGTAATCTAATTTTCTTTTTAAATTCATTCAATTTTATATTTCTTAGGTATAGACACGTAGGTTAAAATTAAGAACCTCCTAGGAAACAAAAGAGAACCTAAAAATTGTCACTGAAAGTAAAAAGATATCGATGACGAAAGCTTTCTTGGCCAAAACAGTTGATTCAATTATTTCCAATGAGGATATGATTAATAAAAACGGGCAAAAGGACCAGTTTTCACCACAAATGTATCACTACACCCTTATGTTTTTGTTACCTAAAACAGCAAAGTGCTGATTCACTTCTGCGTGGTGTACATGTGACCATTTCCTTAAAACATTTTCTGAAATGCTTGTAAAATGTAATTTTGTCCAGCCTGGTGTTTGGTTTGGATTTGTATTTTTCTTGACATGATTTACCATGGACTCACTTCTCCTGACCCTCATCCTGTTTATATTTGCTCTAATTTCTAACTTGAATCCACATAGAATAGAAAGGCACAAGCAATGTAACTGCTAGAGTCTATCCCTCAGAAACAGCTGTCCTAAGATTCAAAGGTACCCAAATAATATTTCACCAAACATGCTCAGGGATAATTTTGGTCAGATGTAAAAATAACAAAGGAAATGGGTTTTACAGAAATAAAAATGATCTCAGATAAAAAATTGCACATTATAGTTTCAAATACGAAGGATGGGTCCATTTGAGATCGGGTGGTTTCCACTCCAACCATAATTGTGCTAACAATGTTTTAAATATCAAAGATTACAGTTAAATATCTATCTATCTATATCTATCTATCTATCTTTTCAACATTGAAATTTCAATGGAGATAGCATTTCAAAAATCAAAGAATCAGAAAAGCCAGTAATGTGTAGAAAAATTCAGAAAACAGAGAATGTTATGCATCTTTCCCAAAATATCAAGTGCTTCCCATCCCATTTATCAAGTACAGCCTGAACATTTGACAACCAGCATTAAATTCTGATCCTGTTACCTAAGCAGTAATAAAAGGATCCATCTCCCTCCATATATTCCCCTTGAAGTTAACATGACATTCTTCTGAATGTGGCTATAGTGGTAGAATCTTCAGAATTACATAATTCGAATGCACATATTATTTTTTAGAACAGAGGAAGTGTCTTATAATAGACCATAAGTAAAGGAAACTGCAGACATGAGGAATTGAGGACGCCCTGGACCAAAGTCCAATCGCATCCACAAAATCCCAATTTCCCAGGATGTTTTTGTGGAACACAACAAAAATATTCTATAGACTATATAGAAAAATAAATACCCTAAGTTACTTTTTGAAAAAAGATCAAAGAGAGGGCACTTACTGTAATACAGAACGCGACTCGCTAATACTCTTAAAAACAAAGAAACAAAAACACTATGTATCTTCTGATGTAGGTCAAACACGTAGATGAATATAACAGAATAGAGGGGTCAGGAACAGATCAGGATACAAATGGAAACTTTCCAAATAATAAAGCCCAAAATATTTGGGAAAAAAAGAGAAAACTTTAATAAATGCTTAGAAACTTATGTCACTACATGGAGAAAAATTAATTTTCTTCCTATCTTTCTTCCTATGCAAAAGTGATCTCCATGTGGTTAAAAGATATGTGATACATACAGAACTCTAAGTCTAAGGAAATTTAATGAAAATGCATGTAGGAAAATATCTTTGTTAGGTTGGGACAAAAAAACATTTTATCAAAATAAAAATATCATAAGAAATATTGACCTAACTGCTAAAAAGAACACCATAGCTAAAGTTTATACTTGGGCAATGACAAGTCCAAAGGACAAGGATCCACACCTCCAGATGGAAACCAACTTCAGAGAGACCTCCCAAGTCTCTCGATAGTAAATAAAGGTCAAATTCTACTCATTGCAACTTGATTGAGGTATTATTGATACATAAAGAAATTCATGTTTTTATGTGTACAATTTGATAGTTTGGGGCATAAGCAAATATCATACCATTGCTGTAATCAAAATGATGTGTGTGTATAACACCTCCCAAAGTTTCTTAGTATCTCTTTGTCGTGTGTGTGTGTGTGTGTGTGTGTGTGTGTGTGTGTATTTACAGCACTTAACATGTGATCTACTTTCTCAACAAATTTTAGGTGCACAGTACTGTATTAACTGTGTAGTACAGCAGATCACTGGGAATGATTTATCTGCCATAACTGAAACTTTATACCCATCAAACAGAAACTCTCCATTCTTCTACCCTCCAGCCCCTGGCAGCCACTACTGTATTCTCTGCTTCTATGACTCTGACAATTTTAGATTTGTCATGTAAGTAAAATCCTGCAGTATTTGTGCTTCTGGACTGGCTCATTTCACGTAGCATAATGAACTCCAGGTGCATCCACGTTGTCTTACGTGACAGAGTTTCTTTCTTTTTTAAGGCTGAATCCAGTCATTCCTCCCTCTGTTTCACTCAATACTTTTAGGTCTTACTCTCTACCACCAGTTGAATCATCATCCTTGACAACTTCATCTACACTTGATCAATTTACCCAGAAGTCAAGATGCTCCCTGTTTCCCAACCTGATTTTATCCAGGGACCTTAACAGTCACAATTCTATTGTGAGCTATTCTATTCCAAATGTCCTGCCACCACCCAGAACTGTTAGCCTTCCAAAAGATTCACTTCAAAGTTACTATATTCTGACCTTGTATTCCCACCTGTCAGTTACATCTGCAATATCTAAGGTTTGACCTCTTAGGGACCTTCCAGCTGTGCTCTTTCTGGTTTTTATCTCTCTCTCTCCTGCATTTAAATTCACTTCTCTATCTTTAGGCTCTGATTTCATTGTACAGTATTTTTTCTCTTGATGCTATCCTCAAATCCATTTTTCCTTTAACTTACCATTGAATGGCCTAGGGCCATTCCAGTTCTGGATGAGTCAAATTATCCGATGTATCTGTAATCATATTTTTTAGTGCTAACTTCATGGTCTCCAACTCACTTTCAACAGGAAGGTCCACTAATACTCTTATTAAACCCACTCACTTCTCCATACAGTTCCTGACAGCAACAGGTGTGAATTTCCCCTACTTTCCTCAAAACTTTTAAACCTTGTTGTATGTAAGTGCATTTATTCTTTCTTTCCCCAAGGCTACCATGGGATGTGAACCCTTCTTTTTTTCTAAGGCTAAATCTCTTAATTGCATTCTGGAGCTCATCCTTTCATGCCTACTCAGAAATATCATTAGTTTTTGCTTCTCACATTTAACTTGAGACTTCTCCGACCCTACATATATCTTCAGAGAAAGTTGAGTCCTACTAATAACTCTACAAATGCATCTTTTTACTGAGTTCCCTGATATAGTAAATAAATTATTTTTAAATTTCAAAACATGTCATTGATTGATCCATGTTAATTCTAAAAACAGATGGTCTTTAAAGAAACTTCACCTATCAATTTAAAATATAGACCCATTTTTTCTTTCTAATGTCTTCAGGAGTGTCTCACTCTCATTTCATGTCTCAGAAAAAATACATGTATATTAAAACTGAAAAGTCTAAAGAGAATTCCAAACAAAACTGTTTTCATGAGGATTGAAACTAATACTATAATACCTTAAAGAATCTATTTTTCTCTCGGAACATTTTTCCAAGGCCAAAGGCCTATTCTAGGAAAAATCGCTTTTTGAAGTAGCCTTTAAATGATATTGTAAGCAGCCCATGATAAAGTGACTAGAACAAACACATTTGAAAATAAATAGAAGACGAAACTCTGTGAGACATCTGTTTGGACAGTTTGCCACCTAAAATTGGTCATATTGTCACTTTTTATGAGTCACATGCCTAATATACTCTTTGTAACAATTTGCTTCTTTTGTACCACTTGCTTTATTGTGGAGAAATGCCTATTTCTTTGGAAAGTGCAGATAGTTTTAGTTCTATTTTGTTAGACAAAAATGAGCAATGCTATGGAAATCAATCCTTAGCCGTGTGATTCGGTGCCGATGTCACATGAAAATAGCCCTCTGGCTGGCTTATCTTCTTCATACTTTGAAAATTCCTACTTAAGTTTAAATGAAATATTTTGTGAGAAAAGAGGAATGGTTTATCCATCGATGAAACAAATATGAAGCTTTTTCTCTCAGAATCTGAAGAAAACATGAGTGTACTGAAAAGTAAACCTAAAACACTTAATAGCTTAGAAGCTTTTAGTGGATTAAGGCTTGATTTATTGATAACTTGAACAAAGATGTGAACAGGGAAGCACAGCTTTTAAGTTAAATATTTTAAATGCCTCTATTATTTTCACACTAATGGCAAAAGTTTCTGTTTTTTCCTTAGTTGAGGTGAGCAGGGAGACCTTGGTGGGGAGGGAGGAAGGAAGGAACAGGGCACCGGGTCCTGCTTGGAGAAGTCGCCTTTGTTCTCTGGACAGGCTTTGGGTCCTTAAAGATTTACAATGTGCATTTTCCATGCATATACCTCCAAGAGAGAACAAACATGTGCTGGAGGAGGGTCTTCTTTGCTTTCCAGCAGAAAGATATATCACCCACACATGAGAGCAAGAAAATACTAGATGGTGAAAACCCAGGCTGTGGCTTTTACAAAGATGTTTGATAGTGCAATGCAGGAATAAATCATAAAGTGAAGTTTTCTTCTGTAACGGAGGCTCTTTGACATTCTAATTATCCCAGGAGTAACTTCTTCATGTTTAATGTAGGACAGTGGATCTGTTCCCCTGCAGCAGGAACTAGGACATTTCCAACAACTCGTAGACAACTGTAGGTATTTTGGCAGGGTATGCATTCTTTATGTCCACACAGTGCGATGAAATATTGCATAGCTACTTGCAATTGAGTTTATGCATTTGTGCTTTAGTGAATGAAATCATTCATCCTCTTGAAAAATGTTTATTGAGCTTCTGCAGATTCCAACCACGAATTCTCTGTATTGTTTAATCAGCACTGATATAAGTGGATTGCCTGTCATGGAAGACGTTACAATGTGGAGTAGCTGGGTAAAGGAGATTGGCTGTAGAAATTTATACTGGTGGCAGATATGAGGTATCTGGAAAAAAAATAACAGAATTCAAAGATGTACCATTGGGACAAAAAGCTGAAAGTGTTACTATTGTATGAATGAGAAACATTAATAATAAGAATTGTGTAATAATAAACACAGCATAGCACAGTAAGCCTAGATATTGTAGGGGATGGAATGTCCACGAATCAGCCAGAGAATAATTAGACACAGGACGTATTTAGAAGGCTGGGGCCTGAGAACAACCTGACAGCATGTCCTAACGGGAGAGGGAGGGCAGGGATTTTACGGAGTATCAGCAAAAGGAGTTAGCTGAACTGCAGCTGCTTTGGGAATATTTGCTCAGAGTCTCTTAAAATGCTCTCACAGCTTGGTAACCACTGACTGGCAATCTGATTTAGCAAGAAGGGAGGGGAGGAACCCATGGGGGAGATGGGATCATATGAGAGCAACAGTAGAAAATTTCAGTTCTTCAGGTTTTCTTATGTTGTCAGTCATACTTTACCACATGTGCTCATGCATTTATATATGTCTGTCCAGAACAACGTTCATGCCTGTCTCTATTGGCCCTGCCCTCTATCCTCGACCTTAGACTCTATTCTTTCTTTACATCTTCCTCTCCCTGATCCATCCCCACCTCCCTCTGCATTCCAGACTCCCTCTAAAATAACTAACGTACCAGTCCAGCTAATTGGGTGTTATGTGGGTAGAGTGAGCAAACACATGAAAAATCCCTTGAACAAGGAGGCCCTTTCCTTTGTGAATGTGACACCTTTCTTAACTTTGGAAAAAGTGACAGAATTTTATTAATTTCGATCATTTAAAATATGCAGTTCTAAAATACATAGGTCCTGGGGATGGAATGTCCATGATGGTGACTATAGTTAATAAGATTGGGTTATATATTTGAAAGTAGCTGAGAGAGTGGATCTTAAAAGTTCTCGTCACAAGAAGAAAAACTGTAACTATGTATGGTGATGCATGGTAACTATTGTGGTGACCATTTTGCAACATATACGAATATCAAATCATTATGTTGTAAACCTGAAATGAATATAACATTGTGTCCATTATATCTCAATAAAAAAGAATGAAAATAACATATGTAGCTCTTTACATGGAGAAATGAATTCTACATTATTCAATTTGTTTTCCTTGACATCTCAGAATATCTTAATAATTTAAGTATCATGATCTCCTTCCTTCATATAATTTAAAAGCATATAATTGCTTTTTAAAAAATTACAACTATAAACCTTAAAAACAATTTTAATAAAAATTCTAGTGAAACATGTTATGTATTAGGTAGGGAAAAGGACAAGGTTCACTCCATTTTTCTTACTCGTGGAAGGAGGAACTAAGTAAATCCGTACATTAGTGAGGTTATTTAGGATGGCAGTGATTGTACTTTTCCTACAGATGACAAGTGGCCCAACTAAGATTTATTTACAATCTCTCTGACCCAAAGCCCCAGATTTTAATTTTATCCCTCATCCCACCTCCCAGATAGTCAACATTTATCTTCCTGCTATGTAACCAGGGTCCTTTCCACTTGTTTTCCTCAGTGGGATTTGATGGATTGGTTTGGTTGTTTCCAATGGAGAGGAATCCTACCCTAGCAGTTAAGTCTGCATTACAGCACTATGGCTGTCAGAAGCCAAACGATCTGTTTTTACATGAATATGTTTATGGACTCCTAGAGACTTGTAAAAAAGAGATTGAACTTAGCACAGAACCTCTTTAATCATACATCACAGCTTGGGTACTGCTTTCTCCTTGCTTTGCCCTGTCCACAACCATTTTGGGGGTCTATTTGTGGAAAGAAAGAAGTGCTTGGGAGCTTCAGTATTTTTACCACCGCACCACGTGCAGCCAGGTTGCCTAAAATACTTTATACTAGCTTAAACATGTTGACGCAGTCTCTGGAGACTCAAGTCTAGCATAAATATATTTTTTAAAGCAGGACTAAAAGATAAGAAGTCACATTATTTTGGAAAGTGTTATCGTTTTAAGAACAGAGCTTCATTTCTTAAAACGTACTTATGTTTTGGAGATCACTGATTTGTTTAGGAGGGAGATATTGGCTATTTTCTTCCTATGAAAAATGCATTTTCAAAATGTTTCACAAAATGAAATTTTGAGCTACTAAATATGAAACTCTGGATCAAACATGTTGTTATTACTGCTAAGATTCCTGTGGTTTTCATGGTTAGCCTTTGGCATCCACAGTTATGGAAACTCTGAAGTCCTAATTTTGGAAAATATGGGTGGGGTATTTTAGTCTAGTTGTGTTAAGCAATATTCTTGTCTTTATCAAAGCTTAAGCCTCAAAATATGTCTTTGCCATTTTGAAAGAACTTGGAACACGGTGGAAGAAGTAAATTACTTTAGATTTTATACTATGTATAAAGGAAGAAAGTGTTTACGAATTGGTATTTCAGCTACTTCCAAATTTAAATTGGAAAATCAAATAGGAGCTAAACTTCCTCTGTACAGCAGTATATACAATCTTCTTTAAGGCAAAAAGGTTAAGAGGTTTCTCGGGTACAGCTCATATTTGAATCAGAGCCCAGTTTAAAGTGTGCAGCAAAGGCGATTGTCACATCCTACCCTTTAATGAGATGCACTGAGATTAGAGTTTGCACTGAGATTTATTGGGATTAGGGCTGGGCTATGTGGTGGATTGCAAAGATGACCACCAATTAGCCAATACCTTATGCAGCCCCATTTAAATGTCACTTTGCCTTTCTTCGCATCAAGAGGTAAAGCTTGTTTCTTTATGCCTTGAACCTGGGCTTGGCCACAAGACTTGCTTCAGGCAACAGGACAGGAAAAAATATGATGCAAGGACTTGAAGGGTGATTTCCCATTACACCCTTCCCCCTTGCTGCTCTTCGAAGCCAGATACCATGTGAATAAACTCAAGAAAATATTGAGAAAATTGGAGAATAAGAAACTCAGTCTAGGAGGACTGAGGCATATCAGTGGACAGCCAACCCCTGCTGACCTGGCGACTTTACCATGCTCTGCCTCCCGAGAGGGGAGGGATACACTGTGTCCCGGTAAATAGACTCCTGTTTTCAAAGTAAGATGTTAAAGCTGTTTAATTTTCTTCACCTTACATGAGGTACGAAGAAAATCAGAATTTGCATGAAGTGCAGACCACTGCACATCGTCATGAGAAAAGTGGGCTAGACTTATGCAAAAACACATACAAGATCAGGACCAAGATGTGGCTTTCGAGACCTGTTTGCCATCGATAGGACTCCACTTGTCATGTGACTGTTCTTATTCTTTTTACAATAACGCATCATGCTTTTTTAAAACCTTATTTAATTCCCAAGAACACTGTGCATTCTATTTACATTCATATTTGTATTTGAATTACACGTTTCACAAAGCCAAGAGAGACTGGGTATCCAAGTGCTCTATTATTCTGGGATCACAAAAGAAGTCAGGAGGCTGTTAACGTACTGATAAGCAAACTGCCTCTATGCAAGTCTCGGTTTTTGAAAGTACAAAAATGGTACCAAAACTCATTTGCCTCACACCCTATCACAGTGATATTTAGAAAATATGATGTTTAGATAAGTCAGTATGTAATAAAGGAGATGAAGGAGCAGTGTAATTCTTAAAGAAGTTTAAAAATCACAGAGGATAAAATTATATCATATTTCAAAATGCACAGGTGTTTGTACACTTCTACAAAATCATGGACAGTGATACAAAATAATGAGATAGTAATAAACTTTTCAGTAAGGGCTATGATGCTCTTCTTTTTATGTATAATTTTATTTTTTAAATTACTGAGGATTAATAGTAAAGGAAGACAATGTTTTTAGATCAAGAAAACATGATTATGATTCTACTTAACCTCTAAGGCTCTTAGTTTTTCTTTTCTTAAATATGGATTATACTACATTTTAATATTAATATAAAAAAGTTTACTTTTATGCAGTAATCTCAGCAAGAGACCTGTAATGTACTAGGAACACCCAATCTAAGTTAATTCACTGTACTTCTTAAATATATAAAAGCATCAATTTACTAGGGTTCAGTAATGTCTTAAATATGATTAATAATGACAATATACTTTATACTTATAAAGAGTAATTGGTAATCAGTCAAATGTACATCGCAAGCGACACAGTGAAGAACTGAAGAAGAGTATTCAGAATCATTTAGATAAACAACGCTTATAATTTAGAAACAGGAGCTCTTAGATTCCAGCTCTCCTGGTGGGGAGAATTAATCATTAATGAGAATTAATGAGAATTCATCGTTCTGTGCCTCAGGATCACAACCTGTCCTAGTTCATCTTCCAAAGTACTTGAGACAGTTCAGCTGACATCCAGCTGCAATCATAAAATTACCTGTTTCAGGGACACCAAGAAAAACCATGATCCTTCATTGATTTTCTGCAAAATACTGAGCCTGTAGTAATTACTACATGAACTTATGTATTTCTAGGAAAAAATCCAGGCAGAAAGCAATTAATCAAGGCACTGTCCACCTGAATCAGAGTTACCACTTGATAACTCTTTTACCTTATGGAGGTAAGAGTAGGAGAATTACAGGTACGTAGATACTGTAGATGATTTGAATACCTTGAATGGCAGGCTTTGACTAATTACTTAGCATTTAGTTATTGTGTCAAGGCTTCTTTACTAAGCAAATGAACAGAAATAAAGATTACGAGAGAAATATTGAATCTATTTACTACAATGAGTTCTTTAAATCATTTCGGTAGTATATTATTCTACACAATTTCATATAATTTAATTTTGGTCTTTCTTGTTATGTAAAAAATGTAATTCCTAAAAAGAATTCCATTAGAAAAAAACTTTATTACAAATCTGGATTGTGTACTAGGATTAAAATTGACAGAAATGTATTATGCTCTACAAGTCTGTTCTTATACTCTCAAGATATTTTATTAAGCCAGACAGGAAACATTGTCAATGAGGCCAGATCATTTATTTCCACTCTATTTTAATTATTTAAGCATTTTAAGGCATGTGCTCTGTAGTGTGATATGGTAAGAAGTTCGCTTTATCTCAATGGTTCTTCCTTAAGACCCTTAGCCTGATCTAATTTTCTGACAAACCCAAATTGAGGGACATTCTACGAAATATCTAACCAGCACTCCTCAAATGTCAAGTTCATTAAAAACAAGGAAAGCCTGAGAAACCAGCACAGACCACAGAAGACGAAGGTATGCCCCTAACTGCAATGTGATATCCTGGATTCGATCCTGGGATATAAAGAGGATATTAGTGGAAGAGCTAGTGAAATCCAGATAAAGTGCACAGTTGGTTCATAATAATGTATCAATGTGAGCTTTTGACTGTGACAAAAGTGCCGGCTGTGGAAACGTAAGCTGATGACATCTCGGGAAGGCCAGGTGAGAGGATCCAGGAGCTCTGCCTACTATCTCTGAAAGCTTTCCGTGCATCTAAAATTCCAAGATAAAAAGTTTACTAAAACGTTCTACAGACTTATTTTGGATACACATAGTTTTGCCTAAACGTGCATTTAGTTTCCTAATATGGAAATAAAAACCTCTGTTGCAATGCACAATGGAATGAGTATGGAGAATCCTAATTTTGCTCATGAGGCAAGGCAGGGCCCCATTTTCAGATTGTGACCTTGGGGCCACCTGGAATGTGTGTCAAAGGCAGTCAGTTTTACTCAGATGTCCGTTCCCCTTTGCGTGTGATCAGTTCCCTCTTGCGTGTTATGTCTGCCTGGTACTTAGCCGGGAACATGGCTTCTCAGAATGAGGACCACATAGGTCGGGGTCCCTGCAGGAGGAATGGTCTGGATTTGGGGATGGGAGTGGACTTGGTCTATATGACTCCCAGCAAAGCATGTCCTCAAAAGTAAGGGTTCACCTTCCTTTGCCGTTCCCTCCTTCCTCTCGGCTGGCATGTACACATCACGTCTAGGGTTCAAGAAGCTACTGAACAATGATGGGGAAGCCACATGTTAAAAATGGGTGGACAGAAGAAACACAAGTGAACAACAGGCCAAAGTTCTTTGTTTCCCTGAGGCCACCAAGGACCAATCTAGTCCTCATTTTCCAAACTGCAGATTCCATTTTTGTAAGAGTGAAATCAATTCCCATCTTGTGTACGTGTGCAGTTTGGATTTTCTCTTCCTCCCAGCTGTAATTAATCATAAATAATATGAACTTCACTTTATTTTCTTTAAGTATAATATTTTGGAATACCTAGTATTTACAAATCTTAACACTTTTTAGAAACAAGAGACTGTGTGACTTCTAGACATGTTCTGAAAATATTTTAATCCTAAGCATTTAAAAATCTTCTTTTCTCATTTGGTTTTGTAAAAATATCTTGCTAGCATTTTACTCTAATGTCACCTAGAAACATATTTTGATTTATATTCTAACTGTATTCTAATACTCTCTCATACACAAACACACATTCATCACAGACAGCATGTCCAAACCCCTCCCGTACTTTCTCATATAGAAAATAAGAATAACATTTTCTGCAACTCAAAGTATAAATCAAAAGATTCCAAAGTTTGGCAAATTACGGGCGACCCTAGTTAATGTCCACTCATTGCTCTAGATGATGGTCTTTATATCAACATCCTGAGCAGCATTTATTTATTCTAGACATTATTTTATATTAAAAACTGAGGCAGATTTTGGAAACAAATTTCAGCCTTTTCATTTTAGGCCTGAATGAAGTTAACAAAGTCTTCTATGGACTCTGGCTAATTCACTTACAATTGGCCCTTTTTCCCCACATTCTTTGTTTCTGTTATGAATTGAGCATTCATGGAACTTCCCCAGTCTCGCTGTGGAAGAGCTCTGCTGCCGTGCAGAGTACGTGTAAGGAGAAACGCCAGCAGCCCTCAGCTCTCCACCGACAACTGCGTGTGTGCAGCGTTCCCTCGGGGTGAATTCTGCACTCCTTTCTGGGAAATACACCAGCATGTGAATGAGAACGGTACACGCTAGAGGAATAGCTTTTCATCTACTCTAATTTATTTTTCTAAAAATACATCTTTTATCTATACCTAGATATTTTAATCATTGATGCCAGAAAACTTCTTGTGACATGACTGTGGCTTGTAACCCCTTAGGTGAAAATTGCTGATAGGTGGTTCATCAATTCCTCTCTATACATGGACACCCAACTTCAAAAGCTGATTACTGAAAACATCTCTTTATCTCAGGGAGATCGTAAAGCCACCTAATCAAATTCTACCAATTCTTAGCACTGCACAGATACATGTACAGCACTCTTCAAGCTTGTTCTTCCTTCCTTCCTTCCTTCCTTCCTTCCTTCCTTCCTTCTTTCCTTCCTTCCTTCCTTCCTCCTTTCCTTCCTTCCTTTCTTCCTTCCTTCCCTCCTTCCCTCCTTCCTTCCTTCCTTCCCTCGTTCCTTCCCTCCTTTCCTTCCTTCCCTCCTTCCTTCTTTCTTTCCTTCCTTCCTTCCTTCCTCCTTTCCTTCCTTCCTCCTTCCTTCCTTCCTTCCTTCCTCCCTCCTTTCCTTCCTTCCCTCCTTCCTTCCAACCTTCCTTCCTTCCTTCCTTCCTTCCTTCCCTCCCTCCCTCCCTCCCTCCCTCCCTCCTTCCTTCCTTCCTTCCTTTCTCATTATAAAAATAAATATTGAGAGACTACTATATGCAGGGCCCTAGGTGACTGAGAGACAAAGCAGACAAAATTCACTGCCATTTTGGGATACAGAAAATAAAAAAGTACACACAATAAATAAGTGGAGGGTGTATGTATTAACTGAGAAAATGAATGCTAAGGATAAATGGGGAAAAAATGGGACCTGTAAACAGGGGTAATGGAAGCTTCTTTCTTAATAGGTTTATGGTGAATGAAGGAATACATTATATAAAGCATGATTTTATACAAATGCTTATAGTTATATCAGTATGAAGTGGAAATCTTTGAGTGATTTATAAATAAATGTATATATTTCCAAAGTGGAAAAACTCAAATCATTAAGATTTTTATCTTCTATAATTGTTAAAGTCATCAGAGGACCTTATAAAAATATTGTGTTTATATTTGTATTTAAATATTCGAATTTGAAGGAAGCAGTACAGTTAAGTGATAAGTGAAAGCAAGCAAATATATGTGAGCTAATTTTAATAGATAATTTTCTTCTATTGATTTGTTTAACAGTTAACATTTGTTTTGGCCATCTTTTTGATTATCTAATTATTAAACTGACTTTTAAACAGTAAACCTCTACTGGAAGATACTTACTTGTTGTCACCATTTTAAAACTAGCATAAAATTTTAAAGTTATAATTCTAAAGAGTTATGGGTTTTTCAGGGATTATTGAAATAACAGGACCAAAAATAATAACTTTATAAAATTCAGACTTTTTTTAAGAGAGTTTAAGATTCACAACAAAATAGAGAAGATAATGAGATTTCCTACTTGCCCCTTGCTCCCAAACGTGCATAGCTTTTTCCAGTATCAATATCCCTACTGGAAGGTACATTTGTTACAAATGTCAAACCTACATTGACACATCATAGTCACCCATACAAAGTCCATACTTTACATTATAGTTCCCTCTTGGTGTTACATTTCTATCATCCTTATGATATCATACGGAGTATTTTCACTGCCTTAAAAATCCTCTGTGTGCTGCCTGTTCATCCCTCTTCCACCCAACACCTGGTACCACTGATCCTTTTACTGTCTTCGTAGTTTTGCCTTTCCAGAGTGTCATATAGTTGGAATTAAATGGTATGTAACTTTTTGAAACTAACTTCTTTCTCTTAGTCACATGCATTTAAGGTTCCTCCATGTCTTTCCATAACTTGATAGATCATTTTTTGTTGCTGAATAATACTCAATTGTATGGATGTATCACAGTTTATTGAAATTTTCACCTATTGAAAGACGTCTTGGTTGCTTCCAAGTTTTGCCAATTATGAATAAAGAAGCTCTAAACATCCACACTCAGGTTTTAGGGTAGATGTACCTTTTCAACTACTTTGGGGAATACCAAGGCGTATGATTGCTGAATTGTAATAAGAGTATTCTTAGTTTTATAAGAAATCGACACATTATCTTCCTAGTAGCTGTACCATTTTACATTCCCACAGGCATGAATGAGAGTCCCTGTTGCTTCAAACCCTCACCAGCATTTGGTGCTGTCAGTGTCCAGGTTGTGGCCATTCTGACAGGTGTATGGTAGCATCTCACTGCTGTTTTAACTTGCATTTCCCTAATGACACATGATATGAAGCCTCTTTTAATATGCTTATTTTCAAATAGTTTATCTTTTTTGGTGAAGTATCTATTAAGATTTTAATTTTAATGAAGTCCTGCTTATCCATTATTTTGTTCATGGATCATGTCTTTAGTGTCATATCTAAAAAGTCATTGCCATACCCAACTTATCTAGGTTTTCTCCTGTGTTCTACAGGCATTCTGTTTTTACATTTTACATTTAAGTCTGTGATCCATTTTGAGTGAATGTTTGTGAAGGGCGTATGGCTTGTGTTTCGATTCTTATTTTTCTTTTTTTTTGCATGTGGATATCCACTTGTTCCAGCACCATTTGTTAAAAAGACTATCTTTGCTTTATTGTATACATTTTGCTCTTTTTTCAAAGATCAGTTGATTGTATGTATGTGGGTCTATTTCTGGGCTCTCTATGCTATTCCATTGATCTATTTGACTTTCCTTTCACAAGTACCACACTGTATTGATGACTATGTCTTTACAGAATGTCTTGAAGTGGGCTAATGTCAGTCATCCAACTTTGTTTTTCTCCTTCAACATTTTGCTGCTGTTCTGGATCTTTTGCCTCTCCACATAAACTTCAGAATAAGTGTGTTTATAGCAATAAAATAACTTTCGAGGATTTTGATTGGTGTTGCTTTGAATATATAGAGCAAGTTGAGAAGAACTGACATCTTAATAATATTCTCTTCTTATCCATGAACATAAAATATCTATCCATTATTTAGTTCTTTGATTCTGTTCATCAAAGTGTGTAGTTTCCTCATATAGATCTTGTACATATTTTGTTAGATTTATGCCTAAATATTTCATTTTCTTGGATGCTAATGTGAAAGGTATTGTGTTTCTAATTTTAAATTCGACTGGTTCATTTCTGGAATATAGGAAAATGATTGACTTTGGCTCATTGAGTTTGTATCCTGCAACATTGCTATCATCACTTATTAGTCCCAGGAGTTTTCCAGTCTGTTCTTTCAGATTTTCTACATGGATGATCACATTGTTGGCAAAGATACTTCCTTTCTTACCTCCCAATCTGTATAACCCTTTATTTTTCCTTTTCTTGTCTAATTGCATTAGTGAGGACTTCCAGTACAGTGTTGGAAAGGGGTGGTGAGAGAGGACGTCTTTGCCTTGGTCCTGACCTTAATGGAAAGCTTTGAGTTTCTCTCCAGTAATTATCATGGTGCTCATTCTTTTTCTTTTTAACATCTTTATTGGAGTTCAATTGCTTTAAAATGGTGTGTTAGTTTCTGCTTTAGAACAAAGTGAATCACCTATACATACATCCCCATATCTCCTCCCTCTTGTGTCTCCCTCCCACCCTCCCTATCCCACCCCTCTAGGTGGACACAAAGCACCAAGCTGATCTCCCTGCACTATGTGGCTGAGTCCCACTAGCTATCTATTTTACATTTGGTAGTGTATATATGTCAATGCTGCTCTCTCACTTTTTCCCAGCTTACCCTTCCCCCACCCCGTGTCCTCAAGTCCTTTTATTCCTGTCCGGCCCCTAGGTTCTTCATAACCTTTTTTTTTTTTTAGATGCCATATATATGTGTTAGTATACGATAGTTATTTTCCTCTTTCTGACTTACTTCCCTCTGTATGACAGTCTCTAGGTCCATCCACCTAACTACAAAAAAATTTCATTTTTTTAAAATTCTATTCTTTATTTATTTTATCTTACTTTTAAATTGAAGTATTGTTAATTTACAATATTGTGTTAATGTCAGGTGTACAGCAATGTGATTCAGTTATATGTACATATTTTTTCTTTTTCATATTCCTTTCAATTATGGTTTTTTTAACATCTTTATTGGGGTATAATTGCTTTACAATGGTGTGTTAGTTTCTGCTTTAAAACAAAATGAATCAGTTATACATATATATATGTTCCCATATCTCTTCCCTCTTGCATCTCCCTCCCTCCCACACTCCCTATTTTCATTTCTTTTTATGGCTGAGTAATATTCCATTGTATATATGTGTCACATCTTCTTTATCCATTCATCTGTCTATGGACACTTAGGTTGCTCCCATGCCCTGGCTACTGTAAATAGAACTGCAATGAACATTGTGGTACACGACCCTTTTTGAATTATGGTTTTCTCAGGGTAAATGCCCAGTAGTGGGATTGCTCGATCGTATGGTAGTTCTATTTTTAGTTTTTTAAGGAACCTCCATACTGTTCCCCATAGTGGCTGTATCAATTTACATTCCCACCAACAGTGCAAGAGGGTTCCATTTTCTCCACACCCTCTCCAGCATTTATTGTTTCTAGATATTTTGATGATGGCCATTCTGACTGATGTGAGGTGATACCTCATTGTACTTTAGCATTTCTCTAATGAGTAGTGATGTTGAGCATCCTTTCATGTGTTTGTTGGTAATCTGTATATTTTCTTTGGAGAAATGTCTAATTAGGTCTTCTGCCCATTTGTGGATTGGGTTGTTTTTTTTTTTGTTTTTTTTTTTGTGGTACACGGGCCCCTCACTGCTGTGGCCTCTCCCACTGCAGAGCACAGGCTCCGGATGCACAGGCTCAGCGGCCATGGCTCATGGGCCCAGCCGCTCCGCGGCATGTGGGATCCTCCCGGACCGGGGCACGAACCCACGTCCCCTGCATCGGCAGGCGGACTCCCAACTGCTGCGCCACCAGGGAAGCCCTGTTTGTTTTTTTGATATTGAGCTGCATGAGATGCTTGTAAATTTTGGAGATTAATCCTTTGTCGAATATTCATTTGCAAATATTTTCTCCCATTCTGAGGGCTGTCTTTTCATCTTGTTTATGGTTTCCTTTGTTGTGCAAGAGTTTTTTTGTTTCACTAGGTCCCATTTATTTATTTTTGTTTTTATTTCCATTTTTCTAGGACATGGTCAAAAAGGATCTTGCTGTGATTTATGGCATAGAGTGTTCTGTCTATGTTTTCCGCTAAGAGTTTTATAGTGTCTGGCCTTACATTTAGGTCTTTAATCTATTCTGAGCTTATCTTTGTGTATGGTGTTAGGGATTGTTCTAATTTCATTCTTTTACATGTAGCTGTCCAGTTTTCCTAGCACCACTTATTGAAGAGGCTGTCTTTTCTCCATTGTATACTCTTGCCTCCTTTACCAAAAATAAGGTGACCATATATGTGTAAGTTTATCTCTGGGCTTTCTATCTTGTTCCATTGATCTATATTTTTGTTTTTGTGCCAGTGCCATACTCTCTAGATGACTGTAGCTTTGTAGTATAGTCTGAGGTCAGGGACCCTGATTCCTCCAGCTCCGTTTTTGCTTCTCAAGATTAATTTGGCTATTCAGGGTCTTTTGTGTTTCCATACAAATTGTGAATTTTTTTGTTCTAGTTCTTTCAAAAATGCCTTTGAGGGCCTCTCTAGTGGCACAGTGGTTGAGAGTCTGCCTGCCAATGCAGGGGACACGGGTTCGTGCCCTGGTCCGGGAAGATCCCACATGCCGCAGAGTGGCTGGGCCTGTGAGCCATGGCTGCTGAGCCTGCGCATCCAGAGCCTTTGCTCTGCAATGGGAGAGGCCCAACAGTGAGAGCCCGCGTACCACACACACACAAAAAAAGCCTTTGGTAGTTTGGTAGGGATTTCATTGAATCTGTAGAGCGCTTTGGGTAGTATACTCATTTTCACAATGTTGATTCTTCTAATCCAAGAACATGGTATATCCTACATCTGTTTGCATCATCTTTAATTTCTTTCATCAGTGTCTTATAGTTTTCTGCATACAGGTCTTCTGGCTCCTTAGGTATGTTTATTCCTAGGTATTTTATTCTTATTGTTGCAATGTTAAATGGGAGTGTTTCCTTAATTTCTCTTTCAGATTTTTCATCATTAGTTTATAGGAATGCAAGAGATTTCTGTGCATTAATTTTGTATCCTGCTACTTTACTAAATTCATTGATTAGCTATTAGATTTCTGGTAGCATCTTTAGGATTCTCTATGTATAATACCATGTCATCTGCAAACAGTGACAGCTTTACTTCTTTTCTGATTTGGATTCCATTTATTTCTTTTTCTTCTCTGATTGCTGTGACTAAAACTTCCAAAACTATGTTGAATAATAGTGGTGAGAGTGGACAACCTTGTCTTTTTCCTGATCTTAGAGGAAATGGTTTCAGTTTTTCACCATTGAAAATGTTGTTGGCTGTGGGTTTGTCATATATGACGTTTATTATGTGGAGGTAAGATCACTCTATGTCTACTTTCTGGAGGGTTTTATCACAAATGTGTGTTGAATTTTGTCGAAAGCTTTCTCTGCATCAGTTGTGATGATCATATAGTTTTTCTCCTTTAATTTGTTAATAAGGCTTATTACATTGATTGATTTGCATATGTTGAAGAATCCTTGTATTCCTGGTCTAAACACTTAAGCATGGTGAGTGATCCTTTTAATGTGCTGTTGGATTCTGTTTGCTAGTATTTTGTTGAGGAGTTTTACATCTGTGTTCATCAGTGATATTGGCCTGTAGTTTTCCTTCTTTGTGACAACTTTGTCTGGTTTGGTTATCAACATGATGGCGGCCTCATAGAATGAGTTTGGGCGTGTTCCTCTCTCTGCTATATTTTGGAAGAGTTTGAGAAGAATAGGTGTTAGCTCTTCTCTAAATGTTTGATAGAATTCGCCTCTGAAGCCATCTGGTCCTGGGCTTTTGTTTGTTAGAAGATTTTTAATCAGAGTCTCAATTGCAGTGCCTGTGATTGGTCTGCTTATATTTTCTATTTCTTCCTGGTTCAGTCTCAGAAGGTTGTGCTTTTCTAAGAATTTGTCCATTTCTTCCAGATTGTCCATTTTATTGGCATTTAGTTTCTTGTAGTAATCTCTCATGATCCTGTGTATCTCTGCAGTGTCAGCTGTTACTTCTCCATTTTCATTTCTAATTCTATTGATTTGAGTCTTTTCCCTTTTTTTCTTGATGAGTCTGGCTAATGGGTTATCAATTTTCTTTATCTTCTCAAAGAACCAGCTTTCAGTTTTATTGATCTTTGCTATCATTTCCTTCATTTCTTTTTCATTTATTTCTGATCTGATCTTTATGATTTCTTTCCTCCTGCTAACTTTGGGGTTTTTTTGTTTTTCTTTCTCTAATTGCCTTAGGTGTAAGGTTAGGTTGTTTATTTGAGATGTTTCTTGTCTCTTTAGGTAGGATTGTATTGCTATAAACTTCCCTCTTAGAACTGCTTTTGCTGCATCCCATAGGTTTTGGTCGTCATGTTTTCATTGTCATTTGCTTCTATGTATTTTTTGATTTTCTCTTTGATTTTTTCACTGATCTCTTGGTTATTAAGTAGTGTATTGTTTAGGCTCCATGTGTTTGTATATTTTACAGTTTTTTTTCCTGTAATTGATATCTAGTGTCATAACCTTGTGCTTACAAAAGATACTTGATACGATTTCAATTTTCTTAAAAGTACCAGGGCTTGATTTGTGACCCAAGATATGATATATCCTGGAGAATGTTCCATGAGCACTTGAGAAGAGAGTGTATTCTGTTGTTTTTGGATGGAATGTCCCATAAATATCAATTAAGTCCATCTTGTTTAATATATCATTTAAAGTTTGTGTTTACTTACTTATTTTCATTTTGGATGACATGTCCATTGGTAAAAGTGGGGTGTTAAAGTCCCCTATTATGATTGTGCTACTGTCAATTTCCCCTTTTATGGCTGTTAACTTTTGTCTTATGTATTGAGGTGCTCCTATGTTGGGTGCATAGGGATTTATAATTGTTTTATCTTCTTCTTGGATTGATCCCTTGATCATTGTGTAGTGTCCTTCTTTCTCTCTTGTAATAGTCTTTGTTTTAAAGTCTATTTTGTCTGATATGAGAATTGCTACTCCAGCTTTCTTTTGATTTCCATTTGCGTGGAATATCTTTTTCCATCCCCTCACTTTCAGTCTGTGTGTGTCCCTAGGTCTGAAGTGGGTCTCTTGTAGACAGCATGTATGCAGGTCTTGTTTTTGTATCCATTCAGCCAGTCTATGTCTTTTGGTGGGAGCATTTAATCCATTTACATTTAAGATAATTATCAATATGTATGCTCCTATTACCATTTTCATAATTGTTTGGGGTTTGTTACTGTAGGTCTTTTCCTTCTCTTCTGTTTCCTGCCTAGAGAAGTTCCTTTAGCATTTGCTGTAAAGCTGGTTTGGTGGTGCTGTATTCTCTTAGCTTTTGTTTGTCTGTAAAGGTTTTAATTTCTCTGTCGAATCTGAATGATATCCTTGCTGGGTAGAGTAATCTTGGTTGTAGGTTTTTCCCTTTCATCAGTTTAAATATGTCTTGCCACTCCCTTCTGGTTTGCAGAGTTTCTGCCAAAAGCTCAGCTGTTAACCTTATGGGGATTCCCTTGTATGTTATTTGTTACTTTTAATATTTTTTGTTTGTGTTTAATTTTTGATAGCTTGATTAATATGTGTCTTAGCATGTTTCTTCTTGGTTTTATCCTGTATGGAACTCTCTATGATTCCTGGACTTGATTAACTATTTTCTTTCCCATATTAGGGAAGTTTTCAACTATAATCTCTTCAAATATTTTCTCAGTCCCTTTCTTTTTCTCTTTTTTTCTTCTGGGTTCCCTATAATTCGAATGTTGGTGCATTTATTGTTGTCCCAGAGGTCTCTGAGACTGTCCACAATTCTTTTCATTCTTTTTTCTTTATTCTGTTCTGCAGTATTATCTCCACTATTTTGTCTTCCAGGTCACTTATTTGTTCTTCTGCCACAGTTATTCTGCTATTGATCCCTTCTAGAGGATTTTTAATTTAATTTATTATGTTGTTCATCATTGTTTGTTTGCTCTTTAGTTCTTCTAGGTCCTTGTTAAATGTTTCTTGTATTTTCTCCATTATATTTCCAAGATTTTGGATCATCTTTACTATCATTACTCTGATTTCTTTTTCAGGTAGACTGCCTATTTCCTCTTAATTTGTTTGGTCTGGTGGGTTTTTACCTTGCTCCTTCATCTGCTGTGTGTTTCTCTGTCTTCTCATTTTGCTTAACGTACTGTGTTTTGGGTCTCCTTTTCACAGGTTACAGGTTCGTAGTTCCCGTTGTTTTTGGTGTCTGCCCCTAGTGGCTAAGGGTGGTCCAGTGGGTTGTGTAGGCTTCCTGGTGGAGGGGACTGGTGCCTATGTTCTGGTGGATGAGGCCAGCCTTGTATTTCTGGTGGGCAGGACTGCATCCGGTGATGTGTTTTGGGGTGTCTGTGACCTTATTATGATTTTAGGCAGCCTCTCTGCTAAAGGATTGGTAGATTGCTAGTTGTTTGGCATAGGGTGTCCAGCACTGGTGCTTGCTGGTCCTTGAGTGGAGCCCTGTCTTAGCGTTGAGATGGAGATCTCTGGGAGAGCTCTCGCCATTTGATATTACATGGAGCTGGGAGGTATCTGGTGGACCAGTGTCCTGAACTCAGTTCTCCCACCTCAGAGGCACAGGCCTGACAGCCGTCCTGAGCACCAAGACCCTGTTAGCCACACAGCCAGGTACGTGGGGAGTTTCTTGCCTTTTGGGAAGTCTGAGGTCTTCTGCCAGTGTTCATTAGGTGTTCTGTAGGAGTTGTTCCACATGTAGATGTATTTGTGGGGAGGAAGGTTATCTCCATGTCTTACTCCTCTGCGATCTTGAAGGTCTCCCTCTAGGCAAAGCCTTCTAAGCTCCAACTCACCCACTCCTGCCCAGATACCGTTGACGTCACGGGATTCCCGCTATCTCATTGGTTGACATTTCCTCTCCCTGCTCGTGCATGGGAAGGAGGGAGAGCTGTGGTCCCTGGGGGTCAGGGAAGTGGTTTCTGTGGTGACTGAAAACTGGCTGCACCCGAAGCACCCACCATGGTGCTCATTCTTAAACTTTTAAGGGCAAAGAATGATTTCTATCAAAATTGATGATTCTTGCGTTTGCAGAATCACATTCAGGTGCTTAACTCTATCTAAATGCGGTGATATGTTTAAAAAATATTTTTACATTAAAAAATAATAATATAGCACAAGAATTGACAGAAAGTTAAATTAGGGCCACGATCAGTAACTGCTGATACTAAAATTGAACCTAAAACACAGAGTAGAGGTGCTACAAAATGAACTCAGACTATAAGTTCCATGAAGAAAAGAACTATTGCTGGGATTAACTGATATAAATCTTAGAATGTATATGTACTTTATAGCCTAAGATGAATTACTTATTGTATGTGTGAATGAACATATAAGTGTCCTGGATGGTAGATAGCAATTTTGCTTTCATTTTCTTTCCTGGAGCAACTATCCACAAAAAAAGAACTTCTTCCCAGAGAAGCTTAGTTGTATTGAGTAAAGTAGTAAAGGGAAGAATCATTCCTACAGGTCACAGCTAATTGTTTCTTGGGAAAATTAAGGGAAAAAAGGACAGGACTGAGCAGTTTTTTAAAGTTCCATTATTTCACAAAAGTCAGTTCACCAGAATTAAAATTCTGAAGACTATATCATGTTTTTGATATTGTAAAAAGACATTCTCTGGCTGAGCCAAAGGGCCCTGGTAAGAAGACAAAGGCTTTGTGAAAGAAATAGTTTTGAGTGTACCTTGGTTGCCCCAGACCTGCAGCAGAAGCTCAGATTACTGCTGCCCATGCACCCTGGTTTCACCTCTAATGAGGGAAGTTGCTACCAGCACCTAGAAACAGTGTTATGTTCTTGTTATCTTAGGTCTCCATGTGAGAAATGCTTATTTCACATACACACGGGTAGAGAATTATTTGCATGTATCAACTGTCCCATTTACAAAATAATAAACTGTGTTAATTGAAGTTGGAAGTATTGGAACCAAATCATACTTGCCTTGTTTACAGTGGAAAATAAAGTTTAACAAGGAGACGTATATTACATTGTATAGGTAACAAAACTTTAAAAATCAATATAATTGTATTTAATATTAGTTGATCTTCAAGAATAGCCTTGATTTCTACTTTTATTTTTTTTTGGTACAATTGTATATCAGTTCAAATTTCTAAGATTCCTAAGTCAGGATGGTCATCCCTTCTTGCTGGGCTTCAAGCTGAAACTATATAACAATAGCAAACATTGTACTATGTTACCTAAAGAATAATATAATAAGGATTTAAGTTATGCAGTACAGTTTAACATTATTACTGGAACTGAGAAAATGGGAGATCAAAATGAACCAATGGAATTATCAATAAAGTTTTATAGACTCTTTACTATCAGTCAAAAATTGAAGGAATTTCTACTTATTAACATCTTATGGCATTGATACACTTTGATTTATATTTAAAGCCTGTATTTAATTTCTATCAACTAAATGTAGACTTCAAACTTGTGATTTTCCCATAAGTAAGCTTTCTAATGCAATTAATCATCCTGTTTCTTTAATTATAAAGATCTGATAGAATTTCACACATGTTATCACAGTGGGACTTGCAAATATGCAAATATTAAGAATGTATATATACTTTTTGACCCATTACCTAGTTTGACACCATTAATTGAACACTTCTGTGATCGCAGTCTGAGAATGATGTCAGTAAAATTGTCTGAAACACTCCACAGGAGGTGTTATAAGTCTAGGATGCCCATTCTCATCATTAATTTTCAGATCATTTATTTCACATGAAAAGAACACTAAAGACTTTCAAAGTGCATATTATACGTTCAAATGTGCTCACTTTTATTAAACAGCCTTGACAAATTCTATAGTTAAATCTTTATTAAGTAAACATCATTTTTCCCAGAAAATTGACATTGCACTTAAACGTTGTCATATTTTTAAAATATCTCTTTAAATGATTGATATTCACAGAAGTTGGAGGCTTCTAGTGTTTGTAAATTTGGTTGACGATCCAAGTAAGAAGCAGTGGGAACAAAAGCACGTCAGAGAAAACGTAGAGCAGAAGCTGAAAACCTATCAGGAAACGAAACATCAATTACATGCCGGTCTCAAAATTTAGGATCACTAGGTAATAAAAATGGAGGGTTGAATTTTATCGAATGAAATGGAGGAATGCATTCAGCAAGTGACCTGATTAAATTCACAGACCATATTGATTTCAAAGTTTATTTTTTAAATATCTAGATGTAAATTAAAAATTACACTTTGAGAGTTGTGTTTATTTCTTCTTGCTTTTTAAACAATGGTTTGAGTATCATCAGGTAAATGCAGTTGGGGTCTTTTAGAGAAAATTGTTGTTTGACAAGAAATAACTTGGCAGTTTCATTATGTTCGAATGTGTTGTCCGTCCACCCAACCGCACCTTCAAACGTGTTAGGGAATTGGCTTCCTGCGTTGCCTTAACCCTAGATAAAGTGAGGTGGGTACAAGTAGGAAAGAAAATTTTGTCTCATGCAGACAATTTTACTTAACATTTAATGCATTCGTAAATTTAATTTAAGATAGTCTTCCATGCAAAATATACTGAATGCCTTACGTGTTGGAGACATTTAGAAGTTTCAGTGATTTATTTTGTGCTGACACCAGAAATTCAATGCATACATTTATGAGATTGAAACATGTGCTGTGAATATAATGCTCCAACATTTCAGTGATTTCAGAGTATAGAAATACAGTCTTCACTAGCCTGAGAGCTCATGTTAGCCTAGCCAGACCCTTTCCCAGCAAGGGATTTCAACCCTGGATACATGTCAGAAACTCACTTAGAATTTTGAGATACCTAAACCCCCATTCCCAGGTTCCCAAACAGAGCGATTCCATGGTGATTCTATGGCGATAGCTCCTAAACATCACTTTTTGTTAAGGACCTCAGGTGCACCCGGGATGGCAAACCATTCACCTGAGAAATGAAGTAAAGTGACAGCCTTCTCTACCATCTTTCTTCACACAGAGCAGCAATTTTCAACTGGGGACAATTGTGTTTGGGGACAGTTGGCAAAGTCTGGAAACATTCTTGGTTGTTACACTTTAGGGGTATGGTTGGCATCTGGAAGGGAGAGGCCAATAATGTGGATGAATATCCTACAAGGCACAGTCCCATGCAGGAAGAATTGACTTGGACCAGAGCACCAATAGGATCAAGGCTGAAACATCCTGAGATAGAGTCACTAGTTTCTCATGACCTGGGAGACTGAAGACCAAATCTATGTATCTATAATAATTTTTAAAATACCTGCTATTTATTTTCTCACTCTAAAAACTCTAAGAAAGAATAAGAGAATTTCCCCTTTATTTTCAACTTTAGTTTGCTGTTTCTACTGCTGCTTATCTCGCCTGCTGAAAGCGGCTCTTTTGTCCCTTTCCTGTTTACCCATTTCTGTCCCCCTCTAACCTTAAAAACCTAATTATAGGAATGAGGTCATTGGGCAATTTAACCTAACTCTTGACTTACACTCTCCCGAATGCACACCATGTCTTGCCTAACCTGTTGATTCCTTTCCCAGACAAAAAGAAGGAAGAAAGAAGAATTCAGTAGTTAAAGAATGAGTAGCTCTCCACCTCCAACTGCGCCCTTAGCAATCCTGCAGGCAGATCACATGGGCAAGATGACATCTGAAGAACGTCAGCCAGCCTGCACACAATGGAGAAGGATGCAGAACCCAACCTCCTGCCTCATTGACTCATTGAGATTCTCCCCCTTTTCTCCCTTGGAACAATGTCCTGGCTGAGCAGAATCTTCAGAGTTGTTCTCTGGACACGAGTCCACTTTCTCCCTAGGTGGCCAGCTTTTCTGATTAAAGCACCCTTCTTTTCTACTGACACTTGTCTCTCAAATTATTGGCGTTTGAGCAGCGAGCAGCCTAACCTGAGTTCAATAACAAGGAGAACAGCCCGTCTGAAAGTGGATGGATAAGAAAATAGTTGCAGGCAACTCCACCCTCCCTTCCTCCTTTCCTTCCCTCATTTCTTCCTTTCTTCCTTCCTTCATTGTTTTTGCATATTTAACTATTACTTATATGTTGCCAAAGCAATTGCATTGTTAGGTTAAATAATAACTACAAGTTAAAAAAAAAGAAACCAATCAAAGCAAGCAACCATGATGGAGAGAGCTGAATACAGACTGCATTATTGATTATCTGCCCATATATCCTCATTGTGATCTTGTATAGGCAGCCAAGAAAATAACACACTTTCAGAGGAAATCACATTTTAGCACTGCTATGAAAAAAATAAATAAATGAAAATAAATAAATAAATATATAAATAGCCATCTAATTATGAAAAATGTACTAATTTTTTTAAATAATAAGCTTGTCAAAAATAGATAAATTATAAATTATAATAGATAATTACTATTGTGAGGCAGTTTGAGGTAGGAGATGAGAGAAGTTGGTCAGACATGAAATAATTTGAACTTGAAAGCGAGGTCAGGGTTAGAGAGTTCAGATGCTGTTTGCTTGGTGGGAAAGAATTGCCTTCAGTGAAGACAGTGTAAGGAAGAGCAGAAAAGATGAGAAAACAGCTTTAGTAAAGGGACAATTTTTACGTTAAAAAATGAACATCAAGTCTATACACAAAGGGCAAAACACTAATCAAAAGTTGTACAATTATTTGATGTTTTAGTTGATGAGTAGAATTCAAGCAAATGGGTGTATTTCCTCCATCGTCAAAGGTTTTATCACAGGGAGGAAAAGAGGCAGTTTAAATTATCTAGATATTTATTTTACCCCTATTATATTAAATTAGCATTCCTAAAGCCTCAATGGTCTTTTGCTTGTAGAGTGAGGTAAGTCAGAAAGAGAAAAACAAATACCCTATGCTAACACATATATATGGAATCTAAAAAAAATTGGTTCTGACAAACCAAGGGACAGAACAGGAATAAAGACGCAGACATAGAGGATGGACTTGAGGACAGGGGGAAGGGGAAATGGTAAGCTGGGATGAAGTGAGAGAGTGGCAAGGACATATGTACACTACCAAATGTAAAATAGATAGCTAGTGGGAAGCAGCCGCATAGCACAGGGAGATCAGCTCGGTGCTTTGTGACCACCTAGAGGGGTGGGATAGGGAGGGTGGGAGGGAGGGAGATGCAACAGGGAAGAGATATGGGAACATATGTATATGTATAACTGATTCACTTTGTTATAAAGCAGAAACTAACACACCATTGTAAAGCAATTATACTCCAATAAAGATGTTAAAAAAAAAAAAAGATAATATGACTCCAGTTTCCTCCAGTAAAGGGAATTGTAGACTTGACCTCCTAGTGATTAATTACAAACTCTAGGTAACTCAGGGTCTCAGAGCTTCCATGAGGACCTGCAGCTGGACAGGAGCAGCCATGTCCAGGGATGGCGCTAGGATTGCCAGGCCCTCAGCTTTCAGTAGGCTCACACCCCATCGGGGCAAAGGTTAATTGGTGCAAGTCTATGTTGCTCATATACTTAGGCTAAAACTTTTCTTAAAGATCTTTGTCTCTATGTCATAATTGCCCTGTTCTTGGGACTGTGCTTTGCCTTGTTTTCTGGTTTGAACCCTTTGCTGAGGCTGCAGACCCGTGCTGGCTCCCAGCCCCAAGCAGCTCCCGTTGCCCTCTCCTCCCTACAGCACAGCCTCTGGTCTCTGAAGTGGTGAGCAGAGGAGAGTGAGGTACATAAAGTGAGTGATATTAATGAACTCAAGCTCTCCAAGTGAGCGAGTGAGTGAAAGCACAACATCTAAAGAACAAACACTTGGTAAAGCAGTCCGTGATTCTTGACCCCAAACTAAGTCTTTTTCTGGATCATAAGAGAACAAGGCAGCATTCATCATTTGCATCTTGCATGTAAAAAACAGAATGAAATATTCACAGTGATGCAAGTTGGCTTTGAAATTAGCCATCCTTGGCTGACCCCAGTCAGCAAATTGGCACATTCACTGGAAATGATGCTCAAAGCAGCTCACCGGAGGACTGGGGAAAGCAGGTTCGGCTTCTCTGACAGAATATACGGCAGCGTTGCCTTTGGAATTTACATTCACGCTTGACACTCTAAACATGGAGATGTGCAGAAAGATGAGAGTGCCCTACATTCAAATTTAATTAATTAATTTCTTTTATGAGCTGATTGATCTAATAACAAGTCTACTTACCTCAGATTTTAAAATAGCCCATGGAGTGCCTCATTCCACGCTGTGAAGTACTTCCGGGTGGAGTATCAAAGAAACTTAAATTAAATCCGTGCATCTTATGGTTGGGGGTAGCTCACTAGGAAGATGCTGATAGAATAGCTATGGGCCAAAAGGAAGATGAGGCTGGTCTTTGGCTCAGGGCCTCCTCCACACAGCCTTTTACTCTCCCCAACCGTCATCATCCCCATCTGCAGACTTCTGTAACACCAGGCAATTAAATAACAAGTGGGCCTTAGAACAGTAAAATTCCGGAGACCCTCCTTCTATAGCCATCCTCAAAGACATATACATTTAACGATGAGAATTTCAAGCTAAAATGATGGGGGCAAGCTTCAGGGGGACGCAGCTGCGGAGGGTGGCGTCCCTTACTGTTGATTAGTAGGACCAGCCTGAGGCTGGAGGAGCTTGAGGTCCATCCTCTGTGCTTCACGGGAGGCATTAGCTGTTTGGCGAACTAATTCTTTTCTTATTTTCTGTATTTATTTTTTATACTTCTGGCGCCTCTTCTTCCTCAGCGTATTTGTTCACATTACCTCCAAATTCCTTATGTATGTTGTATTCAATGTTGAAAAGAGAATACCAACCACTTTATTGTAATCATTGACCTGCGATTAATAGAAAAAGTAAGTAGTTTGGAAACTATTCTTACACAGAAACATGCATCATATTTAAAACCCTATTATATAATGTCAAACTTGGACCACTTTTTGATAAAATCCATTCATCTTGAGATCCTTACACTTGACAAAAATGTCATTTACCAGTTAATCGCTTGCACAATATTCATTGTCTTGAATATGTTTGGTAAACAATCTTTAAATAGCTATTTGACCTCAGATGTCAGTGGGTCGGCCCTAAGAGTTGTAATTGCTTGACCCAACATTGCTGCATGAATATATAGGCTCCTGTCTCCTGTTAGAGACAGGAGCCTGTATAAACAGGATTAAGTTCAAGGGAAATCACATGGAAAAAAAAATATAGACCACAAATACCAGGTGGGACAAGTTTGCTCTTGTGCAAGTATTTTAGGACACATTTAGAAATGGTCACCCGTGACCACTGGGTAAGCGTGAATCAGCACAGTGGAACTACAATGAATAAGGCAAGTCACACAGTGACACGTGAACCGAAAAATACAGAGCTGTCACCCATTTTGACTAATCCACAGTTCACCAGAAGTAATAAATTACACTTTGGGGGGAAAGGAAGTGTAATATAATCAGTATTTTAAGATGTCAAAGTCAATTTCTGCCTTCTAGAAAGTTCTGAATGTTAACTTGTGTGGCTACAAGTGAGAACTATAGAAATAGTTGAATGAAAATAAAAATTACACTTAAATCATCTTAAAAACCCAAGTACCAAATCTTTGTCTAACTTCACTGTTGAAACAGATTTATGTCTATAAACTGATGTTTGATGAAAGAAAGAGCAGGACTTTAAGGGCAAATCTTTAGTTTGAATAAAAATAACAAGGAATTGTTAGGTAAACATCATAAGAAAATACATGTCTCTTTCAGGATGTCACTGCATAACTTCTGCATATATTCTGAATCTACTTTTTATTCTTTAATAGAGTTTAATATTTTTCTCCATCAGCATCTTCTATATTATGTTCTATATGATTCTTGTTGCTAGGGAAATGGCCTCATTTCTATTTTTTGTATGATTACTGCTTTTATGAGGGGATGTTGTCAACTTGTGTAACTTGGTCAAGTGATGAGAAACTGGACCAAAGTCTCTTGTGTTATTAGCATGTTTATTGACTCTGTGGATAATACATCATTTACAAATAAATACATTTCTTTTTAGTTCTTATTCCTCATTTCCATTTTTTTATTAAGTTTGCCAGGACCTCTATTACTATTTTTATCAGAAAGAGAATTTATCTCAAAAATCTGCAAGAAACAGCATAGTTAACTGGGAGACTCATTGCATTTAAGAATAGGAATAAGGGGCTTCCCTGGTGGTGCAGTGGTTAAGAATCTGCCTGCCAATGCAGGGGACACGGGTTCGAGCCCTGGTCTGGGAAGATCCCACATGCCGCGGAGCTACCAAGCCTGTGAGCCACAACTACTGAGCCTGTGCGTCTGGAGCCTGTGCTCCACAACGGGAGAAGCCATGACAGTGAGAGGCCCGCGCACCGCGATGAAGAGTGGCCCCCGCTCGCCGGAACTGGAGAAAGCCCTTGCACAGAAACGAAGACCCAACACTGCCAAAAATAAATAAATTAATTAAAAAAAAAAAAGAATAGGAATAAGGCAAAGATCTCCATTATTATGTATTTTTTGTATTTAAATAATTCTTCATATTTATTAACTTAAACTTAATAATTGTATATTCCAATCTTCTATCCCTATTTCAATTACATTAATGGAAATTGGTGCTCTATTTCTTCTTACACCAATTTTTACATTTTGCATTCTTTCTGAAATGTATATATTTAGTCTTTTTTTGCAACTGTTTAGCTAATACATTTTGAATTTCAAAATTCCATTGTAAACTGTTCAACTTCTCATAGATTGTGTTCATCTCTTCTCTTATTTTGTGTAGAATATATTTTAATGTCTTTCTTTTTGAAAGCTTTGTTTTCAATAATTATAAGGCAAAACCACTTCAAAAATCCCATTGATGATAAGTAGCAAAGAGAGGAGAGATTTACTGCCATGGCACAAGCATTTTTGTATTAATAGCTTCATCACATAATTTTTGAAATGTATCTATGATAGCTGTGTATACTTAAAAATGTTTGTAAATGTTAACAACTAGCTTATATTTAGATTGATAGAATATTGCAGTTGGTATAGTCAAAATTATGAGTCATGTGTGCATCGCCACCAATTCCAAACACATTTCTATTCCAACGCTTTCTTAATTCAGCACAATAATGTCTGTGTCATGATGCTGTGCTCCCAGGAAATTACTATTCTTATTATCACTGCAAATAAACATTTAATATTCAATGTTGAATCCCTAACTCAAAATACCACTCAAATTTTCAAAGCTTTGATTTCAAAAATTGGATTACAGCGTCAAACAATTATTGGAATTAACTGTTTTTTTTTCTATTTTAAGCATCATATGATAATAATATAAAACTGGCATCTTTCACATTTTTGAAATTCTTCTTCTGTTAATGGAGCCAACTATCCCTTCCCTGTTTGTAAATGCATAAAGAAAACTTGGAATAAAATATGAGCTGAGGGCTTCCTTGGTGGCGCAGTGGTTGAGAGTCCGCCTGCCGATGCAGGGGACATGGGTTCGTGCCCCGGTCTGGGAAGATCCCACGTGCCGCGGAGCGGCTGGGCTCGTGAGCCATGGCCGCTGAGCCTGCGCGTCCGGAGCCTGTGCTCCGCAACAGGAGAGGCCACAGCAGTGAGAGGCCCGCGTACCGCAAAAAAAAATATATGAGCTGAGTTTAGAAGAGCCAATTGTTTTAAGTGAAACATCACTTTTACAGGATGTTATGTGAATGCAGGTGTCTCACCTTTCATCATGGTATTAATACAACTCCTAAGTTTTGAAGTTAGAGCTGACATTTTTTCAGCAGCATTTTTTCTTTGGTTTTTCATGTGGTACATGACACGACCCTGATGCTGGATATTAAATATCCACAAATATTTTTGCAGGTTACATGCTTATCCTCAACTTCCTTGAGGACTGCAAACTGAGTTTACAAATTCTTCTTATGCTTGCAATTTTGTTTTTGAGTTCATTACTGTGGAAGGGCTTATTCGACTGGAATTGATGTATTGGGCACACAGAATGAACACAGGATGGGGACACATGAGGCCCAAAGAGACCATTCTAGACACTGGGAGGGGGAAGGGTAGGCTGGGACGAAATGAGAGAGTAACATGGACATATATACACTACCAAATGTAAAATAGATAGCTAGTGGGAAGCAGCCGCATAGCACAGGGAGACCAGCTCGGTGCTCTGTGACCACCTAGAGGGGTGGGATAGGGAGGGCGGGAGGGAGATGCAAGAGGGAGGGGATATGGAGATATATGTATGTGTATAGCTGATTCACTTTGTTATACAGCAGAAACTAACACAACATTGTAAAGCAATTATACTCCAATAAAGATGTTAAAAAATAAATAAATAGAGTGAGGCTTCCTAGAGGAATTCAGTCGCCTCATGATCTTTATTAACTTTCATGTTTAAAATATAGGAAAGATAGAAATAATTAATTAATCCAATATTTCTCTCAAATATGGTTTTGTTTAGGGCCCTAACTTTTTAAACATGTCTTTAAAAAATAAAACCAGAAAGAAAAGAGCAAAACTCTTCCAAGGAGTATGCCCAGGAACTACTGTAAAGTCTCAAATGAAAGATGGGAGAGACCAAGTTCCTTTATTAATATTGTGTGATCTCAAAAAGTGTGTCAAAGTGCCTTCAGTTCAAAAGTGAAATATTTTGTCATCTTTCATTAAACTTGATTCTGCCCATTTTGGAGTACCTAAGAAGTGATGTGCTAGGGCCTTGCCTAATTCCTACTCCTGTTACTGCAACTTTATGGGTTTTTAAAATGAAAGTTAAAAATCATGGAAATAGTTGAATTAACCCCTTAATTTTCATAACTTCAGTCAATCTTTTTTTTTAAGTCATGTCCAGAATTGTGCGTACAGGTGATTTGCACTACAAAAATCACACCACAGTACACCCTACAACTCCCCTGATGGTTAAAAGAAACAGAAAAAACGTAGAAGACAGCAATTCTTAGAAACTTGGATCCTACTGATATGCTGCATTTATCTTTTATAACACCCACAGTCTCTTTATCATAATTAAATCATATTGCCACTACATTTTCTTTTTGAATTAAGCAATTGTTTTAGGGTAAGATATTCATTTTTTGCTGAAAGTTGCAGTTAGAGAGAAATCATTCAAAACAGCCTAGTTCTTAAAGACACATAATTTGTTCAGGCAAAATATGCCAGGATATAAGACTAGGAGAATGACCCACGCATATGCAACAAATAATCATTGGACAGAGTTAGAAATTTCAAGAGAACTAGCTGTCAACCGTTGAAATACTTCTTCTGCTCAAGTTCACTTATACATTCATTGATTCATTGTTAAAAGTGAACAAAACTGGTATTTGTAGAACGCTCTGCCTTAAGGAAGACTCAGAACAATTTTGACATTGCCACAAAATTCAAGAAAGGTCGAAACTGAAGCACCACCGTGACGAAGCTTCACATGCAAACATACTCTGAACAGTGAGAGAGATGTCATAACTAATATTTTAGCCAAATGTCATAGATTGGTCATTACTGGTGATTTTTTAACTTTAGTAACAATGTATGCATTCATTTTTTCCATAAAATACTTGATCTTCACATTAGTATGAGTTAGCTGGACTTCTACCTCAATCCTTTGGAAGCTATCTTCTTATTTTACTTTATTTGTAATAAGAATATTCCTTTTTTATGTAGGTATGTTCAAATCATCTTCTACTTTTCAGTGCCCTGTGTGAAAAAAAAATGTGGAGATGTAAAGTTTAAGTGTCTTTGAATGCCTATAGAAAATGACGGTGCCTAGGCAAACGTGCCGTTTACACCCTATCACACAACTACGAGTGAGGGTTTGGTCCATTTTTAACAACGACAGTTCTCTTAGAAGTGGACATGGTATCTTCAGATGAGGATGACTGACCTCCCACCAGAAGAGTGCATGTTTTTTTTTTCCAGTAGAGTGGATGAGTTTGCAGTTGTACATCTACACTCTTTGTCTTGTTTCTCCTTATGACCAGTGACACATGTGTAAGAGTTAACCATGAACTTGAGACATGAAAGACACAACAATGGCAAAAAGCCAACCTAACCAGCCAAAAAAGAGATCAAACCTGTGATCTGACCCTTATTAGCCCCACACTCAAAGCAAGTGAGTTAATCATTCACAGACTAATGGGGCCCAGACTACATTTATTAGCTTGTCTTTAAGTTTCTCCTAGCTTAGCCTCATGTATGGATAAGCAATTAGTAAAAGCTATCCTATCACAACATATTTAAGGGCAATATTTTTTTGCCAAATATTTGTAATTTTTGTTGTTCCCAAACTTGTATGTTGCAAATTTTCCATATGTTAATAATCATAAACTTATTTTAAATATTTAAATATGAATATTTTCATTGCTGGGAAACTCATGGACACGAAGACTTTTAAAAAAGCTTACTACTCGTTTTATGAAAAAAAGTAGGGATAAGCGACCATTACTTGGGAAATCAACCAAACGATGCCGCCTGTGTTAGACTGTTTCCCACTGAAAGTACCATATTTTCAGGACATGAGCTGTCCCAGAGCAACCCTACAATATTACTAGGTAAACCATCTCATTATACAACGAGTAAAACCAATACAATTGAGCAGGGAAGACACTTCATCTTTGGGGAGAAAATGACTTTATGTATTTATGTATGTATGCATTTATTTTTAGGAAAATAGTTAGAAAATTCATGAGGTGAGTAATGAAGAGCCTAAAAGGAATAAAGTTCAAAAGTTTTAACAAATGTACAGGAGTTCCTGGTATGAAGAGAAGATCTGGCCACTTGGCAAGAATACAGAGCAAGAGATGGAAAAATTACCTGAGGACTTTTTAACAGCAGGACAGTATAATATTAAATTTTAAAGATGTTTTCTGTTGTTATAATGTGAGCTCTAATACCATGGTCTTAAACTCTGACAGACAGTTTTACAGAGATCCCTTATTGAAATATAATATATGTTTGTGGGAATATTCATGGCAATGATGATGATATTTATGTTGATATGTCATCATGATGAAATTAAGGTTAAATAATAATCTACTATTACTAAGTGCTCACTAGATGTCAGGCATTGTATTGACTGCCTTAAATCATCAATCCTCATATAGCCCTTGAGACGGTAGAATTTTTATATCTCTTTTACAAATGAAGAAACTGAGACATAAAAAAAGGTTAAAATACATGTTTTTTTTGTTTTATTTTTCCAAATATCAGATTCTTAATTTGGAAGATTCACCATCTTGTGAGTCTTTTAAAATTTTTTTTAAATTAAAGTATTGTTGACTTACAATGTTGCATTAGTTTCAGGTGTACAGCAAAGTGATTCATTTATACATATATATATATCTATCTTTTTCAGATTCTTCCCCCTTATAGGTTATTACAATATATTAAGTAGAGTTCCCTGTACTATACAGTAGGTCCTTGTTGGTTATCTATTTTACATACAGTAGTGTGTATATGTTAATCCCAAACTCCTAATTATTTCCTCCCCACCCTTTCCCCTTTGGTAACATAAGTTTGTTTTCTACAACTGTGACTCTTTCTGTTTTGTGTATAAGTTCATTTATATCATTTTTTAAAGTTTCACCATATAAGTGATATCATATGGTATTTGTTTTTCTCTTTCTGACTTACTTCACTTAGTATGACAATCTCTAGGTCCATCCATGTTGCTGCAAATGGCATCATTTCATTCTTTTTTATGGCTGAGTAGTATTCCATTGTATAAATATACGACAAGTCTTTGAAAGACAAGGCTTTGGTGCCTCTACAGAAAGCAAACGTTTACACCCCGTTGATTTAGGTACTAAAAGGCAACTGAGGTTTATCAAATGAAAGGCTCCAGCCAGGACGTTGAATCCCCAGCAAGCAATGCAAAGATGCAGGATTTCTCAAAATCCTTTCATGGTTGCATGTTCACAGGGCCATCTATTAACTGGCAGCTCTGATTTCTGTCACTTTACTTCCTGTCTTGGTTCCTGCGTCTCAAGTTTACCCAGAGGTACATCAATTCTGTAAATTGATAGCCACGTAATCCATTTTCTGCTTTGGTTATTTGACTAATATGGCTTTGGTAGGAATGAATGAAAAGCCACAGGGGACTGTTGAAGAAAGTAATTGTGCAGAAGCAGAAGATGGGAGTTGACTTTGAACAGTGATTTGTCAAAGAAAAAATGATGTATGAAAAAGAAGCAAAACAACAAGAAGAAAAGATTGAAAAAATGGAAGTTGAAGATGTGAAAATTATGCTATTAAAAAGCAGGCAGAGATCCTGCAAGAGTCCCGGATAATGACCCCAGGTTGCCAGCACAGGTTGGAAGCTGCATATACTGATCTTCTGCAGCTATTAGAGAGTGAAAAAGACTTGGAAGAAGCTGAGGAATATAAGGAGGTACATTTAGTACTGGATTCAGTGAAGTTACAAGCCTGAAGTTTTTCTATATAGGGTGATTTTTTGCATTAAGTCCTGGGATCCATTCCACACTTCATTATTTTTGGGAACTCATAGATATTTCCAGGGCACCAGGGTTGATGCGCCAGCTGGTACGGCACAGCTCTGGGGTGGCCCCCGTGGTGGCTCGTGGCCAGGGTGACCGTGGTTGGCTGCATTGCACTGTGACGTTTCAGTGTCATGCCACTTGTGGGATACCTTCAATGTCACTGCTGAGCAGGCCACGGATTCCTTAGCATGTGGGAGAGAACTCACTTAACAGTGTCTCTAACTTATATATAGGTTACCTGCGTGAGGTCAGAAACTGGACTCCTTCTAATCGAGGCATTTATCGTAGAAGAAACTGATTCAGTAGTGATACCGACCAGGGTTCTTGGCCTCCTTGATCAATAGAAATTGACTAGAGGCCAGAGAAGAAATTCAGGCAAGGCTTTATTGGGGCCCCTGCTGCAGCATGAGGGAAGGAGAACAAACAACAGGTTTTCTTGCTGGCTCGCTCCCTGAGGGGGGATGAACTAGTTCCTTATAAGGCATGAGGGCAGGGGTGTGTCCAGGGCTGGGGTCGGAGGGGCAGCTTAGGTGTTCTGCCCGCCCCTTAGGTGGTGTTGAGTGGAGGGGGCGTGTGTAGTTCCCTGTTTTGTTCCCGAACCCCTGCTTTTGCTCCCGGCTCTTCAGAAGTGGCCGTTGTTTTGTTGTTCTCTTTGTATCTTGTTGTCCATAATTTGCTCCAACTGCTCATGCATGCAGTTATTTTTAGTCCCTCACGGTTTCTTTGTATCTGTTGCTAGAGGAGACGTATGTCCAGGTACAAACATGGGAGCAAAGAGTCCCAGGTCCCAGCCTGTCTCAATAGCATTTATATTTAAAGTGAAAATAATGCAACGGTACAGATGAACATGACCCCATGAGATTGACTGTTCATAATCACAATTCCCATCTCCACATCTTCAGTTACAAGTGGGTACTTTTAGGTCTACCTGACCTCCTCTGAAGAACTTTGTGCCTTGTTTCATCGTGTGTGTTGTGTGTTTTTGGTTTGAGTGAGATGGGAGGGGCAGGAAGCATTTGGGGAAGAGTCAGTAACTACCTTCAATCATCCCACCCCAATCTTTGAACAGATGAATGTCCTTAAGTTGCTAAAAGTAAGCACAACTGCCTGTGGACAGCAACAAGGAGAGTGCCTGGATGTGGCCTCTGATGCGTGAAGCCGAGGACCCCTCAGTTCCCTCCCCATCGTGAGCAAAGCGTCTGCTTCCAGGAAGAACCTGCCCCCCACCTGCAGTTCCCTGCCCTTGTGTTGCTCAGCTCCTAGTCAACGAGACCCGGGATGCACTGCTTCTCCTGGGACAACTGTTTGATTGACAGCTATGGAAAAGAGTGCCATTCTGCCATAGGTTCGTCTGCAAACATTGTGTTCTATAACCTCAAACAATTCTGCAAAACGAAAACCTGTTGTTTCACTTACAGCTTTTTTTTTATGCAGAGATCTTATAAGACCCCTTTCAAAATTTTCCTCCTCTGTCAAGGATAATTCTGAGACCATTTATAGTAGCAAAACACTGCGGTTTTTTTGTTTTCTGTTTTTCCGTTTTGAACTGGATGTTTGTTCTCTGATTACACTTCCTGGCCTCAAAAGCCTAAAGAAAATCTCAGGGAATAAAATAGAGCTCTCTTCCTTTGATGTCTATCCAAGAGCATGGAAAAGCTATCACTTCTTTCACCGAAAATTCCTTTAATTTATTCCCTTGACTGCTAGGAGATGACAATTAAAGCATTCAGCCTCTAAAATGGAATCAAATGGTATAAATAAAAAACCAAAAGAAGCATTCTGAGAAATACTCTTAAAGGTTCACCATGGTTACAAATGTAAGATTACGTTTTTGTGTCAAAAAACGAGTACAATAAAGAACAGATAGAATTTTTTCATAATTCAGGCCAAAAAAAATTTAGCCTGTAGTGTATTTTAAGTTTTCTTGATGATTCCTGATTATAGTTTTAATTCTATGTTATAAAATTAGGCATACTATAATTTTGAACTTGCTTCAGTATATAAATTCTATCTCTTTTATAAGACAAAGCATTTGAAATTTCCCCATTTAGAGTGTTTTAATTTAAATAGTAGTTAAAATATGATAATAGCGCATGTTTGTGTAGGTGAAGGGAGGTTATACAACCTGTAACTCAAGAGGTGCAGTGTGAATGATAATCCCACCCACCGAACATCCCACTCCCCCCTTTCTCTTGCAACTATTTGCTTATAGATAAAAATAATATTCCCAGAATATTATGTATAGTACTCTGTTACGCTCTTGTTGATCGTCAGAGTATTTAAGTACATTTCCTTCAAAACACTATAGAGAAATTGCATTAAATTTGCAAAATATAGAGAAATTTATTTATCTGTTGCATAGAATTATAAAATGTATGTTCTCTGGTAGCCTCCCCACTGTTGAAGTTTATTTTTATACTTTTTGTACCTCAGATTCTAAAATTTTTGAATAGGAAATCTGTTCATCAAAATAGTTATTAAAAAGAACAAATAAAAAATGATGAATGTGAAATTTTGGCTAAGATATATTCCCCACAAATAGTGGGGATAATAATAATAATTTAATTATTATTATTATTTTTTTCTGCGGTACGTGGGCCTCTCACTGCTGTGGCCTCTCCCGTTGCGGAGCACAGGCTCCGGATGCACAGGCTTAGCGGCCATGGCTCACGGGCCCAGCCGCTCCGCGACATGTGGGATCTTCCTGGACCGGGGCACGAACCCGCGTCCCCTGCACCGGCAGGCAGACTCTCAACCACTGCGCCACCAGGGAAGCCCCTTAATTAATTATTATCTTTTTTTATTAATACAGTGTAGATTTTATTGAACTCAAGTGAATTTTAAGATTGGTATTAAATAATGTATACATGTTTGTATATATTTTCTTGCCACGATGGCTGAATATTTGGGGGGCACTATAACTACTCCAACACCTAAATCAATGGCTCTCAAATTCTGATTCCTAAAACATCCCCACCTAAGAAATAGTTAGCAAGTTTTCAAGAAAGACATACATTCATAATAAATCCAAACTGAAGTCACCTCATGGAAACAAAAAAGGAAAGCAGAGCAGCTTTACATCTGTTAATAAGGAAATACCTGTGGAATAGGGTACATGCTGCCAAAAATATAGTATTTGGGTTCTTGTGACATGTAACCTGCCAATAATAAATAGTAAACTACATTTTCAACCAAAAATTACAAATCGCATTTACCTCATCTAAACTTTAAAATAAAATGTACTATTATTTTATGAAAGTAAACTTTCATCTAAAATTACAAAATAAATATACAAAAATCACTAAATGGGTAAAAAGTACAAAGGAGATAAGTAATCTTTACATAATATAAATATTCTAATTCTCTTTGACCAAAGCAGTTTACAAAAACCTTATTTTTTTTAAAAAAGACTTTAGAGCATTTTAGTTTATGGCAAAATTGAGAGGAAGTTGGAGAGTGCCTATACACACTAAACACATTTTTAAATCTACATTTTTACTCAGGTGATGTTGAAAAAACGATACATGTCTTTCTGTCTTCAAAGCCTTCTACTACACTGAAATTCCCTGTCTTTCAGGTTTTCAAAAACACTAACAATGAGAAAGTAAAAGACCATTCCATAAAAATGACTTGGAAAGCATCACTGGATCCCATGTGTTGAGCCATCCGTGACATAATTCATGGTCATTAGGGTAACCATGCGTGCTTCTCTTCCCCTTTCCTATTCTTAGGTTTGAGTGATTAGAGAATCTGAACTAAGCAAGGTAAAATGGTACCATTTTCAATATCACACACACACCAGGGTTTAAGAATTTTATTCAATGTACCAAATTTCCTGGGTGTTGTCCTGAATTGGATTGTTCATTTCTGCCAAATTCAACATTAGAAGACAAAAATCCTGAAATCACTTCTCCCACCAATCCCCCCATCTCCTGAGCCTGCTCCCAAGACCTAAAGAGAAAATATAGGAAATGAATATAATTTGGGGGGCTGGAGAAAATGACAGTATTGATTGATTTATTTGTAAATGAACATAGTGTGCAGAAAGAAACTTATACAACGTTTTTATAGTTTGAAATAGCAACAAATCCAAAATCTAAATATTCATTGGTGATAAAATAAAATGATATACTTCAGAATATTTTGCAGTGAAATATTATGGAGAAGTGAAAATGAATAAACCACAGCTATGTGTGTCTATGGGTAAATCTCAAAAATGTGATATTAGAAAAATAAAGGTTGCAGAAGGATACATACAGCATCACAATTTTTTAATGAAATTTAAGGCCAACAGGCACATGAAAAGATGCACAACATCACTAGTTATTAGAGAAATGCAAATCAAAACTACAGTCAGGTATCACGTCACACCGGTCAGAATGGCCATCACCAAAAAATCTACAAAAAATAAATGCTGGAGAGGGTGTGGAGAAAAGGGAACCCTCCTACACTGCTGGTGGGGATGTAAATTCATACAGCCACTACGGAGAACAGTATGGAGGTTCCTTAAAAAAATTAAGGAATAGAACTACCATATGACCCAGCAATCCCACTCCTGGACATATATCCGGCAAAAACCATAATTCTAAAAGATTCATGCATCCCCATGTTCATTCCTGCACTATTTACAATAGCCAAGACATGGAAGCAACCTAAATATCCATTGACAGATGAATGGATAAAGAAGATGTGTGGTACATATATACAATGGAATATTACCCAGGCATGAAAAAGAACAAAATGCTATTTGCAGCAACATGGATGGACCTAGAGACTGTCATACTGAGTGAAGTAAGTCAGACAGAGAAAGACAAATATCATATGATATCACTTACATGTGGAATCTAAAAAATGCTACAGATGAACTTATTTACAAAACAGAAATAGAGTCACAGTTTTAGAAAACAAACTTATGGTTACCAAGGGGGCAAGGAGCGTGGGATGAGTTGGGAGGTTGGGACTGACATATACACACTAGTTTATATAAAGTAGATTAATGAGAACCTACTGTAGAGCACAGGGAAGTCTACTCAGTGCTCTACAATGACCTATATGGGAATAAAATCTAAAAAAGAGTGGATATATGTATATGTATAACTGATTCACTTTGCTGTGCACTTGAAACTAATACAACATTGTAAATCAGCTATACTCCAATAAAAAATTAATTAAAAATAGAAAACCACAGAAATCAAAGTACATGCCAATGAAGAATAATACATATAGAATAAAGTTGTGCTTCTGTAAATAGGGATAATGTAACCCAATTTCACAACAGTGGTTACAGGAAAGAAATACAATGCAATTGGGTAGAGGTACACACAGTGTTCTTGTTCCATTTGTAGTTTTCATTTCTTTGGTTAGGTTGGATATATTATTGTTTGTTATGTTACTCTTCATTTTTATATAATGAAATATTTATTTTTTAAAAAGAATAGAAAATACAACCACAATTAGGTAAATTAAATGGCTAAGAATTGCAAACATATATTGGGATGTGTCATGGAACTTCTGGAGCTTGGCTAATGATGGAGATGGATAAATGATATGATATCATCCTTGGTGTCATAATTGAATATTAGAATCTCCAAGCTCATCCAATATATTTCTATCTTAACATTCTTTGAAATAAAGTACTGCCTCCCTCTTTTCCTGCTTTATTTAATTACCCACTGCATGGATTAATCTCAGCTTCATATATCCCAAACTATAAAATAATATACAAAATCATGTGTTTTTCATTCATGAAAAATAAGGTCACTAGCTTCTTGAAATCACAAGACTTCCTTACAGCACTAAGCTCCCACACCTTGAGGGTGAAGTCCTCCTCATGGTCCCTGATGAGGCTGCAACACCAGTCACCACATTCACATTCCAGCCCAGAGGACGGAGAAGGAGAAATGGTTTAGGGACATTGTCCAGCACATGCAAACAGTATTTCCATTTATATCTCTGAGGAAATGTTTGTCACTTGACCACATAGACCTTCAAAGGAGCCTGGAAATTATGATTATTTTTATTGAAGTGTAGTTGATTTACAATACGGTGTTAGTTTCAGGTGCTCAGCATAGTGATTCTGGTGGTTGTTTTTTAAAGATTATATACCATCATAGGTTATTACAAGATACTGAGTAGAGTTCCCTGTGCTATACAGTAGGACCTTGTTGGTTATCTATTTTATATATAGTAGCGTGTATGTGTTAAACTCCTAATTTATCCCTCTCCCTGTTTCCCCTTTGGTAACCATAAGTTTGTTTTCCATCTTTGTGAGTCTGTTTCTGTTTTGTATATAAGTTCATTTGTATTATTTTTTAGATTCCACATGTAAGTGATATCATATAGTATTAGCCTTTCTTTGTCTAAAACTGGGCATATTGACACATGTATCTAAGATTCAGGTTTTAAAGGCAAGGTGAGAGTCGTACAGAAAGCTGAGGTCTTAGACACATCCAACAAGCAGCATTCCTCCCATCAAGGTGTTCTTGTTACTTATTTCTGCATAATGAACTACCCCAAAGTCAATGAATCAAAGCAAGAATCCTTGATGTTCAAGGTCGGTGGGTCAGGAATTTAGTAGGACACCACCGAGGGATTCCTCTGCTCCAGGGGTTGACTGGGGTCGTGTGGTGGCATACCGCTGGCAGCTGGCTGGTGCCCAGGGTATGAGAAGGCTTTGCTTACATCAGAGACTTTGGTGGGAGTGAATTGAAAGTTGGCTGAGTTGGCCCCTTGGGCCTCTCCATGTATTCCCATAGTTTCTTCACATCATTTCTCCAGTAGGTGGTTGCTCTTTTACATGGTGGCTTAGACTTCAAGCGTGGAAACTCTAAAGAATCAGACTTTGAAACCGTCATGACATACCTTCAAACACAAGAATGGACAAATGGGGTCTAGATGTCACCTCATGAGAGAGGAGCTGTCAAAGAGTGAGTGGCCATCTTACTCCTGCCCTCCAGACAAGACACTTTTCAGGGTTATTTTGCTTACTCTTATAAAATCTGAATCCCATTGCTCAAACTGTAGAAAATAAAAAGAAATACGATGGAGAGTTATCCTAGATACAGATTACTTACAAAAAGTAATTTATTATTGTAACTACATTGTAGGATTTTTACAATGTAAAGTTCTGGAAGTAATTACCAACATTAAAAAAAATTTTTTTTGAGTAAAAATAGTTTGTTGTCTTCCTTTTGAGTCAGTCTGAGTGAAAAATCCTAGTGTCACACCTTTCATAATATAGTTTGAATAACAAGAAACTGTATTTTAGGGGTATGTGTGTGTGTCTTCTAGTTTAGGAAGAGATTAGGACAAAAGGACAGGCAAATGGTCTCACATCAGTTTGCTGTTAATTATAAGGGATTTTATATTTTCTTCTGGGATGAAAATAAAATGTTAAACTTCTAATTTGGTGTTAGATGCAGAAAACAAGATAATCTCAAAATAAACACAGAAGGCATACCACGTGCCATCCAAGATGATCCACAGACACCCCATAAACTATGTAACATTCTTTAGTTAAATACACACCACATGAGTTCATTCTTTGCTGGCTGGACACATATTTTGCTACATTGTAAGTAATAAAATAAGGAAGAGGCCATTTCTGAAAATGTTATTTGGAGATCCTGAATTTATCTAAACATTCAAATTCTTAATTGGAGATCACGTGCTTATAAAAGCTGTCTCTCCACTATTCCATTGTTTTAACTTTATTTTGAAATTATTTCAGACTTACAAAAAAGGTTAAACATATTTCAAATAATTTCAATATATCCTTTACCCAGCTTCCCCAAAGACTAATCTTATAATTATAATCTTATAAAGTCATAGTACAGTTATCGAGACCCAGGAAATTAACAGTAATAACACATTATTAACTAATCTACAAACTTTATTCAAGTGTTCCCATTTGTCCCACTACTGTCCTTTCCCTGGTCCAGGATTGAATCAGGACACACACTGGATTTGGTCATCCGCTGTCCTCAACATCTTCCAATCTGTGACAGCTCCCAGCCATCCTGTCTTTCATGAACTTGACACTTTGGAAGACTAGAGGCCAGTAATTTTGTATATCTTCTTTCATTTGGGTTAGTCTGATATTTCCTCATGTTTATGTTTAAGTTGCAATTTTTTTTACAAAAATACCAGAGAATTGGTTCTGTGCTCTCCTCAGTGCATTATGTTAAGGGGTATATGACACATATTTGTCTCATTACTGGAGCTGTTAACACAAAGCTGGATTAAAGTGGTATCAGCCAGGATTCTCTACTGTAAAATTACAGTTTTTCTATTGATAATTAGAAAGTATTTTGGGGGGAGGCACAAATAGAGTGTACAAATATACTTTTTCTCATCATACTTCTGCCCACTGATTGTTTTTTCTTGCAAAATTTATTACTGTGGTATATGCCAAAAAATTATTTTCTATTTCCATCATTCATTATACGTGTATAAATGGGAAATATTACTAATTAATTAAAATCATTCTGGATTTTATTTTCCATTTTACTGTAGTTTTGTGATAACAGTTATTAACATTGATAACAATAACTAAATTTGAAAATAATCATTAGTTTTAGGTTTTGTTTCCTCTCTGATTTGGGGTAGCTATTGCTAACATTACATTGATTTATTTGTTATTAAGGCCATTTGGTAGGGAAATATTCAGGAAATTCCACCTTCTCCTTATCTGACTTTTCTCCTCTTCAAAAACTTTTTATTTTTTTAAGTCATATTTCCTTTACATTTTCCACTTCTTTCTTTTTTCTCTATCATCTTCTTCATACTGAAGATACTAACCATAATATAAAGGCTTTGGATGTGATACCATTGGAAGAAAAATAAATTAATTGACAGAAGAGAAAAAAACAGCATCTTAATTTGGTTTTATTTCCTGAGCTAGAAAATTGACGCAATAGTGAAATGAGAGAAAACTGCTTGACATGGCAAAAACTATCAGTAATGCAGTTCTGTTTGCTTCTACAGCCCCTAGAAAAACAAGTTGGAAGCAAAATTCAAACAAACCAAGGGACTAGTAGGAAAGGAATTAAGTGCACAAGTTCAAAACAGAGAGTAACTGTTCACTAAAGAATTTTTAAAACAGAAGAATTTTAGCTGAAACTTGAAATGTTTCTGACATTGTTTGAGCAAAAGGAGAAGCAGCCCTCGGGCCATAGATGGAATGTTTTGAGGATTCAGGGAAGTGTCAGTTTGGAATTCCACCCACAAAAGCAAAGTGGGGCTGGGGTGCTGGTAGAGGTGAGTAGCTGGATGATTACTGAGGACCAAAGAATAGGGGTCATTGAAGAATGATTTCAATTAAAAAAGAAAACAGACCCGTAAATTAAGTTAATTTTCATCTGAAGAATAGTTAAGAATAGTTAAGGAAGAATAGTGAAGTGAACTTGGCCATGGTCAAGTTCATCTCAAGGGAGAAAACAAAACATTTTAAAGAGCAATCCTTCTGGGCCATCATTTTATCATGGGTACATGATAAGAACAATTTATTTTGTAATTTCTCTGATAAAGTTAAATAGCCCAATAAACTGAATCATAACTGAACCTTGGTCCCATCCTTAACCTTTGCATACTTCTGGCCCTTCATCTGCACAATCTAAATGGCAAATGACCGGCCCATTAACTAGTCCCCACCTACAAAGTGTTCCCAGCTCCCAAGATAACGTTCAGCTTGTATGAGAGATGGTGGCTCCTGGGAAGTCTCACCTGATGCCATCTGCTGCTCAGGTGCCCTTGAACCTGTGTGGACCAGCTCTGCCCCATCCTGTGAAAGAAACCAGCAAGCACAGGGAGAAAGAAAAGTGACTTTGGATCATGACGTTAAACCATATGCATCTTAAAATCCATTTTCCAGAACACTGTATCCCACTTCTTAAATATTTGTCATGTACTATTTTAACAATAATTCCCACGTTGTTCCCCCTTGAACTTGTTGAGACCAGTTTTATGATTAAGGTAGCACTAGAAAGCCAGAGCAAACTAACTTACAGCCCTAAATAGACTCAGGTTGGCGACTTGGTCATTAAACCAAACATTTATAAGTGCTCACTGTGTGCAGTTACTTTCTGAACTCTTCTTTTCTCTGCAGATTATCTCATGTATTCTTAAAAAAAAAAAAAAACTTCACAAAGTAGGCATAATTGTGATTCCATTTTCATGGGAAACAAAAGTTAAGCAGCTTACCCCAGGTCATAGAGTTAATAACTGTGGAAGCTGGGATATGGACCCAGAGGTATAACATAATCTAATTAACCCGATTTTCTCTTGATATGTCTAATTTTTCATTTACAAGTTACATATTCTTCTCTACCATCAATGAGCACCATTCATGAAAGAGAAACACATATACTCACTTAATTCAGTTTCCTTAAATATTTCGTCACTTGATCAAGCCTGTAAAGTACTTTTGTAAAATGCAGCCTAATATCATTCTTGAATGGAAAAAGGAAACTGCTATTTGATAAGTAGCGAAGTCCTAGAAAATCTGGGCGGGGCTGGGTCTGAGTGGGGAGGGAAGGGGCAGGAGAAAGGAGGTGCATGGAGGGAGCCTAGCAGTGGCGATAAACACAGTTATAGGAGGAAACGCTACAATGGGAGAGAGAGAGACCATAAGCTGCCACATTGGCAATTTTGCTTTTCTTTTGGCTCATGACTTATTCTGTAGTGGTGTATTATTTTAAAATTCTGTTTTTTTCTAATTATATTACTGCCACTTGCTCATGAAAAAAATTAAGTTTGTGAAACCACACATAGACACACACACAAAGTATGTCAACCATAATCCCATCAAACAGACTTAACCTCTGTGAACAGTTTTGCCAACAGGCAGTGAAAGAGTTAATATTCTGAATGGGGTCTGGAATCCAGGGAATTCTCTGAGACACCTAATAGAATTTGTCAATCCTGTGGTAAAAGTTAATGGTAAAATACAAAAAGTCAAAGAAGCAAGACCAATAATGACACAGGAATTCAAGGACTGAAAGTTTGGATCACCTGATAGTCTTTTATCAATGGCAAATCTAATTTGATCATTGTACTGAGGCTATGCAAGATAATGGCCTTGTTCTCAGAAAAGACCTCTAAAGTGTTTAGTGATAAAAGGGCATAAAGTTCCAACTTAACTCTTGAATAGTCCAGAAGATGTAATGTGCATACACATAAATAGAGAGAGAGATGATGAAAAAGTAAATGAAACAAAAATGTCAATAGCTGGTAACTCTGAGTAAAAAGATATATAGGAGTTGTTTGTACTATTCTTGCAAATTTTCTGTAAATTTGAATTATATCAAAAAGTTTAGAAAAAAAGATAGTTCAGGTCACCTGACCAGGTGAAGAGGTTAAGATCACTTCACTACATAAGATGCTGACTGAGGCTACAGACTGAATGAACTGGTTCCTGGAAGAAGGAGATTATAAATGCAATTACAGCCAGTTTGCAGAGATGAGAACTAAGCCAGACACATGCATGTCCTTGCCATACCTTATACTCTTTCATACAAGACCTGCGACTGATATTCAACTCAATATTTCAGGATTTTAGTGACAAGATATCAAAGGGAGACTGTGACTGAAAAATGAATAACACATAATCACCCAGAGTTAGGAATGCAATATATGGAACCATCCATAAATTGAAAAACTTAATAAGCTTATAATCGAGTCATATCTTGTAAAAATTGTGAGCGAGGTTATGGACACATAGAACTGATGTGAATAACAGAGACAAAAATTCAACAAAGTTTTTGAGAAGGTATCACTTTCAAAAGAACCACTTGCCTGAATTAAAAGAGGCAGACTGTCTAAGACTTAAAATAGCCTTTTCAATGCTCCATCTCCCCAAACTTCAATAAACAGGAGTCAGGCTAAATATTTCTGCACTCACCCAAAATAGCATGTTCCTCAATGTTTTCTAATCTGTGGAAGAGGAAGATAATGTCTTCTAGGAGATAGAGTCAAAAGCCAGGGAAAACCGTGGAGCCCCTCCCAGGGAGGGGACATTTCCCACCCTTGGGGTAGGACCTGCACATCCTCCCCATGGGGTTCCAGATTTGCTATGTCCTAGGGATGGCCCTGGGCCTCCATGGTTCTCTTCCTGAAAGGAGTGTTTAGTGGGGTGTTCTGGATCTGTTCAACCCTTGCTTTTGGTGTGTGTGGGGAAAGAAGGAAAACCATCTGTATAGTTAATAGGTTTATAGATAAAGAAGATCCATGTAGAGACAATGTTCAGATGATCACAAATCCTGGAACTGTGGCTTTGGGATTAGCTCCTCTGAGAAGGGGGTGAGAATAGTTTATGTGCACGGGAAGAAAAGCAAATATTTTTATCAAGAGGGCAAGTGCGTTAGGTGGTATTATTGTCGAAGTATCCCGTCTCCTACTGAGCCCATTCTCACAAGATGTCAGGTTGAGCCAAGTAGCAGCTGGGGGCCAAGAAATAGTTGTAGAAATTTATGCGATAGCAAGTGGTTCTGACGTTGCTCTTTCAGTTGTGCCGAGATTGTCCTAGGTGTTGGCGGCTCATCTCGCCCGGATCCATCAGTGGAGCAAAACGGAGTGAGGGCCAGTCTTTAGCCTACTTGTAACAACCGTGAGAATTATATCTATGCTTCTGCTCGCCACAGAGATTTTGAGATTGTTTACTACTGCAGCAGAACGTAGGAGAATCTAACCAATACACTGGAAGGTTAATTAGGGAGAATCAGTTTCTACATGACAAGAAAGAAGACTAGTATTAGTGGTGATGGTCACTGAATGTGGAAAGCAGATGTGTTATTTGTCTACTAATTCAACAGACACTTCTTGAAGACAGCAGCTGTATTCAGGAATGGTGCGATTGTTGCTATTTTTTCTGATGTCCAGAAGTGCCTGTGACTGAGGTTTTCCTATTGTGAAATGTGGGAAATTGATGATCTAGGACTAGAAGAACAATAGCCTTGCGGGAGAAATTTAAAAATGATTGTTTTATTGTGGTTAGCATATGCCAGCGTGAACCAAGTATAAAAGTATGCAGAGTATTTCAGATAAAAATCAAGAATCTGTCATTAAATCTAGTAGTTATTTGGAAGGATGTCCCACACAGGCAGTTTAAAGAACAATCAGCAGAAGATCCAGCAAGAAAGTCTTTTCCTCTTGGACTTGAAGCTCTGTGGGTCTCATGAACACACATGAGTTTAGCAAGTCCCAAGGAAAGACAGCCATGAATTTCCATAATTGACTTAACAGTTGGTGGCCTGAAAGTAAGTCTAATGGCATCCCTAATTCTACACTAACATCCTTTTGGAAGAGTCAATAAACAGAGAAGGCCCAAAACTGATGTAAGACACACAGCATATATGAAGATAGTAAAGGTAAATGCCCCAGTGAGTGTGAAATAAACAGACATCATAGCACAGTTACCAGCTGGTCATGAACTTTAGTGCAATCTTAAAGAGAGAAGCACTCATATGGCCTAAAATCAATATATTTCTATAGTTCATTTATATAAGGAAGTGAATTGAATGACTAAATGAAAAACTCACATAAGGCAGCAAAGAACAAATCTTTTTTGAGGTTGCAAAAAGAATTATTAGGAAAAAAGAATTTTATAATATGGAAGGTACAAAGGGAATTGTAGATAAACCTACTAGGCAAGTTGAAGGGACTTAAATGTAAACGCCAGAGAGAGATTCTCTCTATGGAGTGAGAGGAAGGACTTCAGGACTCAGAAAAAGAGGAGCCTATCGAACTGACCTGGAAAAAATGAATGTTATTTAGAAAAAAACAAACCATGAGAGGAATCTCACAAATTCCATTATTGTAAATAAAGTAACATCAAGGAAAAAAACATAAACAGAGGGGAGAGTATCAAGACGGCAGAGTAGGAGAACAAGGAGCTTGCCTTCTCTCCAGACACACCTAAATTACATCTACAGGAGGAACAATTGTCACTGCAAACAAACTGGAGATGGGCAGAAAGGCTCATTCACAGCCAAGGCTGTGAAGAAAGAGCCACATGTAATCAGGGAGGAAGGGAGGAGAAACAATCAGATCAGGACCTGTGTCTGCAGGAGGGGGCACAGAAGGTGGGGTTACATGGGCTCAGAGATCCTCCCTGGGGAGAGAGGGGCTCAAATCACAAACTGGACGTCCCAGCCCTGGGGTCCAACACCAGGAAGATGAGTGCCCTTAGCTGGATTGAAAACCAGTGGGACTTACAGGAGGAGGGTAAGATCCCTAGACTCTGCTCTTGAAGAGCACACACATACATGCTTACTCTTAGGAACAATGCAGGGGAAGCAGGTTGAAACTGCTTGGGGCTCTGGGTGGTTTCCTGTGACCACCCCAGCACATGCCCTGGTCCACACCGGGTGCCTGCTCCAGCCCCTCTTGCTCCAGTGCAGTTTCCTACTAGGATGAAGGTTCCTGTTGCCAAGAGGGGTGAGCATTCGCAGGCGATGGAGATGGCTGAGACCCTGCACTGCCTCTAAATTGGGCAAGGCTGGCCAATGCTTGTACTCGTAGAGGCAGCAGATCAGGAGCAGTTTGGAGCTCTGGCTGGTGTGCTGGGACCAAGTGCAGGATGCACCCCGTCTTGCTCTGCCATGGCACCCTACTGGGGCAAAGATGCAATTGCTGGGAGAGGGGGAGACACACACAGAGAAGGAGTAGAACCAGTGTGGACCTGACCCTCAGGACTTCTGCTCCAGCAACTTGGGACAAGCAAGCTGTGATGGCCACTGAGCAGAGGCAAAGCACAGATCATACTTGCCTGGGGCTCTAGGCCCTCCATCTCCAGCCCCACCTCCCACCAAGGTGAGAGCTGCCAGCACACCCTGGGGGAATATGTGCCCCATGCTCACTACAGATCCAGCTCTCCCCAAAGCCACTGGGCACATGCAGGCTGCATAAGAATGCTATCACACAAGGATACCACTTCGATAACAGGATAAGTAACTGTTTTATCTAATTTCATAAAGACAGAGAAGGTTAAACAACATGAGAAGACAGAGGAATTTGTTTCAAATAAAAGAACAAGAATAAATCCCTGAAAAAGAACAACTAGTGAAACAGATAAATAATTTGCCAGATAAAGAGTTCAAAGCATTAGTAATAGGAATGTTAAATGAACTTGGGAAAAGAATAGATGAAAACAGTAAAATTTTAAATTGGGAACTAGTAAATGTAAAAAAGAACTAGTCAAAGTTGAAGAATAAAATAACTGAAATTAAACAAGCAAATAAAAATGTATTAGAAGGAATCAACAATAGATTAAGTGATACAGAAAAATGTATAGGTGATCTGAAAGATAGAATAATGGAACTCACCCAATCAGAATATCAAAAAGAAAACCAAATTTAAAAAAATTGAAAACCGTTTAAGGGACCTCTGGGACAACATTAAGCATACAAACATTTGCATTATAGGGGTCCCAGAAGGAGAAGAGAGAGAGAAATTAGAAAAATGCATTTTATGAAATTATGGCTGAAAACTCTCCAAACCTGAAGAAGGAAACATATCCAGGTTCAGAAAGCACAGAGAGTCCAAATGAGATGAACCCAAAGAGATGCACACCAAGACATCATAGGTAAAATGGTAAAGGTTTACTATAAATAGAGAATTTTGAAGGCAGCAAGAGAAAACTCCATAAGGAAACTCTGTAAGGCTATTAGCTGAGTTCTCTGCAGAAACTTTGCAGGCCAAAATGGGGTGGCAAGATATATTTAAAGTGCTGAAAGGGAAAAAACTACAACCTAGGACACTCTACCCAGCAAGATTATCATTCAGATTTGAAGTAGAGACAAAGAACTTCTCAGACAAAAACTAAAATTGTTCATCAACACTAATCTACACGACAAGAGGTGTTAAAAGGTCTTCTGTAACTGGAAAAGAAAAGGTCATGAAAAAAAGTAAAAATCTATAGGAAAGGAAAAATCACACTAGTAAAAGCAAATATATAGAAAAGGCTGCGAATCAACCACTTAAATAAGCTAACACAAATATTAAAAGTCAAAAACTGTAAAATCAGTTATACCTACGATAAACAGTTAAGAGATAGACATGAAGACATAAAATATGGCATCAAAAACACAAAACGTGGGGGAGGGAAGTAAAAAATGTAGATCTTTTAGAATGTGTTTGAATTTAAATGACTACAAGTTTAAAACAAGTAGATATAGTTATAGGTCAGCATATATGAACTCCATGGTAACCACAGATCAAAAACCTACAAGAGATACACAAGAACAGAGTGAAAGGAACACAAGCATACTACTAAAGAAAATCATCAAACCACAGGGAAGAAACTAAAAGAAGAAAAGAATAGAGAACTACAAAAATAACCAGAAAACAAGTAACAAAATGGCAAAAAGTGTATATATATCAATAATCACCTTAAATATCAATGGTTAAATCTCCAATTGAAAGATATAGGGTAGCTGACTGAATAAAAAACAAGACCTATCTATATACTGCTTATAAGAGACTCACTTCAGAGCTAGAGATACACAGAGACTGAAGATGAGGAGATGGAAAAAGATATTTATGTAAATGGAAATGAAAAGAGAGATGGGGTAGTAATACTCATATCAGAGAAAGTAGATTTCAAAGCCAAGTCCATAACAAAAGACAAAGAAAGACATTATATAATGACAAATGGATCAATACAAGAAGAGGATATAACATTTCTTAATATATGTGCACCTAATAGGCACATCTATATATGAATATATATGGCAAATATATAAAGCAAATATTAACAGACATAAAGAGAGAAATTGACAATAATACAATTACAGTAGGGGACTTTAATACCCTACTTACATCCACAAACAGATCACCCAGACAGGAAATCAATAAGGAAACAGTGGTCTCAAATGACACATTAGAGCAGTTGAATGTACTAGATATCTACAGGACAATCCATCAGAAAAACAGCAGAACACACATTCTTTTCAAGTGCACATGGAACATTCATGAGGTTAGATCACAAGCTAGGCTACAAAACAAATCTTAACAAATTTAAAAGGCTAGAAATTATATCAAGCTTTTTTTCTGACCACAGTGATATGAAACTAGAAGTTAATTAAAAGAAGAAAATGGGAAAAACACAAACATATGAGACTAAAAGACATGCTATTAAAAAAACAATGGATCAATGAAGAAATCAAAGAGGAAATCAGAAAATACCTTGAGACAAATGAAAATAAAAACAACTTTCCAAAATCTATGGGATACAGCAAAAGCAGTTCTAAGTTCTACAAAGGAAGTTTATAGCTATACAGGCCTATATCAAAAAACAAGAAAAGTGTCAAATAAACAACATAACCTACCATCTAAATAAATTAGAAAAAGAAGAACAAACAAAGGCCAGAGTCAGCAGAAGGATTGTAACAATAAAGATCAGAGAGGAAATAAATAAAATAGAGACCAAAAAATTTAGAAAAGCCCAATAAAGTGAAGAATTGGGGGGGGTTTTGAAAAAATGAACAAAATAGGTAAGTGTTTAGCCAGGCTCATTAAGATTAAAAAAAGAGGAGTACACAAAAATAAGAAATGAAAGAAGAGAAATTACAGCTGACATCACAGGGATACAAAAAATCATAAGAGAATACTATGAACGGTTATTTGCCAACAAACTGGACAATCTAGAAGGAATGGACACTTTTCTGGAAACACACAATTTTCTAAGACTGAATCAGGAAGAAATAGATAATCTGAACAGCCTGATCACTAGTAGTAAAACTGAATTAGCAATTAAAAACTCCCAGCAAACTGAAGTCCAGGACATGACACCTTCACAGGGGAATTCTACCAAACATTTAAAGAAGAGTTGATACCTATTCTTCTCAAATTGCTCCCCCAAATTAAAGAGGATGGGACACTCCCAAATTCATGCTACAGGGCAACAACTATCCTGACACCAAAACCAGACAAAGACACTACAAAAAAAAGAAAATTATAGGACATTATCTCTGCTGAGTATAGATGCAATAATTCTCAACAAAATATTCACAAACTGAATTCAACAATGTATTAAAAGTATCATACAGCATGATCAAGTGGGATTTATTCCAGGGATGCAAGGATGGTTTATTATCCACAAAGCATTCAATGTGATACACCACATTAACAAAAGGAAAGATAAAAATCACATGATCATCTCATTATCTCATTAGATGTAGGAAAAGCATTTGACAAAATTCAACAGTCTTTTATGGTAACAACTCTCATCAAAGTTGGTATAGAGGGAACACATCTCAATATAATGAAGGTCATTTATGACAAACCCACAGCTGACATCATACTTCATAGTGAAAAGCATTTCCTTTTCACTATGTTGTCAAATGTAACAATCTTTTCTTTTATAGCCTTTGGATTTTGAATCACATTTACAAAGCCTTTTCCAACACTAAAACTAAAGAGAAATTCACCAATGTTTCTTTCTAATACATCCATTGTTTCATTTTTTACGTTTAGATACATAGTCTATTCTTATGTATGGTGTGAGATATAATTTTAACTTTTTCCAAATGGTGACCTAGTTGTTCTTCACCATTTATTAATGTCAATCTTTACTCCAGTGAACTGAAATGCCAGTTTGTCATACATTAAATTTCCATATGTATTTGAGGTTAATTTTGGACTTTCTATTCTATTATTCTATTTGTCTATCCATATATATTTTAAATATTAAAATTTTTTTCATTGTATAGATTTTGCACACTTTTTGTGAAATTTATCTCTATATATTTATTCTTCTTTGTTGTGATCTTAAATGGTATTATCTTTGCTATTGTATCTTCTGTTTATTCTTTGTGTATATGAGGATTACGGGTTTTCTATGTTAATTTTATATACTGCTAACTCAATTCATTGATATCTGAGTTAGTTTTAGTGTTGATTTGATGGAGCTTCTACCTAGACCATCATATCTGCAAATAGAGATAGTTTTCTTCTGTCTTTACCCATTTTTATATCTTCAACTGATTTCCTTCCCTTATTTAATTGTCCTGGCTAATAATATTTCTACTACAATGCCAAAGAGTAGCAGAGATAGATATAGATATAAGTACAGATACACACATAATAATGTTAAGAAAGTATAATTCCATTCCTATTTTCTTTAGAGTTTTCATTATGAATGTATATTTAATCTTTTTAAGAGCTTTTTCAGTGTCTATAGAAATAATCTTGTGATGTTGTATTGAATTAAGATGAAGGAAGAAATGAATGTGGACCAGTGAGAAGGCAAGTTATGGAGGAAATTTAGGGGAAAGATCGAATATAGAAATTCTTACAGACAAGAAAGGGTAAACCTGTGTGGTTTGTATTGGCACAAAGAAACCATTCTTAATGCACGTAAATCTATCGGTTTTCTAAAAATGGTAATTATTTTTCTGAGGTATATATGTATTTCTGAAAGCATAATAAGAAGGTATTTTATGAAGAACTAAAGACTAGTGAAGCAGAGATCTTTTTATTCCTCCTGTTGCTATGGAAACTTTTCAGCATCGAAAGCTGATTTCACGACGAATACTTTGGAACAATTGCACACAATAACCAATCTGCTGTATAATTTATCTGAGGTTTTAGAAGTCTCCCAGATGCCTCAAATTCTTAAACTTTTGAAAATAATTTCTTATGTATTTTATTATTATGAAATAAGATGATAAAAATGTTGCTGTTTGGATAGTTCAGCATCTATCAAAATTCAAATTAAATGTAAGAATAAAATGGAGATTGGCATCTAAGTCATATCTTGGGCTTTTGGAATTTTTTTTTAAATTTTTGTTTAACATGTTTGGTGACATCATTTCTTATGAATCAAATACTTCATATTCAAGAAAAAGCACCTTAGTCTACTTTGCAGTATGTGATCTTTACTTAGGACTCAATTTTAATTTTAACTAGATTTGTCCAAAATATCTTTCAAAATGTAAATGTACATGCCCTCTATCAAAAATTATTCTAATCTAGATATGACTTTGAATAATCCAAAATTAAATTAAAATGTCAATGGAATAACTGAGAACTAGTCTCTCTTATTAAACTTAAACACCTCTGTATAATTAATGTATAGCCCTAAGAGTTAAATAGGATATTACAATAAAATCATCATTCCACTTTAACAGATTCTATGATATGTCAGGTATGCCTCCAGTTTGTAGAGATATGATTTCTAAAGAGTTTGTAATAAAGTACCTCAATATAAGAAACTAGTTACAATAGCCAGGACAGGGAAACAGCCTAAGTGTCCATCAACAAATGAATGAATAAAGAAGGTGTGGCACATATATACAATGGAATATTACTCAGCCATAAAAAGGAATGAAATTGGGTCATTTGTACAGATATAGATGGACATAGAGTCTGTCATACAGAGTGAGGTAAGCCAGAAAGGGGGAAACAAATATCATATATTAACACATATATGTGGAATCTAGAAAAATGGTACAGATGAACCTAGTTCCAGGGCAGGAATAGAGATGTAGACATAGAGAACAGACGTGTGGATGTGAAGGGGGGAAGGGAGGGTGGGATGATTTGGGAGATTAGGATTGACATAAATACACTACCATGTGTAAAATAGGTAGCTAGTGGGAACCTGCTGAATAGCACAGGGAGCTCAGCTCGGTGCTCTGTGACGACCTAGGTGGGTGACATGGGGGGGTGGGAGGGAGGTCCAAGAGGGAGGGGATATGGGGATATATGTATACAAATAACTGATTCAATTTGTTGTACTGCAGAAAGTAACACAACATTGTAAAGCAATTATACTCCAGTAGAAAAAAAACTAGAAAACAAATACAAATTGAATTCATCAGTAGAGCTGGTTTAGACATTCAGTGATAAACCAGCCAACAGTAGGAGTCATGAAGTATTAAAAAATACATATAGAAATCTGTTAATAAAAGTGCATACAGAATTTTGAAACTTAGAATCAATACTGTGGAATTAGATCAATATCATTAAAAAGACCATGTTACAAATACTGTCATTCTATTTCTCCAAGAATAATAAATGCTAATAACCTTTGAAAAGAGTATTCAGCACTATTAAAAATACTACAGTAAAAATTGAAACATAAAAGTCATTTACCAAAAAATAATGGTATAAATTAAGTAAAATTTCAACAAAAATGTCGAGGATGTACAAGATTAATGACAAACCATAAGCTTCTACTACTTTTCTCTTGGCTCAGCTTTCCCTACCTTTCGAGCTGCAATTTCAAACTTTTATTATAACTCTTACAGTATTATTATCATGTGACTTGATCAAGATGCTGACACATGGCAACTTAGCACCTTTGCTGCGCATGAAAAATATAAAATACTCACAATGACATAGTGAAGTGAATTTTTCTCATTACAAGTTAGAAACTGACAGAAAAATGTTAAAAAGTTGACAATTTTTAAAAATATCTGTTTCATTGGAATACATAAAAAACTTCTAAATTATCCATTTATAAAAATGCCTTGACAGGATACTATTGCTATCCTCATATCTCAACCTGAAATTTTAATAAAAATAAGGAAAGACAAAGAATACTGGAAATAAGGAAGGTAAGAAAGAGAAAGGAAGAGAGGGGGAGGGAGAACAAGAGGAAAGAAAGAAAGAAAGAAAGAAAGAAAGAAAGAAAGAAAGAAAGAAAGAAAGAAAGAAAGAAAGAAAGAAAGAAAGAAAGAAAAAAGAAAGGAGAGAGAGAGAAAGAGAAAGAGAGAGAAAGAAATAAAGAAAAAGAAAGAAAGAAGAGAGAAAAAAGGAAAAGGAATGAATCATATATTTTGACCACAGATAACTGGGCCAGATGTTGGCCAGAAGTTGCTGAATCTTCAAGTAAACCCAAACCTTTGGATCCTTTTCATGGCTGATGCAGGGTAACTCCCAGGAAAGAGGCATACATCCAAACATAGCGCTTACCTGAGTATCACACCTCATACACCATTTAGGACCTTAAGCATTGGACTATAGTGATGGCTAGTGATGCTGAACCACATGGCTAGGAAATTTTCTTACGGTGATTGCCAAAAGTTTTAAGTAGATCGTCTAAGGTAGACTCTTTAATATTTCTAGTTTGTTCCTTCCCTAACACATTCCCACGGGGAAATCAAGACAAAAATGGTCTAGTCAATACATCGCCAAATACTTCTATCAGGTTGTAGTTATCCTTAGAAAAATAAATCACGGCAGAGAAACTCCACCCACGACCCCATGTAATTATTTGGCTAAAATAATCTATGAAAAAAATTCTGAAGTTGTGACAACACAGCACAGATTTGAAGGTGTGATTAATCTTGCTAATGTAAGCAGTTCAACAGAAAATTAAGGACATTTTCATGCTTTTTTCATAGACATTTCAGTTAAGTCTTCCTGTTCTGGTGTGCTAAAGGAAGAGGTTCGAATGTGTGCTTATTTCCTATTCAGAACAAACTAACTAGACTCGTTGGGAGATATAAGATGTGTCTTAGCCCGGACAAGTCAATTTGGAGTTAATTCCCCTTCCCCGGGGGAGACCTAAATGAGGAAGGGGGAGGGGCAGTAATTAAAGGGATGCACTCTGGAGTGGGGATGTCTCAGCGACCAGCTCACTCTGCTGCTTGACCGCAAGAACGCTGGCATCTCAATGCTGTGGGTCAAACCTCAGTTTCTGCATGTGTACAGGTAGATTTAACGGTGCCTGAGCCTACAATAATACGTGAGACCTGGCCGGCTGTGTAAATTTGAGCAAGTCTGGGTTTCACATTCTTCATCCTCAAAAAATAAACTTTGCGTTTTGAATATGTACCCACCTTACGGGGCTATTGTAAAGATTAAAGTAGATAAGACACTTGCCTGGCTAAAATGGGCACTTTCAACAAACAGCTAATTTTATTACTGTTTTCCAAACGGAAATTAAAATGTAGGCTCAGTGGAAATATAATTTAAACTACTGAAGGACTTTTATGTAAGGTTGCCTTTGAAACACTGATCAAAGAGAAGCTCTTGATATGAAAAGCTTCTGGAATTAAAGCAATACCTCTATGATCTAGCTTATATTGATTGAGCTGTTATTCCCATTGGAAACACTAATGTTCACAAATGTCTTTGCCAAGGTAGAACAGCAATTGACAATGGCATTGTTCATCCACAGTCTCTAAGCTGGAAAAAGCCTCAGGAGCTGAAGTACAGAATACCTGCCTGATCTGCTGTGTACCTGCACCCTTTCTCATCCCCACGGCTGCATGGCTCTGATTGCTGGGAAGTGGAAAGCTGTTACCTGTGCATGAACCTTGAACAGTGTGTTATGTTGCCACCTGATGCCTTGCAGGAGCTCATGGGTGAAGTCTAAGGCTTGGCTTGGGTGAGAGCTTGCATGTTCCTGGTACTTGGATTCTGTCTCTTTCAGGATGTTCAAAACTTATCCTGCCCTTATAAACCATTTATATGTCTAACATGTTTAATGTCTTCTGTGCCTTTGTCTACTGATTTGTTTGTTTTTCTGTTATATATGTGAATGATGTACACATTTTAAGGAAGGTAGCTATTTGATACATTTTTCTTCAAATCTTTTCTTTCTTGCCTTCTAATTACTTTTGATTTCCAAACTCTCATTTTAATATGTCCTCATAACTACTATGAAAATGAGAAGAACTTATATATATTATAAATGTAGGGTTTATCACATAGGGAAAACTAAGTGTCAAGAAGATTATAATTATTACATGAACAATGAACAAACTCGAATACATCAACATTGTTTAATTATATGTGATTATCAAATATTTTAATTTGATTAGTAAATATTTGGTTACTATAAATACTTTATATTTTTAAAATATAGGCACATTTACATGCATACCTATTTACATAGCTGCATACTTAAATTTTGTATATATATGCAAACTAATGTTTGTATATATACACACATATTACAGTTAGTAAAACCAAACACGATAGAGAAAAGGAGTTTTTATCTATAAAAATTTAAGTTCTTATGTACAGATATTTTTAATTTTTATGTCAGTAATTTTTTGACATATTTTTAAATGAACAGAAGTTCAGACATAAAATTTAATAAAATATTTAAACAATTTTAGATATTTTGATCCTGCATAAATTCATATTTAACTGATAAATGCCTAATCTCAGATTATGCCTTCTAAACAATTATTTCTCAACAATAATGAATTATCTTAACCCAAATACTTTCAATAGAAGTGAAGAAATATATGAAAGTTACATATACATTTTTAGAAACAGAAGCCCATTCACTCTTAATACAATTACAAAACATAAATCTATTATTTAAAGTATTCAGATGTTTTCAATACTATAGCATATTTAGAGAATAAAGGTATGAATTTTCCCATTGTAAAGACAGTTTTTCCCTTGTTAAATCATAATAAAATATAATTCTGTATCACTAATTAATGAAATATATCACACAGATTTTTTAATTAGTTCCCATTATAGTTCAGCACTAAGTTCTTCTCCTCATTTTACCCTGTTATTTACATTTACACAAAGATAACAGGGGAAAGAAAAGGTGATAGGAGTCATAGGACACACAAAATTGTAGAATATACTAGAGCTTCCCATCGTGAAAAAGAATATAGATGTAAAGCAAGTCAAGGGAACATTTATCAGAACTTCAGATTCAGAAAGATCTGGGTAAATATACTTCAATTCTGGAAAAATTTACAAGAAAATATTCTAAATTAACAATGAAATGTGTACTAATAAATGCCTAAGAATAAGTAATTTGATGATTTTACTTTTTTTCCCATTCATTCGTAGTTAAATGAATTACTGAAAATATTTTTTTAAAAGATCTTACTGAGAAAATATTTGCCATTACGCATTTAAAATCTGGAGTTCAGTACACATAAAGTCCAAATGGGGAAAAGTAAATAAAATTAAAATTTGGATCTATATAACACCAAAAATTATGTTTCTCTTCACCTCATATCTCTATCACTAAGAGGTAACCTTGATTAATACTATAAGAATTTCAAAATATGTGATTTGAAATTTTAAAATATAGAATGTTTCAGCCTTAAGCAGTAAAGCAAAGATTTTAATTACTCTTAACAGCTAAAATTTCTGCTCATAGACAAAATGTCTTTTGAAATGGAGTTTCTCATTTCTCCTGGCAGTAATTAACAATCCCTCTATCAGAATTGTTTCTGTGGATAACACATGTGTTTTTGTTACATTAATCTGTCAATATTTAATTAAAAAATTAATCCCCTTTGATATTTTTAACTGTCAGAGAAAATGCGTAAATTAATTACTTACAAGTGCAACAAATTGCTTCTCTCATCAGATTTCCATAATGAAATATAGGTGAATAGTGGATCTTTAATATATATTTTTGTTCCATGGCATTTTGTGTCAGATGGTATTTTTACAGTATGTAATAGTATTCATATCTATTAGCAGTTAGCTTTTCATGTATTTATAGGTGATAAGAACAAAGGGAAAATTTCTTGTAGTGTGTACACACTCAAAGCTAATAAAATAGCCATTTGCCCCAAGTTACAATAATATAAAGATGAGTGGTCTAGTAACATATCATTTTTAACCTCTTCCTTAGACTGTACTTTATCATGAGTTTCTACTCCCCAAATAGTGGCATATAGGAAATGTTCAGCACCAAACAAAAAGTTTATGAAGACCAGAGAGCTGTCTTCACCCTCCCGTTTTACAGCTAACTAATCCATTCAATTTTATGCTTTGAAAAGAGTAAAGATGAATTGCCTGAAGCAATTCATGTCAAAATCATTTTGGATGAGACAACATAAAAACCCAGGGTAATTTCTTTAAATGTCACAAGGTTTCTGCATTCCTATTGCATCATAAGTGTCCTTGCTTTCTTGCTTCACTCTAGAAAAGCAAAAACTGAAAACCATAGTGATGCAAGGTGGGTGTAGTTTATGCAAGAGAGATGACAGCAAAGATAAATAAAAGCCTTTGGCTCTAAGTCAAAAAGAGACAAGTTACTCAACATCACTACTTATTAGAGACATGTAAATCAAAACTACAATGAGGTGTCACCTCACACCAGTCAGAATGGCCATCATCAAAAAATCTACAAACAATAAATGCTGGAGAGGATGTGGAGAAAAGCGAACCCTCCTACACTGTTGGTGGGAATGTAAACTGGTACAGCCACCATGGAGAACAGTATGGAGGTTCCTTAAAAAACTAAAAATAACACTACCATATGACCCAGCAGTCCCACTACTGGGCATATACCCTGAGAAAACCATGATTCAAAAAGATACATGCACCCCAATATTCATTGTAGCACTATTCACAATAGCCAGGTCATGGAAGCCACCTAAATGTCCATCAACAGAGGAATGGATAAAGAAGATGTGGTACATATATACAATGGAATATTACTCAGCCATAAAAAGGAACAAAATTGTGCCATTTGCAGAGATGTGGATGGACCTAGAGACTGTCATACAGAGTGAAGTAAATCAGAAAGAGAAAAACAAATGTCATATAATATTGTTTATATGTGAAATCTAGAAAAATGATACAGATGAACCTATTTGCAAAGCAGAAATAGAGACACAGATGTAGAGAACAAATGTATGGATACCAAGGGGGAAGGGGTGTGGGATGAACTGGGGGATTGGGATTGACATATATACACTACTATGTATAAAATAGACAACTAATGGGAACCTACTGCAGAGCTCAGGGAACACAACTCAATGCACTGTGGTGACCTAAACGGGAAGGAAATCCAATAAAGAGCGTACATATGTATACGTATAACTGATTCACTTTGCTGTACATCAGAAAGTAACAAAACACTGTAAAGCAACTGTATTCCAATTAAAAATTAATAAGAAAAGAACTCTGATGAAGATTTGACTATTACAGTAAGATGTAAATATGAAATTACAATGTTATAAAGCAATGTTTTTGTTTAATAATACCAAATGAAATATCTCATTCACATACCAAAAAAAAGAGGCAAGTTAATGTGTATATTACATTTCAAGTTGATATAAAATTTATAAAGTAGGTGTGAATATATGTTTTATGGTTCCCAGTTTAATTGGCTTTTTTAATTAACCAATGTCTTTTCTAGTCTGATATTGTCAAATGATATGATCTATAAAACCCATTGCTGTCAAAACTAAGACACCCAGGGTCATACACTAGTGGCCAAGCATAAATTGGTCAACGTGTATAGAAAACAATTTGACCTTGAAAATGGTGGTACATTTTGAGCCCTTCTAGGAATCTCTTCTAAGGAAATAATTCCTTAAAATTTAGGGAAAAGATTGTACGAGAAAATGTTTAAAATCCATCATTTATATATGTTATAACAAATCACTGGGATAAATGCTGCTGGTGATCTCTCTCTCACACACACACACACAGGAAGCGACATATTCATATGATCAAATCTTATTCAGCTATTGAAGGAAACTGAACATTAATTAAAAGGCATAGAAAAGATGTCCTAAGATAATGTTTAGATGACAGAGTAGGTTACAGACCTATATATTGAAAATTATTCCAATAAATGTAAGAATAAGTGGGAGAAACTGCATCGAAATGTATTGTTGGGTGCTGAATGGTTTTCTTTTACTTCCCTTTATAAAGTTTTTGTCTTTTCCACATTTTATAGGTGTATAATGTTTCTTTGAAACAAAAAAAAAACCTAGAAGTTTTAAAATTATTTCATAATAAAATAGTCTGAGAAAACAGATTGATAGCTTTATTCAAATGAATAATCAGATCTTTTTCTAAATTTTCAAATTTTCCTCAATCTGGGAACATTTCACATTGAGCAGTTTGAGAGGGAGGTAAGTTTGCAGAAAAATAATTTTTGTTCTTGGTAGAACCTTGTCTATGTACGCATAGGTAAAACACTCTAGAACAGAAAGAATATATATTGAAACTTTGTGCCAGGAACAAGTAGTAAAGATTAAGAACAAAGAAAGTAGAATTAAGAGATATTTTTAAGACAGATACACTTTTAATAATGAATATCTCAGTTTTCTCTTTTGTAAAAGTAGGGATTTGGACTGATTGAGCTCTATATTCTTTCAGTTCCAACAGATTATGCTTCTACGATGTTATCTCCAAAAACTGTAATTTGTCCCCAAAGTTGCCTTTGCACAAATAGTCTCTCTGGAGTTGTTCTAGGAAGGAGGGATTAAGGTTCTGGTGCCTTGTAAATGCTCTCAGATGCCCAAGCTTTTTCCCTGTGGTCCACACTCTCCTTCCAAATCTCTCAGCTTCAGCATTCAGAGGATTTTACACTTAGGGGAAGTGGAATTATTTTTTAGGAATCATTTGTTTAAGATCTGAGAAGTTATCTTTTTGACTTGAAACCACATTATTTTCTCCTTACCATTTCATTTTGTTTTGTTTTCCTTCAGACACTGGTGTGTATCTCCCTCCCTGTTTTGACCGCTTTGCATTCCATTCTTTAATTGGTGACTGTTGCGTGCTCCACATGTGTTTCATATGAAGTCACCAGCTTCCTCTGGTGTTAGATGACAGCCTCCTTGAAAGTTGAAGACAAGGTGCTTGCACTTTGTCTAAAAAGAAACATAATTGGAACTAACAGAAATTTACAGTAGCCAAGGTTACCTCACTGTACAGAACCCTGCAGTCCTGGATGAAGGAGCAGTCTTAAAGAGCAACCTGCAAGGGTGAAATATAATGATGTCTGTAACAGGATGTGAGTGTCTGCCATGCATACATCTGGGAAGCTTTAGGAGTTAGAAAAGAAGATCAGGAAACAGAGGCTGATTAAATATTGCATTGGTCTCAATAGGCAAATCAAATTAAAAACAATCTTGAAGTCCTGAGTAAAGTAAATAGCATCACACTTTATAAAGCAAGAAGCAGCTGTGTAGCTGAGGGGAGCTTCCTGTGGCTGCAAACGTTTTATGTGAGGTCCCCAAATCCTCTCTAGACAAACGCTTCCTTCTGGACTGTTTCCAAGGTCTAATTGTTTTAGTAAGCATATGAACCCCAGAGGACAGGATTCATAGGAGTGTTACAAACAGAAGGGAGGTTTAAAGTAGAATTATACACACTTAAAAGTGAGGTGCTTCTACCTCATTTCCTCTATTCTATTGAAAACAGTCTTCAGTGACGGAGTGAAAGCCTGGAGCAGAGAGAGAATTGAACTGAATACGGACAAGGAAAAGGAAATTCAAGATGAAACATTAAAGAAGAGTCAGGAGAGAGGGATGAAGGTGGAAAAGGGTAAGGAGAATGCTCAGGGCTCATCTGGGAAAGAATCAATGTCCCCGGATCAATAATGTTAATCCACTTTTTCTCTAATACATTCAAGGGAACGTTAGCCTCAATATTTATTAAAAATGATTCCATTGTCTGGTTTGTTCAATAACTTTTATCTCCAAAGAAGAAGAAATCTTTTTAAAGCGTTTGACTCTAAGACATAGTGAATTTTTGAGACTATTTAGAGATGCGCAAATGATAGCCTTGATGATACAATCTTGGAGTCCAGCATTAACACACAAGACGAAGGGGTTTCAACAAGGGTCATTGTGCTTTAGGATGAGTAAAGGATAATGGGTGTCTTATGTATGTGTCTGATACCCCATCGATAGTGGGGGATACCTTTTACTTTCACAGGAATTTGGAAGTTTTGACTGCTACACGGGACCAGATACTTTAATTCCTGAACTGAGATTTGGGGGAGGACCAAAGACCCTGGAAAATATTTTCTGAAAGTGACCAGAAAACTCTTGGGAGTTACCGCATAATTTATCCAAGGAGAAAGAAAAATTAGAAGAAGTTTGAACAGGTAGTGTGAGACAAGATTTAAGTTTTCTGATAGCATCATACAGGATACTTCTTTGGTCCATGTAACACATACTTGAGTACATTTCAAGGCAGGTTAATGATGTCACATTTTGTAAACATGTAACAATGGGCATTAATAATAAAAACAATCCAACAAAAATACTGAAATTAACAGAGTCTCCAACTGAGGTCAAAAGAATCCTAAGGCCAAGACGGGGACCGGAGGCCTGTGTGGTCCATGAAACACTTAGAGGGGATGGTACATCCATGCAACATTTCTGGAAACTGTTTCTACCACAGAATCTGTACCAAGTGAGAAGACGCAGGGGAAATAGTTACTCTCAAACCATTGTTGTAAAAATGGTAAAAAGTGAGGATGCCCTTGTGACTCTCTTTTGCATACCATATGAAATATTTTTAATTATTCCTTTTTTGCAAAGATGAGAAATTGCTGAGCACAAATGTGGCCGCTTCCACCTTCCTAACCAGGAACTCTCCTGAAACTATTAAACACTTAGGAGAATTTATGGCTGAATCTAAACTTTTTCAATAAAGCCCTCATCGTGACATGACAGTTTTGGAATTTCAGGCAGAATTAATGTCAACATGCACTATCAGGAAAGGATACACTTCTCCCTGTGAGCACAAGAAAATACTAGAAAAATCATGAGAGAGGTGAAAGGATCCCTTGTGTTGAAAGAATAGTTTCCTTTGAAATGGAACAACATCTATGGCCAAAAGAAAAAAAGGAGAAGATCTTAAGGACCCTCCATACTGTTCTCCATAGCGACTGTATCAATTTACATTCCCACCAACAGTGCAGGAGGGTTCCCTTTTCTCCACACCCTCTCCAGCATTTATTATTATTTTTTTCTGAGTTTCAACTTTGTTTTTATTTTTTAAATGTGTCAGCATTTATTATTTATAGACTTTTTGATGATGGCCATTCTGACTGGTGTGAGTTGGTACCTCATTGTAGTTTTAATTTGCATTTCTCTAATATTAGCAATGTTGTTCATCTTTTCATGTGCCTCTTTCTTTACCATCTGCATGTCTTCTTTGGAGAAATGTCTAATTAGGTCTTCTGCCCATTTTTTTTGATTGGGTTGTTTGTTTTTATGGTATTGAGCTGCATAAGCTGTTTGTAAATTTTGGAGACTACCCCTTGTCAGTCGCATCATTTGCAAATATTTTCTTCCATGCTGTGGGTTGTCTTTTCATTTTGTTTATGGTTTCCTTTGCTGTGCAAAAGCTTTTGAGTTTAATTAGGTCTCATTTGTTTATTTTAGTTTTTATTTCCATTACTCTGGGGAATGGAACTAAGACTATAAAGATGAACTAAAAGATTGATGAATAAAATCGGCCATGGAAGCCCTGAGCAGAAAACTGGGTGTTTTTATAGAAATTGGTGCTAACAAATTAGAAAATCTGGGTAGGTTCCAACAGGATACAGATTGAACTCTTGAAATAGTTGGAGAAGGGTATATTTTCCAAAGGATTAGTCACAAAGTGTGGCTATAGGGGGACCCCAAAGGATGGAGCATTGACCTGAGGCCCAGAAGCAGCCACAGTCCTACTAAGTGTGAAGGGACAAGGAAGGCAAGGGGGATGTCAACCAACCAGGAGGGGAGGGCTGGCACTGTAGACTCAGGGACCCAGGAAGTGGGACCAGGGCAATAAGTCACCTTTTCGCACACTGTCCCTTCCCTCACACTTCCTTCTGAAGCCAGACAGTTAGGGACCCATGGATGTGTTTCCTACAGGTCAGCCTCCCCAGGCAGGGTATGGATGGACAAAGGTTGAGGGCGGGGTCTGAGGAGGCATGTGGAGAACACCCAGTCCACAAACAAGCTCCAGAGATTCTCCAAGGACCTAAAGGGAAACTTACATAAACAATGAGATTCTATATGAACCATGGGTGGCAGATACAACCAACCCAATCAAAACCAAATCACTGTCCAAGGCAATTTTGAAAAGTAGAGGGAACAGAAGATAGAGCAAAACAATCATAGGAGAAATCTTTCCTAGGTCAAATGGCTGATTCGGAGCCCAAAGGTACATACTTCATACACACGAGATCACTGAAAAATAAAATATGATAAAGAGTTCAGAAGTAGGAAAGTGGCATCTCAAAAGAATAGACCTTAGCAAATAAACCAGGACACCATCACAGGCATCATGCTTATGGTGGGCAAGAGAAGGCCTCTCCCCTGCACAAAGATGTCCGCGAAAGACTTTGCAGATGTGATTAGATTAAGGATCTTGAGATGGGAAGGTGATTCTGGATTGTCTGGGTGGTCTCAATGTGATCACCCACTGCAGTGAAAGAAACCACACTCCAGAGGAAACATGGGCCAAGTCAGCAAACAGAGGAAAAGGCCCCTTCATCAGTGGGTCAGAGGGAGGAAATGGGAGGATGAGAGCGGGTTGGAAGGGAGCTCTTGAAGACAGGAAGTAGCCACAAGCCTAGGAAAGCAGGCGGCCTCTAGAATCTGGAAAAGACAGGGAACGGATTCACCCTACAGCCTCTAGAAAAAATGCAGCCTGCCAGCCCGTGATTTTATCTTGATTTAATAAGACACATTTCAGACTTCTAACCTATGGGACTATTAGACAATAAATGTGTTACCTAAGCCACTTAATTTGTGGTAGCTTGTTATAGCAGCAATAAGAAACTAATGCATGCTGCTAATTGAATCACAATATTTGACATTAAAATTAATTATTATAAAAATGCATAATATTATGTACACACACAGTTTGTAAACCATATAAACTGGGTTAGCTTATTCTTGCCTGGAAACCAGTCTCAGCACCGTAGCTACATTTTTTAAAATATTGCAACTAAAGTAAGGTGAAAAGTAATTTCAATCTTATTAAAGCTTCTCTAATGAGGCCACAGAGAGATTCCATAAAACACAAGATAATTTTTTATATTTATTTTTTGGCAGGCAGTAAGTAATTGATTGACTGATTATTTTTATTTTATATTGGAGTATATTTACAGTGTTGTGTTAGTTTCAGGTGTACAGCAAAGTGGCTCAGTTTTACATATACATACATCTATTTTTTTTCAGATTCTTTTCCCTTATAGGTTATTACAGAATACTGAATATAGTTCCCTGTGCTATGCAAGAGGTCCTTGTTGATTTATCTATTTTATATTTAGTAGTGGGTATATGTTAATCCCAAACTCCTAATGTATCCCTCTCCCACCCCTTTCCCCTTTGGTAACCATAAGTTTGTTTTCTATGTCTGTGAGTCTGTTTCTCTTTGTAAATAAGTTCATTTGTATCATATTTTAGGTTCCACATATACGTGATATCCTATGATATTTGTCTCTCTCTGTCTGACTTACTTCACTTAGTATGATCATCGCTAGGTCCATCCACGTTGCTGCAAATGGCATTACTTCATTTCTTTTTATGCGTGAGTAATATCCCATCGTGTAGATGCACCACATCATCTTTGTCCATTCGTCTTCTGATGGACACTTAGGTTGCTTCCATGTCCTGGCTGTTGTGAATAGCGCTGCTATGAACACTTGGGTGCACGTGTCTTTTCAAATTATGTCTACAACCTAACTTCTTAAAAAAAAAACCTCACTCTCTCTCTCCAACCAACCCCACTCAAAGCTCTTTAAACCCAGCCCCAGAAGCTTCTTATCACTCTAACCTCCTTCCTTTTTTGAGGGAAAACCCATATTATGATCTCCCAGCTTCATTCCCACCCCTTAACCGTGACCCTTGTTAATGCCTTGAAAAACCCAGACTGTTACGGCTGCCCATCCTTTTCAAATACCCCATGCCTTCTGGTTCTCATCATGGCATCAATAACGGTGCTAATAACAATGATGAGAATAGTCAGACAATGTCATATCAGGAGTGACGCTGAGGGAACCGTTGGCCTCGGTGCAGGCTATAAAGAGACTGTATTAGCTGTTGGGAATTTCGGAACAACAGAGAAGAAGCTAAAATTTATTTTGCTTTTTGCTGTCACCGTGTAGCGTACATGATAGCTTACACTCCTGCTGAGACCACCACTTACTCCAACCCCCCATTACAGACCACGTGTGTCCTGAGTGTACAATCCCCACTGTTAATCGGGGTCTATAATTCTCCTATATAGGGATGAAAACAGAGATATTAGAAGAGGAGATAACACTTTGTTTAATTTCATGTACGACTGCGTTTGTCTCGTGTTCATACGCAGCTTTTCAGTGCTCCCTGCTGCCAAAGAACTGAGTTTTCTAATCTTCCGTTTGAATTGAAATCTCTGAACCCAGGTCCAGCCAAATGACTAGTTACTTTCTTTGTACCTTAACAGTGTACAGGAATTTTCACAAGCATTTTTTATCATATTTGAATAGGGAAAATGTGACAAAAAAATAATTTTTATTTGGTTTTTTGTTTGTTTTTTACTTAGTGATGCAGCTTTATATAGATACATCCTTGGTACAGATGATTTGTTTCAAATAGTAGTGCATAAGCGAAGGGTGTGTGTGTGTGTGTCTGTGTGTGTAAATTTGCTGGCTCTTTATCTTTTTTATTCCTTAAACTCTATTTTCCACCTTTATATAGTCAGGAAAGAGTAAATTCCATATAGAACAATGATTTTTTCTATAGAGAAACTATTTAGAAGCTGTGACTAGGAGATGTATCCATATAGAGATGAATTTCTTTAGGTTGAAATGTTTCAATTTTTAAAAATTATTTTCAAAAAATGTTTACCACATTTGTGTTTATACTTCAAAAAACAAGGAGAAATATAATTTTAATTTCTGTCTTCTTTTTGCAACAAAGTGCACTTGTGGTTGTAGTCTTTTATTCAGCCTATCTGAGAATTTTGATTTGTGCCAAAAATATCAAATTGTAACATGTAGAATCAAATGTTGCCTTAGAGACACAAGGTTTGTTACATGTGTCCCAACAGTATCAGAATCTTATTTCATTCTGTACTCGCCAGCATAAGAAGGACAAACCTCCAAGTTACTATATGTTAGTGACAAGCAAGTGATGCTGACCTAACACCATTGAATTTGGGAATTAAGATATAATGAGCTTGCCAGTCATAAAATTCTAGATTTGGTTAAGAGTTAAAAGTTCTCTTACAGATATGCTCTATGATTTTACAATGGAGAATCAGGAAGTCAATAGAAAATGTGACCAGATGTTAATAAATAAAATGTCCACATTTTTCTTGGGTAACTCATAAAGCTTTCAGAATAGTTGACATATACTTTTAGGCCACAGGTCCTTTTTTGGTTAAATGGCCTGATAATATTGGTAATCCAAATATTTGGGAGCTACATAAAAATTTTTCACACATCTCCTTTGCCAATGCAAACTACCTCACAATAGCTATAGAGATACCAAAATTGAGACTGTTTCAATCTGAAGAGAAGACAATTTAAAAGTCTGAGAAAACATGTCATCACAATTTTTTTGAGCTCCTATTATGGGATTTATATAATATAAAGCTTTCTGTTTTTTCTTCTTTTATAATAATTATATATCAGTCACATCATTTTATTTGTGCACACAGTAGAAGAAAGGAAACACAGTGTGGAGTAAAGGTGCCAAATTCATTTGTTAATGAATGAATGAAACATTTATTTAAAAAAAGCAGAAGGAAGAAGGAAATAAAGAAAGAAGGAAGGGAAAGAAAGAAAGAGGGGTAAGGAGAGAAGGACGACAATAAAAAAAGTATTCACTCAAAGGAAACCATAAACAAGACCAAAAGACAACCCTCAGAATGGGAGAAACTATTTGCAAATGAAGCAACTGACAAAGGATTAATCTCCAAAATTTACAAGCAGCTCATGCAGCTCAATAATAAAAAAACAAACAACCCAATCCAAAAATGGGCAGAAGGCCTAAATAGACATTTCTCCAAAGAAGATATACAGACTGCCAACAAACACATGAAAGAATGCTCAACATCATTAATCATTAGAGAAATGCAAATCAAAACTACAATGAGATATCATCTCACACCAGTCAGAATGGCCATCATCAAAAAATCTAGAAACAATAAATGCTGGAAAGGGTGTGGAGAAAAGGGAACACTCTTGCACTGCTGGTGGGAATGTAAATTGACACAGCCACTATGGAGAACAGTACGGAGGTTCCTTAGAAAACCACAAATAGAACTGCCATACGACCCAGCAATCCCACTACTGGGCATATACCCTGAGAAAACCATAATTCAAAAAGAGTCATGTACCAAAATGTTCATTGCAGCTCTATTTACAATAGCCAGGAGATGGAAACAACTAAGTGTCCATCATTGGATGAATGGATAAAGAAGATGTGGCACATATACACAATGGAATATTACTCAGCCACAAAAAGAAACGAAATTGAGCTATATATATTGAGGTGGATGGACCTAGAGTCTGTCATACAGAGTGAAGTAAGTCAGAAAGGGAAAGACAAATACCATATGCTAACACATATATATGGAATCTAAGAAAAAAAAATGTCATGAAGAACCTAGGGGTAAGACAGGAATAAAGACACAGGCCTACTAGAGAATGGACTTGAGGATATGGGGAGGGGGAAGGGTAAGCTGTGACAAAGTGAGAGAATGACATGGACATATGTACACTACCAAACGTAAAACAGATACCTAGTGGGAAGCAGCTGCATAGCACAGGGAGATCAGCTCGGTGCTTTGTGACCACCTAGAGGGGTGGGATAGGGAGGGTGGGAGGGAGGGAGACGCAAGAGGGAAGAGATATGGGAACATATGTATATGTATAACTGATTCACTTTGTTATAAAGCAGAAACTAACACACCATTGTAAAACAATTATACTCCAATAAAGATGTAAAAAAAAAAGTATTCACTGAGTTTTTCTGAAGAAGAAGGTATTCTTATGACTATAACATTATCTAAATGTCCAGCCTGTTGGGCCATCATACAGATCTTGGATTGCCAGGCTCCACGTCACAGGACCCAATTCCTTAAAACAACTCGAGAGAGAGACAGAGACGGAGACAGAGACAGAGAGAGCACACACTTGATTGATCTCTTAGCTATAACTATCTATCTAATCTATCTATCTATCTATCTCTTATATTGGTTCTGTTTCTCTGGAGAACCTTGACCAGTACGCATTTTTAAGTTTAATAGTTTAATATTAGTTAATTTAATGACTTAAATTAACTTAAATTAATAGTTTAACAAATGAGGAACTGCATGTTATGAATTCAAAATTCTAGCAGTACCAGGCAGTCCATACAGGGACTTAAAGTTGGTCCGATGAACTCTTCCTTGGCCACGTGATCTGACTACCAAAAAAAGTTTATTTCCAGACATTCTCAGGTATCATTAAGCTGCAAGAAATGGATGATATGGTAGAAAAATGTGAGCAAATCTAGCAGGTGTAAGTAGGAAAAAAATCAGAACATATAGTACAGTAAAGGAGAATATCCTATTAATAAGTATTTGTAGTTAATAATCCCTGAAGACATTTGTAAAGAAGTTTCTTTTCTTTTTAAATAAGAATCATAAGCAAGAATGACATTCTTTTGGACTGGTCTTGTTTAGGAAGTAAATCTCTTTTATTAGCTTAATTATACCTACTGGAAAAAGTTGTCTCGTTGCTTAACATCATCATATTACCATAATCCTAAAAGCAATATGTCTTAAAATCTTTCATTTTCCACAGCAATAAGGTTTCTTCAATAAACACATGGCATATTCCTCATCATAAATCTCTTTATGGATTAACTAAAATATTAGTAAATTATTCTTGTTGTAATGTAATGTTAAAAGATTTTTATACCAGAAACACAATGTGACAGTATCTTGCACATTAAGTGAGAAATGCATATAGATGTTTAAGGTTCCTGGAAATCTCACCCTGCAAATCGTTTAACTCTTCAACAACTGCCAAGCAACAACAGTTTGACATTTACAGTCATAATCCTGACTTCAGTGCCACAGAGAAGAGAAAATTAAACAGAGTTAAATTCACAGGACTTCTATGGTCTAGTACGGGAAAGATTTCCAGTTTGGAAAATGAAAAACATTTAATTAACTCTGTGACTTTGAGTAAGATAGTTGTCTTCCCAAACTTTAGTTTTTCAACAATAAAAATGAAAAAGGCTTCTATGCCTTGATGCCTTTCCACCAGTAGTTCTTGTGCCAATAAATGTGTAAACCACTGGAATAGAAGCAAAAATCATAGCTCAGAGATATTGCAATAGTCTAGATGAAAGGTCAAGAGCCTGCGATAAGACAGGTGGTAATAAGAACACGGAAGGAGATGCACAGGACACGAAGGTTAGTGATTTAGGGACACAGAGAGTCAATGATTAGATTTGGAGGCTGAGGAATGAGAGACAACTGGACGGCTACAGAGAATGTAGTGCAGTCACCAAGAATAGGGACATACAAGGTGGAGAAGGGAGATACGGGAGGACAATAAATCCAGCTTCTATAGTTCACCTAAGATGCCTATGAAACATTGGATGAAGATGTCTAGTAAGCCGCTAGAAATGCGGAGCAGGATTGCAGAAGAGAGACCTCAACGAGCTGGCACTACAGAGAGAACTGAAGAAAAAGGAGAGGAGGAGAAATTAGTAATAAAGAGAACTTGTAGGAAGTAGGCGGCATTATTCTGAATGGGTATGTGTACTTTTAAATAACTGTCATCTTAATAAATATACTAGTATGCAATCTTTTTCACTCAGTAAAGGATTTTGTACAGCAGAAATTTATACAACATTGTAAATCAACTGTATTTCAATAGAATAAATTTTTTAAAAGATCAGGAACAAAGAAAAAAAGATACATGCACCCGATGTTCATAGCAGCACTATGTACAATAGCCAAGACATGGAAATAATCTAAAAGTCCATCGACAGAGGAATGGATAAAGAAGATGTGGTATATATACACTATGGAATATTACTTAGGTATAAAAAAGCTATGCTTCCAGTTTGGGTAATCATGCTTATCACAGCCGGCAATCTGAATGCACATATTGACGTGAGACGCACAAGCAAAAGAACAAAAAGCAAGGTCTCTCCATCTTTGGTCTCTAAAAGAGAGGAAATCTTAAATATTTCATGTTAAGATATTGACTCCCTAACAGCAAATAACTTTATCTCTGATTTTTATAGTACTGATGTCCAAAACTATGTAAAGCCTTTGTTATCTGAGATAATCATCTGAGAACTTGCCATTTCCCCATCTAGAATGGAACAACTGTAAGCTCAGTACTCTTGGTAAGTGTGTGTGAGGGGTGTGTGTGTCTTTTATTGTGTGTGTTGTATTTTTTATTTGGTAACCTCGTGCTGCTAACACTTGAATTCCCTCCTAGATGTTCTGTCTGAGTAAACTACTCTTTCCTAAATAGCTTTGTTTCTGATCTAAACCTTAACTTCTAAACTACCATTCCTTTACCTAAATTTTGACAATTCTTCCATCAAATTGTTTCCTGAACCAACTGCCACCAGTAATTCTAGCAGTTGCCTTACAGCTCAGGCTCTGAGCCTGACAGTGCATAGCTTCCAATGCCCGTAAATCTTCCCAACACATCACATGCCACGATCTACAAATTCCTTTGCCAGAAGAATCCATTTCAAATTCCTCAGACTGATACTCAGAAAGGTCTAAAGACTGGCATCTCCTTGACTGTCTCATGAGGAATATTTATGACATGAACTACCCCTTCAAGCTGGGTCACCCACCGTCTTCTCTCTCCTGTCCACGCAGAGTAAAAGTCCTGGAGTTCCTGTGCTCACACATTCTGTCCCTTCCTCTGTGCCCACACACTCTTGTCCCTTCCTCTGTGCCCACACACTCTAAATAAATTCTGATTCTTCTTTTAGAAAATATTTATTGGTATGGGGAAAAGCACATGGTACATTGTTGAATTTAAAAAGTTATTAAACAGTATACACAGATGACATACTTCTTGAAAAATGAAGGAAGATTGGAAGAGAGCAAAAACGTGGGGAGACTGGTTTCAGATAATGAGGTTCATGCTGTCAAATCATGTTTTATTCCCTTTGCCCTTTTTGTATTTATTGTATTTTTTTAACATCTTTATTGGAGTATAATTGGTTTACAATGGTGTGTTAGATTCTGCTTTATAACAAAGTGAATCAGCTATACGTATACATATATCCCCATATCCCCTCCCTCTTGCGTCTCCCTCCCACCCTCCATATCCTACCCCTCTAGGTGGTCACAAAGCACCGAGCTGATCTCCCTGTGCTATGCGGCTGCTTCCCACTAGCTATCTATTTTACGTTTGGTAGTGTATATATGTCCATGCCACTCTCCCACTTCATCCCAGCTTACCCTTCCCCCTCCCCATGTCCTCAAGTCCATTCTCTATGTCTGCATCTTTATTCCGGTCCTGCTCATAGGTTCTTCATAACTTTTTTTTTTTTTTAGATTCCATATATATGTGTTAGCATACAGTATTTGTTTTTCTCTTTCTGACTTACTTCACTCTGTATGACAGAATCTAAGTTCATCCACCTCGCTACAAATAACTCATTTTTGTTCCTTTTTATGGCCGAGTAATATTCCATTGTATATATGTGCCACATGTTCTTTATCCATTCATCTCTCTATGGACACTTAGGTTGCTTCCATGTCCTGGCTATTGTAAATAGAGCTGCAATGAACATTGTGGTACATGGCTCTTTTTGAATTATGGCTTTCTCAGGGTATATGCCAAGTAGTGAGATTGGGGGTTGTATTGTAGTTCTGTTTTTAGTTTTTTAAGGAACCTCCATACTGTTCTCCATAGTGGCTGTATCAAATCACATTCCCACCAACAGTGCAAGAGGGTCCCCTTTTCTCCACACCCTCTCCAGTATTTATTGTTTGTATATTTTTTGAGATGATGCCCATTCTGACTGGTGTGAGGTGATACCTCATTGTAGTTTTCATTTGCATTTCTCTAATGATTAGTGATGTTGGGCATTCTTTCATGTGTTTGTTGGCAATCTGTATTATTCTTTGGAGAAATGTCTATTTAGGTCTCCTGACCATTTTTGGATTGGGTTTTTTGTTTTTTTGATATTGAGCTGCATGAGGTGCTTATAAATTTTGGAGATTAATCCTTTGTCAGTTGCTTCATTTGCAAATATTTTCTCTGATTCTGAGTGTTGTCTTTTCGCCATGTTTATGGTTTCCTTTGCTGTGCAAAAGCTTTTAAGTTCCATTAGGTCCCATTTGTTTATTTTTATTTCCATTTCTCTAGGAGGTGGGTCAAAAAGATCTTGCTGTCATTTACATCATAGAGTGTTCTGCCTAAATTTCCCTCTAAGAGTTTTATAGTGTCTGGCCTTACATTTAGGCATTCAATCCATTATGAGTTTATTTTTGTGTATGGTGTTAGGGAGTGCTCTACTTTCTTTCCTTCACACGTAGCTGTCCAGTTTTCCCAGCACCACTTATTGAAGAGGCTTTCTTTTCTCCATTGTATATTCTTGCCTCCTTTATCAAAGATAAGGTGACCATATGTGCATGGGTTTATCTATGGGCTTTCTGTCCTGTTCCGTTAATCTATATTTCTGTGTTTTTTTTTTTTTTTTGCGGTACGCAGGCCTCTCACTGTTGTGGCCTCTCCCATTGAGGAGCACAGGCACCGGACACACAGGCCCAGCAGCCATGGCTCATGGGCCCAGCCTCTCCGTGGTATGTGGGATCTTCCCAGACCAGGGCACAAACCCATGTCCCCTGCATCGGCAGGTGGACTCTCAACCACTTCACCACCAGGGAAGCCCTATATTTCTGTTTTTGTGCCAGTACTATACTGTCTTGATTACTGTAGCTTTGTAGTATAGTCGGAAGTCCAGGAGCCTGATTCCTCCAGCTCTGTTTTTTCTTTCTCAAGATTGCTTTGGCTCTTCAGGGTCTTTTGTGTTTCCATACACATTGTGAAATTTTTGTTCTAGTTCTGTGAAAAATGCCATTGGTAGTTTGATAGGGATTGTGCTGAATCTGTAGGTTGCTTTGGGTAGTATAGTCATTTTCACAATGTTGATTCTTCCAAACCAAGAACATGGTATATCTCTCCATCTGTTTATATCAACTTTAATTTCTTTCATCAGTGAGTTATAGTTTTCTGCATACAGGTCTTTTGTCTCCTTAGGTAGGTTTATTACTAGGTATTTTATTCTTTTTGTTGCAATGGTAAATGGGAGTGTTTCCTTAATTTCTCTTACAGATTTTTCATCATTAGTGTATAGGAATGCAAGAGATTTCTGTGCATTCATTTTGTATCCTGCTACTTTACCAAATTCATTGATTAGCTCTAGTAGTTGTCTGGTAGCATCTTTAGGATTCTCTGTATATAGTATCATGTCCTCTGCAAACAGTGACAGCTTTACTTCTTCTTTTCCGATTTGGATTCCTTTTATTTCTTTCTGTCTACATTTTAACAACTCCAAATTCATTTCCTATCTCTCATCTGAGTTCCATAACTACATGAATCTTTACTTTTTGTGCTTTTTTTTTTTTTAAATAGAAGGGAGGAGCTTAGTGGTATAGAAAGGAGGCCTAGGGAGCTGACTAATTGTGTGCCCATCCTGCTCCAACATATGCTAACAGGGTGAAACCAGGCAAGTTATTCAACTCTGTGCCTGCTCCCTCCTCTGTGTCACAGAGGTATGAACAATATACCCACAGATTCTTGTGAGAACAATTCATACAGATAAAGGATCAAAAACAGTATCTGGCATGTAGAGAGTGCCCAATAAGGATAATTATTAATAAATGCAGAGAGGGTGTGGAGAAAAGGGAACCCTCCGACACTGTTGGTAGGAAAGTTAATTGGTGCAACCACTATGGAGAACAGTATGGAGGTTCCTTAAAAAACTAAAAATAGAGCTACAATATGATCCTGCAATCCCACTCCTGGGCATATATCCAGAGAAAAATGTAATTTGAAAGGATATATCCACCCCAATGTTCATAGCAGCACTGTTTACAATAGCCAGGACATGGAAGCAACCTAAATGTCCATCAACAGAGGAATGGATAACGGATATAAGGTACATGTATACAATGGAATATTACTCAGCCATAACAAAGAATGAAACAATGTCATTTGCAACAACATGGGTGGATCTAAAGATGATCATACTAAGTGAAGAAAGTCAGAATGAGAAAGACAAATATCATATGATATCTCTTATATGTGGAATCTAAAAAATGATATAAATGAACTTATTTACAAAACAGAAACAGATTCACAAACATAGAGAACAAACTTATGGCTACCAAAGGGGAAGAGGTGGGGGAGGGATAAATTAGGAGTTTGGGATTAACAGATACACACTACTATATATAAAATAGATAAACAACAAGGACCTACTGTATAGCACAGGGAATTATGCTCAATCCATAAAGGAAAAGAATCTGGAAAAGAATATATATATTTATATATATTATATACATATAATTGAATCACTTTGCTGTATAACTGAAACTTACATATTATAACTCAACAATACTTCAGTAAAAATTTTTAAAAAAGTAAGAACTGTTATGGTTATGATTAAGATTATTTGACATCTGTGTTTCGATAATGGACATGCATCTCCAATCCAGTACATCAAAAATCATACTCATGGTTCCACTCAGTTCCAATGACTGATCCTCCTTTCCTGCTGTGTCACCTGTCTCGGTCCTTGGCAATAAGACCCCTGACAGGAATCAGCTGATGCCTCTTTCCCCCTCAATTTCCCAGTATCCAATCCAGCAGCAGATCTTGACAACTTCATCTCTCAAATGTAATGTGAATCTCTTCATTGTTCTTCACATCTCTTGCAAACCCCAGTTTAATTTGCACTGTCACCCCTGATTGGGCTGTAGCAGTAACCACCCTTGTTCCACAACTGTCTCTCAACGATCCATTTTTCCAGTAGCAGCCAGCAAGAACTTGTTAGAGTTTAATCAGAACAGGACACTCTGTTACTTCCACTCTAATCACTTCCAACGAATAGTTAACATCACATTGAACTGCCTTCCCACTGCACTTAGGATGTATCCATGTGATTCCATCCTATGTGGTTCTTCTTCAGCCCTCTTGTTCCAGCCCAAGCTGGCCTCATGTGGACTTTGTTCCCACCTCGGTTCCCCTGAACGGATGACTCTCCGTCTGGATGTTTGCGTGGCTGGGTCCTTCCCTTCATTCAAGTTCCACCTCAACTCTCACTTTCTAACACACCCTTAGGCTCCTCCTATCAAACACTGTGTTTCCCATTCCCAGTAAGAGTAATTTTCTATCATTTTGTTCTGGCTTATTTTCTTCACGCCATTTCTTGGTGACTAATAGCTTCTTTGTTTGTTTGTTTTTTATTGCTTGACTCTAAAAATTAGCTTTGAGAGGTCGAGGATCTGATTTGTCTTGTTGACTCTTGTATCTCCACTTCCGAGAATGAATGAGAGGAAATAAAATATTAGTGTTTTGTATTACTTTGTCTTGTCTTCGTGCATGCATGGTGTGGCACTTTACAGGTTTATTCTTCTCATTAATGTGTTAATTCATTCAACAAATATTCATTGAGTACATACTTTTGTTCCGGACCACTGTTAGCTTTTAGTAAGTCAAAGACAATTAAAACAGTTTCTTTGCGCAATGAACTAATAATGTAAACCAACCTAAGGATTCTATTGGATCTAATAAAGCCCTTTACACATGGCTACATATTTAGCTTAATGGTATTTAAATTAAGTATTCAATTAAAGAAGTAAAGAAAATCTTTCATAAGCCTCTCAGTGGATAACTTCAGCTTTTTAAATATTAGGATAAAAATTAGTAATGTGATTTAACTGATAAAGTAAGCATTTATTTTTCTTATTTCTTTTTGCAGGTATGTGTGCCTGTGTGTGTGTGTGCATGGAAATATATTTTGACTACTATCATTAAAGGGATTCTTGAGTGTGATAATATTTTTAAATAATTTTCAGTAATTTACTTAAAAGAAAAATAAAGTACTTCCTTACTTAATATAGTCAAGAAATAAAGTATTCTGGATAAGTAAATAGCCTTGAGAATTATAATAGATATAATACATTTTTAGTATTATGCAAGTAAAAATGTCTCAGAAATTGTGTCTTTCAGCCTCCTAAGTTTATTGAAGCAGTAAGGAATTACTCAGAGAATGTTTAAGAAATTTCCCTAGTATCCAATAGCCACATTGCTGAGAAAAGAAACCGTCCATTATAAATTTATAAATTCATTAACTTTAGTTAAAGCTTACAGTATTAAGTGCCCAAACACTGTTAAAGTTCTTATTTTATTAAGTGGCCTCATGTTGTCCTAAAAATAGTATGAGTTTCGGCAGCAGGCAGATGGGGCTTGTGATCCCAATTTAGTTACTTAATAGCTATGTAACCTCATGCAAGTCACTTAAATATTTATTTTGACATTTATTTTCCTTGTCTTTGAAATGAGAGCAAAAATATCTGACCAGGTTATTTTCAGAATTGAGAAAAATACATATAAAAGCCTTAGCACTTCAAATATGTACTCAATACCACTTTCTATGAAAATATTCCTAAATTATTAGTAGTATGCATTTACCTTCTCCTAAGTAAACTACTAAGTGTAACAATCTTATAATATCTGTGTTGCAAGGTAGGAATTAACTGATTAAATAAACATAAACATGACAGTGAATCCCACTCTGTCTTTAATTCACTGTGCTACATCAGACAAGCCATGCCCCTCTGGCACAGAATTTCTTCTGTAAATTGAAGAGGTTGGGATAGACAATTCATAAGGTCTGTTCAAGCTCTAATATGCTAAGACTCAAGTGAGCCAGTAATTATTTTGGGATGTGACACTCTGATGCTCTAAGATTTTGTTACAGATTGAATTGTATCCCCCAAAAGACATGTTGAAGTCCTGACCCCCAGTACCTGTGAACTGATCTTATTTGGAAATAAGATCTTTGCAGATATAAGCAAGCTGAGGCTGTTAGGGTGAGCCCTAACTCAGTATGACTGGTGTCCTCATAGGAAGCGGGAAATACCGTGTAAAGGCAGAAACACCCAGTGAGAATGTCATGTGGTGACAGAGGCAAAGATTGGATTGATGCAGAGACAAGCCAGGGAAGCCTGGGGACCTCCTACCACCACCAGAAACTAGGAAGAGGCAAGAAAGGACTGCACACAGAGTCTAGAGGGAAGCTGACCCCACAGGCACCTTGATTTTGGACTTCCAGCCCCCCAAACTATAAGAGAATACATTTCTGTTGTTTAAGCCACCAACCTTCTGGTGTTTTGGCACAGCAGCAACATAATAAAAACCACCTCACATTCTCATGGCCAATATCAGGCTCACTGATGGAATAATACCTATACGCCTATGACAAGAAGCATCACCGATAAACTTCAGCATTGCTCAATAAGTTGTTTACATGACAAGAGCTAAGAAATTTAAACACGGAGAGTCAATATTAAGAAAATGCTTCAAATTTATCATTATTTGCCTTATCGTGGTGTTCAGAAATAAAGTGGAATTTTGCAGGAAATATACAACCAATTTAAAAACACTGTATTGGTCTTCTCAAGCTGCCATAATAAAATAACATAGATTGCATGGCTTACACAACAGAAGTTTATTTTGTCAGAATTTTGGAGGCTAGAAGTTCAAGATCAAGGTTCTGGTTGACTCAGGTTCTGGTGAGGGCCTGTTTTCTGGCCTGTAGATGGCCACTGGCTCACTGTGTCCTCACATGGCCTTTCCTTGAGAGAAATTCCTCTTCTTATAAGAACACCAGTTCTACCAAATTAGGGCCCCACACTTAAGACCTGATTTAATCACCCCTTAAATGCCAGATCTCTAAATACAGTCACATTGGGAGTTGGGGTGCCAACATGTGAATTTTGATGGAACACAAGTCAGTGCGTAACAAACACTATCTTGAATTTTATTGCAAAATATAAAAGGAGATATGAATAATTGAAATATAAATCTTATTCTTATGACAAATCAATTTTGCAAAGATAATCAATTCTCCTCAAAATAAGGTGTACATACTCACAATTCCAATCAAAACTACAACTAGATATTATTTTATAACATATTTCTTCTTAGACGAGTTTTTTGGTGAGACTAAAAACCAAAGCCAAAAAAGGTGTTTAATTGTTCCCTTAAAATATTTATCTCTTGTAATTTATACAACACCTTATAATTTATAAAGCTCTTTTCATGTTGATTACCTTACGCAATCCTTAAGGCAATCCTGCTAAAACACTGTCCCAAAGGAAAAGTACTCCTCTGTGAAATTATAAGAAAAACAGGCTATTAAATGCAACCTTCAGGTAATTCCTATATGACAAACAGTATAATTAACTCAGGAGGGAATTAATCCACGTAAAAAGCTACAAGCCAATTTACCTTAACATTAGCATATTTTTCTAATGTATGTGAAAATTTTGGTTGCAAATATTTTCCCTTTTCTCATCCTGTTTGATATTAAATACAACAGTAATACATTGAATGAAGTATTACACTGAGTTTGTAGGTAGCATTTACTTGTTGTGCTCACTAAATACCTCATAAGATACGAATAAATTGAAAGTAACACGTTAGTAAAATAAAAGAAGGGGAAATACAAAGAGAATAGAAACGTTCAAGTCTCATCGGGTCAGTGGGAGCCCTTCCTGTTGACATGGAGGATCCAAAACTTTCCTGACATTTTTCTAATGTAGTTGTCCTCTTGACTCCTTCTTTTCTCCCACCCATTAAGCATATGTTCCACCCCTGCAGTCCAATTCATGATCATGTTTCTGTTCAAAAATCCACCATGCAGAATTCTGGATCACTGTAGCCTGGGTACCATGTGAAGTAAAAGGTTCTGTGGAGACCCACTACCACGTGACTACACTGAGCACATCAAAATTCCTTCCACTGTTGATCATTTCTGTATAAATTCCCACTAATAGTTCTATCATAAGACCATATTACTCTGAAACTACAACAGTTATAAAAGGGAGGGAAAGTATTGAAGTTCTACCCCTCAGTGGTAGTTCTGAAGAAAGCCATGCATATATCAGCTGTGAAAATGCTGTTCAATATAGCCAAAGGAGTCTTTTTTTGAAGTAGCAAGTTAAAAGTCTATGCTCAATTTGAAGGGAAACAGAGAGGATACCAGTATCCATGCTCAATTCCCAAGGATGCCAATGTCACTGAGTCCAAGCCCATACTGCTTGCCACACAACAGACCAATAAATCCAAAGATGAGGTGTTGGAGCAAAGAATAGGGACTTTATTCAGAAAGCCAGCAGACTGAGAAGATGATGGACTTGTGTCCCAAAGAAACATGTTGTCCGGGTTAGAATTAGGCTACTCTTATTCTAAACGGGGAGAGGGTGTGGTTGGTCATTGTAAACTTCTTGGTGTTGGAATCCTTCGTTCTTTTTTTTCTAGCCATGCCATGTGGCATGCAGGATCTTAGTTCCCTGGCCAGCGATTGAACCCATGCCCCCTGCAGTAGAAGCACGAAGCCCTAACCACTGGACCATCAGGGAAGGCCCTGGAATCCTTTGTTCTTGCAGTTGTCCGTGTAGGTCAGGTCACAATGTTCCTGTAAACTTCCAACAAGACAACTGTTCTTCTCTATTTTGCAACTTTTTAACTCTATATGAATGGAAAGTGCTATACCTTTAAAGGTTGTCAACTGAAAACAATACACAATATGAGAGTGGTGAGCTAAGTTTTGTTTGGGGCAAAATGAGGACTATAGCCTGAGAGATAACCTCTCAGAGAGCTCTGAGGAACTGTTCCAAAGAGGGAGGTGGGGAAGGTCAGTGTATATGTGATTCTAGTGAAGGAGGTACGTGCAATCAAGGACACATTTTGGCAGAAGGTGGCTGCTAGTCATGAAGAGTAGATGTCTTCATTAGTAATCTTAGTGCTTTTCTACATATAAGAAGATGTAAGAAATTGAGCTCATAAAGTCTTCTCCTGAAAATACCCAACTGTCTGAAGACCTGTTCTGCCAGTTTTCCCAGAGCACGGATACCTCATCTTTGATCACCCCAAACTCCTTTCAGGGGGTGTTTAAGGTCAAAGACTGCAGCAGTCAGTGACCTCATCCTTGTAGAGGCAGGTGGCCAGTGACAATTTTTCATCCACAAGGTCAAGCCTGGGAGGCAGAGCATTGATAATGGGCTATGCTGTGTATCTCAGGCTCTGGGCAACATTCTTTCACAAGGTGCAGAGCCAGCAGGACTAAGCACAGGCAACAGAGGACAAGGCTTAGAGCTCAGGGTTAGATCCAATAAGGAGGCAGCTCTGCTCTTTGTTACACCAAGAGTTCCACTATGAAATTCTCCTAATATCTATTTCTAACTATGAACCATTTTCCAAGTCATTTTAAATGACAGCAAATTAGTTTGTCAAACCTATTACATATTCCCTTTCACACAAATGATCCAGTGAATGAGAGAGAAAAGAAAATAAACATTTTGAGTCAAATTATACAGCGAATATAGAAAGTGCAGTAGGTAAATACGTTCAAAAAGTACAGAGGAAATTTTAGAGAGGAGTGAAAAATAAGAGAACATGGTTATCAGAAATGCACAGAGAGGTTTCTGTAACTTTTCAATTTAGAATCTGTGTAACTGATCCAAATGTTCTTTTCCCCAGGCATGCCCTTTCCTTTCTACTTCTCTAAAAGATCTGGCTCAAACGGTCTCACTTCCAGAAAGCTTTTCTGAGTTTTTTCCATTGCCCCCAGTAGCAGCAAAATAAACTTTTCACTTTGTCATTCTCTTATGCTCTCAAATTTTGTGTTTCACGTATGAACTCAACCTTCTTTAATCACAGTCCATGGTCGGGCTTAGTGGAGGATGCATAAGGAAATGTTATAGCCCACCTTAAAAATTTTAGCCTAGTAGTAAGAGTATCGCATAATAAAACTAATCTTGCTGTGATGTGTAATAGCACGATGCTGTGGGAGCAGCCTCCGTCCTCCCTGACTCTGGAAAAAGGAATACAATCTGCCTAACAGAGATTCCACTGAGCAGTTAGAATGAGTCTAAAGATGAATGATAGTAAAGGACATTTTGCAGAGCTGAAGGAGAGTGTGTGAACGGAAAGGCAGGGAGAGGGAATGAAGACATTTGGCCTCTTATCATACATGTTTTGACAATGTATTTTACTCAAGGGTTGATACGTCTGAGACCTGACTAGGTTATGAGGTCTTTGCATTCACATTTGTTTCGTTTTTTACCCCGGTCCTCCACCCAAGGTTCTCCAACCGAGAAGCGTTCAATTGATTTTGTTTGAATGAATAAGTCAGTAGCAGGAGTAACTGCAATATTGGTTGAAGATGAGACATGTCAATACATTTAATAAAATACAATTTGATTTAGCTTGTATGGTATTATGCACAGATCAGGCATTTCCCAATCTTTTAAAATGAATACAGTGTAGTGGAAGAAAAAACATCCAAACTGACAAGAAATTTCATTGTATGTCAAGTCAGATCTGATGAACTATGTTGAAAAGATGGAAATTTTCCAGTAACAAAAACTATATTTCTCTTAGTTGGACCACTTAATAAGGTCACTCCAGCATTCCACAGTCATCCTGAGATTAATCACTTTATGATAGATGCATATTGAATACAAGACAGAGTGGGAGAGCCAAGGACTTCGCACTTATAGTTAAACTGAAATATGACTCATTAAAAGACCTTTTCAAAACTGGATTGCTTACAAATATTTCTCAGGGATCAAGTACAGTGAATCTCATAGATTGTTGTTTTTATTCTCATAGAAGATAAGGTTTATATTTTACATTTTATTGTCTCTTTTTTCCTGTCCTGAAAGCCTGCATGAAGCTCTTATTTCTTCTTTTTTTTTATTGAGGGAAAATTGGTATATAACATTTTATTAGTTTCAGATGTACAACACAATAATTTAATATTTGTATACACTATAAAGTGATCACCAAAATAAGTCTAGTTACCATCCATCACCATACATATAATTGACCCCATTCACCCATTTCTCCCACCCCACCCCCTTCGCCTTTGGTGACCACCAATCTGTTCTCTGTATCTGAGTTTATTTTGTTCTGTTTGTTCATTTTTTTTGGTTTTTTTTAGATTCCACATATAAGTGAAATCATACAGTATTTGTCTTTCTCTGTTGTCTATTTTTAACAAGAGCAGAAGTCTCATTAATTGCTTTGGGGAGGTTATTTTGTGTCCATTATAGAAACACAGACAACAATAATACCTCAATTTTGAAAAGTTATGTCACTGAGTAAAGTGAAATTATACAAGGAGTTGTAATCTGCAAAATAAAAACAGTAAATTAATAATATTATTATCATTAGTCCCAAACAGACCAGGTTAGTTTATCATTGATTACTGGGCATGAATCCCTCCAAATGGAAAAATAGCTCAAAGCTCACACCTACTAACAGATGAGAGAAGTATCAGCATTATGTAACAAAAGAACAATATTATATACTCTTAAAAGTTTTAAACTTGTAGTGAAGTACTAACCTTACCAAATAGGCAAGAAAAAAAAAAAATAGAAGGCATCCAGATTGGAAAGGAAGAAGTAAGAAGCAAAGTTATCTCTATTCACAGATGATATGATTTTATAGGTAGAGAACCCTAAAGATTTCACACACAAAAAACTTAGACCTCATAAACAGACGCAGCAAAGTTGCAGGATACAAAAATCAACACACAAAAATTAACTGCATTTCTATACACTAACAATGAACAACCTAAAAAGGAAATTGAGAAAACAATCCCCTTAATAATAATATAAAAAAGGAGGGCTTCCCTGGTGGCGCAGTGGTTGAGAGTCTGCCTGCCGATGCAGGGGACACGGGTTCGTGTCCCGGTCCAGGAAGATCCCACATGCCATGGAGCGGCTAGGCCTGTGAGCCATGGCCGCTGAGCCTGCACGTCCGGAGCCTGTGCTCCGCAACGGGAGAGGCCACAACAGTGAGAGGCCTGTATACCGCAAAAAAAAAAAAAAAAAAAGGATAAAATACTTAAGAATAATCTTAATCAAGAAGGCAAAAGACTTGTACACTGAAAAACACAAAACATTGCTGAAAGAAATTAGGCACAAATAAATGGAAAGGCATCTTGTATCCATAGATTAAAAGATTTAATATTGTGGAAATGCCCATATTACCTACAGCAATCTACAGATACAATATCATGCAATTCCAATACAATTCCAATGGAATTTTTGGAAGAAATTCTGATAGAATTTTCTGAAGAAATAGAAAAAGCATCCTAAATTCATATGGAATATCAAAGAATCCTGAACAGCTGAACCAATCTTGAGAAAGAAAAGCAAAGTTGGAGGCCTCACACTCCCTGATTTCAAAACATATTGCAAAGCTACAGTAATCAAAACAGTATTGTCCTGGCCTAAAGCCAGGCATATAGACCAATGAAACAGAATAGAGAGTTGAGGAATAAACCCTCACATATATCGTGGATGGGTCTTCCACAAGTGTGCTAAGGCTACACGGTGGGGAAAAGGTAGTTTCTTCAACAAATATTGTTTGGAAAACTGGGTGTCCAAATACAAAAGAATGAAGTTAACCACTTGTCACATTATATACAAAAATTAAGTCAAAATGAATTAAATACCTAAACATTAAAACCTGAAACTATAAAACTCCTAGAAGAAAACTTTATGACAATGAGTTTGACAATGTTATCTTGGATATGACAACCAAAATAATAGCAAGAATTGTTAAATGTGACTACATCAGACTAAAAACCTTCTGCACTGCAAAGAAAACATTCAACAGAGTGAAAAGGTAACCTACAGAATCAGAGGAAATATTTGCAAAACAGGTATCTGGTCAGGGGTTAATATCCAGACTGTATACAGAACTCTTACAACTCAACAGCAATGAAACAAATAACCAATTTTAAAATGTACAAGAGATTTGAATAGACATTTATCCAAAGATGATATACAAATGGTTAACAAGCATATGAAAAGATGTTCAACATCACTCATCATCAAGGAAATGCAAATCAAAACCACAGTGAGATATCACCTCACACCTATTAAGATGTTCACCATTTAAAAAATAGAAAATAGCATGTATTAATGAGTTGGGGAGGATGTGGAAAAATTGTAACTATTGGTGGGATGTAAAATGGTGCAGTGGCAGCGTGTTATGTAAAACAGTATGGTGGTTTCTCAAAAAAAAAAAAGAAAATAGAACTATTGCAGGATTCATCAATCCCAATTCTGGGTATTTATCAAAATAATTGAAATTACTATCTTGAAGAGATATCTGTACTCCTATGTTTATTTCAGCATTATTCACAATAGCCAAGAGGTGCAGCATCCAAAATGTCTATTGATGATGAATAGATTAAAAAAATGTGTCTCATATATAGAGATATAGATATAAAATGAAACATTATTCATCCTTTAAAGAAGGGAGGAAATGGGACTTCCCTGGTGAAGCTGTGGTTAAGAGTCTGCCTGAAATGCAGGGGACAATGGTTTGATCCCTGGTCCAGGAAGATCCCACATGAGGCAGAGCAACTAAGCCCATGTGCCACAACTACTGAGCCTGCACTCTAGAGGTCGTGAACCACAACTACTGAGCCCATGTGCCACAACTACTGAAGACCAGGCGCCTAGAGCCAGTGCTCCGCAACAAGAGAAGCCACCGCAATGAGAAGCCCGTGCACCACAATGAAGAGTATCCCCTTCTGGCCACAACTAGAGAAAGCTCATGTGCAGCAATGAAGACCCAATGCAGCCAAAAATAATTAATTAATTAAAAAAATTGGAATAAAAATTGAAATTAGTATAGTAAGAAACACGAAATAACTCTCTTGGATTTTTTCACTTCAGCCTGCCATTCAAGTATATAAAATTTCCTGTAATATGACTGAAAGCCAATGGGGAAGAATTATACAGAGAAAAATAAATGTTTGTCTTTCTCTTCATAACCATGGGGAAAGGCTGGTTAGGAAAAACCCAGAGTCCACAGAGGAAAAGACCTACGTTGGTAAATTCTTTCAGATCACTGGAGTCTACCGAATCATTCGTCTCTGCCAGGTCATGCCAGAAGGACAAATAGAAAATATTGACAGGTAAACAATCAAACAGATTCTATAGGGCCTGAGATTTTGCATTTATATTCCATAACTTTGTCTCACCTGAAAGTGTTTTAGTGAGTACAAGGGCTTTCTCGGCAGATCAAGGAAAAAAAAAAACCATGTGACCATGAGGTGGCACCAGGACACAACAATCTCTATTTGGGTTAAACTGTGACAGGTGTGCCTGCAGGGATGTCCTTCGTAGCAGGGGACTTCCCAGAGGTCATCACTTAGCAGGGAATGAGGTGGAGGGGCCCCTGAGGGAGAGGAGGGTCAGAAAGGGGACTCGCAGGTCTCCATGACGTCACTCAGCAGTGAGGTGGGGCACCTGTGGGTCAGAGAGCTCCAAAGGTCAGAGGTTCAGGGTCTTCCAAGCTCAGTCCAGCAGATGTTGGATGTAGTTTTGTGGGGTAGAACAGGTAGGTCTAATTGGCTAAAATTCTCTGTATTGGGGCTATATTTAAGCCAACTGAATGTGTAGAAACTTGGGTTTGGTACCAGTGAGCTTTTGAGCTAATGGCTCCCAGCCTGCTTGTGAGGAAATAGACAATATAGGACAATACATAAGGGGCTGTCTTGAACCCATCTCTGTACCCAATATGTCAAAAGATGTCACTTCAACATAGAGGACAGGAACTTGCATTAGCATCTCAGGATAATCATTGTTCCCCTAAGTGTTTTCAAATGAAGCCATGCTATTTTCAAAGGAAGAAAATATGTGTCATTTAGTGAACTTTGGGAAATATAAACATATTTTTGTGACATAAAAAATACTTCATGTTTATGATGGTGTGACTCATCTGTCTTTATGGCCTCTGAGTTTTTTGTTTCCTTGATTGTATTGAAGCCAGATATTTTTTATCATCATGTTGAGATTTCTGAGAAACTTTTAGAACACAAGACTGTAGACTGTGGAAATGGATAATTTACAATTAAATTTTGGTTTTGAAACTTTGGTTTTAGTTGCAAAAACCATGCTTGAATTAGCTCACTCTTTAAGGTGTCTTTAATAAAACTATTTGTAAATAAGATTAGCCTGCTATGAAATCAAAACACTTATACGTGATTTAATACATATGTAAATTTAGACTTGAAGACCAACTCAATATGCTTTAAAAATACGCTGTCTGTTCTTTGTAATGAAGTGATTTTCATTAAGTAGTTTATTACTTTTACCTTTATTTACTCTTTTGCACTTCATGGAACTCACTTCAATGCAATTAATTATAAAATGCAAATATGTATTTGTTCCTAGATATAAATTTTATTACGTGTTGTGATAGTGAAAAAAATCTGATCTGTACCTTTATGAATATTTAAGATATTTATTATATAATGATGTTTAAGAGCTACATTAAAATACTATTGTGGTGGAGTCTTTTTTAATAATAATAATGTCGTTCTACTCACCAAAATGCAGAAGGCGTTAGGTTACATTCTGCAACTGATAATATTATAGTTTCAAAAATACAGGAAAAGGAACCCTGTTGCCTTTACAGAAGCACAGATATACACCAGAAGCAAATAAAAGGAAGTATTTCAGATATACATTCAAGAAACCCCATACGACTACATCCTGGAAAGGACGATCCTATCTAATGAAATGCCTTGAGTCCTAGAGTCATACGTAGCACATCCTGTCATTTCTAATAAGTATTTAGAGCCCAGAGTCACGGAAACAGCTGAAATTAGAGAATTCTGGAACCTTAAGCAGAAGCAGCTAACCCCAATCAAGGCTCAATAATTCATATCAGCCTTGGGCAGCTGAGCCTGGTGTCATCCTGTATTACAGGTGATGAGGCCACAGTGAATTAAATCTCATCGTTGATGAAGTCGCTTTCCCCAGGGCTGGGAAAATGTCATACTTTATTGTTCCACCAGGTACGTGGCTTTCACCACTCAAGCAATGGGGCCACACTTGGGATGCGTAAAATGAGTTTAAAAGTGAGCTGGGAGTCATGGGCCACTTAAACCTTAGCCGTCCCAAAGTGAAATTCCGAAAGCAATGGAGCCTCAACGGCTGCCAGCAGCTTCCATGATCAAGGTCACAGCCAGGGCGGCCCCGTCCTGCCCGACCCCCGCCCCGTCCCCCAGGGATCCGCCTGTGCGTGCCCAGCCTCATGGCTTTGCTCATCTCTCTGCAGCCTGAAGCCTTAAATTTAAGGCTTCAGAAGGTCATGCTTTCGATTGCTAGGCTTCTTACTGGGAAAGTTCTTCAAAATCAACTATGAGACTACCTGGAATGTTAGCGGTAGGGTTGGGGTTAGGATAAAATTTAGCTGACAGTGAAGACCTTGATGGGCAGGTTGAAACCCTGAATTCTGTGAATCTCTGAATGTGGTTGAATTTATTTTTCCAGTCTCATTATGGACTGCCTTACTACATTTTTCATGTTCGTGGACTAGGACAAGAGATCACGATGCTCAGAGAAAACATGAGAGCTGATTGGGGTAGTCACATAGCTTACACATCTATTATCTTCTTTCTTTACAATGATTTTTTGTTGCTGGTGGTAGTTCTATCATGTTTTCAAAAGCCTTATAAGCACTGTGGATAGGGTATATCCGTCGTAAAAATGAACATTTAACCAACTATTAAGTCAGTCTGGCTCTGCAAGCCATTCAGACTGGTACTTCGTCTGCACTCAGAGAGTGACCTGAGAGAAATACGTTTTATTTTAAAACAAATACATGAAGAACCTTTCAAGATCTTCAACATCTGGATAATATAACCCAATGACTGGATTTTAAATGTATGCTTTAGAGGAAAAAGGGTGCAGTACTAGCCTGGAATGCACAGGGATCTCAGGATGTGAAGAAGACAGAGCTTGCTTATAGTTTAAGTTTCGGAGGCATCAACTCCATCAGCCCTTCATTCACCTCTGCTCCTCCCGGCTCTGGTTCCCCCTCCCTTAGCTCAGCTCTGAGGCAGTGGCAGATGCAAGCACAGCAGGACAGAGAAAACATATAGACTTACTTCCATAGGAATCTGGTTCACCTGATCCAAGGTGAGCACTCAGGATCCATGAGAAAAAAAGTAAATATGGGTTTTCTTACATCCACATTGAAAAGAATGCAGGGATAGAAAGCATGGAACAATAAAGAGTGATTTTTGATGGTATTTTCTCCATGCACTTAATTCCACGTGTATTCTTCCTGTAACATGCATAAAATGTGGGTAAAATACACTGAATGCATTTGGAATAGGCTAGAAGCACACAAATGTTTTACCCTGCTTTGTTATCATCTTGAAATGTAAATGTGCATTTGAGCTCTAAGGATATTATGCCCTCAGAATAAACAACAATTTGTATTTTAAACATATAAATGTTAGATAGGAGAGCTGGATTACAATTCTTTCAGTCCTCCTTTCTGGATAATTTAGGACCAAATTAACAAAGCACCTACTATGCACAGATGGTTGTTTTTGAGCCTTATGGAGACCAGGAAAGCAGGCAATGTGGTCCTCAGCCTCAAGATGTTTCACCTGGAAGATAAACAGGTGGAAATTTAAATGACAGGAAACATTTAAGGGGGTCCAAGAAAAATGTGATATTGCTTCACATCATAGTGACTTACTGGCAAATGAGCTGCACAGAGAGTAATTCAAGAAGTGTGGCACATATATACAATGGAATATTACTCATCCATAAAAAGAAATGAAACTGAGCTATTTGTAATGAGGTGGATAGACCTAGAGTCTGTCATACAGAGTGAAGTAAGTTAGAAAGAGAAAGACAAATACCGTATGCTAACACATATATATGGAATCTAAGAAAAAAAAATGTCATGAAGAACCTAGGGGTAGGACAGGAATAAAGACACAGACCTACTAGAGAATGGACTTGAGGATATGGGGAGGGGGAAGGGTAGGTTGGGATGAAGGGAGAGAGCGGCAAGGACATATATACACTACCAAACGTAAAAAAGATAGCTAGTGGGAAGCAGCTGCATAGCACAGGGAGATCAGCTCGGTGCTTTGTGACTACCTATAGGGGTGGGATAGGGAGGGTGGGAGGGAGGGAGATGCAAGAGGGAAGAGATATGGGAACATATGTATATGTATAACTGATTCACTTTGTTATAAAGCAGAAACTAACACACCATTGTAAAACAATTATACTCCAATAAAGATGTAAAAAAAAGAAGTGTTCAGAGGGTCAGGGGTTCATAAAGTCTGCAATGAATAAAGGTAGCAGGGGATGTGTTGAGCAGCCTTGAAGGTCAAGGAGATTTAAATAGAGAGGTAGGAGGCGGAGAAGATACTAATCCAATATCCCATCTCTCTAGTAGCAGAACATTGTGTTCTGTTTTAAATAGAAAAGATATTGCAGATGACCAAATCTCCAAGCCTGAGTTTGCAATGACTAGTTGATTTCATTACAGCAGGGTTCCTGAGAAAAGTAATTATTTTAAATCCAAAAGACATCAATGCTGAGCTTATAACTGGCATTTTACTAGCCAGAGGACGTGAAAAATTCCGTTAACCCTTGCTGACTTTCAGTTCCTAACATTGTAAACTAGAGATGCTAAGAGAACTGCCAGGATGAGTCAGCACCAAGCTAGGCTCCAGTGAAACACTGGAGACAAACATGCACTTGGGTTATAAACACAGTGAAATGGTGTGAGCTATTTTTAAGGGGACATTCCTTAAATATCCCCACCCACTAGTGTCATGTGTTGTTGCTGTGTGTCATGACATGCAAAGATTAAGATATAAACGTTAAAATCTTTTTCTTTATTCTTGCTAACAGTACCCAATCCATATCGAGAAGTGAGCGATTTTGTCTGTAAGTTGTACATAAACTGCATTTTATAATGACTTTTTTTCCCAAAAAAAGACAAAGAAGAGAACGACAAGGGAGCATTCTGCTGTTGATACGTCCAGCCACAGGGGGTCATTCTCGCTGTACAGATGAGTCTGTCTGGCAGCAGGGACCAAGCATCATATCATATTCAGTTTATTGAATAAATACTGAAAACTCTTAAATGAATTTAATACGTAATTGCTACACCTGGCAAAGTACATTAGCTTTTTTCCCTAGATCTATTTGTACTTTTAAATTATTTTATCTTTAGAGTAAAATGTGCAGACCCTAAACTCTACTCTCTGCAGTTGACTCAGCCTTAGTGAATTAAATGAGTCCCTGCTTGCCTTGGGAATACAGTGAGAGAAACACATGACAGTTACCGTCTCACACTCAGAGGCAGTTTTAAAGAAAAACAAGCAAGCTAAGAACCATATTTATACATTTTTTCCTTTAAAACTGTGTTTGCATTTATTCCATCAAACTATTAGGCTATGTCGCACCAGTTCCCGAATCAAGGACGATCCAGGTATGGTTGATGCCGCTAATTTACGCTGAATCTGTGAACCCTCTTAGCCCAGAGGGAGCACAGACTCTGAAACGACAGTGTTGCCCAAATCAGCTCAAACTCAGCACCCGGTAGCCACATTGCCATCTCCTTTATCTGCTGCAGCTCATTAATCTGAAAAAGGATCGCTTAACCGTTGTGGGAAAGCAGGGTAAAAATGGCTTAGAGAGATCCGTGCAGTCATGAAAGCAGTGACAGGTTAGGGTTAATAAGAGGCAATGTTGGCCTGACACTGCACCTTGCTTCTCCAGTCACTGCTCACTTGGGGAGACTTCAGTGTCTTTTAGAAATTTGAGAGGAAAAAATGGATATGTGTAAAATATATATATATATATATATATATATATATATATAAATGAACCAATAAAGCAGATGGCTACATGGTCTAGAATAACAAGGAAGGACGGAAGGGAGGGAGGGAGGAAAGAAGGAAGAAATGTGAGAGGGAAACTCCCTCATGTCTACTTATACTCTTTACCTGGCCAATTTCCAAGCATAGAAAATCAATGTTTTCTTCGCTTATTCAGCAAACATTTTTGAGATGCTTCGCCACAGTGGAGAGAAAACCATACATCATTCTTGCACTCGTTCTGTTAGTCTTTTGGGGCTAGAGAGACATGAATCAAATAACCACAGGAGACGTCACGTGTCCATGCGGTTAGCTGGGCAGCAGAGGTACACCACAGCGCTGCGGATGCTCCTGTGATTGGGGCCTTGACTTCGTCACAGAGATCAGACAGGGCATCCTGAGGAAGCCCAGGCAAGGCTGGGTGTGACCAGAGAGCACGGCCACCGGTCAAGTAGAGGTCAGGTCTGGAGCTGGGTCAGGGGACAGCAGGGTGTCTCTAGGGACTTGGTCCTTCATCTCTGGTCTTCATCCTAGGAACCAGGGGAAGCCAGTGAGAGGGTCTGGCAAGAACAAGGGTGGCGGAGGGGAAAGAGGCGACTCTCCCAGAATCAGACTCATAATTCGGGAAAGATTATTCTGACTTTAGGATGCAGAAGTGGTCCCAGGGAAACTAGAGAGCAGCTCTCTGATAGGGGGTTGGTTTAGGGAAGCAGAAATGAAAAATCAAAAGAGCATGGACGTGAGCCGTACAGAAAGAAGACTAAAAGAATAGTCGTGTTTATGTTGATGTTCTGAGTTTTAAAATACAATCACATTATTTGATAAAGGCCCTACATATCTAGGTATTTCAGAAACATGAAGCATATTGTGCTAGGCTGAATAATGTCCCCTAGATCCTTAGATGCTTCCTAATACTTAGAACCCATAGGACTTTGCAGACGTGATTCAGTAAAAGAACTTGAGATGGGAGGATTATCCTGCATGTCCAGGTGGGCCCAGGTACTCACAAGCATACCTACAAGCGAGGGGCAGTAGAATCAGGATCGGAGGAGGATGCAGAGTCAGAAGGCAAGACTGCGGGATGCTGAGCTGCTGCTTTGAGGGCGGAGGGTGAGGTCACAAGCCTAGGAACGCAGGCTGCATGGAGGCCAGAGAAGGCAGGGAAATGATGCTCCCTTGGAACCACCAGAAGGAAGGCAGTCCTTCTAACAACGTAACTTTAGCGCATAAGACCCATTTTTGGCGTCCGACCTCCAGAACTGTGAGATTACAAATGTGTTACTGTAAGCCGCTAGATTTGTGGCCACTTGTTACAGCAGTAACAACAGGAACCTCACATCATGACCACACTCAGAATATTTCCAGGTTTCCTCGTACGTTAGTACATTTCATGCAATGTAAACAAAAGCAACATAGAAAGAAATCTTCATGCTACTTATTTATTTTATTTTAACTACTATATTTTTGCCTATTTAAAGGTAACCATGTATGAAAATAGAATTGCTACAAGAGAACCTCATGCTCTGTTCTCTCTCATCATAGGTCAACTGAAATTTGGCTTTTTTTTAAAAGTGCACTTTTTTGTTTTTGGTTTTCAGTATTAAACATTCCAAGGGCAAATATTCTTGTATTATGAGATTTGGATTATATTTCTGAAATAGGTGCCATAAATTTAAACACTTTTTCATGTTACTCTTCTAAAGATTGATGCGTATAAATTTAGTCCGTTTGAACATATATAAGACTTTTTGAAAATCGAGCAGGGAAATACTAAATATTGTTTAAATAGTACGATTAAAATACTCTATTTTGAAAAGAAAGTGTTCGTTTCTGATATACAAAAACACTGACATGTCAATATTCTATTTTAGCAAATTGTTGGGTCTTTTCTTCTGTTTTGCATTCACTCTAAAGTAACATGCTTTAAAAAGAGTTTCAGAGGAAAAAATTGTATAACTTACTGTTGTGTTCCTAATAAAACAGAAAAATGACATGTTACAAAGAGCCATAATTATAGGGAGTTTCAGAAGATATATTTGAAAGGGTCTGGTGGATTAGGCTTTAAAATGGTCCAGCTGCTGTTGTGTTTGCCTTTAATGTTAGGTTGAATATATTTTCGGGCACAACACATTTGGTTACCAAGCATACTGTATTTGATCCAAATGATTCCATGTTTATAACATTGTATACTCTGCAAATCTGGAATTAAAAAAAAATCATAACAGAAATCTCTTTCTTTAGGTGGAAATTTGTTTTACTAGATTTCAAGAACTGCATATGATACGGCAAGAATGTGTTTTCATTGTAAAAACTGATGGATTCCTAAGATATTTATTTGGTTAGTGAGTTGGTAAACTTTTTGAATAACATTGATTGATTTCGTATGGAATAGACATTATGATAACACATTAATTCTTGCAGTGACCTTATGGAAAACATATTCGTTATATACATAAGGAAAATGAGGCTGACAGAACTTAACTTATTCCAAAGGCTGTGATTTCAGCAAATATATATTTCTATCTCAGCTTTCAATAATATTCTGAATTACAAAGTGTAATTCAGATATTCACTTTGAATATCGTTTAGCCATGGTCTTTAAACCTGACAGAAGTGATTGTTATGTACAGTATTTAAGCATTTTATTGAGCAGAATATTCTCTCTCTAAACAGTAATACGTCTGTATCAGCCATGCAATGCTAGATTATGCTGTGCAACAAATAATACCACAAATCTCAGTGGGATTATTTACCGCTTATTCGTGTGCAATTGACGCTGGATATATTTCTCCTCCATTTGTTTAGCATTTCAGCCTGCTCTGTATGTAGTTTCGTGCTTTCTCTACCATGAATATACACACATACACACACACACACGCGCGCGTGCGCACACACACACACTCCTAAAGTAAACTCTATAAAGGCCAAGAAGGGAAATGAAAAGCAAGAGGATGGGGGAGATGAATATAAAAAGAGATTTAGTAAAGGTCAAGAAACAGTGACAAAAATCTGTAAAAGCAAAAATAATGCACATAAATAGAGACCTGTTGCATAAATACCAAGCACCTCTAAGTTAAACAAAGTATTTAAGGTAAATAAGCAATATAAAAGGTGGTTTAAAAAAGGAACCTACTATCCTAAGAGGTTGCTACTGACTGATAAAACATATGAAGGGGAACAAAATCATTCTGAGGAGGTTATTGAATAGAAAAGTCTTGAATAACTTCTGAAATACACTAGAATATATTTAAGCTTGAAAACTGATGTCAGACAAAATAATCAGGGCTTCAGGAGCACCTCCCATGACCTTGCTTTTGGCTGAGAAATGCAGGCTTGATAGTCTGACCCAGTAAGGCTCTTCATTCCTGTATAATTAGCATTGAGAATGCAGATCTTCTGTCTTCTTGTGTTACAACTTCTTTTTTTCCCTTTGACATAAGCATGACAGAAAGATATGTGGGCTGTACAATGTGTTGTTCATATTTACAAGTCCGTCTCACTCCCACGTACATACACATAATAGCCCAACAGTCTCAGAAAGAATTCAGAAATTTAAAGTTTTAACTCTCGCACTTCCACAGATTTAGGGTATTATTCACCACTTGCCTTGTTGGTTTAATCTTTTATCTTTTTCTTGTACTCAAAAGACTTCGTTTTTAAAAATCAAATTAAAAAAATAGTGTATTGTGTTGGTTGTTTTGTCATTATTTATTTCCAGTCATTTTATTCACCATTAAATCTACTCACACAGGAACTTTGCATCAAAGCAGAATGGCTAAGTAGACAGAAAGCATACTGTGCTCTTTATTGAGGTATATGTGTATAAAACTAATAAGAAATATTAAAACCCCACATTCTCCCCTGCCTGGGTTAATTTCTTTTAATGTATGTGACCAGTATTTTGTAAGTTTGTTAAAAATATAATGTAGGTATATATAATGGGCATGCATTTAATATTGTATTTCATCTTAAAACATAAATGTCCGTTCATTCAAAATCTTTTGCTGATTCGCCAAGATCTTATTCAGGTACAGTTTTCTAACTGAATAACCAGCTCTTTCTAGTTTCATTTTTCCTTTAACTGGAATAAGAATGTAAGAAACTTTTTAAGCTATATGAGTATAGGGTACTTCCACATTTTTTCCCAGTCTTTTCTAGTTGTCTTGTCCACACCTAATTTATGAACCATAATTTTTTCTTTTTGGTTTTTGTTGTTTAGCAATTAACAATTATAGTTAAACAAACTTCTTGTTTTGTTTCAAAGTAACCAAACTCCTAAAATCCTATGTCTTTATTATGTTACAAATTTTAAATCAATAGTATCCTTACTGAGAACATTTCTTTGAAATTGTATGTAAGGTGCCCCTTCACTTCCCTCTGGTCTCTGCTGAAATCCCAACTCCACAGAAAGCCTTCATTGCCCAGCCTGTCTAAAATGGCACCCACGTAAAGCTATGTCCCTTCACTTCCCTCTGGTCTCTGCTGAAATCCCAACTCCACAGAAAGCCTTCATTGCCCAGCCTGTCTAAAATGGCACCCACGTAAAGCTATGTCCCTTCACTTCCCTCTGGTCTCTGCTGAAATCCCAACTCCACAGAAAGCCTTCATTGCCCAGCCTGTCTAAAATGGAACCCACGTAAAGCTATGTCCCTTATCCTGCTTATCTGCCACAGCGCTTAACACAACCTGACATGTTCTAGTTTTATTTGCGTATTTTCTATGTTTCTCCTCCTACCTTAGAATCAAAGCTCCATGGGTACTGGTTTATGACTGTTTCTCTTTCCCACTGCGGTACCCAAGTGTCTAGAAAAATCACTGATTCATAGTAGGTGATCAAAAGTATCTGTTAAATTAATTCATGAAATGATCTTGAGCTCCTATTTCTGCTTAATAGCAGAATAATTAGATACTGCCGAATAAATGCAGACAAATTCAAGATTTTAATAATCATTTCTGACTTGAGCTCAGTCAGATTCATGGGTTGCTGCCTCTTGTCACTTGCCCCAGGATGGCTTCTCAGCTCTGGTTGTGTGTAAGAAGATGGGCTTACCTGCTACCACAACATGGGGTTGGGGGGGAACGGGGAGGCACCTCAGCCTTTGCAGCTCTGCTCCAATTCCTGCTGAGATGGAAAAATTCCACCCGACACCTGATTTGGTCCTTTTTTTCTTTGGAAGCTCCTGCTGATGTTTGAGGTCTGCCATGGCCTTTGTTGACCCTAAGTGGCGGTCAAGCTCCTCTGGGTCTGCAGACCACACCAATGACTGGGGACGGAGGGCTGAGTGAGTGATGAGCACAGAAGAACCAAGGAAGCTCATGAGCAGACAGACCAAGTTCCCTTTGATCATTTGATGTTCCCACATCATTGCCCAGCAGATGTGTCAGGCTGTTCATCCCAGGGTTCCAAGGAGGAAATGGGGTACAAGCCCCCTCTCTTCTTGTATCTGAGGGTCACTATCATTTCCCACTTTGGAACGTGGCCTAAGATCCCTTCTCAGGACGCTTAATACCCAAGATCCAGTCGTTTCGGCCATATGTCCCCCCGCCACCATCATCTTCCCTTTATCTCCCACCCCATGGACACATACTTCTTGTGTTCTCTTCTATCAATAGAAATGTTAGGAAATGAGGCCTTCAAGTTCCTAGTGTTTAGTATAGAATGACCTTTTTTTTTTTCTCTTCACATATTCATCTTTTGCTTTTAAACCTTGGCAAGACTATTTTCTATGTCATGTATTTTAAAAGCTGCTTGGAAAATCTTGTTTATCTGCTCAACAGCTAGGTCAATGAGTATCACTTTCGATGGACTGTCTGGTCTCCGGAGCAACTACCTGGGAAAAGGGTGGGGAGGCTTCACAGGTCTAAAACTTTGACCCAATACATGAGCTCCACTCAATCGACACACACAACACATACATATATACATATAAACATACATACATATATACAGGTTTTTTTAAGTTTAGGAAGGAAGGAGAAAAGAGGAAAGGAAAGAAAAGTGGCATGTACAAGACTGGCTTTGCCTGACAATGTCTAAACATGAGAATACACCTTAGATAATAATATATTTATGTTTTTAGTTATAACATTTTAGATAAAACACTACCATCAAGACAACTGAGAAGAGGACTGTTGAAGTGAGGGCTTTTAATGCCTAAGAGGAAAGAAGGAAATATTTTGAGGCGTGAAGTCCTGCCGCCAGGGATAAACAACTGTAAAGGGAGTAATGTGGTTGGGAATTCAGAGGTCATGAAAGAATGTCCACAGTTTTCTCCAAAAGATCCTTAGCTATTAGCTAACATAGGGCATTAGGAGCATCAGGAATTAAAAAAAAAGTTCTGATACACTTGCCTCTCAAAAGAGAAATTTCCAATTCCAATGCGTGACGTTAATATTACTGAATTCTGAACTTACAGAAATTTTGTAAGATACAGAAACTAAAAATCAAACCAAGAATATTTCCATGTCCCAAATATAAAGCTACATTAATATAGTCATTTAATTGCTTCTGTTTTTGAAATTTTAGTGAAGTTCTCTGTCCACTTTACACAGCTGTGATAACAGTACATATGCAATAATAAATCTTGAAGGTGTGGTTCACTTAATATTATAACATAAGCTTTCTACATTATTATAAGCTCTTCATTAAAATTTATTTGCTAGATAATACTCAAGGTTGAAAATCATGGCATCAATAAGGGGTTTTAAATATATAAATTTCAGTATTATATGCATGAGATTTTTTTTCCCAAAAACTCTTTATATCATTCCTTAGAAATCTTAGAAAACAGTCTTTCTGGAATACAGTCACACCACTTACAGTCTAAAATTTAAAAAGTCCTAAAGCATTAATATTTGCCACCTAAACTCTTTATATCCCATTTGAAATTGTAGAAGTCCCTGATCACACACAGATATGTATACTTTTTAATCTTCAGTGTAATTCCTTATGTCTCTGTCCATTCAGCTCCCCCCAAATTACAGACCAACCATTTCCTTCAAATCTCTATACCAACTTTCTTTTTAATAAATTGAATAATAATAATATTCTACTATCATCCATGAGGAACAAAACAACTCTAGAAATAACTCTTCTATGGTTAATCTTTGCTACAATGCTTCGTTCAGTTGTGAAAATGCTTAAGATTTAAGATCTTCCAAACATTTTTCAATCTATCTTCAATGATTTACAGCCAAACAATAGTTATCTCCAGGATCAGCAGTGTAATCTTGATGCAAAATCTGTCCCGAAGCATATTCACACGTCTTATCACAGCACCATTTTAGGATCAGCATGCTGGGATTCTAGCCCTTGGCAGAGCAAATTCCTGTCTAAAATGGTGTAACGCAGAGCTATGTCATAGCTTTCTCCTTCCTCTTCTCTGTTAAAATAATCAGAGAAAGAATTCTGGATAATTGATATATGCTCTCACATGGAATTTACAGCATGAGTTAGTTAGTATTGAAATTATGTTCTAAAAATGTATGCTTATCTTCTCTGCATCAAACCAATTTTGGTAATGATGAATGTTAGCTCATTCTTTCTTTTTCATTCTTGTTGTAACAGTGAAAATTTCCTCTGAGGCCGATGGATGCCTTGTTTTTATCGGAAAGAAAAGATAAAGTGCAAATAAATTCAAATGAGAAATACACACTAATGTAGAATATTTTAAAATATTGCTGCACCATCACATGCTCCCTCGAGTGAATCCATGTGGTCCTGTAATGAGCACTTACTACGATCCCACAGTCTATCTCCTTCCAAGAAATTGAGGGCTAGGTCTTTATCCAAAATGTGTTTTCCCTGGTTTAAGAATTGCTCTCAAAGGCAGCCCTGCACACTTAGTGGGAGTCTCCCAATGCATAATGTGTGAGAACTTGGTCCGTCTGGAGGCTCAGCTCCCTTTGCACTGGCCGTTTCCCCATTAGGAGTGAGCACAGATGTGCTCTCAGCAGACACTGCATGGATTTAAACTCAGGGGGAGCATTTGACTGAGGCCACCAGAAGCGTAGGAGAGATTTCATCCTGACCTCCCCACCATCCCTGATCGAATCCCCAAATCACTGACCAGCTTCTGACCTCAGACACTTGCCTTGAGAAGGACATGTACATTGGTTTTCATGAGAACAGCATGTCTACACAGTGTGCCTAGACCTCTCAACCTGGTCCGGCTTGACCATCACTAGTTGTAGCTTCCTTTTCAGACTTGGTTATGGAGTTTACCTTTCTCCAGAGTACACACTTTCCAAACACATCCCAGACACTGTGTATATGGCTTGAGTTGCCATTGCTGACTCTAAGATCCTCCATATAAAAAAGTCATAATCCAAGAAGGGACCTTTATACACATTTTTCACGACTCTGCCTTCCTTTCCTTCATCTGTTGATTACCCTGCATCTCACTATGTTGTCCTTCATCTCTCTCAGGATTCCATCCATGGACTCAAGGCACCTTGCTGCTCTAATTTAGACTACAGGTTTGTTATGAGCTTTGGGTACAGTGATATGCTCACAAAGATCTTTAAATATGCCAAGCAATCTTCCTAAATGAGACAGGGTAAAATTCTTAACCATACTACAGTCAAAAGAACAGAGAATTCCTATAAAATCATCTGGCCTTCCTTCAGAGTTGCAGAGGAAATAAATAAGCCTGTATTTTGTCCAATCAGATCATCTAAAATCAATCCAACCACTGGAACTGCCTTCTTGGGCATTCCCAACTCTGTGTGGGGAGTTTAGATAAATCCTCTCTCACGATGGCATGAGGTGGCCTGCTAGTGTATGAGGTTACCGTCGTTTCATGGGACCTAATGGTTGCAGAGAAGAGATGTGTTCCTTGGAGCCGTGTGGCAGCATTGAGATCCTTCCTGGTATTTGCCATCCACGAGCTGCCAAGGCTGCTCCCTAGACTGGTGCCCACTGGCCTGAGGGATGACTGACCTTGCCCCAAGCAGGAAGCTGCAGGTGACAACTCTAGTGTACTTGGAATTCATGGTCTGTGGTCTCTCATAGAGACAGTGCTGCTTGGTCCTCCCCCTTGTCTTATCGTCACTTGGTGACTGCTCTTCCCAATCAGGTCCACATTAGGTCTGTGACTTTCCCATGATTTCCCAGCTAATGGCCTACACTGGATTCCCAAGTTTGTGGATACAAGGTAGAGAAAACATTGCCCAGCCCCCATGATTCTCCCTGACAAGAACCATTGACCAGACTCTTAATTCCATGCCCTTGTCCCATCCTTATTATATAGGAAGAAAAACTCCGGGCTTCTGTCAACTGAACAATTAAAGTTCCACTGAATTTATGTTGAAGTGGCTTCCCTGAGGTTAGTGTAAGGCGCTTGGAAGGTTGTCTGCTCCCAGACACCAAGTGTAAAGTTGAGTTTCTATTCCCACACTCCTCTTTCCAAGGGTTTTAACACGGGGGAGATGCGTTACTCCTGCTTATTCTTCTTTCAAGAGTTCGCCGGGATAAATCAAGAAGGAGTAGATGTGCTATTCCCTCCCCCTCCCTAAACTGACCCTGACTCTACAGTACCTGGGTCTGACACATAACAAGTTTTTAGAGTGTCCTGGGGAGAGAAGAGTAGGATGGCCATTTTCCATGTCGACGCCTTATATTCAACACCATAACCTAATGATGATTTTAAAAAAGGTACAGAAACTGTTGGTCATTTACTGTCAGCAAAAATAAAAATAACTCACCAACTTTGCCAAAACAACAAGGTATAAATCTTAGAAGACTGTTCTTAGTATTTAGGTGGAATAGACCCAAAAAAAACTAAACTCAACATGTGAGGCTATTTATTCACCTGAGGAATTACTTTTGAGCTAACTTTTCTCAGCAGGCCAAATCTGTTCAAAATAAAAACATTTATACAAGTTTTACTAAAACATTTTTGTAATACCTGAAGACAGTTGAATATCCCTATTCTCCAGGCCATTCCAAACATTTTTCAATGTCTTAACATGGAAAACATTGGGGTTTAAATCAAGCGTTTATTTGATAATTTGAAGAGATACAAAACACCTTTGTCCAAAATATCATTGACCCCATCCACACAAAAGTCCCTATACCATTTTCATGAAAGTTTGAATAGTAGTCAAAAACACATTTCAGTATCTTCACCAATTTTTCCACAAAATGTCAACTTTGTTTCCTCAATTATAGAACTTCCACACTTTGAGCAAATAGCCAGAGATTTCAATTCTAAGTTACTTACCATCACTTCCTTCCAAATGTCCATAAAGAGTATAGATATGAGAAATTTTAACTTTTTATTATTTAAGATTCTTTGTGAATCACCATAGGGAAACATATTTATATGCTTTAAATTCACTATGGTAATGCTAAAAATTAACCAGATGACTTTATGTTTTGTTGAGGACCAGCATAGAAGAAGGCATATGAAAGCTGTCTGCATCTTTCATAATTTTCTGTTGAAGACTTGGTCCTTATATGTGTTGAAAAATTCTCCATATATAAATGTCTGCCTAATAATTTCCTCTGAAAAATTTGCTTGACTCTTTTTTTAAGAAAATTTTTTACAGTACTTTAAGGTCCCCAGAAAAATTGAGAGGGAAATACAGAGATTTCCATATATTCCCTGCCCCGGATCCTGCACCAGAGGGTACATTTGTTATAACTAATGAACCTACATTGATTCATCATAATCAAAGTCTATAGGTCACATTAGGGTTCACTCTTGGTGTTGTACATTCGGTGGGTTTGGACAAAGGTAACAGGATGTGTATCCATCATCATAGTATCATATGGTGTATTTCACTGCCTCAGAAATCCTCTGGGCTCTGACTATGTATCCCTCCACACCCCTAACCCCTGGCAACCACAGATCCTTTTACTTTTATCATAGTTCTGCCTTTTCCATAATGTCTTATAGTTGGAGCTTCCCTCACTTAGTCATATGCTTTTAAGTTTTCTCCATGTCTTTCCATGGCTTGATAGCTCATTTCTTTTCAGCACTGGATAATGTTCCATCGTCTGGATGTACCATAGTTTATTTATCCAGTCACCTACCGAAGGACATCAGGATTACTTCCAAGTTTGGAAAATTATGAATAAAGACACTCCAAACATCCCTGTGCAGGTTTTTGTGGGAACTTAGTGTTTCGACTCTTTTAAGTAAACACCAAAGAGCATGATTGCAGATCATGCAGTAAGAATATGTTTAGTTTTGTAAGAAAGCACCAAACTGTCTTCCAAAGTGTTTGCGTTTAACTCCTTGTAAGAGAAATTATTGCCTGGACGTTGCTTTAAGGTCCTCATATGTTCTCTCTCACACCCACTTCTTCTCTCTGTTTTGACCCATGAACAGTCATAAAATACATGCTGCATACATGTGTCATGTGATTTTGATGACCTTACAGTTAATAAGGAGTTTGCAAAATTAACATTCAATTCATTAAAATATTAATTCAAAACCATAGCTTTTTCTAAATCATTGAGTTCAACTATAAAGTTTTTTACACTTTATAAATGTAATGAATATAATATATAACAGGGTCTTTAATTAATGAATTACCAACTCTCTTTTTAAAAATTTTATTGGGGTATAGTTGATTTACAATGTTGTGTTAGTTTCAGGTGTACAGCAAAGTGAATCAGTTATACATATATATATATATATATATATATTCATTCCTTTTTAGATTCTTTTCTCATATAGGTTATCTCAGAATATTGAATTGTGTTCCCTGTGCTATACAGTAGGTCCTTGTTGATTATCTATTGCATATATAGTAGTGTGTGTATGTTAATCCCAAGCTCCTGATTTATCCCTCCCCACCACGTTTCCCCTTTGGTGACCACAAGTTTGTTTTAGATATCTGTAAGTCTGTTGCCCTTTTGTAAATATGTTCATTTTGTATCATTTTTAATTCGATTACACATATGAGTGATATCATATGATATTTGTCTTTCTCTGTCTGCCTTACTTCAAGTTTTCCTAAGAATTTATTGAATAGACGGTCTTTTCCCCACTGTATATTCTTGTCTCCTTTGTTGTAGATTAATTGACTATATAAGCATGGGTTTATCTCTGAGCTCTCTATCCTGTTCCATTGATCTATGTGTCTATGTTCATGCAGCACCATACTCTTTTGATTACTCTCCCTTTGTAGTGTAGATTGCAATCAGGAAGCATGATACCTCCAGCTTTGTTCTTCTTTCTCAATATGTATCAGCTGTTAGTGGTCTTTTGTGGCTCCATACAAATTATAGAATTATCTGTTCTATGTCTATAAAAAATACCCTGTGTATATTAATAGGAATTGCACTGAATCTGTAGATTGCATTGGGTAGTACGGACATTTTAACAATATTAATTCTTCCAATCCAGGACCATGGTATATCTTTCCATTTATTTGTGTTGTTGTCAATATCTTTCATCAATGCCTTGTAGTTTTCAGAGTATAAGTCTTTCACCTCCTTGGTTAAATTAATTCCTAGATATTTCATTCTTTTTGATGCTATTGTAAATTGGATCATTTTTTAATTTCTCTTTCTAATAGTTTGTTATTAGTTTATAGAAACACAAGAGATTTTTGTATATTAATTTTGTATTCCACAACTTCATTGAATTCATTTACTAGTTCTAATAGTTTTTTAGCGGAGTCTTTAGGATTTTCTATATATGACATCATGTCATCTGCAAATAATGACAGTTTTACTTCTTCACTTTCAATTTTAATTCCTTTTATTTTTCTTGTCTGATTGCTGTAGCTAGTGAACAGCTGAAAACTTTTCTTCTAAGATTGGGACAAGCCAAGGAGGCCCACACTCGCCACTTTCATTCAAAACAGATTGGAAAGTGGCGAGTGTGGGCCTCCTTGGCTTGTCCCAATCTTAGAAGAAAAGTTTTCAGCTGTTCACTATTGATCTTTTCAGATTTTCTATTTGTTCATGATTCAGTTGTGGAAGATTGTATATTTCTAGCAATTTATCCATTTCTGCTAGGTTGTCCAATTTGTTGGCCTATAATTGTAGCAGACTCATGATTCACCATAGTCTTTGCAAAGCAAGTTATTAGTCTTTAAAAATGTAGTGCTCTAGGCAAAATTTTTCTAAAAATTATAGTGCCTTTTTTTGAAATAAAAAAGACAGCATATATTCTCAAATCAAACTCTGATTTTGAACTATAGTTTAATCCCTTTCTTAGTCTATATCCTTGGGCAAGTCATGTAAGGTCTCTGAGTTTCAGTTACCTCATCTATGAAATGGGAATAATTAACGAACCACCAACCTCAGAGTTATTATAGGAATTAATTTAGTTTATGGATGGGCAGAAAATAGTAAGCATTTAGTGTTAGTGGTTACTTTTTTAAAGTTCCTCAAAACCACAGGGGAAAAAATGGTTTTAGTATATTGGGAAGATATTAATGACAGAGTACATTTTATTTGCAGTTTTGTTTATAAAAAGTGCATGGGTTTTTATGTTCTCACATACTTACTAGAGTGTTGGAGACTGGCAAGTATCTTGGAAAGGCCGTAGTGATTGCATTTTGACAGAAGAGATGCAAAGTTATCAGTGACCAGATGAGGAAGATTTTAATGCCATATAGAATAACAACATTCACCATAGCAACAAGATGGGCAGAAATCATGTAGAATGGTATCCTAAATGTTAAAGGTATTAAAGTAAATCATACTAGGAAAGTCTCTCCTCAGTGACAGTTACTTACCTACAGTCAACAAGATGTTCTCCCAGGTACTAAAATACCCAAACTCCCTTTGACAATCTGCAGAGTTTGGGCAGCTGTCTCTAAAGTGCTCTCAGAACTAACTGATAGAGATCAGAAGCAGAATTCTCACTAAAATATTAAATTGAAATTGCATGTATGACTAGGAAAGATATGCAGAAACGTTCATTCACATTGAACTTTTTAGATAGATTCAGTTGGTTTTCAGAGTCAGTCCTGCCAGTCGCCACTTCCAAGCATCACTTTATTTCATGTTCTTTGCTCACGTAGCCACAAATACTAGATGCAACAGACACCCAAATGCAGGACAAAGGCAACCTTCGCTAAATGGATTTTTAAATAACCTGTGAAAACAGCTATTTTTTTCCACCCTAGGCCAGGTTATGCAATATTATAATACTCAGTCACACATCTGATCTGTCAAGGCTACAAGGATACATTATGTTCTGCATTTAAGGTTGTTCTTGAGATGAACGTTTGACTTTTGAATTGTTGGACACGAATTTGTACCAGGCTTCCATGGCTCAACTGCTGAAGGTGCAAACACTCATTCTTCAGCCAAATGTTTTCTCAACTCATTTCAGGGGAATTCTGACTCAGTGTAGAAGCTGTGAATTATCTAGCTCTCATATAGCAAGAACTAATGGCTTCCCAAACGCCATGTGATCCCATTTCAGGTAAAAACAGACACCAATACTCATGAAATTCTCTCCCTGTTAAATTGAACTATAAGTTTGCTAAATCACTCAGAACTTAATGCAATAAAACCTGTGAAATTAATTTCTCTATGTATTGATCTTTCATAAAATGTCATACATTTTTCAAAGCATTCTAAACCTAAGAAAAAAACATGGCATTAACTTACATTATTTCTTCCTTTACAGTTTCAAAGCATGTAGTATATTATTATAGCTCTTCAAACATTTCTCATTTTCCAGAAGCTAAGGCTTAAAAGAGTTAAATTTGTTTTGTACAAGTAAATAAAATGAGTGAAACAGGTCTTTTAAATTCTGGTGATAAAAATCAAAATCAAATTTAAAGAAAATTAATTTAGTGAGATTTGTCACTCTACTTGAATTTTATAGCCACATCTTTAGTAAATAACTGATTTATTCATTACACAAATGTTTATTTAAAAACTAGACCTGTGATAGACTGTAGGAGAGATGGAGAGATATATAAAACTGTCCCTATTTTCCAAAAATAGTGTGTTCATCAGGAAAGAGGGGGGTGTGTTTGTGCATGTATGTGTGCGCATGTGCAGTGTGTTTAATCTTATTAAAATCACTATCAGATGAACTGGAAGAAATATCTTTATCTTTCAAACTTCCTAATGAATACAAAGTTTCATGATATTTTGCCTTTCCAAAGGTGGTATTTGCAAGCTTCTTAAACACTTCCTTACATACCAATTCTTACTTTTCCTCTGGAAATTCTAAAGTAAACAAGGTTAAACAATATCTAAGAGGTGCTATGATATAATCAACAAATATATTGAAGAAACATCAATTGCCACCTGGAAAAAAATGCATTTTCCTTCTGTAAAATATTTAATGTTTATACTCAAGGCATAACTTAGAGATGGATTAACTTATTTTGTCCTTTATAAGTCAACCACTATGTCTCCCAGGAGAGTTTTGTGAGCAATTTCATAGTCTGTGCTTTTGGCAGACAGATCACTGTTTAGTACAGTTTTATAACTTCAACACTATTGAATTACTCTTTTAAAAGTATGTTTTCCCTTGTAACCACCGTGTGCCCCGGGACATTCACCAAACAGTATCTTTAAGCAAGATTTTCCATGTCCACACTGTTTGACACATAGTATTCTTAGTAGTTGTTCTCTGCAAAGGCAACTTTGAAATGCTTTGATGACATAACCAATATGTATGATTCATCTCTTAAACGTCACCTACAACTTGCTACCCATCTGCTACTTACCTGCACAGGGTAAAATCAAGACACGTATTAAAAATTGGTAAATGCCTTTAAGTCTGGGACTGCAATATCATGGATTTTAGTGTTTAATGCAATGATTTCCAAATCTCCATGTGTTATCTGATAATGGCCCCATGACATTTTTAATATAGCAAGAGTTTGCAAAGCATTCAGAAAATTGGAGAGTTGGCTGTGCCTGGGTTTGATAAGAGGGCCTAGATAACTATTCTTTCTGGCCTATTCTCACTAAATGTGGGAGTTCAGACACGGCGATTTTGGCCACATGAATCTTCTGGTTAGTGTTTTTATTTTAAAAATTTTTATTTTATATTGGAGTATAGTTGATTAACAATGTTGTGTTAGTTTCAGGTGTACAGCAAAGCGATTCAGTTATACATATACATGTATCTATTCTTTTTCAAATTCTTTTCCCATTTAGGTTATTAGAGTATATTGATCAGAGTTCCCTGTACTATACAGTAGGTCCTTGTTGGTTTTAAATATTTTAAAACGGTCCTTGTCCATTTTAAATATGCAGTGTGTACATGTCAATCCCAAACTCCCAATCTATCCTTCCCCCTCCACCCTTTCCCCCGGTAACCATAGGTTTGTTCTCTAAGTCTGTGAGTCTGTTTCTGTTTTGTAAATAAGTTCAATTGTATCATTTTTTTTTTAGACTGTGCATATAAGCGATACCATATGATATTTGTCTTTTTCTTTCTGACTTACTTCACTTAGTATGACAATCTCTTGGTCCATCTATGTTGCTGCAAATGACATTATTTCATTCTTTTTAATGGATGAGTAATAATAGACATTTCTCCAAAGAAGACATACAGATGGCTAACAGGCACAAGAAAAGATGCTCAACATGACTAATTGTCAGAGAAATGCAAATCAAAACTACAGTGAGATATCATCACATACCGGTCAGAATGGCCATCATCAAAAAATCTACAAACAACAAATGCTGGAGAGGGTGCAGAGAAAAAGGAACCCTCCTACACTGTTGGTGGGAATGTAAATTGATGCAACCATATGGAGAATGGTACGGAGGTTTCTTAAAAAACTAAAAATAGAGCTACCATATGATCCAGCAATCCCACTCCTGGGCATATATCCGAAGAAAAACTTGGTTTGAAAATATAGATGCACCCCGATGTTCATTGCACTCCTGCTTACAATAGGCAGGACATGGAAGCAACCTAAATGTCCATCAACAGATAAATGGATAAAGAAGATGTGGTTAGTGTTTTAAACACAACAGCCAAGAAGTTGGCATCCATACTTCTTTTGGACATTAGCACTGCATTTTGTATAAAATGAGGTAAGACACACACTTCGTATTCAGATACAAAATATGATGTAACAGTAGATTTCTTTCATTCTTTCTCCAGTGGCACAGCTCTGCCTCCAAAGCAAAAGGCATTTACGGGAAATGGTGTTTACCTTTCTCTACTCAACTGGCATCTGAGAAAGGAGAAGGACTGCAGGTTTTATCCAACAGTCAGGTCTAACTTTGCTCCGTTCGTTGTAATTCCACGTTGTCACAACAGGAAGCAGGTCAATAAACATGCAATTTGCCCTGAGGACGCTTCCTGTGAAAACTCTTACAGGCTTTGTTCTTCCATGAAGAAAACCAAAACTTCTACGTTAATCCCAACCCTGCCATTAGCACAATGACAACAGGAAATCCATATAATTTTGGAAATTTCTAACATTATTTTTAATTTTTTTAAAGTGTGTGGACATTGATATCCCAAGTAGAATATAGCTTTCTAGAGACTGCGTAGCACATTTATGCTTCCACTTTATGGTAATTTGGCAATGAAATAACATTAGCAATTGTTAGCATTGTTGATTATAAAGAGATGTTTCCTCACGTGATTTTACCCAGAAGTCTTGACTCTTTCTATCACCTGTTGTCCCCTACTTCATCCTTCTATTACAGGAAGGGACAAGCATGAAAGAATGATTTCACCCTTCTATCATTTGAAGATTAACAAGTTGTCGCCTACACTTTGCTTTGTCAAATACATATGAGACCAAGGAAAAAACAAACTGAGAAGAAAGAGGCAGGATGGAAAGTGATGCTAATAACAGTTGTAGTAAAGGAAGAGAGAAGAGTTGGAAAAGGAGAAGATACAGCTGGAGTTAGAGGGGCAGCAGTGCTCTGGTGTCAGAGCCCAGTGGAGTATCCTGGTCATCCCGGAGAGCAAGTTTACTCCTTATGTGATATCATCCCAAACAGACTTTCCCCATCCTTGCCACACTTGTTAAATTTTATTTATTGAATACCACTGAAATGTAAAAATCAATGAATATATATTTTTTGAAGACTTAAGAAAGCAATACATAGAGCAAAATTTGCTGCCATGAATTGGATGAAAACTTTGCTGGAACCTACAATGAATCGTCCAAAAATGACTCTATTGTGTTTTGATTCCAAAACCATAGATCTGGCTGACCTAGACTGACCCAGTTATAGTTTTCCTGGCCACCTCTTCAAATACTACTAGCTGTCTTCTGTTATGGCTATTTCCAAAACTATTGTCTTTCTCATCACCCACACATTTCAATTTTCTTTTCATTCCCAAGTGCCTCTGTGAGGTTGGAGATGGTCAGTTACAAAACTAAGAAGATTCTGGCATTATAAAATGATTATCTCTGATTCTTTGAAAAACAACTACTAACATAAGACTTTGTCAGCCAGATTTTCAAATTCAAAGACATTTAGTATTCGACTTGTGTTTGCATTCCCAATGTGTTCTCATTTTCCACTGTTCTGCCACTTGCTTTTCCAGTTCAACATCTATTAGAAGACTTTTTGAATGCAAACATATTCACATGTAAAGTACATCATTTTGACCATCAGATCAAAACCTACCCATAGGCTAGATAATAGAGTCGAACTTGTGAAAAAAATTGCTTCTGGCTTCCCTTGTACTTTCAGTAACACAACGCAGTTTATCACTTAATTATCCCCTAATCGCTTCTTGTAAATCATTAATATTGACCCAAACTGTTTGCTGTAGTCCTTAAGGGAAAGGAGCCTTAGGACCTCGCAGTATCTGACCACAGTATCAGCAAGGTAATGGGCATTCACTCAGTGTCTTCTGAGCAGCAGCTGGTTGCTGTAATACACTTATTTCTGAATCACTGACATTGCTTCCAGTGCAAGCCAAGTGTCCACTGGTTCCCACTTCTCATTAAAGACCAAGATGCCATTGAGACAATGGCATGTAACTGCCTGCCCTGTGAGGCTTGTGGAAGTCCAACCCCCAGAGACTCGCAGTCTGATGATGACACCTGACACCAGGACTTCTGTTTCAGATGCTCTACAGTTTGGATTACTTAAATCCCATGAAAAAGGTCCCTTTTATGGACCAACTACACTTCCTTTGATTCACATATACATTAACACACAAAGTCTATACGTGAGTAAAAGACTTTAATAAACATTCAAGTGGGAGGGGCATTAGACTGCAATAAGAAAAGGCACCCGAAATCTAAACTTAGCCGTCCCTCCTCCAAAGAATCACCAGCACTGTTACCCCAGCTGGCTGCCCCCCTCACCACTGCACCAGCGTGCATGCCCTCGGTCATCGTTACATTCCCTCCTCTTCTCTTCCATTGCTCCCGCTCCCTTATTCTCTACCGGATCATTCCCAAAGCTACTACTTTTTAATATTCTATGGTGAAGCAAAATTAAGCTCTCCAAGTGTCGTTAGACAGTAAATTCTAGGTCCTTGGCTGCACAAACTCTTTGAACAGCCCCTCTACGGAGAGCTTTCAGTAGCAATTTATTCTTCCCTCTACTCCAGAATTTCCTTCACTGTCAATAGCTCTAATGGCTGGGAATCATGTAGAGGAAATGTTAAATAACATGTCAATGTTGTAAAAGATGATACTGGATTTAAAGAAAGCTTTTAAATCCTTAAAAAAAAATAGAAGTACGCCATCACAAAGTCAAAGGAGATGTCATAGATGGTGTGATAGTCTTCAGAATAAGTTCATAATAAAGAAATCTGCTAGGGAGGAGAAGGTGTGCCCGGGGTGGCCTTTGCTGTAAGAGGAGGGTCGTGAGAACAAACATTTCTGCAGCAACCACCACGCCAGACACAAACTTACCACTGAGCGTAAGGGGGACCTGAGGTGTCCACAGAAGATCAAACATGTGAGTCTGAGCAAAGCTGGGCTTCAAACAACTCAGGTGTCACTCAAAAGTGGAAGCAATGAGAGGTACGACTTCCTCAGCCAGCAATCCCTCGGTGAGCAGTTGTTGAGTTTCCAGCTCTAAACTAGTACACGTTTCCATCAAACTATTTTATCCAGATGTATCTTTTCATTACACATAAAACATTTGAGGTGGGTTGTAATAAAAAAGAAAATAGCAGAGCCATGGAAATGTAGCTAGATGCAAACAATATTACCAGAAGTAAACATTATATAGAAATATAGCTTAAAGGATGCTACACAAATAAAATACTGATATTAAATTGCACTAAGCCTCTTGGCTAGACAAGTATGAGAACTCAATTTGTTATAAAATTTACATTTTGTATTGTTAAAAGATGAAACTAAAACCGAGGCCCCCTAAAACCGAGTTCTTCTGCTGAGTTGACAATTAACCTCTTTATCCAAAACTTTACTTTCTTTATTTTCCTGAACCCGTTCCCCTCAAGACTGAGAAGTCTCAAAGAGAAGGGGGGATTGAACCCGTATACAAGCCCCTGTGTCCCTGCTCTTTGAAGTAAAAGCCTTTTGCTTTAGTCTCCCAGGCCTCCCCTGAGTCTCTAAAGGCTGCTCTAGAGTTAATGTTTAGGAATGTGAAGACGTAGAAACAAAGAATAGCTGTTGGGCTGGGAAACTGGTAACGATTTAGACTATAAACCAGCCCCATGGCAGAATCACTGAACTCCCAGTTCCCCGAAAGATACAGATAAAGGTCCGACACACAGTCCTAGGTTGATTTTGCAGGAAGCAGACCCACCAGATGAAAAGTGCTGAGCACAGGTACATAGACCCTAAGCCGTTTGAAACCAGAAGGTTGATGATGCTTGAAACCTCACCTTGATGCCAAACCAATCCAAGAATCGTGCACGAGCTGATTGCACACCCTGCAGCCCCTCCCTCACATGACCTTTAAAAACCCTCCCTGAAAGCCATCAGGGAGTTTGGGTGTTTTGAGTATAAGCTGCCGGTTCTCTTGCTTGGAGCCCTGCTTGGTATCATCACCAAGAGATGCATGAATGAGCCCTCAGGACAAGATGGAAACTGAAGGGCCCAGGCACTGAAGAGGTTTTGACTTGTGTCAAGAAAATTACAAGAAGAGATGCTCAGTGATGGAGGATCTCCAAGTGCCCATGGGACAGTCCACCTTTAAAACGTGCCACAACCAAGAAAATCAGCCTTAGCTTGAGGACTGTTTAGTAGGGCTTTTCCCTCCCTGACCCCAAACTTGGAACAAGCAAGTATGGGGTAGGAGATGGCAGAACAAAACATGAAAGACTGATTGTGGCCCCTTTTCCTCTTCCAAGGGAGCCTTTGCTGGCCTGAGATGGGATGGGCCCGGAGGACGAGAGAATTTTGAATTGAATTTGGAATTTTGTCCAATTAACTAAAGAAATGAAGGTCCTTTGAGTACTAAAGAAACAGAAGATCATCTAAAAATTATCTAATAGTAAACAAACTAAACTAACTGCCAACCATTTAGCACAGGGAAGGAAAAGTCCAACACAAACAGCTAGTTTACAGGAGAAGGCAAGAGAAAGATTAAAATTGTTTTAAAATTGCACACTATGAATCATTTTCTCCCAATGTGCATGGTATGTATTCCAGGTGCATAAGTTACTAAATCACTAAATGTCTGCATTAGTACTAACGTGAGCATTTCTAAAGCACTAGAACAAGCTACGGGATATATGTAAGGTGAAAAACGTGCTCAGTTTGTATGTACAGAGCACAAAGGTGCTCATTCTTTTGCTTAATTAATTTCAGTTTGTACAAAGTAAAGCATATTTCAATGGCAAAAATGCGTTTGGTATTTCACCTTTGCTTTTGTGTTGGTGCACAGAAGCATCTTAATAAAATGATGAAATATCTGACATCCAGGCATTTATTTTCTTAAGAGTTAGCTCTCTGCCACCTTTAGACTTGCACGGCCTTCAGGGAGATGACAGACAGCTCGAGAACCCTCTGGAGTTGCTGAGAGGTTAGCTCAGTTCAGAGATGGGAAGCGTGAAGGGCACCCTCCTCCAGCACGGGACTGCCCAGAGCTTGGCCAAATGCAAAAGTGTGCCAATGAGCCACTTGATTGGTGTCAGAGTGGAACTCAACCAACGATAACTGCTTTTTAATAAGTTTTCATATACATAACTATCTGCCCCATGTCAGATCGTCACAAGGTCTACATTCCTCCGTTATTACAAATCAAGAACTTGGAAGCTTATCAAATTAGACACTTACCATGTAATAAATATTTCTAAAGAGTTAATATAGTTTCATAATCAGAGATTAGCACACTTCCTCTTTTTTTAACCTTTGTCCATATACTGCCCGTTTTGCCTATTTTTGAAATTAAAAATATTGATAACAACCTAGTGTCTCTGTACAAGGAAATAAGAAGTTGGAATCATTCACTTGTGGATTTACATGCAATGTCTAAAAGTTCACAAGTTCTACTAAAGTAAATATGCATCGAACTGTTGATTAAGTACAGTTCAAAACATAGACTGATATGACAACAACTAAACCAAGACTCATTTATACGGAAAGGGAAAACAAAAGGACAGCCACCCTCCCCAAGGTCAGGGTTAACGATGCTGAGAACACGGACAGGCCAACCTCCGTGTCCTCGGCGCATGCTCACAGACGCCGCCCCATGGCCATTGCGCATGCGTCAGGACTCCGCATCCCTGAGCTCCTGGGAAACTCTGTAAACAAATTGGCTTTGCTACACTCGTTCCAAAGTGTTCATTGTCAGCAACTCGCTTACTGCAATACTAGTAAGTAACCCTTATTCATGTTTTACAAAAGAAAATACAGAATTGTGGTCTGCGCATCAGCAGAGGGGACCTGGCAGTATTTGTTAGAAGTCAATATTCAAAACGCAGTTTAATTATTCAAGTTCAGTGTATTGTGTCCAAGAATGAGGAGAGAGCGCTGTGGGCGCTGTGGATGGCAGTGAATTCCCCTTACAAGGCCTCCCCATTAAGCCTGTTCGTAAGTATCCCAACTAAGGATCCCATAAATGCTGCTGTTATGAGTAAAATCTGTGTTCATTTCTGTCTTCTTAGTGAAATCCTTCTGAATGCACTAGCTTAACACACATATAACTTTGGTGCTCTTGAAGATGTAGTGAGAATCTCCATAGATTCAGGGAAGAAGCACAATTATCAAGGTATGAATTAAAATCATGATATGCAAAGTTTTAAAGATATGCAAAAATTTGCTTTTAAATGAATTATTCAACTGTAATATTTGTTTAACTAATTTAAAGAAATTTAAATTTACATGTAAGTTGTTTTGAAAATGACACTGGCTGGCTTACAAACTTAAGTTATCATGTAGAAGTTCAAAAAATAAAAAATAATGGTAATTCACATTCCTATCTGTCATACCCAAGTTATATCCATTTTTCACATCTTAGGGTTTTGTCCGTAAGTACACATAATTTTCTGATATTTTGTTTCTTTCGCTTATATCATTACAGATAATTTATTTAACCTGTTCATACATTCAATACACTAGATTACGCTGTGGTAACATTCAAGTCCAAAATGTTAGCAGTTTATAATCAGAAAGGTTTACTTCTCACTCGTTCTGTGCCCATGGCGGGTTTCCACAGGCTCCAGAACTTCCTTGGAGAGGTCGGCTGAGGAGGGATCCGGGGGGACTCACACCCAGGTTTAAAGCTTCTAACGGAGGGGAAGCTGCCATCCACGTCCACCCACATCTGCCGGGCTCCGCCCGACTCCACGGTGCAGGGAGACGCAAGTCTACCGCTGGACCGAAAAGGAGAAGGAGCACGGTTTTTGAACAGTACTCATGACTGTCTCGTCTATTTCTGGACATTGAATTAGTTTTCAGTCTTTCTGCAATTTTAAAGAGTGCTACAATGGATATTCTCAAATACATTTTTCTTGTTGTTATTTCTTCATTGCAAATTCCCAGGAGTGGAATTGCTGGGTCAGGAATACAAATATTGTAATGACCCAATACATGTTACCATTTTGCTTTTCAATATTGTAGGAAATAAATGGATCCATTTTATTCCCCAGGAACTACTTGCTATTCATCCTAGTACACCTGTTGTCTTAAATTATAGACAATCCAGTCTTCATGGAGTAAACAAATAATACATTCTAGCCTATGATTTTACAAATATCTCTTTGTTTTGAGATACCATGACTTTACATTGAGAAACTGAAATTATTTTAACTAAGAAGATATTTTGGAGAGTCATAGTAGTTATAAACCTATCATTCTTTTGTTTCATATCAATTTGCAATTCCCACCTCACATTGTTGATAAAGGAGATTCAGTGCAATCTTTCTGGTTCTATCTATCTATCATACCATATGAAAGATAGAACTAGAAAGTACCATATATGTGTATATGTATTACATGGTACTCTCTTAGGGACAATAAAACAGTACCTAGATTTACCTAGCATTTTTGATAATGACTGAATCACTTCAAGTTCTCACTTGTATTCAATAACAGACTCTGGCTAATTGAAAGAAATGTTTTGAAAGGAAATTGGGTAGCTTACTGAATCACTAGGAAGACTGAGGGGAAAAACCAAAGAAAACTGTTTCAAAAACATAGGCAGGGGCTTCCCTGGTGGCGCAGTGGTTGAGAGTCCGCCTGCCGATGCAGGGGACGCGGGTTCGTGCTCCGGTCCGGGAGGGTCCCGCATGCCGCGGAGCGGCTGGGCCCGTGAGCCATGGCCGCTGAGCCTGTGCGTCCGGAGGCTGTGCTCCGCAATGGGAGAGGCCACAGCGGTGAGAGGCCCGCGTACTGCAAAAAAAAAAAAAAAAAAAAATAGGCAGAATCCCTTATAGCCAAAATCTGCCCTTGCAAACAGCCGGACTGAGGTCACTCTGCTGTGCTCACTGCTTCCTCAGTACACCCCTTGGCATACGTGCCTCTGTGGGCAGGTGACGCGGGCTCAGGTACTACCCCAGTCTGACGACTGCTTTTGGAGACCAGAAGTTGATGCTGCTGCCTCTGTACTCCCTCCCGGCTCCTTTCCCCTGGATTCAGACGTTTAGGTGGAGGCATGTGATGGGCCAAGAACAGTTCAAGTGTCCCAAACTGCAAGACAGGGTGTTCAGTGTCTCTATAGTCAGAGCGGGGACCTGTCCCACCAAGGTTCACACAGCAAGGTGTTCCCCATACACAGTGAGGGGCTTCAGAAGAGGGAGGCACAGAAGCGAAGACTGAACGAGTACCACCACGAATGGAGCACACATTCACTACAAGCAGAGCACTTAGACATCTTCTACAATTTCCTTTCATATATTCTGCCCCCCACCCCGCGCCCGCCCCCGACCATCAAAGCCTGATTGAGATTGTTCTGTTCACTTCCTCTGCCCTTTAACCTGCGGAATTTAAAAAGCTTTGCTTTGCTTTGTTTTCAGCTTATAAAGAGAGTATTCATTTCACATTTCCTTTGATGAGTCACATCCTTCTGCTTTTAGAGTCTCTGATGCATTCCCTTTCTTATATTTGTGGTTCTGTCATCCCTTATAAAATCTGTGTCGTATATCCAGAAAGGTAGTGCAAGTCGTTCATGATATCCCCTTTCTCTCGCTTAGGGGAAGGAGAACGTGTAGGTGGAAATTGCCAATATGTCAGGAACGAAGGCACATAAAGAAACAGGGCTTTATTCCTCCAATTTGTCTAGTAGAAAAGACCAACAAACCCAATACAAACATAGGTGCTGTATCAAAGAAGTAAGTATAGAGTGTACTGTAGGCACATGAAAAAGACAGTGACTAGTCCTACTTAGGAAAAGTTTCAGAGCAGAGATGTTTGATCTGAGGTTTTCTTTTAGCATGAAGTCTATCGTGTAAAGAAAGGATTAAGCGCCTATAGGGAGGTTTTCTACATTGATTTCCTTAAGAAGTTTCCTCTGATATGTACATTTTATAAGAAGAGCATAATTTAATAATGAACCGTCACCTCATTCAAAAATCTCTCTTTAGCATGCTTTATCTAATGCTGAATAATTTTCTAAGCTTCTGGTACAAACTCATCATTGCCCCAAATAATTATTTTTGGAGTAATAGAAGTTTTTAAAAAGAAAAGAGAACATTCAAATTAGAGATTCATATTTCAAACTTTGCCCCCTTTAAAGCCAAATAAACCCAGCTTTAACTTTATGTCCTTTTTATCATTGAAATAATGAGATGTTTACTTTCAATACAAATATCTCACCAAACCACCAAAACAGTTTTGAAAGAGCTCAAAGTAGAGTTTACAAAATTCCCAACTTTTAGAACGAGAGGTGGTCCTCCCTCTGGTCTAAGGCCAGCCAGTTTCTTCACCTGCACCCAGTTCTCCATCCCCTTCCTTCTCATACACTCTCTGACGCATTACCCCTGATAATTACTTTTCAATACAGTTTGGGCTGGGAAACATCAATCTGATCTAACTACCTCATTTTTTAGAGGATGATATTCAAATTGAGAGACATTAAGTGACTCAAATCTACTTAGTTGCAAAGTCAAGTCCAAGGCAAAGATGGTGAAAACTAGGAAATCTATCTCACATTGAGATTAGTTGAAAGTGCAGTGGAATATTTAGTTGGGAGTTTGATTTAGTTAAATATTTCTTTGGCCAGCAAACTTGAACGCAAACGTCTGAAGGCTTCAGGAAGACATTTTCAGCTCAACTGTACAAATAACTAAAAGCTAGTGCCCTAAAACATAGTGATCCCAGTGGGATGAATTGACTTTCATGATGGTGAATTCCTATATATTTGTTGTATTCCTGAGCATAATAAATTATGAGGACTCAAGGTGGCTTGGAAACGGTCTTGGCTTTGGACTAAAGATTCTCCTGGAAGACACTTGGTCAGGTGACCAACCCGTGAGGGAGTCCCATTTCTGCTGCTGCTGGATTCTTCGATCTAGGGAAAATCACTTATTTGTCCTCACCAGATTTTTGTGATGGTCATCGGAGGTTATACATGGAAAACCACAGGGATATTTGTACACTGCTTCACAATTAGTGATTTTCACTGCTATTACTCACCCAACACGTTATCCAATATATTATCATTTTAAATAATTGGCACTGAACTTAGAACATTTTGACTGTTTGGGCTGCTCTAAGAAAACAACAGTAACGAGAATAGCAGCAAAAACATCCCTCGTGTTTTGCTTGGAAATGAATTTTTAAGGCACATATTGAGAGATTCTCTTCCAACCCTTGGGAGTCTGTTCAACTCCCATCACTTGTGTCTAAATCAGTGGGTTACCCTGTCAACTAATGACAAGTAATAAGGTGACAGAATGTGTATCGTTACGTTTCATCTCACTGCCTCATTATTTTGAGTTGGTGGACGTACAGAGGCAAACACAAGTTGACACTATTACGCACAGTACTCTACTGTGTTAAAGGGGCAGAAACCTCCACCCGTGTATAAATATGATGCTGTCCTTTAGGAATTATAGGAAGAACAGAGTGAGAAGAGGGGTTTCTAACTCTTTAAAATCCAGAAATGTGGAAGAAAGAGAGAGACAGACAGACAGACAGAGAAGGAGAGAGGGAGAAAAGCCTTTGACAAAAGCAGAGAACTTGAAGAGGCCCATTTTCGTAATATGAAATGCAGTATTTATTTTTCTCTAGTGGGCAATAAAGGAACACAGCATGTAAGGATTAGCTCAAATTGATTTGAAGGCACGGATCTCTTTATGAAAGAGCTTTCAAAGGAAAAACATGACATGCTCTGGCACTAGGAAGACGGTGCCAGGAAGGATGGTGCCCCCCATTCACGTTCCAAGAAGGAAATATTCATTAGCTCTGAATACCAAGCTGCTTGCAGAACACGTTCCTGCACAAACTTGCCCCTAACACTGCTGAATGTTATTTCCGTCTGGCCTTATATCAGGGCTTGCTTAGAATGTTGTCTTTCAGCTTTATTCCTGATGGATTTTAACTCAGTATAGGAATACGCACAGCGCAGTGAAGCTTGGTAACTTGTCCTTTATGAATCAGACATATAGGAACACTGTAAGCAGGAAAAATTCAACAACTTATCTAACCACAAACTCTATTATATTATGGGAAAATAAAACTCCTATTGATGTAACCAAAAAAAAATTGAAATATTATATTAAAGTTGCATTTTATGAAAGAAGAGGAAAGAAAAACTTATTTTTAGAAAATGCCTACAATAGTTAAAACGTATTCAGATTTCTTGCTTGAAGAAAGAGTGAGAAAAAAAAAAAACTTTAAATATTCGCTGAGTCAGTCTTACAGAGGAAATATTTATGAATCTCACTATTATAAAATATGATGAAACATCATCTGTACTCTGGCTAAATGATTCATAACTAGTTACTTATTACAGTAAAAATAAATTTCTAAAGAGTCAGAAACATTTGCCACCTTCATGACCACGTCTTTCCAAAGTGTTACCTGTGGAAAGACACATACCCCCAAAACCGGGACCTCAGAATTATGCCTCCTGCTCTGTCATACCCAAAGGCGTGATTATCTAATACCCTAGGAACCACACGCTGTTTATGTGTTGCCTCTGCTCCCTAGAGAGAGATTTGTGTTCTGGTTCCTCCTATGGTTATTAAAGATAAGAACCAGACGCTATAAGGAAAAGAAAGTGACAGATTTGAATATTGTGGGACATAGATGAACTGCCTTACAGGAAAATTAAATGAAATGATCAATAATTATTTAACAATAAAATAAAATCGAGTAATATACAGTATGTACGTAACTAAGAGGCAGAAACCCTGGCAGCATTGTAATATTAAATTAAACACATACTTAATATGGTTAGAAATTGTTCCTTTCTCCTAGCCCAGGAAGAGACCCCCAAACACAACATGGACAGCTGGTATAAGTTCACAGGTGTTAACATCCTCCACCATCAAGTGGCCTCAGGAGTGCTAAGTGCGTCAAGATTCTGAGGGCCTAGAGCCTCACGTGGTCCAGAACGTGCCCTAAAGTCAGCCTCCCAATGTCCTCTCGTTCACTGTGACCCTCACTCCATCCCTCACTGCCCCCTCTTCCAACTGGAAACAGCACAAATAGTAGAGCGGTGACAATGGCATCGACTGCATGAGTCGTTCAATAACTGATGCACAGAAAAGACACGTACTGACCACCTCCGACGCACCAGACTCAGCTCTGAGTGCATTGCAACCAACAGCGGAAGAAACGAAGATCTTTGCCCTCGTGGAGTCTACATTCTGGAGGAAGCCTGCAGTGAACACAATGTTTCAGCGAGAAAAAGTCATCTAAACAAGGGAGGATGAGAGACTGAGGTCATGGTTAAACCAGAAGGTTGAGCAGGGTAAATCGGGGCTCAAAGAGAGGGGGTTTGTGTTGAGGGGCAGAGGGGAAGAGGCTTTAAGAGAGATATTGGATAGGACACCCTTGAAAAGAATCTGGAAAGAGGAACGATATTTATCACAACAGTCAGCATATTTTGAACAGAAAGGAAATGCAGACAAAACAGACCTGGGATCCAGGAAAGCACTTTAGGACAAGTGCAGGCAGCTTGGTGATGGGAGCAGGGTGTCATAGGGTCTCAGGTCTCTCTGTGCAACACGTGAGAGAGGCATAAGCTGCCCTTTTGCTCCAAACTCCCTTTCCGAGGATGCTTCTATAGCAAATCACCTTGGAAGACAGAGGTAGGGAGTCTTTCCAGAGCAAACAGCAGGTCTGTGTTAAGCCTTGGGAGATGAGAGAGTGTTTTCTGGGTAGGCATGTTCATCTTCCAGTATAAAAGATGAAAGTTCCCCAAGTTCAGGGTCCTCAGCTATGCTTCAAGCCTGCTCTCTGCAGCATCCCCTGGGACCCCTCCAAGTGCCCCCATGGGGGGTAGGCAGAGGAGGCGTAGAATTGTAGGGTTCCAGACACAGAGCTTCTGGCTGTCTTCTCCCAGTGGGTCCCAGGTCTCTCCACTCCTCCCAGTAATGATGTGTGATAAGACACACTGAGTATCCCCAGCTAGGGAAGCTCACCTGAGCCCTGATATGCAGAGTCTTGTCATGTAGACACTGTTGGCTGTTCACGTGACCAGCCTTAGTCCCCAGCCCTTCTAGGGGTCTAGCTGATAGGACAAGACCCAGACCCCTATCATAAGTCACATCCTTACACCACTCAGCATGGCTCGAGGCTCCCGGGTAAACAAACATACTTTTTTCAAGTGGTACATGCCCAGAGCTTAGAGATTACCTACAAGGACTTGAGATCAAAAAGCCATACCTCTGCGCAAGGTTAAATTCTTCACTACACACCCAAAACCAGAGGTCTCACGCGTTCTGCCAACATCCATGCATTGGTGGCAGGCTACCTTGTTTGCTTCCAATTAGGACAAAACCTCAGACCTTACGGCTCTTGACAGGAAAATGAAGAGGGTTTTACTGAACAATGTATTGAGAAAGAAAGGTAAGCAGGGGTTACATCACGGAGTCCTTTTATGTTTTGCTGAGAGGCTGAATTTTATTCTTTAGCCAATTCAGTTTATATATCTGTAGAGACACCAGTCTACAGCAGAAATATGTTTTTTCTTAAGAATCAGTCAACATCCCATATGTAGAGGCAAAAACTGCAAGTTTTCAGAAAGTGTTTTGGAAATCTAGAGGGTAAAACATTGAAGATGTTGGCAATAAACAGACTGAATTAAAGATCCCGACGCCATCAGCTGGATCAGTCGGTCATGAGGGAAGCCTACCAATGATAGTGGGAAAAGATAGGTCCAGAGGAATAGTAAACAAAGAACAGGTGTCAGAGGCATAAAGGGGAAGATCAGGAATGACAGAAAAATATGATGAGACCCTGGAATGCTAGAGTTTAAAACTTCATGAATTGATCAGAACTAACAGCAATACTCAGGATCTACTATAAGTGTGGGTCGTTAAGACTGACTAGAAACAAAATTTTAGACTGTAAAAGCATAGTATAGGTATACCTTCATTTTATTGCAGATATTGCATTGTTCACAGATTGAAGGTTTGTGGCAACCCCGTGCGGAGCCAAGTCTACTTTTCTAACAGCATTTGCTCACTTCATGTCTGTCTGTCACATTTTGGTAATTCTCACAATATTTCAAACCCTCCAGCAGCAAAAAGATTACACCTTGTTGAAAGCTCAGGCGATGGCTAGAACATTTTGGGAATAAAGTATTTTTTTAATTAAGGTATGTACATTTTTTTTGGACATAATGCTATTGTGCACTTAATAGACTATAGTATAGTGTAAATATACGTTTTAATGGAAGTCTACTTAACTTACCATGTTGTGCTAGTCTACGGCGTACACCAAGTGATTCATTCACACACACACACACACACACACACACACATATATATTCTTTTTCATATTCTTTTCCATTACAGTTTATTACAAGATATTGAATGTAGTTCCTTTTGCTATACAGTAGGTCCTTGTTGTTTATCTCTTTTATATATAGTAGTTTGTATCTGCTAATCCCAAACTCCTAATTCATGCACTGGGAAACCAAAAAATATGTATGTGACTTGCTTTATTGTAATATTTGCTTTATTGTGATGGTCTGGAACAAAATTTGCTGTATCTCCGAGGTGTACCTGTAAATTAGGCACTAGGATTAATCATATACAAAGACATTAATGGATGTAAGACACCACGAGAAAGGAAAATAACATACACTGGAAGCCCAAATCCTAAGTGAATGTGGAGGGTGAAGTCTGTAAATGACAACCTAGAAGGGCTCAAAGTGTCACTTCTGTGGCAAGAACCTCAATGAAGGAGGGACAACAATTGTTGGATCTCTCAGTGGAGAGTTAGAGGAACACCTGTATTTCCCCTTTGTTGTCTGATGATTGAACATCCTGGACTTGAGTGGACTTCCAGGGAAAGTTCTGGAAAGTGGATGAACCCCTGGTCTCAAAATAGAGAAGGAGTGAGTGTGGAGGGTGGTATTGAGTGTTCTCTGCAGAAACAAAAGACAGGAATGCTTGCTCACAGCGAGCCTTGTGGAAAGAGTACAAACATCCATGGTGTGATGGTTAATTTTATGTGTGGACTTGGTGTGGCCATGAGGGTGGCAGTGGGGTGGGTGCCCGGATGTGTGATTAAACATCATTCGGGATGTAATTTTGAGGGTGTCTTTGGATAAGATTAATATTTGAATTGAATTAAAGTGAGGCAGCTTGCCTTCCCGAAGAGGGGTGACCCCCACCGAAACCCCTGAAGGCCTGGATAGCACAAAAGGCTCTGGAAGGAAGAAGTCACTCTCTAAGTGTCTCCGGTGAGACATCCGTCCGGCGTCACCCGCCTTTGGACCTGGTCGTGGCGGCAGGAGCTACACCCCCAGCTCGCCCAGGGCTCCAGCTCGCCACGTGGATCGGCTCCTTCTAATACATCACATATCAATACATCGTATCTATTTATACATAATATATCCTATTGGTTCTGTTTCTCTGGAGAACCCAGTCCTAATACACATGGGGAGATGCTCTCAATGGACGACGATGGAGGAGACCCTGGGGAAAGCAGCGTGGTGTGAATGTGTGGGGTCGCGCGGCTATGTGGACGCAAGGATGAGACGCATCCTGGGACAGGCTTCCTCACTAGCTTGAGGTCCCAGCTGCAGACGAAGCACTGCTAAGCTATCAGAGTTTAATCTTTGCCAAAGTTTCCAGTGGGATGGTACGAAAACTAATTAGGAGTTGCTGAAAGGCTGAGCGGGTTTCCTACACGCTGTCTCCTGGGAAAACTCTCTGACGCACACACCGTTGTTTGACTTAAGCATCAGCAGTAGAGATTATAGTGGTACCCAGTAAGAAGACAAGATGTCCCCTGTGGTGAATGGGGAGAAATATATTCTTTAAAATGGAATTACTGCTTGTAGCCAGTAGAGATAAGTCATAGAGATGTAACGTACCATGTAACAGATATAGACAGTAATTTTGTCCGATAACGATGTCATGTGCTAAATATCACTGCAGCCAGCAATCATATTATGGTATGTACATGTGTCAAAGTAACACACTGTACACCTTAAATTTACACAACGTTTTATGTCGTTATTCAATAAAAACCTTTCAAAAATGTAAATGGAATCACTGCAATCAGACGCACCCATATAGCTTCATTCAAAAGCCTAAATCGTAGAAGAATTCAGGAACATGACAATATCCACCTGAAACAATGAGAATAAAGAGAGATGAAAGACATTAAATGGGGAAACAGACATTCAGATGAGAGACAGTTTTCTTAAGAGGGCCGTTACCAAGGAAACTGACAACGCATCTTTTCAAGTCTTCGTGTTTTCCTTCGATTTCCACTTGTATTTGAGAACTATAATGTGATTCCTTGAATTATGGGATGGTGCCACTCACACACTAAGAGGTGTGACTGCCAAGGAGGTCTGGGCTTCAACAAAAACAGGTGAACATCAGGCTAACACCAAAGTGACATCGCATCATTTTCAATTAACAAATCGTCTCTGAGGACATGATATTTCTGGTACTTTGAGAGGTTACAGGAAGGCCTCTCAGGGAGTGGAAAGAGCAGAGGGAAGGTTTAAGAGCTAATATTTAATGGCATTCTTCACCTTTCTTGTGCCATTAACCTCTGGTGTATCCTTTGATCTCCTTATCAGGATAAAGCATAAAAATGCAGAGGAGGATAAAAGAATTCAAGTATATTGAAATACATTTACCCAAATATATTGATGTTCTACTATGCATACTTCCTCAGTAAGGCATTAAATAATAAGATATATGGACGGATCTAATAATCACCATAATTTTAAAGTAGTGTTAAATATAAGAGATATCTTAAGACATCTGCAGCAGCTGTAATGCAATATGAAAATATCTTTTCCTTCTGTTGGTGACAAGATCACAGGTCCTGGCAATACTACTTTTTTAAGCCTCAATTTATGATTAAAGTAAACAATCAATTTCATTTAGACCTTAGGAAAAATACAGAGGTAAATTTTCCATGCGACACATGTGCCCCCTGAATTCTATCCACTGAATTCTATCCCAAGAAGTTAAAAAGAAAACCGACTGAATGTAGCCTTTTCTGTGACAGACATTGTACCATAGGGGATACAAAAATTACGGAGAGCATCTTGGCTTCAGGCATGTTGAAATCTCATAAAGTAACCGAGACCAAAAGGGATCCAAGCAGTAAAGGAATAAGACAGCCGTCTTGTAAAATGGCCCAAAGATTCCACTTGGATATACATTCTAGACTCTGGGCCGAGTGAAATTGTCATATATGTGTACCAGGAGCAAGTACTTTATTACAGTATTCTTAGTAAAGTATAAAGTATAAAACTGTAAGTAACCTAACAGCCCATAAATAAATACAAGGAGGTTTTTTGTAAAGTAGGATTTATTACTAAGATGAAATATTCCAAAGCAGTTACATGTTATAACATTTGCTGTGATAGTGTTCTGGGTATGAATACCAACGGTCGCAGGTACACTACCCATAATGGTCATCAGCATTAGTAGCAATAGCCATGGACCCAGGGGGAAATCGCTACGACATATATCGAACAGGGGACAGGAGAGAGAGGAGAGCAAGGAAGGTATGATTCATTCTTGTAATGAAAAAACCCACAGTCAAAACAATGCTAATTATTTCTTATGGAATACACATAGACATCAGAATGGAGGAACCTGCAGACAGACCTCAGAGATATCCTGGGTTTGGTTCCAGACACGGCGTAAAGCACAAATCAAATAAAGCAAAAATCACAGGAATTGTTTGGGTTCCAGGACAAATAAAAGTCATATTTACGCCAGTCTGTATTCCATCACATGTGCAATAGTATTAGGTCTAAAAAAATACCTTAGTATAAAAATACTTTACTGCTAAAAAATGCCAGCCATCATCTGAGCCTTTAGTGAGTGATGATCCTTTTGCTGGTGGAGGGTCTTGCCTGGATGGGTGGCTGCTGACTGATCAGAGTGATGGTGGGTGAAGGCTGCAGCAATTTCTTAAATGAAACGCCAAAGTCTGCTACATCAATTGACTTTTCCTTTCACCAACAATTTCTCTGTAGCACGCAATGCTGTTTGGTACCATTTTACCCACAGAAGAACTTTCTTTGAAAATTGGAGTCAGTCCTCTCAAATCTTGCTGCTGCTTTATCAACTAAGTCTATGAAACCTTCTAAATCCTTTGTTGTCATTTCAAAAATCTTCACGTCATCTTCGCCAAGACTAGGTCCCATCTCAGGGAAACATTTTCTTTGCTCATCCATAAGAAGTAGCTTCTCATCTGTTTAAGTTTTATCCTGAGATTTCGGCATTTCAGTCCCATCTTCAGGCTCCACTTTGAATTCTAGTTCTCTTGCTGTTTCTTGAAGTCTTGAACCCCTCCACCGAAGTCTTGAACCCCCCAAGTCATCCAGGAGGGCTGGAATCAACTTCTTCCAAACTCCTGTTAATGTTGATATTTTGACCTCTTTCCATGAATCACAAATGTTTTAAAAGGCATCTAGAATAGTGAATCCTTTCCAGAAGGTTTTCAACTTATTTTGCTCAGATCCATCAGAGGAATCACTATTGACGGCAGCCATAACCTTACAAAAATTTCTTAAGTAATAAGACTTGAAAGTCAAAATTGCTCCTTAAGCCATGAGCTGCAGAATGGATGTTGGGTTAGCAGCCATGAAAACGACATTCATCTCATTGTTCATCTCCATCAGAGCTCTTGGGTGACCAGATGCATTGTCAATGAGCAGTAATATTTTGAAAGGAATCTTCTTTTTCTGAGCAGAATTTCTCAACAGTGGGCTTAAAATATTCAGTAAACCATGTTGTAAACAGATGTGCTGTCATCTGGGCTTTGTTGTGCCATGTATAGAGCACAGACAGAGTAGATTTAGTATAATTTTCAAGGGCCCTAGGATTTTCAGTTGGTAAATAAGCACTGGCTTCAACTGTAAGTCACCAGCTGTTTTAGCCCCTAACAAGAGAGGCAGCCTGTCCTTCTGAAGCTTTAAAGCCAGGTCTTGACTTCTCCTCTTTAGCTATGAAAGTCCTAGATAGCATCTACTTCCAATGTAAGGCTGTTTCATCGCCACTGAAAATCTGTTGTTTAGTGCAGTCACCTTCATTATTTATCTCGGCTGGATCTTCTAAATAACTTGCTGCAGCTTCTACATCAGCACTTGCTGCTTCACTTTTCACTTTTACATTATGGAGGTGGTTTCTTTCCTTAAACCTCATGAACCAACGTCTGCTGGCTTCACACTTTTCTTCTTCAGCTCCCTTACCTTGCTCAGTCTTCACAGAATTGAGGAGAGTTAGGGCCTCGCTCCGGGATTGGGTTTTGGCTTAAGGGAATATTGTATCTGGTTTGATCTTCTATCCAGGTCACTCAAACTTCCTCTGTATCAGCAATAAGGCTGGTTTGCCTTCTTATCATTTGTGTGTTCACCGGAACAGCACTTCTAATTTCCTTGAAAAACTTTTCCTTTGCCTTCACAACTTGGCTGACTGTCTTTGGTGCAAGAGTTCCAGCTTTTGGCCTGCCTTGGCTTTCCACATGCCTTCCTCACTAAGCTTAATCTTTTCTAGCTTTTGATCTGAATTGAGAGACATGGGACTCTTCCTTTCACTTGAACATGTAGAGGTTATTAATTGTCCTAATTCCAATATTGTTATGTCTTAGGGAACAGGGAGGCCAGAGGATGGGGGGGCAGATGGGGGAATGGCTGATCTGTGGAGCAGTCAGAACACACATGACATTTATTGATTAGGTTCACAGTCTTATATGGGAGTGGTTCATGGCGCCCCCCCCAAAACAATTACAATACTAAGTAAAGGTCACTAATCACAGATCACCATAACAAATATAGTAATGATGAAAAAGTTGGAAATACTGTGAGAATTACCGAAAGGTGACATAGACATGAAGTGAGCAAACGCTGTTAGAAGAAAATGGCACTGACAGACTTGCTCGATGCAAGGTGGCCACAAACATTCAATGTAAAAAAATGCAGTATAGGTAAAGTGTAATAAATTGGAGTGCAATAAATCAAGTTACGTCTGTATGTGAACTTAAGGTAGCTGTTGTCCTGCGGAAGGACGGGGCTAAGGATGGCATGGTAAAATAGCCTTTAGCAATATCTGGGAAACAGGACAACTAAATATTGATTTTGGTGATTGTTTATTCTGAAATGTGGGAACATGGATGCCTGTTATAAGAACTGAGAAGTAGATGGAAAAAAGTTTGATGATTAAAAAAAATGAAGAAAAAAAAAAGAAACTCTTCCCTACTGACGCTTCTCGATGGTAGGTTTGGCGACTTTCAGGAAAAGAATTCGTAACACAATAGTCCATTTGTACAGGAAACTAGGCTTTTGAGGAATCATAATGCTCCCCCCAGATGTGATTGGTAATGGTGTTTGAATGCTCTGTCTTCACAGAGTAGGAATATGATTGAAAATTTAAAATTTGGATGATAAAGTATAGTAATGTTTAGTTACCACTACGGGCACTGGGTTTTGTAGTGATTTACTTCACACTAAACCCTGTGAGGTTATCTTGTTGGTCAGGACATTCAGGTCAGATGGGTCCAATGACTTGCCAAAGCTCACACAACAAACAAGAGGATGTGATAAGATGTGACCTCCCACAGACAGGCTCCAGGACGCAGTGCCCTGGGATGTGCAGACGCAACACTGCTGATGCATTCAAAGACAATTGAATGAGTACCTATTGCCTGCAAGGTAATGAGCTGTCGACTCACAAATAAGTTAGAAATAACTCCAGCCCTCATGGAACGTTTTCATATTTCTCCTGCTTCACTCCTTTTGTTCACGCCCATTGCTATTTCTATGAAAAATTAATAGTTAACTCTTCATAAAGTTGAGGGTATTATTCACTCTCATGTCAGTGCAACAAATACCACTTCAATCTAGTAAATTTGGGTAAATAGCAAAATCAACATTTATTCTTAAAATAGAACTATCTTACCATTTACATGTTCTGAGCTGTTTTCACGCTCCAAACTATTCCTGCCTATTTTCCACCCACTTCTAAAGCTCTCAGGAAACAGTCTTTCAACATCTGAAGGTAACTGGGTTCACATTCTTCAAGAGGGAATTTATAAATTTTTCTGAAGTGTCTTCTACTAAAGTTTCTGGATCACATTAAAAGAAGAAAAGAGCATGCTGCGGTTAAATAATGTGGGGAAGGAATGTGTTGATGCCTCCTAAACAGGTACCGTCTATTTACTGTAGAATCTCTCATACCGTGTAAGAGGCTAGTGTGTATCGCGTCTCCAAAGAAAGCATATAGGATGCAAAATTTCAGCAAATTATTTGACTTTGGAGCACTTGACTCAATGTTCTACAGGACTAGTTTTCTGAGAAATATATTTGTGGGGGAAAAGGAGCTGGTACAGGCACGTAGAAAGAAAAACGGTGACTTCTAAGAGCAAACATGGGCTGAGTGAGAAGCCCTTCAGCTCGGGCAATCCCAGGACCAGAGTGTTACTGGGATGTTGTGAGTGTGCAGATGGCACACCTGGACTCCAGCAAGGCCTTCCTCAGGACAGCAGGAAATGCGGCTGAAAGACGGTTTCACTACTTGAGAACACACAAGGCTAAATGGATTAACACAAAAGTCACGATTTCTGTCTGTTCACTTGGATTCTTTCCTCTCATGGTCCTACTCCTTCCAACTTTTTAATCCACAGTCTTCATGAGGACATGAACATATTCTCACTAAATCTTCAGGAAAGAAGGGACGGTTGATGGACTAGCTCAGCACTGGGAAAATGTTTTCTATAAATGGCAAGATAGTAAATATTTCATGTTCTGTGGGTCAGAGACTTTGTCAAAAGTACTCAACTTTTCTGAGTTTCTCTTACAGTGTGAAAGCAGCCATAGGCGATGCACAAATACATGAACATGCTTGTGTTTCAATGAAACATTGTTCATGGCAGTGAACTGACCTTGGCCCACAGGCCAAAGTCGTTGACCCTTTTATTAGTTATCAAAGATGGAGCAAAAATATTCAACAGTGTAGTACAATTTGTTAGATCTATGAAATTGGGATTTACTAGCTACAGTATTTTGCATTCTCAAGTCAACAACTCAACTTCATAAGTATTACAAGGAAGACACGTGGTTTATGCTTGAGTTGATTAAAAGCTCAGCGTTCCTCCCTTTAATGTACTTTCCGAGAAAGACAGGGCTACACCTCTAGCAGTGCCCAGAGGAACTCCCAATAAAGCTTTGCCTGAGTCAAACCACACTTGGAGTTTTGCATCACATTCTAGAAACTTCCACCTGCAAGCTGACTTGCAGACAGGAGTGTGCCTGGTGAGGTGAGATAACGGATAATGTTTTAAGAGAAATACGTTCAAAAACAGAGGCTATTTAGCCTGGAGAACAGAAGACGTCAGTGACACAGTATAGCTGTCATCAGACAGACTAACAGTTGTTACATGAAAGATGGATCAGACTTCCCCTCAGCTGTTCCCAAAATCACAGGTGTAAAATTAAGGCAAAGTTTAGGTTTAATCCAAGGAAGATTTTTTTTTTTAACAAATGTAGCTGCCTCCTACAAATAAACTACAAATAAACCATTTTGGCAGTGACTCTCCCTGTGGAGGAGCCCTGCTGGTAGTGAAGGGCTTTCTCTGACCACTTGGTGAAACATTACGGAGGGATTCAGTTATTAACTAAGCGATGGCACTCTCAAGTTTCTATTCAACTCTAATATTCTCCGACTTTATAAACTGGTGAAATTTAAGTCACCGATTTTCTTAATTAGTGATCCCAAGCGATCACGCAGGACGCTTTATGGCTGGGCCTGGAGATGCAGGAGGATGTTACTTTTCTTGTAACACGGGCCCAAACTTACCACACTGTTCCACTGAGATCCAAGGAAGTCTGGGGGATGTAGAATATCGGGAGATAAGAAGTTGAAGGGAACTGGATATTTGTCAACATGAACAAAAATTATTTGTGCTGATTCTTTAATAAACTTTTTGGGGGTTGGGCTGTGCCTCGCAGCCAGGGAATTTTCCCCCACTGATTCTTTAAATTAATGGTTTAATTGTTCTTTACTTTCAAGTTTAAATATTATTTTTGGAAAGTGCAAGAGTATCAGAGCATTTGCAAGTCAAAGGTTAAGAAACGAAATTATTTTAGATCTGATTTAATATATAATTCTCATCAAATTTTAAGACACTGTGGATATCTGTGTGTGTGTGCGTGTGCGTGTAGCCACTTCAGATGTCCAGATTTTAAAGCCTTCTTAGTAAAATATCTCTAACATTTCTAACAGCATTTCCTGACAAGTACCTAATCAGTCATGACAGTTTTGATCACAGCAATTAAATGATTTGGGAAGAAAAATTAATTTATAGTGAGTATATATAACTTAAATTGATAGTTATCATATATTGTGTGGTTTCATATGTATAAAGTTACATAGTACTTGGATACCCATATATATAGACCACATATTTAAATGGCTAGTTACAATAGATGGCTAATTGTTTTAATGTTGCTAATATGTGACTCCATCCATTCTAAGAATGAAGTAAGTACATATACCCACAAAGAGCAGACCAGCAAAGCAATCTGAAGTGAAAATTAATTTTCACTTCTGGCCAAAATTACCAAAAGGCAAAAAAACCAAGAGTTTTATCAGTAAATACACATAATCCCTTCACTACTGGGATTCATTTTAAAAATTACTTATTTCTATTTTGATCACAATCAGATGCCTGGAACAACAATTAAGTAGAAAAACAATAATGATCCAAGTCAGGAAGTAGCCTATATCTTCAGTGTAGTCCCTAGATCGGTGCTTCTCGTAACACCTTTAAAAACCTTTCACGTGAATCCCCAGCCCCAGAGGGACCTGGTGCCCTACTTTACTCGCTTTCCCGCCCGAGCAGGTATTTCCGCCCAATAAGTGGGTTCACGTGGTCCTTGCTCCCTGTGTCCCTCCAAGCTGTCACCCGGTGTCTTCTCTCCTCCACGGCCACGTCACTCGGGAGGCATCGGCACCCAAGGCTGCAGTCGTCCCACCACCCACTCTTCCTGGCCCCTCCTTGTGACCCGTCTTCTCTGCTTGTCTTCCGAGACTCCTCTTACTAAGTGCCATCACTTCCTCACCTGCAGGCCGGAAGTCTTCTCCTAGGTCTTCTTACCCTGTGACTCAGCCTCCACGCCAGTCTCATTTGATTTTTCTCCCCATGCGATTTTGCCTTTTCCTTTTCAGTTGCTCTGTAATTCTAGGGTCGCTCATTCCCACCCCCACTGACACGCACCTCTCCAGGCTGAGTTTCTCACTATGCGTCTCTCCCCTCCGTACTCTACTCCTCGCTTCTATCTGTCCTTGTGGGGTCTAGCCCTCGTGTCTGTGGAATGGCTCCCTCCTTCCACCTCCAGGGCAGACGTCCTCGCTCCCAGGCTGGAGCCTGCGGTAAACAGAAGGTCAGACGTTGTCTGCTGCGCACAAAGTTCACAGGACCAGAGAGGAGGCGGCATTGGCCCTCGCAGCTCGCCCCTCTTCTGACCTCTGGCTCTTTCAAAGACGCCTCTATGTGCTCATTCACCGAGGCACAAGCCTTTGATCATTTATGACATTCGGGGCCATGTCCACACGATTGAAAAGTCCACGGGGCCTTTCAATTCTACTTAAAGCTTACTGCAAGTCTTCATAAATTGCTTTCTTACCTGCAGGGCTTTCTGCACTAATCCACTGGAAACGCCAATGCCCAATTACTCTTTTTAGTTACCAGGTCTCTTCTTAAGGACACTCACTCGCCTCTTTGAGTGCGTGCAATCACACATTAAAGTCCTCTCCAAGGTGGTCTCTTCTTCCTTTTCTAGCTTTATATCTCTCTGATCCCCAGTGAATGTCCAATAACCCAGTTATGCTCAGATACCAACGTGTCCCCGTCATTTTCCTCTCCTGAGACATTACTCAATGCTCCAGCCATGCCTAGGAATCCCCTGCACTTCCTTCTCCCTCCCAGACATCATGTCAACTCTACTTATGCCTAATGACCACCAGTTCAAATTTCACCCCCTTCAATTGTGTCTTTTCTAATCCTCTCAACCATTTTAAAACCCCTGTATAATGGCAGTTAGCCTATTCCGACTTGGATTTCAGATAAAATGCCCCAACTACATACATTATAAGCTTCTTGAGTGACTATTATTCTATTTGCATCTGTGACGTTAGACAAAAGACCTTGAACACGGTAGTTATTCGGTAAATATTTGTTGAATCTAAAAACCTTTCAAATTTTCACTCGAACTGTGATTTCAAATCTGGAGTTTAGAAATATGGAATCTTAAATAGTTTCAGAAACTTGAGATAACAAAACTGATATATTTGGTTAAGCAAGCACTAAAAACTTTCTCAATGAGTCTAAATCATAGGAAAAATGGTTAAGAATCAAAGAAGAAACCTAATGAACAAAACTAATTGAAAGATTCTATAGAAAAGTAGAAATTTCTAAAAGGCAGAAGACGTGGATTAAAAAAAGTTCAGGTCTGAGTGAGAAAAACATCTTTTCTTTTTAAATGTTACTGGAAATGTGCTGCTTTTTATAGTCCTTCGATATTACCAAGAGAGAGATTAAGACTTTTAGATATGCGTATGTCCTCATTCTGCTTTGATTTATTTCCTTTTATAGCCTTTAGTAGATTTGATGCCAAGAAAACCTGTGCTGTTTAGGGTCAGGGATTTATTTAGAATCTTAAAAACTTACAACTAACTTTAGATGAATCCCCAAATTAGCATTCACCACTAAGTTTCCAATGACTGGAATAAAAATATCATGTCTCAGTTCAAAAGTTAGGGAAGTTCCAAAGGGGTGAAAGTTTTTGATAATAATAATGTTGAGGAGCTGATGAGAATAAAGGGGAACAATTAGTGACAGAATGTGGAGATGATTCCATCAATAAATGTTGGTCTATTTACCCACAGATTTTTGGTTTTCCTTTAAAACATTTGGGCTTGAACAATCTGTCATGGAATGATACATGTTTATGTGATTTGAACACGACTCATATAACTGAATTCGGTCAAGTCACTGCTCAAAAGTGACAGCAACTCAACTGCAATGATGACAGTGTCTAAACATTTAAGGCACAAATAAATGCTCCAAATAATACTATAGAATCAATTATAAAAAACAATTCTCGAAGCTCCGTAGAAATAACCCCACCAGGTTTGAGATCTTGTACCTATGTACAAATAAAACTTGGGTTTTTCTCAATTACAGATAATAGTATAGCAAAGTATATTTGAAAAAATATTAAGAACACAGCAGTCTGTGGAAGCTGACAGATCTCTGGTTCCTACTTGTGTTGGGCAGAGTGTTAAAGCTACCCTACTTTTCTAAAATTCAAGAGAGTTAATAAAACTCAGTAGGATTTAGCCTTTGACTCACCTATTTCTTACCGTAAACTGTTCAAGGTGTTTCACCTCATTTCATACCTTTTAATGCCCCCTCTCATCTCTTTTCTGATTTTAGAAGGTATTTCAAACAGAATATTATTTAGAATTTTTTTCAAGGCTAATTTTATTTTTCTTGATTTTTAAACTTATGAACATTTTGACCTTTAAACACTCTCCCAGAACCTTCTTTCTCCCACATTGAGAAGTAAAAGCATAGACTGTTTCCTCTCACAGCTTTTTCCCTCTCCTGACATACACAGTGGAGGACTGTCAGAATGTATGTGATGTATAATTAAGGCATGGATTTGGAATCACACTGTCTAAAATATTTATTTATTTTTAAATTGAAGTAGAGTTGATTTACAATGTTGTGCTAGTTTCTGGTGTACAGCAAAGTGTTCAGTTATACTTATGCATATAAATATATATATATATATATCCTTTTTTTACATTCTCTCCCAGAATAGGTTATTACAAGATACTGAGTAGAGTTCCCTGTGCTGTACACTAGGTCCTTGTTGTTTATCTGTTTTATATACAGTAGCGTGTATCAGCTAATCCCAAACTCCTAATCTCACCCACCCCACTCCCACCCCCATGCTAGCCCTGTTGGTAAAAAAATGATACAAGTGAATTTATTTACAAAACAGAAATAGACTCACTGTCATAGAAAACACACTTATAAGTCACAATTTTTAAAGTCTTCTCTTCAAAAGTACATTTTTTAAAGGTCGCCAACACTTTCTTTGACAGACTGGATAAATCAAAGCAAAAATTTTTATCTAATTGCTGATTCTTATTCCTACTCTATAAAATCCAGTTAATAATCCAGGATTCAGGAACTGTACGAAATATCCTATGTAGAGAAGTGAAGATCAGAACATTCCATACGTAATGATCCAACAAATACTTCTTTCTCGGGGCTGAAATAGCTCGTTTATAAATTGCCTGCTTTTGAAAGACTGGCTGAACCACGAACTTGATCTATCAGTTTTGAAACCTGCCGGGAGGCACAAACACAAAGCAGGGGACCTCAGCACAGGAATGAGGTCTGCATCGCACCTGGCAGGGCGCCTGATGGAAGCTTCAAAGAGGGAAAGGAGCTGTTTGGGGGCTGCAGAGAGCATGAGCTAACTCAATAAAGCCATTTTTTAAGCTTTTAAAGAAATCTTTCACCGAAGCTCTAAAGACATCCATGATTCTCTCAGGTGCTGAAGCCTGGGAAAATTTTTAATTGACTTTAATTAAAACCTTGTATGCTCTATGAGCTAAATCGGGGGAGGGGGATAGACAGGAAATTTCCCTTCCTTTCCCTGCCCTTCTTTATCTTCCCTCAATGTGATTTTTCGTGCTGCTATTGTATAGATTTCTTAACAACGATCATCTCTCCCCAGGTAAAATAAAGATATTTGCTGGATCCTCACTGAAAAAGAATCTGGAATTCTTAAAATGAAAAGCTGAATATCAAACAAATGACAAGCAGAAAAAGAAACACGCAAAAGAGAGGGGTTATGGGGATATAGGTATAGCTGATTCACTTTGCTATACAGCAGCAACTAAGACAACAATGTAAGGCAATTATACTCCAATAAAGATGTTAAAAAATTCTTCTACAAATCATTAAAGAAATACTTAGAAATAATGGTGATGTATCTTCAGTAAAGTACAAAGGGATGCTTATACTCTTGGCCAGTTAAGGCCATTGAAATTTCTTATACGAGGCGTACTTGGAGACCTTGTCTTCCTCTGCAGCCTGCAATCCAGTACATTGGCCAAGCAGTAAGATGTGTTGCAGACATCCTAAAAATACGCCATTTTATTAAGTAACGCAAGCTGTACTCTCACAAAAATAATAACTGTGCTAGAATGGCCAAAGTCGTACCAAAAAATCAGACAACACAATATTTATATACCGGAGGCAGAAAAAGAATCAGAAATTGAAAATGTAAGAATAAAATTCTATATTTTCGACTGATAATTACAAAACCTTGTGGTCATCCAATTTGTGCTACTCAGACAAGCCTGTCACATTTTTCTATTTTCACTGAAACTTTTCCAATGGTAGTATACATGTACTTGCTCCTTCATTCAGCCTAGAGCCCCATACAACCTTCTTTCCTTGTAGTCCAGAAGGTCTGATACCCAAATGTCACCAAGTGTCACTGATTAGACCTTACCCTCCAACTAATGTGGTTAACAAGCCCTTTCCATTCTACATGGTTCCACGTCTTTGGTTGACGCTCATCCTACTGTACTTTCATGGTTTTCATCCTAACTCTGATTTCTTCACCTTCTATTTGCTATAAACAGTCCCAAGGTTCTGATTTTTTTTGTTGGTTTGCTTGCTGTGCCCTATTTCCTTGGCAACTTCCATACTATCTTCTTATCAATCTAAATGCCATTCTCCTTCAGGAGCCAATGGTCTCAAGTTTCAACCAAGTGTATCCGTGCTGTAGACCACCATACTGATCTTCTCTTAATCTCTTTCTTGAGCTTCACCTTTGCTTTTATAACTGCGTGCTAGAGAGATCTCCCTGGATGTTTTGGGAGCAAATCAAACTTATCACGTCTGAAAGCCTATCTCAAAGGATATCCTCTTAACTAGAAATTCCTTCCCATTTGTCATGTCTGTAATTGTCATCAGTATCCTGTCAAGCCTCAAGGCTCTGCCTTGTGCTCCCTCCATGCCCTTGTTCATACTGTTTCTTGATTCTCCCCGTCAGAAGTAAGCCACTGAATTCCTAAGAATTGTTTAAAGTATTTTCGTGACCCTTATCAAGTTTTGATTTACTATGTTATTGGATTCCATCTGACCTTGTCTTACTGTGCTAAATACTCTTGAAATCCAGTATCACATCTGCCTAACATAGAGCTTCCCTCACTACGAAGTGTCCAGATTATGTCCGTTTTCTGAGTAAATGAATCTGATCATTGTTATTTCAGTTTACTCAGAAAGCCACTCACGGAAGGCACAATTAATTTTGAGCCCATCTACATATACAGCCTTTTCTAAATTATTTACGACTCTCATGACCCCGCAGTAGGAGGTAGCAACGGGGAAGTGCAGTCTTCACATTCCGCAAGATTCACTCTGGGGCACATGCCAGGTAAGAGGGAGAATGTTTAATGATAACAAGTTTGCTGACCCAGGTTGAGGCTATGAATCAGTACTGTTGGCCACGTAATTGATTTTAAAGACAAGGCCCTGGGGATATTAATCCGTGCTGATTCCTCTGACTGATGAACACTCATATTTCAACACAACCCCTACCCGTCAGGATTCTTCACATCTGATCTTTGGCTCTTTCTTCTGTGCATTTTACCTGGTGAGGATGACATGCTCTTTGTCTGAAAGGCAAATAAACAGCTAAGTCAAGGTCTTTATGAAAGGGATTAAGAACATAATTATATGGCAGGATGAGGGTGAAAGGATAGAGTCCTTCATCTAATTGTGTGTGAAAAAGGTACAAAGGCTCAACTAGGAATTCAAGGAAGAGTGAAGTCTTGATAGAACTGACATTACTTGAAGGAGCAGTGATTTACCTAAGTTGAAAAGGCAGGTGTGAGTTCACACAGCCCTTCACAACAGCAGAAGTCTGTGGCCATGTGCTGAACCTGGGAAATAACATCTTAGTAAAACAAACATCATTCATTATTTTCAGATTGTAAATTACCTCCATTGAACATTTTTTAATCGAGAGTGTCTTACTGCTCCCCAGTTATTTTCTGAATATTAGAGCCACTAGTGTAAAGGATGGTGTATTCACACTATGAAGTATTAACTTCGATCTCCATAAGCAGTAAACATGTGTCTCTTTCTGTGTGTGTATGTGATGTCCTTACATACAGCGTGATAGCAGATGTGACATTTAGAGGAAGGCAAAATGGCTGAAACACTGTTTCCATGGCAACAGTTTATAAAGAAGGGTACAGAAACTTAATAAGCTAAGACAATTTTAAATTCAGACAAGGCATATTTGACTTTTAGTAGCTAAATAATCAAAAAGAATTCTCTCTGTGTATTCTTTGAAATAAATAAGGGAAAGCTTGCTGTCAATGTCACATTTAGTGACCTATCTCAGAAATGTCATAATTCACACCTAGAAACATTGAAGTAAAATGCTTTTGCCTTTGCCTCCTTCTCACCAGAGGGTCTGCACCACGATAATTTTATCTTCACTGGGCGTAGACATTTTCATTGTTCATTTGGATTTCAAATTTCATGTACATTCTTAATTTATAATCTTAAAACACAAACTAATATTTAGTTCAATGCATGCACCAGACATTGAATTAGACAATGATGAAGATACAGAGATGATTGCTTCCAGTGTAGTAAGGAAGACAAGATAAAGACCGCAAATAATATAGTACAACTCCAAAGGCATCAAGGAATGCGAGAACGTTCCAAGCAAGGTGCACGATGAAAGAAATTCCTTTGGGCTGATGATCAAATCAGGTTTCATGGGGCAGTTGCAGTTAATCTGGACCTTAACAAATGTGATGGTTACGACAGGCAGAGACGCAGGTAATTATCTTTTGAGGACAGTCTTGCAGTAAAGACAAAAAACCAAAACAAAGAAAGGCATGGTACATTTGAAAAAATTGGTCAGTTGGGAGTAAACAATAAAAAGAAATATGAATGAGGACTAAGCCTGGAAAAATGTAGACATTTAATAAATCTTGGTTAAATGGAATTTAAATTACATTGAATCTAATTGAACAAATTGAAATGAATTAATAGATAGGCCTTTTCACGGAGGCTTTGAAAATCAAACTGTAGATTTTACAATGTTTTCGGCTGGAAGGTAATTTACTCATTTAATACATATTTATTAAGTGCCGAACACAAATAGAGCATTTCAGGAGTTTCTAGGAATTCACGGATAAACAGGACAGTTTTGGCGGGTACTGTAGAACTGCTTGACACGATTTTAAAGGATCAGTGAGGCTTAGGCAGACAAAGAGAGGAAGAAATAGAATTCCAGGAAGAGGCGACTTGTGGCCTAAAGGCACAGAGGCGTAGTATGTTAGGGTAGTTCTGGTTTTCCCCAGACTTTCCCAACTTTAGCACTGAAAATTTTGAGTTCTGGGAATCCCCTCCATCCTGGACAAACTGGGACAGTTTGTTGGGAGGGGGTGGACGAGAGGAAGACTGTAAGTTTTATAAGACAGAATATAAAGTTAAGTCAGGGAGTGGCAGAAAATGATACCGAAACTAGGCCCATGCTGGGTCGTAGAGAGTTTAGATTCAAGGCTAAAATCCAGGACTTTATCCCAAGAAACCATTGTGATGAGTTCTAGACAGAGAAATGGCATTTCTATAACTACTCGTGAGATAAAACATCCAGCAGTAGGAAGGTTATTGACACACACCTCCCACAAGAAATAATGAGGGCTGCTCAGGTTGACGGTAGAAAGCACAGAACGGAGAAAGGAGAAACAAGTAGGGAATAAAATACCCAGAATTCAGTGGTTGTGATAGAGATGGAGGGTGATGCTCTTCGTTCGTTCATTTATTCAAAAATATTCACTTAGTGCCTGCTGATGATAAAAACTCTTCTCAGAGGTAAGGATACAGCAAGGAAGGAAAACAAATATGTAGCTTACTTTCTGCTGGGGATGCTGTCACATGACGTGGAGAATGCAAGGGAAGAAACTGGTTGTTGCATAAGATAATGAGCTCATTTTGGTGCATTGGTTGTCACACCTGCAGAGTGGCAGGAAAAGAAATTCTACATTAGTCCCTCATACTTCCTATAGATCAGCCTTACTACAGTAAGTAAGATAAATTTCATGGGATAACTTCAGGAAAGAAATAGAGAAAAGTAGAGCTCTGTTCATGAACTCTGAGGCCATGACCTACAGAGATTTGATAGGAAAGTAAAAGAGAGGCTAAAAAGGGGAGACACCACAGAGGCTGTTTGGACCCGGTGACTTCTTGGCGACCATGTGATGGAGATAGTGGTGACGGAGCTTTGGAGATGAGGAGACAGACTCTTGACACTTGGATTTTAGACATTCTCGGAGTCATCCATGGATGTGCTGATGCAAATGTCCAGCAGAGAAACTAAAATGTCAAGTTGGACATCCAGGAAGCGTTAGTCTGTTGTCTACAAGGTGACCTTACAGATATGCCCAAATCCATCAGCGTGAACCCCAGCCATTGCTGGAAAGAGAACGGAGAGAAAGAAGAAGAGAAATGAGGAAACTTAGGGGTGGTCCAAGAAGCCGTAGTAGAAGGGGGAAACCTGTGGGTAAAACATAAAATGAAAGGTAAGTTAGAAAAGGAAATGTTTTCAATGCCATGGAAGCCATAGGGAGCATTGCAGTGTGAATTGCATGATATTACTGTGTATCACTTATGACACTAAGGATTACATGTTTAATAGGAGTACTTATTTTACTTAGAATCATAAATTAACTTCTCTCTGTCCTTCCTTTCTTATATCTGCTTAATCACCAAATATTTAAATGCACCTTTGAAATAGAGTAAATTTCATCAAATAGGATTGGATACATGCATTCTAATACAAATAGCTTGTGAACTTAAATTTTATTTAAAAATGGTTTAAATACTCTACGTTTTCTAAAACAAAGAAATTCTAACATTCTCATCAGAAAATACAGAAGACATGATTTTTCATAAATAGAGCTTATAAATACGAATTTTCAACTAGATTAAACATTGTCGTACTCTTAAAACAATGGGTGACTGGGTGACTGAGTGTTTCATCAAAACTAATTGTAAACATGAGTTTACATTAAAAATATTTGGCAGAAATGCCAAAACCGAGTTTTTTTAATTACAAGATTGGATACCTTGCTTTTCAAAACTTATAAATATGCTTTTCCACTAAACCAGTGTAATTCAATTAAAGGGAAGCATTTCTTTGGGGAAAAAAAAGTTGGAGAATATGAATTTCTATAAAAACTCAGTTTTAAATGTGACTTTCCATCCATACTAGCTTAAAAATGACGCTATTCTTAAAACCTTATCGACTGTAAAGTTCACATCAAAATGAACTTACCAACATGACGGTTCCTCCAAAATAGTTTAAAACACAATAGCTTCAATCAGATTGGCAACATTCTTCTAACTGATCTCTCTTTCCAATTTATAGTCCACATGTCGCTCCAACTTCTAAAACTAGGGCCTGGGAGGAGGGATAGCAGCTATTTCATGGGGATGGAGTTTCTGGTTGGGATGATGGAAAAGTTCTGGGGATGATGGTGGTGATGATTACACAACATTGTCAATGGACTTCATGCCACTGAACTGTATACTTACAAATGGTCAAAAGGGTAAATAATAATAATAGTAATAAAGAAAATTGAAAAAGTAGAGACTCAAGTTCTACAGGAATATTAACGAAGTCTGGTACTTCTTCCTCTTCCTGATCCCAGAAGACTTTGCTTCGGCGGCACCGAGCTGTCTGTGGCCTCTCTCACCTCACAGCCCTTCTTGCCTCCACACCTAAGTACTTGCTCTCCGTCTTCTTGGAGACACACACACACACACACACACACACACACACACACACACACACACCCTCGTCTCCCCGCCTCTACCTGTCTGCCTGTCACAGCTGTGGTGGCGTTTTCCTGGTCTCGCTCCTTCCCGGGTGGAGGTGGGTTTCCCTGCTGTGGTCACACAACCCTCTGGTCAAAGGTACCCCTGAATACACTCCATTGTTACGAAATCACTGATTTATGTGTCTATCTTGCTGTAGACGGGGGACGCAGACTGTATTTTTCTGTCTTGAATACCCCGTGCCTAACATATTGCCTGGTATATGGTAAGTGCTCAATAAATGCTCATTGAATCAATGCACCCAGGGTCTTCCTTTCCTGTTCTGTATTCACTCTCACGTGCTGCTCTGGTGTGTGCACCTCAGTCTGAGGGACTCAAAATGCATTTGCTATATCTGATAACTTCTTCCCCTGACCACTCCTCAGAATTTACTGGTTTAGTTTTTCATTGTGATATTCAGATACATGCTTTATGTTTTGCTTTTTGCTTCTCAGACTCATAGAACCTGTGCTCATAGACCCATCAATATTCCCTAAAGAAACCAGTGACCATTATAATAGTCCCCTGTTAGCCTTGCTTTTTAATCTTTTTTATACCTTTAGATGTCTCTGTTGCACTGAACTAGAGGGAAAATAAGCCAGTAAATTTTTAGCATATGTATGAAGTTTCCTTTTATGTGTTTATTTATTTAGCTAATAAGTCACTTATTCATTTATTCCACAAACCCAAGCATCTACTACGAACCAAGTGCTACTGTCATCAAGGAAGAATGAGATACGGCAGCAAACACAACCCAGTTCCTGCTGTGACAGTGTTTACGCTGCAGTGAGCAGACAGGAAAGAATCAGACCAAAATGCATTTATAAGATGTAGCGTGATGAGCCATGCTAAGAAGAAAAGTAAAAGAGCGTAAAGGGAAAATGAAGTGTAGAGGGAAGACGTCTCAGCTTTCTTAAGGGTGTTCAGTGAAGCTGACGTTTGCACGAGGCTGAGCAGGTGAGGAGATGAGGTGTGTGCAGACCTAGACAGAGGGGCCCAGAGAAAACCAAAGGCCTGCAGGGGACAGGGGCCTGGGACATCTAAGAAACAGTGTGAAAACCGGGGATGGAGGAAGCAAGGGGAGAGCAGAGGATGATGAGAACAGAGGGCTATCGACGACGGAAGAGGCAATGCTGGGGTCCCACTGGACCCCAGGGCCCACAGTAAGAACTTGGACTTGACTCTGAGTGAGAAAGAACAAATAGTGACATGGTTTGATCTATGTTGTCAAATAACTCCCTGGCTTCAGGTGCCAAATAGAAGCAGGGAAACAAGGGAGAAGGTTTCCATAGCTTAGCTTAGGATGAGGTGGTCATTGCTAGATTCTGCATACACTTCCAGAACCAAAAGAAAAAAATCAGAGCTGGAAGGAATTGATGAAGAAGATACGGATTCAGTAGAAAGAGAGTTGCTAGGGATGACCCCAGGGTTATGTCCTGAGAAAATGGAAGAGTGAATTTGAGAAATTATGGAAGGAAAAGATTTGTAGGAAATGTTTAAATGTTGGAAGTGTTAAGTTTGCAAAAGCTACTAATATCCGAAGAAGAATGTTACAGACAGAGGTGAATGTGAGAAGCTTCCCCTCATCCCCCTATTTTCTTCCCAGAATTCGTCTCATGTACCCTACTCCAGAATTATCCATGTGCCGTTGATGGAGCTAAGGATAGTTCAATCGAAACCTTATTTGGATGAGTATTATAAGAATATTTTATACAAAACTGTGTTTAGAAATAAAACGATATGGTCTCTTCTAACTGAGGGAGGCATTTTCTATCAGACATTGGTTGCTTACGTTTTTGAGGCCAGTGCTTTTCTGAGAGCCAAAATATCTACTAAAGCTTCTTTAGGAGCTGGAAAGGCAGATGAATCCCCTTCTGAGATACAAGAATTTATGCCGTGCTCCGGAGGGCCAGTTGTAAGATTGACATGCTTTGCATGTCAACAAGGATTACGGTCATTTCATTCAGAACTTATACTAGGACTAGTTCTGTGGGCCGCCCTCACAGGGAAAACCCTTAATGCCACACACCTGCTGCTCAGATGGTGGACACTTTCTGGAAATTCAGATAGGACCAGGCCCCGGGCTTACTGCCCAATCCCCTTGTCCAGGCGAAGAGAGTATTTTGTAGAAACTGCTCACAAGGGCTGTGACTTCTGTGCCTGTGTTTCCCAAGCTTCTCTTTCTCAGTGTGCCTTTGTTTTAATTGGAGAACATTTTGGACTTGAGCGACCCATCTTCTTACAGCCACGCACTGATGGGGTCAGTCTTCCACCTGTAGCCTTGCTGTCGGCTGTTACATCACAGGCTGCAAGTTCCAAGGCACCAGGTCCCTGAAGCTTTCTTTCTTCCACATTCTGTGTTTACAACTGTTCCCCGTCCACTTGACACAGTGCAGTTATGCTGTTCTCATGGCTTCATTCATGTTTCTCATGTGAATGGCCTGGTTTCAATAAAACAGGGTAGTCTACACAAGGCCCCTCACCAGACCAGCTTGCTGTTGAATTATCATGGCAGCCATCAGAATGGCAACACGTCTGAAGGCCAGAGGAAATCGACAGGAATTTGACAGCAAAAAAAGAAAAACAGGGCATGCTCTGTCTCTTCTAGTTTTCTTTCACTTGAAAACAAAGAAAAGGAGGTTATGACTTGATGGTCTCCACGGGTCCCCAGCAACATCTGAATCACTCCCTGGAGAGTCACAGCCTCCTATTTGAGAAGCATTGCGTGTCATGGGTTGATTTGGGTCCCCCCGCAAAGATATGTTGACGTCCTAACCCCCCGTACCCGTGAACGTGACTTCATTGGGAATTAGGGTCTTTGCATACATAATCAAGTTAAGATAAGGTCATACTGGATCAGAGTGGGCCATAAATTTCACAACTGGTGCCTTGTAGAAAGGCCTGTAGAAATGGCGCTGACATTGCAGTGGGTCAGCTACAGTCCCAGGAGGTCCAACCATCACAGGCAACACCCAGAATCCAGGAGAGACGTGGGAACAGTCCCTCCCTGATGGCCACAAGGAGGCCCAGCCTTGCCGGCGCCTGGACTTCCGCCTCCAGAGAGCTGACAATAAACTTCTGTTGTTTGAAACCTGCTAGTTTGTGGCACTTTGTTACAGCAGCCCCACAAGACTAAATACAGAAGGGAAAACGCTCTGTCTTTTCTGCTTTCTCTTCACTTGGAAACAAAGAAAAGGAGATTATCGCTTGCTCCTTTCTGTGGCTCCATTGCAACAAGGGTCCACTCCCTGGAGAGTTACAGACTCCTGTCTGAGAGACAGCCGGTGTGTACACGTCCTCACCTGACTGAACTGAAGGCCATCAGCCACTTGGACATGGCTGTCTCTTTGAGGGTGTCTTGCTTCTCAGGCCTTCATGCTTTTGTGAATGAATTTACCACTCACAGGGCGGCAGCCTTTCTTCACCACTCTTCTCCATCCTTCTTTCTGAAGGATCACCCCGGATGTTGTCTACTCTGAGACATCTTTCCTTCTTCCAGCTTCCTCTCCTCCACACACACCTGTTCTTTATATGGGGTGACCCACCCCAGGGCTTCAGTTCTACATGTTATATATTGACTAAGATGGTCCGAGGCTGCCTGCCACACACACACACACCCATCTCCTGCAAAGAGCTCCGAGTACTTTGGGGTCAAATTCTGGACCATGTGGCCATCATGGGCTTTTTTTTTTTAAACCTAGTCATATAATTAGGCCAGAAGTGAACAGAGGGCCCAAGGGCAGCAGAAGTGTGGCTTTTGCAAGGGTCTTCGATGTCCCCAGTGTAAGCTATTGGGGGTGGGTTGGCAGTGGGGTGGAGGCCGCCGGTTCCAAGTCCAATGCCAGGAGATGCGTTTGACAGTTAAATGGCAGTTAGCAAGGCCGTTGTCTTCCATCCACATCCAAGTTCCCCTCTGAAATCCCGTGCATGTCTCATTTGAAGCTCTCTCCCTGCTCCACCACTGACTTACTTGTCACTCTTTCCAGAAAACTATTAGCTCTGTGAGAAAGCGATCTCAATGATTCTGACTATATCAACCTTTCTAGTAAGTTCTCCATAAATGACTAGTAACTGTACCATAACTAATGCACAAACATCAGGACAAACTTGAACTTTCAAGTATATCTGCCTGTGTTGACAAACTTTTCAGAATAGGAAAAGCACGGATTGAAAGCAAAGAACATCCCTGTTCGTCAAGCATCTTGATGTACCGGCTCACACCAGAATCAAAGGTCCCTCTTTCCCAACCGACCAGACCCAGGAACTCCGAATTCCAGTGGACTCTCCCCCTCACACCTGGCCCTTTCCCCCCGAGAGCACAGCCTCGGCCCGAGTCGGGCACTACTACAGCCCAGCTGAGTTTCCATTATCTGCCTCTCCCCGGTCTTCCTGCCTCAGCTGTAACCCACTAAGTTCATTTCTTCAGTCTGCTTCCAGAATATTCTAAAACACAAGTCTGATCATTTCACATAGAACCTTCCAAGGCCCATCCTCTTGGTTGCAGGATGTAATCCGAATCCTCTGACGTTGCACACAAGGCCCTTCACGGTCTGACTCTTGCGCCCTCGGTGTGGTGTCCTGTCCTCACCTTCCTTCCCCTGCCCTTCTTGCTCCAGCTGAATTCTTTCCTCCAGTTCCCCAAACCTGCCACATCCTCTCAACTCTGGGACCCCGGGCGTGCTATGTCCTTGGCCTGGAACCCTCCCACCACAAACCCCATTGCCCTTAAAACGCACTACACCTCCTGACCCTTTCTTCAAATATAGGCTCAGAAACTACCCTCGAATATTTCAGTGACTCCTCTCTTGATTCCTAAAGTCAGGTTGGCTTTTGCTCCGGTGTGACCCTGTTCCCCCTTTATTGGCATCGTGATATTTGACTGTATCACTCACCCACTATGCTGTAAACCCGTAACTGCCAGGACTCCCTATAGCATCCGACAATGTTACCCGCAGCATCTAATGCCCAGCGGAGGCCCAGAGCAGGCACTCATGAAATCATTTTTAATTGAATGAGGTACTTCACAGGGATTTATTTCTATAGAAAGCAAGGTAGGTTTATACATCGTGGTACAGGACAGATGATAAATAGACACCTGTTAAGAATTTGGAATTTTTTGCTTATGAAACAGGAAGCAAAGTGACATTTCTGTGTGTGAGTTTGCCCCCAAGAGAGAAGTAGAAGAGAGGGAGCCTGAGGAAGGGTGTGTCTTAGCTACTCTGAAAGTCTAATCCAGCTTCATGCTTATTTGCCTTAGTCTGTGGTCTAGGAAATGGATTGAGTCTAAAGGGGGACGTTGCAGTGCCTCAAAGTGTAGATACAAACCCAAGTAAAGAAAAGACAGAATTGCTTCTATGAGTATAGGAAGGTCCATTGTCTTCCTCTGTCTGACTTACTTCATCCAGTATGATAATCTCTAGGTCCATCCATGTCACTGCAAATGGCATTATTTCAAATATTATATGATATCACTTATGTGTGCAATCTAAAAAAAAGGCTACAAATTAACTTATCTACACAAAGGAAATAGAGTTACAGATGTGGAAAATAAATTTATGGTTACCAGGGGGTAAAGGGGGAGGGATAAATTGGGAGATTGGGATTGATACATACACACTACTGTATATAAAATAGATAATTAATAAGACCCTACTGTAGAGCACAGGGAACTCTACTCAGTACTCTGTAATGACCTATACGGAAAAAGATCTAAAAAAGAGTGGATAAATGTATATGTATAACTGATTCACTTTGCTGTACACCTGAAACTAACACAACATTGTAAATCAACTATACCCACCCCCCAATTTTTTTTAAATATAAGAAATAGAGCAAACAAAAAGCAATGTTTAAATGGAATCCATACCTACGAAATTAAAATGACTTTTAAGAACAAAAAATGGCCCATTTTCAAGGTTACCTTTGTCCAAACACAACAGTTTAGTGATTAATTGAGGAATAAGCTTGACTCTGCAGTGTTCTGGAACTAGGTGGCAAAGCATTCACAAGAGAATTTTATCTGAAGATTTCAATTACCCTACTGTTCCCACAGTCTACGCCATTGTATTCCAAAGTCTTATTCAACGTTTATGGAACTGCAGTAATAGCACCGAATCTCGTAGAGAGACTTTATACGTAAATAATCTCATTGGTGCTACTAATTAGGCTGTGAACAGGAAGGGTAAGTATTAATATCAATCTTCATTTTTTGAGTTTGAGACCTAAGATGATATGCATGTTATCTTAAGAGCTGAGATTTATTAAGTCTCTGTGCTTTGCCTGCATGATCTCATTTAATGATCACAATAATCCAATGAGTCTGTACTATTATTATCCCATTTTGTGGATGAAAACAACTCAGCTTTAGAAAAATTAAGTAATATGTCCAAGGTCACTCAGCAGGTAGAAGGAAGAGTTAAAATTCAGACCTAGTCTCACATTCTAACTTGATGCTGTTTTCCACCGTTGCTGAGAATTTCCTAGTAGTCTGATTTTGTTGTTTTTGTTTTTCTAATCACCTCATTCATGCTCCACCACGCAACTCAAAGTAGATGTAATCTTTTGCATAATTGTTCACTGAAGTAACTGGCCTCTTTTTCAATGCTCTGTATTAAAAGATGTCACCCCTTCCTTCTCCGTCGTTCTCCTCTTGTAAGATTTCAAGAAGAAAAACCTATTCATGGATTGCTGGGTCTTTTCTAAGAATAACTGTAGATAAACACAAGGTTTATTTTTATAACCAAGTTACAGTACCAATGTTCATAGTCCTTTTTTTCTTCAAAAACAGTTTTTGTTTGCCATACAGATAGCCATCTTCTCATCCAAGAGGTGATGCCTGGAGACAAGGATGATTACTTTGTCACTGCAACTAGTAAGATTATCCTCCTTAGACTCTTGAGAATGTGAGGAAATATTGGTCTATCTGCCTAGGAAAGAGCTGAGTTATTAGGATTTTCATTTTCAAAGTTAAATCTGAAACAATTGGTATGCATTTTTATGCTGTCTTATTATTCTCTAAACAAGGTTAATTGTTCTTAAATGTTTTATTGGGACAATTTAGATTAAATAGCGAGAAAAGAATCTCAGTCATTGTATTTTTCGTTTTTTGAGGAACTTGATATTGGTTTTCGCTAGCAGCCAATGATGCACAAGGATTCCAACTTCTTGCCAATGCTTGTCTTTTTAATGATAGCCATCCTGACAGGTGTGAGGTGTTCTCTCATTGTGGTTTTGATTTGCATTTCCCTGATGATGAGTGACGTTGAGCATCTTTTCACAATTCTGTTGTTTTATTTAGATGTCTTCTTTGGAGAACTGTCTATTCAAGTCCTTTGTGCATTTTTGAATTGGGTTATTTCATGTTGTTGTTTATCATCTTTTCATTCATCTTGAAGGACTCGCTTTACCATTTCTTGTAAGGCAGGTCTAGAGCCAATGAACTCTCTGTTTGTGTTTATCTGGGAAAGTCTTTATCTCGTTGTATATTTGAAGACAATCTTCAAGTCTTGATCATATATATATATATATATATATATATATATATATATATATATAGTTAGATCTTCTATGGCAATTTAAAAGAATAAGTTTACCCTTTGGCCATCAACACATTGTTACAATAACCTTTATTTCTCTTCTATTTTTCCAATTTTCCTCAGTTATGGTATATAGTGTTGTTCTATTTCATAACATATTTGCTATTTCAAATCAATTTATTATTGTAGTGGTTATATCCTAATATCCTAATAGGTAAATAAAAACATCACTTGTCTTTATATAACACTATATCAGATTAAATAAACAACTAAACTTTGCTCTCCCAATTTTAGTTTTCTTATCCTGGCCCATCATTTTTCTAAGTCTTCTTGGACACAACTAAAGAATCATACCCTATGTTTGAGTAACCTTTAGGATAGGATATTCAGATAAAAATACAGAAGATACTCATGCCAAAAAATATTTGTTGTTTATCTGACATTCAAAATGAACTTGGTGTCTTTTATTTCTATTGCTAAATATGGAAGATCTACTTTGGAAATCTCCTGAGACTTGGCTCATCCCTTGTGAATTAAGCAGCTCAAGCACCAAAAACAACTTAGCTATTTCTTAGTGACGATGTGACATACTCCCATTAGAAAGAAATCTGAGGATAAAGTAAGATTTATAATAAAACAGGCACCAGTATAAATTTGCAATGTGCCAGACACAATGCTTGGCTTTTAACAAGAATTTCAGCACCTAATCCTTCCAACTACTGTGCTGTAAAGGTAGGAAAATTACAGTTTAGAGAGGTTAATTTGCCCAAAGCTACACCCACCACAAGGATTCTAAACCAGGCTGACATCACCCAAAGCCTGTGGGCTAACTCCCAGTGCTATCCTGGAAGAAAGAAGCGGAAGGTCCCTGTGACAGAATGTGCGGTGACTCGTTTCATGATCTGAGATAAAACACTGTGATAACTGTATAACACGGGCCAAGGTTAATGGAAATATGATATTTATGGTACTTTCCTTCAATCTTCAATTAATGGGCGCTTCTGTGTCAGACACTGTTCTACGTACAGAGCATGAAATGGTCAACAAGACCTACACGATCCCCACTGTTCTCAATATGCAACAAAATACGTAATATTCTGAGAAACCTCTGCAGCAATTGTGGATCAAACATATAAATAATAAAAATCCCTTCTAACGGGTGAACATGCTTATCATTTCTGAGCTTAGAGCTGTTCAGATGACAAGAAAATGTAAATCCACACATGTCTGAAAAGTTATCACAGAGATAATAATAAAATCAGTTTCCTGGGTATGGCTGTGCGTGAACAGAAAGAGTGGGAAATTTTCCACTCTTCACATAACAATAGTTTCATAATCTGTGATGGTCTCTTTCATGATCTGAGATAAACAACTATTGAGGGTTTATATACAGATGTGAACAAATCAAAACTTACTGCTCAAATTTATTTGAGAAGCCATGCTAGTAAATTAGAAAGTAGGTCTTACTTTTATCACTCAACTAATTCTCACGTTCTGTAATCTAGGAAAGAATTATTTCTAAACATTTTGAATTTTATTGGGCCAGGTATTATTTCTCTTTGCATCTGTAAGTAGGATGGTTAATCATTTATTGTCCAAATTAAGGTACCACTGAGCCTGAAAGGAAGAACCATGAATGATTAAACCTGGATAACAGCAGAACTGACACATTTGCAGTCTCTTCATCTCCAGCTCAGAAGCTTCAAAGATTACCTTGAGGTTTTGCTGTGATTAGTGCTAGTGGCTTTTTCCTTGGTGGGAAAACAAGTGGGTGTGGTACCAACAACCTCATATCAGGATTTGTCCCAGCAGGTTTTTGGTGCCATTGGCCATCATCAGAGCTAAAAATACAGCAAAAGTAAAAATTCTCCCTCGTGGTCATAAACACTTATCCTTCTCCACGGAGACAGAAACAAAATGCATCTGCTGGTTAAAACGAGATGAAGAAGGTGAAAAGCAGTCGTTGAATAGTTAATAATAAAATATGTAAAACTTGTCATCTGTTATTACTAATGGTCTTATTCTTTTTATCTGCAAGTTTATTTGTGCAATGGCTTTAATGCCTGGAAATCCTCAGTAGACATTTTTCCATATTGCCTTAATAGAAGTTTATTACTAGGCTATTTCTCTCTCTTTGTCTTGCTTGAGTTTAATGTTGTCAACTTTATTCCATTTTCCTTGTATTTATATGCAAATAGGTTGTTAGAGAGAAATGGCAATTAACATTATCCTGACTGCCTTGAACACACTGGAACAGTGTGTTGACAATAATGCAGTCTTATGCTTCATTTCTCAGCTCTGTGTTGCCTTCCTTCTACTTTAGTTGGAGTTCTAGAGAAAATTCTCATTTTTCTTATGTATAAACCTGCAATCCTGCACACATATCCTAAAGAAAGAGTTCATTTTAAATATCAAAGAACTACCAAATGCAAGAATGCACACAGGCTCTTTACAAATACAGTTGCCCTTTAAAAAAAATGTTGTATTTAATAAAACCTATTCCATTCTACACATCAAAGTAATAAACCCAAGAGGAAGTGAGAATGATTGCCAGACAAGTTAAAAAAAAACTCTGTACCTTTGTTTCTGCTTATTAATAAACTTTTACATTAGGGTATTGGGAGGAATAGGATAAAGCAAAAGCCGTATAAAAAGAGAAGAACACTTTAGAGTCAATTCACAGTACGGTAAGTTAGGTGGAATGTAACTCTGTAGTTTTTCTTCTAAACACTCACTTCATAACCATTAGCTGTTCCTATACCTATACACATATAAAGGCCAGTGGGCTTTCCACAGTTTTCCCAACAGTCACTGTGCAAATTTTCCTTAACATTTCAACAAACATATTGGAAATCTGATTCAAAAGGAATATTGATCAGATTGCACTTTGCAAAAAGGCACACATAGGAAAAACAAGCCATGTTTAAATATAATCTGTTCCCAAGACACTAAAAGTGTCTTAGGAACTTAGAAAAACCAATGACAGTTCACAGTATTTCTGCAAGCTGAGTCGACATCATTATTATTGTTACATCAGTGGGAAAATAAAGATGGGATTTTAAGGGGAGCTACAGACCAGTAAAATAAGGTAGAGGATAAAAATATTGTTCAGAGAGCCAGGGACCGAAGCTTGTGCATACACAGCTCTATGCAATATGAAAAATTCTAGTGGAAGTATAAAAAGTAGCAAAATAATCCTGCATGCAAAATTACAGGCCACTTAATGATTTTCAGGTTTTTCACTAAAGCAAAATGTGTTTCTCCTCCCACACATGAGAAAGATATTAATCCATTTTAAACCTTAAAAAAATGAACCAGAAGTGTCAAGATCACTGCATTTGAAAATAGGTATAATTTTTCTCTGTAGCATCAAAGGAATTACAGCTTTGAAAATCACTTCTCTGTGACTAACAGCCACAGTGTAAAGAGGGAATGTAAAAATTAAATTGTTCATTTTGTCAGTACCTGGAGAGCACGAAATTCTGCAGGCAGGAGGCTTCCAGAGGGAAAGGGTGGGTGTAAGGGTCACTATTAGAGCACCCAGCTTGCTTGGTACACTTTCCTGAAACTGATCTGCTTGAAAGCTGATCTGCCATTATGTTGCAACCCCTAAAGGTATAAAAACTTCCAGGTCATCCAAGAAAGAGAAAACTGAAATACTGGTGTCAGCAAAGTCTGTTTTTTTTTTTTTTTCAATTTATTTAAACTACAAAAAAAAAAAACCCCAAAAGAGTTCACCCATTTCTCCCACCCGACCCCCAACCTCTGGCAAGCAGCAGTCTGTTCTCTGTATCTATGAGCTTGGTATTTATTTGTTTGTTTGTTTATAGATTCCACATATAAGCGCAAGATGCAGTATTTTTTTTTTCTCTCTCGGACTTATTTCACTTAGCAAATGTTGCTGCAAATAGTGAGATTTCGTTCTTTATTATGGCTGCATAATATTCCATTGTATATATATATATATGTATATATATACATCACAATTTCTTCATTCACTCATTGAGGGACACAAGTTTGTTCCATATCTTGGCTATTATAACTAATGCTGCAATAAACAAGGAGGTGCATATATCTTTTCAAGTTAGTGTTTTCATTTTCTTCAAATAAATACCCAGAGGTAGAATTGCTGGATTGTGTGGTAGTTCTATTTTTAACTTTTCAAGGAACCTCTATACCGTTGTCCACAGTGGCTGCACCAATTTACATTCCCACCAACGGTGTAGAAGTGTTTCATTTTCTCCATATACTTGCCCGTGGCTGTTATTTCTTGTCTTTTTGATAATAGCCATTCTGACAGGTGTAAGGTGATATCTCATTGTGGTTTTGATTTCCATTTCCCTGATGATTAGTGATGTAGAACATCTTTTCATGCACCTGTTGGCCATCTGTATGTCTTCTTTGTAAAAATGTCTATTCAGATATTCTGCCCATTTTTTAAATAGTTTTTTTTTTCAGTTGAGTTCTTTATGTATTTTGGATAATAACCCCTTATCAGATATACAATTTGAAAGTGTTTTCTCCCATTCAGTAGATTTTCTTTTCATTTTGTTAATGCTTTCCTTTGCTGTGTGGAAAGTTTTTAGTTTGATGTTTATTTTTGCTTGTGTTTCTTTGCTATTGGTGTCAAATATAAAAAAAAATGATCACTAACACCTATGTCAAAGAGCTTACCACCTATATTTTCTTCAAGCAGTATTGTGGTTTCATGTCTTACATTCAAGTCTTCAATCCAATTTGAGTTAGTTTTTGTGTACTGTGTAAGACAATTGTCCAGTTTTATTCTTTTGCAAGTGGCTGTCCAATTTTCCCAGTAACATTTATTGAAGAGAGTGCCCTTTCCACAGTGTATATTCTCACCCCTTTTTTCTTAAATTAGTTACCCATGTATGTGTAGGTTCATTTCTGGGCTCTCTGGGTTTTTTTGTTTTCTTGTGTTTTTTTTTTGTGGTACATGGGCCTCTCACTGTTGTGGCCTCTCCCGTTATGGAGCACAGGCTCCGGACACACAAGCTCAGCGGCCATGGCTCACGGGCCTAGCCGCTCCATGGCATGTGGGATCTTCCAGGACCGGGGCACGAACCCATGTCCCCTGCATCGGCAGGCAGACTCTCAACCACTGCGCCACCAGGGAAGCCCTGGACTCTCTGTTTTATTCCATTGATCTATGTGTCTTTTACAACAGTACCATACTGTTTTAATTACTATAGCTTTGTAAAATAGTTTGAAATCAGAGAGTGCGATGCTTCCAGCTTTGTTCTTTCTCAAGATTGCTTTGGCTATTTGTGGTATTCTATGGTTCCATACAAATTTTAGGTTTCTTTGTTCTACCTCAGTGAAAAAGGCCATTGGAATTTGATAGGGATTGCATTGAATCTATATTGCTTTTGGTAGTATTGGCTTTTTAGCAATATTAATTCTTCAAATCCATGAGCAAGGAAAGATATCTTTTCACTTATTTGTGTCTTTTTCAATTTTTTTTTCTTTAATATATTTTAGTTTCCAGAGTACATGTCTTTCATCTCCTTGGTTGAATTTATTCTTAGATACTTTATTATTTTTAATGCGATTCTAAAAGGAATTTTTTTCTGATACTTTATTATTAGCAATGTCTCCTTTAATCAAAGCAATATAAAACCTCTTCCAATCAATTCATTTAGAGATATTTCCAATAATAGTTCTTTTCATTTTTTAATAAAAATCAAGAGTGTGTATTGCTAATAGCTATAATTCACTCACAAAAATTTTACATAGTCTTAAAAAAATTATTCAAGGGGCTTCCCTGGTGGCGCAGCGGTTGAGAGTCCGCCTGCCAATGCAGGGGACACGGGCTTGTGCCCCGGTCCGGGAGGATCCCACGTGCCGCAGAGCGGCTGGGCCCGTGAGCCATGGCTGCTGAGCCTGCGCGTCCGGAGCCTGTGCTCCACAACAGGAGAGGCCACAGCAGTGAGAGGCCCGCGTACTGCAAAAATAAAATAAAATAAAATAAAAAATATTCAAAATTTTCAAAATATGTATATTATTTTTGTTGCAGAGTACTATGACAGATTAATAAAATACTTTCAACCATAAAATATATATCACATTAAAACGAAAGTTCATTAAGGAAGTGGAATGCAAATATCACTTCAGCAAAAGAAAGGGACCAATGTAAATTTTACAGCTGTTAAGGAAGAGCTTGCCATGTATTTTTACAATAGATGTTGGTGAGTATGAAATCATTATGATTCTTAGATTTCAATGGATAAATTTATAAAAGAGTTTTAACAGATTTATATTAAAATCTCAATATTTATAATACAGTGGAAAGCATATCTTTGTATTTTTAAACACAATAATAAATTTTCGAGGTCAACATAAAAGTGTGCAAAAGAATACATATATTTTCAAAATTCTATGAGGCCGTGCACAAGAAAACTAACTTTTGAAGACCACCTGCTAGAAGCAGTGTCTTGCTTAATATGATCATATACATGATCTGAATAATATGAATTCTGAAAGTAGACTTGGGACTGCATATGAAGTTTTTCCATATCAATTAACATAATGAGGTAATGGCCAGCCTTTCCAGGTGTTCTGTGTTTGGCAGACAAAGGCTGAGAAAATTCAGGAGGCACATATAAAAGCCCAAGCTCCCGATTCACAGAGATGAGGCCTGAACTTGCATCTCTGGTTCTTATGTGTGAAATTTACCAAATACTGTAATTAATGTGTTTCACACCAGAGTAAATTCTCTCCCAAGACATTCGATTTACACACAGAAGATCAATTTCTTCAGCAATCCAATATTGTAACCTCAAGTCGTAAACATGAGTAATGTGTACAGGGTGTCTGCTTTGATGATACAAAGGAATGATGGTACAACAACATAATGGGCTTCCTCAAAAGATTCCTCAGACATTAAAATAAAATCGTTTTTAAAAATACTTAAAATTATCAAAATTGAATTACTAGCTTTGCTTTATATGTCTTACAGCACATAAAAATAAATTATCTGAAAATCTGACATTTTAGGCATAATTCAATTCTTAACATAATTTTTATGTGTAAACAACGTGTGGCAATATCATTAAAAATGTCGTCTTAAATATTTTATAAGTTAACTCCTTAATAGCTTACTCATCTGTCTTCCCACAGCTAATGTTTTCATCTACCCATCCACTCTTTCCAGAGGAAAGGAAATCACAGCTGGATTGTATCACTCCTCTACTAAAAACATGTTACTAGTTTCTAAGTTCCAGCTCCTTGACTGAGGCCTGAAGAACCTGCATGGTCTGGTTTGCTTCATCTCTTCAACTTCTCCTGTTCCAGGCAGCAGGCTTGCTTTTCTCTCAGCACAGATAAGGAACAGGCCAGAGTGGTGAACACCTTCTGCTACATTAAATGAGTCTCCCCCATCACTGCCGACCCCTGCTTCTGACCCTGCTGGCTCTGGCTCCATCCCCAATTTAAGCTCAAAGCCCCTTCCTAGGAAGGCCCCTCTGAGCATCTCTTCTGTGATGCTATCATTTCCTCTCTCACCCTTACCTCTTTTTATGATTAGACACACATTCAGTTGCATGTTTGTATTTATCTGTGTCTCTTGATGGACCAGATCAGCCTACTTATTATCTCTTGTACACCGAGTCTCAGTGTAGTACCTGAATGTACATGGTAAGTGAAAACCGATGAGTGAGTGGAAGCACCTTGTGAATTACCGAGCACCACAGGCATGGAAATTATCAACCACTAGACTAGATTACACACCTATCATCTTCATGCACACTTAGAAGTATTGTTGTCAGACAACTAACTAAAAGACTGACTACAAAAACAGAACAACCATAATATACAAAAAGTAACCTGTGACAGGTGAGTTCTTCTACATTTCCACTTAATCTTAAAATCATTTAATAATAATTACAGATCAGAAGTTTGTTGGACATACACACTTACCAGAGGAATTCTCAGCAGCCTTTAATACTTTCAATATCACCCACACCAACTAAGTTATGCTTGAAACACTCACGTATATGTATTACATATATTTCATAGATTACCACCCACAGTCCCAGCCAGATTTGTTTCCTGATTGGTTTCCCTTTCTTCTTTCCAATTCACCTAACTCACTACTGCAGGGTTAACTGTCTTCAAACACTCCATAAAAGGGTTTTCTAATTTCCTTAATGACACTTTTTTCAGTTATGTTTTATTTCCTAGAGCACCAAATTCCAAAATCTCTGCAAGGTTAGTAGTAATGACGTTAGTACTCTTTGGTACTCCCATTTTCCGTATTATGTGTAAATACAGAAAACTTGGCATTTAAAGAAGTATGAACCATTTTAATCTTGAGACATTCTCCAGAGCTAACTCTCTTAAAATTTGGAAATGAGAAAAAGTGAACTAATTTAGAAAGTATTTTTCTGTAACTAAATTTTTAAAAGAAGAAAATGATAGTCGATAAAGCAAAGTGTTTATTACTACAAGAATAAATCTTATTTTTTTCAAAGACTTCCAAACAAGAGGGATACAAATATATCTTGAAACTAATATAATTATTGTGCACGAGAATCCTCTTTCATGCATGATTAAAGGAAAGATGAAGAAAACCAGTAATGCTTTCATTAGAACAAAATTTATTCAATAAAAAGATAGCAAGGGGAGATGACTATTCACAAAACACTTCTTAAAAGTTATCAAAAAAAGAGATAAAATTATTTGATGCATAAATAGTCAAAATAAACTATTTGGACTTGCCTTACAACTATATTCTCTTTATTCCTCTGACCACCATAAGGTCAAAAAGCACCATTTTTAAGTACTTTTCTAAGCTAGAGAAATTTACCAAAAAACTCAACCATGACACTGCTGATATACTCTGCCTTTTAAAGATACATTCCAATAAAACAAATTATCTACAGTTTTTATAATGTTAACCTTTAATTTTTGAGTGAGACAAATTAATATCATTTGCTAATTTGTATTTAAATGATAATATACACTTAATGTTAAATTTCTTATAAATGTATCTTTTGACTTAATGTTTGGAATATGTTTCTTTATATTAAAAAATTAATATTTAGTATCCCTGTTACATTTGATGTCTTTAATTCTAAGTTTTTAAAAGTGATATTAATTCTAGAATTTTTTAATCATATGAAATTGATACAAAATTGCACTTTTTAAAAATAAATTTATTTATTCTCAGCTGTGTTGGGTCTTCGTTGCTGTGCATGGACTTTCTCTAGTTGCAGTGTGCGGGCTTCTCATTGCACTGGCTTCTCTCGTTGCGGAGCAGGGGCTCTAGGCGTGCAGGCTTCAGTAGTTGTGGCACACGGGCTCAGTAGTTGTGGCCCGCGGGCTCTAGAGTGCAGGCTCAGTAGTTGTGGCGCACAGGCTTAGTTGCTCCGCAGCATGTGGGATCTTCACAGACCAGGGCTTGAACCCGTGTCCCCTGCATTGGCAGGCGGATTCTTAACCACTGCACTGCCAGGGGAGCCCTGTACCATTTTTATAATAGCAAAAGCTTGATACTGAAGATCTGCATCCCAGATTCCTCAGAAAGAATACTTTCTTTCAGCTTCTTCAGGACTGGACTCCTTTTGGTTTTTCTCTCCCCAAAACTTACATGGCTCCTCTAGTTCTGCCTGACCTCCCTCTTCTCTGGGGTTTGGAATTCAGTTTAAACCCACCATTTATGGTGTGGAAGGGGGCTTCCTGAGGGCAGAGGGTTTTGTCCCTGCTGTCCCTGCTGTACCCCCAGCGTTTTGGAACACTCAATAAACATTTGAACAAATAAATGGAATTGACAACAAATTATCTTGCTTATACCCAAAGAATTTCAAGCCTCTTTTGTTAACTTCTCCAAATATATCACAAATTCCTCTTCAGACATGCCAACACTTAAGTTTGGATCTGCGCGCCTGGCCCTTTTTCCTCCGAGCTCTGGTCGTGTCACTTGAGCAACTAATTCCAGATGAACGGAATTCTATGGGTCAACGCGCCCTGCAGACCCGCTGAGCTTCACAAGCGTGAATAGTTGCAAGAGTAGTGCTTTGTTCATGCTTCATATTCTCTAAAGTGGTGGGGTAAATATCAGTGATACTTGCATGTAAATACGAGTAAAGATATAAACTAGAAAATAAACCTGAAGGAATGTATCTCGCCTCCAGAACTTTATGATTGATGTCAGAATCTTTTACACAATATTAAGCTGAAGTTGGATTTTAACAAAGTATTTTACTTTTGTATCTGCAATTTACAGAACACTATTTACATGAACACTGTCTTAGGACCACTGACCCTGACTCTCAGCTCTGATGTAAACCCTCCTTTTCCCGGCGGCAGGGACTGTCTGCAGAGGTCAGGGCCAATGCCCACCCTGCCCTTCCCTTCCATTCCCCTCAGCAGCCTGTGATTCCAGCTTTCTCTCATTATCCCACTTCATCATGCTCATCCTGCTAATAATACCTTGCACCTATATCTGTACAGCTTATTTGCACTAATGGCTTTTTCTTCTCAGTTTATGATTTTATGTGTTTAAAGTAGAGAATTAGTGGGTTTCTAAAATTTTGATTTCCTTGCACGAAAAAGATGAAAAAGGTAGCAAACTACAAAAAGAGTTTCCTGTATGTAGAACATTATAAAGTGGGTTTCCTTCAAATTAAAAAAAAAATTGCTTTAATAGATAAACATCATTGTTTTACCTCCAGTACTATGTTCCAGCTCTTTCTTTCTGGTCTCTGAAGCCCAGAGCTTCAAAAGAAAAATTGGCTTTGAAGAAAATTAAATTCAATAAGAAAGGTAAAATTTTACCATTACATCATACTTTTACTTTGCACTGTTAGAAAATATGCTATCAAAAAGAACTGAGTTATTGATTTAATTTGTAAGGTGCATAAAGATAATGCACCTTAAAAATTCCTATAGCGGGCTTCCCTGGTGGCGCAGTGGTTGAGAGTCCGCCTGCCGATGCAGGGGATACGGGTTCGTACCCCGGTCCGGGAAGATCCCACATGCCGCGGAGCGGCTGGGCCCGTGAGCAATGGCCGCTGAGCCTGCGCGTCCGGAGCCTGTGCTCCGCAACGGGAGAGGCCACAACAGTGAGAGATCCACGTAACACAAAAAAAAAAAAAGAAAGAGAAAAAAATTCGTATAGCATGATCGTGTAATATCCTTTTCCATTTGGGAAAAAAATTGTATGTATGATTTCTTTTCAAGATTTGAAATATTTTCATTCTATACCTGCAAAATATGAAAACTAATTTTGCAAATGTTTGCTTCAAAATCCTCATTCATTGTATATTTAAAAGATAGATCTAAATATATAGAAATTTTAGGGACCATGATTTTTCAGGGCAAGAGTTCACACAAGTATTGACTCAATTTCTCCCTCTGTCTCTCTCTCTCTCTCTCTCTCTCTCTCTCATCAACGCCAGGACACATCAGGTTGGACATGGCTGTCATCCAGAGGGATTTGCTCCCAATTATTTTGATCTAATGTTCATTGTCTCTGTGATGACCAAGCAATAGCATGTACTTCATCAAAGACAGGAAATGCATTATTCTTTCTTTGATCTCTAAGGGGGAATTCTTGAGTAGGAAGGTGAGAAGATAGCCCTTAAGACATTTTAACTGCGCTAATCTGAAAATAAGTTAGCTACACTTATGTGAAAAGGTAGAAATTCCTAAAAGCACAGCTCCAAGATGGAGGCCCTGATTTTATATTAATCTTTAAATCAAAATGACCCCTCCTCTTTTAAATAGCTCTGTATCTCTGAGTCCCAAACGGGGGATACTTGATTCACTTGGAAGCCTGACCTTATACTTTTAGCTTGAAGATAAAGAAGATGCTGAAACGCAATCCTGTATCTTAAAGAGATATATATATTGTCAAGTCCTTTCTCCCTGCCTTTTCTCATGGTGTGTTTTACCCCTCACTGAACCAGCATCACCCGTATCTCTTCTCCTTGTCCTTTCCAAGTCCCCTTCAGTTCTAAGCCTCACACTCACTTCTCCGGTCGGCTCACTGGAGGTCTGGTATCCGATTATCTTATTTTCCCTTTCTCAGTATGTGTGTATATGTGTGAGTGAGACAGGACATCTGTGTGTTTCTCCCTCTTTGGAGACACATGAATATTAATGAGAATTAATCTGTTTAATGCTTTCTCCTCCTCTCAACTCAATTTTACCCCTACATAAAATTAGGGATGACTTTTACTCTATACTTCAAGGTGAAGCTCAGAAAACCACAAAAAATAATTTTATCACAAGGTATTTGATTCCTACCTTATTCCATACAAAAAATATTAATTTGAGATAAATACTATGCCTCAACCTAATAGCTAAAGCTATAAAGCTTCTAGAATAAAACCTGGGAGGATATCTTCATGACCTTGGCTTGACACAGATTTCTGAGACAGAACACACAAAAAAATTAACAATAAAAGAAAAATTCAATAAATTGGACCTCATTGAAGTTTAAACTTCTGCACATTAAAAATATCATTAGGAAATTAATAGACAAGATAGTCTGGTGAAATATTAACAAAAACATATATTTGACAAAGATTAACAAAAGGTTAACATTTCTGGTCTGTAGGAAAATAAGACATTCCTTCGTACCATCTAGAAATAAAATTTAAAAGACTGACACAATATTGGTAAGAGTATGAAGCAACTGTAACCCTCATACATTGCTGGTTGGAGATCTATAAAACCTGACAATTCCATTCACAAATGTAAACTTACCTGAAGAACTGAAAACTTAGGTCCTCAAAACCTTGCACATATGTTCATCGCATCTCTATTCATAATAGTCCAAAGGAAAAAATAACCCAAATGTTCACTATTGGGAGAGTAATATGATATTAAACAAAATAAGAAAGACAAAAAATAGATTCTATGTTAAAGCAGCAGTTTTATTGGGGGTAACACAGGGGAAAGGAAACGAGCTCGTCCTGAAGCTACTGCCACGTGACTTTGTTATTGGCTGGGTATTGCCAAAAATAGTGTGACCTCAGAAATTGAGGCAGACCCTGCAGAAGTTTGCAGCAAGAGGCTCTCAGTAAGTACACTGCTGGCACCCAACAAGGAGTCCTTTCTGGGGGGACATTTACACAGGGCACCTCTATGCTTCCACCCTGTGAGGCTTGAATTATGTACATTTCCAAACTAACCTGTGGTACCAGGTGTGATGACGGTGGTTGCCTTTAGGGAACAGAAAGACATTAGCTAGGAGTTAAGAAGGGTTAAGAGAGGTTATATGGGGCTGGCAATGTCCTGTTTCCTAACCTAAGTGCAGGTTACATAGGTACATTTATTTCATCACTTGTCATCAGGCTATACTTTTATGATGTGTAGACTGTTTGTATATATTTTATTTAATTCAAAGGAGAGAAATTTCAGTAATTTCAGGAATGAGAATGCAAACCAGATGACATTTGGGGGAATGAGTGAATGGTGGAAAAATTTAGAATATACGCACACACACACATACATATATATAAAAAGCAAACATACAGAAAACAGCTTCCGTTGTCCTGTGTTGAAAGACAAGAGACTTATGAAAGTGTAAGTGACACTTATTATTGAAATGTCATATTAGAAGTGAAATGAGCTAAGTTTAATCTAAAATCTAATAAAATGTGTAAATTAATAGACTTTGAAATATAAAAATAGCCTATAAATCTTATCTAAATTCTTGCAATGTATTCATCTTTCCTGAAGCAAATCTCATTTTTCTTCTCCAAATTTCTACTTTTAAAGTTAATATAAGTGACAAGTTATTAATTAAATGTTAGTGCATAGTAAATATTTGTTGAATTGAATTAAATCCATCAAAAGTAGGCTAACACAAATTTCATTTGTATTATTATTACACAAATTTCATTTGTATTATTTCTCCTGTCACTGGGAGTCATAATATGTCAAACCTCATGCTTGTCCTTTTGTCAGCACACATGCAATATAGAGGCATTGATAAAGCCACTATATGTGAGGCACTATTCCAGTTCCAAGGGATAAAAAGATAAATACAACACAGCCCTTATCATAAGGAAATAAAACAGCAACCTAAGAAAATGCACTCGTATAATCAACCAAACTACTATATAATGAGGGCTACACTAGCAGTGAAAGAAAGAAGATGTGGAAGCACAGAGAACCAAGGTACAGCATTTCTTTCTTTCATATCAAGGAAAAGTCCCTGCTACTAAAAAAACCAAGAAATTTCCTGTAAAGTGTAAATAAGAGTTCGCCCAGCGAATAGGCAAAGGATAGACATTTCAGGCAGGGAGAAAACATGCTTCAAGGCAGAGGGTGAAAGGTGAGCTCTTGTGTTGCTCTCGGGATTGTTGGAGGCTATAAAGGGGCGAAACCTGACCCAGGAGGTGGAGGAGGAAAGGCAAAGCAGACTGGTGGACAAAAGCTGGAGGGAGTAGTTGGGGAACGGACAAGGGGCTTCAGGATGGATGGAGGGACCCAGGACAGTAATAGAAAAGTAGGCTTTGAGGACAGAAGATGGGGCGCCAGAAAAGGGAAGCCTAGAAAGGCAGAGAAGTCAGAGCAAGAGACAGGGAGACTATTACTCAGACACAGAAAAGAATGAAGTAATGCCATTTGCAGAAACATGGATGGAGATGATCATACTCAGTGAACAAAGTCCGACAGAGAAAGACAACTGCCACATGATAGCACTTATATGTGGAATCTATTAAATGATACACATGCACTTATTTACAAAACAGAAGCAGACTCACAGACATAGAAAACAAAACTTATGGTTACCAAAGGGGAAAAGGGGGGAATAAATTGGGAGATTGGGATTAACATATACACACTACTATATATAAAATAGAGAACCAACAAGGACCTACTGTATAGCACAGGGAACTCTACTCAATATCTTCTAATAACCTATAATGGAAGAGAATCTGAAAAAGAATATATATATGTAAACATTTTTGAATCACTTTGCTGTACACTTGAAACATTGTAAACCAGATATACTTCAATTTAAAAAACGGGAGACGGGACTTCCCTGGTGGTGCAGTGGTTAAGAATCCACCTGCCAATGCAAGGGACACGGGTTCGAGCCCTGGTCTGGGAAGATCCCATGTGCCGTGGAGCAACTAAGCCCATGTGCCACAACTACTGAGCCCGTGTGCCACAACTACTGAAGCCCACGTGCCACAACTACTGAGCCCGTGTGCCACAACTACTGAAGCCCACGTGCCACAACTACTGAGCCCATGTGCCACAACTACTGAAGCCCGCGTGCCTAGAGCCCATGCTCTGCAACAAGGGAAGCCACCGCAATGAGAAACCCGCGCACCACAACAAAGAGTATCCCCTGCTCGCTGCAACTAAAGAAAGCCCGTGTACAGCAACACTCAATGCAGCCAAAAATAAACAAATAAATTTATTTTTTTAAAAAAAGGGAGAGAGACAAGGAGAGAAAAACAGACAGAGAAGTGGAAGGGATTCACCAGTGTGTTAACCCCAAAATCCAGGGAAGAGGAGACTTCAACAAGAAGACAGCCAGCAGGGTGAGAAGTTGTGCAGAGTCGGGCAGGATGAGCACTGAGAGGAACTCTTGGCTCCACAGGTAGGAAGCGGTGCTCACAGATGGGGCAGGACAGCCAGGACCAGCCAGGATGCAGGGGACCCAGGAGGCCAAGCGGGGGGGCAGCCAGGATGCAGGGGACCCAGGAAGCCAAGCAGGGGGGCAGGCAGAATGCAGGGGACCCAGGAGGCCAAGCGGGGTGGCCAGACGCCTGCCTGTTGGTTCTAGAACTCTTGTTACTGCACATTTGAGAAAGGGAAGAAACAGATGGGACACTGTTCACGAAGACAAAGAGAAGGGAACTTTTTGTTTTTAAAAACTGGAAAGGCACAAGTACAGCCGAGTAAGAATAAGCTGAGTGGAATTAGCCTATAGAGAAGGAATAATTGAAGATTTCAGAAAGGAGGTAAGAGGACTACTGGAAAGAAATATTCTTTTTTGTTTCCTTTGAACTCGGATGCACGGAAGAAAGAATGAGCACAAGCATGGGTATGTGGAGAAGCAGAGGCACTGATCTCACGAGTGAACTTGACTGAGGACTCTAACGAGCCCACAGCAGAAGAGGCTACACTAACATCCTGTAGACACAGCTCAGACCCTAGAGTCTCTGCAATAAGACGTCCCATATTAAACCGTTTGGTGCCAGAATTTGACTGATGGCTCAACCTGAAATCTTGCCTCAAAAACCCCTACAAAACAGAAGCAGAGTCACAGATGTAGAAAACAAACTTATGGTTACTGGGGGTAGAAGGGCGGGAAGGAGGGGAGGGATAAACGGGGAGGTTGGGATGGACATGTACACACTGCTATAAATAAAGTGGATAACTAATAAGGCCCTGCCGTACAGCACAGGGAACTCCACTCCATACTCTGTAATGACCTATATGGGAACAGAATGTGAAAAACAGGGGATATATGTATATGTGTAACTGATTAACTTTGTTGTACAGCAGAAACTAGCACAACATTGTAAATCAACTCTATTCCTCCAATTAAAAAAAAAAGTAAAACCCTACAGCGACTCACTGATGTCGTGTGCACGTCCCACATCCTCCCTTCTCCCTGTCTCTCCTTCCCTCCGTCCCCAGGAGAGATCACACACTTCGTCTGCCTCTAGTGCTGTCCGGGCTGGCTCTGCCCAAGACCAAGGGCTCCTTCTGCAGGGAGCCTTCTGGGTGAGGACCCCCCTCCCCAGCCGCCGCTTTCTCCCCCCTGGACCATTTAGATCTGCTGATGTTGAGGTTATCAGGTGATGCTGATCCTATGGTAAATACAACAAGAATATGATCATCACAGCGACCACCTGAAAAGTTGGAACCATGAGTCCCAGAGAGTGAAATGCGTTAACTTGGACCAAGTTTCACAGGCAGTAAGTGCTACTGAGAGGGTCAAACCCAGGCGGCAGTTACTCTGAAATCCCAGCTTTGACTGCAACCCCCTTAATCCCATCAAGAATGGGTCAGTCGAGAGGCCGGCCTGAGAAAACAGTATTCATGTTTTCAGATATTATTCTCTGGGCAAAATTGAGGTAAAGGCTTTGGAGACTTAGGCCTGAATTTTCAAAGGACTCCAGTGGGCTTGTGTTTTGAGAATTTGCAACTAAATAGTTCATGATTAATTCCAAAACAATTCAAACTGTTCTCCAAAGGAAATTAAGTCAAGTGGAGCTGCACACGACACTTTCAAATACGACTAAGCTCTTCCCACCTCCTTCAGAAATCCTTCCATTTTCCACAGCGTTTAGTGTCTTAAACTCTCTAAACATGAAGGAAGTAACACACGAGAGTACACATGAATTTATTACTTAAGTTAGTTTCTGTAAAGTCCAAGTGTCCAGGGAAAGTTAAAGTTTACTTTAATTTTATTGTATTTTCAAATGTGAAAGCAATGAAACAATGCCATTTGCAGCAACATGGATGGACCTAGAGATGATCACACTAAGTGAAGTCAGAGAAAGACAAATATTGTAAGATATCACTTATATGCGGAATCTAAAAGAATGATACAAATGAATTTATTTACGAAACAGAAATATACACACAGGAATAGAAAACAAACTTATGACTACCAAAAGAGGTAAAGGGGGGTGGGATAAATTAAGAGTATGGGATTAACAGATACACACTAGTATATACAAAATATAAACAACAAGGACCTACACTGGGAACTATATTCGATATCTTATAATAACCTATAATGGAAAGGAATCTGCAACTGTATACCTGAGACCAACACAATATTGTAAATCAACGATAGTTAAATTAAAAATAAATAAATAAATAAAATAAAAACGAAACAACAAAAAAGTGCATATTTTATCACTGGAGTAATTTAGCAGCCTTAAATCAAAGAAAGACAAAAATGAAATCTCCTTTATCAAGAAGAAAATGTCTGTAAATAGAAATATAGGTGAATATTCACAGTTTTTCATTGCAATTGTCAGAGCTGCAGCTGCACCAGACATGCTCTGTGAAACGGTCCTGTGAGTATTTCATTTTCACGATGACACATCTAAGGGTGGTTAGTAAAGGACTCATGCTTCATGCAAAATTCTACACAATGACATGCATCATCAAATTATTAGTAATAATAGCTAAATCCTAAGAATTGCCTCTTTTTTTGTAAGTTAGTTGGCTATTGAAAGACTAAATAAGACAAACCCCAGGTTCTCTAGAGTCTGAGGTCGAAGGAGTTGGGAACAAGACAACCCCCAGGCAAAATAACGAGTTGAGACCTTGGGGCAGCTTCTGTCCCAGAGGCACACAATAGATTGGCAGCCTTACAAGTCTCTGCGGGTGTACACCGGCTCTGCAGCGGAAGTTTAATGCCAGGTTCTCTTTAGATCAATGCCTTCCAAACTGAAAGCATCAGGCTCACCTGGGACATTTGTTTAAAATTCAGCTTCTTGTCCAATATCCTAAACGTTTCTATATCAATAAAACTGAAGTAGGATACAGATATCTGCATTTACATCGCTTCCGGGGACTCTGATACTGTTAGTTTAGGCACAGAGCTTTGAAAAACGTGCATTTTGATCACCTACTCAGAATAAGAAAATATCAGAGCAGAAAGTTCTAAATTTAGCTTTTTCTTACCTGCATTATCACGCCACAACAATGCTAATCTAATCAAATTTGACAGGAAATCAGAGAGAATTTGAAATTATCTGTTAGTTATTACTTTCTTTTAAGTTAGCCTTTGTTTCTTAAGCTGGCGGTGGATACACTGGTATTCATTCTATTGTTATCACTCTTTTTTGGGGGGGGCGGCACGCGGCATGCGTGGTCTTAGTTCCCCAACCAGGGATCAAACCAGCGCCCCCTGCAGTGGAATCACGGCGTCTGAACCACTGGACCGCCAGGGAGTCCCTATCTGTTAGTTATTAGTAATGAACTTTTCGCCTAAATGCACACTGGATCTTGAGATATTGGCCAATCAAGTACAGTTACCTAATTTACAAAAAAAACTAAGTATATTGAAATGAATTGAAGGTAGGTTCTCAAAATCTCATCCTGACAAGGGTGAATGAACGAAATGCTTGGTCATTCAACTGTTTGGTCTCTGCAGCAGCCAGAGTGACCCTAGATGTATAGCTCTAGATCTATAGATCACTTCACCTTTACTCCGTGGCTTCACGCTACCTGTACCCTGATTTACAAAGCCTTCCGCTGCAGCTGCTCACTTCTTGGGTTACTCTCCAGGCACACGGAGACTTGCCGGACTCTCTCTGGTCTGTCTTCCCTGCGTCCATAACTCTCTTTCCCATCCTCCTTCCCCTCTTTGCCTGGCTGCCTTCCACTCAACAATCTTTCTCCAGATCATACCTAAAAAAAGTCATTCCTTTTCTAGACCTTTCCAACTCATTTGGAACTTCGTACGTTATGCTCAAGTACTCGGCACTTTCACTATTAAAACAATTGCACCTTATTGCAAATTACTAGTTAAATTCTTTATTTTCCCTGATAGTATAAACTGAGGTCAGGGGCCGGGACTCTCTTTCTCACTGCCCACCACTGCCATCATAATGCCTGTTTATTTAATTCTTTTTTTAAAAAAAGAGAGTTTAGAGTACCTTTTAGGTAAATACAGGCAAAAGCAGATTCATATGTCTTCAATCATCTCCCTAAAAACTTAGGTTACCAAGAAGTATAACAGAAGTGCCTGGGGTTTAAATGGGGCCAATAATCTGGGTGACTCAGTGCAGTAACTCCTAAGAGGAAGTCAGTCATTTTATTTATGGCTGGTGGAAAATATACAAAGATCCAATGTTCTTAGGAAGCTTTGAGAATTTGAAATTCTGTGTAATTTTTTTTCTTTGAATGACTCTTACAAAACAAACTAAAAAGACAAACAAACGAAATCACACTAAATTCCTTACAGAAAATGAAAGTGCTGCAGAAATGGTAATGGGTTATTGTCGCTTTGCCAATGAATATATTGACATTCTGACTTTCACGTAACCTTTCAAACGTGCTCTCCAAAGAGCTGCAGGTCTGGAGATGAGCCGACTTGTTTTAAAGGAAGAGAATTTATACCAAGAGTAAAGGTCCCGTGACTGAGCACTTGAAGGAAGCATTATAAGGCGACATCAATAGGGCAAAAGGACATTCTGTTAGGCAATGAATCTAAAGAAATTTCTGTTTCCAAAGTCAGCCACGATGCTTAAATAGTTCAACTAGAATGCTTTTCATCCTTGGGGTAGAATTTATACTGGTTTACTATAATTAAGACCTAAAAAGTAATGAACTATAGCAAATACAAAAATACCTAGAATATGAAATAGGACAGGCTAGCCAATAGAATGAGGGGTAGAAAAGGGTACAAGCGAAATATGTGATGAGGAAACTTTCAAAATATTAATTTGCCTTGTTCATAGATTTTCTTTCACTTACACCTATTAGTCACTGTGTGTGGTACAAATGACTTTCGTCTCTAATTAAACATACTATATTTACTTTCTAGGTTTTTCGTATTAATCATGTTAGCATCTGACATTCATTTTCGTGTGACTTAGAACCTAGGTATGTGAGGTAGTGGAATTACACTTATATAGATTTTTTAATGTACCAGCTATAGTAGCAGACATATTAAGGAGAGTGACTCATATAGCAATCATGCAAATGCTCTGTCATGAATATAATGAAAGAGCCGTGCCATTTCTTTTTTCAATGTCATTTTATAATATGCCTTTATTACCTTTGATGTGTTTGAGGCATAGCTCCTGAATGGTTACTGTGATAGATTGGTTTGTGCTAACGATTAGGTCTTTTTTTTTTTTTTAATGAAATCGCTCCTTAGAATGGGAAAATGTGGTTTATTTTGAGAATGATCCTGTTTAATGTTTTAGCCTAAGAAAGGTTTGAGGGAAATTAACTGTTCTATGGTTCATGAATTATCTCTGGCCTCTATCACCATCTCTCATAAAGAGATGGGGAAAAGAAGCCATAATAACCCCACTGGCGATCACTATCAAATACAATAAGTGGCATTTTACTAAAATAAAAATATATGTCTGTTTCTCATTCTGCCGTTGCGTTCTGCAGTTTGTCACCTTAAACACTGAAAAGTTGAGTGACAGACAAACTGGTGAAGTCTGGACCCCAAATGACGATATAGTACTTTACATTTATAAGACATTTGGTCTCAGAACATCTAAGCACTTTGAATATTTTAAAGGCTTTTAGTTGACACTGCTAAGACGATAAGAAATAGGGGATTGCTATCATCATTCTGTGTCATATTTAAGGAGTAGCTTTCATAACAAAAAAAACCTACTTGTATAGGAGAGAAGAAATGCAGAGGGGAGCTGGTGTTATGATTTTCAGTTTGAATAATAGAAAATGCCCTGAAGGGTGTTCTCTTCTGCAAATGGTCAGGTCTTTCTACAGCCATGATTTATTTTAATAGAAGCTGGAACAGGTGTGGTCTCTCTTTGCCAAAGTCTTGCCGAAGTTCATACCTGCCCTGGGCTTCAGGTTTCAGATCTGTTTAGCAAGATTGCTGAATGGCATGCAACCCAAGAACTTCTATCTTATTACACAAACAGAAGACTGACTTACTATGAAAGCCTTTATCTGAAAGTCCAGTTTCTCATTTTGAATTTGGAGAAATTAATGTACATGATCTCAATGATGTTGGTATGAAGGCTTGTCTTAGGAAAATTGTCTTCATGGCAAAAGTTTTAACAAAATGAACATTAGAGTGGAGGCATATGCTGAACAATTTTATTTCCCCAAATAAATGTCAGCATTGGCCGAGGACCAAACATGGTGCTTTTCAAAAGGTGGAATAATTATTACCAAAGTGAATAGGAAGGAAAGAAGGAGGGCAATGGAAAAGCGTGTTTTCGTTGCTTGGAATACAACAACTTTGCCATGAACTCTCTGAAAAAATAAATAAAAGAAGGGCAAAGGGAAAAAAAATGAAGAGTTTCCAGACTCCAATTAAATATAGGGTTTTCACCTTAGGTCAAATACCATTTACTGACTTTATAAAAGAAGCCTTATAATTGCCTTACTTCCGATGAAAAATATACAGCCTTGTGCCAGCAGGTACATTGGTGCTGTTGTTCGCGTGGCCAGGTCGTCCGAGGAGCTGCTGCTTGTCCTTGAGCACGGCTGAGGAACCATCGCATTTTTAAGCCGGCAGGAAAGTGATTGTCGCAGGTCAGCGTGCGGGCCCTGACATCTGTAAACGGCTCCATGTAATGAGAATAGGTAGATCAACATAGCTCAGGCTCTGAAGTGAAATTTCATCTTATTTCTGGTACCACAAATATGAACTTGATCCTTATCTATCTAAGAAAAAACATTCCTCCTTAACAGGCCGGCATCACCCTTGACGATTTCCACATACCTCTAGAAAATTATGAAAGACCCATTGTCTCAAAACCTGGGATAAACAGGATATTTAAGGCCTGTTAGTGTGATCGGGTTAATCCGTAAATTTTACTTTGGTTTAGAAATACCTGAAGAAAAGAATTGTTCAACACTCATATTTTTCAGATCCCACTCTCATTCAAGCAGACAAAACTATGAAACAGAAAAAAAAATGAAGACAGTATGATTAAAAGACGTTGAGTCTGTTTTTGTGTATTCAAGAGTCTTAGCTATTTTGTTTTTAGTTGACTTCGTGCCACTAGAGACGGTGCATCCTTGGCTGTGGTCCTCGGGAAAGACTTATGGTCTCTCTTGGGCTGCCACTGACCCGATGATGCTTGAGCCCCGTTTTAGTTCTAAACTGCCCCATAAAATGGTTTTCCATTTCTCAGTTTTCCTAATATAGAAAATGCCCAATATTAACTTCTCTGCTTGCATTCTAATTTCAGAGGTTTCCTGATATGAGACATTCAGAGGACTGTGCATTGTGGAATATAGGGAGTTCTGGAGCTGGAAAGCCCTGTCATTTAACGCTGTGCCTCGGCCAGGCATTTATCTTCTCCAAATACGTTCCCAAGAAGAAAAATAAAGATGTATGATACTTTTTTGTAAATATATCTTTATTAGAGTATAATTGCTTTACAATGGTGCATTAGTTTCTGCTGTATAACAAAGTGAATCAGCTATACGTATACATATATCCCCATATCCCCTCCCTCTTGCGTCTCCCTCCCACCCTCCCCATCCCACCCCTCTAGGTGGTCACAAAGCACCGAGCTGATCTCCCTGTGCTATGCGGCTGCTTCCCACTAGCTAGCTATTTTACATTTGGTGGTGTATATATGTCCATGCCACTCTCTCACTTCGTCCCAGCTTCCCCTTCACCTCCGTGTCTTCAAGTCTCTTCTCTACATGTGCGTCTTTATTCCTGTCCTGCCACTAGGTTCATCAGTACCGGTGTTTTAGAGTCCATATATATGTGTTAGCATACGGTATTTGTTTTTCTTTCTGACTTACTTCACTCTGTATGGCAGACTCTAGGTCCATCCACCTCATTACAAATAACTCAATTTCGTTCCTTTTTATGGCTGAGTAATATTCCATTGTATATACGTGCCACATCTTTATCCATTCATCTGTTGAGGCACATTTTGAAATAATATTCTTAGGATTACAGGAGATAAATTAACAACCTGTTTTATATTTTACGTAATACACCATGAACGATAAAACAAACATCCCTGGACCTGCCATCAGCTGAACAAATGAGACAGGTCTATTGCCTCTGAAGTGACCCTGTGCCGCTCCACAATCACAGCCCTCTTCCTCTGTTACAAGGGTAACTGCTACTGTGAATTTTTTGTTTATGACTCTGATTTTGGTTATCTTTTTTACTACATATATGTATCTCTAAACAATATATTTTTAAGTTCTGGATATATGGAGAATTTATATAAGTGGTATTATACCAAATGTAGTCCTCTGCAACTTGCTTAATCATTAAGATTTACTTTTGCTGATCCAATGATATAATAATAATGTTAGTACTAATAGTAATAATAATGATAATGATAACTCTAGTCCCTTGTTGATAGATAGCCAAGTTGCTTCCAGTTTGTGGCTGTTATGAACGATGCTGTTTTGAACGTTCTGGCATGTGTCTCCCAACTTACACCTGCCAGGGTTTCTCGATGTCCCTACGAGTGGAATTGCTGGCCAGGTGCATTTGCAGCTTTGCAAGATCTAGCCTTGCTTTCCAAAGAAGGAGTGCAACTATATGCTCCCACCAGTTCCTTTTTTTTTTTTTTCCCCCACCAGTTTCTGTAGAATGTGAATTACTTGTTCATTCGAAAGGAGAATAAACTTCCTCCTGGCAGTTTTGGAGGTAATTTGTAAATAACTTTTCAATTCTTTCTATGACATCAGTGAATTATGTGTTTTTGAATTTCTCTGTCAGAAAATGTTGGGCATATATAAAGAGAAAGGACAGCATCAATTCTATCTAATGTTAATTTTTTAGAATAGAGTTAGAATTTTTTAGAATAGAGTTGAAATTCACATCAGTGAATTATGTGTTTTTGAATTTCTCTGTCAGAAAACGTTGGGCATATATAAAGAGAAAGGACAGCATCAATTCTATCTAATGTTAATTTTTTAGAATAGAGTTGAAATTTGTAAATAACTTTTCAATTCTTTCTATGACATCAGTGAATTATGTGTTTTTGAATTTCTCTGTCAGAAAATGTTGGGCATATATAAAGAGAAAGGACAGCATCAATTCTATCTAATGTTAATTTTTTAGAATAGAGTTGAAAATCGAATTCTTTGGCAACAATCCAGTAGTCTGGTTATTTATAATGAGGTTGTGCTGGGACTTCCCTGGTGGTCCAGTGGTTAAGACTTCGCCTTCCAGTGCAGGGGGTGTGGGTTCTATCCCTGGTCGGGGAGCGAAGATCCCACACACCTCATGGCTAAAAAACCTAAAAACAGAAGCAATATTGTAACAAATTCAATAAAGACTTTTAAAAAATAGTTCACATCAAAAAAAAAAATCTTAAAAAGAAAAATAAGCTTCTGCTTCCAGCACAGTAAAGCACTGAAGTGGTGAAGCGTGGGCTTGAGAAGGCAGGGCAGTCGTTCTCTCTCCACTCCATACCCCATAAGCTGGCAAGTCTCAAGTTTTATCTGCAGCATATCAATTAGGTCTAAGATCATATTCTCAGTGTCTTTCCCAGGACATTGACAAGAATAATATGTCAAACAAAAATCGGGTTTTTTGGATAAAATTGCCGAGATAAGACATCGCTTAGGTCCTCGGGGTAACCTACTCGAATAAAATTTCCTAGATCTTACATTCCGTTATCCAAATGACACTGAAGATTACAGCTTTGAAAGGCAGGCCTAAGAAGCATAAAACATATAATGCACTTCTAAGCGCTGAAGGTCTTATCTCTTGTGCTGGGAAGGATTAAGCCCCGAGGAAGAGAGAGAGACATCCTCCACAGATACACAGGTACGGAGGGGAGGGCATATGAAAAGAATAAGCCATGGGCAGTGTCGTCCATATTGAAACTGCACTCAGTGGGCCCAGGAAAGCATCCAGGGGCTGTGGGGCGTAGTCTAAGGCACGTTTGCGCTGGGCTGAAATGGAAGAAGGTATTTCAGTATCACCCGGTTCTCACGAGAGCGGAGAATTCTACAACATGTTTCAAGGACGCTGCCCTTAATTTGAGTCCTTCCCTGCCCCAGTTGCAGGCAAGGGGCATAAACATTAGGGAGAAGTAAATTACAGTCTGTACAGGATCACCCACCTTGGTGTCTGAGATTTCATTAGCCTAGTCCAGAGTGTAAAAAATGTACTGAATCACAACAATATTTGTAGATGATGATGAGAAACCTTAATATGACTCCAAATCCGAAAGAAGTGTCAGGCAGACCTGCTCTCACATAATCTAACCTCCTACTGGAGAGGCGATATATGTAGGGGTCAAGAGCTGTAAACTGGTGCAGCCACTATGGAGAACAGTATGGAGGTTCCTCAAAAGACTAAAAATAGAACTACCATATGACTCAGCAATCCCACTCCTAGGTATATACCTGGAGAAAACCATAATCTGAAAAGATACACACACCCCTATGTTCACTGCAGCACTATTTACAATAGCCAGGACACAGAAGCAACCTAAATGCCCATCGACAGATGAATGGATAAAGAAGATGTGGCACATATATACAATGGAATATTACTCAGGCATGAAAAAGAATGAAATAATGCCATTTGCAGCAACATGGACGGACCTAGAGGCGATCACACTAAGTGAAGTAAGTCAGAAAGAGAAAGACAAATGCTGTATGATATCATTTATATGTGGAAGCTTAAAAAAAATGATACAAATGAACTTATCTAGGAAACAGAAATAGACCTGCAGACATAGAAAACACACAGTCACTAAAGGGAAAGGGGGTGAGGGAGGGATAAATTAGGAGTTTAGGATTAACATACACACACTACTGTGTATAAAATAGATAATCAACAAGCACTTACTGTATAGCACAGGGAATTCTACTCAATATTTTGTAATAAGCAATAAGGGAAAAAAACCTGAAAAAATATATGTATGTATAATTGAATCAATTATACACCTGAAACTAACACAACCTGTGCACCTGAAAGTAATACAACATTGTAAATCAACTATACACCAATAAAAAATAAATACAAACTAAATAAATGAAAACATCAAAAAAAAATAAATGAGTATTGATTCCTCTGGGGACTGCTGAGACCTCCCCACACCCTGAATAAAAGAGTTTGTTAGAGGTAAAATGTTTAGGCTACAGACCCAGACTGTTTGTTCTGCCACTTACAAAATGGTGCTTACCAATGGTGCACTAAAGTTTCCTGTGCCTCAGTTTCCTCGTCTGTTACATGAGAACGAGAATATTAGCCACATCCTAGGAGTCATGTGGGGATTAAGTAATACCTGAAGCAATGGGAAAAGTGCCTGACACACATGGCAGATTTTCAGAAATGGATTACCCTTATTGTCGTCACCGTCATCATCAGCTCAGTACTGAACCAGCTTTCCCAGGTGTCAGGTTTGTGGACGGCAGTGGTTCGGAGTTTCCAATTACACCTCACTGTTGACATTCAGCAAAACAAGCTTGTTTACCACATCACCCTCCATGCGTGGAAAGAACCAGAAGCACGATAGTTGTGCATTACAGTCAGACGTTACTCTTGACCAACAGCTCAAACGCTCAGCTTTTTTTTTTATTCCTAAGATGTATAAATAGCTGCAGAGAAAAACAACTGAAATGTGAAAGCGCTTTATACCAACTGCAGAAACAAAGAGGCTCTCAGTGCTTCCCTTACGCCGTGACTGCGCAGCAGGTACACAAGGAAAATATGTCAGCCAAGAATTTTAAAAACTGTGTCTTCTATTTATCCTTAGGGAATGGATTTAAGCTATAATTGAACATTTATTTTATTTCTTACACGGCACATATATGTTTTTATTTATTATTAACTTACAAATGACAAGAGGTGGACGGTTACATTTCAAAGGCCAACATTTTAAATTCTAATTGAATTTATAAATTGTCCATAGGAAAATTTTATCTTTATCTTCACTTGTTTTGTGTTTGCTTCCTTACTTTGTTCTTTTCTTCCTTATTTCTCTCATAAACATCTACAAGGCTGACAGCTTGCTTTCGGGCAAGGAGGGAAACGTTTTCAAATCATCCAGGGCAGAAGCAGAGTAACTCACCGTATAAAGACTCTTCACCACAGGGCAGACAGGAAATCTAGCTTGCAAAAGCCACAGAAAAAAATTATTCAGTCCTTCTCAATTATTTCAATTCTTTTAAATTTAATTTTAACTGAACTTTTTACAAATAAGATATTTCTATATTTTTTTAAAGGTCTATTGGGGGAGCCAGAGTCTGTGCAATAGGCTCAGTCCACCATCTTGAAGTAATTCCATAAAAGACATTTTCCATTTTCTAAAGCCCTACAGCAATTCATCTATTCCTCTTGTGGCATCTGCCACTCTGTACCTTGTGATTCAACTGTCTGAGCCATTGTTTTCTCTTCCCTCCGAAGCCCTACAGTGGCAAGTACAGAGGCAGGTGGCGTGGAAGACAGCACCATTGGACTCATCAAATCCTTATGGAGTTCAAGAAACACCACACGCGCTCTGCGACTTAGTATGAATTTCACTTCTATTACATACATGAGAAAACCGAGGCCCACAGAAATTAAAGTACATTACACTGTGCTTCTCTGATTTCAAAGCCCAAACTCTTTTCATGCAGGCAGAGATTTGATTCATTTTCTAATTCTCCACAGAGCTGAGTGTATATCTTCACTCATAGAAATTGTCAATAAGTGACAGAAAATAAAGATTTCCTTGAAAATAGTCTATATATCAAATCATATTTGTCACCTATGTTTTCTGAAAAATTATTGTTATATCTGGCTATGCTGTGCTAACACACACCCCCACACACACTTGCACACACAATAAAAAGAAAAGGCTATCCAGACTGCAAGACGAATGAGCTTAAAGTACATTAGCGATGCTTGTGTATTTGAGAGTGTCAAACAGAACTTTAAACATGTCTTTTTCATTACGTATTTAACCCACATACATGTGTAAACAAATAAATATTCTTTATTCTCACAGAGTATGATCCCCTTATTCTCTCAAATACCCTGGGCTCAGTGGCATTGTATCGTATCGGTGAATTTAGTTGGTTAATACAGGTTGATTACACAACTGTGTGTGGTCTATTCTATTCAAAAAGTAATTAAAAGACTTTCTAAACTTATATGTTGTCACTGGACACCAGATTCTACCATCTTTACTTTACCAAGTAGCTGACTGCATGGGTTTACAAATATATAAATTGTATTCAAAAGAGAAAAAAAAAACACAGAGTAAAGAACTCATTTTAATAAAACAGGTCTATTGTACAGCAAACATTTCAAATGTCTGTAATAGATCACACGCTAGCTGACACACTGCGAGCTGCCTCTGGAGAGGCCCCAGTGGCAAAAGCGTGGACAACAGCCTTCAAGGAGCCGTAGCCTGGCAGCAGCCAGGAGAGGAGGCCGGAGGGCTGTTTGTGTCTTCAGATGAGACAGCGGCCCCGCCAATCCTGTAGCTGCAACGCCCAGAGTCTCTGACGCAGAGAACCCGGCAAGGTGCGTGAAGAAATACCTGACTGGGGGATTGCTTGATGCCACGAAGTCTTGGTGTAATTTTTTTATGCACCAAAAGGTAACTAATACGCTCAATAGTGTAATATAACTGAATGAAAAGGAACAAAAGTAAATGTCTTCTTTCAAACAATGACTTGTAAAACTATTTGCAAAATGCACACACACACGCAGCACAGGGTAGGGATTAAGCATAAATTCTGGAGCCGGAACGCAGGGTTTATCCCATTGACTAGACTCAATATATCTTTAAGCAAGATGTTGAGTTAAATAGTTTTTTTTCAATTTAAAAGTCTGCTCAAACAGCAAGGTCCTACTGTAGAGCACAGGGAACTATATTCAATATCCTATGATAAACGTCATGGAAAACACATAAAGAAGAACACATATATGTATAACTGAATCGCTTTGCTGTACAGCAGAAATAAACACAGCATTGTAAATCAACTGTGCGTCAATGTTTTAAAAATTAAATTTGAAAAAAAGGTCTGCTCAGCTCAACTCAGAGCGTGATTGTCTCGTCCAGAGCATCTGAATATGGGGCTGACTTTGGAGGCGCTCACTTACCAAAAGATCCGTGAAGCAAAAGAAGGGAGAGGGAAATCTCATGAGGAAACTCATGAGGAAAAAGGGATTTAGAATGTACATGCAGCAACTCTCTTCCTAAAAAAAGATTATACCTAGTCTGTCCACATAGGAACGGGTAGAATCAGGTGAATGGAAGGTCTATCTGTTGTATGCTGACATTTTCACCTGATTTTGTCTTCATGTTTGAAAAAAAGGTGTGCCTTTCCATCACTTTTCCTCTATCACGCTCACTGTTTTCTCTTCTCATGGACCAGACGAGTTGTCCAGATACCAGCACAGGTAGGAGGGGAGACCCACCGGAAGATGGAAATACTTCTCAGAACTTGGAGGAAATCGGCAAAGACCAGGCTCTTGCAGGTGCCTGTCTGAGCCTTGTGGGCGCCTGCATTTCGAGTCCCACGCCTCATGAGAACAGATGAGGCGCTTTTGTGGTGTCCCTCCCCAGTGGGATCAGAAATACTCAGGAAGGAACTTTCTCACGCAGGCTGCCCAAGTATTTACCCAACTCCCACAGTTCTCTCCTTGAAATGAATTCTAATTTGCTTCGGAAAATAAACCTAGTTCTTCTATGGAAGCAAACTCCTCACTGCCCAATGACACTGCCAGGCGAAATCAAAGTGCTGTTCAAAAATTAGCAGCCCAGAGGATAAACTCTGACCACTTGATTCTTGGAGGAAATAGCTTCTGAATAGAGGGAGTTTTTGTTAGACGCTCCCATTGAATGTCTTCTGCAGGAATCTGTCACGGATTTTTTTTTTTTTTTAAATTGAAGTAGAGTTGATTTACAGTGTTGTGTTAGTTTCAGGTGTACAGCAAAGTGAATCAGTTATACACATACATATATCTACTTTTTTTTTTTTTTTTTAGATTCTTTTCGTCACCGATTTTTGAAGCAACGACTACCTTATTTCTAGGTCAGGAGAGATTCTGCATCCTCTACAAATACACGGAGGAAGTCAGCGTCCAAGCTTCCCGGCCATCTCTCTTCTGACAGGCCTGTGCATAGTGACCACAAAGATAGCAAACAACGTCCATCCTTAGAACTGAAAGCAGTCAGAGCCAACCTAAAGGGAATCAGAGTCAGTGAAAAGGAGTTGAGGATATACTGATTATTTCAGCTTCCTTTTTGGTTTGATTTCGGTGGGGGGCGGGGGGAATATGTGTATTACATGGAAACACTAAAATAATTTTTGTAAGAAAATGCCTATATTCTTTAGTCTGTTTATATGACGATTAAGAAGAGGGAAAAGGGGAATGTTAGCAATTGCTGGTCGGGCGAATGCACAACGGAAAGCAGCAAGTTATAGCCAACTTCACATTGTTTGTAATTTGGAAGGAAAGTAACCAGAAACAACAGGCTCTCCTCTTGGAAAGCAGGACTGACTCCGCTGAGGGAGTCGAGGTGCGTCACAGAGCCCTTCTACCGACTGGCAGCGCCCTGGAACTGCCCTAAATCTAGGCTTGTCTTCGGTCAGATCATCCCGATTCCCAGTTTAAAGAAGAATGTATCTTAGGCAGCTCAGCACATCTCATCGGATGATCGCGTGAGAGTCCTGGAGGAATGGGATTAAGGATATAGGGCAGGTCTGGTTTACATCAGCGTGGGGCCACCTCCTGCAGGTAAAGGGGGCCCTGAGGGAGAGCTCCATTGGAGTCCTTGCACTGGATTCCTCGGCTAACTAAAAAATAACTTATTTTAATTAATTAACAGTCTCTTTGTCATTTTTTTTGTAGAGCTGATGAAAAACCTAGAAACTACCTTGGTTTTACGTCACTTCTCCTTTGGCCCACTATTTGTAATGAGTACTGGATTCGCCAAGATATTTTTAGCAGAAATAAAACAGGCCAAAGGGGGAAAAAAACTATAAAATATATGAAGTGAAACGTTCATCACCACAAAGCTAAGTGACGGCTATTACATTTTCCAAAAACTACTACTGTTGAATAACTCTTTCCAAAGCTGACTTTCAACCATCTCAGAAATGATGCCTTTCTTTAAGACTCCTATGGAAGGTAGCTGACACTGGATTTTCCAGAAGCACCAGCTGGAGCAGAACGCACCCGAAGAGGACAGCTACTTGCCAAAACGTCGAAAGACCTCTGCTTGCAAAATGGGACGTGGCATGCATTGTTCAGCCTCTTTCCATGGTGATGGAGTTTCAATCCCAGACGTCGTCATTTGGATGGAACAAGGTCACTGAAGAATAAAATCAATGAGGTTTCTCTGAACATGGGGGTACGTGGTGTCTGATTGAAAATGATGTTTGCTTGACGCTATTGCATCCAGTGTTTGTACTGTGGTTGCTGAAAGCCCAAATCTACAATTAACTTGGAAGTTTCCTGGGGTACTTTCACATTTCCTGTGTTAGTAAATGTCCTCTTTACTGCCCTGTTTCACAGACATACCTATAAGGAGCTGCTCTTAAAATGGGTAAAGCGAAAAGAAAACAACTCTTTTTAGCAATGACCCAGGTCAGGAGGCTTCCTGGATTTTATTGCCACTTCAAAGCCAAAACAGATAAACCAGCTTAAGGTACTACTTTGACATGGAGTGGAATGTGAGACAGCTGTCTGAGGTTTGAGATCACAGGCATTCTGCTTGAAAATCTTGCCTCTCACCCATATATGGCAAAGCCCCCCAAGCTGTCTGCTCATTGGAGCCAAGAATCCCGCTTCTATCCCTTGACCCATCAGACTAGGATCTCCAATGCTTCTGATGGGTTCATCCCTCATTTTGCAGAAAGTCACGTGAGAGCTGTGAGCCATGATACTCAGTTTAAACCATTTGCGTTTCCTTCCCAGGATGCTCCGACCAGCAGCAGGGACCACGAGTGGAGCACAGGATGGGAAAGTTGCAAACGCCTGGACACCATGTGTCCCATCTGCTGTAGACACCCTTGACGCACCTTAATGTCAGTTTTCTGACTGCAGTGTGTCTGGAGCCTCAGTAAGTGCCCAAGCCACCTTCAGAGGGTCACTGCTTGCTTCAAGTAGCACCTGTGTATCCCTGACCTCTCTGCCCCTCTCTGATGCCACCTGGGAGTCAACTTGGAGACGTTTTTTAGCAGGAAATGTACCGTTTGCTTCACGCCATTCTGTCATGTTGATGTGTCCAGTATTTCAAAGCTGATTTGACTAAGGAAATGTCTAAGCCCAGATATGAGCTGAGTAGATGACTTTCCAGATCAGAAGAGCTATAGCAGAGGGTTTAAAGGGAAAACTTTGATTTCTAAAGAGAATAGGAAACTCATCAGAGTTATTCATGTTCTACTTAGGGAATGTCCCACGTTGAAAATAAATGTGACATGTGAAATGGAATCTCAACTGGGGCTTCTGGTCACATCTGCAATGATGCCTAAGGTTTTCCATTTCTGTGTTCAGCTGCAATAATAAATCCGAGACCCAAGAATCATCTTCTGGGAAAGAAGCAAGAGATCAGCTTAACCAAGAACATTAGGCAGAAGCAGGAAGCTGGAAGAAATATATTGATCTTCTGTTCAATGTCTACAGTGAAATAATACCAGGTTTAAAAAATAACTAGGGGCAGGCCTCCCTGGTGGCGACATGGTTGAGAGTCCGCCTGCCGATGCAGGGGACACGGGTTCGTGCCCCGGTCCAGGAAGATCCCACATGCCGCGGAGCAGCTGGACCCGTGAGCCATGGCTGCTGAGCCTGCGCATCCGGAGCCTGTGCTCCGCAACGGGAGAGGCCACAACAGTGAGAGGCCCGCGTACCACAAAAAAAAAAAAAAAAATAACTAGGGGCTAATAAGAAAGCTCATAACATCCAAATAACAAAACACCGGGGGGGGTGTTGCTATCATAATAATGCTTGCCATTACTTTTTAAGCTGGCTGTTTCTACAAACTGTTTTTGTTCACATTTAAACTATTATCCTGCATTTTCCATCAAATATATCGTATGGTAAATGGGCACCCATACCTGATATTTTAAATTGATCAGATATTAAAATATTGTAAGTTAAAAGCACTTGTAGCTTCCTTCCAATTGAAGTTTTGTTTTCCTGTGTTCAGGGGAATATTTTTAAGAAAGTTTGGTACATATAAATAGTCCGCCCAATAATCAAATCTTGACATAAACTAAATATTTGCAAATGTTCCAGAAATTCAGAGACATCACAATTGTTTTTGGGTTTCTTTTCCCCCATTTTTTTCATGGGCTTCAGCACTTCCTGTCTCAACTTGTGCCAGGAAAAGAAACTACCAAAATAGGTCCAGGAAGCTTTTTCTGTCCTACGGTTTAAGAATTCAGCCCCCAAATCAAGAGGTATTCGCAACTTCATGGGATCTCTGAACTGGAAAACATAGATGTGATCAAATGTTACACATGTAATAACCACCTCCTTTGAAGTTTGGCCATAAGCGGCATTCAATCGAAGAGAAAAATCAACATTGAAAAAGTAGGAATGATGGACCCTACAATGACAAGGTTACAGGGCAAGTTGATATGGTCACTGTTAATTATAGAACCAAAGGGGTAATAACAGTTGGTAAGTTCCCCGCCTGCCAATATATCGAAGTTGGTCCACATAAGACATTAACCATGAATTAATCACTATTATTCATATATTCTATTATTAATTAGTTAATTATCAACTGATACTGGAAAATACATTTATTATTCAGCTACCGAATAAAGCCTAAATTAACCACTTAATTCTTTGCATTTAACTATGACAAAGACATTTCACCAACATATCTTTTTCCCTTAAAACTTGACATATTTAAGCAATTATTATTTTATGTATTTTTTCATTTTGTCATAACTTAAAAATATTTAAAAGATAATCCTTCCTGAAAGATGAGTACGTTTCCCAATGTTCACTTATCTCTTCTGAGTTTGGGTTTCCCCACCCAGCCTCAAGGATGAAAATGGCGGTAGAAGTGAAGCACTGTGGGAGTATCCTTCACAGTCCAGGTTGTACACTTACCAAAGTGTAAACATTAGTCCTGCTGCAACAAAAACGCATCACCCTTCACAGTTCATAGGCCTCAAAAAAAATTCAATGGGTTTTTGAAATATTTTTCTTTCTTTGACTGTCTTCATTTTTATTTATTTATTTTATTTCGCCGCACTGCGCGGCATGTGGGATCTTAGTTCCCTGACCAGGGATCCAACCGGTGCTCCCTGCATTGGGAGCAGGGAGTCTGAACCACTGGACCGCCAGGGAAGTCCCTGGGTTTTTGATAGAATGGAATATTTAAATTCACATGTTTGTACTGCTCACAAAAGCAGACCACTTCAGTTTTGCAACCCCCAAAAGCTGCTTCTTCCTACTAAGAAATATCTGCCTAAAACTAAAACTGAAAATAAAAAATATGTAACAGAAGTTATGGGATCTCATCACCATAGACACCGTCAGAGTCTCCACAGGTCAGCTGGTTGGTTGTCCTATTGTCAGTCGGCTGAGATCAACTCCTTCTTACCACCCTCATCAACGTTAGCCCGATGATTAAGTATCTTAGAATCAAGCATTTCTTCTTGCTTCCCGACTACACAACTGCTGATCACATTATTCTCTGACCCATCCTCTGAAATGCTGCTATCTGTACCCTTCCGAGAGAACAAGCCATTGCGGTGAGGTGTGATTGGGGGCAAATGTGAAAAGGGAGCGCTGCCCCCAGATAACTACCCCCCGCATCTGCTACAGTAGCTGACGTATCACCACTTAGAACCGTGTCCTTCCACGTCTTTCATGCTCCTTGAGCAGTTCTAGCAAATTGAACTGTCCCTCAAAACCAGATCACACCATTTTCCTTCCAGGAGAGCCCCAGAACTCTCTGAGGAATCAGACACCTCGAGAACTCAGGGAAACTCGTCCTGGATGGAGCTGAAGGTGCAGCCAGGTGAGGCTGCTGTGGACACAACGGTGAACCTCTGAGGGCAGGGTCTCCCTGCGAGGGTCCTCAAAGTCCTTCTCGTCTTTGTCTTTCGCCTCTTCAGTCTCCACGCCTGGCCTGCTGCCCTCACCTGTCATTGCTTCCTTTGCTCCTTTATGAGTTAGAGTAGATGCAGATGAGTCCATCTTGGAAAATTCTCCTGGAAGAGAACACCTGACAATGTGAGATCTCAGTGAATCACTGCTTCTTTTCCCAGCATTCCTACCCATATTTGGACTCTGTAGTCGCAGGAGAGCCATTTTTCTTGTGTTAAGAACATAGTAAAATCTTTCATGTAATACAATTATTCTGTGGTTAAATCGTTTCTTTCTTAGAAAAATGTCTACTTAGAAAAGGATATATTTGATAGACCACTTTGGAAAATTTAGGGGCTGTGAGAGACGATTAACAGCGTTTTCCCTAGCTCATCGTGAAAGTGAAGGATAAAAAAAAAGATGAAAAAGTGTGCTTGGATGAAGAATTTAACATCCAGTGGAAATTCCGTAAAGCTCGAGACACACTGGATGATGTTTAACAGAACTTACCTACCTCTGCAAAGAAAAGGAAAAAAGAACAGGGGGAAAAAGAAAGCATGCACTTGATGTGTGATGCAGTGCTTAAAAGCCCTACAGAAAGCTTTCACCACCACCCCTTTGCTTTCCTGCAGTAGCTGAGCTTTGAGAGACAGCTGCTCTGTAGCTGCTCCTCTGGGCTAAGCACATCCTCTGATGCAGGGACCGAGAACTGGGTTCTCAACCTAGAACCTGAAAGAAACCCCCAGATTCTGAAATTGACAGCACTCTTCTCATAGCTGGGGAAGCAGTGTCTGGGGACTTCACAGTTTCTTCCCTTATCTATGTGATTTCAGGGAGCACTTTGGCTCACCTAGAATATTATTTCTGTCCTGAGGTTGCCCAGAGGGCAAAGAACATTCTCACTCCTACCAGGCATCCTGCATTCTTCGTTTATCCAGTTTTGACAGAACTGCTTCCCAACCAGAAAGCCATCAGATTTCAAACCAAAATACACCAGACCAAGAGGGCTTGGTGCTGGCCGATCAGGGAAGATATCCATCCCTGGGACTGTGGACGCCGAGGTGATGGCATTTACGCATGCACAGGGGTTAACGCGGCTACAGGTGGCAGTGAAGCAGTCCTGTCCCTTCCCATCGCACGTGAGGAGCTGCCAACATCTCTGAAATATAATATCCTTACATGTTGGATCTTTTCCACATTATGAGTTCCACGCTCCCCAGGGAAAACCAGAAAACTCACACCCTCGGGCTCCTTTGCGGCGCAGGGCCTAAGTCTGGCCGATCAGATCTACCCAGGCGATACTTGGATTCAAGCCTGAGCTATTGAAGGGGGGATTGATCTTCTAACAGGTGCTTCTGGGGTCTGCAGGGCACTGCTGCTGGCAGCGTCCATGGGCTCTCACTGATGCCGCAGCAGTGTTTTCATTTGGGAAGCCTCTGTGTTGTGGCTGGTTACGACCTTGTCTGAGTTTTGACATCTGGCTCTCTAGTCAGCCCGGCAGTACCTCCTAACAGAACGTTTTTTCTGCTTAGATTATTCAGAACAGGTTCTGTCGTTTAGAGCAACAGACACTGACCAATACGTAATTGGTAGATCATTAATTCCCTCCAATTTTTTTTTTTTTAAAGAAACAACAAATACTTTTATTTTGTCGCCTATAGACGTTGGGTAATATGACAGGAGAGAGACAATTTTCCTTTTGGAGCCCTAGGTGACGAAGAGTCTGGAGGCTACTGCAGTAAACTTTTCCAGAGAATGAGAATCTAGAAAACGATGCTGGTATTTGGAAATGGGGTCCTGAAAGTTTACTGACAATTTGTGAACTAGAAAATGTGAAGAAAGAGAATGAAAAACTGATGCCAACGCTTTCAGAAACGTTCACTCCCCCAGATTTTCAGTTCCCCCTTAGCTGAGGTTTCTTTCATTTTGGTTCAGTATACAAGCACTTCTACGTCTACCCCCGTGGGTTCTGGTTTCAGCTCTTGTATTCACGGCGACAAGAGAAGAAATCTTCCTCCCCCTTTCATAGAATTGACAAAGCTGTGATAGAAAACTGTACACCGTGAGCCAACGGACATCCTGTTTTCCCACTTGGATGTTACAGGCTGAGACAAGGGGAAAGAATGGTGACAATCAAAGCACTACCAGGTACATGTGTTAATATATGATATTTGTCTTTCTCTGTCTGACTTACCTCACTCTGTATTACAGTCTCTAGGTCCATCCACGTCATATATGTGGAATCTAGAAAAATGGTATAGATGAACTTATTTGCAAAGCGGAAATAGAGACACAGAGAACAAACATTTGGGTACTAAGGGGGAAAGAGGGGTGGGAAGAATTGGGAGATTGGGATTGACGTATATACGCTATACTATGTATAAAATAGATAACGAATGAGAACCTACTGTGTAGCACAAGGACCTCTACTCAGTGCTCTGTGGTGACCTAAATGGGAAGGAAATCCAAGGAAGAGGGGATATATGTGCACGTGTGGCTGATTCACTCTGTTGTACGGCAGAAACTAACACTACATTGTACAGCAACTATACTCCAATTAAAAAAAAAAAAAGCACTACTAGGTACGTGGCTGCTATAAATTAATTCACAAACAGACACGTATTGCCAAGCTATCTAGGGAATGTATCTGGGGGCAGAGGGGTGTTTTAACATGCCCCCCACTGCCCAGTCATGCTAGTGGTCACAGCCTCTCTCTAAGGCCCTCTGCTCCCCTGGGGGCTGGACCTAAGGACTTGGTTCTGGAGAGCAGCAGGCGGCAGAGTGAGAAACGGTCACTTCTGCGATGAGACTATAAAAATCTGCTACTTCTTTTTTCTTTATTACAAAAGCAAACATCCCCTATTTGAACAACCCAACTGGAGACAAAGGGTGGGCGAACATGCACTGTAAACAACGGGAGAAAGTTCTACGTCAAATCTTTTTAAAACGGCAGAATATGATGAAAGCAGATTACTTCTAAAGAAGCTGTCTGAAAGGAAAGCAATGTTTACTCTGACATGACATGGTAACCTGACCCCTTACAGTAGTAGACCTGTAACGTGAATGTTTTGTCCAATCCAATATTTTAAACTTTTTTTTGCTTTCCTTTGGCCATGCCTCCCAGCTTGCGGGATCTCAGTTCCCCGACCAGGGATTGAACCCAGGCCCCAGCAGTGAAAGCCCAGAATCCTAACCACCAGTCCACCAGGGAACTCCTACAGCCTCTTAAATATTGAGAACAAATTTAAGCCTTGTCTACTTGGGAATACAACAAAATCTGTTCTCTTAGTCTACCCAATAAAAATACTGAAAAAGCAGCTCATTAAATTTACATAGGTTTTCATGGACGTGCCAATCACGAGTTTGAAAAAAAAGAATCAGGAGAAACGTCATCACATGGTTTAAACAACATGTAATTGAAACATTAGATCAACTCTGGCTTGTATACCAAGTGGTGACAAATGCCCACCTAAAGTTTTCACGAGCTCAGTAGCCTAAGTACTTGGTTCTGAAGGACAGCACACAGCAATGTGAGAAACGGTTACTTCTGAGATGACACTATAACATTCTGCCATTTGCAGCAACATGGATGGACCTAGAGGTTCTCATACTAAGTGAAGTAAGTCAGACAGAGGAAGACAGATACCGTATGACGTCACTTATATGCGGAATCTAAAAAAGGAAGAAAAGATACTACTGAATTTACATACAAAACAGAAATAGACTCACAGACATTGAAAACAACGTTATGGTACCAAAGGGGAAAGGTGGAGGGGAGGGATAAATTAGGAGTTTGGGATTAACATGTACACAATACTATATAGAAAACAGACAAGCAACAAGGACTGACTGTATAGCACAGGGAACTCTACTCAATATTTGTAATAAACTATTAGGAAAAAGAATCTGAAAAAGAAAGATATACTTATATGTATAATGAATCATTGTGCTGTACATCTGAAACCAACGCCACATTGTACGTCAACTATTCTTCAATTAAAAATAAAATAAAATAACACAGAAATGAAATCAACTTTATTGGCAGTGGAGAGGCATTGTGCAATATTAATTCAAAACCTCCATGAAATGTATTTCATATCTATCATAGTCAATGCATTATGATAAGAATTATAAAAAGGAAGCAGATTAAATATCCCAAACCCTAACAACTTGGAGCTTACAGGAAAGATAGAATCAAAACATATCTATGATAGAAGATAGAAAACGATCATTGTGAACATAAATATCATGGGATTTCAGAAAACGTAGAGATTTCCGAAGATAAGGGGACACTGTATGAAGGGTGATGGTGTATATACATTAAAAGGAAAAATATATCTGGCACTAGGAGGAAGCTCATTCCAGGGGGAGGAAACAGCCCAGCGAAAGTGCTGAGGCGGGAAAGCAGGGTTAAAAACTTGAGAGTGTAGTTTTCCTGGAGGGCTCAGTCTGCACGGGCAGCCGTGAACCACACACTCAGCGAAGCAGGTCCAGACCTCCACCTCCTTTGCAGGTGCCTTTATGCCTCAGATAATGGGACACACACTAGGAGTGTCAGCTGGAAAATCATATTATCATAACTGACTGAAAAGGCTAATCTGACAGGCTGTGTGGTGTGAAAGAGAAATATGATTGCTCAGTAGAAGACGTTCATGAATAAAGTAATATATACACACGACTATATATAAAGTAGATAATCAACAAGGACCTGCTGCATAGCACAGGGAACTCTGCTCAATACCCTGTAATGACCTATATGGGAAAAGAATTTGACAAAGCATGGATATAGGTATATGCATAACTGATTCACTTTGCTGTGCACCTGAAACTAATACCATATTGCAAATCAATTATAATATAAAACAAAAATTAAATTTAAAAAAAGTAAATTTAAAAAAAGTAAAATTCACAACTAACGGGGTCTATCAGGCAAAAAAGAGGGGGACAAAAGAGTCGAACATTAACATTCCAGTGGAGTGGTGTAATCAAAGAATGCTCTAGGAAGATCAAACCGGATGAAGGGTACAAAGAGAGCGATCAAGGAAGACAGAAAAGTGAGTGATGGAGAGATGCTGACAGATGCAGGGCCTGACAGAGCTCTGAGTGGATGGTGACAAGAGGAAGGGAAGTGAGGTTCTAAAACACAGTTCAAGACAGGAATGAACAAGAACTGATGTTACGACGAATCTCATGAATGGAAGTCACAGAATCAAGGTCAGATCTAAGGTTTAAAGCTGGAGGAGTTTGTGGTCACTGACAGCAGTAAGGAATGTACTATAAGGAAAAGTTAGTTGTAAAATGGGGAAAAGATAAATTTGGGCAGGTGGAGTTGCATAACACAGCCACCATTACCTCAATCGAGCCTTCCTAAAGCTATTGTTACACTAATACACTTTCTTTTTCAACATTGTAATACGCAGAGAGCCTTCCATTTCAGATTTTCAGTTTCTCAGAAACTCTGCAGACATTTGATACTTCTAAATATTTTCGAGTAACCATTAGCTTATGTGTTTCATCTTGTTGCATACTACTGTAGCAGAAGTAGAGAGATCAAAGAATACTATTGGTCTAACTTTTCTGTGCTTTAATGTTTTGGTTATATAGGAACCAGAAATCATAGTCACAGCTGAAATGGATCCTCAGACATTCCACAATGTCCTATTTGGACATCGGTATGAAGACCCAGCAATAAAGAATCTAAAAACATCTGAAAGTTACTTACTTCAGGAAAAGCTGGCAGGTGACTTTGATCTTACTGTTTTAGTAATATGAACCAACACAGACAGTCATATAAAGGGCAAACCAATTAAGGTTGTTTAATGAGTAAACCAAATAAAACTATCAAATACCAGATTATTAGTAAAATAATCAGAGAGAATGATATAGAGTCAAATATAAGTGGGAAGAAATGTCCTGCTGAGTTTTTGAAAAATAGTTAATCCAATTCTTAAGCCATACTTAAATGGCCTCGGAAAACAGATATTATCTAGTCTACGCCCTAAACTATAAAAGAAACCATAAATAAACACGTGAAGACTGATGCTGTCCAACAAAATAACTTGCTCATAGAAATTATAAAGAACCAAGTATCCCAGTGATATTATGACTTTAATGGTAGGAAGAGTAAAATAGTTCAGAAGATCAAGGAAGAAATATATTAAGGTTAGGGTTAGGGTTATTTTTCACACTATAATCTGTTGTCTGCTGGCTCCTACAAATCCCATGTTATGTCTGAAGACGTGTTAATCTAGGCAAGATATTTCCCCTATGAATAAGGTTAGCAATGCTTCTCTCTTTAATAAAGACTCAAAACTTAATATGAGTTTCAGAGTTTTAGAAGAGATATTTTCCAACTCGCTATACTTTTTAAATTAAAAAATATAAAGATAGTATGTATGAATTGGTCAGTTCTATACGATATATTTATCAACAATTAAAATGACACAGTTAAATAACAGAGGAGAAATAGAAAGATTGGCCAATTTGGGTAAAAAAAATAGTTTTTTATAAGAAATAATATTTTTTCCACCAATAAAACGACTTTGCCTGAGTGAAATAAATGAGTCTCCATATTAAGGTCATATAGGGTGTGTGTGAAATGATTCCTGAACCAAATATTCGAAATCTTATTAGGAAAGAGGATTAGCTTAAGATGGGTATAACAATTCAGAGTCTACAGAAGAAACCAGGAAACTTAACCACGGTTTTATTCATTGGAGAAATCTCTTCAGAATCTGCCTAAGGGTTGAAACAGACTCCACTGAAATGCACCAGAGAACTGGGTCCCCAGACAGGCCTTTCTCGAATTACACAGAGCAACTGCTGTAAGCTTGACCACAAAAAAAGACCAAGCGCTCCAAAATGCTCCACGCAGGACAACCTGCTTGCATTCCTGCTAGATTAAACAATATGTCCCTGCGTCGGACCAGATGGATTTTTTTCATAACATCAAACCCCAAATCCAAAAACTTTCAGCATCCCGACGTTTAGTTCAAAATCTCCCCTAATTGTTGACAACACAGCAGCTGCTAGGAGCCCAAACCTGACCGAGAGAGCGTTTTCCATCCTCCTACCGCAAAGAGAGTGAGGAAAGGAGATCTTCCCTGCCCACGACTATCTGATTTGGCTCGGATTTGGAGGAAAGTTGGGGGAAGGGGAAAGGGAAAAGAACAAAATATTTTGGCTACGCTGAGATAATGGGAAAGTCCCTTCAACAGCCCTCTGCGTTCTGAGCAGTTTCTCATCTTTGTTTGGGGTAAGAGAGAAGCCAGGATATATGAAATCTTATTTTTAGTTTGATTCTTTGGAAAGGGGTGTATTCCAGCAACTTCCACAAGTTCAGGGAAAGGATAAAGTGTAAGTAAACAGCTTAGGAGCAGGCTGTCCAGCTTCTTAGAAGAAATGAACTGGATGAAATGGATGATTTATTTCTCACTTTTCTAGAAAACATTGAACTCCATCTAGGCAAAAAAGCAGATGCAGCTGAAGCCACGGCTATCCAAGTAATTCGGACGGGTGTGTGCCAGCGGGCTCGACTTTTATACTCTCTTCTGATTTATTAAGAAGAAGGAGAGGCAGGGATCACTATGGTGATTAGAACATGCTTCAGAAACATTCTAGAGTCACAATCTCTAGCCCACTGATTAGGCTACTGCTCAGAATCTGTACGAACACGTTGAGAAGCACATAAAAGGTCCAACCCTCCCATAGCTACGACGGCCTCAGCACAGAAAGACTTCCCAGAAACCTACGAGTCCCGCAGCTCGGCCGACAGATTTGCCAGGACACGTGTCATGGTTAATGAGCTCCAAAGAGAGGAAGTTAGTAGCGTGGGACTCACCTGACTTAGTAGCAGTTTAGCAGTTTAGGTCTAACCATTGTGCTGGGCCCAAGGAGATCTCCATTCTCTGGGTAATTGCTGTGCTTTAATGATTAGGACTTTAATGATGGAATGCAATGGAATAGGTACTACAACTAATCGATCCACAACATTTTGTGGGAAGTGAGATATAAAAAAAACCAATGCATTCATTATTTCATGAAGAAATGGAGTCTTGAACTGTAAGAACGAGCCTGCATTGGCATTTATCTAACAAGACTTAGGAGAAGTAGACATCTAGATGAGAAGACACATGTTCAGTGGTATAGAGATTCGTTCAAAGTTCTGAGAGTTAAATGGAATATATAGAAAACATTCCACGTTACGTGGATGGATGTAGAGATGATCAGACTAAGTGAAGTCAGCCGGAGTCAAACATCATATGACATCACTTATATGTGGAACCTAAAAAAAAAAAAAAAATGACACAAACGAACTTATTTACGAAACAGAAACAGACCCACAGACATAGAAAACAAACATACGGCTACCAAAGGGGAAAGCAGGGGACAGGGAGCGATAAATCAGGAGTTTGGGATTAACATGTACACATGACCATGTATAAAATAGATGAACAACAAGGACCTACTGTATAGCACAGGGAACTGTGGTCAATATCTGTAATAACCTGTAAGGGAAAAGAATCTGAAAAAAAAAAAAATATATATATATATATATATATATATAACTGAATCACTTTGCTGTACACCTGAAACTAACACAGTATTATAAATCAACTATACTTCATTTAAAAACAAACAAAACAAAACAAAAACAAAGAAAGAAAACATCCCATGCTGGTAAGCAAGATTGCAAAACAGGTTGCCAATTCTTCTATCCGCACACCATTTGCAGTGTGACTTGATGAGGGGTGGGTTCTATTCCTTTACCCATTAAATCTGGGCTTGGCCACGTGACTTGCTTTGGCCACTGAGACGTTACCAAGAGTGTCACGAGCAGAAGATTGAAAGTTGCTTTCACTTTTCACGTAGGAAGAAGAGGTTAACCTCTTAAGCCCAAGTCACACCCGTCCCGTGCTGACAGCCAGCACCAGTGGTCACCAGTACCAACCACCAGTTATGTGATGAGGCCACAGAGATCAGCCAGCCCCTGTTTGACCTACCAGGTGACTGCAACCACATAGACGAGCCCAGGTGAAACTAGAGAAAACCTCAGACTCGCAGAATAGTGAGCTAAGAAATGATTGTTCATTTAAGACCCCAAGTTTTGGGTCTGATGGGTTACACTGCAAAAGCTGACAGTCAGTGTTCCTAAAGGTGAAAAAAAAAAAATGCATACCTGACTCTAGCTAGTTTCACAAAGAAAGGTACCATTAAATAAAATAGAAAACAGTTCCTAGACCCTCCAGGAGGGCAAGATGACTAAACTTTGGAGCCAGAAACAGTCTACATTGCCCTGCAGAAACTCTGTCCTGGGTACACCACTGCCCGGACCCCAGGGACCAGCCACACCAAACTGCACCTGTCACTTTGGACACGGAGCCCTGGATGCTGTTGGTAGGACCCCTGCCGCTTTCGGAGAAAGAGCAAGTGCTGGCCCTCAGCAGGATGGATCCCATACGTCACCTCTTTATTTGCATCACTGGCTTCCAAATGAAAGTCTCCAGCGGGTCTGTGTGGTTTGCAGAGTCTGGGAATATGCCTGCCCTCCAGTAATAGAGCAGGGTGGCGGGGAGTGAATCTGTGGCTTTGACCTTGTGGAAGAATGAGCTTATAAATTAAGAAACGCCCTCAAAGAAAGGGTTCAAAAGTGTGGACAGCCAAAGGTAACTTACAAACGCCCTTCAGTGTCTGCTCCTTCATATATAGATGTTTCTTTCTCACTTACGTATGCAAACAACCAGAAGAAATACATTCCTCTTAATATGATGTAACCATCACTCCGCAAATGAAAACTGTCATACACCCTCCCCAAAGGGAGACACTACAAAACCTCATCCATTCAGCAAATAGAGCCAGTCCAGGGTCTCTGAATCACGCCATTTCTCTTCTGGTTCCACCATGGTCCTCTCTTGTTGCTCGATATTCTATAAACTACAGGTCAGGATGTAATGTTTCCCACCATCAAAACATCCTATACACATGTAAAAGAGGGAGAGGTCAAGAGGGGAGACATTAGAATATTCACATGTGTACATGACACAGGAAAGAGGGGAAGGCATAGGTACTGCAAGTGGCCACGAGGCTGCACTTAGACTTTTAAACATGTTTCCTTCTTTCTCTGAACCACGTCGCCTTTGCCCTCAGCTGGCCGCTCAGTAGATTCGGGTCTTTTATCCAGCGAAATAACCCAGACCCTTATTTCCTCAGAGATCGGAGGGCAGAGGTCCCACCTCCATGCTGTAATCTTTTATTCATCTTCATCATTGGACATGACAGTCTCATGACACGTCCCGTGTTCTGGACACAGTTCTCCCCGCCCCTGTTACATACCAGTCACACTAACAGACCACAGGAAGAAAGTCCCTTTGGGGGACAAATTTAGCAGGAAGTAATTAGGTAGTAGAGGACAAAGCCAGTCCACCGTGCCCATCGCCATGAACTTGGGATCCCTTCCTTGGGAGCCTAGCGAGGGATCAGCAAACTGCTTCTTAAAAGGGAGATAGGAAATATTTTAGGCTAAGAGACAAAATCAAAGATATAATGTAGATATTTGCATAACCATTTAAACTGATATCACTGTATAGCACAGGGAACTCTGCTCAATATTTTGTAGTAACCTATAAGAGAAAAGAATCTGAGGGAGAATATATATATATATATATCCGGAAACCAACACAACACTGCAAATCAAGTCTACTTCAATAATAAAAAAATTAAAACATACAAACCCATCTTAGCTCAGGAGCTATAAAAAATATAAATAAAACACAAAAGCAAGCCAGCGACCAGCCTTGGCTCCCAAGGCTATAATTTGCTGACCCCTAGTCTAGGTTATATCACGTGTTTCTGGCACATGGAATTATTTTGGCATTGGTCACCAAGTCCAGACGTCAACGAACAGTGCAAACAGAACCACTCCCAGGTGGTATGGGAACCCGTATCAGTAAATTCAATCTAGTTTAAGATTAAGCGTCTCTCCTGACCTGACACCATAGACTCTCCCACACCTCATCTCTAGGCTCCCGTTATGCGAATTAGCAAAGCTGCACAAACATCACGGGCAAGCCTTGTCCTTCCAGGCTCTATTCCCTCAGTGCCTCTACGCCCACCCCAGGGCACTGATTCTAGTTCTGGGTCTGAAGGTGTGGTGGGGTTTTTAGGGAAATGGTATTGTTGGGAGAATCTTCCTTCCCCTTTCAAGTCTGCTCCTTTAGGCAAGGCTATTCTGGGCTCATCCAGCAGGGCAGGAAGCGTCTCATCGCACCAGAGAGGAAGGACGGCTTCCTGTGCTAGGCCACTTTCGCGATTTGAGCAGAAACAGGACCTACCAAGGGCTCTTACTTAGCTACTCACTCTTCCAGGAAGGCCTGGCATCAGCGTCGCGAACCACAAAGGGCCCCAAGTTCACTGCAGGCCAAGTTCCCCTGGAGACAGCCCCCCTGCTCCCAGGGCCGAGCTGTCCACAAACCCCCAAACTCTCCTTGCCAGAGCCAGACCTCAGGTGCTACGGCCAGAACTTCTGCCCTTGCATCCACAGGTTACTCCCACCTCCTCTCCCACGCCCTGCCCCCTGCCCTCTCCCGCCCCCCCCCCACCCCCAGGGCCAGAGGATCCCGCTTCTCTGCATCACGGGCTCGGACAAGTGGTCAGATTGGCAAAGTCTGGGGTGTATTTTGTACCCTCAGCTATTAAAGAAATATTAGAACAGCTGTTGTCTGGTTTCCACCCTGAGGAGCGGCAGACTTAACCTGCTCGATGCTTCTGGGAAGATAAGTATAATAACCGGTTTCGAAAATCACCTGCTCAGAGCACTCAACAGAGATGAGAAGTCTCACCAGAATTCTCTGGAACCTGCCTGCCCCAGAGGGCAAGCCCCGCCAGTGCACTGCAGAGCCGCGGCTGCAGGTGATGGAACACGAGACACAGGGAGGACGGTGCAGGGTTCTGCAAAAGTGAGAGATGCCGGATGGGGCGTGGAGAAAAGGGGGCCTTCCTGCACTGCCGGTGGGAATGTACACCGGTGCAGCCACTGTGGAGAACGGTATGCATGTTCCTGAAAAAACTAAGAATAAAGCTACCATATGATCCAGCAATCCCATTCCTGGGCTTATATCCGGAGAAAACCATAATTTGAAAAGATCCATGCACCCCAATGTTCATTGCAGCACTGTGTACAATAGCCAGGTCATGGAAGCAACCTAAGTGTCCAGCAACAGAGGAATGGATAAAGAAGATGTGGTACATATATACAATGGAATATTACTCAGCCATAAAAAGGAATGAAATAATGCCATTTGCAGCCACATGGATGGACCTAGAGGTTATCATACTAAGTGAAGTAAGCCAGACAAAGACAAATATCACATGCTATCACTTATATGCGGAATCTAAAAAAAGATACAAATGAACTTACTTACAAAACAGAAACAGACCCACAGACTTTGAAAATAAACTTATGGTTACCAAAGGGGAAAGCTGGGGCAGGGATACATTAGGAGTTTGGGATTAACACATACACACTACTATGTATAAAATAGATAATAAACAAGGGCCTACTGTAGAGCACAGGGAACTCTACTCCATAATCTGTAATAACCTATAAGGGAAAAGAATCTGGAAAAAAAATATATATATATAGCTGATTCACTTTGTTGTACACCTGAAACTAACACAACATTGTAAATCACCTATACTCCAATAAAATAAATTTAAAAATTCTTGGCTACCAGTCAAAAAGAAAAAAAAAAGGTAGAAGAGAGAGGCTTACAAGAGACAGAGGGGCTGAGAGTTAAAAAGAAAATTAGGAGAGAATTGACATCAAAGATCTCAAGCAAAGGGAGAAATTCAAAAAAGGAAGGCTGGGAGAGGTGTTAACAATAGTTCAGAGGTCAAGAAATATATACATTTCTTAGAAGTCAGCAATTAGGGGGATAGAGGCAGCCTCCACTGCAAGGTAAACGCACAGGGAAGCCAGATTGCAGTTGGTGGGAAGAGAATATAAAATGGATAAATGGGTACAAATACCAGGCCCTTCCCTAACAGAGGGCAAAGTAAGGACGGTACCTGGAGATGCACAGAGATCCCAGGAAGGGCTCTTTTATTTAATCTGGAAGGAATCTAATCAAGTTTAGGTGTCGTTTCCTTTGTGAGGAAGAAAAGTGACCCTCTCGGATTTCTGATGGCAGGATGGAGCGAGTTGGGATCTTAAGGAAGGAATGGAAGCTTTACGATGAAAAGGGCATCAACCGGGGCCACACATAGGCATGTTTTCAAGCCGTGCTGAGATTCACACCAGAAGTCCTTCTAGAGACTCAAAGGCAACCATCATCGAAACACAGAGATTGGAGTTACAGTAAGAATGTGGCACAAAGACGAGGAAGCAGGAACTTTGAGGTGATGGTCAGGGGTCTTCTAAGTCATGGACCCACGATTCAAGCTGGGTTTGTAAGAAAGTGACCTGAGGGGGTCGCTAGGTAATAAGGGGGTTCCAAGAGCCTAGAAACTTCTATGAAAAAAAGTTTGTGTATAAATGAAAGTTTTTCATCCAAACACCTATTAAAGGGGGCAGAGTGCAAAGCATTTGTCGCAAAGACAATGAAGGGACAGAGAAGGATGAGCGCAGGTCGGATTAACACCGAGACTTGAAAGTTGCTTATTTGAAACACGGAAGATGGAAATAGAGGACCCTGGTGATTCTTGCCCTAAGCAAGCGCACTTGTTCCAGACTCCGAAATTACACAGTGCATCGCTTTCTGCGAGGTCAGTGCCTTAATAAAGAAATAAAGGATTCTCTAACTTCTCCAGAGATCATGTGTAAATAGACGTCACTCCAGGGGCTGTGTGTCTTGGGCAGACAGCAGAGCGGATTGGGTGGTGTCACACTGCAAGGTCTGATGGGAGAGGCGACGTTATTATTATGGACCACGAAAAAGGCCTTGTGATCTCTGAACATACACAGAATATTAGACTGTGAAAGTAAAGCTGCTTCCAAGTCATGCATTCATTCCCTCAGTCACTATTTATGCTTTTTCTCTCAATACCAGGAACTATGCTAGGCATTTGGAATATAATTATGAGCAAAAATATGTACATTACCACTGTCTGTGGAGCCCCCAGATGAGCTGGGAGCGCACGGCCACCACACACTGAGGTCAGTGTGATCACACAGAGTAGCAAGTGCCTGGAAGGGGAAGAACAGACCTGCAGACCCGGGAGGAGCTGCCTAGCAGTGGAAGTCGTGCCTGCATGCAAGTCTGCAAGGCGAGTTCAAGAAGTGAGGACCTGAAGGACCGACAGAAGTAAAGTGTGTGGGGCAGGTCAGGGACCTGAGGCAGAAAACGCCCTGGTGAATTCCAGCAACGGGAGGAGGGCTGGAGGCTGGAGGGAAAGATGAGCTCATGAGGGGAGGGAAGCCCAGACTGTGTCATCAATCTGCCTTAGAGCCACAAGATTGAAAAAGCCTCCCCCCCTCTCCCCCCAAGTTAACAATCCATGGATGGTTTTGAGCAGGAAAACGACGTCATCAGATTTTGTTTGAAAAATCAATCGAATGTATTGAAGGGGAGAAGGTCATCTCGACAGGGGGATTGTCGCTGAGACCAAGAGAACAGCATGCAGACGGGGAAGCATAGGCGACTTAAGCGTGTGTGAGCGCAGAGATTGGAAATTCAAGGTGGGAAGAGAGAGATGGGGTGGTACTTCCTCCCTCGGTTTCTAGCTCTCAGGACTGGATATTATATATTATATAATAATATATATATAATTATATAATTATATAATATATTATTATATACTATAATAAAGTATCAAATATTTATATGATTAATCATAATATAATTAATAACATATTAATATATAATAAGGAGCCTAGATAGAGATGTGAGACTCTGGGATAAAACCAGATTTTAGGGGGAAAAATCATGAGTTTCTTTTAAGGCGTGTTGAGTTTGAGTTGCCTAAAAATGAGATATTTAAGAAGCAGTTGACTCTAGCTGTCTACAGGTATACACCTGGGAGTCATTCGTTGCATAAAAGGTGTGTGGAGCCGTGAGCATAGACACGATTTACCTGCGGGACCAGAGTAGAGGGCGAGAAAAGAAAAGGGCTGGAAAGAAGGCTTAAATGTAGTATGTAAAGGCCAGAGGAAGGAGGAAGCCACCTTCATAAAGGGATTCTGGAAGCAGCATCTGGAGGGAGAAGAGGAAGTGGGATCCGTGTCCAGGGAGCCCAGGAAGCAGGTTCTAGATGGAAGGGCTGCCTGAGATGTGCAGGTTCCCCTTCCAGGTCAGGGAAGGGGCAGACAGAAAATATCCACGGAGTATGGAGACCTGGCCCCCTAAGTGGGTTTTATGAAGATACTCTTCATGGGGGGGATGAAGTCACAGTCGGAGTGCAGGGTGCGAAGGACTGAAACACAGAGACTCAGAAGGGCTGGCAGCGGGATTTGTTTGAGGAGTTGAGCAGAGAAGGTGGCAGAAGAAAGATGGTGGAACGGTGCTTGGTCTGCCCCAGAGAAGGGGTCTCATCCAGTGCCTTTTTTATTGTATACGGTTAAAAAGTGAAATGTAACAGAGCGTTTAAAATTGGATGATCTCACATAAAACTCCAGCTGTCCTTGAAATGTCCGCTCATCTCACCGCACAGGTTTACAGCACTAGCTCTCGTTTGCCAAAAGAAAACCCGAGGTTGGGGATTTAGGTGACTTGCCCAACACGACAGCTTGGAAGCCAGGACTGAAACCCAGCGCCAACCCCAAGTCCTGCCGTCCTTTGCATAGTTCATTCTGTTTCCCAGGAAGCTCTCAAGATCCCGGGGGCTCGTGATGCAATTCTGGGGTGACTGGAGGCCCCCAGTGACCCTGGCCCTTAGCTGTGCGGGAGAAAGCACAGCCCTGCAGTCTGGGCTGCCCTGGCCCTGCTTCTGTAGCTCCTGGGTCTGACGTGTGCTCCCCCTTGATGTGTTTGAAAGAAAGCAGCAGGGATCCCTGGAGAGATTCCTCTGCGAAGCAGGGCCTGCAGATGTGCAGATACACGGTCAGTCATGACTCATGAACTGCTGAGAGTCAGGAAGAGCCAGGAATCCAGGGAGAAGCAGAGCACTCGGCCAGGCTCGCGTTCTGTACTCACGATGGCTGCCCTCCAAACATCTGGTCTCCAGGATGGAAACCTCTTTCCTTAATTCCGTTATGGTCCTCAGTTCGGGGAGCTACTGTTCCAGAGATCAATAAAACTCAACACGAAGGCTCTTCTCGGCCTCTGTCAGGGAAACTCTGAGTTACTCTACTGTTCTGCTGTTGTTATTCAAAGAGCCCTGTTTCCTCTGATGTTGATGTGATTCTTCTTGGCTACAAAGTAAATGTGTCATTAACGTAATTAACTAGAAAATAAAATGTTACTTTTCCTAAGCATCAGAACTTATTTTTTTAAAAGCTCCTTGTTTTTGTATATTGTGAACTCTGGACACAAAATAAAGAACTTTTAAATGTCTTTCTCCTTCAGGATTATTCGAGTGCTTCTTTATTTTCCTCCTTCTGTCCAACCTCCCCTCCCCTCTTTGCCACAAGTCTGGAAAACACAGAAAAACATTACCTTGCCTCTTATTTGGAGACCTCAGCAAATGTCTTGGAAATGGTAAACATTTACAAACATGCAATCAGTTTGAAATTTTCTGTCATCTTCATGAAAAGTTAAATCAAATGGTTTAACTTAACAGAAAAATACTTAACCAAAAAATAAATTCAACAGACATGAGGAGAAATGTCTTATCGTATCTTGAAAGCAAGAGTGGATGTCTATTAGTTTTGCGTCCTTCTGGGAAGATACCTATGTACTATCATCACAAGAAAATTTATCCTCCGAAATGAACAAAGATATGTAAGGAATGCAAATTAGAACAAATTGTAGCTGGTGAACTAATAAATTATAAATGATTAAAACTATCTAATTAGATTTCTGTATGCTTTTCTTTTTACAAGCCACTATTTTCAGCTTTTTGTTACTAACAACCAAATAGTATTTCTAACTGATATACCCTCAGAAAATTACCAGGACAATTTTTCTATTAATTTTTCTTATTAGTGGCTTTGGGTAAACCATTTTTTTCCCCAGTTTTCTTTACTTCAGACAGAGTTGAAGACAAGACCCTGGCTAAAAGAAACAAAACAATGTATATACCCAGAAAGAGATTATGTATGATTATGTATTTTTAAGGCAATGAAAGTAAAAATGTTTTTATTTCGCATGACACAGTATTCGTTTTCCTCTGCAATACTTCCTCATAAACTAATTTATGACAACATAATAAAAAGTGCTTCTTCCGTGACTTAAAGAATTGTATTTGAAAACATTTAAGAAAATAAATGCTATCCTTAAAATAAATCAAATTGTTATTCAAGACATCTAAGGATCAAGTAATAGTACACACCTGCTGCTTCTTTGTGAGTTTCCTGAGCTTGACTTAAATACCAGGATGGTCATGGTCATGGTCTGGGCTCCTGGGAGTCTGGCCCTGGGATGGAGAGCAGAGGTTAGGATGCAAGAGCACATGAGAATGAGCCCTTGTGACCGACACCTGTGAAAGCCCACCTGTGGTGGGTGCCCTGCAGTACCAGCAAAGGCCTCCGTGGGCCCCAGCAGGGCTGTGAGGCCCAGACGACCCTCGAAGCTCTCCCGACGGGGCGCGGGACCCAGATGTTTAGAGCCCATGTCTGTCCGTCATTGCATAGCCCCCCCGCCATGGGGACATGACCTTGAGCCCTTCAGACACAGCAGGTATCATCTACCTCCCTCCCTACCCCTATGGCTACATTTACATTTCATTTCTCTTATCACAGCGATGCTGCCAAAACTTATGGAAAGAGGAATATGACGAGGATGTGTTTCATTGGTGACATTCAGAAAAAAACCCTTTTGGGGTCAGACAGCTCCTCTCCCAGCATCAGCACAGCTCCCCTGGATCCACTTTCAGGGCTGTGATCCTGGAGGAACACTCGGCAGGCTCCCCGAGTGTAAACATCCTCTGGACACTTCTAGTCACTGTGGCGCTTCCGCTGCACGTCACTAATTAATAGAGGAAGATCCATACCATTTTTCTAAAACTCAGAATTTAATTTAGGGTTCGAATTCTCCCCTTCCCGGGATTTATCTCCTGCACGCTAGCTGCCTGCAGGAAAGGACGTTTGAGTGAACTTCTTTTTCTTTTCCCTCTAGATTGGCTTCTCCCCACCCTTGGCCCCAGTGTGTCTGTTGCTTCTGATCGCTCCTGTTCTGGGTGGAAGGGGCAGGGAGATGTGAGGATCGGGGAACAGTTTGGTTAGTAAAGAGCAAGGTTAAAGGGACAGGAAATTGGGCTTGCCCGCACTGAGCTGGTCTTGATTTCTTCTCGGCATCGCAAGTGTTTGAACCTGAAGAGCAGGTTCTGTGTGTGATACTGTGTGCTCTTCCCAAGTCCACTCCCATCCAAAGTTTGAAGGCGATTCCCAGGACACAAGTAACATGGTTTCCTCTGAGTTGCTAGATATGCTTCTCTACCCAAAGCCAAAGGTATTGGCCCCATCACTCCAGTCGACCCTTTGGAAGGTGGAAATGGTGGCGAGCACATTCTCTCTCTACACGTGGGCTACATCTGGTCCAGAGAAACTCTCTGGTGTGGATGGAGGTGTGGCTTCTGACCACTGAGCCAACCTCCCTCTAAGTCCTCTGCAGCCTCGGGCATGTGCAGTCGATCCCCAGACTCTGACTGGTCTCTGTGAACCTTCCCACTAGTCTTGAGGGAGACGTGTTTCCTTCCGTGGGAATTCACAGCACCCAGCGTTCTCCAGAGAAAGACTTGGCTTCCAACGTCTTCCGAACTGATGTCCTGTCCTCTGAATCGGTGAAGGGTCAGAGGTCCCGAGCCAGGTTTCTTCACCTCTTTCTCAAGTCTTGCATGGATGGTCCAGCGTATCATGTTGGAAAATAGTGATACTCGCCATGGTGCTTTTGTTGGTGATCTTTACGCCTCATTCTACAATGAGGCCCTAGGAGTGATCAGTTTTAACAGGCTGCTCCACAACATTATACATTCACAAGGTAGAAACAGAGTCGTACGCATTAATCCGCCAGGCTCTTCTGAGACAGAAGCGAAGCACATCCCAGCACTCACCCTTTAGAGACTCTAAGGGAGACCTGGACTGAGCTCCCTTGTAGGCCGAGTTTGCTGGCATCTCTGATGTACAGTCAAATCGTTCTTTAACAATTTAGGTCATTGATCTGACTCACGGAATTGCTTGTCAAATCAGACTCACAGGAATCAGAGCTGTTATCTGATATCAAGCTTTATGAAATCATTCCAAAGATGCAGGCAAGAGCGAGGCTCAGAGAAAACAGAGAGACATCTGAGCCATCCATGGCAGCTCCCCAGACTTTGGCTCAGAATAGATGAATTCTCCACGTGAGTTTCTTGGGGTTCCTCATACGGCTGGAACGTTTTAAATATGAAATAACTCCAGGGAGTGGCATCGCCTACATTACTCAGGAGGCCACACCTTGCGGATCCTGGGTTCTACGTTTCTAGGAAACGCTTAGCTAGGGGTGTCCTACTAACAGCAGCTCAGAGTCAAGGGCTTTTCTTCCTAGCAAATGACATTAGCCTATGACCCAGAGGTCAGGTTGACCAGGAGATCAGAGAGCAGTCACCTACCTCCTTTTCTTTCTCCTAGGAGCACTTTCATCACCTGTAAAAGAGAGTAAGAGGGTCTCAGACCATCTGCTTTAACTCTTTCCTCCCAGGCGTTTAATGCTTAATGTACAAATGGGACGAAAAGAGTTGGCTTACCTCTAGGGTATAATTTATAACCTAGTGTAGTACAGATAAAACAGACCTTCAAGGGTATTACACAAATGCAAGTGACTCGTAGCATAAGCGCAGGAGAGGGTGCAGCACGGGGAGGGCGAGAATGAAACCATTCCTCCAAGGCAAGATGGGGTACCATCGCCACAAAGAGACGGACAAGAGGTTGGGATCTCAAAACAGCAAATACCACATCCTCAGACAAGAGGTGGAGGACAGGCCAAAATAGATCAAGGTTAAGGCCAGTGGGCTTTTAAATTATACTGTGGGTCAGCTATACACCGCAGAGTTCACCACTTAGTGAGTTTCTGAGAAGTTTAAAAAAATGCTGATGACGCAAATAAATTTGAAAAGGCCTCTTGGCAATTAGGCAGAAAAGGTAAAGAAGACTTTTACTTTAAAAGGTAAAAGAATACAAAGAGACCACGAGGAAAGCCACGTTTTCCTAAGGCTCTTCCCTGAACTTTCTCTAGCATCTGTGCTTTAGAATTTCTACCGTCTTTTTCCATCTCTTCCTACTCTCCATCTGCTATTCAATAGGTTTTGAAGGCACGACCTATAGCCTAGAGACACGGTAGGCTCTACAAGAGGGTTTTTGAAATAATTACATAAATATGCATAGAATCATTATTCTGACTTTAGATCTGTGCACTCCCTCTCACCTCTCTCTGAATATTTTTGAAGACATTAAGAATCAAGAGTCCTATGCTGCCCTGCATTCTCTTTCTTGTTTACTTCAAAGCAATCACAGACGCATTTCTTGGAAATCATAGTGATGCTCTTTTTTTAAATTTAATTTGTTTATTTATTTATTTTTATACAGCAGGTTCTTATTCGTTATCTATTTTATACATATTAGTGTGTATATGTCAGTCCCAATCTCCCATTCATCATTCTTTCAATGACGTTTTATAGCTTTCTAGGAGACATCTTGTACATCTTGTACATCTTTTGTAGATTTATTTCTAGGAATTTGATATTTTTTATTGCTGTTATAGATGATACTTTTAAAAAAACGATTTTGTTTTGGTAAATTGAAATAAAATTGATTTCTTGACTTTATATCTAGCAACTTTCTAATTTACCTCTTAATTAGAATTTTCTGTAGATTCTTTTGGATTTTTGGCCCAGTGGTTAAGAATCTGCCTGCCAATGCAGGGGACATGGGCTCGAGCCCTGGTCTAGGAAGACCCCACATGCCGCAGAGCAACTAAGTCCGTGCGCAACAACTACCGAGCCTGCACTGTCGAGCCCGTGAGCCCCAACTACTGAGCCCACGTGGCACAACTACTGAAGCCCATGTACCTAGAGCCCATGCTCGGCAACAAGAGAAGCCACTGCAATGAGAAGCCCACGCACCGCAAGGAAGAGCAGCCCCTGCTAGCTGCAACTAGAGAGAGCCCACGCACAGCAGCAAAGACCCAACACAGCCAAAAATAAATTTAAAATAAATAAATAAATTTATTTTAAAAATAAATAAATACTGGTGTAAGAAAAGTGATGATTTCTAAATGATGTCTATTTTGTTCCTACTTTTCCTTTCCTTATACCTTTTACTTATTTTATTTCCTTATTGTACTAGCTATGTCCTCCTGTAATGTATTGAAGTCTGAGATGTTAAATTGAAAACATTGAGAGCAGTCATTCTTATCTTGATTCTGATCTTAATGGGAAAGCTTTCAAGATTTCACCATTTTGTATGATGTTTGCTTAGGTTGTCTTTTGTTTTGTTTTGTTTTGTTTTTGTTTGTTTTTTGAGAAACTCTTAATAAAATTAATGCTAGACCTTTGTATTTCTAGTTTACCAAAAGTTTTCTGGGGGGGTGGTGGCAGTGTGATGAATTGGGTGATTGGGATTGACATGTATACACTAATGTGTGTAAAATTGATGACTAATAAGAACCTGTTGTATAAAAAAAAGTAAAATTAAAAAATTTAAAAAAAAGAAAAAATGTTTTTGTTCATTTTTCAATCATGAATGAATAGTGAGTATATAAGATGATTTTCTTGCACCTGTTGAAATATCCATAACATGTTTTCTTTATTTTATAGTATGTTGAATTATATTGGATGATTTTTTTTACTGTTAAATCAACCATCTTTCCTAGAATAAATCCAACTTTAATATAGGCATTATGCTTTTCTATAAATCACTGGATTTGCTAAAAATTAGTGTAAGGCTTTTTCATCATGAGTGAGTTGACCTGTGATATTCCTTTTTTGTACTGTCCTCATCACGTTTCTGGCTTCATAAAATGAATGGGACAGTTTAAATTTTTTCTGTTTTCTGGAAAAGTTTGTGTGAGATTAGAATAATTCCTCAAATGATTTATAAAATCTCTGTGAAGACATAATTATAGGTTTGATTTCTGTTTCTAGATAGATGGAGAACTATTCAGATTTTTGTACTTCCTTTTGTGTAAGTTTTAAGAATCTGTATTTTCCTGGGAATTTATCCATTTAATCTACACTTTCAAATTTATTGGCATAAAGTTATTCATAGTGTCATTTTATGATGTTTAGAACGTCTGTAGGATCTATAGTGTTAGATCTCTCATCATTCCTGACTTTGGTTACCTGTGATGTCTCATTTTTCTCTTGTCAGTCTCAGTAGAAACTTATCAATTCTGTTAGTCTTTTCTAAGAATTAACTTTTAGTTTTATTCATCCTCCCTATTGTGCATATTTGTTCTATTTCATAACTTCTGCTCTTCATTATTTTCATGGGCTTAATTTGCCTTATCTTTCTAAGTTTTTGAGATGCATACTTAGATTAATAATTTGCAGCATTCTTCTTCTCTAAAATATGCACTTAGAGCTATAGATTTCCCTCAAGCACAGCTCTAGTTGGTTTAATATGTTTTAATACATAATTATCCATTGTCTTAAGTTAGAATATTTTCTAATTACTGTAAGAAGGTTTCTCTTTGGTCCATGGGTTATTTAGAAGTACATTTCTTACTTTTCTGTCCAAATATATGGGGATTTTCAAAGTATTCTTTTATCATTGATTTCTAGCACAATTACTCTGTGGAAGGAGAACATTTTTTTTTTTAATTGGGGCATAGTTGATTTACAATGTTGTGTTAATTTCTACTGTACAGCAAAGTGAATCAGTTATACATATACATATATCCACTCTCTTTTAGCTTCTTTTTCCATATAGGCCATTACAGAGTACTGAGAAGAGTTCTCTGTGCTCTACAGCATGTTCTTATTAGTTATCTATTTTATACATATTAGTGTACATATGTCAATCCCAATCTCCCAGTTCATCCCACCCTCAACCCCGTGCTTTCCCCCCTTGGTGTCCATACGTTTGTTCTCTACATCTCTTTTAAAGATAATTCTCCAACACGAGGTCAAAGCTACATATTTGAAAGATAAAAATCTGTTTAAGAATAAAATCTTACTCAAAGGAAATTCTGTGAAAACACCTAACAGAAAAGTCAGGTCATTCATTTTCTAAAAGATTTGCTCCCTGCTGTGTAATCTGTAAAGAAGTTACAAAAAAAGAAATGAAGAAATCTGACCCAGAAAAAAATATCAGAGAAAATGTGGTGAGTGTATTTCAACATGAGCAAACTTAACTTAGAATGATCATATGTTAGATGAATGGATAAAGAACGAGTGGTATACAGACACATACACACACACACACACACACACACACACACACACGCATGCATGCGCGTGATGGAATATTACTCAGCCATGAAAAAGAATGAAATAATGCCATTTGCAGCAACGTGGATGGACCTAGAGATTATCATACTAAGTGATGAAAAATAGACAGAGAAAGACAAATACCACATGATATCGCTTATATGTGAAATCTAAAATGTGACACAAATGAACTTATCTACAAAATAGAAACAGACTCACAGACATATAAATCAAACTTATGGTTACCAAAGGGGAAAGGTGGGGGGAGGATAAATTAGGAATTTGGGATTAACATATGTATATATATATAAAATAGATAAACAACAAGGACCTACTGTATAGCACAGGAAACTATATTCAATATCCGTAAGAACCTCTAATGGAAAAGAATCTGAAAAATAATAGATATATGTGTATTTATAACTGAATCACTTTGCTGTACCCCTGAAACTAACACCACATTGTAAATCAACTATACTCCAATATAAAATAAAAAGTTAAAAAATGACAACAAAAATAAAATAAAATAGATAACCAGCAAGGACCTACTGTAGAGCACAGGGAACTAGACTCAATACCTTGTAATGACCTATGATGGAAAAGAATCTGGAAAAGAATAGACATGTATGTGTACATATAACTGAATCACTGTGCTGTACCCCTGAAACTAACACGATGTTGTAAATCAACTCTACTCCAGTTATATATATATAGGAAATCTCTACTGTCTAGGCTACCCAGTCCCTTACGGCAGCCCAGACTAAGACAACAGTCATGCATGTCATTTTCGGAATAAGAATTATCTCATTAATTACACACTCCCTCAACGTCGCTCCTTCCGCACCAGCAACCCTCCTGTCTAGCATCTAACAGTGACACTGGTTATACAGAATCCATTAAGTTCAATAAATAAAAATTTCAAACCTTAAAGAAGAAAAAAAAAAGAGATTGCGAGCTGCCCTGACAACTGCTGGAATCCTGAGGGCCTGGTGGGGCTTAATCGCACTTCCCCTTCCCGCTGTGACCCGGCTGATAAGGCCCCGCCAAACATCCTCCTTATCAGAGGGACCAGATGCCTTCCTGCTTCTCCCTGGGCAACAGGCTTCAGCTCCCGCCAGCCCACAGAATTACTCAACCCGCTGTCCACATTCTCCCCAGAAGCAGGGGCTCCACTTCTGGATGGGGCACGCCTGCGTCCCACGGGCTCTGCATGATGAGCGGGGCCCTGCTCCCCGGTCTGTGTGTACAAGTGACTCATAAACTGCTTTTGGTCTCCTCCGTCCAATGTCAGGGGTGTGTGTTCAGCCATCCCTGAAAGTCCAGGGCAGGAGTCCCCCCCACACACACCAATGGGGTGAGTGGGACGGGAATAAAGCACCATCCCTTCCCTCCCACCATGAGGATTCTGACCCCCAGACTTGTGGAAGCATCTAAACTAGAGCTTGGCTCCCTCTGCTTCCCAAGCGTGCACCCCACCTGGACACCACTTAATACTCTCTCCAGGGATGTGCATTCTAGTGCAAACAAGAAGAAAAGCGTCCTCCAGACCCCAGACCCTACCTTGATGTAGACTGCAGTGAAGATGTTAAACAACATTTTTTTTATTATTATTTTGCTGTAGGTCTATAAAAGCGAAGTTTGAGTTACAGCCGGAAATATAACTGGCCGGAGACAAAGCCTTTTGCATCCTTCACCAGCCCGTTTTTCTCCTCTTGGCAGATGCTCATGAAAAGCCTATGTATATCCAGGATTCTTGGTAGAAGCAGAATCAGAAAAATGAAGATAATTTGTACGTGTTGAATATTCAATAGAAATAGATATAAACTTCCTAACAGTCTTCTAAGTCTTCTTTTTCTTTTGTAATGCCTTACCTCACTAAGTCTTCACAAAACAAACAGCAGTGAGGGAGAGTCATCTCCGTGGCACAGCGAGAACAGGTATGCCCAGAGAGTTTGGGGAGTTTGCCCAAGGTCGCACAGGGATGCATGGTGGAGCCAGAACTGGAAACCAGGAGAGCACTTACAGGTTATTCCCTGCTTTGCTATCTCCTCAGCAATACGTGCCAGGATCAGGTAAAGCTCTGGGGGCACCATAACACCCAGCCTTCTTTGTTACACATCCTCCTCTAATTCTGTCCTCCCCGCCATAAGCTGATTTCTCCCAGGTACCCTCTGGAGCCTCCCCCAGAGCGTGGCTCATCCAGACACATATTGCACAGAATGTACGGAGGGCTCAATGGAGGAATCTTTTAAAATGTCTCTTCATCTCTACCACCACGCTACAGCACCACCAATAGTGTCTGGATTCAGTTGATCAGACTTGTGTGCAGTGTGTCCCCTCGGGATGCACTCTGACAACGCTGCTTTTACTCCCCTGCCCCCCAAGTCCCAGGTGTGACCTACAGGGTCTCAAACCTCTGCTGAGGGCTTCAGCACAGTTACTCTTGTGATGGCAACACAGCTTTGCCCCTCTCCTTCCCTTTCATCTTGCTTACCCATACCCTCAACAGCTGTTAGGGAATTTTTCCAGATGGGTACATGAAGCCACATCTCAAGGTCCGCTTTTAGGAAACCCAGCCCAAGACAACAGCCTTTCTATACAGAACACATTCTGAAATGAACTGCTCTTGACCGGCTTGAAAGGACCTCAGTTGGCCAGGATCGCCTTGCTTCCAGCACTAGAAATAGTTTGTGTCTATGTTGTCTTTTGCACACATATCATCTGATCAGTTACGTGTTGGCTTTATCATTGGACTTGGAATTCTGGTGTTTCCTCCATCCTGCTCCCATACTGTCTGCTGTGAACTCATCCATGTAAAAAGGTACAAACCCTTCTTAACATGTACCAACTATTTTATGATGCCTTTTAATATCCCCTACAACCTGTAGTTAAGCAAGACAACAGTTATTGTCCCCATTTTGACATGAGGCTGCGTAGGCTTGGAGGGGAGGCCACCCAGGCAGTCGTTAGGAAATTACGCTGTTGAGCCTGGGATCCAGGTCCTCAGGCTCCTTCACTTCTGAGACTAAGTCCTCAGGCCCTGGAAGTCATCAGCCTCATTCTACATGTTCTTAAAATCTCTTAACTCTTCTACTTTCTACGTTCAGAACAACAGATCTTACATGGGACATCAGAGCGGTCTGGGACCTTCAATTCCACGCATATGTGGCAAATCATTACATTCTAATAGTAAATCTCCCCCTGTCATTTGTACCCTGGGTGCAGCCATGGGTCACTTGCCACGGTTACATCATCTGGAACAAAACCACAGCATGCGTAGGAAGGTGCCTGAAAGGGAAAGTATCTTTCTGATTTGAAAGACAGAATTTGGAGCATCCAAAAATGTCTTCTGTTGGATTGCTCACCTTCTGCACTAAATCAGGTTATTGTGACCTCACGCCTCACAGTTATTTTATTCCTGGATTTTTCTCAGAAGTTGCCCATTGAGGAGAAGTGAGGGACAAAATCCAAATATTTTGACTATAAAATATTTAAAAATTAAAATACATTTATCTTGGCCCTTATAATATGCTGATATGTTTATTCCTCTTTCTCATTCTTTATATGAAGGTGTTTATTTATGATCCTAATTTCAAGTAATGCATTTGATAAAATAATCATTAATTATCTTATATTGATAGGAAACAAAGGCAAAAACATATAGGAATATATTGACTCTTCTCAGTGTTTTAAAACATTTTATCTCAGTTTTCCATTGGAGATTTTAATTCAATTGGGCATATACTAAAATTTGTTTTTTTGATACATTTTTTTAAATTGAAGTATAGTTGATTTAGATACATTTCTTTTTTGGTTTATGAGGGACAGGGGAAGGAATTTTTAGAGGTCATGTTACCTCTTCATTCTGCACAGAAAGCTCTCCTTTGCCAACAAGAACAGTGTTGATTGAATTAAGACCACTATTGTCTTTATTGGGAAGAAAGTCCATATCTGTCATGTTGTAAAACAGAACTAGAAAAAGCTATTCATTTCTTCTTGTTCTCATAGCAATCTTTTGAATACACTTAGCATTCAATAAGACTTTACAAATGAGATTAAAACAACATAGTTAATTTAAATCAACAAGTATTTATTGACTGCCTACTATATGCCATACACCCTTCTAGACTCTGAAGTTATATTGGAGAACAAAGCAAATCCAGACTCACGGAAGTTAATTTTAGTGAAGAAATACAGACTATTATGTCAGATGGTGGTAAAAAGTTGTTCAAAAGAGATTAAAGTCAAGTAATATCGATAGTGCAGGTGGGTGCAAGAGTCAGAGGAAACCCTGCTGAGTGGAAACCCAAAGGAAGGGGTAAGTCAGTCTATTCACGACTGGAAGAAAGAATAGTGCAGGCAGAAGGAAAGCAAGTGAAAAGGCTCTGAGGTAGAAACACATCCAGCATCTCTGAGAAAAAACAAGGAATGGAGAAGGGGATCATGTAGCACCTAGGGGTCCATGGTCTATGGTGAAAACTCTGGCTTTTACTCAGGATGAAACAGGAAGTTACAAGGCTGGAAGCTGACGAGTGACACAGTCGGACTCAAGTTTTAAAATTCAAACTTTTCTAAAAATCTGACTGCTATGAAAGGAAAAAAAGAAACAAACAACAACTCATTAGGAAGCTATTGAAACAGTTCTGAGGAGAGATAAGAGGAGTAGGAGGCAAGGGCTGAGAAGTGATTTGACGCTGGGTATATTTTGATGGAAAAGCCAGTGTGGCTTCCTGGTGGATTGGATGGGAAGGATGAGATTAAAAGGAATAAAGAATAACCCAAGTTGTTTGGCCCCAGTGATCAGTAGAACAGGCTTTTCTCCCTTTGAGGAAAGGGAAATCCATAGAAATAGTGGGCTAGGTGAAGAAATGAATAGTTTGACAAGCTATGTCTAGATACCCAATGGAAAATGTCTCCTAAGTGGTTGTATGAAGGCGTCCAAAGTTTAAAGGAAAGCCAAGGCTGGAAGTAGGCATCTGAGTCATCAGCACACGGAGATAGATTTAAAGCCACGGGATTGGACAAGACCACAGAAAGGAGTGTGGAAGATAGAGAAAACGAAAGGGAACTCGGAACTGCATGGACTTTGTTCATGAACGTGTTCCCAAGCAGCAGCTCCAAAGATACGAATTTCCTGTGGATTCAAATACTCTAGTTTTTACAGAATTGGTACCAAACAAATTAAACCTGCATCATCCTTTCATAAAGGTCCTCTCTTCTCCATGTGTTGCTAAAACTCCTAAGTTCTGGAGATATCTATTTATGGAAGATTTTTTTCACAAATTAATGGTTGACTGTGATAATGTCAGACAAAGAATAGTAAATGGTGAAAAAAAATAGTATGTACCAAACCATATAATTACCCCCAATAATCCTCCCTTTGTTGATAATCATCCCCAATTATCTCTTTATCTTTGTAATTCATCCACGTAACCAATAATTTCCTTTCATCCAAATGCCTTCTTTACTTCTAAACAGATTGAACAAATCTACTTACAAACCCTGTAGGCGGGTATGGGTGTGCGAGTGTGTGTTTAACACATTTTCATTTTAATGTGAACTCCTGAAACACTCTTTTCACTTTGTTCAAAAGCATTGATTTTGCAGAAACAAAACTGTGACCAAACACACATAGCACATAGGAGACCTAACAGGATGGTTCTTTAGGAGAAGTGGTATCTGATCTGATCTGAGAGAGAAAAAGAAAGAGAGAGAGCGAGAGAGAGAGAGAGAGAGAGAGAGAGAGGCTTTATAAATAACATTAAAGTAATGTGAGGCTTATTATATAACACTAGAATTTTACCAATGTACTAAATCCAATATATTATTTTGTATATTTTTATACATTATGTTATATATGATATACAGTATATATATGCTGGAGTTGTGTATATACTTTTAAGTACACATTGTGATATATTTCAAGTAGGCACCAAACACAAAACTGTTTTATAAGAAGACATTTTTCTGTCACTAATCTGTCATACCAGCAACATTTCAGCATTCTTGAATATTTGGGTAATTAGACTTTAAAAAATCATTTTTTTAAAAACTTTTGGAACCAAATTTTTACCATCACAGAAGTACTGGGAGGAAGACATAGAATATGTTGATAATAAACCAGTGTCACAAGCCATAAACCCAGCTTTCTACACTTTGTGCAACGATCATTTATATTCCATCCATCCCCAGATACTTGAAATGATCTTCCAACAACAGCTGTTACGATGGATGCCCATGAACCACCTGACGTCAATATGGCAGATGTGGGTACTCGCCACAGCTGTAAGCACAAAATAGAAGGGGCAGGAAAACTACTAAACCTCTTTCTACACACAAACAAAAATAGTTTGCTTGTTTGCAGGTTAGAGAAGGAAACCCTACATTCAAGGGACAAAATGAAGTAAGCTGGTTGTCTTGCAATGCATGGCCTAAACTAGTTATTCGTCCACTATCCTCCAAAAAATTGTTTTGGCATCCTAAAAAATAGAGACACATATCTCTTCATGTCAACTCATTGGCTTTGCGTGATTCTATTAGGCTCACAGGCAAGAGAGAACAGTTGTTTCTGTAAAAGCCATCACCTCAGACCCATCTTAAGTCATTCTGAATCTTGCAAACACACAGGCAGCAGCATTTTACCATAAAAGACAGTGGGACATGTTTACGTTTAAATGTGATTTTGACAAATTACTCCAAAAACTTCTCTCAAGCCTGTTTCGTCCAGCAAATGTGATGGTCAATAAGATAACCACTTGACAATAACAATGTTTATTCTTGTTGTCTATTTAGGATTTCTCAGGTTTATCATTTAGATTTCTTTGGTCCTTTTATAGGTATTTATGTTCCAAAGAACAAAAAAAACAAAACACAGGCTTGGTTGTGCTGGACTTCCGTGGTGATGGTTTCCGTCAAGACTAACCTCCTCTAGGACCTGTAGCCCGACGTCACATTTCTTTTCCTACCGTGGTCAAGTAACTGGCTCAAAAGTAAAGAAGGCAGTTGGTGAGGATATTTGAAGATCCTGGTGGAAAGCAGACCACAGTCAGGAAACACATCAGACGCTGGGCAGGAAGATGGTACAAAGTGTGAAAACACAAGTGAAAATGCAACGTCAACTATCTTCTCCTATAAAACACTTTAACTTTGCACTATAATCACCAAAAGCTTTTGAAGCCTAAAATACTATAATTTTAATAAATACCTAGAATTTTTTTTTAATTTAGTTGTCCCTGAAGGAAATACAGAGATGAACACTTTACGTTATAATTGGGACATGTTTACTGAAAATCCAGTTTTTCCAACCTATTTTAGTCTGTACAAACGTAAAGAAGTGAAAAACTTTACAAGTGTCTCCCCTCATTCCAGACATTTTTCACTGATAAAAAATCAAAGAGTACAACTTCCAAGATTGTAAAGTTGGCCAAAACTCTGCGACTTGCAGTCTTCGGCCGGTTGTCACTCCCTCCCTGAGTTGTGAGTCTGGGTTTTGAGTAGCGAACCCTTTGCAGTCCACAGGAGCTCAACATGCAGAAGGAATTGTGTCTGGTGAGGCCGGTCTTTGCTTTTTCACTCCCCCTCCCCCCCCACGTTTTGTAAATGTTTAGTGTGGAACTAACATATATTCCTGCTTTACCTTCTGCTTTTCTTCATACTATTATACAAAGTTACATCCAAATAGTATAATCCAGAGGAAGAGTTAACCTTTCCAGAAACAAAAATACTTATTCAACTAAAATGAAAAACATGCATTAAGCCTTAAGCAAATGGTGCTCATATATGCACAATAAGTGCCTCATAGAACTGGCAAGCAAAGGTCAAAATATACATACGTATGTAAACTTTAGAGGAATGACTCAGAAAAGTATTCCAATTAATTCACAGATTACTTTACCTCTCTCTGTCTCTGTCTGCCTCTGCCTCTCTCTCTTTCTCTGTCTCTCTCTCTCCTAGTTATTAAGACTTGAAGAAGCTGAATCACTTAGCCTCAAATTTTCCACATTAGTGTCTAGTCTAAAATGGAATTTCTTTTGAAAGTTTAAGCAAAATCTGTCTGGCTGTTTGTGAGTTATAGGAACATAGAAGAAATATGCTTCTTCAGTTATAAAAAGTACTGTTAAGAGTTTTCTTTTCACTCTTGTAAATTAAACGGCACCAAAGCTATAAACTTCAGACTTGGAAAGATTTGAATCACAAGGAGAAAAGAAAACCTAGCTGAAATCAATGAGAGTCTAAGTATTTTTATCCTTTAACTTACAGAACATCAAGAAAAGTGATTTGAAAATAACTAGCAAGATATATCTGTCTACCTGTCTAAAAGGTCACGGAATTATTTTCGTAGGGTAGTTGCCATGCACGTCTGCATGCAAGAGCCCTTTCTCTCTCTCCCCTAAATTCTAGGGAAATTAAGTTAAAAAATTGCAATATTAAAGGGGAGATTATTAAGAACATACAAATCAGGAAATTATTAAATGAATAATCCATGAGTAAAATTAAATATAAGTGAACGTTGTGTATATGTGTAAGACATCTTTAGCAAAGCACTAGAATTATGTTTGGAGTACAGACCAAGTTTTCTGTGTCTTAATTTATGCATATTACATATTGTCCTGTGCTCCACTCTCACTGCAGATTAATCCAGCCCTGCTCCTCTCTCTCTCATCCCTGGTCTCTCATCCAGGCACTTAACCAGCTCTTCCTCCATCCAAAGCTATGAGGTCAAGAAACCCTACGTACCACGGTTTATTAGCATCATCTACTTTATTACTCTAGACGACTCAAGAAACAGCAGTTTTCCCATAACTTTCAAAGGGAAGCATCATCACCTGCAGTTGTCTGCCCTCTGAGATATGCGTGAAAGTGTCCCTCCCCAGTCCCTATTTTTAGCAATGTGACACTGGCTTTGAATTTGTCACCTCTCTCCTGCATCCTTTTGCATCCTTGACTATAGGTCACTTCTTTATGTCTTGTAACATATTTGAAATGAGACTCAACGTCTGTTTTTCTTTTCTCCACTCTGTTTTCCTAACACCTTGTGCCACATCATCGTTTGCGTAGATGACCATCTCGATGCCCTGGTCTTCCGGTTCCAACACCTCCATCGGACTTTACTTCCACGATTTCACCATGACCTACCCCCACCTTTGCCCCCATTACGCTCTCAGGGACCAAGATCTCCTACTTTTCACCAGCTTTCTTGCCTCGATTCAGGTTCCCGCCTCCTGTCTCCACTCCATGCTCCACCTTGGTTTCTAAATGCAGCTTAACTACGGCTCCTTAATGTATAGTTTTCCAGGTTATGACATCATATGACTACATAATTAGATCTCATCTCTAAATCTTGGTCTATAAATTCCAAATTTTACCTACTGATTTACTGCTATGAAAAATAACAATCAGACATTTTTCTCCCCCAGGCCACTCCTGTTTGTTACTAATACTATGATTATTATTATTATTATAATGATGATGGTTGTGATGGTGACGGTGATGGTGGTGATGGTTCTGGTAATGGTGATGATGGTGGTGATGGTGATGATGGTGGTGTTGGTGATGGTGGTGATGGTGGTGATGGTGATGGTGATGGTGATGATGGTGGTGATGGTGATCATGATGGTGATGATGGGGATGATGGTGGTGATGTTGATGATGGTGATGGTGGTGATGGTGACGGTGATGATGGTGGTGATGGTGATGATGATGGTGATGATGGGGATGATGGTGGTGATGGTGATGATGATGGTGGTGATGGCGGTGATGGTGGTGGTGGTGATGATGATGGTGATGGTGGTGAGGATGATGATGGTGGTGATGGTGATGATAGTGATGATGATGGCAATGGTGGTGATGGTGATGATAATGATGATGATGGTGATGGTGGTGATGGTGATGATGGTGATGATGGTGGTGATGGTGATGATGGTGGTGATGATGGTGATGGTGGTGGTGATGATGATTTATGATTTTTCTCTTCGTTATTTTTTTAAGTTTATGTACAAAACTTGAATCTGAATCTGTTAAGCAACATTAGAGAGTGTTTCTTAAACTCTTATTATGTAAGAAGAGGAATATGAAATTATTACTCCTAGAGAGTAGAACCAGCTACAAAACTTCTGCTTTTCATTCTCTACCTCTCTGTACTGTCTGAACAAACTGTGCTTGAGTTGCTTGTGAAATAAATAAAATAAAATGGAGATCTGATTATGACATCCACTCACGATGACTGTTTTCTCAAAAAGATTAGCTTTCCAGTCCTCCTGTTATGCTGTAATCTGTACAAACCTCTCTTCCCACCCCCATCCCTCCAAATCTCAGCACCTAATTTGTTTCCTGCTTTGCAATGTCTTTCCACACTAATCTTAGTGCTCTGCCCAGGTTCTGGCTGACTTGCTGAGAACGATGCCCTCACACTGTGGATGGGCTTCACTTACCAGTTATGTGACTCTCACAGCTGCAGACTCTAACCGTCCACACATGACTTATCTGGAAAATTATGATGCTGGGTCGCATATGCAATTCTTGATTTTCTATCATAGAAATTTGTCAGAAAGAAGGTCAGGTTTGCCACATCCTCGAGTTAAGGCACGTTGAACGAAAGTTCAACCCCCTCCCTAAAGCCAGATTTCTGTTCACTTTGCCCTGGTTTTGCCACTGCCCACCACATTTTCCCCCACACACACCTGCCCGCCAGCAGCAGTCAGGCAGCTGAGGTCCCAGCAGCCTCAGGGACAAAGTGACAAAAACTTGGACTTAATCTTCAATTTCTCTGATCTCTCCAGCTCTTCTTGGTTAGACTGTAATTAGCTCCAGGTCAAAGAGCAATTTTTACTTCAGAAGAAATTATTTAAGCTGAAGTAAAGGAGCCAATAAGCATTTTTATAATAATATGATGGAATTCAAAAGTTCTCAGTATACTTTCTTTTAGCAACAATCCCTGGCTTCATGAGCAAATTTATACATTTATTTTTCCCTTAATTCAGCAATTTCAGCAGAGTTCTCATTTGGGGAATGTATTCCCTTTTATGTTTTATTCCCATGATTAAATAAAAAGAACTTTTTCTTTCACCACGTGTGTTTTTCAAGAGTGAACTTTCCATTCCATATGGTGGATGACAGTGGCCAGCCCAAGTGCCATGATTCCCTGGCAGGGCTCTGAATTCTTGTCCCCAAACCAGAAAGGATGCATTCACCACTCAGCTGAGGGGGCCGTCCACCAGAAGGAGACTCCTCGGGCTGCTTGAAAGAAACAGACAAAGAAAGAACCTCACAGCCAAGCAAAGAGAATATAATATTTTAAACCATTCCCAAAATGCTTGCAGATGTTGAGTACAAAATACGAAGGAAGGACAGTCTCTAAAATTGGACAGAGAAAAATGCAGATTAAGAAAGCCACATTTTCCATTCTGGGGACCTAAAAGATTCATCCTCAAAAGAGTATTCTCCATCAAACAAGAACACCAAATCGTTCCAGCAAAGTTTATCAAATCTACAATTTCAGCACAATAAGGCAGAATTTCTTTACAAACAAAATATTCTGCTGTATAGCTATAATCTCATCATTTTATAATCCTGAGGCCCCTTCCACCTCCCATCACCAAGTCTAAAACATGATAAAAGACCTCATTTCTCATCATTGCAGTAGAATCATAGAGGAAAAAAGGAAAGGTCGCCTAGCTCCAGTTTCCTCTGCCTTCCATGCTCCATCCATGTCCAGCATCCTTAGACCTTTCCCGTCTCTGAGCCAATGGACTTGTTGACCCCTCCATCTCGTGTGTCCACAGCCGACTCACCAAGCACATCCCATGCCTTAATCCTTTCACTCCAGCATTTGGGTGAGTGAAAGTGCAGTGTCCCAGCACTGCAGAGATGGGGTGTGACACCAGAGAGCTCGTGGGGCTCACATTCTAGGAAAGGGACAGAGGCAAGAGATAAACACCCAAGTGGAAGATGTCAGATGTTGTAAGTACCAAGGGCAGCAACGACTCGGGGAAGGAACTGGGGATAACGTACTGGGACAGTGGTGATGACTCTTAGAAAGAGTGCAGTCAAATGGCATGTGGGAAACCACCCGCAGGAGGTGAGGGGTGAGTCGCCTATCTATTCCAGACAGAGAGACAAGCAGTCTCAGAGACCCTGCAGGGGAGCACGCGTGTCAGGTTTGAGGGTTCCCAAGGCTGACAGAAGGCGTGGAGCAAAGACAAAGGAGGGGGCCACTCAGAGAAGAACCTGGACCAAGTGGCCCACGGAGGGGCCGGATGGGCACTGTGGACATGGGACTCCACTCTGAGTACAGCAGGAGGTGCCCGAGGGCTTTGTACTAGCAAGCGTCATCCTCCAACTCCCGGGTTTACCAGGGTCCCTGGGCTGCCGTGTTGGGCACAGACTGAGGGACGGGGGGCCTGGGGAGCACTGACATGGAAGACAGTGTCGCTGGGAGCAGGGTGCTCCTGCTGGTGTTGATGAGACGATGCAGGGCTCTGCATATCTTGAAAGCAGAGCTGGACAGGACTGACTGAGGAATTGGATACAAGCGTCAAATTGTGTGATGTCCTTGAGGAAATCTGATGTCAGACCAGGTTAGAACCTCCCGGCACACACTCCCAGGGGCCTGAGCCTGTCCTTGTACAGGATGCGCCCTTTCAGTGTTTGTCTTTGTATCTGTGTATCTTCTCCTGTAACCCCAGCTGTTAAGGTAATGCCTTTCCTGTACTAGAGGCCAAACGATATTCTATGAAATTATTAAGAGAAGGAAAAATACAGCATTTGTACATTGTATTTCTACATGTAATGCTCTGTGGTAACTTGCTGGCTGGATCAATTCCTATTCACCCATCAAAACCTAATGCAGATATCACCTGAATCTTTCATCTGCCACTTCCGAAAGCACAATTAATTACTATCACTCCTCTGTTTTTGTATCTTGTACTATTGCATTTATTACCATGTCTTACAATTGACTTTTGTAGTGTAGTAAAAACAATTTCAACAGATGTGCTCTTAGCAAACAAAGATATCTAATAGCCAAGGGTTTGTGTTTCTACAAAGCAGTAAACTCCCCCAACACACCCTGGCCTCCAGAGGATGTGCTATGTACACAAATGCTAGTATGAGTGACTTTTAAAGGGAGAGCAAACAATATATTGAGTATTTATGTGTCACATTCTGCGTTAAGTACCTAAACGATCACATTTACTTTTCACAAAACACTAATAATTAAAACAAGTGTTATCCTATCTTACAAATGAGAAAATTGAGGTAAAGATCCTTGGCCAATTCACTCACGTTGTCAGGGCCATAGTCGAGACCTCATGTCTTGGGCGGAGAGACAGTCACCAGCCAAGCTCTGTGCACTGCTGTCTTTCTGAAATGAAAGGGCTTGAGTTTCGTGCCCCACCCTTGAGCAGACAGAATAGATGCAGGAGGTTAAATTTAAGCTAAATCAAATGTTCAGAAGGAATAGGAACTCAGACCGCAAACCTGAAGCCCAAACTGACCATGTTGATGTGTATTTCCCAGGGATATCCAGATATAGGAGAGGCAGGACCTTTCCCATGGGGTGTGACAGGAGGGGCCTGAATCCATTTAATTTCATTTCCTAGAGCTTGGACGTTCTCCAAGAGACACAGGCACTACATTTATTTTCCTGTTTATCTCTTCTCAGAGTTCACAACTTCTGTAGGTTGCGCTCTTCCTTTCCATTTTATGACCTGCTAATGAGCAAGTTCTTCTCTGATTTAATGAGACTCATTCAGTCTGCCTACTCTCAGCGGGGAGTCCACTCAAACCCGAAGAGAGAAGTGGCTAGACCATTATCCTACAGGTAATTTCCAGTAGGGAACCTGCCTGTCCTCTGACTACTGGTCAAGGACTCCATACCACACACCACCTTTAGTCTCATGAAACAGAGTCACATGCAAGAAAATGCAGACACAGAAAGGAAGAAAGGAAGGGAGGGTTTATGATCTTCTCTTAAAACTTACCACAAGCTCGAGACGCAGGTTGTTATTAATTCCATCTAGTGGAAATGCTCACTGATGCTCTTTTCTGGGCTAGTGCCTTGTGGGTTCACCTTGCTACCACGGAGGAAATCCAGAACCACCACTTAAGGACACCGGTAAACGAACTGCTGACCATGGCTCTCTGAGGCCAGCTGTTCTCCGATCCACCCCTCCCTCAGCTCAAAGACATGCCAATCCCAACCAAATTGGATAACAGTATCCCCAACACACACCAGTAGCTTTTAAACTGTAAGGAAAACCAGAATCACATGGGGAAGCCTGTTAAATGCAGATTCCTGGTACCGGGCACTAGAAAACATCAAATCAAAGGATTTGAAATGATAAGAAATCTAAACTGCTTCAAAGTACCATGTATTTTTTGAGACAGGTAGTCTTGGGATTACAATACTGTGAAAACCACTGGTCTTCCACGTGCAATGCATGTCATCATGTGTTTCTTAGTTTGACACTATTATTCCATGAATTAGGGCGATCAGTAGAGGCTCTATGGGGAGAGACTCAGTGGAGCTTTCTTTCTCAAGTTGCTGGAAAGGAATGTTGAGGAGAATACGTTTTCAGGGTACAGTTCTCTACTGTCCCATCGGCACACGGGCTGGCAATAAATTGTTTACTGGTATTTACTTCCTCAGTTTATAATTACTGCATAATCATGCTCCTAACTAAATTATATCCCAGCAGGTAAAATTTCTAGATGGCATTAATTCACATATAAGGCTGGCAGAATTATCACAATATAGAACAAGCCACAAATGAAAATACATAGTAGATATATATTAGTCAGGAAGGAAAATAAGTGTAAAATCATGACATTGAGAAACAATGACACAACAATTTGACCTTTCCCTCAAATGATAACCTGACCTCAATTTTATTCTATTTGATTAAAACTAGATAGCTTCTTGAAAGCTGATTCTCTGCTCTCCTGTTTTATCCAAGTTGCTGGGTCAAGAGATAAACAGTGAGGCTAAGAGAAATGGCTCCAACACTGAGATGCACGTCAAATCTTCCAAGAACCTCCAGAATTTACTGAGCCTGCAGGATGGCTTTTGTGATCATTTTGTGTGAAATCCAGTACTGCGTCAGCCTCCTAGGGCCTAAAGTGTGCCTTTCTTGAAAGACCTCAAAATTTAGTCATCCTAGCTCTAAATGAGTGAAAATGTGCTTTGTTGAAACTTCCCAACAAGTAACTTCATTTACTGTGGAAGCTTGCATTGTTCACGGGCCTGATGGAAACGTTTGGCACATGGATTCCCAGAGTACTCCAACCTTAAAAACAAAAAAAGAGAAGAAGAAAGGAAAAATGGTGGAAGCTGAATATTTTGAATGCTAAAAACAAAATATGTGGTTTCTAAACACTTACAAATAAGTTAATGCAAAGATTCGCCTACATGTTAAGAAAAGTCCTCATGAGTGATGACCTGCTTGATGAGAAAATGAAGCATGAGAGAAAGTGACAGAGAACAAGAGACCCAGGTGGCCCTCTGAAATTCGAGTCTGTTGCTATTAGCTCTGGTATAATTACCTTCCACTCCCTTAAATTTTCCCCCAATGCTAATCCTCCCCATGAAATCTCAGCCTTTACTTCAATCAACACTCCAAGAAGTAATGTATTCTGCTTAACATCTAGCCAATTAGAAACACCATACATGGCACATAGTTACAAGAGGTAGCTTTTGAATAGTTACACATATTTTTAAAATGTATCATAATTAGAGAAAAATTAACTTTTATGCTTTTCACAGAATTATTGGGGGGTGGGACTAAAAGGTAGTTTTTCCTTACCAGATGCCAACAATTTACAATTGGCTTCAAAATGTTTATTTATACGATAAAGGTGATAATTTATGTGACTGTAACACTTAAATCTCTTTATTACTGAGATTAGGTTATTTCTGAACTACGGAGACATTTCATATACATTCTGTTGAAGAATTTTATCATCTTAATATGTCCTCACATGTAAAAATAAAATGTCAGGCTTATTTGCAATACTAAAGATTCCACTTTATTAAACAGGAAAGCTGATAGAATTTACCCAATTACGGTGTCAAAATGGCTTAACTTTCAAAAAGTTAAAACAACAGAAGTTCTGGAGTACAATGTTACAACCCACATTCTTTCTATTCCTTATTTTCTCATTGCCAAAATTCAGAGAATTACAGAGCTCTAAATGCATAGGCTACAAGGGCTCATTACTGACTATTTGATAAGTATCCGAAATGCCGTGAAAGAAAAATACATAGGATTTCTCTGGGGCCCTTTCTAGCAACATGCTGGTTATACCAAAGTTTGATTTTCATGCCTCCCTTATTCCTTTCTGTGCTCTTCCTCTACCTCTGGTTCCCAAATCCACGGGGTGTCTCCATACTCCACCTCAGTTTTTTCAAGATCCCCAATCCAATGGACTCTCCAGAAATACCCTCCCTGGACAATCACATACACTCCATCACCCTCTCCCTCCACCTCTCCTCGTGATAAATACCCTGATCAAGGAGTTTAAGCCAAAAGAGAATGTACTGGCTGCTTTAATTGGGAAATCCAAGTGACTGTATAACCTTTATGCACAAATGGATCCAGAATTTTGAATGACGTTGTTAGGAATCTCCCTCTTGCATGCATGCATCAATTATTTTATCATTTATTATTTATTTTTAGGCAGGTTCTGCCCATGAAGAGCAAAAATGGGTCTGGAAAGCTGTAACTCTATACGGCACTTATTATCTACAGTCACAGAAGGAGAAAGACCCTTTCTCTTTCAGCATACGTATAATTTTCCCCAAAAGGGCCTTGACTGGTTCTGCTTGGATCATGTGACCAAGCTTGACAGTCCCCAAGGTTAGTGGGACACGACTATGATTAGTCAGCAATGACTAGTTTCCCACTGCCATGGCAGAGAAGATGTCATGATTGATAACATACCACCTGAGCGAATGGCAGTTCACAGAAGGAAAGAAACGCCATTGTTTTGTGTCCACCAAGGATTGAATCCACCATACTAGAAGTGTTTTTATTCTTTAAGGATTCTTAATAGTAAAACTATATTCTAATAGTGGCATGGATGGTAGTGTGATTGGGATGTTGAAAAAAATTATTATACTACAGGATCCGTCCAGAATCCGCTTGAGGATGGCTTGTCTTAATTTGCTTTTTACTGTATGTCCAAGATGACCTAACTTCCAAGGTTTGCTGCTCCCTGAAAATATATGTGCACTTATTCCTTTCCAAAAGAAACATGAGAAGTGAATCGAAGGTCAGAAAACCAAAATCTGCATGTACTTCTAATACAAATTGTAATCCATACAGACAAAGTTACTGAGAAGTTTGTCTCCAGCTCGTTTCTGAAGCATTGTTATAAACAAAATCATTCTCAGTAAATGGAAAATCACATTATTGTTGCAATAATCAGGTACAAAGGAAAAGAAATAGAAAAAATAGATTGTTTTCTCAAAATATAATTCTTCAACCTCAACTCTGATACCCCTGATGAAAGATCATCTTAACTTGTTAAAATGAGACAGAATCTCAGAATTACCTCATACAAAATTACCCTCAAGGTCTCCTTGAACCTAACATAGTTTATACTATATATATATATATATATATATATATATATATATATATATATATATATGATTTCCTGACAAGGAATCATATCTTGCAGACATATGACATCAGGTAGTATCTTGTCCAGTTTTTTTTTTTTTTCTAAAAGACCATGAAATCTGACATTTCACTATTTAGAATCTTAGATTAAAAAAATACTGTTGCCGGGCTTCCCTGGTGGCGCAGTGGTTGAGAGTCTGCCTGCTGATGCAGGGGACACGGGTTCGTGCCCCGGTCCGGGAGGATCCCACATGCCGCGGAGCGGCTGGGCCCGTGAGCCATGGCCGCTGAGCCTGTGTGTCCGGAGCCTGTGCTCCGCAACAGGAGAGGCCACAACAGTGAGAGGCCCGCGTACCACAAAAAAACAAAAACAAAAAGCAAAACAACAAAACAAAACAAATACTGTTGTCAATAAATTTCCTCACTGGGCACGTGTGTTGAGCTTGGGTTGGAAGGTGCTACGGCAGCTGAAAAGCCTACCTCTGCTCTCGCTCTGAACCACAATGTGGCTGGCCTCGATCAGCACGGCCACCCAAACCTCCAGAGCTGCTCCCACTTGGGGGGACCAGGCTCACACACCTGCACACCTGCAACAGCCATGGCCAGGCCTTGTAGCCAGTCCCACTGGGCACCAGACCCACATCAGCGTGCCCACAGCAGCTGCAGCCAGGCCTGGAAGAAGCCAGCCAGGGGCCAGCCCTACCCACCAGCACGCCCACATGCCACAATCACTGGCCAAGGACAACAGGAGGACACAAAGGCAGCCCACATAGGGGACACCCCTGGAGAGTTGGCTCTGGTGACTGGGGTGGGGGATTGCACCACTGGGTACCACAGGAAACCTTCTACGTAAGGCCACTCTTTAAAGATGGGGAGACATGGCTAACACACTGAATACATAGAAACACAGTATGTTAGATTTAGGTAAAAGGAGGAGACAAAAGAATACCTTCCAAATAGAAGAACAAGACAAAGTCTCAGGAGAAGAACCAAACAATGCAGAGATAAGCAGTTTACCAGGTAAAAAGTTAAAACATAAAGATGCTCACCAAATTCCAAAGAAAAATGGATGAACAAGGTGAGAACTTCAACAAAGAAAAAGTATAAAAAAGGACCAGTCAGACTGAAGAATACAAAAACTCAAATGAAAAATACTCTAGAGGGACTCAACAGCAGATTAGAAGATGCAGAAAAACAGAGCATCAATGTGGAAGAGAGAAGAGTGGAAATCACCCAATCTGAATAGCAAAAAGAAAAGAGAATTTTAAAATTGAGGCCAGTTTAAGAGACCTCTGGGACAATATCAACCTAACATTCACATTATAGGGGTGTCAGAAGGAGAAGAGAGAGAGAAAAGGACAGAAAACATATTTGAAGAAATAGTGACTAAAAACTTTCCTAACCTGGATAAAGTAACAGATAACCATGCCCAGAAAGCACAGAGTCCCAAACAAGATAAATCCAAAGAGACCCAAACCAAGACACATTATAATTGAAATGTCAAAAGTTAAAGATAGGAAAAATCTTAAAAAGAGCAAGAGAAAAACAACTAGTTACTTACAAGGGAACCCACATAAGACTACCAGCTGATTTTTCAGCAGAAACTTTACAGACCAGAGGAACTGGCATGATATATCCAAAGTACTGAAAAGAAAGATCTTACAAGCAGGAATACTCTACCCTGCAAGGTTTTATTCAGAATTGCAAGAGAGATAAAGAGTTTCCCACACAAGAAAAAGTTAAAGGAGTTCATCACCACTAAACCAGCCTTACAAGAAATGTTAAGTAGACTTCTTTTAACAGAAAAGGAAAGGCCACAACTAGAAAAAAAAAATTATGAAAGAAAAAATCTAACTGGTAAAGGCAAATACATATTAGAAGTACTGGATAAACCACCTATAAAGTCAGAATGAAGGTTAAAAATTAAAAGTGGTAAAATCATCTATAACTAAAATAATTAGTTAAGCAATATGCAAAATAAAAATGATGTAAAATATGACATCAAAATCATAAAACATGGTGGGGAGGGTAAAAATATAGTACTTTTAGAATGCAACAGAATGTAAGTGACCATCAACATAAAATAGACTAAGGTGGTGGAGGACTGAGACATGGAGATCACCTTCCTCCCCACAGATACACCAGAAATACATCTACACGTGGAACAACTCCTACAGAACACCTACTGAACGCTGGCAGAAGACCTCAGACCTCCCAAAAGAAGAAACTCCCCACGTACCTGGGTAGGGCAAAAGAAAAACGAATAAACATTGACAAAGAATAGGGACGGGACCTGCACCAGTGGGAGGGAGCTGTGAAGGAGGAAAGGTTTCCACATACTAGGAGCCCCTTCGCGGGCAGAGACAGCGGGTGGTGGAGGGGGAAGCTTCAGAGCCGCGGAGGAGAGCGCAGCCACAGGGGTGCGGAGGGCAAAGCGGGGAGATTCCCGCACAGAGGATTGGTGCCGACCGGCACTCACCAGCCCGAGAGGCTTGTCTGCTCACCCGCCGGGGCGGGCGGGGCTGGGAGCTGAGGCTCGGGCTTCAGTCAGAGGGCCGGGAGAGGACTGCGGTTGGCGGCGTTAACACAGCCTGCAGGGGGCTAGTGCACCACGGCTGGCCGGGAGGGAGTCCGGGGAAAAGTCTGGACCTGCCGAAGAGGCAAGAGACTTTTTCTTCCCTCTTTGTTTCCTGGTGCACAAGAAGAGGGGATTCAGAGCGCTGCTTAAAGGAGCTCCAGAGACGGGCGCGAGCCGCGGCTAACAGCGCGGACCCCAGAGACGGGCATGAGACGCTAAGGCTGCTGCTGCTGCCACTATGAAGCCTGTGTGTGAGTACAGGTCACTATCCACACCCCCCTTCCAGGGAGCCTGTGCAGCCCGCCACTGCCAGGGTCCCGGGATCCAGGGCCAACTTCCCCGAGAGAACGCATGGCGCGCCCCAGGCTGGTGCAACGTCACGCCGCCTCTGACGCCGCAGGCCCGCCCCGCACTCCATGCCCCTCCCTCCCCCCCCCCCCGGCCTGAGTTAGCCAGAGCCCCCGAATCAGCGGCTCCTTTAACCCTGTCCTGTCTGAGCAAAGAACAGATGCCTTCTAGCGACCTACACGCAGAGGCGGGGCCAAATCCAAAGCTGAGCCCCAGGAGCTGTGAGAACAAAGAAAAGAAAGGGAAATCTCTCCCAGCAGACTCAGAAGCAGCGGATTAAAGCTCCACAATCAACTTGATGTACCTGCATCTGTGGAATACATGAATAGACAACGAATCATCCCAAATTGAGGAGGTGGACTTTGGGAGCAACTGTAGACTTGGGGTTTGCTGTCTGCAACTGATTTGTTTCTGATTTTTATGTTTATCTTAGTTTTGTTTTTAGTGCTTGTTATCATTGGTGATTTCTTTATTGGTTTGGTTGCTCTATTCCTTTTTTAAATTATTGTTTTTTTTTTTATTTTAATAATTAAAAAATTTTTTTTCTTTTTTTTTTCTCCCTTTTCTCCTGAGCCCTGTGTCTGACAGGGTCGTAGTGTTCTAGCCTGGTGTAAGGCCTAAGCCTCTGAGATGGGAGAGCCAAGTTCAGGACATTGGACCACCAGAGACCTCCCAGCCCCACGTAATACCAATTGGCGAGAGCTCTCCCAGAGATCTCCATCTCAACGCTAAGACCCAGCTCCACCCAACGGCCAGCAAGCTCCAGGGCTGGACGCCCCATGCCAAACAACTAGCAAGACAGGAACACAGCCCCACCCATTAGCAGAGAGGCTGCCTAAAGTCATACTAAGTTCACAGACAACCCAAACATACCACTGGATGCGGCCCTGCCCACCAGAAAGACAAGATCCAGCTTCATCCACAAGAACACAGGCACTAGTCCCCTCCACCAGGAAGCCTACACAGCCCACAGAACCAACCTCCCCCACTGGGGGAAGACACCAAAAACAATGGGAACTGTGAACCTGCAGCCTTACTGTGTTTGGAGACTCCAAACACTGTAACTTAGACGAAATGAGAAGACAGAGAAATATGCAGCAGATGAAGGAGCAAGGTAAAAACCCACCAGACCAAACAAGTGAAGAGGAAATAGGCAGTCTACCTGAAAAAGAATTCAGAGTAATGATAGTAAAGATGGTCCAAAATCTTGGAAACAGAATAGAGAAAATACAAGAAATGTTTAACAAGGAGAACTAAAGAGCAAACAAACAATGATGTACAACACAATAAATGAAATTAAAAATTCTCTAGAAAGAATCAATAGCAGAATAACTGAGACAGAAGAATGGATAAGTGACCTGGAAGATAAAATAGTGGAAATAACTACTGCAGAGCAGAATAAGGATAAAAGAATGAAGAGAATTGAGGACAGTCTCAAAGACATCGGGGACAAAGTGAGAGTGGCATGGATTTATATACACTACCAAATGTAAAACAGATAGCTAGTGGGAAGCAGCCGCATAGCACAGGGAGATCAGCTTGGTGCTTTGTGCTGTCCACATAGAGGGGTAGGATAGGGAGGGTGGGAGGGAGATGCAAGAGGGAGGAGATATGGAGATATATGTATACATATAGCTGATTCACTTTGTTATACAGCAGAAACTATCACACCATTGTAAAGCAATTATACTCCAATAAAGATGTTAAAAAAAAAGAAGGCTCACAGGTGAATTCTACCAAACATTTAAAGAAGAATTAACATTTATCCTTCTCAAACTATTCCAAAAGATTGAAGATGAAAAGAATGCTTCCAAGCTCATTCTACAAGGGCAGCATCACCCTGATACCAAAACCACATAAAAACACTAGAAAAAATTACAGAACAATATTCCTGATAAACATAAATGCAAAAATCTTCAACAGAATATTAGCAAATGAATTTAGCAATACATTAAAAGGGTCATACACCATAATCAAGAGGTGATTTTTCCAGGGTTGAAAGCATGTTTTAATATCTGCAAATTGGGGAATTCCTTGGTGGTCCAGTGGTTAGGACTCGGTGTTTTCACTGCCATGGGTCAAGGTTCAATCCCTGGTTGGGGAATCCTGTAAGCCATACAGCACCACCAAAATAAAATTAAATAATTAAAATAAAGAAGAGAAATATTTGCAAATCAATCAACGTGACACACCACATTATGAAAACCAAAGGTAAAAATCATGACCATCTCAATAGATGCAGAAGAAGCTTTTGACAAAATTAAATGTTCATTTATCATTAAAAACTCTCAACAAAGTGGATATAGAAGAAACATACTGCAACATAATAAGGGCCATATATGTTAAACCTACAGCCAATATCATACTCAAGGGTGAAAACCTGAAAGCTTTTATTCTAAGTCCAGGAAAAAGACAAGAATGCCCACCCTCACCACTTTTATTCAACATAATATTTGAAGTCCTAGCCTCAGAAATCAGACAGGAAAAAGAAATAATGTACACAAATTGGAAGGGAAGAAGTAAAACTGTCACTATTTGCAGATGACATGATCTATATATAGAAAACCCTAAAGACACCACCAAGAAACTACTAGAACTAATAAGTGAATTCAGTAAAGTTGCAAGATATAAAATCAATGTACAGAAAACTTTGAATTTTTATACAGTAATAAAACACTATTGAAAGAGAAATTAAGAAACCAATCCCATTTACAATAGCATCCAAAAGAATAAAATACCTAGGAATCAATTTAACCAAGGAGGTGAAAGATCTGTACTCTGAAAACTATGAGACATTAGTGAAATAAATTGAAGATGACACAAATAAGTGGAGGGTTACACTATGCTCTTCGATTGGAAGAATTAATGTGATTAAAACGTTCATACTACCCAAAGAAATCTACAGATTTAACGCAATCCCTATCAAAATATTAATGACATTTTTCACAGAACTGAAACTAATAACCCTATAATTTGTGTGGAATCACAAAATACTTCAAATATCCAAAGCAATCTTAAGAAAGAACAAAGCTGGAGGTAACATGCTTCCTGATTTCAAATTACACGCTATAGAAATAGTAATCAAAGCAGTATGGTACTGGCACAAAAACAGACACATAGATCATTGGGACAGGATACTGTAGAGTTCAGATATAAACCCATACTTATGTGGTCAATTAATTTACCACAAAAGAGTCAAGAATATATAATGGTGAAAAAAAATCTCTTCAATAAATGGTGTTGGGAAAACTGGACACCTACATACAAAAGAATGAAAGGAGAACACTTCCTTGCACCATATACAAAAATAAACTCAGAATAGATTGAAGACTTAAATATAAGACCTAAAAGCATAAAAGTCCTGGAAGAAAACATAGGCTGTATGGTTTGGCATCAGTCCTAAAAATATTTTGGTGTATCTGTCTCTTCAGGCAATGGCAACAAAAGCCAAATTTAAAATATGGGACAACAAAAAAAGCTTTTGCACAGTGAAAGAAACCATCAACAAAACAAAAAGGTAACTTACTAAATGGGAGAACATATCTGCAAATGATATGTCCAATAAGGAGTTAATATCCAAAATATATTTTAAAAACTTACATAACTCAATACCAAAGAAAATTTAAAACACCAAACAATCCAATTTAAAATGGACAAAAGACCAGAATAGACATTCTTCCAAGGAAGACATACAGATGGCCAACAGACCCATGAAGAAATGCTCAGCATCACTAATCATCAGGGAAATGCAAATCCAGACCAAAATGAGAGAACACCTCACACCTGTCAGAATGGCTGTCATCAAAAAGAACACAAATAACAAATGCTGGTGAGGGTGTGGAGAAAAGGGTACATTTGTGCACTATTGATGGGAATGTAAATTGTTACAGTCACTATGGAACACAGTATGGAGATTCCTCAAAAAAATTAAAAATAGAACTAACACACAATCCACCAATCCCACTCTCGGTATTTATCCAAAGAAAATGAAAACACTAATTTGAAAAGATACATGCACCCCTATATTCATTGCAACATTATTTACAATAGCCAAAATATAGAAGCAGCCTACATGCCCATCGATAGACGAATGAATAAGGAAGATGTGGTTTATGTATATATGTATACATATTTGTAGGAATACTACTCAGCCATAAAAAAGAATGAAATCTTGCCATTTGTGACAATATGGATGGATGTAGAGGGTATTAATGCTTAGTGAAATAATTCAGGTAGAGAAAGGTAAATACCATATGATTTCACTTATATGTGGAATCTAAAAAACAAAAAAACAAACAAATAAAACAAAACATAATCAGACTCATAGATACAAAGAAGAAAGTGGTTGTTACCAGAGGGGAGGGGAGTGGTGGGTTGGGAGAAATAGGTGAAGGGGATTAAGAAGTACAAACTTCCAGGAATAAAATAATCACAGGGATGTGATGTAAGCATAGGGAATATAGTCAATATCTCAATAACTTTGTATCATGACAGATGGTTACTAGACCTATGGTTATCAATTCATAATGTATATAAGTATCAAATCACTATGTTGCAGGCCAGAAACTAATATAATGTTATATGTCAACTATACTTCAATTAAAAAAAATTAGTTTGCACCTGGAGAATCATAGAAAGATTCTGGGAATGATATACAACCATGACATAGTAAGTAGTATTAGGAATTCGTTATAAGATAATGCGGCAAAAACATTTAAAAAATTAGATTATTACATTTGTAACTTGAATTAACATAATAGAATGCTACAACTTTTCAGTACTCTGCAAATTCTATGTGCTGATAAACTGTATGTTTATATTTTAAAAATTAATTTTTTGAAATGTGAGTAGTGTTAAAACATCCCCAATCCTCTGGACAGACACCCTCTCTGCCAACTTTTCTGTAACCACCCCTCACCCTCCACCTCTCTCTTTCCTCCTTTCTTTCTCCCTCTCTGTTTTTCATTGTGTGCGCGCACACACACACACGCACACACGCACACGCGCACACACACACACACACACACACACGGAGGCTTGCATATGCAAAAACGTTTTTCCATTGTATTTAATGGAAAACTTCCTCACATCACATAGGGCTTCAGACACAATCCCTTGAGCGGCTTCGCATTAGACCTGGATCTTGGTGTCACATAGGTTCCACACTCTGCAAAACTTCCCCAGGCTGTGCTGTTCTTTAGTAGTCCATTCCCTGCATAGTTGTCAAAGAGCCCAGGTGAAGGAATGCCATGGCAGTGTTCAGCTCTGGATTGTCCATAAGAATATGTGACCATGTGCAGAGTGCAGATGAAAGCAAGAAGCCCTGGCAGCTTTGGAAAGCAAGTTGAAGTGAGGCAGATCGTAACTTTTAAAGAGTCACTGGGACACAGTCTCGAAAAATGAGGCTTACAAGTGGGTGGTTGGAAACCACAGCAACTGCGGAACCTCTTCATTTAGCTTTAAGGGAACTTCCTCTTTTTGAGCAAAAGCTTCAGACTGTCTGGAATTCCTGAAAAGAAAAGTGTGTGTATGCTCTTCAGGTGGTAGAGGGGATGCTAAGTAAAGAGCATTTTATTTGTTCTCACATTTTGTCATGAGGTGATGGTGTCATGTTTTTAAGTATATTTATGGATCTTAATCTTCAGTCCTATTTCCTCCAAAACTAAAGGGCAAGGACAAATAGTCTAACGCAAATATGCATGTAGATATGTAGAGAACGCATGTATGCACAATAATGTCTAATTCAGTGAAAAATATCGAGGAACTGGTTAGTCTATTTAAGTGAATATTTTAGATAATAAAATTGAGCCTCTTCACGTATGAAGAATTTTTGAAATGTTTTCCTTTTTATAAGCAAAGTGTTATGTACATCATCACATTCAAAAGAAATTGTAATATAATTTAACATTTTCTTAATGACAGATTGGTCTTAAAATCCATTTAGATGCCTACAACTGTTTTTCCATATACTTTATGTTCTCCGCTGCATTCATAACTAATTAACTTGCTGTAAAATCAACATCGTCTCTATTATCACTCTGCCTACTTCTGCCCAAGGTCACTGCCTCCTTCCTTTCAGCCCTCCTAGTAGTGTGTGCGATGATAAACAAGGTCATCTGGCTATTTCAAAGTGTCACTTTAGGAGACTTTCAAATCAAAAAACAAACAAAAATCAAAAAACAGGCTAGTCATCCCCAAAGCAGCTTCTCCCAACTTCCCAGCTCATTGCCTATGAAAACTCCAAAACGTATGAAACCCAGGATGAAAGAGATTCCACGTACCCCGAGGCAGACTGGACAGAACTGAGCACACACCTACCTAAAGGAAGGAGGAAAGACCCTTTAGGTACTTTCACAGCCCTGCTCACTGGATCAGTCACACAAGATACATACCAACAAGAAAACAAAGCAGCTGTCCTCCTATTGGACAGATGTCACAGTTTGCTTAGTTCAGAGTTCCCTTCATGCTCAAATTAAACTTAATCCTACCGTCCACCCCAATACCCCAACACACACACTCATTAATACCTTCTTCATTCTTTTAGAAATTAAAGCTTAAAGGAAACATCTAGGCAAGGAGAGAGTAAAATGCTTTGGAGGAAAAGGGATTGGGTGTTTGATGTCACTTTGGAAAACGTAACCCCTCAGTTAAGGATTGTAAACAGCAGGAAAAGACTTAATAAATCCAAAAGTCTGGCGATTAAAATTTTTATATATTCCATTGCTTTTCAACCTAATGGCTCTATGAAAGATAGATTTTAGTGCTCTGAGAACTGGGCTAGGAGCTGTGCACAATGGCACAGGACAGCACTGGAAAAATTGCTTGTGACATCAGTGAAACAAGGGCGCAGGCAGTCAACACAGCTTGTCCGTGGAAAACACGAGTTCTAGAGAGATCTCTGCTCAGTCAACTAAGAGTGAGAGAAACAAAACCATGTGGTCTTGCAAAACACTGCAGGGCAAGAAAAAGAGAACCACTTTCTGAAGGCTAAGCAGCTGAGAAGCCAGGAAAATTTCTAGGAAAATATGTCATTCTCAGAAAAACACAAAAAAGATGAACTTAAGGCCCAAGGGAAACAGGTGCAAAAAAATTTTTAAATCCTTTTGTTTTAAAAAGATCTTATATTTTGAAAGATCCTCGACCTATTAAAAGTGACATGGGTTAGATGAGAAAATATCACAGTAGCGTTAAAAAAGTGCATATTGAAGGTAATAAATGGTAACATTGACAAAGAATAAAAATAAAATCCTAATGTGAAGACTAAGCTAGATACATCTCTGAATAACACCGAGGAAAAAAATGGCCCAAGGAAAGGAAAACAGTAAGTAAAAATTCATAACTGAAAGACAGAAAATGACAACCAGAAATTAATAGAAGTTACTGTGGAAGAAAGCACAGTACCTAAAGCAGAAGCAATAAGGAAAGATGTAGTGAGATAAAATGCTCCTATGCTAATAAATGGCCAACGTATAGATCAGAAAAGCTTAGTAATCTTTTTTTTTGCGGTATGCGGGCCTCTCACTGTTGTGGCCTCTCCCGCTGCGGAGCACAGGCTCCGGACGCGCAGGCTCAGCGGCCATGGCTCACGGGCCCAGCCGCTCCGCGGCATGTCGGATCTTCCCGGACCGGGGCACGAACCCGTGTTCCCTGCATCGGCAGGCACTCAACCACTGCGCCACCAGGGAAACCCAAGCTTAGTAATCTTTGAGCATAAGAATTATAGAGAGTTAAAGTATGTTTAGAAAAATGGTGTTAGAATAATAAAAAAATACTAAAAGCACTTGAACATCTTTTTTTATTTACTAAAAGTCAGATTAGCCCTTACTTCTTCCAAATGGTAAATGGCAGAAAAATAAAAGTAAATTTCTAGAGTTTGAGGCAAAAAAAGTTATCCCCCAAACTGCATTTCCTGTCAAGTTGTCCTCTATGGGTACACACCACAAGAAAAAGGATGATTGCAAATACACAAAAACTCAGAAGACATAACGCTAACATGTATAGCTTGAAAAAAGTAATAGAAAACAGTAGCTTAATTAAAGAAAACAGTATCTTAATTAAAAACACAGTATCTTAACATCTAGAGATGATCAAACATAATTTTTAAACAGATATGTCATCACATAAAAAGATAGACAGTAAATGTTTCAATGGCATATGTTCACATTCGAAATATTGAAACTTTTTCTAAAAATAAGATATATGGCATAAATAATATTTTAATAATTATCTAGGTAGAAATCTCTAGATCGACGGTCACAGTTTCACGTGACCATGGGGCCTGGGATAGAAGGCAGATAAGGAAAGAGGCCCTGTCTTGATGTACAGGGAGTGGGGGCAGCCATGCTGAGCTGGGGATGTGTCTGCCAGCCAAAGGCAGCAGATGCTGCTAGAACCACTCACACCATTACCCCACAGTACAGGCAGGTCAACACATTTCAAGGGAAGCCAGATATCTATATGCAACATTGCAATTTTTTAATGTACAAAGACAATCCAACTATTGAAAAAAAGCACTGGAGGGTGCGAAACAAAATGTGTTTGAGATTTGAGCCAGGGCTAACCAGGTCTTAACCTAGGCATTCAAAATTATTGGAACGTCTTAGAAATACAAAGGTAAATAAGACCAAAGATGGTGGGTGGGAGGTTTGGAGTGTAGAAATGTCTTGCTTTCTGGGATAAAGGGGGTCCAAAACAAATATTTGATTGGAAAATTAGTATTATATAGAGTCTAAATGTTTGGACAAAAATATACCAACAGGGCTTCCCTGGTGGCGCAGTGGTTGAGAGTCTGCCTGCCGATGCAGGGGACGCGGGTTCGTGCCCCGGTCCGGGAGGATCCCACATGCCGCGGAGCGGCTGGGCCCGTGAGCCATGGCCGCTGAGCCTGCGTGCCCGGAGCCTGTGCTCTGCAACGGGAGAGGCCACAACAGTGAGAGGCCCGCATACCGCAAATAAATAAAAAATATATATATACATATATATATATACCAACAAAATTTGTAACATTTAAATAATGGAGTAAGATAAAGCAAACAAACCATGGCTAGGCAGCAATGTCCAGCTGTGCTGACTGCAGAATTCAAAAGGACACTAAAATTTAAAAATAAAATAGTGGTTAACTTTTTTTATACAAATACTATAAAAAGAAGGCAGGAGAGGACAACAGTTCAGAAACTGTAATAAGTAGAGTGGCAAGATAAAATGCAGTAGGTAAATCCAAGGAAGTCACTTTATTTTGAAATATGATTTAGTGAACTTTAAAAATAGAATAACCCATTTGCAAAGCAGAAATAGAGACACAGAAGTAGAGAACAAACATATGGACATGAAGGGGGGCAATGAATTGGGAGATTGGGATTGACATATGCACACTAATATGTATAAAATAGATAACTAATAAGAACCTGCTGTATAAAAAATGAATAAATAAAATAAAATTCAAAAAAATAAAATAAAAAGTAAAAATAGCATAACGATGTGGTACAACATAATTACCAATAAAAGGATAAATTAATAATTATTAATAAAAGGATAAATAATTAATTAATAAAGATACAAATTTTGTAATCATAACTTTTGAAAATACCTGTATAAATATAAGCATCTGAGTAAATGTTACTCCATAAAGAACATATCAAGACATTTTCTATAGCACAACTTGTACAGCCCACACTTACTATTAACATAGTGTAATTGAGTCAAAGAAGCTACCAAAATTTCAAATTAGGTTATTTAGAAAGTAACAATGCAAATGTGCTTATTAAACATATGTGATGTGACAAAAGTTTTAGCCAGTGGCAACTGTATACCTTTAAATGCTTTCTTAATATTAACGGAAGGATGAAAATAAGTAACAAATGAAATTAACATTCAAAGTAAGAAAGAAAACAAAAGTAGACTAAAGTGGTACAGATGAAGAAAGAAAAAACATGAAATTGAGATGTTAGAACAGGTTTTTAAAAAGCTGATTTTAAAAACCCATAAAACCTAAGGGCCAGGCCAATCAAATGATGAGAGGTACACACAAAATTTTGAATGAAATAATTAACAAATAGATATGGCTAAATATTTAAAAAATAATAGTATGTGCAATTCTGTGTTAATTCACTTGAAATTCTTGATAAAATGTATGTTTTACTAAGAACAGATAAATTACCAGATGGTTATGTTTTCCACTAGTTGAACCTCAGGTTAATAAGAAAAAGGAAACCAGTTTTACAGACAGAACACAAGAGTAACATGTCAGGAAAGCTGTCCTCCTGCTCGGCCACTTTCCACATAGTGACCTTGGCCAGGTCAACTCATGCCATTGTCCTCTTCTTCTCCACCATTAATTGAGAACTTGGAAAGTGGTCACCATTGAGATATCTCTAAGCATCAGAATTCCTTGCTTCTCCCACCTACTAATCTGCACACAGGCATGAGTATGTGAAAGGCTAGTAAAACATAAAAGTAATCAAAACCTCAAAGCATCATAATTATATTGCAGGTCGACCCTCTGCCTGATGTCGCTTTTGTCCCTTCACGTGTTATATGTCCCTATTAGTTCAAACACCAGAGCTAAGGGGAGATATACAAACCAAAGAATTTAGTTCAATATTTCATTCATTCACTGTCTTGTCTTGGAATTCTTTCTTCTCTTACTGTTTCTTAAAATATGTCTCTTTTCCCAAGTAACAAGTCATGCACTGTCTTTTCTTCTGGAACTCCTGAGGCTGGTTTCCAGCACCGAAGTCTCCCTCCAACTCATACTTCGGGTCTGTGGCTTCTTTTTATATGGTTTTATGGAAAATGGCCAAAGTGAGCATCTGTGCGTCTTTCTCCCAAAACTTCTATGTCTCACACTTTCCCTGAAATTTCTCTGTAGGTTTTCATATCATTTGACATCTCTTTTTTAGTGAGGGTGACACTCTAAATAAACCTTTAGCCATGGCTCCAGTATTCATATAAATTTTACTCCACTCCTGCTGCCGATGTATCAAACTGGTCAGATTTTGAAACACCAGCCGGTTATAATTTGACTGTAATAGGCCCTATAAGTAAATATGTTCATCATATTTTTTTCAAAATTATTATTCCAACTAATCACAGGCTATCACAATAGCCCTGAAGTAAACCAAACAAATAGCAGAATTCCCTGTCAGCATGCCTGCGGAGGATGGAGGGGGTAAGGGGAGAGAGCAGAAGAGGGTTCATTCCAATATATCAAGAACCTACATCTAACTAATTTACAGTTTTCACTCTTCCTATGATTTTCTCCACTGCTAACAATTAACCATATGATATAACCTAAGTGGTTGTGGTTCTGTTTTGTATCTACTGAGATTAAATTTTCCTTTATCTTTTACACATTTGCTTGCGTTCTGAGAGAAGCTATCTTATAACAGTGTTGGGGTCTCAGATGTGACAAAACTATTCATCTGATGCCCATACCATGGGTGACATTGACTGGACACTCATGATATACTATTTTCTCTAATAAGGACTTTAATACCTAAGCTTAAAGTTCAACACTACATTCATCACAGGAAACTAGGAAGAACATCAACTGACACAAGTAGGCTCTCAATAAATAGCACTGAATGAATGCGCGAATACATCATTTCATTAATCTTTTCAACACAAAAAGAGTAAGTGCTGAAATCCTTATTCTCACACACAAGGAAACCAAGGCTTGGAGAGGGTGGATTACTTGCTTGCAGTCACTTTGCTACTAAGTGGCCGAGTTAGAATGTAAACCCAAGTCTGACTGAGTTCCACGCCCTCACCGTTTTGATGCCCTAAATCCACCACCAATGTATTAAAGTTCTTCACTTGCTTCAGTGGATGTGGGACTAGGTAGCACTTTACAGGCATCTCTGTATATTCTAAGAATGCCCCAAAACTTCTGGAACAATCTTGGCCGTGTTTGAGCCAGGGAGTTATGCGTGTCTGAGAAACAAAGAGGGTCACAGAAAGGGTCATTACACACAGTTTGCACCCTTCAGACCATGGCTTCTGACCATTATTTAACATTCATGAGTAGTAAATTCCCTGGACATTCTAAGCATTTTAGGTCATTTCCTGGGCCCTTGCTAAAAACCTTTATTTTTATACTCAGAAAAGCAAATCTAAACATAAATGAAATGGATATTGTTATAGAAAACATTTGGTATTTTAAAGATCAATCATTATAAATGAAAAATCAAACATTAAAAAAATTTAAATGACTTAAAAATCAACTAGAGATTTGTCTGTTTCAGAGCACAAACATGTACATAGAAAGAAAAATCCAGAAGTGAAAGGTAATATATGACTCGTGTGGCAGTACTCGGTCCTGATAGACCAGACCACAGCAAATAGTCCACCTGAGTATTTTTTCATTGTTAGAACTTATTCAAACCCTATGGAATGAAATAATCAAGATGCAATCTAAGGTTAATCATTGCCTTTCTTCAGAATAAATGTTATGCATCCTTTCCATAGGCAGAAGCCAATTCTGTATGAAGTACCACCCATGTCACCAAGGATTTTAAAAGGCCCCTCTTCATCTGATGAGAGATATTAGTCATTCATAACTCCACAGTATATCCAAAAATATTCCTATGAAGAATCATTGTTATATTGCTATTAATATTACAAATGTATAAGTAGCTTTTCATCCAAAAAGGTCAGATTATTCATATATATATACATGTATTATACAATTTATGGAACCAAATCATGCCATAGTATCATATATACAGTAGTTTTGCCATTCTTCATTGGTCATTTTTTTAATATGTCATGTAATAGACATATTATCCTCCATTATATAAGTTGGATTTCTAAAATAAAAATTTGAGTGTACATCAGAATTTCAAGTAAATATTTTTAACTTACTCACAATCAAGATCTAAAACCAGGTGATTCATGATCCTAGTTGGATTTTCTCTTGTATGATTGATAGTGATGAATCACTTACCTGGTTTATAATCTTGACACTCAACAAATTAATAAGTTATTGACAGATTTGTCCCACTTTTCATATACAAAAATATATGAATATATATATATTCATATATAAATATATATTTCATACATATAAATATAAAGATTGACAAAATCTAGGGCCAACTTCACTCAATGGGTGAATCGAAATTAAAATTAATAATTCTTATCACCCACCTTTGCTTACCCTAAGAGCTACTCTGCACATACATCAAATTAGCAAACACTGGCCCTCAGAGCTTTCCTTAGATGCCAAGCCCGTCTGGCTCTTTCATTTTTGGCTCCTTACTAACTAACCACCATAACCATGAACTTTTAAAAGACCACTCAGCCTATAACTGGGGAGAATGTGATGTCATCCACACCAGCAGACTCACATTTTACCCTGGGGACAGGACCCTGATGTCGCTTCACATGGTCACCATCACAATCCTGCTTTTCTGTTGACCTCAGTCTCTGGAAGAGTCAATCCTGGCCAAGCCAGAACAGTCAGTGACCACCTTCTGGCTCTTTGTGTGTCGCCAGGTAGAGGGTCCAGCATTCCATATTCTGAAAACTAGCAAATAAGGGTCAATACAATTCTATTCCTATGGAATGCCAGTTTCCATAGACAAATTTGTTAATGACTGCTAGAATTATTCATTATAATTTGGAGGTCCTTTAAGACCAGTTAGACTTCACATTTATCTGTTTAAATTCAAGCACTGGAAAGAATAAACTATTACCTAAAGGAGGACACCTCACATGACAAACAGAATCTCTGGTGTTGAAGAGATGTCAGCTCAATCCATGATTCCGCTTCTCATTGGCCATTTACCAGCCATTTGACCTAGAGGTTACCACCCAGAGCCTCAGTCTCTCATCTCTAAAAAGGGGTAGTGCCAGTCCCAAGTGCAACCCCTACTTCATGAGGTTATTTGTGGGGATTAAATGAAAAAATGGAACTAAAGAAAGAACGTAGCAGGTACCTGGCACATAGGAATGGCTCAATAAATGTTGTCTATTAGTTTTATTTCTCCCAACACAAATATAAAAGTCGCCTTGATTTCAACAAATATTTATTGAGTATCACCATGTGCCAGACAACATTCCAAGCCTGTGATACATCAGTATACACAACAGACAAAGATCCCTGCCCTTCCTGGTGGGGAGAAGCCAAAAATATACAATGAACTTAAAATATGAACAAAACTGTGGAGATTTAGAAGGTGAATAACACAATGAAAAAGAAAGGAAACAGGAGTAAGGATGACTAGTAGTTGGTGGGGCTGATTGTAGGGTGGTCGGGGGAGCCTATAAAATAAGATTTGGCTTTCTGAGTTTCCCAGTTTAAGAATTATTAAAATTGTACTATTTTTCCTTGTAAACTGCATGCATTTAACTAAAAACTCACTGGTCAGAGTTACTCAGCAGCATATATTTTTCAAAATCAGAAGCCTCCTCATATGCCATCAACCCTCCTTAAAAATTGCTGAGGTAACAATTGCAGAATCAATTGTTGACAACAGGTTGCACAGTCATGTCTAATGTTATGTATAGATCAATGTTGTCACAGAAAGTCTCACTCTGATTTTATCATGACTTTTCACACATATTTCTCCTTTCCCAAACTAAAGCTGTTTTCTATCAGAGTTGTGAGAGCTCTGAGATATTCACCTGGCAAACAAAGCCAGGTGAATATCTCAGAGCTCTCACAACTCTGATAGAAGCTAAGTTTCCATAGCTCTGGTTTTTGCAAACTTTTAGGGATTTGCTTTGATTCTCTAGAGACCTACAAATATCAATTTAAGAATCAGTGTTCCTGAACATTCCATGCAGCCAGTAAGGTCAGAAATATCAGGATAAGTTTCTAGAAACAAGGTATCCAACCCAAATTCCACTAATCTCTAAAGAGATCATTGGTTAAATTTTAACTCCGGGATTTATGAGTAGATTCTATTTTTTTTTAAATATACACCTCTTTAGTAACCAATAGTTGGCCGTTATGAATGAGTCTTTTCAAAACAATGCATTATTTAGAAAGTCAGATGGGTGACTGGAAGTTTCGTCAGAAGCAGCTGGCCACATGTAACAACCTTTGCAAACTTGACACACATGTAAGTACCAGTTCCTCAACTGTACAGCGAGACCAGATCATTAGGGTAGATATCATTAGGGCAAGGAAAGGTGTTCCCTTTCCCTGTCTCAGGACAGGCAGATACGCTGTGCTCATCCCCCCAAAGCAGTATTATTCCCTAAAATAATGATTCTCAAGGAATTTTTTTAGAGAATTCCAAACATGAGGAGCCAGCCTATCTCTATTTTAATCACAAATCCCTAGCCTGTAGAGAAATTCTCATGAAGTTATATGGGATAAAACGACAACATTTTTTATAAGTATGTTCTCACATTCACACATAAAGCTGTCCAAAAGCCTAATATGGTTCAGTTTCCACAGTGCAGAATCTGTTAACTGCATCTGCCTATGTTTTCCAGCTCACAGCATCCTGCAGTGCTAAGTATCTAATATAAACACTCCCCACTGAGACTCCTCATAACCCCTGGATTTTTTTTCTTCCTTGAAGTCAGTTGGTGAATTTAGATGGCCTAAATACTAAAAATAAACTTGGTTTTTCATTCTTTACTGACATAATCCAACCCCGCACAGAGAGTTTAATAACGATTATCCTCTTTACAATCTTCCCCCAAAGACTAATGCAATGTTCATGTAAAAGTCCAGAGAGAGGACGGCAGAACAATGATTTGACAACCTCAGATATCAACTTCAAGAAGTGAGTGCATTTTCTCTCTACAATTTTTATAGTTGTTGTTTTAACTTTAATGCTTACTGAAATAAGCATATATACAAAGAATGCAAGTCTTAAATGTATAGTTTGATGAATTTTTACAAGGTTATCACACACATACCCACCACCAGATCAAGATGAAGAGCATCGCAAGCTCCCCAGAATCCCTCTTGTGCCACCGTGGAATCACTGTCCTATACCCAAAGTAACCGCCATATTTACCTCTATCACCACAGATTAGCTCTGCCTGTTTCTGAAGTTTATGTGAACGGTGTCACACATCATTTTGTACTGTTAAGTATTCAGCTTCATTCCTTGCTATTCTCTCTGTGAGATTCGTCCATGTTATACGCAGCAGTAGTTTGCTCTTTTGTTATTGTAGAGCTTTGCGTTACGTAAGTAGTTTTAACCATGGATTCAGTTCCTTTAAAAATACAAGAGCACTGAGACTTTATGTTTTGTGTCAATGCTTGAAAGTTGTGTATTTCGAGACTTACCCACTTCAACTTAATGCCACTTGCTTATTACCTTTTCCAGTCTATGAATCTATAATAATATGATATTTTCGTTCCTTACAATAGCATTGTATGTTTGTTTCCTGCCCTTTGTGTTTATGACTTGTATTGCTAGAGGGTTCATCAATTTTATAACTCTTTCCAAATAATCAAATTTTGATTTGTTGGGTTTTTTCTATTTGTTTCACTAGGGGTTTCTTTGGTTTCTGCTTCTTTATATTTCTTTTCTCTTAGGATTTTTAGCTTTAATTTGCTGTGGTTTCTGTTGGACCTTGAGAAGGCTGCTTGGATAATTGTTTTCTAGAATTACTTCTTTATTAATGTATGGTTTAATTCTGTGGTTTTCTTCTCAGCTTTTGTTTAGCTGCATACCACAAGTTTTAATATTTTTAACTAAATGAAAATCACATATTTTCTTACTGCTATTGTGATTCACCTTTGACCAAGGTATAATTTAGAAAAGTACATTTTTATTTTCAACCATTTTTACAGATTATCTACTTTTACTTTTGCAATTGATTTTGAGGTTAATTCTTCTGTGGCCAGAGAATATGCTATGAGTATTTTCAAATTTTTGAATTTGGTGATGATTTGCTTTATGGTACAGCATATGTTCTCTTTCAGCTAATACCAGTGGGAGACAATTCTCTGTGAGTCTCTTGTGTTTCTGCAAGTCCTCGGGGCAGAAGTTCTGACTCTCCTTAGTCTGGACTGTTCTTTGAAGAATGTCTGTGCAGAGATCAACTTTGGAAGATGAGATAGTATCTCCCTCCAGAACAAAAGGCAGGTTTTCTTGCACACTGGGAAGGCTGTCTCTCTCTGGAATGGAAGGCAGGCATGTTTACCATCCAGTGTAAAAAGCTCAAGTTTCTAAGCCCTTTCTCTTCTGTAACACAACTCACGGCATGTGCAGGTATTACCTGGCCTTCCCGTCATCCTGTATGAACTGAAGCTTAGGGACCTGGCACAAAACACACTGATGTGTGTGCAGCTTGCTCTTATGTGAGGAATAAAACCCACTGTTTCTGGTTCAAGAAGCATCTCACATCATCTGCAGGCCTTCATGAATCATAGCACACTAACATTTTAGGTTAAAGAAATGGATAAAATTGAGATGAAGTCAGCAAGACGGTAGAAGAGGAAGTCCTAGAACTTCCTTCTGCCAGGAGACACTGGCTCAAAAACAACACAAACCAATTCCCTTCATGAGAGATCCAAGAACTAGTTAAGAGATTCCTGTACCCCCAGGTAAGTGCAAAACCAGCCACAGAAAAGCTGCTAGGAAGATTCACTCACCTGCTGTAGCCCCACCCCCCAGCTCAGTGTGACATAATTGGGAGAAAACTCCCAACCCCCATCTTCTTTCTGGGGAGAGAAAGAGAAAGCTGAAACGTATGTCCAACATTTTGAGGGGCGCTGTCCAAGGGACTGCTTTCTGTCTTCCCTGTCTCAGAGTGCTAATGGGACCTGACACACCCTGGATGCAGGGGTGCGTCCTCCTTCAGAGGACCCACGATATAGCAGAGAGAAGCCAATACAGCTCAGGGGACAAAATGACAATAGTTAAGTCCTTCATTATCAAAAACTATTCTAAATGTAAATGGTTAAACTCCCCAATCAAAAGACATAGCATTGTTGAGTGGATTAGAAACAACAGCAATGAGATACAATTATATGTTGTCTACAAGAAATGCACTTTAGATTGAAGTGCAAACATAGGCTGAAAGTGAAAGGATGGAAAAAAGATATTCCATGAAAATGCTACGTGGTAACCAAAAGAGAGTATGGATGGCCATAATTGTATCAGACAAAATAGATGTTAAGCTAAAAACTGTCACAAGAGATAAAGATGGTAATTATATAATTATAAAATGGTAAATTCAGCAGGAAGAGCTATCATTTATAAATATATATTCAGCTAACATCAAGGTACCAATATATGAAGCAAACATTGACATAACTGAAAGGAGAAATAGACAGTAAAACAATAAGAGAAGGAAATTTCAATACTTCACTTTCAATAGTGGATAAAAAATCCAGACAGATGATCAATAAGGGAACAGGAACTTGAATGAAACTATAGATCATACGCATTTAATAGATATATACAGAACATCTCCAACAGCAGCAGAAGATACTTTCTTCTCAAGCATGCGCAGAAGTATCTCCAGGATAGATCACACGTCAGTCACAAAACAAGTCTTAACAAATTTAAGAATGTTTAATCATACAAAGTATCTTTTCTGGCCACAATGGAAGAAAATTAGAAATCAACGGAAGAAGGAAAACTGGAAAATTAACAAATGGTGGAAATTAAACAACACAACTGTTGAACAACAAATGGATCAAAGAATAAATCATCCAGTAAATTGGAAAATAAGTTGAGATGACCAAAAAAGAAAAAATAAAATACCAAAATTTATGGGATACAGCAAAACAATATTAAGAGGGAAGTTTATACTGATGAACATGTACATTAAAAAAGAATTATCTCAAAAAAAGAACAACCTAGTTTTAAAGAACAAATAAGGAAAAAGTTAGCAGGATAAAGAATAGAATAAATATTAGAACAGAAGTAAATAAAATCAAGAATAAAAAAAGAAAATATCAAAATTGAGTTAGTTTTTTGAAAACATCACAATACTGTCAAACTTTTAGCTAGACTAAGGAAAAGAGAGAGGAGACTCAAACAAGATGAGAAATGAAAGAAGAGACAATAACTTACATCACAGAAATAAAAAAGATTGCATGTCACAAAACGTTTCACCTAGAAGAAATATAAATTCCTAAAAATATGCAACCTACCAAGACTGAATCATGATGAAAGAGAAAATATGAATAGACCTATAACTAGCACGGTGATTGAATCAGTTATCAAAAACTAAAACAAAAAAGCCCCAGACCAATTGGATTCACTGGAGAATTCTACTTAACATTTAAAGATTTAATGCCAATCCTTCTAAAACTCTTCCAAAATATTGAAGAGGAGATCATTTCCAAACTCACTTTATAAGGTCACATGTACCCTAATATCAAAGCAAGTGAAGGACACTACAAGAAAAAAAAATAAAACTACAGGGAAGTATTACTGATGAATATAGATGCAAAAATCTTCAACAAAATAAAAACAATATGAATTCAACAGCACATGAAAAGTATCAGACACCAAGACCAACTGGGATTTATTGTGGGGATAAAAAAAATGGTTCAATATCTGAAAATCAATGTGATGCACCACATTACCAGAAAAAAGGATAAAAATCACATGATCATCTCAATAGAAGAGAAAAATCATTGGACAAAATTCAACACCTTTCATGAAAAAAACACTTAACAAACTAGGAATAGAAGGAAATTACCTGTCTAATAAAGGCCCAGAGATAAACCCACTCAGCTATGGTCAACTAATCTATGACAAAGGAGGCAGGAATATACAATGGAGAAAAGACAGCTTCTTCAATATGAGGTGCTGGGAAAACTGGACAGCTACATATAAAAGAATGAAATTAGAACACTCCCTAACACCATACACACACACACACACACACACACACACACACACACACACACACACACACACACAATGGATTAAAGACCCAAATGTAAGCCAGGACACTATAAAACTCTTAGAAGAAAACATAGGAAGAACACTCTTTGACATAAATCACAGCAAGATCTTTTTTGACCCACCTCCTAGAGTAATGGAAATAAAAAGAAAAATAAACAAATGGGACCTAATGAAACTTAAAAGCTTTTGCACAGCAAAGGAAACCATAAACAAGACCAAAAGACAACCCTCAGAATGGGAGAAAATATTTGCAAACAAATCAATGGACAAAGGATTAATCTCCAAAATATACAAACAGCTAATGCAGCTCTATATCAAAAAAACAAACAACCCAATCAAAAAATGGGCAGAAGACCTAAATAGACATTTCTCCAAAGAAGACATACAGATGGCCAAGAAGCACATGAAAAGCTGCTCAACATCACTAATTATTAGAGAAATGCAAATGAAAACTACAATGAGGTATCACCTCACACCGGTCAGAATGGCCATCATCAAAAAATCTACAGATAATAAATGCTGGAGAGGGTGTGGAGAAAAGGGAACTCTCTTGCACTGCTGGTGGGTATAGAAACTGATACAGCCACTGTAATCAACTGGTGGCGCAGTGGTTGAGAGTCCGCCTGCCGATGCAGGGGACACGGGTTCGTGCCCCGGTCCGGGAAGATCCCACATGCCGCGGAGCGGCTGGGCCCGTGAGCCACGCCCGCTGAGCCTGCGCGTCCGGAGCCCGTGCTCTGCAACGGGAGAGGCCACAACAGTGAGAGGTCCGCGTACCGCTAAAAAAAAAAAAAATTAAATAATAATAAATGAAAAGGCATACTCATACTTCAAATAAAGATACACAGATGAGAACTCTAGGATGTCTTAGAATACCAGGTGTTTGCTATCTCAAGTGGAGAAGAATGAACTTAGACCTAGAACAGCAATGTGAATGAACACACAGTTGGTCAAGCTAAATTTGTGTATGCTTTGAAATGTTTGGGTCCAGTTCTCTTCAGCTGTGCCAGGTAACATTAAACAAGAATGGCCCCCACAAACGTCCACCAGCAGTGTTTAGAGGCAGATGAGCTCACACTGTCCATTTTGTCAGGATGCTTCAGCCATGGAAGGCTACTAAGTGTATTCCTTCTCCACAAATTAGGAAGAAAGTCTCGAAGAGAGGCAATGCAATGTCTTGCTGACTACTTTTACCCAAGAAGGAACTGTTTGCATTCACCCTTGATTTTCATCTCTCAGTTCTCCTGAGTCCATTTTGCCAAATGGTGCTTTTTCACTTTGCAGCAAGAGAAATGAGGTTTTCTCCTAAAAAGCTGAAAGCCATGGAGTAGATGATTGGATGGCTTCTAAGCATTCTTTAGGTACCATGGGGTGGCGTGCGACCATGATTCAGCCACATACTTTAGCTTATCTCATTTCACAAAAATGTTTATCTACCAGAAAGATCCGTGTATCCGAAGCTGAAGAATGCCAGCTGTCCCAAAGGAGACTCAGGGGAGAAGACAGGAACCTTTGGTGACTGGGACCTGGATTGAGGGATTGCTCCCCAGAAGAAGTGAAGAAAAGAATTGGGGAAGAGGTTGGTCCACATTTTAGCAGAGGAGCCAGAGGAGGGGAAATGTCTCTTAACATGTCATTTTCATGAGGCATGAAAGTGACTGTCCGAGCCATGTGTGAACAGGGCATTTTCACCTCTTAAGTGTGTGCTGCTTTTATTTACCTGTGTTGAAAACACCACAGGGCCAGGGTGGTTGAACACCAGCAGAATGTTGAGTTATGAGCACACCCTACTGGTTTGGTGTGAGACCACAATAAAAGACAATAGAAGGTCTCAAAGGTTTTGAGGGGTTTGTGTGTGTGTGTGTGTGTGTGTGTGTGTGTGAAATTATGGAAATGATAAAACACACAGTATTTCATAATTTTCATATGACACTAAATAATAGTGATATGAATATTAAGTGTATATGAACACAGATTAATATATAAATACATATATTCTACAGGATCTAATCCTTTCTGAACTTTTTGGATGCCTTGCTACACCTCCTTTCCCTCTTCTTGTATTTTTAAGGCTCTTTTCACACTGTCAGCTGACACTTAGTGTTAGCAGACTCTGAACGCAGCCCAAGGAGGACTCTTCTGAAGCGAGTCAGTCTGACCTGGATCCACAGAGACACCTGCACACATCACACTGACACCCTGCTCTTGACCCACCACCTGTTTTTTTTCTCTTTCTCCCTCGGTTTTTGCTTTCATCCAGCAAATTCTTCCAACAGCTGTGTGATGCCAACACATGGAGCCCCCGAGGAGGACATTTTTGCTCCACAGCAGAAATGCAACCCTAATTGCTCCGTCACATTTGGGGTACAATTTCTACTCCACGGATCTCTCATCATGTTGGCCGTATTTGAATTAGAAAATAGCAGTGTTTTCAGCCATGCAAGAGGAACACAAATTTACTTAAATATCAATACATAGCCATAAATATGTGGTCTGTTCTCCTGTGACTAGAAAATAAATGAATGTGTCACGTGATCCTTGCCAACTGCTCTCTTCCTGAAAGAGAGACATTATCTAAAAACGGATGTGAGGGGCATTGCAGTGGTGAATGAAGAGTTTCAGATTAATTCTTTTGTTTTTCAGCAGTAATAGTGACCAAAACCACATGGCTCTTTTTACATCATGATTTTACTACCTCTCGATAGGTATGCATTGGAATTTCACTACAACTGTATTCTCGGTGTCCAGACAATAAGGGATTAGGAATCATTAACTAAATTCCTATTAGTAAATGGGGACAAAGAAAAGCAAATTTATCGTTCTACTTTTATGAAGTCCAAACTTTTTGTTTCAGAGCTCAGATAAATATATGGATACAATGGTGCAAAAGGAATTTCTTCCCAACTCTTTTATCTATCAGGCATAAGAAATAATTTTGTGACCAAATACTAAACCTCTTCCAATATAATAAAATAAAACTCAACAAAGCTCATGTAACCACAAAATGTAATTAATATTTGGCAGTGTTTGCCTTCCATTTGTTTTTGGCTCAAAACTAACTCTGAAATTCCAACCACGTTATTCATTTTACAGTGGCAGCATTCCTGAATTTGAGGCTCACTCTTTTAAAACTTTGACTCATACTATGTTTTTAAAATTGAAATCTGATAGACAATTGTGTAAAAATGGCAAGGTAAATTCCATGAGCCCAGGCACTGCGCCTCTCTCTAGGGACTTCTGTGAAATGCAATATGCATTCTGCTACCAGATGAACCTAACAAAGCAGAGTTGGAATCGTATCATTCAAAAGTCATTACTGGCTCCCCAATTACCTACAAAGTTAAATTCTTAAGTCTTGTCCTCACATGCAAAGTCCTCTTCCATCAACATCTCCATCTATACTTCTATTATTCTCTTTTGGACATTCCTAAGTTCCAACCTCACTCAATTACTTTTCTTGTTTTTTTTCTGATTCATAAAGGTTTTTTTCTCTATATACATGTATTTTTTAAATTGAGGTATAGTTGATTTACAATGTTGTGTAAGTTTCAGTTGTACAGCACAGTGTTTCAGTTATATATTCTTTTTCATTTATATATTCTTTTTCATATTCTTTTCCCTTATAGGTTATTACAAACCACTGAATATATTTCCCTGCACTATATAGTAGGTCCTTATTGGTTATCTATTTTATATATAGTAATTTGTACATGTTAATCCCAAACTCCTAATTTATCCCTCCCGCCACATTTCCGCTTTGGTAACCGTAAGTTTTTTTCTATGTCTATGGGTTTATTTCTGTTTTGTAAATAAGTTCATCTGTATCTTTTTTTTCTTTTTTTTAGATTCCACATATAAGTAATGTGATATGTTTGTCTTTCTCTGTCTGGTGTACTTCACTTAATATGATAATCTCTAGGTCCATCCATGTTGCTGCAAATGGCATTATTTCATTCTTTCTTATGGCTGAGTAATATTCCATTGTATATATGTACCACATCTTCTTTATTCATTCATCTGTCAGTGGACATTTAGGTTGCTTCCATGTCTTGGCTATTGTAAATAGTGCTGCAATGAACATAGAGGTGCATGTGTCTTTAGAATGATGGTTTTCTCTGGATATATGCCCAGGAGTGGGATTGCTGGATCATATGGTAATTCTATTTTTACATTTTGAGGAACCGCCATACTGTTCTCCATAGTGGCTGCATGAACTTACATTCCCACCAACAGTGCAGGAGGGTTCCTTTTTCAAAGGGACAGCCTAGAAGAAATGGACAAATTCTTAGAAAGGTGAATTATTTTCTACTTCTTCAAATTCATCTGCTGCTTTCCTCTATGTGATTCTAATGCTATCCGACAACTACCATGGACCAATTCAAATTCCATTCCAACTACATTTAATAGTAGAGTTGAGGTCAACAGTGATGAGTAGCACCTGACATTGGTGCAGGCTCATCATGGGCAAAGCATTGAATGGAGCCCTTCACACCTGCAGTAGGTTCTTCCTTCCTCTGGGCAACTTGGGTGGTAGGCTCTGTTGTTAACGAAAAACTGAGATATTGTTATAACCTGTCCAAGGTCTCATACCTTATATGCAGAAGAGCTCAGATGGCAAATACCTTCTTTCTCAGAAGAGTTTTTTGATTTCTCAAGCATTATAAGCGGACATTATCCAGGTATGTCAGGCAGAGCTCTTAGCCTGCTTTTGCTAGGAATTGTGGTCACCAGCAGTGTTTAGCCTATGAGTCAGCAGCCATTCATATTCCTGTTCTGGAAAGTCAGAAAGGCCCAGCGCTCTGCCCCCTTAGAGGTCTGGCTACCACCAGATTCCAGAAGCAAGATTATGTTTACCTTAATTCCAGGAAAGGGCAACCCGAACCCACTGTGTTACTGCTTGGATACAAAAATATCTTTTTTTTTTTTTTTTTAAATTTAGCTACACTAGCAGTTCTTAGTATGATCTCTAAGTCTCTTTCAGGGAATCTGCAAGGTCAAAACGATCCTGTAATAATACTTAGATATTATTTGTCTTTTATCAGTGTTTCAGCATCTCCACTGATGATGCAAAAGCAGTGGTGAGTAAAACTGTCGGAGTCTTTGCACAAATAAAGACAGAGCTGCCAAACTGTCCTGGGGCGTCTTGTGTTCTTCACTGCCAGTGTATTCACGGGGTAGAGAAATTCCACTGAAAATGGCCTTGAGAAAGCAATCAAAGTTACTAATTTTATTATACCTAGACTCTTGAAAAAGTGTGTCATTAGTGTTCTGTGTGCAAAATGGAAAATTTCATGCAAAATTTAGAATTTTAGAACTTTGTCTTCTTCACCATATTGGCAGTCTCCCAATACTTTTAAATTTTTCTCATGAGATTGGTGGTTATATTAATGATTCTATGTATGTGTGTGTTTATTAAAATGAAGCGTATTAACATTTGGAAGATCTGGATAAGTTGGTGCACCTATATTTCATAATGGCCAGTGTGTGATGTTACAAACTCATGTGTGGATAAGCAGTCCCTTTGATCTTAATGGAACAGAATACAAAATGTTCATGGATATAGTTTCAAATTTCCCACTGTAACTAATCTTCAATAAACTACCACTTGTTATGTTGTGATATAATATCAAAAAAATCCAAAATTATTTGCAAAAGATACTTACTTTTTTTCCAGCTACATAGATCAGATGAGGTTTGACATCAGATTTTCTTCATGTGCTCCAACCAAAACAATGTATCTCAACAAACTGAACATGTGAGAACCAGGCATCTTCTAATAATCCAGACACTAAAGAACTTTTCAAAAAAGTAAAGAAATGCCACTCTTGCCATTTTTTGTTTTTAAGAATAAAGTTATTTTTCATAAACATTTATGTTTAACCCATTATCACTATTTTTAAATTAATAAATACTTTAATTCCTTATTTTCTATTTCATAATATATGTTCTTACGATATTTTCAATCAATTTTAAGAGTGTTCATGGATTCTAAGACCAAAAAGATTATATACAATTGAGCTAGGCCCTCATTTTTAAGGATAAAGACAATGAGCTTTGCTGGATTTTTATGCACTGTTCTCAAAAGGGTGAACATGTCTGGGAAACACCTAAGCTGACACATGTATCTTGAATATCTTATTTTCACCACGAGAGCCCATTTTAACATTTCCTATGGTCAATAGAGAACATCTAACTCACAAATGAGAACCATTTCTGACATTCACTGCATGATGGGAAAAGCCTCATGTGTTGACCACGACAGAGCATGTATAGTCATCAGAACTTGGGATTTCTCCTTAGAATATTAGCTGACAACACCTGGAGTTTACATTCCCCATTAGAATTCAAAATTCATCAATTGAGTTTTAACTTAATCCAAATGAGAAACATGTTATACTACGCACCAATGCTGAAGTATCGAAAATAAAATTATAGACATTGAAACCACCAACCAGTTGCCACCTCTCTTTGAATCTCTTCAGTTCTTTAATGTGCCTCTTCCAGGATACCTAGTTATGTATTCTGCCATGTTTGTATTGAAAGCTTTCTGAATTTATTTTACTTCCTGTTATTTTCAAAAATTCTGACATGTTACCCATCCAACCACTACGGATAGATATAAGATATGATGACTGGGTAAGCAAGTCTTCAGAAACAGGAGAAATCTAACAAGAATGCCAGCAGGAAGCTGGTCAGGTGGACCCTGCGTTTCCAGAAATACACAGGGAGCGACAGGAAATAAATAGTAAAGAAGAGATGGATATTCCAATGGTAAATGAAATGCAGCAATGAGAACCTAGGATCAGACAATATTTGGACACATTAAAAAGTTTTATTTTTAATAACCAACATCCAAAAACAGTTAAGAAAGACTTTTTAACCCATCAGAAACTCAGGGTGGGGTTTGAGTCTTGAGGGAGAAATAAAATGGAAAATGACGTTTATAATCTTAGAGAGATATGACCATTGGTTAGTTATGAATTTAAAGACTCGGGAAAAGGGGAATAAGACAATATTCCAGTTACCCAACTGTCAGAATATATAATTATAATAAAAACATAATTTTAGTTTTAGTGAAGAGATGGCTTTAGACATCCAGGACTATGTGAGTCTAACAGTCTGCAAATAAAGTCACAATGCTATTGAAATGACATATATATGTAAATTCAGAAACATAGAAGAACAGCTTCAAAGCTATTATTCTTAAATGAATTTGGGAGAAAATAATTCAACCAAGCACAACTAAGGAGGACAAAAAAGGCTGGATTTTAATCCTAGCTTGACCGTATTCTAGAAATATACTCTTGAACAAAATACACAACTTCTCAAAAATCTCAGTTTCCTCATTCCTAACATGAAGGATAATATCGTTCTGATAGAGTAGTTATGAGTGTTGGATGTCATGTCTATAAAAAGTATAGTACAGGTCTTCCCTGGTGGCGCAGTGGTTGAGAGTCCGCCTGCCGATGCAGGGGACACGGGCTCGTGCCCCGGTCCGGGAGGATCCCACATGCTGCGGAGCGGCTGGGCCCGTGAGCCATGGCCGCTGAGCCTGCGCGTCCGGAGCCTGTGCTCCGCAACGGGAGAGGCCGCAGCAGTGAGAGGCCCGCGTATCGCCACACACACACACACAAAAAGTATAGTACATATAAGTATGTCAGTTCATTAATTTTAAGAGTAAGAGGTCTTTGATTCTGATCACAGCACTGTTTTGAAAAACTAGTTATTATCACAATTTCCAGGAAAATAAATTTTCACGTGCCATGTCATTCCAAAAAAAAAGACATGAAAGAAAACAAAACATAAACATCACTGAAAGTATATTTTAAATGGAAATGGAAACAGCTAACCATAGTACAAAAATAACATGATTCTCAGTACAGATATGCTCAGGAGTTTTACTTACCTAGCAAGAAAGACCTCAAAGAGATGGGACATGTGTAGCAACCAAAATTCAGAAACATGGGTAGATTTCTGAATGGGACTAGAAATAAACAAAAAAGTTATTTAGTCTACATAGATGAAGACTGAAGGAGATATAATAAAAATAAAGAGCATAGTAAAGATAAATGGGTTTTATTTCCTTGGATTTTCTACGTGAAGAATTTATACAAATCTACTGGTGAATTAAAAGTTAAATATATTCCAGTATCTCCTGTATTTTACCTTGAAATACAACACAAATCTTTGAATAAATCTTATTCATTTCTCAACAAATTAAAGTCATTATAAAAAATTTCACACATAATGCTGCTCTGAAGGTCAAAGAATTTAGGCATGTGCTGTGAGGCTACTTATAAAAATGTTAATCCTTTATTGCACCAGAATATCCTGACTAGAGTATTTGATGCTGTCTTGGTTCCTCTTACCTCCCTTGGAAGTGGTGTTGCATATGGATGTCAGAAATAAAAAACACCCAAACTCTGATTATGACCACGCCATTAACCTAATCTGAACTGAAGAAGAGAAATTCTTTGTGGTAAGTTAAGATGCTCTAAATCATCTGTCTTCAAAGTTTGGTGTACATACACCTAGGTATATGTAAAGTCTTTTCAAGGAGTAGTTAGACATGAACTTTCAGATTCTCAACTTCTATGGTTTTTATTTTTAAAAATTTTTATTAAAGTATAGTTGATTTAAAATGATGTGTTAGTTTCAAGTGTACAGCAAAGTGATTCATTTATACATATATATATATATATATACACGTTCTTTTTCAGTTTATTTTCCATTATAGTTTTTAATAACGTGTTGAATTTAGTTCCTTGTGCTATACAGGAGGACCTTGATGTTTATCTATTTTATACGTAGTAGTGTGTATATGTTAATCCCAAATTCTTAATTTATCCCTCCCCCCTTCCCCTTTGGTAGCCATAAGTTTGTTTTCTATATCTATGAGTCTATCTCTGTTTTGTAAGTAAGTTCATTTGTATCATTTTTTTAGATGCCACATATAAATGATATACAGTATTTGTCATTTTCTGTCTGACTTGCTTCATTTAGTATGATAATCTCTAGGTCCATCCATGTTGCTGCAAATGACATTGTTTCATTCTTTTTTATGGCTGAGCAATATTCCATTGTATATATGTACCACATCTTCTTTATCCATTCCTCTGTCAATGGACATTTAGGTTGCTTCCATGTCTTGGCTATTGTAAATGGTGCTGCAATGAACATTGGGGTGTGTGTATCTTTTCAAATTATGGTTTCCTCTGGATATATGCCCAGGAGTAGGATTGCTGGATCATATGGTAGCTCTATTCTTAGCTTTTTGAGGAACCTCCATACTGTTCTCCATAGTAGCTGTATCAATTTACATTCCCACCAACAGTGTAGGAGGGTTCCCTTTTCTCCACACCCTCTCCAGCATTTATTATTTGTAGACTTTTTGATGATGGCCATCACGGCATGGGGTGATACCTCATTGTAGTTTTGATTTGCATTTCTCTAAAAATTAGTGATGTTGAGCATCTTTTCATGTGTCTGCTGATCATCTGTGTTTCTTCTTTGAGGATATATCCATTTAGGTCTTCTGCCCCTGTTTTGATTAGGTTGTTTGTGTTTTTGTTATTGAGATGTATGAGCTGTTTGTATATTTTGGAAATTAAGCCCTTGTTGATTGCATTGTTGGCAAATATTTTCTCCCAGTCCTTAGGCAGTCTTTTCATTTTGTTTAGGGTTTCCTTTGCTGAGCAAAAACTTATAAGTTTGACTGGGTCCCATTTGTTTATTTTTGCTTTTATTTGTATTGCCTTGGAAAACTCACCTAAGAAAACATTGCTCTGGTTTATGTCAGAGAATGTTTTGCCTTTGTTCTCTTCTAGGAGTTTTATGGTGTCATGTCTTATATTTCAGTCTTTAAGCCATTTTGAGTTTATGTTTGTGTATGCTGTGAGGGTGTGTTCTGACTTCATCAGTTTACATGAGGCTGTCCAGCTTTCCCAACACCACTTGATGAAGATAATGCCTTTTCTCCATTGTATATTCTCACCTCCTTTGTCAAAGATTAATCGACCATAAGTGCAAATTCCATGTTCTTAAACTCCCAAGTATACACTGTCTCAAACTGATCTCCCTGAGAATACACTTTAGATTGAGGTTCAAGACCTCCTTTCCAATCACCCTCTCAAGATATCCTATGCCCATCTCAAAGTTATTACAGTCCATGTTTCCGGGGTATAAACCTTCCAGGGAAGCCAAACAGGGCTATGAAAGTACTAATGTTGGTGTTGACAGATGACTGATAACAAATATTTTCGTAAGTCAAGTAGTTTACAATTCTTTGTTTTGAACAACATGGAAGAAAGATGTAACTAGTAGCGATCTATTTTCAAGATTATTTTTAACAATCTGTGTGACTTGGAATGATAACAAGGAAGGACTTCAAATAATTATGTCAAATCCTAATAATAAAGCTTCTATTTCTACCTGTTTATCTCTGTGACACGTTTCTGAACATGTACATCTAAGCAAACAAGAAAGAATATGATTAGGATTGTGTTTGAACACTATCTAAATGTAGCAACAACTCAATTTTAATACATAAATTAATATTTTAATTCCATCCTTTCAGAGAGCTATTAAAAGAGATGTGACAATAAAGTTCTTACTGTTATATTTAATTATTATTTTTCAGCATTTTAGTATATATGTTGTTTTTATCAATGGTATATAATTATAAGTTTAATGAAAACTCAATTTAGAAAAAAAATTTTGTCTGAGATTTGCAACCCCAGGAAGTTTTAAAATATTAGATTTCAATTTTCCATATGTATGTGTAACTTTTCTTGTTTTGTTCTGTTTTTTTAACTTTTTATTTTATATTGGAGTATAGCCAATTAGCAATGTTGTGATATTTTCAGGTGCACAGCAAAGTGACTCAGCCATACATATACACGTATCCATCCTCCCCCAGACTCCCCTCCCATCCAGGCTGCCACATCACATTGAGCAGAGTTCCCTGTGCCATGTGTATGTTTTCTTGTTGAATAGAAGAATGAAAGGATGATCAGTAGAAGGCATTCAAACAAAAGTGTATTTCATATATTTCTTAAAACAGGTGATGGTACATATCAAGTTACTATAGGGTTTAAAATCAGTAAGATGTATTTCAAAAGATGAAGTAATTGTTTTAACTTAGGAGTGATCATTTACAATATGCTGTGAGACTTTTTAATTGCAATATTTATATTTATGTTAAAACCTTTAAAATGGTCAGCTAAATATCTGAAGTTGTCCATAGTTTTACAAAATTCCTTTAGGAGTAAAAGAATAAAAGTTTGAAGTCCAGGGCTCTAGTCTAAATCAGAGACCCAAAAGACGCTTGATTGAGACAGTGCTGTGTCTAAAACCTCACAGTGGCCCCTACAAACAATAAAAAGTAGTGAGTCTTTTGGACAGGTTCTGTTATTTTTTCTTTCAGTTCAGTGACCATGTCTGGTCGCTGTTAACTCACCACACAAGATTTATGATTTTGAATGATTCATTGACAGTGACCATAATTTGTTTTTAAAGACTTTCTCTTTGAAATGTACCTTGATCTTGATATATCACTCCAGGTTGATCTCTACAGAAAAAACTGACACCAAAAGCTGCAATGCTTTGAGGGAAGGTTTATGTGATGATTAGATTTCAAAGCCCCTAAGTCCATGATAATCTTCTACATAAGAGTCCTAAACATGATTGTTTGTGAACACTTCCTCATTCCTCTAAGGCTTCCTCTTCCCCACTTTCTCCAATACCATCGAAAATACGCCCTGATTTTCTTTGAATCAGAAGTGTTAGCACCTTGGAAGCCCTTCATTTGAAAGAATTCCTCCGACTATGATGGGGAACACGGGGTAGAAACAATCTCTAAGTGCCCGTGCTTAATAAAACACACCTCTTCTAGACATCTAAAATTCGGTGTCTATAAAAGTCACATCACGTCGGCAATGAATTTTTCCATACCACTTGACTATTTCTAGAGGGCAGTGAGAAGAATTATATTTTCCCTTTTTAAAGCATGACATTTATTACTTTGTACAAATTGAGTGTTTGAGACCCAGAAGACGGCTGCAGATTCAGTTGAAAAAAAAGTCAACTGCTTTTCTGATGGCTTTAACAAAAGCTGTTGGAATTCTTTATATTTAACATCTGTACGACTAGAAAGCAGTGTGTGTGCGTGTGTGTGTGTGTGTGTGTGTGTGTGTGAATGGGAGCTCCAGCTGCTCGTGGAGTGAAGGAATCTCCATGGCATCGGCAGATAGAATGATATTTCCTTCACCCTTCGGCCATGGTTGAGAGTCAACGAGCGCCACATGGTTGTTCTGGGTGTTAAAGTGTGTCTGCTTTGTAATCGTTGTCTGAGACCCAAACCCTTGTTTTATGGTGCTTAGATAATTGATTTCACCCAGCCTTCAGTCAGAGCTAGAAAACCCCAAATATTTTCCCATTAATCCTCAGAGTAGGGCACTGCTTATGGTGCTAAGGAGTTTCAAAATTCATGGATTCATGGGAAATCACAGTGTTTATAAAGAAATCCATTTGGGCTGGGAACGAGAATAAAAGCCTCACACTGATGATTTCATAATGTGACGAACCAGAGCTGCAGGGTGACTAGATAAAACAAGAAGAGTATTGAACTCATGAAAGATGCAGGCTTAGGCTGGTCTATACCACTGGGCAGATTATTCCCCATAAATGTCATTGTTATCTTTTTAAAGAAGTGAATTTACCAAAAAATAAGGGTTCAATGAAAACATACAAAGTCATCCACATGCTATATAAAACAGTAGGACAACTAACTCTTAGGATCAAAAACTCTCTAATGAAGAGCTCAAACGCGAAAAGACATTCTGAATGCTGAGTCACCAAAAGAAGTTTAATGACAATGTATTCCTTCGAGAAAAGCCTTCAGGATGGTCTGTCTGCTGTTCTAGCCAACGCAATCCAAACTTTATTCCCTGTTGGAATTAAAGGCAGATACATGTTTATTCGTAAGGGAAGTACAAGCTTACTTTCATTGTTTGCATTTGACTGTTTGACATCCTGAAAGGATGCGTAGCACGTTACAGACTAAAGCACAGTATGAGATAAACCACTGAAGGATAAATGTAACGAACGTTCCTAAAGGAAATTTGAATCACCGCCCTAAGACACCGGAGTTGAGTAGATGACCAAACTCAGGCAATAAGTTTGGCTGGAAGGCTTCTGACTGCAAAGTCAAAAGATGGGGAACATTTTGGTTTGCACCGTTTTCACATTTTAGCATCAGAGAGTGTAAATATTCATCTAAAGTCACTATTTCCCCTAGAATAAAAATTATGTGTGTTTATTGTAGCTGGCCACATGGTGGTTGACAAAATCGTTAAGTGTAAAAGTGGTGACTTATGTGTCAAGATGTCAGAAGCAAAAAGCTCTAGAGGGGGCTTCCCTGGTGGCGCAGTGGTTGAGAGTCCGCCTGCCGATGCAGGGGACACGAGTTCGTGCCCCGGTCCGGGAGGATCCCACATGCCGCGGAGCGGCGGGGCGCTTAAGCCATGGCCGCTGAGCCTGCGCGGCCGGAGCCTGTGCTCCACAATGGGAGAGGCCCGCATACCGCAAAAAAAAAAAAAAAAAAAAGCTTTGGAGGATACAGGATGGACACTAATTTAGTTCTAATCATTGGAAACCTGCCTATTAATGCTTACAAAGAAATAAAAAGCACACCAGTGTTACATCCTGTAGAACAAGGAATGTGATGCAACTTTAAGAGAGATTCCTATGCCGGTGAATTTAACGAGAAGTGGGTGGGGTCTGCTCTTTCTAACTATACTGCAGAAATTTTGACAAGCATGTGCTCATCTCAGTGTTTCTCCTTAAGGTCATTCCACAAATATAAGGAAAATTTTCATGACAGATTTTGAGAAAAATACATATTTTAATCCTGTAATCTGTGGTCTTAGCTCTGATCTGCGCAAGTTTATGCATAAAAGTATGTGAGGTGATATGCTTTAGTATGTGCATGACCAAGCTTACATATTTGTAAGGAAATAATTAGAAAGGCCTTCACAATCCTATGAAAATAGTTCCTCATCAGCCCCAGGGCGGCTCTCAGCAGAATGGATGGGGTGATCCCGTGACCATTTACAGATACGGCTGAGGACGGGCCTGGTGGAAGTTATCCTCCGATGGATTCCAAATGATAAATCTCTGCGTCACTTTATTGTGTGAATTATGTGCTTGGTCCACTGCCTTGCTTTCTAACAATTCCTTAACTTAGTAAGAAAAAGATGACTATTTGCGTTTAAGTTAATGGAGTTTTTGCATGGGAAGATGTGTGTCATGGAAGATAAGAAGAAATGTGTTTATTTTTAGCAACACTTGGTGAGAAAAGGCAGAAGCCACATTACTCTGTTTAAAAAGCAGTTTCCCCGTGCAAAGAAACATATATGGAAGCAGATACAACAGCAGTGTCACTGATTTTCCTAAGGTGATGATTGATTCTAAGAAGGAGGCCCTTTCAGAGGTGCAGGTCTATGGTGGGATTCAAGGGCACAGGTAGCTTGTCTGAATGCCCTTCCCATTTGTATCTTTCTCAGGCTCCTGGCAACCATCACAGGTCTATAACAATGGCTTCACCTACATAATCTTTTAAAGGAAATGAGGGCACCTGAGGTTCCCAGAGAGCAAAATAGAAAAAGCAAACCTGGCAGGCAATACCATACCTTTAAGCTTAAAACACAAGAAAACAAAATGGATAATGATAAAACTCTGTCGGTGTCTATTAAATCAGAATTTTCACTCTAAAAAAATTACAGAGATGCTCATTTTGCCTCAAGTGATTGACAGAACCGCAGAGCAACGTTGAATCATTCATTCAAACAAGACTTTTGAGTCCTTCCTTGCAGTGTTCTGGGAATCTCTGGAGACGTTTGGGGGATAACATAGAATGACACAGACACACAGACTATTTTCTAAGGAGGGAGAAAAACAATAAACATTATCTTAGACTGTGAGGAGTGCTCACAGGAAGGATAAAGCAGGAAAGGAGGGCGCGAGGTGCTGGCTTGTGTGAAGGTTGCGATTTTCCTCCCCATTGGGAGGGGCTGAGGGAGGGGGACCCCTGGGGTAGCAGCTGTGTAGTCAAGAGCGAACCTGCCTGGCTTTACTCTGAGACCATCATGGAGGCCAATGTCAACACGGATGGTGATTGACAGATGCCGGTTCTTTTATTTAATTTTTAGAGACATCACATTTTATTTAAAGAGGAGAAGAAACTCCATTTTATATTTTAGCAATTGCTGCTAAGGTGGCAACAAATTTAGTGGAAGGAAATAAAACGAGAAGCAGCCCCTTCACTGGAAAACAGGAACAGAGGTCACTATTCTATCTCGTGTTTTTCCCTTAGACCTCAATAGTCTCCATGGAAGAACTGAAGGGAAACTGGTGTATTTCAATTTTTAGAGTGATGTTTACTTTCTAAAATGGACCATGTCTACAAACTTGGAAACCCTATTTAATGAAAGAAAATAATATGCAGTTGAGGAAAGCTGCAAACATGAAGACGGACTTGACTCCAATAAAGTCGTGGAGGCCAGCCTTGGCAGCGGGGGGCATTTCATAGGCAAAATGTCAAGGAACCTTCCATAAGAGAGCACACAATCCAAAGATCCTTTCCTCATAAATGGGCAAGTTGTGCTATCCCCACACTGTTGGTCATCAGTGTACTTTAACAAAGACACATTTACTTCCTTTACTCCTTCACACCACCACCCACAAAAAGCAGGCGACCTCCTAAGCCTATTCCTGATAAATACATAGGTTACTTTTAAAAGGTCACATGAAAAGAAGGAAGATAAGTAAATTTAACAAGAAGTAATGCATTAAACTACATGATAAAAAGAGAGAGGAATAAATGCTGGAGTGGGTGTGGAGAAAAGAGAGCCCTCCTGCACTGTTGGTGGGAATGTAAATTGGTGCAGCCACTGTGGAGAACAGTATGGAGGTTCCTTAAAAAACTAAAAATAGAACTCCCGTATGATCCAGCAATCCCACTACTGGGCATATACCTGGAGAAAACCATAATTCAAAATGACACATGCACCCCAGTGTTCATTGCAGCACTATTGACAATAGCCAAGATGTGGAAGCAACCTAAATGTCTATTGAGAGATGAATGGATGAAGAAGATGTGGTACATAGATACAATGGAATATTACTCAGCCATAAAGAAGAATGAAATAATGCCATTTGCAGCAACATGGACAGACTTAGAGATTTTCATAGTGAGTAAAGTAAGTCAGACAGAGAAAGACAAATATCATATGATATCACTTATATGTGCAATCTAAAATATGACACAAGTGAACTTATTTACAAAACAGAAATAGACTCGCAAACATAGAAAGCAAACTTATGGTTACCAATGGGGAAAGTTGGAGGAGAGATAAATTAGGACTTTGGGATTAACACATACTCACTACTACATATAAAATAGATAACCAACAAGGGTCTACTGTATAACACAGGGAACTGTACTCAATATTTTGTAATAACCTATAAGGGAAAAGAATCTGAAAAAGAATATATATGTATATGTTTATATATTTATTTATTTATTTATTTATAAAACTGAATCACTTTGCTCTATACCTGAAACAAACACAACATTGTAAATCAATTAAATAAAATTTCAATAAAAATTTGAAAATGAAAATGAATTATTTTTTTAAAGAGAGGAATAAGAAAATGCATATGGGAAAAGAAGTCACTAGCTCACCACTATTGGCTGGAATGACCCCAAATAGGCACTTTTTCATGATAAAATTAGAGTTCTGAGCCATAAAACCCCCAAAATAGGAACAGCTGCAAAATGTAAAATTGAGGGACCCCAAGATTCTTCTCCATTTTTTAACTGAAGTATTATTTAAGGTACAGTAGCTAACCTTTCTTTCTTTATAAAGCTAATTTTCTCTCCCTGTTCATGCAGCAGCATGCATTTGTAGTAGCATGATCCTGAGGAAAGCAATCAATGTACAGTGATCTCTGTTCTAAACTAAAAGACTGTTTTGCCAGATGTCAAGCAGCTCGGACAGGTTATTTTTAATTCAAACATGAACATCTCATTTTGCACCTCATTTAAGAGGCCCTAAAATAATAAAAATCTCCTATCTCCAAATACAAACACATTTTAATTGCAGTTCTTAGAGATACACCAGGTCCCATGTTCAGCAAGTACCTGCAGACCCAGTGCTTTCAAGATAAGCTTGCAGTTTCCAAAATTGTTCAGAAAAGAAAAACTGGATTATTAAAATTACATTACAGGTGTTTCATTATTCCACACTATATTCAATAACGAGAAAGTGCAAGCTCCAAATAAACTCTGCTCAGAACCACCAAATCGTAAATATCATTTTCATCGTTTTGCTCTCAGACAACTCAAAATATGCTACTACTTGATTCATTTCAAAGACTTTCCAAGTGTTTTTTTTTTCCTAAACTGCTGTTTAAGTAGTTCAAAAATATTTTCTCTGAACTGAGACTAACATTTCAGAAGTCACATCAGCACAAAAAGATTTGTTTTCATTCCGTCTAATTATGTTGAATGTGGTTTGTAACTAATTTTGGTTCCGTTGGAGATGTGTATACCAAAAACTGGTGACTTGAAACAAATAGTAGGTATATTTTGGCTGTTTGTAGATCATCAGGAATGTTATTCTAGACACACAATCAAATTCTATACCCCCCTCACTGGTGCTCTTTCACTGCATAGTTTCCAGTGTGAGTTCTGAGATGCCCTTAGGTCTGGGGTTTTTCCATACTCATAAACTAGTAAATTAGCCTAGTTTTGTGGATACTGGCAGGGAACACACATTCCCCTGGGGTAGAGACAAGAAAGCAGCAGAGCCAGCAACCTGAGAGTTTAGTTTGGGGGATTCCCCTCTATGCCCCCAGCACATCCCTGTTGCTCACTAGGCCCTTGGTGGGTCTGCATCGATCACAGAGGACAAACACAGCCTGAAAAATTCAACGTGAAGAGCCAGGTCTTTGTCCCCGAGGAATGACAACCCAGAAAATGGACCTGGTGGAGGGTGAGCGGGGCCTTGCACATGGCACAAAACACTTACCACATGCGGGGTTGGGGGTTTGGTTCCTCTCCCACCCACACTGGGTGAATATTTACTAAAAAAATGTCCTGATTGAGGAGGATTTGTATCCATCCCAAGAAACTCTATTTATATTCTCCTTCCCCCACCCTCTCTCTCTCTCTCTCTCTCTCTCTCTCTCTCTCTCTCTCTCTCACACACACACACACACACACACACACACACACACATACATACATACACACACACACCACACCCCTACACACACACACACACACACACACACACACACACACACCACACACATCTTTTACAACGACTTAAACTGAAACCCAAACCTTAAATAATAACCCACCTCCACCACTATCTCCCAAGCCAACAAAATTACTTCCATGATACAATAAAGGTGGCTTTCTGTGCTTGTATAGAACTTTGCTTATAAATAAAATGCTACCTGCATTAGGTACTTTTGCAATGATGTCAGCTGTACTTTAAGACTGTATTGAAAGACAGCAGAAGCAAGAAGAACTACAATCTTGAAGCCTGTGGACCGAAAACCACATTCACAGAAAGACAGACAAAATGAAAAGGCAGAGGACTATGTACCAGATGAAGGAACAAGATAAAACCCCAGAAAAACAACTAAACGAAGTGGAGATAGGCAAACTTCCAGAAAAACAATTCAGAATAATGATAATGAAGATGATCCAGGACCTCGGAAAAAGAATGGAGGCAAAGATCGAGCAGGTGCAAGAAATATTTAACAAAGACCTAGAAGAATTAAAGAACAAACAGAGATGAACAATACAATAACTGAAATGAAAAATACACTAGAAGAAATCAATAGCAGAATAACTGACAGAAGAACGTATAAGTGACCTGGAAGATGGAATGGTGGAATTCACTGCTGTGGAACAGAGTAAAGAAAAAAGAATGAAAAGAAATGAAGACAGCCTAAGAGATCTCTGGGACAACATTAAATATACCAACATTCAAATTATAGGGGTCCCAGAAAGAGAAGAGAGAGAGAAAGGACCCAAGAAAATATTTGAAGAGATTATAGTCGAAAACTTCCCTAACATGGGAAAGGAAATAGCCACCCAAGTCCAGGAAGTGCAGAGAGTCCCAGGCAGGATAAACCAAAGTAGAAACACGCTGAGACACATTGTAATCAAACTGACAAAAATTTAAAACAAAGAAATATTATTGAAAGCAACAAGGGAAAAATGACAAATAACATACAAAGGAACTCCCATAAGGTTAACAGCTGATTTCTTAGCAGAAACTCTACAAGCCAGAAGGGAGTGGCATGATATATTTAAAGTGATAAAAGGGAAGAGCCTATAACCAAGATTACCGTACCCGACAAAGATCTGATTCAGATTCGACAGAGAAATCAAAAGCTTTACAGACAAGCAAAAGCTAAGAGAATTCAGCACCACCAAACCATATCTACAACAAATGCTAGATGAAATTCTGTAAGTGGGGAACACAACAGAAGAAAAGGACCTACAAAAAAAACCTCAAAACAATAAAGAAAATGGTAATAGGAACATACATATTGAAAATTACCTTAAATGTGAATGGATTAAATGCTCTAACCAAAAAACAGGCTCGCTGAATGAATACAAAAACAAGAACCATATATATGCTGTCTACAAGAGACCCACTTCAGACCTAGAGACACATACAGACTGAAAGTGAGGAGATGGAAAAATATATTCCATGCAAATAGAAATCAAAAGAAAGTTGGAGTAGCAATACTCATTTCAGATAAAATAGACTAAGATAAAGAATGTTACAAGAGAGAAGGAAGGACACTACATAATGATCAAGGGATCAATCCAAGAAGAAGATATAACAATTATAAATATATATGCACCCAACATAGGAGCATCTCAACATATAAGGTAAATGCTAACAGCTATAAAAGAGGAAATCGACAGTAACACAATAATAGTGGGGGACTTTAACACCTCACTTACACAAATGGACAGATCATCCAGACAGAAAATTAATAAGGAAACACAAGCTTTAAGTGACAGAATAGACCACATAGATTTAATTGATATTTATAGGACATTCCATTCAAAAACAGCAGATTACACTTCTTCTCTAATGCACACAGAACATTCTCCAGGATAGATCACATCTTGGGTCACATATCAAGCCTCAGTAGATTTAAGAAAATTGAAATCATATCAATCATCTTTTCCAGCCACAGCACTATGAGATTAGAAATCAATTATAGGGAAAGAAACATAGAAAACACAAACACATGGAGGCTAAACAATATGTTACTAAATAACCAAGAGATCACTGAAGAAATCAAAGAGGAAATGAAAAACTACCAAGAAACAAATGACAATGAAAACACAATGATCCAAAACCTACTGGATGCAGCAAAAGCATACCTAAGAGGAAAGTTTATAGCAATACAATCCTACCTCAAGAAACAAGAAGAATGTCAAATAAACAATCTAATCTTACACCTAAAGGAACTAGAGAAAGAAGAACAAACTAAACACAAAGTTATTAGAAGGAAAGAAAGCATAAAGATCAGAGAAGAAATAAATGAAATAGAAACAAAGAAAACAATAGCAAAGATCAATTAAACTAAAAGCTGGTCCTTTAAGAATATAAACAAAATTGATAAACCTTTAGCCAACCTCATCAAGAAAAAGAGGGAGAGGACACAAAGCAATAAAATTAGACATGAAAAAGGAGAAGTTACAATGGACACCACAGAAATACAAAGCATCCCAAGAGACAACTACAAGCAACTCTATGCCAATAAAATGGACAACCTGGAAGAAATGGACAAATTTTTAAAAAGGTATAACCTTCCAAGACTGAACTAGGAAGAAATAGAAAATATGAACAGACCAATCACAAGCACTAAAACTGAAAGTGTGATTAAACATCTTCCAACAAACAAAAGTCCAGGACCAGATGACTTCACAGGTGAATTCTACCAAACATTTAGAGAAGAGCTAACACGCAACCTTCTCAAACTCTTCCAAAAAATTACAGAGGAAGGGACACTGCCAAACTCATTCTACGAGGCCACCATCACACTGATACCAAAACCAGACAAAGTTACTACAAAAAAGAAAGTTACAGACCAATATCACTGATGAATATAGATGCAAAAATCCTCAACAAAATACTAGCAAACAGAATCCAACAACACATTAAAAGGATCATACACTGAGATCAAGTGAGATTTATTCCAGGGATGCAAGGATTCTTCAATATACACAAACCAATCAATGTGATACACCATATTAACAAACTGAGGAATAAAACCATATGATCATCTCAATAGATGCAGAAAAAGCTTTTGAAAAAATTCAACACCCATTCATGATAAAAAACTCTCCAGAAAGTGGGCACAAAGGGAACCTACCTCAACATAATAAATGCCATATATGACAAACCCACAGCCTACATCGTTCTCAATGGTGAAAAACTGAAACCATTTCCTCTAAGATCAGGAACAAAACAAGGATGTCCACTCTCACCACTATTATTCAACATGGTTTTGGAAGTCCTAGCCATGGCAATCAGAGAAGAAAAAGAAATAAAAGGAATACAAATTAGAAAAGAAGAAGTAAAACTGTCACTGTTTGCAGATGACATGATACTCTACCTAGAGAATCCTAAAGATGCCACCAGAAAACTACTAGAGCTAATCAATGAATTTGGGAAAGATGCAGGATACAAAATTTATGCACAGAAATCCCTTGCATTCCTATACACTAACAATGAAAGACCAGAAAGGGAAATTAAGGAAACAATCCCATTCACCATTGCAACAAAAAGAATAAAATACCTATGAATAAACCTACGTAAGGACGTAAAGGACCTGTTTGCAGAAAACTGTGAGACACTGATGAAAGAAATGAAAGATGACACAAACAGATGGAGAGATATACCATGTTCTTAGACTGGAAGAATCAATATTGTGACAATGACCATACTGCCCAAAACAATCTACAGATTCAATGCAATCCTTACCAAATTACAAATGGCATTTTTCACAGAATTAGAACAAACAATTTTACAATTTGTATGGAAACACAAAAGGTCATGAATAGCCAAAGCAATCTTGAGAAAGAAAAACAGAGCTGGAAGAATCAGGTTCCCTGACTTCAGACTATAATACAAAGCTACAGCCATCAAGACAGTATGCTACTGGTGCAAAAACAGAAATATGGAACAGGGTAAAAGCCCAGACATAAACCCATGCACATATGGTCATCTTATCTTTGACAAAGGAGGCAACAAGCATGTACAATGGAGAAAAGACAGTCTCTTCAATAAGTGGTGCTGGGAAAACTGGACAGCTTCATGTAAAAGAATGAAATTAGAACACTCCCTAACACCATACACAAAAATAAACTCAAAATGGATTAAAGACCTAAATATAAGGCCAGACAATATAAAACTCTTAGAGGAAAACAGAGGAAGAACACTCTTTGACATAAATCACAGCAAGATCTTTTATAACCCACCTCCTAGAGTAATGGAAATAAAAATGAAAATAAACAAATGGGACCTAATGAAACTTAAAAGCTTTTGCACAGCAAAGGAAACCATAAACAAGACAAAAAGACAACCCTCAGAATGGGAGAAAATCTTTGCAAACGAATCAATGGACAAAGGATTAATCTCCAAAATATATAAATAGCTCATGCAACTCAATATTAAAAAAAAAAAAAATCAACAAATGGGCAGAGACCTAAATAGACATTTCTCCAAAGAAGACACACAGATGGCCAAGAAGCACATGAAAAGCTGCTTAACATCACTAATCATTAGAGAAATGCAAATCAGAACTACAATGAGGTATCACCTCACACTGGTTAGAATGGGCATCATCAGAAAGTGATGGGCATCATCTACAAACAACAACTGAAGGAGAGGTTGTGAATAGGGAACCCTCTTGCCCTGTTGGTGGGAATGTAAATTGATACAGCCTCTACAGAGAACAGTATGGAGGTTCCTTGCAAAACTAAAAATAGAATTACCATATGACCCAGCAATCCCACTAGTGAGCAATTACCCAGAGAAAACCATAATTCCAAAAGACACATGCACCCCAATGTTCCTTACAGCTTTATTTACAATAGCTAGGTCATGGAAGCAACCTAAATGCCCATCAACAGACAAATGGATAAAGAAGATATGGTACATATATACAATGGAATATTACTCAGCTATAAAAAGGAATGATATTGGATCATTTGTAGAGACGTGAGTGGACCTAGAGACTGTCATACAGAGTGATGTAAGTCAGAAAGAGAAAAACAAATACCATATATTAATGCTTATATGTGGAATCTAGAAAAATGGTACAGATGAACCAGTTTGCAGGGCAGAAATTGAGACACAGATGTAGAGAACAAACGTATGGACACCAAGGGAGGAAGTGGGGGTAGTGGGATGAGTTGGGAGATTGGGATTGACATATATACACTAATATGAATAAAATAGATAACTAATAAGAACCTGCTGTATAAAAATTAATTAATTAATTAATTTAAATTTTAAAAAAGAAAATTAAAAAATAAGAAAAAAACAAAGACTGAATTGAGATCATCTCATTATCCATAGGATACCAAAAATGCAAAGAGCTTCAAATTTCTATCACTATGAATAATAATCATATTTTAAATGGTTAAATCTGCTAGAGATTGAAATAATTGTTCTCTGTTGATACTATTTTGGAAATATTTTTACAAATTAAAAATAAAGTCTTTCATTACTTTACCATAAGATATATGTATAAGTTTCACATTTATCAAATTATAAAATGCACGTGTTTTTCTGTGGAATTTGGGATGCGATGCCTTTGACTCTAGATCTTATATTCCAGCTGGGACTCTCTAATCCCTGGTTCGTACTTTAAAGAGTAACGTGAAAGAGAAGAGCAGTGAGTTTATAAAAACCTAAGTCAGAAACAACATTCTGTTTCAAAAGATACCTTTTTTCAGTCTCTTCCCCAATATTGGTTTTATGAATATCTGTTTGCAGGACAGCTTGCCTTTAAAGTGAATTAGAAAGATGGGATTTATAAAGTGGATCTGAAATAATAAAATTAGATGTTAAATGCTAATTTTTAACTTTAATACCTGCATAAATGTCTACTGCAGGCTTTAGAGACTGAATAATAACTTTAACAAGGCATAACTGCAGCCAAGCGTTTCCAAAACATGTAACTGTAAAAAGAAGTTCTGAAAAATAGCCCAGACAAATGTACCCCTTTAACATAAATTATCCAAAAATGCTCTTTTAATCTTAAGAAAGTATAGATAGTATCATTAAAGTGTGAAATAAAATCAGGGTGAAAGAAACTATTTTCCAGAACTTTGCTCTACCCGGCTTTTCACACAGGATCATTTTAATTGTATTAGACCGAGGAACTGTGGTCATAACATCATCTTTAAGTACTGTTGCCTCTCCCTTTTGTTTACTGAGAATTGCTGTCCATGTGCCCAGCGGGCATTAATTACACCACTAGGTCTCGAAGCCAGAGAAAAAGAGAGGACCAAACAGAGCCTCCACCCTCCAGAAGCTCACCTTCCAGTGGTAGAAAGGAGCCCATAAACCAGCTATGACATCGGAGGTGAGAAGACACCTGTAAAGTGCTCTGAGCAGCCCCGTGTGCAGTGAGCTCTGCGGACTTGGACTCCACAGAAGTCTTAAAACAGTGCCTCTGGGCCCTCCTGCACTGGTGGTGGGACTGTAAATTGGTGCAGCCACTATGGAGAACAGTAAAAGAAAATAGAGCTGCCATATGGTCCAGCAATCCCACTCCCGGGCATATATCCAGAGAACACTCTAATTTGAAAAGATATGTGCACCCCAATGTTCATTGCAGTACCATTGACAATAGCCAGGTCATGGAAGCAACCTAAATGTCCATCGACAGAAGAATGGATAAAGAAGATGTGGTACATATGTATATATGTATAATGGAATATTATGCAGTGATAAAAAAGGATGAAATATTGCCATTTGCAGCAACATAGCTGGACCTAGAGATTATTGTACTAAGGGAAGTAAGTCAGACAGAGAAAGACAAATATCATATGATATCCCTTATAAGTGGAATCTAAAATATGACCCAAATGAACTTATCTACAAAGCAGAAACAGACTCACAGACATAGAGAACAGACTTGTGGTTGCCAAGGGGGAGGGGCAGTGGGGGAGGGAGGGAGTGGGAGTTTGAGGTCAGCAGATGCCAACTATTACTTAGAGAATGGATAAACAGCAAGGTCCTACTGTAGAGCACAGGGAACTATTCAATATCCTGTGATAAACCATCATGGAAAAGAATATGAAGACTATTAAAAAAGTTTTCAAATTTTATACTTCATAGTCACTGGGAAAAAGATGTTTTCCTGTAATCTTGAAAAGTGGTAAAAAGTCATCTTCAGAAAGAATCTTCTTTTTCTCTGAGTCAGTTTGCCAGGGCTACCTTCACATAGGACCACAAACTTGGGCTAAAATAACAGAAACTTATCGTCACCTTTCTGGAGAACAGGAATCCCAGATCAAGGTGTGGGGAGGGTGATTCCTTCTGAGGCTGTGAGGGCAAGTCTGCTCCCAGCCTCTGCTCCAGCTTCTGGGGCTTTGCTGGCCGTCCTGGGGTCCTTGGCTGGCGTACCCCTGTCTTCATCTTCAGGCAGCACCCTCCGTGTAGGTACATCTGTGTCCACACTTCTGCTCTTCATAAGGAGGGAGCCAGAGCAGATTGGGGGCCACCTGCCCCACTATGACCTCATCCTCACTAAATGCATCTCCAATGACCCTATTTCCTAACAAGGTCATATTCCAAGGTACTGGGCATTAGTCCTTCAACGTGTGAATTTGGGGGGCATGCAATTCATCCCACGACAACATTCAAAGTACAGTAAGTGTTCACGGAAATTAAATCTAATATAAACAGATCTGCCTAAAATTTAGCGCCGTGCTATACCCGGCACTCATCACGGCCCTTCTCTCAGTTTAATTCAGTGAACCACGGACTGCAAACTCAAGAACATGAAGGCGGGTAGAGACAGGCATGGAGCAGGGGCTATAAGTGGATGATACAGGTTGTGTGAGCAGTGTGGACATGGCAGGCAGGGGAGTACACGCCGCAACCTCTAACCAGCTGAGGCCACAGAGAATTCTTCAAGACTGTGTGGACATAGCATGTTTAGGTGTCATCACCCATACTAATTATAGGTTTATACTGGACACACACACACACACACACACACACACACACACAGTGTGTGAGTACCCGTCGGCAGAGTCCAGCCCACAGCTCTGAAATTCCAGGCCATGAACCCATCTCCACCCCAGAGCTTCTCCTCAGTCCCCTGGGCTGAGATGCCCCAGGATCCCTCCCCTCTGCACACTCTTTCTTGGCAATCTCACAGTTTCAATAGCAACTCTTGAAAATTCACTTTTTTAAAAAAGTTTTATATTGGAGTGTAGTTGATTTACAAAGTTCTGTTAGTTTCAGGTGTACAGCAAAGAGATTCAGTTACACATATACCTGTATCTATTCTTTTTCAAATTATTTTCCCATTTAGGTTATTACAGAATATTGAGCAGAGTTCCTGTGCTATATAGTAGGCCTTTATTGGTTATCTATTTTATACATAGTAGTGTATATGTGTTAATCCCAAACTCCCAAGTTATCCCTCCCCCCGTTTCCCCCATGGTAACCATAAATTCATTCTCTAAGTCTGAGAGTCTGTTTCTGTTTTGTAAATAAGTTCATTTGTATCATTTTTTTAAGATTCCGCATATAAGTGTTATCACATGATATATGTCTTTCTCTGTCTCATCTACTTCACTTAGTATGATCATCTCTAAGTCCATCCATGTTGCTACAAATGGCATTACTTCATTCTTTTTTATGGCTGAGTAATATTCCATTGTATATATGTGCCACATCTTCTTTATCCATTCATCTGTCAACGGACACTTAGGTTGCTTCCATGTCCTGGCTGCTATAAACGGCGCTGCAGTGAACACTGGGGTGCAGGTATCCTTTCGGACCATGGTTTTCCCCAGATATATTTGAATCTTCCTCTCTTACCCTGGCTTTTGGCCTGTGCTTCCATCCTTCGTTTCCAGCCCCTACTGGTTGGAATTTCAGACTCAGTGGCCCCCTTGACCTCCCCTCCACTCCCTCAGCATTTCCTGTCCCTATTAGAGACATCATTACTCCCCACCTCACTCAGGTTGGAAAATTATGGGAATGCTCTGACTCTTGTCTTGTAAAACTTCTACGTCCAACAGTTGGATCAATTTGCACGACTGCCCTTTTAAAGAGTCAGGAAGTATAATAATGCTCCCCCGGGTAATCCTTTATGGACCTGCCAGGGAGTGTAAATTCATCCTCATCTCCCAAACAGCCAGCCACCTGGAGAGAAAATTAAAATGCCAACCGATCTTCACCTAGTGTTTTTGCAATATGCATCTGCTACTGTCCCTCCAAGGGACACTCTGGAATCCAATAACCCATTCGCCAGGGTCCCAGAAGCTGGTGCTTTAAATGTTTAATCTCAACTTTAAAACCTTTACAATGCTTCCGAGAAGTTGGCTTCAAAATAGCACACATGTGCACAAAAATACCAACCAACTGATAAACAAACAAACTGAAGGACACGCAGAAATAGGAAACGTTTGGGGGAAAAAAAGAGTGATAACAGGAAGCCCGCCTTCTCCAGTAGGAATGTATTGATGGCTATGTATTCGCGCCTACAGTTTCTCTGAATGGAAAATTGGTTCTTTCCCAATTCCACTAAATATTGAGTAAATATGCAGTGTTTGAATCGGAATCAAAGGATTCCTGTTTCAGAGTGGGGACGACTCTCCCCTCAATCACCTGGCACCATCTCCCCGCCCTGCTGTCGTCACTTTCATCATTACCTCTTATCCCGAAATGGTCACACTACCCCTTAAACTATCAACAGGAGCATTTTTGGTGCTTTTAGGATAATCTTTTGTATATAGCACTGATAGGTAGAAATTATTTTGTACTCCTAATCAATATTTAATTTATGAAAATTACAAAGTCAAGAGTGAAGTTCCCCTGGAAGTTGAAAGTTCAGCTTGTAAATATTGTCACATGTTATAGGACTGTTAACTTTTAATCAATTAAAACCTCTGAGTTATTTCAACATGTATTTATAAAATTACTATATTCCATTTCCTTACAAATATTGCACTTGTCTGCCATAATCAAGGAAACCTTTGCACACACTTAAAAAGATCTTAAATATCTAGTAAATGAATGTATAAATGTGGTAATTCTTAAGTTCTCTTAAATGTTTTTATATTAGTTGTAATTTATTTTTAACTTGAATGTAAATTAACTTCTCAATTACGTATTTTAAAGCTTCATATAGGATACCCAAACATGAATCACAGTACTTATAATATTCAAAATACTGCTAAACAACACAAAATATAAATATCACAGTGTTGCTTCATTATGTGTCTATACCGAATTCCAAATCTCTCCTGGCTAAAAGTATTTAATTACTGTCTTCACACACTAGGTTGTCCCCCAATGTTGGGGTCACTTGCTCAGCATGCAGAAATGACAGCAGCCCAAAAGCCCTGCCTTTCAGACACCCGAGAATTTCTGCTGACTGCCTAGGGCAGACCTGTACTGCTTTCAAAACAAACTTGTCAACTGTTCTTGTAGCTTTCTTTTCCTTATAAATAAGAAAAATCAAGTGACTTTCTAATGGGCCATTTGGTCAAAATTATATTGAAAACAGGGAGGGAAGGGCTTTGGGGTTTCCTCTGAGAGGGTTGGGAAGCGTTTGAATACAGAGCAGGATAAGTGGTCACCTGGCAGCTGCCACCCAGGAAATAGATGGAGACGAGCAGGTGGGTTTGTTAGGAGGAAGGACCTTGACCATCCCAAGAAAATGCTCACATCTAATCTGTGGACAGCAGGGAAACATAAACAGTCAAATAGTTGTTAAAGGAGAGCCATCGTTTCCGATGAATTTGTTAAAAGTGCTTTCAGGCCAACATTTATTGAAAAATATCATAGTTTATTCAATTAACATTTTTAAAGTCCTGCAATACACTTAGGTCAGAAAGTAAAGATTAAAATGCCATTTCTTCATATTCCCAGTTGTGTAAAATCTGAGTGTGTTTGATAACAAAGTAGAAATGTTCAGTGTCTTTCAAGGTTTTTATGAAACTAAAGTTTGCTTCGAAAACATGTAAAATTTAAAAAAGAAAAAATATTCAAAGAGAATTTCGTTAAGATAAATTTCAAAGAAGTTATGGGTGGCCAGAATAAGATATTCCATAGTTTCAGACTTTTTTTTCTTTTTAAAAACAATTTCCTAATGTATAGAGATCCTATGCTTATCATATATGCCCCTTTGAACTTTCATATATTATTTACATTTATTTATAAAATTTTTAAAAATGAAATTAGCATAAAAAGTCAAATGTTAAATCAATCAGCGGCGATTTTGCCTATTCTTTCCAGAGAAAATTCTAAACAAAGTTACCGTATGAGTGTTGTCCAGCTGTCTTCCACAATATGTTCACATGCCCTAATGGAGCTCTTTTGGAACCAGACAACAATAGGGGGAAAAAAATGGAAATCAATTGCTTTACAGGCTACTGGTCGTTTTCTTGGTTCACAGTTTCAGAATCGAGATGGAGCCAGAAGTTATGTGGCCGGAGCCATTTGTCAGGCCCTAAGTATTATTTATCTAATGGCATATAGCTACGAGTCGTCCGGCAATAAAGGAGACCGCGAATGAATAGAGTCATTAAGTGTTTGGAAAGCAGGAAAGTACCATACGAGTGGGTTCCGTCAATCACCCTGGTATGTGGAGTATTCACGTCTTAACTTCCATTAAAATCTCAGACTAAAAGCCCGGGGAGTGTGCGAAATTTCAAAAATGCATTCCCTCTAGCTTTTCAGACAGCACTTTGCAAGATCTATGTATATGCTTATATATATATATATTACATGTTCATGATACCACATTTAAATAAATGTAAATAAGGGACAAGAAGAGATACGATTTAAACATTTAAAAGCCTATATGTATATGTATAACTGATTCACTTTGCTCCACACCTGAAGTGAACACAACATTGTAAATCAACTATACTCCAATAAAAATTTTTTAAATAAAATAAAAATTTAAAATCCTATATAGATAAAATTTCCACTAGAGATGGAACATTAATACCAGAAGGCACACAGTAAATTAAAAGTACCAAATACACACACTCACACGCGCGCGCGCACACACACACACACCCAGAGCTGACGTATTACTCCCAAAGGGGACCCCTGTGGTTATGATTGATCCACTGGGACATAATTTCAGGAGAAAGAAGTAAGAAGAGCAGCTCAGCTCCCAACCGACAGCAGCTTGAACCCTGCATCGTGTTTATGAACACTGGCAACAGATATCACATGCCCTCTCATTCGAAACATCCTGCTAAATGTGTAAAATTATTACAGTGTGGCCCCATGCTCTGTCCCGCCCTGCCGACACCTTTGATCTGGGTCCACAGGGAGCATTTATTCATGGGGGCGCAGCAACAGCTATGAACACGGCGCTAATGCTATCAGGGTATTGAATTTCCCTTTCTTTTCCAACTGAAATCAGGGTTTCTCTGCACTCCATTTCCCACTGGTTATTCTTCTAAGTTTCTGAAGTTTCAAGATAATCTACCAAAGGTAGTTGCTTAAAAACTGTGACCATCAGTTTCCATTAGGACAACAACAGAAACAATATTCTTCTTTCTCTTTGGTAAAGAGAACCGACTGCTGCTGATAAATGCCAACCCTCCTATTTCTGGTCTTCTGTCCCTGCCCCAGTAACTGTCGTTCCTAGCTGTTCATTTTTCACAATTAATGAGGCATGAAGTGGGGGAAAAGGTGAGCCTGGCCCCAAGCATGCCACACCCATACCCACTGGACCATAAAATAGAGATAAAGAGAATGGACCAGAAAACAGAAAATGGATGAATGTGCCCACACACAGTAGGAGGACCTTTTCCATAAGACCAGTGTCCGTGGTCCTACACTGTACCTTCTATTAAATTCCCTTTCACACCCTAATTTTTCTTCCCCCTCTGCCATCTTCCACCTTCAAAGTCAAACTTCATCAACTTCATCCCGTACCTTCCACCGGCCACCCCCTCTGCTCTGCACTGATTGTATGAGTGGCCTCTGACCAGGTTACCTGCCTTCCTTCCTTCCTTCCTGCCGTCCACCCAACACGTGATTGAAGATGGATTTTTGTGCCATTCTACTGTTCAAAACGTTTCATTGAATGAGTACCACTTCCCTCGAAACACAGATCAAATAGCTTAAAATTGACTTTACGACCGACCTGGGGAAAGCAAAGAAGGATTTTAAGGTCCTGATTTGAATTTCCATCCAATAATCCCAGAAGGAAACTATACTTCTTGCCCTTGTCCATCTAGAGAGACCTCCTTAGCCTTTGGACAGCATTGATCTCAAACAGCCTTCATGACCAGCAGTTGCAGGTTACCTGGGAGCTTCTCAGATGAGAAGGCTCTTGGGGCTGAATAAGGATCTCCACCTTTGACACGATCCACCTATGCACCGGAGAGTTTGAGAAGCCCAGTGTTAGGGAAAAGATTCCTTATTTCCTGGCTAATCCTGGGCCACTGCTCTGCTGGCTCCTGGACTGCTTTGCCGTCCTCTGGCCTGATGGTCTGCATTTTGTGAATCGGTCTTCCAGAATCACCCACTTGGTGACTTTCACCAAATTTACTTTTCACCTCCACCCTTGGCCAGAAACCACCAATTTCACATCTCGCATGCGGCAGATGAGAGTGAAAACTGTTTATGTGAGGTACTTAATAGCATAAGAAAAGGAGGGATTGTTTTCAAAAAAAGTAAACGAAATTTGTTTAAGACAGAAAGAGAGCGAGAAGAGCCTTGTGGAGAGGGTTTGCGCAAACAAACGATCCTCAGTGGGACAGAGAAAAGGATGGATGGGTGTCCCTAATCTCGCTAAGGCAACATTGAGCCCTGTCCTCCACAGGACTCTAGTACCACTGTTTCTGCTCTTACTTTTTTCCTTGACAGACATGCCTGGAGGAAGGGGCTTATTTCCATCTTCCTGTACCCAGTAGTGTTCCAAGCCCTCCTGACATGTTACCTAAGGCAACCTGCCAGCACAGACTCCCAACCCCTAGAGCTGATACTGTCCCAACTTGTTGTGACACCCAAAAGGCACTAAAAGCAGGCTCCATCCTCTACTCTTGGCCACAAATACCACGAGCTTCCCAATTCCAGATTCCTTGGATGTGACTGAAATTCCATTTCTGAGCTTTTTATCTAAATCTCTCACATTGTTTAAAGCCCAAAGCCAGAAACACTCTATAATCAACTGTCAGAGAAAAATCTTTCAATTTTAGTCCTGGAGTACTACTTCTATATGATTTGGGATGTTTATCACATTTGCCTTGAATAGTAGACAAGTCCATTCTAGACCCTAGTTTTTTTGTTCGTGTGTATCTATTAGCTTTCGTTTGTTTGTTTTTTGCCTAGAGACCATGTCTTATACCCATTTTGAATCCCTCAAACAGATGGTACTGAGTCTTGACTTCAATTATGTTCAAAAACTAATAGTTATATGAGCCAATAATCTGAACTCTAATTCCTAAATCCCTAACGTATTCTTCCCTTTTCCAATTGAACCAAAACATTGTGTTGGAAAGACAGTGCCCTCTATTCCAGGAACATCATTCATTATACTTCTGAAAATATCCTCTAGGAATTGTATATTCCTTGTAGAGAAAATATACACACGAAGTTCCTTTTCATAAAAATTCTGACTTTAAATTTCCTAGCTTTACAATTGTGAGATGAGCAATATCCTATTAACTTGGAGTTTAGAATTTTTTGTCATTTAACAAGTTCTACAAGACAATTTTATATCCTGCCCCAACTATCTTTAGGGCCAGAGTAATTCTCAGCCTTAGTGGACAACCAGGAAGTAGGTCAAGGGCTCGGGGGTGTTATTCACCCAGCAGAGAAACATATTCTCCTCTTCTCCCACCAAGATCACTGGCTTCTTCTGCAGCCCCAGAAATCACCAAGTTGTGCTGATATTAGTTATGTCAAATGTGCATTTCAAAGTTAGTGAAGACACACCAAAGACTGATTTTCATATAACAATTTTAGACATTGTCATGTGCTAGCAAGAATTATACTAACAGTCTTTATAGACTTTTCTATTAACAAGAAATCTTAAAAAAAAAAAAACAGAAATCAACTGCATCAATAAAATCTTAAAAGGGAGCATTTGGTGCATGAATTGTTTCTACCCCCCAAAAAACGTGTGCATGAATTTAAAAGCCAAATACCTCAAGGCACGCGAAAAGATCTCAGGTCCTATTATGAGAGAAATAAAATAAGAGGACGATGAATATACACTCATTTCATGAAAATTATATAATGTAGAAACTGCATGAGTTTCTACATGAGTTATGAGGCGAGCTTCCTTCGTTCTATTTCTGCAGATAATTAATGTTGAACCACAAAGAAAGGGAATGATGACGTCTCCTTATTCTCTCCCTCAACCCTAAATCTCTTTAATATTTTCATGTTCACTGGTGTAATTATCCTTTAATATCATGAAATTAATTTTTTCTATTTCAGATAATTTACTCACAATAAATTTTCTGAATGATACTATTTTGAGAAAGAAAATGTCCTTATTGACTTGTTGAAATGATCAAACTCTCATTTGCCAACAGACTTGTAAAAATTATCCTTTAACTTCTAAGGAAAAAGGAGAATCTCATAGTAGACAGCCCACAGAAAATGTCCTAAAGGTAGTGCTTAAATACAGTACTGGAAATCGAAGTGGAATCCTCCAAGTAATCTTGCGTATCATAAAATGAGAGTCTTTCTGAATGAGACTTCATTATAGAGGCTACATTTTTGTAGGAGCAAAAACGAAGGTAAATTTTATCCAATCATCCTCTTTTTAGGGAAAACGCTCTCTCATCCTCACTCAGAAAAGAACACCAAGGCACTAACACAACATTACAAATCAACTATACTTCAATAAAAAATTAATTAATTAATTAAAAAACTAAAACACCAAGGCAAAGGTAGAAATATCTCGTGAGCCCAAAGAATGGTCCCTCTTCTGCAACAAATTAAGAAGAAATGACACATTTACATCTTCAGTTTTTTCTAAAACTTTTGATTAAGTTTTCATTTTTTTTCCAAACAATCCATTATGTAAAATTTAGAAAACAGGAAATGAATACATTTACCACCTCAATTTTCTCTGCTTCAGGAAGTGATGAGTTTCCAGATATGAGGGAATGGATGTTAAATAATCTGAAAAGTTGAGTTTCCACCTCCCCAACCTCTACACCCTCCTGCAAAGCTTAGCTCTTTATTTTTATAATTTTCTCATTGTTGCTGATGGGGAAGGTATGTCTTTGTCTTTTCCGAACTAAACAACTTAGACAAGTAGTTCGACAAGAGGCCCTCAGGATCATTCTCTACTCATCAAATGAGGAAATTATGAAATAGGGAAGTGAAATGATTTTGTTTAGATTGCTGAGCTCAATGGTAGAGAGTGGCAACTAAACTTTTAAATTTGTTCTAAAAAAAATCCCTAGAAGGAAGAAATTCTTGCAGTGAGAATGTCAGTATGAATATGAGGATGTATTTCTTGAGTAACTGATTTAAAGTTGACCTACATGACAAGAGACACCATCTGTGAATGCACCGGGTCACAGAATTAGGTGTCGGTGATATTTTCACTATTGTAAAAAACTGTTATACAGACATAGTCTGGACACCCCAAATATTGTACCAAATTATTCATCGGGCATTTCATTTTGACAAAAGTGAACAATATTCTAATATGGATCATCTCAGAACATTGGTTTGATCACCAAAGTAATTTTTTAATACAGATAGATAGATAACAGTATCTACATTACCAGAAATGGACATTAAATTCCTCATGTACGATTTGTATATAAAAAATTAACAGCTAGTTTATGTCATCTAACTCTGTTTTTATTTCATTTGTGCCTAAAATTGGTGTTACCTTAGAATCACCCAGAGTTTGGGGAAAAAATCCATATACCCAAGCCTCACCTCAACCCAACTGGGTCAGGATCTCCAGAACATAAAAATCAAATGATTCTGAGTCTATCCGAAGTTGAGGGACTACAGAAGTTGTGCAAACTATTGACTAAGATGGTATAACTTGTGTGCATTGAGGGAGTTGGAAAAGAAATGTGCGTTTTAGGTTTTTTGTTTTTTTGTTTTAGAAAATAAGCAAAACTTCCTTTCACTTTTTTTCCAGTAACATTTTAATATACAGTGTTTTGGAAATTGGATGTCAAACATCTTGGTGTTTTAAAAGGTAGAAAATGGTAGTCAATGTAAAAGAATGCCTTTTATTTCAATCTGAGTAGGGCATACTCAGAATTTAAACCTAAAACTTCCCGTTCACCATTAAAGTAAAAAAAAAGAAAAATGAACAGTAAGACATAAAGTCGATTTAGTCAGACAAAACAGGAACTCTAGCTGTTATGTGAGTAGCTAAGAGGATGTGGGCCTCACATACCAGTTCGGGATCCCCATGCAAAAGCACGTTTATAGCACATAATTATCATTGCAGCACTGTATGACTTGGTGACACATATGACATTACCAGAAAGAATTTACTAAAATTCTGAGTCAGAAATTTAAACCACAGATATGTACTTGACAATAATATTTTGGTTTTGTATGGGGCGCTATTAAAAGCATGGATTACGCTCTAAATTTTGGAGAAGTTGAATCACATGAATTTGTGTCAAAAAAAAGTTTTGAAATTTGGATTGAATACGAAAAAAATATTCCCTAGTGGAGAAAGAAAATTCGTGCTTTAGTTTTATGAAAACTGAGTTGATGACAGAAAATGATTTTACATGCTAAATAACATGGTATGCCCACCTCTAAGAGCACAGGTGTGGGGAGAGTAGTCTTTGAAATTGCTAATATAGAAGCTATTTTTTTAAATCACATTAATTCACTTTAGGATAATAGTCAGATCATGCCTTGTACGAATTATCCACAGAGTTGTTAATGGATAGGTAGGAGAGGACTCTCTTGCCACTCTTTAAAATATGTGGGTCTTAATTTAATACTGAAAACATTCCCCAAGTTACTCTGGTTTATAAATGACCTGAATGTTATCTCCACCTGTCTCAGATTGCGTTCCATGGAAGTGGTCTGTGAGATCCAGAGGGGCGTGCAGAAATTTACTAGGGAAGCTTTCAGAAAAAGGGAGGAGGGCAGGCTTGGCAGAAGGAGACACTGAGGACACCACAGCTTTAACTGAGACCTCGGACAATCCTACCAGGAGCTGTGTAGCTTCAGTGGTCCTTCTGAGTGTCCCAAATTGAGGCAAGGGGGTCTGGCTTTGTATGCCCACCACTCACCAGTGGTGCCCCCAACCTGTCACAAGGAGAGAGTGTAACTGGAGGTGAGGCAGCTCCTTGGGGCTGAGCGGAAAGACTGGGTTGTGAGAAACCAGCAGCTGATACACCAAGGAGCATATTAGCCCTAAAGATGGGTCTGAGTCAATGATATCTCAATAACACTGAAGAAAGAAATAGGGAGAGAAAGAAAGCGTGAGAGAGAGAAAGAAAGGAAGGAAGGAAGGAGGGAAGGAAGGATGGGAAAGAGAAGAAGGGAAGGAAGGAGGGAGGGAGGGAGGGAAGGAAGGAAGGAAGGAAGGGAGGAAGGAAGGAGGGATGGAAGGAAGGAAGGAAGGAGAGATGGATGGAGGGAAGGAAGGAAGGAGGGAGGGAGGGAGGGAAGGAAGGAAGGAAGGAAGGGAGGAAGGAAGGAGGGATGGATGGAGGGAAGGAAGGAAGGAGGGATGGAGGGAGGGAAGGAAGGAAAGAAGGAAGGAAGGAAGGAAGAAAGGAGGGAGGGAAGGAGGGAAGGAAGGAGGGAAGGAAGGAAGGGATCTGGGCAGAGCACGATTGTACAGCTGGACTCCCTATAACCCACCCTGGCACTACTTCTTCTTGGAGGGAGTCAGAGTATGCCTGCCTCCTGGGAAGAGCCCGTGGGCACTTAGATGAAAGGGGTCCAGCCCAGGCACAGCAGCTGATTTCCAGGTCTACCCCTCAGCGCCCTCCTCCACCACTCACTCTGAACGTCCCTCATGCTGGGCTGGCAATACAGGTTGTCTTGCATCAGTGAATCTGAGCCCCTCCTCAGGCCATGGAGGCTCTGTTGTCCATTTACCCCTAAAGTAGACATGAAACACCACAGGAGGCCCCAGGGGATAACCTGGCAGCGAGCATCCTGTACACACCACTGTGTCATGGTGGCCCAACATTCTCCCGATAACCTCGTTCAGTAGCCGACGCCAGTAGGACCATCCATTTCCTTGCCTGCTGGTCCTTTGGCACAAGGAGCCTAGAGGTCAGGCAACATATTTTGCTTAAAGTTGAATGAGGCTCTTCCTGTGTAGGCAGGATCTGTACACACACAGAGCCTCAGGACTACAGGAAGCGGGTAATGGGTCACAGAAAGTAACGATACCATTCGCGCTTCCACTCTTGTTTCCTGGATCCACGTGCTCTACTTCTGGGGGCACGGCATCGTGTAAATGTCCATCTTCTCCGAGTCTCCCCTCACACCTGGTGACAGGTGCCCCCTCAACAGACCGTCTTGTTTCTCCATCAGGACAGTAACTTACGGGCAGTGAAGGATGTGGTAGGTTTCTGTCTCTGCTGTACCTCCTTTGCCCTAACGTCGATTCCTTGGTATAATGTGATGTTTGGGGGGATCTTCTGTTGGCAGATCAAAGAATCTACAAGCCCTCCAATACTTCCATTGGCTGAGACCCTGTGTGCAAAACAAGCAAACTCACACTCAGAAGAGGCGCCAATCCAATCAAGATGCTTGCGGCCTCTCCAGGTGGGGGGTCCAGGACTGTTTGCACCAGTGGCTGGCTGGTCTCAGGACGCTCTGTCCAGGGGCTGAGTGCTGGTCCCTCCAGCTGGCAGCTTGAACGCTGAGCAGCATCGATGGACAGATTAGACTCGGCGAGTGGAGTCCAGGCTCCACTTCCACCTCCCTGACGCCCCTCCAGCCCTATGCCAGCACTGGAGTGGTCACTGACACAGGCTAACTGGCCAGGTCATTCAGTCTGCTTGTGCGTTTAATGTCTTTTCAACGGTGGGCGCTTTCCAGTGGGCGTTTAGCCTGATCCCAACACAGGCGTCAGGACAAGAACTTCTGGCTGCCTACGCATCCCTGAAGATCCATCCCCATGCCTTTTCCCCAGACCTCCGGGACCAGACCTTCCAATCTTCCCCATTCAGGCCCCTGTCTGATCAGCGCCAACACCCATGAGTCTGTGCGTATTCTTACGTTGTTCAGCTTGTCTGTTCACATGCAGTCGAAGGCTAAGGGGCGCCTCTCAGAACCCCACCCAGTGGGAGGGTTTCCCCTCACCATGCTTTTAAGGGCCATCCCGGATGAGACTGCGGTAAGCGGCAGTTCCTTCTGGGCTGTCACCGATATGCGGAGCACACTGAGGAACGAACCGAGCCAGCCTCTCCCTCCGCATCCCACGGTCAGAAGGGACCTCAGTTGCCACAGGAAGCCAGAGGGGAGAGGTGACAGGTGGGATGGGAAGGGGGTTGCTCCACCTGCTTGCACAGCTCACTTGTGTCATCTGGTCCCACCTGTGCCTGGGGCTTGTGGCATCACTTCCTTCTTACGCCGGACCCCTGCTGGGCTTGCCCGATCTTGGGGGTTCAGCATAATCTTGCTCAAGATGAAGGTCTTTTTTTCTTTTGCTTTCATTTTTTTGGCGGTACGCGGGCCTCTCACTGCCGTGGCCTCTCCCGTTGCGGAGCACAGCCTCCGGACGCACAGGCTCAGCGGCCATGGCTCATGGGCCCAGCCGCTCCGCGGCATGTAGGATCCTCCCAGACCGGGGCACGAACCCGCGTCCCCTGCATCGGCAGGCGGACTCCCAACCACTGCGCCACCAGGGAAGCCCCAAGATGAAGGTCTTTGACCACATGGGGCTGGTCACTTGATGTTCCATGGTCAGGTCTCTACAGAGGACCAATGACACTCCAGTTCTGCTTTCTGAATGATGTATCATTTGTTGCTGCTGCCTAGGTCTGCTGCAGACCCCTTTCCTGCCTGGGGCCCTGAGGAGAGCCGGCAGCTTTTCACATAACCGGTATAGCTGTTAGAAGAGGATTTCCCAAAGTAGACTATGTTGTCCAGAACCTGAAAGAAATTGACAGAGTTGTATTTCTTCGTGGTGGAAGGTGAGTTATGCCGGAGTTTGTCTTTCACTTTGGAAAGGATGTCCTGAATTCCCCGGGCCACTAAGCTCCCTACACCCTTGGTTGATGTGGTATCCCCTGAACCTTCATGGGGTTTGTCTCCCACCCGCTGGGGTTCATGTGTCTCACCACAATGCACACACTTTGTGCTCATCTGGTCCTGTTAGCTCGTGGTCTTTAATACAGCAGACCGATGTGACACCGCAGGATGCCAAGCCCAGGTCCCCTTTGACTGCACTGTCACAGACAGTAGACGATGTAACAGAGACCTAGAGCAGCACAGTAAACGTCTGTCCTAAGTAAGGTGCAAACAATTCCTATCCTCTTTTGCAATATGGATGGAAAGGAAGGCATTCATCAGATCAACGGCAGCCTAGCAGAGGGCAGAATGTTTGTTAATCTGTACCAGCAAAGGTACCACATCCAGCATAACAACTGCAATGAATGCTCCTGTTTGATTCAGCTGGTGGAATTCCACTGTCATCCATCATATTTCTGTAAAGACAAGACTGGTTAACTTCGTGGGAATATAATGGAGACCCCCTTGCATTCTGTGAGCAGGACACTTAGCCCTGCTGTTCACTCCTGAGACACAGGATGGATTTGCTGTCTTGGGAAGAAGGGGGCAGTTTCAAGGCTTCTGCTTCTCACTACGGTAGTCCTTCCATCAAAGATCAAGACCCAGCTGAGGCTTCTGTCAACTACCAAGGTCACCCACTGTGAGTACGACCTGGGCCAAGATTCCACTTACTTCCTGGCCTCCACCTGCCTCAATGCTCCCAGGGGGGTCTCTCTGGCACTGGGGATCTCTAGCTAATGACATTAATCTAGACCCTTGGGGAAGGGTCTCTGCATGTCTGAGCATCTCTGTCTTCCCAGTGCACCCTTACGTGAGTTAATGTTCATAGCTGACTTCAGGGAAGGACTGGGGAATTACCACCGAATACCCTGGGTGCAGCAAGGCAGGGTCCATCCTCCTGGGAATCTGGCTTCTCCTTCAGAGAGTGGCTTCAGATGTGAGGACTGGGTCAGGTCCAGGAACTTGGGGAGGAATCATGACTTTCTACTGGGGCACCACCTACAGTCTCCTGCTGTCCCATCCTTTATTTGACGAAGAAATAGAGTTTATTACATTTTCAGAAAAGATAACCATTTGACAAAAATTAGTAACCCATTATTTGTTTAGACATCAAATTGTACCAGTTTGCAAGGCTTAATCTTTCAATCTCACATTTTTCATTAAGAATAGGAACAATTTTTTTCATCAGGTAGAGTTCCCTGTACCTATACAGTAGGCTCTCATTCGTTATCTATTTTATACATAGTAGCGTATCCATCCTTGATTTTTTTCATTGTATAAAATCAGAAGTACCCTTGTTGACTGTCTTTCCCTCTCGCTTCTAGAAGTACCATCCCTATAGCCGGCTGAAGTTTGAGCGCCCTTGACTGTTCCTGCAACCTCGCCACTATTGTGACCAGTGCACACACCTCGCACCATCTTCTGGCCTTTACAATAGTTTGGAATCGTATCATCAGCATCGCTGGAAAGGAGCCCGGCTCTGTGCGAGCACATCCTACTATTGGCCCAGCCGAGGACAGACGTCACTGAACTTCCCAGTGATGCTGACGTCACTCTGCAGCAGATGTATTTGTTAAAAAATGTGTCCAAGAAAGCCTAGTCCCAGTGATATTTCTAGTTTGAAGCAGAATAATACCCTTTGGAGAAAAAAAATATTGCTCTATATCTGAGAGCTCACAGCCGCGTTATCTCTTCCAACCTCAATTATGTGAAATGCAGGTATGTTTCCACTGCTGAGACTGCTATGTAATTTCAGGGGGTATCATTTCCTCCCACTGAAAAAATTTTTCTTTTTTTGATGTGGACCATCTCTAAAGCTTTTATTGAATTTGCTACAACATTGCTTCTGGGTTTTTTTTGTTTGTTTTTTTTTTGTGGGGGGGGTTGTTTTTTTTTTTTGGCTGCAAGGCATGTGAGATCTTAGCTCCCTGACCAGTGGTCAGACCCGCATCCCCTGCATTGGAAGGTGAAGTCTTAACCACTGGGCCGCCAAGGAAGTCCTACCACCAAACTTTTTTAAGTTCTCAGGTGCACCGGAAAGTTAGTAAAACCTGGTGGAATCTGCATTAATGCAAGAAATGAGATTTTATGATGAAAGCTGAGATAGTCCTGAAATGAATACACATATGCAAAGAACAATAATGATATCAAGCATCACAGATTGTGGATGAAATCAAACATGGCATTTTTCTTGGGCAACGTAATTAGGGCATCACGGAAAGTAGAAACTTATGAGGTCATTTAGGTCATTTTTTTTTTTTACCATGGAAACCACTATTAGATCATTCCAGGTGGGCTATAATCCCTAGTGTTTTCCCGAATTTCAAGGGCACACCACCAGCACTATAGTGGATTGTATGATGAAGGCCACAGAACACTGAAGTTTCATCTTGGAATGCAGGGGCCTGAAATTAATCAGGTAGCAACAAGCTAAGCCACTTCTATTACAGAGTTGCTTTATATTAATTCCAAATTACTCTGGTGGAAATACGGGTAGAAAAAAATATTAGAAGCCTCTTTGATAAATATTTTCTTTCAGAATCATATTTGCTTATTTTTCACTCAGAATTTTTAGGAAAGTGAAGAATATTAGAGCTAGGCAGGCAATCTAATAAACTTCATCTTACACGTGAAAAATCTGGGGCCCTAAGGTCTGCCTTAAATCAGATGTGTCTCATGCAAAAGATTCATTATTCCCAATGAGATATGCAATTTCGAGCTTTCTTTCTCAAGAAGATGTGAAATTGACATTCCGACAAGTAAGACGGCAAATGACTTTATTACGCTATACCACGTTTTAAATGATTTCTCAGACACCCCAAGAAGCCATGTCCCAATTTTCTTAAAATTTCAGAATTGAATTCAATGTCAGCCTAATTAAGGAGCACTTACGCCGAAGTCAAGAGTGAGGAAAATGGGGTCCTATGTTTTAGGAACTATATTTTTAGAAAATAATGGTTCCCTGATAAAAACATAAGATCAAATATTGAAGGACAAAATATTAGAATTTTACTAAATATATAGCCTCATTACATTTCAGTCTTCTATTCTATTCCCTTATAACTGAATAACTTTCAATTATCAGAGAAGATAAAGTAAGGTAACTCCTTTCAATTTTAGAAAAAATAATGTGTTATATTAGCCAACGTTCTGAAATTTGCTTTTAAAATATACTTGGTATCAATTTACCTCAAAATTTACTTGTCTGGAATACTTCAGATTACATAGTCCTTGAGCTGGTTTTTAAAGTTTCTCAGTAACAAAGGAGCGTCAGAGCCCACTAACCTGATTTCATGTACTCTGTATTGCAGATTTGGAATTCTTCTGTAAATTACACGGCAAAAATTCACAATAATACTTTCAAATGAAAGAATAGAAACTCTGCCAAACAAAAGAAGAGAAAGTAAATCTCCAGTTGTCATCTTCAAGGGATTTAAAACGAGACTGATTTTCTTAATTTTACAGTTCGACCCCTCTTTAGATTCACATTTGATCAGAGTTCTTTTGATAACTCAGTAGCTACAGAATCCTAGGGCGAGAAACACAAGCTCCTCATAGCCCCTGTTTTAGCCAGAAGCATTAGGAACCCAAGCAAGACCATCCTCTTAAAAACATCCGTCAGAGTGTGTGTTTTTGCTGGCTTCTCTAATAAAAGTGATTCCGAAACCAGAGGCCTTAGGTGGTGACATGTTGATAAACAGAAACAATTATCCAAGTACTGATAACTCATTTTTAAATGTGAAAGTAAATACTAGTGTCACTACATGCTAACAAGTTCACGCAGGAATCTAAATCCTAAAGACAAAACCTGGTTCCAAAAACACTCAAACAGGGCTTCCCTGGTGGCGCAGTGGTTAAGAATCCGCCTGCCAATGCAGAGGACACGGGTTCAAGCCCTGGTCCGGGAAGATCCCACATACCATGGAGCGACTAAGCCCCGTGAGCCACAACTACTGAGCCTGTGCTCTAGAGCCTACGAGCCACAACTACTGAGCACCAAGTAAATTTATGTCATTTTCTGACTTAATCTTCCAGAGAATCTACCACCATGGCCTAGATGCACCCACAGGTCCAGGCTTCTGAAAGCACACTCTTCCCGAGACAGAAACCTGGGTGACAAGGGAAGTGACAGGGACTCCGCCAGGTGGCCCAACCTTCCAGGAGTTATTTCTCAAACTATAATGACCTTAAGAGAATTTAGAAATGACTTAAAGCTAAACATTATTTTAACTAGTTTAGACTAACTAGAAAGTTTTTCAAAAATACTATTACAAACGTGGTACAGAACACAATCGATTTACACAAAGGCAGGCAGAAGTGTCCATTAACTGGTTGTTATTTGAGGAGGAGAAAAGCTCCTTCTCTCTCCTGTCCTCTCCCCCGAGGTTTGAAAGGCCTTATTAAAATGCAAATATTCTCTGGGTAGATCATCTTTCTCAGAAAAGCCTTGAGGCCAAAGGAGAACAAGTGGCTGAAAGAGCTAAACTGTCTATCTTCTATTTCAAGCAGGGAATTTCATGAGCCCATCTCCATCCCCAAAGGAAATATCTGAAAAAACTACAACAGCAATAATATCATTTCCGTACGGATTGCAGTGTGCCAGAGATCGTGCGAATACTTTATGTAATTTATCTCATTTATTCCTAACAGTACCCCACCCGTATAGGTATGTAGCTGCAGGTCTGGGAAGCTCTGAAATGTAGAAAGGTGAGTATTTTGCCCACAGTCACAGAAGTAGCAGGAAAGACAGTGAATGAACTCCACTTCTCTGACATCGACCATGACACAAGCTGCCTGTCAAGACATGTCTTCATCTTCTCTTTGTTCTCTCCTGACTCAGAGGGAAAGGTGCCAACATGTTTCCTCTCCAATGGCCATCGCCACTTCCCATCCCATCCTCTGACCTACAATGGGATAACCATCCTGTATCTCTTGAATTTCCCCTCCTCACTCCATCGTACTAATTCAGTACCTTCAGCTGATCCTGTGAACACCTCCCTCCTCTGCTTTATGGACCAGCAAACATACACACTCACCTCCACTGTCTCTCTCCTTTTTTATGAATTTTATTGAAGTATAGTTGACTTAAAACGTTGTGTTAATTTCTGCTGTACAACCAAGTGATTCAGTTGCACATATATATATTCTTTTTCGTATTTTTTCATTATGGTTTATAACAGGATATTGAATAGAGTTCCCTGTGCTATACAGTAGGACCTTGTTTATCCATCCTGTATATAATAGTTTGCATCTGCTAATCCCAAACTCCTTTTTTTAATTAATTTTTATTGGAGTACAGTTGCTTTACAATGCTGTGTTAGTTTCTGCTGTACAGCAAAGTGAATCAGAGCTATAGGTACATATATCCCCTCTTTTTTGGATTTCCTTCCTATTTAGGTCACCGAGCTAATCCCAAACTCCTAATTTATCCCTTCCCCACCCCTCCCCCTTTGGCAACCACCAGTCTGTTCTCTATGTCTGTGAGTCTGTTTTTGTTTCCTAGATAAGTTACTTTGTGTCATATTTTAGATTCCACATATAAGTGATATCATATTGTATTTATCTTTCTCTGTCTGACTTACTTCACTCTGTATGACAATCTCTAGGTCCATCCATGTTGCTGCAAATGGCCTTACTTCGTTCTTTTTTATGGCTGAGTAATATTCCATTGTATATATGTACCACATCTTCTTTATCCATTCCTCTGTTGATGGACACTTAGGTTGCTTCCATGTCCTGGCTGTTGTCTTTTACAACCACCTTCCTATTTCTGTACTTATTTCCTTTGACGATTTCTCAGATAAGTATTCTAAAAATGTAATCTCCATTTCTCATGGAAGTTTAAATGGTTTACAGAGTGATTTCCAGTGACGGCGGAAAGCGAGGCTGAGCCCTTGCTGACGATTCCTAACTCCTAGTGAGCAGGCTGCAGACGATTGGGAACCATGGTCTCTGTCATTTCCTTCATAAGCACCACTTCCCTTTATTTCCACTGTGGTTACTGGCCTTAATGTGTTGCAGCTGAGTTTCCATCTCAGCCTTTAATGGTGCTTCTGCGTCTTGTCTTTCCCTCTTCCAACACATATATAACACCTCTGCAGAATGTGACCCCCTAGCATAGCACTTTGCTCACCTATCTGCCTTGTATCTGAACTTGCCATGTGCTCATGTGGCCTCAGGACAACGTAGAAGCTCTTCTATCAAATCCCCAAAGCTATCAAAGTGTGAACTCCGGCTCCAAGTTGCTTTTCCTTTCCTTCCTCCCTTCTACTAAGCTCCTCTTCTCAAAGTGTTCCTTCTCTCCTGGTTTCTTCCACCCAGCAGGACACCTCCACCCTTCCTGGTCTCGTGCTCAGACCCCTGCGTGCTCCACATGGTGTCACTTCCTCAGCATTGTTCACGTCCCTTCTGCCACCTCACCTCCCATGCAACTTGCTTTCCTCTGAGGAGTGTTGCCTCAGTATTTCATCCAGGAGGCTTTCCAACAACAGGCTTTTACAATTCATTCAACATTTTTTAAATTTCCTGTTATCACGTGGTCATAGTGTATATCTTGCCTCTTGAACCAGACTTAGCATTTCCTTGAGAGCACTGTAGGATGTGGGCCATTTCCTTTATGTCTCTGTCTCTACCCCATAGTGTAGAATACAATGTTTTGCCCAAAACTATGTATTTGGTGAAAGAATGGTAGGCAATATTTAGTCAGGATTTTATACTAACTCACTAAAGAAATGGCAACCATCTATCAATGGAATTCTGTAACAAGAAAAATCAACTTCTTATTAAAATACTTTTCAGGTTACAAATGGTTGGATTTGCTCCACCTTCCTCACCCCCACCAAATATGGTGTGTTTCTTTCTTTTCCCACATGTGCACTTTATCAGGAGACCTTCTGGGAGCTTAGTCTCTGGTAAACAGCTTACTGCAATATTAATAAAAGGAAACAGATTCAGATTGCTAGAAAATTAAAAGCCTCAGTTACCTCAAAGATGACTCCACTTTGGTAGTAAAAATAAAATAAAATGCAAACCTATAAACTTGTTCCATGAAGGCTTATATGAATACAAGAAACAATGGTCTAAAAGTGAAGCATGAAGCCAATTTCTCCAAAGATAGGTTAATACTATTACAAATGTTTCCACTTGTTCCTTAAATAGTTCTCTATTTCATGAACTGAGGTGTCCAAGTGCTAACATCACGCCATCATAACAGTGCCAACTTACTCTTGGCATGGTTAGAGCTTAATTTTTGAAAGACTGCATTTTATATGCTCCCTTTGTAAGGAGAATTTAGACAAAATTAGCACAATGAAGAAGAATATGAAGAATAAGAGATCCGTGCATTCAAAGAGCTGCAATAGATCCACAGGTATTACTTCTCAAAATGAGTTAAACTGAACCAAAGAGTAGAATTCTGGATGGAACTCTGGATGAAAAATTAGGAGCTATTTTCTAGATTTTCAGCTCACCGTGAGCTCATGAGGAGATTTACTCCTTGTAAATCACTCTTAGGAGAGTGTTAGAGAACTTGAAATAGAATCAAACATTACCACAAATAGGGATGTGTCCAATGAGACCATCAATTCTTTTCAGGCAAGTACATTAAAATTAAGTCTTACAGAGTAGTGGGACCACTGGCTGCTTTGACTGAATGATCTATATTGATTCTGCAAATTATAACAAGTATATTAGATAACTATTCAAATTTTACTAGTAATTGGCATAAAATAGAAAGAAATATTAAAGTACTCATGATTAAATAATTAAGGTCATCATTTTTATTGAAGAAGTTTTTTCTGACTTCTGGAAGGATGGAGTACATATAATTTCTCAATTCCTCTCAGTAAGTACAAGTAATAATCCTGGATATTGTATATAAACAAATATAAGAGTACTCTGAAAGGTGGAGAGAAGAAAGCAAAGTAGATCAGGACCTCGGGGTCTGAAGAATGACACAGTCGTGAGTGCCCTGGATTCTCTTTTTGCCTAGAATCCCTTAGACAGGGTCTATGAGGTACTGGAAAAGCAGACAACATGGAAATGCCAACAGGGACAGATCAGAAAAGCCCAAGCAAAGCCTGCTCTCTCAGCAAAGGAGTAGTAAAGGGACATCCCAGAAAGATGGAGATCTTCTATAACATAACCACTCTGCTCCAGGCAAAACCAGAGAAAAAACTGTGGCCCTTCCCCATCCCTGTCATCACAGTCCACATGGAGAGGGTAGACTTCACCCTCACCAGACTCTAACAAGACTCCTTCCCCCCACCCCCCAGTGTGGTGTCAGAGAAGCAGGGAGCCTGGAATCCCACCCACCAGTACTAATGAGTTGCCCCCTCATCCTCACCAGGTGAGTACAGGAGGCCCAGTGGAGAGTCAGGACCTCAACCACAACCCAGTGGTGAGGTGATGGAACCTCCCTCCACAGTGTAGGGGACCATGTGAAAAGGGTCATGAGGTGGCCTCTCCTTCCCAGCCAGGGTGTTACAAATGGAAGCCCCTGGAAAATGTGATTGCCCACCTCCTTCCAACAGTAGAAGGAGCCCCCTTATCCAGGTGTCAGTGGAAGCAAGTGGAGGACCTAGATGTCCACTCCAACCTGGCAGTCGTGAAGCAGCACCCTCTTCCTTGCTGAAGAGGAGTCCGGAGAGGTCTGCTAAAACACATGATTTAAATAAGACCCAGACTCTCAGAACATTATACCAAAATTGTCCAGATTCTAATCGAATGACTCATCTTACCAGGAACCAGGAAGATCTCCACTTGAATGAGGTAAGGTAATCAATAGATACTAACACTCAAGTGACACAGGTGTTAGAATCATTTGTCAAGGATTCCCAACAGCCATCATAAAAACACTTCCAGAACTACTTATGAACATGCTTGTAACAAATTTAAAAAACAGAAAGTTTTCACAAAGAATTAGAAGATATAAGGAAGAACAAAATTGAAATTTTAGAATTGAAAAATACAAAACTCTCAAAAGAACAACGGAAATTACCCAATCTGAGAAACAAACATCAAATAAACTGAAAAAAAAATGAACAGGGACATGGGAGACTATAACAAAAATTCTAACTTTTATGTCATCTGCATCCCTGAAGTAAAGAATATAGAGGATAGGGTTGAAAAAGTATTCAAGTAAAAAGTGGCTGAAAACTTCCCAGGTTTGGCAAAAGACATAAGACTACAGATTCAAGAAGCTGAACAAAGACTAAATAAGATAAACCCAAAGAAACCCACACCAAGATGTATCATAGGAAAACTTCCAAAAACTAAAGACAAAGAAAAAATCTTAAAAATAGAAAGAAATTACTCATTAACGCATAAGGCAAAAACAATCTGAAGGATATCAGATTTCTCTTGTGAAAGCATGAAACCAGAGGAAATAGTATAGCCTTTTCCAAGAACTGAAAGAAAAGAACGGTCCACAGGAATTCTACATCCTGTGAGAATGTCCTTCAGAAATGAAGGATAAATCAAGACAGTCTTAGATGAAAGAAAACTAGGAACTAAAACTAAAACCATCAACAGCAGACCTACCCTAAAAGAATGCCTAAAGGAAACTCTCTAACCAGGAATAAAATGATAAAGGAGGAATCTTGGAAAACCAAGAAGAAAAACAGAACAACAGAAGGAGTGAAAATATTTCATTCTCATGAGTTTTCTAAATTGTATTTGATGGTTGAAGCAAAATGTGTAACGCTGTCTAATGTCTCAATGTATGTGGAAGGAATACTTAAGACAATTATAAATGGGGGAAGTAAAGGGATGTAGAGACAAGTAGATTTCTACCCTTCTCTTGAACTGAAAAATGTTGGCACCAATAAGCCATGATAAGGTATATATATGTATACATATATATATATAATAACCTACAGTAACCTAGAGCAAAAAAAAAAATGCTTAGAGAAACAGCTATATAGAGAAGTACTATAGATTTTCTATAGTAGAAATACTATAGAAATACTCGAAAACACTATAGATCTCCAAATGTCAAAATCATATGGATGGAGAACAGATTAGTTGTTGCCAGGAGCAGGGAGCTGATGGAGAGGGGTGGTGGGGTGACCATGAAAGGGGAGCAGAAGAGAGGGCTCAAGGTGATGGAATAGTTCTCTACCTTGACTGCAGTAGTGTTCATGTGGATCACCACGTGTAATACAGTGATATCAAACTAAGCGCACACACTCTGTCAATGCGTTTTCTGGGTTTATACCGAACTCTAATTATGAAAGGTATAGGGTAGCCATTGGGAGACCCTGGGACAGTGTATATGGGACCTCTCTCTAATTTTGCTACTTCCTGTGTGTGTATAATTATTTCAAAATAAAAAGGGTTTTGTAAAGTGCAAAGTTATAGAAGACAAGCTAAATCAGAACTAACTGGCTACAAAAAATATATATAATAATAAAAGAGGTTAAAGCCAAAAAAATGAACAAAAATTTGTAGCAACTATTTAATTCGTACAGCAGCACACATGTTTAAAACTTCATAATAATAGCTTGAATGTTAATGACACTGGCAAATGTACCTAGAAAACCATACTTTTTTATTCTGTAAGACCACCATTAATTAGAAAGTGACTTTTGATTCCTGTTCCTCTGTAATACCTTGTATCTGTCAAGATAGGCTAGGTTATGTTGCTGTTATAAGCAGACCCCAAATTTCACTGCTCCAAAGCTACAAATATTTCTCTCTCTTTCATGTTACCATAGACACTGGGTTGCCTGGCGTCATCCTCCCGACACATCTTGCTGATGGAGAAGCAAGGTTCTCTAGTGCTGCTGGTCATTGTGACAGAGGGAACCAGAGGGGAAGGTCACCAGTGTCTGAGGCCCAGGCAAAGCTTTGTCTTGAAGCCGTTTGTAAGCACTATCACCAATGCCCATCACTAAGCCCTGTGTTAATTTCATCCTCTGTTTGTTTCTATGCCAACTACTGTCACTGGGGAAATAGAATAATCAGGGTCCATCCTTGGAGGTGTGATTGATATCACTTCCAACCAAACCCTAAAATGTAGATGAGGAAGGCCCATCCCCCAGCATAAATCCAAGGTACTCTTACCATAAAGAAGGGGGGATTAATTCTAGAGAGTAAGTAACAGATGTTCACTGCATTGAAGAACTATGGTGAATATTACATGCAGAGGGATATGTCTTCCAATAGAATAGGAGGGCCTCTACACCTGTAACAGTGAGGTGTTTACTTACGTTTCCCAGGATAGATCTCAAGTCTGTACATAGTAGGTAACCAAGAAGTCTTTGTTGAAGGGTTGACTGAGTGAAGTAAGGACTGGAAGGAGGGAAGGAAGGAAGGGAGGGAGGAAGGAAGGAAGGAGGGAAGGAGGGAAGGAACGAATGTAAGGAGGGGACTTCCCTGGTGGCGCAGTGTTTAAGAATCCTCCTGCCAGTGCAGGGGACATGGGTTCGAGCCCTGGTCCAAGAAGATCCCACATGCTGTGGAGCAGCTAAGCCCGTGCACCACAACTACTGAGCCTGCATGCCACAACTACTGAGCCCACGCTTTAGAGCCCGTGCTCCACAACAAGAGAAGCCACCACAACGAGAAGGCCGCATGCCACAACGGAGACCACCACAGCCCTAAATAAATAAATAAATAAACTTATTTTTTTAAAAAAAGAATGGTGGGGAGAAGAAGTATAAAAGGGAGGGGGAAACTGACACTAATTCACAACTGAATTAGAATTGCATGTTTATTTTTCTATTTTTTTCATCTTTTATGTCTAATTTTATAAAACAAAAAATATTAAAACAATGTTAGTAGAAAACAGAAAACGTAACAAGAAATACATGTTAAAAATTAACTTCATTTGAAATTAATCCACTGAAACATATAATTTGTGTGTTACATCATATGTTTAAGGTAATAATTATCAGGATACTATTCATTTAAAAAATAAGGCTTAAATAAGCAAATAAATAAAGCATCAGGCTTGCAGGACGGAATACTTGGAATCCTTTAACCCTTGCATTTTTCATGCAACAATGCCCTAATATCACAAATACAATTAAAATAAGTATCAAAGTTAATAACTCAAATACACTTTTTAAAAAAAATTGGTACCACCCAGTAGAGGCTACCTGCAGAGGAAAAGGTAAGAGTGAGACAAGCAGAGAAGAAAAGAACATGAATCTTTGGCCCTTGAAGAGGGTTCGTGAACAACCTAATATCTTTTGATTCGATCCTTTTCTGCTTACACCAGTCAAAAAGGATTCTGTGGTTTGTAAGGAAGGATCTTGTGGGACACAGAGCCTCCGTGAGCCCTGAGAACACCGTGGCCAGGCCACTCCCAGTGCGCCTGGACCACCTTGGTCGTGCACATGGTTGTGGTAGTGTTTTACATCCCTGCTTCTCTTTTTTCCCTTCTGAGAAGGAGAATGAAGGAGTCAAATACATGGAAAGTATACCTTCCAGGCATCATCTGTAAACCTTTTGTGTTTACAATCATTTAAACCTCAGCTACCACACTGAAGACAGTTTCCAAACTCCGGCCCCATGATGGAGTGTTGTTTTTATAGCTGTGACATGTCAATGCTGGTGCCACGGAGCAAAATATTTATGCAGTGAGTCTTGTTCGTGGCTTTTGTGTGGAAGGAACGCTGCCCTTCCTTCTTTAAGGCCCATCTCAAAATGCCCGGGAAGGGAATTATGCCGTACTTTAAACAAACATCGTGCTTTACGTTTTCAGAGGGGGCCAACATGCATTCGTATGTTTTAAAGGGCAAACACCAAAGGGACTGTTTTAAATTAAAGAGCCGCTTTATCTCAGATCAGTAAAGCATGCTTTGACTTATGTGGATTTAACTCAAGTGTGCGATTATAGGGTGATTAGTGTGGAAGCCGACTTTGCACCTCTTTCCATGCCCTAACTGTGCATAACTCCAGGCAGGTCCCACTCTGTAGGATACATATAATGACTCCCAAAGCATCTTGCAACAATTATTTGTCCTTCCTAAACTATTTTCTGACTTTCCATCAGACGTCTCAAGAACCTTATTGGCCACCATTTCTTTCCTTCCCCACTTGGAGAGATCTCGAGAGACTGGTCTTCCAAGAGACCTCTCCAGTCTCCCTGCTCAGGGACTGAGATGTGTAACCCCCTGGCTGATAGGCAGAGGTCCCGGGTCTGCCCCGTGCAGGTTGGGCCACGGGCGGGGCATCTGGTCTGGACCCGCGTTGGTGGGCGCTGTGGTGAAGCACCACATCCACAGCCTCAGGACTGAGGCTTGACTGAGTCCTCACCCTGTGCTTGTTGGGAGCTAGAGAGCCATCCCCAAGAGCACCCCTCCCTGCCCTGCACCCCTGAGATATGGGGCATGAAGGCTAAGGCCCCTGGTCCCAACTCAGGACAGCTGGGAGGGCACCCAGGTCTAGGGCTTCCGGAAGGGGGGCTGAGGCTTTGACCGTGACCGTCTCACAGCCTGACCCTCCCCTCTGCCCAGCGCTGCTGCCTCCTGACCCTCAGAGCTGTTGATTCACCTGCCAATGAGCCACTTTTTAGGAATCTCTGTCTCCCAGTTTGCTTCCTGGAACGTGATTGAATGAATTGCTGACTTGGGTGGTCTGATTTCACATAGAATCTAACCTTATTGGGATGTTTGTGCCTTGGGAATTTAAAACAAGAAACAAAGCAGGAAATAAGGAATCTGTGATGGACCAGAGAGTTTATGAATATAGAGAGAGGCATGGGGACAGCTGCATTGAACCACATTTTAGAAAAATAAGCTGGAGAAGTCATTTGAGAAGAAAGAAAAAGGATGGACTGGATCCACCAAGAGAGACAGTGACGGGAGAAGTCACGTGTCCCCGATACACAGAAAGTATCTTCCCCTTTACGTCCCTGGGATTCCAGGATAATATTACATATTTTTTCAACAAATACCTATGAGATCTTATAACTACATAATTCCTTCTCTTCACTTGAGCTAGCTTGAATCCTTTTTTTAAAGAAACTTTCAACCAAAGTAACTTTGAGTAAAATACTATCCGTACGTAAATATTGAGTTTAAAATTTTTGCAAAGCACAGGGCAAAGGAAAGATTCCATGCTCTCTTTTGGGGTCAAAAATTAACTGAAACAATGATTCTGGTGCAGGTAATTTATGAAGGACCATCTCTCAGGAGAACCAGTCCCGGAGGGAAGGAAGAGGATGCAGAAGAGGAAAAAGCCACGTAAAGGGGCGATTTTAGATGAAGCCCTGGCTGTAGCCTGAGCTCAAAGGGTAGAAATAGACCGTAAAGTTTATTTTGCCACTGGCCACAGATTGCGCATGTGTGCGTGTGCGTGTTGGTGTGCGTGTGTGCTTGTCACATGGAGGGACTTCCCCTGGCACCCTGGCTTTCTGTGTGTGTGAGTTCAGTGACCAAACATGGCAAGTGCGAGCCTTCAGCAGCAAAATGGGAGCTGGGAATGAGACACAAAGCTAGGAAAAGGGTCTGAGGGGTTCTGGGTGGGGCTTCAAGAGCGGAGCTGTTTTTCTAGTGAAACAAGACACCAGACACAATTCTCAGAACTGGAGGGACCTCTCTGTCGGTTTTTTAAAAATATGTCCACATGGGCTTCCCTGGTGGCGCAGTGGTTGAGAATCTGCCTGCCAATGCAGGGGGCACGGGTTCGAGCCCTGGTCTGGGAGGATCCCACATGCCGCGGAGCAGCCTGCCCCGTGAGCCACAATTACTGAGCCTGCGTGTCTGGAGCCTGTGCTCTGCAACAAGAGAGGCCACAATAGTGAGAGGCCCGCACACCACAACTAGAGAGAGCCCTCACACAGAAACGAGGAGCCAACACAGCCATAAATAAATAAATAAAAATTAAAAAAAAAAAAAAAAAAAAAGCAAAATTCCTTTAAAAAAAAAAAAATATGTCCACAGTTGTTGCTATTCCTTCCTTCAAGAAGTGAAGTCTGGTGTTGCCATGTATATGGAGAAAGGGACATTCTGCTCCACAAACATTTCATAGTCAAGCCAGAAAGTATTGGTTTGGCCAAACAGTTCATTCAGGTTAAAGAAAATAAAATACACATTTTTCATGTTTACCAAGAACTTCATTCAACAACGTAGTCACGAACCGAAAGAACTTTTTGGCCGACACAATATATTCTCCAAAGCCACCCGGGCCTGGTCTGACCTAACCAGACACAATCTGGGTGAAGTCACCAAGGTGGCAGCCATGTTCCACCTCGTAAACCTGTAATTCGTTGGTATCGGTGTCTGAGCCATTCTGGGAAGCCGTGCTGAGGAGGGTCTTGAGGCCAGATTTGGTGGCGTGGGAGGAGTGCTGTGATCTCTTAGCAGTGCTTCCAAGGGGATTGAGCATGGCAGGTGTGCCCAGGTACTTGCACTCCCTGGGGACAATGGGAGGGATGCTGTGGAGGAAGTGTTGTCCCTGAGTAAGGAAAGCAGGGCAGACACAGAAGCCTGGGAAAGGGTCGAGTTCAGATGGCCTGTCTTCAAACCACCCACGTGTTCTTCGGTGACTCCCAATATGACTCCCAGTCTTATTCTTTCTGCTATTGGCTTCTCTATAAAAGCTCTCTTTCCCTTCTGAACTTTCTCCTAACCAACTTTCTCCTAACTTCTGAACTTTCTCCTAACGCCTAACCAAGGCGTTCGTTCACATGCAAATCATCTTGTTATCGTTACCATTAAAACTGGCAGTCTTAAAATTCAAAAAAAAAAAAAAAAGGGAAGCTTCATTCTCTTTTCTGAGTCTGAGTATGGCTGGAACTGGCCACTCTATTCTAGAAAATACAACAAGGCAGAAGAGATGGTTTGTGACTTGGGGTTGAGGCCACAAAAGGCAAAAATGACTTCCTGTGGTCATTCTCTCTCTCTCCCTGTCTCCCTCTCTCTCTCTCTCGGATTATTTGCTCTGGGGAAGCCAGCTATCATGTCATCGTCAAGAGAGGCTCCGTGGTGAGGTGCTGATGACTCCATGAGGATGAGCTGGGAAGTGAACTCTCCGGGCCATTCACGGCCTGTGTCCTGACCGAAAACTTGCAGACACCGGAAGTCAGAGCCTCCCAGCTAAGACACTCTGCAATTCCTGACCCCCAGAGACTTTTTGAAACCACAAATGTTCATTGTTTTCAGATGCTACGTTTTGGGGGAATTTCTTCTACAGGAAGAGCTAATACAACCTCAGCATCTCCTTGGTAGGTCTGGCTTTCTTTAGGTCAAGGCAATGGCTAGGTCATTTATTTTCAAATAAAATGCAGCAGAGCTGCAAGAATAGGCTGAATATTCAAAAATGCAAATAACTGCAGCTCTTCTCATACCTGACAGTCAAGAACTACCTCCTGCACCTAAACATCCCGAGTAGCTAACGTCAGGCATTAAGCGCTGTCAGGAAGAGGAGAGAAAGTACAAGGCCACAGAGTTACCTCCAAGCACATGGAAATGAGAGAGAAGAAGTAAGATTCGACACCTGTCAGTGTCGCCTCTCTGGTGACAAGACAGCTGGACTTGAGGTTGAAAGGTCTGTGCTGGGAGGAGTCCTGCCTGCCGTGCAGCTCAGTGGCATCCTTTGATAACTTTCTCTGTTCCTCAGTATCTCCCGTGTCAAATGGGACTCAGAAGACCAGGCTGCTCGGCAGCTGTGAGGGTTAGAGGGGTTGATGGTTCGCACGGAATCTGAGGGCATTCGGCCAAGGTGTGGCGGCGGTTTTTGTCGACAACGTGACTAGGGGAGCCCTGCCGACTTTTAGTGGAAGGAGCCACGGGTGGTAGCCCTTCAGCAAGGGCAGGAGAGGGCCCTGCAGGGCAGGTGGCAGGCTTGGTCAAGGTCCACAGGGATCCAGCCTCCTGCTGCCCATTCACGGGGAGAGAAAGTCACCGTATAATCATCTGACCTTAGAACAACTTCCATTTTACATACACTTGCAAAGTCTTAACAGATTCATGAAATACTAAATTGTTCAGGAAAACAGCTCTTATAAAAATTATACATAAATATACTTTTTAAAGGAATTTTACCAAGGGTTGTTTGGTATTTTGGAAATCGTGCCCCCTTGGGAACGTCGTTCTAGGTGTGTCTATAACCAATAAAACGTCTTTTTTTCTGTCTACAGTTGCAGCGGGCACAGACATAGTGGTTCTAACCATTTGAGCTGGTATCAGACTACTCACTGTATTTTGTAGTGGGGTAGAGTCTAAACATTTACATGTTGTTACATATATTCGTTTATTACGCATTTATTTCCTTTTATTTCTGCCTTACACGTTTGGCCATTGCATTGATTTTTTTAAAAATATTCCTGTAGAGAGATGTATTATCCATGCTTTATTTCAGGCGTGTAAGGAGAATATTATAAAGTAATCATATTAGAAAAGAGTCACTATCTACTAAAAATGAGACACAATGCTTCTGGGGGGAGAAAGATTTTAAAACAAGAAAAAGCTATGTGAAGAATCTATTATAAGAAAAAAATCTGAAACCCAGAGGACTTCTAAAATTCATTAAATTCTCAAAACCTGACTTGGACGTAGCTTAATGGGTAGAAACACATAACCTGAGCTGACATTTGGTTATTTAGAGAATTTATTTATTTATTATGTACTTTTTCATACAATTTGCTACAGAAATTTCAGCACAGGCTCCGGACGCGCAGGCTCAGCGGCCATGGCTCACGGGCCCAGCCGCTCCGTGGCATGTGGGATCTTCCCGGAGCGGGGCACGAACCTGTGTCCCCTGCATTGGCAGGCGGACTCTCAAACACTGCGCCACTAGGGAAGCCCTGCTACAGAAATTTTAAAGTACTTGAGTCTGGTCCGGAATATGTCTCATCGATTTGCCTTCCAAAAATCTAAAATATTCTGAATTTCAAAACATGATGGGCTCCTCGTATTTCAGAAAAGAGATTGTACAAGTTGCTAAGGTGCTGCCCGGCTTTCTTGTGTAGGTTTTTACCGACAAGATGTAATGCTGAATTTAATTCTAACTTGATGATTTAATTAGAGAATATCTAGAGTACCTGACATCTTGAACAAAGCTCCTCAACAGCTCGCAGGAATGGAACATATTCAAAAGCTAATAATAGGGCTTCCCTGGTGGTGCAGTGGTTGAGAGTCCGCCTGCCGATGCAGGGGACATGGGTTCGTGCCCCGGTCTGGGAAGATCCCACATGCCGTGGAGCGGCTGGGCCCGTGAGCCATGGCCGCTGAGCCTGCGCGTCCGGAGCCTGTGCTCCGCAACGGGAGAGGCCACAACAGTGAGAGGCCCGCGTACCGCAAAAAAAAAAAAAAAAAAAAAAAAAGATAATAATAGATGTAGCTAAATTGTTGGTATCTTAAGATCGTAAATTAGAAAGGTACATTTTCCGTAATTTAATGAGTAAATAAAGCACACGGTGTGATTTCAGAGTTTTTCTTTCTGTTTTGTTTTCCCAACCAACTCTCTATTATGTGTCAGGCTCTGGGGACAAGGCCCTGGGAATAAGACCTAGAAATCATTTTGAGAAGCTTTTAATCTAATAAGGGATGCATCACGGAAACAAATGCCTGCCCTTGGATATGCTCAATGAAAACACGGGTCAGGTAGGTCACGAGCTGGTGCATCCTGGAAAAACGAAGGGCCAGGTAACTTAAAACACGATTCTCATCCGGAAAAAAATGTAGACTGCTTTTCTTCAGTTTGAATCCTTAATTTTGGAAATAAGCCTTTTTGACATTTTAATACATCCTAAAGATTTCTTTTATGCATCCTAGTTAAAGAAATTCCCTGTTCCAGAAACCATCTATAGTTCAATATTAGAAAAGTAATAAGAGGTAAGGTTAAAAGTGGGGATTTTTCAAACTGGCTCTGAGAACGTAAAGGTTCTCAGGGAAACCTACCGTGGTGTGCTTGGTAATGCGACCGACCCCTGTGCTTTGTACATCTCCGCCTGGCTTTCTCGGAGGCCACAGCCAGATCCCTCCTCATGCAGTGGTCCTGAAACAATTCCCCAGGGCTCTCGAGGACGCGACTGTCCGTGGCCTTCCTTTTCCCTCCCAACAGATGTGCTTGTACCCATATCTTGTGAGCATCAGGCCTCATTCCTCCATTCAAATTCCCCCATGGCTTGTCTCCCTCCAACATGACTTAGAGCTCTATGGACACTTGGAACAGAGTTGATTATAAACCAAGATTAGAGGAAGGCGTCTAAAACCCTACAATGAAGGCTCAGGTGTGTTGAACTTTCACCTTCCTATCGACCATAGAGAGCTGAGATGTGGGTACACAGGTCATCATCTGTGGTCAGAAGAAGCCCCTCCAGGGATGCATGGACAGGAAAGCACCTGCATTATACGCATCAGACCCCCAGGGTTGAAGGAGGAGATCTGCGGTTGACCGGGAGGAGAGCAATTATGAGAACCTGCAAACCTATAATCATATAATTATTGTAGTAAATACATGCATTTTGCATAATTATATGCTAATTATGAGAAGAATAATCACTCATGTTTACTGTCTGCGTAATAGCGTTCCAGGCACTAAGTGTTTCTCATGAGTGTTCTCATTTAATCCTTAAACGAATTGGAAAGGTAGGTATTGTTGCTGTTCCTCTCCTCTTCTTAGTTGAGGACTCTGAGATGAAAGAGGTACGTGAGCTTCCCGAGGTAACCTGGCTGGTAAGTGGTGTAGCTCGCTGTAAACCAATTCTCTTTGGTCCTTGAGCCCTAACTATAAACCTCTATGCCTGTGGCCTTTCACGATAAGTCGCTGGAAATATCTGCTTGGGATGCAGAAATGACTACAGGAAACATATTCTCAGAAACACAACAATGAGATAGTCATGCGTAGACAGATGCCAGAAGTCACTTTACAGAAATCAGACAGAAGTGAGGAAGACGGTGAATACAATTCCACCCTGAAAGTGCATTAAGAAGGTAGCTTCGTATATGAAATGCAGATTTCAGAGCTCAAAACTGTTTTAACAGAGGCTCTTTCTTGCTTCCAGACTTTTCTTAAGGGAAATGAAGCAATCCTATTTCTCATTTAGGTACAAAGGAGCAAAGGAAATTCTCTTAGAAATACAATATTAGCAGTTTGACTCCCTATGGTAATATGTAGTAATGAACTGCTATAATGGAAAAAAAAAGTATCCATTTTTTTCTAGCTAGAAAGAGTCCCTCCCCAAACTAGAGCACTGAGAATCGGGAGTAAAAGGAGTTAAGTGGGTCCAAAACTTGAAAAATGTCTCTCTTAGGTCTTAGAATGCGCCAGCAGGATTTAAGATAGGATATAAACACATTACAGGAAAGAATGTGAGATCTAGTGGGAGACGACAATATGAAAAATGCCAAAGAGATAAATCTTGGATGCAAAGTGAATCTCAAACACTTGATCTAATCTGTGCGTTTGATTCAGGGCAAAATTTAGTTACTTAAGATAAAACACAGATTCTAGAGGGTTTTGTCAAGGAAACATAAAATATGAATGTTTTACAGCATTAAATTTATTTACTTTGGGCATTTGCATTTTTTTATTTTGTTAACAGTTTTTCGAGGTGTAATTGATGTATGAGAAAATTGCACAGGGTTAATATATACAATCTGATGGGATTGAACAGATGTATACGCCGAGGAAACCATCACCACGATTAAAGTGATAAACATATACATCAGCTCAGAAGTTTACTCCTGCCTTCCCGTTTTTTTTAAAGGCGAATACTTTAGAGCATTAAATTTATTTACCTTGGGTATTTAAATATTTAAACTTTTATAATATTCTTGGTTTATGTTTGTATTTTAATTTACTTATTCGATTATTTATTCAATGACACATACTCATTAAGTGTCAGACACAGTTCCAAGATGTATTCAGCACTTTTAGAAAACAACGTTCCATATTGAATCCCTTCTTTCTAAACTTCACAGTACGTACCTTTTGCTATCGTGTACACGTATATGCAAGCAGTGTGTATATGGGAGCATGTATGTGCACACTGGTGTGTCTGGTCAGGTTCTATGCATGGAATGTTAATAAATTCACAAGGTCATGATGCAGTTCTTATTCCTCACTGCTGCTTCTTCAAAATACTGAGATTTCCTTGGCACGAGAAACATAACAATGTGTGAGTGCAAAGTTGCCAAGAATTTTGAAGGGAGTTTTTCACAGTCAGCGCCTGTTTCTCATTGTGGTTGGAACCCTCTTTCCCCGCACTCTCTTTGAGGTTTTACAGTTCTTCTCTGTTAAGCTACGATAGACCTTTTAAGTGTAAGTTGTGGGCCTTTAGTATAACTGGCTAGACTAGGTCTATCCATTGCTACAAAAGCTACACAAATACAGAATTAATTCCTTGCATGACACAGAAGGCAAAGAAAGCATCCTCAATGAACTAGGGCGAATACAGGTAGTTTTACTCCTGTATTAGCGGAACAATGTCATGAAAAGGTCATATTGCCAGATAATTTAATTTACCCAATTTTATTAAAATAAGAGTAAAACGACATAAAGGAACACACAGCAGAAATAGACCCACAGGCATAGAGAACAAACTTATGGTTACCAAAGGGGAAAGGAGGGGAGGGATCAAATTAAGACTTTGAGATTAACATACACACGACTATATATAAAATAGATAACTAACTAGGACCTACTGTATGGCACAGGGAACTCTACTCAATATTCTGTAATAACCTATAAGGGAAAGGAATCTGAAAAGAATATATATGGGTGTGTGTGTGTGTGTGTGTGTGTGTCTGTATATATATACACACACATATATATATATAGCTGAATACTGTACTGTACACCTGAAGCCAACACATTGTAAATCAACTATACTTCAATTTTAAAAGAAGAATGAAGATGTGAACCCTAAAAAATTATTTTCACCCTAAAAAATGTAATAATAAAAATTGTTGAGCTGTACAGACCTAAAAAATCAACCTAAAGCAAAATCAACCTAAAGCTCATTTTCTAAGAGATAATAAGAAGAAATCATGTATCTGGGTTAACACTCTGCATACAAGAAACATGCATATTATTAAAAAAATTTTAATTATTAATAATAATTAATAATAATTTTTAATAATCTTATTAAAATGTATTTTAAAAATTAACTTCCAATATAGATGGAATCTTTGTGCAAAAAAGATCCTCAAAAGAGATCAGACAGGGCTTCCCTGGTGGCGCAGTGGTTGAGAGTCCGCCTGCCGATGCAGGGGACGCAGGTTCGTGCCCCGGTCGGGGAGGATCCCACGTGCCGCGGAGCGGCTGCGCCCGTGAGCCGTGGCCGCTGAGCCTGCGCGTCCGGAGCCTGTGCTCTGCAACGGGAGAGGCCACAACAGTGAGAGGCCCGCGTACAGCAAAAAAAAAAAAAAAAAAAAAGAAATCAGACATATATACACTAATAAGTATAAAATGGATGACTAATAAGAACCTGCTATATAAAAAAATAAATAAAATTAAATTCAAAAATTAAAAAAAGAAAAAGATCAGACAACTTTACTTTATTGCCTCCTTGATATTGTGCCGATACTGTGCACAGTTCAAGCTGTAGATGAAGGGCTTCTGCCCATGAGTAGCTTGGACTCACAAAACAGTCAGTAAAAGATACCCTCCCCTCCAAAAAGCTACCTGGATTATTTGTTTCATTATTACTACCAATAGATCACACACGTAAGTTTTGCTATAATTTATTTATAATGGATTTAAAATCCAACCACTATCATATTTTTCCTAGGAATAAACTCACCAGCAGACTCAAAGATGCTTACCTAACAACAAAAAGTTATAAATAAAATGTTAACGAAGGAGAAGATATACTTAAATTTTGGGACATCCCTGCATTGGAATATGATGAAACCATTCCCTTAAATTATGAAACTTTGATGACATGGGGAAAACGTTCGTCATACAATATTACAAGTAAAAAGTAGGGGGGACATGTATTAACATTATGAGACTGAATTTATAAGACGTGAAAAGAATTACTTCCAAAGACACCATTAGGAAAAGTAGTTTGTTAATAAAATCTAGCCAACACTTCTGAAATTTTATCAAGGGAAACGCTGCTTGCCGTTGTCATGTTAGCTTCACATGTTGAGAAATGAAATATCACCTGTACATTTTATGACTGGATGGTTTTGAAGGACGTGTGTGTAGTTTTTGAAACAAATATGAAGCCAAATTCTAACTGGGAAAACATCACATCAAGGACACAGCTTACTTAGGAGTGAGAACCCTACTGGGGTCATGCTCCAGGCAGGAATGCTTTTCCTATGTTACCCTATTGTAAATCAGAGCTATGTTGCTTGGGCCGTATGCTTTTTCTCTGAGCACCTGGTGAGGGTTACTTTCTTAGGGTTTTGGAGTCTGGGAGGGGAGGGTCTCGACATCTGAACGTGTGCACATTAGGTGGTCGCAGTGCTGGAGGTGAGTCCAAAATCGACCAGAGGTTAATGTGCTTAAGCTTTTGGTGTCCTCTCTGTCATCTTTCCCATAATTTCCCCCAAGAAGGTTCTGTTTCCTTTCTGAGTAATTATCACTGACATACATCTGGCAACTTAATCCATGAGAGTCTTTCTGTAGTTGTGTAAGTCAAATTCACCTTGCACTGAAGCATCCTTGAACTTTAAATGTTAGACGTAGTCAGGCTGTGAGCCTGGTTCCCACGGGCTCTGATTTGTAGGACAGCTTTCACGGGTGCTAAATACAAGTTAACAACTGCGGTGCTGATAAAAGAGACGATCTCTAAGTAAAACATCCCACCTCCCCCTGTGTGGCCTTTTCCAACAGATCAAGTTTACCGCATGCTTTACCCACAGATTCCAGCTTAGTCCCGCCAGCCACTCTTCTGCAGAAACTTAGCAGTGTAAAAATCATCACCACATTGTCTTCCAGCTCCCTCGGTGATGTCACTGATTCTTAACCTTTTTTGGATCAAGTACTCTGACAGAGTACGTGTGTTTACAAACTGTCCACATACAGCTCCATGAAGTTCACAGGGAATTTTAAGTGCATTCATGGACCTCAGTCTAAGAGCTTTCGCTCTAAGCGCTAAAATATATAACCAGATTTCTGTACTAGACACTTGGAATAGGGACTCTTTCCAGTTGAGAACTCTGTTGATTTTCTGAGAAAATTCTCTTACTGAATTCTATTTTCCCACTGATGTACATTGTTATTTCCGAGATGCATATCTAAATATATATATACGGAAATATATAATAAAGTGAACTCAGACACAAGCATCCCTGAGAAACAGGGACTTTCCAATATCACGTGATTAATAAACAGCAAATTCTGAAATTAAAAATAACCGTTGAGATGCAGGATGAGGAAATGTATCTTAATGGAGAAATTCTCCATGGCTTCTTTTTCACAAAAATCAAATTTGTTCACTCTTCGCCTTCATATTTCCTAGGAGATCTACCTCAAAACACATCTGGATATACACCCCTCACAAGGACTGGAAGGAAGTCTGGCAGGTGATGTGGCCACACCGTTAGAATAGCTTGCAGCCTGAGACAGCAGCAGATTGAACAGAATCCTTTGACAAGTTCCGGTAAAGGGACACGTATGCCTTAGAGGGAACGTCAGTGGAACAAGTGCCGGGGAACACAGGTCAGAGTATCTTTTTGACTGAAATACCTGTACATGAACACAGAGAATATGGCCAATAGGCAAAATGAGGATTGAAATCATAAAGGACTGGGAAACACAGTGTTATGACTATGACAAACCGAGCACAGTGATGTGGATGAAAGGCACATGCAAAGGCCAGGGTACACTTTGCTTAAAGAAGCAAAAAGGAGAGTACTTGGGTGAAAAAAAAGAATGTCAAAAGGAGCGCGTTGCTGGACTATGTTAAGGATGGCTGTGCCATCTATGGTCTGAGAACGTTCCCTCCTGTAGAGCGGTCAGGGAGCACTGAGGCAAAGTGTAACGTGGAGGGGCTCTCAGTTCAACAGACATTTACTGACTGTGTCTTCTATGGTGAGATCAGTACAAGCTGCAAATGCTGTGCATCGAGTGAGACCAGTGCCTCCCTGAGGTTGGCCCCCGACCTGCTAAGGGAGAGGAACTCAGCTATGATAGTCGCTGGTGCCCAGAAGGGACAAACGACTACTCCACACCTATCGTGTACCAGCCACGTGGCATCACACCTTACTTACCCAATCTAGTTCCCAGCAGTGGTCCTCTGATCTCTGCATCACACAGGAGCAAAGGGGGACATCAAAAATATTAATAAATGGTCTAAGGTCCCGTAGGTAGGGGTGGATTGAGCCCAAAGCCCTGGCGGAACAACCCCGCCTCCCGCTGGATAAAGCAAGGGGTGAAGCACACATCTTTGGAAGCAGTAAAAATCTGTGAAGGTATTGCAGGGCAAGTGGCGTTTGAGCCAGGTCTGGAAGGAGGGGTAGGATTTTGCAATAAGCGAGAAGGGGAAAGGAGTTGAAGGCAGAACAAAGGCAACTATGAAGGTAAGGAGCTGAGGCAACGCACGGTGAGAGAAGCAATGGAAGGGCAGGTAGAGTGGACCGTCTGGACCAGGGTCACGAGGAAGCCGTGGGAACTGTATCGCACCAGGTGACAGAGAAGATTTTGGAGGAGGGGGCGGACCTGTGTTTTATTTAGTTGCCTCTTTACAGAAATACAACGTTCTTTGTGTTTGGTGGGAGCGGGGGGCTGGAAAAAGAACAGAGGTAGTGCAGAGAGAGAAATCATATTCAAGAGGAAAACTAAATTGAGAAATTGACAGTAAAGCTTGAAAGACAATGGGAGTCTAGGCTGGAGCAGTGGGAGTGGGTCCAGAATTAGCTGGGTGGTTGATAAGATGCTGAACGGAGAGGGATACGTTCAGGGTGCCTCCCAAGGTAAGAACTTGGTAGGTACCACTCACTAATTAACAGAAACAAAAAAGGAGGAGGATTGGGTGAAGTGAATTCCTTCTAAGCGGTACCCACAGAACATTCAGGTAGTCGGTTTAGGTGACCAAAGCTCGAACTCAGAAAGAAGAGTGGGGTTGGAGGTGGGGTGGGTGTGAGATGACCAGTCCGTGGGGAATTGAAGTCAGGGAAGTGCAGGGGTTGAATCAGGAAAAGCATAGAAAGAACCAAGATGAGTGAACAGAATTCAGCACAGGAGACTGAAGGAGGTCCTGGAAGAGAACTAAGAACAAAGGCGTCCTGGGAAACAAGGACAGAAAGAGTGTCAAGAAAGAGAGTGGTTGGTAGCATCACATCCGTTTACTGACGGCTACAGGCATTATAATGATGTACTTTCTTTTAGCACAATATAATAATATATATATTTCTTTTTCAGATGTTGGTTCCGTCTGTTGACCACAGCTCGGTATACACCAACACCTAGAGACCTCCACCATGTCAGTGCTTCTGAAACCTTATGTGGATGTGAATCACTGAGGAGCTCGTTAAAATACAGATCCAACGCGGTAGGTCTTCTGTGGAGACCCATTTCTGCATTTCTACAAACTCCAAGAGATGCTACTGGTGCACGAACCCCACTTGTATTTCAAGGTGCTCGACCAGCTGTTGCAAACCTAGGCTACTTTAACAAGAATGCCACAGCCGGGCAAAGAAAGTTCTGGTCTCAACAGGCTTTGGGAATCAGGATGCAATTTTAAGACAAGTGGTCTACACACAGAACAGAATATGAAGCCCTGACATCTGCGGTTTGGTATGGGCACTGGCAAGCTTCACTTGCAAAAGGCAACTCAGAGGAAAAACTGGCAAGTTGTCTTCCAATATGTGAAGGAGAGAGCCTCAGTTTTTACAAAGGTCAAAACCTGGACTGATGGGTGGAATTTGCTGGCAAATAGATTTGCTTTTTGAACTGTCTGAAGAAATCCTGACCCAGTAAGTACTGTCTACCCTCGCTGAATGTTTTCAAATGAAGTTTTCTCTTTTAAAAATTTTTATTGACGTATAGTTGATTTATACTATTGTGTTAGTTTCAGGCATACAGAAAAGTGAATCAGTTATACATACATATGTATCTATTCTTTTTCAGATTCTTTTCCTTATAGGTTATTACAGAGTATTGAGTAGAGTTATTACAGAGTTGTGAGTAGGTCCTTGTTGGTTATCTATTTTACATATAGTAGTGTGTGTATGTTAATCCCAAACTCCTAGTTAATTCCTCTCCCCGACCCTTCCCCTTTGGTAACCATAAACTTGATTTCTATGTTTGTGAGTCTATTTCTGTTTAGTAAATAAATACATTTGCATCATTTTTTACTTAGATTCCACATATAAGTGATATCAAATGAAGTTTTCAACGTAAGAGCAGGGAGAAATCTCAGAAGGCATGTAGTTTAAACTATTCACAGATTTAACGTATGAGGAAAAGTGGTAGAAGTTTATATGTAACACTCAGGTTATGTTCGAACACTGGTTATTGTATCGAAGCTTGACTTCAAAGGCCATTTTAAATGGAATGATCGTTTACATTCATAAGTTTGAGCAATTAGATACAGACCCTCATTCTAGGAACCAATTTTACAGTCAACTTGTTAAGCAAACAAAAAGGAAATTTAGTGGATTTTGGGAGGGGGGGTTCTGAGAAATATCAGGAATTTGCATCTATAATAATATCAGGACACTATCTAGGTACTTAATCATGGGTTACACGTGGTTAAATAGCCGTGAATCATCTCATGGACCAACTGGAACCCTGAGAGGTGATAAGAAAGTAATCTGGATATTGACTTTTAAATTTATTGCTTCAAAATTCATCGAACAAGTGTCGTATGTGAGATCTTAGGGTGGTTATTGAGGCTACTGATGACTTTACTTCTATGGCATGACTGGGGGACAGAGGGCTGCCTGTGAAACCTGAGGAGGAGAGGGCTGGGCCGTGCTCTGTCAAAGCATCTCAGAATCTTTGAGCCCAGAGTGTATCCGCTGTAACTGCAGGGTGACAAGTGGGCACATTAAGGACTTTAGGCACCATGATCATGTCTGATAGAAATAGCGGTAGTCTACAACAAGGTATCAGCTCACACCAGTCAGAATGGCCATCATCACAAAGTCTACAAACAACAAGTGCTGGAGAGGGTGTGGAGAAAAGGGAGCCCTCCTACACTGTTGGTGGGAATGTAAATTGGTGCAGCCACTATGGAGAACAGTATGGAGGTTCCTTAAAAACCTAAAAGTAGAGTTACCATATGATCCAGCAATCCCACTCCTGGGCATATCTCTGGAGAAAACTCTAATTTGAAAAGATGCATGCACCCCAGTGTTCATTGAGGCACTATTTACAATAGCCAAGACATGGAAGCAACCTAAGTGTCCATCGACAGATGAATGGATAAAGAAGATGTGGTACAAATACACAATGGAATATTAGCCATAAAAAGAACAAAATAATGCTATTTGCAGTGGCATGGATGGACCTAGAGATTGTCATACTGATTGAAGTAAGTCAGACAGAAAATGACAAATATCATATGGTATCGCTTATATATAGAATCTTAAAAAATGGTACAAATAAACTTACTTACGAAACAGAGATACAGTCAAAGATGTAGAAAACATGGGATTGACATATACACACTAATATGTAAATGGATAACTAATAAGAATCTACTGTATAAAAACATAAGCTAAAATTCAAAAGAAAAAGAAAACAAACTTACTGTCACCAAGAGATAAGGGGTGGGAGGGATAAACTAGGAATTGGGGAATAACAGATACACACTACCATATGGAAAATAGATAAACAACAAGGACCTACTGTGTAGCACAGGGCACTGTACTCAATATCTTCTGATAGTCTGTAATGGAAAAGAATCTAAAAAGAATACGTATACATATGAATCACTCTGCTGTCACCTGAAACTAAGACAACATTGTAATCAGCTCTACTTCAATAAAAAAAGTGATTATGTAAGAACAGAAATAGCAGTAGTCTGGCGATGGACGCAAAGGGCTTCATGACCTGTTTTGATTCCAGGATTTTGCTGAGCACCCACGGTCTATGTTTTCCTAAACAGACATCGGGCAACATCTCTGATCAAGTTCAAGAGTAAACACGAAGCTTGTTTTACAGAGAGAAGAACACAGGTTTCGTTTATTCACAGGCTAATTTTAAAAGCAGATGCAAGTGCACGCACAATAGTTGGCTTCTCCCAGGAAGAGAAACCAAATATGAACCCTCATAATTGTCTTCAAATGTTTTTACATGTCTGTGTGTGATGCCAAACAATTGTTCCGTCATGGCACACTCTCACCTCCTGACTCAGTCTCCAGCTGCAGACGTCAAGATGAAAAACTTTCCACAGAGGTAATCATTGCAAAGTAGTGAAGTAGTTTTGGATAAAAGACAGTTTAGAAACAAATCACTCTGATTTATTACCGTGCCAGTTGACGGCGGCAAGACGTACGTCTTGTTAACAACTATTTGTTTGCCTTAATTCCACGATGATGACACAATATATTGTCAAAGCAGATATGCCTCATGCAATACAGGAAAAAGTTGATTTAGCCAATCCCGTATATTAAGCCATCCAAATACACGATGGCAGTCAAAAATTCATCGGTTGAATTATCACGTCTTCCAGAAGACTTCTAAAGATATTCACCATAGGATTGGTCAATATGAGCCTCTTCATCTTCTGCTTTTCGCTTCTGGTCAGTTTCTTCTCAAGGTAGTCAAGTCCAGTAGCCCCTCAGGTTGCAGGGTTTCCAGGAGCTAAACTGGAAGGGATCCCAGCTCCCTCCCTCCTGCTTCTGCTCAAATGCTGGCAAATCATGTTTTCAGATCACAGCTTTAGGATTGAAAACAAGGCACATCAAATCTGGTCAATGAATTATTCATGTATTTCCTGCTCTCCTTGGAACAGATTTCGTCCCGGATACATGAGACACACAGTTGCTGATCTCTGAACACTCTGAAATTAAGACTGCCGGTCTGGAAATTTGGAAGATAAGCCCTACCACACATACTATCTTGAAGAAAACAGCATCTGCATTAGGAGATATTAACTTTAGTCCTTGTGCAGGTTACTTGGAATGCATCTTATTTTCTGGATTTTGGAGGGAATTGCTCCTTAAAATTTGTCTATTGCTTATTTTTATTAAATATCTAGACATTTTAGTTATACCAGAAACTAGGTTATTTCATATAAATGATATTTTATTTACATCTCTCTATCTGGGATGTCACTGGAGCTAGTTGTCTATTGGTAAGTCCATCAGGTACTTCTTTAAATAACTGTACTAAAATTGATAATTTTTTCCCCTAGGATTTCTTCTAACAGGAAACTCATATAGTGTTTAGTGGGTTGTCATGGGTTTGACTTATATTGGAGGTGTCACTTAAGGAGGTAATACTAAGCTCTTTAAACAGTTAAATTTTGTACTTCTTAGTAAAGTATTTACTGATTAAATGGATTGAAGACCATTACAAAATTTAAAATACTTTGTTTTTTGCCTAAACAGGAGATTAAAAAACACTTGTACAGAATTTCAATTTAGCTTAGAAAATAATTGCATTTTTTTTCTACCTGACTTCTGTGGAAGACCTTGAAATTAGAAGAGTGTAATATCTCAGTCTTTCTGAACAGATGGGCAAAACATCCACCACCCATCTAGCACTGAGTAGCATAAATAATTTTAAAAATTAAACCTGCAGCAAGATTTAAAGACAGAGTTCATGTTTCATAGAGTCAGATAATATTTAGTTTATACGTATAAAATGGAAATAGCTTATTTCGGTAGCAAAAAATATTTAAGCAAAAATTAAATGATCATTAGAGTCACAATAATTTATAATATTAAAAGAGTTTCTAACACCAGGATAATAACAGTCAAGGGGAGCTTAATCTCAGAAACAAAATTCCAACAAAAAGTTCAGCTGCTAGTAGCATCCAAGAAAGGGACATATTCCTGCTACATGAATGAGAATTTAAGAGTGAAAGAGGAGTTTATGGTGAGGCTTAGGATAATCTCCATTCCAACCCCTCTTTCCAGATACAGGACTGAGGTAAAATTCTAAGCATCCTCACAAATATGGCTAACTTTAAAGTGAAGCAGTCAGAGGAGGTAGCATTATATTTTTCTCAGTAGAAGGGCAAGGAGCAATGGTTTCTGGGGAGGCAGATGAAACATGGAAATCGGAGAGTGGGGGCTGATGTCCTCAGGCAAAAGGAGAGACTCAAGGTCTTTGCACGAGTCTTGATTACGATCTGAAACCTTCCTCTCTCCTTTCCCCACTCCATGAAGACTAGATGCTTCTCCCAGAGTGAATCCCAGCATGAGATATTTTACAAGGGGGCTGAGCAGAATTCTTTCATCAATACCACACTGTTTTGATTACTGTAGCTTTGTAGTATTGTCTGAAGTCTGGGAGCGTGATTCCTCCTGCTTTGTTCTTTTCCCTCAGGATTGCTTTGGCAATTCTGGATCTTTTATAATTCCATATAAATTTTGGGATTATATATTCTAGTTCTGTGAAAAATGTCATGGGTAATTTGATAGGGATTGCATTAAATCTGTAGATGGCTTTGGGTAGTATGGCCATTTTAACAACATTAATTCTTCCAATCAAAAAGCATGGGAAATCTTTCCATTTCTTTGAATCGTCTTTAATTTCCTTTTTTAATGTTATGTAGTTCTCAGCATATACATCTTTCACCTCCTTGGTGAGCTTTATTCCTAAGAGCTTTATTTTATATTATTTTATTTTATATTTTGATGTGATTTTAAAAGGGATTGTTTATTTACATCCCTTTCTGATGCCATCAGAAAGAATGAAATAATGCCATTTGCAGCAACATGGATGGACCTAGAGGTTATCATACTAAGCGAAGTAAGTCAGAAAGAGAAATACAAATAACATATGATGTCACTTAAATGTGGAATCGAAAATATGATACAAATCAACATATCTATGAAACAAAAACAAAACTCACAAATATAGAGAACAGATTTGTGGTCACCAAGGGGGAAGGGTGTAGGGGAGGGGTGGACTGGGAGTTTGGGATTAGCATATGCAAACTGTTATATATAGGATGGATAAACACAATGTCCTACTGTATAGCACAGGGAATAATATTCAATATCCTGTGATAAACCATTATGGAAAAGAATGTATATCTGTGTAGAACTGAATCACTTTGCTGTACAGGCAGAAATTAACACACTGTAAATCAACTATACTTACTTAAAAAAAAAATCTGCACATTTCTCCAAATGCTCTTGACCTCCTTCCTCCACAAGAAACAGAAAATTAAATAGAATATAATATCTAATCCTCAAACTGTAGTTCTGGTTGGCAAACAAGTTGTAGAAAAGTAAAAAAGGAGTCAAGAATTTACCCTTCCCACACAGAGTAAACAGTATTCTGGACGTAAACTATACATGTGTAACTAATCAGAAAAGAATTAAAGGCATGGAGATTATATAAATAACCTAATGTTTTATAAAGAAAGAGGAAGGAAGGAAGGAAGGATGGAGAGTGAGAGAAAGTTTGGAAAGAAAAATAACCTAAAGAACAGAAGAAAATTTCTCAAGATGCTTTAAGTTATAAAAGAGCTTATTAAAAATATAAACATTAAACATTATTATTAAATGTTTCAATGTTTTGTATTAGTTAAACGTTTATTAAAACATAACATAGGGCTTCCCTGGTGGCACAATGGTTGAGAGTCCGCCTGCCGATGCAGGGGACACAGGTTCGTGCCCCAGTCCGGGAAGATCCCACATGCCGCAGAGCGGCTGGGCCCGTGAGCCATGGCCGCTGAGCCTGCACGTCCGGAGCCTGTGCTCCGCAACAGGAGATGCCGCAACAGTGAGAGGCCCGCGTACCGCAAAAAACAAAACAAAACAAAAAAAGACATAAAAGATAATAAACTACAGTGAGAACGGTTACTGAAGAGGTGGACCACATTGTCCAAGAGCTTATTTCCTCTTCTTAACAGCAAAATGATAGATGCTGACTGAACTAGAAGCAAGTGCTTTGCAAGTGGTTTTATGTTTTCAACATTTTCAAGAACATTTTTTTCACAATTTTAGTGGGACCGTTGAAGCAGATTGTATCTTGTGTTGATGAAACATTTTCCAAAGTACCTATTTTTCTGTCCCATTTCAATTTTCTGTCCGTAAGTTTCAAGTGAAGGTATTCAGGAAAGTTTCACTAAAAAATAGCAAGTATGATATGACCTCCTTTTAAATGAAATACCTATTAGTCACTCTCGCCAAATAATGTTGTGTAACAAACACCCTCAAGACCCCAGCAGCTTACAGCAAGAATTGTTCGTTTCTCACCCAAGTGCATGTGGGTTGCCTGGGCTCAGCAGGACTTGACCCCATGGCAGGGACTGGGTTCAGAAAAGCAGCAGGAGTTCTGGTCCAGGGTGCTCTCTGGAGCACACTCTTCTGGTGATGGCAGCAAAGACAGCAAACCATCTGCGCCAGCACATGGCACCTGTCACAGGTACTTTCCTCCTGTAGGTTAGAGCAAGACATGGCAAAGACCAAATTCAGATGGGAACATATAGCCATGGCAAAGCTATAGACATCAGCCACTACTACTGGGGACACAACTGAGTCCAGTAATCCCCTTATACCACCCATTCACTTATCTATACACTGGCAGGCATAGATAGAAATGGTGTGGGCTAGGGTGATAGAATTTTAGATTTTTTTTTTTTTTACTTTATTCCTTGTTTTTTTGTTGTTGTTGTTTGTTTTTTTGAAGGGAGCTTTATTTCTTAAATGCTGCAGTATATAATTTAAAAAAATACTGCACTTGTAATTAAAAAAATAACTTCATTGAGATATAATTTGAACACAAAAATTTCACCCTTTTGATGTGTGTAACTCAGTGGTTTTTAGTATATTCAAGTAACTATCACCACTATCAAATTTCAGAATATTTTCATCACTCCAAAGAGAAAACCTGTACTCACCAATAGTAACCGCCCTTTAACCCCCTTCCACTAGCCACTGGCAAAACACCCGTCCACTTTCTTTCTGTATAGATCCGTCAGTCCTGAACATTGCATAGAGATGGAATCATACATTCTATGGCCTTTTGTGAAGGGCTTCTTCTCCCTAGCATAATGTTTTCAGGGTTCATCCAAGCTGTAGCCTGTATCAGTACTTCTTTGCTTTTTATTGCCTAATAATATTCCATTGCATGGATACACAACATTTGGTTTATCCGTTTATTAGTTGATGGACATTTGGGTGGTTTCTATTTTTTGACTATCATGAAAAATGTTGTTATGAACTGTCACGTGCAAGACTTTCAATTTTCCTGAGTATATACCCAGGAGTGGAGTTACTGAGTCACATATTAAGTTTGGGTTTAAGGTTTTGAAGAATTGCGTCACTGTTTTCCCAAGTGGCCACATAATTTTACAATTTTTTTTGTTTGCTGTACGTGGGCCTCTCACTGCTGTGGCCTCTTCCTGTTGCGGAGCACAGGCTCCGGACGCGCAGGCTCAGCGGCCATGGCTCACGGGCCCAGCCGCTCCGCGGCATGTGGGATCTTCCCAGACCGGGGCACGAACCCATGTCCCCTGCATCGGCAGGCGGACTCTCAACCACTGTGCCACCAGGGAAGCCCCCAATTTTACAATTTGACCAGCAATGTATAAAGCTCCAATTTCTCCACATCCTCCCCAACACTTATTACTGTCTTTTGGATTCTCACCTTTCCAGGGGGGGTAAAGTGGTTATCTCACGATTTTAATCTGCATTTCCCTAATGACAAATAACGTTAGCTATCTTTCTATGTGCTTCTTGGCCATTTGTGTATATACATATATTTTTTGAGAAATGTGTATTCAAGCCCTTTGCTCATTTTTCTATTGAATTAATTATCTTTTTATTGTTGAGTTGTGAGAGTTCTTTATACATTTTAAATGTAAGACCCTAATCAGATATATAAATTGCAAACATTTTTTCACATTATGTGGTTTTCTTTTCATATCCTTTACGATGTCCTTTGAAGAACAAAAGTTTTTAATTTAATAATGCCCAGTTTATTTTTTCGTCACGTGTGTTTTTGGCATCATATCTGAGACACGATCACCTAAATCTAAGGCCCTCAGAATTTTCTCCTATATGTCTTTCTTAAGAGTGTCCTATTTCACCTCTTACATTTAGGTCTTTGATTCATTTTGAGTTAATTTCTGTATACGGTGTGAGGTAAGGGTCCAAATTTATTCTTTTGCATGTGCATACCCAGTGGTCCTAGCACCATTTGTTGAAAAAAGGATACCCTTTCACCATTGTATTGTCTTGGCAACCTGGCTAAATCAACTGACCGTAAATGTAAGGGTTTACTTCTGGACTCTCCATTTGCTGCACGTCTAGATTTAGTAGCCTTACCACACTATTTCTATAGCTTTGTAGTATGTTTCAAAGTTGGGAAGTGTGAGTCCTCTAAATTTGCAGTTCTTTCTCAAGATTTCTTAGCTATTTTGGGTCCCTTGCATTTTCATATGCATTTTAGGATCAGCTTTCCTATTCGTTAAAAAAAAAAAAAGCTAGCTGGGATTGCATTTATAATCTTTTAAAATAATGAAGTTATTAACGTTAAAAGCCATATTTCCTACCAAAATACTAAATTTCTTCCTAAAATTTTATATAGATTTAAACTGAATAAAAATTACTATAATGCCTTAGGAGTTACTAAAGAAATTGGATTTGGTGTAGGTGGCTGTTCAAATGCTTTCTGAAGCAGAGTGCAAAAGTGTATAATGAACATTTTAATACACATAGGAGGAAATTATTGAAATAGGGCTTCCCTGGTGGCGCAGTGGTTGAGAGTCCGCCTGCCGATGCAGGGGACACGGGTTCGTGCCCTGGTCCGGGAAGATCCCACGTGCCGCGGAGCGGCTGGGCCCGTGAGCCATGGCTGCTGAGCCTGTGCGTCCGGAGCCTGTGCTCCGCAACGGGAGAGGCCACAACAGTGAGAGGGCCGCGTACCGCAAAAAAAAAAAAAAATTATTGAAATAGATGAGTCCGGAACCATTGGTCCATAGAGAGTGCTAGCACACGAAACAGGAAGACTCACAGACATAGAGAACAGACTTGCGGTTGCCAATGGGGAGGCGGGGAGGGGAGGGATGGATCGGGAGTTTGGGGTCAGCAGATGCAAACTATTATATATAAGATGGATAAACAACAAGGTCCTACTGTATAGCACAGGGAACTGTGTTCAATATCCTGGGATAAACCATAATGGAAAATAATACAAAAAAGAATGTACTGATACACGTACGTATAACTGAATCACTCTGCAGTACAGCAGAAACCAACACACCACTGTAAATCAACTATACTTCAATAAAATAAATTAAAAACAACCAGTTGGAAATGCTGGATTGAACACAGTTCCACCGCTCACTGCTCTTAGATTTCAGAGCCTCTTGACTGTGCTAATGAGAGTTGTCGACCGCCCAGAGGGAGAGGCAGCGTAGACCTTCCAGGGGAGTAGCTGGGCTGTACCTAATCAGCCTCCAGGGGGCTGCAACGAAACTATGAAAATAAGTCAATAAGACACAGCACGTATATTCACTTTTTATTTGTCTTCCACGTGGTTGGGCGCAGGGTAGGACTGCCAGGTGGAAAAGTGCCGGAAAGGGTATTGCCTTGGAAGAAGAGTCTGGGACCTAGATGGCTCCCGGGCAAGTTCCAAGGCAGGGATCAGGTGTTGAAGATACCAGCCTGCGTAGAGATCTACCTCTGAAACTGAGGCTGCCACCTGGAGGAGTGCCGTGTAAACTGCACACACACGTAAGCCACACGCCACATGGACCTGGGCTCAGCCCCTCTAGTACCAGCCGCTGGAAATGAAGACAAGAGTGGAAAGTTACAGGATCCCCGCCCACTGTCAGTTTCATACTACCATACAAGCTATCATCAAGCATTTCATTAACCACACGCAACTCCAAGCCATCTGCAATTTAATTTGCCAGCAATCACTATCAAGATGACTGGGAAAAAGAAAACTGCGGCGCAGAGGCACTGGAGTCCAGGGGCAGGAAAGTCTCCCCAGAAATGGGCACTTTTCTGCCTGTCTTTTGAATGGATAGCAGCTTTTGCATAATAAAAATCGTGGTAACACAGAAGTCTGTCGCTTTTATTTTCTGGGCATTTAAGGGACAAATCTTGCAAACACACACTCAGTTTCTCCCCGAAACAGCTGCGTTGTTTTATTTGGTGATTCCACACATTTTGAATTCAAATAGTCACCACTTCACCTAGGCATAATATTAAGCATTTTACAAGCAAAGGATCTGGCTGATTTTCTTTTTAATTGCCAAAGAGTATAATAAGTGAATCGGTTAAAGGATATACTTCTGTACATAAAAATATTCATGTATTTATACAAGTGTATGGAACAGAGTTTAAAGACAATCCAACCAGAGCATCACAATAAATAGGATGTGGTCCTACGGGACAGCCGAGCACGCTTTGTCGGGAGGCTGTCAGGTCTCTTTCTTCAAGGTGCTTTCTGTTCTGCTGAGCTAGGCTCACTTTTCCCAAAATAAGGGTTAGGGGTTAGTAATTCCTGGATGCCTCCGGGAATACGCTGCTTCTTGCCGGCATCTCCAATAAGGGGAGTGGAAGATGACATATTTACTTATTTTCCGAGAGTCTTTGCCACTTACCAAACTCTATCCATTTCCCATGTCAGTATTTCAAAATGCAGACTGATCTAAGCTCTAGCACCATACAAGAAGGAAATACATGTATTTTTGTCAGAGCAACAATATTTTATATCATCTTCGTCCCTCTGGCTATAACCATTCTGTTTAGAAAAATTTACCAAGCTAAAAATAGTTGATCTAGGTTGTCATAAAAAAGAATATTAAATACCTTTGGTAAAAATAGATATATTTAACAAGATTAGAAAAGCAAACCGTTATAATGTCAAAAGGAGACTATAAAAATGTACACAATAACACAAATAAACCAACTTATAAAGTGAAGATAAGGCCACTCTTCTTCTCAGGTTTGTCTGTTCCAAACCGCGGATGGAGGTCTGTTCTTCTAAATGGCAGGAATCTGAGTAAGAAATAGGGAAAATCCAGTCTCTCCTATCAGCGTGACACAAGTTTAATTCATGGCAGCACAGTTCTTTTTTTACACCCACGTTGGTAGAACTCAGAACACTCTGGCTTATGCATGTGAATGAGAAACAATTCCAGATTTCTGTGACTGTAGGCCCAGAGCAGGGGCTTTAGAGTTAAGCAAGGCGACAGAACCGGGGGCTTAGGGGCAGTGTTTCCTGTGCTGACATGAACCTAGGCCTCATCCAGACGAGAGACACACAGGCAGCCAAGGGCGCACGTGGGGACTTTGCCACTAACTAGGAATCTACAAGGTTCATCCTCTCCCTGGCAAGGACTTTTCTCCTGTCGTGGGGCCTCTCCTCCAAAGGGCCGTTGCACAACCCCTACTTCTGCGTGGTATCTCCTCTCTCAGAACACGCTGTAAATCCTGAAGATGAAAGGGCCCTGGAACCAACAGCCAGCTGGGATTGTGGATGGAGATAAGGCACGAGCTCTGTCGCAGTGGCAGCCCTGAGCCACCGCGAGGCGTTATCCCCCGGGGTTCCCCCTGCACACGCAGTCACACTCTTCGTGGTGCTCCAGGGCCACGTCCGTGAGCGACTTATGCAGCCCCCGGACGCCCGTCTTGGGTCTCAACTGAAGGACCTGAAAGGGAACGATGGAAACCACCTTTAAAATCAGGCCACGTCTGCAACTTCTGATTTCATGGACAAGGTCAATTTCAGACCAGAATCTCGGGGTCCAACAGCGACCTACACATTTTAATTTTTAACTATTGAAGGCAGGATGAACATACTCCCCCACCCCTCAGACAAATCACAAATGATCATCATCACTGTGTGAAAGGAAGGACCTTTTAATACCAACGATTTGGAAGGAGGCGCTCAGAATAAAGAACAATCCTTACATAGAGAACGGACTTGTGGTTGCCAAGGGGGAGGGGGTGGGGGAGGGAGGGAGTGGGAGTCTGGGGTTAGCAGAGGCCAACTATTACATATAGAACGCATAGACACCAAGGTCCTACTGCAGAGCACAGGGAACTATATTCAGTATCCTGGGATAAACCATTACGGAAAAGAATACGAAAAAGAACGTACATATGTGTATAACTGAATCACTTTGCTGTACAGCAGAAATTAACACAATGTTGTGAATCAACTATACTTTAATAAACTAAAAAAAAAAAAAGAACCGGCCTTAAATGGAAAGGCCCACCATGCCATGCCCGCTTTCCTTTACGCACCTAACTGTATTAGAAAGAATTTCACCTTCGTTAGGTGTCTTGGAACCACGAATGCGCAATTCATTTTTCTGTTTGTTGGTTTCTTTCACTCATTCATTTATTCACACACTTAGCAAATATTTATCCTTGAAGCAAGGCAGGCAAGTACTGCGATGCTGCGAAAAGAAACATGGTCTGCAGATGAGTCTGAGTCAATTATGCCACTCATTAATGCCCTTGGCTAAAGGTCAAGTCCTCCATCAACTTGATGACACGGATTACATGTACTTCGTAGACATCAGCCTCGGTCACAGCTAACTTTCTGCAGCTGGGTCCTAGTGCACTGTAGATGGTTTGGCAATAATAACAAGAATGTCTCTATTAAATGAAGTTATTTGCAGTTTGGATGGTTGAGATTCTTAACCAGAAATATAGCACAACGGACACTGATACTAAACACACCCTTTTCACACTGTGACGGAAGGACACGGCTATGTACTCTATAAGAGACTATCTGACGTATCTGATAAGAACTAACTACTCAATGTGTATGATTACATTTTAGGTCTTATGACAGAAATGGCAAAGTTTTAGAAATTATGTGGCTTTGGCTTATGAACAAAGCCTCGAGCACAGCATAATATGAAGTTGTCCAGTTTCTCTGCTCTCTGGGTCTGACACGGACAACCTCATAGAGCAACTTCTAAAAGATAGCGTTGCTGGAAATATTCATTAATCCAAAAAGGCAAAGGTCAGGTTTTATGACTGTCTTACTTGAAGATTTAAAAAAGAAAAACAGAGAATGGTCCCTCATTTGGAGTATGTGGTCATATCGAATTTTAATCAGCTAACATTTTTTGAACGCTTATGGGTTGCCAGGCGCTCTAATAATGTTTTTACATACTTTAACTCACAAGAATTCTATGAAGTAATTTTCAGTTATTACCCCTATTTTACATGTGAGTGAACAGAAGCTTAGGGAGAATGAGTGACACAGCCAGTGTCTGTACTTCTGCCAAACAGAAATGATTAAGTTGCAGTGATGGATACTAATTTCATCAAGACTCAGAATATTACTAGTCATACACTCTATTTATTTAGTAACTTTCTTCCTAGAGAGATAAACTGCAAAATCTTATGATAACGATGAGAAACAGTAAACTTGTAAAGATTCTCTATTACATTTACAATTCCAGAATAAAAATGACTAAGACTATTATGTTAATGTGAAACTGAACCCAATGAGTATTGAATATAGATCATGGGTTGGTACTGATTTCTTGTTTTTGACCAACATAAGGCGGTGTCAAAACCAACTTCTCGTAAGATGCTGGCACTATACCTTAGTAGCACACTCGCGCTACAAAGGGCTTCTGGAATGAGGTTGGGTGGAGATACACTGCGATACTGGCATAGACAATGTCTTTAAATCCTGTGTCCACTTGTATACATTTTCCCAGTTGGCAGGGGAAAAATAACTATGAAGGGTAATGGTTAGAGAGGCCGCCATACACAGTCCCGACAGTTGATGACACCAGGCGGCAATCCTAGAGCCTTTCCTTCCTCTGTGGTGCTGACGCAACACGCGTTCACCAAATAAACGTCCCCCCCACGTGCCCAGTCTTCATCCACCGATACCTGTGGGTGTTTACAAATAGCAGAAGAATCTCCTAACGTTCCAGTGACGTTAAGGTCTTGTACGTGGTGTGGAGGGGTGGGTGATAATCAGTGTTTTCTCTCTCAATTCCCTTTGAAAGTTTGGACTTTGGGAGACAAAGAGAGACCTGGAAGATGACCGGCAGGTCCCAGATAATGTTAGAGAATTTTGTTTTTAGGACATAGCTTATGACACAGAAAAGAAACAAGGTAGAAGCACATCTCACACAAATGTTGAGGAAGAGGTTCAAACTAAAATCACGAGGCCATGAAAAACCAATCCAGGGAAAAGCTAAAACCAGAGACTGCGGACAGAACAGATCGGGCACAGAAAGACCCATCCGGGAATGATGCCCAAAATTCTGGGCGGCATAGAACCTGAGTGACGGGGCTCACTACTAGAATAAGGCAATTGAGTGGTGTATTTATTTCCCCCAGACAAACAGATCTAAGCAAGAAAACACTATTGTGTTAAGGAAAGGAGTGAAACTAAATAGACGAGGATATAAACAAGGTGAAACTCATCATGCTGATTAAGAATGGAAAAAAGGAGCAAATATGTTTCTTCTGTCAGAGTCTCCTATAGATCTTTTTGCCAGAAGGAGAAGACCCTCCTACCTCTGGGCAAATTCATTAAATCTTTACTGATCATTTGCCGTACTTTAATGAGGCTAGGAACACGGAGGAAGTGAAGGTGAGTGAGACAATCGCTAGCGTATACTGAGGGCTTGAAATGTGCCACACCTCGTTCTAAGTCTTATTCATAATAAGGCACGAGGGGTGACGGCTCACTTCACAGATGGAGAAATCGAGGCCCAGGGGACGAAGTAATTTGCTCCAAGTCACACAGCTAACAAATGTCAGATTCAAACCCTGGATGCCCAGCCTTGGAGTCCCCGCTCTTGAGTGCTACACTGTGATGGGATCTTTACTCTGAGTTCTCAATTTGGGAGAAACAAATACAAATAAATAATAATTACGAAATAATAAAAGTTAGCTTATAGAGATACCTTTAAAGTCCTACACATGCACAGAGGAGGAATGAGTTACGCTGGGATTGGCAGGAAACTCAAAAGTGTTTCAAGGAAGAGGTAACATCTAAGTGTATACGTATATAAGGCTCCTGTCTTGCTTTTTTGAGAATTCCTATTTGGGAGACGGGGAAATTAAGAAAAAACATTTTTTGTTTTTGGCTAGAATGGCCTCCAATAAAGAGTATCTGGTGACTGCTACAAAGAATCAACCTTAATGATACTATTATGCTATAATATTATACCAAAACACTACTACAGTAATATCATTATATTTTATGAGAATTTTAAGTCTGCAAACTTATTTTTGATACAGTGGTTGAACAAAACTCAAGGAAAATGCTAAAGGAAAGCAAAAGAGGGAATAACTCAGTTATATTTGTAGTGATACAAATGGACACACGTCAGCTTAATATGCAGGGAAGCTGGTATAATAGACCTGGATGGAAGAGAGAAAAATTAAAACTCCTAAGCTCTATCTTTGCTTTTGCCTTGTCCATGAAGTGGGATAATCTTTAAACTGAAAATTGGAGCAATGATCATCAAAAAGAATTAAAGCCCAAGATGGGCTTCACTGTGAAAGAGTTAAATCTCTAGACCCAGAGTAATGGTCTTCGATGACTTAAGAACTACTTTGAATTATGTTTGCAAAAAATTTCACTTATTTAGGAGTAGTACTAGACTCAGAACTTGCGAAACATAAGACTGAGAAAAATCTAGGTCTCAGAAATCATGAATTACACCAAACAAGTAATCCTTTTTTCATAGGGTAATTTGATGGGTAACAAAATAACTATCACAGAAACATTTGTAATTCCCATAGAAGAGAACTGAGATGATTGGATTGGAGATATCTATGAGAAATGTGGAACAGCTAACCATGTATTTTTCTGCACACACACGAGAGATATTTGTGGGAAACTTGCACTACACGGTCGTACAATTAGATAAGCATCCGAAGTTGTGGACATGCAGATAATACACATAATCAACGCCACCTGAAGACTGGAAGGCTAAATCAATACCATTCTGGAAGAAGGTCAGTGCGTGGCCAAGCACTGACCATGGCCTTTCCCTACACAAGAACTTTATCTCAGACTTTAAAACAGATACTGCACGTTCTGGGGCAACTTTCTGGAGAAACCTAAAACTAATGGTATTGGAAAAGAAATTTACAAGTATAGGATGGGGGAGGATACACTTGATCTGAGGACTGATTCAGCTGCCTGCCCCAGAAGCATGATACCAATTCAGCATCTGATAAACTTGTTTAGAAATGCTCTGGGTTTTACAGGTCGTAGCAAGGTGAGTCATAAACCCAAGACTTGTTGGCTAAATCAGGTCCCCAGATACACTTTGCTTAGTAAGTCCCTGCTTTAGAAAGTTCAAAATGAAATGATTTTAGGTGGGGAGAGATCACCCCAGCTTAATTCCTACTCTCACCCTATTCTTTCACATTATGCCAACCAACTCTAAGATCTGCCGACCCTTTAAGGCCTTTTAACTTTCATGTGCTTCAGGGCTGTCACTGAGCAGGACCCTGAGAGGCCTTCCCAGAGCAGACCTCCTCGCCCGCCCGGCCGCATGTCCTCTGCCTGTCTTTTGTCTGTGGAAAAACTCTAGTCATTTAATCAGAGAAATGAGAAAACGCATAAAGAAAGGAAAACAGTACGGCAAGACAAAATAATAACAGTTTAGCCATTAAGCAAAGTCAAGGACCTTCAGTTCCTCCTCACGGGCTACAGACGATATTCTGAGTCAGGTCCCTTGAGCTGTTTTGCAGATACTGAAACCGCCACCAGATGGAAGAAGTTAACTGCATGCTGCCCACAAGCATGTAGATCCCAGACCGGTTGGAACCAGAAGGTTGATGATGTGGACTCCCGATGACCTCACCACCAACCAATCGGAAGAGTGTCCACCAGCTGATCACACGCCTCCCTGTCTTTAAAAACCTGTCCCTGAAAGCCGTTGAGGAGTTTGGGTCTTTCGAGCACTGGCTGCCTGGTCTCCTTGCTTGGCACCTGCAATGAATGCTGCACTTTCCTCCCCACGACCTGGTTCAGCAGCTTTACTGCCCCAGCAAGCAGACCCAAGTCTGGTTCGGTAACAAAACTACCCCATAAGGGTTTTTCCTTGACTAGACTTCCAGTTCTTAGAGTCGCAACAAGCCGTCGTCTGGGCAGAGCGGAGCTGGGGCTCCCGCAAGCTCCCGAGGACCTCCTCCTGAACAGGAGTGCACCCGTTCCCAGCACAAGGATCCTTAGACGTGTGTGGTGCAGAAACGAAAGTGGACTATGAGGACGGCAGTCAACAGTCCTACTTTTATCCCAGACTGCCAGGTTTGGATGTCATCTTCTAAAACTTGCCATCTAACAATTGTCAGAGAATAACCCCTTTAGGAAAAACCTGAGACATTATCAGATTTCGCACATGTTTTACAAAGGTTAAGTGTCCTGTGGATGGTTACAAGTTAATGGTAGATCTAGGAGGGAAACAGGCACCTTGTCTGGAATCCAGTGCTTTTCTCCCACTTAATCACCTGCCAACACAATATTGCGGAAGAGCTGGGCAACCACGTCACGTGAGCGCAGCTACCTGTTCAGATTACCCAACAGATTAGGGTTTCACCGACGTCTTCACTCACAGGTAAAATCATTTCCTTTATTAAGTGGGTATTTAGTTTGTGTTATTCTTTTATTTAGCAGAAAAAAGTGAAAATGAATGAAGCCATATCCAAATGAAGTCAGGAGGTAGATTTTGGTTTGGTTTTGTGAAAATTAAAGTTTGTAAAAGACATTTTGTAAAAACTGAAGGTGAGCCATCAGGAAGGGGTCGCTTCCAGATGCACGAAAGCCACGTGCTTCTGGGGAGGACTGGAGGGGGTTGGGTATCACCGGGGATAATGAAAATTTTAAACATATAAACTCTAAGGTCCCCAAGGCTCTGAAAAACAATAATTACTAACATTTCATATTGTATTTTCCTTAATTCCATGGAATAAAGGGAAGGATGAAGGATCTATAAAAAGCTTAACATACTATTTGGGGCACCATGAATAAGAGGAAGATATAAATGATGAAATAACAGGAAGTATAATTATGAATATGTCCCTTGGAATTTATGTGCCCAAATGGCCCCAAATGGAAAGATAAATATTAAAGATCTTTATTTTCTCCAAAATAGACCATAATTTACCTCCAAGTTTGTCTTTGAAATATTTTCCCTTCATATTTTGAAGAGGTGAAAAGTTTCACCCATTTTCCTCCCTGGAAAAACAGTTTCTTTTTTGTATGAGACAGAAAACCTCCACTGAGTACCCATGATGTGCTATCAGAGGACAAGCTTTCTAAATCCTTGATGTCTGGTTTCCTGAGTTCAAGGTCCTAATTAAAAAACAGGGATTTCCCTGGTGGCACAGTGGTTAAGAATCTGCCTGCCAATGCAGGGGACGGGTTTGAGCCCTGGTCCTGGAAGATCCCACATGCCACGGAGCAACGAAGCCCGTGCGCCACAACTACTGAGGCTGCACTCTAGAGCCTGTGAGCCACAACTACTGAGCCTGCGCTCTGGAGTGCACGAGCCACAACTACTGAGCCTGCGCTCTAGAGTCCATGAGCCACAACTACTGAGCCTGCACTCTAGAGCCCACAAGCCACAACTACTGAGCCCGTGCGCTACAACTACTGAAGCCCACGTGCCTAGAGCCCATGCTCCACAACAAGAGAAGCCACCACAATGAGAAGCCCGCACACCACAACGAAGAGTAGCCCCCGCTCACCACAACTAGAGAAAGCCCGCGCGCAGCAACGAGGACCCAATGCAGCCAAAAAATAATAATAATAAATTTAAAATAATAATAATAATAAATGAAAACTTGAGCTCTTTGGTAAACCTTGGTTTTGTCTGGTCTGGTTTTCGTGAAGACGACATCTCCCTTCTAAACCAAAATCCACTTCAGAGAGGCTGGTCTGTCATCTTTCGGGAAGGGAAAGGCCGCCCGTACCTCGTGATACTTCTTGGTGACTTTGCTGGGGACACACTGACACTCGCTGCAGGTGTGCAGGCAGCACGCGCAGTTCCCGCCGCAGCGCTTCACCAGGAGACAGCCCGGCCAGAAGACGGTGTCGGTCCTCTTGAGCTCCTCCCGGATGGACACGGAGAAGTTGCGAGGCGTGCAGCTATAGAGCCGCACCTCTTCCTTGAGCAGGTTCAGGCCCAGCACTGCACGGCACACAGGGGAGCAGAGGAAGAGGCGGTCATGCTCTGAGCCTTGCGATTTCGCCAAGCGCCCTCGCGCTCTCGCTCTCATACAGAAATCTAGACATCTCCCGAACAATCGCCCCAGTAAGAACCCCGATTATCTAACTAGGTCTTAGGGCGATGCAGCTCGCAGGCTGGGCTTTCCGTCTTATGGCAAACAGAGCTTCCTTGTGACCCAGGGACGGATGAAGGGACGGCATTGTGCAGTGCTGAGGATGGAGACTACAGAAGAGTTACCAGCTATAAACAGGAAACTTTCTAGAGAAAAAGGGGACTACACCTTTTAACCTTTGGAAAAAAGTAAACAAGGGGGGCGTGGGAGGGAAGAATAGAATGTAAAAGGAAAGCTTTGATGAAAACACAGATGCGATGTTTAGAAGGATGACAAGCTCCTGCGATGAATGAAACACAACGTACAGACACTTGTTGACAGAACCTTCCATAATCTTCCTGGCAACAAGAATCATAGAGCGTGGAAAGGAAATGAAGCAAATGAATTTCTGAAGACGGCTGAGCAGACCGGAGTGCGGGAAAGGACACGTTTGAAAGGAGCAGAAGTTGCTGGAAAGCACTGCTTCTGGCGCGTTGAGAAATTTTTGGACTTGGAAATTGAGCTTAACTAGACTCCTTTTCAGATGTCTATTCTCCTGAAGGGCAGAAGAAATGACTAACTTATAACCACTGTCTCTATTCTTTTAGTAACTTGGTTAACTATGCCGTGGTTTATTCTTTAAGAGAGTGCCTCCATGTGAAGACCAAACCAAACGTCCTTTCATTAGACTGTTGCAATACGTTCTAAAGAACCATTGTTATCAACTATAGAATGATACCGCCTCAGTTAAATCAGATCAAAATAACACGTCATGTTTAACATGAGCTTATACATAACATATGAAGTAGCTGATAATTATTAGGATAAGCAATTCTAATATGATTTTAATTTCTGCTTTACAGCTTTGCCTTTTTTCCCCTAGAAATATTCAAATCAAAGCAATTCCAATAAAATTGAAGTTTTGAATAACATATAATTCATCAGAGCTTTTTTCCTTCAAAAACAAAGTTTTTATTAAAATTTAGGAATACTATCTAAACTATACTAAATCTGGTTAAATACCTTTCAGTAATATTGGCAACATTATAAATAATATTTTCTGGTTAAAGATAGCTTCAGGTAATAATAATCACTACATAACCCAGCCTTAAAAATTAAATGCCAACATTTTTAAATACTTTTAAAGTGACAAGGTAATTAAGAATCAAATGCTTGTTTTCTTAGCTAGGTTATTCTTGAGTATGTGGTCAAGTTTTTCTAAAATGTCAAAGGAAGCCAATGTAAGTATTTTCAAGAAATATATTACAGCTTATGCAAATGCAGTTGTCAATTATAAGCACACGTAAACCATATGGTTGACTAAAACCTCGGTCAAGTAAGGGGAACACGGAGGAAATGCTAATTCAATATGCTCATTTCAACATCTTATTCAGCTAGAAATTATTTTTTCCAACTCAAGAGAAAATCACTGTTTTATTTGAATATCTAAAGATTTCCCTTTCATCTGAAAAATGACCCTGTGACAGTAAAGCTTTTAAATATTTAAGAGGAAAAGAGTTCATTCTTTCGAGGACCATTAAAGAGAAGCTTATCTCCAATAAAATTAATGAGATAATTAGGTTAAATGATGTCACGTATTTTACCTCATTTCATTTTGCCGAACCCTAACCTATGTCTATACACGTACCGCTCTTTCACTGTCCAAGTTGTATATGAGCTTCTTTGAATCTTTTCGCTAGAACTTAACATCTAGGCAAGGAGCGAGAACGCCTAAAACAGGCAGACACATACAAAAGCCAGTTGCCAGAGTTTTTAATGCTTCTTTAAGATTTATCCTTCTTTAGAATGTGAATGAACTCTTAGCTTTCAAAGGATATTCATCTACCTTAAAGAGTTTTAAACATACTAGTTCATGAAACTAGAAAATGAGTCTGTATATGTTAGCTTTAAAATGTTTACTTAACCACAATAAAAGGTTAGATGGATTTCCCAAGTGAACCAAGTTATGATACCTGCTACAATGTGAAAATTTAAACAGACTTTCAACTTAGCTTCCACTCATCTATCATGTTTGACACAAAAGTCAAAAGCCCTTTTTAAGTACTAGTTAAACCTGACTTAAAAAATATGGGTTTTTCTTTTCTGTAGTAGTAAGGTATGAATGAACACGCTGAACCAGAGGAAGAAAGGGAAAATAAAGAAAAGGAAAGACATTAACACAGTCCCCTCTGGGCTAAAAATACAAGTAAGGACTTCACATTTAGCATATGTTATTTGAAATTTATGCTTCCTACTTCTAGGGCTTCAAACACATCTAAGCATCATTAGAATAAGTCACGTGACTATGACTGGTGTCACAAATTCTCCAAACATTGGGTAGAACACCAACACATACATTTTAATAGCTTAACTGTAATAATGTGGAAGTTTCCCTCTGCAAAATATCTGTAAAGTAAACTTAGCCTTCAGATGCTTTATTTCCTTTTCGTAACAACCTCCTAAGACAATACATGCATTAGCTTGTCTTTCTAAAGAATGAAGATTTGAAGCCTGTCGTCAATAAAAACTGGTTTTCTAATGCCTGTTTTCTTGTTCAGATTCATAAATATTGCAAGTTTTCCTAAACAGAATAATACTGATTGAAAAAAATTACGATCACAGTTTACTTTGTCAGTGTTCATTTTTTTCAGACACTCAGCCCAAGGATATTCTATTAACGTAATGCAATCTGAGGGTGGTCTTGCTAAGATGAATGTGGTAACGCTGTGATATGTTTATTCTGTGGAAAATCTATCTCAATCTCTAATTAGAAGCTTTTAAATGTTTTACTCCTCCTTCCTTTGTAGAAAGACTCCTGTGGGGGGGAGCTGGTTTTGTCTATAGAGATGTTATCCCACACCTGCATTTTAGTTTATGTAGAGTTCCAAAAATATACACTGCTTTGCTCACACTTACTGTACACTTAAAAAGTTAATAGTTTTGGCAAACTGCAAAGGGATTCAATTTGGAAAGTGTTAAATGAATATTTGAGAGATCTGGTTCAGCGCTGGGCCTTTTAAACACACCCTAGCCTCCGGCCAAATCTTCACTGAGCACCACGTGAGAGGTGCAGGCATACAGGCAGGGTTAGAGGGGAGATTTTCAGGCTCGTATCCCAACATCGGCTGTCAAAAAACTAGATCTGAGCTCAGTCCGGTTGACTCCCTCTGCTTCTTACGGATCCACGGGATAATCTACCTCGAATTTGCTAACAAAGGCTCTATTCAGGGGCGTTTCAGCCAGCCTTTCAAATCTTCATCTTCCCGTTCCTAAGTGGGAGGGCAGGGAAGTGTTGTTGTTGGTGAGTTATTTATCACGATCATGTCCTATAAATATGTAACCGTTTTCAGCATCTGGACAAGATTCAGCTGCCTCTGGACGTGAACAGCGATTTCCAATATCCCTGAGAGGAAACCAGGGCTGCTGGTCCAGCAGAACACTGTGCTGGGCAAGTCCGAACATGATCTGCTGAGATGTTAAGTCCTGATCAGAAGGGCTGCAACTCTTAGCAGGAGAGGGCAGGAATCGGGTTTCTTTCTGACCAGTCTGATGCAATCTGCCCCTGTGAGTCGCTCAAATTAACTAAACACTGTGCTTTCTACAGACTTTCTGCAGACTGTCCTCCGTTCTCTAATGGGACCCTGGGTAGATTTCAAAGTTTCTGACAGACTGAAACAGATTGTCTGAGGGCTTTATAACTACCCAGTTACATTTTCATTTCTGTTTGAGAGGGATGCTTTCCAAGTTTAGGGTGACGAGGAAAGTTACCTGACCTGAGAACAGATTCGGCTAACATTACCTCCAATCTCTTGACCATGTGAAATTAAGTTTAATTATCAACACTTTCACTCTTGAAGGGAGATGTGCTCATAGAATCAAAAGTGATCATTTCAGAAGCATATTTACATAGAAAAAATTATCATGGTGTGAGTTCCTTTAGAGCATTATTTTCTTACAGTGACTTCTATCTTGGAAACTACAGTTCTGTTTTCTGGGGAGCCATTGTTATTTTTCGTATTATTTAGAAAAGTTTCTAGGCTTAGGAAATGGAAATTGATATAATCCTGACCCATGGGGTCATGGTGAATACAGATTTTAATAGAGCTTTCCCCTTTTCTAGCCCTAAACCTGGTTTAGCAGCTATGATAATCTCTCTTGAATCTCTGAATCAATATACCCCAAATATTAAGTTTGAATAAGCAATGTTTCTTGAGAAATGTAGCACAGGACTTCATCAAAATGATATTTTTGAATTAAAGAAATAACAGGAATTTTCAGCAAAAGCATCTCTTTTAATCTTCCAAACCCTCCTTTTATATGTATTCTTATTTAATACGTAAATATGCTCAAATGTTAAGAAGGTTGATTATTTAAACTTCATTGGGGAAGAATTTTAAACTCTCCTCATTAGAAGGTACGGCAGAAGAATCTGAAACATTAGCTGCTAAGAAACTTAAATGAGGTGCTAACCTGAAGAGAGAGCTTACCTCTGGATTTTCTTCCAAACACAAAAGCCTTGCCCAGCAGTTGCCATGTGGGCCTGTAGAGATCTTCTAAGTCCAGCTGCCATCTATCTGGTTCAAGATACCGAATAAGGTCTTCCAAGGTGCTAAACGCAGTGACAGCATTGTTAAGCAGGTCCAGTGGCAAAGCTGCAGCGGGGAGCACGGAAGGACTCACAGTTTCCGTCAACTGCTGAAAGTAAAACGAATCCAGTGTCAGACGGCAACCGCTTTTAAAAAAACGACGTGTTCCTTCTGGACTCACGCACGAGGTTAGATAGGCAGACTAAGGCCGAAAACACCTGGAAGTGAAACTGTATTCAACCCCAGTGAGCAGTAAACTACTTTGCCAAGACTTCATGCAGATGAACTTGGACGGAGTTTCTGTGGGAAAAGATTTTCAATGGGCAAGACACTCACTTGCGTTACCACAAACCATGGTAGGCAAAGGTGCCTCCATGGTTCAGTTATGGACTTAACAACGGAAGCCTTAATAGAGTTTTTACCAAAGTTTTCAACTTTTTATCCTCCTCATTCTGGAAAATCACCTGGGAACTCCCAGGTGTGTCAGAGGAATTAAAAATGTAATGTAAAGTAATTAACCCAAAAAGAATAAGAAAAAAATATATAAGTGAAAAGCTAAAGCCTTTGACGTTGGAGAAGGAGTTGTTAATCAAGATAGAAAACACCCAAACCATAAAAGAGAACTTTGATAAATTTGCCTAAATTTTTTGTAATAAACAGAGTTAAAATACAGACACTGGGAGAACACCTTGGCAAACCATATACCTGTCACAGGACAGAGTACACGGAAAAAAACAAACTCAATAGAAAATGGACAAATTCCAGACAAGAAGCTTGAATGGCCACTAGACATATGAAAACATGCTAAAAAATTCATTAGTTATCAGAGAAATGCAAACCAAAATGAGATATTTCACATACAAAAAAAGAGATACTATTTCACTTACAGGAGATCGGCGAGCATTGAAAGGAAAGGATTGCCAAGGATGTGGGTAAATTGGAATTTTTCTGGTCTGCCTGCAGAAGTGAGTGTATATTGGTATCACTGTAGTTGATGTAGCTGATGTGCACAGGATACTAAGTTGAAGACGGATATGTGCCATGTCCCTGTAGTTCACTTTTGAGGTTACAGCCTTTTATTTGTGCACATGAAAATATGTGCACATGAATATCAATTCATCACAGTGGTGAAAGGAGAAAAGCTGAAAACCACCTAAATGCTCATGTACAGAGCGATGGATTAAAGTGCACCATTTTAAAAGGCAAGCACCAAAAGGAGGTAATGATTTCAGGAAAAGCCCGTTAAGAAACACACTCCTCCCTTCCCCAATTTTTAAAGTGGACTAAAAGTGGGGAGTGGTAGATTAGAACTGAAATCAAAACAGGCAAAATAAATACAGGAACAAATGCTCCACTTAGTTTTTGAAATTTATCTATTTGTTTATCTGCAGAAGAAGAAAAGGGAATAGTATGGAATAAAACATTTATATTGACTGACGTTTATTACAGTAACGTTTATAATAACAAAAAGTTGGTCACAATCTAAATTTACAATAGTGGAATAGTTAATGACCCTGCAGTCATAAACTGAAATAGTGGGACCGGCATGAAAAACGAGGCCCTCTAGCAAGATGTGGAGCAACCTAAATGTCCATCGAGAGATGAACGAATAGAGAAGACGTGGTACCTATATACGATGGAATATTACTCAGCCATAAACAAGAAGGAAATAATGCCATTTGCGGCAACATGGACGGACCTAGAGATGGTCATAGTGAGTGAAGTCAGTCAGAAAGAGAAAGACGAATACCACATGACATCACTTATATGTGCAATCTAAAATATGACACAAATGAACTTATTTACAAAAGAGAAACAGACTCAGAGACATAAAGAACAAACTTATGATTACCAAAGTGGAAAGCGGGCTGGAGGGGGAGGATAAATTAGGAGTTCGGGATTAACAGATACAGGATATTAGATCTAAAATAGATTAACCAACAAGGACCTACTGTATAGCACAGGGAATTCTATTCGATACCCCGTATTAAACTATAATAGAAAATAATCTGAAAAAAGAAGATGTACATATATGTATTACTGAATCACTTTGCTGTACAGCAGAAATTAACACAACACTGTAAATCAACTATACTGCAATTAAAAAAATGAGGTCTTGGGCTTCCCTGGTGGCGCAGTGGTTGAGAGTCGGCCTGCCGATGCAGGGCACGCGGGTTCGTGCCCCGGTCCGGGAAGATCCCACATGCCGCGGAGCGGCTGGGCCCGTGAGCCATGGCCGCTGAGCCTGCGCGTCCAGAGCCTGTGCTCCGCAACGGGAGAGGCCACAACAGTGAGAGGCCCGCGTACCGCAAAAATAAAACAAAATAAAATAAAAAATTAGGTCTTCTAGGATTTTTTTATTAAAAAAGAAATGCCTAATATGTAGTAAATGACAAGAAATCCAAGCTATGTAAACATAGCATTATTATACCATGATTTCAACACACATACGTTGAAACAAAACAAAGAAAAATCAAGAGCACCTAAGATGTGGAGTGTTCATCTATGGTTTTAATGAGAATGGGTGATTTCCATTTTCTTCCTTATATCTATCCATATTTTCAGCATTTTCTATAATAAGTATGGATTCTTTCTAGAGATCAGGTAAAAATGATAACATTTGCTATAATTAAAAAAACTATCATATCAGCTCTTCCTTTTCATCGTCATTACTCAGATACAGGGCAGACCCTGAAAACAATGGACTATATTTAGCAGTCTCTAACCTTGTCTCCCTGCCTTTACTCTTTCTTATTCCTTTTGTTCTTTGCTGCATAACCCTGGGTTAATCTACCTAAAATAAGTTATCGCTGATCACGGGATGGATTTGGACAAATGCCTAGAGCGATTTCTCATCTGGAAGATAAAATCCAAATTCCTTTCCCTGCACTCAGAATCCTCACCACCTGACCTTCGCTCACCTTTCGCATCTAATCCTCCACTCATCAAAGACAGGCACATTTTGTCCCAATCAATCTAGTCTCCTCACTGGCTGCTGCACATGTCATGTTCCTCTGACCTTGACCTTGCACTTCTCCCCATGCTTACGTTGCTGCCCCTCCTCCCCGGGCAAAACTCTCCATCTTGTGATTCACATAATAAATCTTTACCATTTCTAACAGTCTTTCTTGAAACCCAACCCATCCATGAAACCTTCCCGAGTAACAGGGCCATTGCTTCCCCAAACACCTCAACTGGGTCAATCTGGAAAAGACCCTCTCCAGGCTATCCTGTGGACACATGGCTTGTAAAGCAGAGGGTACTTGCTTTTCAGAAAAAAAGGACATCCGTTCTCTGGGGCAGACACAGCCCCTGCTGGGACTCATGGCTTTGTGGGTCCCGAGCTCCACTGCCCATGGTGGTTGTGGGGTTTATAGAGGATAATCTGCAGAAGTGAATGTGGCAGCTTTGGTCAACACTGATTTCATTCTTATTTTAAAGATCTACTTTCAATAATGTCAAGATTCCGGCTAAAATATTAGCACTAAAGATCTTTTTCCATTATTCTATCCAACTTTTAAGAGTAGAAAGCACATTTAATACGTTCCTCTTTACTACCAGAATGTTTTTAATTGTCCAAGAAATGCAATATTGCTTTGACAGAGAGTACTATTATGACTGATAAGTGCAGTATGGATATAAATAAGCAATTCTCTAATAAAAGTGTTCATTACTAATTTAGCCAATTTGGTTCATATTGATTAAACTTATAATGTGAAAAACTTGATGCAACGGTTTTGCAAATTTTTAAACTCTACGCCAAAATGTGTATGTTTATGTAAAGTGAAAAGAGTCAGTATTACTCAAAGGATAACTGAGTTATGACTGTGATGATACAAAACAAATCAAATGTGTCAATCTGCACACAGAGGGTAAGTGTATAGAAAGCCTACACAAAAAGTATACAGTATTCATTAAAGTGTCAGAGTGCAGATGTATATTGTAGGCATGATATAAAATTGTTATTTATGCTCTGGGGTTGGCTTATTTTGCTTCCACGTCTGTTGGAAATGTATAGAGCATTCCTTCAAGAACAATGAAAAGTTCCAACTGAAATGAGGACCTCTGAGATAAAGTTTAAAGTAGTTACACAGAAAAAGAAAACACGGTAAGTCTGTAATGTTGGACAAACAGAATATGCCCATCTTGGGTTCAGTGAAGTATCAGAATATCAATCCTCTCAAATGACAAAGGGAAAAAACAACTTGGCAAATGTTACCGCATGCAGTTAATTGGTTGATGTTATAAATCTCCACACTTTTAAATATTTAAACTAAAATATTTAAACTAAGACAATGCTTTCAAAAGATAACCCCATACACACAGGCGCACACAAAAGATAACCCCATACACACAGGCGCACAGGCGCACACAGGGCAGTCTCCACCCAAAAGAAACAGGAGGGGAGAATTAACTCACTTCCTCTGGATTCAAAGATTCAATCCCGGGACAGAACAGAGGAAGCAGTGCTTTTCTTTTTTAAGGGCTTCCTCATGACTGTCACCCACCCACTGGTTCAAGGAACAATCAAGTTGTTCACTTTTGAAGTTCTGCTTTTCTAAGTTGTCTAAAGGGAGTTTTCAGAGAAAAGGGGGGCATTGGAAAAAAAAAAAGTTAGAGGGAAAAATACCTTCTACTTTTTTTAAGCTTTAATTTCTCCTCTAACTAAGAACTCCTCTTTCTGGTACAAGCCTAGGGGCTTTGCTCTCATATTTAGTGTCTAGAAAATTCTACCAATATCTTTGCTGTGTAAAAGTACTTACGATTGGGCTAAGGGCCTCGAATTGAATTGGATTTGCCTATTCCCCTCCCCCCAGCTCTCTCGGTTGCCATGAAAATAGATGCTTATCACTAAGCTATGGGTTGCGTTATTTAGTGGAAGCCAATGTTCAGAAACAAAAAGCAGTGTTTCTTGGCTTCTGTAATGTACATAGCTAACTAAATCAATACCCCGACTTCAGTAAGCCAGAGAAAAGCTTTTCTGCTATGCTCTTCAGTGCGGCAGCAGCAATAACCTGGGTGGATAATCTAATCCTAGTCTAGACCCTTTTGGCTATATGACTTTGTAAGGACAGATCCTGAAAGACGAGGAAAGAGTTGTGAAATCTCTATGCAATGAGTTGTCCTGTCAAACCATTTCTAGAATGTCAGGACCATGTGTAATGATCCTATACAAGATGAGGTCTTTTTAGTTCATTTCTAGGATGTCAGAACCGTGTGTAACGATCCTATACAAGATGAGGTCTTTTTAGTTCATTTCTAGGATGTCAGAACCGTGTGTAATGATCCTATACAAGATGAGGTCTTTTTAATTCCTTGGTGAGGGTCATTCCGAGTGGCAGCATGACACGAGAGAAGAGCCCTGATCAGGAGTCGGGGAGCCTGCACTTACCCCTGAAGCTACTACATCAGGAGAGGGAATTTCAGCAAATACTGTAACCCATGTGGGCCTCAGTTTTCCCCTCTGTGAAGCATGGCTGCTTAAACCCAGTGAACTTTAAGATTCTTTCCAGCTTTTACGTTTAAGAATTCCACGTAATGGTGGGCTACAAGAGGGTCCGTTTTCTCCGCACCCTCGCCAGCTATCTCTTGTCTTCTTGCTGACGGCCATCCTAACAGGTGTGAGGCGATACCTCACTGTGGTTTTGATCTGCGTTTCCCTGGTGATGAGTGACGTTGAGCATCTTTTCATATACTGTTGGCCATTTGTACACCTTCTTTGGAAAAATGTCTGATAAGTTCCTCTGCCCATTTTATAATCGGATTTTTGTTTTGTTTGGTTGGTTATCGAGTTGTACGAGTTCTTTATACATTTTGGATATCAACCCTTGTCCAGTACTTGGTTTGCATACATTGTCCCATGTCACGGGCTGCGTTTTCATGTTGCTGAGTGCTTCTTTTGATGTGCAGAAGCTGTTTTAGTTTGATGAAGCCCTACTTGTTTCATTTTTGCTTCGGTTGCTGTGCTTTTGGTGTCGTTTCCCAAAAATCCTTATGAACCGTTAGTGGGAAGGTAACTTTGTTTAGCCACTATGGAAAACAGTATGGAAGGTCAGCAAAAAACGAAAACTAGAGCTACCATCTGATCCAGCGATCCCAGTTCTGGGCTTGTAAGAAGAAGAAATTTGCAAGAAGAGGTCCTTGAAAAAAGAGGAAATTTGGACACAGATACGCACAGAGGAAAGACCACGTGAAGACACAGGGAGAAGGTGTTCGTCTACAAGCCAAGGAGAGAGGCCTCAGAAGAAATCAATCCTGCCGACACCTTGATCTCCAACGTGCAGCCTCCAGAGCTGTGAGAAAATGAATGTTGTTGTGCGAGCCACCCAGCCTCTGGCACTTTGTAACAGCAGCCCTGGCACACTAAAGCACGCCGTCATGGAATTCCCAACTTCATATCGACCAGAGCAGCAAACGAAGGTTAACATTATACCGTGTCCATTAAGTCATTTAACAAACATTTATTAAAAAGCCCATCATGTGGGTGCTGTGAGAAAACCGACAAAAATTCTTGCCCTTGGGAAGCTTAACCTTTACAAACCAAGTATTTTGTTTCACAGAAGAGACTTTTTCCCTTTGCCAAAACAAAGCCAAACTGAGAATTTGCTATTACGAATCACATAAGCAACTCAGCAAGGATCAAACAAACCCTGGTGAGTGTGGACCATAAAAAGGGAACTTAATGTGAAAGAATAACTGAAAAACAATCATATTTCTACTTTTATTATTGAAACATAATGGGCAGCCCATGTGTCTGGACAAAGTAAGGGCCAGGATGAATCAGTGTTACAAGCTGAAGACAGCAAGTGAGTTCCTCTGTTGGCTTCTCCAGGTTCATTTAAAAGATCAACATCTTAGTGGTTTTGTATTTTCTTACGGCTACTTAGATACCTTATGCATTAATTATCATCTTCTTTTTAAGAAGAAGAAGAGCTGACTTCCTATTTGGAATAGTACTATCCGAACTGCTTATAATTCCACGATAAATACCCAGCTTGAGAAAACCGCAGCTTGTCTTCCTATTAGTGTTTCTGCGGTGAGTGCAAATTTAAAAATATGACATTGACGATGAACCTTCCCTGGACAAATACACACACACCGATGTTTACCTTGAGCAGCACAGGGCCTACGGACACTTACGCTGCAGCTTTCCCAGCCAAGGCATAAAGGACATTTCAAACTGATAAGGGGGCTTCACTTCATTCACACCTAACAGAAGGGTTAGGAATGCGGATTAGGTTTTACTGTTGCAGTTATTAAAAACAAAAGAACAACAAAGTAATCATCCAGGTGTGGGGAGAGAAGAAAAAAGAGAAGTTCAGCCTTGCAGCCTTGCTTTCCATCACTTTGAAAGGTGTCTCCAGTCTCCGTTACACCATGTCAAGCTGATATATTGAATATAGGGCTGTCTTTTAAAGAGCTTAAGGAGCAGACGGGGCCCGCAGACAAACATTTCTGCCAGGAACGACTGACGGGCAGTGCCGTAAAGACACAAGAATGCTCTGGAACAATTCATTTAAACACGCTTCTTCCTCCTTTCCCCCTGCTTTTATCTGACTCTGTCCCAAAAGTTATCTGGGTTATGTTTTTAAATGATTTTAAAGCCAGCAGAGAAAATCAGATGCTTGCATTACTACTCCAGAACAGATGTTTTAATACTGTGTGGGTGAGGCAGATTATACATTTAAGTGAGAAATCCTGGGGAAAGTGGCCAAGTGTATTCATGTCGTGTCTTAACACTGAGCGGCGCTTACTCAGAGAGCATGGCAATGGAATAAACCTTGATTTGTCTACACAGCTGATCCCAGCGACCGTCCAGGCTGAAAAGGGAACTATGTTTACCCTCCAGCACTTAAAAGCTGTCACGTCAAGGCTCAAACCTGAAGCTGACCTTCCCGGAGTTTCAGGGTTTCAGGCAAACTCTGAGTAGCAGCTGTGTTCTGTCTGGGCCCAAATATGGGAAAAGAGATGGCTAGCTTTGTTAAAAATTCCAAAAAAAAAAAAAAAGAAGAATGGTTATGTTATAAGCACAGTTTCTTACTAAATTAGTGGATGAGACTGTTACCAGCCCAGTGTTCCTTTCAGTGCAAAACTTGAGAACCACTGCCGTCTGACTAGACTCACAAATTACAACACCATTACCCCAACTCCTCTCCACCTAAAGTTCCTGGTCTGAGGTCACCCCAGTTAAAGGGTGGGAGGTCTCCTGGAAACCAGCACTTTCCCGGGACAGCTGGCTGTGGGCTGGTGAATCAGAGTCAACACACACAGTTTTCCACTTCCTAGGTAAAACTGTGAATTAGCAGCAATGACCCAGACTGAAAGCTAGGATTCCATGGGACAACTAAATAACACGGCACCAGGGACTCCTTCCCCAATGGCATCTGCGAGCGAAGCCAAAATGAAGGGTGCTTTCTTACTGAGATTGTTAAAAGGATTCCTCTGAATCAAAAAACGTGACAGGCCCTAAAAAGCTGAGACGACAGCTACTAGCGTTTGACGGCAAAGCACTACGCGCCTTTCCCCAATCTTGTTATATTGAACGCTTGCGGATTTGCTTTGATTCAGTGCTCAAGAAGGGACCGACAGGAAGACACTTCACAGGAAAGAGAAGGTGAGCTAAGAACTGTTAGAAGAAAAACACGTCTTCCCCGAAACCCTAGAATTAATGTGCGCCTCAAGCCGTAATCCTTAAGGCTCTTTCTTACAGAAATTTCTCTTGCGGCTCCGTATTTATTCAATGCATCACTTAACAGCCATTAAGGGAAATGTTCGGAATGCTTTGTGGGGATCTAGCTGAGAAATGGCGCCTGTATTGGTTGATATTTTCAATTATCTGTTCAGTAGGCTTAATAGTCAGATGAGACCCTCAACCTCATTCAGATTTTATGTGGGTGGAAGACTTTATTTGGGGCAAGAAACAATAGTATAAGTTATTTATTTTAAAATGGCTTGCCAATATAGTGTGACCAAGTAGCTGAAACTGGGAGGAGTAATAAAAAAACCCCTCAGAAAGTTCCTTTGAGGGGAATCATGAGATAATCTAATGGAAATAATTAGTGTGTGCGTAAGGCATGAAGGTCCCCGATGACGCCCCACCCCTCAGGGCTGAATCTAACAGTCCATTTTCTGTCTCCAAGCCGACACCAGGCTCTGCAGACCTGCTTCCCACTTGGACAGATGCTTCTCCTTAGCTGTGCTTGCTGGGTCCACCCCACCTCCAGGCTGTCCATGCTTGGACCTCATCTATCTTCTGTCCGCATTCCTTCCTTTAGTGACCTCCCTCCAACTTACACGCTGCCACCATCCCCCTCTCTGTAACCTTACCCTGTGCTTCCTCAGTAAATGGACCCCATCGTGTGGAGCTGTTCTTTGCTTCTCTCCTGTGTCTTCACCCCGCATCCCACCTTATCTCGGCTCTACCATCAGACTAGGGTTAGAATCTGTGATCATCTGACTTATGGTAAGAAATATGGATTTGATCTTCATCCTGTTTCTTCAGAGCTCCTAAAACCCTTGGAATTGCCGAAGTGATGAGAGCAATAAGCGTGTCTTTTGTGGTGTTAAGGAGGTGACTCTTGGCCGCACCTAAGGATGGAGGCTGGTTGCCAGGAGAACCAATCAGGTGAGAGGGGTTTGAACTTTCAAGTCTCTGGTCACCCCTCCTGCCCCCATATTCCCCCCCCCATGCCCCGTCAAGGAGGCAAGAGGACCAGGTGGGTGAATCTAATGCCAACGGCCAATGATTTGACCAATTAAGCCTATGTAATGAAGCCTCCATGAAAACCCAAAAGGATGGGTTCAGAGAGCTTGGGTTGGTGAACACGTGGAGATTTGGGGAGAGTCATGCCTGGATGAGGCACAGAAGCCTGGAGCCCTTTCCCCATATCCCGCCCTGTGCACCCATCTGCCTGCTCTGAGTGATATCCTTTTATAATAAACTGATAATCTAGTAAGTAAAATACTTCTCTGAGTTCTCTGAGCCATTCCAGCAAGTTAATGGAATCTGAGGAGGGGGCCGTGGGTCAGAGCACCGGTAGCAACCTGTATTCATGACTGCCAGCCGGAATCGGAGGGGACTGTTGGAACATCCCATGTGTAGCTGGTGGGTCAGAAGCCCAGGTAACAGCCGGGGCTTGTGCCTGGTCTCTGAGGCCAGGAGGGAAGCAGTCTTGTAGGACTGAGCTCTTAACCTGAGGGCTCTGAGTTGAGCAGAAGGTGGTTCCCCCAGCTGGTGCTGGGACATTGCTGCCAACACTGAACTTGGTCTTGGGACACCCCAAAGAGGACCTGAGCGCTTTTCACCACTTCCACTGCTACCATCCTATCACCCAAGCCACCACCTGCAACAGCCTTCTAGCTGGCCTCCCTGTTTTCTTTCGCCTTTCCCTTTGTTGACTGAATTTACACAATTCTATGTCAGATGGTCCGTAGGGTACAGTAAAAATACTAATTTTTAAGTTTTACTTTCCCAGAAATATATATCAGCTTTTAAACATTATACTTTTACAAAACAGCCTTGTTTGAAAGATGCTATAGATGACTCACAGTGGAGCCCGACGGGAGAGGTTTGTACAGATTCCATAAACCTCTGTACACTCCTTACGCCTCCTGAAATCTGCCCCTCCCCTCCCCTCCCCTGGCATCCTTCCTTCTGTCGGGTGGAAGGCACTCCCCAGGCCTCCTGCAGAGAGCAGATGATGGAAAAGATGGTCTCTTCTTCAAAGTAGGGGAGCCACACCCACCGGCCAAATAAAATGGACCATTTGCGTAAGTTACAAATGAACACTTCATTTATGTGTTTCTCTAGGGATCAATGTTTCAAGCAGGGATGATACTACCTGCCTCAGAAAAGTTTTAAGAATTAAGTAAAACAGTATCACTAAACATTTTAATAAACAGTCAAGCCTTGTACAGACTTAGGAATTATCACACACATTTTTAACTGTACATTTCATCGTCCCCACTATGTCAGTTTTACTCAAGATAAACAATTATCTTTAAAAGTTTAGTTCCTGGGGACTTCCCTGGTGGCTCAGTGGTTAAGAATCCACCTGCCAATGCAGCGGACACCGGTTCGAGCTCTGGTCCGGGAAGATCTCACATGCCGCAGAACAACAAGGGCCGTGCGCCACAACTACTGAGCCCACGTGCCACAACTACTGAAGCCCGCGCACCTAGAGCCCATGCTCCGCAACAAGAGAAGCCACCGCAGTAAGAAGCCCACGCACCGCAATGAAGAGCAGCCCCCGCTCACCGCAACTAGGGAAAGCCCGTGCGCAGCAACGAAGACCCAGCGCAGCCAAAAATCAATCAATCAGTCAACCAATCAATAAATCAATAATTATAAAATTTAGTTCCTGATTTATGTTGTTTTGTGTGTATGGCATGACATTAGCTATTTAGTCCATGTTCATTGATACCTCACCCAACATTCTTGTAACACTGACATGGCTTGCCCTGCACCACAGGGAAAACCCTTGTTCAAACTTCTTTCTCTCCTAAAACAGATTTATATTCAGTAGCTATACTGGGGAGTGAAACGGGCATTTTGGAACAACAAGTTCAGTAAAGGCACGTCTAGGTATGTTCGTGGCCATGAAAAACTCTGTGCTGAGAAACTTAAAAAAAAAACCAAACGCATAATAATGTTCGTAACTAACATCTCTAGTTTTCAGTTTTCTGAATTCATATTTCTTGCCTAAAAAGTCTTTATATGAAATGAGACAAATAGAAACCCCACCAGAAGCGCAGGATTTCACTAGTCAGGCACACTGTGTAACTGTATCTTAACTACAGTGTATGGCATTGTATTAACACAAACTTCTATAAAGTAACTAGTCAGCATGCAGTGTGAAGAACAATTATTTTATCGAGCGTGAAGTCACTGTCTTTTACAATTGTAATCGCTCCGTGACATTCCTATTACGCTACGAAGTCTTCAGTGACTGTCCACACATCCCAACATCTCCAAAAAATAAAAGTATAAGCAGTTATATGTTCTTTCATCATGTTCTTTAGCGCTGGCCACTGCACTAAAATGAAATTGTGTCACGTGGTCAGCATTCTGGGCAGGTCAAAAAGAAATCACACAACGTGAAATAAAGAAAAAAATTGTGAAATGTTGCTACCATCATCCCCAAGTACACCTGAGATGTCTTTTCCTTCTGTTGATATAAGCAAGTCATGGCTTTGAAAATAGGGACACATGAAAGTAACATCATTCTGCAAACTGGACTGTACGACTCAGGTGCTTGCAGGAAGTGATGAAGACGAACAGCCACTGAGCTTCTGATGGGCAAACCTACATCCGTGCGTAAGGACCGCAACAGCGTTTAAAAACTAAGTGCCAGGAGAGCAACTGACTGCCCGAAAAAATCAGGGGAGACTACAAAGAAGAGATAAAGTTAACCTAGAGCTCAGAGAACAAGAAAGCACTCAGACGAGAAGAACACTTTGGATATTTACAAAGAACCTGAACTGGGAAACAGAAAGGTGATGGGTTAAAAGGAAGAGGAAGGGCAGCAGAGGCACTGCCGTCGGGTGGGAGAGCAGGTGGTGGTGGGTGGAGAGACAGACCGAGGTCTGATCAGGACGCCTCTGTGTGTGCCAAGCTCCACAAGCAGCAGGAGAGTGAGAGAGATTGTAAGAAAGGTGGGATGCGATCACGGCTTTTTTCTTGGTCTTCCTACGTGAGGAGGTGCCCTAGATTGGGGGAAAGGGCATGTAGACTCTGGTGGAACCATAAACAGGGCTTCCGGCTTGAAGCCCTGCCCGTGCTGCTTCCCCGCGATGGGAATTGCCTTGCTCCCTTCTGCACCTGGCTCCCCACTGCTCCTCCATGAAGACTCAGCTCATCCAGGAGGCTGTCACCAGCCAGACTTCTCTCTCCATCCACTAACGCGGGGCTACCTGCCCTTCTCTGATCCCATGTCTCTAGCACCACGCTGACTTGAAACTATTGCACAACTCCTTCAGGGCAGAGGACAAGCCTCATGTCTCCTGGATAATGTTTTGGTTTTATTTTCATTAATTAACTCATTTATTTATTTATTTTTGGCTGCATTGGGTCTTTGTTGCTGTGTGCGGGCTTTCTCTAGTTGTGGCGAACGGGGGCTACTCTTCGTTGTGTTGTGCTGGCTTATCATTGCGGTGGCTTCTCTTGTGGAGCACAGGCTCTAGGCATGCGGGCTTCAGTAGTTGTGGCACGCAGGCTCAGTAGTTGTGGCTCGCGGGCTCTAGAGTGCAGGCTCAGTAGTTGTGGCTCGTTGACTCAGTAGTTGTGGCGCACGGGCTCAGTAGTTGTGGCTTGCGGGCTCTAGAGCGCAGGCTCAGTAGTTGTGGTGCACGGGCTTCAGTAGTGGTGGCTCACAGCTTCAGTAGTTGTGGCTCGCGGGCTCTAGAGAGTAGGCTCAGTAGTTGTGGTAAACGGGCTTAGTTGCTCCGCGGCATGTGGAATCCTCCTAGACCTGGGCTCAAACCCATGTCCCCTGCATTGGCAGGCAGATTCTTAACCACTGTGCCCCCAGGGAAGTCCCTCTCCTGGATAATGTTGATCCCTAATGGCTTTTAGGGTCTGGCAGAAATACATCAACGGAATGCTGAAGAAAGAGTATATGCTATGAACTGATACCCACCGTGAGGAAGGGAAAGAAGGGTGTCAAAGCACTTGACTGTGGTTGCATCTGGTAGCTGATGGAGTGGAGGGAAAGGGGGGCAAGGGTCCTGCATGACCTCAAGTACTTCCAGCTTCAGAGAGTGGCTGCCCATGACATACCTATCCAGGTACACAAAACAGGTAAGGATGGAAGAAAGAAAACGTTCAGCTTGGGGCACTTGACGGAGAGGAGTGGTGGCCACCCCTCCCTGACATCACATATGCAGGACTGGCCATCGATGGAAACTGACAGTCATTCACAGGTATATGTTGGTTACAGCCATGGAGTAAGAGCGCAAGAAAAATGAGACTATCAAGGGGAGGAAATCGGGATTTCCCAGCACGAAGCTGCGATGCTGAGGCAGGGGGGCTGGCACTGGTTCCCAGAACACAGGAGCCAAAGGGGCTGAAGGGGGCCTGAGGCACCAGTGGTCCTGCAGCGAGAGAAGAGAGATCTGACAAGTGAGATGGGCAACATTAAGGTGATGGAAGGCCAAGGAGAGGGATGCTAACAGGCCACTGTAGTCACTAAATAGGTGGCCTTCTGTGTCCTTGGACTTACTGACCTTTCACTGAAGGAGGTGAGGAAGAAAGAGGGCCTTCCCGGGAAAGGAGCATCAGTGCAGGAGTGGGAACTGGGTTCAGCTGGACAGTGAGAAAGACGGAGAAGAAAGAGCAGTGGATTTACGGGCAGGTTGACTAGAAGAAGGCCTCATAGAATAAGGGGAGAAATCTGTCTGTATTTCCAATCAGAATACAAGAGGCCTAAGGACGAAAGGCAACTTGAAGACAGAAGAATTCACATCCACTGCAGGTGGAGAGAGGGCAAGGACATCCTTCCCATAAACCACAGGGAGACAGAGTAAAATGTCACAGCATCTCTGAAGGACAACTTGATGGTATTTTCTAAGATCTTATAAGTTTATATTCAGAAATTTATCCTAAGGAAATAGAGGTATAATCCAAGGACATTTTTTGTAGCAATATGATGAGGGAAGAGTAAAATTAAAATGAAATAAAAAACTTAAATGTTCACCAAAGGAAGATTGTTAAAAATGGGATTATACTGTAGGTATGAACAACGGTCCGTCATACTGCCAATACTTTTCAGTGCACGTACAACACTGTAGAAATGAGCTCTAACAGCGTACGGATAAGATTGCCCCTGTGAGCTAAACTATAAAGCAAACAACAATTGACATCACACATAAGCTGAGAGAGAACAGGCAGCCTGAGATCGCCTTCGTTGTTCCCTAATTTAAGATTAATAAATATCTGAAAGTGGACTCTCTGGGGACTTCCCTGGTGATCCAGTGGTTAAGCATCCGCCTTCCAATGCAGGGGATGCGGGTTCGATCCTTTATCAGGGAACTAAGATCCCACATGCCGCGGGGCAACAAAGCTTGTGCGCTGCAACTGCTGAGCTCGCACATTCCGCAGTCCGCACGCCGCAATGCAGAGGCCCGTGCTGCAGTGAAAGATCCCCCATGCCGCAACTACGATCCGACGCAGCCAAAGAAAGAAAGAAATAAAAGGAATCCTTAAAAAAAAAGCAGACTCCCCGGTCATCACCCTGATAAGAAGGGCACCTCCTGGATGCATGTATCTTCCTGAACGGAAGCAGGAGCATTGAAGGAAGGGGGTTACCGGACAGCTTTGTCTGTAAGTGAGAGGGGTTGACAGTGTGCTTCTAAAGAGTGCAACAGTCACAGGGTATACAGAAGGTAAAACTCTTCCAACCAGAGTCAACTAACGGGGTTACTAAAACAACCAGCAGATTTCTGCACTAGAATTTCTAGACTACTCAGAAGCAGCTAAGTCACAGTTGAGTTTATTAAAGTTCAAGGTAAATGCATAGATATCCTCCCACATTGTTTTCTTTGTCTTGTCCTTACCCTGCAACTCTGCTCTGCCGACATTTGCCCTAAGCATTCTGTGCTCTGGAACCATCTTCACACCCCTCACCCCTACCCTGCTCCCTAAAAATCCTCATGGTTTCAGCTGATTTCAGAGAGAGGACTGAGGGCCCAAAACATGTAAAAGTGTTAGTAAAAGCTAACACTTATACTCTATAAAAAGTGGATACAACCACAATTAACAGCATCTTAATTATGCAATTAGGATGATACACACACTCATTCAATTATTTTTATTCGCTAATTTGGGCAGCCCTAGTTGAAGAGTTTCAAGCAAAGGCGTGTTATTATTTGACTATGTTTGAAAAGGGTCATATCCACTGCTGTGCTGAAAGCAGACTTCAGGAAGGCACTTCACAGGTAATGCCAATAAAATCCAAATGGAAACATTGAGGAGGCATGTGGATGTTCAAAAAAGGGTTTTAGCTGAGACACAGGGGCTGGATGTATAAATTTCAGAGCCAATGGCTTCTGGATTGTATGAAAAGCCATGCGATGGGCTGAGCTTGCCGAATGAGTGAGTTTTGGTGAGGAAGAGGTAAGTATCATGGCTTCCAAGCCTGGCTAGAGAGGTCCTGATTAAAAAAGGGCCATGACCCTAGGGATACTCCCATAATTCCATGTCCAAGGAGGAAGGGGGAAGCAGTACAGGGAACTGAGTTAGGAGGAAACTGGAACGGGTGTGACGATCTAGAAAGCAGGAGAAAAAGTGTTCAGCGGGAAAAGATAAAGGATCAGCTGCGTCCAACACCGATGACAGGTCTGATCAGAGAATCGGACACTCGATTTAGCAATGCCTGTATGACAGCACTGTACATGGGGCACTCCAGCATCCTCGGATTTTGGTCCCCGAGGGGGTCCTGGAAGAAATCGCCCTGGACCCTGAGGGACGACTGCGTGAACTCTTTGGAGATGTTTCAGGTGTGATTTTGGTAGAGGGAGGGGGTGAAAAGCTTGAGGAGGGTGAGTTGAGGAGAGAATAAAAACAGAGACAGCAAACACAAAGGACAGTTGAGAGGCGCTGCTGACCGCAGAGCCGACGACAGGATTGGTAGTGGGATGGGGACATGCGATCCGGAGGACTTCCTCTTAATATAGGAGAAATAACAGCCTACTCGTATGCTGAGGGACGTGGGCCAATAAAAGGTCAAAATCATTAAGATGGGGCTTCCCTGGTGGCGCAGTGGTTGCGAGTCCGCCTGCCGATGCAGGGGACACGGGTTCATGTCCCGGTCCGGAAAGATCCCACATACCGTGGAGCGGCTGGGCCCGTGAGCCATGGCCACTGAGCCTGCGCGTCCGGAGCCTGTGCTCCGCAATGGGAGAGGCCACAACAGTGAAAGGCACGCGTACCGCAAAAAAAAAAAAAAAAAAAAAAAAAAAATTAAGATGGTGCAAGAGAGAGAGGGGGGTGCTGGAGCCCCCCGAGTAGATGCAGGTAAGAGGGAGGGGTCAGGCAGGCACGGGCTCCCCGAGGTTCCCCCAAGGCTGCAGGAAGGAGGGCCAGGTGGGTAAAGAGCAGGCTGAGAGCTCGTGATCGCTGGTGTTCTCCTTGGGAAGCAGGAAGCAGAAGCATCTTCTGAGAGCGAGGAAAGAGGAAAAGATGCTCAAGGTTTTAAAAGAAGATATTGACCAGTGGAGTCGTGGAGAGTGGGACGGAGGGCGGACAGAGAAGGTGTAGAATGACTGCCCAGCAACACAAGAGAATGTGTGAATCTAACCTAAATGCAGAGATTATCATACTGAGCGAAGTCACTCAGAAAGAGAAAGGCAAATACCGCATGACATCACTCACATGTGGAACCCAAAATATGACACAAATGAACTGATCTGCCAAACAGACTCACAGACACACAGAACAGACTTGTGGTTGCCAAGGGGCAGGAGGGTGGGGGAGGGGCGGATTGGGAGTTCCGGATTCGCAGATGCAAACTAGCGTGTATAGGATGGATAAACAACAAGGTCCTACCGTAAAGCACAGGGAACTATATTCAGCATTCGGTGACAAACGGTCATGGAAAAGAATATGAAAAAGAATATACATGTATAACTGAATCACTTTGCTGCACAGCAGAAATTAGCACAACGCTGTAAATCAACTATACTTCAATAGAATATTAAAATAAAATAAAATAAAAGCACCATCAGTCAGAATGACAACAGGGTTTTCTTCCTGGACTCCATGAAGGGTGTGGGGCATGATCTCGTGGTTGGGTGTTTCCAGAGCTTTCTTACGTCAGGTGCATTTGCCAAAAGTCACCAGTAAGGGGTCAAAAGTGGGCACACACTGGGCTGATACGGGTAGAGGCCAGCCCGGAGCCAACGCTGAGCAGAGAGGACACAAAGGAATGGTTACCTCGGGGAAGAACGTCGCAGGTTCAGAATCACCGCACCCTCCCAGGCGCCCTGAACTTCAGCACGCTGTCGCTGCGGCCCTTTAAGAACTTGACCAAGATTCACCAAGAGGCGAAGCTTATCTCTTTTAGAGATTTTTAACGACAAACTGATACAAGAAGTTTTTATGAAAACATTCATTTCAGCATCAGAAGCCCAGCCAGGCCTGGACTCCTTCATTGAAATGAGCACCTGGCTAATCTAGTCATCACTGTGAATTCAACGTCACCTCTTATTCAACGTGAAACGATGCTGAAATTCAATTTCTAATTTTCATCATTTTCTAACCAATGCACTTCAAAGAAGGGAATCTGGTTAAAAGTATTAACTTCATGGCGAACTTGAAACTTTGCACATAAGCAGCATAATTTGAGATAGATCCGCTTTAAAGACTTTCACTCAAGTCTGGTCACATGAATATTCATGCCGCGAACACGATGCCACTGTTTTTTTTCCTGTGTTTCACAAATGGTTACTTTCAAACAATTTATCTTTCTAAATGTCTTTCCCAGTCACTGACGTGGAAATACTTTCCTGCTTCTGATGATTTTATGCAGAATATATGGAAATAATTTTATAGTGGTCCCAGCAAAACTGTGGTTTAGATGCTCTCATCAGCTGTCATTTCAGCTTTGCTACTGCGACTCACAGTCTAGGAAGTGGTTAGTTTTGTTCTGGGGTTGAAAGTATAGAATTATATATTTGTTGATGCTGGGCTAACCTCTTTCTTTGATATTCAGAGCATGGCATAATCCTGTATCCACTGAGTAAAGCAGTTTCTTAGAGAACTTTGGAAATACTTGGGTTTTACTGAGTGCACTACTGCCACCTGAAAGCACTGATTTCCTGTGCTGGTCAAGCTGGATGAAGTTGGTCAGATGTGAGGTTTTCCCTCTAACCCAACACAGAGTGCAGACAGAAAAATGTAGGAATCTTAAACAGCAGTCCAGAAAAGAAGTTTTTCTGATTTCACTGAAGAGTAATGTACAAAATAAGGGTAAGTCCCATACTTCTTCACTCGAAAACTATGTACTCTGAAATGGTCAATGATGTACACACTGGCTTTTTAAAATATTTATATAAAATTTTACATAAGACAGGAGACCCAGAGAAACCAAAAGTATCTATGTGGGATGGGGGTAAAAAGGTTGGTTATGAGCACAAAATACATTACAACCACCAGAAGGCTGTGGGCTTTTTGCAAGCTCTTCATGGACATAAGTACACACACACACACACACACACCATCTAGAACCACTGATATTTCTCTCACTGAAAATTAGGTCACTTGAGGCATGGCTAACAAACAGAGAAACTGAAGAAGCTGAGGGTTTATAGCATCTGGAGCAGTGAATATAGGAGACATCGCTTAAGACTGGAAAAGATATTTTGAGGCAACGCAGCATCATGGAAAGAACATGGAATGTTGAATCCAAAAATCTAGGCTTGGACCTGAATCCACCCTGTATTATTTGTGGGTGTGACCATTAGCAAATCATTTATTTTCTCTGTGTTTTAGAGTATTTGTCTATGTACCCGGGATAATAATAATACATAAGCTACCTAATTTACTGGGTTGTTTTGAAGCTCAAATCAGATAATGTCCATAAATATATTTCACAAGCTAACAGGTGATTATGCATTACTAGTGACGGAGAAAGTCATAAAATTATTGCAGGCAGTATCAAAGGAAAGACTAGGACCAGTAAGAGGGAGTTAAGAGAACAAAGATTTTTGCTTAATATATAAAAGAAATTTCTAAAAACAATACTGTTTAAAAGCAGAGTGGCCTCAACAGCATAAAAGACAATGAATTCATAAGTTTTGCTTCAAAGTCACAAAGTCATTTTGTTTGGGAAACAAAAGAGTTTTTGAACCAGATGGAAGTTGTGCAAAATTAATAGATAGGGGTCTTCCACGTTTGAAACTCTATGAACTTGGTTAGACTAAAAATATTCAAATATTAATAATACAAAGACTCTTTGCCCTAAGTCGGCCACCAGGAGCCATTGCTTTGTGTCCTGCAAATCCTACCCACCCCAAACTTTCTAAATAAAAATACTAAGTTCAAGAAGTAAGCACAGGAATTTGCACCAATTATTTATTGAGATCTTAAAAATCACAGTTACCTGTGTTAAAATAAACATGTTAATGCATGTAAAAGTATTGTGTGACTGGAAACTTACATGATATTAACCTAGGTATAGATACTATGGTGCTTTACTAAGAAATGAACAATTCAGGTAATTAACAGGGTAGGAACTTAGACATTTTTATATTACTTCATATAGCCTGAATCTCTTTTCCTGTTTCACTTTTAAATTTTAGTTCCTAAGTAAGCATCACCCTCACACCTTGAAAGTGACAGTGATTTCTTGGGCAAACCACCAAGGTTTTTCCCAGGATCATCATTCTGAATGGGCCCAGGGCTATGCCTCCCTGGCTTCACGCTCCAGGACTTGATTTATTTACAACGGAATACAGAGGCTGGCATCTTTCCAGCCAGTGCTACTAATGACGGTGCTACTGGCTATCATGGGAACACCTGCCTGCCACCAGAATACCCATGAAAGATGTTATTTATCACTCATTCATCTGCTTAAAATTTTGGGAGTGCTTTCTATGAGCCAGGTACCCTGCTAGGAAGTGAGACTACAATAGCGACTAAGACAGTTGTGCAGGGCAAGGCATTTAGATGAACTGTAGTGATCCCTGCAAAAAAAAAAAAGTATAATTATTATGGTTTACATTCAATTTGTGGTACCGTAAAAATTAATAAACAGAAACCTCAATTAAAATAGAGTCACAAGGCCAGAAGAAGGAAGTCTCATGCCCTATGACTAGCCTAGCCCAGCAAACAGAAGAGGACTCCCCTGCTCGCCTGGCAAGAGCTCAGCCAACGAGAAGCCAAGACACTTTGGAACTCTCGACTCGTCCAGCGGTCTCTGGGCTTACGACAGCCCTCGCAGCTTCCTGTCCCCTCTATAAAAGAGGTCTACTCGCCAAGGCGGCAGAACCCCAGCTGCAATTCTTTGGTGAGCCCAAATACATCCATTTTTGCTGCAGAACTAAGGAAGTCTCATGCTCTACCACTAGCCTAGCCCCACAGGAAGAAAAAGTCTATTTGCTTTAGATCAACAAAACATTTATAAGGAACTTTGAAATTTAAAAATGACCACATTGAATTTGATGTGCCTTTAAAACCTCCAAGCCAAAGGCCTCGAAAATGAATTTTCTTTTTTATCAAGAGGATAGTGACACCAGCTTCAGGAAAGCAAAAAGCAAAACAGGAAATAATGTGAAAAAGGAAACAAAATGACCTAACCAGTAAGGGTTATTTAAAATAAGGCTTGAGTTCTAAAGAACTGACTCACGTGTTAACTGGGGGAAAATCTACTAAATACGAAGCAGTGACAACAAAGATTTTATAGCAGTTAAATAAATCTTAAAGACAAAGGTTTACATATTAATTATTTAGCTTTAATTATTAACTATTACATAATGCCCAACAGAATTGTTCTAAAGGTAGTAAAATATGTTAGTAGCAGTGACTTTACACAGATGCAATACAAAGGCAAGTCTTAAAGCAAATTAAAAATGTCCATTCACTTCATGGTACATATAGCTACGGTAGCAACAATGTAATACCCTGTCTGTCTTGGGCCTGAAAGCCTAATCTCCATTTGGCCATCAACTTTCAAATCTATTCTAGGAAGGCCTGGAAACTTTGTACGCCTAATGAAACCCTCCCGTTTATTATTCATAGAGATCAAAAGGGGTATGTGAAAAGCAGTTTCACCGTGGTTAACATCTGTAAATATTTCCTCTCAATCCCAAGGGTCAAGAAAAAAAGTCTAGCATCTTTGCCCATACTTAAAACAAATGTGACAAGAGACTGAAATTCTTCATGTTCTCAAAAGTAGAGCATTGATAGGAAAATGATTCAGTAAGTATTAATATCTGTATGATTTAGATATGGATAAAAGATTGAAAAATACAGATTTCATTGGAGCAATAATCCAAATATATGAAGAAAAATACAATTGTTATGCATACAACTTACTCAGAGTAAGAATAAAATGGCAAAGCTGTGGGATGCCTGAGACAACCTGGAATTGAATTAAGACCTAAAAGTCACACTCCATACAAAATACTTCGCTTTAATTATTTACCATTACACAGGACATTGTTCTAAAAGTAATAAAAGATGTCAGTAGCAGTCACCTTACACAGACGCAAGACAAAGGTAAAAACCACAGAGCAGAAGATTTAAAAACAAAAACCAACACATCAAAATTAGAAAAACTCAGATGAGCAGGGAAACAGGAGAGCACACGAGCAGAGAAATATTTTGAAACTAAAGCATTTTCCAAGCAAAATGTCTCAACTGAGTGACAAGTTATTTTTACCGAAAGTGCTTTATCTTCAAGCAGAAGTGTCATTAATACACAGAGAGTAAATACCATGAAAGGCCCCATTTCATGTCATGTGCACAGCTCAGGAAGCCCAGAGACCTGTCTAAACCATGAAAAACGGTGCTTTCCAAAACCTTTCATCTGTGTTTCCAGTTGGACCGTGGACGGCACAGAGAACTAATTCAAGCCCCATCTTCACGCGTTGGCCCTGAGACAGCTTCCCATCCCAGCTCCAGCCTCTGCTCTGGTGTCACTGAAAACACAGAGAACTGCAGCGTGTGCAAGAAGCCACGTCCTTCCCCTGTGTGGATGGCCGTCGGCACCAAACAGGCGCGGGGGACAGGTGGGCCCTGGACTACTGATTCAGAAACTGCTAAGTGAACCTTAAATTCCTGCACTAGAAGACGGATGAGCTCTTCAAAAGCCAAGCGCGGAAGCAAACTAAGGTAATAGTGCATCGTCGCAACAAGCTGTGCATTTAAATACCGTAGACTACAGGCAGGCATTCAGTCCATAGTTCCTATCGTCATTCAGGTGCCAGTACAATTCTGAGAAGTCACCATCAAGCACAACCTCCCAAAGGAGTAACTTTTCAACGGGTCAACACTGATGAAAGACCTTGAGTCTCCATTTCCCAAAATCCATGGGACGTTTTGCAGGGGATCATGGGAAGTGTTCTTTAACATCAATTTTGGAGATTGTAAGAATGAATTCTTACATATTTTAGCATAATATGGTACTTTCCCAGAAAAGTGAGTGAAATGGTCCAAAGCCCTACTCTTCCATCTACAAATGATGCATCCTTTACAATTGAGGTCAGATTTCTCCAACTCAAGTTGTGATGTGTTTAGTGGGTTGTGAAACTGATCTAGTACATTTAACTAGCATTCTTTAAAAAAAAGAAATGGAAGGCCAAAAAGTCGGGTTAACTTACAGAGGAGCTGAAAAACAAAACAACAACAACAAAATGGCATTTTCCCAAGTGAGGAAAGGGTGAGAAAGTGTAGACAAAATTCTGAAATCCTAACTTTGAAAATAACAAAAGTCAAGCAGTTGTTTAGGATAAGGAGCATTTAGGAAGAGGAAAGAAAGAGAGAGAGAGAGAGAGAGAGAAAGAGAGAGAGAGAGAAAGAGAGAGAGAAGGAAAGAAAGAAAGAAGGAAAGAAAGAAAGAAAGAAAGAAGGAAAAAGGAAGGAAGGAGGGAGGGAGGAAAAGGAAAGCCTGTTCCACCATTACTTTGGTAAATATCTAATATTTTTCATAAGCTATTTTACGTTTTCAGTAAGATAAAAACATCTCTTCCTAAATCTTCGTCGAGAGTTCTCTATAAAGGATATTATAGGAGAACTCTATAAAGTTCTCTATAAAGGATATTCCGAGTGAGCCGGAAGCTCACTCCTTCAAACTAAGTAACTTCCAGATGCCGTGCTCTTCTCTGCAGCTTGAAAAACAGCAAAGCTAAATCACAGGAAAATTTACGGAAGAGAATAAAAATGCGTTAAATGTCGAATTTGTGCCAGGCGTGTTGTTCCCACTCTGACAGCCATACGAAGACACAGGTACCACTACATTTCTACTGGCCACACTCATTTAATTTACAATTTCCCAATGACACACTATCAGGCAGTGTCAATATCAAAACTGAACAAAGGATGAGAGTCCTTATCTTAACTGACCTTCACTCGCCTGGCCTCCTGGTTTAGGTAGCTTTCCTATCACGCAAAGCACGCGGACCGATGCCGCCCACAACTAACTGAACGCTACTGGCATCCTTTCTGCTCTTTCCAGTTGGATTCTACGCCTACCAAGAGACAGTTGTATTGTTCCCCAAACTACTTCTATCAGTAGTACCTGTTACTGTAATGCTCCTTATTTAAATATTATGTAACCCAATCAAACAGAGCAGTTGTCTCTTTGAAAACTTAGGTAATTGGGAAGGATTCCATCCAAAATGAGTTACTCTACAAAGTTGCTATTCAAGCAGGTATGAGAGAGAAAACGAACATTTAGGAGGAAAACCTCACAACAGCTTAGTGGAATTCTGCACTTCGATTGCATTGAAAGCTACCTTTGACTTCTCATTTTTTACTTAAAGACATACAAACTGAAAGTCAATATTAAGGCATTACAGCTATGATTTTTGAAAGAAATACAGCAAGTTTCCAAGTAGCATATCCCTACTTAAATAAAAGGTCTTGGCTTAAATAAAAAGTAGTGAAGTTAAAATTAAATGCTTACAGGATAAACAACAAGGTCCTACTGTAGAGCACAGGGAACTACATTCAATGTCCTGTGATAAACCATCATGGAAAAGAATAGGAAAAAGAATAGGAAAAAGTTATACATCTATATCTACGTATCTATATGTATAACTGAATTACTTTGCTGTACACCAGAAACTAACAGAACATTGTAAATCAACTATACTTCAATAAAATAAATTTTTAAAAATTTAAAAATTTAGAAAATTAAATGCTTACAGAATATGTGTATCATTGTTAGGACTCTCCTTTGAGCTCTCTACCAACTAATGGACGAGCTATCAGCCCCCAAGGCATTCAGGAGCTGCATTCCACAGAATTCTAAAATTTAAAAATACTTGGAAAATATCACATGTTACTATATTTTGCTTTTGCAATAGTTTAACTTTTACATATTGTACAGTTACAGTTACTATGTAAATATTCCCACATACCATACCTGTTGGAACCGCATTATACAGATTTCGCATGAGAAGAGACCTAGTAGCACTGAAGTCATCAATCTCTTCTGGAGAGATGAAGGGCTTTTAAAGCAATCAGTTCTGAATCTTGACATCAGTTTAAAGCTATAGATTATATCTTGAGCTCTCAGCATCCTAAAACTTCATTCATCTCTGTCTCAGAGGCAGCAGACCCTTATTCATGGATTTATTTACAGTGACTATTTACGTTTCATAGTTCACTCTGAATCCCACATCCAGAGGGGTGATTTGTGGTATTACTTTTGATTTTATAAGCTTTAATCTATGATAGATGTTCCACTCGAAAATGCCGCCAAAACGGTTCTGCACCACACAACAGAATTTCAGATGAACATTATAAGATCACCTAGTTCAGGACAGAAATTCTTCTCAGGACCGAGGCTGATGTTCTGAAGCCATTTCGTGATACAAAAATATGTGCTCTTTCTTGATTGAGCCATTTTAGAAACTGTCTATTAATCAAATGTCCTTTTAGCTTTTATTTTATTTTCATATAGCACTTTCGTGTAATACCTACTACGGTGTTGTGTATTTTCAGTCAAAAATTTCTTCTTGAGGTCGGTGGGCTGTAACAGTGTCACTTGCTAAGTTGTGATATTGTTCTGTGTACGGTCATGCACGAAGCTAACCCTTGGGGAAAACCAGGTGAAGGGTGTACAGGACCTTTCTTACAGATGAATGTCAATTTACCATTATCTCAAAATAAAATGTGAAAAAAGTTCTTATTGAGCAAAAGTTGATTAGGGGATATCACGTACTATGGTTGAAATTCATGGTTTGACTCTCATTTTTTCCTGTTTATTTGCTCTGAACCTCAGGCAAGCTGCATTCTTTCTGGGCATGCTTCCTCACAGGTAAAATGGGAATCATTTCCCATAGTTATTCTAAAGAATAAGTGAGGGAATTCCCTGGTGGTCCAGTGGTTAGGACTCGGTGCTTTCACTGCCGGGGCCTGGCTTCCACCCCTGGTCGGGGAACTGAGATCCCTCAAGCTATGGTGCGCAGCCCAAAAAAAAGAAACGAGATGACATATATCAAGAATCCAATACAGTAGCAGATGTTACAGAAATGGTTTGTACTACGATTATTCATGTTGGTAGACTGGAGTTTTTAAAATCAGCTTGATACAAAATTACAGTTAAAATATAAAATGCCATCTACCTTCAAGTCGAATGACTGAACCCTTTTACTTAAGCTAAATCGCCGCACCTCACAATATAAAGAAGTGAAAACCAGATGCACGAGGGCCCCGACGGAAGGTCCAAGACGGTGCTTTCCAAGAGTTACATTTCCTTCAATTGCTCACGCGTGGAATGATGCCACACCATTTGTGCCATTTAGGGCAAGCCAGGGGCAACAGTGAAGGCTTTTTAGGTAACAAGGAATTCTATCGGAAGAGAAAACATCACCTGAGGATAAACGGAAAGCATGATCCCAAGGTCTGGGGACCCATTTAAATACGCAGTATGAACACACAATTCTCAATCAGTGTCGTCACCATTACAGACGTCAGTCAGACGTACCCTTCTTGACATCGAGTCACAAAATATGAAACTCTTCTGGAGTTCCACGAGGTGACTGCGCAAGAGGCAAACACTAAACTCAGGGCCAAGTCAGTTCCCTGCAGAAAACCGAGTCTGAAAGGGATCCCCCGACTTTAAACAAAACACTGCAGGCCTGGGTGGATTCGGGAGTTCTTTTTATTACCTTTACCAGTAATGGGATTAGAATACCACAAAGCATCACTCATCATATTCCAAAAAGAAAGGAAAATATTTCTGTCAGAACGTTTGAGATGACTTCTGAAGGATCTCGTCCAAAAGATGTGTCATGTATTTTCGCATTGCCTCACTCAAGCACTGGAAGTCAAGCCTTGGCATGCAGTGTCTTTCTGTTTCTGGAACAATTCTGTGTATTTCACATGTCTTCTCCTAAAACGACTAATTATACTTAATGCTATTTCATTAACTTATACCCGGCGGGAAAATGCCTTTTTTTTTCAAGCTGTATCAGAATGTTATTCTTCTGGAAAAAGGCATTTCCTCTTCAGTGACCGTGTGAAATTTAAAAGCACAATTTCAGAGACGGTATTAAGGCACTCACACAGGCTAACCTGGAGCTATCCACGCTTACTTCCTATTCCTATCTCAGATTTTATTTTAGAGTCTTAAGATAATTGCCATTTCAATGCCTTTTCTATTATTCTTCCAAAGGAAAAAAATAAAAGTTTTTAATAGACACCTTAGCTTTTATTAAGCAAACCTGCTTTGGGAGTACTTAAAATAATTCATATAGTATTTTAAGGCAGATGACAGCCTTAATCCAGCTTCTGAATAACTACCTGCAGTGGGAAAACACAGGCAAAGGTACGAGGCAGGCATTCCCGAAATAGTGGAAGTTTTACTTCCACTAGTAAAGTAAACAGTGTTAGTTTTACTCACACTAAAACAAAAGCTGACTTACTTTTTAAAAAACTTTTTATGTTATATTGGAGTATAGTTGATTAAAAATGTTGTGTTAGTTTCAGGTGTACAGCAAAGTGATTCAGTCATACATATATGCGTATCTATTCTTCTTCAAATTATTTTCTCATTTAGCTTATCACAGAATATTGAGCAGAGGTCCCCGTGCTATACAGTAGGTCCCATTTTAAATGTAGCAGTGTGTACAGTGTGTACTTCAATTTATCTTATTGAAGTGTAGCTGATTTACGATGTTGTGTTCATTCCTGTCGTACAGCAAAGTGATTCAGTTATGCACATATATTCATTCTTCTTCATATTCTTTTCCATTATCATTTAAAACCTGACTCAGTTCTCTCAAGTGGAAACACCTAGGCAGATGCAGGACCTCTGTTCTGGGGCCAAGACACCAGGACATTTAGGTGCCTGAATTTCCTCTCTGTTCACCGGGTCTTCGGTGGCCCCCAAGTAGCCACCCGGCAGACAGCTGCGAAATGGCACGCCCTGTGCAAATTCGTGCTTACATGAGCGTTTCCTCTTCCATTCATTTCAAATCTTACCAAACGTCTGCTATATTTCAGACACTGTGCACAGATTGCAAAATTGCAAACTAAAAGTGCTCTGGGTCTTTCTTATTTCAGTGGGACTCACTGAGTAGGTGCTTCATAGGAGACTTTCAGTGGAGTCTCGTTCACCCTGTTACGCTTGTTTTCCAACTTGATTTTCCTATTTCTTTGTATCAATTTTAGCCTTCAAAGTTTCCTTCATGATGAAATTCTGAAAAATTCTTTGGAGCTGAAAAGAGTGCTAGGGTACTTACAGGGAGCTGTAATTTTTCAATAGCAATTGAATTTGATGGATAAGTGAAATTATTAACTCCATCGGCGTTTTTACCTTTTTTTTTTCTTTTTGTAACATTGCCTTTACTTTGAAAGTGACCTTTAAAGGAGCTTTATATGTCTTGTTTGCATTTTAAAGGTAAGCGTGTGGAGAAAGTACAATAACCCTCAATATTGATTACCACTATCATTTTTACAACATTGGCAAATTCTAATTTAGTTCACCAGCTTCTCAAAGTTCCTAAACAAGCCATGACATCGTAATCAGCAGAAATAAAACTTAGGTGTTTTAACAGGAAAACATTTGCTCTTCCGTCCTCAGTGATCTTCCTAATATATTTCCCAAACCAGCGCAGAAGCAGCCTGGCTTTAACTAGAGTGAGGAAAACCCTAATTAGCATCCTCACTTCTCCGAGTCATAACCTGGAAAATGGTGGTAATACCGCAGTATGGGGATTCAATGACCTAAAAGCGCCCATCAAGCCGTCAACATGTGTTCATTCTCTTCTGCCTGATTCAACTACTTCCAAGATGACATCCTTGAGCACCTCCTTTCCAAAATATGTTGAAAATATACTTGACTTTCAAAAATTAACTTCTGCACAGGGAACTACACTTGATATTTTATAAGAATAAGGGAAAAGAATCTGAAAAAGGATACACACACACACACGTATAACTGAATCACTGCGCTGTACACCTGAAACTAGCACGACACTGTAAATCAACTATACTTCAATTAAAAGAAAAAAAAATCGACCTCTTCAGAAGTACATAACACTAATCACACTGACTCTTTAGTTTTGTTCTAAGACTGTCAGAGGATGTAAAAATTGAAGGTTATATGATATATAAAATCAGGTTCATGTGGTTTTAAAGTAACCTTCAATAAATAACAATACAAGTATATCATATTAGTTAAAGGAATAGGTAAAAATTTTAAAGTTCTGGGTTTAATGTTTGAAACAGTCAAATACTTTAATAGCATAACTCAAACAAGTGAATATTTGAAGACTCTTCTTAACGACAGCATTTTCTCAAATGTATGGATCCTATGAGCTGTTTGGTTACAACTGACACGTGTAAAGAATGAATCACGTCTTCTTATCCATTCATCTCTCGTTGGACATTTAGGTTGCTTCCATGTCCTGGCTATTGTAAATAGTGCTGCAATGAACACTGGGGTACATGTGTCCTTTTGAATTATGGTTTTCTCAGGGTATATGTCCAGTAATGGGATTGCTGGGTCGTATGGTAGTTCTATTTTTAGTTTTTTAAGGAACCTCCATACTGTTCTCCATAGTGACTGTATCAATTTACATTCCCACCAACTGTACAAGAGGGTTCCCTTGTCTCCACACCCTCTCCAGCATTTATGGTTTGTAGGGTTTTTGATGATGGCCATTCTGACCGGTGTGAGTGATACCTCATTTCTCTAATAATTAGTGATGTTGAGTACCTTTTCACGTGCCTCTTGGCCATCTGTGTGTGTTCTTTGGAGAAATGTCTATTTAGGATGAATTGGGCAATTAGGATGGACGTATATACACTACCATGTGTAAAACAGACAGCTAGTGGGAACCTGCTGTATAGGCTCAGCTCGGTGCTGTGTGATGACCTACATGGGTGGGATGGTGGGGGGACGGAGGTCCAAGAGGGAGGGGATGTGTATATACATACAGCTGATTCACTTCATTGTACAGCAGAAACTAACACAACATTGTAAAGCAATTATATCCCAATTAAAAAAAGAGAAAGAATGCATCACGGTTGGTGTCCTATGGTTACTACTAGACAGGACACTAATACTGAAACATAGTTCAGGAAAAGTGAAATAGCTGAACAAGTCCTCTCTGCCTGTCCAACTTTAAAAAGGTAAACATAATATTAGCATCATCATGCAAAGCGACTTCTATATGGGCTTATTTTACCTGGCCTGGGAGGATAACCGAGAGTCATTCTGTAATAGGGAAGAAGATATCTGACTCCATATTGGATCTGTTTCTTTTACTTTAATCTTTGTATTTTGTTGCTTTTGCTACAAGTTAAGAATGCCTACAGCCTGAAACATACAGGACAGCCCATTCTCAAGGCTCTGACCTTTAAGGGTATAACACTTTTCATTCATCTGAGACAAAACGTTGCAGAACAGAGAATAACATTCATCTTGTTGGAGGTTTATAGAAACATCATGACCTGACCTACATGGACAGCTGCAAGAACAAAGGATGCTGCTACCAAGAAGTCTGCAACAGCCTGCCACGCCCCTCCCTGACCTGGCCTTTAAGATGCTTTGCTGAAAGCCTTGGGGGAGTTCGGGGACTTTTGGGCACCAGCCACCCGTCTCCTTGCATGGCCCTGCAGTAAACTTTTCTCTGCTCCAAACACCAATGTTTTGGTTTGTTTCATCTCACTGTGTATTGGGCCCAAACACTCGTGTTTGGTAACAATTCCTGAAAGCCAATTACAGAGCATGGCACCTGGCACACAGTGTGTTCTCCACAGACTGCAGAGTTTCTGAATATTTTCTCAAGCAAATAACAACTTAGTCTTTAATAAGGACGTTGCTATATAAATAAAAGGAAAAAAAGGAAAAGATGGTGACTTTAGCTCTGTTCTAAAGCTATTTTTTAAATGCATAATCGTTAAGGCCAAAGAAAATTGGAAAGGAGCCTACTGCGGTAACATTCTGAAACCAACACGCAGGTGGATGCGTAGTCCTTGCATCGCTGGACCTGCAGGAGACAAAGCCAGGAAGCAACCTGACTGACACAGAAGAACCACGCAAAAGCTCTGGCAGGCGGGGCGTCGGGTACCTATGGGCGTGGTGACGACAGGGAGGCTGCATATAGGGGGACGGGCTGGAGATCGCAAAGCCATCAGACACCCCAGAAAGACTTCCCCACTGGGGCAGAGAGGGACATATTCCCTGCTCGGACTTGTACCCTGAACAGGATAAAACTGAGCATTTATGGCCTGGGGAACCCAAGCATAGAAGGGAGCAGTGATGTTATTCTGAATGTGGGGTGAGGAAGCTGAGTAAAAACCTTTATACTTAACGCTGTCGACTCTCAGCTCTGAGTCCGTAGAGCTGGTAGCCAGGATTACACCCTCAGCTAAGATGCGAGGAGAATCTGGGGGTTTTCAAGGAACTGAGCCGCCTTTACTCACAGGACAGTAAACACCTTCATCAGCAAGCCCATCACATGCACAGAATGTCCAGTCAGCTTCGAAGGGGTCAACTCACATTCTAGACTGAGCTAAGAATTCAAGTCTGAGGGTTAAATCAACGCGTTTTCAGCTACGCGAGGTCACAAAACCTTTCTCTGTGATACTCCTTTTTCTCAGTAAATTCATGGGGGTTTTACTCCCTTCCCAAATAAGGAAGTAAACTAAGAGAGAGGAAGACAAAAGATGGTACAAACAAGGGATGTGATTCAGGACAACCGCAAAGGGGATGCTCAGGGCAGGAGTGGAAGGAGACCCCAAGGATGATGGTTGTGCAGCAGGTAAAGGGCAACCGGCCCAGAGGGAAGCAGACAGACTGCTTCTGCAGGGATTTCTTCCCAAAGACAAAATGATTAGGAAACCTGATGCATCTGACTGTACTGGGAGGAGATTCACACAATCTGAGGAATGATTGCGGGATGAATCAATGATAAATACACAGAGAGCTCAGCAAACCACAAAATGACACAACTCTAGGGAGAATAAGACAAAACAGAGGGCAGGAAAGGAAATGTAGTCACAGCATCCTTCATGGCTCAGCTGTGAGAAACGGCTGCGCGGCCACCAGGGCGCACGGGGTGCATTTGGACCTTGATGTAATTAGGATCTAACGGAGGATGGGGGGATGGATGGGAAGGGGTCTGTGAAGGCAGGAGGGTGGAAAAGAGTGAAGGTCTCACCTCCCAGAGCGTGACGTCAACGACGTCCACAGACAATTCTTAAAACCAAAGATGCCAGAAGTAGCGACAAAAGCCTTTTTGACCTGAAGGTCTGAAGGTCAATTCCAAGAGCATCAGTTAAAAGAACCACAAGTACCTGCCACCAAAGGACAACAGTCGGGGCAGGGGAAGTGGGCAGCAGGGGGCAACTGCTATGTCTGTAACCAGCCTAAGAAAAAGAGTCGCCTTTCAAAGCTATGTGCAAGTGTAACTCAGACAAAAATTACAATTACATGTTAAAAAAACAGAGTGAGGAGAATGAAAGAACACTTCCTGATGGCTGGAACTGTCTTGTTTTACTGACAGTGGCTCATCACACCCATCCCAACCAACAACAAAAGAATACGTTGTCCGGAATGCTGCCTCACTGCTGGACCTTGGCCACCTGTGAATTCCCAGATAAGCTACTGTTGACCAAGGAAAGATGGCGGGTGGTCATGTAGCCTAGTTCCACGGGGAACAAACACTGACAATGGACAGAATTGATAGGTTTTAGTCTACAGCTTAGAAAAGTCGGTACAATAAATGCAAGTACTACAAACTGAAATCATAAAAATGTAAAATAAAATTCTCACTGGAATAATTTGAAAAAAAATCTGAAATCTATCCATCTGAAAGTAAGTACCACTCTTTTCTGCAGTCCTGAAAAATAGAGAATGCATGGGCACGTTAGCTATAGAATACACGAGCAGAGTCTCCGATCTGTTCCATAAAATATTCATGCTAGTTCGAATATAAAAAATATTTCCCCAACAACTTCAGTAAAACTCTCTGTATCCTGCTCAGTTTATAGTTTAGAGAAATTTCTTGCCCTTAATTCAATGTGAGAACGTCTTGGAGCATAATATATAAGCACATTTGATGAAAATGCAGATAACTGGGCACCACTCCAGAACTAGAGAATCATAATCTCTGACATCTGAAAACATACATTTTAATAAGCTCTTGAGAGGTATTTATCATACAGTTGTTATCGAATTTATACTAGGTAACTCCCAGGGTTTTTGTTTGCTTGTTTAGTTTTTTTCTCTTTAATCTAAGAGTTATGACATCCTCTGCTCTCAACAATCGCCTCTCTTCCTTCTCAAAATCTTTCCAAACCACTTATAGGACACACCGACACACTGTATTTGTATAGGTATACAGTACGTATCTCTTGTCCAGAATAAGCCAGGTTCTTAGAAACACAGGGCAATACCATATACACCTCTGACTTTTCCCATAACAAAACACCTCAACACATATTCAACAAATGTTGAAAGAATTAACAGGAACATGGATGGGGATATTGAAGAAAAAGTATTTCTTTTATCGTTTTAAATTGTAACAAACTTATTTCTAGAGAGCAGTGCTCTCCATTGGGTTTAGGTTGCTGTATTAACCCTAAACTTCCAAAACTTTGTGGCTTTCGATGTACAATATGAATCAAACTTCAAACTTTTAATTCACCTAACTTCTAATTTACAGCCCACTTGCACATCGACTTAAAATGATCTGCGCGCCTTTTACCATTCCCGCAGTTGTAACAACAGCCTATTTCTTTCCAACTACAAATCATTCTATCTGTGAAATTCCTTCTTAGATAGCTAGGAATTAAATGGAACAAAAAGAATCAGCAGAAATGGAAGACAGCCCATGCCCTTCACGTGAAAGGGAGCTCTGTGTCCATGGAGTAGAGGGTGGGTAGAAAAATATATTTAACAGCTCTTAGGCAAGTAAGAGTTTAGTCTCTGCAGCAATTGTATAATTTCTTTGATGCAAGAAAATACTGTCACCTCAAGACTCCCTACATAAATATACAAGTACATTGTATATTTTAATAAAATTCAAATCATTTCAACGTGTTTCAGACTCCAGTATAGACATACAACACTTGAAATACTTCTTCTATTCTCTGCTACAGAAAAAATTCTAAGAACACATTTTTCTCTTAATTCTCTCTTAAGGTAAATAGAATTTTATTCTGAAAGGTTTAAACCTAATTTTCTCCTTGTTCAAATCGGTTTAATACAATAACATAGGAATGCAATGCAGTTTGTTATGAAGATTTACGATTTTTAAAAATCCTGAATACATTCTGACATTTTTTTTCCTAAGGCATTTGTGTTAGGATATTATTCTAAGTATTTTTATTCCAGCCCCGCTGCTGGAATAAAGTGAACCAATGAATTTGATGCCTTGTTTGAGAGTTAGCTGGAATTTTTCCTAACCTGAACATAAAAGCAAATCTGCCCTTCTGGTAAGACATTCCTTGACAAGATAGTAACAGTGATAAACCTACTGGCATATCCAGAAGGGAAGGAAACCCCCAGTCCTTTCTGCCCCGGAGCCAATGTTCACTAAACTGCTTTGTTCTCTGCGTCCTGCATAATTAATAACTCTTTGGCGATCAGTCATGCATTCCTCATTGGCACCTCGGGCTTCCAGTGTCCTCTGAGCCTGCCCCATGGAAGGCCCTGCTGCTGCACGGCCGCCCCTTCACTCCCCACGCGTCCTTCACAAGAAGGCCGCTCAGGAGAACGCACGGTGGGGTCACAAAGTGGCCGCCATACTGACCCTCTCTCTCTCTCTCTCTCTCTCTCTCTCTCTCTCTCTCATACTTTGCTCTCTGGGTATGATTTTACTAATAAGAATAAAAAAGATGTGCTATCCAACAGATGCCATTGATTATACATATTGAAAAGGCAACACAGGGAACTAGATTCAATATTCCGTGATAAACCATAATGGAAAAGAATATATTAAAATAACATATATATGTGTGTGTAACTGAATCGCTTTGCTGTAGAGCAGTAATTAACACAACGTTGTAAATCAACTGTAGGTCAATGAAAAATGTAAAAATATTAAAAAAATAATTTTGGGTATTTAAAAAAAGAAACATTAAAATCATACAAATAATAGAACAAATGTGGAAGTAACTTAAGATGAGCTGCACGGGATTGTTGGGCATTAAAGGAGCCTTCAGTTCATTCAGCCCCGCACCCTCCCCTTTTCAGGCAGTAAAGTAAAGAAGATCAAAATACACGGTGTCAAGTGTACGGTGGCGCTAACATCTATTTCTTTTCATCTAAACTGATCCAGTCATTAAACTGAAAATGAGAGCAAATAAACTGTTGAAAATAGTTACTACTTCTGATCAGAAAGCTTAGATTAAAGCTCTTTAAAAATATTCAATAAAACCATCCTGAAAGAAAGCGGCGGGAGTTTAATCACCCTTCAAAATGTTAACCAGTTTGGAGAAAAAGAAAATCCTCCAATCTTACAACCATTTAAAAAAGTATGGATTACAAGTAATATTATACTCAAGAAGAAGAGTTCTCTATACAAAGAATAAAACCACCAAACATATCAGATCTGGATTTGTGCAGTTTATTTCCAAAATAGGTATGGTTTTGTGAAGTGACTGACTGACAAAACTACGCGGTATATTTTACATGAAGGCTGAGATTTTTTAAAAAACAGAACACTTTTAACAACGTTTTTTGATATGAGAAAAGATGTTATTTTTCAGCCTTTGTAGGTTTCTTAACGTTTTAAAATAATGGTGCTTATGCTACAGTACCCAGAGTGAAACACACATACTCTATTATAAATTACTCCAAAATTAAACAAGAAATTTTCTTTTCTTTCTAAGAGATCTGAACTGTGCGCTGGCGCTCACTGTGTGTGGCCTCCAAACAGAAACAGGCTTGCACTGTTTTATTTCAGTTTTGCTTCATTTCTTCCCAAACAATCTCTCACTGCTAATCTACCAGGCCTTTTTTTTCCCTCTTCTAGCATAAAGGAAACAAAAATCAAAGCCATTATTAACTCCTTATGCCCCTTCAGAAAGCTGGATATATACTGTTTGGCATCCAATTGCCTGCATTTCTTTTCCATTACGTATTAATGGAGCAGGATTGGGGAATATACATTTCCATAAATAATTCTTGAAAACAGCATGAAACTTCTATAAGTTTTAATTAATGTAGTCAATCTGGTACTATTTTTTTAAAAGCTACAAAGAACTAGCTCTAATTTCAGGTAAACATCCTATGCCATGTTTTTTTTTTCTAAACTAACAGCCTATAATACCAACTTAAAAGAGCAAAATGAAAAGATAAATGTTATTCATGTCTTAGTCTAAGGTACCTGGGAATCAAGAAAATGGTACTGAAAACATAACATTACAAAGGAAAGCATATCTCTATATAAAACACATATGAACTATATTAGACCAGCATCACTTTGTCCGAAATAGTAAGGGATCCCTTGTTTAACTACATTCTCTCTCATTCACTGGTGGAGGGAAAAAGAGTGGGTAAATCATCTTTCAAAGGCGATCCCAATTTTTAATGGCAACACGTGTAGCAAAAACTATTTCTGAGAACTTTAACTAATGCATTAAAACTCTCCTGCTAACATGTATGGTAATCAGAACCACAGAGTCTTAAAGGTCGACTGGAATAAATATTCATTCAAGCTCCCAAAGAGGGCTGCGGAGGTCACTCTCTTCTTTGTAAAATATAAAGGATATTAAAATAAACTTTCTCTATAATCATCCCAGAAAAAAATGTGATTAAACTCAACATTTATTTTTCTATGTGTCGATAGATGCAAAACATTCGTTCTGATCATTATAAAAAAGCAGGTAAGGATGCTTAAACCCATCAATGCATATGACGTCATACGTAGACACTAATTTCTTTACCCCGGGGGTGTGCTCCAGTCCCCAACAACAACAACAACAAAAAGAAAAAGAAGGAAAGAAAAGAAAAGATTCCAGTTCCATTCTTTCTTTAAGAAGAACCAGAATGTAACCTTGGCAATACAGCCTAATACACCAGGACCAGGAGAGTATGTCGTGCCATTACTGCGATTCTTCAGTTTTCTGGTTTATGAATCATCACTACTCTGTCACATACAGTAAGTGAGATAGCTCCGTGGGGGGTTCACCGCCCCCCCCCCAGGGGTGACGGCAGATGAGGGAACACTGAACAGCTGCACAGCGACAGCTCAAGGCAGGAAGTTCACAGTGCACTCAGGGCCTGTGCTGAACAGCACTGTATCATTACAAAATTAAGAAGTCATCGGGCCGGTGGCCCCTCAGTCCTCCTGTGCAGCAGGGGGTTTGCAATCAGGGAGGCCATGGCCTCTGGGGAGCTGGGTGTGTTAATTATGAAGTTCATCTCTGGGGGAAAAAAAAAGTGTGAGCGAGGATCCAGGGGCTTGGAGGGGTACTTGCCCCTGAGCAAATGCCCCAGAACTTTAAAGTCTCCTCTCCAAAAGGCAAACTTTCTTCCCTGAGGCTTTCCTTCGCTGGTGCACAGATAAGACTGATGGATGATGCCCTGCTGGCAGGGATGCTGGGGGAGAGGGTCAGGCAGGGAGGGGTGCCCTTGAGCAACGTACACTGATACTTCACAACACTCTGGGAGGCTAGAGTGCAAAATCGCTCACCGATTTTCACTCACCAACTCGGGGCAGTTGTTGAGAGCAGAATGAGTGTGGGCTGCATGGAGAGAGCCACGGCTGCATGGGATCAGGGCAAAGGGTAAGTGAGGGAATGGCAGGTAAACCGTCAAAGTAAACTCACACCCTGAGGAGTCAAAGCTTGTGAGACAGCACAATTCACGTATCAGTGATCACTCCAGAAAGCCATCTGGCAAGATTAAAATCACCAGGTCACACATGTTAAGCAAGGCAGGAACCTACTGTCCTCTTCTCTTGCTTCTTCTGGCCCCAGCCTGATGGTTTCCTAAGCATAATGCAAACTGTTTCCCCAGGCAGCCATCGCAGGGCAACTAGTTACCAAGAAGTTAGTTACCAAGAAAGACACGTTCAACAGAGCCCAGGAGAGTGTCAATCCGAAGTCCATATTGACAATTTATCCAACTATTTCTGCAACGATCTAAAAACGTACTGAACTTAATTTTGATGATGCAAACAGAAATACCCTCTTCACCCAAAGTCTTCCAGATGCAGTTTCTGGTCTTAGTCACAGTGAATCCCTGGGAACAGGTCAAACCCAGGGGGCAGGGTCTTTCCCAGTCCAGAGGATGGGTGGTACTTACAGCAGATCCTTATGGGTCTTTATCTCATCTCCAGGCTCAGGAATCTGACACACACATACATATGGAAACACAAGTGTCAGTGAATCCGCTGTTAGTTAAGCTGGGGTGACTGAGTTGTATGGTCAACTCAGTATTCAACTACTTATTGAAAAGCTATAATGGGGCCAGAACTAAGCGAGGCACTGTACGTTTCCTGTGTTTTTGTCTTTACATATTTTATTTCTTCCACACCACTCCGTGGGTTATACAAACAGGCAACCTATGAGATCATAAAATCAGAGGAAGGCAACACTTGGTGTCAGCATATATGTTTTTGCTTTCATGTCTTATTCTGTGGGATGATAATAGACTGCTATTAATATAATGTGAAGACACTAGTTCATTTAAAATACTGTACAAACAGCTTCTCAGTTTCAAGTTTATTTTTGTCACAGGTTTGGGATAAATCAAACCTTCGCTATGATAGAAGACCTACCATTATGTTTTACAGTAAAATTTGATTGTTTCATAAATATTTAAGAACATTAGATGTGCTAAATCCAAACTGGAAAATATGGACTGTATAACTTTGTGTAAGTGTAGCTTTCTCATGGCTCCCAAGGGCGTTTTAGGCTTAAAACAAATACTAAACTCATAAATTCTGTGAAGAAGCGTACTGTGAAAGGGTGATAAACAGATTCTTAGTGGCTTCATTCAAACAAATAGTCAGAGTATCAAAAGGTTTTTAAATAAGTTCATCCTTGTCTAATATTAACACTTTTCTAGGTGAAATTATTAAATTTTATTAAATTTAAATAAAAATGTTAAACAGTTAAATTAAGAAAAATTTTGGAAATTAACAAAGGACATGGTAGAGAATCTACACTGTGCAAAGTATTTCATAATGGAATAGACACAGATATCTCAAATAATCTGTATCAGAAAATTGATCAAGATTCACAATGTAAATTCACAGCATATTTTAGAGGTACCTCCCTTAACTTCAACAGTAAATGATTCTGTTAATAAATAAATTATCATTTTTCCAACTTCAGTTTACATTCTGTTGTTTCTTTTCAGCTGTATCTCAAACAATACTTAAATTTCGTAATTTAGTCAGTTGCTTAAATACTATTCCACAGAATTGAGTTTGGGCAATCAAAAAAGGGAAATTCCTGCTTAATGTTATAATATGAATAATATATAATTATTCACAATGTTTAAAAATTATTATATAATATAATATTATAATATTATATAATATATGAATAATGTATAATCATTCACAATATTTATATGTTAATGTATAATTATTCATAATATTTACATATCAATATAATATATAATTATCATAATTATAATTATATATATTCTAATTGTAATTATAATAATTATATAATAATATGAAGTTAAATATTGATCCCATATTTTCTAATTGGCCTCATGAATTGTTAGTGTGCTGGATGCATTATTTTTATACCTGGTTAGAATATACATGTTAATTAATGCATGTAGCCCACACCATTTCATGTTCCCAGTGTGCATACTGATTTACTAAATCTGTCGAAATCATTAATGATATCAATTTTATATTCTTTTAAACGGTGATACTCATCATATTTGAAAAGTATACTAGGTGACACCATATTTGTATAAATAGTTTTGAATTACCATTATAAGCAGCATGTGATAAACAGCCAGAAGGTTTTCAATATTTTTGTTGCAGCGCAACAAATAGATACAAATGTTTGAAATAATACATAAAATAAAGGGAATAAACAATTGCAATACAAATAAAAATAGATTTCCTAAATCCCTGTGAGAATTTTGAAACTTCCTCTTTGGGATACAAAGGCCACGATATTATTAATCAGGACAAATATTAAGATAAGTAGGAAAACTGAGATAACTACTTTTTAAAATATATTTTACTAAAACACTGATTTGAAAAGTAGTTAATAAGTTTACCTTTCCCCCCCCAAAAAGATAAAATGACACATCTAAAAAATCAACTTTTGGTGGGTACAGAAAGGAAAGATGACACCTGAATGGGGGGAAAATTAAAACATCACATAAAAGCATGGACTTTTAAGGCAATGGAGACACTAATAATCTGCAGTGAATAAATTATAGCGATAACCATAGTGACATTTATAAAAAAAAACCAAGCTATGGAAAGGTTTTTGGTTCTTGGTTTTCCTAAATCTCTTGTTTAAAAGGAGAAAAAGAAGTGACCAAACAACTGATCCAGATACATAAGGGCATCTCTAAGTGGTACTTACTGGCATGACAATGTTATAGTGGATGCAGAACCCGGGTTCCGAAGGAAAATATTCATCAGACACAAACCGTATCCTGATCTGATTGCCTTTAGAAATCTGCTTTCCCGGAACAGTGCCAGACCCACACCAGCGCCCTAATACGGCTCCGTCGCTGGGTTCCTCAACCTCTACAAAATCATACCTGCAAGAGACCAAGACAGAAGAGACATCAAACCATGGTCTGTTATTTTAGGAATTCAAAGTCCATGTCCATGGAGACAATGAGTCCCTGCGGACCACAGCTGTGAGTTCATCCCAAATTTAACTGCATAAATAGAATAAAATCTTCCAAAGAAGAGACACAACTGAAAATGCATTCCCAATTAAAGAAGTACAAGTCTTCTATTCTAAGCCCTCCAGTTTTACTGGTAACGAACTTCAAATTCATTTAAAGAGCCATGTCAAAACTTGAATATTTTGTACAGAGCGACCATATCTGACGTTCATGAATTATTCAATTTAATCTCCATTTGGATATGACAGTTTTGCTCCAACTTAATTTCCATGATCGCTGCCCATCACTTTCCGGCAGTCACTCCTTCACCCCAGTCAGGCTCCTTGGCCCCCTTTCCTCATCTGTGTTCCAAGCTTTTCTAGAGCCACTCTTTTATAGACACGTCCTCCAACTCTCACTCTGTACTGCGCTGCCTCTGTGAGACCCTTCTGGCTGTTCTCAGCTCACCGCCATCTTTCTCTTCCTGATAAACACGTACTTTTAACTACGCCTATGCAAGGGATCCATCTTAGCTAGGCTGTGAAACCCTTGAAGAAAGGAATCAATTCTTACATCTTCTGGTTTACACTGTGCTACACACAGTACCTTAAACCTATGGAATGAATGCTTAATACTTTTCTAACCAACGTTAACTTGGGTTTGAAAGTTTCGATCCGTGGCACTCACGGAGAGCAGGGCTGCCCCTTATGAGAATTGTGAGAAACGCGTAGGGCATTTTACACGGTCTCAATGGGGGGGGGGGGTGAAGTGGGCAAGGTCCGTGGACACCCAACAAGGGACAGTCCCCAAAATGGGTGTTTGCTCCACGCCCTCCACGCCTTTCAAACAGTTCGCTGGACACTCACGTAGGCAACATTTCTGCTATCGTCCGTCTGAGTCTAGAACGTTATACGGCCACACAGAAGCACAAATATGTTTTGCAGATTTAGTTGAAGCCAAATTTTCTAGAAATAGAACGATCACGTTAAGTCGAAGGAAGTTTCTGTACTTTGGAACAACAGCTACTACTTTGGAAAATCAAATCACGAATAGGAACATCGCTTATACGCTTTGCATCACAGTGAAAACCAGAAAACATATGCATTTAGTCTGAGTCTGCTGCTCAGAAGATACAAACATCTGACTACTTCGCTTTCCGTTTCTTGTAACGGCGCATGTGTATTTTAATATAAATTACTGTTATTATTTCAGCTTCACAAAGCATGTAGGCCACTACATTTATTTTTTAAACAACTGCACATATAAATAGATGATCGCTGTTATGAATTGCATTTCACAACAGTAAAGAGGACATTGCCAAACTTTTCTTAAGGGAGGTCTGACATGGATGAAAACAACGGGTTGGTTTTTTAAAAAGTCTAAATTCAGTAGATACCAGACAACTAAAATTAATACACTTTGTACAGTACAGAATTCACAGAAGAAAAAACTGATGAAAAAGGACGAAGTGCATAATGAACCAATTGTACTTATGCAACTCTGTCCTCAAGCAGTAGCCAGAGCTCTCCTATGGTGTGTAACTTAACCTGTTCCAGCCTCGTTTTTCTTGTCCTTAAAATGAGGAGAATGCTACCTGACTCACGGGGATGTTTTCAGAGAGGGAAGGCGGGGCAGCACACGCGCGGCGCCTAGACGTCGCTGGCACAGAGCTCCCACTCAACAGTTTGCCCTTCCTCTCTACCCAGCACCCCTTCGCTCTCACCCGGCACCTACTTTAATGTGACCCTGCGACTGTGAAAGCAACAAATAAGAAAACTCAGATACCGGAGGAGAGCACAGCTTTTGCTCGATCGCACGACGAGCCTGGGTGGTAAACGATAAATGCACAAGGCAGCCGGTACAACCTTCCCAGGAGTCTTGCTGTGAAGGTGGACCAGGGAGGGGGGCGGGGGGGAGGAAGATTTGGGTAAAACAGACTGAGTGGTTATTTCAGACGTGATGCGGTATAAAAGTTGATAACTAGCATTTTAAATCAAAGAGTAATTTATACCGAGATCGTTTACAGGTGGAACAAAGTCGCTTTTCACAGAGTATGTCTGTCCTGTGTTTGGGAGGTGACGCTCTCTGATGGGTTACCATCAGGGCTAGTTTGCAGACAGCTGATTTCAGGCCTGGTCAGTCATTCCACGAGTACCTGTGAAGCACTGTGTTGGCCCAAAGTGCCAGCCCACCAAGTGCTGGGCTAGATTCTCGGGACACAGAGATGAAACCATAGCTTCTATGGGCTCAGGGTCCATTAAACAGCGCTGAGTGCTCTAATGAGGTTGCTTAGGAAAAACGGGCAGTGCGGAACCCTTTCAAGGTGAGGGAAACCCTGTGCAGTGAGATGAGGGTCAGCCTTCCAAGCAGCATCTGGGCTGTCAGTGAGTCCTGACTGACCGGGGGGACAGGGAGAATGGAAACGCATTCTAGCGAGAAGCACAATCCCGAGGACGTAACAGAGGAAACCAGGGGCCCGGGGTGGTCCCTTGTGAACAGAGGATGGAGCTCAAGCTGGAAGAACAGGTGTAGGTACGAAGGCCTTGAAATTTCAGAGTCGGATGTTAGAAAAGTAGTTTGGAGACCAATGTTCCAAAGAGGTTAAGCACAGTGTGAAGAGGTTCTACCCTTCTTTAAAATATTTGTCCACATTTAATGAATCAATTAAGTTTTTAGGTGCTACCTGTATTTTTTAAACTACTTTTTATTGAACTATAGTTAATTTATAATGTTGTATTAGTTTCAAGTGCACAGCAACGTGATTCGGTTATACATATACATACATGTATTTTTTCAGATTCTTTTCCGTTATAGGTCATTACCAGATACTGAACGTAGTTCCCTGGGCTGTGCAGTAGGTCCTTACTGTCTATGTATTTTTTATATAGTAGTGTGTATATGTATGTTAATTCCAAACTCTTAATTTACCTCCCACCATCCCCCCTTCCCCCCCTTTCCCCTTTGGTAACCGTAAGTTTGTTATGTCTGTGAGTCTATTTCTGTTTTGTAAATATGTTCATTTATATTATTTTTTTCAGATTCCACATATAAGTGATATCATATGATATTTGTCTTTCCCTGACTGTAAGTCAACATTTTCAAAAGTCAAATTGCACAGAAAAATCTGGATTTCAGGCCCTTTTAAAACAAATTTGAACATCTGGTCATACTAAATATTATTAGCCCCGGTGTGACTCCTTGTGTTACTCAGATCTGCAGAACCGGCGTCAGCTCCAGGAGAGGAGGGCCCTTTGTCCTCTGGCCTCACCCGAGCAGCTGGGTGCCAGGGACGGAGAGCGTTTACCGCATGAGGTCAGTATGGCCTTCACTCTTCACGGAAACTGAGGCTGGGCCAGGTGGAAAGGGCTTTAGATGAGACATCCTCCTTCCAGTTTTTAAAAAGCCTTGTCGGTTTCCTACGCTGCTTTATTATTTTTTTTCCTTAATAACCAGATCTTCATTTATTTCCATCACTTGCCCACGTGGGCATCTGAGTTTGCTTCCCTTGCAGACTATGGGGCACCTACAGGAGGTTTCAATGAGGCAGCAGCATAGACACAGGATCACAACACGTCTGAGGATGTGGAAACGACAGCATCTCAAGTGTGGGCAGAAAGAAAGCCCTTGTAACAAAAACATCCTGAAAAGGAGCCCTCAGGGAAGCAGGATGGCACAGGACGAAGGCAAGAGGGAGGGAGAGTGTCCACCCAGGCAGAAGTGGGCCCGCTGTCACTGCCAGAGAAAGACCAAAGGAGATGAAAGCCAAGAAGCATCCCGTGGGCCTGGCAATTATGAAGTCATTTTCAATAAACTGGTTGGGTGAACACATAGTGTCAAAAACTTTCTTCAGATCATTTTAAAATCATTTTATTTTCTAATTTTAAAAAATTGAAGTAAATTTGATTTACAATGTTGTGTTAGTTTCAGGTATACAGCAAAGTGACCCAGTTAAACGTATATATGTTCTTTGTCAGAGTCTTTTCCCTTATAGGTTATTACAAGATATTGAGTAGAGTTCCCTGTGCTGTACAGCAGGTCCTTGTTGGTTATCTCTTTTATATAGAGTAGTGTGTATATGTTAATCCCAAACTCCTAATTTATTCCCTCCTCCAGACCATTTTCAAAACAACTATTATAATCTTTCTAATAGAAACATCCCAAGAGAAAAGAATACCATTTGCAAGGAACCTAAAACTAACAACTCACATAACTATTTTATTATACATATTTCCTTTTGATTTCTGTTAAAAAAAGAAACACCAGGGACTTCCCTGGCTGTCCAGTGGTTAAGACTCTGTGCTTCCACTACAGGGGCGCAGGTTCAATCCCTGGTCTGGGATCTAAGATCCTACATGCCGCCGGCGTGGCCAAAAAAAAAGAAACACCATATGTGTTAATCTGATGTGTAAGCTCCTTGTAAGTATTTAAAAGGTGTTTTTAGGGGCTTCTCTGGTGGCGCAGTGGTGAGGAATCCGCCTGCCAATGTAGGGGACATGGGTTCGAGCCCTGGTCCGGGAAGATCCCACATGCCACGGAGCAACTAAGCCCGTGAGCCGTGGCTGCGGAGCCTGCACTCTAGAGCCCACGAGCCACAACTACTAAGCCCGCGTGCCACAACTACTGAAGCCTGTGTGCTTAGAGCCTGTGCTCCACAACAAGAGAAGCCACCGCAATGAGAAGCCCGCGCACTGCAACAAAGACCCAACGCAGCCAAAAATATTTTTGTTAAAATTTAAATATAAGAATAAAAAGAAAGATCTTACTGGCCTTAATTCAGCAACTCACGACAGCACACAATTTAGAAAAAAAAAAATAAAAACAAAAGGAGTTTTTAAGCACACTCGGAAATATCTAGATTATCAGTGTTAACGTATTAAGGCACAAATAAGTCTTAAACTTTGCCATATCTAACTTGTATCCTGAGACAAAAATCACTGTCCTGCAGAGAAGAGTGACAAGTAGATTATTACTTGTTTCATGAAGATTTGCTACTGAATTTGACACCATTAAAAAAAAAAAAACACCCCATAACCCTAATCTTTATAACAATTTTTGGATTTGCAGTTAGATAGCTGGTAATTAATTCTCACAAGCTCATACAAGTCTGGTGCATACAAAAATTTATCATCGTATCTTAATGACCTACATAGTTTTTCATTCCATGAAGTTAAATGAAACGAACATCTAAAAAGTGCTCTGTTCTTTGCCTTTCAGAAGTAGAACTTAAGTTATACTACTAATTGTTTCATAGTAAATTTGGCATTTTAGGATTTGTTTTTCAAAAGCAGTGTCATTATGATAATATAATGCTAAGTTTCATCCAATTATTCCACATTAATTTTGTGAATCAAAACAGTAAATCCTCTTGCTAAAAATAGCATTCTTATATTTAAATCATATTCAAGTCATCTAAAACAGACCCAGTGACAATCTACTTGACACATATTACCATGCCTCACGGCTGCTTCCTAACCTTCAAAATAGAAACAAAACAGAACAAAAACCACTGCCACTCGATTCCATATTTTCCTCTAACTCGTTTATAGAGTGTGGTTGGAAAAAGACTAAAGTATTCAATCCAATTATCTTCCCCAATATTTTGAAATTTTTCTTTTTTCTCATAGAATGCCATGTAGAGAATATGGGACTCATTGCCTAAGTTGGTTGGCTGACACACTACAACGCAGCTCAAAACATCAAGAAGAAAAGGAAGAGAGAAAACAATGATAAAAGATTATCTGCAGGCCTCAGCCAAATGAATGGGAGAAAATAAAACCAGGCAACGTTTGACCCATAAAAGTGAAATTACAAAACAGAATCAGATTCAGAAATCTACACATGCCCAGGTGACTTTTCTGGAGACATGGTAATCCTAGAGCACACTCTCAGGTATTAATTTCCCACGTGCACAGTTGCTCACATCAGTATTTAAGGGATTTACTAAACCTATTTTAGGGGCCAATCAAACATCACTTTCTCATGGAAACATGATACAGTACACACAGCGCTAAGTGGCTTATAACGAGCACTCCCTTTCTCTATCGTACCCCTGGGGACCCACGGAGGATTTATGTTCTTTGATGTTTAACAAACAAGTCTGGTATTGTAGACAAAATTTTCCTTCTCACACGGGAATTTAAAAACTGAAGATGGGAGAGCTGCTGAGGACTAAACCAAAGAAATAAATTCACTTGTAAACACAATTGTCCGACACCTAGCTTCCTTCCATGAAAATAAACCAACCCTGCAAAACAGGCTGTTTCTAGTTCACACTAACTAAAACCCTGTCAATTAAATCTACCCTGTGAATGATCGAACCTGAGGGTGGTGTGAAACTCTACCAACAAATAGACATGCATCTTCAGAAGGCCTCGTTCTGCATGTGTCGACGGGAGCCTGGGCTTGTTGGGGAAGGTAATAAACTTAACAAGATGACAGCTGTGCAGCAGTGCTCGGTGGCTTACACTTTGGTTTAACAGAAGACAACCCAGACACAGAGTAAACGTTTTAAATCCCTATTTAGGCACCAGAATGGTCATCCATACTTTACCTTATAATGAAAATAAATTTTAATAATTATGCGTGTTGGTGGGAATGCAAATTGATACAGCCACTATGGCGAACAGTATGGAGGGTCCTTAAAAAACTAAAAATAGAGCTACCATATGACCCAGCAATCCCACTCCTGGGCTTATATCCAGAGAAAACTGTAATTCGAAAGGATGCATGCATCCCAATGTTCATTGCAGCACTATTTACAACAGCCAGGACATAGAAGCAACCGAAGTGTCCACTGACAGATGAATGGATAAAGAAGATGTGATACCTACATCCAATGGAATATTATTCAGCCATAAAAAGGAATAAAATAATGCCATCTGCATAGACGTGAATGGACCTAGAGACTGTCACACAGTGAAGTAAGTCAGAAAGAAAAAAACAAATATCATATGCTATCTTTTATATGTGGAATATAGAAAAATGGTACAGATTAACTTATTGGCAAAGCAGAAATAGAGACGCAGACGTAGAGGACAAACGCATGGATACCAAGGGGGGAAGCGGGGTGGCGGTGGAATGAATTGGGAGATTGGGATTGACATATATACATTATTGATACTATAAATAAAATAGGAGAACCTACTGTATAGCAAAGGGAACTCTACTCGGTGCTCTGTGGTGACCTAAATGGGAAGAAAATCCAAAAAAGGGGATGTATGTACACGTATAGCTGATTCACTTTGCTGTACAGCAGAGGCTAACACAACACTGTGAAGCAACTATACTCCAATAACAATTTTTTAAAAATTACACATGTAACACATGTTACACATAGTCATTGCTCTTTATACATTCCTTTGATCCTCACAAAAATCATAAAAGGTTAATACTGTTATTTTGCCCATTTTACAGATTATAAAATATGGAAAAGCTAAGTACCCAGCCAAGGTCACATAGCAACTAAGTGTAGAGCGAAGGCTTCGGTTTTGGGAGCTGAACTCCAAAGCCCACGCGCTCAAGAGCGAAGCCGTACTGCCTATTATATTTAAAATCTTCCTACTTAATTATATTTCCTCTATTCTGAGGCTTAACAGTATAGAATTTATGTGTCTTTGTCCAGATTGGCCAAATGAACTTGTTCAGTGGCTGGAGAACCATTAACAGTCATTCAAATAAATTAATCAGTCAACTTGATAATTTGGGCATATACATTTACAGGTATTTATTTTAATTGACTCAGGACTGTCTACTTTTAGGCACTCAAAATTCGTTACGGAGAACTTTAAACCTACATAGGAAATGCATAAGTCAAAGCAAAGAGCATGCTGCAGAGGGAGGACAACATACGATGGAGTAATTCTCAGGAAAATATGAGAGTTCTACGTGTCAAAAATGGGGGTGTTGACTGTACATGGTAGGAAGTGAAGAGTTTTACATTATCTTATTACTAAATAAAAATACTGCAAATATATAAGCCATGAACTCAATCTACAAAGCTAGAAAAATTTAAAGAAAACCAAGAGAGTATAAAGTGAAAAAAATGAAGACTAAAACTCTAAAAGATATATTCAAATATCAAATTAGGATTCAGAATTAAAACCAAGAGTTGGTTCTCAGAAAGGAGTTGGGGGGGAGAGAGAGAGAGAGGTCAAGAATTTCCATGCATAGGAGTAAGGAAGAGGTAATCACAGATAAAAATGGATTTCACATCTGTAAGTATGTTTTAGGCAACACTATTGCCAATTAAATCTGAAAAGCTAAATGACATGGATGCCTTACTAGGAAAACGTAAATTACAACGGTTGACTAAAAAAGTGGAAAAAGTGAACAGACTAATAACTCCAGAAGAAATTGAAAAGACTGTCAAACATCTGTCAATAAAAAAAGATGCAATGGCATAGGATTTATAGAAGAGTTCCGTTTGATATTAAAGGAATGTATAATTTCAATGTTATGTAAGCAATTGTAAAAAAAAAATGGAACGTGACCAGATATTCACTCAATTAATAATAATAAAACCTAGCCTAAATCTTACGAATATAGTTAACAATATTGTATCATATACTTGAAAGTTGCTAAGAGAATGTATATTAAATGTAGAAGTAGAATGACGTGGTATGAAGGGGCTCTTAGCTAATGCCACAGTGGTAATCATACTGCAATATATAAGTATTTCAAATCAACAGGTTGTACATCTTAAACTTACACAGTGTTACATGTCAATTATATGTCAATAAAGCTGGAAAAAGTAAAAATTTCTAATAATTGAAAAAAAAGTACTGTGTCCAAGTTTTTTGAAATGGCAAAATATCAAACATGTAAAATGAAGACCAAGTTCACTCATAAATGGAGGGAAGGGCTTCCCTGGTGGCGCAGTGGTTGAGAGTCTGCCTGCCGATTCTGGGGACGCGGGTTCGTGCCCCGGTCCGGGAAGATCCCACATGCCGCGGAGCGGCTGGGCCCGTGAGCCATGGCCGCTGAGCCTGCGCATCTGGAGCCTGTGCTCCGCAACGGGAGAGGCCACAACAGTGAGACGCCCGCGTACCGCAAAAACCCACAAAAAACCAAAAAACCTATTTATAAATGGAGGGAAATGCAAACATTCTAAATAAAATTTAATCAAATATCGTTCATTAGTGGGTTAGAAGCATACTTCTTGACAGAATACGGATTTGCAACATGAACTTGAGGAGTAATGTAATGATGACCTTTTAGAATATTCAAAGGAGAAAAACTATATGTTCATATTAATAAATGCTGAAAAAACGTAATAAAGTCAATTATACTTAGATAAAAACGGAGTCAACTGTGAAGAGCAGGAAACTTTCAAATCATGGTAAAATTACACAACAGAAATTAACTGCAAGTATTACATGAAATACAATCCAAGTCATTCTCATTAAGGTTAGAACAAAGACAGGATTGGCCATTCTCACTACTATTTTCAGCATTTTGGGGGGAAGCTCGAGCTAATTTAATAAGAGAGGAAAGCAAATAAATGTAATAGAAGCAGGAGAAAAACGATCCTTGGCTGATAACAGATCCCTTAAGAACAGACAGTAGTCGGATAAGCACAGACTGGAAACGCTCCGCCATCATCCAGGCGGGTGGCTTGAGCACGGGGGCAGGTAGGGGTCAAGAATTGGGCTCCAGGCTGTGCACAGTTTGAAGATCTGATAGGAGGTGGGCTGGGTGTGAGAGAAAAACAGGTATCAAAGACGATTTCCAAGTTTCTGGCTTTTAAAAACCACCTGGAACGAAAATAGAGTTTAGTAAAGTGACTAACTGTGAGATCAATATACAAGCATCAATAGTTTTTCCTTATGACAGTAAAAAAAAAAAAGTTAGAAACCGAATAGGGAAACATGTCTTTCAGTGAGCTGTAAAAAGGTATAGTAATAAAGTAACAAATAAAATATAAACACTCTGTGAGGAAAGGCAACCAATATTATTGAATGACAAAAAGGCATGCGTTTACGATAACTTTTACCAAAATCCCGTCTTCTGGAATATCTGTGCAAAATAATAACCACAATACTAAAGCCAACGATATGCAGTACATACTGTGTGCAGCTCCTTTATAAATATTAAGTGATTCAATCCGCAAACACAGTCCTATCTGTAGCTCCTATTATTATATCCATATTAGAGATGGGAAACTGAGGTATAAAGAGGTAACAAAGCAAGTCATACAGCGAAGAGTAATGGGGAGGCAGGTCCTTGCTCTGGGCTTCAGAGCCCATGTTCTTAGCCATCACATGATACTGTCTCTAGCAAAACAGGACACAAGGGAGCCTCCCTAGATCGTCTTCTTTCCAATGAGGATAATATTCATTAACTCTCAAGGCTGTGGTGAATGGTCAATGAGAGAATGTATGTATATGAAGCAATCAGAACGATGCCTAAGGAGTAAACTGCTCAACAAGTGGTGTATATATATATTTTTTTAGTAGCTGCTATCGTCAAAACCCCACCTGCAATACTCTGGCTCTGAGAAACAGCGCCCCCCCGAGCTCCTCACCCGACCACAAGCTGCGGGAATCATTACTTCTGGCTCGAGGCGGACCTCAGAACCAGCCCCCACGGCCCTACTTTCCGAAGCCTACCTGCCTAGAACAACACAAGCACACATGCCTTGCTGTTAATTATTATTACCGGTTGCTCCTTTCACTGTAGTAGAAGACACATTCATGAATGCAGTGGGCAAATACCGAATTCTCAAATTTTGTGTCTGTATTTTACGTCCTACAAAACAGGCACAGGAACAGGGTCAACCTGATGGCTGTTGTGGGAATGAAATGAGTTAATGTAAAAACAGCACCCACCTACCCGCTCAGCATCCTTTCCAAGACTCGCCAGCCCTTGAAACATATCACCCCTACCCTGAGGCAACTACGACGTGGGTGAAGGATGCACTGTTACAGAAACAGCACCTTGTACCATTGTGCAATTCCTGAAACTATGCCGAGATTCAGGCAGCTCCGGTTACCAGGTCAACTCAGAGCCCCCTCGCGAGACAAGGCTCTGGCAAAATAAGTTTGTTTTAAAATACACCAAAGTGAAATCAAAATATTCTTCCTCTTGGGATACTAGAGAATTTCAGGCATAGTCCTGAATATGAGTGGTTTTTTTTAAGCTCAGGGTACTTATTTTGAGCATTTATATTCATTAAAATTTATTTCATGATGGAATGATTTCTGAGAAAAAATACTCTCAGAGTTTAAAACAAATTTCAGGCCATCCAGCATAATTCATTATTCAAAGTTGTAAAATCCCTAAGAACAGACCCACAGCCTCGTACTTTAACAAACACAAACAGATGTGCAGAGCGCTTCAGTCTCGAGTCATAGACTCCTTATTTTAAGGAAAGAGCTGTTCAGTTTTAACTGGCTCTAGACATCATGTCCCTCTTGGCAAAATAAGCACCGAACTAGACGGTCCAGAAGGTATTTTTAAAAATCTTAGCTTTTTTTTTTTTTTTTTCTGGTTTAAGATCCAAATCACATTTCCGTCGATGTGTATAGTCGTGTCAAAAAGAAAGCAGCTTAAACACAGAGCATATGACTAGAAAACACCCACTACTACATTTTTCTAGAATATTTTATTATTTCCCAAGGTCTGTGTGGCACTGCTATCACCGGATATCATCATTTTCTACAGACAATATCCATGAAAACGACTTGTAAATATCAGTGTATTATGAAGCCAGAGAGAAACACACAGTCCTGGAGGGGCTGAGGCACTGAGCAAACGTGCCAACAAGGAGCCCCGTGCTGTGCACGGCCCACTCCCTAACCAGGCAGCCCGGGGTTAGGGGCTCCAAGGCCCCCAGGAGTGAAGGCCCCTCCCCTCCTCCTAACCAAGGCACTTTCACAAAACTCTTCCAAGTGCCAACCGGTCCACTTGGAAACCTGGGGCTCCAAGACTGCAGAGTGTCTAGCAGCACAAAGTCCTTTTTCTTACATGCCGTGCAGCGCAAATCACACCTTAAAAGGTCATCCTTATGGGGAAAGAATCTAAAAAGAGTGGATATAGGTATATTTATAACTGATTCACTTTGCTGTACAGTAGAAACTAACACAACATTGTAAGTCAACTATACGCCGATAAAAATTAAAAAAAAAAAAGAAAGGTCATCCTTTGGAACACAAAAGCAGATTTTGGAATTCATGTGACATAGTCTCCATCTGACTCTTCTGAAAAGAAATGATCCCTCATCCCTCCTCAGATACACCAAAGAGTGATTCCAAGAGGTACCCATAGGATGGGATCCGGCATGAAGAAGATGCTCAATTAATGGAAGTTTTTATTATAGAATGAAGATTCTATTAGTTTCCGAGACCGTCTCGTTTCTCATTCACCTGTGTTGTCCAAGTCATAAAAATGGAATTTTACTGCTACTTTGTTTGCTTTTTCTACTTTGTCTTCAGTGATCACTCTACAGGATACAGGTATATATTTGTGTGTGTATATACCCCCGTGCATATGTAAATATACCCACACATACACACACATATATGCATGTGTGACTTTAGGGTATAAATATGTAGAGTATAAGTAGAATAGGTAAAATTCTACTCATATCACTTTGATTTTTGTATCACCCCCTGAGTACATATGTATTTACTTTAAGCATGTTCATTATCAAGCTATTCATATATATATTTCACACATATATGAAATCCAGAAACTGAATTAGGTAAGTTGGAATCATTTTTTATTAAAGTTTACTGAGCAATTTTGAAAAGAATCAATCTTCACTTTGAGATTTTCTAAGATCATCACTTTTATTTCTAATGCCAAAAGGTTTATGGGATATACGGGATTATATTTTCCTCTGAACCTGACTACAGAATGAGGCAGAAGAAAAAAAAGAAAAGAAAAAGAAAAAGGACTGTCATTTCTCAAGAAACTAAACAGAACAAAAATCTTCACATTAAGTAAAACATTGCATTTTGCCAGGTGATCTGACCACTCTGGTAAGTCCAGCTAAGGTGATTACTTCATATTTTGTGGCACGAAAAGGGAAATAAGAAATGCTAGGCTTCGTGTGCACCTGGCTCAACCCACCTTCCTGGGCAGTATCCCTGGGCCGGGTTTGTTTCGGCCCTAGGGTTGTTTTATTTTCCTCTTCTCACTTTACAATTTTTCCTCTTGCTCTATTTCTTTCCTCATCCTGTTAAAATTACCCCTTCAAGGGGCTTTGATATCCAGGACTCTTACCATAGCCTTTAATAGGTTCCCGGGCTACCAGAAAATTCAGCTTCTTTTAACAGTTTTCTTAGGCTCTTCACCCCTTGACAGAGGTGTAGAATAGCTTTTTTTCTTTCTTTTTTTTTTTTTGCGGTACGCGGGCCTCTCTCTGTTGCGGCCTCTCCCGATGCGGAGCACAGGCTCCGGACTCGCAGACTCAGTGGCCATGGCTCACGGGCCCAGCCGCTCCGCGGCACGTGGGATCTTCCCGGACCGGGGCACGAACCCGCGTCCCCCGCATCGGCAGGCGGACTCTCAACCACTGCGCCACCAGGGAAGCCCTGCTTTTTTTTCTATTTTTAATTATCTCCTGACTTCTATTCATATATTCAGAAATTTTTATCTACCTACTTATTCTGCTAAGCCTCAGTGTCCTCTCTGAAAATGACAGGAATCAATCGCTCATGTCACTCCTTAATTTTCTTAATCTCATAGGTAAACAAGAAAACAATATAAATAAAGCAGACGAGAACCAGATCACGCGCCGTATAGGCAGAACCGAAGTCTAACAGAAGCCACTTGCAGCAGCTACTGTACTCTGGTTTCAATCACAAAGCTGTTCGTATTTTCATTTAAACTAGAGTTTAAAATATGAAAAAAAATACACAAGTAAATGTCTTTCTAATACTGTATTAGCACAGGATATAAGCTTAGAATACAAGCTCTTATGAGGCAGGGGCTGCATTTCTTTTCTTTTCTTTTCTTTTCTTTTTTCTTCTCCATGTCCCCAGCCTCTACTATCTGATATCAAGGCACAAACACTGACCCATTCGTTCCATTTGGCTGACAGGCGAACGGAAGTGCTTCAAACCACACAGGAAAGTGAAAGATACGGCAACATGCATCCTCTCCCTGCCCCCGCCCTCTGCAAACTTCAGTTCAGGGATCTGATGAGACACAGACAACTTTCCCGTCTACTTGTGGGCTTTTGGGCAACTGAGTAATTGTGGGCTACTCAGGGCTTTAGTCATCTTGAACCTCAACCTGGGCGAGACAGCACAGCTCACCAGATGGCGAACATGATCCCAGTTTTCAATACAGCAACTCCAGCGATAATATTCCTGTCATAGGTCAAGAACGCACTATATCACCAATTATGACTCATGCGTCCCAAGCACACACGGCAGGACATTTCACTGGATCTACTTAGAAGGTGCCTAATGGCAACTTTTAAAATACCGAGCATGGAATTCTTCAGAACAATGGATCCCACACTCAGCACTTTAAAAGTTGACCGATTAAGTCCTGCACGACTAATAGTATTAGCTGTATCATTTCACTCGGCACAGTTACGTGTACCCTTCACATTTCAGCTCAATGTCATCTTCTCAGAGACGTCGCCTGTGAATCCCACAGGCAAAGAGGTTGCAACCTTCCCCAGCAAAGTCCACACTACACACATTACTATTTTCTTACTATTCAAGGCTTTCTAGAGGCCAGGGGCCCATCTAATAATCTTTTTATTCCCAATGTTCAGCATGGCCTTTGGTCCATACATAGCAAGGACTAAATGACTGGTGAGTGGGATGGATGGATGGATGGACGGACGGATGGATGGACGGACAGATGGATGAGTTTACACATGAATATATGTTAACATACGTATTTATATACAAACGTAAGTAGAGCAGGCAACCAAATAGTCATGATTACACATGTGGTCTTGAAATATTCCTATATAACTAACATCTACACTCTTGAACATTTTTTTCTTCTTTCTCTAATTCCGCCTATTCACGTTAAATACAAGCATAACTTTCTCAAAAATAATTGCAAGTGGCTTTTAAAACATGAGGACTCTAGACTTTATTCAGAGTAATAAATTAACACCTTTTTTTTTGGCCACGCCGTGGCTTGTGGGATCTTAGCTCCCCGACCAGGGATTGAACCCGTGCCTTCAGCAGTGAGGGCGCGAAGTCCTAACCACTGGACTGCCAGGGAAGTCCCAAATTAGACACTATTTTTTAGAAATTTATTATAAAGTTATTCCTCCTTCATTTCCTCACATGCTACTCATCACCGCGGCGAGCTCTCTGATTTGCTGTACACACCTTGGCACGCTCGCTGAATACTAGTGACACGACTTGCTGCCTTTGAATCCTACGGTCTAGGTATGCGGCTGTTTCTTTTTCAAATCGTCTCCAAGTAGGAACCCATGCTTATACATCTCAACCTCACCAGTGTTTCTATACTGAATAAAGGCTTGTAAAAGCAGTATTAATTACATATTCTCAAACCTCAAGGCTTGTTTTCATCCATCATTCTCTTTTTAAAATTTTTATTGAAATATAGTCGATTTAAATAAAATGTTGTTAGTTTCAGGTTGACAGCAAAGTGATTCAGTTATACACATATGTATACATATATATATATATATATATATATTTTACATTCTCTTCCATTATAGGTTATTACAAGATACCTGCGTGGAGTTCCCTGTGCTCTACAGTAGGTCCCTGTTGGTATTCTGTATATAATAGTGTGCACATTTCAATCATTGTCTTTGACTAAACGTTTTACCTCTTTCAAGGAAGTAACAAGCAGGACTGTAGCTAAGTTTTTCTAACTCTCCTCACCTGCTTTGTCAAACAGGAGATTAATGAATTATGAAGTGCTTTATGACTAATGCTTCCTTATCACACACAACCCAGCCCATGAATTGTGAGTGCAAATATTTTTGTTCATTTCAAAATATTTTTGCCTATTTCCTCTCTGTACTGAAACCCCATGATTTCAGGCCCTGGTTAACATAATCCAAATGATGCTAGTAGCCGACCCTAATCTGTACTTTCTTGCCCTCCTCTACACGCTGTGAGGCTTACCCACCTTCAGGACTGGCCTCTTCCCTACAACACACACTGGAGCACGTGCCGCAAGCACCATGTACAAAACCATGAGCGGTCATTTATCTGCTTCTTTGTCAAATCAGAACCTCGGACACTATATTTTTCATTTAAACGGAATACATTTAATTCTGGTTTACAGGTTGATATTTTGAGAGTTTGCTTCACCTAAGCCTGGCCTTCAGAAGCTGGTTCAATGTGCTATTCAAGCCAAATTTTGGATCATCTCAGGTCAAGGCCACCTTCCGGTGGTGAGTTCATGACGGTAAGTACCAACTTCTGACATCTCCTGGCAGCCACCCTGCTTGTGACCTTCTCAGGCTGTTCACTTCCGTTCAGACTTCTCCACTTCGAGAATCTTATTCTATTCTTCACAATCCAGCATTCAATTTCACATTATCTTGTGTCTTTCACGCGCTGGTGTCTCTGGCTAGTTTAGCTGTTCCCTGAGGGCAGAGATTATGCTAATACTCCTAGTCTGTCCCTTACACTAGCGGGCCTTCACTAAGCACATAATTAATCTCTGGTCCTAGGAGGGAAAGCTCACATCACCTTACTGCAGCAGAGTAAACCAAAGCATCAGCGAACTTGAACTTTTCACCGATTATAAACATTTGATGAACATAAATTCCTATTATTAGCAAACAGTCTGGGGATGGAATTATGAGTTGTAATTACCAAAATCTTCGGATAGGAAGTACATTGTCGATGTGATCGTGACTATTACTTAATGATTTAAGCTACCAGGTGTTATTTGTATTTAGTTTTATGATGAACAAGAAAGATACACAATGGTGTTTTTCTTGCCTAGCAAATGATACAACAGTTAGTACAGACAGGGATAATTCTACTCTTAGATAATGCTTCAACTTGGAGCAAAGGTATGAGTACAATCTTTACCATTTTCCAGCTGTCTATTTGGACAGTTTTTACATCCTCTTTCACCTGTATCCTCTTTTGTAAAATAAGGATAATCCCTCCTGTGAAGGGCTGCTGAAAGATTAGAGCTCACGTGAGTAACTAACCTAGTTTGTTTTGCAAACCTAGCTTGCTTTGCAAACAGCAGGCGCTCCGTAAGTGGTGCTATTTGTCACGTAGCTCCCATCTGCTAGGGTTCTCTCTGCCCAGGCCCTCGGAGACCTGACAGCATCAGAAAAGAAGTGTAGTCTGCAAATAGCCGGCAGCAAACACAGTATCTTCCTCTCTCCCTCTCTCTCTTCTTTTTTTCTTCCCTTCCCTTTTTCTTTCTTTCCTTTCTTTGCAGGCTGCGTGGAAAACTTTGTTTTTTTAAACGTTCCTTTTTATCTCCTAAGAAATTCCTCATATTCAAGTTCTTGAGAGATATAAACAAGAATCTGAAGTTTGCTAAGCATAAAAGAGCAGGGTCACACTTTGGAGAATGATGTTGAACTATTACCGTCACGCTTGTGGACATCCTTAACCTAGATAAATAGTAGGGAAACTACGATTAGAGAGTTTCGGGGGTCAAAATGCTCTCGGATAACATAAGTGCAGGCCTCATTTGTGCCGAGATTAACCCCGATGCCCCAGCAAAACAGTGCCTACCACAATCCCGTGAAATAATTTTAGAAGCGATGAATTAGGACTGGTTCCATTTACACAAATATTTTGATACCATGAACTGGCTCGCTTACTCAGACAGACGGGCAGAGTTGGAGACCCACAGATAGGAATGTCGAGAAGTGGGTGATTGAAGTCAGTGCATGGGGTTTTTGCTGAGAAAGAGTCGGGGGTTAAGTCAGCTGCCATATGGGGAAACGATCTGGGATTCTCGGCAGACAGGGAGCACCGTCTACTTGACTGTTGACAGTGTCTATTCAGACATGTGTCCAAGTGCTGCAAACAGCTATTGAGGAATCACTTCAGGGGAGAAATCTTTGAGCAATGAGGTTTCAACATGTACTGTATGAAATGCATAAGTCCTTGACTACCACCTGACTGTCAGCTGTGTTCACCAGAGTTGTTGGTTCCATTACATTTAGGGATTTGTCATGGGCTTGGGTCATATGGTTAAGAGTTTGAAAATGACAACAGAAACAACTAAGCCCCTGAGAGATTTCTGGGCAGTGAATTTTCTGTCCCATTAAATTAAATGTAAAGGAATCTAAAATATGATACAAAGGAACTTATTTAGGAAACAGAAACAGACTCACACAGAGAACAGATTCACAGTTACCGAAGGGGAGGGTGGGAGAGGGACAAATTAGGAGTTTGGGATTAGCGGATGCAAACTATTGTATATAGGATGGATAAACAACAAGGTCCTACTGTACAGCACAGGGAACTATATTCAATACCTTGTGATAAGCCATAATGGAAAAGAATATGAAAAAGAATATATATATTTTATACATAGTTATAAAAGAATATATATGTGTACATAAATCAAGTATATTTTTAAAAACTCAATATTACTGCAAAGGTTCATATATAAAACTACAGTTTAAGAAGAAATATGAAGTGGGGCTTCCCTGGTGGTGCAGTGGTTCAGAATCTGCCTGCCAATGTAGGCGACATGGGTTTGAACCCTGGTTCAGGAGGATCCCACATGCCGTGGAGCAGCTAAGCCCGGGCGCCACTACTACTGAGCCTGCACTCTAGAGGCCACGAGTCACAACTACTGAAGCCTGCACGCTCTAGGGCCTGTGCTCCGCAACAAGAGAAGCCACCGCAATGAGAAGCCTGCGCACCGCAAGGAAGAGTAGCCCCCGCTCGCCGCAACTAGAGAAAGCCTGCGTGCAGCAACGAAGACCCAATGCAGCCAAAAATAAAATGAATAAATAAATTTATTAAAAAAAAAGAAATATGAAGGGATTTTGTTCCCACAGGAACAGAAAAGTTATAATATTATCCTATACTTTAATATTTTCAAAGAACTTGTATAAAACATTACTTTATAAAGGCAAAACAGATGTGTGTGGACAGTCCAAGGAAACACAGATCTTTCAGTGGTGGAAGAGACTTGAATCTTCGTTTGGGACCCAATCCCCTTACTTTATTTTATTTAAAGAATATAATGATAAAACAGGCTCAGTATTTTAACCAAAACCATGTACCTAATAGTAAAGGACAGAGCTGAATCTGAAACACGTCAGGCATTCCAAGCCATTGTTCTTCCATGTACATAACAGTACTCTCATCATAATTCTGTCATGTACATAAGTGGCCAATTCATCCTACTAAAAAATCTAAGTCATCAGTATGGTACCTGGAGCAAAGTACAAATGGAATTTCTCCATTTCCCAAACTAGTAGCCCTAATACTGTGTGTACTGAAAAACGCATTCAGAATTTCACCTAGATGCGTGCGGAAGAATCTACTCTACTCATGCTCTCCTGTGGGCTTTTATTTATTTATTTATTTATGGCTGTGTTGGGTCTTCGTTTCTGTGTGAGGGCTTTCTCTAGTTGTGGCAAGCGGGGGCCACTCTTCATCATGGTGCACGGGCCTCTCACTATCACGGCCTCTCTTGTTGCGGAGCACAGGCTCCAGACGCGCAGGCTCAGTAGTTGTGGCTCGCGGGCCCAGCTGCTCCGCGGCACGTGGTATCTTCCCAGACTAGGGCTTGAACCCGTGTCCCCTGCACTGGCAGGCAGATTCTCAACCACTGCGCCACCAGGGAAGCCCTCCTGTGGGATTTTAAAAAGAAGGTAGGAACATACAGCTCTGCGCACCAGTACCCTGACGGTTTGTATGGACAGAAATTAAAGAAGGTGTACATTACTGTGGGCAAGAGCATCTTTCTATATCTACATAAGAAGAAGCATCTCCCTAAGATTACTAACACTGTGCGTGCTCTGAGCCAGAGTCCCCAGAGTCTACTCCCTGGGGCAGGACTCCTTCCACACGGCCCTCCTCTAAGTGGGCACCTATGAACACACAGGTCTCCCCAATTGTTCTTAAGCCAGGTGGCAGCTTATACAACATGCATCGTTGCCAATATTCAATTGCATCTCATCTGAAGGCAAGTCACAACTACCACAAACCCTACCTCTAGAGGGTGAGGCTCCCTTGATTTCACTGAATGAAATGTTAAAGTGAGGTCCACTCCACAGCATTTTCCTTTAAATACTGTAATCCAGTAGAAGAACTTTCTCCTTGATTTTATGACATCCTCTGTATACCAACAGAAAAGCCCTTTTCCCCCGTTCTTTTTGTAAGTTTCAGTGAATGATCAAAGTTGGGTCTGCCTGCACAGAATCAGTCCACTGGGCTCACACGAGTCTGCCTCACCTGCACGGTGATAATATTCATACACGTACACTGTTCATATCCTTATAATACTCATAGCATAATACCCATATACTATTCGTATCATGCTATCCATATACTTTCATATCATTATAATACCCATATACTATTCATATCTTTATACTATTCATATACATGTACTATTCATATCCTTATATTCATATACATATACTATTCGTATCATTATAATATACATATGCTATTCACATCATTATACTATCCATATACGTACACTATTCGTATCATTATAATATTCGTATACCTACACTATTCGTATCATTATAATATTCATACACTATTCATATTATAATACCCGTATACTATTTGCATCATTATAATATGCATACACATATACTATTCACATCACTATACTATTCATATACACCCAGTATTCATATCATTATACTATTCATGTACATACACTATTCATATCGTAATATTCATATACCTATACTATTCGTATCATTATAAAATTCATATACATACACTATTCATATCATTATGATATTCATATGCATATACTGGGTTGGCCACAAAGTTCGTTTAGGTTTTTCAAAAACCCGAAAGAACTTTTTGGCCAACCCAATACTATTCATGTCATCCTAATGCTCATATCCATGTACTATTCGTATCATGTTCATGGTCCAGGAGATAATATTCACATCATTCCTTCCGCTGAAAACAGAGGTGTAAGCAGAACCAACATGGGCAAGGAAGCTGGGCAGGGGTCCTTAACTTCTACCTTTTACCTTCACATGTGAATTCGGTGCAATGAAATCTTTTCAGCTTAACTTCAGAGGGCTTTGGGAAATATCTTAATTTAACCTCTGTTAACTGCATAGCAAAACAATAATCCTTTTGTGAAAGTTATGTGTTTTGATTCATTCTGTCAAAAACCTTAGAGGGGAAAGCAAATAATACTTAGAAATAATTCCATGAATGAATTAGAAATAAAACCTCAGTCAGCACCTCCCTGTCCTATGAAAGCCAAAGGAGGTGGCCTATTTAAAGACTGCTTCTTTAGAAAGTAGTCTGTACCCTAAAGAGAGCTGAGCACAGCCTAGTTCCCCGAGAGTCACGGCCAGGGGACCTGAGGAAAGTGCGCCATTTGAAAGCTCAAACAGCAAAAAGATACTAATACTTTACTACCGGAGATACAACTACATAAAATATTGAATAAGCTGAGAAAAGGAAGGCCTGTGCAGTACATTTAAGACCTGTATATGTAGAAGTCTTTTATTCTTAGTGATTGGTGCTGTATTGCTCTTGCTTGGTTTTTCTTTGAGGGTAAAATTATATAAATGGATAACTAGCTAGCCAGCTGGTAATACGGGCGTTTTGTTGGTTGCAGAAGTTGTCCAAGTGTAAGTCACTGTGCCAGTTGGACAAACAGGAGGTGGTATCATCACCCCACGGGAAGACATGGCAGGAACTGAAAGCAAAGGCTTGCCACGGAGAAGGGCACTGAGATATGCCCCGAATCCTCATGGAGTGCAAACGGTCAGAATCTTCCCGAGTAACAGAGGGACAGTGATAACTGGACAATAAACGGGGAAGATGGGGGAAGGAAAGCCAAGAAGAGAGGGAGGTGTTGGGGGTAAAAGGGGGGATAGGACGGGGACATAGGTGCAGACAGGGCTGGAGACAGACAAGCATGGGGAGACCGACACGGGTTCTGGGAGTTACGGGATTCATTCTTTCTCTGCTGGAATGTTGATTTTGAACATTTCAAAACATAAAACCAAAACATCTCATTAGCCCAGGGCACAGTCCCTTGATCTCAGACTTGGTCAGGTCCCTACCCTTCATTTTAAGCCCTCTTGGGAACGATTTTTTTTTTTTTAAGTTACAAAAGTAATTGCTACAGAGGTCAAAGGATAACAAAACTATAAATTATGCCATCAAGCTCACTATACTCAAGAGCGGCTGGAAAGGGCTCTGGCAAAACCTTCACTCTGAAGGGAACTTTATTCTGGCCAGAAGTGGAGGAGGGGAAAGCAATGAGGGTACATTTGAGAGCTGCCCGTAGCTCCTTCTGGGTCTTAACACCAAGAGTGAAGACGGTCATTTCTGCACCATTGGCATTTCTTCCTCTTTCTGATGGAAAGGGAAAGTTTTGTTTTCAGGAACCATTTCTCCAGCAATACAAGCCATCACTTAACTTCAGGATGGGCAAGGAGCCCAAAGCCTGCCAAGCACGGTAACAGCTGCTCCTATCTCCCCCTATAGTAACTGGTCCAGGGATGGATACCTGGCTCAAAGCAGGCCAATCACAACTCTTCCGAACAGACGTGTGGTTGCCAAGGGGGAGGGGGAGTTTGGGGTTAGCAGATGCGAACCATTATACATAGAGGATGGATAAACAACAAGGTCCTGCTGTAGAGCACAGGGAACTACATTCAATGTCCTGTGATAAACCATCATGGGAAAGAACCTGAAAAGAATATATATATAACTGAGTCACTTTGCTGTACAGCAGAAACTAACACGACACTGTAAACCAGCTATACTTCAATGAAATTACAAAACAAAAAGAAATTCTTCCAAAAACTTTTGCAGGAAGAGTTCCTGTCTCCTTCGAAGATTGCAAGTTCTGAAATCTTGGCACCTGCCTGGTTTCCTCTGCGATTTTATGAAGACAAACTGATTGACAGTGAAGCCCACCACAAGAAAGCAAGTCTGTGGAAGCAGAGGAAGAGGCAGAGTGGGGGGCATCATTCAAAACCTGGATGAAGCCCATCCCGGAAACGTTCAGGGACGGATCCAAACATTATCTGTTTCAGTTGGTTACTTGAAGCTAAAAGAATCTTAAAGTTACTCTTTCTTGCATGAATCCCACTATCTTTCGACCGAAGCCATTACCTATTAGGGACATCTCTTCTGTCCTGGCACACCTGTAGCAGAACCGCAGTAGTATCCCCAGACTCTATGCAATACTGCTTTGTATTGTGGCTCTTCTCAGGGCCCACGGAGGCCTGGCTTAACCCACGGAGAAGTGAGGAAGGCCATCTCTTCTCTATAACAGAGGGGCCATTTAACATTCTAAGCAATTCCCTGGTTTATCTTTAATATAAATATTTCTATTGTCGGCAATGTTGAAATGGGTCGTTTTGTTCCTCCCCAAACTTGTGCCCTGGGGCAAAGGGGAACGTAGCTTTGAAATACAAAGCATTGATCCCACTGTAGAGCTTCTTTCTTTTTAAAAAAAAAAAAAATTATTGGAGTACAATTGATTTACAATGTCATGTTAGTTTCAGATGTACAGCAAAGTGAATCAATTATAGATATACATATACCTATTCTTTTTTAGATTCTCTTCCCATATACGTTCTTGCAGAGTATTGAGTAGAGTTCCCTGTGCTCACTAGTTATCTATTTTATATATAGCAGTGTGTATCTGTCAATCCCAATCTCCCAATTTATCCCTCCCCCGCTTCCCCCCGGCAACTATACGTCTGTTCTCTGTGTCTGTGAGTCTGTTTCTGTTTTGTAAACAAGGTCATCTGCACCATTTGTTTAAAATTCCACACATAAGTGGCCTCATATGGTACCTGTCCTTCTTTGCGCTCGTGTGCATGGGCACACCGCGCCTCAGCGGCCCCTCCACTCACACGGAGCTTTAACAAGGAAGGAGGAGAAAGGAAGAGAGGAAGAGGCTTTCCGTTATTAGATCAGGCAGAAAATAACTGGCCAAGGGTAGGTCTGAGGAAATCTCTAATGGGAGAGTTTTGTGTCTGAAAATAACACAATTCCTTCAACTAAGTACCTTTAAATTCTTCTCCAATCCATTTTGCATGGCTTCTGGCAGTATTTTCTTGGTAAACTATAGACTGGTCCATGTTCTCTTCTGCAAGAAAAGCCTCAGCTTCTGAGAGCAGAGGAAGGGAGACCAAATCCATCACTGGGGGTTCACAGTTGGACCCTGCCCACTGGGACAGCCTCGCCTCGACGGCAGCACGTGCTCCAGGGGAAATCATCGTTCACACGTTCTTCCCCTCTAACCCACCTATCCTCTTATGTTAGCTAGCTCTTACTGAGTACCTGATAGGTGCTGGCTGGTACTGACGTCTCACCTGTTCTTCGAGGCGGGACACGCATTGTGTCTCCATCCTTCTGGATCATCACTTATCGCTTCCTAGTCGTGACAGGCGCTGGAGGCGACCCTACCTTTGCCCTCACAGCCTCCTCCTGTGCTCCCTTCTCTTCTGCCCTAAAACACCTGTGACCTGTGTAGGCAACCAGCCTGCATATGCCTGGCACAGACAGGCCCTTCAGGAAGGTCTCGGGGATGGATAGTAAATGCCCCAAGCCCACCTGGGCCCCCTACCCCTTGCCAGTGGTGGAGGTGGACGCCAAGCACGTGGTCATGCTGTCACCTGTAACACCAGGCACGACTCCTCTGGTCTCACAGCAAGGCTCCCACAGGGCACCTTAAAAACGCACTGAGCTTTCTGTCTCCCCTAAGCTTTTCTTGCCGTCCTGAACAGGACTGGAATGCTGAGTGAGAGGCCCACCCCCAGCTACACGTTCTGAGCCCCAGTTCTGCAGACACAGGCTGGAGCTTCACAGGATGCCTTTGGACCTTCCAGAGATAAAATTTAAGATCATGTATGCCAAACAGTGTCTAATGCCGCCTTGTCCTTCCCTTCACTATTTTAAGGGGCTCACGAAAATATTTTGCTTGAAAAATACATTCTTAGGATGAACTTATGGGTCTCCAACGTCATTAGCAGCTCAATAATACTGTCTTTTTTTCAGTTGTATGGCAATAGAACTAAGAAATATCTTTATTCCTTTCCACAAAATAACTTTTTCCTTAAAATTGTGTCTCCTAGAGCTTTGCACTGTCGTTGTAAACTTGATATAAGAAATCTATCCTAGGCTTAAAAGTTACATCTACTAGAGGGAAACACAGAAAATGAGTATTTGAGCTTCTGAGGTCTGCGTGGGAGGGTTAATTTGTGCCCCCCATTTCTCCACAATGAATTAATAACAATTATTTATAGGCTGTTGCTGGTAAGATACGCAGTTACAGTCTGAATTAGAAAATGGTCAACAAAGCAATCTAAACACAATCAGTTACAGTCGTAACTGTACTCTCTACTTACCGTCTTCTGGGACCTGTGGCCTTTCTATTTTAATTGTCTGTTTACTTGTCTGCTTCTGACCAGACTATGACTTACTTGAGGGTAGAGACGACTCCCCCTCACCACTGTCTCCCCGCACCCCCATGGGGCTCAGCAAGTGCTCACTGGACTTACAGTAAATACACGAGCGAAAACCAAGGCCACATTAATTCTATGATAAACAGCAGGAAGGGAGGACAATGTCCAAAAGATTTTCTTCATTTGGAAGAAAAACTAACAGTTTTGATCATCGTCAATTCCAAGTATTAAAAACTGTGTTTCTTTCGCCTAGCAGATTTAGCATTTCTATCATTCAACGTTTTCCACGCTGGACCAAAGACAACATTTCCTCCAAAAGAAACTCAGCTGTTTTGGTGGAAAAGAGGCACTATTTTATTTTTTTTAATTGAAGTAGAGTTGATTTACAATGTTGTGTTAATTTCTGCTGTACAGCAAAGTGATTCAGTTACACAGAAGCACCAATGAACAGCCCATTCTTTTCCACACACTGTCATTTACGGTCTTTCTCTTTGTAAAATATAATATATAATAAGTAAATTTATTTATGTCAGAGAGGAGCAAACAAACAAACAAAAAAGTGGCTTTTCCACTAAAAAGTGCCCTCTTAAGGACACCATATGTCACACACATAAGAGCCACATGTGCACACAGAACATTGAAAAACGAGACATGTTTCGGCCCTTTTTACACCAATGTGTGTACACACACACACACCCCATCCTTCCATTCCTGTCCCACACCAATACCCTCCACCACATTGCCTGCACATCTTCTCAGGCTGGAAAAGCAACAAAACCAAACTTGCCTCTGACTTGTTTTGCTCTTTGTAATAATGTCAACCTCACAGCATAAAAACACAACTCCCTCTGTCTGTTTCTTTATAAAAGATGATTTGAGAAGCCAGCAAGGCCACGGGGGTAAAAGTCAAACATCTCACTCGAGTCTGCCCTCTTTTGAAGATGCCGCTAAAACAGTGAATCACATTTTCTAGACTCTTCTACGTTTCAGAATTGAGAAAATATTGACACTGGGGCAGCTTAAATTCCGAAGATGCATTTTATCGGGACACATCTGTATTTAAGTTCTCCAGCCTTGTCATGGAAAAGAGTCCATCTGGCCATTTTTAAAAATCAACTTTAAACTTGAACTTGAGAACACTAAGTCTTGTTAGGAGAAACGTGGTTTTGCTTGAAACAGTGTCGCTTCCAGCCACACGGTGGACAAAGTGAGGCAGAGACACTCCTCTTGGTGCGTTACAACAAAAATGCTGAATAGATGAGTAAAAGAAAACCTTTGTTTTTCATGCAATACTGAACTGTCAGGAAAATAGGAGAATTCTCTGGAGGACAGACAAGAAAAGGAACCAATATTCCAGTGAGGTGACTATGCTCTGGGCCCTGCGGGCATCTGCTGAGCCTCTACGTGCAAGGGAGGGGTGGGGGTGGACGGTTAATGGGCCACAGGTGGTCCAGGAGCTGCGTGGGGCTGCATCCTAGCTCCATCCTTCCCTCTCTACCCTGCGGCCCACACACATCACTCGTAAAAGGTACCCCTCTATGGGAGGCTACAGGGATACGTCAGCAATTAACCGGACGACTAACTTCTCAACAGCCGTAGACAGTGGATGGCGTCTTCACAGAATTGAGAAAAACATAAACACACAACAGAAAATCCTATATCCCGTCTGAACAACTTCCAAGAATGAAGGTGAACTAGAGAAATGTTCAAATAAATAAGACCTGAGTATTTACTATCCACGGGCTTTCACTTAAGAGGCCTTAAAGACTATATTGAAAGAAGTAAAATGATGCTACCCCCAAAATTCTGAAGTGCAAGAAGAAATCGTTAGCGTCAAAAGTAAGCCCGTAGGGATGGCTAAAGAAACACCGACCATACAAAACAGTAACGACACATGTTTTACTTGTGAAGGTAAAGAACACAAAACTAAAATCCTCAGAATCCCACACCTATCAGGAATGAGAGTAACTGTGGTGAGAACCAAGCCGGCTCGGACAAGAAGGATGAAACCACCCGGTTATGTGGTTATAGTACCAGAACATGACTATTTTATTGTCTTCATTATTTTCCCAGGCAAATGCCTTTACTGTTAATTACAGGAACTTCCTCCAAAGAACCATTAACTCCTTCAACAAAGCATCAGCAGTTTACTATCTAGCACTGCGGAACCCATGCCTGAAAATCCCTGCCTTGTTTCCACGAGTTCCGAACTATTATGTCCTAATTCTTACACAACCCTTAGTCCAGTCTCAGACTGAAGATCCATTTTAAACCAAACTTCAAACCCTCAGCGGAGTCTGGTTTTGCCTTTCCTCCCCAGACGCTGCTCGAGCTGCCACGGTGGCCGTCCCTGTCACCATGGTGAGCAATCAACTCAGCTCTGTCTTATCAGCTTGGCGAGCGGAGAGCTGGGATTCAGCATTCCAGGGCAGTTCAAAGGTTCTCAGGTAATTGTCTATTTGGGGAAGGCGGGTAAACGTGAATGAGCTTTCTATGTGGAGTCCCGTATGCATTTCTAAGGGAGCCATTTAAACACAGAACTTGATGTACACTTTCTGAATTAGCAGAAAAGAAAACTAGGATGAGAAGACAAACTGGATGAATGCAAAAAAGGAAAGAAAGAAACAGAAAAATGAGTAGAAATGGAATGTACAAAAGAAACAGTAGCAGGCTTCCCTGGTGGCGCAGTGGTTGAGAATCCGCCTGCCGATGCAGGGGACACGGGTTCGAGCCCTGGTCCGGGAAGAGCCCACATGCCGCGGAGCAACTAAGCCCGTGAGCCACAACTACTGAGCCTGCGCTCTAGAGCCCGCAAGCCACAACTACTGAGCCTGTGCTCTAGAGCCCATGTGCTACAACTACTGAGCCCACGTGCCACAACAACTGAAGCCCGTGCGCCTAGAGCCCGTGCTCCACAACAAGAGAAGCCACAGCAATGAGAAGCCTGCGCACCGCAATGAAGAGTAGCCCCCGCTCGCCGCAACTGGAGAAAGCCCGCGCGCAGCAATGAAGACCCAATGCAGCCAAAAATAAATTAATTAATTAAAAAAAAGTAACAGCAGCACCGAATCTAAAAAAGGTATAATCAGAACCAATGTGCTAAATTAAGTTCCTAAGTGTAACATGAAGATTTTTAACTGAACTCTTCTTTTTAATCTTACTCATGTTCCTCTCACAAGGGATAACACACACACACACACACACACACACACACACACACACACACACACACACACACACACCCCTAAGGACACAGGAAAGCTCAAAGTAAAAAAATGGAAAGAATGCCAGGCAAATAACCAGCCCAATTCCTGGCACATCTATATCAGTATTAGGCACAATATATTTTGAAGTCAAAACAAAACATGATAAAGATTAAACAAGATCAGGTCTCTGAGCCTGCCTGCACCAACCGGCACAATTTAGACACATATAAAAACAAAAGTGGACAGTCCTACAAGATGAAACTGATACATACATGTATTCTCTATTAGGAGTATTTGACACATACCTCTCAGGAATTGTTACATCAGGAAGAAAACAAAATCAGGGAAGACCCTGATGTCGTGACCAGCACGGCTACAAAACTTGCCATGATGTACATACATGCAGTGCTGAACCCATAACGGAAGGAGAGCACATTTGGAAACTTAAAAATCTTGAAGCAAGTGAAGCCAAGTATGAAATTTTGAACAATCACAGACAAACGGGCCACATTCTTTTTGGGCCTCTTACTGCTGTGGCCTCTCCTGTTGCGGAGCACAGGCTCTGGACGCGCAGGCTCAGCGGCCATGGCTCACGGGCCCAGCTGCTCCGCGGCACATGGGATCTTCCCGGACCAGGGCACGAACCCGCGTCCCCTGCATCGGCAGGTGGGCTCTCAACCACTGCGCCACCAGGGAAGCCCAAACGGGCCATATTCTTTATCCAAAATACAATTAATTTAGAAATCTATAATAAAAAATGCATTTAAAAAACCTTATGCATTTAACGTAGAAAATGAACAATATGCTTCTATATGACCCGTGCGGCTTAAAAGAAGAAAACAATCGATGTTATAAAAATCCCCAAATGGACAAAAATAAAAATACCACATTATCAAAATTGGCAAGATGCGTTGAACACTGGATTGAGAAAGCAAGTCCGTGTCGTGGAAATGCAGTAAATGAGCAGGGGGCTTCCCTGGTGGCACAGTGGTTAAGCATCCGCCTGCCAATGCAGGGGACACAGGTATGAGCCCTGGTCCAGGAAGATCCCACATGCCACGGAGCAGCTAAGCCCGTGCGCCACAACTACTGAGCATGCTCTCTAGAGCCCGCGAGCCACAACTGCTGAGCCCATGTGCCACAACTGCTGAGCCTGTGGTATAGAGTCCGTGGGCCACAGATGCTGGGCCTGTGGCGGGAGAGGCCACTGCGGTGAGGGGCCCTCATGCTGAGGTGGGGAGTGGCCCCCCGCTCGCTGCAGCTGGGAAGCACCTACATGCAGCGGCGAAGGCCCAATGCAGCCATAAATAAATATATAAATAAATAAATTTTATTAATAAATAAATTGATCTTCAAATAAATTAAAAAATGAGCAGTCCGAGGTACCCATCGCCTAGAGAACATTCTGGCCAGAATCTTTCAGCAGGACTTAATTATGAAGACGCACTCAGAAATGAAATTGAGAGACATTCCACTGAACAAACGGGCTGGATAGCTCACAAATATCAGTGTCGTGAAAGCGAAGAAAAGGCAAGAAAAGAGTTACAATAACCAACTTCGATCAATGACTGATTACCGAATCAAAGCATAATAAGAAAAAAAGCAAATAATGAAGTGATAACATATTGGGATCGTGAGAAACATTGGAAAATCAACTATATATCAGGTAATAGTTTATGTTAATGTTACATTTCTTGCAGGTGATACTGGTTTTCAAAAGACAGAGGAAATATCCTAGCTCTTAGGTGATACATGGTGAGGTATAAAGTGTCATTATCTCTGTAACTTACTTTTAAAAGCTAAATTAAATGAATAAAAAAATGTCTCCCAAAGGGAAAAGAGGCCCCTTAGAAAAGTAAAACAAAACAAAACAAAGTGCTTCAAATAATATAAGAAAATCTTCATCAATCATCATATTCAATATCGATGTGTTAACAAATCTTTTACTTCCAGTGGCCAAAGATGAAACGATTTCAACAACAAAGGAAACAACAATAGCACTGCGTTATAACACAGGGCATAAAATAAATCTCCGTGAGTCTATACTGATACAGATGATTGAAGAAATAAAGGAAGGAAGGAAAGAGGGAAGAAAAGGAAGAGGCACAAATTTTCTTTACGGAAGAATTCCCAATAATGTATGTATATATTCCCCCCTCTAGGAGGTGTAACTTAATCACCGTCTCCTAGAATGTGGACTGGACTTAGTCACGTACCTCCAAATAATAGCATATGAAAGGGAAATGTATTTCCTCACCAGAGGAGAAGCCCACCTGACCTGAGTGATTATTGCTAACACCGTCAGTGATGAGTGCGGCTGGTAGTACGTACCCTCTGCCACCATGTGAGGAGAAGAGCAGCTCACCTATTTGGAACCCTTCCCCCAAACCAATAACCTCAGTGTGATCACCAGGAAACATGTGAAGAACCTAAACTGAGGCCTCTTCTACGAATTACCTGACCACTACTCTTCAAGACTCTCAAGGCCATGAAAGACCAAAAAGAGAAGCTCACAGGTCGGAGGAGACTAAGGAGGCTTGAGGACTGAATGCAAGGCTCATCCTGGAAAGGATTCTGTACCAGAAGAAGCACACGGAGTGACCGCACTGCTGACATCTGTGTAAAGCGTGTAGCTCAGTGAGTGGCATTGTATGAATGCTGGCGTCTTAGTTACGCAGATATGCGGTGCTGATGGAAGACATAACATGGGGGAACCTGGGAATATGGAAACTATACCATCTTTGCAACATTCTGTAAATCTAAAGTTATTCCAAAGTTTAAACTTTATATTTTTTTAAAGAAGCAAACTCTAAAATCAGGAAGTCAGAGACACCTCCTCATGCAATCAACAACTTAATAAGAAATAGAAAAGAGTAAAAAGAACTGACTGGAAGAAAGACATCTTTCTCATGAACCATATCTTTTTTTGCACAAATCCAAAATAATTGCCAGAAGAATTATTAAAATAAAGAGCTTAGCGAGTTTGCTACATACAAGATCGCTACTAAAAAACTATACAATTAGAAAAGCTAGATACAAGATCGCTACTAAAAAACTGATTGCCTTTCTATATACCAGCAATATACAATTAGAAATGCTAGATACAAGATCGCTACTAAAAAACTGACTGCCTTTCTATATACCAGCAGTGTACAATTAGAAATGCTAGATACAAGATCGCTACTAAAAAACTGATTGCCTTTCTATATACCAGCAGTATACAATTAGAAATGCTAGATACAAGATCGCTACTAAAAAACTGATTGCCTTTCTATATACCAGCAATATACAATTAGAAATGCTAGATACAAGATCGCTACTAAAAAATTGACTGCCTTTCTATATACCAGCAATATACAATTAGAAATGCTAGATACAAGATCGCTACTAAAAAATTGACTGCCTTTCTATATACCAGCAATATACAATTAGAAATGCTAGATACAAGATCGCTACTAAAAAATTGACTGCCTTTCTATATACCAGCAATGTACAATTAGAAATGCTAGATACAAGATTGATACTAAAAATTGATTGCCTTTCTATATGCCAGCAATGTACAATTAGAAATGTAATTTTCAAAAAGCGATTTTAGTAAGAGACCATAGAAAGAAATCTAAATAATGATGCATCACATCTTTATAAAGAATAGTTTAAAACTGTACAGACAATAAAGAAGACCCAAATAATCGGAGAAGCATAAAGTTCTCAAGGACAGAAAGGTCGTTACAATAAGGATGTCAATTCTTCTCAGAATGAGCTATACGTGCAAGGCTATTTCAATAAAAATCACAGCAGGAGTTTTCAAGGAACTTGGTAACCTATTTCTGAAAACATATATTGAAAAGTAAAATTGTGAGGATGCTCGAAAAGGAGAGGAAAACAAGGCGACTTCCCTACCACACAGCTTCTGTAACGCTACAGTAATTGAGCCAGGGTCAATTTGGTACACAGGGGGGCACAGTAAACCCAAGGAACAGAACAGAGAACCGAGAAACAGGCCAGATCAGATACAAAAATCTGACCTGTAAGTTGGCTTTGCACATCATTGGAAGAAAGTGTGACTATTCAATAAATGATGTCAGGGGCTTCCCTGGTGGCGCAGTGGTTGAGAGTCCGCCTGCCGATGCAGGCGACACGGGTTCGTGCCCCGGTCCGGGAAGATCCCACATGGCGCGGAGCGGCTGGGCCCGTGAGCCATGGCCGCTGAGCCTGCGCGTCCGGAGCCTGTGCTCTGCAACGGGAGAGGCCGCAACAGTGAGAGGCCCGCGGACCGCAAACAAAAAAAAATGCCTTTGCTGGGTTTCCCTGGTGGCGCAGTGGTTGAGAGTTCGCCTGCCGATGCAGGGGACGCGGGTTCGTGCCCCGGTCCGGGAAGATCCCACATGCCGCGGAGCGGCTGGGCCCGTAAGCCATGGCCGCTGAGCCTGCGCGTCCCGGAGCCTCTGCTCCGCAACGGGAGAGGCCACAACAGTGAGAGGCCCACGTACTATAAAAAATAAAAATTAAATAAATAAATGAATAAATGATGTCAGGACGCTATGTGATACCCTAGTGAAGAACCTCACATCGATAAGATGAATTACAGGTGAATCAAGGACTTAAATGTGGAAACCAAAGTTTAAATAGCCAAAGATCCCAGTAAAAACTGGGCAAAAGACATAAGCAGGCAGTTCACAGCAAAGGATATCTGAGTAGCCAACAACAATATGAAAATTTTCAAGCTCACTGCTAATAAGAAGAAACAAATAGGAATTAACATTAAGGTACAATTCTACACTTACCGTAATACCCAGAATTAAAAGAATGCCAAATCAAAAGGTTGGGGAGAATGCAGAAAAACAAAATTTTGTATATTGTTGGTAGAACTGTAAATTGGTCACTTTTAAGAATAATTTAACTCTACCTCATGAAGTTTAAAATATTAATTTCTTAAGACAGCAATACCATTCTCAGCTATAGATTCGAAGAAAGTTTTCTTGCACTTTGGGCAAGGAGCGTTGGAAATAAGCCAGACATTCATCAAAGCGGAAAAGACAAGAAAGGTTGCCTATTTATACAATGGAGTACGGTCCGTCACAGAAAGCAAAGGAGCCGAGCTCTCTGCATCCACGTGAACTGGAGAAACATCAGACCGCATCAGGTCACAGGAGCAAGCACGTAGTATTACCCCACTGATATATACTTCAAAAGAGGCAAAACAATTTTTACAGGCTAGTTCACAGGGAGATGTGTACATCCGGTAAAATTACAGAGAAAATTGGGAGGTCGAGGAAAAACAGAGAAACTTAAGACAATGATTATATGTGCAGGAATAATAGGAAGGTACATCAAGGAAGCACAAAAAGAGGGATTTCAGAACTATTGGAAGAGTCACTTTTCTCGAGTCTCCTATGGTGCGTGACGTCGAGCCACAAAATGCTGCGGTAGGCGTCCTGGACGACAGTTTATCTTCTGCGATCTAACCACTCACATGCATCACACACACACGCGTGCACACACGCACGCACACAGGACGCTGCCTGTCCCGTCACACGTCCAGCCAGGCGTGCAGGTGTCACGCGGCCCTCCCGGCACTGACCTGTGGGAACAGAACTCCTGTCACTGCCACTGCTGTCACGGATCCTTTTTCTCGGACCCGGGAGCCTCCTGTCTGCAATCAGCATCCAGGAAACTGTGGTAGGTTAACTTGCTACTTTGCAAGGAGGGCCAAACCTTAAACCCTCTGCAGTTTTTACAACATTATGTGATCCTCCACATGAAAAGAAGGCAAGAGGTGTAGAACGGCATGGTGAGAAAACATCTCTACGAGGGTTAGAAAAATGGATTTTAGTACGTGTTGAGTTATAAAACATGAATGAGATCTAGGGCAGCTACTTTACTTCTCTGGCTTGTTTGCTTATCTATAAAATGAAGGGTTGAATAACACCATCTCTAAAAATAGCTAGAATAACTTATCCTTCTCAAAGCCTAAAATTAGAGATGTAAGGGAAAAAATAACCTGAAACGCATAGGCACAGAAAAAAGAACTTGAAAGAAAAAATGTAACTATATATAAATGTTAAAGATACAAATTGTGATGACAGCAAGTATAAAGTTTATCTTATCTGTATTGAAATATTTATCTGAAATATACCATAAAGAGAAAATTCTCTTTTAACTTGTATATCAAAGGGAAAATAAAGAACCCCACAAAGAAGCTCAAGTGAAATATTTTCATGATATACAAATGCCATTGAAGTGAAAAATCTTCCCTGAGACCACCCAACCCTGACAAGTATATTCACATAGGATTTAAAGACTAATATTTGTATGACATACGGTAGGTGGTCTTTTGCGTGGGTGAAATACTCCAGCTGACTCTGGTTCATGAAAGCTTCTAGGAGAATTATGATAAATTTCTACCTGGCCAACTATAATGTTAGCCTAAATGTTTAATTCTGCTTTCAGAACTGGACTTCTTCCTTGTAATGAAATATTCAAATTTCTTAGTTCTGGGTGTATGTATGTATCTATTTGTGTATCTATGGATACTGGATAGTATGGATAAAACGTATGCATGGACACTGCTCTTTCTTTTTATAGCTTACTATTTATCTTATTGATTTGGCTATAAGGAAGCTCAAATGTAAAAGTTTTGGCACTCGTGGTAACTCTGGCACAAACTTCATTCCTTTACTTGGCTTTTGATTCTCTATTCCTTATTTTATAAATTGTTTTACTCTATATGTAATTTTTTTTTTACCATACATTACCTCAAATTACTATCAGATGTAGATAGAAACAGAGCTTAAATAAGGTTGTAAATTTCTTGGATCATCAGAAAAACATAAGAGAACAAAAGATGCCATTTAAAATCACAGCCTCAAAATGAAGCAACTTGAAAGACTGTAACAGTTGTTACACTGTTGGAATTTCAAGTATGATCACTTACTTGCATATGTCATCTTCTGGGTCTTCAAGCCCAAATCTCTCATCAAATGTGAGCTGTATCCATACATTTTCCTCTACTGCTACTAATCTCCATACCAAGACCATATTTCTTGGATAAGTATGAGGAAACCTCGGGCTGTGAATACTTCCATTAGTAGACACAGTAATAATTCTCTCATGCTGGGGATCTTGTACTCCTGAAAGTAAAAACATAAGCATAGACACACACTTAGAACAGACATTTCAAAAATGACAGGTTTCAAAATAATTTCTGAAAAAAGGTAACCAATACAAGCCCAAAGTTTCCCATGAACTGTAATTACTAAATGATTTCAACCCTTAAATGACCTCGAAAAACGAAATGAGGTCAAAGCAATGGTATCAATTTCTTGTTGTAAGGGAACTAACAGCGATCTATGAAGATATGAAATTATAAGAAATGTTGCAGGACTTCTCAGTGACTTTAAAAGGCTAACATGAATTTTAAATTTCTAAGAGGAGAATACAGTATAAAATCGCTTCCAAGTTTATTAGGCATGGCAATCTTTCACACGGTGAAACGCCAACATACATTGTTATTAATATCTTTTTCTTTTGCTTAGATTGTTGGGGGAGACATGAGGGGAGGGGCAAATTGAAACAATTTGTTGAGACAAAAGTGTTCTTTTTTTATTGAAGCATAGTTGACTTACAGTGTTTCAGGTGTACAGCAACATGATTCATTTATATATAGATATTTTTTTCAGATTCTTTTCCATTATAGGTCACTACAAGATACTGAATATAGTTTCCTGTGCTATACAGTAGGTCCCAGTTGTTTATCTATTTTACACACAGCAGCGTAGAGACAAAAGTGTTCTTATATCCACCCAACTGAGAGTTCATAATGAGAGGAAACAAATAATTGGTATTTGGAAAAGGAGCAGCTGTTTACCTACACGAAGAAAATCTAAGAAGTAAGACAGTTACACTTTTTCAGGCCATGAAAATCCAATCCATTGTTTGCTAAATTCCAGTAAAAAAAAACAAAAACAAAAACAAAAACACAAACCTTTTAAAGACTCTTTTATTCAATTTCTAAAACAATTTAAAAGTCTTAAACTGCACCTTGAACACATGAAGTAATGTGCATGGCACAACACCCAACACGTTTTTTGTTCAACTTTGATATACTCATAACATCAGGACAACAATATTATACTGTACCAATACCTCATTAGTTTTCATGATTTAGAGATATGCTTCATAGGACTGAACTTTGTATTTGCAGTATCATACAGAGAGAAGAATAGCATTACTTTATAAGCACCATTTTTCCTTTATTTGCCCATTTCCCAACATCCAATCTCAATATATGCATAGTTACTTTCAGAAATATGAAAAAATTCTCATTTTATTGACTCCTTTTAGGTACATCCCATCAAACTGCAATACAGAGTTGTCTAAGGACTATTAAATCATTGACATTTTATACTAAACTACATTTTTCTTCTCTTATTTTTTCTTTCTATTATGGTTTTCTGCCTTTTCCTCTTCAATTCTTTCACTCCCATACCCTACTTCCCTTTTTTTAATTGAAACATACCTGATTTACAGTATTGTGTTAGTTTCAGGTGTACAGCAAAGTGATTCAGTGATACAGACATATGTATCTACTTTTTTCAGATTCTCTTCCATTATAGGTCATTACAAGACACTGAGTACAGTTCCCTGTGCTCTACAGTGGGTCCCTGTTGGTTATTTGTTTTATAGACAGTAGTACGGATCTGTGAATCCTAATTCCTTTTTGACCAATGGACTCCTCCATGCCAAGTTTGCCTGCTAAGTATTTCAACTCCACGTGCTCTCTCCATGATTTTACACCAATGACCCTGCTTCCCGCTCTGGAAGGCAGACTCTGAGGCGACCCCCGATGTCCCTCATGCGTCAGGAGCCTCTGCCTTGAGTGGGTGGAAGCTGTGACAAGGATGGGGTATTACTCCCAGGATCAGGTCAGTTAACTCTGAGTTAACCCAAAGTTAGATTATAGGAGAAGCCTAACCTAATAGGGTGAGCCCTTAACAGACGCTGGCCCTTCCTGATCTTAGAAATTCCAAGTGTGAAAGACACTCAATGGGGAAAATTCTGTGTGGTGGCCTTGGAAAGGGAGCAGGTTGTGTGCCCAGGATGTGGGCGGCTGAGAGGTACCGAGAAAGAGGGGGCTTCATCCTGAAACCTCAAGAGACCTCGATGAATCGGAGGCAGACTCTTCACCAGCCTCCAGAAAGGAATCGAATCTTGCTCATACCTTGATTTTAGTCTTGTAAAAACTTGGAGCAAAAGCCCAGTCTCCCAGGCCTGGATTTCTGAGCTCCAGAGCTGAGAGCAAACAAGGTGTATAAAACTGCGGGTTCGGGGGGTTTCTTACCTAAAAGTAGACAATTAATATACCTTCTGCTGTGCGCAAAGCTATTTGATTTGCAAGTATGTCTTTTTGCCCTTCGTTCTTCAACGGCACTTAGAGTAATTGTAGCAACTTTTCATGTAGTATTTATGTGACTCAAAATACATACTTCACACTGATAAAATGCAACTTAAGAATATGCTCTAAGATACTTCTTGAATTCAAAAGACAATGTCAAGGGTTATTTATTAGTGAGAATATGATTCGGGTTAAAGAATACCTGTTTTATTGTTAAAACACCCCAAATACTTTTAAAGCAGCTTTTTCATTCTCTTAAACTCAGCTGTTTCAACAATGAGTCTGTTAAGTATGATTTTATACTGCCTAAGACAAGATAAAGACAAACATAATTTCCTTTGAATATATACAGTGCATATAATGGGGAATATCATCATATTAGTAAATATGCCTTAAGCGCCATAGGATGTTTAAATTAAATAATTATTATTTATAATTATCACTTGTGCAAAAGCACGTTCCCTCTCATTGGGGGCTAATGTTCGATATGGCCATAGGTTATATTAACATATATCAAATAATCAATACCTCTCCTGTGCACATAATTTAGCACCAGTAGATCTCATAAGGACACAGAAGGATCTATCAAGTTAGATGAATTCTCCTCTATACTGACAAGTTTTTAAAGAAAATGATTATAATCTACTATTAAAATTAAGTTAATACATTGTCTGTTTTCAAAGATTTCTTTAAAAAATGAGATTATTTCCCCACTATCTAACTTTTAATACAATAGCCTGCATATGTCAGAGGTGTTTTACAGCAGTAGCTTATATCAAGAGTCCTTCTCATTCTGGCAGCTAATTTTTCTTTTAATGAATTAATTTTTTCCAATCAAATTTATTAAAATATATTATTTGCCCCATTCTGTCTCAAAAAAGAAAAAAAAAACAAGAGTGCCTTATATCAGCCACAGCACTGTTTACAAATGTAACAGTGTTTATGCTTTCATATGCGTAAACTACACGGCTACTAAAAGATCTGAGTTCTATTTTTATATCTTCAGTCAAAAAAGCACATGGCTAAAACGTATATACTTAGATTGTGTTTACATCTTTATTTTTTCCTTTATAGTCCACAATTCCATTAAACTATAATTAAGCATAATTTAAAGGTTGCAAATCTAGGCCTTATTTGTGGTAAAAGAATTGTAAATTTCCTTTTAAGTTAAATTGCTGCTGCCCCAAAATCATCTCAGAACGCAGTGAGGTTTGCCACCAAATACATATGATTTGCACATGACTGTCAACGTTACATGTAAATCTCAAACAACAAGGCCTATAATCGAAAAGGAAAAAAAAGAAGCAACAAAGAGTAGGAGCTACCAAAATAAGACTTTGCATTCGTAGCTCAGCTGCTTAAAAAACCGTCTTTCCAAACACAGAACTCTACTAGGGTTTTAGGGATGAGACAAGTACCTATTTTGTGACTACTTTATTGAACGTTTGCTTTTCCTAAACAATGGACAGTACACTCAACGGAAGTACCAAAGAAATGAAACAAATGTTTGTCAGCAATCATTAACGTGTTTACAACATACTCCTTGCAATGCATCCTCAACAGGAATAAGTCTTGCTCTTCCAGATAAGTCTTGTTCATCCAGATAAGACAGCATGAAGAGTGAAAATATATACATAAACACTAAATTTTAAAAATTAAAATTAACACCATTTCATATTATCCTACCCAACCCTCCTTGAGGTCAGAGTATTGAAAACTAACAATAGAAAAGGAAAAGAAGGGAGATTAATAATGTGAAGACTCTAAAATTGTTGACTAAATATGTTCACATACAATTCAGTTATGAAGAATCATTACACATCTGTATGTACTCAATAAGTTAACAGTAAAACCAAAGCAATTTCATAATATTTGCCATGCATTTCAGACTGTTAGCCCCTTTAAAAGTATATTTATTGGGCTTCCCTGGTGGCGCAGTTGTTGGGAGTCCGCCTGCCGATGCAGGGGACACGGGTTCGTGCCCCGGTCCGGGAAGATCCCACATGTCGCAGAGCGGCTGGGCCCGTGAGCCATGGCCACTGGGCCTGCACGTCCGGAGGCTGTGCTCCGCAACGGGAGAGGCCACAGCAGTGAGAGGCCCGCGTACCGCAAAAAAAAAAAAAAAAAGTATATTTATTAAGAACGAAAGAGGGAAGGAGTAAGAGAATCATGAAAAGCAAAAAAAAAAAAAAAAATTTAATGCTTGAAAATCTGTATTATTTAAAAAGATAACATCAAAAAAGAAGTTCTGTAGGGAGTTCCCTGGTGGACCAGTGGGCAAGACTCCACGCTCCCAATGCAGGGGGCCTAGGTTCCATCCCTGGTCAGGGAACCAGATCCTACATGCATGCCACAACCAAGACCCGGAGCACCAAAATAAATACATAGATAAACATTAAAAAAAAAAAGTCTGTGGACAAGATATACTTCCTAAAGAAAGAGAAACCATCCGTCCTTCTCCATGCTAATGCTTTAAGTTGGCAATAGCAGAAAAGACCTGGAGGATTAAGAATGAGGTAAAAAGAAAGGCCTCCAGTTTTGGTTTAGCTTTAAGTTCTGAAGAATCCTGGTTCCTGTTCACATAGGGAGGGCGTAGGGATGTGTCCCCATAAACTGGTAGATTTCACAGGTGTCTTGTGAGATTTTTGATGCGTTTACTTCCAAATATATGTTATCTTCAAATTGCGTTAGAAAAGGTATTTCTGTAATAGTCAGGTGCACCTATTTCCAGATCCTTCCTTGATGCATACACACGCGCACTGGTCTCACTTGTGCTTTGGTCTGCTCACTATGTTTTTTTTTTTGCCTGTGATAATCCTTCTTTATCTCAATCTTGCTAGTTTTTTATACGGCTATTTCCATTTTCAATCTCATTAACTCTTAATGAGCAAATTTCACTTTTAACAAAAGTTAGTTAAAATCGTTTAACATATATATACATGCACACATACAAACACATATATATGTATTTGTTGCTAGTTTCACTGGTTCCATAAATTGGCACTTTTTGCCTAGAAAATCCAGAGTAATCTCACCTAATCTTACTTGATTCTGTAGAGAGAACGTATACTTGAACGCCACAGCGCAAGCAAATCTCTCTCCATAAATTCCAAACTATATAGAAGTACCTTGTTTTCATGCTTACTATTTTAAATTCTGACTGTTGTACAGAAGTACAATAATACTTAATACAATAACACAAAAAACTGAGGCTCAAATTTTTGTTTTCTTATTGGCTCCATCTACTGTTTCCCATACTTTAAAACAACAGCAAAATAAAACAGACAATCAAAAAAAGTTAGTGTCGTCCACCTCAAACTGTTTACAAATTGCAAAAAAAAGGTTCACTAAGGAAAAATAAAAGATTGCTATATTACGTAAGCCATAAAAACAAATGCAATTATTTAAAATATGCCCAATTGAAGTTCTTGAATTTATTCCAGGAGATAAGCATTTTATGCCTCAAGGGAATGAACAGTCAAAAATCATATATTGAGAACCTATTATGTTTCGTGCACTGTACCAAGGGCTTGGGACATCAGAACAAGACAAAGCCTTGTCCTCTTAATGTGACAACTTCTAGGACTGTAATTTAGTATCATTCCTAGACTAGGTATTCTAGTAAATACATATTCAATTATCAAAACCCACTTCAGATGTCACCTTTTATGGAATGTAATCCTTAATTCCCTTTGTGCATTCCTTTAGGGCTGCATTTTTAAAAATGTATTTTATTGAAGTATAGTTGATTTGCAACGTTGTGTTAATTTCTGCTGTGCAGCAAAGTGATTCAGTTATACAGATATATACATTCTTTCTTATATTCTTTTCCATTATGGTTTAACTCCAGGAGATTGGATATAGTTCCCTGTGCTATACAGTAGGACCCTGTTGTTTATCCTTCCTATATAATAATTTTCATCTGCTAATCCCAAACTCCCAATCCATCCCTCTCCCACCCCCTCTCCCTTGGCATAGGACGGCATACTTTAATCATCACGCGTAGGCTGACGTTTCTGTCTTTTCTGCCACACTCTGAACTTCTAGTGAGGTAGAAAATCTTCTAGGCAAAACTGATTTTGAAGTCTGTAACCAGTATCTAGCTCTATGCCTGGCACATGGTACCACATAGTACATATTGTTAGTATAAAGAAACCTGATATCTTGGAACTTGGCAATAAAACAGTTTCAACATTCCATCCTTCATTCATAAGTTTCCAGAGACAATACATATGAGAATAAGAAGCTTTTACAATGTACATTCCTCCCCAATTAAAGTCCCTTAATTCATATTTACTCCATCTATTACTTCATCTATTATAACCTACATATATGTTTCAGCTGAAGGTGACAGATTACTCATTACTGAGATTTGCCATTTTCTTAACATACTAACTCATTTTAAAATAAAACGTGTTTTATAATTTTACCACACTGAGAATGCCACAATTATTGTCATTATTTTATCTTAACTCTGAACTGTGAATCAGTTGACAATAAAAATCTGTTATTTTGTGACTTCCCTCGTGGCACAGTGGTTAAGAATCTGCCTGCCAATGCAGGGGACGCGGGTTCGAGCCCTGGTCTGGGAAGATACCACATGCCGCAGAGCAACTAAGCCTGTGCACCACAACTACTGAGCCTACGCTCTAGAGCCCGCGAGCCACACCGAAGACCCAATGCAGCCAAAAATAGAGTAATGAATTAATTTTTAAAAATCTGTTATTTTAGGCAAGACACTTGATATCAAGGTTTTTTTTTTTATGAACTAGAGATAATCAGAGACTGTTTTAAAGTTCATATGAAACGATGCTCGTATAAACTAACCACCTTGATAATTACAAATCAGTATGTATGTGAAGGAGAAACTTTGTCCATCATATTCGACCTAATTCAAACACAGCGAGAAAGAAAATTTATTATCAGGTATCCAGTTTTTCTGATGTTAGTAAATAGAAGATTGCTATGGAAGATAATGCAAAATTGGTCAATATGTATACGGAATCCAGTTTCACAAAGATCAAACTGATGACGCAAGAAGCAGTAATTTTTCGGCAGTGATGCAAATTTCTGATTCCCTTCTACAGGCTGATTGCAGAAGGAGGAAAGAGGATAACTTTGTAGAAATTATGCCATTTCTTTGACTTGGCACTATCTTTAAAAAGAGGTTTGAATTCTTTTGTATCTAAAAAGAAGTAAAAGAATTCAGCCATAGGCCTCCTACCTACCTATATGAGCAACGGTAAGAAACGAGCGCCCATGTTCAGAAGTTCATAGCAAATCTTCCAAAAGCAATGAGGAAAAGTTTATACACGAGCATCTGCATAGCATCCCTCCCCCTGCCCACCAGTGCTGTGAAGCAGCCCTGGTTGACTCTACCCAGAAATATGCCTGGAAAATCAACATGAGTCCATTTCCCTCATTGCATGGATGGCTCTAAGGGGCCAGAGTGAATCCAATGGCTTTTTTTTTTTTCCCCTCAACAGTTGGGGATTAGACCGTGTTGGGCACAGAAGTAAGGTCCAGAGCTGCTGTAGCCAATAAGCTGTCACATCAGAATCCAGTCTGATGGAAAAGTCAATGCACAGAAGTAGATAGACACACAGCAGTACAGCAAAGTGGAACCAGATCCCAGCTCAAACCACGCAGTAAATTCAGCCCATCTCTGGGCTTCTCGGGTACATGACTAAACAAATCACTTTTACTATTATTCGAGTTACAGTTAAGATTTTTACGCATGCGACCAAAATCAAAATGGGCCGTGGTTCAGGCCCATTATCCTGGCATGATTATTACTGGTGTTCCCTGTTCATGCTTGAAAATATCTGGATTAACGTTACAAAGGACACGGCAAGTAAGATCTATAAAGTTCTTCTGCTATTGAGGCACGAGATATAGAAATGGTAATGATTTGACAGCATGGTATTTTAGCCTTAAGGTAGCGGTAAAAATAACCTATTTGGGTTTTATACAATGGGGTATGACATAACATTTTCAGTGAAGGCTCAATTATGGGAGACATACTGGCAATAATCTTCTTACCTCTTATGCTGCAGGATAAATCGCCAAGTATATAAACACAGAATCTCCTTAAAGCCTTTACTGCACACCAATTAGTAACGAATGTAATTGTATACACACACATTACACACACCATTACACAGAAACATGTTGGAGCAATGCTATTAGTTTTTATTCTGCATGAAATGGTGCACTATTTTACATACCACAAGGCGGCTAAAACCAGAATATAGAACAGAGACAAATGAATAAAAGAAACGTTCACTTTAAAGATTCACTATTGATTTCATTTTTTCAATATTTAATTGGCTCTCCTGTTGAATTAAAACTATTATTCAGTGTAGAAAGTTTACATTAAATACCAGGAGCTCTGAAATATTTTAAGCAGCGAAACGTATTTACGTGAAATATTATGACACATGATTAAGCACAAATTCATATTACTTAACCTCTAAGAAAACAAATACGCTTATTTAAGAAAAGCTATGTCCAATAAAGAACCTAGTCCATTTGGAGACTCAGGATCTGTCCGTGTATTGTATCTGCACTGGACGTATAATTTACACCATTCAGATGGAATTTACCAGCAATTTCAAATGTGGAAAGCAGTGACCTATTTCTTTGTGAACACACAATGTCTAGTACAGTAGTGACGTTTTGATGGGAAGATGTTTAAAATGCATCAAGGAGGGCTTCCCTGGTGGCGCAGTGGTTAAGAGTCCGCCTGCCGATGCAGGGGACACGGGTTCGTGCCCCAGTCTGGGAAGATCCCACATGCCGCGGAGCGGCTGGGCCCGTGAGCCATGGCTGCTGAGCCTGCGCGTCCGGAGCCTGTGCCCCGCAATGGGAGAGGCCACAACAGTGAGGGGCCCGCGTACCACAAAAACAAAAACAAACAAACAAAAAAATGCATCAAGGAAAATAATCATGAAACAGTAATCAGTACAAACTTACTCGTTAAATAAGGCCATTCGTATATGACTTAAGTGAATTTTTAAAGTATGTTTAAAATTCTCTCTTATGTTAAACTCTGAATTAGGCAAAATAAATGATTTCTAAGAAACAATAAAATAGGAACCTGTTTCAGCCTTAATATATTCAACCATCATCAGTGTTGAAGAATGAGACTTTGCTGCTTCTAGCTATATTTATCATTAAAGATGAATGCATATAATTTATAGGTAATGAGCCTATGAGTTTCTTATGAGTAACATCCAAAGATAGGAAAAATAATAAATTTGGTCACTTCTATGCAAATCGTGTCCTCCCATCTTATGTTTTAAATGTTGTTAATTAAACACTCTCAATCATGGAGAGCGTTTGGGTTTGCATCTCTTTCCGTAAGCAACATTTGAGGTTTACAAGTTACATCTGCAGCAGGATCTTTGGTTTCAGTGGTAATTCCACATCAAGATAGCAGGAATAAGAGAAGAGCAGCTACACTGGACGTGATTGCCCTTCACAGGCCACGGTCAAGCAGACCTATGCTCATGAATATTCTAACCATTCTGCCCTGCTAGAAAACATCACCTCCCTACCCCACCCTCCAAAACCAACAACTGTCCTCAACCGTAAAGTGATGTTAGAATGTGTATAAAACACAACTGTGAGACTTTTAAAAGAAGTGGAAGTCGCAAATGAATAATATCAATAAAACACATAATTTTGGTGGGGGAATAGATTACTTAAATTTTATTTCTCAAAGCAAGGGCATTTTTTAATAATGACCAGGAGATACCAAATCATGCCAAGCTATTTCATCTCAGCGTATGTTATTTTATCATCTAGTTGGGCTATTATAAGGGAGAAAATAAGCACAAACTGAAGATGTCGAATAATTGGCCTGAATATAACCGTTAGCAGAGTTCTTCCGCAACAGCTAGTTCTATGACAATAGTTTTAAAATCAAACCAAAGATCCAGAGACGAGCCGTCTAAAAAGAGGAGCTGAGACACAGGATGGAACAGAGTCACGGAGAGACATATTTTGAATTTTGAACACGACTTCAAAGCAGGAACTGAACTGAACTTTACAGAGTCCACTGGAAGTTTCGTTTGTGAGGAGGGATGACTCTCGGACACTCCTTATCACTGGTTCCTTCAACGTTATTCAAAAATACCTACTCCCCTAGCTTCTGATCTCAGGGAAGATTCTGAGGATACGTCTGTCAGACTGGACGGTGTCAGATGCCACAAGAAGATTAAGAATCCTTCTGCGTGGTATTTGCACTGTTTACGTGACTGTAATCTCCAGCCAGCAGATGGACCAGCTGCATTCGTGACCTCCCAGCAAGGGAACAGACCTGTCTCAACAGAGCATTTCCTTGAAAATTCTTGCCCATGAACCCTGATTTTGATGCTGAAAACTCTCCACCCATGTTTCCTATAAATCCATCCATCCCTCTTCTGAAAGAAATCAAACAATTGTCCAAAGAAATGGAACAAAGTTACGGAAACACATGCCCAGGGAGTGAGGGGAAGCAGGAGAAAACTGGCGGGAGAAAAAGTACAAATTGTACTTAATTTAATTACAGCAACTGTAGTAATACTAATTACCTTGACATGTGGCTATCTATCACTCTTATTTTCCAGTAGAGATCAGGCTTTTTAAAGAAAGATATTCATAACAGAAGCCTGAAGAACAACTACACTAATCACTTAAAACACATGATTTAAATGTACAGAGATCTATTCCTGCAGAGCCACACAAACCGTCAAAATATTTATTTTATGGCAGCCATCATACTTTCAAATTTGACTGCAATGTTGTAATCCTGTTAAAAGTCATCCGGAACAAAAGATTTACGATGGGGAAGCAACAAACCAAGAAAAAGCCCCTGATATAAAAATATGTATTAAGATTTTTACTCAGGAATGAACAAGAACCTTTTATTCAGTAAGTTCTGCCAAAGAAAGTTAATTATCAATGAAGGATGAAAAAGAACTCTAAGAAACACCAGAATAATCAATTACACTTTGAGAAACATGCTGCTAGTCTCTCTACACCATAACAGCCAAAGCAATATGCCAGGGGACGTTACCTTGAACACATCAGAGAATACACAACTGAGAACAGAGATGTTTCAGTAAGCATGCTGCAGTCTGCAGATTATTAGGAATATGAAAACAGCCCTGAAGCACCGGCACAACTGGCCAGACGTTTAGAAGCACAAGGATGTGAGGACTCCCACTATGAAAGGAAAACAGTCAAGTCTACACTTGCTCACGTCGAAGAATCAGGTAAGAATGTGATCCCACCTAAAGAAATTCTCTGCTTTAGCAGGGTTCATTGTGTAAACCTTAATCACGTGAGATGATGTCAAGCGTGTATAAGAAACGTTTAAAATGGAGAGTAAATAAAATATATGTTCCGCTTACCTTTCAAATGTTCTCTCTCCTCTTTTCTATGCCAGTCCAGATGCTTGGGGATAGTTCCTCCCTGCCAGTAGATGGAGATAGTAAAATTGAGTCTTTTGATGACCTCAAATCCTAATCTAGGGGGTTCAGAATCTGCAGTTTCAGATTTTGGAAGTCAAAATAGTTTGAATGATTGAGAAGACGCACAAAGTTTGTAAAAAGTGTTATCTGAGTCAGTCAATGAACTCGTATTCATGGTCATTCGTAACAATCCGGAAGGGAGAGGTCTTGGCTGGCATAGAAAAAAATTAAAGAAAGAGCATTATTTTGTAGGATATATTCCCTTGACGCTCCATTCTTCCCAGATCCTGCGCGTTTACTCAACTAGTATTTACCAAGCAGCTACTCAAAATTGCAGGTTACGGACCCGATGTTTCCGTACCCATTATCTCTTTAATATTTTTAACAACCCTGTGAAGTAGTAGTAACTATCCCCTAGTATCTTGTCCCAGAAACTGTATTTTTAAAAGTTCCAAAGGGTGAGCTGACTCTTGCTTGCCAAGGTTCTGTGGTCCACACGATGCTTAGTTCATGGCTTCTCAGATTGAGGCAGAATTAAGTTTCTCCTTCCTACTGATAAAGGGACCTTGAATCTACACCTTCTCCTCTTCACAAGTAAAATCTAGGTTTCAATATTCTTCGTTGTCTGGTTGTGCCTCGATTTCAACATAACATATTCTGGGAAACTAGGGCATTATACAACCCCTTAAACAAGAGTAATACCAAATTTGTTCGAGAATGACTGACTGAAATAAAACCACTCTCTGTATACAAGCCACTGTAGTCTTTCTGCCCAAATGAATACACTAACATTTATACACCTCTTTCTAGTTCTTATAAATCAGGTTCAGATTACAAAATGTTTTCTTATACACAGGTTTCTTCCAGCTACCTCAACAGCCTGAAAGACCAAATGTATTATGCAAACTTTATTACTGTAAAAATAGAGTTGGTCGTCACAGTAAGTTGGCCATATAATTTGTTGTCCAAACCAACATATTTTTAACCCTGAAAGAGGGCAGTATTATTAACTGTGTCAGGACCACAGATATACACCAGGACGGTCCCCAGACAACCTGGGCACACGGTTACCCTAATGACAAATGACAGCATTAACCTTCAATCCAGGTCTTTTGTGTTTAAATCAGGAAATCTTTCACCCTGAACATCTGTGTGATGAATTCTTAAGTGTATGTTTTCCTCTTAGCATCTTTAGTCAACTCAGCACACCGAGTAGCACTTTTTGTTTTCATAAACTTGGTAATATCTATTGCTTTCACAGTACGTTATTTCAAGGTAAGTTAAAACAACAAAACAGCAAAAGTCACAATCCTAATAACCTTCTCTGTTTAACCACTTTCTAACGAGTTATTTGTGAGGCCTTTCTAATACTACCAAGGAATCGGGAGACATTTTTACCAATTACTGCTGATTTGCTGGATTCTGGCTCCATTCCAGTGCTTGGACCAATAAGTTTGACATTAATTCTACCTCTAACTATAAACAGCTTCCAGAGTTTGGTACTCCTTAACAAATGATAAATTCCTTATCAATTGGGAGAAGATAAAAGATCATTTAAAAGGTACCGATGAATGGATAAAGAAGATGTGGCACATATATACAATGGAATATTACTCAGCCATAAAAAGAAACGAAACTGAGTTATTTGTAGTGAGGGGGATGGAGCTAGAATCTGTCATACAGAGCGAAGTAAGTCAGAAAGAGAAAAACAAATACCGTATGCTAACACGTATATATGGAATCTAAAAAAGAAAAAAAAGATGGTCATGAAGAACCTAGGGACAAGATGGGAATAAAGATGCAGACTTACTAGAGAACGGACTTGAGGACACGGGGAGGGGGAAGGGTAAGCTGGGACGAAGTGAGAGAGTGGCATGGACATATATACACTACCAAATGTAAAATAGATAGCTAGTGGGAAGCAGCCGCATAGCACAGGGAGGTCAGCTCGGTGCTTTGTGACCACCTAGGGGGGTGGGATAGGGAGGGTGGGAGGGAGACGCAAGAGGGAGGAGATATAGGGATATATGTATACGTATAGCTGATTCACTTTGTTATACAGCAGAAACTAACACCATTGTAAAGCAATTATACTCCAATAAAGATGTTAAAAAGAAAAAAGAGATAGTGCTTGAACTGGTTTTAAAAGTTTAGCTCTTAATTCTCTTAATTTTTCACTCAGGGAAATGGACAGTGTAGTTTACTATGGACCCCAAAATAAAATAAAATTTAAGTCAAAAAATAAAAATAAATAAATGACAAATGACAGCATTAACCTTCAATCCAGGTGTTTTGTGTCTAAATAAGGAAATCTTTCACCCTGAACATCTGTGTGATGAATTCTTCAGTGTATGTTTTCCTTCAATTAGGGTTAAAAACTATAGAAAAATGAAGCTATACTAAAAGTAAAAACTGCTTACCTTTCACAGTGAGTGCTGTCTCACGCATATAATCATTTACTTACTTGATTATTCAATTTTTAAAGTATCTGTGTGTAATTTCATTAACAAACTCCAAAAGATCATGGATTTTGCTTACGCTTTTGTTTTGCTTTGTTTTCATTGTTTGTTTTTTTCCTAAGGTATCCCCCCACCAAAATAACATAACACCTCACCCAAAACAGACACTTAATAAACATGTGTTGACAGGAAAGGCCCATGTTGCAGCTGCAAACACATTGACAAAGGAAGTTCAGCAGATAGAAAGGATGGCATGTGGGTAGACTCCTGGCATACTGCTGCTCCCTGAAGATCTCTGGCCTTTAGAAGAATCAACCAAAATCCCTCACATTATATGCAAAGACGCCAGCTATCTACTGCCACGCCATCAAAGCTGTTTCTATGGAATTGAGTTATACTAAATTCACATTTGGAATTACTTCACTGTATCTCTGAGATCTCTAAAAGAAACCTTCAAGCAACTGTAAGATTTCATCCATAGAGCATCATATTCAGGGAAGAAACTCTTTTTCCCTTTCTGAGATCAAAAGTCAAGTACCTATTTTAAAAACTAAAATCCCCATTCTCTCTTGGTCAGACTTTAGAAACACGTATATACGAAACACGGACAAAGTTGAGATTTTCACTTCACAATTCCCTTTCTTACACGATTCCAAGATCAAAACGTGTTTTAGTTAGCTTTATGCTTTTATTTTCCTGTGCCAGATGAGAGGTATAAAAGGTAATGTTAAGAACTGATTGTGAGCATTATGGGATGGTGGGATAATACAATAGCACCATTATGGCGAAGAGCATGATATAGGCTGGTCTATACAGAATATAATAACGTAGGAAGTTGTTGAGACAGAAAACAAGCCTTGATATAATTTGCTAAATAATGCCTATAATCCTCTCTTCCTTTATAATTGCTCCAATTATAAAACTAGGATTCCTCAAGAATGTTGAACTGATGAACCAAGTATAACAAGAGCTATTTTTTGATCCTTTTAAACCGTGGCTTGAGAAAGTCTTGAGAACCTGATGAAAGATATGAATGTTCAAGCCAGAAAATTATATATCTAAATACAGACTCTCATAATTTTCACAAAATAGCATATAATTTCAGAATATCCATCCAGTCCCTAGAAACTATCCATGCACCTTTTATCTATGAAATCAAGGCTAAGAAGGCTTTGCTCAAAAATAACTTGTCCATTATAAAGCAAAACGAACACAGAACCATTTTGGTAAAACAGCATCAGTGCAAAAAAGTAAACAGTTCAGCAATCAGGGATTAAAAAAGAAAATTATTCTGAAAGACTAACTTGAGTTTTGGAGTAAATAAAATATATACGTATGTGTATACATACATACACACACATATATACATATATACACACATACACATATAGTAGGTGTAGCATGTTTTTTACATAAAAATAATGACAATATTTCAGACTTCCAGTGCAACTGTATAAAAGCGTTTAAAATATTTCCTGGAAAAATGTATCTAAAATGTGTAATTTAGAACAATCTAAGAATTCTTTACATTCACTTTTCAGTGATATTCTTCAAATATTCTCTTTTTTGGAGAAATTTTAAAGATTTGTTATCAAGAAATGTATACAAAAAACAGAAGTAGACTCACAGACATAGAAAACACATTATGGTTACCAGAGGGGATAGTGAAGGAGTGGGGGAGATAATTAGGAGTTTGGGAGGAACACACACACACTACTATGTATAAAATAGATAAACAAGGTTCCACTATATAGCACAGGGAGCTATACTCAATATCTTATAATAACTTCTAATGGAAAAGAATTGGGAAAAGAACACATATATGTAAAAGAAATGTATACATAAAAGAATATAAGATAGTTTTTTTAACAAGAAGGATTGTTTACTATAATAGTTTGTAAGTGCAAAGGACAGAGCAATTACCAACGTTTGAGCACTAATTGTGGACAAGTAACTGTCGGGCACTCACGTGAACTGTCCTACAGCAATACTGTTAGGGAGTTAGTAGAAGGAACGAAATCATAAAGATCAGAGCAGAAATAAATGACATAGATACAAAGAAAACAACAGCAAAGATCAATGAAACCCAAAGCTCGTTCTCTGAGAAGATAAACAAAATTGATAAACTTTTAGCCACACCCATCAAGAAAAAAAGGAGAGGACTCAGATCAATCAAATTAGAAATGAAAAAGAAAAAAAAGAAAAAGGAGACGTTACAGCTGACACCACAGACATACAAAGGATCATAAGAGACTACTACAAGCAACTATACACCAAAATGGACAACCTGGAAGAAATGGACAAATCCTTAGAAAGATACAACCTTCCTAGACTGAACCAGGAAGAAATACTGTGAGGGAGACTCTGGTACCACTGCTCCACCAAGGAGAACATTTCTAACTTCTAACAACACATCATAAGCACAGAGAATTAAAAAAACGGTATTTATCAATGTGCCCCCCCTGCCCCCAGGGAAGATGCTCCCACCTGCAGGCATGGATTGATAACAAAGCTGCCTTCTTCTGGGGCAGCTGTAACTGTACCCTTAGGGTGGGTAGTAACAGGAGTTCACGTACTTTGAAATGGGCTGTGGTTCTCCTGAGCCATGCAGGGGGTCAGATAGCATGAAGCAGATCTAATTCAATCCTAGTTCTTTGGTGACCGATTCATTTTCAGAAGATACTTAAGACAGCATTAGAATTTTCATCTACTTTTGGTTTTAACAACCCAAAAGCCCGTTCAGTCAGGCTGAAAAGCAGTTATCACAAAGACTGCATATGCTGTTATTTTTTGCTTCTTAAAGAAGTGTTATAATGCAATTAAAATCTTTCACCAGACTTTCTATTTCATAAGGGAGATTAGAGAAAGTTTCAAAACACAACAGTACTGTATATATTTAAGTCCTCTGTAGGTAGTTGAATATTTTACTCAATAATATTAACTAAAACAGTTTTTTCTTGACAAATGTACAGTAGGTAGGTTCTTTCTTTAGTGAGCATGGTACAGAAAATGTACGGGAAAACAGTGCACAGTGAGTACAAATTCAATCAGCATTGGACTCAGGCTCATGCAAGGCTCCGGAATCATCATCATTCTCTACTTGTCCCTGTCGAGTGTAAGTGAGGGGGAGAAGAGACTTCAGTAACTGTGATCTCCTTCGTATCCTTCATATTCTCCTACTCCATAAGAAGTATAGCACGCAGTAGGGTATAAACAGTCCAATATAATAAAAGTCCTAAAAAGCAGTTCAATTATAATTTAAAAAATGTCTTCAACCCCAAATTTCATGTTTTAGTCAAGAATAAAATATTTTAGCATGCATATGAAGCTGACATGTTTAGTAAATCATGGACAGAACATATTCTAAGTAGAATTAGACTTCAGAGCTATGCCTAAATGTTGCGGTCAACAAATATTCATTGACCGTCCACTGAGTCCAGGGCGTAAGACAGGAGCCGGGCTGCTGCAGCCTGGTGGGCCCGGGCTCACTGCTCCACACTCGGGTGTCACTTACTTGAAGCACAAAGCGCTAAGCAACAATGCTAGGTGACCTTTCTACCTCTTGAACTAAGTGACTTTGAAAGGCATATCCTATGTCTCCATTGTCACTTAAGGTCTCCGTTTGCTTCAGGAGACAGTGGTGGCTGGTGAAGGTCCAGGTGGAAGTTGGCAGAAGCGTTACGTGGACATCACGGCCAAGGCCAAGTGTACGTGCCAATCAGTTCAAGCGAACCTAGCCACCAAGCGTCCCACAGCCGGCTCTGACCTTAAGCAAAGCAGTAAATCACCTAGAGAAGGCTTAGAGAATTGACAAATGCTCACTATAACCTCAGGGCGTTCCTGTTTTAAGTGATGTGTCTCTCTTGCTGTTCACGAGCATGTGATTATAGCTAGTTTTAGTATTTTAAACAGAGTTCTTAAAATTAAAACCATAAACCCCCAATATGAAAGAACTGATGCAGTGCTAAGAATCTATGGAAGTGTCAAAGAAAAATGTGAAAGTTAAATTCAAGCCCGAAAGACCAAATCATGGGATTCGCTGACAAAGTAATGTCATGTGAAGAAACTGCATGAATAAGTATTTTGTGGCAATAAAGGCAGGATATTAAATACTATGAATGTCATGCAACTATCAGCCATACCTGTCATTAAAAAGAAAAAGGAGCATTTTGAAAGTTCAGACGGAATATTTTTAGCTAACGTAAAACTAATTCTTGAGCTGGGAACTTAATTCTTTCACAGGTCATTTTAAAGTCAAATAAAATTTTATTACTACAAAAACAAATTTTTCTCAAAATGATTCCTGTGGAAACACTGCTATTTAAGGATTATCTGTCACCAGCTTTGAAAAGGTAAGTGCATCTGTTAAAGAATTCATTTAATAATGTTTTACAATGAACAAAAATCACCCAAGGAAAAAATGGATATATAAAAATAACTCTCCAAAATCAGAAGCCTACAATTTTTTCATACATTTTCAGAGGCTGATTTTATGATAGTTTGCTACCGTCCGCCAATGGGACGATATGACAGTTACCGACTGCTCTTCTAACTGCTTCATTTGATCGTGCTACCCGGCGCCTCTTCCTACTTCCTTTCCTACCTTAGACATCTTAGATGCTGCAGAACTGCATCCTCTTCTACCTAGAGTTCCTTCTTCTGCAAGAATTTGTCCTCAGTATTCTATGTTCCCAAATCCTTGGCGACCTTACTTCTTGGACTGAAGTCCGCATCTTCCACAAGCATATGCTCTTTGAATCTAGAGCAGTAGCTCAGAACTCTCTCCCAAGTCACAGTCACATTCCCAAGTGTCTGACTAGTCCTGTAAATCAATGTATCCTACTCCAAACTTATGTATAAGGTCTAGATCCTCTTCTACTTTTTTTTTCTAATTTCTATAAACGGAATCACCATTTCACCAGCCACTTAGCCTCCAAATCTCCTTATTTTTTACTTTAACTTTTGTTTATGACACTACGTGGCCAATTTAATATGACTGAGATGATTTTAAAATAAAACGTGGCCTAGGACACGCTTAGTGCTCAATACATACTGGTTACCGTTGTGTCTGCAACTGTCTTCAGTATGGATTACTCAGTTTGATCAGACAGCAACCTTGCTCTTCCTGTTCTGTGACCAGAGTTTTGCCACCTGCGAGTAACAGCATATTCGTGTACTACTTGGACATACCTATAAGTGAAACAAATCTTCTATATTAAAATCAATACTGATAATCCCATACCTCCTTAAGGAACAAACTTAGGAAGTAAACACATTTCGCCAAATATGCCTATTCATGTCTGGTTTCATCAGAGTGAATTTTGAAGTGAACACAAAGAACAGGGAAGCTGTTTCTGATTTTTTTTAAAACGTTGGTACGGTTTTTTCACACACGTATACACAAAAGTTTAATATTAGGAGTCAATTTTGAGTGTTTCACGTCTTATTTAAGGAACTATAGCTTATAAGGTCAAAGGGATATTCTTTTATATTTCACCCCTGAATGTTTCTTAAAAAAGGTTTTTGTGTACGGTACGAATCATGTTTAATTTCATTTATTTTCCCATATGGATGGCCAATATTCTAAACATTTCTGTATTCTCTGTCTCGCAAATCAAATTGCTGTATGTATATAAATCAATTTCTGGTTTTTTTGTTCTTTTTCATTGTACTATGTGCCTATTCTTATACAAAAAACACCACATGGTGATTATGTCTTTATAATACGCTTCAATGCCTTGGTTACTTACTCATGGCCCCTTACATTTCTACGTCAGTTTTCAGATTAGCTAATCAAGTTCCATGAAATTCTACAAGAATTTCATTGAAATTATGCTGAATTTATAAAATTATGGGAGGATACTTTACATAATTGTAATGTTAAATTCGCCCACCAGTAAGCATGGTATTTCTCTCTTCACTTATTTACAGTTTATGTATTCCTTTCTTTTTAAGACGATTTGAACAACTCCAAAGACAGCTACTGAAAATGGAAGGAACAAGTATAAAACTGCTGAGGAGTGTGCTCCTGTCAGCTAGGAAATGCCAGCGTCAGATTTGTGACAACATCCCAAAGCCAAGTCCAAGGGTGGGGAATGAAAACAGATGCACAGCGGAGAAAGTAACTACTGCATATAGCCCTCAAAACTGTCAGCTGTCCAAGTGTCCTAAAGCTTGGCTGGCTCCCATCACCAGAAGAGACGCTGTCTCACTTAATCCACCTGCACAGCATTAACAGTTCTCCAGCTACTAGTTCCATACAATCTCAATTATCTTCACAAAGGTCTCACACACCTTCTTTCACACGAACTGAAAGGCAGCAGTTGTGTAGTTGTCATGAATAGGAGTTTTTCACGCTATTTACAATGGGTTCTTCATCACGCTGCGTTCAGGTTTTTCCTCAGTACTTATCTGAAATCATCTTATGTAACATGCATTTGCTTCACTGCCCTGCTCTCCCTACCGGAAGGTGAGTCCCTTGAAAGCTGGCATCCTGTCTGGATTGTTTATTGCTACATTCCCAGCAACTAGAGTAATACATTGTCCACAGGAAGTGCACAATATGTATCTGTTGAATTAATAAATTCATATTCATCTAACAATATGCCTTAAATGTAACTATACAATAGTCAGACTGTTTGTCTTAACAGTTCTGTAGTTTTGTGATCCTGTTATCCATTAAGAGGATACCAAAAGGACTGGAGTCAGAGCCATACCAGGAGAGTCTACAAACAAAAATGATTGACTTACTTCCCCAGCTCAGGCCTCCTATTTCTTCTTCCCTTCGCTTTTTTCTACCCATTTATTACACTTTAAAGAGTCTTCTTTTTTCTCTCTCTCATTTTACCTTAATAGGATTTTCTTTTTCCTCTCCCCATTTATCTCATCCAAAGGAATTTCATTAGGACAAAAGTTTACAGTGTTTCAGACAAATTTCATAGTGTTATAAAGCCACAAGGCTGAAGTGAACTTAAAGAAATGTTTTTGTCTTAAATATGGAGTGAAAAGATGAGCACAGCACATAATTATCTCCTGCTTCTAAGAACTTTCCTCTCCAGTACGCTGTCTCTGTGAAACTCACTCTTCCCCATAATCTTCTTGAAGAAGATGTTATCCCTGCCGTATTTAAATGGCTTTTATTCTCTTCAACTATAAATAGATATTACAAAGTTGTTTCCACAAGGCTTATTACAAACTTATTGTTTTAAAAGAGAAATATGGAATGAGTGCTTCAAAAGAATGCTCAGTCCCGATGCCCCTGATAGGTAAACACCATGAAGATTAAGAAATCCTTAATACAGAACCACTTCTTATGGGGAACTAAATGACTTCCTCACCCGTCCATGTTCACACAGTATTCCAAAGTCTAGCCCAATTTTAATGCCATTGATTTGTATATTCTATCTTGCTATAGTTATATGACAACAAAAGCTATGCTTTATAAAATGGTTGCAAAGTTTCTTTGAAGAAACTGGACAAAGGAAACAGTAAAGGGGAAAAGATCATAGAAAACACTGAATGCTGAGTGATTCAAAATACTAAAAGTCAACGTGGAGGAAAATCCTGTAGGTCAACAGAATAACGCTTCACAGGCAGAAGCTTTTTTGTGTCGAGACTACGGTGCAAAGAGAACCAACGTGGGGCGGAAAAGGCCATAATGCTCAGTATTCCTTCCAATAAACCGCTGTCTGTAGGAGCAACTGCAAATTCTCTTAGGGAGATGCCAACGCGAGAGTTTTAATCAGCTGAGGATGGGAAGTGTGTAAGAAATTCCTTGCAAACAGGAGCACGAAGAAAAGAGACAAACGGAAGGAACTGGAACAAATCTAGGCAATTTATAGACGAAAAGGCCTAAAAAGGATTAGATTTAAAACTATTTTCCTGGTAAAGACTGTAAATTATGGAAACAAACAAGCAATCACAAGCACCCAGTAAGGCTACACAAGAAGTTACTGTGTCATTCTGAGTTTTTGTTTTACGCTTTTGGTTGAAGGTAAGAAATGGTGCAGGTATAATAATTTTTAAAAAGTGAATGAAGAAATTGACCCTTTTAATGGGCCACGCATAAGAGAACTCATCTGTTACAACTGTCTTCTATTTTAAAACTTTCAATCATTTTTGCTCAATACCTATATATTTAGGTGTTTGTTTACGGATTAATATAAAGCGCGTTTAAATATTTAATTCAAGTGAAAATGAGTTAAGACACACTCCAGGAAAATTTATTAAAGAGAATATACTGCTTAAGTACTTTAGCCACAAGCTTAAATAAAAGTTACTTTTTAAAAAGTTATAGGCTAGGCAATAACACTTCAGTATTATTGTAAATGAACATGGGAATCCTGATCGTGTGTGTCCACAGAAAGATAAAGGTGTCACCAAAGATGTATCAATTGCAGGCTTTTAACTTACGCACCTGTGCCTGTCCTATAACGCTGGGGTCTAGTTCTCAAATAGTTTTCCTGAGAAATCTACACTTTTTTGGTTCTCAATAATCAAATGGCATATTTTAAAGGAATAAAACTAATTAAAGAATAAATAACAAAAAAAGCTAACAGGATTATAAAAATAAACCTCTTTAAAAAACCACACATAAGATCACTAAACCTCTATTTACCACTTAGATTAAAAATAATAGTTTTGCCCACTCTGGTTATACCTGGGGACCCCTTTAACACAATAGTCACAGCTGCTGTCCTTAACCATGTTTGTCATAAATCTGATAATATACTGAAATGTATCTGTACATATACAATACGTATACACACACGCACCCACATCACTAAACCCAAATGTAAAAACGTGCCACAGGTGTGGATTCTGGGAAAGCAGAGCAACGAGGTCGTGGCCTGAAAAAAGTGCAAACAAGGCTAGGTCTTCAAATCCCAAAACCTGAGTAAGGGCTTGTTTTTTTCTAGCACACACATTAGCAGACATTTCTGGTGGTACCGCTTTGATGCGCTCCAACTGGAATAACGCTGTTGACTCAGAGCTTCAAAGGGCCAGCGGCAGAGTCGGACAGCCCTGGACCCAGCACGCACAATGACCTCATCCCCTCTGAGCGCCCAGGGCGCATCAGTCAGACTCACTCATTCTGAAGTTTAAGCTTGGAGGCCTTCACTGTTCTTTACTTGGAGGATATGTTGAAGTTTTATCTCCTTAACTAGACTGGTGATTACTTCAGGCCACAAAATATACTCCAGTGTGTTTTCCTTTTCAACATTCCATGTTAACGCGACTGAATATAGAATTTCAGATGATTCCATCTTTGACAAGGATTGTTCTGCACACAGTAAGCAATTAAACATATGCATCTTAGGATGGCTGTGAATGACAACATTCATTTGGACTGTTAGCCTTTTGTTAAAAAAAAAAACCTCTTACACCGAAAGAAAGTATATATAATGCTAAATGCACCATGATATTGACAAAATACACAGAACATTTGCTATGTATTATAACTGCCTCCTGCCAAGACTAGGTTTATCCAACTACTTTTCATCCATCGATATCAGCAGCTCACTAGGCATGGACTGAGGAAAAATAGTTGGACCACAGCTCTCACCTCTTCACCCCCAACTCCCAGAATGAGCATGACAGTGAGCTTCCTTCCTGGAAGGAAGGGTTCCAGTTCGGAACCCTTGCTCTAGACCACTGTCTCTGAAAGCGTGGTAACTGTACCACTAGCAGTTCTCAGTATGATTTTCGTTAGTACATTAAAAAGGCATGTTCTTTATTTAACAGTTGGTAATTCACTTTAATAGATATTAACTATACATAAATTATATTTTGTTCCCATGGATATTTCCTACTGCTTCTTTTAAAGATCTATTCAATTAAGAGAAAAGGTGCTCATGGGACTTCCCTGGCCGTCCAGTGGTTAAGATTTTGCCTTCCAATGCAGGGAGTGAGGGTTCGATCCCTGATCAGGGAGCTAAGATCCCACATGCCTCATGGCCCAAAAAACCAAAACATAAAACAGAAGCAATATTGTAGCAAATTCAATAAAGACTTTAAAAATGGTCCACATCAAAAAATCTTAAAAAAAAAAAAAAAGAGAGAAAAGTTGCTCAATGTAAGAAAAAATATTTAGGGAATATTTGAGTGAACAATTTAGTGAGTAACAGGTGAGTAAAACCTTGGTAAAAACTGTGAACGGGTGTAATGCAGTGTCAAGTCTGGAATAAAGGCTGTAAGGCCATGAGGATGGAACCAAAGCTGATGTGTTCATTGTTTTATACGAAGGGCCTAGCACATTCTTTGGACTTATTATGCTCTTAATAAACATTTGTGGAAAGCATATAATGCACAGGTAGGTCTTGCCGCTTGATAAAAAAAAAGAAAAATGTCAGGTTTGAGCAAAAGACAGCAAAATTAAATATGCAAAGTAATTCAATGAATACTAAAGTCCGAGTGCTGCAAAGATCTTTTCTTACTTTTACTAAATTGTTTGAAACTATCACAAGTCATTCCTGGTCAGAAGTATGAAAGCCCACGCTCGTCCATGGATTACAACGATATAACAGATTAGGAGTTTACTGTTATATATGCATATGTTGTCACTTGCAGAAGTAGTGATCAGGAGATTTTTAAGGCTGAAGAGGGTGTGGCATGACCAAATTCCAGACACGAAGTATCTTCTGTATTAAAATCGAAATCAACAGCCTAACGGCCCTTTGGGCGTTAGCTCTAATATGAGACATTAAATTACAAGATGTTCAAAAAATGTTGTAAGAATTGTGTAACTGCCCAGTTGTATAATCGTAAACAGGTACAGCTATGTATTATATAGTTAATAAACTGTCATAAACGTGGAAAGAAAATTTAATATATACTGTAAAGATGACCATTTTCAAAGAATCAAAAAAGTAAAATTATAGACCATATATCAGTTTTTTTTTTAATATTTAAAACATTTATTAAACATCCAGTTTGAAGACTGAAACATAAGAACAACTTTAGTTTAAGGTGGTTTCTAAGACAGACGCTGTAGAACAATGAAGACTCAAATACAACAAAAACTATGACTAGCGAAACAGACCTCACACAATCTGGGGCGAATTTACACGTACAATATAGTGAAGGCAGCTGACATAAAATATAAATCAGTAGTTTACCTATGATTTGGCTCAAGAAATTGAAAAAGCTGACCCACCTGAGTAAAAAAAGAAGGAAGATACTGCATCTTCCCTCCAGCTGCTTCTTGGTCAAAACATTGGATACATGCCAGACAAAATAAACATTTCTCTATTTGATAACTTATTTTTGAAATGGCCAGCATCATTTTAGGTGTATGTGCTTCTTTTTATGTGCATGACCGTGTAGATATTGCAATTATCAGAAAACAAAGCAAAACTAATTGATGAATGTGAGCAGAATTAAGACCGATGTCAGGGGTTAAAACTGCCAACCAGAAGTTCATTTGTATCTTTTTTTTTAGATTTCACATGTTAGTGATGTCATACGGTATTTGTCTTTCTCTGTCTGACTTACTCCACTTAGTATGAGAATCTCTAGGTCCATCCATGTTGCTGCAGATGGCATTATTCCATTTCTTTTTATGGCCGAGTAATATTCCATTGTATATATGTGTCACATCTTCTTTATCCACTCCTCTGTTAGTGGACACTCAGGTTGCTTCCATGTCCTGGCTATTGTAAACAGTGCTGCTGTGGTCACCGGGGTGCACGTGTCTTTTCAGAATGCTATGCTGTTCCGAGCAGAGTGCGTCCAGGAACACGGCTGGTAAGCGCACGCCATGGAACTTACAAATGTCAGTAACGTCCTCCTTCTCATCAGAATAACAGAATTGAAGGCAATAATGCTTAAGGGTAGCCCAGCTCACTGGGAATTGGGCTGGATCTAACGCTTATTAACCTTCCTTCTATCTACAGAGTTGAAGAGGGAATGTGACCATCATTCAGGTGGACGCTGAGCCCTTAAAAATCCACACAGCCTGACCTCCAGCAAAACCCAGGTCTACCAGATGTCCCTTCACTCAGTCAAGCTAAGTGGTAAAATAAACCTATGGAGACTATGATAAAATCACTGCAGCCCAGGAAAAAGGTAATATTAGCCCGACAGATTAGAGGAAAAGGCATCTCAAAAGCGACTGAGCACAGAAACGTGACGAAAGAATTTTAAAACTCTTTCACATGTTTGTAAAATGAAAACTGGGATCCTGAGGAACCATCACCCCTGAGCTGTGGGAGAAGTTAGTAGACAGAGAACACAAAGGATGGAGAACCAACCTAAGAATGATAGAGGCTCCTGAGGAAGAAAACACAGAGTGGGAACAGAAACAGAATCGAACACGAATGCCTGGCTGTGCAGCGACAAAGAAAACAAAGCAATGACACGAGTAAGCAGGTAACAAGTCTCCCTGTGCGTGCCCTTTACAAACTTAATGAAAGACTATCTACTCCTAATCATTTCCCCACAATATTTTAGATTATAAAAATATAGGGAAAAATCCTAAACTTCAGATTACTTACTCTGTCTACTCTTGCCAACACACCGTTGAAATAACTACTGTAGAGTCTCCCATTTAATAGCTGAGCAAACTGAATCACAGAGAATTACACATGACCCCGGCAGGGTTGACAGATGGCACTAAGAGGAGAAAACCTGAGGCGGCCTCCAAAACAGGAGTCACGGTTCACACTGCCGAGGGTCTTGCTGCCACGATTTCTCCGGATTTCACTGCATAACTCTTTTAAATATGAGACCGTAACTGAGATTATGATCCCTTCTTCACAATATAGAATTTCTGGTGAGAACTTTGGAATATGCTAAAAATATATGTTATTTATCATACTATGCTAGGATAAGAGTAGCTTTATTAAAATTATAAAACTTTTTCTCATCATTAACAGCATATCTTCATTTGCTGAAACACCATCAATGCAAAAAATGCCAGTATAATACCTAAGCACAATACCCTGTCCTCTTGTAAGAGTATAAGTTAAGACATATATCTTCAATTCACAGATCAAATATAGCTCTATTATGCTCTTCAACAGTCAAAAACAATACCTACTCTAAAAAAGAGTGGCCCACTTATTTAAATGTCTCAAGTTAATCATTTCAATATCACCTAACAATGATATAGCGTCTACATGCTCTTCTAGGTATGAAAGAAATAGTTTCATTTTTTAATATTGCTCTCTTTTAATCTAAAAATTACTTATGACAGGGACTTCCCTGGTGGCACAGTGGTTAAGACTCCACACTCCCAATCCAGGGGGCCTGGGTTTGATCCCTGGTCAGGGAACTAGATCCCACATCCATGCTGCAACTAAGAGTTCACATGCCATAACTAAGGAGCCAGTGAGCCGCAGCTGAGGAGCCGGTGAGCCGCAGCTAAGGAGCCCTTGAGCCGCAACTGAGGAGCCCGTGGGCCGCAGCTGAGGAGCCCATGAGCCGCAACTGAGAAGCCCGTGAGCCGCAGCTGAGGAGCCCATGAGCCGCAGCTGAGGAGCCCGTGAGCCGCAGCTGAGAAGCCCGTGAGCCGCAGCTGAGGAGCCCGAGGAGCCCATGAGCCGCAGCTGAGGAGCCCGTGAACCGCAACTGAAGAGCCCGTGAGCCGCAGCTGAGGAGCCCGTGAGCCGCAGCTGAGGAGCCCGTGAGCCGCAGCTAAGGAGCCCGTGAGCCGCAGCTGAGAGCCCGTGAGCCGCAACTGAGGAGCCCATGAGCCGCAACTGAGGAGCCCATGAGCCACAGCTAAGGAGCCCATGAGCCACAACTGAGAAGCCTGTGAGCCGCAGCTGAGGAGCCCATGAGCCACAACTGAGGAGCCCATGAGCCACAGCTGAGGAGCCCGTGAGCTGCAGCTAAGGAGCCGGCACAACCAAATAAATATAAATAAACATAATAAAACTTTTTCAAAAATTACTTATGACAAATTTTACATGGCACATTCAAATAACCATAACTTAATCATTCTAAGTAAATGATAAAGTTATAATAGGGTTAGTGATGTATGGTATAGGTTATTTTTATAAAAGTTCTTTCTTCCTTCTGGACTCCACTCCACATCTTGCCAAAACTCTATACTGTAATCAAGTGTCTGCTGAGCAAATACTATAAGGCAAACATTGTTGGGGGGTAAAAACAGAAATCTCGGTGCTGTACGGGTGCACAGTCAGGAAGGGCGGCAAAGCAGAATACCCTACTTCACACTTGTATTCAGTGCAACCTAACGCTGGTTACAAACCCTGAGTGCTAAGAAATTCAGAAGGAGCAAAAGCAGAATGAGTGCACTATGCTGTTTCCTCCCCGACACCATCACTTCGGGGGTCCTCAAGCCACCCTAGCCCTCCATCCACATCCAAATCTCTTGCTTAGTTAATTCTAGTCACCCTTCAGCTCTCCTCTGCCCATGGAGACTGTCCCTGGTTCTCCAGGGTGGGACAGGACCCCTCTCGGAGCATGCGATACTGAGCGCGTCTTTCTTTCACAACACATACGGGAAGTGCACCTGGACTCATCAGCTCTTTGCTGCCCACCCACCCAACCGGGAGGTAAGTCCCTCTGGCACAGAACGGCGCTGGCCCTACCACAGCTCACTCCAAGACGTACCCCTGGGCCCGTGCGGGGAAAGCACTTAAATATTTGTGCATGAGCAAAGGGGTGGGATGGATAGACAGTTACCTGGGATTCAGATCGGGGAAAGGAGAGGAGATGAAACGGCCTTTGGTTGGAGAGGGTGGGATGGGGTAGTGGGTACTTTGATCCAGTCATCACAGATGGGCTGGGAAAAGTAGGATGCAACCAAACTACGGCAGAATGGATTCTACCAGCCATGAAATGCACCACAAAAATGATTTAAAATTAGAGTTCACAAATCTGTTTAAATAATATCATTTTTAAAAAACTGAAGTAGAGTTGATTTACAGTGTTGTGTTCATTTCTTCTGTACAGCAAAGTGACTTAGTTATACATATATACATTCTTTTTCATATTCTTTTCCATGGTGGTTTATTACAGGGTATTGAATACAGTTCCCTGTGCTGTACAGTGGGACCTTGGGGTTTATCCATCCTGTATGTAATAGTTGGCATCTGCTAACCCCAAACTCCCAATCCATCCCTCCCCCACCCTCCCCCTTGGCAACCACAAGTCTGTTCTCTATGTCTGTGAGTCTGTTTCTGTTTTGTAGATAAGTTCATTTGGGTCATATTTTAGATTCCACACATAAGGGATATCATATGATATTTGTCTTTCTCTGTCTGACTTACTTCCCTTAGTACAATAATCTCTAGGTCCAGCTATGTTGCTGCAAACGGCATTATTTCATTCTTTTTTATGGCTGAGTAATATTCCAATCAATAATATCATTCTACGGCTCAAAGGTATTTGTGGCTTCCTAGTGCAGACTAAAGCAGAACAAAATCACTGGTCTAGTATTCCAAAGCTTTCTGACTTCCATTCCCTCTAACTGGGATAGAATCTTTGCACAGCCTATAAGTTCCATCTCCAATACTATTCTGTAATAAATGAATAGAGCGGGAACTTCAGAATTAAAGAATAATGACTCACCACCAGAAGGAATTCCTACAAAGCATTTCTATGTTTCCTTTCTCTTTGCATTTCCTAACATAGTGCTTGACATCTTATAGCTCCTAAACACTTGAGATGTGTCTGACTTTGAACCTCCTCAAACACTGGCTTAACGATGCGATCATGACTAATTTATATAACATCTCTGTGCCCCAGATAATTTGTCTGTAAATGTAGATAACATCAGTGGCCTTATAGAGTGTTTTCTACATAATATCTGTTCAAAACTGAGTTCCCTCTTTTCCCATTTTTCTTCCTTCTGGAGGTTTCCTTACTGCTCTTCACTGAAAACCTTGATAAACCTTAGAAGTTTAGTCTGAAAAACATTCAACCCTTACATCACTCTCTCTTCAGATGTCACAATAAGGAAAGCTTTGTTCCTGCTAGTTGATGAGAGTAACTAATTTTTATTATCTTCACAAAGTATTTGAAAGACTCACTTTCACTTACAGATAACAAAAATCTACCAAAATATGGCCTCGACCATCTCATCCCATCTAGCAAAAGCAGAGGCGAGGGGAGAAAGTAAAGCATTTTAGATTTTAATTCCTTGTTTCCTCTTTTAAGTTGCTTCCTTTCTTAAAGCCCTCCCCTTAGAGAAAAGCCCAACAGTGACATAGATAACAAAAAATGAATTCTCCAAAGGCACAAGAAAACCAAACTGCTCAGTGTAACTAAAAATACAGTACATTAATAATAAAGAACAAAGCTTCTGATCCGTCTTTAGGCCGTTACACAAACATGGGGCATTTATTCCAAATTCCAGTATTCTTAACCATGATTTATGGACATTTTTTAGCTACTGAGTAGAACGTGCAGATTTTCATTGTTTTGATTTTAAACAATAACACACTATTTTCCTCTCCTGAAGTACAGTTCATTCAAAGCCTCCAGTAATCTCCAAAGTAAAGTTATCAATTAGCTTTATGACCCTATATTACCAGGCAGACTTTCCAAACTAGGTATTTATATCTCAAATAGTAATAAGTCTTCCAAGTCTTATGTATCCAACTGTTTCATTATTCCACAACTGAAAAATCTATTTTGTATTTACTTTGACAAGATTTTACTTTGAGTCTTCAATCTTTGCCATTCACTGTCTGTCTTTTAATCCCTTTTTAAATTGTAATCAAGGAATTTTCTGACAAAAATATTTTAGGGAAAACAAACTGCATCAAGACTCAAAAACCTATTTCTAAGAAGTCATAGTAATACAAAAATATAACACTGTATAATTCACTTAATGTGAAGAGCTATTAAGGCACTTATCCTTAAATGAGCATTTAATGCCCCAAATATAAGACAACCTAAAAAGACTCCAGAACCATACTGTAAGATATTTAAAATTATCATCTTAAATATATAACCACACAGGGTTCAGAGGCTAAAAGATGCCACACATAATGTTTACAATTATAGAAAGTTGTGTGTTGATAAAGATTATTCTTCTCTCTTCTTAAAAAGCTAAAATTTGACTCAGTGGAGATCTTTTCACTAAAAGTAACCAGCAGTAGATTTTGAAATAGATTTCCGTAAAGCCGTTTTAAGCACAAATTTAAATGAACTGCTACTGCATTGTTAAGATACCTGCAGCTTTCAGGACCACAATACAACAGAGGAAATGTCACTCAGTAACTCTGGCTTGACATCATCGTTCTTCTAATATTCCTATGCACTTTTCTTGTCTTTGTCTACATCAAACAAGACGGCATGCTTTTATATACTGCTGTATTTCCCTATTATTTCAGAATATTGTACAGTTGGAAAAGACCTCAGAGGACCTCAGGTCCAGCTCTTTAATTTACAGATGGGAACTATATAACTAAGCACCATGATATGATAGGATCAAAATCACTGGATGAAAGCCATTTGGGTTTTTCAGAGGCTGGAACTGAAAACACACCCAGGTGATCTTCAGACCCTTGGTCTTCGTCTCATCCTAGCCTTCCACATTACCCTCTCTTTCACAGGCTTCCAATTAGCCTACCCCAAGAACGAGCAATTTCAGGGGCAGGGGCTATATTAACTCTTTTTGTGACATGCTTTTAAAATGCAAACTTTCAGGGACTTCCCTGGTGGCGCAGTGGTTAAGAATCCGCCTGCCAATGCAGGGGACATGGGTACGAGCCCTGGTCCGGGAAGATTCCATGTGCCGCGGAGCAACTAAGCCCGTGCGCCACAACTACTGAGCCTGCGCTTAGAGCCCTCGAGCCACAACTACTGAGCCCACAGACCGCAACTACTGAAGCCCATGCGCCTAGAGCCCGTACTCCGCAACAAGAGAAGCCACCGCAATGAGAAGCCCGCGCACCGCAACGAAGAGTAGCCCCCGCTCGCCACAACTAGAGAAAGCCCGTGTGCAGTAACAAAGACTCAATGCAACCAAAAACTAAAAGAAGAATAATGCATTCAAATATAATTGCCTTGATTGATTACACTGCCCATTTACCTTATGCAGAAGAAAACAAATTAGCTAGAATAATTCCAGTGACCCTCAATTATAGCGGTCTTATGTGTATTCTGAACTTTCTTCTTGATGAGGACAAGGGCATCTGTAATGATCCGGGACTTTCTTTTCTCCCTCTCAGTATCTTAAAGAAAACTCAAGTAGCTGCTTATCTAAATTGCTATTTTCTAAATTGTTATTTCTATTCACTGAAAACTTATTAACAATATCATCAGAGCTGATAGGGGCCCTTTATTTAGGCTTTCACTTTTACTGAGTATCTACCTAAATCCAAGCACACCCACAAGATACCTTGGGTCTTTTGGCAAACATCACTCATGCACCAGTTTTGAGGGGAAGTTAAGGATGTCCACCTCTTACAGACCACTTAGAATTAATCCACCCTGACTTTCAGCAGAAGAATTAAAGGCGTGTATTCTACTGTGGATCCCTAAGCACCCCTTCCCCTCTTTTAAGTCATGTCCTGCTTGGAGATTGCCTCCAAGAAAAAAAACGAAGCAAGATTAGAGGAAACCCATGGGAAAGCAAACCCGGCAGCTAGATTTTACATTCAAATATGTTTAGATTCCACAACAACGTCACATTTACACGATGCCATAGTAATGCTTTATATTAGTTAGATAACATCAGCTGACATAATGTATATTTAACATTTGTGAGGTTTGAAAGATTGTTCCTCCTTACGTTCCCCCTTTTCCTTGTAATAGAAATAAGTCACGAAACCACAGACTGTCATAATTATTTAAAATCCATATACTTTGAGGAAAATATAAATACACTAGGCTATATTTTTATTGGGCTTAAGCATTGGTTTCTGGAGCTGATTTAAATATATACATATATCTTTATGGATATAATTGTTAATATCAGAGATCTGTCATCTACAGAGAGTCTGTGTTTGTATTGAGAGAATGACAATTGCAGATGGCTTTGTTCTGTTTTGTACAAGCTCTGTAAGCTACACAATGTCTATTTCAGATCAATTTAAAAGTTCCAGTTTTCTCAGAAATGACGCTAAACAATCCTGCTGAGTTAACAAGTACATTCAAGTAGCTGTTGGCGGGTAAAGAGACTCTTATCTGCCCCAAACCTCAAAAGCAGAGAAGCCGAGGCTTAGCAGACAGGGACCTCAGATTCTCCGCAGCAAATATCTTACGTGAAAGTGATGTTACATACGTACAAAAGGATCACCTTGCTGTCACGAGCCACACTAAATCCCCTAATGAATTCTACAAAAGTAGAATCTTATCAATGTTTTCTTAGAAAAGAACGACGCGATCTGTAGGCTTCAAGTTGCTGGGAGTTCAGGTTGGCTTAGGCAAACCTCTCCCAAAAAGAATCTTTGCCGTCCCTACGTGTGAATTATAAACCTTTAGATGAAAGACATTTTCATATTATTACTGGCACTGTTGCTTCAGGACTGCATATTTGGAGAGGCCATAATAATAATATTTCTTCTGTTAGACATTTCAGAACGAATGTCCTAACCTAACCAGAAATAGAATATGAGAAAAAAAGGACTCAGGCCTACACATGTGCATACGTGTCTGTGTGTGTGTGGACACACAGAAACACACACATATACCCATCCTTACATAGACATTTAATATCTAAGTATTTTACCCACAGTTCTATTCCACAAACAGAAGGTTTATGTGGGCTTATTGTATCTTACTTCTTCCATGTTAACAGCATCCAGTGAAATCTTGCGTTACCTATATGTCCTAATACAAGTGATGAGCACTGCATTCAATAAAGAGATCAGTGAAAATGTAAGTTTCAAAATTTTCTAGGCTGCAAAAATTAAATTCATTAAAATGCATTTAATAAGGCTTAGAGTACCTGTGAACCCTTTCAAAGCCACATGCGTGGCTTGAAGACTTTACGTTTCTAACAGCTTAAATATGAATGTCATATAAAAATGGAAGTTTCAACCGATAATTTGAAGTAAGCACTCACTGACTGTCAAATTGCCACCATTTCATTTTGTGTCATAAGATGTAGGCAGCTACATCCCTTATTTTTCAGCTTCCAGCATAACAAAATACTGTTGGCAATTCTTTTAGTATGCTAGCACACTTAGAGGAATATTTAGGAGTACACTACATTTTGTCTCCCGGGTTGATCATTATCGCCTAGAATTCTGTTCAATTATTAAAATGTTGCACTGCAAAGCCAATTTAGCAGGAAACAAGACTTGGGGGTGGGTGGAAATGAAATCTCGACTCAGATGGGGATAAGAATTGGGGGAGGTTATGAACAAAACAAGAGTAACTCACAGCCAAGTCTCTTACATAAAATCATAACTATTGATCTAAGTATATTTGGGGGGGGTTATTTTTTAGAGGCTTCACTTATGTGTCAATAAAACGCCAATGTATTACGAACAATCCGTAGATGACCAAGAGGTTCATTGCTTCTTCATCCTTGATGATCGTTCCCACAAGACTTGCAGCTCTACTTGGGACTTTTTTTTAACTCTGTGCTAAAAATAAAATTAAAGTAGTTTTACATTGTGAATTCGTATTTGGTAGACACAGTTTTGTGAATGCTCCAATTGTCATCCCACACTCACTGTACTCTGTTAATAGAATCTTGATTTTTTTTTCTCTCTTCTCTAAGGGGTCAGGTTCTTCACGGGAAGCGGATCACCTCCCCAGCCCAGCAGGGACTCAGAAATGACCTAACACAATGAACTGTGGTCTCCTTGCCCTGTGGCCAGTGACTTCGAGACAGAGGCCTGAGACCCAGTTCTGGCCAATGAAGGAAAAGTTGCAGTTCAAAACGAGGTAGCTGTGTTGAAGCTTCCTTTGCTGCGTCTGGACACAGCTCTGTGAGGAGGTGACACCGGGAAGAGCCTAAGGTCTGACATCTACAGGCTGAGGAGGATGGAGAAACAAGTTTAATGAGCCTGGTGACAAGGACACTGAGCCCCGGAACTAAGTAAGCCCGAGCCTGCCCGAACTCCAGACGTCTTGTTATGAGACAATAAACCTAACATGGAAGCTATGAGTTGAGAGTTTTGTTACAGGCAGTCATTAGCATCCTATACGATGACCCTATATTAGAAATCATGTGTGTATATACACAAATATGCGTCCAAAAATAAAGCCATACGACCTACTATTACAAAAGTTATTTCTGCATTCAAACACTTTAGATCATATCCTCATTAGAATATGAGGAAGAAGAGATCACCACGAATGCTTCATAGCAGCCCAGTTTAGTGTAGGTGTGAAAATCTGATTTAGGAATGCATTTATACCAATTGCTAATTTAAAAGTCTGATGTCAATTTGTTAGAAAGACTCCCTCTAGGTCATCTGTTTAGTCACTTGACTAAACACGGAACACAAAGAACTCATTTCAGTGCAAGTGTCCATTCTCCACTCTTGACCCTCTCATTTCTCTTTCAGGAATAAGGACAGATTACGTGCATTACCATCAAACAGAAGCATTATAATTGTGCCTGAGGTCACATAGTTTACCTGACCTCTTTCTTATTATATGGGTTAACTGACAACATCACAGAAGGAATAACTTCTTTAAAAAAAAAACAGAAAGCAATCAATGGGAGTCCATGTTGGTCTCAGGCCAAGGAGACCGGAAAAGTCCATGTTCAAGATTACTGTTAGCATAGGAAAAGCAGAAAGTGATACCCTAGTCCCGTAACAGTTCAAAGAGTTTTCTATTAGGAATCTCCCTTAAAATAATAGACTTCTTTTACTCTCCTCTTGATAAGTACCCACAGAAAATTAAAGCATGTTTACGAGTGTGTCAGCAGTCTCCAGGTCAAGCAGTCCTAAGAGGTTACTCATCCTGGTGTCTGGATAACATAAAGAGGAGAAAAGCTGGCCACTGTGACGTGTCATTTAAGGTTGCAGTTAGTGACCTGGTCACCTCACAGGCATCGTCTTACAATTCAACTTTGTGACATTTATACCATCTACATATCGATCACCTAATTTAGTTCAAGGAATCCCTTAAGGAGACAAGGGCTTTACTGACCATAATTTCAGGTATAGAATTAGGTGTGAGATGAAAATGTTCTCCAAAGAGCGCCTCCGCTTGGGTCACATGACGCTGCTCCTTCCTGTGGCCCATCACCCAGAAATGCGTCCCCAGAAGGCCCTCTCCTGCGTATTCTGCCTAACTTTTTTGATCTATTTTACTTGTTGCGTTGGTTGCTTCTCACGTGACTCAGTCGTGCTCCATCTTTTACTTGCATTTCACATCATTCTTTGTGTTTCACCCCTTTTTCTTCCAACAATAGTGTATATTTATCGTTTGTCAATTTTGCATCCTTCACCAAGAGGTGTTGGAGGCTCAGGAGCTGCTGCACGGAGTGTTCACGACATACGGGAAGAAAAGGGCACATGCGGCTCTCACACAATTAGAGGCGGGAACCGTTTATCCAAGAACTACAGGCTTGAGAAAAAAACCGTGTTTTCAAAGTCAATCTGTTAAATGCCTTGAGGAGTTACTCTTTAGGGCTAATGTACTGTTGCACCGCATGGCGTGTAATGATTCCTTTGTGAGCTGCCCTCAGAACTCCGAGAGAACGAACGCATTGTGTGTCTACCACTGGGATGAAGAATCCAGACACTCGCTATTCTGTGTGATTACAAACCTCCCATTTTTCACTCAAAGTTATTATCTTCAGAAATCTCATTTTCGTGCCCAGACACAGGCCTATTCTCCCCTCAGCCATAATTTCTTAACTCTAGTCACCGCTATTACTTTTTTCCTCCTGTTTTCATGTACTCAAATACCCAGTTGTGTCTGCAAAGTCTCACATACAGATCTGGTAGTTTCTCTAAACATCACACCTTCCTATTAAACGTCCAGCCTACTGTGCCTCGCATCTCATACTTTCTCAGACACATACACACGGTTGGCCCTTGGTATCCATGGGCCATTGGTTCCAGGACCCTCCAAAATCTACAGATGCTCCAGTTCCTTATATAAAATAATATAGCATTTGCATACAACCTACACACATCCTCCTGTACACTTTAAATCATCTTTAGATAACTTACAATCCACAATACAATGTAAACGCCATGTAAATTGTCGAGGTGTACAGCAAATTCAAGTTTTGCTTTCGGGAAAGTTCTGGAATTTTTTTCTCTGAATTTTTTTTTTAATTTAATTTTCATTTTTGGCTGTGTTGGGTCTTCGTTGCTGCACACAGGCTTTCTCTAGTTGCGGCGAGCAGGGGCTACTCTTTGTTGCGGCGCGCAGGCTTCTCATTGAGGTGGGTTCTCTTGTTAGGAGCACGGGCTCTAGGCGCGTGGCTTCAGCAGTTGTGGCACACGGGCTCAGTAGTTGTGGCACGTGGACTCAGTAGTTGTGGCGCACGGGCTTAGTTGCTCCGCAGCATGTGGGATCTTCCCGGACCAGGGCTCAAACCCGTGTCCCCTGCATCGGCAGGCGGATTCCTAACCACTGCGCCACCAGGGAAGCTCTCTCTGAATATTTTTGGTCTACAGTTGGTTGAGTCCGTGGGTGTGGAGGCCTGCCTATATTTAAGATGTCATGTGATCCACAGAGCGTCCCGGGGTCATGGAGAAGGAACAGACAGATACTGTTGCCACAGTCCATGCGAGGATACTCAGCCCTAATAGATTTAAGTCACCTGCCCAACTGTTAGAACTGGGATTTCAACGTGCACAACTTTCAAGGCCAAAGCTCTTAACTGCCACACACCTGTCCAGGTATCGACAACGCCGATTCTGTAACGTGGAGTTCACATGTAATACCTGAGCCTTTTCTTCACGAACAGGAGCTCGTGGGCCCACAGAACTCCCTCCACACAACCCCACAGGGCGTACACGGACCGGTTTAATACAGCAGACCTCAAAACCCAAAGGAGACCTGAAGCTCACAGAAATCGTCTTGCTTTCCTCTGATCTCAGCATTTGCCCGATTCTCCACAGCAGCCGACTGGCTTTCTCTGTGAATAGAATGTAGTTCATGTGTATGTCTAAGCAGCAGCCTTGCAACCTTCACGCATAAAGGTTTAGCAACCTGTGTACATGCAGCTGTTTTTTCAGTGTTGAACGGTCCAAGCGTTGGTTTATCTGGGGAAAAGGTATATGGTACCTAGAAGGAGGGATGGGGGTTTTCTTGCTTATTTAATCAATTCACTCCTTATTTTTGTTTGTGTTTAACTTTACCTAAGCAGGTGTTCTGAGTTCATACATGCTGACGGTCTGCGTTTTGTTAGCTCCTGGGTTTACAAGGAGGGTGGGCACTGGCTGAAAGTGACATGTGTCCAGTGAGGGGACGAAAACACACAGGAAGGGGGTCAGTTAGAAGCAGTGACTCTCGGACCAGACTGCAGAGTTTAGAAGCACCTGAGCATCCATCCAGAGACCGGGGGGACCAGGAAAGCGAGGTGACCACTGCAAGGACCAGATGTTTCCCCCGGAGGCTGGGGTTCTGCTAGTCTGAGAGCGCCGTGGCCCCCGCCCCCTGAATTCCAGCTGAGCCTTGCATCCCTGGCTTCCTTCCTCCAGCATCTGGCACAGCTGCTGCTCTGGCTGGGACACCTTCCTCCGCCCAAGTCCTCCCTCCTCAGCCTCCAGACCCAGGAAAAGTCTCAGCCTCTCGGAAGAATCCGCTGCACAGTCCCCCTGACCCAGCACTGCCTGCATTCTTTTTTTGTTTCTTTAATTGAAGCAGAGTTGAATTACAAAATTATGTCATCTTCAGGTGTACAGTACAGTGATTCAGTATCTTTACAGATTATACTCCATCAACAGTTATTACAAGATCATGTAATCACTCTCCCCTCTGGTACCAACTAGCTTGTTCTCTGTATCTGTGAGTCTGCTTCATTCATTAGTTTTAGTTTTTAGATTAGGTTATCATATGATATTTGTCTTTCTTTGTCTGACTTGCTTCACTCTGTATGACAATCTCTAGGTCCATCCATGTTGCTGCAAATGGCATTATTTTGTTCTTTTTTATGGCTGAGAAGTATTCCGACGTATATATACACCACATCTTCTTTATCCATTCATCCGTTGATGGGTATTTAAGTTGCTTCCATATCTTGGCTATTGTAAATAGTGCCATATGAACCTTGGGGTATGTGTATCTTTACACATTAGTGTAAGGAATTAGTGTTTTAATTTTTTAAATTTTTTCCAGATATAAGTGGGATTGCTGGATCATACAGCAGTTCTATTTTTACTTTTTTTGAGGAACCTCCATACTGTTCTCCACAGTGGCTGTATCAATTTACATTCCCACCAGCAGTGCAGGAGGGCTCCCTTTTCTCCACACCCTCTCCAGCATTTGTTGTCTGTAGACTTTGTGAGGACGGCCATTCTGACCAGTGTGAGGTGATACCTCACTGTGGCTTGATTTGCATGTCCCTGATGATGAGCGATGTTGAGCATCTTTTCATGTACCTCTCGGCCATGTGCATGTCTTCTCTGGGAAAATGTCTGTTCAGGTCTCTGCCCCTTTTTAATTAGGTGTTTGGGTATTTTTTGGTGTCGAGCTGCTGAAAGATTGGGTTCCCTCTTCCCCACGCTACCAAAGCACATGCACCCCTCTTGTTTACTTGTCTTTGTCACTAAACTGAAATCTCCCTGAAGCAGGAGCAAAGATCTCTGGCCTCTCTTTACTCGCTTTAAAACACAGAGCAAAACAGACACTCAATGAATGTGTTGAATAAAAGGCTAAGGAAAAACAAAACAAAACCTTAATAAACTGTACAATGTTTCATGTAAATCTTGCTATGGCAACACAGTGGCAAATATAAATGTAAACAATACCCTTTACAAACCGACTACTCCCTAAATGTATCATTTCAATGTTTAATTTTTTCTGTTCCCCGTGACATACATCAAGTTGGTAACACATATGCATATATATTACATTTTCACCACAGAGTCTTATGACATCAAGCCTCAGAGAGGAACAGTGATCTCCACCTGGGCAGTGGCCAAAGACAAACTGAAATGACCTCAGATTAACCTTTCCGCAAACTTCTCGAGTGTTCAGTTAAATAAGTTAAGTGCAGACTCGAGCAAACAATACCAAACCTTTCCCCCTTCCTCACCACGTGTGCTAAGACACCGTGGTGAATACAGGCACTGGCTTTACGGCTGAATAATTCACCAATCATTTCTACCAAAGGGAGAGCTTCCATTAAAAGTCTGATCATTTCCCACGAGAAACGAAGTTCCTGTCAGCATCAATGCACAGTTAAGATTTTTATAATTGAAAACCTTGAACACAAGCGCAAACTAGTCCTGTAACTCTAAATGACATTACTGTGATGAGTAGGCTGTTCTAGTTTACCTAGATGGGGAGTCCTTGCTTCCTGTCACCCAGACGGCAACTTCTGAGCCCTGTGATGTTTAGTCTCGCACAAGCTCTCAGCACAGTCAAGACTGGCTCCGTCCTAGCTTCACCAGCTATGTAACCTGGAACAATTAAAATCCCTGACCTTGGAGGTCCTTATCTATAAAATAGGAGGAAAGAACATCTACCTAGTAAGACAGATGACAAAACAAAATAGGTAAGGCGCCAGAAATGCCAGAAAGCACTGAGACATCAGTAGCGGCAGACACTGTACAATAATGAACATAGTGACTCTCTTTATGTAGACCACACCCTACGGGAGGCGTAATTAACAAAAGTGACATGTCTCTCAGCTCAGCTTTGAGGTCCTGGGAGCTCCTAAAATGCAGCATATTTAAAACAGAATGAATGCTCTCCTCCCCAGAATCAGTGCTTAGACACGGTACACTTATTTTTTTATTTTCGTTGCTGTGATTTCTTTTATTACTTTTTAGTTTTCTGACAGCACCATCATTTTTCTTACCACAAGTCTCAAACAAAAATGAAATATAATCATGACAGAATGCTGCCCTAATCTTTGATGAATGCTCAACTGGGAATCCAAAAAAGGATTTGCAAGTCCTGAGAGATTATTATGAAGAAAGTTGGAGAAAAGTATAAATATATAATCCATTATAATATGGATGGGCCTTTAAATATGCTTTTGTTACATAAACTATGCAGCCGAAGGATTTCAGCTGAATTTATAATTTCTCAGCAGATGACACTGATGATGGAAAATGACCTGCACAATCACACTGGACCACGATATTGTTTGCTAAGTGTTGGCACACACAGTGTTTATGACCCCAGCTATTTACTGACTGAGTCAGTCCCCTAAGGCAGGGGTCCCCGCTCCGTGGCCTGTTAGGAGCCGGGCCGCAGAGCCGGAGGGGAGTGGCGGGTGCGGGGGGGGCGAGAGAAGTTTCATCTGTATTTACAGCCACTCCCCATTGCTCGCATTACCGCCTGAGCTCCGCCTCCCGTCAGCATTATGGCGAGTTGTATAAATATGTCATTATTTATTGCAGTGTAATAATAATAGAAATAAAGTGCACAATAAATGTAATGAGCTTGAATCATCCCCAAAACATCCCCTCCCCCTCCCCCGTCCGTGGAAAACCTGTCTTCCCCGAGACAGGTCCCTGGTGCCAAAAAGGCTGGGGACCGCTGCCCCAAGGCAGGCAGGGCCCTGGGCTCGCACAGCTGTGTACCTGCTGCCGTGTTTGGAGGACCTGACTTCCTACTAAGTGCTCTGGAGTCAACTATGCAGATACCCGGCACATGCTGGGCTAAGTCCTCACCACCCCTACACCACACAGATTTATTTTTTTAATTTTTATGTTATATTGGAGCATAGTTGCATAACAGTGTTGTGTTAGTTTCAGGGGTAAGCAAAGTAACATCAGGTGAATATTACAAAGACCCATAACATCCTTTCTCAATATTTTGTATTGCAATACTGTTCACTTGGAAACAGGATAACAGCATTTGTCACAATCCTTTTAAAATACGTTGCAAGTCAACAAAAGAACTGAAGTGGGAAAAAAAAGGTTAAGATGAGAGTCTAGTTTTCTTTTTTATGCATTTTTATTGAAGTATAGCTGATTTTAGTTGATTTACAATGTTGTGTTAGTTTCAAGTGTACAGCAAAGTGATTCAGTTATATGTGTGTGTGTGTGTGTGTGTGTGTATCTTTTTCAGATTCTTTTCCATTATAGGTTATTATAAGATATTGAGTGGAGTTCCCTGTGCTATACAGTAGGTCTTTGTTGTTTATCTATTTTATATTTAGTAGTGTGTATATGTTAATCCCTGACTCCTAATTTATCCCTTCCCTCCCTTTCCCCTCTGGTAAGCAGAAGTTTGTTTTCTATGTCTGTGAGTCTATTTTTGTTTTTAAATAAGTTCAGGTGTATCACTTTTTTAGATTCCACATATAAGTGACATCATATTTGTCTGAGAGCCTAGTTTTCTTAATGTGAAAAGAGCTATTCTGTTCATCCTATGCAGAAGTAGCAATACACGATTTCAACTTCAGTCCTGTTACTAAGGTGAGAAGGCACCCAGGGACACAACAGGTAAAAAGAGCTCTGCTGGATCTATTTATGAACTCATTCATCGCCATTAAAAAAAACTTCATGATGAAGTAACAGTGGGGACAATTACTGCACGCATTGGTCTGCTGGTTTCCATGCCTGGTTAACCAGCAGTGAGGTACACGAACTAGTTCAAGGGGCAAGCAAAACAAATATAATTTAGAAACTCACAATGTTTCAACATCTTAAGGTGGAAAATATATATAACTATTATATTTCAAAGTCCTCCATGAAAATCATGCCAGAGGTTAGATAATTTTTTCTCTTTAGTAATTTTTTCTCTCACAGACTAGACCTTGAGGCCTCCCTTTGGATCATGTGTTTCCTGAAGGTGATACACAACTAAGGTATCATTCACCTTTTATTCCTAACATCTTCCAAGGTGCCAGATATACAACAGGTGCTCAAAAACAATTGTTTAATTAATTATGTATTTACATCTTTTATTCCATGGTTAAAAGAACATTCATGCCCCAATTTATTACTTTATCACCACAATTATATTCGCAAAAATTCTGCTGTATTAACTCCCTTTTTACAATTTTGATGAACTATATTTTACTTTACTAAACTTGACTTTTTTTATTAGAGGCTATTTTAAAATCTTTGGAGAAATAAGAAGCCTAATTATAGTCTAAACATATAATGTAAAATTTCATAACTTACATTATCACTCTAAGTTCCTAACTGGGCAACTTAATTATCCAGTTCTCCCCCAAATTCATGCTGAAGCCAAGGATTTACGTCTCTCCATAAAGGAGTTATAGATCCTTTTAAAAGTATGCTATAGTTCTGCTTTTTATGAACAATCTGCTCCAGCAGGGTTGGTCTCATCACTACTGTAATGAACACAATAGGTATTTAAACATATATTTAAAAAATTCAGCCACTAATCAATTAATACGAGCAAATATATGGCAATAATTCAACCTCCAAAATCTTGTATTCAAAACTAATTCATTCTCTCGTTCAGAGGCAGGTTGTAAACAGGAAATACGTTACACAGAAGATAAATTATAGCATCAACAAGGACCTACTCTACAGCACAGGGAACTCTGCTCCATATTCTACAATAACCTATGAGGGAAAAGAATTTGAAAAAGAACAGAGAAATGTATATGTATAACTGAATCACTTTGCTGTACACCTGAAACTATCACAACATTGTAAATCAACTATACTCCAATATAAAATTAAAAATTTTTTAAAAACAGTTAATTATACCTTCAAAGAATGGTATAGAATAATTGGCATTCCACCAAATAGGAAATGAAAGGACTCAGTGGTTAATAAGCCAGAAGATAGATATCCTGTCTGAGAAGTTAACAGAAAAATGAACAAAAACCAAGCCATAGGCTCTTCACTCATTTAGTCCCTTTTCTAGATTTGACCCATCCCTGTATTCTTCAGTCGACCGTCTCTTGTTATGAGCACACTTGGGGACTTTCACAGCCACTGGACGGGCAACTCAGCAGTGCTGTGCGCAACCCAGTGTGCAATTACATCCAATTATGAACTGTCCACTTTTCATGTGTTCATCTTGCCTCTGCAGGTGGAGTCCTGTGAATTCAGATGACATGTTATATTTCTTTGTTCCCTCACAGTCCCTGCCACTGAGAGTGCCATGTAGGGACCACTCTACAGGAGGACCACAGAATAACTGTCCAACAGAGAACTCTTCTTAGTGAACGGGGGTCCTAGTCTTGATGAGACTACAGACCCAACCAGCATGAGGGTCCACTTAGTTCTCTAAATCTTCTATTTCTACAAAATAGTGTTAACACAAAGTGCTGTAAATTATACAAAACTTTAAATGCTTTGATACCTAATTTGGGGTTAACAATCTATAGAAAAAACACAGGTTTCATAAAAGTGATAAATTCTACCTTATTTCCTCAAAGAGACATAAACTCTATGGATACATCTATATGTCTGTGTATTTATAGTACAATATATATGCAAAACTCTTAAGTGCGTTTTCTTTGTTTTGTTTTGTTTTAATTTATTTAGTTATTTATTTTTGGCTGCATTGGTCTTCATTGCTGCGCGCGGGCTTTCTTTAGTTGCGGCGAGTGGGGGCTGCTCTTCGTTGTGGTGCGCGGGCTTCTCATTGCGGTGGCTTCTCTTGTTGCGGAGCACTGGCTCTAGGCACATGGGCTTCAGTAGTTGTGGCACGCAGGCTCAGTAGTTGTGGCACGTGGGCTGAGTAGTTGTGGCACACGGGCTTAGTTTCTCCACAGCACGTGGGATCTTCCCGGACCAGGGCTCGAACCCGTGTCCCCTGAATTGGCAGGCAGATTCTTAACCACTGCACCACCAGGGAAGCCCACTTCAGTGGTTTTAAACAAAAGCATGAGGCTAAAGTTAATGGCACAGAAAGGCAGAAGACAGTAAGTAAGTAAACAGGGAAGGATGAAATGGAGACAGAAAAGTTAGCAAAGGAACAGAAGACCTGAAAAGGTTGATTTACTAGGAAAACAAACATGACTAATACATTAAACATTAGCATTGCTACAATAATAATTAATCCACTTCCACTGAGTGAATCAAAAGAAGACAACTTAGTCAAATCTCGATAAAAATTAAGTAAGATTAGAAATGATTATAGCATTTCAACTACAGATTACAAAGAAAATGAATAATAACGGAGACCTGATATCAGGATTAAGGAAATCTGATTAATTACATATTAAAGCAATTCATGTACCAAACATGATGAACCTTTTTACCTAATACACAATTCAGAAATATATAGGGAATAATTTGCAGCAACACAGATGCACCAGACATGATCACACTAAGTGAAGTCCGCCAGACAGAGAGACAAATATCGTATGATATCACTTACATGCGGAATCTAAAAACATGAAACAAATGAACTTATTTACAGAACAGAAACAGACTCAAAGACACAGAAAACACACTAAAGGTAACCAAAGGGGAAAAGCAGGGGGAGGGATAAACTGGAAGATTGGGATTAACATATACACACTACTATATATAAAATAGATAACCAACAAGGACCTACTCTAGAGCACAGGGAACTCTACTCAATATCTTGTAATAACCTATAAGGGAAAAGAATCTGAAAAAGAACACACACACATATGTATGTGTGTAACTGAATCACTCTGCTGTATACCTGAAACTAACACAACATTGCAAATCAACTATACTTCAATAACTTTTTTTAATTTAAAGAAAACGGGAATAATAATTTTAAATAAAAGAAACATAGAAGGCATAATTTAATCTTTCTTAGCATAATTCAAAAATACCTCATAACCTTACAGTGTGTAAAGATTAGCTATAAAAATCCTTGTAGTCTTGAAGAAGTTTCTGAGGTTCAACAACTGTCTACCAATGTCTCTGAGTATCTGATCGATGACTGGGAAAGTGCTAGCTGCTCTCATGCTTTCATTCACTCCCCACAACAACCCTGAGAGGTAAGTGACACCCTCATTCTACTGGTTAGAAATGTGAAAAGCAAGTACTTTACAAGCCCCTAAACACACAGGTCTATAGGTTGGACTAAGAAATCCAACCTATAGATCCCTCCAGCCCTGAATCATAGCTACTGCTTTCCAACTTTCATCACAATTTTAAACTGATGCATATTAATGAACAGATTGATATCACATAGAATATCAACAAATCAAAATCTGAGTTATATATTTGGAAAAGTCATGCACGTAACACATTAAATGTGCACTAAGAGGTGAAAATACAGAGAAAACTATGCAGATCCCACTGTGCAATCTGACCAGCAAGTTACTATAGCAACCCAAGTACTCAGAAGGTAGAAAGTTATTCAACCATCCAGGTACAGGAAGCTCAGAAACAGGCCACTGAAAGATGCTGTACGGAAAACTGTAAGCTTTAAGGACCACCAAGTACCATATCTGGAAATAGATTTTTTGTTTTTATTTTTTGAAGAAGGAAATCTATTAAGATTTGAAATTGACCCAAGAAGAGACTGACTCTGCGTCTCTGGACCATCTGCTGAAACAATGGCATCGCTCTGGGCAGAAAAGATCTCACTCACTTTCTGAGGAGTATAATTTAATATGTACAGTGAAGAAGCCCAGTCAATACCCCTCTGCAGCAATAAAGAAATCTTTACATGTGCAGGCCTCCACGCATAATAGGAAAGACAACAGAAACTTATGTGGGGATTTAAAGCAGTGAGATTAATTGGTAAGGTTTTATCGAGGTAAATAGGAAGGCACTGGACTCAAAAGTAAAGGGAGGAGATCTCACTTTTTTTAGTTATCTGAAAGCTACATTTTCTTTGATAATTCCACACAGGAAATTGTTCAAGGTAACAGTATTACAGCCAAAATCATTCTTTCAAACTCAACACACGTTAGGTCAGCCTTCTTATACTTTTTATTCCGTTCTCTCTGTTCCCTGCACATACACGCATTTTCTGGCCCCCAAATTACACGACTCTTTGCCCACAGAAAAAGGACTGAATGAGCTCTACCTGACCTATCTGGAGAGAGCCTAGCCAGGATGCAGAATCATTTCTATTTCTACATTAAATATGAATTGAAAATATGAGAAAAAATATGAGACAATTACAGCTCCATGATCTACATAGATTTCCAGAAATCTCACTCTCAACATTCACATTCATGAACATTCATGTCTGGGTGGACACACGTTACTTACAATGGGGTTATTTCCACTTTTCGAGCCGTGTATGAGCAAACTCAATCACCATGCAGAAGAGACTGGCTCATGCATAAGACTCGTGAAACTCACTTTCCAAAGAGATATGCTTTAACCCTTCATCGCGATGGAGACTTCAAGTAATAAATGTTGGCTTTACAATAAAACAAAATTGTGAGCTTCACACCACAGAAACGTTACTCTGCTTGAGACGGATGAGAAGAAGCTCTATGGTGTCTTAACTAACAAGCTACGTGCACTAGTAAGAGTCAACACCCACCATGGAGGATCAGATGATGAGCTTGGTGTGCACAAACCTTCCAGATCTCTCGCCTCTGCATAAGCATGTCTCCAAACGGAGCCTGCATTTCCTCTTTCCTCTTCGCTCCCAAGGAAGAGGCACGTGTCCCCCTACTCAAGTTAGAGTTCCTCTACTTCTGCTCAGAATAACCCACATTCTTGATGCCAACAGTATCCAATCCTTCTTGATTCTAAGGCATTTTTCTTTTTCTAGGAATTCTATCTCTTGGGCAATTCCACGTGCTCAAGTTACACCCATCGTAACTAAAACCAACAAAACAAAACCAGTTAAATGCATGATTGCCTTGCTGCCCTACTGCTCTTGTCTAAAGCTTCTTGAACACGGAGTTGATTCTCATCAATATATCTCCACTGGCCATTCACTTACTAACCCAAGGGCTTCCACTCCCACTGCCCCCATTAAAATGGCTTTTCTTATGGTGCCTATTGATGTCCTAATTGCAAAATCCAAAAGATAACTTTCAATCCCCTCAATTCACTGGAACTTTCTGTAGCATTTGTCATGGCCGACCACTGCTGCTCTCCAGAAAATCTCCACTCTGCTGCTAGGCCTACTATGTGGTTACTCCTTCTCTGAAGCCCTGATTCTCAGGTTCTCTTTAGTATTGGTATTCTCTATCGTTTATATCCTATGCTTTCTAGTCCTTCCTCTAAATGATAATCTAATCACTTCAACTACCCCAGCTTGGCTGATGTCTTCCAAATAGTTCATTTCTAGACTTAAGATCATGAGTCTGTGTCCCTAGATAAACATCAATCATCTTTATTAAATAAATAAACAGAAAACTTGAACCAAATATGTGCAACACGGAGAGCCTCATCCTTTCCACCCACCTGGCTACAGCCCTGAGATGTGAGTCATCTCTACCTTCATCAAATGCAAATCTCCAATCTTGATCTCCTCTGTAATCTAATTTTATAAATTCCTGCTAGAATTCAACGTGGCCAGTTTTGTTCTCTTTTTCATAAATCTCTTTAAGCGATCTACCGAAAATGCAGGCTCAAAAGGCATAGCTGATTCCCTGTCACCTTTAAAGCAGTGCTATTGATTTAACAATCTTTTTAGAAGGCCCCTCTTAGGCCAGATCCCTTGCTGTGTGTTATATAAACAAGACTCCCCCAGCCTCAGGACCATTGCCACTTAAAGGAAGGGAAGGTTTGAGAAACTAGGATATGTAGCTTGAGAGAGAGAAACTTGTGGAGTCGAGGGAGGGAAACAGGTAAGACTTTGAGATGCTAATAGCGTATTGAGTCTTAAAGGATGAGCAAGCCTGAAGGAACTAAAGGACAGCGCAGGGAAGTGAGTGTGGAAGCACAGATGAAACAGAGGATGCTGATGAGTGAGGAATGAGCTTTCCACACCCAGCTCCAGAGCTGGTACAGGCTCCGGATGCGCAGGCTCAGCGGCCATGGCTCACGGGCCCAGCCGCTCCGCGGCATGTGGGATCTTCCCGGACCGGGGCACAAACCCGCGTCCCCTGCATCGGCAGGTGGACTCCCAACCACTGCGCCACCAGGGAAGGCCCAGAGCTGGTCTTTTATCTAATAGAGCGATGATTCTCAGATTGTATGATGCATAGAAAACATCTGGGCTATTTCTAATAGATACTCATCTGAGACCCACCTCTAGAGACTCTTAGTCATCAGGTCAGAGTCTGTGCCAGGGAACCTGCCTTTTGAACAAGGACCACAGGTGGCTTTGATTCCAGGGCCTCCATGGACCACACAAATGACCTTAGAGAGCCTGTAGGGTCCTGAAAGGGTTCTCGGCAAGCACAGGGAATGGTCAGACTGACTTGGAGTGGGTCTCTCTAGAAAGTAGGTGAAGGATTGGTAAGCAGAGTGAACCCAAAGGGCCATAAGCAAGGACACCACAGCAAACCAGGACAGAGGGACCAGGGGGCCAGACTCAGTTGATGATGGAAGAGAAGAAAGAGAATCGTAAGACAAATCCATGGCAGATGAGACAGGTAGAAGCAGGTGAACCATTATATCATGGTGGTGAGTGAGAGATGAGAATAATGGCGAGGTATCTAGAATAAAGTAGAAGATGTCTAGTCTGGGGCATGTTATATCCACAGCGCTACCAGGACAAGGGCGGTGGGACACAGAAATCCGACATGCAGAGGAGGGGGCTGGGTTGGGTTGAGCTCAAGGATTTCAGAGTCATCAACCAAAAGATGAGTAACAAAAAACATAATAGTGGATACATTCACGGCAAATCCACAACTTGGCATGACACATCAAACACCTTCCAATCTAACTCCTGGCTACTCCTTCACTCTTCTTATTCTTTAACTGCTGTCTACTACCGTATCTTGTTACAAAATATGTTTGTGATTTCTGTCATAAAATATTTCAAAAAAGTTCAGAAAATCTTATAATGAAAACTTAGTATCTACTCCCCAACTTTAACAAGTCTTAATATTCTGCCAAAATTGCTTCAGAATTTTCAAAAGAAATTCATTATTGAGGGCACAGTTGAAGACTCCGTGTTCCCTTTCATAATCCCATTTTCCTCCTTGCCTCCCTGGAGAAAACTTTTGTGCTAAATTTGGTTTTAATTATTTCTTGTATGTTTTTATACTATCCCTAATATGTGTATATCTGATTGCTTTGCATGTTTCCACACTTTACATAAGTTCTATCAAACTATAAGGACCATCTATAATTTACTTTTCTTAATTCAATGCTATATCTCTGAATGCATTCAGGTAAAACAGGCTCTAAACTATTTAATCACTGTATAGTATGTTGTATAAATTCATCATAGTTTATTCATGAAATTACATCTTGATGGGCTTGTAGGTAGTTAACAGTACATCTGCAGTCTATACCCCAGGCAAACAACAACCTGTGGTCCTGAACATCTGGCCTTGGTTCATTTCATATCCACCTGAAATATCCTTCCCAGAATCAGTATATTAGCAAACAGTATTTTTTTCCTTTCTGGCTTCCTTCAAACTTCTCATTCTTCAACTATACAGAGCAAAAAACAGGCACTCAGTAATTGTTTACTGGATGGATCAAGTACCTAGTTGCTGAATATTTATTTACAGAGCTCCTACTATGTTTCACTTGTTAGAATAACATACAGTGGTTTCAAATACTTCCTACTCTCCTGGTTCTGATGGTGAAGAAAGAAAGCAACAACAAAGCAACAATGACAAGAAGTGTTTGTGTGTGTGTGTGTGTAATACAGTGTGAGAGGGCAGTTACTTAAAGAAATCTTAATTTTCTAATGAGATGAAATCTTCAAGCTACAAACCAGTAAGGGCGATATGTTTATGAAATAAAATGATTATGTAACAAATTAAACAGCAACTTTCTACGATAAAATGATGCACTGATGAGCGACATCATTTATGTGTATGTGTCCATTTAAGTCTTCATAGGGGAACACAGACTCAATAAAAACAACAGTTAGGAGACCACACCAAAGTAAGCAAAAGGTGATAAAAGAGATTATCAGAAGAATTTATAGTGTTCCCGGACAATAAAATTAAGTCCCACTTCTACATGTATACTTATTTTTATGCACTAGCAACACACATGACAGTTTTCACCTATGAACAGTGAAAACTACACCCAAAATATAAAACTAAAAAATAACACACAGCAAGTTCAGAAACAGATATTTTTGCTTTATAAATTTATTTATTTATTTTACATTTTATTTTTGGCTGCATTGGGTCTTTGTTGCTGCGCACAGGCTTTCTCTATTTCTGGCGAACGGGGGCTACTCTTTGTCGTTGCGGTGTACGGGCTTAATGCGGTGGCTTCTCTTGTTGTGGAGCATGGGCTCTAGGCACGCGGGCTTCAGTTGTTGTGGCACGCAGGCTCAGTAGTTGTGGCTCGTGGGCTCAGTAGTTGTGGCTCGCAGGCTCTAGAGTGCAGGCTCAGCAGTTGCTCCGCAGCATGTGGGATGTTCCCGGACCAGGGCTCGAACCCGTGTCCTCTGCATTGGCAGGTGGATTCTTAACCACTGCGCCACCAGGGAAGTTCCAGAAACAGATATTAAAAATAAAAGTGACTCCAAAATGAAAGATTGAATGTTGACTGATAAGACTGAATGTTGACTGGAAAGACATGGCAATTCAAGACAACACCCTTCTCAAGTTATCAGAAATAGAGATAAATCCATATGTGCAAATAGTGTGACTTACGAAACACCAGCACACAGACCACACAATCCATTTTTGTAGGACAAACAATTGTTTGGATCTCGTCATAATTTCAAGATTAAATTTATAATACAGCAAAGTATACGCAGAGAAATAAACAAATACACAGATTTGACCGGAAGAGGAAGGAAAGGGAGACTCTGAACTCAAAGAAGGTTTTGAAAGGTGAAAAACTCTGAAAGGTTTTTCTCTTAACAACCAATTTTAACCTCACTAGTCTGATCTAACGTTCAGAGTGACACCTGCCTTTAAGCTGGTAAATCATACCTCATTAGAAATCCAAAACCAGGTTAACTATAAACTTCAAATAACTACACGAAATGTAATAATCGACTTTGTCAATGAAAATGAATTTAGGGGCTTCCCTGGTGGCACAGTGGTTAAGAATCCACTTGCCAATGCAGAGGACACGGGTTCAAGCCCTGGTCCGGGAAGACCCCACATGCCGTGGAGCAACTAAGCCTGTGTGCCACAACTACTGAGCCCGCGAGCCACAACTACTGAGCCTGTGCGCCACAACTACTGAGCCCACGAGCCTAGAGCCTGTGCTCCGCAACAAGAGAAGTCACTGCAATGAGAAGCCCGTGCACCGCAACGAAGAGTAGCCCCCGCTCGCCGCAACTAGAGAAAGCCCACACGCAGCAACAAAGACCCAACGCAGCCAAAACTAAATAAATAAAATAAATTAAAAAAAAAAAGAAAATGAATTTACCTGTCATACTGTTGCAATGAAATCACAACATACCAGTCACAGGCAAAATTAGATTAAATCGGGATTAAAATGGAACGGTGGAGCTGAGGGAGGATCATTAGTCTTTATTTGAACAGAGAACTGAGAACCTTATCACCTGATTTAGATGTTCAGTCTTTCACAGCTCCTAATTTATCACGTGAAGTAATGGATGAAAGCCCACACGGGAAAGAGATCATGACTGAAATCCTTTGTCCGTCAGCCATTAATAGTGTGTGACTTCCGGCAAATTACTTAATTTTATTGCGCCTCCATCACCTCTAAAACAGGGCTAATTATACCTTCTTTAACCATTGTGAACATTAAGTAAAATAACACAGAAAGTGTCCTGCATTTATTAGTTCCCTTTACCGATAAAGAGTCAGCATTTCCTTCGTAAAAACCACACCCTTTATCCACCTCTCGAAACACCAGTTCCATCCTTTATAAGATCCAAAGAAGAACTAATTACCTCTTAAGATGTTTGTGTGACATAAACCTCAGGAGATATAAGCAAGCTTTAAGAAACTTTCACTCGTGTGCACATGTGTGTTACAGTTATTCCAACCATCTACTCTACCCTGAAGCTAAAAGCACCTCCTCTGTGGGGTCTTCTCTGGTTACTAAAATAGCACCTGCCGACAGGCACACCTGTCTCTCTAGTCCCCTAGACTAGTCTCCTGTTTCGTTTTCCTTCTTAGCACTCCTCACCGCCTGACATATCTTATAAGTTTACTGGTTGTCTATCCTCACTGGTTTGAAAGCTCCATGGGAGCAGACACTTCCTCTGTATTTTTACTGCATAATTGCTGGCATAATAGGTGCCCAATAAGTATGTGATGAATAAAAACCTGAGTTAAAAAGAAAACTACCTTCAGAGCAGATTCAACATCGGAAGAGGAAAATCAACCTGGCTTTAATGCGTGTATCTTAGCAGCAGGAGTATCTGGGCACTGCCGGCGGATCTGGGTTCCGCACATCCCTTACACAGAAGTGAAGTGAGTATCAGACAAAGACAAATGTCATGTGACACCACTTACATGTGGAATCTAAAATATGACACAGATGAACTTATTTACAAATCAGAAATAGAGTTGCAGACATAGAGAACAAACTTATGGTTACCGAAGGGGAAAGGGGGTAGGGAGGGATATATTGGGAGACTGGGATGGACATATACACACTACTGTATATAAAATAGACAATCAACGAGGACCTGCTGTACAGCACAGGGAACGCTACTCAGTACTCTGTAATGACGTAAACGGAAAAAGAATCTGAAAAAGAATAGATACATGCATGTGTGTAACTGAGTCACTTTGCTGGACACCTGAAACTAACACACATTGTAAATCAACTCTCCTCCAATAAAAATTTTTAAAAAGAAAAAAAAAATAAAGAAAGAAAGAATGGCGATGCTGCCCCTGTTAATGTCTGGGGACAGGCCTAGACCCAGAAATAGACACTGACCCCAAAAGTGACCCCCAAACTCCACTGAATGAATTCATCAGCATTTCTGAGAGAATAAGAATACAGCAATCTGAGAGCACCGCTGCAGAATGAGGACCCGTCTACCAAAAGCCAGGCGTTGTTGTAGATATGTTACGTTTATGATTTCACTGAATCTTCACTAAACCCCTGCATGGCTTCAGTGTCATTCTTGAACTCTGACTACATGCCAGACACGTTGCAAAGGTATTTCACACAATCGTTTATGTTCACTTTGTTTCTCAAAGATAAGACAGTTGCCCATAATGTGCAGATGTGTAAACTGAAATGTGACTCAAAGAGATTAGTAAAATCTACCCAAATAACACGGAGATTTAGGTACCAGGACCTGGATTCACACTCCAGCCTAAGACTTCAAAGCTTCTTATTCTGTCTAAAATACTACATGATCACTCAAATTTTTATAAAACAGATCTTCTGAACTGTTAAGTGGTTCAACTTGGGATAGAAAATATGTATCTGCCTCTCCCCTCTCAGTCAACCATTTAGAAATCCTGGCATCCAATCTCTGATTCATTCCCAAAGAAAGACTATTTCCCCAGATACCAAAGTAAATCTATTTAGAGTTTAAAGAGCTCAGCTTTCTTTTAATTCCATTAGGAAAGCCTTTCTGTATTACCCACGGGGCACTCAAAGCATGCATTCTATCTCCGAAATGGAATAAAGGAACGTAATTGTCCTATACTGTCTCACATTTAATGTACTGCAGATACACGTCCCTTATGCAAATGTGTCAGGGACCAGAAGTAGAATATGAAACACAGTATTATCGGGAGAAAGATGCTCCCCCGCTTTGTCAGCTCGTGTTGTGGTGTGTGTATACGTGTGTGTGTAAATATACAGAGAGACATACATTTATAATCTACACATATGCATTTAATGTTTCTGTTTGTATGTACACATGTAATATATATATGAAATATATTTTACACGCTGCCTCTTCTGGAGTTATAAGGTCGGAAATTTTTAAAAGATTCAAGAGAGGATTTCATATGATCCTTGCACCCAAACAGATACAAACCACTTAAAAATATCGCTGACTTAGATTTCTTAATATCCTAACTTTTATTTTGGTGGGGGGGGGCAGGTAAAGACTGAGTTTATTAGCATAGTAATATCCTAACTTGTGAAAATGGAAATTTTAAGCTTTTTCTGCTCTTCCTTTTCATTAAAATTATATCCATTGTTAAAGATAGCAAATGAAATTCAATTTCTTTCTTTTTTTTTTTTACGATTTTTATTGAGGTGTAGCTATTTACAACATCGTGTTAGTTTCAGGTGTACAGCATAGTGATTCAGTTATATATACATATTATTTTTCATATTATTTTCCATTACAGTTTACTACAGGATATTGAATATAGTTCCCTGTGCTCTACTGTAAGACCTTGTTATTTATCTCTTCCATTTCTATTTCCTTGCTTAAATTCTAGAATGTTTACGGTTCCCGGTGAGAGGTGGTTTGGCCCCCTCTTTTGTAGGAATAATCATTCTCACTTTGATTTACTATATTTTTATCATCACCTGTAAAACATGTGATACAGTGGAATGTAAAACTATATTCTTGAGAGTAGACAGATGTGTAATGGGAGCTGACTTCCTGCTTCTTCCCTGTGGTGTAATTAGGAATTCTTGGAAGGTAGCTTAGGGGGACAGTTTCCAAAAAAAAAAAAAAAAAGATTTATGATGTACTTTGAAGAAATTCTGAGCATGGACAAAGGTTTCTCTTTGAAGTTTGGGGATATAATTAAAGTGGAAATAGACTTGGGATTCATAAAGCTCTTATAATTTCCTCTTTGCAGACTCGGTTTCTGGCTACCCCTCGGCGTTGTCTCAGGGCGTCTCAAGGTGAGGAAAGGGACGTACACAATGGACTTTATTTGTAGCTCAGTGGCATTTGGCAACTGGGACTTTTTCCCCTCAATTACATGTAATGACATGTAGTTTTTAAATAAACTTTTTATTTTAGAAAAGTTTGGGATTTACAGAAAAATTGTGAAGATAGTACTGAGTATCCATTAACCCTAAACCTTGTTCTCCATCATTAACATTTTAACGTTCCTATGGTACATCTGTCCTACTTAACAACCAATATTGATACACCGCCATTGACAAAGGTCAAAAATTTATTCACGCTTCCTTAGTTTTTGCCTACAGTCCCTTTTCTGTTCCAGGACCTCACATTTACATGTAGTTATTGAATTACCTTAGGGTTCCCTTTACTGTGACAACTTCTCAGACATTCCTTTTTTCTGCTGACCTTAAACAGCTTTGAGGCATAGCAGTCAGGCATCTCGTCGAACGGCCCGTAACTGAGATCTGACTGATGCTTTCCTCATGATTAGACTCAGGTTATGGATTATTAGGAGTGAGACCGCAGAGGAAAAAGTCATCCCTATCACATCCTATCAGAGTGTATACTATCAGCATGATGTATCGCTGCTGCTATTAATCTCCATCGCCTGGCTGACATAGTATCTGTCAAGTTTCTCCACTATAAAATTACTCTTTCCCCCCGTTTTACTGTATCCTTTGGAAGGAAATCATGATGCACAGCTCACACTTAAGCGGTGGGGAGTTATTTTCTACCTCTTTGAGGGCAAAGTAGCTATATAAGTTTTTTGGTTTCATCTGCTTGGGAAAATTTGTCTACACTCCTCATTTATTTATTCAATAATTTGTTTACATCAGTACAGACATGTGGATATTAGTTAAAACATAGGTTATTTTGTAAAGTCATCTCTACTTCAGGCAATTCTAATCTATTGGAGACTATGCTTATTAAAAAAAAAAAAATGGTGAATACCCAAACCTTCAATATTGTCCACTATTTAACCTATACCCAAAAAACCTGGTAAGAAAGCTTCATTCTAAAAGAAGAAACAACTTGCATTAAAAACTTAAAAAAAAATGATGGGGCTTCCCTGGTGGCGCAGTGGTTGAGAGTCCGCCTGCCGATGCACGGGACACGGGTTCGTGCCCCGGTCCGGGAAGATCCCACATGCCGCGGAGCGGCTGGGCCCGTGAGCCATGGCCGCTGAGCCTGCACGTCCGGAGCCTGTGCTCTGCAACGGGAGAGGCCACAACAGTGAGAGGCCCGTGTACCGCAAAAAAAAAAAAAAAAAAAAAAAAAAAAAGATGTATCTCATGTAATTTAAATAAATTCCATCCTAAGCTATTCCATAAAGAGAATATTAATAATATAAACAACTACATAAAAATTAATTCAAACTTCTAGCATCAATGACTTTTACTTTAATGAGTGATGATGGTATCTACCAAACAAAAATCAAATATTAAAACGGATACAAATACATTTCCATAAGAACATAGGAAACCTATAAATTTAAAGATCTCACCAAATATAATACTCAAAAAAGGGGAAACAATATTTAAGATGCTAACGATTAGAGGCATAAAAACCTCTCCAACTTCCTGAAATTTTGCTAACATAAAGCAAACTTGATTAAGGCATACTTACATAACTCTTCCATGAGTACTTTTGTGTATACACGTAATAGGTGCATATAACTTAAGGTAAGTTTTTGGAGATATCGGCAATTCGGTGTAACTCAATAATTTAAAAGTTGAAGTACTAAAGGGTACTTTACTGACATTTAAATAGTGTATTAATAAAATGTTTCCATTTGTAACGAAGTTCAAGGGAAAAAAAAGCAATGATGATAAAAGTAAAAAGAGTGGTTACAGCAGGGATAAATTCTGACTGACTGGGTACAAACATGTAAAAAGCTACCAGGCTGTGGACTTCAGGTTAACACTTTCGCACTTTGCCCCATGTATTTATTCTCTTCCTTGAAAATACAGAGGGGTAGCACATCCCTAAATCCATCACCATAGCTATGCCATGACGCATGTGGACCTTACACATGGCTCCTGGCATTCTCCAAACATTCATGACAGTCATTGTCTCTGCCGTTTATCATAAATTGTCTCAAATTTGTGGGGCAATCTGTGAAGAAGCGTTTTTTCTTCAACCAAGTATAACTGACTGAGGCCCTGGGTTATATATTAAGTTTCCCATATGTCTAGTTTGCTTCTGGCATCTCTGCCAATAATCTCACCAGGTTGGCCAAAATATACCGCATTAGAAACTATATTTTATTTGAGGCAGATAGAATTTTTAGGTAAACCAGTGAGGGGAAAGAAAGTAAATGCTTTGACAAAGAAACAGTCAAACTCACCTGGATTTCCTTAAAAACCGTACAGCGATGATCTTACCACAAGGCATTTAATTATTGATGTTTTCTTCATGTTACAAAAGATATCAAAGATATTCCTGAATTTATATATCATTTCAATTTGATAATGTTTATTTTGGGTAGCAGTCATATTACAAAAGAGTTGTATGCAAAACAGGACTTTTAGAAGTTAATCATGCTTTTCCCTTAATTTCTAGGATAATTTCTAACATGCTTTAATTTTATAATCACTTCCAAAGAGACCCGTCTGGAAACAGGAAGCCTGGTTTGAGCTGGTGCTGTGGACTGAATTGTGTCCCTTCCAAAATTCTTGTGTTGAAGCCTTGACCGCAATGCAATGGTAACCGGAGGTGGGGCGTTCAGGAGGCGATGAGGCTTAGATGACCCCACAATGGGATTGGTGTTCTTAGCGCTTTCTTGGCCACGTGAGGACACAGTGAGAAGGCAGGTGTCTGCAAGCCAGGTAGAGAGCTCTCACCCAGGATTAAATCTACAGGCACCTTGATCTTGGACGTCCAGCCTCCAGAACTACGAGAAACAAACTCCTGTTGTTTAAGCTCCCCCAGTCTGTGGAACTTTGTTGTGGCAGCCTGAGCAGACTAAGAGGGGTATCAATTCTGTCCCACCCGCTACATGTGAGTCAATAAAATGATGCAGATGTAGCCAAATATGTTTCATGATAGGAATTAAATCTTTACTGTCATGAAAAATGCACTTTTGTAACGACAGTCATGTTGTTTATTACTTGCATTTACGTTGCTCAGAGCACATGCGTATGTGGAGCCCACGATCCATCCCACATTGAGAATTTACTACCACAAAGACTTAAAAATAAAAATGGGCCAAAAAGAGATTAACAATAGTTTTTAAAGAGACTTTTTAAGAGATTAAGAAATGCCTGATTTAAGTTAACACCTGTCTTTAATATTTTGGTAATATGAAAAATAAAACTATTTTATCTTTTTACACATCCTGATTTTTTCACGAGATTTTCTTAACCTAACACCTAATTCTAATCATAAACTATACATTTGCTTGTATTTGAGTGAAGTTATGTAATATAAATGTAAGCCAAAAACACAAACGAAAGAAAATCCAAGCACGCCTAACGATGACTTTTGGAATTCGCACCAAGAAATGGAACATAAAAGTCTAGAGATCTGGTACTCTACGACAGATGAAATGAAGTCTTTCTTCTTCTTCCTTTGCATGTTTTAATTAATCTCAGTGTCTGAAGACTTCATTTCTTGTATCTCTTTTCACAAAATAAAGCTTAGCTTCAAGGGAATAAGAAAATATTGATTGATCAATAATAAAAAAATTAAGAGATTTATAGTGCCTTATGACAACACTATTCTAATTACATAAAATAGTTGGTGAAATATATAGCATTTCATTAAAGGCAATTTACTAAACAATTTAACTCTCTTAATATTCTTCATTTATTTAAAAATAATTATTTCAGGGCTTCCCTGGTGGCGCAGTGGTTGAGAGTCCGCCTGCCGTTGCAGGGGACACAGATTCGTACCCCGGTCCGGGAAAATCCCACATGCCGCAGAGTGGCTGGGCCCGTGAGCCATGGCCACTGAGCCTGTGCGTCCGGAGCCTGTGCTCCGCAACGGGAGAGACCACAGCAGTGAGAGGCCCACGTACCGCAAAAAAAAAAAAAAAAAAAAGATGTGGTGGATAGATACAATGGAATATTACTCATCCATAAAAAGAATGTATTAAAGCCATCTGCAGCTACGTGGATGGACCTAGAGATCATCATACTAAGCAAAGTCAGTCAGAAAGAGGAAGACAAATATCATATGGTATGACTTATATGTGGAATCTAAAATATGACACAGATGAACATATCTGCAAAACATAAACAGACTCACAGACGTAGAGAACAGACATGTGGTCTCCAAGGTGGGGTGGGGGAGGGATGGAGTGGGAGTTTGGGATTAGCAGATGCCAACTATTATATAGAGAATGGATAAACAACAAGGTCCTACTGTAGAGCACAGGGAACTATATTCAATGTCCTGTGATAAACCATCATGGAAAAGAATATGAAAAAGAATATATATGCATACGTATAACTGAATCACTTTGCTGTAGAGCAGAAATTAATACAACATTCTAAATCAACTATGCTTCAATAAAATAAATTTTAAAAACAAGAACTCAGTCCCTGTGCCATGGCAGATATTCAAAGCTCACGTGTCTGTTGATCACGGCCTCTAATGATTCAGAAGTCCTTACTACACTCAAGGCAAATGTCCTCAGAAAATTCCTCTCTCCCTCCCTCTGCCCCTTTCTCTCTCCCTCCTTCCCTCCTTCCTTCTTCTGGCAGGTGAGGCAATAATACAGAAGGCAAAGCCAAAATCTACCCCTAAATTCTGATCATCAACAGCACTGGCCTCGTTTGTCAACTTTAATGAGATTTCACAATTTTAATGAAATGAATCGATCTTAATCTTAAGGAGAAAAAAAAGAGGCAAACTCAAGAAGTATGTAAGTACACTGTCAATATTATATACATATTTATATTTTTGTCTACTTTGGAGGTAAGTCAGTAGGAGGTCACATAGTCCACACACATATATACTTTTAATCTTTTTTTTTAATTACTTTATTTTTTGGCCACATTGGGTCTTCATTGCTGCACACAGGCTTTCTCTAGTTGTGGTGAGCGGGGGCTGCCCATCATTGCAGTGCACGGGCTTCTCATTGCGGTGGCTTCTCTTTTGCAGAGCACGGGCTCTAGGCGTGCGGGCTTCAGTAGTTGTGGCACCTGGGCTCAGCAGTTGTTGCTCACAGGCTCTACAGTTCAGGTTCAGTAATTGTGGAGCATGGGCTCTAGGCGTGTGGGCTCAGTAGTTGTGGCTTGTGGGCTCAGTAGTTGTGGCTCGTGAGCTCAGTAGTTGTGGCGCACGGGCTTAGTTGCTCTGCAGTATGTGGGATCTTCGTAGACCAGGGCTCGAACCCGTGTCCCCTGCACTGGCAGGCGGATTCTTAACCACTGCGTCACCAGGGAAGTCCCACACATATATATATATTTTAAATTACAGGCTATAAAATAAAAAGAATGCTGCTCAAAAAGCTGGAGGGATTTAAAATTTTAACAGGTGCTTTCCCCTTTGTTTCTCCAATTACAGTCTTTTGAGACACAGTCCACACCCATCCTCACATTCTGGACAGAGGCTTCCAGCTGGGAAGTTGATGCCCACGACCCATTAACAGAAAGACTCAAATGCAAAGTTCAGGTTAAAAAAAGTCTGCCTTTCAACAGCCCCTGTGTCGCCTTTCTCTTCAAAGAGTAGAGATCCTGGAAGATTTCTTACACACCCTGGGCATTACTGGCACATAGTTATACAGGCAAACATTTCCATCCTTCAGCTAAGAACCGGGCCCCCTAGATCCCGTGGGTCAATCGTTTACTTTATTGAGATATAATTCACAACCACATAATTCACCCATACGAAGTGTATAATTCAATAGTAAAACACAAGCACTGTAGTAAAGGTTCCTGTAAACATAATTGGAAGAGCACTTTTCAATCACTTTAGTGCTGTCACACTTGTATACTAGCTATGCTAAAATGTCAATGTAAGTAACTATACTCTGATGAAAATTTTTAAAAATTAAAAAATTTTTTAAAATTTAAAAAGAAATGTAAGGTGAAAAGTTCTACTTAAGCCTTGAGTCTGACTTTCACTTACATATTAAAATAACACATATTAAAAAAGAGAGACTTTCCTGAATGCGGTTGTAAAATAGAAGCTCTAAAATGCTTATTTTGCAAAATCTTTAACAAATTAAGTTAATCCAACTGTAACTTATCTAATGAGTTATATTCAATGGAATATTTTGCCTATATGGGGTTTTTAGCTTTCAAGCTTTCAGAATGTTAAAAAATAATGCTGCATGAACGGTAAATAATGTTTTATTTTGTTTTCATTCCTTTCTCAAGTAGATGCAAACCACTCCTCTCTTCCAACGTTCAAAAGAGTTTTGTTTCAAATCTAATTAAATTCCATTAGTGAGAAAAAACGCTTTTTAAGTTTTAAACGTATGCTTTACTGCATTTAGTTTTCGATAGTGATCTCTTTACAAACTTGACGTTGCACAGTAAATCACTTCTACCACATCATCTTTAACTCACAATTGAAGACATTTCATTGTTTTTTTGTCTTACGGGCATTTTTTTCTTTCTTTTTTTTTTTTTTTTTAACGGGCACTTTTAAAATTTGCTTATTCTTAAACTATCGTTTTTCCTTAGAAATAAGTATTCCTGCGGAATTTACTCTAAGAAATCATAATGGTTTAAATACTGAAGATAAGCTACATATATGGAGTTAAACAGAGTATATACTCCATTTAGGAAAAATAAAGGAGAAAAAACAGGCATTGAAAAGGTTGTATCTATAAGACCACGTCCCTTAGATAGGTACGGAGTATTTTTACTAATTGTTATACCGAACATCCTTGAGAAGTGAAATTCATGAAGTTATCAAAACCGATGTTACCAAATTTCCTAAAAGGACTTTCTTTGAATGTATAGCTTGTAATGGTTTCTAGTATTGTATTAGGTTGTAGGATAATAAAGATTCTGCCAAAGAAGTAAAGTGATTCTACAATAGGACTTACTAAATATGGACATATTTCCAGTGCTATTTACTAAGTACCCTCTTTTCAGGCCTAGAAAGACATTCACTTGTTTCCAAATGTGCTTTCAATCTGATTTATACGAGCATGTAGATGCAGAAATATAAAGTGCACCATTCAAAAATTGTTCATATCAGGATATCTGAGAAAAGTTAAGCAAAGCATTATCTTTTAGGGCAAGCTGGCTTCACAAATCGTATTTTCTCACTAATCTCCTTACAAACTAAAAAAGGAAAACTAAAAATTCATTACTGAAAAGTACATGTACCTTTTTCTACATGCAGGTAATCCCTAACCTTCCTAAATGGCCCCCAAATTTCATAATCTTCATCTGAGTGGAAAATTTACTGGGATAGAAAGTGGAGCAGACCAAAGAACTTATGGCAAGTTGCCTGAAACTCCCGACTGAAAACGGAAAGATTCCAGAGAAGGAAACCATTCAGCCCAGAGGACGGCCTGGGCCCCACGACCTCACGAGCATCCTGGTCTATTCCTCTGCAACTGCCCGTCCCTCAGGTTCCACGGATCAGACCATGAATGACCCCAGACGGCTGCCCACCTGGGCTCTGTCCTCTGGTGGAAGCAAAGAGGGTGGAAGCGAAGCTGAGGACCAAGAAGGCACCCAGGATGTGCCCCAGACCCCGGGTGACGGGCACACAGATGCCGCCGGCACCTGAGGCCGCTGTCAGCCGTGATCTCCACGATCATTTGAAGAACAACAGGACAGTATTAATTTGGACAGAGTTACCGGCATGAACCTTTTTTATGCATTTTTAATTAATTTTTATTGGAGTGTGGTTGCTTCACGATGTTGTGTTAGCCTCCACTGCACACCAAAATGAATCAGCCATGCACAGACATTTATCCCCTCCCTTCTGGACTTCCCTCCCATTAGATTACCACCATGCATTAGGTACAGTTCCCTGTGCCATACAGTGTGTTCCCACCGGTTGTCTATTTTATGCATAGTATCAATAACGTATATGGGTCAGTCCTAGTCCCCCAGTTCCTCCCACCCACCCCTTCCCCCCTTGGTGTCCATACATTTGTTGTCTACGCCTGTGTCTCTATTCCTGCCCTGGAAATGAGATCATCTGTACCAGTTTTCTATGTTCCACATATCTGCGTTACTACACGATAGCTGCTTTTCTCTTTCTGACTTATTTCACTCTGTATAACAGTCTCTACGTTCATCCACGTCTCTACAACCGGCATGAAACTTAACTGGAATTTCAAAATATCTTAGCTCTCTAAAAGCAGAACTCTTCTTATTAACGTATATAAGCCTGTGGTCAACTTCCCCATCTTGAATTTTTAATACAGCTAAGAGGTACCTCACGTGGGCAACCAGGCCACTGCCTAAACCTTGTCTCATTTAGTCCCTTTAACAATTCTGTGAGGTGGACATTGCCATCATCTCTACAGATGGAAACCACTGAGGCCACAGATTGAAGAACTGAAAGTGGCAGATGAGGTTTTGATTGCAGAAGAGTTGGCCCTAAATTCTATACTCTCCCTAAACTTCTGCCCTACCTCAAGAAAAATGCCCTCAGTCTGGGCTTCCCTGGTGGCGCAGTGGTTGAGAGTCCGCCTGCCGATGCAGGGGACGCGGGTTCGTGCCCCTGTCCGGGAAGATCCCACATGCTGCGGAGCGGCTGGGCCCGTGAGCCGTGGCCACTAAGCCTGCGCGTCCAGAGCCTGTGCTCCACAGCGGGAGAGGCCACAGCAGTGAGAGGCCAGCGTACAGCAAAAAAAGAAAAAGAAAAAAGAAAGAAAAATGTCCTCAGTCTCAAGATAATTTAGAAGTTAGCTTAAATCAGCAGACTTCTCCAGTTAAAAGAAAAATCACATGATCTGAGGAAGTGTTTGTATTTTGAGAGTATATAAATTCTGCTGCTGAAAACCTTAAAAGGAAGGGAAAACTCACAGTCTTACACACACACACACACACACACACACACACACACACAGCCCTGTAGTTCGTCCTATGGGTGAAGAAAAGGTCTGCCTAAGAATCTTCTCTGGCCCAACTTAAATGAAAACTGTAATTGTAAACCTTTTTCTACTGTTTTTCTGCTCCTAAAGGCGTATGGCCTGATAGATGGTTCTTCTGTTTTGGGGGAAAGTACAATGAATCCTGTCTTTTGTGCCAAGGATGTTGGAGCCCAGAGCCTGGAGATTAAAAGTTAAATTTCTCTACACAAGATGGCTGGAGGGAAGGAGTGAGGACCAGAAATCCAGTCACCCATGACCAGATATTCAGAGCAACAGATAATCGGAGAATAAGGACTCAAACCCTAACCTCCAAAACACTGAGAACCGTGGTGAACTTCCCAAAATAAACAGGATGGGGCATGTCTGGGTGTTAAGACAATGTGGTCCCAGATGTCTGGAGAATTTAGTGGGTAGGTAGGAACTTCCTGACAGAAGCAGGGGCAGGGGAGGGAAGGAGGAATGAAAGAAAGAAAAAGACACACACTGATCTAGAGGGTTTTTCCCTTGGTGACCAAGTTAAGGGACAGAAAGGTTTCTGGGGTGATGCCTGAATTTTTGAATTTAAAGTGACCTTCTGAACTGAGTAATCTTACGTCTCCGATCAAAGACCGTGCAGTATTAGAACCCATCTAGTTCAACCCTCCATCCTATAAAAGAGGAGTGATTTCCAAAGAAGTAAACACCTGCCAACGTCTTACAGCTTTTCACCAACAGTTCTCCTGCACCCTAGTCCAAGGTGCTTCTCTTTTCATGACTCATTTCTGGAAGCTTCTCATAAAAAAATTTAACTTAGGAAAAACATTCTCAACCTACTTATAAGTGTATATATAAGTGTATATATATATATATATATATATATATGTAACTTGTAAGCCTGTTAGAAAACTCTTTTATTAAAGGAAATACAGATAACTATTTCTATTGATTTGAGTTTCCATCGTTAATATTTCTAATTTTTCTCTGATATGTAAGTTGTCACCTCAAAATTCTTCCCTCCTGAGCAACTCTCTTCACACACACACACACACACACACACACACACACACACACGTCTTCATAGTCTTGGCACAGTGATGATTACAACTGCCGATCGATGGAATAAGCTGCAAACTGTGCTAATAACAGGTGTGCAGACAACAGCAATGAACGCAGCCCAGACCCAGCCCTCAAGGGGCTTCAGCTTAGTGGAAAACCAAAAAATGAAAATCAGCTTAATGAGGGTTATTTAAAAATATACAGTAAGGAGTCCATAGGGTTGTACCCATGTCACAAGGATTCATCCTTTCAAGGGGGGATAGCACGCATGTGTGTGTTTCTGGTTCCTGGTTCAGTTCTTATGTAAGGTATGTACTCGCTTAAACACTGTTCACTGGTGCTGAATTTTGAAAAGGACTCTTCTGTTTCACCTCTAATCTGGAAAATGCATTCATTTATCCATTCGATACCTAACACATCCAAATAATATTGTAGGCGCTTAGACTACAACACTGAAGAAAATGTACCCAGGTCTGTTCTTCTGGAAATGTCAGTGTACTAGAAATATTAAAAAGTAGCATATGACAACACATGGTGTGGGGAGCGTCACTGTGACCGCAAGTGGAAGGGCAGAGGCTGGCAGGAGGAAACGGCATGAACCTCGAAAGGTTGTCCATAAAGTAGGGCACCGACGACCAGGGCTCATGTTCACATGCAGAGGTCTGGGGGCTGAGCCAGGTCACACGCGAAGGTGGAGGGAATATCCCCAGGAGAAGATGATGGGGGAGAGGGTTTGACCATCCTCGTGGACTGATGTTGGGGAAAAGATGCTGGAGAAAGGGGAGCCATGGGAAGAGGGAGAGGACAAGCCGGACGGACGGGTGAGACAGCATCACCGCCACTGTGGTGGTGAGGGGGCCCCAGGCCACTGCATCCACCCTGACCATGTTCAAGTCCACGCCTTCCCCTGCTCGTCACTCCGCGGCTTCCTGGGTGCCCTGCACACCCACTGTCTTTTCTCCACACGGAAGCGGGCGATTCTTTTAAACACGAATCAGATCATTTTATTCCCCTGAAAACCCGCCAGTGGTTTCTCACCGCTCTTAGGAGATCATCCAAACTCCTTATCCTGGCCCACGAAGCTGTCCTCCACGACGGGACCCCTGTGCAACCTCCCAGCTGGGTCTCCTGGTCCCTCACCGGGTCCCCTGCAGCCACAAAGGCTGCCCTGCGGCCCCTCCGTTAAAGGTCGGGTGGGTCCCGACTCAGGCCCTTCACGCTTCCCGCTCTCCCTGCCTGGCAACGCTCACCTGTGGTTTGGGTACTGCTTCCTTTTCATCACTCCAGTCTCCAGCCAAATGGGACGTCCTCCCTGCCCCCCAAGTCCAAACACACCCTCCTTCCTGCCCTCCCTGTTCCTTTCATCTTGCTTTACTTCATCCAGAGCAGCTGCCCCTCTCTAAAGATGTACTTTTCCTACTTTCTCCCTTGTGTGCGTGTGTTGTGGAGGCAGTATTTTTTTTTTTTTTTTTTTTTTTACTGGTACGCGGGCCTCTCACTGCTGTGGCCTCTCCCGTTGCGGAGCACAGGCTCCAGATGCGCAGGCTCAGCGGCCATGGCTCACGGGCCCAGCCGCTCCGTGGCATGTGGGATCTTCCCGGACCGGGGCACGAACCCGTGTCCCCTGCATCGACAGGCAGACTCCCAACCACTGCGCCACCAGGGAAGCCCCGAGGCAGTATTTTTGTTTATCGTCTTTCTCTCGCACCACAAGGAACCTCTAGAAGGGATTCTGCCCGTGTTACTCACCTTTCCATCCCAAAGGCCAAGAACAATGCCTGGCACATCGTAGACACTCAAAAGACACTTTAAGAGTTAAAGATATTAAAGATTGAGTGATAGGAGCTAAGACACGAATAAGCCCACCGGAGGACAACCTAAGAGGAAGGTTCAGGCAGATGCAAAAGTGTGCTAAAGCAGTGACATATAAAATGAAACCTAAAGGTGTGCGAGGATAAATTAGGAGTTTGGGATGAACGCATACACACTACTCTATATAAAATAGATGAACAGGGGGCTTCCCTGGTGGCGCAGTGGGTGAGAGTCCGCCTGCCGATGCAGGGCACGCGGGTTCGTGCCCCGGTCCGGGAAGATCCCACGTGCCGCGGAGCGGCTGGGCCCGTGAGCCATGGCCACTGAGTCTGCGAGTCCGGAGCCTGTGCTCCGCATCGGGAGAGGCCGCAGCAATGAGAGGCCCGCGTACCAGCAAAAAAAAAAAAAAAAAAAAAAAAAGATGAACAACAAGGACCTACTGTAGAGCACAGGGAACTCTACTCAATACTCTGTAATAGCCTATATGGGAAATGAATCTGAAAAAGAGTGAATATATGTATATGTATATCTAAATCACTTTGCTGCACTCTTGAAACTAACACATTTCAGTCAACTATACTCCAATCTAAAATAAGAATTTTTTTTAGAAAAGATGAAACGTAAAACACAAATACAACATAACATACTGAGTGAAAGCTCAAAGGGTGAGTGGAGTATCCAAATACAAGAGAATAAACACTTTACAGCCTCAGACTGAAATTAAAGCCCGTGCGGAAGCACGGACAGTACGAATGGTCCCAAGAAACGAGGAAGAAACCCTGACGGCAAACGGAGCCGAGACTGCGAAAACAAGGACAGTGAGATCAGCCCCAAGAACGTTCAGATCAACTGAGCAGCTGGAAATTGCTTGTCCTGCCTACACTGAGTATAGGAGTGTTTCTAGGAAGGTCCAGCATATAATGGAAGTTCACTAAATTGCTATTAAAGGGGCTAAGAGACCAATGCATCGTTATCATAAGAGAGATGGCTTAGTTACAGAATCATACAACACCAACGTTAAAGGAGTCTTCTTAAGCCATCTATTCATTCTTCAATCCCTGGTCATCCTCAGACATCTACTGAGCACCTACCATGTACCAAGCAGGAGACTGATGATACAGTTAACACTGTATTGATACGTTATTCTCCTTGGACATTGCTACAGATGGTTACCTCCACTTTCCACTCTGAGAATAAGTGTTACAAGCAGCCTTCTGGAAACAGTGCCCTTGGATCTCTAATGTAATGACAGGTCCTGAGGTGAGGAATGTCAGGCCCTTCAGGAGGGGAAAGTGGAGCACGTGGAACCTGCGGGAAGGGGATTCTGGGGCAGGTAGAGGCTTGCGGGCCCCTCCAGCCCTGCCACGGAGGCAAATACCACCAGCTGAAATTAAACAGGTACATCAATAAGACACTGGAGAGAATGTTCTCTAACACCATACACGGAAATAAACTCAAAATGGATTAAAGACGTAAATGTAAGGCCGGATACTCTAAAACTCTCAGAGGAAAACAGGGAAGAACGCTCTTCGACATAAATCATAGCGAGATCTTTTTGGATACGCCTCCGAGTGTAATGAAAATAAAAACAAAACAAAACAAAACAAACAAAAAACCCCAAGACAATGACAATGTCTCGTAATTGAAACAACCTCCTACCAATGGAGAATCCATTCTAATGACCCCCCGCCCCTAGCTGTCAAAAAGAGTTTAGGAGATACGAGGATATATGTATTCGTATGATTCCCTTTGTTATAAAGCAAAAACTAACACACCATTGTAAAGCAATTATACTCCAATAAAGATGCTAAAAAAAAAAGTTTACTACCAAAGTTGGAATTAATACACAAAGACAAGTTTGCCAGGGTGTGGACAGAGATTTGTTCACATTATGTCTTAATAAAAACCTCTCTTGTAGGTGTATTTTAGGCTTTCAAGGTGATCGCCTCAAGGTATCCCTGTCCTTTTCCATTGGAACTTCCTGGGATGATAGGAATGTTTTCACAGCCCAGTACCACTAGCCATACGTGGTGACCGACTTCCAAGTGACTACAGCAACTGAGAAAATGAATTTTTAATTTAAGCTTAGTTAGCTTTAACTCATTTAAATATACACAGTTACATGTGGCTAGTGGCTACCGTGCTTATCATCACCATCAGGCCACAGCTGTGGTCCTAACACTGGTTAACAGAGGCTGATGTGTGAGAAATGATATCACTGCCTTCGCTTCCACCAGCACTGAAATGAGAATTTCCCCCAACCCAGAATGACAGTTAAACTAGTATAGTCTTTGGTTAAATTAATTATTTTTTATTGACGTATAGTTGATTTACAATGTGTTAGTTTCAGGTGTACAGCAAAGTGGTTCAGTTTTTTATATATATATATATATATAAAATATATTAAATGAATACATACATACATAAATATATATATATATCTTTTTTCAGATTCTTTTCCCATATAGGTTATTACAAGATACTGAGTAGAGTGCCCTGGGCTATACAGTAGGTCCTCGCTGTTTACCTATTTTAAATACAGTTGTGTGTATGTTACTCCCAAATTCTTCTTTCTAAAGGGTTAGGTAATCAACACTATTCCTGAAGTCCCCTCATTCTACTCATAAATGTATTAGCTGTTTGACTGTCCATAACTCTTATCATTTCTCTGGACCTCAGCTGCCTTACAAGTAAAATAAATGACTGGAACCAGGAAGCCATTTGCTACCTGACGTGTTTTTCCATATCAAATATATATGACTTAAATCAGCCTACTTCACACTTTGAAAGAGCTATTCTTTGTAGGTAATTAATCTGCCTAAAACATCATCGGCCTGAAGATGCATCATTGATTTAATAAACAGCTCTGAAGAAAACAGAGAACGGTATATGTATTCCAAGGTCTCCTACAACTTCAGCAATAGAAATTTGTAAAAAATGTGCATCTTGGGGTCAAGGACCTACAAATATTCAATACAGACATAATAAATTATTATAACACATCAGCAGTTTTCATTTTCTTAATCGGATAGTACTTTTTTTTAACATCTTTATTGGAGTATGATCGCTTTACAATGGTGTGTTACTTTCTGCTTTATAACAAAGTGAATCAGCTATATGTATACATATATCCCCATATCCCCTCCCCCTTGCGTCTCCCTCCCACCCTCCCTATCCCACCCCTCTAGGTGGTCACAAAGCACCGAGCTGATCTCCCTATGTGGCTGCTTCCCACTAGCTATCTATTTTACGTTTGGTAGTGTATATATGTCCATGCCACACTCTCATTTCGTCCCAGCTTACACTTCCCCTTCCCCATGTCCTCAACTCCATTCTCTCATAGGTCTGCGTCTTTATTACCGTCTGGCCCCTAGGTTCTTCATAACATTTTTTTTTTTTTTTAGATTCCAAATATATGTGTTAGCATACAGTATTTGTTTTTCTCTTTCTGACTTACTTCACTCTGTATGACAGAGTCTAGGTCCATCCACCTCACTACAAATAGCTCAATTTCCTTCCTTTTTATGGCTGAATAATATTCCATTGTACATATGTGCCGCATCTCCTTTACCCATTCATCGGTCGATGGACACTATCTTGCTTCCATGTCCTGGCTATTGTAAATAGTGCTGCGATGAACATTGGGGTGCATGTGTCTTTTTGAATTATGGTTTTCTCAGGGTATATGCCCAGTAGTGGGACTGCCGGGTCATATGGTACTTCTATTTTTAGTTTTTTAAGGAACCGCTATACTGGTCTCCAAATTGATACAGATAGTACTCTTATAATAAAAAAAAGTACAGAAATACCATATTAAACCCAGGCCAATAACATCCAGCAAAAGCAACAAATCACATACACAATAAACATATAAAAAGAGTAACTGGAAATTCCCTGGCTGTCCAGTGGTTAGGACTCTAAGCTTCCACTGCAGGGGGCCCCGGGTTCGATCCCTGGTCGGGGAACTAAGATCCTGCAAGCCGCAATGCACAGGCAAAAAAATAAAAATAATAAAAATAAAATAAAAAGAGTAATGTCGCCCACAGCATGGTCTACCCATTTTATTTTTCTTAATCATGGCTTAAGTTAAAGTTAGTCCACAAGAGTGGCGTCTGTTAGCGATGAAGTGTCAAACTGAGTTTTGAATTTCCTAGCTTTTTACATATAAAAGCCTCTAAGAGTGTCTTAAGGATGGTAGTAATATTGTACATTAGACACGAATTCCAGGCCATTGTTACCTGCTTTCAGATTGTAAAACCTGTGTTAAAAGCATCCCAAAATATATTTATTCTGTTGGTCTTTGAAGTAATTATTTTGGCTGAAAGAATTCCAGAGTAATTAATTTCTTCCTTATATAAAATTTAAATTTATGAGAAAAATGAACATATATTCATAGTCAGGTAAAATTATTAATTCATTACGTCTGCATCTCACATTCTCCTACAATTATAGTAGACTATTAAAATGTTTTTTAATAGTCTACTATAATTGTATACCAGCTGGTGATATACCAGCTGGACGTAAATGAAGATTATTTCAAATCTATGGATCAAACTCAACGCTCTGTAAGCCTTAAAGAAAAAAAAAGAAAGCTAAAAAAACTATCTCAAAAACAATAAAGAGAAAATAAGCAAGCTATTCAATTTTATTCAATGAATAAACTTGGAAAATCAGGACTGGAAGTGGTTACTAATTATTTTTAAATACTTTTAATTACTAGTACTAAAGGGAAATGCTGCAGAAAGCAATTTGTAAATAAACAAAGAAGGAGTTTCAAAGAAAACTCAGAAGACATTTTCTTCAAGCCACCTTTTTAAATGAACTATCAAAGACTCCTTTTTCGAATTCCATTCAATGACATTAGAAGGACTGATGATTGCTAGTAGTGCCTTTAAAATAACCTGTAAAATTCTCAAAAAGGGGCCGTACGACACATAAGCCCACCTTCCAAGAGACACAGCATCTCATCGGTCAGCAAATATTTGTTCATCATTTACTAATACATGCAAGGAAATGGGGGCAAAGAGGTTAAAAAAAAAATCAGTTCCTGCAATTCTGCAGCTCATGGTCTGGAGAACATACAAGACAGAAAGGCAGCAAACACGGATGGAGGTGCGGATAGAGGCCAACGGGAAGACAAGTGGCTGTGTGGTGAGGTTGAGGGCAAATGGAAGATGGACAGTGTGGAGCTGCCGATGCCTATTCCTAGAAGGACATGTCGCCCCCCTGCCCGTACCCCCTGCCCCACTACATCAGTGGAAATATTATTCTTTCAAGGCTCTGCTTAGCGAGCAGCCCCAGCAAAGCATCCTGGTCTAAAAGGCACAGAGGAGGCACTCAATAAACGTGGGCCAAATGAATAGCCCTTTTCTGGTCTCTGCAAAGCCGGTCATGTAAAAGTTTAAAACTTCATTACGTACAGTCAAGTGTCCATTCAGGGGCAGCTGAACGGTCTTACCCTACGATCTGCATTCTTGAAATCGGGCCCTCTTTCTCTGCATAAACTCATTACCTCGTCCATCAATCACTTAGAGTACCTGGGATACACAGAGCATCCTTTAGTTGCTGGTGTACTGACACGGGAAAAACACCTGCTCTTAAGTCCCAGCGGGAATAAAAACTTTTAAAAATAAATGTTGTCTAAAATAACAACAAAAATATCAGACAGTGATGTGTGCTACACAGAGAATTAAAATGGTGTGATGTGACAGAGACAGGGTGGGTCCTCTGGTGGCCTCAGGTGTCTTAGTCCTGACATCCCCAGAAGTAGACCTTGGGACAAGGATTCAGGTGCAAAACGTTTATTCGAAATGCGGAAGAAACATCAGTGGGGGTGGGGGACTGAGACCAGGAGATCGAGTAGCCAGGAGAAGCTTCTTTATCAGGACAGTCACCGCCATGAGCGGCATCACTTAATCCCTGGTGTTAATTTTCTGGGCAAACCCTGGGGCCCTGTGGACATACACATGCTTCCGAGTTTCCCAATGCTGGGGGGTGGGGAGCTGGGGTATTTATACGCCAAGTCCTATCAGTCATTGGTTGAGAGCCGATGGGGAGAGAGTATCAATTCCCTGGCACTGCTGTCCTTCTGGGCCATAAGGGAGGCTCAAGTGAGGTGTAGATGCCACAGGTCTGCCGGGATGTGGCAGGTAGGGTGCAGGGCTGTGCCTGCAGGGGGCCTCCTGGACCAGGAGACAGGTGCGCTGGGGTCTAGATGGAGGGAAGGATCCAGGGTAAAAGACTCCCAGACGGAAGGAACTGCTAGTGTAGGATCAAGCTTGGAATGCTCATCCAAGGTCACCCAGATAGAATGTCTGGAGCCAAGTGGATGACAATATCACATCAGACCACAGAGGGCTCTGGACGCCAGAGTAAAGGGCCTGGGCGACACCAGTGGGAAATACGGGCTCAACAGGACCTTACGTGCATTTTCTTCTTGTTTTTTACTTATATGGGTGTGTGTGTGTATATATATATAAAACATATATAATATATATATATTCTTTTTCAGATTCTTTTCCATTAGAGGTTATTATAAAATATTGAGTAGAGTTCCCTGTGCTATACAGTAGGACCTTTTTGGTTATCTATTTCATATATAGTAGTGTGTATATGTCAATCCCAAACTCCTAATTTACCCCCCTCGCCCCACCTTCCCCTTTGGTCACCATAAGTTTGTTCTCTAAGTCTGTGAGTCTATTCTTTTTTGTGTAAATAAGTTCATTTGTATCATGATTTTAGATTCCACATATAAGTGATATCATATGGTATTTGTCCTTGTCTGACTTACTTCACTTAGTATGATAATCTCAAGGTCCATCGATGTTGCTGCAAATGGCATTATTTCATTCTTTTTTCTGGCTGAGTAATATTCTATTGTGTGTGTGTGTGCGCGCGCGCGCGCACGCGTGCACGTGTACCACATCTTCTTTATCCATTCCTCTATAATTTCAATTTTCAAAAGATGACTGGTGCAAATGAGTAGCGGAGTCCTGAGTGGAAGCAGGAAAGTCAGGACGCTGCTACAGAGGCAGACTCATGGCGGCGGAGAGGCAGGAGCGGCCAGATCAAAAACCCTGCGTGCGTTCTTCTTTAGGGATTCTGTGTCCGGTAGTGTCAGTGCGACCTTTTACTAAGAAGGAAGAAGACTAGAGGCGGAGTATGTTTGAGGAAAGAAATGAAGTGGTTGTTTCAGTCAAGTTAAAGTTAAGATGCCTACGAGATATTTGCAGATGGAGAAAAAATACAAGTTTGAAATCAGAGAAGCATCAGAACTAGAGATCAATATTAGTGTCATCTACACGCATACAGCATTTGAAGTCAAGAGATTAGATAAAGAAGAAATGTGTTCCAAAGACAGACTGTTATCTTGCAAATAATAGTTTCATGTCAGTAATCTTTTACTGTATCCGTAAAACGTACCTCAGTAAGCACAGGCGACTCATTCATTACTTATTGAATATACAATTCCCCTGAAACTATCACAACACAGTTGATATATAGTATATCAACTATATACCTCAATAAAAACTATATATATAGTATATCAACTATATACCTCAATAAAAATTACTTATTGAATATAAAAGAGACGTGTGGCATTACGCTGAGAACTGTAGGAAATTAAAAATATATCATATATTAATTCTCATTTTTAAGATCTAAGGTCTACAAACCCTTCAAGATTAAAGACTGACCACAGTAATTGTCCCAAGAGATAGAGAAAAAGGACCATGGAAACTCAAGAGAGAGAGATTACTTCCACCTGGCAAAATCATAAAAGGTTTAGAGTGGAAAGAGCATTTAAGCTGGGGCTTAAAGCCTTTTCAAATCTGTAGACCTTGCCCTGTAAACACTTAGAAAGTGGATGCATTTCAAGAGTTAGAGATTTAAAGAACAAAATCACAGAGACGGGACATTGGAGGGAGCATAATTCTGGAGTTCATTAAGCAGCTCAATTTGCAAGATGATAAAATATATGAATGGGATATAGGTGGTGAATATTTCTAGAATACAGAGTTATTAAATTCATTTCTCAAATATTCCATGTGAGTAAATAATTCACTTTCCACGGTGTTAAATATATATCTGGTCGGGTTTAAGAAAAAATTTTAAAAGACATAATTTCATTTCACCTCCATTTTATAGAACATTATTTTCCACTATACGCAGCTACTATGAACAATCATTACGCACTTAGGAATTTGGTTCTCACTTTCATTGCCCATTTCGGTTATACTGTTCCCACATTGTAGATAATTTCCCATCTATCTGTCTATCTGATTTTATGTTGAAAGACTGAAAATTTGTGCATTAAAATTGGATCTGTAAGGTGGGATTACTAATTACTGGTCAGTAGAAAGGGAAAGGAAAAGACCTGGGCTGGGTAAAAAGAAGATGGAAAAGGTGCAGAACAGTGAAGTACAGGGGACATGCCCCAGTGACCGATCGAGGGGACGGGATGTGTGGACCACAGAGAGGGTGTCACCAGTTCCACACCCTGCACTTGCCTCTAGACAGCCTTCATTTTAGACCCACCAGTTCAGCTCCTTTTTGCCATTCTTCAGGAGACCATGAGAAACATCCTTTTATGGTGGCATTTGAAGACTTCTTAGTTCACAGTTCCCCCAAAACAAAAACGTAGCCATAAAGGACTTTCTGAAAAACACTGCACATGAGAGACTGCACATTTTCTCATACTGTTTGTTGTAAGAATAAAGTTTATAATCACTGAAGGACCAAGTGTTTATCTCTATGGTGGGTCTCAAGAAGACTGTCATGCTAACAATACGTGACTGCACGTACAGGAAAGTGAAACCAAGTTACAAATTAGAAAACGCAACAGGCAAAGAAGTGATAAACTCAAAGAATATGCCTGACCTCTTTCCAAAAGAAAGGTGAGTAGAAACAATTGCAATAAGTGAATCAGTGAGGGGCACCTCAGGAGGATGGGCTGGAAGCAAGTGACAAAGGAGCAGTGACCCCCCCTGCCTGGACTGGGCCTTAAGACTCAAAAACTTAGAAACCCTTAGTTAAAAAAATGTGCAAAATGACAACTACCAAGAAGACACCCCATACAAATCAGTCAACGCTTATAGAAAACGACTGAATAATACTATTACTACGTAAATAACGTGTTCCTCCAACATTTAAATACCTGTGTACTTTCAAAGAAAATTTAACATCGTCTGCTCGACCCAGAAATTATGAAAATATAATATATTCTATGTCCTGAGCTATCTAGGTAAGATACCAGTTGGGGAGGAAAGAGGAAAAAAAGGGAAGAAAGAGGAGAAAAAGTAAATCTATCTTATAAAAATAATTTTTATAATTCATAAAATCAATTTTTCATAGTAAAAAAGGGCAATAAAATATAGAACTACTCTCCAGTTAAAAAACAGAACTAATTTTGCCCCCCAGCACGTGCACATGTAATTTCTATTCTTCGGGCCTTCCGGAAAGCATCAAAATACAACAGAGTGACCCAAAGGGACAAAATCTTTCTTCCTCCCCCTCCTCCTTCAGTGAATGATTTATTGTTCAACAAGGGTTAACTCAGGTCAGCTTAAGGGAAAAAAAAAAGAAAGAAAGAAAGAAAAAAGAGGGAGCTGGTACTCACAGCCTTTACAGATTGAAAAATACTCCCTGGTTATTTACCCTTCAGTGGGATACAAGGCACAGCTGATAACATTTTTAAATACTTGGGTTCACATCAAGTTACCTCTCCTACTTTCAAATGGTCCTTTCAAGATATCTGTGTTGACAGGCCCGAACTTGCAGTGCCCTGCCCCAGAAGGCCCACCCAAGTAGAATGTTGAAAAACGCCTCTGCTCACAGATGGTAATATACCAGATGCTGGAAAACACCAAGTGGGTTGCCATTTGAGTTTGGGTCTAAACTGAATGAGCTGGGTTACTAACTGGGTTCATTTGTCATTAGACTCACCTTCCTAACCTCCAAAGAGCACATTTTCATTGTGACCTGCCTGCATGCCTTTGTGGGAGGAACGGGTAACTCACACACACTGTATGCAAATATCTCTTAAAACGACAAGCAATAATCTTGCTTAACAACAGACTTTACGGAAAAAACTCTCTACAGTTCACCCTTATTGCTATACGACTTTTCCAGGTAGCCTCACGGAAAAGGAATTTCGGGCACGGGGAAAAGCGTGTGCAAAATCGTGCAAAAATCAAACCGTGGGGAATCGTAAGGACTGCACATCAGAGGTGGATGGCTGAGGGCAATAAGGAGTTTGAGCTGGATCCAGGGAGGATGTGTAAAATAGGAAATCCTGTTTCTAGATTTTTGAAAGGCAATAACGTACAGAACCATTTGTTTACATGATCTGAAAAGACACTTTCTTCAAATAAGGCATTACCACAAGAGTCATATAATTGTAAACAAAAATGAAATCCCATCATAAAGCTGAGACTACTTGTAATAAAGGCCACAATGAAGAATCTAGGTTTACGTGTTTATTACACGCGAAATTCAGCCTGGCTTCTCTCCCTTTCCCACATTGGTGGGAAATTATCATCGCTGCTAATTTCCCTGCCCTGTAATCCCACCATGTATTGTAACTTTCTCTCCCTGCTACCTACCAACTGGGGAGAGAGAGAGCCTGCAAAGTGTGGAATGCAGCCAAGTCGATCTGAAGAGACAAAACTGACGTGAACTGTGAAAGCAAAGGATGTGACAGCCTCAGAATTCTGACCTTTAGAACAGGAAACCCAAGGTACGGCTCAGCTCCCCAACCTGCATGCTTTCTTTTGTATCTGGGTAACACGGCACAGCTTTCCTGTTATTAAAGCATTTGTGGATTACCTTTCCAAGGGTCACGAGAGCTTCTGAACAGATAAGTGCAGGGAGACAATGAGATGACCGTTACCAGGGCCCGTCAGCTAGGGGACAGGAGTATCATATTTCTACTGAGAAGAGCACTTAAATCACAGGCAAAGGTCCAGGAAGGCTTGAGTTGCCAGGGATCACGTTCACCTCTGTGGTCAGTGCATGGGCTCAGGGACACGTGACAATCGCAGGGCTGGCTTGCTCGGGGAAGGACAGGAGGGATCACCTTTCCTCACTATCCAGGAAAAACCGCCCAAGGTAATCTGGAAGCACCTCACACCTCGTGTGTGGATCGCAGCTGGGACAGGAAGGCCAGGGCAGTGGACAGAGGCAAGCTGTCGGCACTGGCCCCGACTCCCCAGAAGACTCACGTCCCAGGAGACTCCAGACCACCCAGACGTGCGCTATGCTAACCGTCATCTTAAACTGAAGTGGAGATATTTATTCAGAATTATGGTTTATACTTATCTTTGTGTAGATTTTAAACATCACATTTATAGGAGGTTTTTTTTTTTTAAATCTACGTCTGTTGAACAGAAAAGTCTCAGGTAGCACCGTCTGCTTTACTTTTATTTTAGAATCTTCTTTCCTTTGAAAATTGTTCCATACATTCTTCCCAAAAAGTATATCATGGCAGCACTGAGAAGGCACACAGTACCTGGCCAGGACATTTATAGGATACGAGTTGGCTTTAAAACAGCTCCAAGTTTTAGAAAACTTATAAATAAAAGGAGTGAGGGGGGCTTTTTCCTTACCAATGTAAGGTTAATTTAATCTATTATTAGGAACTTTTAATTCGCCAAAGACTCTGTTTTGATCAGGAGTCTGACTGTGTCCGTTTCCTCCTCAGGTTTCCTGCAGTTTACATTTCTAAGGGCAACACTGCAAAAACTTTTAAGAATGAAGGCACTTAGGTTTAGCTTTCAGAAATCCAGGAAGGTATAATATTTACTCTTTCTGGTTAAAGGAAGTAAACCCAGAAATGCCACCCTGTATTTGTGCTCAAAGAGGGAACAAAAAAAAGTGCGGAGAGAGAGTTAATATTTAATCACGAGCATCGCGGTGGGGCCAGACAGGCCTGTTGAGAATCCGACCGAAAGCCCTCAGGTTCCAGAACTTCTCAGAGTCTGAGCTGCCTCACCTCAACCAGCAAAGTCAGCTAACGCACAGGTTTGCTTAAAGACCCACAGGAAAGAAAGCTAAGGAACTCCTGGCCACGGCAGACCTTAGTCGGCTTTCGCTGCACATCCTTCCCGTAAAGGAAATGCTGCTCGCCTGTTTCATGCACATTCAGACTCCCTACAGCAGGTTCTCACTACTTGTGGACTCCACGTTTGCGAAGTCCAAGCAGGCGAAACGGTCCTGCTGATTTCAGTCCCTTCCTGCGAACGAGTTTCCTTTCCACAGCGTATTTAGCACTACGCGTTCCTCGTTTTTGTGTTTCTGGGGAGAGTTCACTGTTTTCAATGGCCCCAAGCTGGCACTGATGCGCCGGCTTGCATTCCCTGCGATGCCCTTTATGGGTGTGAGATAAGCTTTGTTCAGACACGAGTTATATGCCACTGGCCGTGAGTTCAGTCGTCCTGAATCAACAATACAGATCAAATAAGGTGTCTTTAAACAGAAACACACATAAAACCGGGTATATGAGGTGACGGGCTGAAGGAAATGTGACCAGGGGCTCATGGGAACCTGATCCTACGTTTCCTGTAGGGGCGATGGTTTGGTATTCGCTAATGCACGTTTGCAATGACTTCACACAACATAACTACCACGGATGACGATAACTGACGGTATGTATACGCTAGATCTCATGTTAAGCAACAGCAGTGCACAATTAAAGAACACAGCCCCTCGCTCTCAAGGAAATTAAAATGTCAAGTACACACTTCGTAAAACATTAAAATACAAACAAAATTTGCGTCATTCTTTTTCAAATTATGTAAAATACACAAACATCCTGTCACTGGAGGTTAATATTAAAATATAAATTACCGGTCTCTGGCTGGAATCAGGCAACACTCGTTTGCTTGCTATACAATTCCTTAGCACGGCCCGATGTGTCTAGTAGTTAAATCCATCAAGTGGCCCATCACCTCCATAGGCTGAGTTTCAAAAAGTATCTTTGTTTTGTTCAGGATGTGAACTGTTTCCCTTGAGGGTATTTCAACTTTGAGCCTTGACTGTGTCTCAAGAATTAAGTCAGAATGGGGCCAGTGGAGCCCTTCGAAGACGATTTCCACCCCACTTCAGGTCTTGATACCGAGCAGGACCCCGTAGGGCTCCTGGGCACAAAAGCCTCTCCGCGTCCCCTGTTTTCTTGATGACAGGAAAGAGGCTTCATCCAGCCTCCAGGACCTTCCCTGAGTTCCAGCGGGCAGGTTCAGAAAGTCGCTAATCAGGGAAGGGAGGGGATGCAGAGACCCTGGGGCCAGGGTCCCGGTTCCCCCTCCAGGGATGCACAGAACAATATTTTGAGCTGTTCTGCAGATACGGAGACGCCCACCAGGTGGGAGAAGTTAACAGGTAACACAGCATGCTGCCCGCAAGCACGCAGACCCCAGACCCGCTGGAACCAGAAGATTGATGAGGCCGACTCCCACTTACCTCACCACCAACCAATCAGAAGGACGTCCACGAGCTGACCACGCCCTCTTTGAACCGCGACGATAAACCTCCGCACTACCGCCGCAGGTCCTGACACACGGTTTTGAGGGCAGGAGCCCGCTGCGGCCCCCTCTGCCTGGCAAAGCGATAAAGCTGTTCTTCTTCTCTACTTCACCCAAAGCTCTGTCTCCGAGATTTAGTTTGGGTACAGAGGCCGGATTCGGCATCGGCCTTTCTCTTCCCCACCCGCCCCTTCGACTCTTTCCCCTTGGGGAAGGGAAGGCATTAATAGCCTTAAGGGAGCCACTCAGCCACTAAGGGAGGGGAAGGCACTAATACTATGAATTTCCCTCGTAAGTGTCTTACTGTGTCTTTAAAACAAAACCAACAGACAGCTTCCGGCCTCTCTCTGTGACCTACGAAGCCCAGCCCTGAGCCCTTTTGCTCTTTTCTCCTTATTTTATCCTCCGGTGCGGCAAGCAAAGAGAGGCAGGGGATGCCCTGGCTCTCCTCCCTCACGACGCACCCTTCCCGCCCCGTCCTGTGCCCTCCCTCGGGTGCTGACCTGCAGAGGCCACCAGGCCAGGCGCCCCTGCCCTCCGGCATCTGGCCGGGTTTGGTCGACTAGGCACTGGCCCAAGTTCAGAGGGCAGAAGAAGAAAAGGCTGAGCCCTTGATGTCCTCTCGTCCCCGCCTTGAAGTTCAAGTCCTGGCTGTGCATTTGTTCTCTGATGCGCCAAACCCCTGCCCTCAAATTAGAGGCTCACTACATGTGGTCCAGGCACCCCTTCGTGTCCCCAAGGGCCTTTCAGGGGTCCATGAGCTCACGATTATTTTCATAATCATATTAACATGCATTCTGCCTTTTTCTCACTCTCTCTGTCACGCGTGTGCAATGAACTCTGCCAACGGCAACGGGACCCGATACCACAACCTACCGAGTGCAGACGCGGATATGAACACCCAGCTGTCTTCCAACAGGCCAGACGTTAAAGAAATAGGCAAAAACGTGACAGAATTCTAGCACTATCAATAAAATTTTTCTTTGGAAAATGCAATTTTATGATTCATGAAATTACGTTATTTAGGTTAACATAGAATGGGTTTGTTGTTATATTTAAAGTTTCCATCTGTTTCCTGCCAGGATCCTTCCAGCCACAGGGGCATCTCCTTCCAAACCCCTTCCACAAGGGCCCACCTCCCTGACTTGGTAGGTTAAACAGGTCAGGCTGTTTAAGGACCCAGTGATGGATGCAAAAACTCTATTTCGGTCTCAAGTGCAAATCCCGTTCTCCCACATAATCTGTCTGAACCCCTGCACTTGGCAGAGTTATTGGATGGGCGCCCAGCCTTCACCAAAGCTGTTATTTGGCCACCACTAGGCTGTCCGCTCTTGGGGCGCAAGTTCTGTCAATCAGGGACTATGACCGGGGCGGCGGGGGGGAAAGGATGTCTTAGGTCCAAAAGCACTTATGAGAGAAGGTTTCGGGAGTTGCTGTCTCAAAGCAGGCAATGAAGCCAGGAGCCCCCCTGAACTTCATTTATCCCCTCAACAAAGTACTCTGGGTCCCGGAGTACTCTGGGTACTATAACACTCAATTATAGTAGGTTTATATACAGTCATAACCGTTTTACTTACCAAATGCTTGTAACTAAAAATAAAACCTTTCAAACTCAGAAAGCCTCCGTTCTTGCCTTCAGGAACAGTAAAGGAAGAAAAATTGGGGGGTTAAATTCCAACATGTCATTCAATGCAGCCAGTCTGGTGGAGCAACAAACCCCAAAGACCAAGTGGCCGATGGTCTCCCCAAGAAGAGAGAGAAAAGCAGAGTCTTCAGCCAAAAAGAAACGCGGGTAAGGAGCCTGACATGGGTTTAGTACAATCAGCACCGGCAGCTTTGATTCCTGAATAAAAGGAACCCAGTGTTTTATTCATATTTCCAACACAGAGAAAAAGATAAACGCCATTGTTAAAAAGATCTCTTCAATTACCTGTTCTTTATCTTCTGCGCTCAAATCGAAAAGCAAACTGTAAGCTAGGGAACATATTCACTAGAGAGGTGTCAATGCATTAAACTCTTCATTGTAAACATATTCTTATGCATAATGAGAAAAAGAAATTGACCAACACAAAAATAGACCGGGGGTATGAAGACGTAGTCACCAAGAGAGAAATGCAGATGACCACAAATTAAACTTAAAAGAAAGAAAAAAACGTTCAACTTTACCAGTACTAAAATTACGCTATGCAAAATGAGAAACTGCTTTTAAGTGTTTTAAAAGAAGATGGAGCTAAAAAGGATAATCATCCCATCACTGCTTACAGAGACACCAAAAATTGGGTCAAAATTTTTCAACAGAAAACTGGCTAAAGGAATTATAAAACATGAATTGAAAGGGCCAGTATATCGTGAACAAAATAATGCTGTCAACTAATATTTTATATCCATGGTATTTTATTATTGCGTGAAAAATCATACTATAAAGCAGCTGGATCCTAAGAGTCCATTTTTGTGAAAACAGATCTGTAAATACGCACCATAAAAAAATGGAAGGTGACACACCAAAATTCACTTTAGTAACCAGGTGGCCAATATTCATGAAAGCAAGGAGAAGCAGGTAACATAGCTAAAACGTTCCGGGGAGGCTTCCTGGACCAGGCAATGCAGAACTGCGGGCTATCGTGAAAGCATCTCAGGAAAGAGGGCGGAGCTTGGGAGGAGATAGGACTGCTTCCTCGCCGCAGTGTGATTCCTGGGTAGGACCAACAGCTAAATGCCAGGTGGGGAGCGAAAGAGAAAAGACTACATTGAAAAATTTGCAATCCGGGCTAAGGAATGTGGATTTTCTCCAAAAGGCAAAAGGGAGACGTGTTAGTAGGCAGATGGACTAGATACATCGGTGGGAGGAGAACGGCAGGTCAGAGGTCACTGCCCTCACCCAGGATGCTGTGACCTTGTCTGCGACTCAGCCTCAGAAGACGCTGGCTTCTCTCTCAGCCTCTGGATCAATAAAGTCTAGGCCTGCTTTATGAATTAACTGAAGATCTTTTTATATTTAATTTACATGTCTTCATTCTTTAGGCTCAAAGCTTGCCAGCCACACACCACAGTCCAACCTATATCACCACTTGAAAGCTATGTTTTTTCTGGTCCAAATAGTATCTTAAATTATATTCTACAACATGTGTGTAAACTTGTAATGCTGACATCATGAACAAAGTGAATTCAGTAGAAAAATAACTCAGTGAGTCAGACGTAGAAACAAGAAATAACAAGCAAGTTCATCTCTACATGAAAGAAAACCCCATCACCGGCAAGGCCTACTCTCACTCCTGGAATTTCTCTCATAAACCTGAAAAATAAAATTTGGCTCATAAAAAGAGGGCTTGAAAAGATGAGTCTATATAAATCTCCAAGATAAGAAAACACATTTTTCATTTACATGGGAATGAGGAATTCACTTCAGAATTGTATTATGAACCAAAGAGAATATACAGAGAAAATTTTATTGTGGCATAGTTAGATCATGGCTTGTTTAAATAATATACCTTACAAAAACGTTAAGATGCTCAACGTTGCTAATTATTAGAGAATTGCAAATCAAAACTACAATGAGGTATCACCTCACACCAGTCAGAATGGCCATCATCAAAAAATCTACAAACAATAAATGCTGGAGAGGGTGTGGAGAAAAGGGAACCCTCCTACACCGTTGGTGGGAATGTAAACTGGTGAAGCCACTGTGGAACACAGTATGGAGGTTCCTTAAAATACTAAAAATAGAATTTCCATATGACCCAGCAATCCCACTCCTGGGCATATATCCACACATCCGGAGAAAACCATAATCCGAAAGGATACACGCACCTCAGTGTTCACTGCAGCATTATTTATAACAGCCAAGACATGGAAGCAACCTAAATGTCCATCTACAGATGAATGGATACAGGAGATGTAGGGGGGTGTGTGTGTGTATTACTCAGGCATAAAAAAACAACGAAATAAAGCCATTTGCAGCAACAAGGATGGAACTAAAGATTATCGCAGTAAGTCAGAGAAAAAGAAATATATGATATCACTTATATGTGAAATCTAAAAAAAAAAAAATCATAGAAATGAACTTATTTACAAAACAGGAACAGACACAGAAAACAAACATGGTTACCAAAGGGGAAAGGGTGGGGAGGGATGAATTGGGAGATTGGGATTGACATGCAGACACTACTGTATATAAAATAGATAACCAACAAGGACCTTCTGTATAGCACAGGGAACTCTACTCAATATTCTGTAATAACCTATATGGGAAAAGAATCTGAAAAAGAATATATACTTGTATATGTATAATTGAATCACTTTGCTGTACACATGAAAGTAACATAACATTGTAAATCAACTGTATGCCAATAAAAATTAAATTAAAAAAACATTATGACACTGATGTGTCATCAGAAGAGACCAAATTAACATATTCTTCTAAGACATATTACTTCTAAGCACGTCTTGTACAATAATTTTGATTCCTAACTTTGATCCTTCCCCTACAAACTACTTCTTAGATATTGCCCTTGTGATAGAAAACTGTCAACCCGATACCAGTTTCACGTTCACTGGACACAGAATAAAGATGGAACCATACCAAGAGGGTTTACAATATATGAAACTGTCAGTGACTTACTGGAAAGAAAGTCCTGGAAACTGGTAAACAGTTGTACCCGTGTCACTGCAGGACGCTGTACAGCTTTTTACTGATAATCACATGAAAGAAAAAAAAAAAGGAAGAGCTGAGTTTCTAATTTCCTCATGATATCCGAACCAAGTAACAATAATTCAGGTAGATTCTTCACAGATGAAAGGTTTTTATAATGCTGAACAATGTGAAATACCAGAAATATATACTTAAAGAATCAACTACTGGCTGTAGTCAAGGAACTATAAAGGAAACCATCTTATTACATAAAATCAATTATTTACAAACTTGAAAGGAGCATTTCCTTCCTAAGTACTTTAGTGCAGCTGAATCTTGAACACAGCGGGGGTTAGGGACCCCAACCCTCTGTGAAGTTGAAAATCCACGGATAACTTGCGGTCAGCCCTCCGAGTCCACAGTTCTTTCATATCCTCGGTTATTCCGTATCCTCAGATTCAGCCAACCTTGGATTGTGCAGTATTGTCTATTTACTATGGAAAAAAATCCGTGTATAAGTGGCCCTGTGCGGTACAAACCTGTGTCGTTCAAGGGTCAACTAACTCCATCTATTTCCAAGTATCCTGAAAAAGTTTAAAAAGTATAGCACTTCATCCAGGGAGATTTAAGCCGGCCTGGGGTCTAAGATCTGGGGTCATGTCTATACTAATAGAACACATGCCCTCAATATGGGGTTAGAAAGGGTACATTCAACACCATAAACAGTTGATTCTATCCATTCACCCCAGAAATGTTTAATAATAAAATAAACCCATAAGTAAGAATCAAAAACAAGAAGTCTTTTTGGAGACTTCACTGTAGTGGGAGAATGAAAAATAATAATTAAAAAGAAAAATTGCACCTACTATGAGAATAAACTGTACTTAGGTCCACAAAAGCCAAGACTAGAGTCTCTTTTTGTGTACCAGTCTATACCTGCGGCTGACACAGAGGTCCTCAAAGTGTGCTCTAGGAACCTTTGAGGGGTCTGTGAGATCAAAGTTATTTTCCCACAAACGTGCAGTCATATTTTCCTGAGGTTATTTCCTGAGTCATGCTTTCCTGATGCACAATATCTCAGCGGATTGAGCACAGAAGCAGATATGAGAATTCACCTGTCTTCCTGCAAGCCAGACACTAGATTTTTTAAAAATGTAAAACAACAACACACTTCCTACCCATTGTGTTTGCTTTGGAAAAACAATGATTTTTTTCATAAAATATGTTCATGTTAATATTTATCACTGTTACTTCTAAGTGAATAAGTATGTTGACGCTTCCTCAGTTTAATTTCGAATATGATCAACATCAATAGATGTAACCCCTTCAAACAAAAGCTCTGTGGCATCTTCCATAGTTTTCACATGGATACGAGGATCTTGAGACCAAGAAGTCAGAGAACCAATGGTTCAGCATCCGGTTGGCGCTCGGTAAGTACTGAATCGTGAACTAAGGGGGAAGGCCAAGCAGACACAGGGAGAGCTGAACTGGGATCTGAAGGGTGGCACAGATCTATGAGGTGAGCACAAGACAAGAGGGGGTAGAACTCTTCTATAACAACGTACACAGTTTATAAGTCGTGCTATTTCAAATGTTTTCCAAGCCGTTGAGCAACTTGTAGACAATGATTGAAAATGAAGTGGTCCCTTACAAATGAGAAACTGGACAGGATGAAGGAGCCACAGGCATGGATGTTTACTGCCTCTCCACAGACTCTATGCTGTAATTCTAGAGAACATCTTGAATTTAAAGCTGGACACGCAACCATCTTTCCAAGGACAACTGTGCTGAGGGAAGGAGTGTGGTTTCTCGTAGGTTCTATCATTTTCGAGGATGCATCAGTTTTTAAATAATGTTATTATGATCTACGTTGATATTATTTCCTTTTAAAAAATAATGTCAAATCCAAAGAAAATATCAAATATGGGTTTGCGCAATAGTGTTTCCTAAAATCACTCACCCTTTGTCCTTTCACGCTGGTTAGTAATCTCCTTGGGTGTATAATACACGAGATCCCTCCTCAAAGACAAGTGTGGACGTTACTCAAGGGACAAAGTAATACCATCTGTTCCTGGAAGGAACACTAGCCATTCTGAGCAGAACAAGTTACGATTAAAATAATAAGGTGACACTGCCTATTTTGTAAGCAGAACCTATTAACAAAGCTAAAAATTGAACAGGAAGAGAGGTGAGCTTGAAAGAAACAAAAACAAAAAATATTGTCCTTCTGCATAAATCCCTTCATTCGTTCCAGATCAGCTAACAGCTGAGGCAAGCAACACAAAGCCATTTCTAAGATCTTACAAAAGGGGACCAGCTTGTGAAACCGTTCCTACGGGTGGTATCAGAAACACACTCCAGCTCCCAGCCCCACTGTCAGCCTGAAGACCAGAGGGAAAACCCCTGGTTGACCATAAAAGGGCCGCCTGCATGTGCCCAGGGCAGAGTATACAGGATCTTATTTACACGAGTATAAAAACATGCCATTCCCGTGTGCTCACTGGTCCTCCTGAGGCCTGGCCAGAAGAGGTGGGTCCCGGGTGCAATGCAAACAGGATTCAAAAAATCTGTGACGTTTTCCCAACGTCTTATGTACTTTATTTTTCTAGCTTATCTTCTCTCCTGAGAAAAATATCTACAAAGCCTAAGATCACTATCATTTAACAGGTGACAGCTCCAGAAATACTTGAAAATTTAAGATTCCGCAGGAGGAGAGAAAACACACTTCCCATAAATAGGCACTTTTTTCTAGTAACAGTACAGCTGTGTGAAAACTGAGGAATGAAGAAGGTATTTCTGTTCCATCACAATGGGCTATCCATTTCTATTTCTAGAAGGCTAAAGTCTGAAAACTTCTGAGAAACATTAAGTGCACGCATTACCATGACGTAAACCTGGCAAAAAATACTGGTAACAATAAATTAAAGGCACAGCCGGCACGTGGATCCTGGGTGGGGGGTGGGGGGTGTAACTACAACACTGTGATCACAGAGCAAACATGTGGATATGACTATGAATAGTTTCCATTTAAAACTCTTAGGAAACTCTGAGATTTCAGTTTAGTAACTTGTGTTAAAGAGACACGGTACAGATCTCAGAGTACCGCTTTCAGCTGGAATTAGTGTCTGATTTAAAGACCTATCACAAGGCTACAGCAAATATTAACAGCATCTCATCTGATCATCTTCACAGAGAGTGAATTCCCGCTAAAACGTCTGGGCTTGCTGGTCTCACCGTCCAGAGAGACTCAAACTATCTCCGCCAACAACGCTTAAAGGCTCCACCGCTTCTAGGCGAGGTTACCCCGTACCAGTGGGTCAGGTGAGGTGTGAGTCTGGCTCAACCCCCAGAGCATCAGCAGTGACTGGGGAAGGGTCCCCTGGGATACAGCTCACCTCACCTCTGAGATGCCCCTGGAGAATGCTTTCCTGATATTGACCTGAAGATCAACCAGTATCACTCCCCATGTACTTCAGAAACCTATTTTGATAAGTCCTTGCTAGCCATGAAACTGAGCAGGACCCTGCGGGGCCCTCCTGGGTACAAACCCCCCTCCATGTCCCCTGTTTCTTGTTTGTAGAAAAAGGCTTTAGTCTCCTAGACCTTCCTTGAGTTCCCAAGAGCAGACTCAAGCAGTTACTAATTAGGGAAGGGAGGGCATGCTGAAACAAAAGAAAAGCAGTGAAACAAGAAAAGTAATGTTAGCTTAAACAATAGTTGAGTGATCAGAGTCCGAGGTGCTCCCCAAGGGATATACAGAACAATCGGACACACATCTTTGAGTTGTGCTGCAGAAACTAAGACCCCTGCCCAGGCGGTGGACGGTGAGTACATGCTGACAGCAAGCACTAGACCCCAGACTGGCTGGAACCAGAAGGCTGATGGTGAAGATTCCGGAAACACCACCCTGTGACCTGCACCCCGCAGCCCTCACCCCAAATGCTGCCTTTAAAACCCCTTCCCTGAAAGCCACTGGGGAGTTCAGGTCTTTTGAGCATGAGCTGCCCACTCTCCTTGCCTGGTGCCCTGCAATAAACGCTGTACTTTCCTTGGCCACAACTGGGTGTCAGTAGCTTGGCTTGGCAGTGAGGTGAGCAAGGGGACCCAGGTTTGGTTTGGTAACGGGCAGAGCGCAGTCCCCAGACCGCCAGCACCAGCATCCCTTCAGCTTTTTAGAAACGCAGAATCTCAGGCCCCACCCCAAGCCTGCTGAAGCAGAATTTGTATTTTATCAAGATCCCAGAGGGTTCAAAGGAGCATTCCAGTCTGAGGAGCACTGAGTTGAGCAAATGCATGCATTATTTCTTTACGGTCCTGCTGTGGGGCTGCACTGCATTGTTCCGCTAGCCTCCTGCATCAGGGTCTTTTTCTCCATTCTTTCCAACTTGTTTTTGGAAACCCCTATGTTCATTTTCAGCCTCTCCAGCCTGGAAGATGGGCAGAGGAAGTCAAATGTGTTCAATGGACCAGACATTTTGCTACTTTTCATTACTCTACTCTGTGAGGTAGTTCTTAATTTTACAATTTTACAAACAGGAGACCTGGGCACTCAGAAAGGTGAGGCAACAAACGGAATAAGTAACAAGTGGGTAAACCAGGATTCGAGCTCAGTTCCAGGCTCCACTGAGTCATACTTCCACCCTTTCCTTCCTCTGTGGGCTCTTCTCACCCCAAATGTCCAGGCTTTCCCAAAAACAAGAATGTGATGATGGAGAGAAAAACCTCCAGGGTATTCAGGGCCCCCGGTGCCTTCTAGACATTGAAGAAGTGGAACCACATTATTTCATTCTTTTTTATGGCTGCGTAATATTCCACTGTATACAAGTGCCACATGTTCTTTATCCATGCCTCTGTCGATGGGCATTTGGTTGCTTCCACATCCTAGCTGTTGTAAACAGTGCTGCAGTGAACACTGACATACACACACTGCTACGTATAAAACAAATAACTAATAAGGACCTACTGTACAGCACAAGGACTCTGCAACGGCCTATGTGGGAAAAGAATCTAAAAAAGAGTGGATCTATGTATACGTACAACTGAATCGCTTTGCTGTGCACCTGAAACTAACACAACATTGTAAATCACCAACACTCCAATAAAATTTTTTTGAAAAGTGGAACCACATGTGAGCAAGTCTACTCAGCTCTTAACCAAATTCGAGCTCTCGTTCCAACACAGCAGGGTGGCGATTAGGGGCCGGGTGATGCAATGGTTAAGGGCAGGCACCCTGGGACCAGGCTGCCTTGCTTGGAGCGCGACCCTGGGCAAGTGGGTTACACCCTCCTCAAACTGGGAATAATCCTAGCCATCGCCCCCAGGGGTTTTTGTAAAGATTAAAGGAGTCAAAGTATGTGAATCATGCATTAACACATGGTGTGTAGTAAGCACTCGGTAACGGTTAAGTATATTTATTATTAGATGGAATTTATTACAGTACAACCCGCCTCTGGTTACAATAAAAAGGTCCAGTCTTCCACCTAGTAAGCAGCTGGTAAGATTCTTCCAAATCAATATGAGGCTGTTTTCTTCTCTTCTGTTGCTCTTAAACTCACACACATTGATCGCTTATCATTATTAAATATGAACAATGAAACCCATCACCAACTTGTATCTTTTACATCCTTTCACGGTCACAATCAAGCCACGTGTCCGGGGTACCCAGAAGAGCAACTGACAAGTCGCCTGAAGCCTTGAAGACATAAACACAGGCCGCAGACCTACATGCCAGTCTGGCCCATGGGCCAGAGCTTCAAGCTTCCTCCTTAGAACTGACTCCCAGCTCCAGACAATTCTAACAGCCCTAATTTCAGAACAGAGCCAAATCTGAGCCCCGACCCCCTTCACTGAGGTCTAAGTCACCCTTTTCTACCCCCCCGCCCTACAGAAGCAACAAGCCCTACACAAAGCGCCACCGGTCAGCTCAGTCCTCTCCAGCCAGCCCCCAACCCCCGCTGTCCCCAGGCATCCGGCACAGGCACACTGCCTGCATCTGCCAGGCCTTCTCGCCACGCCCTCAGATCCAAGCTCAACGCCACTCTGCGGAGGCCCCCGCGACCTGTTCTCAACTGCGGGCACGTGCCCTGGCCACTCTGCGCATCCTCCAGTACCGACCGCGACGCAGCCCCGGAGTGCCAGCAGCTTCCTTCTCTGTGTGCGCGTCACCTTCTCTCCGCACCAGACTGTAAAGTCCACCAGGTCAGAGTGTTACCAACCGGGGTCCTTGGGCTCTTTGTAATCAATAGAAATTGACCAGAGGCCAGACGAGGAATCCATGCAGGGCTTTATTGGGGCCCCCGGCTGCAGCAGGTGGGAATGAAAACAAGTAACAGGTGCCCTTGCTTGCTCCCCACGGGGTGGGGTGGGGGAGCAGGCTGGTCCCTTATCTGGGATGAGGGTGGAGGCAGATCCGATGGTCTGCCCGCCCCCTGGGTGGTGCTGTGTGCAGGGACCCTGCTCAGGACCTGCTTCTGCTCCTGGGGACCTCAGGAGCGGCGGTTGGCTTGTGCCCTTTCTGTATCTTGTTCATACTCTGCCCCCCTGCTCGGGCCTGCAGTTATTTTTAATCCCTTATAGTTTCTTAGTATCTGTTGCTCCAGGAGGTGTCTGTCCGGGTGCCAGCACTGCAGCAAAGGGTCCCAGGTCCCAGCCTGTCTCAGGAGGATTTGGACATTCTGTTCATCACTGTGTCACCTGCGTCTAGTATCTTGCTGTCTACGTAATAAATGCTCAGGAAATATGCATTGAAAGAACAAATGAACGGGGGTATCCTTTTCCCATCCCATTCACCCCTAGACTCATGAATAGTCTAGAGATCTCCTAATATTTCAAAACAGAAATATATGTATATATCAATATATATATAATCTCAGTAGCAAAAACTTAAGACAGCAATACGCCTCCTCCTGCCCAAAAATCTAAATCAAAACCCAAAGATTTAAAAGAAAACATGAAAGAAAAAAACCTAAACTCTATTTTTTTAATTGATCGGTTTTATTACATAAAACTTTTTTTTAAAACTTTTGCATGGGAAAAAAGCACTATAAGAAAAATGACAAAGTAGAAAAAAATATTTGCAAGTTATTCGTAAACAAAGAGTTAATATCCTTAACTCTTTAATATAGAGAGACTTTCCCTCAACAACTTCCCTTCATCATAAACTCTAATTTTTAGAAGCTAAGCAACCACTGTCCCATTTCCCAAAGCAGGGGGGAAAAAACAATAAATGTATAAGTCTGTGAATTAAAGAACTTGCCCCCTCTCCGTTAAAGAGGCCACTCTCCCGGAATGTGACGGTTTTGCTTGGGAGGTGGAGGCAATGACCTTGCACGAATGAAACTGCAGGACCGAATGACAGAGCCACTCATGTGGCTCACGTGGCCAAGGTGCTGGCTAACGACTCATAATCTTGGGAAAAGCACTTTGGGGACTGTGATGACCATCCAGAGTCAGCAGTTTAGTTTCCATTCTAATCTGCAAAGTATCCAGTTCTGTGTCCATCTCTCTATTGTGACACCTACTCATGGGTTCAACATGGCTCCTGCATCCCCTGGCCGGTCGTCAGGAGGACTCCGGCCCTCTGCTCCCACACACAGTCAACCCCACCTTCTCCAAACCAGCTGCTAAGAATGAAGGAATTAGAGACTCCGAACTCGTGTTCTGTCTCCTCGTATTTGGTTTGGTCGTATTTATCATCCCAACAGCAGGATGCTTTAGCCTTGACATGTCTTCTTGTAAACTGCAGAGTGTGTATTATTTATGAAAAATGGATAAAAGTAGGTTGTCCTGCCTATGAAAGCAACCTACAGAATATGAAAAGAGAAGAGTAAGCCCTGCAGAAAGTACTACTTATTAATATCATTCACATGGACAGAGGAGATAAAAGAAAATAATTTTAAAAGTCAAGGAATTTAAGGTGAAATGCTGCAATGTCTCCTTCATCTGCTACCTAGAATATGGAGTATGTACCCAGGTCAAGGCAGAAATAACAGCTCTGGTTTCAAAGGAGACAGTGACAACGTAACCAGAGACACAAAAGGTACAAATCAGAAAAAGAGACCAACCCATTTAAAAGTATATTATACAGTATTTCACACGAGATGATTTCATGTATTTATCCATGAAAATTATACACAAATATGTCAGAGCAAGGTTTTGACCTGTTCTGAAAAACGGCCTTCGTGTCATTTCTTCATTTAATGGGCATGGCATTTTTTTAAAGCCCCTCTTCTGAGGCAACAGTGACCCCAGATGAGCCCAGGTCACTGGAAGGCAGAGCCCCGGTCTTTTCTCGGGAGGTCACCTACTGTCATCAGGACGACCTGAACCGAGGGCAGGTCAGGATGCGGCCCACCAGCCAGGGCGAGAGCCGGCCTCTGCTCCAGTCCTTCCGTCAAGGCCTCCATGACTCAGGACGTGACTTCACCTCCCAGACAAGGAGGGGGCCCTGACAGCATCTCACCCACTCCCAGGGCCTGTCCCTGGATCCTACCATCCGGGATATATCCAGAACAGAAGCATTAAAAAGACATCCTCAAGTCGATTTCAGAATGTTGAAATCATATTCTGAGCTACTCTGGTGGAGGAGGCTGAGGCCCAGAGTGCTCTCCGGGTTTCAAGGCTGGGAGCATGGCCATCACCATGGCTCAGACAGCCCAGCCCCTCGGTGGGGATGAGTCACCATACACGTCTCCGGCCACAGAAGGCAAGGAGGTCCGCAGTACGCACGGACTCATCGCTCTCTGATCTCCTACGACTCTCGCCACGAGGAAGTCAACTGGATGGAAGACCAAAGGGGGAAACAGCTGCAGCGCACACAGGGCCCTCCCTGGCAACCGGCAGCTCAGACCCTGTGTACACACGGCTGCACCCACCCTGCACCCCGGGCGCCCCGACCCTTCACTGCTTACAGAGCGTCCCTGAGGACTTCTTCCCCATGCAGAAGCCCGAATCTACTTCCCCACTCAAAAGTCCCTTTTCATCGAGGATTCTCCCCTGAGCTGGCGAGCCGCAGAGCTCAGTGCACTTGGAGGGGCTCCAGCCTCTGCAGACAGAATCTTTCACTGGCATCACAGAACCATAAGAATTCAACCTCAAAATGAAGGCGCGGCCATGAAGTATGAGGGCAGCAGGAAAAAGTGAGAACCAAACAAGCCAATCATTTGTGTAATGTCTTTGTTATTTGGGGGTTTTGTTTCTTTGCGTTCTTTTATTGATTACCAGTGTCACTGTTTACGTGACAGATGAACCTCTGAGCGGGGATATCCCAAAATAAGCACCTTAGTTGAGGCGTAACTTCACCCACGGGCACAAAAAACCAAGTCATCACTATGAGTCCTTTTTTTCCTCATTCCCTAAACTCAACCTGCAGTGTCCTAAGTACAAACTGTAGGGCTTCTTCCAAAAAAGCATTCCCCAGAGCAGAGTTTTCTTTGTGCTTTACACCTGGAGTTTGAAATAATTTTGAGTCCTGAATTTCTAAAAAGGCAGTCACAGATTGAGTATCATATGACATCACTTATATGTGGAATCCAAAATACAACACATACGAACAAAACAGAAACAGACTCGCACAGAGAGCAGTCTTGCAGTTGCCAAGGGGGAGGGGTGGGGTGGGAGGTTGGGATTAGCAGATGCAAACGATTATACAGAGAAAGGATAAACAACAAGGTCCTACGGTAGAGCACAGGGAACTGTATTCAATATCCTGTGATAAACCATCATGGAAAACGATCTGAAAAAGAATGTAGATATACGTATAACTGAATCACTTTGCTGTACAGCAGAAATTAACACAACATCGTAAATCAACTATACTTCAATAAAATAAATTTTTTAGAAAATGAAAAAAAGAAAACTAAAGTGTGAGAGCCTGTGGCCTCGGGGCAGCACAGCCCAGCCCTGATGGAAGCTGCCTGACCCCAGTAGGGGACCGGGGCCTGGTCCATCGGAAGGACCTGCTGTGCTTAGAAGGGCAAGTCCCATGTGTTTCTCAGTCTACCAGTCTGGGCGAATGGGACGGGCGGGATTCTGCAGTCCATACAGACCTGGGATCACGCGAACCGTAGGATGCAGCTGTAGGAGGTCTTTTTTTTTTTTTTTTTTTAAGATGGTTTATCTCACACACTTGTTTGTAAATAAAGCCCATGGTATGCAACCTAGTGGCACGTTCCAGATGTTTCCAACAAGTGCGCAAAAAGCCCACCATACTGTTTTGCTCTTTAAGGCTTAGGAGCAGGGTGTACAGACTACACACTAAGCTCGGGGAAAACAAAGAAAAGGGGAAAGCAGAAATGCCCGGATGGTACCAGATGATCTCTCCTCTCTTCCTGGACAAAACTCTTAGGTCTTGTGAAAACAACGTTTCTTGTAAAGTGCCAAAAACAACACAGATCCTCGTGGTGATGGCTTGCCCTTGCCGACTGCCGCAGCCACGTCCAGCCTCCCGGGTAAAACTAAGAGCCTAGTTCAGCTCTCAACCCTGCTGGCCCCGTTCGAGATGCCGCCTCCTCCTGGCTTCTGAAACAAGGCTTGCATTTTAGGTGCTTTCCTTCAGAAGAGGAGAAAATGCTATTGTTTGAATCTGCCTCCCTTTCATGTAAATTTGGTTTCCACAATTAGTACAGCGTGGCTTCAACTCTAATAGCAATATAAGCGTATTACAGGAAATTTTAGAACTGTTCAATGTATTGCAGGAAGGAAGATAGCAGCAGCCCCACTGCTTCGCTGGATCCCTTGTTGATAAAATACTGAGAACATGTGAGGATGCTTCCTTCTACTCTTCCGCAACCATGGTAGAATGTATGTGGGGATATGGACAAGTATCTTGAAATCCAACTTGCACCCTGCCTTTCCTGTTAACACGATAGTGTGAGCATTTTCCCAGGGTCAGACATCATTTTGATCCCCACCCCTTATTCCCTGAGTAATGACAGCTCTGGATAATTCACGGCACTTTGTGCAGCTGAAACCGGAGAAAGGTGAGAACGTGTTATAGTGCACGCGATGGGAGCCCACCTCGGAACACACGCAGCTCTGGGGGGTGGGGGGTCTCTTCAAGAGACTACAAAGATACGATATATAAGAGAGATTAACCAACAAGGACTTGCTGCTGTACAGCGCAGGGAACTCTACTCAATACTCTGGGATGACCTATATGGGAAAAGAATCTGAAAAAGAATAGATACATGTACATGTATAACTGAATCACTTTGCTGTACACCTGAAACTAACACAACATTGTACATCAACTATACTCCCATAAAATTAAAAAAACAGGTAAACAAATAAAACCTTTCCAACAACCCCTGCCGAAAAAAAGAAACTAGAAAGAACCTCTTTTTCTTAAGAACCCAGAAGAGACAAACGTATTCTGTGGTGTCCTAACATTACAAAGCCTTTGAGAGATTCACGATTTTTCCTGTAAATACTCAAGCCATTGAGATGTGTGTACAATATAGAAAATGAGGCATTTAATTTGAATCATGGAGAGAAGTTAAGAAGCATTCATTACCTTCTGCCTGAGGCTATGATCTCCGTAATTAACATGCAAACTAAAGGCAGAAGTATCTAATGCTCACTTGTATTTTTGCTACAGAGCATTAATATCATTTGAGTTGGTCATTAAGGAGTCATCACACACACACACACACACACACACGCAACTCACACACACACTGTCTGTGCTGCAATGTTTCTTTATAACAAACCAGCCTCAGGAAATTATTAATGAGGGGTTAGGAGGTTACACAGCAGCTAAGCCCAGAAGAATGTCTGAGCAAAGAGAAAACTACCTATTCAGAGGGAAGAGAACAGCTCACAGCTCTGGAGGATGGGCAGCTGGAAAGGAATTCCTTCCCAGCCAAGAAAGTTTCTATACTGCGCAAAGCCAACACGCAATGAGTCAGAACACTTCACATTTCCTAGCTGTGTATTGCTAGAACCACCTCTGAACTTCTACAGAAATCCAGGATGGCACAAATGAGGCTGGAGAATTGCTTCTCCTTCACTCACCCTCCTGCCTACGCACTGCAAAGAATATTTGAGGTCATATGGACCTAGTCCTGGCAGAAGCTAAACTAAGAACTAGATGCCTTATTATTTGTAACTTACGGCTTTTACAAGAAAAGTAAGGAGTGTACCAGAAAATAACAGTGGCTTTACACAGAGGTACACAGGTACCAGCATCGCCAGCCGCCAGCAGTCCACTTATGACCCTTTTTCTAGGCTACGTGTACTATTAGCAAAAGCCAAATGGTGTAACCAATAGTTAGGGATCCAGAATATGCCACCCCCAAGATATGCCACTTTGGCACAAGGACTGTTTTGAGCAGAAGGCAGTGAAGCACCAACAGATGCAGGACAAGTTCTCTGCTCTTTCCTTATCTGCCTAAAAACACAGCATAAATTTCCCTTTGGGAAGGTGGCATAAATTTCGCCCCCTACCCCAGTACCTGGGTAAGAAGAGCTACCCATAGCCCTGGAGACAGAGAGCCAGCACGGAGATGAATATGCATAAACAGACCCCACTAAAATGAAAATAACCCTTATCTTCCATTAATTTCCTCCCTATATTTCCTAGTCACTTTCACACAATTTATAGCCCTTTGTTAGAATGGTATATAAGCAGTCTAACTGCTTCTTTGGATTTTTCATCCCTTTCTGTGAAGCCTCTGTGCACATAAGATTAAAAATATTAACAAAATTTGTATGCCTTTCTCCTGTTAATGTGTCTTTTGTCAGTTTAATTTACACACAGCAAGGACTGAATCTAAGAGTGTAGAGAAAATGTCCCCCACCTTCTATAATTCCATAGGCAGTTTGAAAAGCAGCGTTGAGTTGGAAAAATCCTACTAACACTTACAAACACATAGCTCTCCAAAATGTCTATAATTGTTGAAGTGCTAAGTGACTATAAATTTGTGAAGTGCAAAAATTTATAAACTGATAGAAATTGGCCAAAATGGCAAAATAAAAATGCCAATTGAGATGTCTTTGTAACAAATAAAATCACAGTTCACATCTGTATAGTTTTTGAAATTCACTTATTCATTCTTTCAGTTTTTGAGTGTCCACCACAATCAATGTAGGCAAACCGTTTAAAGAGGATGCACAACGGACACATTTCTGTATTTCTATATGCTTGCTCGTGAGGACGCCAACGTCAGACCATTTGTCTTCAATTTTGAAATCACTATTAACCTTGCAAGTTGTGATTAGTGAGTTGTGATTAGGTTCTCTATGTTTTGGTTTCTTGCTGAACGATCTGTTCAAAGGGCAGTTTCTCCTATGAGACTGTCTCACCGGGGAAAAGTTAACCAGGACTCCTGAGTGTCTTCGTGTTCAAGGTCACGATACCGACCCATCAAAGACAATTCGAATGGCACATGACAATGAAAAGAAGGCAACCGCTGCTTCTGTGCCAGAGCCAGCCTTAGTCTTGTCCTACTAATCTAGCCAAAGAATCTAGTCTTTCTCAAGTTAGCCAAAATCTGAGCCTGGAGATCCACATTCCATGTGGCTGGAAAGATGAAAATCCTTGTTTTCTAACGCAGACCAACCGCACAAAAGGTCAACGTTGGTCATTCCTAAACCCACAATGTACTCAGGTCCCCAAAATGTTCCACATTTAAAATTTCTAAACCATTTCAAGAATACATTTTAGTGGCAAAGAAACTGATAGTGAAATGTCCAAATTGGTAGAAAAGAAACCAAATCCTTCCTCGAGGAATATTCTTCTGCTTCAGACTTTCTTCCCCCCAAACAGTAAAAGTGACAACTGTTGGTCACATTACCTTATTTGTGGCGTAACCTCTTTCATATGCACAATGAAATGAAACATGTCCTGTTTATAACCTATGACAATATATTTAACCAAGAGGATGAGTCTGCTGGATTTTTAAATATTGGGTGTTTCAAATAAGCAAAACTTCTTTCTAGAGCTTTTACTAAATATCTGATTTTACCAACATCCTCTGTCCACTTAAATAAATAAGGTATTTTCCATAAAATTTAAAAGGACTCAAGAAACAGGGAGAAGCAAAGAATTTCAAGTCACAAAATAACGATGGAGGGCTTCCCTGGTGGCGCAGTGGTTGAGAGTCCGCCTGCCGATGCAGGGGACACGGGTTCGTGCCCCGGTCCGGGAAGATCCCACATGCCGCGGAGCGGCTGGGCCCGTGAGCCGTGGCCGCTGAGCCTGCGGGGAGAGGCCACAACAGTGAGAGGCCTGCGTACCGCAAAAAAAAAAAAAAAAAAAATAATGATGGAGTTAACCTAACTTATGGGTTACTTACTACACAGAGACATACAATGATACAGTCAAGTTTCTTAGGAAATGGAATACTTATTTATTGTCAGTTACCACTGAGGTAGATATCAATACTTATTACCATGTAGAAAATCAAATAGAAATCCTCAATTCTTTAATTCTTCAATTCTCTAAATCTACGTTTTAAATATACACACAAAAGAATGTGTTTGTATTAGCCACTAAAATCACTGACAGCACTGGAACTTAATCTATTAATGTTTTAAGATATGAGCCATTCTTTAACCTGCCATCCATTCCAGTACAAAGACCTAAGCTGCAGACGAAATGGGGAAAATCAATGTTAGCAGCTGGACAAGAATGTAAACAGCACAGGCTAAGTATCCCCGGGCCCAGGACACTGCCTGTAAATGACACACCTAACACTAAACATTCAATAAACTGAAGCACTAAAGGACTGCGAAAGGGATCTTCCTCGACCTTCTAATATACAACCAAGGAAAGTTCCTTGGTAATTTTTATTAATCTGCACAGGATTCAAACACCCACAGTAATCGGTACAGTTTGTTTTTTTTCCAGCACCAAAATAAGATTTTAAAGATCAGTAAAAAATCTGTGATCATTGTAAAATTCTTGGGCATAAAAACAATTGAATGTTTCATCTGAAAAAAAATGGTAAAGGAAAGTTTGTTTTCTGTTTTGTTTATTATTAAGACAATTATTTACAATGAAAACATACTGAATTTTGTCTTTTTAAGGAAACACCAAGGGAAATCTCAAGGATCAATGTCTGGACTACCAAAAAAGACCCTAAGCACGATGTTTAAATCACTGAACTCAAAGAAACCAAAATAGCTTCTTAAATATCTTGGATCCTATTCCATCGTAAAAGAAGGATTTACATAGTCAAGCTTCATTTGCTCCCAGGGAAGTTACTCTTTAAAAACTTCTTTTATCCTACAAATGAGGAAGCCTCCCCCTTGCAGAAGAGATGGCCACTTGTGGTCACCAACTATTGTGGAAAACTTTGGCTTGACACTGACTTATAGGACCATCTCCCCAAGAGTCAAAGAGCTAAAGAGGTGTACTAATCTGGTTCCTGTCCAGATATTTTTCTAGACTGGAGTCTCAGCTAACGCTAGAATCTGAAGGAATCTGGCAAGAACCTAGGACTTTCAAAAAGACCATTAGGGATGCATTCATATGCAAATGTCATATCCACCAGCAAAGGTGATAGCCTGTTTTCTACAAAGCCGCATTCCAATCATACCCCTGCAGTTTTGTACTACCTTTGTCACTTCGAATGCTGTACTGCTAGGTGCCTAGCAGTGTGATTATAACTTAAATTACCAGATTTCCTGGTCTTGTAAAAATAGAAAAGATGGAGTCCCAACAAGCCTTCTGACATTTTACTGTTCTTAAAAATTTACCAGATGGCAATGCTTTCAAAGTTGCCGTAAAAAGACAGAAACTATGTCTTCTTACCAAAAATATGCTTGGAATTTTTCTTTTTCCAAACTGGTGTAATCCAGGTCCTCTACTAGCAGAAATAAGATACTATATAGTAAAGATGGGGACCTACCCATCTAATCTAAGAAGCCACCCATAGACAACCAACAACGGCCTACTGTCCCTACGGCACAGGGAACTCCGTTCAATACTCTGTAATCACCTACACAGGAAAAGAATTTGAAAAAGAACAGATACTAGTATATGTATAACTGAATCACTTTGCTGTACACCTGAAACTAACACAACATTGTTAATCAACTATGCTCCAATATAAAATAAAAATTGAAAAAAGAAAAGAAGTAAATTAAAAAAAAATAAAATAAAAAGAGGTTCTATTCCATACCAGGGGATGTCTATACAGGTAGATAAGCTTTCTTTTATATCCATCAAAGCTCGAAAGTCTTTTCTATATATCTCTTGTTAAATTTATTTCTAATTGTTATATACCTCTGTTGCAATTTTAAATGAGATCTTCATTATATTTTATTATTTTTTCCTCACTATAGAGATAGCTTTAAAAAAATTATTTGAAAACATACGGCCATTTCAAACAAAATTTTTGGAACAATAAAGTAAAAATCACTCGAAATCTTAAGAAAAACAAATACGAAGCTGTCCACGTTCATGATAAGTAAGCAGTACATCTAACTCCCCCCAGCGCGCAAGTGAGCAGACCAGGGTGTAACTACCTGAATGCATGGGAAAGCACAAAGCCAGTTCTCACCTCTGCTACATGCGAGCCCTTCAGAGAGAACAGAAGTGAAGACAATTCACTCTGCCTCACGGAGCAAAATCAAAAGGATGTGAAGATAAAGAGTCTGGTCCCTACGAGCCCTGAGCATCTGTACTGCCTTAGATTTACTCAGCAACACGGGCACAAACTTGTCCGGTCTGGGGGCTGCACTTCTGAGGGTATGGTTTTAATTTGGATGTGACACCACACACACTGGCACACGGAGCGTATGCTCCCTGCCATGGATTCTGAACTTCCCTCTCCAGGGTCTGCTTCTGTTTTGTCCACATGCCAGAACGAACGACTACTGCCCATAATCTCATATGATCAGGGCTGAGAAATTCCACTTTATTTCCAAGGAAAAAAATACATTCTTTGAGTGACTTTCTAAAATAAGGATTTTTTCAAGATTTTTGCCGTCCAGGGAATAAATCACAGTTGTCAATCTCAAAGAAAAAAAGAAAACCAAACTAAAAATAAGAAAGTACACATTTTATGTTAACTAGAAAACAGAAGGGGGGAATAATCCCAAACAAAAACAAGTGAAATCTCTTGAAAATGGATTTTTGATAGTCAGGTTTTTTCTTAGAATAAACTGATTGCAATAAACGTTATCACAAAGTTCCCTGTCTAAAAATAAGTTTCCTGGAAATGATATGTTTCTTTTTCTTGTGAAGGAAATCACATTCTAAGCAGTCATCATTATAATTTTGCCAGTGAGGTTCTTTGCACATTCGTTTTGCTCAGTCTAAGCAGAAAGATTAAGATGCCCTCCAGTGCATCCCCTTTTAGTTCCTCAAAATGAAGCCAGACGTTAGCTGCATCCTTGGTTGTGAAATAAGGCAGATGACCTCTTAGGGCCATCAGCCATGACCCATGAGACCAGAGGTCCACGCTGACAGGACGGGCTGCCCTGGGTCAAGGGGGCTGCTTTCGCTTCACTTCAAAGATCTGCCATCCAATGGGGCTCCAAGCTCAACACTCTTCCACATCTTACTCTGACACTTGACAATTCTGGGAGATAAGGCACATGTATAATTACAATCTCAGGTAGAAAGTGGTGGATTCTGCAATATTCTGGGAGTTTGGAGAAGGTAGACATGCCAGCCTGAGGAACAGGAAGGCCGGGCCTTGAATACCTGCAGGCTGTGGACAAGCAGAGTAACGGAGAAGCGGTGTGGACCTGCCCCTGTCCCGGGCAGGGGATATCCGACATCCGAACTGTTACCAATGCCTTCAGACCGGGGTCTAGCTTCTGCTTCTAGCTTCTCTGCCCTTTACAGTCATCCTGATGTACAATTTTTTTGAAAGCAAAAAACAAAACCAAATAAAAGCAAAACAAACAAAAAACCAATCTGACCATTCAGTGGGTAGTTACTGACCTGTTATAGTGTAAGAATATGAAAACGGAGGGAAAGACAGGCCTTAACGATTAGGAACTAGGGCCTCCCCCTGCATCGTCCAGTTGGTCCAAACATGTCAGACAGAGTCTTTACATTTAATGAATCACTTTTTCAGTCACATTTCCCACCAAAGAGAGCTGACTTTTAAAGAGGCTGTGGTCTCTCCCAAGTCTACGCCTTCTGCTTAGAACCCTCCTCCTTTTCTAGTGAATTCTCTTCATCCTTCAAGACCCAAATGGTACCGCAGCCTCCTGTGGAGTCTTTCATGACTGGGAAATGGAGCTTTCTTGGTTTCTTGTGGGTTCTGAGGACACCTCTGGTGTGTCACAAGCCACATGACTGCTAACATCAAGGACCCTAAGCACCGCACTTTGTTTGTCCGTCTTCAGGATGTGATATGGTACCTTGAACGCAAGGTGCTTGATGTTCACTGGATGGACCTGGATTACTTGGTTAAAAGAGTTGCAGAAGCAGTGGTACGGGGTCCTCTCTGTGCTGAACAGAGATGGGCTTTGTGCAACCGTTTTATTAGAAAGATAATAAAAATATGACGAGATCACAGCAGACCTCGGAACATGGGGAGAGCCCTCATGACTCAAAGTTTGGTCCTCATACCAGGATCACCAGTGCACTCACTGCACCCCCATCCAACTCACAACACCAGAGTACGTTCTACTAAGATTTCCCAAGTGACGTGTACATACACCAGAGTGTGAGGAGGACTGACCCAAGCGACACAGGAGTAACAGCCAGAATTCTACTACAGGAAGACTGTCTGCTATCAGTCTCCTACGTAAGATCAGTTGCTTGCAGGAGGGTATGAGGAAAGCCTGGATGCAGAAGGAAGAGAAAGGATACTTCTGCCACCATTGAGGTAGCCAGCACCTGACCTGGGGTGATGACAGCGAGGAAGCAGAAATTACAAACATACTGGCTTTACCTAAAAATAGAAATGTTAATATTCACCCATTAGCTTAAGAATAACTCTGTGCTTGATTAATGTACTGTATTGCAAACAAGAATTCTATGCTTGTTTGATCTACCGTATTACACATTTTGAATTTTTGTTAAGGAATGACTTTTTTTTTCATTTATTTTTGGCTGCGTTGGGTCTTCGTTGCTGCGCACAGGCTTTCTCTAGGGGCGGTGAGCGGGGGCTACTCTTCGTTGCGGTGCGTGGGCTTCTCATCACGGTGGCTTCTCTTGCTGTGGAGCACGGGCTCTAGGTGCGCGGGCTTCAGTAGATGTGGCTCGCGGGTTCTAGAGCACAGGCTCAGTAGTCGTGGCACACGGGCTTAGTTGCTGCGCGGCATGTGGGATCTTCCCAGACCAGGACTCGAACCCATGTCCCCTGCGTTGGCAGGCGGATTCCGAACCACTGTGCCACCAGGGAAGTCCCAAGGAATGATATTTAAACAGAACAAAAGCTCTTAGCTTTAGGTTGCACTCTCAGACTTGCAGTTGTAAGAGCAAGCCCAATAGGAGGGATGGGAAATCCTGTAATCATGTGTGTAACTGGACGCTCTCATGGGACTCAGGTGCAGACGGACAGGTACCAGATACCAAAGCGACAGGAAGACAGATGCCGCCATAGGCAGGGTTTCAAGGAAAATGGCCAGAAGCCTTCCCTAGCTGTGTAATCCCCCTGCTCTTCCATCCCACTTCCTTTTCCTAACAGGGTCCCACTCGGAAGCAGGCCTAGGAAGGGGGTGAAGAGATCCAGAGCTCTCACATTTAGAGTTTTATTTATTCCAAAGGACTGGGCAATCGTCATCGGTAAATCGTATGGGTGTTTACATTCGAAGTCACTCTAGAACTCTGTACCTCTTGGGAGTGAGCTGATAAAAACACCGTCTTGCAGAAATATCTATCCTCGGACAGGGGAAGATCGCCCTGCGCAGTAGAAGTCAGGAGCAACACACACAACATCATATCTTCATCAAGACCCAAGAATCATGATCATAAACAAACCAATTCCCAACGGCATGTTGCCAATGACCGTAAAGAAGGATACCCAGGACAGGAGCACAGAGGATCCCTGCAGAAAATGTACTCTGCAGATGTACACAGAAGACAGCCCTCTTTGGAGGGCGTGGGAAACACATGCCAAGATATACTCTTCTCTTGAGCAAACAACTGCCGTAAGTTGAGCGCACACCCAGTACGTGTCTATGTGGCTTCAGTAACCGTTAACACAAATCAGGGCTTCCCTGGGGGCGCAGCGGCTGAGAGTCCACCTGCCGGTGCAGGGGACACGGGTTCGTGCCCCGGTCCGGGAAGATCCCACATGCCGCGGAGCAGCTGGGCCCGTGAGCCATGGCCACTGAGCCTGCGCGTCCGGAGCCTGTGCTCCGCAACGGGAGAGGCCACGGCAGGGAGAGGCCCGCGTACCGCGAAACAAAAAACAAAAAACAAAAATCCGAACAAATCTGTGTAGTGCTTACAACAGATGCTAAAGATGCCACAGCAGAGAACCCAGAAGGCTTGCCCTGGTGTTCTCCTACCTTTTCTGACTTAAGGGCATATTTTGAAGAGCATCAGAACCAGAAAAATCAAGTAAAGATCATTAAAGAGGTCACTGACTTAGAGATCTTCGTACTAAGTGAAGAAAGTGAGACAGAGAAAGACAAATACCATATAATATAGCTCATATGTGGAATCTAAAAAACACGGTACAAATGAACTTATTTACAAAACAGAAACAGACTCACAGACTTTGAGAATGAACTATGGTTACCAGGGGGGAACGGTGGGGAGGAGGGATAGACTGGGAGTCTGGGATTGACATGTACACACTGCTGTATTTAAAATAGGTAACCAACAAGGACCTACTGTATAGCACAAGGAACTCTGCTCAGTATTCTCTAATAACCTAAATGGGAAAAGAATGTGAAAGGGAATAGATACATGTGAGCAGAAGCAAGAAGAACTACAATCCTGCAGCCTGTGGAACAAAAACCACATTCACAGAAAGACAGACAAGATGAAAAGGCAGAGGGCTATGTACCAGATGAAGGAACAAGATACAACCCCAGAAAAACAAGTAAATGAAGTGGAGATAGGCAACCTTCCAGAAAAAGAATTCAGAATAATGATAGTGAACATGATCCAGGAACTCGGAAAAAGAAAGGAGGCAAGGATCGAGAAGACACAAGTAATGCTTAACAAAGACCTAGAAGAATTAAAGAACAAATAACTAGAAAAATTAAAGAACAAACAAAAAAAGATGAACATACAATAACTGAAATGAGAAACATATTAGAAGGAATCAATAGCAGAATAACTGAGGCAGAAGAAAAGATAAGTAACGTGAAAGACAGAATGGTGGAATTCACTGCCACGGAACAGAATAAAGAAAAAAGAATGAAAAGAAATGAATACAGCCTGAGTGACCACTGGGACAACATTAAATTCACCAACATTCGCATTATAGGGGTCCCAGAAGGAGAAGAGAGAAAGAAAATATTTGAAGAGATTATAGTCGAAAACATCCCTAACGTGGGAAAGGAAATAGCCACCCAAGTCCAGGAAGCACAGAGAGTCCCAGGCAGGATAAACCCAAAGAGAAACGTGGCGAGACACACAGTAATCAAACTGACAAAAATTAAAGACAAAGAAAAATTATTAAAAGCAACAAGGAAAAAACGACAAATAACATACAAGAGAACTCCCATAAGGTTAACAGCTGATCTCTCAGCAGAAACTCTACAAGCCAGAAGGGAGTGGCATGATATATTTAAAGTGATGAAAGGGAAGAACCTACAACCAAGATTATTCTGCTTGGCAAGGATCTCATTCAGATTCGACAGAGAAATCAAAAGCTTTACAGAGAAGCAAAAGCTAACAGAATTTAGCATCACCAAACCAGCACTACAACAAATGCTAAAGGAACTTCTCTAAGAGGGAAACATAAGAGAAGAAAAGGACCTAGAAAAACAAATCCGTAACAATTAAGAAAATGGTAATAGGAACATACATATCGATAATTACCTTAAATGTGAATGGATTAAATGCTCAAACCAAAAGACACAGGCTTGCTGAATGTATACAAAAACAAGAACCATATATATGCTGTTTACAAGAGACCCACTTCAGACCTAGGGACACATACACACTGAAAGTGAAGGGATGGAAAAAGATATTCCATGCAAATGTAAATCAAAAGAAAGCTGGAGTAGCAATACTCATTTCAGATGACATAGACTTTAAAATAAGGACTATTATAAGAGACAAGGACACTACATAATGATCAAGGGATTAATGCAAGAAGAAGATATAATAATTATAAATATTTATGCACCCAACATCGGAGCACCTCAATACATAAGGCAAATGATAACAGCTATAAAAGAGGAAATCGACAGCAGCACAATAATAGTGGGGAACTTTAACACCTCACTTACACCAATGGACAGATCATGCAGACAGAAAATTAATAAGGAAACACAAGCTTTAAATGACACAATAGACCAGATAGATTTAATTGATATTTATAGGACATTCCATCCGAAAACAGCAAATTACACTTTCTGCTCAAGTGCACACAGTACATTCTCCAGGATAGACCACATCCTGGGTCACAAATCAAGCCTCAGTAAATTTAAGAAAATTGAAATCATAACAAGCATCTTTTCTGACCAGAGATTCGAAATCAATTACAGGGAAAGAAACGTAAAAAACACAAACACATAGAGGCTAAACAATATGTTACTAAATAACCAAGAGATCACTGAAGAAATCAAAGAGGAAATCAAAAAATACCTAGAAACAAATGACAAGGAAAACACGACGACCCAAAACCTATGGGATGCAGCAAAAGCAGTTCTAAGAGGGAAGTTTATAGCTATACAAGCCTGCCTCAAGAAACAAGAAAAATCTCAAATAAACAATCTAAACTTACACCTAGAGGAACTAGAGAAAGAAGAACAAACAAAACCCAAAGTTAGCAGATGGAAAGAAATCATAAAGATCAGAGCAGAAATAAATGAAATAGAAACAAGGATAACAATAGCAAAGATCAATAAAAATAAAAGCTGGTTCTTTGAGAAGATAAACAAAATTGACAAACCTTTAGCCAGACTCATCAAGAATAAGAGGGAGAGGACTCAAATCAATAGAATTAGAAATGAAAAAGGAGAAGTGACAACTGACACCGCAGAAATACAAAGCATCATAAGAGACTACTAACAAGGAACTCCAGGCCAATAAAATGGACAACCTGGAAGAAATGGAAAAATTCTTAGAAAGGTATAACCTTCCATGACTGAACCAGGAAGAAACAGAAAATATGAACAAACCAATCATAAGTAATGAAATTGAAAGTGTGATTAAAAATCTTCCAACAAACAAAAGTCCAGGACCAGATGGCTTCACAGGTGAATTCTATCAAACATTTAGAGAAGAGCTAACACCCATCCTTCTCAAAGTTTTCCAAAAACTTGCAGAGGAAAGGACACTGCCAAACTCATTGTATGAGGCCACCATCACGGTGATAGCAAAACCAGACAAAGATATTACAAAAAAAGAAAATTACAGACCAATATCACTGATGAATATAGATGCAAAAATCCTCAACGAAATACTAGCAAACAGAATCCAACAACACATTAAAAAGATCATACACCATGATCAAGTGGGATTTACCCCAGGGATGCAAGGATTCTTCAATATACGTAAATCAATCAGTGTTATACACCATATTAACAAACTGAAGGATAAAAGCCATTTGATCATCTCAACAGATGCAGAAAAAGCTTTTGACAAAATTCAACACCTATTTGTGATAAAAATTCTCCAGAAAGTGGGCCTAGAGGGAGCCTACCTGAACATAATACAGACCATATACAACAAACTCACAGCAAACATCATTCTCAATGGAGAAAAACTGAAAGCATTTCCTCTAAGAGCTGGAACAAGACAAGGATGGCCACTCTTGCCACTATTATTCAACACAGTTTTGGAAGTCCTAGCCACGGTAATCAGAGAAGAAAAAGAAATAAAAGGAATACAAATTAGAAAAGAAGTAAAACTGTCACTGTTTGCAGATGACATGATACTCTACATAGAGAAATCCTAAAGATGCCACCAGATAACTACTAGCGCTCATCAATGAATCTGGTAAAATTTCAGGATACAAAATTAATGCACAGAAATCTCTTGTATTCCTATACACTAACAACGGAAGATCAGAAAATTAAGGAAACAGTCCCTTTCTCTATTGCAACAAAAAGAATAAAATACCTAGGACTAAACCTACCTAAGGAGGTAAAAGACCTGTATGCAGAAAACTATAAGACACTGATGAAAGAAATTAAAGATGATACCAACAGATGGAGAGATATACCATGTTTTTGGATTGGAAGAATAACTATTGTGAAAATGACTGTACTACCCAAAGCAGTCTACATATTCAAGGCAATCCCTATCAAATTACCAATGGCATTTTTCACAGAACTAGAACAAAAAAAATCTTAAAATTTGTATGGAGACACAAAAGACTCCAAAGAGCCAAAGCAATCGTGAGGGAAAAAAATGGAGCTGGAGGAATCAGACTCCCTGACTTCAGACTATACTACAAAGCTACAGTAATCAAGACAATATGGTACTGGCAGAAAAACAGAAATATAGATCAATGGAACAGGATAGAAAGCCCAGAGATAAACCCACGCACCTATGGTCAACTCATCTATGACAAAAGAGGTAAGGATATACAATGGCGAGAAGACAGCCTCTTCAATAAGTGGTGCTTGGATAACTGGACAGCTACATGTAAAAGAATGAAATTAGAACACTCCCTAACACCATGCACAAAAATAAACTCAAAATGGATTAAAGACCTAAATGTAAGGCCAGACACTATAAAACTCTTAGAGGAAAACATAGGAACAACACTCTTTGACATAAATTACAGGAAGATCTTTTAAAACCCACCTCCTAGAGTAATGGAAATAAAAACGAAAATAAACAAATGGGACCTAATGAAACTTAAACGGTTTTGCACAGCAAAGGAAACCATAAACAAGACAAAAAGACAACCCTCAGAATGGGAGAAGATCTTTGCAAACCAATCAACGGACAAAGGATTATCTCCAAAGTATATAAACAGCTCATGCAGCTCAATATTAAAAAAACAAACAACCCAATCAACAAATGGGCAGAGACCTAAATAGACATTTCTCCAAAGAAGACATACAGATGGCCAAGAAGCACATGAAAAGCTGCTCAACATCACTAATTATTAGAGAAATGCAAATCAAAACTGCAATGAGGTATCACCTCACACCAGTTAGAATGGGTATCATCAGAAAACCTACAAAGAACAAATGCAAGAGAGGGTGTGGAGAAAAGGGAACCCTCTTGCACTGTTGGTGGTAATGTAAATTGGTACAGCCACTATGGAGAACAATATGGAGGTTCCTTAAAAAACTAAAAATAGAACTACCATTCGACCCAGCCACTACTGGGCATACAACCCGAGAAAACCATAATTCAAAAGGACACATGTACCACAATGTTCACTGCAGCTCTATTTACAATAGCCAGGACATGGAAGCAACCTGAGTGTCCATCGACAGACGAAGACAATGGAATATTACTCAACCATAAAAAGAAACGAAATTGGGTCATTTGTAGAGACGTGGATGGACCTAGAGACAGAGTGAAGTAAGTCAGAAAGAGAAGAACAAATATCGTATACTAAGGCATATATGTGGAATCTAGACAAACGGTACAGATGAACCGGTTTGCAAGGCAGAAACAGAAACACAGATGTAGAGAACAAATGTATGGACACCAAGGGGGGAAAGGGGGTGGTGGGATGAACTGGGAGATTGGCATTGACATGTATACAGTCATATGTATAAAATGGATGACTAATAAGAACGTGCTGTATAAAAAAAAAGTAAAATTCAAAACAAACAAAAGAGAAAAATACCGTACGCTAACACATATATATGGAATCTGAAAAAAAACGGTTCTGAAGAACCTAGGGGCAGGACAGGAATAAAGACCAGACGTAGAGAATGGACTTGAGGACACAGGGAAGGGGAAGGGGAAGCTGGGACGAAGTGAGAGAGTGGCATGGACATATATACACTACCAAACGTAAAATAGATAGCTAGTGGGAAGCAGCCGCATAGCACAGGGAGATCAGCTCGGTGCTTTGTGACCACCTAGAGAGGTGGGATAGGGAGGGTGGGAGGGAGATGCAAGAGGTAAGAGATATGGGGACATATGTATATATATAGCTGATTCACTTTGTTATACAGCAGAAACTAACACACCCTTGTAAAGCAATTATACTCCAATAAAGGTGTTTAAAAAAAAAGATACATGTATATGTATAACTGAATCACTTTGCTGTACACCTGAAACTAACACAATATTGTATATCAACTCTCCTCCAATATAAAATAAAAATTAAAGTAACAAAGTGGTCATTGAATTTGAATTTCCATGGTTCTTTTTTAAATCTCTGCGGCTTTTTCTAGGTTAATAGTCTTCCCCATTAGTATTTTCACTGCTACATATGACCATATCTCCCACCACAGCCTTCACGCATCTTCCGTCCATGTCCACCCCGCAAGCCTGTCACCACATTCTCCCTGTAGATGGACAAAACATGAGAAAACACCCACTCTCCTTAACTTTTCTCTCCTGTTATTTAGGAGACATTTGGCTGGACCCAAACCCCACTGCGGGGCTCTCTCCAGCCCACCAAACAAGGAAACAAACATTCTCTGTCCTCCTTCCCCTCTGGGAGCACTCTCAGATCGCCCCCCCTTGATCCCTAAAACTCTCCCCAAAGTCTTACAGACTTTACGTCTCACTTCTCCACTTGAGCCCATAAACATTCTTCCTTCCACTTCTGCACCCCTCATCACACTGAAGCGTTTTGGCTTTTGTTCTGTCTTCGGTCAACATTGAAACATCATAAGCTGTTTATTCGCTGGTCCTCATTTTCCTAAGCTCTACTGTATTTTGTACTATCGGCCAGTTTCCTTGGCTTTTCTCTCCCGTCCTTGGCGTCCTCATCCTCTACCTGCCTTAAGGCTCCTCCTTTCTTTCTCTCTCCCTCCCTCCCTCCCTCTCATTTCTCTCTGCTTCTTTTTCTCCTCTTCTCCCCGCTTTGTTTCCTTCCCCGTTTCCCTGCACGGACTCGTCTTCCTGGTTCTGGACCACAAAGGTGGGATTGCCTTTTCCTTCCACTTTAGGGTTCCCTGTCCAGCAGCTCCGCTCCTGTCCCTATCTGCCACACACCACGAGGACTCAGATGTACGTCCGGGCCAAGGATCCGATTTAAAAGCAGACCCTGGATTTTTCACAGATGTAAGGCCATCTAGCCCTAAGTTATTCATTAAAAGGAGGGTGGGGAAAAGGAAATAGCAAGTCACACATTACACAGAAACTATAATATCCACCATTGTCCCTTGTTTTTCAGCCCCACGGAGCCGGAGCAGTTCTTTCCGCTGCCAAAGCTCCAGCAACAACACGTGAAAGCTACCAGTACGGTGTGATGCAACCAATTTTCAGAACTTAGAAAGGCTCATTGATTTTTACTGCAGTTTCGTACACAATCCACTTCCTCTCAGGCCAAGCAAGCCAACCCTGATGGAGAGAAGTTACAGGATGAATAAATGTGATGGTATCGACATAGAAATTATTCACTTTCCTTTCCTCACTTCAATTTCCAAATTTATCTCTGCCTTCCTCCCGCTAGCTATCACCAGCAACTGCAGGACCACGCACCCCCTGCCCAGCCCCCCTTTATTGGACACTTGTGGCACAGCCCTCATGCCAATGTCAGGGGAGGTCAATTAATATTCTAATGCAGTAAAGCAACTCTCTAAAGTAAGACAGCTTGGGAAAGGATTTTTTACCTACACCTCAAGCAAGAGGAATGAATGTCACAGTAGGCTGATCTAATAGCAGTTTTACTACATTAGCGGCAGAGTCACAGTAACTGTAAATCAGAACTTTGGTTGGCTTTCTACTTTACATACTTATAATTATGAGCCCACTCTTGCTATCCAGAACAATTATTTTACAATTAGTTGGGACGTGTCTGAGCCCAGAAGGAAAACTCCAATTTCAGTCATCTTATTTTCCTTGAATAGAACCCAGTGCTACCAAAACTCAGGTCAATTCCACTCTTCACACAAGGGTTTGTCACCGTTGTCTGAAGCTGAACCAACATACATGCAAATGCTCAGAATTGTAAGTACTTTTTCAAGCTGCCGTATAAAACAGCAATAATGGGTCTCCACGCACCAAAGAGAAACAAACACACAAACAAACCAAAAAACTAAGCTTGTAGCTTCATTTTCAAGGTGGAACATGGTCAGAGCCTATAAAACATAATCCCTAACCCTGAATTCGGGCTGCAAATCTATCCCTGAAACATCTAGTAAATGACTCAATTTATTTACACAGCTCTGTATCTTTTTACGGCCTTTCCATAAAGGAGTCATTACATCCTTTCCCTTTATTTTGTTTAAGAGTGTTTGAATGAACCTCCGAACCACAAGCCAGTTCAACGAGCTCTCCGTAGATGGACGTGGTCTCGTATAATTCACCACTACCGGGAAAATTTTCAAAACGATGTTTGTAGTTTGGAAACACCACACACGCCCACCCTCTCGAAGTACTTCCTGTGCTTTATGCAGTTTTAAACGTCCAGCAGATATATTAAATAAGTCCTCCTTTTCCATTTTTCCAAGCAAAAAGTGTGGCATTTGCACTTCTTCCAGAAGATGCGCACCTCTGAGTGTTTTGCTATAGGGTAGTTTGGCTGTTCGGAAATGACTGCAAAGGAAGACCGCAAGGAAATGTGGGATCCAGGCACCTTAATCGATTTCCGAGGACGTAAATGTTAGTTCTCAGAGGAAACCATCCTAAAGCAGTTAGCTTAATGGGGTGCCCAACCGGTGCCCAGCAAAAGTTATCAGTACGGGACTTCCCTGGTGGCGCAGTGGTTAAGAATCCGCCTGCCAATGCAGGGGGCACGGGTTCGAGCCCTGGTCCGGGAAGATCCCACATGCCGCGGAGCAACTAAGCCCGTGCACCGCAACTACTGAGCCTCTGCTCTAGAGCCCGCGAGCCACAACTACTGAGCCCACGCACCACAACTACTGAAGCCTGCACTCTAGAGCCCGTGCTCCACAATGAGAGAAGCCACCGCGATGAGAAGCCCGCACACCACAACGAAGAGTAGTCCTCGCTCGCCTCAACTAGAGAAAGCCGGCGTGCAGCAATGAAGACCCAACACAGCCAATCAAAAGTTATCAGTACAGATTAAAGATAAATTTTCTACCACGACAAAACAAGTGCTTTCTTAAAACAAACACACAGATTATTTAATTCTTAATTTTACATTCTTAATCATGCCTGTAAACACCAAGCCTGTTAATTTTCTCAAGAAAACAGAGGTTAGAACCACTTTTTCAAGGGTTACCATTTATCAATGAGGTATCTAGAGGCAACATCCTGGCCAGATTTTGACCAGGAACACCTGCTAGTTTTTGATTGTGGATTTTTCTACAGCCAGACAGTTTTGCGACTAACACAAAATACAGATACAGCCGAGGCTACACACATCTCTAATATACAGGAAACTGCATCTGAAACTGTAAAAACATAGTAGCCATGAGATCTAGTCACCTGTATTACAGAGGCCATCCACTGTCATGTGGACCTCCAGAAACAGAGTGTAGTTTAGTTTAGAGGTAAAAGTAAAGCGAGTCACGAAACATAAGCATTGAGACATTGCTGTTTATCTAACAGGAAGCCTCCCCAATACCTTTTATTACCCACAACATAACCCTATTACCATCAGGGGACACCCGCCTCCAGGACACCCCATCTCTGGCCCTCAATGTGCACTAGCTAATTCGGTTTCTCATTTTTATGGCATTCAGTCTCCTTTGAATGGCTAAGCAGATGGCAAGTCACACTCTAGTAAGAAGGAGTCTAGTCTATTTCCAAAGAAAAACATGAAAATGCTGGAAGTTACTGTGTTCTTCCTGTGTTCTTAAACCATGTGCACCCTACCACCACCATGCCTCAGGTTAAAGTCAGATACATCAGAAATGAACCCTGCAGGTTCCCCTTTTTTCCAAACCCAGGAAGACATTTGCAGTAAGGAACTGAATACTTTTTTGTTCTCATCTCATCACATTTTAAGCAAACATTCCTTCTTCATACATGGATTTTAAACATCACCTGTTGCCACAGAAAAAGACATTACAATGCTTTAATGACTCCCAATTTGCATTTCTCATCCCCTCAGCCTATGACTGTGTGTGGCAATACAGGAAACAAGCTGTGATTCATTCCTCAGTCAGAAAAAAAAAAAAAGATAAATAATAGGACTCTTTAAAAGACAGATGTCCTTAGAAACACCCAGCAAAAACCACTGCTAGAAACAACACAAGGTGAGCCCCTCGCCAGCCCAGCTTCTGTTGTTCGTGGTTCCTGATCTCTGCAGTGACTCTCAAGGCAGGTGCAGGAGCCAGCTGGGCAGTCGAGCACAGAAGCCCGTCCCCATCTGGCAAATGCTGAGAAGCTTAAAATAGTACGCACTCACGAACAAGGCTTCCCTGGAATGCAAATGGCCTGCCTTCAAAAAAAACAGCGTGGCATCCACATCACATCGAATGCATTCATTTCAAATCCTTAAATACCTCAAAATATTTCTAGCATTGGGTCCAGGGGACCAGGACGAACCTCCCCAGAGGTTACTCAATGCAAATTAACCGCAGAGGAATTAATTTTCCGGGAAATTCAACATCCTTTCCCTTAAAAGTACAAAAGCCGTTTTCCTCGCTCCTTGCAAGGGAATAGCTTCATCACACTGATTCTATGTGCCCTGCCCCTTTATCACATCCTGTCCCACACCCGGCCTCCTTCTGCATGCCATCCGTTTTGTGAATGAAGTGTGAAATTAGCACTTTGTTTACATAAAGCAGGCAGCAGAGATGGCGTGGACACAGGCTTAGCTTATCTGAGTGTCACTGAGGCTGTGCAGCCTGCACTCGGACCCATTCAGAACCTCCCAAGAAAACCCCAAGAAGCCCTTAGCCGCTCACACCAAAGTGGAACTGCTACCTGCCTGCCTAGAAAGCAACTGGAAGGAAAAGGTTTGACTCAACCTTACACATGAAGACAACCTTTCCCTTTTTAAAATTAAAACTGATTTACAATGTTGTGTTAGTTTCAAGTGTACAGCAAAGTGATTCAGTTACACACACACACGTATATATCTAGATCTATGATTTTTCACATTCTTTTCCCTTCTAGGTTATTACAAAATACTGAGTGGAGCTCCCTGTGCTCTGCAGTAGGTCCTTGTTGGGTCTCGATCTTACACACAGTAGTGTGTACCTGCTAATCGCAACCTCCTAATTTATCCCTCCTCCACTTTCCCCTTTGGTAACCTTCAGCTGTTTTTCTATGTCTGTGAGCCTGAGTCTGTTTTGTAAGTAAGTTCACCTCTATCATTTTTTATACGGAATCAATAGATTCCACATATAAGTGATATCACATGATATTTGTCTTTCTGTGTCTGACTTACTTCACTCTGTATGACAGACTCTAGCTCCACCCATGTCACTGCAGATGGCATTATTTCATTCTTTTTTATGGCTGGGTAATATTCCATTGTATATATGCACCACATCTTCTTTAGCCATTCACCTGTCGATGGACGTTTAGGTTGCTTCCATGTCCTGGCTATTGTAAACAGAGCTGCAATGAACATTGTGAATTATGTTTTAAATTAAGTCATTTTATTATAAAAATTACTCTTTTTGAATTATGGTTTTCTCAGGGTATATGCCCAGGAGTGGGATTGCTGGGTCACATGGTAGCTCTATTTTTAGTTGTTTAAGGAACCTCCATACTGTTCTCCATAGCGGCTGTATCAATTTGCATTCCCGCCAGCAGTGCAAGAGGGTGCCCTTTTCTCCACACCCTCTCCAGCATTTCTTGTTTGCAGAGTAAAGACAACCTTCTCCTGGATTCTGCTTCTGAGCTGCCCTGCACACAGCACCAGGGCCTTACATCTCCCCTGCCTCTGTTCATCCTCAACCCCAGGCTTGCTTCTGTCCTGGGCTGCAGGCTGTCCCCTCGGCCTAGAACACTTTCCTCTTCTCCCTTCTCAAGCCCACTTCAAAGTATGTCATCTCCCCCGTGGGAGCTTTTCTCCATGCACCTCTTTTCCGCGCGGAATCCACCACCTGGTCGATCACCAGAGGATCCGGGGGGTCACGGTAAAGCCCTCTGCGTTCCCACAGCTCCTGGAGCCCAGAACCAACAGACCTGGAGATAAACTCCAGAGCTGCCATCCTCCTCGGACAGCGCTTCGCAAGGGCAAGGGCTGCATCTCCTTCTCTGTGTACCCGGCACCTCGGGCAGAGCTTAGCACAGAGCACAAGCTCATAAACTGCTGTTTAAAAACAATGTTCTAATAAAACGTTAGACCATTAACTCATGACGGGGGAGGCGCGTGGCTGAGTCCTGGCTTGGAGTCAGAGCCAGGCCCAAACGTTCACCAGCTGTGCGACCTTGGCTACTTGGCCAGCCTGGCCTCGGTGTTCCTCCCAATAGCGCACGGTGGCGGGGGTGGGGGGGGGGGGCGGTGTCACAGAGATGAACTGTGGACTGTCTGCAAACACTGAGCACCAGCGCCGCACCCAGCGGGCTCTCGGGGAGTCATCATCAACATCACAAGACCAGAGACCCACCAGGGACCCTCTGGTCCCACTGAATCGCCCCCCGTGGCGGCATCCAAATACTGCCCTTCCCGGGAGCGCGTCCCGGTTTCTCATCAGCGCGCAACGTATACAGGTGCAACGCAGAGCCGCGTCCTTGCGCTGGCTACCATCGACGGGCCTCGTGCTGTCTGGGGGTGGTGTTTTCTCTCAAGGAGCCAGACACCCGCTTTGCCTGCCGCCCCCAGACACTGCAACAACCCGACACACCATCCCTTAATTGAGAGATGGTTCAACTACTCTTCAATGGGGAAAATGCCAAATCCGGAAAAAAAAAAAAAAATCACAGTTTGAAAATAAAAAGGAATTAAGCCTAACACCACGAAAGCTAAATTAGTGAAGCTAGCCTGGCAAAGATGGTTTGGCTTTGCAACAAGGCAGATGTCCAAGGGGGGCGGCCGCCCCATCACCAGGGGACTGGGAATAACCACTTGAAGGTGGGGCAGAGAGCCCGACGTGAAGGCAGATGGCAGATAAGAGGGGCTGAACTCCATCTGAAATGTATCCTCCCGACCTAAACCACAGAATGAGCTCATGCTACCAAAAACATTACGCTTACGAACTTGGCTTTAAGGATAAACGTAATTAACATAACTCCCCTTTATAACTGTAGCTCCGTTTGTTCTCCGATTCTGAACTCTGTAAACAAAATTTTTTAAAAAGGTAGATGAATTCTGTTTTCGGCAAGCTGTTCGAGTCCACAGCTACGAATTTCTCTCCTTGATGCTCTTGATTTGAGAGCAGTCTGAACCTCTGAATAGAATGCCCTGTATAACATAGGGTAAATAAAGGCTAAAGTCACTCATTACACCCACTGCAAAAGAATAACAGGCTGTGTGTTCTAGAGCTCACTAAACCATGCCTATTTACTCACTTCTACGGTACTTCACCACTGACACATCCTGCTAAATAAAATGTTCAAAATTGTTAAAAAAAAAAAAAAAAAAGAAAGAAAAGAAAACCTCCCAGTGGAGCCAAGCTTTCCCATGTCAACCTTCCCCCTCAGCATCAAGAAATATGGCAAAATATGCCAATCAACATTGTTCATCCACGGACCCGCTGAAAATTCGATCCCAGCCCATCACGGTAACAATTCTAAAGGAAGTATTTCAAGTCATTTTCCAAACTGGCAGATTTCTACCCCAACAGAGGTGTTACCGTAGACCTTAGCCAGAGTATCTGCTCTGCGTCGTTAATAGGATTATTCCGAGATTGTTGTCCTTAGCGTGGCTGTAAAAAATGTTTCAGGATCAAGGGAGCCCAAGCTGCCCTTACAACCCCCAAAGCACAAAACCTCCCAGAACAGTAAAGAAGTGCATTTATGCCAAGTGTTGGAATTTTGAAACTAGAACGCCATTTGCCTCACTGGTTCCCATGGAAGGAAAACATACCAGCCCACAAGCCGTTGAACCCGGCCACCCTCCAGCGCGACCTTGACAAAGTCACCTCGGTGGTCTAGGCCTCACGGTACACATCGCTGTGGACGGACTCCTGGGACCCTTCCGGCCCTGACGTTCCACCTGCCAGAATTACTGCGGATTTCTATCCTGTGCACGTTCTCCGTGAGCCACAAGCAGAAGGTGGGAAGCACACTGATACTGGAGTGTGTCAGCCATTCAACCTCACCATTCTGCGCAGTCCTGGGTCCAGATCACATGCATGCGACCCAGCTGCAGCACTACAGAGGTGCACACCCCCGTGGCACTCTTAAGACAGTAACTAGCACCGCTTCTAGAAAACCTACCCACCGGCTTGGTACACACGCTCCTGGTCACGTGGTACATTTACCAAGATGACAAAGTGGAACTCTCACTGGCGGCTCCCATCCCAATCAATAAGCAAGTGCATCTTCCTCTGCAAAAAGTCAAGCAATGGTGAAAGTTCCAGTATCAAAAAGCCACCTTCCAAGACGGGCTGCTGTTCCAGGCAATACCAGAGTCCTGCTTAAGCGAGGCACTGCATCCAGAACCATCTAACAAATATTTACTCTATGCCACCCTTCGTTCCAGGCACTGGCGCACCCACAAAGGGCAAGTCTGACAGGGCCACGCTCTCAGGGGCCTTACATCCTACAGGGGTGGCAGGGAGACAATATATAAACCGATAAACAAGCAGAATACCACAGTGGTAAGTGCTATGCAGTGAATTACCCTTGACGTGATAAACAGGGGTGGTTAACGAAAGTGGTTAGAAAAAAGACCTCGCAGAGAAGGTGGTCTCTTTAACCCAGATGGCAGGAAGGTGGTACCCAGGCCAAAGCAGCTGCCTGGTGTTGCCTGGGGAACCAGGAACAGGCACCTGAGAGCTGCAATCCCACGCCACGTGTGCCACGTCCCATGCCGCGTCTCACCCCCAGGCCTCGAAGCAAAGAAGCTGCAGGAAGGAGGCTTGAAGGAGGCTGTACCCTTTCTTCTCTCCGGGTCCTTCAAGCTGCAGGTGGGTTGGGCCCGAGTGCCCAGCAATGGGGAGAAGAGACAGGAGTTTTAACTCCCCTGTGAACTAAACTGTCCATAGCTGAAAGTGTCAAAAGGCTTAAGCATCAGTGTGGCAGGCGCAGGAGGGATCCATCAGGAAGGAGGCCAGCAGGGTTGGAGCAGTGTCCCCGATGTCCCCAGCTGTGCCGGGCATTAACGCTGTGGCTTCTGCTCAAAGATGCTCCATCTGTCCTGGAGGAGTGGCCAGGCTCCTTCTCAACCCACTGGCGATGTTTCAGTATTTCCACAATGGGTGTGGTCGTACCCCGTGCTTACCAGCCAAAGATCGACCACTAGACGTATCCTCAGGAGACAGAGAAGGGGGATGCGAGGGGAAAAAATCACAGGTGGAGGCAGTGGTAGAGAAAAATAATTCACAGAGACTGTTTAACCAAGGAGCGTTCAGAAATTATATGGCGTCACACAGAGATATTCTGGCTACAGATAACACTTGCAAATAGAACCATCAGAGGCATCAAAAGCAGGCCAAGTAAATGAAGGGACTTTTATTATGACTTCTACCATGTTGGTTGATACAAACAGAAACCTCCCCTCTGCTCAGTGCTCTGGAATAACCTAAATGGGAAAAGAATTCGAGAAAGAATAGATGTATGTATACGTACGGCTGAATCACTTTGCTGCACACCTGAAACTAACACAACATTGTTAATCAACTATACTCTGATATAAAATAAAGTAAAATTTCTTTAAAAAGAAACATCTAGGGAAATGTTTAGCAGTCTTGGGAACATTTCGGGGGGAAGGTGGACATTACAAATGCACTGATTCAGTTATTTTTTATTTAACACACATCACATTATCATTAGATTTCTATTTCTACAAAAAGTGTGCAAGTTTATAGATAAAACAATTTTTGCACCAAAATGTTGAAAAAAACATGTAGTAGAAGAGAATGTCAAGAAGATACGTAAGGAGTAAGTTTCAGGAAGGATGAACTAAGAATAAACCAAGCTAAGACGTTGGTGCCCGACACAGGGCACTACAAAATACACCAAGGAGGAAAGTGTAGGGTCGGCCCCCAGCATCTATTTACAACTATTCAACAAATGATATATAGTCCCTGAGGCTTCGTACAGACCTTTGTACTTTCTAATTACCTTTCAGAGGTAAACATCAAGTTTCTAAGATTAAGGGTAGAAGGTAACAGCTGGGAGAAGAGGAAATGTCACCATAAAATAGAAGGGGGATTTTTTGTCACCTATGGTGAAAAGCAATATTCATCATTACATAATGGTGCTTCGCTTCTCCAACTTCCTCAACTACCCCAAACAGAGCAGAGAACCAGGAGGAAGTTAAAAAACAAAAAAAAACCCCTCTAGATAACAAAAATAAATGTCACAAAGGTCATGCGCGACAACTTATAGACTAACAGGAAAGTCCCCTGGGTCCTCGGGCAGAGCTATGTACTCTTGGACACTATTCTAAAGGTTGTGATGATCTGCCTTGCAGTCAAATACAGCTTTGAAGCTGCTACCTAGGGCAGAGGGGAGGGGAGTGGATATGGGCACACTGGCAATGGGAGGAGGGGTGAGCTGACACTGAAAGAGACGCACTGAAAAGCCGTAAACACAAGACACACGTACTGAGCGAGGCACCAGGGGACCATCTGTCCCCAAAGTAAATGGCCGCACAGGCCACAGAAGCCCTTGAGGACAAGTGCGCAAACAATAAACGATGCTCAGTGGGGACAGGGAAGGGGGAGGGGCAATCTGGGGCAGGGGATTAGAAGGTACGCTATTATGATGTTGAAAATAAGCTACGAGGATATATTACAGCACACAGGAATGTAGCCAATATTTTACAGTAACTATAAACGGAGAATAACCTTTAATAACCATGAATCCCTATATTGTACACCTGTAACTTACATAATATTATACATCAACTGCACTTAAGCTTTTTAAAATAATGTTCGTAAGGAAAACCCTAATCAACAGAGACATATCCCAAATCTACACTCACAACCGTTAACAGAACAGTCAGAAGCATGTTTCAGGGCTGTGGGTAAATTAAAATCCCTCCCCAGTGACACAAGGTGTGCGAGGCCTCATCCCACCGACAACCCTGTGACTGGCGTCTACTGGGGCCAAACACACGCGGTAAACAAAGCGAGCTGTGTTCCGTTTCGCTTGAGATGCGCCTGATTCCCTCTGCTACGGCCCGGAAGCAGCATCCCAGAACTCGCCCATTTCCTGGGAGGAGTCCTCTCCTAAAAGGAGTGCATGCAGACCACACTCATTTCCCCATGGCCGTACAGCGCGTCCAGGCCAGAAACCCTACCTGCGTCAGCGTTCTCATCTTTCCTCTCCCTCTCTCTGTTAAATCTGGGGGCAGATCCTTGGTGGATATGTGAGACTTCATTGTCAGCAGTCAGATTAAGAATGAAAGACACAGAGGCGGGAGTTCTCTGTGGTCCAGCGGTTAGTTAGGGCTCCGCGCTTTCACTCATGGAGCCCAGGTTCAATGCTGGGTCTGGGAACTAAGCTCCCACAAGCTGCGCAGCGAGGCCACAAAGGCACCTCATAGTACTGGAGGATAAAATTATTTTTCCAGTAAAGTGGCAAGAACTGCAACAGAGTTTTGAGGAGAGAAACAACTAACTGAAACAGGGTAAGTGACACTGACCCCTCACACCTAATTTTTAAGCGCCTCCCTTGCCCCGGTCTAAATCCAAGTGCCCAGCATCGGTCAGAGCAATCAATTTCCATGTTTGACAGGGCTCAGGACACCCAGTTGATTTTGAAACTGAGCAGGCCTGGGGATCTGATGGAGTCAACCCCACAGGAGCCTCTGGAATTCTCCAGGGAAGAGAGTAACCATCCGTCGGGGAGGGGGGTGGTCAATGGTGGACAGAATGACCTCCGACTGTCACAACAGATCGATTTGGACATCTCACATTTAGCAGTTCTTCAAAGACCTTTCTGAATATGACACAGTGCACAGACTGGGTGAATGGCGTTTTCTATGTGGTACCCTCAGGTGGGTCTGTACTGGGGGAATCAGACTCTCATCTACATTGAGAGAAGCAACAGGGCAATCAGAAACCAATCATAATTCAGTAAGAGGGCAAAAAAAAAAAAATGCCCACATGACGGAATGGAAAAGTTGAAAGCCACAAAAAGAGGAGAAAGTTCCAGCAAAGCCGCTCACTTTCCTGGGGGATCTTCCTTAGCACCCACCTGTTACCCTCGCATCCTGGGACCTTCCATGCGCGGGAAGATAGCTCTACACCGCCCCCTAGCGCTGGCCGCCCCGCTTCTCAGGCTGAGCACCGCAAGGTGAGCGGTTCCTCCACCTCCACTTACTTCCGGCTGCCAACCCTCCCAAAGGCTAAACATAGACCAGTCCTCTGCACACAGATTAGGAAACCACCCGGCTATTTTTAGCATCATGCATCTTAGGAATGGAAATGGCCCAGCCTCTGACGGCAACACAATGTGTGTGGCCTGGCTTCACGAACCCACTTCTCAGGAGGGGGGTGAATCGACCCCGGAAAGTGGCCAAAGACCCCGGTGAAAGTTCTGGGCCTCGTTACAAAGCGACGATGGCACGTGGACCACAAGAAAGAATGGCAAGGAAAGGACAATGACAAGTACAAGTCGCGAAGGGACTCGGGAAGATGAGAGCTGCCAGGACAGGCCTGATAAGTAAGTCAGAGCATTAGGAGAAAGGACCTGGGATGGAAAAAATAAAAAAACAAAAGCCAGGAGCCAGGGATACGGTGCATGGTCATTTGGGGAAACTTGGTCCAGTCAGAAGCGATATTTTGAACTGGGCATTTATTTTACGTGATAAAGAACAGAGGCTGGTCTGATCCGTCTCCTGCCAGGGTACAAGTGGCGCTGTGGCTTCTTTGATCCCCCCTCGCCCCCCCCCCGCCCTGTCCCCGCGCCCCCGGCCCTCTGCAGTCCCCGGGATTGGACGTGGATCCCTTTGATCAGCGGCTCAAGCAGCCTGCAGGTGCCCCGTCCCATCACATCACCAAGTCGTAAGAAGCAACCACAGTGCTATCAGCCTTGTGATGCCTTGTCTTGCTGCCCTAACAGCGAGTACAGATAATGGCTACAAAGGTCCCAGGAACCCTTATTTTCTCTCTTTTTGGACTCTAGAACTTTCTGTGCTTTCTTAAAGGTGAACACTCTGGAGAGTTCCAATCCAAACTTGAAGCTCGGAGACACCCCCCCAAAACCGACAGAAAAAGTTGCTTGTGACTTAAAAACACAGTTCAGGGCACTCTGATCTCCTAGGCACACGCTGCTCACGTTCGTTTCGCACGGTTCATGAAGTGACAGCCTTCTTGCATTCCGAACAGATGGCATATAAAGCAGTAAAAACATGTACATTTCTTTTCAAATAACACCGAGAGCCGCCACTTGTAAACAGGGTGTTTAATATTCTAATTTTAGACAGCCTGCATTGACATTGTGGTTTCATGTGCAGTATAAAATTTCTATTTACAAAGTAGTCTCAAAAATGACTTCATAATGTTAGATCAAGAGCAAAAGGGTTTAGAAATTGAATGATGTAAATCATATGGGGTTCAGAGGCTAAGCAAATTACACACCCTGAAGCAGCCCTGGCTTTATGAAAGGAGCCTTTCTCCGGCTCTGTGCGATCCCAGCCCAAGGGAACTTGCATCTGAGAGTTTTCTAAACATTTCAGGTACACTTGAAAGGTGAAAGTAATTCTCATTTCCTATGCAGGATTAAGTCGTTTCCAGCACACACAAACTAGCAGTCACTCACCATCGCATATAAAAACACACCACCAGAAAGGTAAGGGCTTCAGGAGTACAAAGGCACATTAAAAAAAAAAAAAAGAGCACAAGAGAAATACATTTTTTTAATTCCCCCCTGCACACGTCCACGGGGCCCCTCGACCTCTTGGCTTGCTATCTACTTACTGATTAATTGATGCCTTTCCACCGCGAGCGCTTCAATTAATGCGGCTGACACACGTCCTGGGACACCCCTCCCCAGGGCAAAAAGCTCGGAGGAGAGTCAAACATGCCAGGACGCGTTCGTGTCGGACTCGGGTCTAGAGGCAGTTCTCGAACTTAGGACTCCGGCGACGAGAGGTCTTGCAAGCGCGCTGGCCCTGACGCCCCCCAGGGCTCCCAGCATGTCCGCGCTGCGGCGGCGCCTGCGGGGGCACTCAGGCTGCCCCGCTGGAGCCCGGCGGCCGCTGCCCCAGCCGCAGGCTGCGAGGAAGCTCCGCGAACGCGGCGCGCGGGCCGGGGTGCGTCCCGCCCGGACGCGCCGAGCGGCGCGGGCGGCGCGGCAGGGGACGGAGCGGGGGCACTCACCGTTCTGCTCCTTGGTGCTGGCGAGCTGGAGTTTGCTGCTCAGGCTGGACTCAGCCCGGGTCCCGGGTCTCTGGCCGGCCAGGGCGGATGTCAGCAGCAGGAGCCCGAAGAGGAGCATTGGGCTGAGCGGGCGGGCGCGCGGGCGGCGGGCACTGGGGCGGCGGGGCTGCGGGCCGGGCTCAGCGCCGCCGAGCCCCGCGGGCTCCTTCCCACATCCTCCCATCCAAGGCTTTCTCCGAGGGCCCTCTTCGGCGTCTCCAGTTTGCGCCGAGGATCAAAGCAGAACCTGGACCTGAACCAGTTCCCCGAGGTCTGAACAGATCCTGCGCCGCGCCGCGGCGGCGGGGGGGGGGGGGGGGGGGGATGGGGGCGAAGGCGAGGGGGAGGGGGGGACGCGGCGGCCGCGCGCGCCGCCGAGGAGTCCCCGGCCAGGGCCCCGAGCACCTGTCAGCCGGCCGACGGCCCGGCGGCGGGTCGGGGGTCGCGCGGGGCCGGCCTGCAGCCCGCGGGGCGGCCGGCACCTTCTAATCGATCACAGAGCTGCCGGTCGGGGCGCTCTCCGGGCGCCGCGGCCGCCCCGCCCCCAGCTCGAGGGGGAGGGGAGGCCCAGGCGCGGGCGCGGCGCCGGGGCCGGGGGGTGTCCCGAGCGGGGCCGGGGTCCCGGCCGAGGCCGCCCCGGCCCGGGCGCACGGAGGCCGCGGGACGCGCTGCCCGCCCGGAGCGCGGCGCGGATCGAGCACCTGGAGGCGGTCCCGCGCGCCCGACCCGCGCAGCGCCGGAGGTCGGGCAGGGGTCGCGCGGGGGCCGCTCGGGCGTCCCCTCCCCAGCTCTCGGGCGGCGCGGCGAGCGGGCCCCGGGCGCGGAGCAGGCCGGCGCGGACCTCGCGTGTCCCTCCCCTTCCCCACCTTCCCGGCGCCGGGGGGGTGGCCGGGGTCCCGCGCGCCCGGGCGGTCCGGCAGGTGCCGGCGCGTGCGCGGGGTGCCGCGGGGCCCCGGCGGGGGGATGCGGCCCGGGCTACCCGAGCGCCACGCGACGAGCCGGCTGGGCGCGGCGGGCGCTGCCCGAGCCGGGGGACGAGGGAAGAACTTCCTGCGCCTCCCCGCCTCCGCGCGGCCCTCCCCCCCGGGCCGGGGCTCCTCGTTCCTTCCCGAGGGCATCCCCGTCCCCAGAGGGCCGGGCTGCGACCCTCGGCCAGGCTTTCTGCGCCCGAGGAAGAAGGGAAGCCGGAACGCAGGGAGGTCTTTGCCTCCAGCTTCCAGCCCTCTGAAGCAGGGAGTGGAAAAAAGTAAATGTAAAGACAAATGGCCGGGATAGAACACCATTTATTCCTTTAACAAACACTGTAGGAACCGAATGCCTCCTGAGTCGGGCACTGTTCTAAAACTGCAGACATGGAACCAGGCAAAAGTCTCTGCCCTCGTGAAGCCTGCCTCAAGCAAGGGCCAGGGCAGGCAAAGCACAAAGAGCGCCCACCTCCTGTCAAAGAGCCGAGGCGAACCACAGGACCAGGTAAGGCCGGGGGAAGGACGGAGCCCCAGGGGGCGAGCTGAAAGACGGGCGGACTTTCAGGGCTCCTGCCGAGGGAGCCAGCTGCCCTTCCCGGCCCGGCTAGGCCCTCGGTGAGTACGGAGGGGAGCCGCCCTGGGAAAGGTCCAGGGACGCCTGGGCGGGGACACCCCCACCGTGGACCCAACTAGGGGCGGAGCCTTCCCCGCTGAACATGGCAAGCCCCCTTCCTCTGCTCGGATGCCCACCGAGCCCAGCCAACTTCACCTCTCTGCTTGTAACATCTTAGTTCTCTTCTCCTTTTTCCCCTCTTAAAATTCTCCGAGGCTCAACTCCCCTTTGAGGCCTTCGCTCACCTCTCCCATGGGTTCATTCTTACTGCTTCACCACTTCTGTCTTCAGAGGGCAGGATGTTAAGGCCGATAAGGAAAGCCCAGTCTCTGACCGTGAAGACGCCGCAGTTTAGCAGACACAGGCCTTGGTCGTGTCTTCACTTGAGCAGCCCCTCAAGGCCAGTGTGAAGCCATATTTGTGCAGTAAATATGTTCTAAACGTGGTCTGTAGATCTGGGGGAGAGTTCCCAGTTTTAATAGCTTAAGGAGATTCGTTATTAAACGACATGCTTTATGAACACACTCTATTTGTCTTGAAACCAATCGCTTGCCGGTTTTTCGAATTCGGTACTTTTCATTTCCTAATCAGGATTTTTCTAAATGATGCTGTTATATGTCTATACTGTTGAGTCTGCTGACCACCCACATAGAGTGTGTGTATGTGTGTGTGTACAGATTTAACCCATTTGTTCTCACGAGATTATAAGGGTGATGACTACCCTTTCTTTGTATCGTTTCATACTGGCTAGAAGAGTGCCTGGCCCAGGGAGCTCATAAAGAAACACTCGTGACCGACTGACAGGTTTCTTGACTGGAGTCACTTACGTTCGCCCTGGAATTTCAGCATGGAGGTTGTATTTGAAAAGTTACACACGATCTAGAATAATCCTCCACCTCTGCGTTTCACCTCATCCATCGTCTACAGATGGCTTTGGCACTGGCCTTATAAATAAAGCCAGCCGGGTGCCCCTGCAGGACTCCAGACCAAATCCGCCCACATCTCCATTGCCTGGGTTCCCTTCCGTGTCCTTGCACTAGTGTCTCTTGAACTGCCCTTGGCCTTGGCAAGGTTGATGGTTTTAAGACTGTATCATCCTCTGCTCCATTCTGCTTATAAACCCTTCCTAGGAAAGTGGGATCCTTGCATCGAAAGTAAATTTTATATAACCCGGAGTCTGCACAGTTACTAAACAATAGATTCTGAATGAATATGGCTTTGTTTTGGCCTAAAGCATTTTCCTTGAGGAAAGACATCTGTTCCGCCCACCAGGAGAAAATAATTGGGAACATTCTTTGTGGTTTTCGTGTTTTCTTAAACCTTCGGCAGGCGTGCCCACTCCGGCTGAATATATGTAGAGTACCACCTACAAATTCCTGATGAGGAACATGCCGGAAGGTACTCGGTTATTAGCAGTGATCATTTTGGGGGGGAGGGAGGGTGGGTGTCGCTATTAACTTTTTTTTTTGGAATGAAATAAGATTTAAAGCCAACCAGCCATTCAACTAATCACTTAACACTCAGGAGGGCAGGAACCATGGGGCTGTATATTTTGCCCAGAAAATCAAATATTACAAGTTTTCTTGCTCTTCTTCTGATTCAGTCCTGACACACACACGCGCACACACACATGCGCGCACGCGCGCACACACACACACAGGGACACGGGCAAAACGATTTTGACTTTTCCCAGAACTTTTCAGTATTTTAGTGGCAGATGAGTGAGTAGGAGTTTCTGAAGTTCAGAGTGCTATGAACTGAAGTGTCCACTACTTTCTAGAATGACTAACTAGCAATACTTCTTTTTTTTAATAAATTTATTTATTTATTTTTGGCCACATTGGGTTTTCGTTGCTGCACGCGGGCTTCTCATTGCAGTGGCTTCTCTTGTTGTGGAGCATGGGCTCTAGGTGCACGGGCTTCAGTACCTGTGGCTCGCGGGCTCAGTAGTTGTGGCTCGTGGGCTCTAGAGCACAGGCTCAGTAGTTGTGGTGCACGGGCTTAGTTGCTCCGTGGCATGTGGGATCTTCCCGGACCAGGGCTCGAACCCGTGTCCCCTGCATTGTCAGGTGGATTCTTAACCACTGCGCCACCAGGGAAGCCCAGCAACACTTCTATACACATTTAAATGAGGCTGGGAGCTGGGACTGTCGTTAGTAAGCAAAGTGAATGCCCACAGATCACAGCAGGAATGGACTGTTCTGGGGGAAAGAAGAAGTGCAGTAAAATCTCTCTCAGAATCATGCTTTTGTTTCTCCACTCTCTCCAGTTACCCCTAGAAACACATGACCTCTCTCTCTTCAGACATCTCAGGATATATTAATACTCTGTTTTTCCACCCTAAAAACAGAAAATACACTTTTCCTCATATTTTGTTTATCGAGATCGGTCACCCCTTACCTCCCCATGTGCAGCTGGAATCAGAAAGGCTTGCCTGCCGAGGCAAACGGTAGAGGCTTGTGCCGGGGCCCGCTCTCAGAGGAGCAGATGTACTTTCTCACTGTGGCCTTTTGAGAGAGGGGAGTCCAGAGGTGGCAAGCTAAAGGTGTGTGGCCCAGAGAAACGGGAGATAAGGACAGGCCTTGAGGTGGCTTTGCCCATTGAACTCAAGCTGCTCTTTCCTTCCGGAAATCACAGTTGAGCGTGCAAAGGTTTTCTGTCAAAATCTCAGAAGTGCTTGTCTGACTCAGAACCCAGAGCGTGTAAGGAGCCAGAAACAGCCCCAAAGAAAGAGGAGCCCTGGCCAACTCAGAGCCACCACAACGAAAGATCGTTTCACCGGGAGACGGGAGACGGGAGGCCCCGGACTTAGGCTGGCTTCACTGCTAACAAACAGCACAACCTTGGTCTAGAATCCTCTCTGCCCCTTTTCCTTACAGGAGACGTTTACACTGGAGTCTGTCTCCAGAGTATATGGAGAACTGAGAATTCTTAGAATTCTTCCATTCTCTAAGCTACGACAGGTAGTGATGCCAATTCTTTTTCAACTTAATTGTGCTTCTGTGATGATACAGGACTAGGACCAATTTCCTGGCCTCAACTCAGAGGTGCCTGGAGGCTGGCAACAGAGGATGAATATGTGCTTCTCCCCAGGTCCATCCAGTCATGGTAGTTCTCTTTCACCTGTTACGATCCTGGTTGGGAAAGAGAAATTCTACTGATAACCAAAAAGAAAGGGAGAAAAAAGAGTTTGGAAACCACTGACTAAGGCAAGTGTCAGGAATTGTATTGAATTCAGGAAAACAATTAGTTACGTGTGGGTAGCCACCTTTTCATGTTTAATATCTGTTTGGTATCATCAGAAAATGCCAAGTGTGGTTCCGAGGTAAAGAAAAATAGTACAGTACATAAGGGAGCTGTAAATCGTAAGGAAATTCTGTCGTCATTAGCCAGGCACGGACATCCGATCTGCTATTCCACAGAGTCCCACGGGTGGCATCCGGAACAATCCTGAGATCGGGGCGCCCCCTGAAAATTCGGACAACCACCAAACACTGTGTTTGATCATATCCCGTGGTCCATAAATGTCCTTTTTCTCTCCCCCGAAATCATGTGTAGGCTCTGAAGGCTTCTGTCCACGTGGTGACAAATCGTAGTAAAGAACTCAAGACACGGCCACGGATCTTCCTTTCTCAGACAGTGAGCCCCTTCTCTCAGAGGTCATGAGAGAAGGACCCTCTCACTTTGTGATCATTGTTTCGGGGCAGTCTTTCCTTGGCTGTCAGCCTTTGTATAAGGGGCCCAGAGCCTCAGTATGCAGCTTCACGAATGTGGAAGCAGGCAGGGACAGAGAGCTTAACTCATCTTACGTCAAGGATCCCTCGATCGCTTTTGAAGCTCAGGATAGTTCAAAGGGTTGTCATAACCCTTTTCTACTGTGATGACTACTCCCAGCCGTCTGTCATCTTTATGGTCAGAAAAGCGCCTGCTCTCTTCTATCCTAAACAGCCTTGCGACATCCTAAGGCATCGTTTTATTTTCCCACATTTTATTTCTCTGGGCACAGTTGGCTTTGATGCTTTCCCCATCTTCCCGGACCACGGTCTCTCCTTGCTCATTGTCTGGAATATCTTCTACTGGTTCTTCGTGAAATTAGGAGGGTAAAAAGCATGCCTTTCCCCGCAGATTGCTAGTTAAACAGAAGGCAACCAGGGAAAATAAAAGTGAGGGGAGAATCATTCAGATTCAGATTTACTTTGTGAAGCACCTGTCATGTCCCAGGAACTGTTAGATACCTTGCAATATATTTTCTCATTTCATCTTCCCACCAATCCTTTGAGGAAAGCTGGAGTTTCCCCCATGTTACTGCAGAGAGATGGAGAATTAATGGAGAATTTGCCTGGGGTCACACTACCGGTGACAGGTACCAGGTCACCTTGTCTCCCGACTCCCCTTAGACTCCAGTGTGTTTCATTCGACACTCTGAGGCCCTGGATTTTGGACCAAAGTGTTCCCACGTGAAGGTTTTGCATGTTTCCCAAAGTTTTCTTCATGACGACTGGCCTCCCCATCTTTGATCTGGGGTAGACCTTGGCGTACGTAGACGAACTCTCGCACGTGTTCAAGAGCACAGTGCCGAGACAGCTAGCATCTTTCTGGAACAGCCTAAGTAAAAGATGTGAGCCAGACTGAATCTGGGTCACTGGAGGTAGGGTGGTGACTAAGGCTGGCCTGGGGTCGAAGCCCACCCAAGGCGTGGGCATCCTGTTTATCCTGGCCAAGTTAGTCATCCAGGGAATGCCTCAGTCTGCACCGTCTGTGGGCAGTTATGTCAAAGAATCTATCTCCTTGTCTTTGAGGACAAAGGGGAAGGAATTCTCATTCCTCTCTTGCTGTTCATGATTGCTACCGAATTACAGCATCAGGGCTGGGAAGAAGTACACTCTTTTCCCAGTTGTTCCCTTGGAAAAATCAATTTATGATGAACTCTAGGTGTCAGAGCCTAGGCTTCTTTCACGCCTACCATTCCTATGTGTATCCCTCCGAGTTTCTAATTCAAAATTCCTGGTCTACAGTGTTTTCTTAAAGCCCTATGGCAAGGCAAATTTGCATCTGCATTGATAATTTTATGAAGGTATTTTTAGATAGGCTGGAGTTTTTCAAAGCCCAAAGGCAAGAACTAACCAGTGACCTGTTAAGCCCTCAGACGAGCAAAAGTCTTCAAATGAAATTCTAATTCCTGAAATAAATTCCGTTCCTATCTGAAGGGATATAGGAGTGGAAAAGACACTCATGGTATCAATATTTGTCCCATCAGACAGTTTGTGTGGAAAAAACTCCATTCTTTCTTTTCTTTCTTGAATGACTTTGTAGACACACATAACACCAAACAAAAATCTGAGTGTTGGCCCATTATTCTAGCCACTATTTTTCACACTTACTGAGGCAAATGATTATACTATGGGACTGTTAAAAAACACTATTGTAGGAATTCAGAGCACTTCCTAGTACCTCTTTCTTCCTGGCTGCCTAGATTTCTGTCTGAATTTGATCATCGCCGTGTACACCCACGTTCAGCACTCTCAGCCCTGAAGGGGGAAGCAATGTCCCATCCCTCAGAGTCTGTGTGGTCTGGTACACGAATCGACCGTCACCTAGTCTGTGAAGTACAGCAGCCTATTTTCACGTTACATCTTGCAGAGCTGTTATCACATGACTACCTTTTTGATTGAAATGTCCACAGTGAAGTACTCTACAGTGGAGTTTCTACAAATGATGGATAAATTAATTAACTCTGTGCATAACTATTAATACAATCCCCATTTTAAAGATGAGAAACTGAGCCCCAGGAAGGCGTTGTAACTTGACCAGAGTCACATGTGTGTGAGTAGCAAAACCAAGCAGGACCCTGCGGGGCTCCTGGTCTCGGAAGCCTTTCTGTCCCCCATTTCTTGTTTGTAGGTAGCAGGCTCCAGCGTCCGTGGCCTTCCCATGGAGGTTCAAACAGTTGCTCGTCAGGGAAGGGAGGAGATGCAGAGACAAGGGAAGCGCAGTCGCAGTCGAGAAACAATGGTGCAGCCTTGGGGCAGGGTGCCGGTTCCCCCTCCAGGGATGCACGGAACAATGTCTTTGAGTTGTTTATAGAACTAAAACCCCCATCAAATGGAAGATGAAGCATTCTTCATTCCAGAAGACAGGAAGCACAGGAGCTCAGCAGGGACCTCCTGAGGCCAGATTAAAGGAGCGCAGGCCCTGCACACACCCTGGTCCTTGTCAGCACCCCCGCCCTGGAGCCATTGCTACAAAACTCCTCACCAAATCCTCCTGGGTTGGGACACACAGTGTTCAAAGGCAGGAACCTGCTGTGTCCCCCTTTGCCTGGAGAAGTATTAAAGCTCTTCTTTTCTACTTCACCCAGCTGTGTCTCCAAGATTCCATTCAGCGCCGGTACACGGAGGCCGCGTTTTCTGCATCAGTATTGAAGCCAGAACTGGAATGCGGGCACTTGGTTCCGGTGCCGGCGCTTTAAACCATCACGTTTTCATTCCTCCATGAGCGTCTCCAAAAAGACATTTCAGACTTATGAAATGTACATTTATATTAAGCACTTGGTGTTTATTTTATGACTCCACACCGTTTTAGTCATAAATATGTAACTTAAAAATTCTACTGCCAACAACAAACATACATCATTTTGATTCTGGTCTCACATCAAAAGGACAGTGCCCCAAGCCTACAGGAACTAGGCACTCCGTCAGTGAAACCATCACGGTGTCTTGGATGGAATACCCTTTTTAGTGGCTATGGAAACGTGAAATGAATCTTCTGAAACCATCCAAAGGGAAAAGGCTCTGTTGCCCTGATTCTTAGCGAGAAGACTTTTTGCCATAAAATCGCCGTTACTGTGTTCCTGGGCCTGACAACCCGTGATGAGGGAAAATCATAATTTGTATTCACATCAGCTTCTGAAGGACAGAAGTAGGAAAAAGCAAAGGCAGTGAGGTGACTAACTTGTTTCTGGGGAAAAGTGAACGTTCTAAGTAGGAGACAGAGTTTCTGTTACCGCTAACCTTGAGGTCATCATGGGCTTGACCAAGACGGCAGTCTGTCGGGAGCTTCAGTGCATGCGTGCTGCTGGACCCAAGAAGCTACAAGGTAAGTAAAAGGCATGATTGCTGCCCTCAGTGAGTTCCCCCTGATCTGGGGCATCCAGTCATCTTCACGTGTGTTTGTTTCCACCTGTGATGTGACCTGTCCTCTTGCATTATCTACAGTCTGCAGAGAGCCCTGCAGACTGCACTCTGCCCGGTCCCCTCTTTAATGTTCCTGAAAGCTGTCCTCCGGTTACCAGCTTCATCTCTTTAAACACAAAGCTGATCACAGCCTGATCCCTGCTCTAAAAGTCTGAGCCTCCCCCTTGACTGCAGGAGAAGAAAAACGTTCTCCTTGGGCGTGATCTTCTCTTCCTTACCCACCGGGTCTTGCACTCCCGATGCACCACAGTTCCTGTACTCACACTTGCTGGTCCTTGCTTCTTTTCTTATGCTCACTCCACAGCTATAGATAGCTCAATCTGGGACTTCTTCTATTCTGATTTACTCTTCTTATCAGCTTCTTTTTTCCCAGTACTTAACATACTGCACTTATCGAATAATAATCGCTAGCTCTACCATGCCAGGCACCATTCTAAAGATTTCATGTATACTCACATCTTCATTCTCACAGCAAACATACAAGATGGGTGTATTACTTTTTAATTTATTTTATTGAAGTATAGTTGACTTTCAATGTTCTGTGAGTTTCTGCTGTACAGCAAAGTGACTCAGTTATACGCATGTATACATTCTTTTTCATATTCTTTTCCATGATGGTTTATCACAGGATATTGAATATAGTTCCCTGTGCTATACAGTAGGACTTGGTTGTTTATCCATTCTCTATATAATAGTTTGCATCTGCTAACCCCAAACTCCCAATCCATCCGCCCCCCCATCCTCCTCCCCCTTGGCTACCACAAGTCTGTTCTCTATGTCCGTGAGTCTGTTTCGTATATAAATTCATCTGTGTTATATTTTAGATTCCACGTATAAGTGATACCACATGGTATTTGTCTTTCTCTGTCTGAGATGGGTGTACCCAATAGGATTTACAGAGAAGCAGAGGAAGAACAGAGAGGCCAAGCGATTTACCTAAGACCACTCGGGCTGTAGGTGGCAGAGCCAGGTCCTGAACTTGGTAAGTCTAATTCTCGAGTTCCTGCTTTCGACCATCACTCTGCCTCTAACAGAAGGGGTCCAACTGGTATGGGAGGCCATGTAGATGCCCAGTCACCATCTAAGCATTGAAGTCAGAGGTACAAGCTAACATCTTTTTTTTCTCTCCAAAAGGCTGTTATTAATTCAGTGGAGGATTTTATCATTAATGGTGTCTTAAAATAAAGATAACACTAAGTAATTTTTTTGGCTGAATAAAGAAGTCTTTCCCTAACTTCTCTCCTTTTCTCACCATCACTGAGTCATCACCAGGGTAAGTCTCATCCTTCCAAAAACTTTCTAGGACAAATCCTTAGCCCCACTGCCCCCAAATTAATGATAATATCCTCTAGGTTTGCTGATACACCCTCCCTGAAATTGACCGTAAATGCTTTGATGGCAGAAATCGTGCCTACTCTCTCTCTCCTGTTTTCAGTCCAACCACCCCTGGACCGCCTGCCCACCACAGCACTTAACTCTGCATGTGTGCACTTCCATGTTGAACACATCTTTTAATAGCTGGTGAGTGAAATTAACAAAAGTATGAAGTAGCCAAATGCAGTTACAGCCATGATAAATCTTCATGGAAGAAAAATGAATGAGGAGCAGCTCCTTCCGACATAGTGACGGAGACTGGAGCCATGTGGAGTTCATTTTCTTGCTTGGCTGTCAGTCAGAGTTGCGGAGCTTGTAAACGGAAGAGCTAAATTATGGAAAACAGGAGTCAAAATGTACAAATCTCTAGGCTCACACCTAAGTGAAAATTATTCATATAATTTTATTTATTTGATGAGCTGAAAGAAGACCAGGTGAGCACTTCCCAAACCGGAAGCAATGCAGAATCTGTCTTTTCAGAAGTCCTATGGTAATACTCATTCCAATATTACAAGGTTGTTTCTAAAGCCTGGCAAACAGCCCAATTCATATTGCCTGAGTGGTTTAAATAGAGTTATGATAGAAAAATCTTATGGAACAGATGGTTCACAAGACTCTAATAGCCAATCTGTTATAGCCAAGATGTCATCATTTTGAAAAATAACTTCTAGGAAAGTATCTTCTTCATATTTTGAAAGTATGATGTCAAATGAAATCCTTTGCTTTTTAATTTTAGATTTTAAATTTGTGTGTTACAATTTAAAACATGTATGTGTGTGCAAGCGTGTGGTTTTGAAATAATAATTGCTGACTGTTGCTGCCTGGGGAGAAGAAATTTCAAGAACCACTGAGCTAAAATGGGAAATGAAGGGTCACTGTTTATGAAGATTCATACGTAGAGTAATTTAATGAAATGACAATTCACTTTGCATCTCCTGTGCTTTGGGCAATTAATTTTACTGTGAAATATTAGACTTCAGCTCTGAGTTAATGTCTTACAAAATAAAGAAACTGTCGTGGACTGAGCCAAACATGCCACTTCACGATTAAAAACAGCATATAGGGAACTATACTCAATATTTTTAACACCTATAAGGAAAAGAATCTGAAAAAATATGTGTGTGTGTGTGTGTGTGTGTATATATATATATATATATGAATGTATAACTGAATCACTTTGCTCTATACCTGAAATTAACACATTGTAAATCAACTATATTTCAATAAAAAACAATTTTTAAAAAACATATGCTGAGATTTTATTCTTAGAAATAAATTAATTCGTAACGCAGTAATGAAAAAAACTTCCTTAATGAGCTTAGATAAAATATAATTACTCTCATGACGCTTTAAGTTCATGAAAATGGATTGTATTGTGACGTAAAAATACTGTTTATAAATAAATACTGTCTATAAAAAAATTGAATCACTGTGTTGTACACCTGAAACTAACGTAACCTTGTAAATCCACTATAGTTCAATAAAAATAAAGAAATAAAAATGCTGTCTATGGTAGTTTCCTTGTTCCTTTCACCACAGATGCTGAAATGGTGCATTTGCAGCTGACGTGGAATGGGGTTTCCAAGCACTGCCTCGTGTAAATGTCCCTCCTGAAGTTGATGAGGCACAAAACTTCACAGGAGAAAGGACACATATATTTCTGAAACTAGGATTGACCTTTCATTAGTAATTTAATTTTGAAAGATTTTAAAATGTTTTACAGTGTACCACATGCTGATGCAGGAGGTTCATTTATTGTAGGACATCATGTTACGATGAGAAGTACACACAATTGGAAGTTCTGTGTTCCACCACAATTAGATTTGTGACTTTAACAGCAAGGAAAAGTTAACTTGTCCGGTCCTTAGTTTCTACAACTGCAAAAAAGAAAGTTTACCTGGTTGATTTCAAGATTCTGTTTCCAACAATTTCCGATTCAATATACACTTTGTTTCTTTTTTACTGGAAAAAATATCTATTCTCATAGTCTTTCTTGTGTGGAGACAATTACATCTTAAAGGATCTTCTTTATTTTCCTTTAAAGGGAAACAACCTGTGTCCAGAGAGCTTCTACTTAGCTGGACATCACATCAGAGCAGTCATGGTTTCTTAGAGATCTGCCTACCTTGACCTTAAGGACTTTTCTGGCCAGAGGCAGTATATAGATCACTCTAAAAAATGTTAAATGTTTAAAACAACAGAAAAACAAACAAAATATTCCTGGGGGGTGGGGGTGGGGGGAGAATGTGAAATCTGAAAAAAAAACTCCCAAGGGAGAAATATAAGACTCCTATAATCAAAATTTCCATGTGTTTAGAAAAAACTATTATCCAAATTATTCTTCAAGTGTTTAACAGTTTAGGATTTTTATACTGCCTTTGGTCATTATCTTTTCCTATGAATATGAGTTACAAAGTGACAGTGGCCAATTTCTGCTTTGGCTTCTGCTGGTGGTTCTGCAGTGGCAAGCCTGTGATGTTTGAACTCCATGGAGCAATAGAAAAGGATATTGATTGATGGCGCTGTCTTCTATACATATGCAAATTGTGTTTGCATTAATATTAATATTGTCTAGATACAAAAGGAAACATTTCCTTTATCATTATATCATAATAACGAATATTACTACCTTCTAGACTTCAATGTAAATTAAAAACACTACCGTTATTAAAACTTATCTCCTGACATTCTGCTATGGATTTGTTCTTTGCCTTCCTCTGAATCTAATATCGTGTGGTTATTCACGTCGAAAACACCAGGAGGCACATACAGGAGACTCTGTATCTGTTACTATGGTGACTATTGGACGCATTTTGAAAGAAAAAGCAACCATTATTATGCATAAATTTAAATACTACTGTCCACCTTTTTTAGAATTGCCGTTGGAAATTAGACGTCGCATTTTAAAAATTGTTTAAAGTCGTATGCTTCCTATCTTTCTTCTCAAGGAAGATATAACTAGTTGGAACAACACAAACAAATAGCTGAGTTGTTAAGGAGAGTAAACTGCAACTTTTGTTTTCCTCTAAAGATGCTGACACATTATTCTGTACGTAGGCTCTAGAGACAGTCTCATCTGGCTCAAATCGTAGCTCTGTCACTTATTGGATGTTTATTTCCCTCTGTAACATAAAAGGAACCATAAAGAGGAATTGGAATGCATTATGGATAAATTTGATTTGAGTACGTGGACCAAAATCATTTTTAGGGTGAGCGGACAGAGAAATAAATGTACAATATCTTATAGTATTTACTGATTGAAGGTGCCATGATTAGCATCTTAGAGACTCTTTTGCAGGTCATGCATCATAATACTGTCATTGATACAGGTGTATTCTGAAGTTGTATGTTCAGTATTTTATTTTCACCTTTTTCCGAAAAAGTATTGACTATGAGTATCGGGCACTGTGCTAGGTCCTGGGAGACAATTGACAGTAGCCAGGGTGAAGCCCTAAGAATCTCTAATACGTAGACTCTGGGTCGAGAAGAACAATTGAGAAAAGGGGTCTAAGAAGAGCCAGTCTTGTTAGGTGTAACAAACACAAGACATGTCAGGAGAGCTGGGGAAAGAGTACGCGTTCAGTTGTTAGAGGTAAGGAATGTGGTTACTGGGTAGCGTCTGTGAAAACTATTAGATAAAGAGCACATTGGATTGGGGACCATGGAGGTCATTGCTGACCTTGACAAAAGCAGTTTTAGTGGTAAGGCAATGACAGTAGCTAGAATAGGATGAGTGGAAGATTTAATTGCAGATTGGTTTTTAATTTAAATAATCCATTGTATTATCATTTATATACAATTAATTTGTGCATTTTAAGTGTACGCTTTGGTGAGGTTTGCCCCACGTAGAGGCTGATGATAGGGAACTGATGGGATGATCATGTGAAGACACAGCAAGAAGGCGGCCACGTGTAAGCCAGGGAGAGAGTCCTCGAAGAAGCCAAAAATGCTCCCGCCTTGATCTCGGACTTCTAATCTCCAGAACTGTGAGAACGTAAACCTCTCTTGTCCAAGCCACCCAGGCTATGGTATTTTGGACTCTTTGCTGGGGTTATGACAGCCCTAGCAAACGAACACAAGTGTCTTCTCCCCACCACCTTGGGCAAATTGTCTTCTTATTTAAATGATGAGAGTTCTCTCTATATTCAAGATATGTCTTTGTCAGATATGTCTTTTGTCTTTTCTCATATTAATTGAGAACATTTTCTCCCACTCTGTGGTTAGCATTCTTAGGTGCTTAATGGTATCTTTCAAAACGAAAATGTTTTAATTTAGGTAGAGTCCGCATTATCATGTGTTTATTTCAGGGTTTGTGAAGTTTCTTATATCTTACCTAAGAAATCTTTACCTACTCAAATTTATACGATTTTCTCCTATGTTTTCTTCTGGAATTTTTATAGTTTTTATCTATGATCCATTTCAAGTTATCATTTGGGTATGGAGGAAAGTGAAAAAAATTACATTTTCCCCATTATGCATATCTAATTGTTCCAAGACTCTTTGTTGCCAAGATTTTACTTTTCCCAATGAATTAACTTGGCACCTTGGTTGACAATCATTGAGCACGTGTATGGGTCCACATCTGAACACTTCGTTCAGTTCCCTAGATCTGTATTTCTCTTCTTCTGCCAATTCTGTGCCTTCTGAACTATTGTAGCTTTATAGTAAGCCTTGAAATCAAGCAATGTGAGTCCTCCAGGTTGGTTCTTTTTCTTTTTTTAAATTGCTTTGACTATAGATAATTTGAATCAGTTTGTCAAATTCTACCCAAAAATCCTGCTGGAATTTTTATTAAGATTACTTTATAGATAAATTTAGGGAGAATTGACCTCCTAATAATATCAAGTCTCTCAGTCTGTGAGCATATTCTGACCTCATTTATTTAGGTCTTTAGTTACTCTCAGCAATGTTTGGTAGTTTTCAGTAGACAGATTTTGTACATATTTTGTGAAATTCACAACATAAATTTTTCTTGTTTTTAAACAATATTATAAGTGGAATTGTGTCTTTTTACTTCTTTTTCCGGTTGTGTGTTCCTAGTGAATAGAAATAATATCAATTTTTGTATTAATATATTGATCTCATTGATCTGCCTAAATTCACTTTCTAATTCGAATAGATCTTTTGTGGATTCCTTATAATTTTCTATGTACACAATCACGTCATCTTATTATGGGTTGAAAGTCTCCCCTCAAGTCTCCCCTCAAATGACATGCTGCAGTCTTAACGCCCAGTACATGTGAATGTCGCCTTATTTAAAAATAGGTCTTCACAGATTTAATTATCGTAAGATGAGGTCATTAGGATGGACCTTAATCCAATAGGATTGATGTCTTTATAGGAAGATGGCCACGTGCAGACACAGACGCACAAAGAGAGCACCCTGTCAAGATTAGGGCAGGTTATGGAGTTAAATAGCTACAAGGCAAGGAATATTAGGGATTGACAGCCTCACCAGAAGATGGGAAGAGACAGGGACGGTCTTCCCTCTAGAAGTTTCAGAGGGATCATGGCCCTGTGAAAACCTTGATTTTAGACTTCTAGCTCCCAGAAATTACTTAGTTGTGTTTAGCCACCTTGTTTGAGCTATTTGTTATGGCAGCCCAAGGAAACTGCAAATAGAGAGTTTTGTTTCTTTCTTTTGAACCTCTATGTCATTTATTTCTTCCTGCTATGTTACAGTAGCTAGTATAACCAGTAAGATGTGGATTACAAGTGAGGAGAATGTGCATCCTTGCCTCCATCCTGATCCCAGAGAATTATGGATCTAGACTTTCACCTCACAGCTGATGTTGGCTGTGGGTTTTTATCAGGTTGAGAAAGTTTCCTTCTACTGGTAGTTTTCTTAGTTTCCTTAGTTATATTCAGTTGACGAATACTGGATTTATTAAAGATTTTTGTGTCTAGGGTCTGTAGTTTTCTTTATTTGGAATGCGTTTTTCTAGAGTTGGCATTAATGTAACGCTGACCTCATAAAAGGTTTAACTGGGTAATTGTTCAAATTTGAGAAGACTGTATGTTTGCAGTTATTGGTTAAGGTGATTGATAGTGTCATTCAGATCTTCTATATCATTACTGTTTTCTTTATTTTCTTTCTTTATTTATTTTTATCTAATTCTTCTAGCAAAAGCTCCCTGTGTCTGGTTTACTAACATCCTACAAAACATCACCTCAGTCCAAGGGACCCTTTTCAAAGTAAAGCAGGTGAGACAATGGGCATGTGTTAATAGAATCCACTGATCTCATCGTATGTAGACTGACCTGGATGCTCTTGGTCTGACAGAATGTTGGAATAGCCTCAGAGAAAAGTAAATAAGGTGCCAACTTAAAGATGATAGCCTGTAGAGTTGAGGCTCTGACCTTCAGGATGTGATATATACCTTAAACCTATGGCCATTCTATGGAGCTGTGTCCCTGGTAGTGAAAATAGATGGTTTCAGAATCAAGGGGAGAAGGAAGGGAGGCTCTAGTAAGCTCGTGGTCATCATCCTGGGCTTTGGGGGAGAGCAGCTACCGGAGGCAATATTGATGCTACGAAAGCATCACTCCCTCCTGGTCCTTTTGGGCTCACCATGCCCACATTCCAAGAGTAAAGGAAAGGAGTTTCCTGTATCCACTGGAGGAATCAAGTGGCATTAATCATCATACGGAGACGAGATGGCTGTGCCCTAATGGGGCGCGAAGGATCGAGTCTGAAACTCAGAAGATAACTTCCGTGTTCTTCGTCACTTCTGCAGCCCGCCGTAGCAATGAGCGGGCAATCTCTCCATTTCACAAGGCGTAATAACCAGAGGCTCCAACCTCGCAACAGGGAGGTTTGTGTTACTCCACTGGGAAAGCGAACTGGACCACCAGAGGTGATGGCCGTGCGCAAGCAGTATCTTGAGTGATGTGCTGAACCACTGAGCCCAAAAGATGCGGCAGGGACAACACCTCGTTCCTCACATCTTCCTACTAGAATCTTTCCATCGGAAGTGGTGATCAGACACCGCCTTGAAGAAGCAGTGAGGGGAACGGATGAGCTGATCAAGGGCCATCAGTGGATCTGAATAGTACCCCATCCTCATGCCAGCCTTCCCAGGGCTGACCTCTGACTGCCGGCACATGCACCTTTTGACCGAGTGCTTCCTTTTATTTTCTGTTTATATATAAAGTCTTTTTTGTTTTCGCTTAATGATAGTAGTTAAAAAGTTATAAACCTACAAAATGGATCTGCCGTGACACCTGCCCCCATCATAATCACCGCTGTGTTGTCATCGTGCTAACAGTGGCTGATAGGATTGCTACTTATTGCGGCATTGCAGTGCAAAGCAGACACGAGCACGGTGGCCATATACAGCATCAGTATTTGTATTTGTAGGGAAGACAATTTCATTGTAAGAAAAGCAATCTATGATGAGGAATGAGAGACAAAATAGAATTTAGTGTGTAGAGCAGACATAGAATTTGGAACTGAACTCATGAAAAGCTAGTAGCTTCTGGAAGTCATGTTTTGAACTGGGGTCCAATACTTGCACAATGGTACCAGGTATGTGGATAGTGGAGCTGAACAAATAGAGTAGGCTACAAATAATATCCACTTGTAAACCGATCGGTCCATAGGTCATTTAACAAGTTCTGGTAACTAGCATTTTAAAAAGCAGGATTCTTTTGTACATGATTCCAAAAATCTTGACTGAGTGTTTTCTTGGTGATCAGAACTGCACGGAGGCCAGAAGTACTGAGGAATGAACTCTCCGTGGTTGGTTCTTAACCAGTCTCTAGTGGAAGCTGATGTATAAATATCCCAGCTCCTTTGTCCCTCAAGTGGATCAACGCTGAGTTCAAGCCTCGTTGGCTGCTAGAATCCCCAAGGGATTAAGTTCCGCTTACACAATGGTAATCTGCTTGTAAAATACTCTTATTTGGTTTAACTTTCCTATTTCCCTATCGGTGCTCGTTGAGGTCACTTTTTAAACTTTGGCATCTGGTCCCCGCAAGACCAAACAAGGAGTGTTTCTTCCTGCACATCAGGCTCTTTCTTGCCTTCATACTTTTGCTTACAATGTTTTCTTCACTTTTTCCTCCCTGGCTAATGTCCATGTACCTGTGAGGGCACAGCTCTGAGGAAACCTTCTGGAAACCTCCGTGCTGAGTTAGTGACTCTCCCCTGAGATCCCGGAGTGGGTGAGCATCTCCGTGACTCCACTGACTGCACTGGGTTATGAGTGTTCATTCATACGTGTTCACCACAGGCCCCCTCCTCATTCTTGAGACAGGAGTTGTGTCACAAAGTCAGGCCCACGGCTGATCATTAAACGTTTGCTAAAGAAATAAATGCCCATGCATCTGAGCAGAACACAAAAATATAACGTGCCTTAAAAACTGTATTTTGAGCAATGCCAGCCCTATTGGTTTTCATGACTGATCCTAAAAATTCTTTTGAGTACAACAAAGTACTTTGGGATCGATGTTTGTTAAAAACAAAATTAGCCATAGTAATTATGGATATAGTTATATCAGAAGTGTAAATTAAAAAGTAAATTATCGTGACATCATGAAGCTGCTAGCAAAGCCTTTGATGCCACATGTGACAAGTGTGCAAATCGGCGCCATCCCCCCGTAGCCAAAGCAAAAACTGCCAAGAACGGTTTTGATCAAGTGGCCGTAAGTTTTCAGCAATTGGTAGGCTCCCGACGCACGAACAGGAGGAGACTAAGAATATGGTTGTTTGGGAAGTCCATGGCATCAAGTCAAATGTTAATAGGCTGAGCCATGTGAATGTATCCACAATTGAACAGATTCCAAAGAGGAAACGTATATCATTTGGTCAGCATGTCCCTGTTACCAGACGCACGGCAATGTACAGAAAACAACATTATTTAAGTTTTTGATGGTGAAAAGATTTTATTTAAAAACATGTACTCACAAAAACTCAAACACATTTTCTTCTTAAGTGTTAATTAAAGAATTATTATTGCTCATTAGGTATGTATTAAGAGATCAAGAAGGCAGTGAATTCATATTTGTTAAGTGTGATTAATGAATTCTTTTCCCCACCTGTTCCTTCTCCTCAGTCAAAAGGTGTATAAAAGACAAGACGCTGCTAACATCACAAAATAAAACTGATAGACGGGGCTTCCCTGGTGGCGCAGTGGTTGAGAATCTGCCTGCCAATGCAGGGGACGTGGGTTCGAGCCCTGGTCTGGGAAGATCCCACATGCCGCGGAGCAACTAAGCCCCTGCACCACAACTACTGAGCCTGCGCGTCTGGAGCCTGTGCCCCGCAAGGAGAGGCCGTGATAGTGAAAGGCCCACGCACTGCGATGAAGAGTGGCCCCCGCTCGCCGCAACTAGAGAAAACCCTCGCACAGAAACAAAGACCCAACACAGCCAAAATAAATAAGTAAATAAATAAAACATCCTTCCCTCTACTAAAAAAAAAACTAATAGACGGACATGTAATCCTGTTGTTACGTATTTGGCTGACCTGGTTCATTGCAAGGGTTTTATCAAGTAAAAGTCTGTAGTAACATAGGTCAGCCACTAGAGGGCTCACACTCCTGAGAGGATTAATTTCCCTAAGACGGTGCTTCAAACATTAGCAAAGACTTGAATGCCTGCAGTGCGGTACCCAATACCCAAACGGAGGAAATATGTCCTTTCTCATGTGTTGAGAGCCTGCTGGGGGAACACACTCATCCAAAATTTTTATAATAAAAAAGAGAAGTTCTGTAAGAGAGAACCATACACAACTTCAGGAACAGAGACGAAGGTCCTTGGAGCTGATCAAATGACTCCTGGGATCAAACTCTAGAATTGTTGGGAAACCGACACCGGTTCTGTTTCAGAAGACAAGGACCTAAATTTTTTTTTTTTTTTTTTTGCTGTACACGGGCCTCTCACTATTGTGGCCTCTCCCGTTGCGGAGCACAGGCTCCAGAAGCGCAGGCTCAGCGGCCATGGCTCATGGGCCCAGCTGCTCTGTGGCATGTGGGATCCTCCGGGACCAGGGCACGAACACGTGTCCCCTGCATCGGCAGGCGGACTCTCAACCACTGCGCCACCAGGGAAGCCCAATTCTTTTTTTTTATTATTTTTAAATTTTTTTTATTTTTGGCTGCGTTGGGTCTTCATTGCTGCACGTGGGCTTTCTCTAGTTGCGGCGAGCAGTGGCTGCTCTTCATTGCGGTGCATGGGCTTCTCACTGCAGTGGCTTCTCTTGTTGCAGAGCATGGGCTCTAGGCGCACGGGCTTCCATAGTTGTGGCGCATGGGCTCAGTATTTGTGGCTCGCAGGCTCTAGAGCGCAGGCTCAGTAACTGTGGCGCACGGGATTAGTTGCTCTGCGGCATGTGGGATCTTTCCAGACCAGGGCCGAGCCTGTGTCCCCTGCACTGGCAGGCGGATTCTTAACCACTGCACCACCAGGGAAGCCCAGGACCTCAATTCTTGATTTTAGTTTCAACAGTCAATTGTCGTGTCTTCCAGTAAACTTTACTCTCCAGCCACTCCCTGAAACCTTGACAGTTTACTGAGCATCTCACTGGTGCCAGGCATGTGCAAGGTTCTGAGGACCAGCCAGTGACCAAAGGTCTGCTGTCACCGAGTCCGAGGGTGGGCAGGCCCAGACACAAGGCACTTCAGCACAAGGTACAAAGGGCAGCATCTCCAGGACACACAGGAAACTCAGCCTGGCCTGGGGGGCAGAGAGGCCGTCCCAGCGGGAGGTGCTTCTGAGCAGAGCTGTTATAGGAGATAATCAGGTGAATGTGGGATGGGAGAACATTCTCATCAGAACAGAAGGGTCACGTGCGAAGCCCTAGAAGCCAGAGGGAGCCTGGCTCATTGAGGGAACTGGGACAAAGTCATGCGGTCTTATTGGTCCTGAGGCCTAGGGAAGGGGAAGGGTCAATGCTGAGGGTGGGGAAGGGAACTCCAAGGCCTACTCTAGACTTCGTCCCGACGTGAGAAGGAGATGCGTTGATTCCAATGGTGTTTAGGAAGATACTGCGGTTGCAGCATGGAGACTGAATTAGAGGTGGGTCAGGAAGGAAGGCTGGTAGGTATTCGGGGCCGTGCACCGTCCAAGGAAAGCCAGAGATTTTGAGAGCTTCAGTTTTTCCCCATCATTCCCAGTTCTGTTTCCAGACTTGGACTTCTGTTTACAGCAAGTCCTGCCATGACCCTCCCTTTCAGTCCCCCCTCCCCTATCCCTCAAGTCCTCTGAATTACAGCCCGAGCAGCCCTCCTGCTCTCCTTGTCCTTCCCCGCTCCCTCCCCGTCCCCTCAGGGTGCAGGACAAGGACCAGAAAGTGGGGGAAGGGGGCAGGAGCGGCAGCAGGAGAATGCCTTAGACCCGGGCATCTCAAAATCGCCTAGCCTCCAGATGGACTGTTTAAGAGAAAATCAGATGTTAGGCGTAAAATTTAACTTCTGGTTAGGACACCTCCTACCGCGTGTGGCTCCCGTGTTATGTTAAACCAGTGTCAATCTCTCCCTTCACCATCAATTTCTTTCTTTAAATACCCTTTTAAGATATGAGAAATGGAATATTTCCTGCCCCATCAGTATGCAAAGGATGTCACAGTCATCAGCGATTGCAGCCACCAGCCAGTGGCGAGCCCGTGAGCCCCGAGGGAACTCAGGAAGGAAAGAGTACCTGCCATCTAGCGGCCATCAGACTGCAGCCACCCCCGAGGGTGCACCCCAGGGAAACTCAGGAAGAGAAAACACAGGATGCTGGCCGCACCTGGCTGAGTGCACATCAAAGGAATGATTTCAGTGAGCCCAGACGCTTGCATCTTCCCAAACATAGAAAAGCGCTAAATTCCTTGAGATCTCTGTTTTTCCTTAACTAACAATAATCTTTAATGTTCAGACTACCTGCTCTTTGTTGCAAAATCTCCTCTATAACCTGGGCCCCTCCTCGGAGCCCTTTTTCAGGGTTCTTTGAGATGCTGCCTCCCGGGCTGAAGTCCTAAGGATGTCCCCTGAATAAAACATCATGCTCAACTTTTAGGTTGTGCATATTTCTTTAAGGTGACAGAGTTTACTCTTTCCCTCCGCCCCCCTGTTTTTGTCCCAGGCTGCCAGCGGGTAGAGAGCGGGGTGTCACTGGTGAATGTAAGGCCAACGGCCCGAGGCAGGGGAACACAGATTCACAGGTTGCATCAGACCGAAATTCTCCGGACCACCCAGTTCCAGAAACTGCCCTGGAGACATTCCGGACCACCCAGTTCCAGGAACTGACCTGGGGACTCTGAACCCAGCCCAGCCTTCCCACCTTTCGAGGGGCGGGACTAAGGGTCCCCCAGGATACCGGAAAAGATCACCAAATAAGGAATACCCTGCACCGTCCCAGATTCACCACACCCCTTTCCCTTCTTCCCCTATAAAGTCTTGCCCAACCCTCGCCCGGGCGCGACTTCTCTGGCCCCCTTCTCTCGGACCAGTGAACCTCGCCCGGGAGCGCTCCCTAGTAAAGCTCACTTGAAGCTTTCCTCTGTTTCGCGGTGCCGTTTGTTAAGATCCGACCTTACGGTGAAGGACGCGGTTGAGGAGAAAATATCCTTCAGCCACACAGCAACATGAGAGTTCAACTAATGTTCTCAAATGACTAATGTCTAAAACATATGACATCTGCAATTCAAGGACATCAGCAGAGGCAAACTATTACGTATAGGATGGGTAAAAAACAAGGTCCTACTGCAGAGCACAGGGAACTCTATTCAGTATCCTGGGACAAACCATCATGGAAAAGAATGTGAAAAAGAATGTATATGTTTATGAACTGAGTCACTTTGCTGCACAGCAGAAATTAACACAACATTGTAAATGAACTATACTGCAATAAAATTCAAAAATAAAACAAAATTTAAAAGGCAGGGAAGTAGTAAAAGTGGCAGTGCAGTTTTACATGTGTTAAATGATAAAGAAGTGTGTAAGTCCTGCAGTAAATGCAACCATTTACCACCCTGCGATATCTCTTATATGTGGAATCTAAAATATGACACAAATGAGCTTATCTATGAAACAGAAACAGACTCACAGACATAGAGAACAGATTTGTAGTTGTCAAGGGTGAAGGAGGGTAAGGGAGGGAAGGATTGGGAGTTTCGGTTTAGCAGATGCAAACTACTACCTATAGGATAGATAAACAACAAGGTCCTACTGTAGAGCACAAGGGAACTATTCAATATCTTGTGATAAACCATAATAAAAAGGAATATGAAAAAGCATATATATGTTTATAACTGAGTCACTTTGCTGCACAGCAGAAATTAACATAGCACTGTACATGAACTATACTTCAATAAAATTCAAAAATAAAATAAAAAACAAAGACAGGAAAGAGGGAAAGCTTGAGTGTCTTACTAGTCCATGAAAAGAATTTCTGCAACAATTGAAATCTGGTAGCTGTTAACTGATACACAATTCGAATCGTAACATGGGCCACTGCATCACAAGATCTGGGCAGAATTGTGAAGAGTGCCCAGGAAAGAGAGGCTCGCATGTGGACAGGAAATGTCTCCGTGACAACTGAAAGAGGTTCATAAAATTAGGCATAGGTGGTGAGGTGCGAGCTGAAATGGCTTTTTGCCATCCACCTCTGCTTTACAAGTCTGCCTTTGGGCCCCTCTCTCCTGCTTCTGTAACAACATCTTAGGAAAAGACCCCAGCCTTGCAGTGCCTTTTAGGTATTAGCACAGTGTCATTTTTTAGTTATTCAAATGTTGCTCCAACCTAACATCCCAACATCAGTCTCCCAAAGCTTCTTCCTTGTTCCAGCTCCTACCCAGCCCGTGAGCTCTGCCATGGGGACCAGGCCCTGGCAGGTTGTCTCACTCTTTCCTCTTTCCCCAGCTGGCTTCTCCAAGAGCCCTCCTCTCTCCGCGCTGCTGGGGAGACAGGAAAGGCGGGGTTCTCCGGGGACTGGTGCTCTTGTCCTATGTATGTGGGCAAATGTCCCGGCCACACTTCTCTCCTATTCACTTTGGGACTCCCCTCCCCGTTTCCCATCCCCTTCTCCAACACTGCACGGTTTCCTAACTCAAGCAGTGGATTTTCCGGCTAACATTTTCCTTACATTTGCCACTCAACCCTAGCCCCGAGGGTATTCGCTGAGAAGAAACGCTGATGTCACATTCTTTCCCGGTGAGTCACCCTGGCTGCCTTCCAGGATGGCCTCTGGCTTTGGGAAATGTTATACTTATTTGCCCACCGAATTCTCTAGGGGCCACTCCGCTGGCAGCTGCAGCTTTGCTCTGATTTTCAAGTAACTCCAATCCTAGACTTTGACTCTCCCGGGGAAGAATCAGTCACCACGTGGAGTGGAGTCTCGGCCTACCACCCACCCCCAAGCCCCAGGGATCACAAACTTCCAAGGACATCGCCCCTGTTCGGAAGCCTGAGTCTCTGCAGCTTCGTGAGCACCCAGCTGGGTACAGACATGTATTTCCAGATGTTTCTGGAAAGCTGGCTAGCTCTCCATCGGCAACTGACTGTTTCCAATCATCCACGTCGTCAAGGGTTCTTATCACACCTTGTCCTCGGCTTTGGGGCCTGAGCCGAAGCTCCCGAGAGGAAAGCCTGACCGTAACATCCTGCTACAGAAAGATGACTCCCCGCAACTCTAGAAGAGGCCATTTAGGGTGGTACTAGGGTTCCAGGAGAGTCAATCCACATACACGACGAGGATTGAATTGAATCATGAAACTGATGACAAAAACTCGGCCTCTGTGCACCGCCACTGAATCCAATCTCAGAGACAGAGTTTAGGGTGACGGAGAAAAGAATAGGCTTATTGCTTTGCCAGGCAAAAGGGGACACAGTGGGCTTGTGCCCTCCAAAAACTGTGGTGTGTCCCAACCCGGGAGGGTTTGGTGAGGAGTTTTGTAGCAATGGCTCCAGGGCGGGGGTGCTGATAAGGACCAGGGTGTGTGCAGGGCCTGCGCTCCTTTAATCTGGCCTGGGGGGGGGGGGTCTCCTGCTGAGCTTCTGTGCTTCCTGTCTTCTGGAATGAAGAATGCTTCATCCTCCATTTGATGGGCATCTCAGTATCTGCAAAACAGCTCAATGATGTTGTTCTGTGCATCCCTGGAGGGGGAACCGGGACCCTGCCCCAAGGCTGCACCATTGTTTCTTGGCTGCCCCTCCCTTGTCTCGCATCCTCTCCCTTCCCTGATGAGCAACTGTCCAAATCTGCCCTTTGGAACTCAGGGAAGGTCACGGAGGCTGGTGTCTATTCCCTACAAATAAGAAATGGGGGACATAGAAAGGCTTCCCTACCCAGGAGCCCCACAGGGTCCTGTTCGGTTTCAAAGTTAGTAACTCTGGGTTGAAATCTTCCAAGAGGCATCTAGTCCAATTGTATAAACAGTAGTTTAATCAACAGTAAAAGAATCCTAATAAGATTTTGTCCAAACTACTTGAATACCTCTGGCGACAAGGACATTTCTGCCTCTCACAGCTAACCACACCGTTTCTGTACAGTTCTAACGGTCAGCAACTTCGGATTTCCATTGAGTCACAATTTCTGTTTGTGAATTTTACCCAGTTTTTCAAATTCAATCTCCAAAAACTCATAAAATCTGACCAGTCACTTTTCTGCATGGTACCCCTTTAGGTTTTTTGGAAACAATGATCATTTCCCTTTTAGATTACTCTGGTCCAACCTAAACTGCCCCAATTTTTTCCAAGTGTTCTTTCTATGGTAGGTTTCAGGCTTTCCTTATTACTTTGGCCACCCTTCTCTTATCGTTTTCCAGTGTATCCAATGCCCTACTTACAATATGGTAGCCAGAATTTAAAGCAACACCAGGAAAAATTAAACAGGGACTCATTTCTGTAAAAAGTTAATATCCAAAAAGGGTACAATCATAACTCTCATGTGGTTGCAAAATAAATATATGTTAAAGATTAATTAAGGTCATAATCAACAGGGAAACCAGACAGAGATTATAATTGGTTGAAAAGAACCCAAAGAATGGACACACTGGTAGGTCAGGAATATTGAAATATTTGTGCAAGAGGGGCACAACTGTTTACCCCGTGATGGTAGGGGATTGTCCGTTACACCTCCACAGACAGGGTGGAATTTGCATGTATATAGAGAAAAGTGATCTTGCATTACTATCTGTTATCTACAATTCATGGTCAGTGCAATAGCTTTCAGAGCTTCTGAAGACTGGGAATCAGGTCACCCAGAGAGTATCTACTTCTCTTGCTCCAAATATTATATTTCTTCGAATTCAACAAAATAATGATTGCGCATAGAAGCCAACACCTACATAGTTATTAAACTGCCCCACATCTTTTTTAAAAGTTTCTTCACATTTATAAGGATTAGTAGATTATCTCAATAAACACTAAGGTTAGCCTTAAGTTACTTAAGGAAAAAAAACAAAAAAGGAGTCATTGAAAGCATGTTTGCCCTTCCCTGGGTACATCTGAAAGGAAGCTGATGTCATTGGTTTGCTAACTGTGCCTCACCCTTCAAGTTTCCCACCTTACAAGAGTCTGGATTTATCAGTCCCAAATCAGTCAGCAAATCAAATTAATGCCAACTGAATTTACAAATCTGCTGTACGCATGAGAAAAAACAATAAGTAAAAGTATAGATTTGCTTGCAGAAAAATCATATTTCAGTTGGACAGGGCAAGGGGAAGACATGTATAAATAAATTGCAAGACGAAATATAACTTACTTACTGGCAAAAAAATAAGCTATTGGAATTTTTAAATGAGCTAATATTTTAGGTCAAACAAATCAGAAACAATGGGAAAATTGCATTTCCTTAAATTATATCAGGGTATAAGAGATACTCCTGGAAAAGGAACCAGAAAGAATGGATCCTAGATTAGAAGTGTCGGAAATATTGCTGGGTCATCTGAGGGTCTTGAACGTCCAGCTGAAGAGTTTTTATGCAACTCCTAAACAAAGGAGAGTCATGGGAATTTTTGAAACTTTTATTTACAGGATAAGAGCAAGACTGAAAGATCACAGCAGAGCTGTGAGGAAGAATGTAAAAGGCAAAGACCGAGGGGAGGGTACCTCTCGGAAGTAAACCTGATGGACCTGGCAGCAGTGTTCTGGCAATGAAGCTAGCAGGGGTGGGTGTGGGCTGGGAGAGAAAGAAAGGAGGGATGATTCCAAGTTCTCCAGTTTAGGGAAAAGTCTGTATTAGCTTCCTAGCGCTGCTGTAACAAATTACCACAAACTTGGTGGGCGTAAACAAGAGAAATGGATTCTCCCACGTTCTGGAAGCTGGATGTCCCGTGCCCTCTGGAGGCTCTGGGGTGACATCCTGACTAACCTCTTTCCGGCTTCTGGTAGCTCTTGGCATCCTTGGCCCCATGGCTTGCGGGCGCATCACTCCAACCTCTGTTTCTTTCTCCACGTCGCCTTCCTCCCATGTCTCTGTGTGTCTTCTCTTCCCATAATGACACTGGTTATTGGATTTTAGGGCTCAGCCGTACCCAGGCTGATCTCTTGATCCTTAACTCTGTGCAAAAAACTCATTTCCAAATAAAGTGACTTTCTGAGGTTCCAGGTGGACGTGAACTTTTAGGAGACACTCTTCAACCCACTACAAGTAACTTGGAAAAAAGAGGGATTATTAATGCAAATAAGTGTTCCACTGCCCGTCCTGCTGGAAAAGCAGTTTTCTGTGAAGGTAGATTCAGGTTGGAGTTCTGACAGCCAGATGTGCGAGTGGTAGAAGCTGGAGTAGACTGACTCCCGGTTACAAAGTGCAGAATCAAGGATGACAATCATTATCATAATTAATATTAATAATAATAGATGAAGTCAGCAGCAAAATGAAAATTATGAAAAGAGGTGACTTTTTTTTTTCTTGCGGTACGCGGGCCTCTTACTGTTGTGGCCTCTCCCGTTGCGGAGCACAGGCTCCGGACACGCAGGCTCAACGGCCATGGCTCACGGACCCAGCCGCTCTGTGGCCTGTGGGATCTTCTGGACCAGGGCACGAACCTGTTGTCCTGCATCGTCAGGCGGACTCTCAACCACTGCGCCACCAGGGAAGCCCAAGAGATGACATTTTTTACCCAGCAGAAACTACTTTTTTTTTATTGGAGTAGAGTGGGTTTACAATGCTGTGTTAGTTTCAGGTGCACAGCAAAGTAATTCAGTCATATATTTCTGCATATATATACTCCTTTTCAGATTCTGTTCCCATATAGGTTATCACAGAATATTGAGTGGAGTTCCCTGTGCTCTACAGCAGGTCCTTGCTGTTTATCTACTTTCTATGTAGTGGTATGTGTATGTCAATCCTGAACTCCTAATGTATCCCTCCCCCCATTTCCCCTCTGGTAACCGTAAGGGTGTTCTCCGTGTCTGTGAGTCTTTCTGTTTCGTCAATAAGTTCATTGTGTCATTTTGTGGGACTTCCTAAACCGAGCTGTGTTGGTAGCACAAAGCCGAGCGCTTGCTTACGGGGTAAGAAGGACAGCGCCTTCAGGGATCTTTGTACTGTCTCCAAGTGGGAGGAGGGAAGGCAGCACCGATTGACAGGGGAGTTTGATTTAAGGCAGAGTTTTCCCCGCAGGGACTTATTAGGGTTGGGTTAGGATCACATGCGGGAGTCCCGTGAGGAGAGGACGTCAAAGAATCTGAGGGGGCTTCCCTGGTGGCGCAGTGGTTGAGAGTCCGCCTGCCGATGCAGGGGACACGGGTTCGTGCCCCGGTCCGGGAAGATCCCACATGCCGTGGAGCAGATGGGCCCATGAGCCACAGCCATTGAGCTTGCGCGTCCGGAGCCTGTGCTCCTCAACGGGAGAGGTCACAACAGTGAGAGGCCCGCGTACGGAAAAAAAAAAAAAAAAAGAATCTGAGGGCCTGAGCTAGTGACGCTCTCCACTGGGAAATGGATGCGACTTTCAGAAAGTTCTTGTCACGAGCAAGCACAATCTGTAAGCGTCTCCAGCAAAGTAAAGTAAAGACAGGAGGCTAGCAGACGGCTAGGAGGGAGACACCATCGGCAGGGACCTGGGGTTCCTGTTCTCAGCATCCTTTCTGAATGTGAGGGCAGGTAGCCTCACAGCCACCAGGGAGACCATGCCACCGCCCACAGGTTTAGAGCGAGGGCTCAGAAGAGGAATCTAGATGAATTTCTTGAGGTGCAGACCACAGGGGCCAAGGTGATGGTGACGCTTGGGTTTGGGTTTTGGTTTTTTAAAAAGATGCCTGCAACTTTGGTCAAGGGTTCAAAATGGGTTCTGAGTGTATTTAAATTTTGGAACAGAAATAACAAATGTGGGAAGACGATGATAATGAAATTAATAGCTATAAGGCATTAGGAAAGTATGGTCATATTTAAAAATAAAGAGGTGTCTTCAGTAAATTGGTATGGTGAACACTGCTAAAGCTTCCCAGCAGCCACGTCTTCTCCTTCTGCACTGTGCAGAGACCGTGACCCCACCTTCCAGCCCTCTTGCGAACAGGCAAAGCCACGTGCTTAGTTGAGACGAATGCAGTGATCTACGAGGAGAGGAGAAGTACTTCTGTGTGTCACTTCTGGGCCGAGACAATGAAAGTCGGTGGTGTGATGCTCCAGCTGGTCCCTTTCCACACACCGTGCTCGTGTGGGTGTGTAGTGAGATTCCAGAGCCACTACATGGAACATTCTAGATCCCTGACTCATCAGAAAGCAGTACCTCTGCAGAGTCACTGACTTGCAGCAGACTTTCTGAAGGCAAACAACACGTGTGTGTGTGTGTGTGTCCATAAGAGATTTGAAATTAATTTATTCCTGCAGCAAACCTTATCATACGTCATATACCGAATTCCAAGAGTCACAAAAATGAACAAGTGATGACAAACTGGGTCAAAAACATAGAGATTATTGTTTGAAGGATCTGTTGATGAGGCAAAGGAGGAAAAAGGGGGAGTTTTCAAGGTCTTAAAAGCAAATGCACATTTTTTTTTTTTTTTTTTTGCGGTACACCGGCCTCTCACTGCTGTGGCCTCTCCTGTTGCGGAGCACAGGCTCCGGACGCGCAGGCTCAGTGGCCATGGCTCACGGACCCAGCCACTCCGCGGCATGTGGGATCTTCCTGGACCGGGGCACGAACCTGAGTCCCCTGCATCGGCAGGCAGACTCTCAACCGCTGCGCCACCAGGGAAGCCCAAATGCACATTTTTGATATTTCATTTAGTTTTATAAAATTTGGAAGCTAGAGCAGCATTAAGAGATCCCAGGTTAACTTTTTTGATTTTTAGATCATAAAATGAAACCTCATTTAGTGGATAATGTCACTTTTCACCTTCTGATCCCCATCTTTGCTTGGAAACTCACATCAGAATTCACACATTTGGTGACTGGCCAAGAATTTGACCTCAGTGCCAGGAATTTGATCTCATTGAAGCTAAGGGCCTATATTAAATCGCTCTATTTTTTCCTAAAGTGCTGTCTGCCACTTACATGCTCTGGATTAGTGAAATACATTTAGATAGCATTTGATGTAAGAAATACTTTAAATTGTTTTTGATTTATCATCCACTATTTTCTTGGGCAATTATTTTTATACTTCTTCCATCAATTGTCAGTTCAGTAGGACGTGTTCTCATAATTCCAGGAAGTCATGTTATGGTTGTCAAGACGAGGTGTTGCATAATCGGTAACAGTAAAGAGGCTGATTCTTTGAAGCTATTCCTGCTGGAAGGTGTATAAGGATATCCACGGAAAGGTGCCAAAGTCTACCTGCCAACAACTGAAACCTAGGAGTTGAAAGAGCAGGGAGATAAATAAGGAAATGTGCTATAACTGTCTTGAAATATTGAAATATTAGCCTGGGAGGCACTGTGTGAAAGTACACAGTGATCCCTTGTTTTACGTGGTACCGTGTTCTAGTAGGAAAAAGAGTGATCTATCCTTAACTCACTTTTGCTGCTGGATTCGGAGTGTGCTTTGTAACAACGAGTCAGTGTAGAGGGAAAAGATCCTCTGCTAATTCAGTGCCTGGCGTATGGTGGGTACTCAGTAGATGTTTGGTAATAAGGCAATGGATGAGTAAAGTAATGTAGTCATGGAGCAATTGGTCCAAACGTTGAAAATCCATCCCTTTGTAAAATTTAAAAAAGGCTTGAAAAACTAGGGTTCTAGTTTGCGTTGGAAAAGCTTAGACGGTTAGTGGATAACCTCTCTTCCTCGAAAAGGAGGGAGCCAGAGTGCTAGGTTCAGGATTGAGTAGGGACTGGCAGAGCTGGACTTAAAGGTGGGGACTTCACTTGACTGCCGGCTCAGGTAGGGGCTGTGCTTTGAGCGGCAGACCTAGGAAGAAGCCAAAATAGAAGGAAAGCAGATGGCCAGAAGTTCTCTCCTGAAACAGAAAGAATCAGAGCAAGGCAATGGAACAGAAATCAGGAAAAAACTGGAGGGCCAGGAGCTAAACAAATTCTTGGAAGTAAAGCGTCGTAATTGCAATAACTTCTTAGAAGATGAGGTAAGCGTGCTGTTGTAGAGATGGCTAGTGGTATCCCAATACCTAGTCTTCCTTCCTTACTTAGTAATAACTACCCGGTTGGTCAGTGAACACACTGCAGTCCAGGAAGAAGTAAGGACATTCTCCATCCTTCCTTGCATCTGGTTATAGTCAAGTGATGACAGTTTGGCCCATGAGCTGTGGCAAAATTGGTGTGCTACTTCTGGAAAATCTACTTTAAAGGAACTGGATATTCCCCTCCTGGCTTTTCCTTCCATCCTGCTTTGTGAAATGCAAACGTGAAGGCCAGTGCTCTAGCAGCCATTCTGGACCATGGATATTGCTCCGGAGAAGGCAGAGTAGAAACTAGGAAGGAGCCTGTGTCGTAAATACTTCATGAACCTGGATTGCTTACCCCGGATCCGTTTTACATGGAAAAGTAAAAAGTCCATCTTACTCAAGTCACTATTTTTTGAGTCTACATTACAGCTCATATAGACTACGACTGGTCTCGGTAGTTGCAAATATTCCTTCATTTACTTTCTAAGAATGAGTCATCTTGAATGTAATGGAAAACTGTTCTAGAATACCCCCAGAAAAGAGCGTGATAATCATTGATACTGACTGATAAAACTAATCATCGACCAAGCTGTTACAATACCTGAAATTTTATTTGGTTTCTGTACAAAGCGGAAACACGTGTAAACATGATTTTTACATTTTCTGGTGAATCGATGGTAATAGTCCTATAATTTTAGTATAGCAAGAAACTTTGGCTAATCCTCTAATTTTTCAGATGGAAAAGCTGATTCAATGACTTAACCAAAGAAAAAAGTTTAATTTATTGTAGAAATGAAACTAGCAGCTAGCTAGCCTGATTTTCAGTCCCGTGTCTTTCTATTCTACTATAGTGCTAGTATTTCAAAGAAGATAACATGTCCTCATTTCTGCCAAAATACAATTGCTAAAACGTTCTCAAAGCCAAGAGATACTATTCAGTATCTGAAAGCATAAGAATTTCTCCTTCAAAAAATTTAAGAAATAATCTTAAAATTTTGAGCTCCATTGCAGTAAGTTTATATCAATTTACATTCCCACCAGAACTCTACTCTTATATTGACATAGTAAGACACAGATAACACTCTATATTAATATTTTAAAATGTTTCCCTCTGGTGGAGATAGCATTTGGAGGTTACTAACTGTCTGATATATCAACGCATAAGATTTTTCCTGTTTTATTTTGATGAATGGTCTAATCCATCTCTTCATTTGATTGTAGTTTGATAATATCTGCTGCAGCATGAATAGGGAAATAGTCTGTTCTCTCCTATAGCCTGGTAGGTCAAGGTTTACTTCTTATTATTAATGGTTTAGAAATGATTGTTTCAGATTTTCAACTTGTTGGATTATGCTGTTAATTTCTAGGATTGTAGTCATATTTAAGAAACTCCGTGTACAGTTTATTTCAAATGTGAGCTGTATGATTTTAGGGTATTTTAAGTGTTCTTATACTGTGACTAATCTTAACCAGAATGTCAGCGTCACTCATCGTAGGGTGAATGCCCTCACTGTAATGGCATAATATGAATTGCATATTATTTTTATTGATGTTAGCATTTTACGTTAAGCTGGCAAGAAATTAGTAAGGTTCTGAATAGCTAAGGTACAGGCGAGCCCATTTCCGGGTCACCTCTCCCAGGGCTGTTCCCAAGCCAGTGACACCGTGGTAGGGGCCCCAGAGCTGGGGCATCTCTGCCTGATGTGGACTCTTCTAACGGACAGGCTGGCTGCCCCACCGCGCACCCCCCCCAAGTGTTTCTCAGCACAGCTCTGAGTCAGAAGGATTTCCTATACAAACTCCTTTCACAGATGTCAGAGAAACATGGTGGTCTGTAGGTCCCCCTGCTTCTTCCCGCTGCCCCTCCCTTGTCTCTTCAGAGATGTTCCCCTGATAAATCTCTTGCACTTGTACTTTCTACTTGGCGTCTGCTTCCCAGAGGATAATGGGACACGGCTGGTTCTGCAGAGGCAGGATGAAGGACGGGTCTGCCGATGGATGACATCACTCACCCCCTAAACGGCAGAGAGGACCGGGGGATGCTGGCCCAGTGGCCTGAGGTCACAGACACTCCAGGGTGAGAGATGGAGGTCCAGCGGCCGTTCCTGCTGGAGCAGAATGCTCTTGCCAGTGCGGCGATTCTGACACTGGAAAGGTGTAGGGGAACCGTGCATATATGAACAGTGGCTGGAGCTTCACGGTCATGGGGGAAGATGGAGCCCAGGCAGAGAACATATACAAACTTGTAGGAGGTGGTCAGTGCCCTGGCCAGTTGGTCAGGGGCCTAGAAGGAAAAGTACTAAAAAATCAGAGACAAAGACATGGGAGGTAGAGGCATGCATGTAGGAGTGAGCAGAGTGTGAAGATATTTTCACAATCATATGTTCATGTCCTCCCACCAGAAAGTGTCCATCATGGGAAAGGCACTGAACAGCTATGGTTGCAGAATGATTTGGCCCATCCTGGTCATTAGCCATCTGAGAACTGGCACAGTGGGCCCGTAAGGAGGGTGACCAAGATGGAAGAGAGGAGAATACGCGTGCGCCAGCCATACGGATCCTCGCTTGCAGAGGCTGACATAGCTGCTGCGGCCTCTGAATATCTCACTCGCCAGCAATGCAGACCAATGCTGGGCCTCCCATATGTTGGTTTCTCAAGGAGACCACCTGTCAGCCTGATGGCAGTTCAGCTACGCTGGGCCCCATTGCCCAGAATGCATCCTTCCAGGAGCAGGTACCTATCTGGTGTACCGCTTTGACTTTCCTGCCCTCAGAGCCTCAGCCAGCATCCCTCTCTGGGGGCTTACAGAGTGCCTGACCCTCAGGCAGGAAAGCCCACGTGCCGCATCATCTGGACACTGAGCAGAAGCGGTAGCAGACTCACTTTCCTAGGATCCCCTGGTGTGTCATGTACCACGCCAGCCAGAGGCAGTCGGCCTGCTAGAGCCCTGCGATGGCTTTTCGAAGACATCCTTGCAGGGCCATCTTGGAGGTAATAGTCTGCAAGGAAGCACTGTCACTCCCAGGATACAGTATACACAGCAAATTAAGAGACCTCCCAAGAAAACCGTAATTTGAAAAGATACGTGCACCCCAATGTTCATAGCAGCATTATTTACAATTGCCAAGACATGGAAGCAACCTATATGTCCAGTGACAGATGAATGGATAGAGAAGATGTGGTGCATATATATATATATATATATATATATACACACACATATAAAGGAATATTACTCAGCCATAAAAGAGAATGAAATAGTTCCATCTGCAGCAACATGGATGGACCTAGACATTATCCAACTAAGAGAAAAACAAATATCATATGATATCACTTATATGTGGAATCTAAAATAAAATGATACAAATGAACTTATTTACAAAACAGAAACAGACTCACAGACATAGAAAGCAAATTGAAGGTTACTAAAGGGGAAAGAGGAAGATAAATTAGGAGTTTGAGATAAACATAAACACACTACCGTATATAAAATAACCAACAAGGACCTACTGTATAGCGCAGGGAACTCTACCCAATATCTTGTAATAACCTATAGTGGAAAAGAATCTGTGATAGAATAGATATATATGTATGTATAACTGAGTCACTTTGCTGTGCACCTGAAACTAGCACAACATTGTCAATCAACTCTACTTCAATTAAAAAAAAAAGCGAGTGACCTCTCCACGTGGCTCTGTATCTCCAACGGGAAGAATACACAGTTCTCAGAACCAAAGTGGTTCCACTTACTGTCACTGCCAACGTCCCACTGGGAACTCTGTGCTCTCTCTGGTTGCAGTGGAAACTCGAAGGGGTCCCTCTCACAATGGGAAACACAAAAGTTATCCCTGCAACTACAAGCTGTAGGTCCTTGTGACCAGAGCCCAGCAGGCAGAAGAGGCGAGTGATTGTCACTGGTCATCGGGAAGAGGGGGCTGCTCTTACACGGCTGGGCAGGGGGGAGCACGTGTGGGACTCAGGTGACCACCGGGGCATCTCTCGGTACCCCTTTTCAACCGTGTGGTGAACAGACCCGACAGCAGCCCTGGCCTGGGAAAGGTGCGCCTCAGACAGGAAGAGCTGGGTGCCACTGCCAGGGGGGCCCCCAGGCTCCGCATGGCTGGCTGCTGAGGGAGGGGGATGGATAAGGGATAGTGGAGGAGAGTAAGGATGAATGGCCTTTGCAGTCAGAGACCAAGAATAGCCACTGGGGCTTGTTTATGTCCCACCGACTCCCTCCCCCACGTTTCCACTTCGGGTGGGAAGTGAGAACCCTGGGATCCTGGAGAAGCTACTCCCTGAGCATCTGTGCGTCTGTGCGTGTAACGAGTGGAGAGTGGGAGCCGTGAAGGTCACCACTCAGATCCGCCTGCTGGGAGGAATGGGGGTCGCTGAGGGCCTGGGAAAGCCCCCTTGGGACCCACGGAGCAGCATTCCCGCCGAGGACATGCTGGCTGTCCCAGGCAGCTCCAGCCAAGCCTGTGGTGGTGCTGGAGCTGGGCCCTCTTTCCATCACGGACCTCCCCGACTGGACACCTTTGCTGTTCGCTCCACGACAGCCTGGCCTTGTCTGGCTCTGTGGCCTGAGCTTCTCCACCCCAAGCCTCCTGTCTTCTCTCTCTCCTCAAGGATGTCAGACCCGCATCCAGGGTCAAGGGCTCTCTTGGCCCTTCCTCCTTCCTCCATCCTTTCTAAGTCTTTCTCCCAATCAACGTCTTCATTGGACCCGGAATGACACAGTAACTGACCACCCAATTGTCACCTCTTTGTGACAGTATCCAATCTAGAAACAAGATCTCTTTTGACACACTTCCTAGAGTAATGAAAATAAAAACAAAAATAAACAAATGGGACCTAATGAAACTTAAAAGCTTTTGAACAGCAAAGGAAACCATAAATGAGACAAAAAGACAACCCTCAGAATGGTGGAAAATATTTGCAAATGAAGCAACGGACAAAGGATTAATGTCCAAAATATACAAACAGCTCACGCAGCTCCATATCAAAAAAACAAACAACCCAATCAAAAAATGAGCAGAAGACCTAAATAGACATTTCTCCAAAGAAGACATACAGATGGCCAAAAAACACACCAAACGATGTTCAGCATCACTACTTATTAGAGAAATGCAAATCAAAATTACAATGTGGCCCCTGTTTCTCAACCAGCCTAAGCCCAACTCATTGAAGAAGTGTGTTCCAATTCCTCTTTTCTGAGACATACCACGGTTCCTTTGAGTTGCATTCCCGGCAACTAGCAAAACAACAAAACAACAAAACAAAAACAAAAAACCTAATAAAAAACACAAAAACAAAAACCACCAAAAACAACAACAACAAAACACCAACCTAGCTTTCTGACTACCACTGTATCTGGCCGTCTTTGATTGGGAGGTTCAATAATTATTACCATTAGACAAACTTCGGTTTGATCCTCAATTCTGCCACTTATTAACCTGTGGGATTTTGCTAGAGCTAATTTAATCTATATACAGTAGTGACCCCAAATCCCACAGTAAATTTTACTAGACCAAACCTAAACTAAATGCATCTTAGAGCCCTAAAATGTTTGTGGCCGCTGCAGTTTCCTACTCACCACTCGCAATAAAAGGGATTATGTGTTGGAGGGATAATCAGATGGCAAGAGATAGTGTTATTACGAGATTACAGCAAACACAGCTAACATCTGCAAATTCTATAAAAAGATATGACCATGTGAAAACCCTGCTAGGGTTCTTCCCAAGGGCTTTGAAGATTAAACTTCATTAGCTTCAATGTAAATTAGTTTTCCGTGTAAAATAATGAACGATTGGATGTACCATAAAACCATTGTCTCCTTCAAGAAAAGCTGGCTACTTGCTGGGTATTCAGGTTTGGGGATGGTAGATGCAAAAGGCAGCTTGGCTTTGAGGCTAAAAGAATAAGAGAGTGGAGGGGTAGAGAGAGAGACAGATAGACAGACAGACAGAGAAAAACTTAGAATTAGGAGAACCTCTGCTTGGAACCTGGGAAGACAGAAGCCTAAAGAATATTCTTAGGAAGCTTTGTTCTATGTGAGTGTGGCCAACCCTTCCGTAATACCCACATTATTATTAAAATGTTTGGAATTTAATATGTATTTATTTATTAATATCATGGGGTTGCCCTTGTTGGTTAAATTATACTCAGTTTACACGCATGTGCAGGTTGTAGTGGAAATAATGACAAAAAAAAATCACATGCTAACTTTGTGCAGGTGCCGTTAGAAGGTCTTCTCCTGTGTGACCTCATTTAATCCCCACAATAACTGTGGAAGGTAGGTACTCTCATCATTATCATTTTATAAACGAGGAATTGAGATCAAAGCCTTCCTAACTTCTTCAGAGTCACACAGCTATTATTAAACGGTGGGGACAGGATTGAAATCGAGCCTGACCCTGGAGCCTGCGTTATCTATACAATACTGGCAAGGAGGTGCATCGATGCCTCCATAGATGTCCTTAATTCACTATTCTTCTAACCTTCTCCAGGCGGGGACAAATCCCATTTCTTCATTATACCTTTGTCTCAAATTAATTGAAGTGGGGCAGATTATGTTATTCTTTATACTCATTAGTTTCCCCTCCATTAAATATAAATCCCAGCACTGTGTACAAAGAACCCATGAGCTTTGGAGGCAGATAAGACCTGAGTCTGAATTTTGGCTGTTACTCAGAAGCTGTGTGAACTGCGGTAGTGTTACTGAGTCCAAGGTCACTCTGCTCGCTTCATGACAGGCCAATGAATCGGAGAAAATGTATTGAGGCCAGAGATATGACTTTATTTGGAAAGCCGGCAGACCGAGAAGATGGCAGACTAATATCTCCAAAAAACCATCTTATTGTGGTCTGGGTGCCAGTTTCTTTTATAGCACAGAGAGGGGGAGGAGAAGAGGAAGTAAAGTGAAAAGGCCACAAGTTTGCAAATATCCCCAGGAATGGCCAGCCTCAAGGAGGGGATGTGTGAATTTCTTCTTTCTTGCGGCGGTCCACAGGTGGACAGGGTCAAGATGTTTCCCTGCGCAAAGGCACTTAAGTTTACCATTCAGGCAGAGGGGCAGGGTTCCCCAAGGCAGGCCATTATGTATAGACAGTAACCTCTTAGTGAAAAAAAGCAGCGGAACGTAAAGGTTAAAGTAAAAGAAACAAATCCAACATGTAGTTAGATTTGGTTCTTCCCTGTAACAGTAGGATCTCATTTCCTTATTTTTAAAACAGATGATAATAGTATGTAGTTTACAAGCAGTGTTTATGTTACATAAGATAATGTCTATCAAATGAACGGACAAAGAAGATGTAGCCCACGTATACAATGGAATATTACTCAGCCATATAAAGGAACGAAATTGAGTTATTTGTAGTGAGGTGGATGGACCTAGAGTCTGTCATACAGAGTGAAGTAAGTTAGAAAGAGAAAAACAAATACCATATGCTAACACATATATATGGAATCTAAACAAACAAAAAAAATGGTTCTGAAGAACCTGTCTAGGGGTAAGACAGGAATAAAGACTCAGATGTAGAGAATGGACTTGAGGACATGGGGAGGGGGAAGGTAAGCTGGGACTAAGTGAGAGAGTGGAATGGACATCTCTACACTACCAAACATAAAATAGATAGCTAGTGGGAAGCAGCCGCATAGCACAGGGAGATCAGCTCGGTGCTTTGTGACCACCTAGAGGGGTGGGATAGGGAGTGTGGGAGGGAGACACAAGAGGGATGGGATATGGGGCTATATGTATACGTATAGCTGATTCACTTTGTTATACAGCAGAAACTAATGCACCATTGTAAAGCTATTATACTCCAATAAAGATGTTTAAAAATATATAAAGAGAAAAGTGATAATATCTATAACAACACCTAGTGTATATATCACAAGAGTTTAATATATGGTCATTTTCTTTCCTTCTTTACCAGGAAATTAGCTAAGATACTCTGAGTATGCTGGTATGTTTATATCAATATTCATATTTTCTTAAACACTCAACCTGTCCAAATATTAATAGTTTGGAGACTTTCTTGGTAAGCAATTTTCCATATTGAGGTGATGAAGAAAATGTTGTGCAATGAAGTAGCTTGTGTAAGAACTGGAGGTAAGTTTATATAGAATTTTTGCCAAGTGATTTCTGTAGAAATATGAAGAGCTTGCTTATCTTTTAAGTGTAATTATATTTGATTTGCAGTTCTTTTCTACTCCTTAATTCAAGACCTAATGCTTCTATGTTCTCTTCCACCAAAACCATAAATATATGACGTTTTGTTGGTCATCATGCCAGTGGAAAAATCTTAGCTCAAAAATACCCAGGATAAATATCTTTCCTTATTGTTATTAATTCATTCCACTCTAAGGATGAGATTATAAAATTTTGTATCATTGCTCTAAATAGGCATTTTAACATGAAAAAATGTTAAAGTCTATAATTAGAAGTTAGAAGTCTATAATTTTAGGGATCAAACACCTACAAACACCTTTTTTTAGTAAACAGAATGACATGGCAAAGCTTAGCTAAGCAGCTACATTTAGAGCAAAATGTTGCTACGAACCAATTACAATAAATATTTATTAACTTTACACAAAATAGACATTGTTGCAGTGGAAAAAAACCCCAACACATTAGGAATGCAACTTTATTTTTATGGACCATCTAAATCAGCATTAAATATTAGTCTTGTTTATGTTAGTAAACTTTTAAGAAGTCTAGCAAAATCCCAGAATAGAAACAAAATATAAACTTAAATTCGTATAGCACATTCTTAACATATTCATCAAAAGGTAACATTGTCCAAATAAAGATTTCAATGCAAATTTGTATTTTATATTAATGAACAAAATGATGAGCAAACTTTTTATGTACATGGAGAAAACGTTTTGTGAAAATTTTAAGTGCATAGGAGACTCTTTTTAATCGTTTATCTTAAATGAGTTTAAGATGATTATCTGGGAAGGTACATAGATACATAATGACTCATTGGAGTTACCAACTCTGGGTCATGTACATGAGGTTTTTATGTATGGGTGACCTTCCATGAACTTCTCAGGTTTTGTTGGTCGGTTTGTTTTGTTTTTGTTTCTTTTTCCTATTAAGCGTTCAGAATTAAGCTGGAAACAAAGGAGGGCACTTTAGTGTGGCTGGTATAACAGATGTTCTCTTTAGAGTTTTGTGGTTGATGTTACATGGAATGTGGGCTCACTGGGAATTCACACAAACGGGGCGTAAAGTGAAGCAGTAAGCTACAATGTAAGAAAATTCTATCCTGGTCTCTCTGGTTTCCGAGTATCTTACAAGCATTGATAGTTCTGTTTTGGATTATCTGTTCAAAGGTGTTTGTGTAGCAAGTGGCCTTGGGAGATAGAGCTACTGCGTCCCTCTGAGACAGAGGGCAGGTTTGTCTGTTGTCCGCTGTGATAATAAGCATGACGTTTTCTTCCCAAGCAAAGGTCATGTGTAGGTTTGCTCTGGTCTTCTATTGATACAAGATTGGGGTGGGTGTCCTCAGCCGGAGGACCTTTCCTGTGACACAAGCCACTGTGTGTGGGGACGTCGCTTGGCCCTGTCACATAGCCCTCCCTCCTGGAGCTGAGAGAAGAGGGTGGTGCTCAGGCACTGCTGTTGGTGTGGGTAAGAAACTGTCCTGTTCTCTGACCCAGGAGCATCGCGGCTTCCGCACGTCGCCAAAACTGTGGCCGTCCAATGCAGCTCGCAAGCACAGCATAATCCCCAAACTCATCACAGTTCTTGGTGGCTACTACAGACTGTTTCCAGACCTAGATACTGTATGTCATATAGCGTGAAACATCTATATACACCCCAGATAACCAGGAACATTTCACTGGGGTAGAGTGCTACATGGGAAGTGACACATGACTGCCTATGGAATTATAAGAATTTATCTTCCCGCTGGTTTGGGACGGGCCAGTACTCTCAGGACACTGAGAATGTTTCCAGCTGTGACTCACAGGGCTGAAAACACGGGCCTGATGTGAAAACTTCCCAGGATGTGGTCTAGCGTGCAAAGACAAGCTGGACCAAGGAGAGTCTTCTCTCAAGATTCTGAGTGGGAGACAGAATCCGACATGACAGGTACTGCAGCTGAAAGGGTGCAGAGAGAGGTGTTCATGGATGTCGTCAGAGCCACGAGGTCTCAGGCGAGTCAGACTTCTGAGGAAGAAAAGTGTGAGGAAAGGGAGCTCCTTCATGAAGGAGAAGGCTGAGAAGAGGAGAGAGGTGTGTAAACACACACAGCAAGAGAGATCAGGGAAGCCATGTGGCTAGAGGCGGAGGAGGGCTCCTCCCCCGGGGCTGCCTGGGTTCCTGGCTATTTCCAGCTCCACTTTACGCCCCATTTGTGTGAATTCCCAGTGAGCCCACGTTCCCTGTAACATCAACCACAACTCTAAAGAGAACGTCTGTTATACCAGCCACACTAAAGTGCCCTCATTTGTTTCCAGCTTATTTCTGAACCCTTAATAGGAAAAAGAAACAAAAACAAACCAACCAACAAAAACTGAGAAGTTCATGGAAGATCACCCATACATAAAAACCTCATGTACATGACCCAGAGTTGATAATACTCCAGTATGAGTCATTATGTATCTATGTATTTTCCCAGATATTCATCTTTAACTCATTTAAGATAGGTGATAGGGTCTCCTGGGCTTCCCTGGTGGCGCAGTGGTTGAGAGTCCGCCTGCCGATGCAGGGGACGCGGGTTCGTGCCCTGGTCCGGGAAGATCCCACATGCCGCGGAGCGGCTGGGCCCGTGAGCCATGGCCGCTGAGCCCGCGCGTCCGGAGCCTGTGCTCCGCAATGGGAGAGGCCGCAACAGTGAGAGGCCCGCGTACAGAAAAAAAAAAAAAAAAAGGTCTCCTATATAGTTAAAATTTCACTAAACATTTTCTCCATATACATAAAAAAGTTTCCAGAAGGCTTCATCTTGCTCTGATGACATTAAAGAAAAATGACATAGAAGTCCATGATTGAAAGATTTGTTTCTTTATGTATTCATTCACTTTAACAAACTTTTCCTAAGTGCCTTTTATTTATCTATTTATTTTTTAGGTGGCGTACCTTCATTTTTATTTATTTATTTTTCAAGCAGTCACCAAGTTTTGTTGATTCTGCTACCTAAATACTCCTTACTTATATCTACATTCTTTTTTTAAATCTATTTTTTGAATTGAAGTGTAGTTGCTTTTCAATGTTGTGCTAGTTTCAGACGTGCAGCATCTAAGGTACGTTTTGTACACCTGGACATGGGGAAAAGAAAAGAAGAATTCCTAAATAGAGTAAGATATAGGTTTTGCGTTCGGAAAGTACACAGTCTACCGGGGTGAACAGAGCAGAGCATCACGGCACAATCAGACTGTGGAAGTGGAAGAGTTACAGTGAGGCGGTTCAGGTGAACAGCTTCAGGAGGGACCACTCACTCAGAACCCAAGATAGTCTATGGATTCTTTATCTTCAGTACCTCCTGAGAGAAGGATGCCCTCAGGAACTGAGCAACGTTGTGGTCCTAATAGCCTGGACATCATCTCATAGAAGGAAATACTAGCGTTAGACGCTGGCATGGGGCTGATAGCAGGCAAAGGATAGGAGAGGAATGCAACCCAGGCATCAGGTACGTTCTGCGTTCTGCATGTGACTCAGCATCTTCTCCTACTTCTTGCTATCTGCACTCCTGAATCATGGTAGACAGAGAGCCGAAAACTATGTCTCCTGGGCTTTCTGGTAGCCCAGGTCTGGATGCAAATTAGGTTACGCTAACTGGAGGCATTTGTGTGAAATTTGGAACCTGGCTATGTAGTAGGAGCCATTTTTTCACTGCTACTTTAAGTACCAATAATCCCAAAGAGATGTTAGGGTTTAAAGACGGTTGTAGCAGCCAGACTTAATAGTCTGGCGTCTGGTGGGTCTAAAGGCAGCCATTGCAGGAGCTGCAGTCCACACACCTGGGTCTAGTTGTCAGCGTCCAGTGTGTCCTTGAAACAATCAGTGCAGGAGCTGCCCACGCCCTTCCTCCTGCAGCAGCCCTTCGATCATTTCGTAAGCATTTAATTTCCTGTGTCAAATCTCTGCTGCTGGAAATATCTGTTTACCACGCTCCACTCTGGCTGACACGGCATGTTCAAAGGCAAGAGATGTGGAAAAAAAAAAAGTCTGTGGTCAGGGAATGCGGAGCTGCTAGATGGGTTACAGCCAAGGATGGATGGGGCAGAAAATACAGATGGAGGAGTGTTACAAAGGTTACGAGTTTTTAAGTTTTGTTTCTCCCAAAGACTTGGCATCTCGTAGATTTTCATTAAACATTTGTTGTATGGAACTGTATTTAAGGGCTTTCGAGTTCGGCCTTTGTCTTGTAGTCGAGCCAGTGGAGTGAAGAACCACTGAAGGCTTTGACTTAAGAGAACAACACAATGAGACGTGTGCTCCTTGTTGAAAATTCTCTGTGGATGATGTGGGGAAGGAATTGGAATTCTAAGGGTAGAAAAGCTATCCCAGATTAACCTGTTGCTAAGGAGGCTACTGAAAACAGTTTATAAATTGGGTCACATTTTATGCAAAGTTTATTCTGTGATTTTGAACAGCGAAAACCTTAAGATGGTCACACTTTGAGATACTGAGAATCTGAAAAATTTAAAAAATATTCATCAAGATCACATCTTTTTTTTCCATTGTTTTAAATTGAAGTAGAGTTGGTTTACCATGTTGTGTTAGTTTCGAGTGTAAAGATCACATACTTTTAAAGCTATCAGGCAGAGGAAATTGTAAACTGTGTAAACAGTATTGCCATGAGGTGACACCAGTTTGACTGGTAAATAGATATAACTTCTATCCATATTTAGTCGGTATTATGTGATTCGTGTATGGGCCTCAGACTGTCTATATATGGAGGTGTATTTTATCATATGATATTATTACGTAGAATATTTTCATGCCCTTTAACAGTGTCATCTGGAGGTCATTTGCACTGAATTTGCTGAAAAATATGTCCCCAAACTTTGGGATGCACGAGAGATGACAGGAAATGCCGAGGTCAAACACTGCAGGACAAATCTTGCTAATTCATCTGAAATGGGAGACTTTAAAATATTGGACCTAGGTTGAGAAAATGAAAGGGGACGGTCAAGCAAAAAAGGTGCTAACATAGTTCGAGAGTAGTTCTAACATCCAAGAACACACCTCCTCTAACTGACATTTATTTTTATGGGGAAATTAGTCGAATTGTGCGAGTGTTAATTTAATGTCTTTGGAAAGTTCCCCCTTTGAATTAAACGGGACTGCCTACACACGGCTCTGTTCTATCACCTACCACATTGTATTAGGAATACGTTCTTACGTGTCTGTGTGATGGAGAAAACATTATATTCCATAGCAATCCACTTCTTCCCGGCCAAATAGAAAGATGCTCTTTTCCACCCTGGAACCCCATGGTTTCCATGGAACCCTGCGATGTGCGGAACTTGGAGGCTTGGCTGTGGGACCCTTGAACGGTCTTCCTCATCCTATCTTCCTTTTTCCCCGTTTATGGCAATTTTTAAGGCTACACGTTGAAGCTGATGGAGCCGCTAGGTAAGAAGAAACTGAGTTTCTGAGTCACTGCATGGGGCCCCTCTCCCCTCGACTCCCCCATCTCCCGACCTGGCCGCACACACACTGGTCCACACTAGGCTGTGAGATAAACCGGAAATTAACCTTTGCTGTGTTAGGCTGCGAGATTTTGACATGTTTATTACAAAACTAAACTCGCTTTGTCTCACTAGATTGCGTGTGCTCCTTGAGCTCAGAGGTCTTGCTTTGTTTGCCTGTATCTCTTGTTCTACCGAAACATCTGAGACAACGCCCTGCACACAGTACATACTCAATATATGTTGAAAAAATAAGTGAATGAGTATTCTCAGCAAGAGGTAACAGGTACGTTTAACTAAGGTAATGGCAGGAAGCAGTATGAGTAACTATTTAAAGATATCTTCAATTTGGAAAGGATTTTTAAAAAGAATACTCTTTAAAATATATGGTTCTTTAATAATAAACTATATTTAAAAAATATACAGTTTTTAAACACTCGGCAAATACTGTGTCAGTATTCACTCTTCCTTTAACTTTTTTTGCTGAATATGTCTGGGATTGTTGTGAAATATGAAAGGAAAAGTAGTGTGTAATGAAATGTATTGCCATGTATAACATGGAATCAGTTGGACTAATTTTAAGTCATGATGCCACATGTTGTAACCTAATTCATTCTCCCCACAGCTCTATCTTCTTAAATCTTTTTCTTACATTGATAGACTTGAATTTTTGAGCAGTTTTAAGTTTACAGAAGAACTGAACAGAAAGTACAGAGGGTTTTCATATACCTCTCCCTTCCCCTATGATTAACGTCTTGGATTACTGTGCAAGATGTTATAGTGGGAAGATGTGTTTTATTGTTTGCTATAATCGATGAGCCAATACTGGTACCTTATTAATGACTAAACTCCATAGTTTAGAGTTCACTCGTTGTGCTGTGTTGTACATGTATAAAGACATGTACCCACTGTTACAGTATCATAGAGAATAGTTTCACTACCCAAAACATTCTCTGCTCGGCTTGTTCATCCTTCCCTCGGTCCTTTCTTCGGAAGCCCTGGCAACCACTGATCTCCTCACTGCCTCCATAGTCTTATCTTTTCTAGAAGGTCATATAGTTGGAATCATTCAGTATGTCTGGAGCCTTTTCAGACGGGCTTCTTTCACTTAGCAATATGCATTTAAGTTTCCTCCATGTCTTTTCATGACTTAATAACTCATTTCTTTTTGTGATTGAATACTATTCCATCGTATGGATGGACCACAGTTTATCTACTTTCCTGTTAAAAGACATCTTGGTTGCTTCCACGTTTTGACAATGTATAAGTAAAGCTGCTTTAAAAATTCATGTGCAGGGCTTCCCTGGTGGCGCAGTGGTTGAGAGTCTGCCTGCCATGCAGGGGACACGGGTTCGAGCCCTGCTCTGGGAGGATCCCACGGGCCGCGGAGCGGCTGGGCCTGTGGACCATGGCCGCTGAGCCTGCGCGTCCGGAGCCTGTGCTCCGCAATGGGAGAGGCCGCGGCAGTGAGAGGCCCGCGTACCACAAAAAAAAAAAAAAAAAAAATTCATGTGTAGATTTTTGTGTGAGCAGAAGTTGTCAGTGAATTTGGGTGAACACCGAGGAGGGAGATTGCGGGATCAGATTTTGTGAGTATGTTTAACGGCACCATTTTGCCTCCCAACCAGCAACGGATGAGCATTCCTGTTAGTCCACATCCTTGTCAACATTTGGTGCTGTCAGTGCTTTGGATTTTAGTCACTTTAGTAAGTGTGTAGTGATTCTTCTTAGATTTTATTCCATGGTACTGAATTCTGTCCTATGTTTTCAGACAAAGTCCTCCTTATTACCTGTGAAAAGCGGAAGAAAACAGTAGAGAACCGAGGTTCACATCTGGGAATCCAGGCTTAATTTATTGAAATCATAGGTCACCTTGGGTCTTAGACTCAACTTTCATGTATGAACAAGTGGGAACTTCAGCTGAAAAACATGCTTCTAAGAGTTAAAATTCTGTGCAATTTACTTTGTTTATCCTTTACTGACTCCAGTACTTTCTGGCTCACGTCCGAGAGCAGGTCAGATCACTGTGATGACGGATGAATCGACCCAGTATCCCCAAAGATCGGAGGAGCCAGTCCCAGCTCTGGAGCTAATGGCCCCAAGCTTTGCCCTGAATGTAGTTGCATAGTTGCGGCTATGTAGTTGCACACCTTCCTCATATAGTTGCGCACCTTCCTTATAAAGTTGAGCTTGCTATAAAATAAACAGTTTGGAAATGGACAAGAGCAGCTGGTATAAAATTCCTTTCGAAGTACTGACTCTTTTATCTCTGCATTTATGAGATGTGACAGACGGACAACCAAACGGTCACAGGATGGCTGCGGCTTAGGGCACAGGTACGAAACTCAGGGCACTGATACAGTTGCTTTTTGCAGATAGCTGTTAACATTCTGAAGTGACTGTCAGGTGCTGAGTGAGATTTTTAAAGGTGCTGAGAGTGGATAAGAGAAATTCCTGGTCAGAGACGCACATTCTCTGTGGTTCACACTTCCCTTTTGGCAGTAAGCTTTGGGATGACTGCTCTAATTCTGACCCTCGTGTGTAAATATTGTTTGAAGGATAGAGCCTAACAATTCATAGAATTCCAAAGAATTCCAAACTCCGTACTACTGAAGTTTGGGGGAGAGGAAGGAGGGTGGGTAATGGAAGAAATTTTACTTTATTCCTGGTCTTGTTACAGAAAAAAATGATTTTTCTTATCTTTCAAATGGAAACCCGAGTAAACCTGGTTGACAGGCAAACTGACCGTATCATGATGGCACTAAAAGCCAATTTATTTGCCAAATGTCCTTCAGTGAGAGCTCTGGTGATTGAATGATACTGAAAGTTGTCCAAAGGGGTGATAAATTCACTTTTATGTGTTTTGACACTACGGATAAAGAAATTACTGTCATTTCTCACGGATTTTTAGTTATGAGTTACTGACAGCTGTGCAGTACCAGATCTAAATGTCATTACTGCGAGCTCATTGACTTGAGGATACGTACAGTAGGAAAGTTAGTACGCTATTTTAATAAAACCACTTACAGAGAGAGCACGGGGTAAATATGTTTCAGTCTGATTTCAAACTAATTGCTAGTATATTAAAACTATTCTGTAAATACCGAACACATAGATGATATTCTAGCATCTATCATTAGTCACAAAGTATGAGTGCCTGTACATTGCCCTGTCCTTTAATTGATTCACATCATAGTAAGGCCAATAAAGGTACAGTGACTGTGGTAAACTGTATTTTTTGTCAATAAATATTGAACCTTCTTCTCTCTTACCACTGAGAGAACCGTACTTCCCCACCCCATCAATTCTGGGTTTGGTCATATAACTTGCTTTGCAAATGGAATGTGGCAAAAGTGACATTTTGATAGCTCTAGCCTTTCAAAGAAATTACACGTTTTCATCGATTTGTGAAGCACACCTAATCCAGTTCATAGCCTGAAGCACAGCGGCAGCCCACAGCCAACAGCGAGCACCGTGAATAAGATGTATTTGCAGTGTGTGCCCTTAAGATTTTGAGATTTTTTTCTTCTTTTTATGGAACGTAACACATTTAAAGCCAACAAATGGAGATCTTAACATCTAAGGTTGAAGCGTTTTTTACAGTAACAACAAAGAAATAGAAAGCTCTGCCGTTGGCTTGGGGCTGGCTGATGTAATGTAAGGAAACTTCCAGGAGTCTGGAAAAAATGGCAGCCGTGTTATGTAATAAGGAACTATCTGGCTGAACTTTTGAATGCAAATACCTGAGGGGCTGAGAATGTAATGGATATGGTGTTTGAAATTGGTTGTGATTTGATATATCTGTAAAGCTAATGCAAGAAAGAATAAGCTCAGAAAAGATCTGTACTGTTTGCGAGGGGACACAGAGAGTCTAAGGGAAGCTGGGGGACTCAGAAATGAAACGGTTTCTCATTTCTAGTGAGTCTAAGATAAAAGTGAGAAACCCCTTGAGCCACAAATGCTGATTAGCCCTCAGGACACAGCATCAGGGTTGTGACCATCGCAGATGTATAATGTATTATATTTTCTCAGAGGGAAACGTGAAGCAGAAATTGATTTGCAGTTGCCACACTGCCCTCACGACAACACACATGAACTAACGTAACACCTGCACTGAAGTTCACTCCTACGTGAACACTGATGCAAACAGCAGCCGTGCCTCATCGTGTCAGACACCTGTACTCGTGTCTACGTCTGAGATTTAGCCCGTTGTAAATGCTCAGTAGTAACTGCTGAATAAACTCATGATTTTCCCCAAGGTCTTAGATTTTAGATGCTAATAAATCTGTTTTCAATAAATGAAGGAGACACATATGTCTTGTATAAAAAGTCAAACTTAAAGGCTTACCAATTTAACACACAATGTAAATACATAAATAATTTTTGCGTGTGGGCAAAAGAAAGACTTTAAATTAAGACACAGTGAAGAAAATGCTTGGAAACTCCAGGGGTTATCTTTCATTAATGTTCATATTGATATAAAAAGTAATAAATGTATTTTGGGGCCAAGATATATATTGACGAGATTCAATATTGTTTCTGACAAAGGGTAAGAAGACCCAAACATATGAGTACTAAGAAAAAATGCCCTAAAGTAAAGATGGTTTACAACTAATATTTTTTTCTAGTGTAGCCGGAAGCAAAGAAGAAAAGACCTCCTAAGAATTCTTTTTTTTTTTTTGGTTTGTTGGGTCTTTGTTGCTTCATGCGGGCTTTCTCTAGGCGAGCAGGGGCTACTCTTCGTTGCGGCGCGCGGGCTTCTCATTGCGCTGGCTTCTCTTGCTGCGGAGCACAGGTTCTAGGTGCGTGGGCTTCAGTAGTTGTGACATACGGGCTCAGTAGTTGTGGCTCGTGGGCTCAGTAGTTGTGGCGCACGGGCTTAGTGGCTCCACGGCATGTGGGATCTTCCCAGACCAGGGCTCGAACCCGTGTCCCTTGCACTGGCAGGCGGATTCTTAGCCACTGCGCCACCAGCGAAGTCCCTCCTAAGAATTCTTGAGGAAAGTATTACAATTGACGTTATTGAGAATTTAGGAAAAATTTCCCCCAAGTTTACTTGGTTTGTGAGTGAATTGGCTTATTCTTCTGAGTTTGCATCAGTTCAAAACTCAGGGGATGTAAAACAGAATTGCCAGCATTATGTCTAGATATTCTTGCAAACCAAAAGAAACTTGAGTCATGAAGTTTGTAACAGTACTAAGGGTGAACTGCCTTGCTTTTTCCATGCTGTCTCTGTCTCCATGACAGAAGCAGCTGTAGAATGAAGGGAAAGATCTTAAGCCTTCTAAAGTCTTGAGTCATTTTAGAAATTCCTTCCCTTTGTATTAATTACATATTTTAGTTTGATGCTGCGTTCTAAGTGTAGTTTCACACAAAAGCCCGAAGACACGAAAATCCAAAGTAGTCCTCAGAAGTCTATCCAGAAGAGAAAAATCTGTTAGAAATGAGCATGTATAGGAAAAAATAGAAAAAATTTGTTTTAAATTTATAATAATGGAAAAAGTTTTAAAATACTGTTTATAAGACTAGAAGCTTAAAGTGTGTCTTTCCACCACAGAGTTCAGCATCCCTTCCACTGATACTCATGAATTTTATTACACAATTCCTTGGCTTCGCGACACTAGCTTTACCAGTTGTTTTCTTCGTGGACCTGTGTGAAGAATTAAGTATTTCTCTATTATTTTACTCGTGTATTTACTTTGTAGTTGAATTCAATTTATAATACATAGATCAAAGTCTTCCCAATTTGCAAGAAAATTAGCTGTTTATAAAATATTTAAGATATTTAAATGTGTTAGAATCCAAGGGACCTCAACATTCCTTTTGAGCTACTCAGTGAAAGGAGACTTTGAAAATCCAAGAACAATCTTAACTGAAATTCCTATCTTAACAAGAAGAGAGAGAGAGAGAGAATTCCTAGTGTGATGGTCAGGGACCATCATACTGCGATGATTTGACTTATGATTATTTGACTTTTGGAGAGCTCAAAAGCACTAGGCATTCAGCAGAGAGCACACTTGGAATTTGGAGTGTTGATCTTTTCCCGGGCAAGTGATTTGTGGTTCAGTACTGTCTTGTGAGGCTGGGCAGCCACGTGATCACCAGGGTAAAGAACTGACATGCTTACGACTGCTCTGTATGCAGACAACCATTCTGCTTTTCACTTTCAGTGCAGTATCCAATCAGTTACACGAGATAGTCAACACTTTATGATACAATAGGTTTTTCAGATGATTTTGCCCAGCCGTAGGCTAGTGTTCCGAGTCTGTTTAAGCTAGGCTAGGCTAAGCTATGATGTGTGGTAGGTTAGCTGTATTCGATGCATTTTTGACTTACGATATTTTCAACTTACAGTGGATTTATCAGGACTTAGCCCCGTCGTAAGTCAGGGAAAATAAGACATTTTGGCCAGTAACTTAAATCATGAATTAAAATATTTTCCTCTGGAAGCTGTCAAATTATCAAACCACATCTAACTTTGTAAAATATCCATGTCTAAAGAACCGTAAATATGTCATGTTTAAATGTGCCTTGAAAGATTGGATTGTAAAGCTGAAAACTTTACGATCCTCAAATGTTTTAATTGGAAAAAAAAGTAAATCACAGTTATCATGAACACATTCATAATTATCATGAAAATAGGAGGACTGATTTTTATCACCAGGACTAGAAAGGGTGACAGAAAGCACAAGGAAGGGGGCTACGTAAGACTGCAGGAGATATTTTCTGTGCACGTGTGAGGGGAAGAGGAGCAGGGGTGGGTGAGAAGCACACAGGAATATTCCCTGCTCTTTTCCACAAGGCCTGAGGGCACAGTCTTCTCGCATCCCACGCGTTTGCATTTTTAAGTGCTCGTTGCAGTTAGCATCCTTGTATCTATCTGATACAAACTTGGTAGAGCAGTAAACTCAATGATTTGGAATAAACTACCATAATGTCCCTTGGTTTCTAAGATTCTAAAAGGAAAGCAGCATAAATTCAACATAAACTAATTCAGACTATCGTATCATATCCGAATTATTAAATGGAGGAAATGTTGTACCTTCTTTAGCTACATCCTCTTAGGAGGTTTATAAAATTCATATTTGCTCTTAAAGGCAAGATTGAGGGATTGACCACCGACGAGGACCTTGTCTAATTGGCAGCTTCTATATTGCTTTTTATTTCCAGAAAAACGTCTGGAGTCTCCATACAGGTAGCTAACATTGAATAATAAGTAGCATGGAATGGTCCCACCCAGCCAGAAGTTTAAGCACATACAAAGGGCAAGGATGTTTCATAATTACAGGCTCTTCTCCCTCTGCATGATCCTGCTTTTCCACATCTGTGGTACCATCGTCAGGCACAGGGTCTCGCAGTTCTGTACTATAATATCAGGGTATTATAACATCCCTCATAAGAGGACTTTCAGTGGTGGACTGACCACTGTTACTGACCTGTAGAGACCTGTGGTGTGGTAAGCACTCACGGCCTCCAGCATTTGCTGCTGGTTTTCCTCTATTTTTGTAAGCAGCTCTTTGCAGGAAACCGCCCTCAGCAGGAAGCCCCTTTTCTTGTTACTATAGCAGAGCTACATTGTCACTCATCTTAAACCAGGCGCCCCCATGCTCTACTCATCTCCGGCCCAAGCACACCATACTTTGCCTGACCTGTTGGTTCTTTCCGTAGATCAAAGTAGAAATAAAGAATAAGTAATTAACAGATGACCAGATCTCTCCCCCAGCTTCCCCTTCAGTAACCTGGCAAACAAAGTGTGTGAACAAGACAGCATCTGAAGAAAGATCACCAGCGGTTGACAAGCCTGCCCACAGCGGGGGATGACGACCAACCTCACCCCCCTTCTCGATGATTCACTGAAATGACTTCCCTTTTTCCCTTTAAAAACCTTCATGGCCGAGCAAAATCTCTGGAGGTGGATTTTGGGGACCCTGAGTCCACCTTCTCCCCAGATTGATGGCTTTCGGATTAAAAGCAACTTTCCTTTCCACCAACACTTGCCCCTTGGGTACTGGTTTTCGAGCAGAAAGCAGCTGGACCTGAGCTTGGTAATGTTGGGGACGTGGTTCCGCAGTAGAATGTGGAAACTGTCCCAGCTGCATTGCCCTCAGGTATGATTCTGTGTATTCGCCTGCGGCAACCGAGAATACTTTTTCTTTTTCTCCTCTCTCTCTTTCTCTCTCTCTCAAACACACACACTTGACAATGAGGGGAAAACACCTTATTAACAGATGTTGGTTTATTAAAACACATTAGCTTTATACATTTTTTCTAGTATTTTCCAAAAGATATAAGAGAAAATGTATGGAGTAGAAAAACATGATAAATGAAAAATATTTCACCATTCATCAAACTTACCTCATTTGTTCCCCTGTCCTGGGCATCAGAATTTGGTAACTGGGATAAAAGAATGATTTCAATGGGGAGGCCAATATGCAACAGTTTTTCTCCTAAGGCTTCATACACTTACCAAACCTTAAACCAGATTCATTAAACAGCCAGCGTGATTCACACATCCACTCATTACAGAGTAACTCCTGACATCAGGGACACTGGCAGCTGCATGGAAAATGAGTGACACGATTTCTGCAGCGGGGCAGGTCAAGTGCAGTGTTTACACCTGAACCACCAGAGGGTCCGACTCACACATGCTGGGTCAGAAGCTACAGAGAGTGGAGCCCAGGGTCATGCCCGTTTTTATATTCACTCTCTGGGTGATTGGAGGGCACACTAGTGAAAGTTGGAGGGTAATGTGTAAATGCCTTCTCAAGGAAAACTTAACTCTTAAAACGAAAACAAAGCCATTAAAAACACCGGCAAATGCTTTGCATCCTATGTCGCACCTTCAAAATTTCAGATAGTAATTCTCACATTTTTTAAGGCATGATTTCATTTGCTAAGTTTAGGGTGACAGCATTTTCCACATCCAACAGAGACGAAAACCGTGGCAAATACAAATTGTTTCAAATACTTCCAAATAGGAGGATCCCTAAGATTTGGATTAAAGTACGACGCTTCTAAAATTCTAGTTGTTTTCCCCGTTTAACTCCATGCTCTTTAAATTCCTTAAGCTTCTTTCTTCTGTAGCCCCATTATGTCACTATTATTCCACCACAAGGCCCAGAATTGGGGCAAGTACTTATCAGACCATCTCAGGCCATTACCCCAAAGTGTTTCAAGGCTCTGCTTAATTTGACCATGACAACTAGTCCAGCTGTAAAATTTCAACAGGATATGAATTTTCACCCAGAACCACATTTTGGAGTGTCTCAACTCAACTAGTATCATATCATATCATATCGTATATCATATTGCATTCTACTGTATTGCATTCTATTGTATCATAAACTCATAACTTTCTAACAGGTCTGTCTTTTGCTGTACAGTTTTGGCCCAGGATCCCCAGGGCCCTGGTGGTGAGTCCTACTTCATCTTATTGCTAGAACCTTGAGAAGTACCCATGTCTTTGACTCCTTACCTCATTATAGAGCACAGTCAGTATCAGAGTTACAGTCTAAGCAGGTAGGCTAAGGTACACTTACAATATACATTTTCAACCTTTTCCTTTCGGCTAGGGCTGGTAGGAACTGTTGCGTATGTTACAGGCAGAATCTCAACAACTGGTATAAATGGATTAGTTAAATAGGTATTGGAAGGCTCTGAAGATTCTACGGAATGGCTTTGGGTTTAAAGTGTTAGAGATTAGGGAAAATCCTCCATTCTCCCTGGGTGATATAGTCACTGGGATCCCATCCAAATCTGCCCTCGGAAGAGGCGGTTGCAGTGCCAACTGTTAACGAGTGTTTTGTTTATTCGAAAGGTTGATAGGTGACATCCTCTAGAATAGTCACGCAATGCGTTAACATCTTTGAACACACTCATTCTTTGGCTCAGTTTTTCCATCTGCATCAGGTCTTTGATGTTGATCATTTTTGTTGGCTCATTAATTCAACTTTTCTTTGTTCAATAAATTCCCTGCATGCTGATGTCGAACTGCCAGGAATAAGAATACTGATGATAGAAATGGCACCAGAGGAATCACTGCTATTCTTGGCCACAGACATTTCCAGTCTGAACAATAGCTGTTTTCTTCATAGCTTTCACCAATGTCATATTTTAAGCAGGGATTTTGTGGGCTTAACAAATGAATGGCAAAGTCTGTAAAATATGTTGCAGAAATCTCTCACAGGTAGGCAGGAAATTTGGAATAGATTATCAGGACAGAAAAGTTATATAGAGATGTCTAGGTCAAAAAGACAGAGTGAAAAGCTGACGCGTGTGGTAAAGTGGGATGCAGTCAGTAGCCCAGCCGTGCTCTTCCCAGCTGATTCTGTACCCACTGCTGTGAAAGAAATCAAAGGAGGGAGGCCAGGAGACCTGGCTATTTGAAGTTCTAGGAAGCGTTAAGAAGGCAGGTTTCATAAGAATAGAACTATCTTAAGGTAGTTTATTTTATAACTCGGTATAATAAAACTCTTATCCTTTTACTTTATTTATTTTCAAAAAAAATTTTATTGGCGCACAGTTGATTTACAATGTTGTGTTAGTTTCAGGGGTACAGCAAAGTGAATCAGTTATATACATACATGTATCCACTCTGTTTTAGATTCTTTTCCCATATAGGTCATTACAGAGTATTGGGTAGAGTTCCCTGTGCTATACTGTAGGTCCTCGTTGGTTCTCTATTTTATATATAGTAGAGTGTATATGTCAATCCCAGTCTCCCAATTTATCCCTCTCCCTTTCCCTCCTGGTAACCATCAGTTTGTTTTCTACATTCTTATCCTTTTAAGTGATAATTATTTAAACCAAAATTTTCACAGATTGCAAATATCCAAATAGTCAATTCCAGAGTCAAGGGATATGAATGAGGGAGAATTAGGGAGGACACAGGTAACATGCTCATACCAGAGCTATCTGCCTTTCTTGGCTTTTCCTTAGAAGCATGAGTGGGAGTTAACACATGCAAAGAAAACAATATCTAATTATAAAAAACATGCAGAAGAATAAGGAGTTTTCCTGAGAAATACCTGAGACCTAGGGAAATTTCCCAAGTTTAGTCAAATCTTCTTCATCTTTCCATCTCTCCAGAGACCCTCAGGAGTGACAGCTGCCCCTCCAATACTCCCAGTCTTTTCAACCTTTCTCTTGCTGTTCTATACTGCTTTTTTTTTTCTCATTCCACTTTAGTGATCTCTTTATTATGTGAATCAAGATAAACCTTCGTAGACTTTTTCCTTTGCATCACCACAGTGACTCTCAGCAAATGTACTTCATTCTGAAAGTTTACCTCAAAAGGTCAATTTGTTTCTCTAGTTTAGAAGATGCACCTCTTGTTGGGAAAAGTTGATCATACTGAGACATCACAGGTATTTGTGGAATTAACTTCTCTGTTTCAGACACTGAGTTCAATGGCCAAGGGTACTGTATTCGCTTGTAGGCGGTCTAGGGAAGCTCCAACAGGAGTCACTAGACATACCTGACAGTTAATACTTGAGTTAACTTAAATGTACTAAAATTAAACTTTCACTCCCACTTGCCATATTTCAAAAGCTTACTTGCTAACTACGCCTACTGTCTATCATGTTGGAAAGCATGGAGATAGAGACCCTTTTCTTCTTTGCAGAAAGTTCTATTGGGATGACTGTTCTAGAATCTTCTATTCAAGGTGCATTCATGGACCAGCAGGGTCAGCCTCCCATGGGAGTTTATTAGGAAAGTGGATTCCTGGGCTCCACCCCGGACCTACTGGATCATAATTTGCACTTTTTCACAAGATACCTGGGGTTTCATATGAGGACACATCAGTGCCCCCAAGAGGTCATTTTGGAGTCTGCCTTTAAATATGAACTTCCTTGCAGAGAGAGCAGATTAAAATATGCCTGATTTTTGAGATGTAGAGGTCAGAACTCCATCTGAGCCTTTCTTATCATGCAATACCAGAACAACCATTAAGCCGCTGTACATTTATTTTAATAATAAGGACAATTATGATGTGTTTACAGCATTCCAAGATGTCTTCTTCAATTAAACAAGCTAATCATTTGCTATAATTTTTCCAACACTCACGTCTTTCTGAAATTATGCTTATTTTATTGGGACCTTCAGAAAAAAAGGAAATCACAGGCAAAGGGCAGCTTATCAAGATGTGACACTTTTTTTGAATCATGAAAATACTTTGGTCAACATGAGGGAGACAGCACCTAACACAGGCAGCTCTCTGGGAGTTGAATGAACTATACTTGTAACTGCAGAATGTAATGGGGTCAACCCAAATTTTTTTTTTTTTTTTTTTTTTTTTTTTGCGGTATGCGGGCCTCTCACTGCTGTGGCCTCTCCCGTTGCGGAGCACAGGCTCCGGACGCGCAGGCTCAGCAGCCATGGCTCACGGGCCCAGCCGCTCCGCGGCATGTGGGATCCTCCCGGACCGGGGCACGAACCTGCGTCCCCTGCATCGGCAGGCGGACTCTCAACCACTGCGCCACCAGGGAAGCCCTCAACCCAATTTTAAAGACAAGGATAATAATTAATCTATATCCATCATTACAGATAGCTACCTGAAGATATTTAATATTCATTTAAAATCGTAAAAAAAATTCAGTTCTCAAAGTCGCCAAGCCACTCACCGTGGCCTCCTTTGAAACTCAGAAAATCTTGCTTCGCATATATTGTATATCTCATCACTTTTTACATTACTGGTGAATTGTTTAATGACAGTGAGAATTATTAACACGTCAGAATTATTCCTGTGAGTCTTCTTAGGTAGATACTTTTAATATAATTACGTCCCAAATATTTGTTCTTGAAGATGAATATTCATTTCTTTATGAAATGCCAAGGTTCTAAGATAAGCAGTCCTTGTAAAGATGTATAGGGATTAGCTCGGGCTCTGAAGACAATTTGAAAGTTTCACAATTGGGCTGGCCCTGAATTCCATCTCTTGAGAGAAACCAAGGATCCAAATAAAATAAGCTAATCTGGCTCCAGTTCTGTAAAATCAGGCCAAAATTCCATCCTCTACTGGTGAAAAATACAATATACTTTGTGGTGGCCAAACAACAAATAATCGCGTTAATTTATGATGAAGACGATGGTCCACGTCTTTCTTTGAAGTGAGATTAAATGTGTTTTTCTCTGGCTCAGCTTCCTTGGTTCAAAGATCACCGTTTGTGTATCTGAATGATCAAAAACACTGTTCAAAGTGAAAAAGAAAATCTCCAACTTCTAGGCTCACAGACCCTCACAGAGATCTTTTCTCTCACTCCCTCACTCGCGCAGAGATCTTTCCCCTTTTCTATATTCGATACTACTTTTCAATGCCGAAAGGCAGGATATTACAAAGGATGCGTATTTATCATAAGAACCCACTCTCTGCATTGGTTCTCACTGGACTCACTAAAATTTCACCATTAGGAGTTTATCACTTTATCTCAAATTATATCATTTCCAAACGGCAGGGTTTTTTGTTATTGCAGAGTCCTGGGGCAGTTTTCCTTGACATTCTACTGTATGCATTCTTTTATCACATGATTAACCTCCAGCTGTGACAGGTGGCTTCAGTTTTAAGGAATGTGGCTGAGGATCAATGGGACAGAAGGACAGAGCCAGAGCCCAGCACGCTCCCTGTGGATGCAGACGTGGCCAGGCTGCTGAGAGGAACTTCTGGGCTGCCTGGTCCCCTGGGATGCCCTGTACGGGGAACAAGCCACACAGATTGGAGGGGAGGGCGGAGGCTCAAACTTTATCCAGTGTAGACATGGATAAAGGACTATAATATTGGGAGACTATATTTATTTATTTATTTATTTATATTTGTATTGAAGTATAGTTGATTTACAATGTAGTTTCAGGTGTACAGTTTATATGTATATATGCACATATATAATATATATTCTTTTTTGGATTATTTTCCATTATGGTTTATTACAAGATACTGAATATAGTTCATTGTACTATACAGTAGGTCCTTGTTGTTTATCTATGTTATATACAGTGGTGTGTATCTATGAATCCCAAACTCCTAATTTATCCCTGCCCACCCCCTTTCCCCCACTGATAACCATATGTTTGTTTTCTAGGTCTGTGAGTCTATTTCTGTTTAGTTGTGCTACAGCGACTTAATTCAAACAAGAACGCTATACATAAAGTCTGAATCTCAGTGAATTTTAAGGGTCCAGCTTACTAATTAAGCAGATGGAGTTTCAGTTCAAAAGTTATGCCAAGCAAGGGACATGAAGCAACAAAGACGTTTCATGTCCCAGTAAAAATAATTCAGATAACTGCTCCATTTTACTTTCTATTTTGGATATTTGTGAAAAAGTAATTTTTAGAATTTTTGGAATCAGTAGAGTTAACGGCTGATAATTCTTTCAAATATCCATCTCAGAAAATGCATAAATAAATACATCAAGAATAATATAACTGAATAAACATATGGAAAGTGGAGCTGGTAGTGATATAAATTCTAAGAGAAATAAACTTATCTATAAAACAAAATTGTTAATAAAATTACATTTGCGTGAATCATAAGAATTTACCTGGATAAAATTAACTGCATAAAAAAAGACTAATTATAGGGCTTTCCTGGTGGCGCAGTGGTTGAGAGTCCGCCTGCCAATGCAGGGGATGTGGGTTCGTGCCCCGGTCCGGGAAGATCCCACATGCCGCGGAGCGGCTGGGCCCGTGAGCCATGGCCGCTGAGCCTGCGCGTCCGGAGCCTGTGCTCCGTAACGAGAGAGGCCACAGCAGTGAGAGGCCCGCGTACTGCAAAAAAAAAAAAAAAGAGAGAGAGAGAATCCACCTGCTAATGCAGGGGACATGGGTTTGAGCCCTGGTCCTGGAAGATCGATCCTACATGCCGCCCAGCAACTAAGCCCGTGAGACACAATTACTGAGCCTGTGCTCTAGAGCCCAGGAGCCACAACTACTGAGCCCACGAGCCACAACTACTGAGCCCGCGTGCCACAACTACTGAGCCCGCGTGCCACAACTACTGAAGCCCAAGAGCCCGTGCTCTGCAAGCCCGTACTCCGCAACAAGAGAAGCCACCGCAATGAGAAGCCCGTGCCCTGCAACAAAAGGTAGCCCCTGCTCACCGCAACTAGAGAAAGCCAACCTGCAGCAACGAAGGCCCGAGGCACCCAAGAATAAATGTAAATTAATTAATTAATTTAAAAAAGAGTATATAGAAAAATTCCTGTCTGTGAAAACTTCCATTTAAAAAATCCAAATCTTTTTCTGTATCTGTATGATATAATGCGTTAATATGATGAGAGTCTACTTTTGCAAAAAATTAATAACAGTAGCTTTGAAAATAGAAGTTTTTACATTTTTCCAGAGTAATACCATATACTGTTTGTAATTACTTATTAGAAATAATTACTTAAAATTATAAGCATTTATTTTATTCACTCTAGTTATTAAATCCTCCCAGGATTTCTTATAAAATAGATGTTCTTTAGGAAGTACATTAAATCATTTCTAATTGGCACAAGTAGTTACCTACATAAGCATTTTTAAAGTGTCTTATATTTGTAGACAACTAAAACTTGGCTAACTAATGTTAAGCCTCTTGGATTCCAAAACTACATCCTAAGGAAAGCAATAACATCTTAATTTCTACATCCTTTCATAGTTCTACAAATACTTGATTTAGTTGCATTATATTTAAATTCAAACTATAAAATTTCAACGATAAAGTTTAAAAAAATTTAATTATATTTTACATGGGTACCATTAAAAATATATTGCACCTTTTATACAGTGTTTGAATAGATATTTTAAATACAGTACTTTACACAAAACTATATGTGCAATACTAATGAATTATTAAGGGATATTCAACGGTAATTTGATTATACTAATGAATTATTAAGGGATATTCAACGGTAATTTGATTGAACCCTATTTCTATTTTGCACACTGACTTTAGAATCTGATTCTGGCATAAGATATGTCATTTCTCATGATTAGTTGCTCGCAGAGCTTTGTCTCAAGGAAGGAAGACACTTAGACATTAAATCTTCCGATTTTCTCTCTCTCTCCTTTTTTGCTCTCCCTAATGGTAGAGAATTCTGAATTTAATAGTGCAAAATTTGGAAAAATAAAGAGAAACAAATGTCAATTATTCCTTGTGATGGGGGTAACCTTATCTGTTAGGGGTCAGAAGCTTTTCGACAGGGAGGATTTAATATAGGAAATTTGCTACCCAGGTGTTGGAGGGTTTAGGGGCAAAGGGAAACACTGAAACCCCAGGGAGTCAGAGTAGGAGTTAGGTAGCAGTCTGTCTGGGGAGTAAAGAGGGAGATTAGTGTACTTAGAACATGGGAGCACAGCCCTGGGTGCAGGGCACGGCTGGGCTGCAGCTGACACCTCTGAGCAGGAACAAACAGGTGGAAAAGGCTGAAGGCTGGAACTGGCGGCCACTGCTGGGGTGGTGGTGACCGACCGGCACAGCCGGCAAACAGTAACAACGAAGGCCCTCTGCCCCTCTGCCGATCTCCTGATCTTTCTCTCGTTCCTGAAGGATGCTGGTAAGGAAGCCTGTGAGGTGTCATCTTCAGTCTTCCAGTCCCAGCTTTCCAGGGTGCATTGTAGAAGGACAGATCCAGAACTGAGATGCAATGGATTTAAAACCAGCACAGCCAGAGGAATGGGTAAAGAAGATGTGGTACATACATACGATGGAATATCACTCAGCCATAAAAAAGAATGAAATAATGCCATTTGCAGCAACATGGATGGACCTAGAGATTATCGTACTAAGTGAAGTAAGTCAGACAAAGACAAATATGATGTGATATCACTTATATGTGGAATCTAAAAACAAGATACAAATGAACTGATTTACAAAACAGAAACAGACTCACAGACATAGAAATGAAACTTACGATTACCAAAGGGGAAAAGAGGTGGGGGAGGGATAATTTAGGAATTTTAGATTAACATATACACACTACTATATATAAAATAGATAACCAACAAGGTCCTACTGTATAGCACAGGGAACTATATTCAATATCTTGTAATAAGCTATAATGGAAAAGAATCTGAAAAAGAAGAGATATATACATGTATAACTGAATCACTTTGCTGTACACCCAAAACATTGTAAATCAACTAGACTTCAGTAAAATATAATAATGATAAAAATAAATAAATGTAAAAAAACCCAGCACAATGATCAGGCAAATATTGACAATGTTTACTTATTACATTATTTGAAAACACCTATCAATGTTCATTTAGCTGTAATTACAAAGTATATTTACAACAAATTAATCAATACTAATAATAGGATTTTTCTGCTATATAGCTACAATTCTTTGGTATTTAAGCTCATAGAGTGAAATTTTCTATATATTACTCCCATTTAACTCTACCTTTCCTTAAATGTTATTGAAATGGCAAACTCAGAAGATGGTGTTATGTAGAGGAAAGAACCTTAGATTTTGCATCAGAAAAACTGGTTTCTAATCCAGTTTTGATCACTAATTGATTTTAGATACATCTCTTAAGTTGCCTGAACCTCATAGTTTGTTTTTTTTTTTTCATTTAATGCACATTTACTGTGTGGGTCTATTGTGTTCCATACACCAAGATCACAGAACTAAACACTTTTAAACTAAATTCTTTTCTCAGAGAGCTTACAGTCTGGTAAGAGTGGGGATAGATACACAAGGTAAAACATTCCAGTAAATGTGTTCATAGAATGATATAGAAGCAAATGGGCAAGGTGACTTCAAGCAAAGTCAAGCAAATTTGCTTGACCCATCAAGCAAATGGGTCAGTGACTTCAAGGGTCAGCAAAGTTTTTCTGTTGCGGATAACACTGGAGTTTATTATGAAGAAAAAGTCTAGGTCACAAGTTGAAGGAAAAAGGAAATTCAAGGTAGAACAAGAAACATAAGACACAGATACACAAGCCAGCATACTGGAAACTACAAGGAATCCAGGATGGTAGGGTAGGGAGGTTTCAAAGTGCTAGGTGAAGAAACATAAGGGACAGGAGAAATGGGCAGGAACGTATCTATCAATATTTGCATACTATGTTAGGAAATTTAGATTTGGTTCTGTAAGCAAGGGGCAGTCACTAGAAAAATGAAGAGCTTGGAAGTTGTCACAATCAGAAATTGTTTATTTAAATAGATCACTCTGAAAACAGTACAGAGAACGGCTCTGTAGAGGTTAAAGGCATTGCCTCTAAAATCACAAAGACAAGCATGGCCTCAGCTTCCCAATCTGTAAAGTGAGAATAATAACCCTAAGACTGTCACGAAGTTTAAATGAAATAATGTATGCAAAACACTTAGTAGAGTTACCAGCAGTTTGGGTGATGATGAAGATATCACTGCCAGAGACAGGATGAACCTCATAGTCTTAATTTTGGGTTTTATTTGATGATTTCTAATGTCATTTCAAGATTCATGGGTTGGGGGTTATTTGATTCAATGAATCATAGAAGAACAATACAATGAATTTTGTTATTTGCCGAACAGTGGAATGATATGCTATAGAATGTATACATATGACCTTGCTTAAAATAATGGTGCTGCAAAGAATATGGAGAAATTATCCTGTCTACCTATTTGCTTCCAGATACATTAGCATACAAAAGTAAGATAAAATATTTTCTTTACTAACAGCACTTTATTGAATAGAAATGGATCTCTGTTTGGCAGAAAATTGTTACATTATTGCTAAAATTGGAGAAAACTCAATTAAATTTGCCAGAATCAGAAAGACATTGTGAGTTATTGTCTAAACTGTGCTTTTTAAAAATAGATGTTAAGCTGTTGGCCGGGGGAGAGTATAAAGTAATTATTTTAAAGGTCAGTATATTGAAACTATTGAATAATCAATCTCGTATATAAAAAAGGGCTGCGATGTGAAATAACTTTGCGTTTGGAAAACTTGCCATTTTTCTGAAATGTGAAAATGAGAATCAAAGTGACATGAATAAAACTGTTGGTTTCTAAAGCGGGATAAAATTTTGTAGAAAAACAAATGGAAAGGACTTGACTAGACAAAAATATAAAAGAAAAACCTGGAGTCTGGGTGCTGAACCCAAGCTGTGAGGATTCTGGAATTTATTAAAAGGAATAATTCATGGGGCATTTGGAAGTAATATTCCTGCTATATTATGCATTCATGAACTCTTTACTAGGATTCTGTGGCTACTTCGTGTCACTATGCTTTGTAAGAGATGTGGACAAACTGGAAAAGATGGGAAAGGAATGAGGAAAATGAAGAAAGGAACAGAAAATAGTAACCTGAGCAAAGTTTTGAAGAATTGTGTTGCTTATAATAGAGAAGAGAAGCCCACGGGGCAGCCTGATTGTTATAATTAGATACATGAGGTATTTTCACCAGATTGTAACTAATTATTGTTTTTTTTCTCCACACCAATGTTTCCTAGAACAAAAGAAAGGTGTTTAATTAAAGAGCATTTAACTGTATATATACCCCCAAGTTAAACGTGTGTGTGTGTTTGGTTTTCCACTTCTTTGATCTAGTGAGAGAGGCGTTAGAAAGTTACCTCAATAATCCCTAGGAGGAGAACTCTCCCTTAAGATCTGGAAATAGATCCCTCTCCTTTTCTGAACAAACAGAGTAGCTTCCTTGGTCTAAAAAAGGGGCTCCATAGGCTTCTCTTGTGTTTTGCCTGGTCTTAGACCCAGGACGTTTGATCTAACCATCCTTACAAAGGTAGGTGGCTGAACTGGTGAGAAGGGGCATATGGGGCCCTTTGGGTTTTGAGAGTTACAAAGGGGCAGGTTCAGAAACGCAAAGACAGTTTCGGAAAAAATGTGGACACTGTGCTCCCTGAGCCTAGAGGATGGCCAAGGATGGCTTAGAGATGTGAGCACGAGTAGCTGGAGGATGCACATCCAAGCAGGGGAGATGCTTGTTCCAAGGAATTCTCAGAGTAGAATCCTCTGGGGATGCGGGGACTCATCACCTAGCTGACTGTGGAGTATGAGTTGTCAACAGAGACACCTTGTGGTGGGGAGAAGCAATGGCAGCAGGAGAAGGATGAGAAACCGAGCTTCCCCCCTAAGGGGGGTGGGAGAGGACCACAGAGGAGGGCTGGGGTCTCCTCCCAGCGTGGATACTCCTGAGGGACGTGACCACATCTACAGCCCGTCTTGGAGAAGTAGCTCTGTGGGGGGGGCAGCTTGTCAACAGGATGTTTTTAAAGAGGAAAGGAATAATGAACAGGTATAAATACAGATAAGTTGAAAACATTTACTTACGCCCACACAGTATTTCTTTACGAAAGTTGTTTCTAATATGCTTAGGGATCAAATATTCTTGTTATGAACTCTCATGGCATCCAGACCCTCTGTTTAAATTCATTAAAATTGAAATTTTATGTTTATTGCTGTATACTTGGCAAAAGCCGGTCTCTCCTCTAGAGTATGTTCCAGAAGAGAAGGCCCATGCATCTCACCTTTGTATTTTCAACACAAGCTCCATCTTAGGCTCATAGGATTACCGCTGAATCATCAACCTCTATCACAATGGTATAGTACATACATTTGATACATAGCCTGGTAGGTAAGATACACTCAATAAACAGGGCTTAAGTTTCACTTCCTAATAGCCTAGAAGTTAAAGCTGAATATGTCATTTAAAAACCTCATAGTAAAAATCCCAGACCCAGAAGGATTCACTGGTGTATCTTCCCAAACTTTTAAAGAAGAAATGTAAATAAGAAATACCAGCCAGACGTAAATTCTTCCAGGACATGGAAAAAAGGGAATAATTCCTTGGGTGTTTTTTGTTTGTTTATTTGTTTGTTTTTTAAATAGCATCCAATCATTGATTCCAAACCTTGACAAGGAAATGACAAGAGAGTAGTATTACAGACCAATAGTGAACATAGATGCAAACATCCTTAATAAAATGTTAGCAATTCCAATTCAGTATATGTATATGTATGTGTCTATATATATGCTGATATCATCCGTCCATATGCAAAGTTAGTTTAACACTGAAAAGCCATCAGTGTAATTTACCACACTAAGAAAAAACGGTGGAGGGGAGAAAAATCACATGATTTTGCTAGGTTGAGAAAAATCATTTGACAACATTCAACACTTACTCATGATTAAAAACTCTGAGAGTACTAGAAATAGAAGGGAAATACCTTAATCTATAAGTAATCTATAAGAACATCTATAAAAAACCTAGTGAAAACATCTTACAAAATGGTGAAATACTGAAAAGATTGTCCTTGAAATTCGGAAGGAGGCAAGGGTGTTTACTATCAACATGTCATTCAACACTGTATTGGAGATTTAGGCAGTAAAATAAGGCAAGGAAAAAGACATAACAATGGAAAAGAAGAAATAAAACGATCATTATTCAGACATAGCCATTGTATGCTTAGAAAATATAAAGAGTTTACAAACATTTAAAATTAATAAGTGAATTTAGCAAAGTTACAGCATATGTGTTCAATCTACAAAAATCGTTTGCATTCCATCAACAAATGACAAAAATGAAATGGAAAAAATTATACCATTGCAATCACATCAAGAAACATCAAGTATCTAGGAATAAATCTATCAAAAGAGGTTCAAAGCCTCTGCACTAGAAACTAAAATCCTTCTTAAGATGAAAGACTAGAGAAATGGAGGGATAATTTATGAGCCTTGGGAGTACAATGCTAGACACTTCCAAACAGCAAGACCTATTATAAAGCTGCAGTAATTAGAACAATGTGATATTTGTGCAGACAGAGAAGTCGAAAGCCCAGAAGCGGCCCCACAGACCGTCACCTGACAGGGGTGGGCGCTCTGATGAGCAGGCCGTATTTCCCTTAACAAATGAAGGGCTCCTTCTGTCGGCAGCTGAGAATGATGGAGATGCTGAGAAAGCTGCTGGGAGATGCTTCCAGACTGACAGCCATTTATGGTGATGGCCTCGGCTGAAGGAGACTGGCCCGCTCAAGGTCACAGCTACTTCTGGGGTTCTCCTGTACCCAGTGACCAATCAGCCCAGGCCCCTCTTTCCCAACTCAGGGCAGTTCTGAAAGGCCATCCCTGCTCCAGATCTCTCCGTGGAATCCGGGGAGTCTTTTACTGGGACGTCATCGCAGCTCAGCGTCTCCTTCTGTCCAATCCTGTTTCCTTTCTGTCTCTTCTACACTCGTGCACTCCCAGGAGCAGTCTTTAACAAACGTCTGGCAAACTCATCTTCATCTCAGAGTATGCTTCGTAGGGAAGCCAAATCGCGGTCGCTGGTGCCAGGAGTGTTCAAAGGAGCAGATGCTAACGCAGGATTTCAGGGCTGGCTCGTCTGCGGCCTGGCTGGAGGATGCAGCAGACTACTGGAAAGTCCACCAAGGCGTCATCCAAGTTGCAGCTCCTGAGCCAGATGTGATTGTCTTCGCTAGAGTAGAATAACAGGTGCATGGTGTATGGCCACTGATTTGATGAGTTTGTTATTTTCCATTCTTACTAACAAAGAGCATCATAAACAGTTCATATGCAAATCAAAACTACAATGATATATCACCTCACTCTGGTCAGAATGACAATCATCAAAAAGTCTACAAACAGTAAATGCTGGAGAGGGTGTGGAGAAAAGGGAACCCTCCTACACTGTTGGTGGGAATGTAAATTGATACAGCCGCTATGGAGAACAGTATGGAGGTTCCTCAAGAAACTAAAAATAGAATTACCATGTGATCCAGCAATCACACTACTGGGCATATATCTGGAGAAAACTCTAATTCAAAATGATACATGCACCCCTACGTTCACAGCAGTATTTACAATAGCCAAGACATGGAAGCAACCTAAGTGTTCATCAACAGACGAATGGATAAAGAAGACGTGGTGTATATATACGATGGAATATTACTCAGCCATAAAAAAGAATGAAATAATGCCATTTGCAGCAATGTAGATGGACCTAGAGATTGTCATACAGAGTGAAGCAAGTCAGACAAAGAAAGACAAATACCATATAATATCACTTATTTGTGGAATCTAGAAGAATGATACAAATGAACTTATTTACAAAACAAAAGTAGACTCACAGACATAGAAAACAAACTTATGGTTACCAAAGGGGAAAAGTGGGCAAGGGATAAATTAGGATTTGGGGATTAACAGATACACACTACTATATCTAAAATAGGTAAACAGCAAGGACCTACTGTATAGCACAGGGAACTATACCTGAATCACTGTGCTGTACAGCTGAAACTAACACAACACTGTAAATCAACTGTACTTCAATTAAAGAAAAAATGGTTCACATTTACTTGGAATAGACAAGACATTTAGAGACATATAGAGTTCTGCCCCAGGGCACACTGTGTCACAATGTGGTCCAGGGAGATATGTGCCCTCTAGATGCACCACAGCACATCACATTGGTCCATGATAGTGATGCCATTATACTAACAGTATAGTGGCAAAGTGGTATATAGCCAAAGTGGTTAGTGATTTGGGGGCCTTGATAAGGCCCCCATGTGTCTGAAGGGTGGGAAATAGAATCCACAAAGATCCAGGGAACCATCACATCAGTGATGCCCTGTTATCTACAGGTTTCTCCCCTTTAATCCAGGTCCGGCAGGGTGTGTGTGTTTCAGAACTATAAATCGGTACAATACTGGTAACTTCGCATTTACTGAGTATGCAACCTGGGGCAGGTTACTTAACTTCCTTGGACCTTGTTATTTCCATCGATAAAATAATTTCCCAATAGTCCACAGGAAATTTATATGACGAGAAATATAGTTTTCTAGTATAAGATATTTTGCTAAAATTGAATCATTGTTGAAGACATTACTTTGAACTAAATTCTTTTCCTTTATGTCCCCAGTCTACATCTATAAAATGAAAATAATAATAGCGCACCGTAAGGGTTTTGTGATGATTGAAAGTGATAAAATACGAATTTCCTCAAGTACATTTTCAATCCTCTCTCGTCTCTTTATGGGTCCCCTATAATGCAAATGTTGGTATTCTTATTGTTTTCCCAGAGATCTCTTAAAATGTTTTATTTTTATTTTTTTTTTGCTGTACGCGGGCCTCTCACTGTTGTGGCCTCTCCCGTTGCAGAGCACAGGCTCCAGACGCGCAGGCTCAGCGGCCATGGCTCACGGGCCCAGCCGCTCCGCGGCATGTGGGATCCTCCCGGACCGGGGCACGAACCCGTGTCCCCTGCCTCGGCAGGCGGACTCTCAACCACTGCGCCACCAGGGAAGCCCTGTTTTTATTTTTTTAAATGTGATTTTCTTTCTGCTGTTGTGGTTGGATGATTTGCATTATTCTCTCTTCCAGATCACTTAGGCATTCTTCTGTAACACTTAGTTTTCTATTCATTCCTTCCAGTGTGTTTTTTTATTCCAGTATTGAATCCTTTATTTCTGATTGGGTCTGTTTTGTATTTTCTAGTTCCTTGCTAAAATTTTCACTTTGTACATTCATTCTTTTCCCTAATTCAGTTAGCATTATTTTTTCCAATGCTTTGAATTCTTTACCTGGTAACCTGTTTATTTCTGTTTCATTATTTTTTTTTTATGGTTTTTCTCTCACTCTTTCGATTGAGAGCAGATCCTCTGCCTTTTCATTTCGTTTAACTTTCTCTGCCTCTATGAATTTTGGTGAACCAGTTACCTGCTGAGGTCTTGAGGTGGAGTTTTTATGTGGGAGCATCCCTGCTGAGACTGTGTGTCCAGTGCCCGTGGCGGGACTTGACATGGAGGCGACTCGTGTCTTTGCCCGGGGTGTGCTGGCCGCCTTGGTGGGGGGCGGGGCTGAAGTGGAGGCCCCCGTCCCAGGGCTCGGCAGCTTCTAATGTGCCCCTAAGGTGAGCGCCCACAATGGCACTGCAGCCCCACCCGGGCTCCACCCCCAGATCGTGGGGCCTCGATGTCCCATGGTCAAGTCTTCTGCCCACCTGTGGCTGTCCCAGACCCGGTGCCGCCCTGTCCCTGGGACCATAGTGTTTGCTCAGCTGGAGCCGAGGCCAGTGTGGGAAACCTAGCAGCCACAGAGCAGACCTATCTCCGGCCTGGGACAAGCCAGCACAGGCCATCCTCAGGCTTCCCGCTGCCCTCCTGTGGGTCCCAGTGTCCCTCCAATCAGCAAGGGGGGCTTGCCTTCCCGCAGGGGGTCCCAGGACTGGGGGCCCCAATCTGTGGCTCTCACAGCTCAGTCCCTGGGGCAAATGTCCACCTGTGTGTTCTCCCTTTTCCTCCGAGTCCCCTCACAGTGGCCCAGGTCCTGACCTGATTGCTTTCCTTCCATTCTGATTACCTGTCCGGCTTTCCTCAGCCTTGGTTGTACAGGAGTCCTTCTGCCAGTATCTAGTTTTCCATGAGAATTGTTCCCCATGTAGATTTTTTGGATGTGTTCCTGGGGGCAGGTGAGCTCCATGTCCCTTTATCCTGCCATCTTTATAGATCTCCAGAACTGTGTATTTGTAATAGAGACAACCTTGCTGGCAAAATTTCAAATACAGTAAGTCCCCTACATGTGAACGAGTTCTGTTCCGAGAGAGGGTTCGTAAGTCCAATTTGTTCGTAAGTCCAACAGGTTTAGCCTACATAACCACCACACTATTGGCTATATAGTACTGTACTGTAATAGGTTTATAATACTTTTCACATAAATAATACATAAAAAACAAACACAAAATAAAGAAAACATTTTTAGTCTTACAGTACAGCACCTTGAAAAGTACAATAGTGCAGTACAACAGCTGGCATCCAGGGGCTGGCATCGAGTGAACAGACAAGAAGACTTACTGACTGGAGGAGGGAGGCGGGTGGGAGATGGTAGAGCTGAAGGGTCGTCAGCAACAGGAGATGGAGGGCAAGCTGCCATTTCACTCACGCCTGACGCTGACGGCACAGGTTCCGGTTCCTTGCTGGATTCAGTTCTATCTACCCTCTTGAAAAAACGATCCAGTGATGTCTGGGTAGCAGCTCTTTTTTTCTCATCATAGATAACATGGTAGCACTGGATTGCATATGGAACAGACGCTGCGACCTTCGTGTACCTTTCTACCTTCAGGTCCTGTGCCTCAGAAACTAACAGTGCCTCCTCAGATAGAGAAAATCCCCTGCCATTTCCTGCGTCGTGAATCTCTTCAGTTCTTCAGTTACTTCTTCTTCCTCTTGTCTCTCTTCATCCTTTCCCTGGGCCTCCTATTCCCGGTGCTTCTTAGCAGTACCAGCCACTTCACCGCTGCTTTTACACTTGCTTCCAGACATCCTGATCTTGAAATAAAGATACTGTGCTACTGTACTCTACACAGTCCGTACAGAAAAGTACACAACAGCACAACCACTTGTAGAGGCTGCAGGCACGTGACAATGTACGCCAGACACGTGAACTAAGTTACGTGACTGGACGTGCAAACACATGTTCGCTCTTTGAAAGCTCGCAACTTGAAGGTTTGTACGTAGGGGACTTACTGTATTCGTTATCTGAGTCTTTACAGAAAAACGTTTGTCAATCCCTGCAATAGAAAATCCAGTATTCTTTTCCATAGAGTCTGTGGGTATTGGTGTTTTTGTGTTTTCTATGTCTTCTTGAATCAATTCTTGTCATTTATCTATCTACTTGGCTATCATCATCTACGGCAACTGAATTTACTTCTTCTTTCTGTTTTCTCATTACTAATAATATGTTGCTACCAACTTTTATTTTGATAAAAATACTACTTGGCCAGACATTATTTCCTTATTATTTATTTTAATTTTTACTTTTGATTTTATTGTCTATATTTAAAAGAAAATTAACCTTGTTCTTCTTTGTAATTTCTTGGACTGAATGTTTAATTCATTTATTTAAAATATTCTTGAATTATAATGAGTGTATTTCTAGTCATAAATTTTCCTCTTAGTACTGCTTTGGTCTAACTCCATTATTTCTGAAATATGGAAATTCACGATAAGTTTTAAAGTTCATATATATATATATTTGTTTTGATTCCTCTTTAACTCAAGTTTTATTTAGAAATGGATTATAAATTTTGGAATGTAGTGATTTATGTGTATGTATATGTTTTGAGTCATTTATAGCTTATATCTAGTTTATTGCATTGTAGCTTGAAAATGAGGCCTGTACAGATTCTTCTTCCAGAAATTAATTGAGTTATTCGTTGTGGCCTTACACATAGCCAATGTCTACTACTGCAGGGGCGAAGAATTAGGGTCTGGGGTAAGAATATCTGTGGATTGTTGACATTTCTTTGTGATTTTTTCCTTTGTTATTGGCTCTAAAATTCTATCTGTATTAGATCAATCAGTTAATTGTTTCATTCGAATTCTATCCTCAGCATCTGGTCCCAATCCAGACAGAGATGGGAAAGGGGGAGGGAGGACGGACAATAGGGAGACAAAATGGAGGGCGATTCCAGTTACTTCATATTTCATGCAGCACAGACCTACTCAGAGGCAAGGAGCATCGTATATCTTGTTAACAAAGCAGATAGAAGAAGCAAAAAGCAAACAAATTCTATACCTTTTACCTTTTTTGTCCACTTCATCTGACAACTTCTGAAAGATGTATATTAAAATCTCCCACCATGATGGTAGAATTGTGTACTTCTCTTTTTATTAATAGAAATTTTTGCTCTACGTGCCTTAAGGCTAGCTTATGAGGCAAGAAAATTTGTGATTATCAAACATTCTTTAGGTAAGCTATTTCTTCCCTTGCCGTGTTCAGTCTCCTGACGAGGTCATCAAAGGCATTCCTCATTTCTGTCAGTCTTTTAGATTTCTAGCACCTCCTTTGACTCTTTCTTAGAATTCCCATCTGTCTGTTTACATCACCCACTTGATCTTACTTGTTGCTGCCGTCTCCATTAGAGCCCTTATCATGTTCATCATGGTTATTTTATTTTTTAATTTAATTTAATTTAATTTTTGGCCATGCCACACAACTTGTGGGATCTTAGCTCCTTGACCAGGGATTGAACCCAGGCCCATGGCAATGAAATCACCAAGTCCTAACCACCGGACTGCCAGGGAATTCCCTAATCACAGTTATTTTAAATTCCCTGTTTGAGAATGCCAATACCTGTTGTCATATCTGGATCTGGTCTGACGCTCATGTTGTTTCTTCAGATGGTTTTTTTCTTACTTTTTGATGTGCCTTGTAATTTTTTCATGAAATCTGACCATGCTTTACTGGATAATGGGAAGTGAGGTGATAGGTCCTTAGGGTGTAGTTTTGTGCTAATCTGGTTTGGAGTTGGTCTTTCCTTACTGTTTGCTGTGGCTGTTAAGTGACAAGGCTTCAGACTCGTCTTGTGTCCTTATTTTTTCTTTCCTTCTTGACTTTGGACTTTCTTAAGTACTTCTTAGAGAGTCTGTTTGTATGCAGTTGTATAGTTGTAATCCACTATTATTATAATAAGGTATGGATGACAGAGGGCATTCCACAAACTTCCAGTTAAATCTCTTTCATGGGGCCTATAGCTCTGGCCTGTGACCTTCACGAGTGTTTTTTCTTGTATGGCTTCTCCTCTTAGGAAGACAGGGACCAGGCTCTGAGGAAGTCTTTCCCCGGGGGAGTAGGTTCTTGTGATAGCAAAGTCTCTGGGCATTTATCACAAAGCTCACTCTTCCCTTCCCCTGTCAGAGCCACTAAGGAACTTTTCTCCAGTCTTCACTGTGACAATGAGGGGAGGTCCCTAAAGGTAAAGTCCAAGATGTGTGATGCTCGCTAGGACCTCAGCCCCCAGAAGCATCTCACTCTTACACTAGTCCTCACTCTGCCTCGATAATTTGTCAAAATCACCTTTACGGGTTCCTATCTGTTTACAGCTCCAAGGGCTTCTGCTCCAGGTAAGCAGATCTCAGCTATGAGGCTCTAGATTTGACTGTCGCTCCAGATTTTGGGATGGAGACTTTCACTATGAACTTAGTTCTCTGAAAGGTCTAAGAAAAAATTCACTGATTTTCAGTTTATTCAGCTTTTTCTTGCTGTAAGTTTAGGAGTAACAACTTCCAAGCTCTTCCCAGATCTCTGGAACTCCCGATCTCGTCTTTATCGTTATAAATATACTTGTTTTTGGCCTCATTTAATGCTTTTCATGTCATAGCTCACTTTATTTGATTTTTAGATTTTTTGTTTAATACATCCTTAGTCATTTCATTATTGTTAGCCTTTCTATGTGACTTTGTTTTTGTCTTGTTCCTTGTGAAAGGCACATAGCTGGATTTTGTTTTCTAATCCAACCTAGTATTTGTCTTTTAATAGGGCAATTCAACCCATAAATGCCATACCATCATATTTTGTGTTGAGTGTATTCTGACCTTCAATTTCCCAAATTAATTTGCTTTCAGCAATCTATTTTTAATTTTCTTTTCTTTCCTTTTTTAATGATTGCTTTTATGTATTTATTTAGTTATTTATTTTTGGCTGTGTTGGGTCTTTGTTGCTGTGCGCAGGCTTTCTCTAGTTGCGGCGAGCGGGGGCTACTCTTCATTGCGGTGCACGGGCTTCTCATTGCGGTGGCTTCTCTTGTCGCGAGCACGGGCTCTAGGCGCGTGGGCTTCAGTGGTTGTGGCTCGCAGGCTCAGTAGTTGTGGCTCGTGGGCTCTAGAGCGCAGGCTCAGTACTTGTGGCACACACGCTTAGTTGCTCCATGGCATGTGGGATTTTCCCGGACCAGGGCTCGAACCCATGTCCCCTGCATTGGCAGGCGGATTCTTAACCACTGCACCACCAGGGAAGGCCATTTTTAATTTTCTTTATTTACATTTTTTTAATATACAAAATTTTTTTTTGCTGTTTTAAATTTTTTTTTAATTATTGTGTTCTCTGCTCTTTGAAGTGTCTTCTTGTATTATTTTAAGAATTCTTTTCTAAAAAAATAATTTTTATTGGAGTATAGTTGATTTACAATGTTGTGTTAGTTTCGAGTGTACAGCAAAGTGAATCAGTTATACATATACATACATCCACTCTTTTTTAGATTCCATTCCCATATAGGCCACTACAGAGTACTGAGTAGAGTTCCCTGTGCTATACTGTAGGTTCTTATTAGTTATCTATTTTATATATAGTAGTGTGTATATGTTAATCTCAATCCTCCAATTTATCCCTCCCCTCCCTTCCCCTGGTAACTGTAAGTTGTTTTCTGTATCAGTGAATCTATTTCTGTTTTATAAATAGGTTCATTAGTACCATTTTTTTAGATTCCACATATAAGTGATACCATGTCATATTTGTCTTTCTGTGTCTGACTTACTTCACTTAGTATGATAATCTCTAGGTCCATCCATGCTGTCTCAAATGGCATTTTTTCATTCTTTTTTATGGTTGAGTAATACTCCATTGTGTATACGTACTACATCTTCTTTATCCACTCCTCTGTCAAGGGAGTGTCAATGGAGTCTATTTTTAATTTCCTTTCCTCAATATACAAAAATCATTTTGTTGCTTTTTAAAAAACTTCTTTGGCTCTCTGCCCATGTCTTTGAAGTATCTTCTTCTATTATTTTAAGACTCAATTTTATTTCCTTACTCATATCTGGGGAATGTCTTACTCAGGTGGTGAGGTTAGAAATGAATCCTGTCATCATTTGGTGAGGACCCCATGGCCTGGCAAGCTGACCGTAGGTCGAGTGGCCCTATTTGGACTCCTCCAGGTTTGTCAGCTCTTAGGGAGGGAGCAGAGAGGGGCATTCTTCTCCTGGCTTTGCATTCCGCTGGCCGGTCCTCCTTAGGGGGACTGGATGGCTAAGAGCTTTGTTTTTCCCTGAGCCACGATCACAAAGCAGAAAGGGGCATTCCTCTGTGAAGGGCACAGCCTGGGACGTCATCACCCTAGTGTCTGCAGCAGGCTTTCCTTTCCGACTGCACAGCCTCATGATGGACACTACTGCTTGCAGGGCCCCTTGGAAAAGAGCACATTTTACAAGACAGGGTGATCTCCCACTTCTCCCTAAGCTGTAGCCCTTGGCCCCAAATTCTTAGAACACACACACACACACACACACACACTCAAATGACTAAAGAGGTAACTTTTTTTAAAAAAAGGATTTATTAGTAGCATAGGAAGCCATCTTTACAGACTCTTTTGCTGCTTATTAACTTTTCTCCATCTTCTTGCATAACAAAAATTAGACAAAGCAACCCTGTTATATTGAGATCTGCTAAAACACAGCAGTGTGTGCCTGACAAAGACTGAAGAATGTTTAATATTTCATCTTGATAAGTAAAAGAGATTCTCACATTTCAATTAACTGAAGTAAAGAACTATATCTATATCTTTGTATTAGGAAAACTCTTCAATTCTTATTTCGCATCTGGCCAAGTGAAAATTCTCAAATCAAGACTGCCCTATTTATTCACAAAATAATATTATCCTGATAAATTGTGAAAATGAAGAGGCCTATTTTTTGAAATACATTTTGGCCTACTTGTCAATGTGGAGATCATAAAATACGTTGCTCGAAAGCAATGGAAATAGTATTAAATTTCCTGAGCTTTGCTCATGTGTCAACATTCCAGTTTCTTTTGACCTCCTTAAATCTTGGCATACTTTCTCCTTCCTGGCTTCCCTCATCTTCCTGATCAATTCCCATGTGGAGCCACGAATTTGCTAAAAGCAGCAGTTACATGTTCACAAGGAAATCAGTGGAACTACACTAAATGCCCCCGACTGTAAAATCTGAAATATGTTCTTCCACGAGCCTTGCTTTCAGCTATTCCATCAGTAACACTGTACCTGGTGTGACGTCTGGAGGACACATCTTTTGTCTTGGTTTTCAGATGGAAACAACTCAATCAGTGGCACATATTTTCCTTTGGAATTATACTAACCAAAATGGAATGGCAATAAATGAAGAATCATTTCTGGAATTCCTATATTTCTTTGTAAAACACACTCAAACACAAACAAAACTACCCCATACTTTTCCAAGGGGCATAGACTCACATCTCAAGTATCATATTGATCTGTTGTTATATGTTTGTCTTCCTACATACATGTCATTATATTCCAGACTAGAAAAAAGATAATAAATATTTTATCCTTGTGCAGTCCAAATGTGTTATTCATCTGGAAGTTTTCCAAAATCCATGGACAGAAATTTATATTAAATAGCTAGGAATTTTGACCCTATTGTGTCATATAGTTCTCCAATACTTAGGAAGATAAAAACTTTCATTCATAAATCTAGTGGAAAAGATTCCCCAGCGGTGCTCCAAATTCAGCCTGAGATATAAACGTCTCTCTTCCTCCTCCTTAAGAATTCCCAATGCAAGCCTGTCCATCGTGTGCACGTACTCGCATTCCACGCCTGCTCGGGCGTCAGGCTCCCAGAGGTTCAGCGAACCCAGCTACAGTTATGGCAGCACAGGTGCAATTTCCTCGAGTAACACTGACTTGTGTTAGAGCAACTATTTTTGCCAGCTCTATTTTTTAAAACAGAAGTAGAGTTGATTTACAGTATTATGTTAGTTTCAGGTACGAAGTGATTCAATTATATACATATATGTATATTTTTTCAGATTATTTTCCTTTAGGCCAGTACTATTTTTATTTTTAAAAAGTTTTAGGTACAAAATTACTTAACACACACCATTGGGATAGAGCCGGCTATCAATCGCGGAGAGAGATTGGTTGACAGTCAAGTTTTGCACAGAATTTGTTAGTGGAGAGATTTACATTAAAAAAAATACCATAAATAACTTCTTGAATCAGTTTTACCTCTATTCTAATAAAATTACCTAACAGTAATGAATATAGCACAAAATTGAAATAACGGTGCTGTGTTATTTTGGAATCGCAATATGTTACTTTGAAAGAGATTTACTCTCAGTGCAAATTCATTACACTGTTTGCTTAATCTATTTTAATGACACCCTTCAATATTTGACAGCAATTCAAAATCAGCATGTTCTTTTGCTGATCATACTTCTTAAATGTTAATCTGGTCGTTTTTATCTCCCAATGAAAGCTCTTCAATGGCTCTCATAGTCTTCAGAATGAAATGAAAATAAACTCTTAAGCATGTTGTTCAATGTTCTTCATTATCTGGTTATACTCTCCTCCCTGGCTTCATCTTTTTCCATTTCCCTATGATGATCCAGCCATTGTGTTAAGTGGCAACACGTAACATAGTTTTATAAATATATCTGTTTGCCTCACTTTGGATCACTTTAGTGTAAGTACCATTTCTTACTAGTTTTTACATTTCAGTTGCTTCCACAATGTTTGACCCATAGTGGATACCCAAAACATGTTTTTATTGAAAGAAAAATAGAATTAAAATGAGCTATATGGTATTTCTTCAGCTTTAATTAGAGTAATTTTCTTACTAAAAATAAGTATTGTCTGATGTCATTGTTCTAAGCATCTATCATTTCCACCTTCACGAACTTTCAATAACCAGATTCTAGGCTTCAATAACCTACAAAGAAAGCATAGGAAACTGAGTTGAATTAATTAGAATTAGTAAATAAAAGAAATTGAACACAAGAACGACAGAAGAATTTTTATCAAAAGTACAGTTAGTTGTTTTGTCTTGGTTTAAATAGTTTTCACTTGGGACTATCAGTTTTGACCAATGAGAACTTCATAAATGCTTATGGAGATCTCTCATTGGCACTTGGTGAGCTACATATGAGGTCGAAAAATGTCAAAAAAGCTACTTAGTAGAAATTAGCTTCTACTAATGTTTTTTAGAGTCTATCTATATCTAAGTATCTATCTATCTACCTATCTATCATTTATTCTTACCAATTCTATTTTCTGTTCAATACTGTGTTTTGACTTCAAATGTATTTATTTTAACATTCCATATAGGTAATTTACTATGACTCATTTACATGAAGCAGGGTATGAAAATGAAAAGACCTAGATTTCAAACCTGGCTCTAACACAGAAACAGATGAAATCCGATACCTGCCTTCAGTGTCAGAGATACAGCTCATAAAGCTTCTGGTGTAAGGTAGCGGATCCCTGCTTGTTCTGGGTCCCTGACCTTCCCCCCCCCCGACCCCATTTTCCCATGAGCTCCATCTTACTCACTGAAGATGGCAAACTGAAGCCTTAGGCTCTGAAGTTCTCTCTCTCTCTCTCTCTTTTTTTTAAATGCTCTCCTTTCTTTGCTTCCATGAATTTCCTTTCCTTATCAATTTTAACAATTTCCCCATCATTCTTCCTCTAAGTGTGAGCGTCCCCCCACAGACACGGCTGCACGTCTTATTCTGTATTTTCCCTCAGGGTATTGGTTGGCCTTGTGCCTGATATTACCTCTGCTTCCCTGACTTTCTCCCAAGCACTGGCTTGCTGTCTCAATCTCAGTGCCCCTGAAATAAAACACGTCATCCTTCTTCCCACCATTGCACTTCTTCTGTTCCATCTTCCTTGTAGATATACCAATGGCCACCTACTCATCCAAGTTCAAAAGCTGCGAGTTGCCTTTGAGCGCTTTTCACTATCCTCCACATTTAATCAGTTCTCTGTATCAACGGCATTGTCAGAATCCTGTCACTCATGAATCTCTCTTCTGCATTCCAGGTGCTATGACCAAAGTCCAGGTGTTATGATAGGTCTGAAATGGTTCCCTCCACCTTCAGAATGAGAGAAGAAATCAATAACCTAATACGTAGCAGTCAATAAAGTTATGAACTTTATTGTTTACTGCCCCGCCCCCATCCCGCAAATGCATGTGTTATAGCTCCAACCCCTGGTACCTCCAAATGTAGCCATATTTGGAGATAAGGTCTTCAAGAGATGATTAAGGTAAAACGAGGTTGCGAGGGAACAGCCCTCATCCAACAGGACTGGTGTTCTTAGAAGAAGCAGAGGAGACACCAAGGATGTGTACAACACAGGGATGGCCATGCAGCCAGGAAGCAAGAGGGCCGCCATCAGCAAGCCACGCAGAGACACCTCAGAGCAAACCCTGGTGGGGTGGTGGTCTCAGCCTTCCAGCCCCAGAACTGTGAGAAGCTGCATTTCTCTTGTTTACGTCACCCGGTCTTTGTAACTTTGTTGTGGCAGCTGCAGCAAACTAATACAGCACTGACCTTGGGTCAAGGACGTTTCAATACACAGGTGTCCTAATGCTGTCCCTCCAGTGCATAATAAGGCTGATCACGTGAGGAGAGAAAAGCAAGGTCTAGCAAAAGGAGCAAGCGCGATTGCAGATGGAGAGTGTCAGAGGCGGGATGCTGTTTCCCACGACTTTGTTTTCATTTAACACCAAAGTTTATTGTCAATTACTTAGCTTTGGGGAGAAGGTTCTTATTTTCAAATGTTGGAGAGTGTTATGTTTAGTGCTGGGGTTGATAGGAAGGGAGCAGCTGGAGGTAAGGGAAAGGGAGAGGGGAAGGCAGCGTCACGGCTCCTGGATACATGAAAGATGCCGAGAGTCGAAGCAAGGTGATGCAGCTGGTGGTGGATGGGAGGCGAGATGGAGAGGAAACGTTTGCTGTTAGCTGAGTGGAGGAGAAAAGCAAAGTTCTCATCATGGGTAGGTTTGTTGAATGAACGTCGAGCGAATGCTGCCTTCTGTTTTGTCACCTGTTGAGGGTGAGTAGGGAGCCGGGTGATGGAAGTTCGAGGACCATGGAGAATGAATGAAATAACCATGGAAACCAGAGCAAACGTAATAAGATTGCCGAGCACATAAAGGGCCCGTCTGCTATAAATGCCATTAAAGCTGTTCTGTTAAGTAATTAATCCGTCCACTCAGTTTTGGAGAAAGCAGGTCGTGGGCTTCACGCAGGATTGGAATTTTGTCAAGGAGGGGTAGCAGAAGGACAATCGGAGTGTAGTGCAGGATATCGATAAGAAAGTTATTCCTTGAAACTGCCCAACCACAGTTTCTATCGTCCTGTCAGCCACTGAAATGAAATAAAACAAACCAAACACACAAGCCAAGAATAACTTCCCTGTCGTGCCTGTTTTTGGCCATCGGCACACTTGGTTCTGCGACCCTCATCCTACCATGGTCCATCGTGCATCCTTAAGTCTGTGTCATCGATGTCTCTCTTATTCTCTGGACTCTTTTTATTTCCTGAGACGCTACCTACCGACAACTTCCTCAGTGTCTTCTTGCTTCTTGTCTGTCCCAACACTGTCTCCAGATGGCTGTTCAAGTGATCACTCTACAAAACAAATCCAATTACATAATTCCCTTCTCTTAAGACCCTTCCCAGCTTTATTTCAACCTATAAAATAAGCATCATTGTAAATGAGACCCTTACTTGTCTGGTCCATGCACCCCTCCAGCTTCATTTTCTGTCATTCTCTCTCTTCCCTGAATCACAAATTCTTTATGTTCCAGAAAAATAAAACTCTGTGGAAAAATGTCCACACCATGTATTGTATATCTATGTCTCCACACCCACCTTTCCACTTGTTAGGAATTCCCTTTGGTCAATCTGGCACACTGATTCTCTAAAACCCAACTGAGACATCATCTCAATGAGAGATCATAATCGTCTCCCTTCCCTCAGGCTGTTAATCATCACTCCCTCCTCAGGGAGCCGTGAATACCCCATACATGAATCTTCTGTCGTAATGATAAAACCCTGGCATTGGCAGGCAGATTCTTAACCACTGCACCACCACGGAAGCCCCCAAAGTAAATCTTTTTAAAAACATATACACCACCACGAAGCTCCGCTCACCATAAGATCTGAAGAGAATATTCCAGCAATATTGTTTTTTATCATTAAAATATTGTCTCTGCCCACCCACCCCCACCCCCACTTCTTTGGAATAATTATTTTGGTGACTATGGCTCTAATTCCTGTCTCCAAGAAGGAACACATGATTCTGAGAAGAAAGTCATGCATCCAGGGCTTTTCAAATGATCTTTTGAAGAGATGGGTCATGAAAATACAAAGACGTAACTAATATACTAATAAAATAAAGCCATACACTCCGACATGCCAAAAAACCAAATCCACGGGCTTCCCTGGTGGCGCAGTGGTTGAGAGTCCGCCTGCCGATGCAGGGGACGTGGGTTCGTGCCCCGGTCCGGGAAGATCCCACATGCCGCGGAGCGGCTGGGCCCGTGAGCCGTGGCCGCTGAGCCTGCGCGTCCGGAGCCTGTGCTCCGCAACGGGAGAGGACGCAACAGTGAGAGGTCCGCGTACCAAAAAAAAAAAAAAAAAAAAAAAATCCACGGCAAGCTAAAGTTGTTCTTAATGATAACATGATGAGCTTACTTTGTTTGGTGAGGCTGATTTTAAATCTTATTTTAAAACCATAATAATTTGATACATACCACAGTTTTATTTCTATAGCTTACTTTTAATATTTGTACAACCATTATACATTCACTTACTAATTCTAAAAAATAAATTGCTGAAATAAGAAGCCAGTTCTTGGTCATCATCTGTCATATCATAGACATAAATTGTAAATGGAGTTTACTGGTATGGCAAATAGAAAAACACTTCCAACAAAGACACAAATTTAGAATCCATGCAATGTGCATTTTTGGAACTTCCAGTTGATGTAGCTTGGTATTAGAAAACTTAGAGGAATAAATTCTTCATATTGTCCATAGATAATACTTCTCTAATATTAATTGTTTACCTAGGTCTTAAAAGAAAGAGGTAATAAGCAAAAAAAATGAACATTGACACTACTTACAAGTTTCTAAAAGACAGGTTTTGGGTTGCTTTCTAAACTGATGTGACACATCTGCTCTGGTTACCGGGGAAGACAGCTGTTGTTCAGGACACTTAAGGCATGAACTCCTGGAGGAGAGCATGAGATCTTCCCAGACTTGCAGCACTGCTGATGGGCACATTCAGAGCTGGTCAAAAGAGGCTACTATTTGTTCAGACTTGGTAAAAACTGAAAATACTTCTGGCAGAGATTCTGTTTCACTGGAAGATTTGTGGGCCTGAGTGACTGGCCATCTGCTTCTGCCCCAGGAACTGTCATCATTGCTTCAGAGAAGCATCTGGCTTCGAGCGGTAGGAACGAGCTGGTTTATCACATGCTAACTGCAAAGCAGAAGAATGAAAGACTCAACACACACAGAAAAGGCAGGAATGAGCGAGAGAGGGCATGAGAGAGAGAGAAGCATGATGTGAAAAAAATATATATGTTTATGTTAAAATATGTTTATATATATATTTTAAAATAACTGGGAAAATTTAATTATGGGCAGAATTTAGGTGATACTAAGGGATTCTTCATTTTGTTAGGTGTGAAAATGACATTGTGGTAATGTGTGAAGGTGTCTGGTTTCCAGAGATGCATATGGGAGCAAGTATTGAAATAACATGACAACGCCTTTAACTACCTTTAAAAAGACACAGATAAAGCAAATGTTCAATTATTGATAACTGTTTTACGATGGCTATATGGGGGATTGCTGCACTGTTTAAATTCCAGGTCTATGTCTTTCTAACTGTAACCTTATTTACACTAACTCTTCTAGACAGAAAAATGGCTTCAATACAACTTTCTGCCCCTATTTAAAAAAAACAAAAAAGAATAAATAACTCACACAAACTGATCTGTGGATGACAGTTGCTTCATAATATCTATCTGGATGTTAAGAGCTTTGGTGAAAATCAGTGATTTTGATATTGGACTAGCCTTGATAATGAAACTGTGTACAAGCTCCTGTGTCCTTGATTTTTTGAAGTAAAAGTCCAGGTCAAGAGCTAAGGATTAGGAATATGAAGATGTAGAAACAAAGGTTAGCTGTTGGACTTGGAAACTGGTAACAATTTAGACTATAAACCAGCCACACAGCAGAATCACTGAACTCCCAGTTCCCTGAAAGATACAGATAAATGTCCGACACACAGTCCTAGGTTGTTTTTATAGGAAGCAGACCCACCAGATGAAAAGTGCTGACTGTAAGAACACAGACCCTAGACCATTTGAAACCAGAAGGTTGATGATGCTTGAAACCTCACCTTGATGCCAGCCAACCTGAGAATTGTGCATGAGCTAATCATGCACTCTGCAGCCCCACCCTCACATGGCCTTTAAAACCCTTCCCTGAAAGCCATTAGGGAGTTCAGGTCTTTTGAGCATGAGCTGCCCATTCTCCTTGCTTTTGCCCTGCAATAAACGCTGTACTTTCCTTCACCACAACCCAGTGTCAGTAGTTTGGCTTTTCTGCACACGGGCAAGTGGACCCAAGTTTAGTTTGGTAACAATAACACTAAATAATCATTAAGTTCACTTGCTTTTTCCTAAGGCATATTCTTAAAGTATGGTAATAGTATCATGTCATTAACAAAGAGGTGAGTAATTCTTCCTCTTCTTTTGCTAAGGACTTAGGACATACAGTATTTCTAATTTATCTAAAAGCTGTATCATATAATGTCACTGCTTTTACAGTGAATATTCTGGCAAAACATTAAAATCTTGAAAACCATACACCTCCAATCACAGATAGGTCCTCTCTATGGGGTAAGGGCTGTGGTGGATTAATAGAAGTTACAGTGGCCTTTGATGGTTCAGAACTGTTTCCTCAATTGGATGAGACAGAATATAATACTCAAATTCATAAACAGGAGTTTCTTACTCATATTTCTACTTTTATTTTCTCAAAATTACATCACAGTTAATGTGTTTTGGTTGTATATAAATGTTATTTTGGATGTCATTAGCCACTATTAAATATAAAATTTACAGCCACACAAAAATATTTTTAGTGCCCAGCTTCCAAAATCAGACATACTTAGGTGCATAGCTCTCTCAATCATTTATTAGGAATGTTATTAACAAACTTGGGAAAAGTTATATGATGCCTTTGGATCTTTATCTATGAATGGTAATAAGAAGAGTATTGCCCTCATAAAGGTGGAGAGGAGATAATAAATTTATGCAGCACCTGGAAAATAGTACACCCTCAATCACTGAAAATGATAATTATTATTATTGCTATTATATGGAACAGAAAGAAAAATTAAGTGAAAAACAATTCACATATTCATTAATCTTTAGGACCAACCTGACATTGGAAGTAAAATTCTGGATCTACTACTAGAACAGCCTCTTTTACTTCAACTTCCTAAACTGTAGCCAGAATTCTGTACAAGCCAAGTCTATGTCTAAAAAATAACCTGCATTAACTCATGTGCAACTAAAACTGGAGTTTTAATGTTCTAATAGGACATTAAAGGTGAAATACTCCTATCTCTTCCCCTTCAACTCTATTATCCTGGAGAAACAAATTCCTTCTCTGAGCCTCTGGTTTTTCATAGATAATAAGTGTATTAAAATAACTTGCAGTCAGAGCAGAAATACATGAAATAGAGACCAAAAGTAAAAACCAATAGAAAAGATTGATGAAACTAAGACCTGCTTTTTTGAAAAGATAAACAAAATTAATAAACCTTTAGCCAGATTTAACAAGAAACAAAGAGGGCCCAGTAAATAAAATTAGAAATGAAAGAGAGGTTACAACTGATATCACAGAAATACAAACAATCATAGGGGAATACTATGAACAGTTATATGCCAATAAATTGAACAACCTAGAAGAAATGGGAATTCTTAAAAACATACAATATTTCAAGGCTGAATCAGGAAGCAAGAGAAAATCTGATCAGACCAGTTACTAGTAGTGAAATCAAATCAGTTATCAAAAAACTCCAAATAAAAAACAAGATAGCTTCACAGGGGAATTCTACCAAATGTTGAAAGAAGAGTTAAAACCTATCCATCTCAAACTATTCCAAAAAAGTGAAGAGGAAGGAACACTTCCTAACATATTCTTAGAGGCCAACATTATACTGAAACCAAAACCAGGAAAAGATACTACAAAAAAAGAAAACTACAGACCAATGTCCCTGATGAACATAGATGCAGAAATCTTCAACAAAATATTATCAAACCAAATTCAACCATACATCAAAAGGATCATACATCATGATAAAGTGGGACTTATTCCAGAGATGCAAGGATAGTTCAATATCCACAAATCATTCAATATGATACACCACATTAACAAAACAAAGAATAAACACATGATCATCTCAATAGATGTGAAAAAGCATTTGACAAAATTAAAAATCCATTTGTGATTAAAAACTCTCAACAAATTTGGTACAGAGGAAACATATCTAAACATAATAAGGGCCATTTATGACAAACCCACAGCTAACCTCATACTCAATGATAAAAAGATCAAAGCTTTTCCTCTAAGATCAGGAACAAGACGAGAATGCCCACTCTTGCCGCTTCTATTTAACAAAGTATTGAAAAGCCTAGCGCAGCAATCAGACAAGAAGAAATGAAAGACATCCAGATTGTAAAGGAAGGAGTAAAACTGTCACTATTTGCAGATGACATGGTACCATATATAGAAAACCCAAAAGACCCCACCACAAAACTATTAGAACTAATTGATGAATTCAGAAATTTGCAGGATACAAAATCAGTATACAGAAAGCTGTTCCATTTCTATACAGCAATAATGAAATATCAGAAAGAGAAATTGAGAAAACAATCCCATTCACAATCCACCAAAAAGAATAAAATACCTAGGAATGCTTTCTTTAACCAAGAAAGTGGAAGATCTGTACTCTGAAAACTGTAAGACACTGATAAAAGTAATTGAAGACAATACTAATAAATAGATACACAGTACTCATATATGAGAAGAATTAATATTGTTAAAATATATTTTCTACCCAAAGCAATCTACAGAATCAGTGCCACTCCTGTCAAAGTACCCATGGCATTTTCCACAGAATTTTATAATCCTAAAATTTATATGGAATCACAAAAGACCCCAAATAGCCAAAGCAATCTTGAGAAAAAAGGACAAGGCTGGAGGTACCACACTCCCATATTTGAAATGATATTACACAGTTATAGTAATCAAAACAGTATGGTGCTAGCACAAAAACAGACACATAGATCAATGGAATAAAATAGAGAGCCTAGAAATAAGCCCACATGTACAGGATCAATTAATAGGACAAAGGAGGCAAGAATACACAATGGGGAAAAGACAGCCTCTTTGATAAATGGTGCTGGGAAAACTGGACAGCTACAGGTAAAAGAATGAAACTGGAACACTTTCCCATACCAGATACGAAAATAAACTGAAAATGGATTAAAGACTTAAAATGTAAGCCCTGAAACCATAGAATTCGGAGAAGAAAACTTAGGCACTATGCTCTTTGACATTGGTCTTAGCAATATTTTTTGGATCTGATTCCTCTAGCAAAAGCAACAAAAGCAAAAATAAACAAATGGGACACAAACTAAAAAGCTTTTGCACAGCAAAGGAAACCATCAACAAAACGAAAAGGGAACCTACCGAATGGAAGAAGATATTTGCAAATATGTCCAATAAGGGGTTAATATCCAAAATATATAAAGGACTCATACAACTCAATATGAAAACAAACAAGCAAACGAACAACCCAATAAAAAAGTGGGCATAAGATCTGAATAGGCATTTTTCCAAAGAAGACATACAGATGGCCATCAGACACATGAATAGACGCTCAACATCACTCATCACCAGGGAAATGAAAATCAAAACCACAATTAACTATCACCTCACCTGTCAGAACGGCTATCTTCAAAAAAGACAAGAAGTAACAAGTGTTGGCAAGAATGTGTAGAAAAGGGAACCCTCCTACACTTGGTGGGAGTGCAAATTAGTGCAGCCACTATGGAAAACAGTATGATGGTTCCTCAAAATTTTAAAAATAGAACTACCATATGACTCAGAAATTCCACTTTTGAGTATTTATCTGAAGAAAATCCAAAAAGATACATGCACCCCAATGTTCATAGCAGCATTATTCACAATAGCCAAGGTATGAAAACAACTTGTGTCCAAGTTTATACGGCTTTAGTGATTCTGCTCAATTTAAGTGCGCTTAAAAGGTCAGGCTTTGAGAAATTGGAAATAAGACTCCGAGATGAAGTTAGATGCCAGTAGACTAGGCAGACGATGAAGGCACAGAAAATGTATGTTACCCGCTTTGGCCCAAGAAGGTCATTTGTTAGTCTATTGTTGGGTTTTTTTGTTTGTTTGTTTGTTTGTTTGTTTTTCCAGACTAATGGTCAGAAATAGACCCTAAACGATTCCAGCTCCTTGAAAGGGTTTTCCTTCTGATCCAACCCCTGCCCTCACCACCCCCGCCCGCATCGTCTCCAGCCCCTGGCGGGGACCACATTCTCCCGCTAGACTTGGGGAGGGGACGCTCGCGCGGCCGGGACACCCCTGCCCTCCCCGGCCCCTGCCCCAACTCCGTCCCCATCTCTGTCCCCAACTCCGTCCCCATCTTTGTCCCCAACTCCGTCCCCATCTCCATCCCCATCCCCGTCCCCAACTCCGTCCCCATCTCCAACCCCATCTCCGTCCCCAACTCCGTCCCCATCAACTTCGTCCCCATCAACTCCGTCCCCATCTCCGTCCCCAACTCCGTCCCCAACGCCGTGCCCCTCTCCGTCCCCAACGTCGTGCCCCTCTCCGTCCCCAACGCCGTCCCCGCTCCGTTCCGCGGCCGCGCAGCGTCCCGACCGCACAGGCGCGGACCACACGGCGCAGGCTCGGCGGCCGGAGCAGGCGCGTCAGCCCATCTCGGGGACGCGGGGACGGGACGCAGCCGCTCCCCCCGCACCGGCGCGTCCGGCCCGAGCGCGCGTCCTCCGGGGCTGCGGGCGGGGCGCCAGGGTAGGTCGGCTCCGGGGGGAGGGGCGGCGCGGGGGTCCGGGATGAGCACCCCTGCGGCGAGGCCTGGCCGGGGCGCGGGGCGCCGCGGCGGCGGGAGGCGGAGGCGCAGCGCCTCCCGCGAGTCCGCGGTGGAGGTGAGGTTGGCCGCAGGGGTGCAGTCGGCGGCGTTTGGTCTGCGGGGCCCGTCAGCCCCTGCCGCTGCCCCTTCGGGAGGTGTGGGTGGGCGCAGAAGGACGGGGTGGCATCTCTCTCTCCGCCCTTCAGACCTCTAGGACGGCCTCGGGCTTCCTGGCGCCGGGAGGGAAGGCGGGCGCAGTCCCTGCGGCCGTGGGCACAGGTGTCGGGGCCGGATGCCGCCGCTGGCTGGGGTGCGGGGCAGGGAGTCCAGTGCTGCGAGGTGACCGCGGGCAGCTGTGGGCCTGGTGAGCCCCTCCGTCGTCTTCGGGAGAGAGGACCAGGGAGGCGTCCCCTCCTGCTTGCTTAGGGCTGCGAAGGAGAAACGTGAGAAGATCAGACTTCCTGGGAGGAAGAGAGATGAAAAACGTGACACAGGAGAAGCCAAATTATGAGGGGGAGCTGGGACTTCCGTGAACGCTGAGGAGTAGACCGGTCTCTTCCTGTGCAGGAAACAGTGAAGGAGACACTGTTTATGGTTTGGGAATTAAAGATGCGGAAGAGGTCTAAATACTACAGGGTTTAGGAGATGCTTAAAGGTTTTTTTGTTTTTTTGTTTTTTTTTTAATGCATCAGATAGGCAAGAATGTAGTTCTCCTGGAGCATGGAAAATGTTATTAAAATACAGCTAAGAAGAGTATTTGGAGAAGGCTGACTATATTTGCTATTTTATTTCATACAATGTTGCCTAGAATTTCTGGAGTCAGAAATCATCATTTGAACGATAAATGTCAGTATCATGTGAGTGGGAAAGCCAAAAGCTAACTTAAATCAATGAGCACCTTTTTTGGGTAAAAGGTAACTGCGAATTTAATGTACATAAATAAAAACAATGAATTTAGACAGTGAAACTCTTTGATAATAGTTTTTTCTTTTTTCTCTATCAGTCCTTTAATACTTAGAATTATCTTTTCTTCGAGAATAGTTTTATTGGTTTTGAAAAAATATACATGCGAAAGTCAAAGAACAGAGGAAATTTAAAAAACAAAACATTGATTTAAATGACCTAGTCCATCGTAACCATCTTAAAACCGTGTAAACATCTTTCCATGTATCGTGTAGGTTTGAGCAATGAGAATTTTTTTTAAAGCCAAGTAGCATTTATGCAAGTAAAACAAATCACAGACACTGTACATAATTATACATGAAAACACACATGATATGATTTTAAAAGTCTAAAAGTGGACTTCAAAGATGGAACTTACAGAGTTTTTTCTTCAGAAGAGAAGAATAGAAAATTATACTAAATATATTTAATAAGCTTAAAATATGATAAAATCTTTTTTAAAAAAAATATTTATTTATTTTTATTTTTGGCTGTGTTGGGTGTTCGTTTCTGTGCGAGGACTTTCTCTAGTTGCAGCGAGCGGGGGGCCACTCTTCATCGTGGTGCGCAGGCCTCTCACTATCGTGACCTCGTTGCGGAGCACAGGCTCCAGACGCGCAGGCTCAGTAGTTGTAGCTCACGGGCCTAGTTGCTCCGTGGCATGAGGGATCTTCCCAGACCAGGGCTCGAACCCGTGTCCCCTGCATTGGCAGGCAGATTCTCAACCACTGTGCCACCCGGGAAGCCCCAAAATATGATAAAATCTTAATGTTTGCACCTGTATGCAAGACAGATGTTTGCCACAAGCAATGAGAACTTGATGTACAAGACACCCTTGTCCATTGGGTAGTAATGGTCGTACTCCTTAAAGAGTCGTGTAGTTACCGTTTGCCTCATAAATGTAAACATTTTCTTGTTCTTTCTTGTAGATCGATCTCCTGAAATTTAACTTTTCAAGATGAAGTTTGTATTGGCGGTGGCCTTTTTTATTTTAATTTCCTTGTGTGTTGAAGAAGCCTGTTCTAAAGAGAAGTCTTCAAAGAAAGGGAAGGGGAAAAAGAAGCAGTACCTATGCCCATCGTATGTTCTTCATGTCTTATGTTCTTATATGGAGAAATATTATTGCATTTTTCATCAAAGTGGTTTATTGAAACACATGGCAACAGAACTTTCCCTGTTAGAATTGCACCCATTTGTTTCATAGGTAGAAAGTGACAAAGTGAAGAGGGCTTTACAATGGGAAAGCTAATTCTCAGTATGATAAAGGTAAAGTTTTATAAAGTTTTGTTCGTGCCCTGGGCTTCTGTAATTTTCATACATCTTTTATAAAAGTAGAAAAAAGTTTCTATTTCTTTCTTACCCTGAATGTGCAACTTTCGCTGGTTACTGAGATTCCCTGCTTTGAGCAAATGCCAGTTCAAAAAGTTGACTTTAAAAAAAAATACTACTGAAATTGAATACTCATTTAAAAAATCAGATTGCTAGACTATGATTTTAAGGTCTATTTAATTCACATTAAGGCATGGCAGGAGAAGAATTACGTGGTAGATCCATTTTCCATTTCAATGGGGTTTCTTTGGGTAAAAGATTTATCTTAGGAAATAAGTATATTTCTCAAAAAATGTCATTAAATTGGAAGTTACCTGTAAAAACAAAATCTAAATCCAATTCCCACTCCCTCCCCACTCAGAAAAAAAACAGCAAAAAAATTTTATGGTTTGCACTCCATTTAAAAAAAAAATAAAGTGTTACTATTACTGGTGAATAACAGTAAATAATACCCAATAATTAGAACAATTGAACAGTATATAAATCAATAACCTTCACAGAATATGTGCTTTTAAGTAATAATGTTAAAACATATGCAGTAATGTGGAGTAAGAATTAAGTTGCTGGTACTGGTTATTTTTACATTAAGATTTCCGAAGTGCTATATTGCTCTCAGGTGACATTATTCCAGCATCATCACTACTTAAATATTGATTATTATAGTTTCATAGATGTTTCATAAGAATTATTAAGATACCTTCTGGGAAGTAAATTTTGTAAAGAAAGGATATTAGAGTTGGTATTTTGGAATGGACGTCTGTATGAATATGTGAGACGGAAGGTCTGGGGACGGTATGGTGACCCATATAAAGTCCCGTAGTACGTAAAGCTCTCTGTTAAGAAATACCTCCTAGTTTTCAGCGTTAATAGTCCTGCTTCTTCCAGTCTACACAGCCTGACGTCAGGGCCAGGCTTCTGGGTGTGACAGGATGGCCCCATCCGCCCTACTGAGTGTGACTCATCTTCACAGATAAGAGTGTTTGAGCTGCAACCAGGGGACTCGCGTTTTCGGGAACTGGACATGGTCAGGCCTTACTCTTCCCAAGGATAAGGACACCTTGTCATGTTTTGGATAGCCTTCATTTTAACGTTTTGTTGGATAAATCTTGGCATATTGATGTGAACTCTTGTATTTGTCTTGAAGGCGCGCTGATCCTATGTGTGGAGTCAAGCCATCTGTGCGCAGTCGGGTTCCGCTCTCTGTGGAAGCTGATGGGGCTCCTGTCTCCCTCGCCCCAGCCTGCTTCCCCCCCCCGCGCCCCCATCCTGTTAAATGTCATGACTCACAGCTCTGAATGTGGCAACTGCAAGCCTTACGGCTGCCGTGTACCTTACAAGAGTCTTTTAGAGGGCATCCTATTTCTTCCCAGAACTGCGCTCTTGCCTTATATGTAAACTGACTGTATATGCTTAGGCTGTCTCTGGTTAGGACAGATTTTTAACATTAAATCTGATAGATAAAGAGGGAAACAATGAAGGTTCTCTTTGGTGCATATGGAAACCTCCAAGTGGAAGGCCCAACATACACGTGGTGAGCCCGTATCGCAGTGTTTTAGGTATGTTGAGAAATTAAAATTTTATCTCTGAAATTTTCTACCACAGTTTTCAAATTTTGATTATATTACTTACTTTCTTGCAATTATGAGACTGAATAAAGCTTTATTAACAGGAGCCCTGGTGATGCTGCCCCAAATCCAGCTTATTAAAAAGTAGATGTACTTTGGAGAATTACATTTGCATATTTTTTGTTTGAGCATTTTACTAAGAATTTTGAGTTCATGGTCACTGCACTTCTGAAGGCTAAGGTTTTCTCTGGCTTTTGTTGGATCCGTTGTATTAAATTTCTTTGAATATCCAGGTTGGGAATCTCAGTTACAATAACGGGCTGCAGACTATTTGTTTCTCAGCGGATGGTCCAGTTTGCCCATCCTGTGTAAGCTGACTAAGCATAAAACATCTTGATTAAGAGGAATATTTGAGATCACAAAACCCGGAAGTTACGTACAGGCTTCCATACACTCCTCAATATGGTGAAATCTTGCCCAGTGATGTTCTGATTTCTTTACATTTTTTTTTGACTAGAGTTGAAGAGCAACGGTGTTGAATGGATATATGCAGTTGATGTGTTGTGCACATGTAGTAAACAGGAGCAGAAACTTCCCTTTTTATTCTTGAAACGTTTCTTCCCAAAGATTGGAAATAAGAGGAAAACTGTTTCTAAATGTAGAAAGGACTTAGGACCCTTCGTATTCTGGGTTGATGTGGAGCTGGAATCGTATGATACTCTCTCCCTGGCTTTTTATTATTTTTTTAACCTTTAATTGTTTTGAGAAGCTCGAAAATGATAAATGTATGCTGTTATTCATTGTTTTTTGGTGTGTAACTGGAGCAGCAGTACCAGGTTGCCAAACTACCTGATAAATTTGAGTCCCAAAATTTTAGAAATTCAGTATAAATAAATACACAGTAAACTTGAAATTAGAAGCTATGTTTTAGATTAAGTCCTTGGACACTGTTTAGCTTTTTATTGTAAAGCTTGAATTTGACACTGACCTGAATCTATGGGTCTTCTGATTTCCTATACGTTCTGCCTCAGCGATTTTGTGCAAATCTCTGGCTGTACCTCCATCTGTGCACTGTTAACGCCTAAGGTGCTGTATGCAGCCCAGCCTCTCTGAAGAATGTACCCATACATCCACCACTTCTGCCTGGTTATCCCATCTTGATCTTAAATCTCAATTCAAAACGATAAAAACCCGAGTACGGAAATCCTCCCCACGTCTCCTAATACAGTGTTTCCATTTGCTTCCTTTGCCATCCAAACTCAGATCCTAGGGGTTACCTAGGACCCCCTCTTTCTACCTTAGCTTCTCAAGTCCAGTCGTTGCCGAGACTTCCACATTCAGAGTCTGCGCCATCTTGTGAGTGTGCCCCTCACTTCCATCCCCATCGTGACGCCGCTGTCACTTCTCCCCCCAGCCCTTCTAGTGAGCTCGTTATTGGTCTCCCTCTTCTTGGCTTCCTCCACCAGTTCCTACCTCACCCTGACCCTAGAGTGTATTTTCCACAGCGTACTCAAGCCACTCCAGCGCTCAGAGTCCCCTGAGGGACTCCATAACCTTTGGGAAAGGTTCTGATTTCTTGGCTCAGCGCACAAAACTCTTGCTGAACTGGCCTCTGACTCCTCCGTCTGTCTCTTTGCATCCCGATCACGCCCTTACTCAAGTCTCATCCACGCTTGCTCTTTCACACTTCCAAAGTGTTCTTCCCTTTACCAAAATGCCAGAGGTTTCCTTCTTCCATGAGTTAACCCTTGCCTCAGCGGTCTTATGAAAATCCACAGCGATAAATACCACGTGTTCGCTGTCGACTCCTGTAGCTGTGTGCCCGGCCCAGATCTCTCTGAAGAGCACCACATCCATACATCCAACACTTGAATCTGACTGTCCCGTAATGACCCCACACTCAAACTTTGTTGTCTCCTTTGGGAAACCTTTTTTTTTTTTTTTTTCATATTATAAAGTGTTTACTATTTCCACCACCTGTTAACAAAAAATTAAAATTAATGCTGGCTGCTGAATCAGAAATCTCCCTATATGTGTGCATGTATATGCCTATATATATACACACACATATTCATATGCTTTTACTTTCTTTAAATATGCAGAAAAATTCTGACCATTAATGGAATCATTTCTGAATTATTGCACATGACTCTTGCTTAATTATTCACAGACGCCTAACACCATAATGCATTTAATATATGCGCAAGCAGACACTATCAAAAGACTCCAGGCCATCCTTGCTTCCTAAATAACATAATTTCAGCTACATATAATATTCCTTTATTACATGCTAAGTACAAGGATAGATTTATTTTTGTTTTTTAAACATTATGAAATGGTTAAATTATAGATTCTATAACATTTTAATCCTGACTGATTTTCATAACCCATCTTGCAAGGTGGATATCTATTTTTTTTTAACATCTTTATTGGAGTATAAACCTTGCTTAATCCTGACGGTCTGATTTAGACAATCACACTCTGTGCCTTCGAGGTTCCCTAATTGCCTATCCTGCTTATAAAACTACGTGGTGACATCAGCTGTAATTGTCTGCTCCCCCTACTAGATGGTAAACTCCGCGAGGGCTTGTCTTACTGACTTAGTCACCAGAGATCAACATCGTGCCTGGTTCAAAATGTACATGCCATAAACATTTGTTTAAAGAGTGAATACAAACTCAAGATCGTTGACCCTTACAAGTCACTGTATCTGGATTTTGTTACAGTACTTGAAAATAATTTATATGATCTCCCTGGACAGTATTTAGACATATAGTCTTAATATAAGGAGAAGAAGGGAGTTAATGTCTAGGTTATTGGTAGAGCGTCTTCAGCCTGGAAGATGCTTCCTGGTGAAAGTTTGGCCTTCTCGTGATAAACATCATATCAATGACTAAAATAAACTATACAGAGGAAACATCCAGATGGAGAGTAATGTGATACTGAAACATATGGTGGGTACGTGAGACAGAATTAGGATCTAATATGACCTTGGAAGTCCAAAGCGATGGGCTGAATCTAACGAGATTGAAGTATAAACTGCACTTTGGTTCAGAAATCATGTGTGCAAGTATAGGATGGGGAAAGCAGTGTGGCTGAACACACTTGGAAAAAATATTAAATAGTGTTGTAACCATAATACAAATGAATAATACTATACTGTAGTATAGTATAATATGACATAATATAATATGATATATAATATATATACCTGATGCAGATGAGTAACTCTGTACGCTATCTTTCCATCCCAGCTAAATATAACTATATGTATAGTTACTTAAGAAAGAAATCAGTGTTCTTATTTTACCAGTTCTGTGTTAAGCATATTACTAGCCTTAAAAGAATTATATTATTTAAAGCAAGACTTATAGAGATTTCTGCACTGTGCTGGTCAATACCTTCAGCGGAGAGAAATAAGAATAGTTGAGGTAATTAAAATAATGTCATATTAGAAAGTGCTGAAGGAACTGAGGTATTTGACAGTTATCTTCAATTTTGTGAAAACTTGTGATTCAGATGACAAAGTAGACTTTGCTGCTTGGCACCAATACTTACAACCAGGACTAATGAGTAGAACCATGAGAAGGGATATTTTTGGCTCCAAATTAGCAAGAACTTTCTAATAGCATTCTGCCAGATATAATTGCCTGGGAACAGAGGCAGTGGAGCTCACAGCAACCCCAAGCCACAGGGGATAATTACTTGCAGGCATACTTTATAGAAAGTTTGAGCCTTGGGTAGGTAGTTTGGCCAGACAGAGGTGTTTAAGGACATTTCAATTTGTGAGATTTTTAAGAGTCTTTGACTCTAGTATATTGTATGTGATGACGGTCTTATGATTATCCAATTGCAGAATGATATAGAAAGAATCACCTTTTAAAAATTTAATCTCCACCCAGATTTAAAGAGCTTGGCTGCTAATTTTGGTACATTGTCGTGGAGAGCTCTACCATATAAAATAAGTATACCTTGGTCTAATAATCAGGACTTAAAAACTTGCAGTGGTAGCATTTCTTCTTGAAATGTCACAAGTAATCAGGTTTTTTGAATATCTTTCAAACTCAGACCATCTTTTCTCTTTTCTGACCTAAACCAATCGGAATAAATATGTCAAGCTACTGTTAATCTCAAGAAATAATGATTGAGGGATGACGAATATTAATTATCTGAGCAATGCCTGCCATAACTGATGAGAAGAAGGCTTAGGTTTATGAATCTGTGTTTATGTGTCTATTGTATATGAAACCAGAACATTCTAAAATATACTTTCGGAATTCTTGATTGAATGAACAAAAACAAAACAGAACTATTTGAACCAAAACCAAAGCATTATTTGTCATTTCTATTTGTACTCATAGCAGACACAGTAACACTTTTTAATACTGAATTTGGCCCGACTGTAACCTCTGGACACATACCGACATTTTTGTCATCGCTGAGTTAGGGAACTTTCTACCATTTGCTGAGGACTGTTTGAATTCCAGGCATCTGATAGCTCACCGTAAGTGTAACTAATTTGCTTACAAGTTACATTTGAAATCTTTCTCCCATTTTGGGCCCAGACTTGTACCTTAGGTGTGAAGAAGCATCATAAGAAGCCCTTAATTGATCCTGGAGGAGGACTGCTATTATTTCTATGACTGTTCGGTCATGTTTGCATGTATTTACTTCATCCTAATGATATTTCCTCCAAACTGTTGGTACTCTAGCTTTAAAATCATGACATGAAGATTTATGGTTCTGTGTGCGTAATGAGAAACAATATGACTACTTTTTATTAGTTTCTTCACAACCTAAAAAAGTTGTGTGTGTATAAATGTGTTTGATACCAATATGAGATTTTTTTGTCTCCTTCAGAGAGATACCATTTAATGGTAGTATTCGTAGACATCAGTTCTGTGTAGTATGAAGGGTTGGGTTAAGTATAATGTTAGCCATTTTCTTCCTATTCTGATTTTATTCCCTGTTATTCGTTAATAGAAGGGATTGATTTCAGTTTAGTTCCATTTCCTTACTTCCTAATGGAAATGTTCAAGATAAATACATTGGCCCAAAATGAAAGGCTGATTGGAAATGGATAGGAGAATCTGCACAATGGATATAATTGAAAACTGCCAGTATTATTATTACTATAACAAAGGTAGATCAAATTTTTCATTGATGGGCAGTTATGTATTTTCTTACTACCTAACAAACAATTCTGATTTAATGGCATGATATTATTTTGCAGTCAACTGAATTAATGATCTTCCCTTTCCAAATAATTTCCTAGATTTTTGAAATCGGAATCCTCATTATTTTAGTTATTCCGGCATGAAACTTAAATGGAACCTGTTTTCTCTTAAAATGATCTCCTGTATCTGTCCTGTTCATTGCATCTCCTCTTACCGTCATTTTCAACATAGTCTGTTAAAATAGTTTCCTAATTACTTGCTGTATTTTTTTCCCCGCTCATTATTATTCGTCTTACATACCGTTTCCATTTTCATCTTGTTAATCTTATGTTGCAGACCCACAATGTCTTCTTATTCCCTCAAGGATCCAGGGCAGACTCTTCACTCTGACTTTCAAAGGTCTCTCTGATTTACATGCGGAACTTTGTGCGAAACTACTCTCTCATCTTAGAAAGGCTGATCTGTCCTTGTGCCAACCTGCCACTGCTTATGCTTAGACATGCTTATGGTTATAGAGCGACAACCTCCTGCTTAATCTACGCAGTCCTTCAGGGCTCATCTCAGTCATTACCTTGCCTGATGAAACCTTTTACACGGTTAGAAGTGTTCATTGAAAGTAAGATTAGTGCAAATTATTAGCATGCTATGGCTGTTAATGCATTAAGGTCTTGGACCCTGTTAGAAATACAGTGTTTGCAGAGGAAAAAAAAGGGTTAATTTCGTGGTGGGTATGTCATACCTGGAACATTGTGTTGAATTCTGGTTGCATTCGTTTGTGAGGATTGGATTTATGTGGGAGTTTGTTCAGATAATCATGATCAGCGTTTGCAGGAACATGAAAGTCTGTGGTTTGATAGGTTTACCGTGGGTTATTTTCTTTAAGAGTAGATGAGTAATCCACCATTGTGAGGAGTTTCATATAATAGGAGCTAGAATTCATATTTAGACCTCAAGTTATAGAACCAAGACCAAAGAGAGAAACATAGAGGAAGACATTTCCATTTGAAAGGATAGGATATAACTATCCAACAATATAACTATCCAAGGATTTCCTTGGGAGGTTCTTTGTCACCAGAACCTCCCAAGGTTGGGTAGGGACACTACCTAAACGAAGTATCACTGGGAAGTTGCCGAATTTAAAAGTTCTTTTCACCAAGGTTTCACGAGCTTATGATTAGAGCTAAAATTAAACTCCCTCTTCTTGATCTCTTAGAATCCTTTTTGTGCATCCTGTGTGTTTTGACACTTGATTAGATTTAATAGTAATAGTCTTCCTATGATACCTTTTATTTTCTAGTTGAAATGTATATATTGTGTTAACTCTTCAGCCGAATTATAAATACTTGAGATGAGATGGCTCTCCCTCTCTCTCCACTTTCATTACAGTATATACACTTTCATTTAGTAAGCATAAATGAAGCTCTGATTCAAGGAATTTTGAAGTAGGAAGAATATATATATATATACACACACACTTTCGTAAAGATACACACTTTCATATATATATATAGTTTCATATTCTGCCTATTTCAATGTTCTCTGCATTTCAGCTATGTTTATACTTACTAAACCAAATGGGTGACTGATCAAATAGAAAAATCATAAATTAATCTTTTGATGGATCAGTGGCTCACTGGGACCATGTTTAGAGATCACCTTGAAACATGCATTGTTTAAAATTCCCTTTGTATGTCTGCTTAATCTAGATGGATAAAACCTTGGAATTTGGGAGAAAGCCCACTGCGGTATCTCAATTAGGACTTTTGTTGATGGGCTTTATAACTTTCAATAAGTCATTTAATTTATTTAGGTCTCAATTTTCTCATTCTTATGGTGAAAAGTTTCATCTCAGTAGTTTCCTAATTTCAGTCATTCATTCCAACTCTATCTATTATGATGCAGTCAAGTTTTATTTATGATTGTTTTGCTACCTTTATATTCAGGGCTAACTATTCCTGTTTTTGTCAAGATTTTTCATTTTCTGATTTAGAACTAGACAAGCCTAACCAATGGAAAGAGAATACGCAAAATTCTGTTTCTTAAGCAAGTTAATTACTAAGGGATCTAATTGCAGAATTGACTTATCAAAATGTAGGTATGTAACCATCCTCCCAAGCAGAAGAGCCACATGTGTGCAAGGTAAATTGTACCCATTCTTAACTCTATAATTTTTCATAAACTGAGGAACTTGACTTACAAAAACGTGTCCTGTGTTTGTCTTTTGTTTTCTTTTGGAGGTGAATAATTTCTGTAATGCAGTAAAGGATAGAGTATCTTTGCCGAAGTCTCCTGTATTCTTCTTGAGCTACTACCTGAAAAAAGCACATCACTGCGGTCCTCCAGAGAGCAGAGAGCACGTCATAAATGAGTCCCTTTGCCCTCAACATGGAAATTTACACTTAGAATTCAAGAAGCAAATTATTCAAATTTATGTACCTACAAATAGCTCCTCTGAGAGATGATGTAAATAGGAAGTTACCTTTCTAAGAGCTCTGATTGGAATAACAGCAAAACAATGATCCAGTCACTAATAGACTTTGTTGGAGAATGTGAGACATCTGACCTTTATGAGTCCTCCTGTGAGAAAACAGTAGGAGGAGTTCTTGATGATTCGGGGGAGTTTAGGACTCCACTCCCAAGAGTAACCTGATAGAAAAGGCCCACATTTAATGAGTGGACTCGTAGCCTTCTTTGCGTCTGTGTTCAGCTCTCAGTTACACCACGGACGTGGCTGCTGAGATAATCCAAAGGTCGTATTGCAACACCCTTTAATATCTCCCAGGAGTTCCATATGTATTTGACTGGAATATCTGTAATGTTTTCGGTTTCATTCTACAAATGTTGTTTGGAATCTCCATTGGTTTATTTTGTGTGTTGATGTAGCCTTGGCTGGGTCTTCATTGTGGTGCCTCAATTCTTCACTGGCCCTTAGTGGCTCCATGTTTCTCTTTCCCTAATAATGGTTTCAGTCCTTGATCAATACCCCTTTCGGTCTTCACCTACGATACGAACTTCTACTTTAAAGAAAAAAAATAGAAGTTGCTGGACTCGCGCTCACTCACCCCTCCATCTTCCCTCCAGAGCTGCCTGTGGCATCATCCTTTCTCTTCTCCTTGGCTCCTGACCCAGAGGAAGAGGGACGTCCTTTTCCCAGTCCCGGATTCCATCCCCCACCCCCTTCTGAGACGCGCCCCATCACCACACTCTGCTTGCCCATGCTTCGTATCTTCTCTTCTTTGGCTCCTTTTTCTAAGGGCTTAAAACTACGCCGAAGCGTCGCCTACCTGGAAAAACGCAGTTTTTTTGTTTGTTTGTTTGGCTGCACTGCATGGCATATGGGATCTTAGTTCCCCAACCAGGGATTGAACCCGCATCCCCAGCATTGGAAGCACGGAGTCTTAATTGCTGGACCGCCAGGGAAGTCCCAAATGCACATTTTTTGTATTCCTATTTCATCAAATTTGTTTTTTCCTCTGTGTTCATTGTCACATTTCTTAAACTGACAGCCCACAATTTCAGCTCTAATTCACAATTTTTTCCTTTTCTTTACTTGAATTTCTTTGAATTGAAAAAGCCAGACATTATTGTTGTAACAAAGGAAATAGTAGAACCACTTAATTCTCCTATTAGTATTGACTCCTGCCACCATTCTGTTTTTTGATGAAGATATTTATTTTATTCCTTTTAAGCAAATCTGCAAAATTTCTTCGGAGTCCTTACTTTACTTGACAAGGACAAATGATTGTCTTCTGCGTCCTGAAGTGATCTCTTACCCTCAACCCCTCTGCCCTGATTTGCCTTCCAGCTTTGCATCTGCCTCTCCTGCTACCCCTGATTAGACACCTTCCTAGCTATTCTTTTTTGTCTGTCCAGAAATAGTGGGTTTTGCCACATATTCATATCCTGGATGTTGCTAGATGTTCATCTTGGTCCTTTTAGCTTCTTACTTAGCGCTCTTCCCCTGAGTAATTTCTCCCTGTGTCTGTGGTTACACACACATCCTTATCTCCAGGTGTAACTAGTCTTGTGAGTTCCAGGGCACTATTTGTAACTTCCTACTGGACCTCAGAGTTAATATATCAAACCAGCTCTGCCATCAGCCTTCCTCAGCTCTCCACCCAGCCTTTCATGAGAAACGGCTGAAACATCTTCCATTCTGTCCCGGACGCTCACCTGGGTCATCTCATCAGTTACTCATTCTGTTGATTCTTGCTCAGAAATGACTCTTGCATCCGGCTATTTCTCTGCATCTCAATGGGTGTGGTCCTTGTTGGGTTCTAATCATGTCACCTTGAAGCTGTTGTTGCAGGGACTTCCCCAGACTCCTGCATTCCATCCTGTCCTCTGTAGTTCATCTTCTATAACAGCGGCTCTCAAACTTTGGTCTCAGGACCCCTTTCCAATCTGAAGCATCTTTAAGGACACAGTGAGCTTTAGTTTATGTGGGAGTTATCTATTGATGTTGCCTTGTTATAAATTGAAACAGAAATTTAAAAAAATATTTATTAAATTACCTAAAATATACTCATTGCAGATTAACATGAATAACTTATTTTTATGAAAACTAACTATATTTTCAAAAATAAAAAAATAGTGCGGAGAGTGGCATTGTCTTACAATGTTCCTATCTGTTCAGTGGCTGGCATAATGGAAGACAGCTGAATTCTCATAGCTGCTCCTGGATTCCGTTTGTTGTGATATACTGTTTTGGTTGAATTAGGTGAAGAAAATATGACCTCATGCCGACATATAATTGGAAAAGGGAAGAGTATTTCAATAGCCTTTCTATAATTATGAATATTCCTTCTTAATGCCATGCCAAAATTGGACAAGTGATAGTTCCTTAAAAGTTGGTTGTGATGTAAAATCTGAAATCAGATCAGTGAACATTTTGATCTCTGTTGTATTAAAATTTGCTGGTCTTTCATTTTGAATGGCTTTTTTTTTTTTTGCCCAAACATGAATTTATAACATGCATTGATCATTTGGAAAATATTGGTTTGCTGGGTTTTACAGATCTTCCAAATGTTGACAGGTTTCATTATACAGTATCAAATAATCACATCCATTTACTATTACTTTTGATCTCACTGGAAAGTCTGTTAGTATCAGCAGACTGGCAGCAAATACCCTCATTAGTTTTTCTTGAACTTACAGTCTTTCTTCTTTCACTTGTGAAAACTTTTTTTGCCAAATATCCAAGTCTGAATCACCATAGGTTTCCCATGGTCTTCCATGAAAACAGTGTTGCATGAAAAGTCTCTTGTTCACTAGCAAGTCGAACAGTCATCCAAGTGCTGTTCTTTGGAACAATTCTCGTAGTTCAGTTTTCTGTGCAGCAGAAGTGCTGTCTGGATACTTGCCATTTTTTTCATGCAGAATATTAAAATAGTATGGATTTAAATTGCAAAGTTTAATAAATTTAATATTTTTTACTGCTTCTTTAAGAACATTACATGGGAACACCATCTTTCACATCTTTTATTTATTTCTTACTGCTGGTGTCTAGTGGTTAAGGACACGAACACTCTTGCTACGTACAACTATTAGTTTCCTGAGTTGTGCACTGGCGGTCTTATCCACCGTTGCTTGTGCAGCATCAGTGCAAACGTCTGCAGCGTGAAACAAAGTAAATGTTGTTTTGAGGAGGAGGATGATGATGATGATGGAGATGAAGAGAATAGTCTGACTTTCTGGACGCTCAGAAAAGGTCTCGGGCACCTTCAGGTGTCTGTGGACCACTCTTTGAGAACTGCTGTTTTCTAGTGTCAGCAGATTTGAGATGCTTATTGTATATCCAACCATATTTCTCTTTTCTTTTTTTTTTTTTTATTGGAGTATAGTTGCTTTACAATGTTGTGTTAGTTTCTACTGTACAGCAAAGTGAATCAGCTATACGTGTACATATATACCCTCTTTTTTAGATTTCCTTCCCATTGAGGTCACCACAGATCACTGAGCAGAGTTCCCTGTGCTCTACAGCAGGTTCTCATTAGTTATCTATTTTAATACGTAGTAGTGTATATGTGTCAATCCCAATCTCCCAATCTGTCCCAACACCCCCTTTCCTCCCTTGGTACCCACACATCTGTTTTCTATGTCTGTTACTCTATTTCTGCTTTGCAAAGAGGTTCATCTGTACGGTTTTTCAAGATCCCGCATATGTGCATTAATAGATGATATTTGTTTTTCGCTTTCTGACTTCTTCACTCTGTATGTCAGTCTGTAGGTCCATCCACATCTCCACAAATGACCCAATTTCCTCCTTTGTATGGCTGTATATATGTGCCACACCTTCTTTTCCTGCCATGGTGTGCTTCTCAATGTCGCTCTGTTAGTCATCTGCTGTGTTCGCTGTGACCACCTCCTGGAATCTGCCCTCCGCCTTCCCTTTCCACCTGTTACCTGCTTCCTTATCCTTCCAGCCCAGCTCAGGAGTCACCTAGTCTATTAAATCCCTACTCTAGACACAATTAAATGATAGAGAAATAAAATTAACATTGACAATTTTTTTTTTTTTTTTGTGGTACACAGGCATCTCACTGCCGTGGCCTCTCCCGTTGCGGAGCACAGGCTCCGGACGCGCAGGCTCAGCGGCCATGGCTCACGGGCCCAGCCGCTCCGCGGCACGTGGGATCCTCCCGGACCGGGGCACGAACCCATGCACTCTGCATCGGCAGGCGGACTCTCAACCACTGCGCCACCAGGGAAGCCCTGCTCTGGCCTCTCTTTACTGAATATCTTGTTTTTGAGTTTTGTTTGTAGTAGCAAGGAAAACACTCCCTTTTACTAGCTCGGTGCTATAAATTTCGAAGGAGCAGTACGAATAGGGTGTTGATTTGGAAAAGAAGATGCGTGAATGTACGTTACGTGTATGTGTAAGAAATCAGGATATTCTACATATTTGTGGATCAAATCACATACTGAAAACTTCAACAGGTTTGGATCAGCTGTTTTCTGACTAGGGATCTTCTTTTTTTTGAAATTAATTTATTTTTATGTATTTATGTTTGACTGCATTGGGTCTTCATTGCTGCGCACAGGCTTTCTCTAGTTGCGGCCAGCAGGGGCTACTCTGTTGCGGTGCGCCGGCTTCTCATTGCGGTGGCTTCTCGTTGCGGAGCAGGGCTCTAGGCGCGCGGGCTTCAATAGTTGTGGCACGAGGGCTCAGTAGTTGTGGCTCGTGGGCTCTAGAGCGCAGGCTCAGTAGCTGTGGCTCACGGACTTAGTTGCTCCACGGCACGTGGGATCTTCCCGGACCAGGGCTCGAACCTGTGTCCCCTGCATTGGCAGGTGGATTCTTAACCAGTGCGCCACCAGGGAAGCCCTAGGGGTCTTCTTAATTGTAACCAGTTTCTGTTCCTTTGCCGATGACCCAAGATAGGGTACCGTGCACTGATTGATGTGTAACACCAAGTATTAGGTGTGTTCTAAGCTCTTACGTAAATCACCTAATTTGATTCTGAAAACATGCCTTTTATGAAAAAGAGTGATTTTCCAGGATTATCAGCACTGTTTACAAGACAGCTAATTGAGGCGCAGGGGTTAGGTGTCCAGGGCCACGCTGCTAGTAAAGCAGGATTCACACCCAGGCGGCATGGCTTTCAGAGCCAGGATGCTGTCACTAGTGGTGCCTCTCATGTCAAGGGCTACATATTTCTTTTTTTTAGATGAGAAGGGGATCTTGCCTTTAATATATGGTTTAGAAAGGCTCAGAATGATATGGTGACACTCTCAAAATCATCATAAACCATACAGAAAAAGTATCTATAACAACGATGTACAGTGCAAAGAATCATCTCTAGGGCACTTACGGTGCCTCATGCCACGTAAACGCTATGTAAGAAGTTGCCAGCACACTGCAGACTCAAGTTTGGCTTTTTGGAACTTTCTGGAAGTTTTTTTCTCCTCACGTCTTTTCCACCTGAGGTTGGTTGAATCCTGGTTGCAGATATGGCCGGATGACTGTACTACAGTCAGTTCTCCCATCTTTGTTATGCATTTTCGTGTCTTAACAGTGTCTCTTGATGAACTGAAGTGCTTATTTTTTTCTTTTGAAGTATAGTTGATTTACAGTGTTGCGTTACTTTCAGGGGTACACCAGAGTGATTCAGTTATACGTGTACGTGTATCCACTGTTAGATTCTTTTCCCATGTAGGTCATTACAGAGTATTGAGTAGAGTTCCCTGTGCTATACGGTTATCTGTTTTGTATATAGGAGTGTATATCTGTTAATTCCAAACTCCTAATTTAAAGTGCTTATTTTTAATGAAGTCCGATTTATTAATTTTTATTAATGCTTTTGTGTTTTATTTAAGAAATCTTTCTCTGACGCAGGTCACGAAGTAGTCTGTTTTGGTTATTTTCCTAGAGGCTGTCGCTGTTTCGTGTTTCACATTTAGCTCTGTAGCCCACTTCAGCTCATCGTTTGTGTATGATGGGATAGGCACATCCGGTGAGGGCAGCACATTTATGCAAAAGGCTCTCCTTACTTTGCTAACTGGCAAGTGTACATTCACTCTAGGTCGGTTATCGCTTCTCTTTCCTGTCCCACTGGTCCGGGACTGCTCACCTCGTGCAGTGACACACCCCCCATCAAGGGAGTGGAAAGCCTCACATCCCCTGCTTGGTTCTCCTTCCGTGTCACCTTGGCCATCCTGGGCTCGTAGCCTTTCCCTGTGAAGTTTAGAATCAGCATATCCATCTTCACACAGGTAGATACAAAAGCTTGGGGTGGTCCCTAACATGGTATGGACTCGATTTTGTTTCTAATTTTTAGTCGAACGTGAAATAAAAAGGTAAACAGAGAAACGTACGTGGGAAAATAGGCAAAGCAAATGAACTGGGAGTGGAGATATTTATCTTCAAGTTGTGATAACCACCTTTTCCTAAATGTGGCTGGATCATGGGTATTTGAAACCGCATCAGATGCAAACCTTAGCACTGAACCGTGCACGTTCAGGACTGGTACCTGGGGGCTTTTGGATTCCTGTCCGGTGGCAATCACTCCATGAGTCCAGGGTTGAGCTCCAGGAGGGCAGGTGCTTTTGCATGTTGTTTTTTGAGCACGTTTCCAAGGCTGGAGGAAAACGCCTGGCTGCAGTTGGCTAACTCAATATGTGTTGAATGCTACCCGTGCAGAATACGAAGAATGGTAGTTCTATTTAAGTGTGGGTTCTGTGAGGGAGAAATAGATTCAACTCTTGAAACATTTACACTCACAGAACATTTCCCCCCAAAGGTGTTAACAAATATAGACAATGATAGGCCATAATTGATATTAGTCATGATTAGTGAATCATTTGGCAACAGTATTGGATACTGTATCATAATACCTTTAAAACGTAAGTTTCAAAATCAGTCACATTGATGTATTTTTGGTTACCTTTAAGGTTCGGAATTGTTTTCAAATGCAATTCAGTATATGTCATTTTGTATCTTCTGGGTGCTCTGTGATAGCTTAGTTCTTGGCAGGTAAACAAGAAGATTGTTCTGGATTGTTAGAGTGAAACTTTCAAGGAGGACAGGACATCTGTCTGACTGTTTCCCACCAGGCGTATGATCCTGCCTGTATTCCCCACCTTCTCCCTTTCAGAGAAGGCACTCCCCACCTCCATCCAGGACTCATTATGTCTCCCATGTCTTAGATTTCATTGACTCTGGGTTTTGTTTTGGGGGGGAGGGAATCTGAAATGGGAATTAATATTTCCAAGTTTTTCCACTCAACTGCATCTTTCATCTCCTTAGATTTTACAACACAGACTAATGGAAAGAAAAATTCCCCCATGTTTCTGAAACCCACACTTGCTTCTAGTCAGTTTTTCTCCTTTGCTGGAGTCAGTATAGTCCAAGTCTTCTTTTGGGGGTGGTAACAAAGAGTAGACTTACTTTATTAATTTTTGAAGCCCAAGTATTTAGGAACTATACCCAGTGATATTTTGTCTTGCTAGTGTTCACTTTTTTATCTCTTCATGGGCCAGATTTTCCTTAGAAGAAAGCCAGGACGTTAAACTTGGTTTTCAAATATTAGCGAGGGAAATAGTTCAAATAATCAGCCGTTTGGTTTAAAAAAAAAAACAAAAGCAAACTAGTAATTTGACTGATTTTTTTTCTGTCTTAAATTGAGTAATAACTCAGTCACAATATTTTGTTATGTATAAATACCGTGTGGATTTTCTTTTGGGGCGAGTTGTCACTGGATATTGTTTTTTTTTTTAATTTAAAATATTTTTATTGTGGCAAGAACACTTAACATGAGATCTACTCCTTTTCACAGATTTTGTGTCCAATACAGTGTGGTTGACATTGGGTACAACGTTGTACAGTAGATTTCCAGAACTTACTCATCTTACTTAAGTGAAATTTTACACCTGTTGATGACCAACTCCAGTTCCCTCCTCACTCCCACCAACCCCCATTTTTTCCTTTGTCGCTATGAGTGTGACTGTTTTAGGCTCCTCATATAAGTGGAATCCTGAAGTATTTGTGCTTCTGAAACTGGCTTATCTCACTTAGCATCCTGTCCTCCAGGCCCATCTGTGTTGTTGCATGTGGCAGGATTTCCTTTTTTAGGGCTGAGTAATATTCCATTGTGTGTATGCATGGACTGCTTTTAAAAATCCATTCATCTGTCAATAGACATTAGGTTGTTTCCACACAGTGTCTATTGCGCAGAGTGTGGCAGGGACCCTGAGCTGCAGATGCGGGGACGAGCTGGGGTAGAGTTTTATTTTTTATTGTTTTAATAAATTTATTTATTTTTATGTATTTATTTTTGGCTGCATTGGGTCTTTGTTGCTGCATGTGGGCTTTCTCTAGTTGCGGCGAGTGGGGGCTACTCTTCATTGCAGTGCGCGGGATTCTCATTGAGGTGGCTTCTTGTTGCGGAGCATGGGCTCTAGGTGCACGGGCTTCAGTAGTTGTGGCATGTGGGCTAAGTAGTTGTGGCTTGTGGGCTCTAGAGTGCAGGCTCAGCAGTTGTGGCGCACGGGCTTAGTTGCTCCGCGGCATGTGGGATCTTCACGGACCAGAGCTCGAACCTGTGTCCCCTGCATTGGCAGGCAGTTTCTCAACCACTGTGCCACCAGGGAAGTCCCCCGGAGCTGGGGTTTAGAGCTCAACACTGTGCACTAAGGTGGTGGGAGGGGCCGTGGCCAGTTCTCCTGGTTCCAGCCCCGGCTTGGATCTCTGTGGTCCCCACGGGATTGGTATCCACCGGCCCCATCAGTGTCTGGAGGCAGGCGAGCTAGAAGCCCATCCCTGGGGTGGCACCCCAATAAGCTGGGATGCTGGTTCCACTCTTTCCCTGTTCTCTCTGGTCTGTGTTGTGGTGGGCGGTGCCTGGGGGGTGGGGATTGTGGGGATACAGTGTCTCCCCTTTTCCTACCGGGGCCATTGAGGCTGGTTGGGTGGAGAAGCCTGTCTGTTAGTTTCTGGATTTCTCACAGAGGGGATGGATCCGTGCCTTGCTGTTGAGATGGTGTATCCATGGCGGCAGGAGAGTCCAGGATTTCCTGTTCCATCTCCTGAAGTCCCTCCAATCAAATTCTTCATTCCATCTCCCACCCTACATCTTACCATCCCATCCAGTGTGGCTCCTGTCTCTCCCTCAGCTGGAAAGCAGCTCTCCCTTTTGCTCAATCCTGTGAAGAGTCTTTAGTCCTCAACTTATTAACCTCTCAGCAGCTTTGGTCCTGTGAACCAACCCTTCCATCAAATATTTTTTTTCCTGGAATTCTGTTGACGCCACACTTGTGGGTTTTCTCTGTTGATGGAAAAAAATGCACAACCAGAAGTTGAGAATTATGCTTTATTTGGCGGACAAAACTGAGGACTTAAGCCCAGGATGCAGCCTCTCAGAATAGCTCGGAGGGACTGTTCCAAAGAGGTAAGGGGAGAGCCAGAACACGGAGGAGTTTTTGCAACAAAGACCAAGTAATCGGAACATCAAAAGTTTACCACTAATTAACGAAAGCCAGACATCTCAACGTAATGAATTTAGCAATTTTCTATGTATGGGAAGATGCAAGAGTCCGGGCTCACTGAAACTCTTCCTTGGACGTGCACCTCGGCTGCCGGGGACCAGCGTTCTCATCCTGAGTCCCCTCAGGGGGCACCGCCGGGGGTGGCTGCCATGTGCTGGCTTCATGGCTGCAGCATCCTTTGTTTACTGATACGGCGGCAACATTCTTTGCCCACACCTCCTTCTTCTTGGGTAGCTTATCCTTTGCCTTAATTGTCGGCTTATCTTCCTACATCTGCTCATTACATGTTGGGGTGCCTGGTGTTTCAATTCCATGTCCTTTTCGTCACTGTAAACTTTTTTTTTTCCTAACTAGTGATTTGTCTAATCATTAAAATCATCCAAGGAGGGCTTCCCTGGTGGCGCAGTGGTTGAGAGTCCGCCTGCCGATGCAGGGGACACGGGTTCGTGCCCCGGTCCGGGAGGATCCCACATGCCGCGGAGCGGGCTCGCTGAGCCTGTGCGTCCGGAGCCTGTGCTCCGCAATGGGAGAAGCCACAACAGTGAGAGGCCCGCGTACCGCAAAAAAAAAAAAAAAAAAAATCATCCAAGGAGCTTTTAAATCCTGATGCCTGGGTCTCATCCCGCACTAACTCAATCTGGAGGTGGGGCGTGCGACTTCGCATCTGTAGTCTGCAGAGCTCCTCCAGGGGGCTCAGTGCACAATCGAAGCTGAGAATCGCTGGACACGTTCATCAGAACCTGCAGCTTTCAATACCACCTTTATGTGAGAATCACCCGTATGTGTGTTGGACTCTTGAATACCTCACTAGCCCATGCACTGTGCATGGCGTGTTGTGAACGCCAAGAGCTTTCTTAAATGAAACCTTAAACGACTGAAGTAGAAGAGAAGTGCAGCAGATTGTAGTGGCGTGGCTGGTGAAGCTTTGGTTGTTCTTTAAGGGATCTTATTGTTTCATGTCCTAAGTTGAGTTTTCTCAGGGACAGACTCTGAGATGGAGATTGACCTGCAGAATGAGATTGTTTGGGGAACAAGACCTCTTGGGGCTGAGAAAGGCAGATTCAAACACAGGAACAAGGCAGTTGCAACTGAGGCTTCAGTTGATGCCCCAGGAGCTCGAGGCTGGGGTGGCCTCGGTTAGTAGAGAGGGACTTGGGGCTTGGTGTCCTCACAGAGAGTCTTCAGACACGGTTCACCTTCAGCTGAAGGCTGTTCCTGAAGAGACTGAGCTCAGAGCCTTAAGCAGCCACATTTCTGGCAGCCTCCGTGGTGCTGGGAGATCTGGGGGGAAGCAGCACCCCAGGGTCCCTCACAGGGGTATCTGGATTGGCACCTGCACGGATCTTAGAGTTCACCTCATTTAGACCTTCATTTAAACGTGAGTACACGGAGGCTCAGCGAGGGTAAGGGATTTGCCAGTGTCACGTGGCAATCTCGCAGTCTGTCTGGCACTAGTACAGTGTCCACTCTTAAGGTAAGAGCGTCTTCAGTGATACCCGTACTTAACTTTATTATGTGACTGTGGAGCTTATCTTATTACCACATCTCTTAGGCCAGAAGGGAAGTATTTTACACTTATGCCATGTGCGGAAAACTGACAGAAGATAAGTCCTGTTCCAGTTGTAATTTGTCTCAGAGTCAGAGGTATTATTGCAACACTATGGATTCTGATTTGCTGGGCTGGATGGAATACCATTTCTGTGTAGTATGGAAAATAATTGCACAGTAAACATTTTGTTTGGGTTGAGGTTTAAGTTTAATTCCTTGTACCACGAGGCTTGTATCAAAAGGACCACAGTCTTTGATGAGTTTCGGAAATCCCTAGTGTCCAATATATAGCATCTCTAAATAGATGTTTCTACTTCATGAAAAATATTTTTTTCTATGAGCCATGGGTAATGTAATTGCGTAATTGAAGACAGACAAGTTTGTCAAATGTTTCCATGGGATTTAACAGTTCCGTAAGCCCAACTGGAGTGACAAAATGGTTGTTGAGGAACACTGTTTGTAATTATAATTCTTGGACAATTATAACACAACAGACTTTGCTGCACATACACTCATAAACACATTCTTTTCAAATAATATAAAACTAATTAAAGTCAACTAGTCAGTCAAAGGTATCACTCCCTGTATTCATAAACCTTCCGTTCACAATTTGGGAAAACCGAATGGAAAATAAATACCGAAGCTGTTAAGAGAGGTGATAATAAATTATACTATAGTAAGGCGAATACAAAACAAATAAAAGTACAATAACCCCACAATTATCTGGATTCTTAAATAACTACTGACCTGATTTATTACCTGACTCTAGGAAGTGTTTGTCTGTCTTTGTATGTCTATCTGATTGTCTAATTAAAAATTCTTCCATGTAGATAAAAATGGGAACTAACCTCTTAGTAAGGGGATATGTACAGACTTGTAGCAGTGGGTTTTCATAAGCCCCAGACTTCACGTATGATCAAAATGTCAGTTTTACCTGACTGTATAGAGAGTTTACCTCCAGTTACAGCTGTGGATTTTGGAATAAGGAAGTGTGAGTGCCTCTCTGAATCTTTTAGCTTCCTTCTTGTTCTTTCTCTTAACTTTACTTTTTCAGAGAATTTTTAGGTTCACAGCACAATAGAGAGTATGGTACAGAGATTTCCCGTGTACCCTCTGCCCCTACAATGGCCTAGTCTCCCTCATTATCAACATCCCCACCAGATGGTACATTTGTTACCGTTGATGAATCTACGTCGTGATCACTCAAGGTCCATAGTTTCCACGAGGATTCACTCTTGGTGGTGAGCGTTCTGTGGATTTGGGCAAATGACAGTGACATGTGTCCATCATTATTGGGTCATACTGAGTATTTTCACTGCACTAAAAGTCCTCTGTGCTCTGCCCACTCATCTCTCCTCCAAACTTCCAACCCCTGGGCAACTGCTGGTCTTTGTACTGTCTCTAGTTTTGCCTTTTCCAGAATGGTATATAGTTGGAACTATACAGCCTTTTCAGATTGGCTTCTTAGAAATATGCATGTCAGTTTCCTCCTTTTATTTTCATGCCTTGACAGTTCATTTCTTTTTAGCGCTGAATAACGTTCACTGTCTGGATGTTCCCCAGTTTATTTATCCATTCACCCACTGAAGGACGTGTTGGTAGCTTCCAGTTTCGGCAGTTATGAGTAAAGCTGCTGTAAGCCTCGTGTGCAGGTTTTTGTGTGGACGTAAGTTTTCATTCCCTTTGGGTATATACCAAGGAGTGCTATTACTGGATCGTATAGTACGAGTATGTTTCATTTTATAAACACCCACCAAAATGTCTTCCAAAGTGGCTGCACCGTTTTGCTTTCTCACCAGCAAAGAATACGAGCGTCTGCTGGCTCCACATCCTTGATGTTGTCAGTGTTCCGGAGTTTGGCCACTGCGGTCGGTGTGTAGCGGTACCTCATTGTTGTTTTCATTCGCATTTCCTTGGTGGTACATGGTGTGGAGCATCTTTTCATATGTTATTTGCCACCTTGCTCATCTTTGATGAGGTGTTTATTATTATTTGTCCCCCCTCTTCTTTTTTGTTCCTCAAATGAACTTTTTAAAACAATTAGAACAGGGACTTCCCTGGTGGTGCAGTGGTTAAGAATCCGCCTGCCAGTGCAGGGGACACGGGTTTGATTCCTGGTCCGGAAAGATCCCACATGCCACGGAGCAACTAATCCCGTGTGCCGCAACTACTGAGCCTGCGCTCTAGAGCCCGTGAGCCACAACTAGTGAGCCCGCACACCTAGAGCCTGCGCTCCACAACAAGAGAAGCCTCCACAATGAGAAGCCTGTGCACCACACAGAAGAGAAGCCCCAGCTCGCCACAACTAGAGAGAGCCCGCGCGCAGCAACGAAGACCCAACGCAGCAAAAAATAAATTAAAAAAAATTAGAACAGTTTTAAATTTATAGAAAAATTGTCAAAATAATATGGAGTTCCCAATATCCTGCATCTAGTTTCCCCTATTATTAACGTCTTACATTAGTTTAGCACATTTCTTACAACTCAAGACTCAGCCATAAAAAGAAACAAAATTGAGTTGTTTGTAGTGAGGTGGATGGACCTAGAGTCTGTCATACAGAGTGAAGTAAGTCAGAAAGAGAAAAACAAACACCGTATGCTAACACATATATATGGAATCTAAAAAACAACAACAACAAAAAATGGTTCTGAAGAACCTAGGGGCAGGACAGGAATAAAGATGCAGACGTAGAGAATGGACTTGAGGACACGGGGAGGGGGAAGGGTAGGCTGGGATGAAGTGAGAGAGTGGCATGGACATATATACACTACCAAATGTAAAATAGATAGCTAGTGGGAAGCAGCCGCATAGCACAGGGAGATCAGCTCGGTGCTTTGTGACCACCTAGAGGGGTGGGATAGGGAGGGTGGGAGGGAGGGAGATGCAAGAGGGAGGGGATACGGGGATATATGTGTACGTTTAGGTGATTCACTTTGTTATAAAGCAGAAACTAACACACCATTGTAAAGCAGTTTTACTCCAATAAAGATGTTAAAAAAAAGAACCAAGAGTGGTATATTGTTATTGACTATAGTCTATATTTCGATTGCTTAGTGTTTAGCTAATGTCCTTTTTCTGCTCTAGGACCCCAGTCAGGATACAAATGACATCCAGTCCTCACACCTCCTTAGGCTCCTTTTGGCTGTGACAGTTTCTCAGACTTTGTTTTTTGTGGCCATGGAAGCTTTGAGGAATCGTGGTCAGGTAGCTTGTAGAAGGTCCCTCCGCTGGGATTTGTCTGATGTTTTTGTCAGGACTAGATTGAAGTTATGTGTTCTGGGAAGGAAGAACACTCATTTAGCAATGACAGTCCCATCACATCATATTAAACGTACACAGAGTCAAATGACTTATCACCTGGTTAGAGGTTAACGGTAATCACCTGGGTGAGGTTGCATTTGTCAGGTTTCTCCCCCGAGCTTCCATCCCACGCTCTTTGGAAAGGTGTCGCTGGGCACAGCTCACACCAAGCTGGGGGTGTGATGATCCAGCAGTTTGAGAGCAGAGGATCCATGCCAGTTATTCGGAATTCTGCACGGGAGATTCGTCTGTGCTCTACCATTTAGTTATTTACCCAATCAGCCATTTTATTTACATCTTTATGGACTCATGCGTTCTTATTTTATACTTTGGATTATAAGCCAGTACAATTTTATTTTATTGCTCAAGTCATCCTAGATTTGGCCATAGGGAGCTCTTTCAGTTGGCCCCTGTGTCTTTTTGACAAAGTCCCATCAGCTTTAAAAAAAAAAAAATCTTCCCTTATCTCACTTTAGGTGAGGTAACAGCATTTGTTTCCACGAAGGAGGGTTTCTTAACCTGTGGGGCACATCCTGGAACCCTCAGCATTGCAGACTTTGTGGCCATTTTCTCAGGGAAGCACATAGCTTTCATCATATTCTCAGCGGTATCTGTAGTGCTAAAAAAAGAGGTAAAGAATCACTGCCCTAGAGTAAAGAGGAGAAATAATACAACGTACGTATTTTGCACGCCTTGCTCTTTCCTCCGTCCGCGTGCTTGCTTTAGTTCACAGCCAGCAGGCAGCTCCCTCCTTGAGGTGACCTGGCTAGCGCCCTGCCACACTCAGGTCTGCGAAGACCTGTGACCATGGTTGCTGCACTTATAACTGGAAAAACAAAACGGTCCTTTGACGCAGATTCCTGGTTTAAGGGAGGATGTGAAGCCAATATGCTCGCGCACACCGGCTTTGAAATGCAGCAGTGCTGTGTGGTCGCTAAAGGGTCATGGAAAATAAGTACACTCTGCAGTGAATGGAAAACTGAGCTTCCCTCTTTGGAAAGACATTTCTGGATTTTTCCTTTAGTGCTGGAAAACATTACATCATCCAGCTATACAGCCTGGTCCATTCCTTAGCATATTAGTCATGACATCAGTTCAAGTTTAGGTGAGTGAACAAAAGAGGCAGGCTGTAAAAAGGCTTTTGATATAAAAGACATTATTTTCTCTAGTCATTTGATGACTTTGCCTCAGTAGACTCAGTTATTGTCTTAAATTAATATCATATTTCCATGAAATCAGTCCTGTTGTGTAATAATATCATAATCCTTGATAGATTTACTGAAAGAAAACACAATGGCCTCATCAGATGGATAAAACATTGGACTGAGATTCAGAATGTGAAATCTCTAATAACGAAATAGACATTGAGCATGGAACCTAATTAAAATCATTTAACTCTTCTTATTCCTGGTTATTTTGTATAAATACTAGCCGCTTTCCAAATTATAAGGTTATGTATAGTAAAGTGCAAACACAGGAAAATGTGCTGTATGCAAATTGTTTCAGCTCTCTTGAAGAAAGTGATGTAGCTATCTAGGCTTTTAAAACATATTTTAACGTGTGGAGATGACTTTAATGTTATTTTAGGATTGACCAAGCTGAAAAAGAATGATTTCTATTTTTTTATTTAGGTAGGAAAAAAATCCCTGAATTCATCCATGTGAATATAAATTACATGAGATTTCACTTAAATTTTAAAATGTCTTTAAATTTCTAATATAAAGAAAGGTGAAGTGTTGATTAAAGACTCATATCAGGTTACCTGCAGCAGAGACATGAAAGTATGTATTGACACAATGGTCAAAAAAGAAAAGAAATTGTTAATTGTCTTTAGGTTGTCTGGTTCATTCTATTCCTTAGAAGAAATGTACTTGTGAAGGATTTTATATCGAGACATAATAATAGCCGTCCTTAATTGATCCAATTCAAGTGTAGTTTGTAATCCATCAGTTCCGTTTTCCTCCCTTGGATGAGAAAACTTGTAGATGGGTTTGGACACTAATTTGCATCTTAATATCTAATTTTTCCACATAACCTCATTCTCTTGAGAATGAAATGGAAAATGAATGAATGGGAAAATCTCATTACTGGTCCCCAAATCCTGGAGAATGAAATGGAAAAATCTCATTACTGGTCCCCAAATCCTGCAGCTAGGATATGGGAGCTGATAAGGTCTTGAGAAACATATCTACTTAATCTCCTGCACCTTTGGGGGGTTTAACTAATTGGTTTTCATTTTTTTTCTCCAATGTTTTGGATTCTTTCTGAGAGCTACTTGAAAAGGTTGTCTGTATCAACTCACAGTAGTTTTAGATTTTTTCATACGCTTCCTCATATCTGTCACATTTCACCTGTAGTGGTTGTATCTTATCAGCACATTGTACGATAATTAACACAGAAAAGAATTGCCTGATAGGTCAGAGCTGGGATTTTAAAACAAAGCCAAGCACATGACATTGTTTGCTTCCTATAATGTCACTTATGAAATTGACACTTTTACTGTATCGGTACAGAATAGACAATGCTGGATGCTCCAAGTGTAGTTTTAACCTTCCCTGTGATTTTCATGGATATTATTTTTGGACTGGGAAAATGATTATATGATAAGACTTTACAGGTGGTAAATGAATCCAAACCAACAGTAAAGAACAACAGTTTCCACTGGCTTCCAAGGAAGCGTTTACGTGCTCCCAAGCAACTCCCAGTTTAGTCAAGATTCATTGTTCAAAGTTGATTAAAGTAGAAGAAATGGCAGTTTTTCTCTTTTCGATAGTTGACAGCAAATTATGTGCATGTAAAAGAAAAGGAGCTGTATCTCGGAGCTCTGTATTTTCCCCTTTTAATTGGTCTGATATTTGAGGAACTGCCTTTACCAATCCCCGGTGTATTTTACTCCACGGAGAGCATTCGTGTGTGTTTCTTGGACAATATCATTTATGGGTCAGCATGATTGTTTTGTGAATTCTTGGACCCTCTGGCCTTATCATCCTGTAGTATTCACATACTCCTCTGCTTAGGTGGAAGGTTAATACTATATATATTATTCAAAAACTAGTTTTTGCTCTTGTTTCCTTGTCTGCCATTCTTTTGTGCTTGTCTAGATTTTGACTGCGTGTTGCTTCAGGACAAGTGAGAGGTCTGCTTAATTTTATTTAAAGAAAGTAACATGAAGTATTTAGGGCAGTGTTTCATGCATTTGGTCAAATTAAACGCTAAAATACTTTTTGTGTTTGTTTTTATTTTTTATGACAAATACTTTTTGGGATTCTGATAAGTCTACTACTTGTCACCTCTACTTGGAAAAGCCATGCTGCAAATTTGTCTCAAAAAGCGAAGTCTTTTCTCCAATGAACATCACGCATTCCTGTTGCTTGCTATTCTAAATACTTACCAGGGCTTTGTTTTGCTTTTTCTCGTATAGGCAGCAGTCAGCCGAGGACCTTGCCCGAGTACCGGCCAACTCCACTAGCAATATCTTGAATAGGCTATTGGTCAGTTATGATCCCAGGATAAGACCAAATTTCAAAGGTTGGTCTCCCTCCACCCCAATATCTCCATTCTTTGCAGTTTAAAAACTAATTTTATCTGTATAAGATCATTTATTTGTTTTATTCAAAAGAGTATATTCTAATGGACATCTGTCATGTAATGTGCTTAAGTCAGAGCAATTTAATGCAAAGATGTTTAAAGATAAGCAAAGCATTCGTTCTAATAGGCTTATGTAGTTCCCAGTTAAAAATAAAAAAGATATGTTGTGAATTAATAGGCTAACCGATCTGATGGGTTTTCTAAGTACTTTGTATTCTTAACCTTAATAATTTAAAATTTACGCTCTGACTTTCATTCAGACACCAAAGTTCTACTTTGTAGGAGAATGGCCATATACTCATTTGAGGATAGAGAATGCTCTGATAGACATTTAAATTCTTTCTTTTTAAATCTTTATTAGGTTTTTACATTGATTAAAAAAATTCCCTCTACTCTTTAACTGAAAAAAAAATGGCCATATGGTTTTTAAAAGCGTGTTAACTTTGTGAATAAAATGACTATGTATTCTTCAAGAAAACATTATCTCCTATCATTCCTTTCAAGAACCAAAACTGTACTTGAGCTAAAAGTTGTGGGAAGGTGGTACAGCTTCCCTCCCTCCCTCCCTCCCTTCCTTCCTTCCTTCCTTTCTTTCTTTCTTCCTCTCTCTCTTCCTTTCTTGCTTCCTCTTGATGAGTTAGGAAAAGTTATATGAACATATCTCTGGAAAACTGTCATCTTTGTTGCTGGTTAAGGACAGGTATTAATGTAGATCGGATTAACATTATAAGGCTTGATTATTTTTCCTTTACGGAAAAAAGAAAGAAAGGAAGAAAGAAGGAAGGAAGGAAGGAAGGAAGGACGGACGGAAAGAAAGAAAGAAGAAAGAAAGAAAGAAAGAAGAAAGAAAGAAAAAGAAAGAAAGAAAGAAAGAAGAAAGAAAAGAAAGAAAGAAAGAAAGAAGAAAGAAAAGAAAGAAAGAAAGAAAAGCTTGCAGCTGCTTCTAGTCAAGTGAAGTTATACGACTCTGTTATAAAAACAGGGTTTTTGTTCTTTACCAGAACCTGCGGTTACTTTCAGCAGCACTGTGCTCTGGGTTGTCACATGTCTACCCTGTATTGATTCAACACCTGTTTTTCATCAGTCAGAGGTTATGTGGCTAAAAGGCTAAATTCACATTTTCCCTTTGTTAGCCCAAGCAGCAGTTCACAATGAGTAAAAAAAAAAAAAAAAGAAACAGAAAGAAATTGGCAACATTATAGTTTAGTTCTCACTCCATGAACTTTAAAATTATTTTCCAGCATGTCAGGCAAAAATCTTAATAATGATCTGTTATATGTCTGATTAACTTTGCATTTTCATGAATTAAAAATCAAAATATAGCAATTGTAATTGAATTCTGCATTACCATTTAAGGTAACAATTTAAAATGATTATAAAATGCAAAAAAAAACACCCATATTTTAAAAATGATGTTTTTTAAAGAATAATTTACAATCTCTTAAAGTAAATGCATCAGCCCAATTAAAAAAAAAATTTAAGGTAAATGTATTTTCCCAGAATTTCTACAATTTAAGAGAGAAATATTTCTGAATAAATAACGCTATAAAGTACAAGGTAACTCATTTTTTATTTGTGTGTTGATCCCTATTTAGAAAAATAAGTCAATAGCAACTGTGAACATGGTATCCTGAAATCATAGGTTTATAATTTTACATCCATACGGATTGGAAAAAATAGAAAAATGAAATGCATAAACCATAAAAAATGAAGATTCTGACCAAGTTTTTTACAGCTACTAAATATATCCTTAATTTTTATTGACAGGCATTCCTGTTGATGTAGTTGTCAACATTTTTATCAACAGTTTTGGATCTATTCAAGAGACAACAATGGTAAGATTACAACCAATTTAATATTTTTAATTGAGAAGATTTTAACTGGAGGATAGTGGAAGAAATTATAACTGAAGAATAAGGAGTAACTCTCAGGGAAAAAAATGCAAGCTGTCTCCTAGTATAAAATATTCAAATTTCAGGGTTTTGTTGAATCAGTGATGTCAATGGCTTTGTGATTTTGCCATTCAAATTTAGTCTTTGTATTGCATTGAAACTTACAGACTTGGGAGAATTAACGTCCTCACTCTGAACGGCTAATTGGATACCACCTGGGAAAAGGATTTATGCAATTAATATTCTGGAGTGACATTTTTTTCCTAATATGCTTATGTGTAGAGGCATTCAAAAATATTTAAGTATTCATAGTTTTTTTTTTTCCTTCCAATTTCCTGAGAAGAATCTTTGTTTTTTCTCTTGTGCTAATTTTGTGATGTGTGGAGCAGAGAATAGTAAAAAGCAAATTTGATTTTCCTAAACTAGAGCAGCGGAGCTCCCTGAAAAGATTATGCGACACAAAGAAAGGGCAAGGAGACGGCCAGGAAGAGAAAGGAGGGACAGAAAAGAGCGAAGGGAACAGAGAAGGGAGGCTTGAGGTGGGGCTGCCATCCAGGGTGAGTTGGGCGTTAGGGGCAAAGATGTCTGTGGAGGGTGATTAGTAGATGCCCTGAGCCATGTGTGATGCAATTACCCCTCAGCTTTTAGAAGACATTCGGTACAGTCCACTTGCTTATTAATGTTTTAACATATTAGATTTGTACCCTTTTTGAAAAACCACATGCAGAAATGATACTTTAGGTGGGAGAAAGAAAGCTTAATGTTTTTTTTTTTTGGTATCTTTTTCTTGAGATACTTATATTTTTCTTAAGGAATAATATAAGGTTTGGATTAAAAGCCTAATAGCAATGGTTAGAACACAGTAGAGTTTTTCAGGGAATACCTCAGACCAGAGAAAGAATGATTTTAAATATGTTTTCCTTTATTCTTAGGAGCAGCATAGTATGTTACAAAAGCAATTGTATATTGCATTTAAATGATGACACCTATTTTTATATTAATTAATATAAGAATATAATATATTAATTGTGAGGAGAATGTTATTTATTTTTTATAGAACCATGTCTTTAGCCCTGAGTACTTGATTTTTTTTTAGACAGGGTGTAGATATTTTGGATAATTAAAGATTTTGAACTCAAGTCCAAAATTCACTTGCAGCGACTTTAGTTCACCCAAATGACTGTATGTCTAATATAGTATAGATCACTAGAAGACAGCTCTGAAATAAAGGACAGACAACCATATATCACTCAGGAGACAAGGATAGCCCTCATCATTTGAAAATATGACTAGTTTATCTAAGCACTTCACTTAACAAGAGTGAGAAATTTCATTTTCTCAAGGTGAAACTTCCAGGGGATCTATTTGGTCTCTATACTCTTCCCTGTACCTTGTTTTATCTTTCACGGTACTGTTACGCTAATCCCGAAACACCACCATCGAGGTGTTTCAGCCTGTGGGAAACATCCTCAACTCTATCTTGCATTTTAGGACAACTAATGCAGGGATGTTTTTTTCTCATTTGCATGAAGGCTACATATGTGTCCCAACTCAGGCAGTACCATTAATGTACCTGTTCTTTAATGAACATTGAGTGCCTCCCAAATATCAGATGCTACACTTCTCTAGGTCCCGTCAGTAGTTACTTAACTGTATCAAGCTGAAAACACGTGGGAGACATAGAAAAGGAGTAAGAACTTTCTTACAGGCTATTTGAGGATTATAACAAAATACTGCGTAATTTCTCACATAATCTTCTCTTGTCCTCCTGCCTGCTCTTCACAGTAGCGAGCCCAAAGCACCCGTTGCTGGGACCAGATCCCACCAGTTTTCAGCAGCGTCTTTGTCGCCGCTACTTGCCTTGAACCTCCATCTCTCGTCTGTAATCAGGGCCTCTTACTCTGAGCTACTCCCACTCACCCTGTGCCCCTTTTCCATCCAGGTCTTTCAGCTCTGTCACGTTTGTTTGTTAAACCAGATCGCTTCCTGACTGTAATGCAAGTATTTTTGTGTCTTTTCCTTTGATGTCTGATGGACTATTAACTCCTTAAGTCAGGAAAAATGTATTCAACTTCTTCATTTCCTGTAAAGTGAGGAGACAATAGGCCCGCAGTTAGTGAACACATAAATAATGTCATATTATTAACTAATACCGGTTAAATAAATGAACAAATAAATTCTGCTATTTGTCTAGCAAAAAGTGAGTCCACGTAGCCATAAAAAAATTGGCAAAGCAAATTTAAACAATAGACTCATGTTGAACATTTACTGGGTTAAAAAACAGAGCAGGGCTTCCCTGGTGGCGCCATGGTTGAGAGTCCGCCTGCCGATGCAGGGGACACGGGTTCGTGCCCCGGTCCAGGAATATCCCACATGCCGCGGAGCGGCTGGGCCCGTGAGCCATGGCCGCTGAGCCTGCGCGTCCGGAGCCTGTTGCTCCGCAACGGGAGAGGCCACAGCAGTGAGAGGCCCACGTACCGCAAAAAAAAAAAAAAGCAAATAATGTTATGATAGTAGAGGGTTAGTTTTAGAGACCTTTATGCAGAGGAACCAAATTATTTATATTTACTGTTTCTTTTGATGAAATAACCTGGCTTTCCCTTTGTGTTGTGAAGATACAGCCTAAAGGTTCAGAATTGGAACCATACTCATCAAATAGACTTAAATGTTCCATTTTATCATAAGTATTATTTTTTGCTTTTGCAGTGTTTATTTCATGCATACCTATAAGACAGAGTTTTATAGATGTGTGTTTTAAGCCTGTCATATTTTATAGATTTGCTCAGTCTTTCCAAAAACAGATGCCCTAATACCTGGTTGCTTAATAGTTAGGAAAGGTACAAGCTATTCTCGATATAGAGATAACATTAGGATGTCTTCTAAGGGAAAAAAGTGTTATCTAAGACAAGCTTGCTCTTCATTACTTGTTATAGACACCAGGCAGAAATAATAGTGATGACTCAGCAGGTTAACTAAGAGGGTCCACGTGTGGAGAGCAGTTATTTCTTTCTTTTTCCTTCCAATCACCCAGGGTGGGCTTATTTTTTTTCAGCTTCATTAAGGTATAACTGACAGATGAAATCGTAAGAAATTTAAAGTGTATGTGATGATTTGATATGCCTCTATATTGTGAAAGGATTTCCCCCATCAACTTAATTAGCATATCCACATTTATCTCTTTTTTTTTTGATGAGAACATTTAAGTTCTATTCCTTTACCAAATTTCAATTACACAATTGTGTTATCAACTACAGTCACCATGTTACACGTTAGATCCTCAGACCTTATTCATCTCACAACCTAAAGTTTGCACGTTTTACCAACCTCTCCCTATTTCCCATACCCTGAAATTCCTGGCAATCACTCTCCTACTCTATGAATTCAACGTTGTTTTAAGACTCGACATATAAGTGATACCACGGAGTAATTGTCCTTCTCTGTCTGGCTTATTTTACGTAGCATAATGGTCTCCAGGTTCATCCATATTATTGTAAATGACAGTATTTCCTTCTTTTTTAAGACTCAGTGATATTCCACGATATATGTATATATATACCAAATTTTCCTCATTCATTCCTCCATTGGTGGGCACTTAGGTTGTTTCCATGCCTTGGCTATTGTAAATAATGCTGTAGTGAACATGGAAATACATGCATCGCTTCTAGATATCTTGTTTCCTTTGGGTATAGGCCCAGAGATGGGATTGCTGGATATGGTAGTTCTAGTTTTAATTTCCTGAGGACTCTCCATATTGTTTTCCATAGCAGCTGTACCAGTTTGCATTCCCACTAATAGTGTACAATTGTTCCCCTTTCTCTACATTCTAACCAGAATTTATCTCTTGTCTTTTAAAAAAAATTTATTGAAGTATAGTTGATTTACAATGTTGTGTTAGATCTCTTGTCTTTTTGAAAATAGCCAGATAGCATATTTCTTAAAAACAAAAGAAAACAAACAAAAAGACGCCTCCAAAAAAAAGAGGTTGGAAAAGCAGAGAGCCTTAGATTGTCTAAATATAAGATATATGTTCATAGAAACAGTATGATGAATAGTGTGTAAGTTGTGATATCAGACAGGCTTGTGCTGGAATCTGTTGTGTACTTGATGTGTTACACCCTAAAAAGAGTGAAAAAACTATAGAAATAAAGCAACAGTGTTTTGCATGACATAGTAACTCTTAGGAGTGGTTCACTGTTTGGTTGTCATGCATTTGCAAATTAACGTACTGTCAGGATAGAATCTCATCCTAAAGAAAATGAACCATTTATGTTTGTTAGCAGCTTCACTGTACGGTTGTGGTTTTGTTTATGAATAGCCCCCTGGAAATTTCCCCTATAAAGATCTGCTGAAATAAAGGAAGCCCTAAAATTTGGAAGCTTCAGTGTTGCCCAGAGCTTTCCTCTGCAGCTCAGATCTTTCTACTTTAACCGGCAGTTGCTTACTCCAGAAAACATAATGTAGAACACAGAGCTTGGGATGGGCGTAGCGTGAGGAACTGCAGACAGAGGTGGGGCAACTTCTGAAGGAGGAGGGCAGCCCTTTCCTCCAGTGTATAAAGTTCATTACCAAACAAAGAAGCCATCGAGGTGGTACACATTAACACTGCTGTAAGGACATTTTAGCCAATTCTGTTTGGAAAACATGCCTTCCTACTTATTTGTCTTCTAATTCCGAGGCTATTTTTTTTTAACACCTTTATTGGAGTATAATTGCTTTACAGTGGTGTGTTTGTTTCTGCTTTATAACAAAGTGAATCAGCTATAGATATACATATATCCCCATATCTCCTCCCTCTTGTGTCTCCCTCCCACCCTCCCTATCCCACCCCTCTAGGTGGTCACAAAGCACCGAGCTGATCTCCCTGTGCTATGCAGCTGCTTCCCACTAGCTATGGATTTTACATTTGGTAGCGTATAAGGGTAAGCTGGGACGAAGTGAGAGAGTGGCAGGGACATAATTCAGAGGCTAACTCGCTAAACTAAAATCAGTCTCACGTTTGTTCACAAACTGTAACTGTGTAGTGGAAGAAACAACGTCACAGCCATATTATACTCCTTAAGCCCTTCTAACCTCCACGGTTATGTATGTGCTCCTTCAGCTGGTTTCACAATCTCATTTTTGAGCTTCATGGTTCCTATTTCTCATGTCGGTGTGTTCGTTGGCATTCTGCTACCTTCCATTTCTGTAAGACATCGTTGTTAATGCTGTAAGTGATATTTACTGACTTAATAGCAGCATTACCCAAATCATCAAATAAATGTAATCATCCTCACTTGAAGTTGGTACAGCAGTCACTTGTATCAGTTTATATGCTACTGCTGGTGACTACTGAAATAAGACCTTCAAAACAAAAGAGTGGTTTGTTAGAGGCGAGGTGGCGTCTGCTCTATGGTTATACTGAAAATATTTGTTGATTTTTCCATTCAGTTCCAACCTCTGGCTTACATCAGTTGGTTTTTAGAATTGAAAATGTGAACTGTTGCACTTGTGGGGAAAATTAGGTATTAGGTTTATTGTAACGATCTGTACACAGACACTTTGCCTCATCAGAAGTACGTAAGAACTCTTTCATGGAAATAAAAGCCTGATTATACAATCCATTTTCTTTGGTGTAGACACGCTTTGTAATTATATTGAATGATTGTCGCATTACGATCCATGATCCTGCCAAGCTTTCTATGCCTTTGTGCTGCATGACCTTTTCAAGAAGAAAATCATATTTGGGATCAGCTAAAAGAGCTTAATTCTAGTTCTTGGCACTTACTTATCTTTGTTGTTTTAAAACAATTGGATTTTATGTATTTTCTTCTATATGTAACTTTAAATTTCTTTCCTTACAACTTGTCTTAGTTTACTAAGTTACTCTCTATCCTATTTCTCTTAGCTATATTATTCAGAAGCACTGGTGATCAGACATCATAAGTAAGAGGATTGTACAGCTGACCCTTGAACAACACGTTTCTGAACTGCACGGGTCCACTTTATACAGATTTTTGTCACTATAGTGCCATATACGTCCTACAGTATTACACGACCTACAGCAGTTGGTTGAATCCATAGATACAGAAGGGCACACAATAAAGTTACACGCGGACTTTTGACTGAATGGCGTGTCGGCACTACTAACCCTGCGCTGTACGAGGGTCAACTGTCTTAGACAAGAAGGAAGGATGAGAAATGTCCCAGTTTTATCTTCTCCTTCCAAAATTTGTCATTATCAGCTGGTACAGAAAAATTAAATTAATGGTGTAAACAGTGCTATCCAAATATCCTAACCTGTCAAAATGTCATAGAAATTATTTCTTCCCTTCTGTCTTTAACAGAAATATATTGGGCGCTTGCTAGATATCCAGTCCAGCAGACTGCAACTCATGTAGTTTATAGTTTAGGGTGGTCGCATTGTATCACCTAGCAGGCACTCCTAATAAAAGTGGAATGTTGACATAGGTCTAGAAAAATTTAAATATTCGTAGGGTGTGATTAAACAGTATTTAACTAAAAACTCTTAAAAATCACATATTGAGAAAAATAGATAAAGCATAACCTAAGAATTTTTACTGACATTTTGGTAGCTTGCAGTTCTTACATGAAATTTCTAACCTCACTAATGACCAAATTTAAATCCCTTTCACACCAGACTTTATAACAGCTCTGTTGACAGAACTTTAATTATGATGCTGCCGGATGCTATGAGAGTTGATTTTCTTTACTTCCTTGAACGCCATTTTTTTTTATCGTAATGTAAAGAAATCAAATGAGGAAACATCACGTATGTGAGAGTTAGGTAAAAATTACAAGTAACCAGAAGAGGTATCCTAACAACAAAACAGAACATAGATGAACAGTTCTTAATATTAAAATATCATTAATGAAACTAACCATTTTTAATGCCTTCTTGTGAAATGTTTTATTGCCTTGAATAAGTAGTGTAATTTGGGTGTTAATTGGTACTGAAAATCTTGGAGAACATCCATTTTCCAGATCATGACTATTAGTGTGCTATTTGGAATGAATAATGATAGTATTTGTCACCAAGTTCTTTCAAAACAATTAAGTAATTTCCCAGTGATAAAAGAGGTCTGTTTCTGATGGGAAGTTGTTTATTGCAAAATAAATGATAGAGCTATAAGTATAGTGATTGAATAAATGAAAATGAAAATAAATAGGTTTCTAAGTTAGTTATCTAGATACAGAGGCTTTGAAATGCCAATAAGTAGCAATTATTTAGAAATGCCCATAAAGCATGAACCAAAGCATACTAATTAATAATCTTTTATCTTTTAATGAATGTTAAACCAAAGCTATTAATTTAAATTGTGAAATTTTTAAACACTCTTAAAAGACGCATCAGCGTGCTGCAACTTGTATTGAATATAATACTATGTAGCTACACAACTAATAGAAAAGCATCTTGGAAGCACTTTCCTAATGAGATAATAAGACGTAATGACCAAGAATGATACAATGAAGTAACTGATTTCCAGTTTTTCAGTGATACTCATTGTAATACAACTCTGGAGTTCTACTCAGAAATAAAATTTGGAAAAGGATTACAGTAGAGACTCAAAGCTTATGGTATATTGAGCTTACATCAGTGCAGCTGAAAGCAAGAAGAGTTCATTTCAGGAGATGCTCAAAGCAGTTTCAAGATTTGTGACCTAGAAATGGATTACGGTTTAGAATAATCGTACGTCGATCACAGTACAGAGCAAACCCAATGAATTACGGTATAGGCTTGTTTTTTTTTTTTTGAGGCAAAAAGCCTATTCACCTCTATTACCAACATTATAAAAGAATAACAACATTAAGGATATATACTATCAATAATGAGACAAAATATTGATACTTGCCTAGTGCTTAACATAGCCAGATGAACTTTGTGTACTTTACATATGTTTTCTCATTTATTGCTGGTAAAAAGCCTGTGTTGTGGGTGTATCATTATTATCTTCATCTTCTAGATAGGCAACGTTGCTCATGTCCTAACTCTCTGTCATCTTGCTTTTATGTGCCACAGTGTTTTGCTGAAATCATCAGTGTCTCCCTCATTTGCTGAAAGTATTCAGTTCGACTGTACTTGACCTCTGGTGGCATTTATTGCTGTGGACCATCTTGAAGCTTTTGACTCTGGTTTGGTGAAATCACATTCTCAGGGCTTTCTTCTTTTTCTCAGACTTCTGAGAAAGCCAGCCCTTTAAATGCTTACCCTCCCTAGGGTTATTTTTTCCCCTGCATTCCTTCTCTAGGTAGGAATATTGGACAAACTCTTTCTTAGTCTTGATTTTTTGGGGTAGTGTTTTCAAGGTTCATTCATGTTGTAATATGTATCAGAATGTCATTCCGTTTTATGGCTGAATAATATTCCACAGTGTGTGTATATGTATATACCACACTTGTCTATCTGTTCATCAGTTGATGGGCACTTGGATTGTTTCCACCTTTTGATTATTGTGAATAATGCCGCTATGGAAGAGGGTGTACAAATATCAGTTGTAGTCTCTTGCTTTTAATTCTTCTGGGCATGTACCTAGGAGTGGAATTGCTGGATCATATGGTAATTCTATACTTAACGTTTTGAGAACAAAGCACAATTTTTAAAAAGTTAAAAACATGAATATTGTAAGGACATGTCAGTGATTTATTTAACTCATTAATGAGGGAACCAGCCAGATAGTAAAGCTGATTCAGTGGAGAATTCAGGAGACTGGAGAGAAAGAATGCTGCAATTAGGTTGCTAAATTAGATATACTTGTTAATGTTCTACAGGGCAATAAAGGCATACCTTTGGGAGTATCTGTCCTACCTGACAGAAATCATTTGTAATTTAGTAATCTTCTTGAAATGACATAATTGTACAGAGTCTGGGCCCTAATCTATAGAAAATGGCAAGTCAAACAAAGTTACATTTTCCTAGAGACTCAGACAACCCTTAGGTGGGCTTGTTAGATAGCATTTACTGTGATATTGAAAGGGCCATCTTTTTGCCTGTCTCCAAATTTTGGCTAACCTTTTATTTATTCCCTTTCCTTTTGTTGACATAATTTTTTGCATTTCCTTTTTTTAAGTAGACTTTATTTTTTAGAATAGTTTTAGGTTCGCAGCAAAAATGAGCAGAAGGCATAGAGAGTTCCTGTCGGCCCCTTACCCCTGGACGTGCAGTCTCCTCCACTGTGGATTTACTCCCCCAAAGTGGTCCTTTGGTTGCAATCGATGACTCTACATGGACACATCATCACCTAAAATCCAGCGTTTAGATTAGGGTTTGCTCTTGGCATTGTCCATTTGATGGGCTTTGACAAACATATGATGACATGTGTCCACCATTATGGTATCAAACAGAAGAATTTCACTGCCCTGGAAAACCACTGTCTTCTGCCTGTTCATTCTTCTCTCCCCCTAACCCCTGGCAACCACTGATCTTTTTACTGGCTCCTTAGTTTTGCCTTTTCCAGAATGCCATTATAGTTGGAATCATACAGTATGCAGCCCTTTCAGATTGGCTTCTCTCACTTAGTCACATACATTTAAGGTTCCTTTATGTCTTTTCACGGCTTGACGGCTCATTTCCTTTTAGTGTCGAATAATATTCCACTGCGTGATGGAGCACAGTTTATTAATCCGTCACCCACTGGAGGACATCTTGGTTGCTTCCAAGTTCTGGCAGTTATAACTAAAGCTACAATAAATACCTATTTGCAGGTTTTTGTGTAGACATAGTTTTCAACTTTTTTGAGTACTTACCAAGGAGTGCAATATGATACGAGTATGTTTAGTTTTGTAAGAAACTGACAAACTGTCTCCCAAAGTAGCTGTCATATTTTGATTCCCAGCAGCAGTGAGAGTTCCTACTGCTCCACACCCTCATTTCCATTTGCTGTTGTCAGTTATTTTTAGTCCCTTATAGTTTCTTTATGACTGCAGGAAACGTGTGTCCAGGTGCAAGCCCTGCAGCAAAGGGTCCCAGGTCCCAGGTCCCAGCCTGTCTCAGACATATAGAATAAAAAGAGGGTTGACTGTAGATGAAAACATTCTTGTATCATTTGTAATTTTGTAATTTTTCACACAGACAGTTTATTTTGTCAAGGTCTCTGATACTATCTAGGGCTTTCATCAGCTTTCAGCTGATTAAAATGCTTTGAACTTAATAAATGATAAATGACATGAGTATATTCTGGGATGGTGTGGAAACATTGATTTAGACTTCAAGAAGAATTTAGAAAAATGGACTTCACATGGAAAAACACTATTGCAATTGCTATAAAAATTTTAAAAGAAACATAATTTTGCGATACAGTTTTAGATGAGTTAACCATTCCATTTTGGAAATAGGTGGGAAGTAGAACAGTGCTCCCAAAAGAATGTGTGCCTGTGTGGAGATATCGAGGGGAGCTCGACATAATGCAGGCTTAATTCCTGAAGTTCCACCCCAAACATTGTAAGATGGCTTCTTTTTTAATTATGCAAAATATGCTGAAGTTAAAGGTTAGCGTTGCTTTAATTCCTGTCAGATATCTTTCTGATATTAAAAAAATAGTAATATAATTACTATTACTATAATAGTAATTACTATTACTAATAATAATTACTATTACTAGTACTATAATTACTATTACTATAATTACTATTATAATTATATCTAAAGATATAATATCTTTAGAAATTAATTACTAGAAGCAAAATGTAGTTGCTTGGGTCTAGATAAAGAATACCAATGAGATCTTAATATTTCTATCTCTACACATATGTCTCACCCTCTTCAAAGTAATAAGACCTAATATTAGGCTAACACAAAGCATCCAGTTTTAGAAGCCACACTGGTAAGGTTGCTTGGGAGTTGCGCCCAAGTAATACCGAAAGAGTCTTGTCAGTACATGGCAGTGTCTCAACTTATTTATTTTTTTATCCAGCCCCCTGTTTCTGGAGAGGATTTACAGTGTATAATAATAACAAAAATACAATAATTGAAACAGTACTAAATGTCAATTAGCTGCAGGGTTTAGCTTTCAGTTCCCTAGCTGCCAGACAGAAAGGAAACACGACAATAAGCTTACCTGGTACTTCCCAGTAACAGGAAGCATTTATGAGCACCAAGAGACCATTTTCACAGTATAAACTTCCAAAAATAGTCATATTTTTGTAAGGCACTTAGGCCAAATATGGCTAGCACGTAGTAAATACCTCTACAAAGGTATCATAGTCATATTTGGATGAGCAAATGAAAAATTAAAGAAAAATTCATCTTCAGTATTTTCATGTCATGGTTCTTGACCAAAATAAGGGACCATAGCTTTAATAATAAGCTTATAAAAGATACATCGGCAACCTCATCTGACCCTTAGGACACAGTATTTCATCATAATACCGTGAATGCGTATTTCAAATACCACAGCTTGAAGATGTAGTGTTTGATGGTTTACCTGGATAAGAAACAGTAGTTATACGAGGGTAATAGAATAGCTTTGACTGTATATAATTTTAGAATACCAGTCATTTTGGCCGATCATTACAGGAAAGCTTTTTAGCAAATAATTTGGAATTGGATACTGTTAAGTGCGCAAAGTAATGGCAAGTGTATATCAACCATGTGCTTTCGCGAAGCTAGCATACTAGGAATTTTATTTGAAAATGACCAGATCTATGGTGTATTTCTTCTTAAGTTGGGGGCCATGCATGTTTTTCTGGGATGAGAAAAACTTTGGTCAGGAAGCAGCATTGTGGCCACTGGAAGGCTTACCAGCTGATAGGCCTATGTCCTGGACATGTTTTGAGCTAATTTCTTTAGCTGTCACAATCAGATATGAGGTAACCACTTAAGTCCCATTATGAATTGTAAGATATGTGTATATTTGACAAAAAGTTAATGGAGCTGTGTAGTGCAGGTCTTCATCTTCCAGGGTCCTAGGTCTCCTTCACGTCCTCCTTGATTCCATGTTCGTTTGATTAGGAAAATGTTATTTTTGTTTTCCCTGCCAGTGGTACAGATATGTTCAGTGCCAGCTTACATAATTCTTAATTTATTTGACTTTTGCACTTCAAGACCATCTGCGTACGATTTTTAACAATCAATTTGTATTATGTGTTGAAGTTTATTTATTTATTAAACATGTATTTAATTGAAGTATAGTTGATTTACAATGTGTTATATGTGTTGCAGTTTTTATAAACATCAAGTTTAGCCGTTAGATGTAGGTAAGTTAAATCTTACTTCACTGTCTGTAGTTCAGGAAATATTTATTATCAGTATGTGCCTTACCCTCCTCTGATTACTATTATAGAATCTGAACATCATAGGAGAGAGAAAGTGCATTCCTCAAATTTTCCTAGTCACTGCACATTGCTTATGCTTTATTTTATATTTTATACATAAATAAAATGTGTGCATTTATGTTTCATATAAATATGTTAGGTCTTATTATTTAAAGAAAGATAATCTGTCATCTCTTCCCATTGAAACATTTGGATTTTGATTTGAAGTTTATGCTCTGATTCATTTGGATCATGCCAAAAGGCCATGGATAGATAGTATTTTGTGAATTTTGAATGGTTGAAAATAAGGATGCTGAGGCCCAATGTCATTTATGCCTCGAGCACTTTGGTGCATGTTCTGAGTTCAGCATATAAAATTAAAATAAAAAAACCTGAGCATCATGCCACCGTGCTGCTTTGGACTGTATATACCCCAGTAACCCAATGTGTGGCAGAACCTCATTTCACTGGCAAATATAAAATGTATTAAGGTATTAAACAATGTTTCCAGGTTCATCTATTCTTAGGATATACATGTCTTGATATAATCCAACTTTTACAAAGTTTTACAATTAAAACTTTGGAGATAGGCAAAAAACTGAAGAAAAATAATCAGCTGTTTAGGGGATTTCAAAACCTTTTCCTACTGGAGTTGAATATAACATTTACACATGTTTCATGTACGCTCATCTGGCAAAATCCAAATGTTATTTGACTACCTCTGTATAATCATTTACATGTATGAGTAGGCAAGGATCATTTTTCCTTTTCTTCCTCAAGTGTATATATAAAGTATGTGTTTTAAACATATATGGAGTTTTATTTTATTTTTATTGATGTACAGTTGATTTACAGTGTTGTGTTAGTTTCTGCTGTACAGCAAAGTGATTTAGTTATACTTATATACACACTCTTTTAAAAATTCTTTTACACGGTGGTTTATCCCAGGCTACTGAATGTAGTTCCCTGTGCTCTGCAGTAGGACCTTGTTGTTTATCCATCCTATGGATAAACAGCTTCCATCTGCACACCCCAAACTCCCAATCCTTCCCTCCCGAACCCCCTTGTAGCTTTATATACATATAAATTATTTTTGTAGTTTGCTACTTAGTAAGATACAAGTGAAATATTTTCTCTTGGCTTCTTATCTATTTTTAATGAAAATGTATCCTACTTTTGGGGGAAGAATAATGGCAGTATTTAGCAGTTCCTGTGCTTTTTTGACAATACCAACTAACCCCCTGGTATAATTGGTGTTTGTATTACAGTAAAGCAATTATTGGTAAAGTTCTATGACGACGTTTGAACTCGCAAGCGCTAAGAGGATGTCTGTAGAGAGTCTTAGAAAGACACGAGGGGCTTCTTATACCAAGCTATTGTGCTCCTTGTTAATGTTGGAAGAGCAAACGTATTTGTGCTGCTAACGATTGAACCCTTTTTATTCTGGTGCTGAACGCATTCTTAAAAATGGCAGTAAACACACGCACACGTAATTTTCCCAGGATTATAGAGTCAACATCTTCCTGAGACAGAAGTGGAACGACCCCAGACTGAAGCTGCCTAGCGATTTCCGGGGCTCAGATGCCCTGACGGTGGACCCCACGATGTACAAGTGTCTGTGGAAACCTGATTTATTTTTTGCAAATGAAAAAAGTGCCAATTTTCATGATGTAACCCAGGAAAATATCCTCCTCTTTATTTTTCGGGATGGAGATGTCCTCGTCAGCATGAGGTACTCTTTTCTCTCTAATATTTGTAGATTCATATTTTCCTTTAAAAATCAGTATACCACGGAGACATGTGTTAAACAACTTCTAAGACGTCTGTTTCTGCTTTCAGGCTATCTATTACTCTTTCGTGCCCTTTGGACTTGACCTTGTTTCCCATGGATACACAGCGTTGCAAGATGCAACTTGAGAGCTGTATGTAAATGAGACCCTAAGTCACCATAGGGATAAAAATGCTTAAAATTTCTAGGCAATACATGCTACTAATATCTTAGATAATAACGGTGAAACTAATGCTTTTGATTCCAAATAGACGTTAGAATAAGTTATTTAGGGAAATTATAGTTTTCCTTTTACTGTATTAATTTGTATACTAAGATAGATGAATTCTTTTGTTACCAGTTGATTTCAGTTGAGTTGCCGTAGGTGTAGGTGTGTACCCTTCTAACTCATTCCAATCGCCACCTGCATTTGAGTTAGTGATATAGGCAAGGTAAAGGAGAAAATGATGTCCTAATAACTTTTCTAATGTTAAAACCACATTTTTCAGAGCAGAAAATTTGGAAAACATTGAAAAATATTATCTAAATCCTACCAAGCATTCATTTTCTATGGACCTATAAAAAAATATTTTTTACAAAATTGGATTTTAGATTTTCTATATTTCTAGAATCATATATTTTTCAGTTTCTAAAAGAGGTACCAGGTGTAGTCATTGAAATGCTTATCTCTAAAATATAGTTATTAATTAATTTGCTATGAAGCTTGTCATGTGAAAATCAAAGTAGGAAATAAAACTTGAAAAACTAATACTAATGGAAGGACTCTTCAGCCTGAATACCCACATACTGTGACCTGTTCCTACACCTTATAAAATGTAGGTGCCTGCTTGATGACATGCTTTAAAGTCACTTAGTGGTTACTTGTTGTTGTTTAATTTACTGAAGCTGGATCCTAAATTTGAACAATATTTTTTGCTTTCTAACTATCATGTGAGATTTTGCAGATATAAGTGTATGTAGGTACACGTCTGTGTGTGTATTGTATATACGTGTGCCTGTGTGTCCATATGCATCTTTTATAAATAATTCCACATGTGTATATACCTTCAATTCTATTACTAGATACACTAAAGTACGGCTTTAAAAAATATAGGCGTGTAAGAGTTGAACGGTAGGCTACAACATGCTGTAAGCCCATGGGGCCCTTGAGTTGCAGCCAGGTTACCTAAGCCCACAATGTGGGTTCCAGGAGGCTCTAGTGATGGAGTGATGTCCATCTGAGGGGCTGTTTTATTGCTCTCCTCTGGCCATGCCACTCCTCTAGGGAAGTTGGTAGTGAATTCTTCAAAAAAACCCATTTTGGTGCTTAAGTTTCTTTAAAAATCTCCAGGTAGCATATTGCATGATTGTAAATGTGTACATTCAGAAAGCTGGTATCACTTATTTGCTACTTTTTCATTGATGACGGTTCAGAATTCTGACATAGACAGATGTACTACTGTTCATGCCCCCCGAGGATTTTTACCATCTGTGATATGCTGATTATTTTAGCTTGCTCTTTCTTTAAGCCAATTATCTGTAACTTGTGCTAATATTTTTATTAGTGGCCATAGATTTTACCTCTTTACATTTCTAACAAAAGTTTCATAAAAGGGCCTATTGTTTTACCATTTCTGTGTTTGATATCTGGATGTTAAAATGTTAAAGAAGTGTCCATAATTATATTTCAAACTGATATTTTATTTCCTTTTGTTTACAGTTGGTTACACAACTGATGACTTACGATTTATCTGGCAGTCAGGGGATCCTGTTCAATTAGAAAAAATTGCCTTGCCTCAATTTGATATTAAAAAGGAAGATATTGAATATGGTAACTGTACAAAATACTACAAAGGCACTGGTAAGTAATATTCTTTAAATTAAACACAACTAAGTCTTATTTCAAAGATTTGTTTCGATATTAAAATATGCTAGGGACAGAACAGAGAAAACTAGTTAAAAAATAAATTCAGTATTTATAAACATTATATCTATATGTTGATACATTTAAATCTTTCATAAAATGACATCCACTAAAGTTAAAATTTATTTTATCGCTAGATAGTTTTGCTTTTCTCTATGTAATTCCGGATAACAAGAGGTTTTCAACGTTTTATTTTATATGAACTCTCCAGGCAGTGGTTTTCTTAGATGTTGCCTAGAAATTCTGCTCTGACAGGATTCATATTAGGGCCAAACGTTATGGATATAAACAATGTAACCCATATATATTCGTCTGCTGTCTTTGGGGCGGGTTTTCATTGTTGGTTGACCCATTTTCTTAATTTTCAAAAAATTTGATCTTTATGCTGTGCAGGAAACAGTAAACACATGAAATAATTGGACATGAGTAAAAATTTGCCGTATAATATTCTTGATCTAGGTTATGGAACGGCCAGTTATGAAAACTCAACAAATTAACCTCACGCATTAAATCACGTCAAGCTTTACAGAAATGAAAATACAGTACTCACTGATCAATACTTTCATAATATGGTTAGTATTCAACCTTTGAGTCTCCTCTGGAGGTTATAGGTTATTGAAGGCTCTAGATATTAAATATAGTGCTATTTTCCTCAGCAATATAAATAAAAAGGTGAGTGACTTTTGACCAATACATTCACACTAATAATCAGTCTAACTTATAAATTATCACAAAATTCTAATTCTGTATCAGGAAGTAAATCATGACAAAGATATTCAGGAATAGATGTAATTAAAGTTTAAGTTTATTGCAACATTTATGTTGACTTTGCAAAAATAAAAACGTGTAGAGTAATTGTGGAAAATTTACTGAGATGAGATGTTTGAGCTGAAATGCTGCATCGTGACATCATCAAGGACAAAATATGATTTAAAACATACCTGTTGATTAGAATAAAAGATAGAGTGAATAGTTGCACATCTACGTTGTTGTAATAATAGATACAACACGGGCCAACTTAGAGATAACGTTAGTTTAAGCATCTGTTGTCATTGACCTTCAATTAAATTAACAGATTATGTAACATTTATATATAAATAGTCCCTTCTCTTGTAGAGCTTATAGTATTTTAGGACAAGAGACAAAATAAGCAAATACACTGCTGAAAGAATTATCAAAATTTTTAATGGAAAAACAGAGCTCTTAAAAATTTGACCATCAAAGTACTCCGTGAAGAAATCGTAGATACCTTGATTGTCAGATGTGGAAGTGATCGGTCGGCTAATGCTGAGCCAGCTCTTTTGTTGAACACATAAAATAACTGAGATGCAGGGTCAACGACTTCCTGAATGTCAAGGGCAAATCAGTGTCAGCTGTAACCTGGGCACAGTCATTCTCCTCTCTGTGACTCATGCAAATTGAGACTGACTACAGTTTTCAGGGATTTCTCACCTAGTAATGGAAAAAATAAACTTGAAAGCCAAGAGAAGTTTTCTGGAGGATTGATGTACAGAAACATTTAATAGATGGCTTTTTGAGTTCTTGCTATCTGTCAGGCATTGCTTTAAGCACTTTGCAGGAATTCTATCATTTAATCCTCACAACAGTCCTGTGAGTTCAGTGAGTGCTATTATATTTGGAAAATAGTTACCCACATCCAGATTATATGATTAACATTTCAAAATGAATAGTCTCTAAATTGTTGGAGAAACTTGAAATAGAGTTTACTGAAGTTTTTTAAACTTCATCTAGAGATGAAAAATAAAACCAGTAATTTTATTTCTAATTTTATGTAGTATAAAATCATGTAACAGTATTGAAAATCATGGGGTTATTCATTTTTTCACCTTTAAGCCCTGAACTTAAAATGTCTCGGGACTTCCCTGGAGGTCCAGTGGTTAAGATTTCACCTTCCAGTGCAGGGGATGCGGGTTCGATCCCTGGTCGTGGAGCTAAGATCTCACATGCCTCGTGGCCAAAAGGACAGAACATAAAACAGAAGCAATATTGTAACAAATTCAATAAAGACTTTAAAAATGGTCCACATCAAAACAATCTTAACAAAAAAGAAGCCTCTACTTGGGGACTCAGCAGTGAATAAAGGACAGATCCCTGCTGTTTTATAGATCCATATTCTTACGTGGCAAGCAAGTAAAGTAAATGTAATTCTTTTAGTCCTAAGAAGGAAATAAGAGGGTGTGCTGCGGTAGAGAGTATTTGGGGATATACTCAAGATTTACGATAAGTAAATCTTTCATAGATTTTTGTGTGTGTGTGGTATTTATTTTTTGAGTTATCATAAATAAGTCACTTATATCTCATTAGATACAGAAAATAAGAAAAAACTCATGGCTAACATAATAATAATGGGCACTATATTTCAGTAAACATGCTTTGTCAGTATTTATATGAATCAGTATATGGATATAAGAAAAACATTTTAATGTTTGGATAATACTTAGAAATGTATCTAAGGAAATAGAACATCCAAAATATATGGAATGCTTAGCAGTGCAGAATACTGGAAAAGATACAGAAAGCAACGTATAAAATGATGGCCAATATTTTCTTTAATTTGTACAAAATTATCCGAAATGGTGATTTGGCTTTAACTTTATTAAAAATTAGGGTTTTATTTATAATAGTAGAAATTACACAGGTGGAGAAATATATGGGTACACAAGTATAGAAAAATCTTTAAATTGGAAGCCTGAGTGAATAATAATCAAATAAAAGCTCACAGGAAATAGAAAGTAAATTGAATTTGCCAGTGAGCATTTATACCCATTAGCTGCCCACCTGCCCCTCATAAATGTAACAGTACCAGGAAATCAAAAAAGATCAAGGGATGTTTCTCATAAAAGTTTATGGAGCAAATCACTATGATATCCAGGCGTATATTTTACTGCTAAATGCATCCACGGCTTGGGAAGCTCCCCGGGGGGTGGCTTCAGATGAAGCAATCGGTTACTAGGCTGTCATCTAAATGTGGTGGATGGGATGCGCAAATGCATTGGAAAGTGAGCAACTTTATAGAAAATTGTTATAATCCTTGTGACAACCTAGGCTCCTAAAGATACGTAATAAGCACATATGTGTTCTTCCCCATTTCACAGGCACTAGGTGAGTGTAAAGTTACCTTGAGGGAGTGACACTCTTAGAAAGCAAGGTACTGCAGAACCGCGTGTAGGCAACGCTGTGGGCCTCCTTAATTGCAGCGAATGGGCTTAGGAAAGATTATGGTTTGGAAGTTTTGCACATGGTTGTTAGTTGGAAGCATATGTTCTCATTTGTCCAGGCAGGAAGTTGAGAGAAGAGGTAGGCACTGAAAAGGGAGGGGGATTTTCCATCGTTTTGCCTTTCATATCTTTTTAGAACCTGTGCACCATTTAAATGAATTGCCTAGTTTTAATGAACTTAAAATTTAAAAAAGACAAACACTCTGCATTGCTTGTCTTTTTTTTTTTTTTTTTTTTTTTTTTTTTTTTGTGGTACGCGGGCCTCTCACTGCTGTGGCCTCTCCCGTTGCGGAGCACAGGCTCCGGACGCGCAGGCTCAGCGGCCATGGCTCACGGGCCCAGCCGCTCCGCGGCATGTGGGATCTTCCCGGACCAGGGCAGGAGTCCGTGTCCCCCGCATCGGCAGGCGGACTCCCAACCACTGCGCCACCAGGGAAGCCCATGCTTGTCTTTTTTTGATATAATATGGAAACATTTGGCATAATTAGAATTTACTTAGTTCAAATCAACTATTTATTTTTGTTACAAATTAGCCCTAACATCTTTCTAATCCCTCCGAGGTATCAATGATTATTGGGAAAAGGATAGATTTCTAATCTAAGCTATTTGATAAAGGGTGAGAATAGCCATTCTTTGAAAGACCCTATTTGTGTGCAATTACTGCTCTAGATACTATTAATGAATAAATATGAAGATTATTCTAGCATCAGAAATATATACCTTCTTCCCAACTCGGAAAACTAGATAAGTACAACTTTTTAAACTAAAACACAGTAAAAAAGTAATATTGTCTTTTTCCCCCATAGTTATTTTATTTATGCACTGTCCATTCATTTGTCTCAGCATTTTAAAATAATTATGTACAGTTTAAGCTGAACGCAACTGAAGATATTTTAACGTTTTGGAATTCATGCATACCCTTCCTTTTGTTGAATGGGAAATGACATTTTTATCTAAATTGAACATTTTAAAAATTCATCTCAAACATCTGGAAACGTCTCTTGTATGCCAGTGCTGGGAGGCTATTTGTGTCACTTATTTTCTTTCTCCAGTCAGCAAAGGCTATTATGAGGCTGCCCATAATTTGTGATTAATTTGAGAGACTACTTGACATCATGGCAGTCCTAGAATGACGTGTAAGGGCAACGTCTGCTTCAGTCTCAGCCTGTGAAAGTGAAGCCCTTTCCCTCGATTCCAGAACATTTGAGGTCCTGGAGTGGAACCAGGGGAGACTTGGTTGGGATGTCCGATGTTTGCCTTTACAAACTTTTACCTGCATAGACTGGGAACACTCACTTACCCTGCTCGTGTTTACCTCCAAGACTGTCTGCACATTTTATGCGTAAATGGTAGCTCTGGTAGACGGTCATCCCTTCCAGATAAGAAGTGGTCCACGTGGCTGAAAATTATACTGACAACGTGTAATCCAGGCATGTTTCTTTTTTAGACTTGCTCTGCTCTGATTTGATGCTCCCGGTGGCTTCTTTAGATCTTTTGCTCCCAGAGGACCCAAGGATACTGGGAAGTTTAAGTCACTGCAAAATCTCGGAGCAAAGACTTAAAAGCCGGGACTGGCCATCCCAGAGCAGCACATGGTGTCTGTTTGTCAATCTCATAATGAAGTCGCAAGAGGTCGGGTGAAACAGGTCTCATCATGCCGTCCTCTTAGATCACGTAAAGGATACATATTTACAGAACCAGCCCCCGTCCTTTTTACGTGGAGTTCCCTTTGTGAAATTGCCTCAAGCAGGAGCGACCTGTAATTTCCGGGCACGATGTGATTTTGCGGTGGGATGTAGCGGGAGTGTCACTCTTGCCCGTGTCTGTCGCTGGCAGGGTACTACACGTGCGTGGAGGTCATCTTCACCCTGAGGCGGCAGGTGGGCTTCTACATGATGGGTGTCTACGCCCCAACCCTGCTCATCGTGGTTCTGTCCTGGCTGTCCTTCTGGATCAACCCCGACGCCAGCGCTGCCCGAGTGCCCCTGGGTAACGTGTTCCAGCCTCTCTCGGGGGGTCGCGAGTGTGCTGCATCTTTATAGAAATGACTGTATAATTTTGAAATTATACCAAATGATTTTGAGACAGTGAGTTTTGGAATTGATGGTAACCTTTTTTTTTTTTTTCAGACTTCCTTCAGTTCTTGACATTGAACTAGATTTTCTCCGTGTTTATGCATTCTATAATTAAACTAAGTTTTCCCTTTTTGTGTCCTTGGGGTATTTTAAGCAGTTAATCCATCCTACTTTGACTCTCATGAAATAATTATTAATAAGCGATTTTCACGGATAACGGAAGGCTAAAATCCCCAGTGGTGCCAAGCTTAAAAACAAATGACTATTTGGATAGAAATCTTTCTAAATCATATACTGTCTCATACTGTTCATCAGGGAATATGTAATAGAATTTATCTTTTAAACATGACTTTGCATCATTTTCCTAAACACTAGTTATTGTGTGCTGTACCACCAAGAGAGGCTAGAGAGAGGAAGGGCTGGTTAGGCCACGCTCTCCAGTTTGTGATGTTTAATGCTCTGTGACATAGAAACACCAATAGCCAGACTTGAAAATTCTGTCTCTATAGGGCTTAAATAGTCTCGGGTTGGGGAAATAATCGAGAGCCTTTCTTTTTTTTTTTTTTTTAATTAATTCATTTATTTATGGCTGCGTTGGGTCTTCGTTGCTGCACACGGGCTTTCTCTAGTTGCGGCGAGCGGGGGCTATTCTTCGTTGTGGTGCATGGGTTTCTCATTGCGGTGGCTTCTCTTGTTGCGGAACACGGGCTCTAAGCACGCACGCTTCAGTAGCTGTGGCATGTGGGCTCAGTAGTTGTGGCTCGCGGGCTCTAGAGCGCAGGCTCAGTAGTTGTGGCGCACGGGCTTAGTTGCTCCGCGGCATGTGGGATCTTCCCGGACCAGGGCTCGAACCCGTGTCCCCTGCATTGGCAGGCAGATTCTTAACCACTGCGCCACCAGGGAAGCCCTGATTCTGCTTTCTTAAATCCCACATGCAAGACATCTTGTAGATGGTATTTAAGGCGATGAGTGGAGTGTAGGTAGAAGAATCTCAGGGCTAAAGCCTTGGGATTGAGAAGATGAGGAACAGTCTATGTGATGTGGTTTCCTAGAATCCTGCCAAGTGGAGAAGGTGTGTCCAGGCGAGGAGAGTGACCAGCCAGCTGCCTGTAGGTCAAGGTTAGGGCTAAAGATTGCCCTTGGCTTTAGCAGCCTAGGGGGTCCCTGGGATCCAGAAGAGAGACAGTCTCCATGGAGTGAGGAGAAGCGGGAAGCCTGGTCGGAGTGACTCAGGAGAACGCAGGAGGGGGACCTAGAGCCCTCGGTGTAAACGGCCTGTTGGAGGTGGTTAGCTGCCCACAGGAGGGGAGGGTGGGGAGATAGCCAGGGGGGATGGGAGCTGAGAGTTTCTTGGTTTTGTTTTTCTAAGGGGCCAATCCACACACGTTTATTTTTGGTGGAAAACAACCGGTAGTGAAGGAAAAAATGAGAGTGGGTAGAAGTGCAGGAGCCGTGAGAGGGGATGGGAGGTAGGAAACGAGGGATTGGCCTTTGCTAGAACACAGTGCATTCGTCCACGGGGTCAGCAAACTCCTTCGGCGACAGTTTGAATAGCAAACATTTGAGGTTTCTGTTGAAATCCCGAAATCCGCTGTCATAGCGCTAAAGCAGCCTTAGACAATACATAGCTGAAGGGGTGTGGATATGTCCTAGTAAAACTGTATTTATAAAAACAGGCGGTGGGTCAGATGTGCCTGGTGCATCGGGTTGACTGACTGCTGGTCTGTAGCGTCAGGAGAGAAGGCAGAGCTGATGGGCACACGGCGAGATGCGAGGGCAGACGTGGTCATGGGGGCTAGCCCCTGATTTTGTTTTCTTAGTGAAATGGGAAGCCAGGTCATGAGTCGCAAGGGTGATGGGGAAAAGCACTGTGGTTCTGAAGGGAGAGAGACTGGTGAAGGGACTGGGGAAATACACCCTGATTGCCTGGTAGGATCGCGGACCTCTGGAGGTCAGTGGTGGTAAATTGAAAGTGGGATCAGTCAACATGTTGACTCATGAAAAGAAAACTAGGGACATGTTTAGGTTTTTGAGATTTATATGTGCTGTTGCGTGTGTTAATGTCTGGTTCTATCTTATTACCGAGTAGCATTTCATAGTACGGCTACACCACCGTGTGCTTCTCCATTAACCAGTTGTTGGGGATTGGGTTGTTTCCAGTTTTGGGGTATTATACGTGATGTGATGAATAATGGCGTACAAGGCTCTGTGTGGGCATACATTTTCATTACTCTTGGGCAAACACCTAGAAATGAAATTTCTGCATTTTATAGGAAAAGTATGTTTAACTTTTCTAAAATATTAGCGTAATGTTTATCAAGATAATGGTACCGTTTTGCCTGATTCGTACTCCTGTGTCATATACTCCCCAAATACTTGATTTTTTTTACTTCTTGTAGTGCCTTCGACCTTAGTCCAATGTTGAATACAGTTGTGAGAGATGCTTATTCCTGATTCTGGGTAGACATAGTTGAAGTATTCACTGTTGAGTGTAATAGTGGCTCTAGTTATTACAGATCTCTTAATCAGGTTGAAGAGGTTCCCTTCTCTTCCTAGTTGGCAGAGGGTTTTTATCATGACTGTTGACTTTTGCCAAATGCTTCAATGCTTTCTCTGAGTATATTTAAAGGTTTGTATGGTTTTTCCCTTTATTTTGGCAAATTTTACCAATTGATTCCTAGCTATTAGATGAGTAGATAAAATTATTAGCACAAACACGTTCATAACATTTGTTTTTCCTTTTCCTGTCTAGCTGTAGTGAAGTATTCATTCCTACGTACTGATACTGTTAAATTGTGAATTTTTTTTTTTTTTTGACCACTCTAGATAAAGACTTATCCGTTTTCTTGGTATTTTCAAAACATCAGCGTTCATTTCATTCATTTCTATCTATTTGTTTATTTTTCTTTTTCATTGATTTTGGCTCTTGTCTTTATTATTGCTTTTTACTCAGTCTGGATTTTATTTGATCTCTTTTTGATGACTGAAGTGGAAACTCAGATATCCGATTTTAGACCCTTCTTCTTTTCTAACATGGGCATTTAAAGTTACAAATTTCCCTTGTAAGTCCTGCTTTAGCTGCAGTGCACAAATTTTGGTATACTGTATTTTCATCTTCCTTCATTAAAAAAATAGTCTCTAATTTCCCTTGTGATTTCTTCTTTGGCCCACGGATTCTTTATATATGTGTAGTTTGGATTCCAAATATTTAGCGTTTTCATGAGTACTCAAATATGATTTGTTTTTAATTTTGTCAGGGAACATACTCTATGATTTCAATCCTTTTATGTTTACTGAGACTTCGCTAATGGTCCAGCCCAGCATATGTCTCCTGGCAAACATCCCATGTCACCTGCACTGTATGTTTGTCACTCTTGGGTGTAGATTTCTGTAGATATGAGTGGAGTCAGGTTGGTTGATAGTACTGTTAAAATCTTTTATGTCTTTTGTCTAGTTATTATAGTTATTGATGAGAAAGTTGTTAAAATCCCCAACTCTAATTATGGAATTATGCTTCAGGTATTTTGAAGCTCTGTGATTAGACCCACACATATATATATAATTTTATCTAAAAAGAAAAAAGAAATAATATTACTGACAGATTAAATATCAGGATATTCTGTCAATACGGCTATTTTGACCCAGTGTATCTTTCCTTTTTCTACTTTTTTTCCCCTACATTGTTCCAAAAGATTATGAAATCAATTTGCCAATCTTTTCCTTCTATGGCCCATAATTTTTATTTTCTAAAATTTAGGAGAAGAACATATATCATTTACCCTAGACTCATTTTGCTTTTTAAAATAAAATCAGTCTTGTGTTCTAGTTTTACTTTTCTTCCTATCTCTTTTTGATTTACTTTTCCCATTGCTAACAAGTATCAAAGCTTCCTCTGCGAACTTTAGGTAGACTTTGTCTTCAGCTATTTCTTTAAGTATAAAAGTAACTGTGGAGGTAACATCTTACACTTTTTACCCTACGTAAACTTTACTGTAACACATTCTTTTTCTGGTACATGAAATGGTTTAGTTGCTGCTAAAAAGGATTTTTTTAAAACAATACTTTTTAATTATAAATGTAAAAAGATGAATAATTCAGGTCGCAATTCAGACCTCTAGCAGGTCACACACAGTACCTTTCTTCCTTATTATAGTCTTTTCTTATCATCTGGAACAGTGGTTCAAGATCTTTTTGATTATGAGGATCTCTTTCAAAAATGTCAGATATTATTTCTGGATTCCCACATGGTAGTAACTGTAGTTTTCCTTTTAGTATCCTTTGATTAGAATGCTGTGCAATGATAACATGCTGATGTAATAATTTAGCAGTATTTCTAAATGAATTTTCATGTTATTAATCACAACTCCATATAAGAATTTGCTGCATAGTGTAGTTTGTCTCAGTATGGGATAAAGATGATTTCATGTTTAGACAGTAGCTGTTGGGTACAATTTCTCCTTGATTTGCTCTGTTGGTTCTATTTGTTGTTAATAAAAAATACTACCGGGACTTCCCTGGTGGTCCAGTGGTAAAGAATCCACCTTGCATTGCAGGGGACGTGGGTTCGATCCCTAGTTGGGGGACTGAGATCCCATGTGCGGCAGGGCAGCTAAGCCCACGCGCCACAACTACTGAGCTTGCGTGCCACAAACTACAGAGCCCACACGCTCTGGAGCCTGCATGAGACACTAGAAAGAGAAAACCCGCACGCCACAACTAGAGAGAAGCCTGCGGGCTGCAACGAAGACCCAACACAGCCAAAAGGAAAAGAAATAAAATAAATAAATAAATGAAATACAAAAAAATATCTCTACCTCCCCTTTCTTTTCCTTTTCTTTTTTCACCCTTTTTCTTGCTTTCCTTTTTCAGTCTTCTAGGTTTTGGTATTCCTCTTTTAGGCAATAGATTGCTAGAGTATATGCTATTAAAGAATTATTTTTCAGATGTTTCCTCTGAGATTGTCTGAACGAGAAATCTGTGGACATCCCATAGTCAATGGGAGTTCACTATCAATAGTGGTCTCTTAAATAAGGATTTTATCACTATAAAGTTCTTTCTGCATATTGATGAGCTAAACAGCTTTATCTTCACCCTGAATTCTTTATAGAAGTTTTTATTCAGGTTAACTATTTTATGTAGTTAATTTATTAATACTTTGATTTATATTATTTGTTAGCCATAACTTTTAGTAGATGTAGACCTCACGCCTGCTTATCAGAGTTGATAGCAATTTTACGACATACTCCCTGATTTGAAATCTAGACTTGGTTTGTTTTTGCATTAGGGAGAGAAAGTAACAAATGACAAATAAGGACTATATGTTTTAAACACGTTATAGAAAGATTATACCAAGAAGTCCTGGAATGTATTAGAGAGGTGCTCCATTAAGTGGGGATAATATATTAAGAACACAATATTGAAACTATAAATATCCCCATTTTTTTGAATGATGGGTTTCACATTTCTTTTTATTGGTTCATAATGTAGTAAAATTCAGGCAGCATTTCACTATGAGTTACTTAAACAATGACGTAATCTCATCTGAAGGCCATGTTAAGATAAGGCTGAAATATTTGTCCGGAGAAATATTTGCTCAGATTTCTTATTTTAGGATAAAAAAGCAAGTGGACGTTTCCTATTTTAATGTGATTTCCTGAAGACAAGGCACACAGTGAGGTCCACATTCTCTTCCTTCTCAACTGATCTCCATTTCCATTCTTACGTCTTCGAAATGATACAGATCTTATTGGAATTGGTCACCATGGTTTTTAACTTAACGCCTGGGATTATAAATATCTCCCAAATGTCCATTAATATCCTATTATTCTGAATCTTTCTCTGCTCCTTTGACCTTCTTTTTCTGATGCCTGAGCCTCTCTGGAGTCCCCTCCCTTTCCACCACAACCTCCCCTGAATGATACTGGCCAATCTGTCCTTCAAGAAGGTCCCGGGTGCCCTGTGCTGAGTCGTGGTCACCAGTTCTTTGTTTCTCGGCCTTTATCTGGCCTAACTCGGTGTTTTCTTTCCAAAGTCACATCTTTTCTATATTCTCCTCTTCCTATATTTCATGGGTATTTTCCCAGTCATTCTGTTTAGAAGTTTGTCTTAATCTTTTCCTTCTTCCTTTAAACAGTAATCAAGTTTTAAAAAATGTTTTCTCCAAAATCCTTTCACATTCATTGTATCCTTCATTTTCTTATTCTTTGTTTCTGCATCTCCTATATTTTTCTTTCTCAGTTTATTTTTTTATCCCTAGAAGAGTGACGTTATTGAAATATTCTCTTGATAATGTCATTTCTCTACCAAATACGATAAAAGATCCACTCTAGGACTTTGAAGGCCTTCTGTAATCTGGCACTATTCTCCATTTCATTCACAAAGTTGCTAATATATCAGGATAAAGATTCAGGTATACTACTAAATTTACTACAATTTGATACATTCTGTGTTATTGATGAGCATGAAATGCTATGGAAACACAGAGAATGGTGCCAATATATGCTACTTCAAGGCTTGTTTTTGATTGATTGATAAGCTGACATAACATTTGATTAAGAATAAAAAAATAACTTGGGAATATGATTTGCTAAATTAATGCCCATAGGTATAATTAACTGAGTTTAGGGCAATGTTTGAGAAGATCTTGTATTTTTATGTTACTTTTCACTTCCAGGTTAGAAAATGTTAAAACCTATATTAACTTTTAAAACATAGTCCTGTTCATTAGTTTTCTTCAGGATAGAGGATAATTACAATATAATAGTAATATATATGTGTGTGTGTATATATATATATATATATATGTAATATTGTTTCAATCTGCAGAAGTTATATTTTACTAAAAGCCTTTCTTTCTAGGAGAGAGTCTCTTAGTTCTTCAATATTAAAAAAAAAAAATCCCCAAAACTCCACACCTTTCAGGAGCCTCTGAAATGATGCAACTGGTGGAATATATATTTTTCAGTGTTTTAAATGATTATTGATACTAATATAGTGTTTCCCGTATTCCCAATGCAAGAGCAAAGAGAACCAAGTACATCTTTCATTATTAGGGTAATAAAAAATAAATATTTACTTTTTAAAATGTTAAGTGTTTACACACATACCACCCATATTCAATAATTCTTACATAAGAAGCAAGTACGTGGTATTTCTTCTACTCTTTGAGTTTTAAGGGGACCTGAGGGGCATTGAAAGTTATTGGAGGGGGATTTCATCAAAGAGCAGTGATTGTAGAACATTTCACGGGAGTAAAAGCAACTTGACTTCCTGTTTCTGTCCTGCAGGCATCTTCTCAGTGCTCAGCTTGGCCTCTGAGTGCACAACCCTGGCTGCGGAACTTCCCAAGGTGTCTTACGTGAAGGCTTTGGACGTGTGGCTCATCGCGTGTCTGCTCTTCGGGTTTGCGTCCCTGGTGGAGTACGCGGTCGTCCAGGTGATGCTCAATAACCCCAAGAGAGTCGAAGCGGAAAAAGCCAGAATTGCCAAGGCTGAGCAAGCAGATGGGAAGGGGGGGAGTGCAGCTAAGAAGAACACTGTGAATGGCACGGGCACACCTGTTCACATCAGCACCTTACAGGTAAGGACGACGTCGGCCAGCAAAGTGCATTCTGCGGGTTGAAAGGTTTGGTAGAATCGGTTCTCACTCGTTTTTCTCTCACAGATGCAAAGGGACTAAGCACAACCTACTTTTTGGAAAAGAATAGAAAACACTTAGGTCCAATAGTAACCGAGAAAAAAATCAACACTTTATCAAATTACTGGAGAACTTTCCGTGGAGTTTAAGGATGCTTCAGTTCCTTTGCTCTGATGGTCACCACTGAATGTGGAGGCCTTGCCCAAGTGACAGACCTTCCTACTCTTTCTCATTTGACAAACCTTTGCGAATGGCCAGGGGGCTGAAGGCTTACGGGGCCCACGTTCTTGAGTCAATCTCCCACCCATTCCCCATCAAGTTGGAGAGCTTCACAATGCTCATGTCAGGCAGGCTACTTCTTTACTGGGTGCCTGGCTCATAGGGAAACTATGCCCATGGCTTGGGTTTTGTCCAGCGCAGTGAGTAGCTAGAGAAGAACTGAACAGTTAAAACCCATGACCTTGCCTTGTCACTTGGTGATGGGTCTAAGAAGAGCGGACCATGCCTCTAGATTCAGGTACTGATACATCCTGGAGCCACAGACCACGTCATGGATTGAGGACAGTGGTCCACTCACTCCAGCATGCCTGTACTTGATGACCTCTAGTTGAGAAGACCCTAGGCCAGGGGACCATTTCCACTGAACGTAGCATGGTAAGTTCCACAAGAGACCAACAGGTCCAGACCATCCTACAGCCTTGGAAACCTTGCCTGCATCTGGCCCCAGACCATGTCCATTTGCTGACCGCCACTCCTACCAACACCTAGAACATTAGACACGGTTTTAGAGACAGAGGCAAGCAAACTGTTCTTACGTGATGCTGTCTGCAGGTCTTTTTTTATTTTTTTGGTTTTTGTGTGTGTGTGTGGTACGCGGGCCTCTCACTGTTGTGGCCTCTTCCATTGCGGAGCACAGGCTCTGGACACGCAGGGTCAGCGGCCATGGCTCACAGGCCCAGCCGCTCCGCGGCATGTGGGATCTTCCCGGACCGGGGCACGAACCCGCGTCCCCTGCATCGGCAGGCGGACTCTCAACCACCGCGCCACCAGGGAAGCCCTCTCACGTTTTAATTTGTATATTTAGATCATTTAAATTTAATGAACTTATTGATATATTTAGGGCTTCAGTCTATTTTTTTTTAATTTTATTACTATTTTTTATTGGGGTATAGTTGCTTTACAATGTTGTGTTAGTTTCTGCTGTACAACGAAGTGAATCAGCTGTATGTGTACGTATATCCTCTCCCTTTTGGGCCTCCCCTCTCCACCCCGTCCCACCCATCTAGGTCACCACAGAGCACTGAGCTGAGCTCGCTGTGCTATACAGCAGGTTTCCACTAGTTATCTGTTTTACACGTGGTAGTGTGTATACGTCCATCTCAATCTCCCAACTCATCCCCCAACCCCCATGTCCACATGCCCATTCTCTACGTCTGCATCTTTATTCCTGCCCTGCAAGTAGGTTCATCTCTACCATTTTTCTAGATTCCACATATATGCATTAATATACGATATTTGTTTTTCTCTTTCTGACTTACTTCACTCTGTATGACAGACTCTGGGTCCATCCACGTCTCTACAAATGACCCAATTTCGTTCCTTGTTATGGCTGAGTACTACTCCATTGTATATATGTGCCACATCTTCTTTATCCATTCGTCTGTCGATGGACACTTAGCTTGCTTCCATGACCTGGCTATCGTAAATAGTGCTGCAATGAACATTGCGGTGCACGTGTCGTTTTGAATCATGGTTTTCTCAGGGTGTATATTTTGTGTCCTATTTGTTCTATTTTTAATCTCTTTCTTCTTTCTCCTTCTTCCACGTGGACTGCTTGAACAGCTCCTAGAATGACATTTTGAGTTTCCTGTATTGTTTGTAAGCATGTCACTCTCTTGCTTGGAGGCTGCTCCAGGTGTCCCATTATATACACATAACTTTATCACAGTTTCCTGATGTGACTCTGTTACCACTTTGTGTGATGTGTAGAAATGCTACCTGCCTTTAACACCTTTTGCTTTCCTCTTCACATGACAAAATTATTGTAAATACTTCTTAGAACCTAATTAGAAAGTGTTACACTTTTTGTTTCACCATCACACATAATTTGGAAAACTCAGAGAGAGAAGAAAAGTTTATTGTATTTGCGCCTATTTTTGTTTACTTTGATCTTTCTTCCATTCTGATATTCCAAGGTTCTATCTTTTATTGTTTCTTTCCTTTTAGAGAATTGCCTTTATCCATTATTTTGGGTAGCGCTGCTGGTAACAGATCCTCCTAGCTTCCTTCATCTGGGAATGTCTTGGTTTCCCTTCATTCCCAAAGGATCTCTTCACTGGGAATAGGATCCTTGAAAGTTCTTTTCCTTTGACACCTAAAAAGTATTGTGCCCATTCCTTCTGGACTCTGTGGCTTCTGAGAAGAACTCTGCTTCATTCACACTGTTTTTCTCCTTTAAGTAAAATGTCATTTTTCTCTGGCTGCTTTCAAAATTTTTTTTTTTTTTTTTGCCTTTAATGTTCAGAAGTTTAATTATGTATTTTGGAGTGTTCTTTTTAGGGTTCATCCAGTTTGGGGTTTGTTCAGCTTCTTAGAAAAAAATGCAGGCTCATGCTTCTTGCCAAATGGGAGAAGTTTTCAGCTGTTATTCCTTTGAGTACCTTTCCTCCATCCTTCTAGGACTGTGACGACACAGATGTTAGATGGTCTGTTACAGGCCCACACGTCACCACTGAGGCTCTGCTCATTTTTCTAGTAAGTTCTCTGTTGTTACCACCGTGAAGTCACACCTAAGTCTTCTGGCCCAGAAATATTGCCTCGGGTGATTCGCTTTTACCTGTGTGCAGATTCAAGCTGGAAAGGACCACAAAGAAAATCTTAGAGGCTACAGTTTGAAGCCTTTGGAAGTTCTTATCGTCATCATTTTTTATCCTTGACAGCCTCATTATCGTAGTACCTCATTTTTGCTACCAGTAATTTTCAGAAGTGACAAGTTTATATGATGAAAGTAAATGAGACACATATTCATATGAGGAAAAATGGGGAAAGTATAAATGGGAGATCTGCAGAACCAAGGTCACTTTTAAGAATGTGTGGAGTGGGGTTACTGTCTTACTTCTAAGTAGCTCATTTAATCCCTCTGCATGTGATATTATAATTGTTTAAAATAGCATTTATACTGTAAACTCTTTGTACTCTTATGTACATGTTTGATTTGATAATGATGTGTGGAGAGTATTAACTAAAGAAAGTTGTGTTTGTGTAAAGTCTCTGATGAGCAGGAGAAGAGACCAGCGAATGAGGTAATGAATTATGAGCTGTTTAAGCAACTAGAGGACTTCTCAGTATGGAACCTAATTTTATTGCTTATTCAGCTCTGACACGTCGTTAAAAATTACTTCTGCAGTAGACCTACTCTTCACCAACACACACACACACACACACACACACACACCTCATTTCAAATATAAGAATCTGCAAATACGTTTATAGAAGAGTGTTCAATAAACTAAATGATTAAGCATTTAGTGTAACCAAACTGAAGTTTTTGGAGTGATTTTTCCTGTTATCACTTCAACATTGAAGTAATTATTCTTCCCTTAACTATTTCCTATATTTAAACAATCTCTTGGAATAAATGTAACATTCTATGCCTACATTTTGAATGAGCTGTGTAGGTACAATTATATAATGATTAAAATTGCTGGCAGGGCTTCCCTGGTGGCGCAGTGGTTGAGAGTCCGCCTGCCGATGCAGGGGACGCGGGTTCGTGCCCCGGTCCGGGAAGATCCCACATGCCGCGGAGCGGCTGGGCCCGTGAGCCATGGCCGCTGAGCCTGCGCGTCCAGAGCCTGTGCTCCGTAACGGGAGAGGCCACAACAGTGAGAGGCCCGCGTACTGCAAAACAAACAAACAAACAAAAAACGAACAAAATTGCTGGCAGAATCTAAGAATGTGTTTATGTAAACAAAACACTAGAAAATTTGAAGTGTTAATATGTATGACTTAGGTTATCATATCATATAAATTGGGCTACTTGTCCAGTTACTTATAGATACTGAAACTACCCCTAAAGCCATGAATAAAATACGGTTCAGAGTAAATGCATTTCTGTAGTAAATATGTATGGCCTTCTTTGTGCAAAAGTAAAAAGAACTGGTAGGAGTCACGCTTTCTGAGTTGCTGTCAGAATCCAGAGTCCTCCTTTGTTTTGATACGTGATTCTAAAGCACAGTTAGTGCTCTTGGAGCAGAGGATTCTAAGTGAGAGAGAGCCTGGGACACCCACGGAGTCCCAGAGCTTGCAGGCTGCTCTGAGAGTCTGAGAATAGGACAAAGGTTTGACATGGAGAGGCTATTCCCAACTTCTCTTCCGATCAAGTCGTGATTTAGTCTTTACACAAGTTCGCGGACACACACTGAGACTTACCCATTCGTCAAACAGTCCTGGAAAACCAGAGCTTCAAATGCGGTCTTCTGTCTGGGACACTTACCAGGAGGGTATGTGAGTGTGAACGTGTGTATATGTGTGTGTGGAGACAGAGCTTAGGTGACAGACTGCTTGCTGAAAGTGACCTTTTAAGATTTCAAATTGGGGAATTTAAATAAAAGGCCTGGAAGTAAATTTTAAATATATGTTTTCACAATTCGTGATATATATATATATATATAATATATACATGAACGATTTCCCAAAGTCTCATTTAAATAACTTAGATTCTCGTTGCTAGCTTTGTTCTGTCTCATTCCATCGATCAGTCCCTATTTTTTGCCAGACATTTTCCTAGGCACTGGGTTAAATTGATGTGGACCAGAGCCCGGACCAATGGTAGCTCCGTCAGGATATAGCTCCTCTTTAAGCTGCACTCAAAATGGGTCCTCACCATGGGGAAGCTGGGACTGTACGTTAAAAAACGGGGAACGGTAATCCTCTTTCTTCCGGCTGGCCTCCTTTAGCTCCAAGTCCCGTCAAACCAGGACGGAACTAAATCGACACTTTCTAAATATTGTAATATGTTGGTGATTCACATTTTTTTAACCTATAAGACATTCAGAAAGGATGAAATTCCAGTGCCTCAGTCCCCATTCCTACTTATCAACATTTTCTTGTGTACTTTTGTACAATTATATTTACATAAACATCTTTTTCGAAAGTTCTTACCCAACAGGATTGTACAAATATCTATGTGGCATAAAGATATAATAATAAAGCCAACATTCATAGATCAGCTTAAAAAAATAACATTACCAGCACTTGTTCAAAATTGAAAAAAAAAAAAAAAAGGAAACAACCTAAATGTATAAAGCCAGAGGATGTGGTGACACATTTTCATTTGTTTTTTCACTCAGTGTATGTTGGTTACCTTTGCTATCCACCTCTGAGCACTGCCATCTGGCTTTTGCCCAGAAATTATGCCTCAGTGTTTGTTCGGATAAAGGATACCGTCCTGGTACCTGAAGGGCTGCTGGGGAATGATTTGTTTTATGTCTTACATTAAGCATCATTTTTACCCAGCCATAATCTAGTAAATGTGAATAGAATCCACATAAGTAGTCAATGTATTATTGTAACTAAGGCAAAAACTAGAGTGTGCTAATAGTGTACAATGGCATGGTTTCCTTTTTCGGGAAAACAGTAAATATTTTAGTGAAGATTCCCAAGGTGAATCCCAAAGGTCGGGAGTAAGAACAGTGAAAGATGAAGCAGTGGAATCATGGGCTCCCCCTTCTGTGGCCTTTCCTTAAGCCACTGGTCAGCCTCTGTCTTTTCCACGAGCTTTTCTGACGGCCAGAGAGAGTTCAGTGTGAAATAATTATTCTGTATATTGTAGGGAATTGAGTCAAATGTAGTACTTCAGAGATGATCAACTGAACAGTCTCTGTAGCATATGATCTGGCTGAAATAGCCACAGTTTCATTGGATTTTCTGAGTTTGGATTCTCTGGCTAATTCATCTTCAGGCGGCAAGTGAGGAATGCCTTTCGTTGGTCAGTCTTTGGTTCACGATCATTGTGACCATTTTTAGTTCTTACTTGTGAGTGTGGTTTAGAGACACAGTCTGTCTCATTGCAAGGATAAATGCCTCAGTCTTTTATAAACAACCCAATTTGGCAATAGGATCCCTGGGGAAATCAGAGGTACCAGAAGACGTTTGTATTCTGTATGTTCTGCTAATATGATCTGTGTCATGGTTAAATGTTGGATTTTCATTTATTGGTCAGTCTTTCAACTGAGAACTCTCACAAGCCTGGGAGCACCTAAGATAAAGGATGATTTGTGCCTTGATCCCTTAACATAAAATAACCTACCAAAAGTTTATTCCATGACATAAGCCTTGTTGTATAGGCAACATTTTAGAGCCCTAAATGTTCAGGTAATTCCGTGGTTTAATCAGTTGACTATTATTTCTGTTTGACAGAGAGACATAATAGTCAACTGAATAAACCATCAGATTTTTAAAATATCTTTTTGAAGACGTTTTATAAATAGAAAAATTCTAAATATCCTGTCTTTAATTTTTATTCTCAGGTTGGAGAGACCCGATGCAAAAAGGTTTGTACGTCCAAGTCTGATCTGAGATCTAACGACTTCAGCATCGTGGGAAGCTTACCGAGAGATTTTGAATTGTCCAATTATGACTGCTATGGAAAACCCATTGAGGTCAACAACGGACTTGGGAAATCCCAGGCCAAGAATAACAAGAAGCCGCCTCCTGCCAAACCCGTTATTCCGACGGCAGCGAAGAGGATCGATCTTTATGCAAGAGCGTTGTTTCCTTTCTGCTTCTTATTTTTCAACATTATCTACTGGTCTATATATTTATGATAAACCTTTTCCATTCGTATAAAGTCAAGTCCCATTGCATTGTGAACAACCTCGTTCATTAATGCCAATCTGTGAACATTCTTTGCACTTTCATAGCAATATATTGCATTTTGGATGCCATTGGAGTGTAATACAAATATGGCGCCTTCATCATGTGGAATGGCAGCATGATCTTGTTACGTCTGTGCTCTAATCATGATGTATTTATGTAAAGCAAACATAATTGCTTTAGGAATAAATGAAGGATAAGCGTACTACGTAAAATAGAATCCGAACATTTCTCTCCAGTTAGTGTAAATTGCAAATATTTCGATAATTCTGATAATAAAATGGGGTGCACTCTGAACCCTGTTTTGTCATCATCGCAATGTACGTAGTGTTTCAGATCCCTTTCCTTGTAACTTTCGGAGAAAGCCATCTTATTCTTGTACAATTTTAGATGGTATTATCATAGATAAAGCAAAAGTATATTACATATGGTATAACTTTATAAGTAGAAGTATATCAACTCTAACTACATGAGCTCTGTGGAGAAATAAAGTTCAAACAAATTCCTAATTTGCAAAAGCAGCTCATTTTAAAGTGTGCCTGTGTTGTCAAATGCCAGATAATGAAGCCCAGTGAGCATTTTTGAAACAAAGGGAAATCTAGATTTACCTAAATTCGTGCTGAATTCTGGTTTCTCATAAAATAAAAATAAAAGGAGATATATTGATTAAATATTTCTGATAAAAGAAATTCTATTTAGTCCACTTTAAAACCTAGATATATTTTCATGGATTTTATTTTGTTGATACAGAGTATACAAAATCATTGTGCCTTAAAAAGAGTCATAAATATTTTGAATTGGAATATAGCAATGAATATGTGATTTCGTACCATTTGTAAGAAACCAAGAGGAAAATACCTTATTACTAGAAGTAACGAGTTGGGAAGAAAAATCCATAATCATTAGAGGATTTTAACTTCTTTATTTTATTAAAATGCTCACATCTTTTAAAGTAAAATTAAATTTTTTTCCTGAATTTCTTTTGTTCTTATTTGAATAGTGTTTGATTTTGTTACAAGACATTTAAAGGTTAAGTAAACGATTACTTAGTTAGATCTCACCTCCATTTGTATCTTCTTTCTTGCTAAAAGTCCAGGCTACTTGGATTAATTGCTTTGGTCTTATTCCAACTTGCAAAATAGGTACTTTCTGGTCTATAAGACTTGTATTCCCTAGTAATATCAGAGCCAATGTACCTTCTTATTTCTCCATAGCTGATACTAGGACTAATCCATGTAACATAAACATAAGACCAAATAAGTGTATTTACATTATTTGGAGAGTTTGCAGCAGCTGAGGGTTTGGATTGTCAATTCAATAATAAAATGTGTTTACATATTGTTTATGCAAATTGCATCTATAATTCAATGTTATTTTATTGAAGACTTTAATTTGTAAGAGTCACTGATTACTGAATCTTTAAAAGACGAGATATATCTAGTCCTCTGTGGTCCTTCAGCACCCTCTAGTTGCAAAAGCACAGTCACCTGAGTCACTTTAAAAATGCCACAAGTCGCCCTGTTGATGGACTTCAACATCCTGCTAGGACCCGGACAATAACATCTTAAGCGCTGAGAGGAAAAAGCGTCTTGGATAATACTTAGACCATTTAAATTTGTAGTTATAATAATTATATTTGCTTGTGATCTCTGTTCTTCATTCTTGCCAATTTCATTCATTTTAGGGAGTTTGATTTAGATATAGAGTTTTAAGTGGGAAATGTATGAAATGGAAGACAGTTCTCATTCCATAAGAATTTATTTCTTGAAAATAATGTGAATGAATTCCTTTCTGTAATACAATATTGTAGCCTCTTAATATCCATTTTAATACCCAAATATATATAACTAGCTATCCCCGGATTAAGTGTGTATGTATAACTACAAATGGAACGTTACGCAATGATCATAAGGTACTACAATTGGTGTCCACTAACGGTTGCTTTCTATTGTTATCTTGAGAATTTAGTCACTTAACCCCAGGGTAGTTCTGATCTGTGTACTTTACATATTATGTCTTTCTAGGAAACTTGCAGTATATTTACCTGGATGTCAGTATCGCAAATTCCATGTTTCCAAAATAAAAAAGATCTTCTCCTTACAAATCAGCCGCTTCTCTTATTTTCTGTTTCCAGTAAAGCCATCACTATTCCAGTCCCCCGTGGGCCATCTGCCTTCCTTTGTCACACGGTATGCCCTGTCAAGTTCCAAGTCCTAAAATTTCCCCCCTTACACCAACCACTGCTTCTCCATTTCTGCGGACACCACCCTAATTCAGTTTCCCTTTCCCATGCATCAGACAATTACAGCAGTCTACAAACTTACTTTGTGATGTTTATTTTGTAATGGCATAAGTAATACGTGAATATCTCGACGTATTAGAAAAACAGGTGTGTCTAAAATACGTAAGCCCTTAACGTTGTCATAACCTTCTATCTTCAAACCTTTCTCTTTTCCCAGAGGTCACCACAGTGACCTCTAGGCATCTACAACCTCTATCTACCTTTTAAATATAAAAGATAACGTAACGGGATTTAACGTAAATGAGATTTTACCATATGTATGGTTTTGCGATTTGTTTTTCATCTCCTATATTTTGGAGCTCTTTCTATGTGAGGATCTATTGTATGCTGATAAATCTTTTGCCTCCTATTATTCTATAGCATGAATGTGTCTGAATTTAGCTTCTTTTTAAACATGAATTTTGATTGTTTTTCTTTTCTAATACAAAATAGCATTGTACTAAATATTTCTGTGCACACATGCGTATATTTCCGTGAAGTGGATGCCAGACGTGGAGTTGCTGAGTTGAAAGATGTCTACATCTTAAATTCTGGTAATGTCTTTAGATTGTCAAGATGCTGTGTGCAGACTCTCACAGCCTGGTCATCTCTTAACCTGTTGTATGTAGTGTACGTATTACTTTTCTTTTTTAAAAACTTTTTTTACCTTGTTTCAGACTTCCAGAAAAACGTGCAAAACTATTACAAAGAATTCCTGTACGCCATTCATGCCAGTGCCCCAAAGGTTAGTACTTCATCACACTAGGTTTATTTTCCCTCTCCCACTGTGTGTGTCCTCACATGAGACACTTTTTTTCTGAAACATTTAAAATACAGTTGCAGAGATGATGAAGACCCTTTGTATTTACACACTTCAATGTATGTTTCCTAAACAAGGAACATCCTTTCATAACCACAGTAGTACCAGGTACCCGCATCAAGAAATTGACATTGATAAATTACTATAATCTAGAGGCCTTATTCAGATTTGCCAGTTGTCCCACCTTTTCTTGTTTGTTTGTTTTGGTTCAGGATGTAATCCAGTATCCCATTCTTTATTTACTTGTCATGACATTAACTTCTTTAAAATAAAGCTGAGATCACGGCGTTCTGCTCAAACATCTTTAGAGCTTTGTATTGCCCAACGAACTAAGGAAAAAAGTCCTCCCTCTGACATATAAAGTTCTCCTTGTTAAAGTTTAACTTATCTTGTAGCTGTTTCTCACATTGCTCACATCTCAAACTCCAACCAAACTGAAGCCGACCTTTGCTTATCACACTTAGCAGTGACAGGATTGCTAAGTTCAGCGAGGTACCTTTCCTTTTAGGTTAGTGTTTAATTTTACGTCTCATTATTTCTTTTAAGTGGGTCAATCTTGGATGGTTTGTCTTCCCATACGCATTTTAACTGATATGATTTTATTCAACATTAAGCGTGTGTCAGTTATATAGTTTCATCTCTACTGAATAATAAAATTAAAAATATTTCCCATTGCACATGCCGTGTTCAAATTAAGCTGCTTTAAAAACCATTCAATTTATCATCATCTATATCATGGAAAATTTCAGTTTACATAAATAGCTGGATACAAAAATTTAAAGTACCAGGCCTAAGATGAGAAATAGTTTGAAATCTTTTTTTTATAACCTTTAATAAGGATTTCTTGTTAAAATTTTATTATCTTATTTTAGAAAATCAGATTTATTCCAATTATATTTTCAAATGAAGTGCATATGTTTACACAACCTATCAATAATCTAGCATTCACTAATTCCCCCCAACCTTTTTTTGTGAAGCTGGTCGTAACCTTTTAAGAGGTTAAGGTCCAGTTATTGCAAAGCATTGGAAGCATCAATGGAGTAAATATGCTTTACCGACTTTCTTGTGATTGATATGAAAGGATAATATAGATGCCATATTCAAGGGTGGTTATAATCTTAGGGTGTTTATATACACATATGCATAAACTTGATATTTTGTATTTTAATACATTTTGCATTTTCTCCACATACATACACACACATATATACATAGGTATTTTTTTAAATTAATTTATTTATTTTTGGCTGTGTTGGGTCTTTGTTGCTTTGCGCAGGCTTTCTCTAGTTGCAGAGAGCGGGGGCTACTCTTCGTTGCGGAGCACGGGCTCTAGGCGCGTGGGTTTCAGTAGATGTGGCTCGTGGGCTCTAGAGCGCGGGCTCAGTAGCTGTGGTGCACGGCCTTAGTTGCTCCGCAGCACGTGGGATCTTCCCGGACCAGGACTCGAACCCGTGTCCCCTGCATTGTCAGGTGGATTCTTAACCACTGCGATACCAGTGAAGCCCTACATATGTATTATAAAATTTTGTCCTTAACCAGCAAGAACAATGAGAAAACTCGTGAATTTTGTTCCAGTTGGAATTTCTGTACTCCAAACAATAAGTGCATTTTCACTGTTATAAGTATTTTTACAGTTTCCAAATCTCGTGTATCACACCCAAAACAGGTCTTTCTAAATCCTCCCAGAGTAGAATACTAAATAACAACAAAAATGTAAATCAGTAAATGCTTCTTGGGTACTTGATATTTTGAGGGTCTTGTGTCAGCCCAAAACCGTGAAGATGAAGAAAACATTTAAGAGTGGAAGCTCTCTTAAATGATAGTCAATAGTGTGAGAAGGAAAATTATGCTAATTATACAATTCTCTATAATGCAAATCAGAATACATAATGCATGTCATTAAAAAGCATAAGGGAAGGAAGAAAATCAGTGATTTGAAAGGAAAAGACTCGTCTTAAAGAAAATTAAGTAAAGTATACTTTACTGTAGTTAAATAAAGGCCATTTTACTATAGATCATAGAATTTTGAAGCTAGACATTAACGAAAAGAAAAATTATGAATTGTAAAGTGGAGAAACATTGCCATAAAGAAAGTTAAAGTGCTCTTTGAATTTTATTTCCTAGTTAACATTGCTGAGGAAATAATGAAGAGGAAAAAGCAGATTTTCCACAGCTGACGATGGAAGGCGCTTTACCTGGTGTTTGTTTCTTAACTAAAACTCCCATCTGATCTTGATCCTGTAACTGGAAAGAATTTTCAGTAAATCTCAGTTTGCAGCCCGAGGCAATGGCAGTTCAATTAATATTATGCACAGTGAGGTGACCAGGAGTCACCTCCTGGGCTCCGTGATTTAGCAAGAATGCAGCAATTACCACATCAAATAGGGATTTTATTAGTCAATTAGCATTGCCTTGCCCCTAAGCCACTGCTGACGTGCAAGAGAAACCCTATTTTATGAGATGGTAAACTAGATGATGAGGCAAAGGATTTTAGCTTTTGAAAAGCTCGGCTGACTTTACCGTCTGTTCTCAAGGGATGGAGCTGGCCACGTAGCAGCAGGAACATGGCATTTAGCAATAGTAAACACTCTAGCTGCTCTTCTTCAAGGACCACGACCTCGTGCCGTAAAGCTTTTAGAAACCTGCGGAGGACAAGAATTCGGCGCACCATAGCAGCATCATATCTGCTGACTTACTAACGAGCTTCAGCATTTTTAATAAATCTGAGTCAGAATCTGCAGGCTTCTCAGCTACAAAGATGATCTTTCACTTATTAACTGAGAGAATATTTTATGGAACCCATTAGAGGGAATACCTAATAAATTCTGCCTTGGACTGTTATAAAGCCTCTTTCTAAACACAGCTGCCCTTCTCTGGTTTATTCCTTTGTATACTCAAAAGCCCTTTCATTCAAAAATCTCTGGAGTTTCCAATCGGTCCACTGACATCTTGGAAGCTTTCAAATTTCAAACGTCCCAATAAAAATGTGAAATTTCTTAAGGCATATACATGGGAGGTGCATCCTACAGAAATAATCCCAGGAGCTACGCTAAGTCAGAAGCCAATCCAGTATGTAGACACAGAGGGAACAGGAGAGGGTAGAAAGACTTGGGCTGGAAGGAATAAGAATACGTTATAGTTATAGTTTAGTTAGAGTTCTGGGTTTGCTTTTCACAACCCTGCAAACCTTGTCAAAGAACGGTTTTCTCAATTACCTTATTCCTGAAGAGGGAGTAAAAATAATCTAAGAATTACAGATTACAACATGTAAGTCTATCTTTTATAGTTGTTACAAGCAAGGATTTTCAAATACATAGTCTAGGCTAGAGTCCCATTTACTACGGTAAATCTTGGCAAATTTTTTTTTAAACATCCTGAGCCTCAGTTTCCCCAATTATGAAAAACGGTAATGGGGTTTCCCTGGTGGCGCAGTTGTTGAGAGTCCGCCTGTCGATGCAGGGGACACGGGTTCGTGTCCCGGTCTGGGAAGATCCCACATGCCGCGGAGCGGCGGGGCCCGTGAGCCATGGCTGCTGAGCCTGCGTGTCCGGAGCCTGTGCTCTGCAACGGGAGAGGCCACAACAGTGAGAGGCCCGCGTACCGCAAAAAACCCCAAAAACCAAAAAAACCAAAAAAACAAACAAAAAGAACATGGTAATAATGACCACCTCATAACATTATTGTGAGGATTTAATGTATTAAGTAACGTGCTCAGCAGAGTTCCAGCACATAGTAATTGTGCAATAAATTGGGGTTCTTATTATGTCCTTTTATCCCTTAGTACTGCACTATTTCTAGCACCAAAACTACTTTTTTTTCTCTTCAAATGAATTTATTAATTCAGCTCTTCATGTTCCATAAATTGTCACTGATTTGGTAATTTGTTGAAAACATTTATATACAAATATTCCACTAAAACATAAAACTTTAATCATAAATAAAATGCTAAAACTACTTTTAATGAAGTTTGTCTTTCAAATAAAAAATGCACTGACATCCATAATCATTGAGCTCATTTTTTTTTTTTTTTTTTTTTTTTTTGTGGTACGCGGGCCTCTCACTGTTGTGGCCTCTCCCATTGCGGAGCACAGGTCCGGACGCGCAGGCTCAGCGGCCATGGCCCACCGGCCCAGCTGCTCCGCGGCATGTGGGATCCTCCCGGACCGGGGCACAAACCCGTGTCCCCTGCATCGGCAGGCGGACTCCCAACCGCTGCGCCACCAGGGAAGCCCTCATTTTTTTTTTTTAACGTCTTTATTGAAGTGTAATTGCTTTACAATGGTGTGTTAGTTTCTGCTTAATAACAAAGTGAATCAGCTATACACAATTTTGAATATAAAATAATTTAAGGAACAATAGCAGAAACTATCAATTGCATATTAAAATATTCTTGGAGTGTGTTAAGGAGTCCTTAGATTATTTACTTGGAGTTCCGAAGTTTAAGAATTAGGTTGTGGGCAATGGAATGCCCCAAATTCAGAATACACTTAGTTAAGGGTCATATTTTACATTTATCCTTTAAAAAGATAAATAAATGAGAATACTTCAGAATTAAAAAAAAAACATAAGGAAAAGAATTTCCTAGGTGTATTAAACATGACAAATCAAGATCATATTAACTCGTGCGTGTATGGTACTGATGCACGTATTGTAGGATCTCTTATATCTCATGCGTGTATGGTACTAACAAAAGATATTTAATGCTCATAATGGTCATCCTGGCAAACTGCATGATTGTGAAATTCTTCCTGAAACAGAGAGAAAACACTAAATTGTGTTCGATAGAATTGTCATGTTAAAATAGTTTATTGTATTCTCATTCTCTGAAGATTGGTAATCCAACTACTGAACATAATGGTTATTCTCAATTAATCAAAATATCCAGTTAACCCAATTCTGTATAAATGGAAATGTATTGCATTCTGAATTCATACTAAAAATGTATGAGGTCAACCTCTAAGTAATAAAACCATATTTAACTCTCCTTAAGACAATATATTTTATATTATAGTAACAATAGTTATCCATTTATTGAAGAAACATTGTTCTTAAAACCTAAGTATAATACTGGGAAGATATTAGATTTTAAAAAGTACATATATATATATATATATATATGAATGTGTATATATATGTGTGTATATGTATATGAATGTGTGTATGTATGTGTGTGTGAATAGGTTTAGGTAAATATGGGTCTATATTTGTATATGTGTATACATATCTGTACATGTATATATGGATACATAGAGTATGTAACATTAACTGGTGTTTTATCTGCGACTAAGACATACTACGTTTTTGCCCTTTTGGAAGTCCTGCAGGGTAACCTATTTTATGTATGTCTGGGACAGTCTCACAAGAAGGTTACACTAGGAGCTCTGGAGGGAATGCCTATTTAAGGGTCAAAGAAGTGTGTGCTAATTGATATGAACCAGACGGCGCACAGAAAAAATCTTAGCCTCAGCGGACTGTTCCATTTATTTATTTACAAGCAATCATTGGAAACCACTCCCATTCTTGTATATAGGCCAGGTCCGCTCTGCCCCGCCTCAGAAAGCGCACATCCCCTCTCCCGCCCCATCATTCTAGACATGGAGAAGAGCTCCTCTTTTCTACTTGCCAAACGGTCCTGGAAGGAAACACCCCCAGGTGCGTCCCTGCTCACTTGGTCTCATTCTTTTGGATTCACATGTAGTTTAGGCTGAATCTGACAGCTTTCACACACGCCAGGTCACACCTGTCCTCCAGGGCATACTGGCGCGTGCAGAATACCCCATCTCGTGGGGATGTACCATCTTAGTACCTGAGAACCGTCGGCCTGTTCGCAGCCTGCACCTCAGCTACTCTGGTCTTGTCACTCTTCCCTCCCCAGGAGCGGCCCTCCTCTCGTTCCCTCTCTGACTTCTGGGGTCTCCATCCTTATAAACAAAACCTTAGCATTTTATTCCTTTTCCTGCCTCTCCTGACCTTAGTCAGAATGCTCCAGAGAACTGTTTAATTTAGATCTCACACCGTGAACTAGATCTCAAACCGTGTATGTTTCAAGTGGCCCCTGTTTATTTTCCCTCGCCATCTAGGGATGTGGGACCCGAATTAGCATTTTTCTTGCTCTCTAATTATGCTCCCAGATTATTTCTCTACCTATGTGTCTTAGCTGGCCTGAGCTGCTTTCGCAAATTGCTGCAGGCTGGGTGGCTTAGACGGCAGACATTTATTCTCACAGTTCTGGAGGCTGGTGGTCCAAGATCAGGGTGCCAGTGTGGTCGGGTCCTTGGTGAGGACCTCTTCCTGGTTTACAGAGAGACGTCTTCTGGCGGCATCCTCGCATGGCAGGAAAAGAGCTGGCCAGCTCATTCTCGTGTATAAAGGCACAAATCCCATTCAGGAGGGCTCCACCCTCATGATCTAATGACCTCCCCAAACCTCCATCTCCAAATACCATCCCATTGGGATCAGGGTGTCAACATTTCAACGTATGAATTTGGGGGGTAACAAACATTCACAACATTGTACTATGTAAAACTCTTTTCTTCTGAGCTTGAACTATCTTCCTATATTATGCTTTTAAGTGTGTGTGTGTGTGTGTGTGTGTGTGTGTGTGTGTGTATCTATGAGAGAGACAGATTGAGAGAGAGAGAGGAGAGAGACAGGGGCGGGAGTCTATAAAAGCCAGAAAAATGGTGAAGGAAATATAATAATTACCTATATTCCAACACTGAGAATTAAATCACTTTAACTTTCTGACATATTTGATTGAAGTTTTATTCTTTTTATCTATTAAGTAATATATAACTTTGTCTTTTTTTAAAAAATATTAAACCTTAAAGATAAACTTGAAATTGTCATCACCTCCAAGTCTTTATCTTGCTTCTCTGCAGTTATACCTTGAGGCAACCGTGATTATCAGTTTGCTTGTACTTTCCCAAAAAATTTAATAATATTTTAAAGAAAAAATGAACAAATATTAGTGTTTTTAAATTTACATTAATGCTATGTGTGTCATTCACATTAGGTTTTTTGAGAGCTATTCATATAGATATCCAGATTATTTCATTATATGCCTGTGTCACATTTTATTTAATAAAGAATATTTATATTGTTTCAAATTTTTCATTATTTCAAGCAATGCTGAAATAAACATTCTTGTGTATATATTCTAGTATTTATGGGAGACTGACTCTGTATAGTAGATAACTACAGATAGAACCCCTGTGCAATTAAAAAATTAATTGATAACGCAAAATTTTTCTACAGTAACAGTATCAATTTACACTCCTGGCAAGATTGTAAGAAAGAACTCATTTCCCATCCTCCATTCAACAAGTGGTGTAATCAGAATTTAACATGCAGAAATTTTGCCAAGCTAAAATGCTGAAGAAACTCATTGTCTCAATTTGCAGCTATTGACATGATATTGTTTTTCTCCTATAAACTGTAACATAGTTACTGTGTTAAAAGATTTTCTAACTTGAAATAATTCCTGGGATAAACTGGTTTTGCCTGTGATATATTCATTTTGGTACATTCCTTTTAGTTTTAGTATAGTTTTTCGAGTTATGTAAATTGTTATGTCTGTATTTATAAGTGAGATTGGCCAATAATAGCATGTTCTCATGTCATCCATATTCTGTTTCTGCATCAGGGTTACATTCGTCTCATAAAATGAGTTGTGTATCTTCCTACTTCTTTCTGGACTCTGGAAGAAATTAAGTAAGCCTGGAGTTAATGGTTCTTTGAGTTTTCTAAAACTCCTATAAAACAGATCCATCCTTCTGTTATTGAGGGTAGATTTAGGGACATTTATTATTCTGAGCACATTAAAAAGAAGTACATAATGTTCTATGCAGACTCTTTCCCTCTTAGATGAATTTCGATAACATTTCTCTCTAGGAAATTATCAATTTTTTATGGTTTTTAAATTATTGACAATTATCCATGAAATAATGTCTTAGGACATCTAAACTCTCTGTTATAATCCATACCACTTTCTTTTTAAATTAATAAATTAATTAATTTTTGGCTGCGTTGTGTCTTCATTGCTGCGTGCGGGCTTTCTCTTGTTGCGCAGAGCAGGGGATACTCTTCGTTGCGGTGCGTTGGCTTCTCATTGTGGAGGCTTCTCTTGCTGCAGAGCACGGGCTCTAGATGTGAGGGCTTCAGTAGTTGTGGCTCGCAGGCTGTAGAGCGCAGGCTCAGTAGTTGTGGCGCGTGGGCTTAGCTGCTCCTGTGATTTCCCTTTTCTTAATCACACTTACAGAGGTTTTCAATTTTGTAAGTCTTATCAAAGAGCCAGTTTATTTTTTTATTGATCAACTCTGATTTAATGTGTGTGCATTCTACTTCATTCATTTCTCCTCTTCAGTGTTGCCTTTCTTCTATTTTCTTTGGATTTATTTTGGTGTTCTTTCCTAAACTTCTTGATTCAAATGCTTAGTCCATGTTTTTCCAACCATTCATATTCTCCAAATACATTTAAAGCTATAAATTCCTCTTTAAGTACTGCTGGATGCTACAAATTTTTATATGCATTTTTGTTGAAGTAGAGTTATAAATGCTTTTAAGTTTATTTTTAATTTATTCTGTAACCTGAAACTATTTAAGAGTGTGACTTCTAGACTCCAAATTCATGCATGTTTGGCTACCATTAGGGATATCTATTTTATTATTGATATCTTATTTTACTAGATGTGATTGTCGAACATTATGAGAAAAATGCTTAAAATTTGTCCTTTTCTTTTCATAATTCTATTAGATTTGGCTCTCTATATTTTGAGGCTTTATGAATATTTCTCTCTCTATATATTATACAGACACACACACACATATGTATAAAGTTTGCACACGTTTGAATGCAAGACTGGCATTTTCTGATGAATTACTTCATTTGTTTGTGTGGACGGTGCCGTTTAGTCCCATTTCACGCCTTTCTACTTTAATTCTACATTTTATTTTGTCTGATGTTAACTTTGTCATGTCGCTTTCTCTTTGTTGATTTTTCCATCTTTTTGGTGTTGCTTTGCCTCAGGTGTGTCCCTTATGAACTGCCTATGTCATATGGGTTATTTTAAAATCTAACTTGAGCGCTGGTTTAATCATAATAAAACATTAGAGAAAGTCAAACTGAGGGACATTCCTCCAAAGACTTGACAGTCTTCTTCGAAAGTGTCAAAGTCATGAAAAAACAAGGAAACTCTCATGGTTTGGGGGAAACTGGAAAGACATGAGAACTAAAGGCAGTGTGGTATCCTGGGCGAGATCTTGGAACAGAAAAAGGACATTGATGAAAAATGTGGGGAAAGAGAATGAAGGCTGTAATTTAGTTACAATACTGTGCCAATGTTGCTGTTTTAGCTTTGATACATATACTGAGTTTATTTTCTATGTCCACATGAGAGAAAGCTACAGGGGAGGTATAGGGAACTCTATTTTCCTTGTTACTCTTCTGTAAATACAAATTTATTTAAAAGTAAAAGTTTACAAATGTAACTTGAGGCAATCCACTGGTGTGCAGAGGTTAATTTTATTGAAGTGTAGTTGATTTACAATGTTGTGTTAATTTCTGCTGTACAGCAAAGTGATTCAGCTATATATATATATATATATATATATATATATACACACACACACACACACATTCTTTTTCAGATTCTTTTCCCTTATAGGTTATTACAAAATATTGAGTAGAGTTCCCTGTGCTCTACAGTAGGCCCTTTTTGAGTAGCCATTCTATATATAATAGTGTGCATCTGCTAATCCCACTTCTATTTTATGAGAAGACTTTGCTGTGTGGTTCTCTCCCTGTGAGGATGCTTCCATGACGTCACCTCAGTGGTCATCGATATTTCTGGCCTTAGATTTTTGAACCCTGCCTGCCGTGGGGGGAGTTTGGATTAGCATCCAGCAACAAGTCAACACTTTCCTTTCAAGCAGATGAGAATGAACGGCGGTTTTAGGAAGTTCTCCGATCCAAAACCTGCTGAGGCCTCATCTGGGGAGCCTGATTCACATTTTGCCAAAAGGTCTAGTCTGTGTCTGTTTGGGCTGCAGATAACTCCAAGGTAATGTGAGCAGCTCAGTCCTCAGGGCTCAGCGGGGGCAGCACTCTTACACTTCAGTGCTCCTTTCGGCCCAGAGCCCAATTCAAATTCAGAGTTCCTTAAAACAGATAACCAACAAGGACCTACTATACAGCATGGGGAGCTATGTTCAATATTTTGTAATAACCTATAAGAGAAAATCATCTGAAAAGACTATATATATGTATATATAAAACTGAGTCGCTGTGCTCTACAGCTTAAACTTACGTGATGTTGTAAATCAACTATACTTCAATAAAATTTTTTTTTTAAAATCCCCCCCTAAAAAATTTCGATTTCTTTCTGTTGACCTTGTGATTAGAAGCCAACAGGAGTCCTGAATGAAAAGGATGATCTTGCTTTACATATCAAGTAAACTGAACGAATCAGAGGATTCACCACATTTAACCCTTAATCAGCTACTGTTCACATTTTGTTCCTGCCTGACATACTGGCTGGACAGGATTGTGACAAACACAATAACCCTTTAACTGGTTCCTTAATCAGAGCAGTGATCGGTCATTGCCCGTCTGGGATTTTATCTTGCTTAACGTGTACTACTGAGGAGAGCTCAGGGGATTCCACAGTTCCCGGTCAGTCATCGTGGCCAATTTAAACTTGGCCAAAGGCAGACTTCATTTACACCCCTCAGGAAAATCATCCCTGTGTCCCATTCACATGTAACCTCTATCCCAGTGATGATGTCTTCAAAGGCAATGAGGCCACAGGCTCATCCACCCAGCCAGTTTCCAGGCTGCAGTCCCATCCCTCGCTTGGTTTTCCTAGCTCAGTGTCTTTATATCCTCCCACTTTCAGCCTTGGGCCTTTGAGGGTACCCTCCCCAACCCCAAGGGGATGACTTTGGGCTCTGGGCAGGGAACCATGTGCTTGGCAACTTAGTCCAGAAGCTTCATTCATTGTCAAGCTCTTCTTCCTTGTCCTATACAGCAAGTCCCCTACGTACGAACCTTCGACTTGCGAACTTTTAAAGGTGGGAACGTGAGTTCCATCAACGTCAGGCGTGAGTGACATTGCAGCTTGCCCTCCGCCTCTCATCGCTGACGATCCTTCAGCTCTGCCACCTCCCATCTCCCGTCCCTCCTCCAGTCAGGAACTCTTCCTGCCTGTTCCCTCCATGCCAGCCCCTGGAGGCCAGCTGCTGTGCTGCACTGCTGTACTTTTCGAGGTGCTGTACTGTAAGACTAAAAATGTTTCCTTCAATTTCTGTGTTTGTTTTTTATGTATTAGTTGTGTGAAAAGTATTATAAACCCATTACAGTACAGTACTATATAGCTGATTGTATTAGTTGGGTACCTAGGCTAACTGGGTTGGACTTAGGAACAAACTGGACTTACGAACGTGCTCTCGGAACTGAACTTGTTTGCATGTAGGGGACTTACTGTATTGATCTCCTGGTCACTCATATTTATTGAAGAATTTGACAAGTGCTATTGCAGATCATACTTGCAGACCGTTTTAGGGCCCATCCTTCAGCTCTGATGTGACTTTATGTGGAAAGATCATGGCTGAGACTCCTTCAGAGGTTGCTGTGGACACTGACATGGCTCTGTGAGCAGAAAGGGGCTCTAATGTTTATGGAAGCGTTTCAGCTAAGCAATTCCTTCTAGGTGCTCTGTGTAAGATTTGAAGACGGAAATTCTTTAATTTCTTTTTAACATCTTTATTGGAGTATAATTGCTTTACAATGGTGTGTTAGTTTCTGCTGTATAACAAAGTGAATCAGTTATACATATACATATATCCCCATATCCCCTCCCTCTTGCGTCTCCCTCCCACCCTCCCTATCCCACCCCTCTAGGTGGTCACAAAGCACCGAGCTGATCTCCCTGTGCTATGCGGCTGCTTCCCACTAGCTATCTATTTTACATTTGGTAGTGTGTATATGTCCATGCCACTCTCTCACTTCGTCCCAGCTTACCCTTCCCCATCCCTGTGTCCTCAAGTCCATTCTCTACAACTGCATCTTTATTCCTGTCCTGCCCCTAGGTTCTTCAGAACCTTTTTTTTTTTTTTTAGATTCCATATATATGTGTTAGCATATGGTATTTGTTTTTCTCTTTCTGATTTACTTCACTCTGTATGACAGTCTCTAGGTCCATCCACCTCACTACAAATAACTCAATTTCGTTTCTTTTTATGGCTGAGCAATATTCCATTGTATATATGTGCCACATCTTCTTTATCCATTCATCTGTCAATGAACACTTAGGTTGCTTCCATGTCCTGGCTATTGTAAATAGAGCTGCAGTGAACATTGTCGTACATGACTCTTTTTGAATTATGGTTTTCTCAGGGTATATGCCCAGTAGTGGGATTGCAGGGTCAAATGGTGGAAATTCTTTTAATATTTGGAAATGGCAACTGAAGGAAAATTTTGATGGTTTGTGTCAGTTGGACTGTAGCACTGACCAAAGCTAGAACAACAGACAGAAGGTATGAGTTCCATTCACAGTCGTAAAGACAGTATAAGGAAGGTCCACGGTACCCTTATTTTGATAAATTAAATTAAATCTCAGCCTATGCCCTAGCTTCGCCAGCTGGCAAGAAGTTCAATTTTGTCGTATTTTGAGGGACCTTCCCTTTCGCATAATAAACTGGAGAACTTAGCAATGCCTGGAAAATGGAAGAAAGAATTCCAGTCTCCAGGGCATCAAGCCATTTTCTGAGTCCTGTGACCTTTCACATTGTGTGAGCGGTTCTATCTTTTTGCACGAGCCTCAGCACAGAATGTTTGCTCAACACCAAGGCGGTCGTGCTAGGGTTCTCCATCTCTCCAAGTGTCCACGTGCCACCCCGTTTGGGCTTCTATCAGCTCTCAAGTTCTTCCATATTTTTCCATGTCTTCTGAAGAACCGCATTCCCCACAACTCTCATGAAAAATAATCAAGTCCAAAGCAAACAAAACACCCATCTCTATCCTTCACGTCAGAGAAATTGTCTAGTGGTTTAGACATTTTCAGCCTTCATTTTCCACCCTTCAGCGTATAACAATTTAATCCAAAACCCATTAAACCTGACCCTAGGGTAAAGGCATCCATCTGCCTCTAGGACTCAAAACCCAGCAAAACATTTCAAAGGGGGTTGGCGGGGAGAGAAAGAAAATAGTTCTCATTCTTCAGGATTCTTCTATAAGACGAGAACAAAAGACTTCTTGTCATTAACGTCCGCTCTGCGATGCCTTCCAGTGAAAAGGAAGGTTAACGGCACACCTGAATGAGGCTTTTGTGTCTAACCTGGCAGAAGTACTTTTCCAAAATTAATAATGAACTAGACAGATTGTGCAAATTTACAATTAACTTTCAAAACTTCAGGTGGTTGGTTTCCTTATTTCAGTGAGTAGCTTTGATCCATAGGTGAAATGAAGTGTACTCGAACTGGAACGTTTGCTTTCATGTCACCATCTGAAAAACGTTTTTTGGTTGCAAATTTAACGTGTTCCTCCATACAGGATACAGAGCAGCAAAAATCTGTCATTGGTACTAAACCAGTCGGACATGGCTCTGTTTTCATGCCGGGTGAGGGGAAGCAAACAGACAAAAACTAACCGACAGCAAAAACAAAACTCTGTCTTTCTGTTATGACAGTATAAAATTTTGTTTTTTAATTTTTAAACATAGCTATCCAACTACGATGTGTTTTAGCACATAAAATACCTAATTAGTGCTGCCCAAAGGAGTCTGAACTAGTATGTTTGTGGGCCAGAAATTCTTTTATGGAACTCATTAGTGGTATCAGATACATAAATATTTATGATGTTATAAAACTGCTGGGAACAGAGAGGGCATTCAGGGCAGTTGAGGGTTAATCTGTGCCTCAAAGCACTTTCACGGCCTTGAACTTTTCTCAAGCTGTACATGTGGTAGCAAATGATGCTGTTTCAAAGGAGTTTATAGTGTTACTGGAATTTATACAATGTTGAAGGAATAGCCTTTGAAGTGAACAGAAGGCTATAGTCATAGCACATTCTACTTAAGTGATCGAATCAGTGTAAATGTTTCTAAGATGAGAGAAAGCATGTTTCTGTATAAAGTCATAAAATTTCTCCTTGATTAGAATTACCCTTATTCTCCCATATTTATGCTCTCTGGTGGACAGGCTGGTCTCTGCGCTCAGCTCTCCTTTCTCCCTCCTTCCCACTGGTAATGGCACCCACAGGTCCACTAACTCCTGGCTGTAATGGTGGGTCCCAGATCCAACCTCTGTTATTTCTTCCTTCCAGACACAGGCATTGGGTTAAAGCTGGAATGTGACCTCGGCAAGCTGGTTAGGATAAACCTCAAATCCTAGCATGTCTTGTTGGAAAGCGGCAAGGAAACTGCTTTCTTTTCAGCTGGAAACACCAGTTGCTACCTCCATGAGAAGAATTCATTTTTTTTTTCTTAACTGAAGTATAGTTGATATACAATGTTGTGTTAGTTTCTGGTGTGAAGGAATGTGACATATATATATATGGTTATTTTTCAGATTATCTTCCCTTATAGCTTATTACAAAATATTGACTATACTTCTCTGTGCTATACAGTAGGTCCTTGTTGGTTGTCTATTTTATGTATAGTAGTGTGTGTATGTTAATCCCAAGCTCCTTATTTATCCCTCCCCACCCCCCGCCCCGCCTTTCCCCTTTGGTAATCATAAGTTTGTTTTCTATGTTGGTGGGTCTATTTCTGTTTTGTAAATAAGTTCACACTCTGGTCAGAATGGCCATCATCAAAAAATCTACAAACAATAAATGCTGGAGAGGGTGTGGAGAAAAGGGAACCCTCTTGCGCTGTTGGTGGGAATGTAAATTGATACAGCCACTATGGAGAACAGTATGGAGTTTCCACAGAAATCTAAAAATAGAATTACCATATGATGCTGCAATTCCACTCCAGGGAATATATCTGGAGAAAACTCTAATTTGAAAATGTACATGCACCCCTATGTTCATAGCAGCACTATTTATAATAATTAAGACATGGAAGCAACTAAACTGTCCATCGACAGATGAGTGGATAAAGAAGATATGGTACATACATAAAATGGAATATTGCTGAGCCATAAAAAATAATGAAATAATGTCATCTGCAGCAACGTGGGTGGATTTAGAGATTATTAAACAAAGTGAAGTAATTCAGAATGAGAAAGACAAATGTCATATGGTGTCACTTATATAAGGAATCTAAAAAAGAAGAGAGAGAGAGAGAGAGAGGAGACTTCATCTTAATCTTAGACTAAAACTGAAAGAAAATCAGAGTGATTGGGTCAATCAAATCCTACTGTAACTCCGGGATTATAGTTCTATGAATTGATATATTTAGCTTATTTTTAAGACAGTTGGAACTGAATTTTTGTTGTTGCTATTTGCCTAAAACTTCATGTACTTAGCAACCAAATAACTCTTTTTAGAAAAGGAAACTTTTATTCCTTCCCATCCCATTTAGGTATAATAAGAACTTAAGTACTGCCATATTAAAATTGATTAAAATTTTCTGTAGCCTTCAGTCTCCAATAGTTATTTAAATTTTTTCCCCTTTGAAAAAATATTTTTTCTAAAATGTGGGACAGGGCTGTAGATATTCCTCTGAATATCCAAAATCCTTGCAGTAACTTTGCTCTGCTCTCTGCTGATGCAGAAGTGGAACTTTTCCTCACAGCAAGGTTTCATGGAATGTTAGGGTAAGGAAGAGGGTTACAGCCTAGCAAGACAAGCTAACTTGGAATATTAGATCTTCATTTCTTAGTAAGTACTTTATGTCCTTTTTCCCATGAATTTCTGACCATCTCCTCTGTAGGATCCTGATTCCTGCTGTGCTGTGTTTCTTTGCGTCTGTTTTCTGGGCCACTTATATTGGGTGGCTTCTGGAAATTCAATTCTCCTCCTTTAAAAAACAATAAGTGTAATCTAGCTGTCTCTGCCTTTCCTTAGCTGTAGATCCACTTCCACAGGTCTCTGTGGAAAAACAGATTTATCTTCCCTGTCATGAGAATCATGCCTCCCCTTTTTTTCCATAACACCTTATCCACTCAATGCAGGAGTCTCTCTCTCTCACTAGAATGTGTGCTTTCTGAAGGCAAAAACTATCACATTAACCTCAATTTCTCGGGACTTCCCTGGTGGCGCAGTGGTTAAGGATATGCCTACCAATGCAGGGGACACGGGTTTGAGCCCTGGTCCAGGAAGATCCCACATGCCGCGGAGCAACTAAGCCCGTGAGCTACAACTACCGAGCCTGCACTCTAGAGCCCGTGAGCCACAACTACTGAGCCTGTGCACCACAACTACTGAGCCTGTGCTCTAGAGCCCATGAGCCACAACTACTGAGCCCACGTGCCACAACTCCTGAAGCCCACACGCCTAGAGCCCGTGCTCTGCAAGAGAAACCACTGCAATGAGAAGCCCATGCACCGCAACGAAGAGTAGCCCCCGCTCGCCGCAACTAGAGAAAGCCTGCGTGCAGCAACAAAGACCAAACGCAGCCAAAGATAAATTAATTACTTTTTTTAAAAAACCTCAATTTCTCTAGTACTCAGCATTTACATGACCAATAAATATTTGTTGAATGTATTAAAAGGTAACTGAGCAATAAAAATAAAACTTTGAATATATAAATAATTTAAGTCAACCTGATAATCAGACATGGGCATTTGCACAATCCCATCCAGGTACTATATCCTCTTATTACTCTCCATGTGATAGTTTCTAAATTTAGACTATTCATTCTTTAATATTATTTGAATTAGAACTCCTTAGGATAACTGCCCCATTTAAAAAGCTTTGCATAGATTATGTTCGTTATATTCCAGAAAAAAGAAAAGCTACCAGAGGGTAATGTTTTTTACACTTCTTATTAGTCAGTGTTGAAAACAACAGCAAATTCATGTCTAAGTACTAAGCTAGGATTGTACACCTGTTAATAAAGTTACGTCTAAGAAATTAATTTCAGAAGATCAGACTAATTTCTAGTTTGGTCACATTGGAAAGGTAGCAAGGGAACCAGTCCCCTAAAAACTGATCTCAACAGTGTAAACACTGTTTCCCCAGGTCTCCTCAGGCTGTTAATTGGGTAGGTTTTTTTTGTTTGTTTTTGTTTTGTTTTTTTGCTGTACGCGGGCCTCTCACTGTTGTGGCCTCTCCCATTGCGGAGCACAGGCTCTGGACGCGCAGGCTCAGCGGCCATGGCTCACGGGCCCAGCCGCTCCGCGGCATGTGGGATCTTCCCGGACCGGGGCTCGAACCCGCCTCGCCTGCATCGGCAGGTGGACTCCCAACCACTGCGCCACCAGGGAAGCCCCAGGTAAAGTTTTTTAAGCATCATTGATCTGAGGTTGGCTGTACCTCTCAGCACCTATCACACAGAAAGAAACAAAGTCTGGTAGACCTGTTTGCATTCTGCAGGCAACGTGCACCACATTTGGGATTGCTGCCCTGTCACGTTTATTGGTGCTCACCTACGAGGCTGCCGGTTGGACCCAAAGAAATAAACTACAACAGCAGTTTCAGACTGCAGAGCAGGCTGACACCTGAGTCTTGAGACCTAGTAGACCCAGTGGTATTTGAAGTGTCTGGGGCAAACGGCTGCTGACATAGACTGTGGCAAACTCTAATAAGGGAATCACAGCACAGATGCCTAGGGTTTGAAGTAAAACCTTGCTCCCCGCTGCTGCCAACTACTTTCCATTTCAAAAGTAGCTTCTGACTTTCCACTGGGCACTGGGACTGGGCTTCTGTCCAGAGGATTTGACATGATTCTATGACCCACTATCCCCATCCTAAACAAGTGACGTCATGTGACCCACTGAACCACGAGGTTGTCCGCGCACAGCAGCGTACCATTGTGAAGTAGAAACAGCGTGACCCGAACCAGGGGAGAGGAGATGGACATGCAATGGAGGAGACGTGATTAACAACCCACTGCAGTGCTTCTTGTATTCTCTCGTCCAGTATTCATGCAAGACACAACTCTAAAAATCCCCAAAAGAAAAGACCACGAGGGACTCAGATCCTGCAGGCATGAAGGTTTGGATCCCACACACCAAGGAAAGACTTCCATCTAGCTGAAGTGCTGACAAAATAATGTGGAAATGGAGCCAGTGCTTGAAGAAGGTGGCTGCGGTCACATATTTAAATCTTGTAACCATCTGCAGATTGGAAAATGGTTGTGGCTATGGTGTAAGCTATTTATTTGTTTCTTTTCTTCTCCTTTTTGTCCCCTCTTACATGATAGGAGAACCACAGGGGAGGCCTGCTGAATACTTTTGGCTAGCAGCTTGCCCTTCTAATTTCTGCTGTCACCCATTGACTGAAAGCCAAATGTATTAAAAAAAAAAAAAGAAAACATTTTATGACAGTTGAATTTGATATTGTGATTACATAATTTAGTTAAAATACCTTCTAAATTGACAACATGTGAAAGGAGAATTGTTGAAAACTCTGTCGAATGTTCTGGAAAGGGTCAGTCATGCAAACAGGCACAACATTTGATTCTGGTTAGGAGTGAGTGAGACTATCATATAATATTAGAAAAACCCTAAAAGTGGAAAAAGATTTAGTGTTAAGATTTCTCCACAGATACTCTTAAATTCTCGTCCCACTTTAAACAGACTGAAATGGGAAACTATTCAGTAGAGCCATGTTCAAGGTAACGGCCTGGTCCCTCTTCCAATAAGAGGAAAGGTTTTATGTTTATCAGTATGAAACGAAAGCAGGATTTTTAAGGTATGCCTATGTCTTCTCTGTTTTAGATTTTTTACTTTAACTGCCTTTTTAAAGAAATAGTAGCTATCATATGAAACACCAAATGATGATAGTTCTCGACATTAACCTCTGTGTGAGACCTCTTCCCCGAGTTTCAGAATCATTGTCAAGTGCTGACACAACATCTGGAGAGGGTGTGTCCCACAGACCCTGTGAACCCAACACATTAGAGAGTAAACAGACCATCTCGCGTGCTTCCCGGATTCTCTACAGCTCGTCCTGAGATGACGCAGCATTTTCCTGGGCCCTCAGCCTCCTGTCCTGGGAGTCAACTTCGTCTCTTCATCACCTGTATCTCCAGCACGTACAAGTTCACTGACGAGTTCTACTGAATACTTCCTGAAACCAACCTTTCCTTCCTCTCTGCACGTCTCACTCTCTTAATCCAGTCAGCCCCACCAGGAATACAGCCATTTACCCACTCCCCTACATTCAATGTTTCCCCATAAATACATTCTCCCCACGGCCTCCAGAGTGTTCCATTTAAATGCAAATCTTAAGAACTCACCTCTCTACTTAAAACTCTCAAATGATTCCCCTTTCCTATTGGATTAGCTACATATTTCTTGCCATGGTCTGGCTTATTCCTGTTTCCCCTTGTCTCACACTTCCCATCCTACAAACACTGCACTGTGTGTAATTCCTGGATCGCACTTATGCCTGTCCTGATGGGACTGCACTTAAATGAGGTGTTCTTGGGGTCAAGCAAGATGGCAACATAGGAGGCCTCTGTGGTTCTCCCCCTCAGGGCTCCGCACAGAGGAAGCAGGCAAAAATGAAAGGGACCCACTGAGTCCTCAAGGATATACTGTACAGCAACAGAGAATATAGCTAAGATTTTATAATGATTTTAAATGGATTATAATCTATAAAAATATTGAATCACTCTGTTGCACACCTGAAGCTAATAAAATATTGCAAATCAATGACACTGCAATTTAAAAAAAGCTGCTATCTGAAGATTAGGCTTCTGACTTAGCACGCATCTAGGGGTTGGCCAACGTCCTCCCTGGAGACTGGGGAAGCTAAGCAGACACCTCCCCTGTTTTATCCCTCCAGTCCTCTCTAAGTTGCTAAGTTGCCAGTATCCCCCTAGAAGGATCTTGTCCACGTCTGGACCCCCAGCTTTGGGGCTGCTGCCTAAGGGACAGGCCCCAGGATCACCAGCTCTGATAGCCTTGCTATCAGAAGCTTGCATTCATAAAGAAGCAGGTCTTAATGGGTACAGGAGCACCCTCCCCATTCCTCTGTGGCTTTACACCCGGTCCAGCACAGAGGGAGAGCAGGAAAAACACCCATCTCCAAGTTTACCCCTGGAAGGGCCTTAATTACTTACTATGCCAGCTGCTGTCTGAGGACCCACCTTCCAATCAGCCTGCATCTCTAGGTGCAGACTACAATTCTCCCCTTTGGGACACTGACAGGTCTTGTGATGTTCTCAACTGCTAGAACAAATAAGAATGAAGACGGTGGCTTGGACAATCACAAACGTTTCAGAGACAAACCGGAGCTCGGGCCAGGCTGATTGACAAGGTTTATCTTCCACACGAGACCACTCTGTCAAGACTGGGAGAGGCGGCCGTTTTATCTAATGTGCAGAGACCAACACACAGAGTCAAGGAAAATGAAGAAACAGAGGAATACATTCCCAACGAAAGAACAGGATAAATCTCCAGAAACAGATCTTAGTGAAATGCAGATATGCGACTTACCTGACAGAGAGTTCAAGATAGTGGGCGTAAAGATGGAACCATGAAGAAATAGAGGCTCTGAACAGACCAATTACTAGTAAGAGGCTAGTCAATTACTAGTAAAGAGGTTGAACCAACAAAGAAAAGTACAAGATAAGATGGCTTCTCTGGTGAATTCTACCAAATATTTAAAGAAGAGTTAATACCATTTTTTTCTCAAACTCTTCTAAAAATCAGAAGAGGACGGAACACTTCCAAACTCATTTAATGAGGCCAGATATCAAATCCAGACAAGGACACTACAAGAAAAGAACATTTCAGACCAATATTCCAGGTGAACATTCATTAAAAAATATTCAACAATTCATCCCACCACCACCTCCTGCCCCGAGATTCGGATTGACATATATACACTAATATGTATAAAATAGATAATTAATAAGAACATGCTTTTTTATAAAAAAAATAAATAAAATTAAAACTTTAAAAATTCAACAAAATATTAGCAAAGCTAATTAAACAGTACATTAAAAGGATCATACACCATAATCAAGCAGGATTTATTTCAAGGATGTGAGAATGATTCAACATCTGCAAATCAATCAGTATGAAATACCACATTAACAAATGGAAGGATAAAAATTATCAATAGATATAGAAAAAACGTTTGACAAAATTCAATTCTTTTCATGATAAAAACTCTCAACAAATTGGGTATAGAGGGAATGTTCCTCAACATAATGAAGGCCATATATGACAAGCCCACATCTAACATCATACTCAATGGTGAAAAGCCGATAGCTTTTTCTCTAAGATCAGGAACAAGACAGGGATGCCCACTCTCACCATTTCTATTCAGCATAGTACTGGAAATCCTAGCCTGAGCAACTAAGTAAGAAAAAGCAATAAATGACATCCAAACTGGAAAGGAAGAAGTAAAATTGTCTCTCTTTGCAGATGACAAATTACTGTATATAGCAAACCCTAAAGACTTCACCAAAAAACTGTTAGAACTAATAAACTCATTAAAGTGTCAGAATAAAAAATCAACATACAAAAATCAGTTGCATTTCTGTACACCAACAATGAACTATCTGAAAAAGAAATTGAGAACACAATACATTTACAATAGGATCAAAAAGAATAAAATACTATACACTGAATCCTATAAGATACTGATGAAAGAAATTGAAGAAGACCCAAATAAATGGAAAGTTATTCTGCATTTATGGATAGAAGAATTAATATTGTCAAAATGTCCATACTACTCAAAGCCATCTACAGAGTCAGTGCAATCCCTATCAAAATTCCAATAGCATTTTTCACAGAAATAGAAAAAAAAAATCCTAAAATTTGTATGAAATCACAAAAGACCACAAATAGCCAAAACAATTTTGAAAAAGAAGAAATAAGCTAGAGGCAGACTCTCTGCTTTCCAACTATATCACAAGGCTTTAGAAACCAAAACAGTGTGTTATTGACATTAAAAACAGACAAATCCATGGAACAGAATAGAGAAATAAACCCATGTATATATGACAAATTAGTTTTTGATAAAGGAGCCAAGATTATACAATCAGGAAATGATAGTTTCTTCAATAAATGGTGTTGAGAAAACCAGATTGTCACATGCAAAAGAATGAAATTGGACCCCAATTTTACACCATACACAAAAATCAACTCAAAATGAATTAAAGACTTGAACATAGAACCTGAAACCATAAAAATCCTAGAAGAAAACATAGGGGGTAAGCCCCCTGACATGGGTCTTGGCAATGATTTTTTTTGGATTTGACACCAAAAGCGAAAATAAACCAGTAGGCTTATATCAAACTAAAAAGCTTCTGTGCATCAAAGAAAACCACCAACAGAATGAAAAGGCAACCTATGGAATGGCAGAAAATATTTGCAATTCTTATATTTGATAAGGGGTCATATCTGAAATATATAAGGAATTTATCACAATAGCATAAAAACAAATAACTTGAATTAAAAATGGGCAAAGGAACTGAATAGACATTTTTCCAAAGAAGACACACAAATGGCCAACTGGTACATGAAAAGGTGCTCAATATCATTAATTATCCTTTCAGGATGGCTATTATTAAAAAGACAAGAGATGGCAAATGCTGGCAAGGATGTGGAGAGAAGTGAATTACTGTATACTGTTGGTGGGAATGCAAGTTGGTGCAGCCACTATGGAAAACAGTATGGAGTTTACTCAAGAAATTAAAAATAGAACTACCATATGATCCAGCAATCCAAACTCTGGGTTCTACTCAAAGGAAATGAAAGCATCATCTCCAAGAGATATCTGTACTCCTATGTTCACTGCAGCATTATTCATAAGAGTCAAGGTATGGAAACAACCTAAATCTCTGTCAATGCATGAATTGATTAAGAAAATGTGATATATATATATAATATATATTATGTACTATGTATATTTTATATATATATATATATTCCACTGTGGAATATTATTCAGCCTCAATATACATGGACATGCAGGGCATTATGCTAAGTGAAATAAGCCAGGAAGAGAAAGACAAATACTGCATGGTGTCACTTATATGTGAAAAATTTTTTTAAAAAGTCATACTTACAGAAACAGAGAATAGAAAAGTGGTTGCCTGAGGTGGGGGTCAGGGAAGGGAGAAGTTGGTAAAAGGGTTCAAACTGTTAGGTGTAAGGTGAATAAGGTTTGAGGATCTAGTGTATAACACGGTGACTATTGTTGATAACACAGTATTGTATAATTGAAATTTAGTAAGCGAATAGAACTGAAATGTTCCTACAAACAAACAAGGGTAAAACTGTGAGGCGATGAATGTGTTAATTAACTTGATGGGGATAATCCTTGCACAATGATGTATACGTGTATCAAATAATCACATTTTATACTTTAATTTCTATTTTATTTGTTAATTATACTTAAATAAAGCTAAAAAATAATGAAAAAAAGAAGTGTTCTGTTTACCTACATCTCAACCTTCATCTGGTTAATCTCTACTTGACTCAATTTAGGTGTCAGCCTTTAGTGATTTTCCTCTGCCCTGAGCTCCAAGATATAATGTGCATAATAAGTTTTGCTTTTGCCTTGTTATATTTCTTAATCATATGCCTATTTATTTCATTTCTGACTGCCCTTCTCACATGGTCCTAACCATTTGCTCACTTGAATGAAGTCTGGAAACTTCTTGAGGAAAGCTTCTGTTGTACCCACGTTTTATCCACTGTTACGTCAAGCTCATTATTTAGAATATCCTTGTCCCGTTTAATTTGTTGAATTAATGGATTGAAACACTTTTCCAATAAATATTTCTGCTATAGGATTGCTATTAATTGGGGTAAAATTAATTAAAATCCATGTAATCAGAGCCCTTAAAGAAAACAAAATGAAACCTTCACTTATTCTTTCCATTTTTGGACTTCATTCTAAGTTCATTTTTAAAAATATACAAAAGCTTAACTTTAGATATATGTTTTGAGTCATATAAATTGATTTTATTCAATCAATGATCAAGTGTGTCACAAAAGAAAAGAATAATCAATATTGTTTCCATCTGAATAACTACTTATATCAATATTATTCTTTATCTTTAATTGAAGAACTGAAACTCCCCGGAATGAATATCTTTTTCTATTTACTGTCCTGAGTGATTAAAATCCTCGTGTTTTTTCTTCTTTTTATTTTCTCTGTCTCAGCCAATAATGTCTCAAGTTTGGAACCCGGATCCTTCTGCAGCATCTGCGTCCAAGCCTTTCCGATAGCCTACATGTTCACGGTTCCAGGGGATCGATAGGAAGGCAGGTGATGATCTTCATCTTATTGAAGCTTCATCACGGGAAACTAGGGTATTGACATTTATAATCCAGTTTTGGTAACGAATTCAGCTAAAATAGGCTCTGCCAGTCATTTCAAAGCTGTCACCCCCCTGCCCCTGTCCCACCCCTCACACATATAACGACTTTCCTTGATGCTTTTTCATTACGGAACACAAATTGAAACTTCACAGAATATGTACGCATATATAAAATCTTAAGCATTGCAAACCAGATTTAAAAAGAAAATGATTATTTCCTATATTGAAACAAAGACTGAGTAAAACAGAAATGAAGATTTTATGTATAATATTTATTTCTAGCCTTAATGCTAAAGTTATATTTAAACATACACACAAAACAGCAACAGTAAAAGCGACCGAGCAAACGAACAAATGACAGAATGGATAATATTTTTATTTCTTCCGTTTTTACTGTAATTTTATCCTTGCTTCAGAAACGCTTACATTTTAGATAATTACCAAAATTGAACAGCAGAGGGCAGAAAATAGCAAACTGTTTCTTTGAGCACGCTTTTATATTCAATTGTATTCCTGGTAGTTTTGAAAATTTCAAATTTGATTTTATTACTGATCAATTTGAGGTATTTTCTTGAAACAGAGTTTCTAAGTATTAAAAATAAATTGCAGTATTTTTCATTTATTTGCATAACCACTTCCTTCAGCCAATTTAAATTTATCACATTGATACTGACAGTATTCTATGCCTGAAAAATGTTATGTAATAAATGTTATAGTGAATTTGAAAAAGTTCCATGAATGATAATATAAGTACAGTGATGCTAATACTGCAGGAGATGTATCTATATATGATGCCAAACGTACATGCCTTGTGAAAGGCACATTAACAGAAAAACAGTTGAATTACAAGGCATGCCTACTAAAATTATTTCCATTTTATACATGAATTATAATTGGTCACTAAACAGTAATACTTGCCTTGAGTTATTACATATGATTTACTAGGAAAGGTGCTTCTATGATTCAGCAAATTCTTATTTTATATTGTTTGTTTTTATAGAATGTAATTCAGTTCATTTTGAGTCCATCTTTTCGCCTGACTTTAAAATAGATTAAGATGAAAATAGTTTTTAAAAAGTCCTCTTTAAAAAAAAAATTAATTTACATTGACCCATACTTCAACCATGACCAATTATCCACATTTAACTTTCTCTCTCTCTCTCTTCTTTCATTCCTAGTTACTTGGCATGAAGTTGAAGTTTTTCTTGTGGAAAAAAATTGAATGAAGAAAAAATATGGCTGAAAAAAGTATTTTTTATTTTGCCCTGAGCTGTTATTCATTCTTTTACCCATTAAAAATATTTTAGAGAATAATTCAAATCATTTTGGTGTCTTCCATCACAACTAGTGATTGAATAGATAAGATGTATTTAATTATTGTTTATATTGTAAACTTGGATATATATTTATTTATGTCCTCCTTACCATTTTTATTCTTTTTAAATTTTTTAAAAGGCTAAATGCATTTTGACTCACAACACCTGTTATATGCAGAGAAGTGTTTATTAACGGACTAAAATAAATTCTCGGTGACAAAATTGGGAGGTATTTTTACCTGTAGTATAAAAAAACTTGATAATTGATTATGGATATTTTTACTTCCTGGCTTAGGAAAACATACCGAAAATCAAAAACAGGGAAAGACCATGATCTGAAATCAGGATTACAGGATTAGAGAGCCATAGAGGCCGCTTTGCTCATCTTTCTCATTTTTTTAAAAAAATTGAGGCCCAAAGTGATTAAGGGCCAAATATGAGACCCTACAAGGTCAACAAGGAGGCTGTACGAATGATACTCATGGGAGGAGTGCCCAGGATAGCAGCACGATAGACTAACTCTTGGCGTTCTGACATATTACCAGGCTACGCCTTCCGTATCGTGGGCTCCGATCTCCCGCCTTCTGGAAACAGTCACTTGTACTCAGTCGTCCTTGATTTCTTCATTTAAACCGCAAAAGCCATAGACGGAGTGAGGAATTTCTGCCACAGCAGGTCCCAGGCATCAGTTTGGCAGGCAGTGTGAGGCCCGTAAGTTCCCACAGTTAAGTCCAGGCTTCCATCCTGCCCACCATGCCCCTCCCCACAAACTTCTAATCCCTTGCGTCATCTTTCTTCTCCAGTGGTCTCCAGTTCGCGGGTTCAAAGGGGTGAGAGCTTAGTTTACTTTCTTTGGCCGGTGATATTTTCAAAACTCACGACCAAAACGCGATGCAGCAGCCGGTTTCTAACTCAGTCTCTGGGAAAGGGTGTGCAGCTCAGCGGCCTTTCCAGACTTGCTTCATCTTTTAATTTCTTTATCCTACGAAGCTTTCCTTGAAACGGAGTCGTCTGCTTTCAAGCTGTGTAAAGACATACTTCTACGGAGCCAAGACTACACATGTCTCTACGACGGGGTTGGGGGGGAAGGGGGGGAAGTCTGCAGTGAAAGCTGCGAGAGGGACCCGCACGCAGCAGGCTGGGCACAGTGTAAAGATGGGATTTCCATGCAAAGTATTTCAAAGGTTCAGTCTCGATCTTCTCCTGTGCGGCTTTGGCCTTTAAAGATAGACCTCGGGGTTTTCCCTGGATCCTGGCTACCTCCCATTTAGCTAAAGTTGACAGTTCTGGAACCCCTCCTCATGGGTGTTTTGTTTGCTCGCTTGCTTTCCTGGTGGATCAGGTGCGGTGGCAGGCAGCGTTTCCCTATTGCTAGGAGGGTTTTACAGGCTCTGGAAGATAAAAATCAGAATTGCTTGTATCGTACGGCAGCAGGGCCTGGTGAGAGAACACTTCACCGCCAGCAGCACGGAGCCACTCGGCTTCGCACGGCAGCCGGAAACGGGCTTTGCCGCGTCCGGTCCGTGCTGGAGCAGCTCGCGGCGCCGCAGCTGCCGCGGCGGCACAAAGGTAGCGCCGCGCCGCGCTGCGCAGGCGGGAGCGGGGGCGCTGTCCGCGGTGCTGAAAGGCGAGCGCCGGTGGGCGCGACAGCTCGCGAGACCCGAGGTCTCGCCCGGGGGCCGCGGCACCCCGGCTCCGAGCCGCGCTCCCAGCCCCGCGCGCGCGACGCCGTGGCGCGCGGGGCGCGCGGGGGGAGGGGCGCCCCGGCAGCCCGCCCGCCCGCCGCGACTCGCGCACGCGCGCCGGACCCGTCTCTGAGACTCGCGTGCGTGTGTGTGTGTGTGCGCGTGTGCGCGTGTGTGCGTGTGTGTGTGTGCGCGCGCGCGCGCGTGTGAGAGCGGGGAGAGGGAGAAGCGCGCGAGGGTGAGTGTGTGAGTGCATGGGAGGGTGCTGAGTGTGCCGAGGCGCTGGGACCACAGCGGCAGCCTGCTGGAAGCTGCATCCAGCCAGTCTCCGGACTTCGCGAGCGGGGACCGGGCGCAGGGCGGCAGCCACCCGCAGGACCTTGGAAATAGGGATTCCTCTGCCACCACGTCGGGTTTCTAGCAGCTCGGTGCTACATTGCTGTCTCAAAATGCAGAGGATCTAATTTGCCGAGGAGAACGGCCAAAGAAGGAAGAGGAGGAAAAGGGGGGAAAAAAAGGGTATTTTGTGGATGCTCTACTTTTCTTGGAAATGCAAAAGATTATGCATATATCTGTCCTCCTTTCTCCTGTTTTGTGGGGACTGATTTTTGGTGTCTCTTCTAACAGCATACAGATAGGTAGGTACCCTTTGTGCTCTGCTTTTGAATTGTGCATAATTTGGTGGTAATCTTTGTTCACGGTGGACAAATTAATTCATGTCATGTAGACTTATGTCATACCTTGACTGCATTCCAGATTTAAACTGCCTGGAATATATATGTTTTTCTTAAGATGAGGCAAGGGCAGAAGACTATGCCTCTGATACAAGAGAGGGAAAGGGCTTCTCATTAATGACCCCCAGATTTTTATTCCTTCTGCCGTCACAGCATCTTCCGGTTTGTTCAGGTTCTGTAGGGGTTCTGAACGCACAGCTTGTGATCACTAGGGAGGGAGGATGTTTCTGGCCACCCACCTTGTCTTCGGGCCCCCCTGTGCCTTGACCCTCGGCCTAGGATGCTGCCGCCCCCCCGCACACGCACACACACACACCGGTTCCCGGGTCCGTGGATGTGTTTATTCGGCCTGCTAGTGTGAACGAGGGGCTCCGGGGCAGTCGGGCGCTAGCGGGCTCCCCTGCTTTCCGCCGGGCGCTGACACTGTCCTCCCGCTTGGTGTTTGTTCTTTGCAGGGGGGCTGTTTCCCAGGGGCGCCGATCAGGAATACAGTGCATTTCGGGTAGGGATGGTTCAGTTCTCCACTTCGGAGTTCAGACTGACACCCCACATCGACAATTTGGAGGTAGCCAACAGCTTCGCAGTCACCAATGCTTGTGAGTAAGGAATATTTATGTCCTTTCGGGGGGCCGCACGCGGAAAGCGGGCTGGTGTGTGTGTCTGTTCCTGCGTGTCCGTGTCGGGGCGCAGTGACTGCACGCGCGCGTGCGTGTGGCAGCGTCGGGGGAAGGTGTCGGCGATCGCGCGGACGCCCGCTGGCTGGGGCCTGGGGGGCGGTGAAGAGCCAGCGAAAGGCGGCGGGGAGTGTGCGCTCTGGGGCTCGGGTGGGGTGGGTGTCGGAGGTGAGGGGACGCCCTTGGGTGCAGGGCTACCGGCGTAGCTGGAGTCTTCAAGGCGAGCCCTTCACCCCTGTGCCCCGCGAGCACGCGGTGCCCCGGGGCGCGCCGTCGGGCTGCTGGGTAGACGCCACGGCCCCGGGTTGAAATCTGCAGGCCCCGCTCGGGGTCCCCGTGCGGACCCCGTGAGCCTGTATGCTCCCCCGAGACGGGACACGTTGTCACAGCGGTCCCGCAGTGCGCTCGGCACCCGAGGCCCCCCGAGGGGCGCGGCGCGGCTGACGCAGGCCGGGGATCGCGGCCCCGGGAGCTGCGGCCCGAGCGCAGCGGCGAGCGTGCCCGGGGCGCCGCGGGCCCTCGCCGGCCGGGGCGCTGGTTCGCAGGTCGCGGGGCTCCCGCCGAGGCAGCGGGAGGAGGAGGACCCGAAAGCGGCGGGATGCGCCGAGTTCGGAAGGTGGAGAAGCCGCCAACCAGCCATTTTAGTCTTCGCAGCCGTCCTGCTAGTCTCGGCGCGGAGCGCGGTGTCCGGGGACCGGCCGCGGAGCTCCATCCAGGCCTCAGAGTGCTGGGACCCAAGCAATTAAGTCCCCGCGCGGTTCCGTGGGAAGGCTGGCGGGCCCGAGTCCAGGCGCGGCCGCCCCCGGACCCCCTGCCCTCTGCCAGCGGCTGGCATCCTTTCCTGCCGGCTGGGTTGCGGGAACTCTTTTCGGACTTGACGTTCTCAGTGTTTACTGCACAGTTGACAGTCTCGCGGGGGGACTTGCAGATGGCTCCCCTCCCACTCTGGCTACTTGCAAAGGAGCCCGCGGAACATGACCGCAGAGAAAGGCCGACCGCGGAGTCCCCACGGTAGACAGGCAGCTGGTGGCCGTCCCGCTGCTCTGTGATAAGCCTTAATCGTAGAGCCCATGGGTTAGCTTGACTGTAGCGTCAGAAACAGCATCCGCTCGGTTTGAAGCTCCCGTCCACCGAATGAATGAAGGAACGAAACCACTGGCTTTGACCGATAGAGCAGGGGTCGTCATCACGGTCCTGTTAGATGCTTAGAAGTCAACTGTTTATGAAAACCTGTTTAAGAGGATTTCAGTGTTGTGTGTTTTCTTCAGATGTTGGTTCTAAGTGAGAAAAGCAACTGGGCATGGTGGGGAGGAGAGAGAGAGAAAGAGGGAGAGGGAAAGAGGGAGAGAGGGAAAGAGAGAGAGAGAGGCTTAAGTGGATTTGCAGTTAAAAAAAAAACTCCATAGAAGAATATAATAATATATATCTTGGAAAATTTATATATATATGTATGTATACAAAGAAACTGGCTATAGTTTAAGTTTTGAAGGCTTTTTATGCTTGACCTGTTTACCTATCAGATTTTGATTATTCATTTTATTTGATATCAGGTTTCCATTTTTTCCCCCTGAATTGTGAGTTTGACACACAATTGTGCTAAGTATCTGACTGTATGTAATCGTATACTAGTGTGAAAATGCTGTGGAAAGTAATGAACCTAAGGCAAGACTATGATTATTGGAAGGATCTAGATTTTTAAAACAAGGTGAAAAGAATTTGAATATGGTCAATGACAGAGAAGTTCACTCATTGGTGAAAATCATGCCAGGGCCTGGCTGAGAGCACAGGAGATAGGTCCCCTGAAAGCAATGAATATGTCTTCATCCCAAATGCTGAATGATTGTGCTGGGCCTTTGTAAAGACTAAAAAGTAATGGTTAGGTAAGGTTAGGTGACTAGTTTAGGTCCTCAGTCTCAGCATTTTTGGGTAGATTTATTTAATATAAATTTAATTGAAATAAGATATGTAGGCAGAAACTGTACATATATTCAGCACATATATAAATCCATACATTTCCACAGAATGAGTATATCCATGTAATAAGAGATAGATTTCATTTAAAAAAAACACAATTTAATTTGCTTGACCATAATTCTGAGAAAATGGGAAAATCAGATCTTCATTTTGCACAGGTTTTTTTCTTGTTGTTTTTCTTAGAAAATGGAGCTGAGATAAAAAGTTACATGTGTCCAGGTCCCAAATTTTCTCCTCCATGGATTATTCTAGGACAGTAAAACAAATGATGGTGAAGAATTGAATGCATTTTCAAGTTCCCGACACGGGTATTCAGAGCCATGGTCTCTGGTTCTCCCGTGTTATAAGTAGTCTTACTGATTGCTGAGCAGAGCTAGTTGAGGCCCTGGTATGGAAGAGAGACTCATTGAATAGAATTTTCTGGAGTTGACATTAACTCATCGACCAGGCACTCAATTTCTTCATTCCTTTGGGAATTTTACAATCTAGAGTTTGCAAAATGAAATGGAGTGTTTGTATCCTTTTTTTTTTCCCCAAGAGCAATAGAAAATGTAAAATTAGTTTACCTCTTTTCAGAGAGAGAGAGAGAGAGAGATGCTTGTATAAACTACACTCACAAAGTTAGCAGTCAAGAAATGAATGGAGATCTCTAATATCAAATTTATTAAGATGAGCCTTGATCACTTAAATCGTGCTCAAGGCTTTTTCTCGTTAGCCTTTGTTTCCTTGTCTTCTCAGACAGGGGAGTCCATGATTCTTTCCTATATGAAGTGGAAGCAGCAATGTCAAATCTGTTGATAGAAACCCAACCGACTTTCATCCATTTCCTCCAGAAATCTAAGGAATTCTGCTTCTTCACTCCAGTATTAAAATGTGTATCATCAATCAGTGTTCATAAAGTAGCTTGTCCTTCCTCCGAGTTAAACCGTAAAAATCCCATAGGGTAAATTTAACCCTAAATGTAACGTATAAATTTAATATATTAAGAAAGCAGAGTTGTAAACCTTAATAATATAATTTCAAAATAGAAAAGATATTAGTCTGCTAATTTTGGTTGTATTCCTGAGATGGAGGGACTTCTTTGGAACTGCTGAGGCCGATGGGGCTTTCAGGGTCCAGCAGGATCCATGGAATGGGTTAAAGTTATGCAAACGAAATGAAGTCATTATATTCTGAACTGGGTAAGTGACTGTGCAGGCTCTGAACTCCCTCCCACTCCCTCTTTCACAGTCACAGTGGGAATAATGGAAGAACCTACTTGTTCCCATTTGTTTCCATGGGTACCTGAGGAAATAAAGACAGATTTCCAATTTCTTACTTTCTCCTTTTATTTTCCCCTCCCTCCCCACTTCCTTTCTTCCTTCTTTCTGATTAGCTAGAGAGCCTACTAAAGTGAGGTGTTTTTTTTTTTTCCCTGAAGGTTGCTCAAACATAAGACTTCAATATGAGAAAATCCATGAAATCAGAAAAATAAATAAATTAGCATCTGATATTCAACAGTTGAATCAGTAATGGACCTCAAGAATTCTTTCCTTCCTTCCTTCCCCCCTGCCCCCTTCAGTATTTGCTGAGTGTCTTCTAGATGTCAGAGAATAAATGAATGCTGTTCCTATAGTGATTCATTTTTTCCTAACCTTTCCCCTCAATGCTCTTTCAAATAGTTTTCAAATCCTTATTGGCCTGCGCCTTTCCTGTGCACTGTCTGCTGGGTCTCGTCTAAGAAGTTTAGTCTGAGGATGTGGAGATATTCTAGTAGTTTTTCTACAAAAGCAATTTATTACTGTAACTCAACATTTTTGTGACAATAATAAATGTGATATTGGCATATGTGTGTACACCACACATTGTGTATAGGTTAACAAAATCAACAGCAGGTTTTAGGCGAATACTACATATGTTTACATTCTAAAATGTTTTAATAAAGCTTAATGTACTATTTACTAAAACTTTATTTTAGTAAATTTGTTTTATTTTAAACAACATAAAACTGTCTAAAAGGGCTATGAACATGAGTATCTGATCACATAGGGCTTTGGAATTAAAAATATTAAATAGTAAATGTCTTCTTCAAAATCTTTCCTATTTTTTACTGAAAGACTTTGACAAATAGCTATTAGGCTATTTAAAAATAATTTAATAGTTTCATATTTCAATTTCATAACAATAAATTATAAAAATATTAAATTTCAAGAAACACCAGATAAAATCTACTTTTCCTCTAAGCCAGCAGATGGAGATGTTGGAGAAATACTGTTCTTTTGTAAAACTGCTGCGCACACTGCCTTTTGAAGCAACGTAAACCCATTCATTTAGAGAGATGGAATAAATGGCATCTGTTTTGGAAAAACTCACTTAAAATGATGTGTTTGAAAAATAACTCCGAATTCCTTTTAAAAAGAGTGCCTTCGATTTTATTTTAAAAATAGATTATCTTCAATCTTCTTGTGAATTTCATTTGGAAAGAAATTCAGGAGCATAATTGATTATAAATGCTCTTGGACGAGAGAGAATTCTAAAAGTATACTTTTTCCTTGGAGAAAGAATCAAGGCTTTTTAACCTTGACTCTTCAGATCTTATTTATTTACTTATTTTATGGGAGTAGAGTTGATTTACAATGTGGTGTTAGTTTCAGGTGCACAGCAAAGCGATTCATATATATATATATATAATTTTCCTTTATTATTACTACAAAATATTGAGTAGCGTTCCCTGTGCTATCCAGTAGGTCCTTCAGATATTATTTTAAGGTATATTTATTATCATTGAATTTTAGTCATGAATTTTTGAGATTGTGTATCTGTGTTCATCGCATTAATTGGTGCTTGGTAAACCTTTATTACACTTTGCATGAATTTGTATGTGTGTGTTTGTATAGTTATATTATAATTATAGATTTTGAGTAATTATAGATTGGCTGGGCTATCATGTTTTGTCATTTTGTCGAGGTAATTACGAGAGCCTGGAGTTACCCACTTTAATGTATGCCAAAATTTCATAAAAGCAGAATCAACTTGGATGCTCTTAAGCAATTATGAGAATTTGTGGTGTGAAGAAAACTGGGGACAAATGTACCAGAACACACTACCTTACAACCTGGTGTGTAAATCTTCGATTATAAGCAATTGGAAGTTACAAAGAATGAAGTAGCTCTTAATACGTGAGAATAATTAATTTATCATTGGATTTTTTGTAGTTAAGCTTTCATACTCCATGTATATCACAAGAGAATTTCAAGAAAAGACATTATACCAAACAAATCAAAGAATGGCTTTGGTTGAAATATTCTATTTAGGATGTGAGAAACTGAGTATTTAAATAAAAGTTACTGTATGAAACTATAGAAGCTTCATAGTAACAGGAATTTATTCCTGTGCTATTCCTTTCTGAGGTCTTGCAGACTTCAACCTGCTGACTCAAGAGGTTTCCCTTTCATGTCAAGCCTTTAAAGTGATGGGGTCATTGCACCTTGACATTAGGACCGTAAAATGCTGATTCATGCCAGAGCCCAGACTCTCTCTCGGAATCTCTTCCAAAAACACTCACACTTTCAGACGTTCTGGAGCCCTGACGATGTTAAGGAAGGCTGTAGAGGACCAGTTGTTCCCTGGTTATTTCATCAGGTGTTGCCGTATGGTTGACTTTTCAAAGAGCGTGGGGTGTTTTCCCTCCTCTTCCTCTGTTCTCCTCCCTTTAAAAAAAAAGTCACTGAAAGTGCTTAATCTGCAGAGCAGATGCTATTACAGGAAATAAACTTAAATTGAAAAAGCTTTTTTTTTTTTTTTTTTTTAGGTAAGCAGAGGATATACTCCACAGAGCTAAAATCTTGTATTAGATTTAAACATTTTATTGGGATGTTAGTGGCCACTGAGTAAATTATATTTTTCTTCTTTAACTGAATTCTACTGAAGACTCCCCAGACATGATTAAAATCCTAGCTCTTTTATTCCAGCAATTTTCATTCAGATTTTCTGAGGTTTTCTCTAATGTTCTGAATAACTCATTGCCAAATGTCATAAGTAACAATGCCTCGTCAATACAATAGGAAAATTAGTTGCTGAATTCAAGGTTACCCACGATTTTTTTTCGAATCTCAAAATCACCCACGATTTAAAAATTTCCCAAAACTAAAAGGTTTCTCAAAGCAGGTTTCACTAATTTGGGAGAAAAATGAATGTGATTCTTACAGAGGTGTCCATTAGTAGTCTAATACCTATTATTTTTGGTTACTCTTCAGTTTAAAGTATTTTGTCATTTTTGATAATGTTAATTTATAGAATGAAGGCATTTAAAAATTAACGTGGAGAATGAAAACATGCCTTTCTTAATGGCAGGGTCATGCTACTGCTGGCTTTGTATCCTTCACGATTTTTTTATCTGTTACGCAGACTGCATATAGCGGAATGTCTTGTTTTAGAATTATACTTGTTTAAGTCAGAATTTTGCTCTCACGCTACTTTTGGATTTCAGAAGAAAGAATTTATTTGGTAAAATCTGCCTCCGATCCTATTTAGATAGAGGTGTGACACATTTTTCATTTTCATCTACAACTTAGATATGTTCAAAGTTATTATATTTATCCCTAAAGCTACATTGCTCCGTGTTAAAATGCTTTGCTGAAATAAATGCTGTTGGGGTGATGCAGAAGCCATGTTGCAGTGGTTAGAATACAGGGATCCTTTCTCAGGGCCCTGAGGATTATGGGTGTGCCCCACTTCCATTTGTGTTTTGGACTTTCCACAAAAAGTGACTGTTCATATATCTTGAATAGCCACAGAATTGTCTTATCTCCCCCATCCCCCCATCCCCAGGATATTATATACCACAATTTTCTGTGAATTCGTTCATTTTTTATTTAAATTAAAAAAAACTCCAATATTTATTTTATTTTGTTTTTAATTAATTTTTACTGGCGTATAGTTGATTTACAATGTTGTGTTAGTTTCTGCTGTACAACAAAGTGAATCAGTTATACATATACATGTATCCACTCTTTTAAAAATTCTTTTCCCATATAGGTCATTACAGAGTATTGAGTAGAGTTCCCTGTGCTATACAGTAGGTCCTTATTAGTTATCCATTTCATATATAGTAGTGTCAATCCCAACCTCCCAATTTATTCCTCCCTACCTCCTTTCCCCCTTGGTAACCATAGCAAAATTTTTACAAAGCACCGAATTACAAAAATATATTTTTTTAGAGATATTTGAGAATGAGAAATTTATAGACACAGTTTCTTACGGACCAGTTGCTTTAATATTTGCACTAATGGGTGTGATAATTTTATATGCGTGCCTTTTTTTTCTTTTTTGTATTGGCAGTTTATCCTTAGAATCTGTTTTCCAGTAATTTAGCTATCTTTATCCTATTGATAGATTGCTTCAGCAAAAATAAAACCCAACTTGTAATTATAGTTTTATTTTTCATATGTTAATTAACATAATATTGCAAAAAATCATCCAAAATGCTTAGTACTAATGTGTAGCTTTTTTTTTTTTTGTAGAACCTTGACAATTATAAGAGTCTTCAACTGAATAGAACAAGTAGGTTTGGGAGATAAGGATTCATTATAGAAGGGGATTTATGAGGAGATAGTTTCTTAGATTGTTTTACTTTTCACCTCAACATTTCTTGAAGAAATGATATATACCCGTCACTGTTTTACTATTTAAATTGTTATTCAGAATTTCCCTTTATAGTTTTAGTTATGTTAATATCTACATTTTTTTCCTGATTTTATTTTAGTATGTACAGTATGAGCCCAAACTGAATTGAATTGAGAAATGCCTGAATTCTAGTTTGTCTGCAGTCCTCTGAACAGGGCATCATATTTCTACTGAGCTATTTACCCTTTGTGTAAAGTTAATTTCAAACTATAAATACTATGGTATTCACTTTATGCTGCTCTGATACTTGTACTCTGATCAAATTTCAGTACCTCAGAAGGTGTCCCTTCAATGCACATATTTTCCGTTTAATCTTTATAAAAACCCAGTGATACTGATTGAAGTGATAGAAATATGTTTATATAAACTGAGTGTATCTATGCTTGTTATGAAAACATAGAGAAGTGTTACCTAATTCTTCATCGCTACAACATAATATGGCCTTGGTCAATCATTTCTAACTTCAGCATAAAATTAATTGAAGGTCATGTTATATAACTTGATAAAAAAAAGGTTTTCTCAGCCCTTAAACCTTTTGCAGCTGATACTAAGACTTTGCATTAAAATACTCTTTCAGAATTAGTATTCATTTTACAATTTCCCTTGCATAAGTATTGGGTCCACTGCAGTAAGAATATGTCAGCAATATGTGATTATGTATTTTTTATTGTTTATGCAAGAATAAAAGGATAGAATGAGCATTTTGAAATAATTATTTTCACGCCAAAAGGAAAAAAAAATCCTTTGTTGTAGATTGAAATTGCAAGATTTCTTAATGTGTCAGAAGGGGACTGTGGACAAACAGGAAACATTCCAAGAGGCAGTGTAACTGGGTGTACTAGGCAGAGGAGTTGGAATTTGGAACTGGGAAGTTTTTCCTTTTCTCTCTCTTTCTGTTTAAGCTTCTCGTTGACCTGGTGTTTGCTTAGTTTGCATGGCTGCAGTCAGGCTTCTACACTAACATTGAGCTACTATAAAACACTGAATTCTTATCATAATATTACTTTTGATAGGTAGAATTTGTTAGATACTATTAACTACTTCCAGAGGGAGAAAAGAAAGAAAAGAAACATTCTGGATCCCTCATAGGCAAAAACACCACTTTCAGGCACTTTATCATTCTAGGCTGGTTAAAAGAGTCGTTCTCGGTAAAACATTGACAGAAAAGTTTCAGAAAACGCTGTAGCTAAAAATATGTAATGTGGAACATACTACTAGGGTTTGAATTTATGAGAGTCGTAATAAACTTTATCTCCTGCTTGGGGTTCCTGAGATGATTTAGCAACACAACAACTGATAAATGCTAATAGAGCTTATCAGCAGAACACAGAAAAAATTGTCTTTTAGTTTGTTATCTGGTGGTGATTTATTCTCCTTTATTTTTTTTTATTTTTTTTTTTATTTTTGCAGTACGCGGGCCTCTCACTGCTGTGGCCTCTCCTGTTGCGGAGCACAGGCTCAGCGGCCATGGCTCACGGGCCCAGCCGCTCCGCGGCACGTGGGATCTTCCCGGACCGGGGCACGAACCCGTGTCCCCTGCATCGGCAGGCGGACTCTCAACCACTGCGCCACCAGGGAAGCCCTATTCTCCTTTTTTAACATCTAGATAATGGTCATTACAATCCTAGATATATTTTAAAATATGTTAGCATGTCTTACAAGAATATTTAACAAAATTAATGATAATTCTTGAGTGATATATAGGGTTTTTTGTCATTAACGTTAGTCACGCAAAAAATTATTGAAGCGCAATTTGGGACTGAAACGCAGAACACAATGAGTAGTTTCAATCTGAAGAATAAAGATTGTAAGGTGTAGGGGGATCAGTTTAGTCCATATATTGGGGAATATTGTCATCTACATTTTAGTGGCACTAATTTGGAACATTTTAAACATATTCCTCAAAGGTTTCATGTAAGCTATTTATTGTGAATTGCAGATATTGAAAAGGACTGCCTGTTTTCAATAATCCAGCTACCACAGAAGTAGCTCCTGGATTCTAGAATGGGAGGAGGGCTTCCCTTAAAAAAAAAAGTCTCTCTTCCTCACAAGAATTTGGCAAGGAAAGTTCTGGAAGTGCCGATCTCCAGCCGTGGTAGGGAAAGTGTCTGTTTGCTAGTTTTTCTAGAGAGATACACTTCAGTTTAGGGCATGAGTTTCTTCTTTATTCATATCTTATCTTGTGCTTGGGAGGAATTGAAAGATTTCAATCTCATTTTCAGTTTGTGTATGAAATGGAGGTATTGAGCTTTGTAATTCCTGAGCACTTTCACAGTTTGTAGCTTTATTCGTTTTATCAGTTTTTAAGTTTTTACTAGTTTACAGTGTTATTATTAATTTCCATCTGGAGAGGAAATTTTAGGAACAGAGGCAACAATTCAGAGGCAATATCGAGGAACAATAGCGTCTCGGTTTTTTTCCTTCTCTCTCAGAACACAGACAAGTCAAGAATCGTCATCTTAATGATAAATGCGCAAGCGTTTTCTCTACAAAAATAAAAGACGATGCTTCTTTGCAGTTTGCAGCCATGGTGTCCTGGGACACAGAAGAGCGTTAGTTGAGTCTGAACTTGGAATGGAATTCTGGTCCTACTGTTAGATGTGTGGCATCAGACAAGTTGTTTAGCGCAGCTAAGTCTCCGTTTCCACCTTTGGAAAAGGGAATCATACGTTATAGGATTATTTTGGAGATGGAGAATAGGCGTAAAAGCCTGTGTTGGGCACATCTAAGTGCATGGAAGTTAGCGGGCTTGTTGTCACTTTCTGTGTTGAGACCTTTGGATGGTTTTGATAAGCACGTGTTGAGGACAGAGGAAAATGCATTTCTAGTTTCTTGCTGGAATCTTTTTCTGCTGTTTGTATACCAGGGCAGGACTGTTGGGTGACGAAGAAGAGACTAACGAAACAAACCGCATAAGCCCCTTAAAGATATGTTTAGCACGCTAAAATAGGAGAATGGTTTTTAGAAGCCAAGGTGCTGAAACTCAAGCATTATCACCATGTTGCATGTCGCTTCCAGGAGGATGTTGAACAGTTTGGGCTGTTCATCCCTGGAGGGGCTTTCAAGCACATAATTAAGATAGCTACACACATTGTCTAACTGTACACATTATAGATTCCTCAGGATTTATTTCACCTAATTAATTAAATTATATTTATTTAAATGAAAAGCAGATGAGAGAACCCAAGCTTTAGAACCAGACAGATGTGGGTTTGAATATGATTAGGAGCTTTACGACAAAAAGCGTGCATTTTTCTCTTTTGTGGGATGAAGCTGTTTCCTCATCATGCCTGATATTGTTATTGGGGGTTGAAATGAGAAAATAAGAGCCTTGATTAGTTTGTCATAAGTGACCCCAATATTCCCTTCTTCCCTGTATCCCAGCCTTTTACTGTGAACCAAACAGTGTGCTTGGAGAGGTGGAGGAAAATAAAATGGAAATCCTTGTCTTCAGAGAGCTTATATATTCGATAGCTTTATATTTATGCATAACTTTTGTCTTCTCAAAACACTTGCCTAGCTGTTTGGTCTTCACTGTAGCTCTGTACAGTTTATAGGATAAATGGAATTATTATTATACCCATTTCCAGGTGAGAAAACAAATTGGAGTTGTTCTAAGCAACTCTAAATTTGTGGAGGAACTTCTTTTAGAAAACACATCTTCTGCTTCCTGGGTCAGTGTTTTCACAGTGTCAGAGGGCAACGCAGCCAGTATATTAAAATGAGCAGGTGTGGTTTGAAATTACGGCTCCAACATTTACCAGTTGTGAGACTTCGTATATATCAGTTAAACTTTCTAATCCTGTTTCCTCTTCTGTAAAATGGGGGCTATTATAATACCTGCCTCATGAGGAAATTGTCAGATTCCAAAGATAATCATTGCTCCATATAAGACAGTGACTGATGCTGCTAATTTCAGTGATTTCCTATCTCCCCAAGTGCATATTAATTACATAAACTTAGCTCCATGCTTTTAGAGGCATGGAAGGGAAGTAGCTAAGGAGATCTAACATAGCTCTCTGTGTAATTTTTAAATTAGTAAGCTTCTTTAATACAACCATTTGAGCTAATACTGGAGACTAGGGTTTTATTGTTGTCATTTTTAGAATACCGGTGAGTGTGCACATTTACCAAGAATTTTAATGTGTTCTTGATCCCAAAACAGATAAGCATTAAGACCTAAAAATCATGCATGAGGTAAAGAATGCAGATTTGGGTTATCGTTAAGTGTGCATATGTAATACTGTTCAGTTATCCGTTCCACCACCAGTACACTTGAGCAAATAGAAATGATGGTGTCGTTGCCCATGACGAGGGTGACATTAGACACGGGACTGGCTCCTTATGGCTTCTTCCCCGTGGATCAGTCGTCTGCCTCTTACTACATCCAAATCCATCACAGGATTGTCTTCTTTCTTTACCTTTCTAAAATTTTAGTAGATACCTGTTTAATGCCAATCTTTTAGGTAATGTCTCAGGTGACAAAGAACAAGATAAGCTTTCTGTATTGGAAATTATTCATGGGTGCAGAATTATTTTATGGCAAAAGTAGAAGTAGTTAATCCAGGTCAGCTACATGATTTTTGTATTATTGTAGAATGTATAGTGTACTCATTGTTTCCGGATCATGTATAAATATTATCGTATACCTTGGAACTAGATTTGGATCAAAGTGTCTTAAGAGCAGAAATGGTAACTATAAAAATTATGAAGAAAATATAAAAGAGGTAGAGGCTGAAAACTCATTGCTTGTCTACTGACTTAGAATATATTGTTGAAAAATGGGGCAACTAAATGAGGAACTAGTGATATTAACAGTGATGTGAATTGCAGGTCTTTTGTAAACAATTTTAAGTTTTGAATCAGATTTGGAGATGATAATTTATATTTTATTTTGCAAGATTTTCCTTTTTTTTTGCCTCTCTGCCAAAGGTTCTTCAATTCAGTTTGAAATATCATAGACTGCAGAAATTGCTGGGTAGTTTTTTTATATAAAATAATTTGATGTTGAGTAAATTATTTAATTATTATAAATACTATTTTAGTTTGTTACTGAAGAAGCAGGTTGCAAGTCTTACAATACTGTAATACATTGTATAAAATATTAAAAATGTTGATGCATATAACTATTATGAGTAATCTAAGAGACACACCTGACTAGTTCTCCTGTAATGTTGAAACAGATTTTATATGATCTAAACGATTATAATAACAGTTTGAAAATTTCAGGTGGCAAAATCTTGATTATCTGAAAAAAATTGAATCAGTTTTAACATGTAGAAGAAATATATAAAAGTATTAAAAATTGGTCAACAATATCATTTAGGTATTGTGGGTGATTTAAAACCTAAAACATGCAAAAATTAGAATTTAGATTCTTAAGGATTGTGTTTTGAGGTTTAAACATTATGAAGTAAGTAACTCAGTCACGTGGTAATTTTTAAACATTACAAAAGGGGATACAATAAATACTACCTATGTCTTTTCTCCCCTAATTCCGCTTCTCTCAGATAATCACCATCAATGGTTTTCAGAAATACTAGTGTCATAAATACACTGTTCTTTCCGTATCTTGATAATTTGCTATATTAACATAAACTGGAGACCTCTTTTATCTTCACAGTTTCCTCCTTTAGAGTTCCTGCGTGGTATTCTGTTGTTATTTAGCCTGTCTTTTGTTGAGGACTGTTTCCATCTTTTCCTGACTATGTTAATAATGTGTGCCAGTGGGTCTGCAGAATAGATTTCTGTGAGTGGAATGACTGAGTCAAAGGATGTTTGCATTTAAAATTTTGCTACATATTCAAAAAAGGTATGCGATTTACATTGCTACCTAGAGTGTAGGACGATGCCTGCTTTCACCTACTCTTGGGACTAGTGTACAACATTAAACTTGTCTAAGGTTTGCTGTTGCTATTTCACTGCTTAGATTTACAACGATACGTTTTGACTGAAGTTAAACGTTTCTCACCACATTATTTGCCGTTCTGCGTATGTCTGTGCGTGTGCTCGCACTCAAGGGTCTGTTCATAGCTTTGCCTAGCTTTCTCTTGGGTTGTGGCTCTATTTATTATTTATCGATACAACATACATGAAAGTAACACCTACTTGTCATGAGTTGCCACTATCTTAGCCAGATTTTTTGTATTGAAGTATAGCTGATGTACAATGTTGTGTTAAGTTTTGCTGTACAGAAAAGTGATTCAGTTATGCATATATACACATTCTTTTTATGATTCTTTTCCATGGTGGTATATCACAGGGTATTGAATATAGTTCCCTGTGCTCTGCAGTAGGACCTTGTTGTTTATCCATTCTATAAATACTAGTTTGCATCTGCTAATCCCAAACTCCCAGTCCATCCCTCCCCAGCCACCTCCACCTTGGCAACCCCAAGTCTGTTCTCATGTCTGTTGTTCTTCTTTTAACCTCTTCATGATTTTTTAAAACCATGATTTCTGTTTATAATTTTTAAGAATGCATATATTCTTAAATTTTCTTCAGTCAAATTTAGAAGTGGTTTATTTTATTGCTTCAGGATTTTTGTGCTTTGCTCAGAAAGACTTTCCCACTCAGGGTGGTTTAAAGAAAAAGAACTGCTCATCCTTTCACTTAATACCCATCCTATTTTGGTTTCAAGATTTGAAACGTATCTTTCATCTGGATTTATTTGGGATAAATACTAAAATAAGTATACAGCCTTTTCGTTCATAAGGTTAGCCAAATTTCACAGCATATAAAAAAAATCCATTTTTTCCTCCTCGATTTGAAATGCCATCAGATATTCTTCTTGTGTAAATAGTTCCTCAGGGATTTAAAAACAAAAAGGAAACTTACGCAGAAAATGAAATAAACAAGATTAAAACTCTATTACAGGCAAAGGAATGTAAGTTCTGCAAGGTACTTGTTTCCTGAGTAATGCTGTCCCTATAAATTGTGGTTCTGTGTCACTGTGGTCTCAGATCAATAAAGAGGATATCAGACTCTGAAGGTTCACTGAGCCCAGAGGGATAAATAAAGGATTGTGTTATGTTTCTGGCTTGCATTACAGCACTAATGTCACTTAAATGGACTGCTGGTTTGCCTATTCTTAACCTATATCAAGGCTTAAGTAATGGGTTATGATTATGACTTGGGTTTCGAATGTCCCTTTGAAGATAACTTAGTGTCACAATCCATATATGTTCACAAATAGAATATTAAAACCCGAGGATGCAGTTCATATGCAATAAAGGTAAAGGAATTCAGATGCTCGTGGTTTTATTAACGTATAGTTTCATCCTCAGTTTGTCTTAGAAACTAGTTATGTGGTCTCTCTAAAGCCAAGTATCCAGCTATCTATGGTATAAATCTGATTTAAACTGGAATGCTAAATACAATACTGAATTGTTAATTTCATCAGCGAATACTTTCGGTTTGCCTTATGGTGGATGGCATGCACTGTGTATTTTTGGCCAAGCATCAGGGAATTTATAAATCTTTAACAACTACATTTTGTGGAACTCTGAACTTAATGTGGCCCTGAAGTGCCTTTCCATGATCATTAAAATGGAAAGATTTTAACTTTCGAGATAACAATTTTACAAAATGTATTTCATTCAGTTTCTTTAAGTCTCTAGTCATCTGTTTCTATTTTAATATCTTTTGGAGAATAGAAAAATGTTACCTGGATGAACATAAAACAGTTACATAGGCAGAACTTCAGTGTTAGTTTTTTATGCTAATACTTTAAACAAATTAAATATTTTCCTAACATTGGCTTGGTCTCATTCCTTACTCTACTCCTAAAGGCAAAGGAAAGTCAGAAAAAGCCATTTTTCAGAGCTAAAGATGCTGATGTACCACTAAGGGTGTATGTAATGTAGTTCTGGTCCCACAGGACAAAGGTGGACTTAACAGATTTTTCTGGAACAGGACAAAGGTGGACTAAACAGATTTTTCTAGAGGACTCCATGGAGCACAGACCCTGTTCTCTTTTAAGGGATGACTTCTGCTTCTCTTTTCTTACTTTTTTTTTGGCTGTACTTACACTTGTGTCTAAATGGATATTAATATATGTCATAATAATTTTTTGTTTTGATTTAAAACCCTCAACGTTTGAATTAGCTTTCCATTTACTTTTAATTCTCTTTGGCAAATTCAGGTTTCAAAGCACTCTGTAATCATATTTGTCCTTTTTCCATTCATTTTTATTTAGCTCTAAGTTTTCTCAAGGCATTTGTACATCATAATGTTTCTCAGGTGAATCTAATTCAGGACACATTTATTTAAATCTTCCTCCAAAATTAACATAAAAACTTTCTAAAGTTCTGATTAGAAAAATTTTCCTAATTATAAAAGTACTTATTAGGTGGAAAACTTGGAAAACACAAAAGAAAATAAAAATCAACATTAATTTTACTCAAAAAATAATCACTTGTTAATATTTACCAGCGTTCTTTTGTACTTAATGTCATACCTGAAACATTTTTGGATGGCAGTAAAGCCATTTATAAACTTAATTTTCATGAGTTAGTAATACTTATCCCCTAGATTAATTAATCATCTATTTTTTTTTTTTTTTTTTTTTTTTGCGTTACGCGGGCCTCTCACTGTTGTGGCCTCTCCTGTTGCGGAGCACAGGCTCCGGACGCGCAGGCTCAGCAGCCATGGCTCACGGGCCCAGCCGCTCCACGGCATGTGGGATCTTCCCGGACCGGGGCACGAACCCGCGTCCCCTGCATCAACAGGCGGACTCTCAACCACTGCGCCACCAAGGAAGCCCTCGTCTCCTATTTTTACAGATTTTTTTTGAATCCTTCTTTTATCCATTATAAAATATTGCTGCAAATACAAACCTTCTGCATATGTATTTTCCCTCATTTCTGAAGTATTATCACTGGATAAAAGGCCATGAAGCATTTAGTTAAGTATTTCTGGTAAACACTAAGGAAAGCCATACCAATTTATAATCCTAGCAACAGTCTATAAAAAGTCTAATCTCACAGACCCTCAGCATCAGTGTTAGTATTTTTAAACATCCTTATATATTTCATCACCAGAAGATCCTTTTTGTTATATAAAACAAGTTTTCATGTTTGTTACACATTTATGTTTCTTTTTTCACAAATTGTTTATTACAATCTTGTACCCAAATTTCATTGCCATATTGGTATTTTTTTCCCCATTGAGTTGCATAAGTTATTTAGTCAAGATCAGTGTGGGAGAGGAAGATGGGGCTAGGGAGTTGCCCATCGGGCAGTTACATGCTGTGGCCAGACAAGGACCAGGCCACTTCAGCAGCCGTTTCACTGGGTAGAGCTATTCACGTGGCTGTGTCCAGCTCCAAGGCAGTGGAGACTAACTGTCCTTGGGTCCAAAGGAGGAGAACAGTATGTTGGAGAAGATTATTAATGTCTACAATAACTGCCACCCCTTTGCCCATCAAAACCTACTTAATTTTTTGCCTAAGTTTATTATTGTTCTTTTCAATTTTGCATAGGATTATTTTTCAAGTATTGTTTCAAAGATTTTTTTGTTTGGAATTTTTCCCCTCCAGTACATCTGCACACATTTAAAACTTCTAATCACATAGAAAGACAGAGTGGAAAACAATTTACGTCTCTCTCCTTACATGTCTAGTCTTTCTCTAGAGATGGCCACTTTTAACCATCTCTGTTATTCTGCTAGTGGTTAACTCTATATTCATAACATGATCATACCATCAGTTTTATATTGCTCTGTTTTTCATTATAGCTTGTAACAGTATACTCAGAACCATACCTCTTATTTCAACAGTTACAGACGTTCTCTTGCAACTGCCTACCTTATGAGGTGATAACAGTATTGAATCCAAATTGAGAATATTTACATTCTCCTCTGTGTTTATAATTGGCCTTACATACATATACTTTGTATATAAGTTTATTCTGAAAGCTGGAAATCAAATAAGTATTATTTACATAATTATCTATAGCTATTTGAGTATTTTTCATTGCAGACTGTTCTTTCTTTCCTGGATATTTGAATTTCCCATATTTCCTCTTGCATGATGTGGCCTTAATATCTCTGTAGACTCTTCCTATTGTGTATCTAGTTCTTGAATTCTAGTTTTCCAGAGACTTGCTTCCATCTTCCTCATGCAATCTGGACTGACTGGTCTGAATCCTCCCATGCAGGGATAGCACCGTCTTTCTGTGGTTGACCGTTTGTGTTTCTAACTCTTGGCTTATTTCTTCATATGCTAAATCCATTTTTCTTTATCATTTATAATAATTATTTTAAAACACTTTTCTAAAATAATGAAACTTCATAACTTCATCCTCTCTCTCTCTCTCTCTCTGTATATGTGTATATATATATATATATATATGCACGCATACATAGATATATAAGCCTTGCTGGATACTGATTTCTAGGATAAAAATCACATTTTCTTAGAACGCAGAAGGAATCCTACATATGTTCTATTATAACATGTTATGTCCTTGTTCTGTTGTGCATTTACTATTTCCTGTTTGGAAACTTCTGGGATTTTCTTTATCTTTAGTCTCCTAAAAAAAATTTCATAGCGATTTTCCCAGATGGGCATTTATGTCCCCATCCTACTCAATATTCAATTTGAAAACAGACTCCCCTTTCAGATCTGGAAAATTCTTAGCCATTATTACTTAGAGGATTTTCCCTCCTCCATTTTCTTTATTATTTCTTTCTAGATAGCGGTTTAGTTGACTTCTGCTCTTATTTAGAATTTATTTAATGTAACATTTCAAATGTTAACATTTGAAAGTAGGCCACCCATCAACTTTTTCATGAAGCTGTCCTTTTTAAATTTTTACTAATATCATGCAACTAAAAGAAATTACATATCATTTGCTTGGCTAAAGACAATACTAACCAATGCTGAGATTGTCTTGAACAGCTATACCTAATAATGCTTAACCAAACACCTGCCTTTTCCCTTCCTAGTCATTGAACGGCTTTTGTGGAATTTTGAAAACCACAGAGACTCACAGGGCTAAGAGAAACATATTTATAAGTGATGATAAAAACAATACAAACAGCAAAGGCTGAGCATTAGAATGAGGGGAACAGATGAGCAGGTGGTAAATGTGAGCAATAACTTAAATAATATTAGATATCTGGTTGGTTCCAAAGAGTCATGCCACATTGCTGACTCTTATTTCATCTTGTATTTAATTACAAGTTGCTTTTCTTTGCTCTTTGCAACAGTTCTGTAAAACCTATACACAGTTGACCCCTTGTATCTGCAGTTTCCAGGTCCATAGATTCAACCAACCACAGATCAAACATATTTGGAAAAAAAATTCCAGAAAGTTCCCAAAAACAAAACTTGAATTTGCCTCGTGGGGGCAACTATTTACATAGCATTTGCATTGTATTTACAACTATTTGCATAGAATTTACATTGTATTAAGTATTATAAGTAATGCAGAGATGATTTGAACTGTACGGGCGGATGTGCATAGGTTATATGTAAATACTATGTATTTTATATAAAGGACTTGAGCATCCTGAGATTTTGGTATCCAAGGACCAATTCCCCTTGGATTCCAAGGGACGACTGTATTCACCACCTTCATCTTTGCCATCTCCTTCTTTATGTTGCCAACGTAGTTGGATTTTTTATATCTCTTTGATATTTCATCTTAGGCATATGGCTTTTGAATTTTGAATGTGAAGATCACCATAAGCTTCATTTCTAGGATCTTAACTCTAAAAATCAGCCCGGTTGAGGCTTCACCTATGTTTTACCAGATACATCACTAATGATCAAATAGGGTAAAAATATTAAGTAGAAAAACATATTAAGTATTTGAATAAAGAAAGAGAGCCCTGGAGAGTTCGGGATTTTATGTTTTCACTGTTAACATTTCCTTTTTCTTGGTGATAATGGAGATCCTTAGCCTCAGAAAATGAAAGAACAACTGACTGGGCAATCACATGAATGATACATTTCTGGCTGAGAGAAGGTGCAGTTCATGAAATACTCTTTTTTTCTGATGAAATTCAGGGAGATGGATTTGAATGCTTTCTGATGATAGAGGTGCTGGTGAGATTACTCAGGTCATATGACTCTTCAGAAGAGTTTAACACTCTTTCCACAAAAGTACAGTTGATTTTCATTATTCACTGTAGTTGTTCTATACAATCGCTGTGAACACTGAATTAGAGAATACTGACCATTGCTCCCGGGAAGTATAGAGCCTCTGGTCACAACATTTTCATCAACTAATCAATACGTGACTTTGATGTGTGTCTCTGTTTCAGTTGCCTTATTTAATATATATTGTTGATGCCCTAACATTAAACTCGTGGCCAGCAGCCTAGAACTCACACCTGAGCAAAGATGAAATAAGAGTCAGGAAAGTGGAATGCACAAACCTAATATCTAATATTATTTATGTCATTGCTCACATTTACCTACCTGCTCCTCTGTTTTCCTCATTCTGATGTTCAGTCTTTGTGTTTGTATTGTTTATATCATTATTTGGAAATATATTTCTCTTATCCCAGTGATTCTCTATGGTTTTCAAAATTCCACAAAAGCTATATTTTCAAATAGCCATGCAATGAGTAGGAAGGGAGAAAGCCAATGTTTGGTTAAACGTTATTAGGTATAACTCTTCAAGACAATCTCAGAATAGGTTGGTGTCTCTTTAGCCAAACAAATGCCACCTTGCTCTTAGGAGCACAAGACTTCAGCACTAAGCTTGGGGGCCATTTTAAACAGCAAAAGCACTAACAAAAAGCACAAAAATGCAAAAAACGTGGCACTACGTAAACTGGGAAAGAGACACTTGTTTGTAGTATGAGGGCTGAAGCAAGAGGCTTTCTTGTCTCGTTTGACCACAGCTGGGCAACCTGTGTATCGGGCGATCACTCGGCACACCGTGAATGACTGCAAAGGGGCTGCCGGTATTGATTAGGGGGTTATAAATAAATCTGAGTGAGTAGGCGAGGTTACAAATACAAAATTAGCGAATAATGAGAATTGACTCTGTTTGTTTGATTTGAGCTAGTTTGGGCAATAGCTCTCTATTTACTTTACGAGGCTGCTAGAGGTTAAGGTATTTCACCCAGCTTTGAAATGTTTATAATTACCTATGATGATAAAACACCTTAGATTTGAAAGGATAAGAAACTGACATTTCTTTAAACTCTACTGAAGGAGTTGAAAGGAGAAGAAAATGCTTATTCCTATAAATTCAATTTCATGATGGCACAGCTGAAGGACAAAGCATTTTATTTTATTTTCTTTCTTTAATAAATGTCCCCTAAATGTGAAAAGTTTAAAGCACTGAAGGGCATTAAGCTCCTTTGAAGTGTCGAGGAAGCAATCATTCTTGTGAGTTGTGTCGTCCTAGGTTATTTTCCATTCATGTTTTGCCAGTCTTCTTACTGGGAAAGGAGATAAAGAAAAGACGTCCCTTTTCTTTATGGCTGTTGTGTGTGTCTGTGCATAATGTGCACATGGTTTGGCTTCACATGGGCTTAACGGAATCTGGTATCGTCCATCTCCCGTGAAGGGTGGTTGTAAGCACAGAGGTTCATGGCAAGGAATCCTGGGGAGGTGTACATCCTCCCGGAGCATTAGGATGGGGTGAGTGATACCAAATCCACACACAGGAGAGACACAATTGTAGGTTGAGGTCTGTGTGTGAAAGGAAATCCCCATATGATGGGAAAACTGGCTGGAGAAACAGGTGTGCTCTTGGAGTGGGTGAGATCTGAGCTGAGACCAGGCAGAGAGAGGCAAGCCTGAGAGGTGAAGGCTTGGGGAAAGACCATCACTGGCAGGGAAGCTGGTTCACAAATTGGTTCCTGTAAGGGGTGGGGCAGGGAGAGACCAAAGAAAGAGGCAGACGCTTCAGATCAGTAGGTTCAGATTTAATAAGCCAGGGACTCACATATGAGGCTTGTGCTGGGCAGCCTGGAGGGGAGTAGATCTCCGCCCCGCCTGGCAGAATCTGGAACATTTATATTGAAGCTGTCCTGGACCACAGGGCAGACAGCATAAGCAAGAAGAACTACAGTTCTGCAGCCTGTGGGAGGAAAACCACAATCACAGAAAGACAGACAAAAGGAAAGGACAGAGGACTTTGTATTAGTTGAAGGAACAAGATAAAACCCCAGAGAAACAACTAAATGAAGTGGAGATAGGCAACCTTCCAGAAAAAGAATTCAGAATAATGATGTGAAGATGATCCAGGACCTCAGAAAAAGAATGGAGGGAAAGATCAAGAAGATGTAGAATTGTTTAACAAAGACCTAGAAGAATTAAAGAACAAACAAACAGAGATGAACAATACAATAACTGAAATGAAAAATACACTAGAAGGAATCAATAGCAGAATAACTGAGGCAGAAGAACGGATAAGTGACCTGGAAGACAGAATGGTGGAATTCACTGCTGTGGAAGAAAATAAAGAAAAAAGAATGAAAAGAAATGAAGACGGCCTAAGAGACCTCTGGGACAACATTAACTGCAACAACATTCACATTATAGGGGTCCCAGAAGAAGAAGAGAGAGAGAAAGGACCCAAGAAAATATTTGAAGAGATTATAGTTGAAAACTTCCCTAACATGGGAAAGGAAATAGCCACCCAAATCCAGAAAGCAAAGAGAGTCCCAGGCAGGATAAACCCAAGGAGAAACGTGGCGGGACACATAGCAATCACATTGACAAAAATTAAAGACAAAGAAAAATTATTGAAAGCAACATGGGGAAAATGACCAGTAACATACAAAGGAACTCCCATAAGGTTAACAGCTGATCTCTCAGCAGAAGCTCTACAAGCCAGAAGGGAGTGGCATGATATATTTAAAGTGATGAAAGGGAAGAGCCTACAACCAAGATTACTCTACCCGGCAAGGATCTCATTCAGATTCGATGGAGAAATCAAAAGCTTTACAGACAAGCAAAAGCTACGAGAATTCAGCACCACCAAACCAGCTCTACAACAAATGCTAAAGAAACTTCTCTAAGTGGAAAACACAAGAGAAGAAAAGGACCTACAAAAAAACCCCATAACAATTAAGAAAATGATAATAGGAACATACATATTGATAATTACCTTAAACGTGAATGGATTAAGTGCTCTAACCAAAAGATACAGGTTTGCTGAATGGATAAAAAAACAAGAACCATATATATGCTGTCTACAAGAGACCCAAATCAGACCTAGGGACGCATACAGACTGAAAGTGAAGGCATGGAAAAAGCTATTCCATGGAATATCTTTTGGATATTAAAAGATATTCCATGGAATATCTTTTGAAAGCTGGAGTAGCAATACTCATATCAGATAAAATAGACTTTAAAATAAAGAATATTACAAGAGAGAAGGAAGGCCACTACATAATGATCAAGAGATCAATCCAAGAAGAAGATATAACAATTATAAATATATAATTGCACCCAACATAGGAGCACCTCAAGGCAACTGTTAATAGCTATGAAAGAGGAAATCAACAGTAACACAATAATAGTGGGGGACTTTAACACCTCACTTACACCAATGGACAGATCATCAAAACAGAAAATTAATAAGGAAACACAAGCTTTAAATGACACAATAGACCAGATAAATTTAATTGATATTTATAGGACATTCCATCCAAAAACAGCAGATTACACTTTCTTCTCAAGTGCACACGGGGCATTCTCCAGGATAGATCACATCTTGGGTCACAAATCAAGCCTCAGTAAATTGAAGAAAGTTGAAATCATATCAAACATCTTTTCTGACACAACGCTAAGAGATTGGAAATCAATTACAGGGAAAAGAAACGTAAAAAACGCAAACGCATGGAGGGTAAACTAAATAACCAAGAGATCACTGAAGAAATCAAAGAGGAAATCAAAAAATACCTAGAGACAAATGACAGTGAAAACACGACAATCCAAAACCTATGGGATGCAGCAAAAGCAGTTCTAAGAGGGAAGTTTATAGCTATACAAGCCTGCCTCAAGAAACAAGAAACATCTCAAATAAACAATCTAACCTTACACCTAAAGGAACTAGAGAAAGAAGAACAAACAAAACCCAAAGTTAGTAGAGGGAAGGAAATCATAAAGATCAGAGCAGAAATAAATGAAATAGAAACAAAGAAAACAATAGCAAAGATCAATAAAACTAAAAGCTGGTTCTTTGAGAAGATAAACAAAATTGATAAACCATTAGCTGGACTCATCAAGAAAAAGAGGGAGAGGACTCAAATCAATAAAGTTAGAAATGAAAGAAGAGAAGTTACAACAGACACCGCAGAAATACAAAGCATCCTAAGAGACTACTACAAGCAACTCTATGCCAATAAAATGGACAACCTGGAAGATATGGACAAATTCTTAGAAAGGTATAACCTTCTAAGACTGAACCAGGAAGAAACAGAAAATATGAACAGACCAATCACAAGTAATGAAATTGAAACTGTGATTAAAAATCTTCCAACAAACAAAAGTCCACAACCAGATGGCTTCACAGGTGAATTCTATCAAACATTTAGAGAAGAGCTAACACCGGTCCTTCTCAAACTCTGCCAGAAAGTTGCAGAGGATGGAACACTCCCAAACTCATTCTATGATGGTATCAAATCATCACCCTGATACCAAAACCAGACAAAGACACTACAAAAGAAGAAAATTACAGACCAACATCACTGATGAATATAGATGCAAAAATCCTCAACAAAATGCTAGCAAACAGAATCCAACAATACATTAAAAGGATCATACACCATGATCAAGTGGGATTTATCCCAGGGATGCAAGGATTCTTCAGTATACGCAAATCAATCAGTGTGATACACCATATTAACAAACTGAAGAATAAAAAGCATATGATCATCTCAATAGATGCAGAAAAAGCTTTTGACAAAATTCAACACCAATTTATGATAAAAACTCTCCAGAAAGTGAGCATAGAGGGAACCTACCTCAACGTAATAAAGGCCATGTGTGACAAACCCACAGCAAATGTCATTCTCAATGGTGAAAACTGAAAGCATTTCCTCTAAGATCAGGAACAAGACAAGGATGTCCCCTCTCACCACTGTTATTCAACATAGTTTTGGAAGTCCTAGCCATGGCAATCAGAGAAGAAAAAGAAATAAAAAGAGTACAAATTGGAAAAGAAGAAGTAAAACTGTCACTGTTTGCAGATGACATGATACTATACATAGAGCCTCTTAAAAATGCCACCAGAAAACTACTAGAGCTAATCAATGAATTTGGTAAAGTTGCAGGATACCAAATTAATGCACAGAAATCTCTTGCATTCCTATACACTAATGCTGAAAAATCTGAAAGAGAAATTAAGGAAACACTCCCATTTACCATTGTAACAAAAAGAATAAAATACCTAAGAATAAACCTACCTAGGGAGACAAAAGACCTGTATGCAGAAAACTGTAAGACACTGAAGAAAGAAATTAAAGATGATACAAACAAATGGAGAGATATACCATGTTCTTGGATTGGAAGAATGAACATTGTGAAAATGACTATACTACCCAAAGCAATCTACAGATTCAATGCAATCCCTATCAAATTACCAATGGCATTTTTTACAGAAGTAGGACAAAAAATTTTACAATTTGTGTGGAGACACAAAAGACCCCGAATAGCCAAAGTAATTTTGAGGGAAAATAATGGAGCTGTAGGAATTAGACTCCCTGACTTCAGACTATACTACAAAGCTACAGTCATGAAGACAATATGTTACTGCCACAAAAACAGAAATATAGATCAATGGAACAGGATAGAAAGCCCAGAGAGAAACCCATGCACCTATGGTCAACTAATCTCTGACAAAGGAGGCAAGGGTATACAGTGGAGGAAAGACAGTCTCTTCAATAAGTGGTGCTGGGAAAACTGGACAGCTACATGTAAAAGAATGAAATTAGAACACTCCCTAACACCATACACAAAAATAAACTCAAAATGGATTAAAGACCTAAATGTAAGACCGGACACTATAAAACTCTTAGAGGAAAACGTAGGAAGAACACTCTTTGACATAAATCACAGCAAGATCTTTTTTGATCCACCTCCTAGAGAAATGGAAATAAAAACAGAAATAAACAAATGGGACCTAATGAAACTTAAAATCTTTTATAAAGCAAAGGAAACTACAAACAAGACCAAACGACAATCCTCAGAATGGGAGAAAATATTTTCAAACAATCAATGGACAAAGGATTAATCTCCAAAATATATAAACAGCTCATGCAGCTCAGTATTAAAAAAACAAACAGCCCAGTCCAAAAATGGGCAGAAGACCTAAATAGACATTTCTCTAAAGAAGGCATACAGATGGCCACGAAGCACATGAAAAGCTGCTCAACATCACTAATTATTAGAGAAATGCAAATCAAAACTACAGTGAGGTATCACCTCACACCAGTCAGAATGGGTATCATCAGAAAATCTACAAACAACAAATGCTGGAGAGGGTGTGGAGAAAACGGAATCCTCCCGCACTGTTGGTGGGAATGTAAATTGATACAGCCACTATGGAGAACAGTAAGGAGGTTCCTTAAAAATCTAAAATTAGAGCTACCATACGACCCAGCATCCCCACTACTGGGCATATACCCTGAGAAAACCATAATTCAAAAAGAGTCATGTACCACAATGTTCATTGCAGCACTATTTACAATAGCCAGGACATGGAAGCAACCTAAATGCCCATCGACAGACGAATGGATAAGGAAGATGTGGCACATATATACAATGGAATATTACTTAGCCATAAAAAGGAACGAAATTGGGTCATTTGTAGAGACGTGGATGCATCTAGAGACTCATACAGAGTGAAGCGAGTCAGAAAGAGAAAAGCAAATATCGTATATTAACGCATATATGTGGAACCTGGACAAATGGTACAGATGAACCGGTTTGCAGGGCAGCAATAGAGACACAGATATAGAGAGCAAATGTGTGGACACCAGGGGGGGAAAGTGACGGGCGGGTGGTGGTGGTGGGATGAACTGGGAGATTGGGATTGATATGTATACACTGATGTGTATAAAAGATATAACTAATAAGAACCTGCTGTATAAAAAAAAATAAAAAGAAATTTAAAAATTAAAAAAAGCAAAAGAAGCTCTCCTGGGTTTAACCACATGCACCCTGCAGATGGTCCCAGCCCCGCATCGTCCTCGCAAGGCTGCGTCCTTGAAGGGCTTCTGGGCTGGAAGCACAGTGGGAGGTACAGGCCAAGGACGGGGCTGGGCATAAGGTGCGGCTCCTTCTATGGGTCCAGCTAGAGGCTCATCCGGTGGCCGTGTCTCTTGATCATCTTCTCCAGCAAGGGAACAGGAAGGGCCTGAACGAGGAAAGACGAGATGTGTGAGCTCTCTCAGGAGGCAAGCAGAGAGCTGGCCAAGCAGCTGGGATTCAGCGGGAGGGAAAGCGTTAAGCCCTGGTTTAACTTATGCATATTCGAGATTCACAGGCACCTCAGGCTGGGAGGTAAACCAAAAGGCAACGCCAAGATCTTATCCCCCTACCGCAGCTTCATCAGAGCAAAATGTCCACCAAAATATTCACTGGGAAGGAGCAAATGCTATTTCCACACGCACAGAACCGCTTTAGGATGACAGAATAGCTTCATTTGATTACATCTGGATTTGTCTGTTTTTTGGGGGCGGTCACCTGTTCAGTACCACTAGAGATGTCCCGAGAAAAGTCTTAGGCTGGGTTCTTAGCTCACAGGGCCTTGTGGTCTGTGGGTTGTGTATTGTCTGTATAAATAAGGTCACTGATGCTGTCCTGAAGTTTTAAATCAGGACCTTCAAACTCTGTCCCTGACTTGGTGCAGAAACTCTTTTCTGAACGAGGCATCTGCTGTCTTTGACTTACGCAGTCTCTGTTGTGAGGCCCAGGGGATCACAGGCTGGCAGGCCTGGCCTTGGGCCGCCACGTTTCTCTCCAGCTCCAAGGCTGAGGCAGGGTCAGTTCCTGGCTGTGAAGATGAAAGTTCTCCCTGGAGACAGGTCATCGGCCGCATGAATCCCCTCCACCTTGAAAGCCAGGGTGGAGAGAAACATGCAATTGAATTTGGTCATCTTTTAAAACTTTTAAAAGAGGTATTATTTTAATTCAGTTTGCTCATCTTTTGATCTGTCCTCATTGCCATGGCGGGAATATGATCTTCTTTGGTAGAAAAAAAAAAAAAAGCTACTTAAAAACCCATAATATCAGGATTGTCAGTTTTCTAAAAGTTTATGTTACGCCTGTTTCGTTTCTCTCATGGACAAAAGCAGGTGTCTACACAGAAAATGGGGGTATTCTACCACGCAGATGGTAGCAGGCACGTAGAGTGAGTACACAGATCCTTTAGGGAGGTGTGCCTCCCACCGTTATCCCCAAACTCAGCTATTGCTTTTATTTCCAGGTGATAATTACGGTGGCATCATATACTCAGGGTTTGTTTATGCTGCCGGGTTTAATCTGTGTCCGAGGAGTGAGCTCTGCTTTCCATGTGAAAAAACCCACTTTGCTCTCTCTTTCTTCTTAGGTGAGTGATAACAGACTTAGAGTCCCAGGTCATTCAAAGAAGTAGCATCCCACCCAAGACCCTAAGCCCTCTTGATTCATATCCTATGTATCTCATTAGGATTTTTACGTATTCGGAATGGGTTAGGGACAGGGTGTACTTGGGGGAACTGTTAAAACCAAACGACTTTGTAAAATGGAGCGATTAGGAAGCTTCTTTGCATTATTAGAAATATGATAAGAGAAATGAAATCCAACTGTAAAACATCACGACCTCGGAACCCCAGGATGGATGTCGTGCTACATAGCAAAGGCAGTTACTTGTCAGATTTCAGGGATGCTGTCTAGGGAGAGAGATTTCAAGACCTCTCTTGATAGTCTGTTTCATCACCCAATAACTCTTGTTGGGAAGTTCTGCCTTCTGTCTAGCTCAATTTTGTCCTGCTGTAATTTACACATCCTTTCTTTTAATCAGCCCTCTCAGGAAGGGACGGAAAGGTCTCTGCTTCCTGATCAGGATATGACTTCCTCTGCCCCAGGGCGGCACATAAACCAGCCTTGTTTTCTGTGTAAGGAACTCAGCCCTTCTCACAGTGCACGAGTTTGTTCTCTGGTTTATTTTTCTTACCATATATGACTGAATTCCAAATTGTTTTACTAAGAAAAAAAGAGAGAATTGAGGCCTACTAGGTGAAATGGTAATAATTTCTAGCTAATTTTGATGATGGTAGAGGCTTATATTTGAGATAATTTATGCCATTTTATATTGAATACATTCCAACATTACACTGAGTTTTGAAAAATGCCATCGTGTGGATGAACGTACATTCAGTAGGTCTCTGATGCTCCCTGATCTTTCTTGTTTTGTTTTTACTTTTTTTTTTCCCCTCATTATTCTTGTGTTTGGTTAGGAATCCTAACTCTGCCACTTGTTAGCCATGTGATCTCTCTTGGCCTCAGTAACTTTGCCTGTGAAATTTGACTAAGGTGATATTGTCTCTATAAAAATAACATGGTAGGTGTATAGGAAGTGCTCAAAAAATGCAAGTTTTCTTCCTGAGTACAGTTCACTTTTTTACATGTAATATATGAAATTAATACATGTATTCATAATGAAATATGATGTTTGTTCAACTTTACCCAATTTTTAGTAAACAATTTTTATGATGTAATCAGGTTACCTCTCTTTCAGTTTCATACTTTAGTGGTAATATCACTGTCTTCAAACGTATAAACCATAGAATGGAAATCAGCGTCATGGAAGTTGGTTTGCTTTTGAGAAATTTACTTTGGAATCTACTCAGGATTTATTCCACTAAGTGGCTGTGAGCTGCGTATCTTGTTAGGTCCTCTATAATATCAAATATTGAAATGAAGATGAAGTTATCTACAGTTGATAGGCTCTCTTTTTGTAGTTTTGTAGGGATTTGCACTTCTGGGCTTTGGACCTGTTTTTCTCCTCAGGAAGACTGAGTGATTATCATTCTTAATCTTCACTGTTTCCTTAAGTGTTTCAGGAAAACATGTTCTCAGACTCTAATGTAAAACTCTATGAAGTTTAAATTTTCATTTTCTCCTTGCTTTCTCTTTGGATTTCTGTATTCTTATTTAAAAGCTAGTGGTAAAAATTGAAAACTACCCCTTTTTCTAATTATAATTTGCATTTGTATTAATTATGATTTAAGTCATTTTCTTTTCTTGGCTACTCCTTTTATTTTGCCTCACCCAGATAAAGACGAAAGTCTGTAACACTTGGGACCTATCAGGTAAGCTTCGGTCATACGGCTGGATGCCCTGTGCTCTTCCGTCATCAGCGCGCGCTTTCCAGGTGTATGTCCGGTGCCTCTGTGCCAGGTCCTCTGAAGGGAGGAACCTAGAGTCATCTTCTGCCAGCACATAAGACAAAAAGGCAAACACACTGAAGATTTGCAAATGGGATACCGTGTGTCCCTACATGCCTGTCATGCACGGGTCTAGAAGATGCAGAGATCCTTGTGAGGGGCGAAACTGGGGAACAGCCTTGTATTTTATGTAAATGCGGGGCTGGGAGGAAAGAAGCCACTGGTACAAGCTTGGCTGAAGGCTGCAGGGCGATTTGGGGGGAGCAGGCACCCGCCCTGCCGTGAACCCCGGGGAGAAGGCTGAGATCAGAACTCCCCGACCAAAATGGAGCCCAAGTCCAGCTCTGACTTTAAGGGAATTTCAGCTTTTCAGCCAGGATGACGATGCATGCAGGCGGGTGCAAGGAGGTGGGTTTCGGAGAGTAGAGTTGGTGAAGCAGGCACAGGCAGAGTGGAGTCACCGTGCAGACAGCATCTGCCGTTACTGGGAGGAAGCTGTTAGGGTTGGACTCTGGTTTACAGGACAGAGATGCCCCGCCTTTATTTCGATCGTTCTTGCTGGGAAAGCGTCGCCCATCAGCTCTGCCTAGTTTATGGCTTCCTGTATTCACGTCTCTGGGGAATAAATTCTCTGCTCTAGTCCGTATTGCCTCTTTTCCCTTTCTTCTGAAAATAGCGTCAGTGCTTCTTATGCACCAGGCACTGTGCTAAGGGTTAGGAAAATGCCACCAAGGGCTCTGCAGTCTCGGGAGGGGCTTTACGAACCTCCAAAGCCGTTTCCACATGCGCGCTTGCTGTGCCCGCTCTCCTCCGACTGTTCAAGAACGTCGTGTAACCTGAGTATAGACAATTGTTATCTGTCAATCATACTTCAGTAACACACACAGATATATATATATATATATATATATATGTATATATATATGAGCTTGGATACTTCCTCAACACAAAACCAAGTTCTCATCCACTTTGCACCCTGGCCCATTGTAATCCTCACCGCCCCCTGTGTCTTTAGAACTTCCGAACTGTTTTAGTCACAGTGTGTAATTATAGACTCGTCAGAGCTAGAATAGACTTACTATCACATATTTAGCAATTTTTAACATAAGGAGAAACTCATCCCAGATAAATGAAGCGATTTTGTTAAGGGTAGCACAGCTGTTTACAGAAAGAGCCAGGATTTGTGTAGAACTTCTGACTCTGAAATTGGTCAGGTGCCTGGCAAAGTGCCTGGTTATAGAAGACGCTCAGTGAATGATGGCTTTATTCACTAGATGTCAATTTGTCCCTGACTAGATTGCAATTTCTTTCAGAATAGAAGGCGCTTTACACTTGCATTGCATATTCGAGAGCCCCAGTGCAGAGCTGAGGCAACTGTAGATGGTAAGCGTACATTTACTGAATAACTGTAAACGCAGACCTGTTTCTCATTATCTTCATATGCAGGGAGTAGAAATCTTGACAGAGAATCACCATGTTAGTGTTAAGATCTACTGTCGTTGTGTCTTTAGTGTAAAGGAGAATATTTATGGTTCCTGAGCCTAGCAACTAAGCAGTGGTCATGGGCTGGGCCATTACTCTAGTAAAGATGATTATTGATTGTTTATATTGCAGAGAACTGGCTGTTGGGATCTTCAGATATTTTCCAATTTGCCATTTATGCAGACACTCCTTAAATTGGAATTAGTGATTATGCATTACCGGGACCGCCAAGAACCATCGCATCCCACAATTCAAAGGGAAATGGCTCCCTTTTTGCTGAGAGATATTTACGGCTCCAAGCTTTACGTTCAAGGCACAAGTTTAAGCGTTTCATTACTGCATCCCTTGAGCAAAGACATTGTCCCATGGAGAGTAAAATTAGAAGCATGAAACCATATGCGATTAATGTTTCCCTTGCTGAAGACGCTTATTGAATTGATATATGTCTGAATTTAAAGCAAATTTAAGCAAATACTTTAGGAGACGAGGGGCTTAGGAAAGAGACTGTCAGGTTGTGCTCTGTGCTGTCACTGAGACTCAGGGAGGTTAATTACTATATCCTGGGGTGATAGCTGAGCAGGATCAATTTTCATAATTGAAGAAATGGGGTTATCATGGTGGGTCTTTCTTTCTTGCTTGGGAGGTGCATGTATTAAATAAACATCTATAGACCCTTCCTTCTTATTGATTCTACTGTAGGACCAGATCCAGTTTTGAAGGTTTCAGTGGGCCCAGTTCCTTCGAATGATTGCAAGGCACAGATCTATAGAAATCTATAGAGAAGGCAACAGCGATGAGAGATAGAATATAAACACACCTGAGCACCTCCACTCTCAAGTTAAAACCCACCATTAAATCAAGAACTCCATCTTGCTCCCCAGCAAAAATAACAAATAATGAAAAGGATATGAAGCCATGATGTATAATAAAAGTACCTTCCCCCATCCTTTTACAAAAACCATAATCTTCTTAAGTTATTCCCAAAGTGAAACTCCTTATCACCTCACATACTTTGTGATCCTGGGGACATCTTAGGACATCAGAAAAGGCAAGAGAAAGTGATAAGAGAGGGGGCTTCCGGCCGTCCTGCCCTGTTTGCTTTTCTTCTTCCTCTGCCTCTCCTTCTCCTCCTTTTCCTTCTCCTTCTTCTCCATGTTTCTGTCCCACCTTCTAAGTTTTCTTCCTTTCATCTCTTTTCAGGGAGTGAGTAGTGGGAGACATATAACCTTGGAAATAGAAAACGGAAACCTAATTTCCTCAGTACCCTGGGCTTGACACTTTATGGCATCTACCAAAAACCTTATTTATCTTCCAGTCTTATACTAATCATGTCATTTTAAAGGAAGCAATGCCATAGAAACCAGGAGAGAGAGTGGAACGCATGTCATTGTTACAGAGGATCTGAAGGATCTTGGAAAAGAGACAGGCCATGAGAATGTCTTCAAAAGTACTTAAAACCTTTAAAAATATTTTCTGACAAGGTAGATTCCTATAAGAGAAACAATATGACACGAGGATCCTGGGAGGGGCAGGACAAAACCAACAAGGATTTCTAGCTTGTACTTTTTTTTTCTTTTAGAAAATTCCTTTCAGTCCATTCATTCACTCATTTGCTCATTTACAGAATAAAGCTTTTTCCTTGGATTCTGTTCAGTTAAAAACTTCATCTTAGGAGCTCCTTTATTCCTCTAGTACTTTTCCGCTTTAATTTTACTTCTTTTTTCTTGGTACTGACAACCCCCTGATGCCCACCAACAATGCTGACATTATGAATGGGTTACGAAGCCAATGAAGATGCTTATCTTTCTAATAAAGAAGAACAAACAGATGAAATGTGCTTCCAATAGCACTGCTAACTACAGACACTTTCACGATAAAGTGTCCCTTTTCTAGGATTAGCTTTTGCTTCGTGCCACTGTGGGTACGGAAATTCAGGGGGAAATTGATATCCATTCACTCGTTCATTTTAAGATCAGTGTAATCAGTAGTCAGTATTAGGCCAGAAGCCTTATATACTAGTCGAGTGATTCTCCAAGTGTCCTCTGAAAATCCTGGGGATTCTTGAGACCGTGTAAGAAGGTCCTTGTAGTCAGAATTATTTTATAATCATGTCAAGACACTGTCTTCCGCTTTGTTGGCTTTGAACTGATGGTCCAAAAGCATCCATTACCATGAACCAGGACTGCGGGCCCAGACCCTACCGAGAAGCCACGTATTCATCGGTGTCACAGACTCCCCAAAATAAAGGGTTTTTGTGCCAGAGTGTCTCTCATAAAGCAGTAACGGTTGTTGATTTTATTGAATCCGAATCCTTAAGTAGACATCTCTGTATTCTGTGAAACAAAATGAAAAGTATGTATGAAGGACTTAGTTATTTGTTTACTTACTTCACAGGCCGCGTCTTTGCTTGAAGGAGGAATTGACATCCTAGGGTTATTTAGATTTGATAATTTCACCAACATTTTTGGAGAAAGAACAACGTGGGTCTGTCATGTTAAGGCAAACAACTGACAATTTGGGGTGCCAATGGCAGTATTCAAGCTTTTAAGTTAAACATAGGATTTTGGAAAACGTGAATCTGTCACTGTGTGTTTGTCACCTTCTCAATAATTAAAGGCTTCTCTGAAAAGACGAGCAGCAGTATTGAGGAATGCAACATTCTGATGTTGTATAATGAGCCGTAGCAACATCTGGAAGAACTACTTAACTTAGTGAACACATATTTTCCAAATGACCGATGCATAATATTGCAGAATTAGGCATGAGTAAAAGATATACTTGAAGTCCAAGATATATCGATATTAGTAGATTTTGATGGAAGAGAATACTAAAAAGTTCATTTATACGGTTTCAGATTCCACATAACAACTAACCTTTAAGAAACTACCTCTTGCCAACTTTTAGTGTGGTTTCAAAGAATAGTATCACAGTTACGTGAAAAGTCTGTCAAAATACTTGCCACTTTTAAAACTACATGTGTACGTGAAGACAGATTTTCTTTTTATGATGTGGACCAGTTTTAAAGTCTTTATTGAATTTGTTACAATATTGCTTCTGTATTATGTTTTGGTTTTTTGGCCGTGAGGCCTGTGGGATCTTAGCTCCCCAATCAGGGATTGAACCCGCACCCTCTGCATTGGAAGATGAAGTCTTAACCACTGGTCTTCCAGGGAAGTCCCCAGATTTTCTTAATATATGTCCATCAAAGTAAAATATGAGAACCAGCTGTCTTTTTTGGGGGGGACGGGGTGCTTCTAGGCTTTTATTTTATTATTATTTTTTATGTCCAGCTGCTTCTTTTTTTTTTTAGAGTATAATTGCTTTACAAAGTTGCATTAGTTTCTGCTGTACAATGAAGTGAATCAGCTCTGTGTATACATACATCCCCATATCCCCTCACTCTTGGACCTCCCTCCCACCTCCAGCCCACCCATCTAGGTCATCACAGAGCACCGGCTGAGCTCCCTGTGCTATGCTGCAGGTTCCCACTAGCTATCTGTTTTACACATGGTAGTGTATACATGTCAATCCTAATCTCCCAATTCATCCCCCCTCCCCTTCCTGCCCCCACGTCCACACGTCTTTTCTCTACCTCTACATCACTATTCCTGCCCTGGAACTAGGTTCATCTGTACGATTTTTCTGGATTCCACATACATGTGTTAATACACGATATTTGTTTTTCTCTTGGAGATTCCTTAAAAAACTAAAAATAGAATTACCATATGACCCAGCAATCCCACTACTGGGCATATACCCTGAGAAAACCATAATTCAAAAATACACATGTACCCCAATGTATATAGCAGCACTATTTACAATAGCCAGGACATGGAAGCAACCTAAATGCCCATTGACAGATGAATGGATAAAGAAGATGTGGCACATATATACAACGGAATATTATTCAGCCATACAAAGGAACGAACTTAGGCCATTTGTAGAGACGTGGATGGACCTAGAGTCTGTCATACAGAGTGTCTTTTTTTTTAAACATTAAAGAGATTTTCACAAATGGAAAGCAGTGCTTCTCTTCTCATTCTTTTGGACAATGTAGTTATTTGTCACAAAATATGTTGTTAATATTAGTTTGTGATGGGCTTATTGTTTTAAATTAATTGATAAGTAAATACTTCAAACATCTCTGTTTTAATTTAAAATACAGTAAATAGGGACAAGTATAACTCATGTAAAGAAAGGTTTTTCAGGTCCTTGATCATTTTTAAGAGTGTGATACATTGATGAGCCCCAAATATTTGATAACTGCGGTCTTGGTCTATGGAGATTTTCTGCCTCTGGAACTTCAAAGCTTGAATTGAAAATGTCATGGAAACCAGAACTTACCAATTGGGAACTTCAAACATTTTGTTTGATCGATCTCTTTCAGAAAAGCTTATTGACATTACTATATCTGGGGAAAATTGCTTCTCTTTAGGGCTCAAAATATTCAGTGAGGCCCAGTTGTTCTTCCTCTTTCAGATCCTGGAAAATTAACCCAGGCAGAGAATTTCATTGACATTTTTAAGCCAGTGCCAAGTTGAGCTCAAAGTCTATTATCCTCCTGCTTTTTTCTCACTGCCTCTGGTAGGAATCCTGCTTTCCCCCCACTTTTAGCAGAAAGCAAAATGTATCTTATGTGGATAACGGAAAAAGCTAAGTAAACATTAGAGAGAAATTCTTTTTATCTATTCTTATAATAGATTTGTCAAATACAAGTAAAAATAAATCAATTTATCCAAAGAGCAGTCTTTTCAGAAATATTTGAAAGTGAAAGGGCACACATATACTTTTGTTTTTTTACACTGGTGGTCATGGGGTTGGACTAAAAATGAGAGGAAATAATGCTCTATTTTTCTCTCCAGAAACTCAAAATACATAAGTGTGATTATACTCTAAGGAAAAAGGAAGTGGCTCAGTGAGTGAAGGGAAAAGTTACATTAGTCTATTAATGACTTGGGGACAATTAGATAATTATTCAGAAAGATAACATAAGCTCCCCACCTCTTATGTGTACTGTAAGAACATTTAGGAGAATCCGTTTATTGTATAGGAATGGAGGTGGTCTGTCTTAGCATGTATCCAAAGAACAAGAGCCACAAAGGGAAACAATAGATTTGACAGCAGAAGACTCAAACATCTTATGTTACTCATTTGAAAAGTGAAAAAAAAAAACATATCTGGAAAATGTTTTTAATATATGCAATTAACAAATGATCGATATGCATAGTGTATAATCTTTGTAAAGTGCTCCTACAAATTAATAAGAAAAAGGCAAGCTTTGTTAAAGGTCAGGAAATACAATAAGAAGAAGAGGTATGTATATCCAGCAAACAAATGAATAATTTGCCAAATTGACAACGTTATAAAGATTGGAACCATGCAGAGTTGAGGCATGTGAAACAGGCTCTCATGCCCAGTTGGAAGGATATCAAAGTGTCCAAATGTGACATCTAAACTAGCAATTCCACATCTAGTAACTTATTCTTGGGATATTCACTTACATGCTCAAAGATATAAGTAAAGGATGTTCATTGTTTTCAATGGTAAAAATAGTGGTTACCAATAGTGAATTAGCTAAATAAATGATAGCAACTCAACTTGACAGGTTTCTGTGCAGTTGTGAAAGTATATGTCATTTTATATACAATGAGATAGAAGTATTTTATCATATGTTACGTATAAAAATGCTGTGATTCCTTTTATAAAAATACACTCTGTGTGTGTGTGTGTGTGTGTGTGTAATACATGTCTATATGCATTGATCAAATGTCTTCGGAAGGTATACACCGAGGATATCTTCTTATAGTGAGAGCTGCATTGCATCAGTAACGCAGTTATGAGAGATTTTCATTTTCTTTTACCATTTGACTTGTCTCTTCTTTTCTTTCCTTTAAAAAAAATTTGTTTTACAATGAACATGTATTAGTGGTAAATATAGTTAGATTGAAGTCTTATGCTTACCAAACACAGTACTTGAATATGGTAGGCTCATTAAATATTAACTTTTTCTAGTGAAATTCAAAGAACATAATCAGTTCACAAAATGGACGCAAGTTAAATCACTGATTTGAGATATAAATTAATTCTTAAATCATGCCCACGCTGGACCTTTGGAGGCTTAGGGAGTAAACTTTCTGTGAACCCCTCTCTCCTTTTAAGTAATTAACTTCTTGAAACTGAAGAGCTGTCCACCACAATCCAGCTGACACTTCCAAACTCTCCCTGTAATACAATGGCAGATGAGTTTATATCTGAAACTAGGAGAAATCACAACTTTTCTTTTATCATGTCTTGATATCTAGAAAGTAGAATGAACTCTGAGATGCATAGAAAGGAAACTGATTGTTCAATCAGGAGAACCAATTTTGAAGATGCTCTATAAGTTTCTTGATTTCTCTGATTCTTAGAATCATCAGTTATAAAATTGGATGTTTAAATCTATAGGTCATTGTGAGTATTAAGTGAGATATTTCTGTGCAAGCATTATTTTTATAGTAGAGTTTTTAAAAACGTTATTATTCTAGTTTTAGTAAAGCCATTGAAAAACTAACCCAAGTTGAAAGAAATCATCTATATCATGAAACAAATCATATCCCTGAATATAATGGCTGCACGTAGGAAACATTTGCCCCTCTGTTACCTTGAGATGTAGTTTTACTCTATTGGAAGAAAATTGTAAAAGAACTCAAGGGAAACAAAACAAGGAATTGTCAGATAAAGGTTGGTGTCAAGTAAATGTCAGGTAAAAACTAGAGCAGGACACCAAAACAAAAGTCACACTGTGGTTTAGTTCCATATGTGGAATTGTGGTAGTGTCTATGAAGAATGCAAAACTTAAAAAAATACAAATGAGATGGCATGTTCATTGTCTAATTGAATCTTACAAGGTATTGGTCTTGGATTAAGACAGTATGTGAATTACTAAATAATTATAAGCTGGCAGGAGCTGCAACTTCAGAGAAGGGAACTGCGGGATAATCTGGAATCTAGACAGGGAGGGGTAGGAAACTGAGCAGGGTCGGGGACAGTAGTTAGGATTTAGTTCAGATGCAGATGTTGGAGGGCCTGGAATCGATTGCAGAAATAACAGAGAAGTGATCAGCAACTCTCCCATTCAGTTAGGAAGCGGTTCCTGTTATTTCTGATGAATTAGGGAAAAGCGTTTAATATAATGTCCCTGATAATGATGGTTACCTTCTAAATTTTTAAACATTGTGCCTTACAAACAAATGAATGAATAACAGTGATAAACTGTTAGCCAGGCAGGTGACTGGCATTTAAAGACACACATTTTTTCTCCCTATGTATTCTTTTCTTTAAAAATTATATTGAAGTGTAGTTGATTTATAATGTTGTGTTAATTTCTTCTGTACAGCAAAGTGACTCAGTTATACATATATATATATATATATTTTCCATATGTTATGGCATCTTGCTAAATGAACCTCAATATGACTGAATCTTGAAAAGCTCTCAGGGTCCCCGTGGTTCTGAAGCAGAAAGAAATGGAAAGAAATGTTAGAAGATGAAGTGAAGGGGAAGGGAAAAAGCCTTTCGACTGCCTTTGTTATGACTGACAAATTTTAGGGCATCAGATGATGACATAGGCCCCTGGAACTGGGGAGCTTTCCACCATCTTAGTGAAGCCCCCCTGGACAAGTCCGCTTTGCATGTGACGAACTGGGTTGGTCCAGAAAACCAATGGTTCCATCATTCTACAGGTAGGTTACTTCACCGGCCATTTGGTGTTCCAAGATAATACGAATCTTACGTTCTGTTCATCCTATATCCTGGAGCAGGAACAAAACAAAGTAATTTCAAAGAAGAACGTCATAGAACGATTCTGTTTTTCTGTGCTTTTATTTCCATTTTACATGATTTTCCTCGTCCATTTTGTTTACCACTAAGTCTTCCATTGCCGTTGTATTTGGGAGAGTACCAGATATAGATGGGTAGCTCTAACTCCAGTTACTTCACACTTGTGCTTCCAAGGGTCCCTTAATCTTGATCAGAACTTAACAGATTCAAAAAAGAATCCTTATAACCTACTGGTTGCAACCACTAAAACTGTACTTTCTTTCCTGTTACTTAACTTAAGATTATCTTTGATTACAATTATTATTTGTCTTCTTCTAGCTAATCTCTGACTAATTTAAATACTTGCACAATTTCATCAGTTCTGTCTCCAAATTGGACAATTTCTCCTCATTCCTGCTCTTCCTCTTGTGGTCACAAGCTTATGTCAGACTCTTACGAGAAAAGAGTTCATTGTTTTCGTGTCCAGTCTTTCTTCCTTACGTCTGTTCTACACACCTGGCTTATCTTTCTAATGTGCATAGTTGGTCATGTCCTAGTCCTTTAGAAAATGGTCTGTGGCTTCCCACTGCAGAGAAGTGAGCCTTCTCAGTCCAGACTTCCTAGGGCTTCACTTTCCGGTCTCACACCTTCACTCCAGCGATCTCTCCTGGACATCCTGCCCTTTGGTCCTATCAGACTACCTACCATTTTTGAATTCATGCTGGTAATTACAATATAGATTTGACTTTGTGTAGTAGAGACCCCACAGCTGTAACTTAGCCCATATAACGGCCTGGATGTAGCTGGTGGAGGGCTGCTATGATGCATCTATCTCCTGAGTAGACCCAGGCTCTACCATCGGAAGTCTTTGCCTCTTTCTGCATCACCAAGTGTGACGCAGCACCAGGTCCCCATTTCCAGCAGCAAGAAGGAGGAGGTGAGGAAGATGGGCATGTCTGCACTGAAAACACATCCTGGAATGAGCATGTGTCATTTCCCCTCACTTGTCATTGGCCAGACTTAGTGACAGTCACCTGGCCATACTCATTGCATAGAAGGTAATATTTTGGCTCAATCTTGGAGGTCAATAGAAGAAGCAATACAAACTTACATGAGTCGAGGTTCCATTGGAAGGCCCCATTTGGGAGGCTTTGAGAGCATGTTATCTAGATCTTCATATGGAAGCTTGGAGAAAATACCAACTCTGCATTGTAAGCCATAAAGCTCTGACGTATCATGTCTTGCCTTCTTTCTGCATCTTTGGTCCTTCTCAAATAACCGTACCTTCTGCTGCGGGATGGACTCTAACTTCAGATCCAGGTCTGTACCAGTTTCTATGCCAATCACAGCAAAGGGGCATTGGGAAGAAGGTCAGTACTTTCTTCTAAGCCTGTTGAGGAGCTCCCAACAAAGCTGTCGTGCTAATCATCTGCGATACCTAGAGGGTGTCGAGAATGGCCCATGTGGCTTCTGAGCGATAGTCTAGCCTTTCTCTGAACTTTGCTCCTAACTCTGACCCAGTTCATAGGACTAGGTTATGTTCTGACCCCCATTTAATTGGCTACCTTTGTCCTTCCTTCAGACAAATCTCTGGGTCCACGTTGGCCTTTCACTGTCACAGACACAGTATAGTCTTGTTCAGGTCGATCTTCCTCTTTATCCTTCTCTCATTAACCTCTCAAAAAAGGCACAGTACAGAGATACAGAAACGAACATAAATACTCCTTAGGGGAACCTTCCCATTTCTATTTTCCAATCACATTGGTACTTCCAAAATGATTTATTACTGATCAAAGTTATTTATGTAGGAGGAGAAAAAGAAATACACAGTTGAATCCCCAGCAGCAACCTGTACTTTTATAGAAAAGACAGATAATGTAACCTGTTATGTATTTATTTATTTAACCCTTGGTAGTTAATGTATGCTTGCTTAAAATGTGACTTTTCTGGTTAACATTTAAGTTTGTCAGGGTAAGCTAAGGATAGCAAGATTTCCAGAAACTAGGTCACAGTCTTATACAGTGACTTTACACTTTGAGTGTAGAAGCTTAAGATATACCATAGTAACCTCTTCAATTCAAAGTAGTTGATATTATACCCTTGTTTCTTCCAAGACATTTGTTTTTTCTGCTTCTTTCATTCCCTGGTGAATACCCAAAGCAGTAAACAGACACTAATATTTTACTGTGAGGATAACTTTCATATTTGCTCTGTAGAAATTACAAATATCTAGATGGTTTCAAGTGAAGTAATTTCTCCTTATTGGATGTCCCCATTTGGAGAGTTCTCAAGTGGTTTAAGAGTTGGCCACACCAAAAAAATCCATTTGTATTCTAGTTACTATCTAAAGAATGCAGACTTCATATATTATAATTTGATTCCATTTTATTGGAATTAATTCAGAAAATATGGCCAACCAGGTGGTATCAAAGGATTTTGCTATTTGTGAAAACATTAGCATATAAACACATCATAACATATGGTTAAAACTTCATTTACAGGTGTGACAGCCTCTGCATTTTGTTGCCATAAATCAATTTAATAGTCAGTGTATTGGGTTAGCTGCCTTAGCAGAAGTATTCAGCTGTTTTTTTTAAAAAGAATATACCCATACAGTATAGATTCAGCGAGCATTTATTATAATTGCAATAAATTCAATAATTCTGTTGTCTCATTGGAGAGTCGGGAAGGTGAAATTATCTTCTCCAGAGGAGAGTCAAGGTCATAGGTGCTGACCTTTCTGATGGGAATTGCCACTCAGAAATCCTTGAATCATTAATTTTACTTTTTTTTCTAATATTTTCCTGTCTGTGCCTTTTTCCATTCTTGAACTTCACTATTAGTAACAGAAAATCAAAATATTATCATCACTTTCAGTCGTGAAATATATTAATAAAGGAAGATACGAGAATTTTAGTGACCCCAAATGGAATATCTGAACGAAATGCCATAAATTCAAGGAGCACTTTAAAAAATGTATCATATTTTGAGTTTTGGAATTGCATGCAGGTTTATGAGTTCACAAAAAACTTGATGGGTGGTATGTTCGTTTCTTATTGCTGCTGTAATAAATTACTACGAACTTGGTGGTTAAAACATCACAATTTATGATCTTGCAGTCTAGAGGTCAGAAGTCTGAAATTGGTCTCAGCGAGCTGACGTCAAGTGTCAGCAGGGCTGCACTCCTCTTTGGAGGCGCTAGCACGGAACCCCCTTCCTTGCCTTGTCTGTCTTCTGGAGGCCACCTGCGTTCCCGGCTCTTGCCCATCCATCCTCAAATCCAGCCATGTCAGGACTTTCTGACGTTGCTCTCACATTTCTCAAATTGTAGCATCCTGGTACTCTCTTGCTTATCTGACTTTCTGAAATTCTAACCATGCTTTTAACTTATTGTAAAATTTTACCCAGCTCTGAAGGTCTCTCTTTGTATGTTGTTAAAAAGAAAAAAAGGGACACTTGTAATCATACTGGGATGCCTGATTAATCCACAATAATTCCCCACATCAAAGTCAGATGCTTAGCAGCCTTACGTCCATCTCCAATCATAATTCCCCTTTGCTATGTAGCCTAACACATTCTCAGATTCTGGGAATTCGATTATGGAAATCTTCAAGAGACTGGTTTTCTACCTACCAGGGGTGTCGGTGACGTAAAAAAAGAACAAGAACTAGGAAAGTGTGAAGGGGAAGAGAAATAGAGTGAGTCAGGAAAGCAGCTTGCTAACCCCAGCCATTCAGCCAACTAGCAAGGGGACTCAGGAAAGCTTTTCTTTTCCTTTGTTTCACAGTTTATCGTTTCAATAAATAAATACTACTAATAAATAACATTCCCTGCCAGCTCTGATGTGTCATTCACTATATGTATTGAGATAATGTATGATCTCATTTAATCCTCAAAGCAACACTACCCCTCTCTGAGATAATCAAATTGAGGCCCAGAGAGTTTATGTAACATTTTTTGATCACTCAGCAGTACATGGAGAGGCAGGATTTAACTCACGAAGTCTAGCCCAACAGCTCAGATTTTAACCATTAGGCTATACCGCCCTTATTGAAATAGGATAATAATAATCTTTTTATTTATTTGTTAAATCAGTCAATAAATATTAATTGGGCACCTACTGGCAGACTAGAAACCCTGGTAAGCATTGGAAATATGGTGGTAAATAAATAAAACAGATTCTGTCCCTGTGAGCTGGAATATATAAGATGAAATCTAGACATTTGCTTCCTATAATTGACTGTGTAACAAACCAGCCCCAAACTTAGTGGCTTAACGACAACAATTATTTCATTATCCCTCATAATGTTGTAGGTTTACTGGTATCAGCTGGGCAGTTCTCCTGCCCCATGTAAATTCAGCTGGGCTTCATGGAGCTGGAGAATCTAGGAGGGCTCACTTTTAAGACAGGTGATTGATGCTGGCTGTCGGCTGGGAGCTCACCACGCAACTCGGGCTTCTAATGCATGATGGCTGCATTCCCAGGGGTATCCCAGGGATGAATGTTCCCAGAGGGGAGCAGGTCTGGGACTGGCCCAGCATCGGTGGGCACTGGTGGTGTTCAAGAGGAGGATAAATACACTTCAGTCTTTTATGCACAGAGTGACCAAAACGCTGTGCCAACTTGAGGTCCGTGACAGACCAGAACATGGGACTCAAGTGGGCGGATGTTATGAGCTGAGGCTGGGAGAGGGAGTCAGTGGCTAATCCTGCAAGGGCCTCCCGGGGATTTTCGATTATAAAATACTAGTAATAGGAAGTCTTTGAATGGTTTTCAGAGAGAAAATTTAAGCACAATTAAATTATGGGTAAGATCGCTGTGGCTGCAGTAGGAGCCCCAGGACAGTAATAACGGTGGCTTGGACCAGCCGCTCAGAGATGACGGGAAGGCATATCTGAATGATGTTTAAAAGGCATGATTGACAAGACCTGGCGACTGATTCCATGTGGAGGAGAGAAGCGAGGATGTGCCTCTTGTCCCGAGCAACTTAGAGGGCTGTTCACTGATTAGCTTGCAAGGGGAGATAAGAAGGTTCTGAAGGGATAATAATAAGCTCCGCTTGGAACCATTCATTGAACTTCAAGGCTCGTGAAACGTCCAAGTGAAGTTGTCTAGAAGGTACGTGGATAGATGGCCTGGGGCTCAGGAGCAAAATCTGGGTCGGAGATGGAGACTTTGCAATTTTCTGCATGGATATAATTGAAGCTATGATTACGGACAAAGGTGCCAAGGGGAGATTGTGGTTTGGGAAGGAAAATGTGCTTAAGAAAGATTTCTGAGAAAAACCAACATTTAATGTTCAGAGGGAAGGAGAAAGGTCAAAGATGACTGCTTAGGAGTATTTAGTGAGGTAGGGGGAAATGTTTAGAAGATGGTGTCATGAAGGGCAAGCAGAGCAGTTTCTAATAGTTTGTACAAGTTGGCCCTGGGACGCTGCCTACAGGTCATGGAGGAGGGAAAATAGTTTTAATACTTCCTTGAATCTTAAGAGTGTCAATGCTGTGAAAAGCAAAATTGCTAATACTGGAAGGGATTATTAAAAGCATTTTGTCATTAAAGACCTATCCCTTGAAGCTGTTATTCATAACATTCCAATTAACATTAATGACATTTAAAGTCTTGTGTGCTGAACTTTTAAGATATGAGGATGCTTTTGACTTGGAAAACGTATGAGTGGTCAGATATTTTTCCTTTGTGAGAATGTGTGATTGAAGAAATGGACATAGTGCAGTCGTCCTTGGAATTTCTTCGCAATGTCATTTATGAGAGCAGAGACTATCTCCAAATCAGAATTTTTTAACTTTAGAAACACTTTCTTTTAAATTCTTCTTGACATGGCTGCATAACAAGTTTCTGGATTCCTTTGAAATTTTAGGGCTTTGAAATTGAAACTGTCTCACCTCTTGAAGTTTTTACTTAATGCATTTAAAAGAACTCTGTATGGAAAGTCAAAGTGTTGAAAGGAGAGATGATGAAAGTTTATAGAACTTGGAAGAGAATAAACATGAACTTATTCACCAAATTTCAAAATACATATTATAGTTCGAGGATGCCGCCCACCCTTGAAGCACAAAGGAAGAGGTTTAGGGCAAATCTAAAGAAATATTATTTTAAACAGTCTGTTTTCAATTAATGAAATATTAACCAAAGAGGTGAGACAACGTGAAAACACAAATAGATTAATTAAAAGGGGTTCATGAGTGAGACAGATCTACAGTTTTGAGGTGTTCAAGGTTATAGTGAACGTTCGGCATATGCCTTCATAGGGCTTCACAGAAATGTTCCTCTCTGTGACTCTCAAGTAGCAAATGATATATGACTTAAGGGGAACCTTGGTCTTTCTGGTATGAGATTGGTATTTCATGTGTTTTCATATCTTAGAAGTTAATAGCATACAGTATTATTGAAATCAGTAAGCCCAGTGCCTGTATGAGAATCCCTGTTCCATGGCTTATTAACTGTGTGTTCTTGGGCCAATTACTCAACCCTGGTGTGTTTTAATTTCCTCAGAGTGAAACAGTGAAAATAATAGTATCTACCTTATAATATTTTAGGCAATATTAAAGTAGATATATTAACATAAGTTAAGAACTTGATGTTTTTCTTATTGTTGGTATTATAGCAAGATGCTATAGTACTGGTTCTGTTGAAATGGCATTTTAAGTAAAATTTAAAGCAATTTTAAATTGAACTCGATAATTCTATATAAGTCACTAGGGGAGGGTGTTAATAGTCTAAGAAAATTTCATTTTTCAAAAAGAGTAAAATTTGTTTTGTGAATAAGCAGGTTTGTTTTTCCACTATATCATTTAGTATATAGCCGTTTAATTCAGTTTCATTCTACCTGTGTGATTATTCAGTTTTAAAGTCTGTGCATCCATTCTTTTCCTAGGATATAAGTTTTCTTTTCTTAGTAATGATTTATTGAAAAATTAGAAAGGAAGAAAATAATTTAAAACCAAGAAAAGAAAACAGTTGTATAAAAGTCACATAAATAGTTCTTTTCTCTTTTTTGATTTGGAAAATATGGGTATGAGAATGGGTTGGAGAGCATCAGAGGAGTGAAAGTATTCCATGTGAAACCCCACGCACTATATAGATATGTGTGTGTGTATGCATGTATGAACACACATATGTATACACATACACACATATCAGAGAGGCTGCGGTTTAGTGATGATTGTGGGGGGGGCGATGGTTCAATTAGGATGCATCTTTTCTCTCTCCACTCCTGCTTGAAGCCATACTCCCATTTCATCTAGTTCCACATGGGGAAGGGGGTGAGAGGAAAAGTGTGGCAGACAGAGAAGCATTGTCAGAATCAAGGAAGATGGGCCGAGATTACATTCCCTCACTTGGAAGAAAGAGAAGGATGAAGTTCAAAGGTGTCTGTCTGACCTAAGAATGTAGACAGAAGTTGGCAGTAGCTGTCTCTTCAAGTCACATCTCTCCTTGCTTCCAAAAGCAGTTCTGAGGCACAGTCGTTTCATCTGAGGGTTGGAATTTGAAGGAACTAAGACATTACCTAGTGGCACCCACTCATTTTATAAATTAGTGAACCTATGCCCCAAAGCTTCAGTAACTTGGCCAAGATCTCCCGTCAGTCGCGATCTGAAGCCATCTTGGAATTCTGGGTTCCTGGCTGGCCTGAACTATTGTCACTGTCCCAGCCTCTCCAGAGGCTCCGTGTGAAGTTTCAACTGATTTTTTTTCTTTTCTTAGCAGTAGATTTATGCCAGTCTAGGTGTTTCCATATTGAACAACTATATTATCCTTTAGATATCAAATAAAATATTATTTGATATTTCATATTTTGAAAAACAGGTATAGATTACTTAAGCATTTGAAATATAAACTTAAATGTATCTATTAAATTTCACATATTAAAAAATTTATTTTTGGCACCTAAAACTTTATATGATGTAGGCACCTTTTCTACTAAAGTTGATCTTGTGGGATATATTTTGAGCTTTTCCTTTATGCTCATATAAAAGGATCTTGAAAAGTGAGCCCATTCATTCTTTATAAATGAATTCATATTTTTCTATCTTTTATAATTCAGAATTGCTTTGTATTAACTTTAACCATTACCATTACATTACCATGACTTTATACTAACTTTTGCCATTAAAGGTGGCTTTTTAAGAAGCTGTATTTAAATGTGATTTTGATCAAATTCCTCTTAAAGTTTAAACTCTTTCCATAACTAATTCAAATAGTGCTCCTTTAAGTTGAATAACTTTTAAGTTCATGTATGATACTGGGTTTTCTGAATGAGGGCCAGAGCTCTTTCTGGCTGAGGAGACTTGCTAGGTGAGCTGATTATCTATCAGACTTAGATTCAACTCGTGTTATTGATGATGGTGATGGTGGTGATGATTGTGATGACTGTAGTGATGGTGATGGTGACCATCACCACCACCAGCACCATCATCACCATAATCATCACTCTAGTGGTGATGGTGATGATGATGATGATGATGATGCTGAGGGTGACGATGATGATGCTGCTGGTGGTGATGCTGCTGGTGGTGATGATGATGGTAGTGATGGTGGTGGTGATGGTGGTGATGGTGATGATGATGATGGTGGTGGTGGTGATGATGGTGGTGATGGTGATGATGATGGTGGTGATGGTGATGATGGTGGTGATGGTGATGATGCTGCTGATGGTGGTGATGATGATGGTGGTGATGGTGATGATGATGATGGTGGTGATGGTGATGATGCTGGTGGTGATGATGATGATGATGATGCTGGTGGTTATGATGGTGATGATGATGATGGTGATGCTGGTGGTGATGGTGGTGACGATGATTGTGGTGATGATGATGATGCTGGTTATGATGGTGATGGTGATGGTGATGATGATGATGGTGATGCTGGTGGTGATGATGGTGATGGTGATGGTGATGATGATGACGGTGATGCTGGTGGTGATGATGGTGATGGTTATGGTGATGATGATGCTGGTGATGCTGGTGGTGATGGTGGTGACGATGATCGTGGTGACGATGATGCTGATGAGCTTCGAGGTAGTGGCTCAGACTGAGAACAAACCCGCTGGCTGCCTCCACAGCTGTGCTTTCAGGCTTCTCTCTGGCGTGGGACTCAAGGTGCCCAATTTGTGTTAGAAATATTTGCAGATTAAAAAAACATGTCAGGGATGAAGTCATCTTTTTCTTGATGATTAAGATAACTTAAATAGCATTTATTTGCTCATTATTTTATTCACTAATTCAAGATTTTTAAGCCTTTTCTGGCCACCTGTTCCAGGCCATTTCCTGTGTTAGGAGTTGGGGATGAAAAAGCAAAATAGAGACTCCTTGACTCCAACTCATCATCTGGCTGGAAAGACACACAAGTGGACTGATTATTCGACTGTGACACCTTATGTGCACTCTTATGGTAAAAAGTAGCATGAGGTGCTATGCAGGGGTGTTGGGAATTGGAGTGGGTGTCAGGAAAGAGTTCCGAGGGAAGTGAAGTATTTGGGATCACCTGGAGGACGAATGCGAGTTAGTCTGTAGTGCAGACGGGAGTTGCATACGTGGGGAATTGGAAGGACTGGTAATTCCGTTGGTGGGTTGAAAGAATACCCTACATGATGGGAACTGCAAGTTTTATTTTGTTTGTTTTTTGGATTACTCACTTTAAAAATGAGCTGTTCATTTCCATGAGATATTTTTACTTTCAAACACTAATCAAACTTCATAAGTTCAGAAGAGGAGATGTTTGATTCATTTTAATGAGACAAACATGTTAGAATATGGGAACGGAAGAGTATTCATAACTGGTTAATACCAGTAGGTTGCTATGTTCTGTTATTGTCCAAAAAATGCTTTTTTGATACTAGAAGGAAGGCTTCTTGGAGTCCTTAATTTTGTTATCTGCAAATTTTAAAAATGTAGATTAAGGAAAATTCAAACTCTCATAACATGGTGGGTCAATCATCTGTCAGGTCTTTTTTGTGAAGAGCTTCTTGCTATCTTACATACATAGACTTCACACCAAGCCTGTGAGGTAGCTAATGTTATTTGCAAATAAGGAACAGAGAGGGACAGGGAGGGTAAGTGACTGATCAAAATCAGATAATAATAAATGATACATTCAGGCATCAAACACAGATTTCTGAGATTTACATTTGGAAATCCTTGATCTCCAAAGTTATAAAGCAACCAAATAATCATTAGTGATCAAGACTCGACACTGTGCCCTTATATGATCACCTTTATGTTTAATTGCAAACTTATTTAGGAGAAATATGGGGCTGAAGATCTTTTTTATTAACTTGCTTAATTATTCTATTATATTTCTAAAACTGGATCAGTTAAAGTAACTATGGAAACCCACAAGAAGGATAATAATATTAGCATCTTCCTATTGAGTGCCTATATTTTTCACCATTTATACACGAGATAATTGAAATTTACTGTTAATAAACACCAAAACTGGCTTTTTAAGTTTGTCTGACCCTAAAGTGTTTCTCTTACATCATACGTTACACTTATGAGTCAAATATAGACTGTTTGAATTGTTATTTGGCTGAAGGTATGGCCACGCTTACAAGTAGCAAAATATTTGGAAGGTTAATGCTCTTAATAGTTAGGTATCAAGGAACCATAAAGATTGTTATTTGAAGAGTCAGAGGAAAAGAGACCTTATAGAAATCCTTCAGAATGAAAATAGGAGAAAGGTAAATAGAAAGTGGTACCCAGAGCAACAGCCATCAGGAAGATTTCTGGGCGTCTTGGGAGAAATTAGGCAAAAAATAACAGTGACAGGGAAGGCGTGGTATATCAGTGATATGTTACTGCATATACTGCCCTGCCAACAGCTTAATGGCTGAACACAACCATTTTATTTTCATCATTACGTGGGTGGACTCGGGGTTCTTCAGCTGGTCTCGCCCAGGTTCACGTTAGGGTTTGCATTCTGTTAGTGAGCTCAGTTGGGATGTCCACGTTGCCTGGATCTCTGTCCTCCTGTGTGTGTGTATTTTCATTTCAATGAGGCCACACTTAAATTCTGCACACACAGTCTTAGAACAGCATTCCAAGAGGGAATGCGTAAGTGCTTACGATTCTGTTTGCATTACATTTGCTCATATCCTTATCGATCAAATCAAGTCTCGCGGCCACACCCTGAGTCAAGGAGGGAGGGAGCCCCACAGGGTCATCACTAACCGGAGGCGTGACTTGCTGGGATCCATGAGTGTAAGAGGCTCTCACAGTCTGCCTTGTGGTCCCGATAATTCATGTGCAAAATACGCTCGTCTCCTTTCAGAACCTTCAGAGTCTCACCCAAGCTCAGTCCTTGATCTCATCATCTGCATCAGATCCATATGCAGATGAAACTTTTTGGGGGGCAGCCCTTCTTTATCTAGAGAACTGTGAACTAAAATGATAACTTACATTTCCTCCCTGTTTGTCCTCTACATACACAGCTGACATCCGTGGTTAGAGGGACAGGATAATCTCAATAATTCAGTTCAGTAACAGGATGAGCAAAAGATACCCAGAAGGTACTGGTTCACAGCGCTGCTGAAATCCGGCGGCATATGGTCCAGGGGTAGGGAATCTTCCTTAGCTGGGTGTTTCTGCTTCCGGGAAGTTTTCTTAATTCACTGCTCTCTGCTGTGCTTGGCTCTGTCCTTTGGGAACTTGGGTCTATCTTTCTTTATTGATAAGTAATGTTCCATCTTGCAGCCGATAATTTGCTTTCTCAGCCTGTTTATGTCCATAGAAAATTCGAGTTGCTCCTGTACATTTTAGTCCAAGCGGATTCAACTCCCTTAAACTTTGGTGAACTTTCACTGGATCTGATTGGAGTTCACCTCATGCCCCTAGAGCCTCATCCATAATTTTTTTTTCAAAATAATTTCTTTCTTTCTACAACATCCCTTAACATTATTAGGGGCCTTTTTGTCTCACTGTGAGCGTCTACCCTGATAACACCTTAAATCTTCCTGAGAGTGTACCAAGGGCTCTTCTAGCAACATCTGGGCTTCAGTCTTTAACCCTGAGGCCATTTCTTTCTTTGCCAGGTGGGGACGCGGGCCCCAGGAAAGTGTACTTTCCAAGCAGCATGTCCTGGCTTTTCTGTGTTTTCTGTGAATTCCACCTGCACATTCAACAGGCCTTTCTCCAGCGCTCTGACCAGTGCCTTCTTATAAGCAACTAAAAGGTACAGACTGACACTTTCACCATTCTGTCTCGAAATATTCTTGGCTAGACTTACAAGTTTATCTGGCACATTTTCAATTTTCCAACTTCTTGCAAGGGACAATTTTGCCAACGTGTTCACTAACAGAACACAAGGAAGTACGTCTTTGCATTGTCCAATAGTGGTTTTCTGCTGCCTTTTGGCCTCTATTAACGGTTGGTTTCCTTTTTCTCCGCCCTGCACTCACAGGCTCCTTGCTGATTTTCTAACTCCTGCCCATTTCTCAGACCCCAAATCAATGCTGAATTTTCTAGACTTTTGTTATGGTAGCACGCTACCTCTAGATGCCAGTTTCTGATTCAGCGCCTACAATAAACTGTCCTCAAACTTAGCAGCTTAAAAGACCGCCATTTTTCCCCCTGCAGTTCTGTGGGTCGGCTGGGGGTGTCTTCGGCTGGCCTCGCTCATCCTATAAGTACAACCCTCTGGAGGCTGAGTCGGGGCTGAGTCCACCAGGATGGCCGAAATGACTACACCTCTTTTCATGTGGCCTTTCAACCTCCAGGAGGCCAGACTGGACTTCTCAGCGTCAGGACTGTGTCCCAAGAAGGCAAGCTCTAACCTCTGCCTGTGTCCCGTGTGTGGATTTCCTGTTGGGTTAGAAGAGGCAACCACCCGGCCACGCTCGGGGTCAATGTGGAAGGAACTAGTTAAGAGCGTGGATACTGGGAGATGTGATTTCTTGTGGACACGAGTAACAATCTCCCATACTACCTGTATCAGCAGGCACATTTCTAGTAATTGGCAAGGAGTAGGCCATTTTCAAAGAAGATTCTACCAAAAGAGTATCTTCACAGGTAAGTTAGTTTTGAGAAATTACAAGGCTTGGCGATAAGGATGTAGGAAAAGTTTAAGAATGAGGGAAGGGCTTCCCTGGTGGCGCAGTGGTTGGAAGTCCGCCTGCCGATGCAGGGGACGCGGGTTCGTGCCCCGGTCCGGGAAGATCCCACATGCCACAGAGCGGCTGGGTCCGTGAGCCATGGCCGCTGAGCCTGTGCTCCGCAATGGGAGAGGCCATAGCAGTGAGAGGCCCGCGTACCGCAAAAAAAAAGAAAAAAGAATGAGGGGAATGGTGGCGGCAGGGTGATGACTTGGATTTTCAAGGGCTGGTGGGAGTTGATGGAGGGTGATACTGGGGTGAGATGAATGGAAATGATGCAGATGGAGACAAATGAGGGATGCAGGTCTGTGGTTTGGATCCAGGAGGGGTGGGAGCCGTGACTTGATTCTGTACCCCTGTGGCAGCAGTAAGTTCATTCTGAGGTAGGCTTTGCCTCAGCCAGAAAATATATTACTGAAATTTATAAAAATTCCAAACAGAATATCTCAGTGAACATCCCTCCATATGCTGGTACAGGAACAACACTCAGGTTGTTTTCTGGCAAAGTTTACCAACCACTATCATTGGCCTGGGCCCAGAAAATCTGTGTGATGAGCTGAGACTCAAAAGAGAACGCACTGATTTCACAAAAAGACACTGAAGCAAACTGGGTCAATGATTTTATTCACTTATGTACAGTTTGCTTATATACCTTTTACAACCTGAAATATAGGTCAGAAATACTCTAGAAAAACCAGTGTTATAAAAAATACTTTTTCTTTTATTGTGAGCAATGGGTGTTTAGACCATTGAAATATCTACAATCTAGACTTACTATTTTCCCCAGATGAAAGCTCTAAGTTCCCTGAACCTCTCCCCAGTTATTGTAAGAAGCAATCAGAGGAAATTTTTTTTTTTTTGAAGTTGAAAAATAATCACCGTTTAATGCCATCCTTGTCATTTTTTTAAAAACATCTTTATTGGAGTATAATTGCTTTATAATGTGTGTAAGTTTCTGCTTTATAACAAAGTGAATCAGCTATACATATACATATATCCCCATATCTCTTTTTTGATTTAATTTTGTTTCTGCATAAGTGATGACGGCTAAATAGTTTGGGCTCGGCAGACTTTGCAGAACAGTGGAAAGTGCTGGCTGAGGGAAGAGACGGTGCTTTATCTTTCTAGGAGCAGAGGCAAATCTCACTGAATAATCTGAGGCTTAAAATGTTAGGCCCACAGTGAATGGGACAAATACGTACAAAGGAAATTGTGATGATTAATATTGCTATTATCTAAGTATTAAATTTTTGTAATATAGGTACTATAAATATACTAATGCCGTTTTAGCTTAATTAAATAAACTTTTAAAGAGCAAAAACAATTTCTTTGATGCAAAAATCCATCTGAATCACTGGCATTATATGTGCAGGTGATGCATCTATTATATTTGTGCCAGTTTGATGGTATGTGGAAATAAAACTTTCAAATGTCTTTAATGCTATTTACTGTATTCTAATATTTCTTAAATCTGTGACTTTTGTTTCACATATATAAATTAATTTACCTTCATATTTTTCAGTTTTAACCTTTGATTTTAAAAGTTACTAGAACTTAGAGGGTCTTTTTTAAAGTAAATTAAGACACTCTCACTAGTATTTTTTTTTATGGAAAATCAGCCAGATCTTCACTTGCAAAAGAGACCTAATAGGTTTGATCTATTAGTGACTTCCCTGATGGTGCAGTGGTTAAGAATCCACCTGCCAATACAGGGGACACGGGTTGGAGCCCTGGTTTGGGAAGATCCCACACACTGCAGAGCAACTAAGCCCGTGCGCCACAACTACTGAGCCTGCGCTCTAGAGCCCGTGAGCCACAGCTACTGAGCCCGCGAGCCGCAACTACTGAAGCCCGCGTGCCGAGAGCCCGTGCTCCGCAACAAGAGAAGCCACCGAAGTGAGAAGCCCGCACACCGCAACGAAGAGTAGCCCCCGCTCGCCGCAACTAGAGAAAGCCCACGCAGAGCAACGAAGAGAAAGCCTGCGAGCAGCAATTATTTTAAATAAATAAATAGATTAATTAATTTAAAAAAAAGATTTGTTCTATTGTAAGATCAAAGAGATACTAGATACAGAATCCTTTTCCAATGGTGAAGGTTTAGAGTTGGCATTAATTAATAATCTAGTTTTAAAATAATTAATACCCATTCTTTGATGATGCTGGAGAGTTTAATATTGTGGCACCAATATAACAAATTCATATTTAGTAGAAAACAAGATTTCTGGAGAAAAGTGGACCTCAGATTTCGCTAACACAAAAGCACCTTGGCATCTGTCATTTTAATTTGCAAGTGGAATGACCCACAGTCACTTGACAAGACATAACTTACAATTCTGAAGAGCAAGCCTGAGAGAAGTCGGTGTTGCATGAGGAGAACCATAGGCCAGCCAGTGCGCATAATTAAGTAGCCAGACACAACAAACTCTAGCAAACATCCTTATACACAGCACCCAGCTCCAGAAATAAAACATTAATACGTTAGAAATGCCGCGAATCCTCTTCACTGTCGCGTGCCCTCCACGCAGCTGGTGATGTTTATCATTGCTATACATTTCATTATATTTTTATCGCTCATATGTTTATTCTAAAAAGGGTGTATAGATATTTTTTCTGTATTTTATGCAAGCAAAGTATCCATGTGCTGTAACTTGGTTTTCTCTTACTCAATAGTAAGTTTTTGCGGTACTTGGGTGTCTCACTGTTGTGGCCTCTCCCGTTGTGGAGCACAGGCTCCGGACGCGCAGGCTCAGCGGCCATGGCTCACGGGCCCAGCCGCTCCGCGGCATGTGGGATCTTCCCGGACCGGGGCACGAACCCGTGTCCCCTGAATCGGCAGGCGGACTCCCAACCACTGCGCCACCAGGGAAGCCCTCAAAAGTACGTTTTGAGATTTATATTTGTAGTTTTATACAAAAATAATGACATAAAAATGAAAATAATAGTTTTCCTGCTGTGTGTTATTCCGTGAGATACACCACAGCCCGCGCAGGCTCGCTGAGGATGCTTTGGTTGTTTTGGCGAGACAAGCAATGCAGCCACGACTGTTGTATGTGTTTCTTCATGCTCATTTCCCAGCGTTTCAGGGCATGTGGCTAGGGAAGGAATTATTGCTGGTGTGTAGTTCTTCAACTCCGCAGAATCTTGCTAGATTTTGTCCAAAACGGTTGTATCACTTGGCATGCCTACTCTTAGTGTGCAAGTTCTTATTTTTATGTATTATCAATTCTTGGTGTCATCGTAATTTTCCCTTTTGCCATATATAAAGGTAACCCAATTGGTTTTAATCAGCATTTCCCTGATTTTCAGTGTGACTGAGCATTTTTTCAGTTACTGTATAAGTTTCTGTGTCCTTTTTTAATGCAATGTTTGTTTATATCACACATTTTATATATTTTAGACATAAAATGCTTACATAATATTTAAAATATTTTATATTGGGTTATTTTTCTTTTTCTTAGTGATCTGTAGTTCTTTATTTAACCAGGATTATAATACACTTTCACTTATATTGGTTGCAAATATCTTGGCCAATATTGTCTTTTTATTTGCATTATGGTCTTTTTCATATAGATTTTTATATAAACTCTTAAAGTAGTTGAATTTATCAATATTTTCCTTTATGATTTTTGCCTCTTTCATCTTGCTTAAGAAATCCTTTCCTACATTCAGTTCATAAAGATGTGGTCCTATATATTCTTTTATCTTTTTTTTTTTTTTTTATGCTGTACGCGGGCCTCTCACTGCTGTGGCCTCTCCCGTTGCGGAGCACAGGCTCCGGACGCGCAGGCTCAGTGGCCATGGCTCACGGGCCCAGCCGCTCCACGGCATGTGGGATCCTCCCGGACCGGGGCACGAACCCGCGTCCCCTGCATCGGCAGGCGGACTCTCAACCACTGCGCCACCAGGGAAGCCCTATTCGTCTATCTTTAAAAGGTTTTATTTTTAGATTTCCTTCTTTAGCCCACCTACAGTGCTTTCTCTGTGTGTGCGACAGAGCTCTAACTGGAGTTTTTCCTTATGGTTAATCACTTGTCTCAGAAGCTTCTAACTAAAGAGTCTATACTTTCCCCACTTAGCTGCTATGTCATTCTTTTTCAGTCATTTTCCATATTTTATTGTGTGGGTCTCTTTCTAAGCTCTCTTTACTGACCTGTTGGTCTAATAATAGTGAAAACTGTCTTAATATTTTGTTTCATGAACACATCTATCAAAATTTTTATTGGATTTTTTTTCTGTGATTCGGGGCTAGTTATTTAACCACTCTGATTTTCTCATCAGTTATTTATCACAATGTTGACAGATTGTGGTGTACAGTTTTTTGAGTTAAATACGTTAGAACAGTGTCATGCACAAAGCGCGTGCTTGATAACAGCTATTACTACAGATGGTTTTGAAGAGGATTTGACATCTCTATGACACTGTGTCTTCTTATCCATAAAATGGTAAATTTTATACGGCTTCCTTATTATCTTTCGGTAAAGTTCATAACTTTCTACATACGTCTTTTATTAGATTTTTTTTCAGTACAGTTATTTCTGCTTTTCAATGGTTGCATTGAATAGTTTAATGGGCATTTTTATTTTAGCAAACAAGCCAGTAGGATTCTAGATTGAAACTTATTTTCTCTCCTTATTTTGAAGGTTTCAATTTACTGTTTCCCAGTTTTCCTTGCTGTAGTTGAGATATCTGCTCTCATTGTAATTCATGTTTCGTTATAGCTGATCTTTCCTTTCGGTTTGGTAACTCTCCTTCATCTCTTTTCTTTAATATCTGGCAGCTTCAGTCAGTTTTGTGCCAGTTAATTTATTAAGTTAGGCTTTCTTAAAGTTTAAATATATATTTTCATAAATTCTAGAAAAATTTCAGCCATGGCTTTAAATATTGTTGTTACTGACCAGGGTTCATGGCCTCCTTAATCAATAGAAATTGATCAGAGGCCAGATAAGAAATTGAGGCAAGGCTTTATTGGGGCCCCTCCTGCAGCCCGGGAGAGGGAGAATAAGTGACAGGTTCCCTTGCTGGCTTGCTCACCAAAGGGAGCTGAGCTGCTTCCTTATTTCCGGTGAGGGTAGGGGTGCGTCCAGAGGTTGGGCCGGAGGCGGGGCTTAGGTGGTCCGCCCACCCCTTAGGTGGTGCTGAGTGCAGGGGGCATTTGCAGGACCTGTTTTTGCTCTTGGCTCTTCAGAAGTGGCGGTTGAGTTTTTGGTCTTTTGTATCTTGTTGTCCATAATGTGCCCCAACTGCACATGCATACAGTTATTTTTAGTCCCTTTTAGTTTCTTTGTATCCGTCGCTGGAGAAGACATTTGTCCAGGTGCAAGCACTGCAGCAAAGGGTCCCAGGTCCCAACCTGTCTCACTGTCTTTCTCTCATCCAATCTGTTCTGTCCTAAAATAACTCCAATTTGTTGTTTCTTGTGACCTATCTCTTTGCTTGCTCTGATGTTTCTGGGTGATTCTTGGTAAAACGTCTAATTTACTAATTCTTTCCAGTTGCTCTAATATAATGCTTAATCTCTGCATTGGAGTTTTAATTTTAATATTTATAATCATTATGGAAATCATTTTTCTTTCAAATACAACCAGCAGTTTCACGGTCTCTTACTTCTTGCTGTATTTAAAATATCCTCTTGTCTTTACTTTTTAGATATTTAAGATTATTTTACATTGCACATATGAAATTAATTTCTGCTGGTTTTCATATGTCTATTGATCCTTGTTCCTGATTGCTTTTTTGGTGTGCGTATATCTTTTCTTTCTTTTTAAAATTTCTCCTTCCTCTTCTTCTCCTTCTTCCTCTTCCTCTTTTTTTTTAGGTTTTGAGCTGATATTTGAGTGCTATTAATCTTTTGGAACCCCAAGGGTCCTGGGTTGAGGCTACATTGTTTTAGAGAGGATGGGGAGTTTTTTTGTTTCTGCTTAGCGATTGGAGCTCAAGCCAGAATGACTTTAAATTAATTTCCATGATTGGGTTTTCCCAAATGTACATGGAAACCGTGAAAATGGTGGCTTCTGTGACCTAAGGCCGTGATCAGGGGTGACCTTGCTTTCCCACCCAGAGGAAAGCCAAGTAAGAGAAGTTTCCGTGTTCCCTTCCTTTGCTGGCTGGCTGTTCTTTTGCTGCCGTATCCCATGTTCTCACTTTGGGGAGCATCCAGAGCCTTTCTCATTTCCCTCATGAGCCATTAGATCCAGAGTTCTTGGTCACCCTGACAAATCAGTGTCCCCAGGCAGACAGTCTCCAATATCCTGCCTAACATTCCTGTCCTCCCTCTATTGTTTTGGATGGTTTCTTTCTTGTGGGCTGAGCTCTGCATATAAAACATTATTTAGGACTAAAAGAAGAGTATTTTGGGCTACTGAGCCAGTCAGCTTGCTGAAAATGAAAGTCAACCCAAGTATGCTGTAAGAATACTGAAAACACTCCTAATGTAGAATTAGGACATGTTTGGGAATGTAAAGAAGCAAAACAGTTGCTGCTGTCCCCAGTGTTCGACGATTTCTTATTCTAAAAGGAGCGGAGTCATGAAGTCTTGTATTCATAAATGTGAATGTTCTTAGATGTTGAAAAGAGTCTCCAGTAATTTAATCTTTAAATTGAAAGGAATCTTTGAAGTCATCTGATCTCAGCAGCAAAACAAAGACAACAACAAAGCAACAGCCCAAACTCAGACCTGTTTACCTTTTTTCAGGTACTTACCATTTATCAGACATTGTGCTTAGTACTTTATTTTTCTCTTTAAACTTATTTTTGCCTTTAATTTTACTTTTAAGTCTCAGACAAGAGCTTGTCTGACCTGCCCTGGAGCAGCTCTTGGCAGTGACCGAGCACTTTATAACTATGGCCACCCAGTCCTAAAAATGTTACGGGCACTATCTAAGGCTGCCAGGGATCACATTCGGTCTGCCTTCAACTTAGTTCTCTGTTTACTGCAATACGTACGACCTTAATGGGTGCCAAAATTCTCCCGTGTAGATCTTATTTTATAAGATCTTTTTTCAAAATTCAAGGAAGTGGGACTAATTTTTTTCTCATTTGACAATTAATTTAACTTGCTCTTAGAAATAAGGCAGATATTCTCATTCTAGTCTGTATTCAAACATGTGCTTATTTTTTTCCAGTAATGATATCGAGGAAATGAGGAACATACCGACGTATCAGAAGGCCTCCACATTCAGTATTTCCTCACAGGGCCTCACATTTCTTCACCCCATATGATGCTTTGGGATGTTTCGAGTAAATTTGTGTCTTTTCATTTTGATTGGCTGTTTGGGGTATATTGGTGTGATAACTGGAACATCGAACAGATACAGAAGCAAAATTGAGCCTCGTTAGTCTGGGGGTGGAATGATGAAAAGTCTTCTACTCCAATTTCAATATTTCTTTGTTTTTGACGTTTACCTTTCTCTGCAGCTTCATTGCTCTTCCAGGTGTGAAGGGGTAGAAAGTAAAGGTGAACTCTGCTTTGACCAATCAGATTTGATTTATAATCAAGTCATTCTGCTTATGCATGTTCTAAAAACTGTCATAAAGAAAAAAGGCCTACCTGGACATAGACTCTTTTTAAAAAATATAACTTAAATATGCCCTTTAGGCATTTTCCAGAGTAATGTAGACGTAAACAAATAAGGACTGAATAGAACAAAAAAATGGCTTGGGTTTTAGTACCTGAGCATTGATGAATGTAAAGAAAGCCTTTACAGGCATGTCAGTGCCCTAAGCATTATGTTATATTTACAAATATTAAATCACAGGTTACAGTTATCTAGAGGTATCAAATTCATAAGACTTTGCCTAATTATTTGATGTGGATATGGGGATTACAATAGGCAGATTCCTGCCATACCCCATTTCATTTTGTGCTGGTTGTAGAAATACTTAAGAAAATAAGAGTGAGATACAAGATTTTTTAAAAGCCCTGGATATGTAGCTAAATTCATATATAAATATGTATCTTCACTTACTTTATGACCCTAGAATTGTTTTCTTGGGTCTTGTTCACAGAAAAGTTACGGTAAAGATAGAAGCTACAAAAAATATAAATATCTATAGATAAAGTTTCTAGGTGGTAAATTTCTGTTTGGAAACATATTAAAGAACAGCCTGTAAGTATGTGCCTGCACACACACACACACACACACACACACACACACACACACACTAGATCCTTATATTAAGATATGTATTAGAATATAGCTTTAAGTAAAAGGCTGGAGAGATTGTTTTCCCTAATATCTGTTTCACTTGAAGTATCTGTCATGACTCTGGAATTCATTTTCTCATCTACTGTGCTATGTTTCCCAAGGTTTCTTTTTTTTTTTTAAAGTAATTAGTTAATTAATTAAATTTTTTTAATTTAAGTATAGTTGATTTACAATGTCGTGTTAGTTTCAGGTGTACAGCACAGTGATTCAGCTATATATATATTCTTTTTCAGATTCTTTTCCCTTATAGGTTATTACAAGATATCAAGTAGAGTTCCCTGTGCTATACAGTAGGTCCTGGTTATCTATTTTATATATAGTAGTGTGTATCTGTTACCCCCGAACTCCTAATTTAACCCCCTTCTCCCCTTTGGTAACCATAAGTTTGTTTTCTGTGTCTGTGAGTCTCTTTCTGTGGTGTGGAGAAAAAGGAACCCTCCCACACTGCTGGTGGTGGGAATGTAAATTGGTGCAGCCACTATAGAGAACAGTATGGAGGTTCCTTAAAAAACTAAAAATAGAATTACCATATGATCCAGCAATCCCACTCTTGGGCATATATCTGGAGAAAGCTATAGTTTGAAAAGACACATGCAACCCCAATGTTCATAGCAGCACTATTTACAGTAGCCAGGAGATGGAAGCAACTAAAATGTCCATTGACAGAGGAATGGATAAAGAAGATGAGGTACATATATACAATGGAATATTACTCAGCCATAAACAAGAATGAAATAATGTCATTTGCAGCAACATGAATGGACCTAGAGATTATCATACAAAGTGAAGTAAGTCAGACAAAGACAAATATCATGTGATATCACTTATACATGGAATCTAAGAAAAAAATGATACAAATGAACTTACTTACAAACCCTCCCAGGGTTTCTTGAGTGACATTTTCTGTTTAGTTTCAAACAATTTGGGCTCAAATTCTGGCTCCACAACCACTGGCTGTATGAACTTGGGAAGCTTAACTTCGCTGCCTGTCAGTTGTTGGTTGTTGGGAGGATTAAATGACTTGGTATAGTCAGCCCTAAGGAGAGTTCCTGGCATTTCATATTTTGGCTAAGTTTTAGCTATTACTTCAAAGAGAGATCGGGCTCACTGTACTTATTTCCAAGCTTTTCCTTTTTGTCGCAATTAAAGTGTAGATTCTGGTTATAGAATGATATAATGATAACACACCATATAGCACACCAATTTACCTTAAGGGAAATCTCATTTTATGAAAAATACTATATAATTTCGCAGATAATTTGGCCAAGTTTTATCAAATTAGCATGTGATTGCATTTGTTCCTATGCCTGTTTGTGACTCTCTGAGAGCATAAAGTGTGTTGGGTAAAAGAAAGTTATATTTACCTACATGTGTAGCTGCTTCATCAATATTCATATCGCCTTCGATGCTCTGCGAGATTAGCGTTCATAAAACACCAGCCTTGGCTGGATACGTCATTGCTCTCTGCTGGTAATACCCCCGAAAGAACAATTTCACAGGCATAGGCTAGCAGTTTTGTGTATAAACTGGTTCAGAGGGTATGCCTTCGTTTTCTTCAGTTTGGTGCTAATACTTACTTTGTACTGTTCCCATTGATGAAAGACCCATTGTCATCCTTATTGAAGTATGAATACACTGTAGCTTTGTTCTTGACACGTTCTGAACGCAGAACGTACTCTTTGGTTCCTTGAGAAACTATTTGAGGAGTTCTGTTCTCCCAAGCTTGTTTGCTTCCCCAGCATAATCCACTAGGGGTCTGGTCACTCTCCAGGAGCTCTGGAAAAGGCCAGCAGACAAACTGAGTAGTTCGCATTTCAGTAGAGATTTTTGCTTCTGCTTTGTGTTTTCACCATTTGCATTCAATTTAGCCACCTAAAAATTGCCAGTCTTCTGTTTATGCTGTGACTTAGGTACAGAGTTGCACATGTGCTCTAGAGCAAGACATCCACTCATTGAGATAGCTTTGAAATGAAGACTTTAACTGAATTCATATGTGCCTATTTTCAGTAATCATATGCAGCTGAAATAACTTATGCTGTAAAGCACAAGATATGTACAATATTAATATTTTCCTTGCAGTTAGCTACCATTTCTATTTTTCAGCTTCATCTTTCATAGAAATTAAATAGTTATGGCCATACTAACTTACACTGAGCTCTCATGCTCTCTTCCAAAATGCCTCTTCTCAGCTCATTTGTCGTCCACTTCCTTTCATCCCTCTGAATAGTTTTACTTCATCTTCTGGCCTTTACTAGTGGAGATTTATTGCTTGGCCAATTATTTTTTCCTTTGCCTTGTTGCACCTATGGTGTGCTGGGACTAAGGTATGAATAACTATAGAACCATATTGATAATGACTAAATATTGATGTTATGTAACTTGCATTATATTTCCTCCAATTTTTTTTTTCATTCTCTATGGACCATACAGTAAAGTGAAGTGGAAAGGTGAAACAGTTATTCACACAAAATATAGGCTTTTATAAAGCCATTATATTATGGGAAAGGAAGAATTATGGACTGTATAAAAGAGTTTAATTATATACATTGATCAAATATACCAGATAGTTATTCAAATTCTCACTCAATTTTTATTGCATGGAAACCTGATTAATGGTATACTTGGTATGATAATGGTATACTTTTCAATTATTATTTTAAGAAATATAATAGAAATACAAACTAAGGAGAAATGATTTCTCCAAGTAGAATGGCCCAAAGGTGAGTTGAGTAAAATTTTTACCCCAGAATGTTTTTTCCACATAAAAGAATCCAAGAGAATCAAACAAAAGCTCACAGAACTGTTTAGAGAGTTCAATAACATTACTAGATATAAAGGTATCGTTTTAAAGTCAATAGATTTTTCAGGCCACTATTAATACCTAGAATATAAACTATGAAGAACAAAATTCTGAGAACAATAGTAATAATAATAATAAAGCTACAAAATAACTAGGGATAAACCTAACAGGAAGTATGTAAGGTATGAATAAAACTGTAAAACTTTGCTGAAAAACATAAACAGTTCTGAGTCAACTGAGGTTGGCTATAAAGTTAATGTTGTAGATGTTCATCTTTGCCAGTTAATTTGTATTTCAATCCAAGCCTAACCAAAATTTGGAGGAAAAAAATATAAATCAATAGGTAGGAAAGCTTTGCAAAATAACATTGAAAGCAATAGTAATTTCCTAAAAAGTGTCATAATTAAAACATGTGTTTTTGTCTTCAGAAATGGACCCCAGCACATAGAGAAGCTTAGAGTATGATAAAGGTAGAGAACAAACGTATGGACACCAAGGGGGGAAAGCATCTGAGGGGTGGTGGTGGTGGGATGAACTGGGAGATTGGGATTGACATGTATACACTAATATGTATAAAATGGATGACTAATAAGAACCTGCTGTATAAAAAAAATAAATAAAAATCAAAAAAAATAAAATGACAAAAAATTAAAATTAAGAGGAAATAAATGATTAAATTAAAGGGTTTGGAAAATTGAATATTTATGTGGAAACAAAGCTGGAGTTCTCCCTTGCATAAAATCCAAATATTCATATTAGAAGAATTTATTATAAAAAGGATAATTATGAAATCAAAGATAAAAAATATTTTGAAAATCTTAGGATGAGAAATCCTTACTACACAAGGCACAAAATCTAGGAGTCATCAAAGAAAAGACTGAGAATTTGGTTACAAATGTCGTTATAAACAAAGTGAAAGATGAAAGGAAAAGGAAGAAAAACTATGAACTTAACATATAAAGAGGGTTAAACATAAAATTTAAATGGCAAGCTAATAGGAAAAAATGTGCAAAATACAGGAATAGTTAAGAAAGGAAAATATAAAAATAGATGCATTTTCCTACAAATAATGATGGAAACCCAAATTTTTCTGTTTACCAGTAAGAAGTACATTGGCTAAAAGTACAAGCTCTGAGGTCAGGCTGCCTGGGTTTGACACCCCCTCTATCATTTTCTAGAGTTGTTTTCTTAGAAAATTACTTATTTTCAAGTTTTGTCATCTGTAAAATGAGGATATATTAGGATATTCTGAATTTTAAAAGAGTTAATACGTGAAAAAGAAACTTGAGTAATGCCTTCTACCACAAGTGTACAAAAATATGTTGTCATTATTAAAGCAACAATGAAATGCTATTTTTATGCGTCCCATTGGTAAAAGTTAAAAGGTGAAACATACCCCCTCTGAGTGAAGAACACAAAAAAGAAAAAAAAAAAGGAATTGATTTTATTTTGATGGGGTGTGAATTGGTACACTATATTTGGGTGATAATTTGATAGCAAGAACATTTTACCCAGTATTACCTTCAAGCAAGCATTTCCAATTTTAATAATCTGTTCTGCAGAAATACTAGCACAAGTGCACAGAGTTGCACGTACTGACATGTTTGCTTCAGCCTTGTTTGCAGGAGTGAAAAGTCATGACAGTCTATGTATACCAAGTTAGGGAATGTTAATGAAGTGATGATACATCCAAGCCAGGGAATACTAAGTAGTGGTTTAAAAGAATGAACCAAGTCCCTACCAGCAATTTCTCTGTCAAATGTCAAAGCGAGTCACAAGACAATTGCCCTGTGGTCTCATTAATCAAAAACATAATACAAACTGAAACAAAGAAAATATACTCTAATTGGAGCTACAAATGTGGACGTGTACCAGCCAAATGGCTGCCAGCAGGGGTTGCTTCTGGGAAACGTAGAGAGTGAAGGGAAATGATAACCTTTTAATGAATATACTTTTCAAATTTGTGTGAGTTTATTCTTGCTGTTTTTGAGTTACACACATTTCATTTATGTTATTAAGATAAATGGATAGATTGGGAGTTTGGGATTGACATGCACACACTGCTATATTTAAAAAAGATAACCAACAAGGACCTACTGTATAGCCCTGGGAACTCTGCTCAATACTCTGTAATAACCTTACTGGGAAAAGAATTTGTAAAAGAATAGATACATGTGTATGTATAACTGATTCACTTTGCTGTGCACCTGAAACTAGCCCAACACTGTAAATCAGCCGTAGTCCAATATAAAATAAAAGTTAAAAAAAGGTAAATCGGAGGGCCAGAACATCAGTAAGTTACTAATCCTTTCTAGAGGGAACTCTTCACACCATCAGCTCTATCCTTGTTCCTCTTATCGATGGGGGTGTACCAGTGAAGCAGGCAGACCCTTTGCACACCATCAGAGCCAAATGCCATGCTTACTCACCAAGGCCTAGGTTCTAATTGTGCCAGGACCAATGCACTGAAAGTGAGTCCACTGTGCTGACGTTAATTCCTCTAGGGACTTAGCACTGTGGGGATTTTCAGAGTGTTTCTTAGTACATTTATAAAATTGCTCATTATATGACGTTCAAAAATGTTTCCTCTTTTAATACAGTAAGTCCCCTACATACGAACCTTCAAGTTGAGAACTTTCAAAGATGTGAACGTGAGTTTGCACGTCCAGTCACATAAGTTAGTTCACGTGTCTGGTGTACATTGTCACGTGCCTGCAGCCTCTGCAAGTGGTTGTGCCTTTGTGTACTTTTCTGTACGGACTGTGTAGAGTACAGTAGCACAGTATCTTTATTTCAAGATCAGGATGTCTGGAAGCAAGTGTAAAAGCAGCGGTGATGTAGCTGGTACTGCTAAGAAGCACCGGGAATAGGAGGCCCAGGGAAAGGATGAAAAGAGACAAGAGGAAGAAGAAGTAACTGAAGAACTGAAGAGATTCACGACGCAGGAAATGGCAAGGGGATTTTCTTCATTTGAGGAGGCACTGTTAGTTTTTGAGGCACAGGACCTGAAGGTAGAAAGGTACACGAAGGTCGCAGCATCTGTTCCGCATGCAATCCAGTGCTACCATGTTATCTATGATGAGAAAAAAAGAGCTACTACCCAGACATCACTGGATCGTTTTTTCAAGAGGGTAGATAGAACTGAATCCAGCAAGGAGCCGGAACCTGTGCCGTCAGCGTCAGGCGTGAGTGACATTGCAGCTTTCCCTCCATCTCCTGTTGCTGACGATTCTTCAGCTCTACCACCTCCCACCCGCCTCCCTCCTCCAGTCAGTAACTCTTCTCGCCTGTTCACTCGATGCCAGCCCCTGGATGCCAGCTGTTGTGCTGTACTACTGTACTTTTCAAGGTGCTTTACTGTAAGATTAAAAATGTTTTCTATTTTTTTGTGTTGTTTTTTGTGTATTATTTGTGTGAAAAGTATTATAAACCTATTCCATTACGGTACTAGATAGCCGATTGTGTTAGTTGGGTACCTAGGCTAACTTGGTTGGATTTACAAACAAATTGGACTTACGAACGTGCTCTCGGAACGGAACTCGGTCGTATGTAGGGGACTTACTATAAACGTATATGGGTTAATGCATAAGTGCTGAGGCATTATAGGTAGAAATCCTGTTGCTTACCAACAAATAAGCTGAGCAAGAAGGTTCATGAAAGCCTCAGAAACCCTGAGCCATTCACAGCCAAGAGGGGTATCAGATCCAATGTGAGAGCGTGCAGACAAATAAGGCTATAAAGCGCAGGCATTTTTTGTCACGCGACTCAAAAAAATTAAGTAGAAATCTTCTCATTTTTCAATTTTAAAAATTTTCAATTTTTAAGAAGTGTTTATATTCAATTATTTTTCAATCATATTTTTAAACATAGGTTTTGATCACAAAAGTCAACATGTTTATTTGTGCTGAAATATCATCAAATCTGTATCTGGTAAAAATAAGATCCTTCGATTTTGTACATTTTAATTGCAATCAGGTAGTAGAATTTTTTCAACCATCACGATCAAGAGTGGCTGTGGAACTGAGGGTGTCCCTGGTACGCTAAAAGTACAGATAAACATGAAGTAGAAAAGTTTAAAAAAATAAAAAGAAGAGGAAAGCTGACAAGTGGAAAGGAGAAAAAATTAAAAAGAAGGAAGAGAAAAAGGAGAAAAGACTAATGAAACATGCAGAAAATGGTAGAATTCGTCTGAGAAAATGTATTGCATCTCCCACACTCATTTTCCATGAGTAAGGACGTGATGAATAATAAACACACATCACCTGACATGTTGTATAATTTCCCTCTTTGAAGTCTGGCCACACGGGCCCAAGTTTGAGCTCCAGGAGACCTCTGAGGGCACCGAGACGTTTGAAAGCTGCAGTCTTCCAGAAGCACAGAGCTGGCTGGGGTCATCACTGGATTTGGAAGCCAGGCCTCCAGACATTGCGGCCGGCACCCTTTACCCACCACACTCAAGTCGGATCAGAGCACGCAGTGCCCATAACTTACCCAGAGCTTAAGTCAGGCAAGGACTTTCAGAGGATAGAACTATGTGTATTTATGAGGAGGATATACACGTCCAGGGGATGAAGAATGGTACTACCTTTTGTGAAACAGCGTGTTACCTAAGCAGAGGTGATTCTCTTTCATTTACGCGTCCAGAGCCCATCGTTAAAATCCACTTGCGAGTTATTGCCTATAGCTGCCAGTGCTCCTGCTGTCTGCTTTCTCAAGATGATGGATGAAGCCAGAATAAATGTTATAGATTTTTTTTCAAGCGGCATATAATGTGGGCTGCGGCAGTAAACTTGTGACATTTCACCCCATTCAGCAAACGTGGCACGCAGGTCAGGAAGGGTAAATGTTTGTTAGAGGGGAAGAAAAATGTGTTATCGCAACTTCCTAGTTCTCTGTTACTGAGCGAGGCCGCTGCATCCCATTTGGTATCTGTAGGAAAAATGGGATAAAAATGCACGCAGAGGAGAAGTGATCTCTCATAGTAATGATTTGTGGCAGGGCTCTAGGGGGAGTCATCAGCGAGGCGATTTATAGAAGATGTCGTGGTGCGTGTTTATTATTCTTCACATTGCCTTTGAATCAGTGAGTGTTTCAGGCACTCCCTGCAAACTGCGCGTCTATGCCAGGAACTGTGCTGGCCTCTGGGAGACAGGAGTGGACGAGCAGAGGGTCGGCTTTTAAGGAGAGGAGCGTTGTAGGAGAGATGCTGAACAATCAGCTGCTGAGAGTGAAATCCTTCTGTCTTCTGTCACTTAATGAGAAAAGAAGGTGCCTCAGTAGATATGTAAACTTTTAAATAATAGCCTCTAATAGAGAGTATATAGTTTTACTCCATTTCATTATGAGAACAGGGTATTGATTTACTTACATTTTCCAAGAATGAGAGAATGACAGTTCTGTTTTTCACATTCTCCCAAATTTTTATATGGAAACCAAATGTTCCAAATCCCATATGTTCCAACAGTTGCATTTTCTTAAGGATTAAATGTTGCTTACGATAAGTTTTCAGGCTTGAACAATTCCATTGCATTATATAAGTAAGAAATTCGAGATTGTGAGAATCCCTGAGGATATTTTCAAGTGCAAAATATGTTACTGGATGTCTGTCCAAGACAAAGAAGTTCACTTCTTTCGTTTACATTTTTAGTTGTATCCTGCACTACTTATTTTTTCAGGCTGGTAACATCACCTCACTTGGTACAACTTCTTCACATATAAAATGTATTTTGAAAGTTTGAAATAATTAAATTTCACCAAGATTCCAAAGATTGTCTTCTCAGACTCATACTTGTGGGGTTTTTTTTCCTGTTATAGGAAATGATAGGCTGAATTTCTTGCAGTCTGATAGTTGAGGAAGAAAATATTGTTATGATTTCAGAAATACCCCAGAAATGAAATTTCATTATAAAAACTGTTTTATTTCTTGGTTATACAGTTGGTTGAGATCATGCATTCATTCAACAAATATCTGATAACATAATTGTGAGAATTCCTGAATTGGGTATTGCAGAGGATACACAAATCATTATGGTTGGACTTGTTGTCATTAACCTATTTATTTAATGATTTATATTTTCCCCAGCACTTCTCTCTGTATTATCGAATTTAAACTTTCCAGAATCCCTGCAAGGAAGGCAGGATAGGAACCAACATCCTCATTCACTAGATTAGGGACCTCGGGCACAGGCTCAGTGTCTCTTCCACTGGGTGACTAGAGAAGGATGGAGATGGGCTTCTGCGTCGGGTGTTCTTACCCTGTTCTCACACTGACCACTACTCTCAAGAAGCTGACAGATCACCGACCCTGCCCCCCCGCCACATACACACACTAAATATACTGTGTTTCATGCCATAACGGAGGTAAAGGCAGAGTGCTGTTGGTGATACGATTCAGGGAAAATCATATTCGGTTGATGGTAAGAAGGACACTTTTCTTGGAAGAATTGCTATTTTATTACATGACATTTGCCAAGTACCTCATCTGTGCCAAATACGGGATAGGCTATGCAGTTAGAGATAAATAACACTTCGTTCTCTGCTTTCAGTTAGCCCAGAGTTCAAGGCACTGTTGGAGCTTATTTTTTCTTTCATGCAGCCCCATCCCAAATTAAATAGGTGGGTAACATTATTATCTTCCTTTATAGTTGGCTGAGCTGACACAGAGTGAAATATGTAACTTGCCCAAGTGAGTCAAACTGGATAATAGCAAAGCAGGATCCAACCCCTGGTTATTGTCAATTTTCACCACTACAACTGCTCCATCTAAGGTCAAAGCCCAAGATCCTTGGATACAGAATAATAACTTTTCTACGATATTTAACATTTGAGATCAAAGTTATAGGATTTTAAACAATGTAAAACGGTGATATTTTATGCATTTCTTTCCCCTGTTTCTTTTTTTGTTCTAGAAAACTCACACTTGAGGTCTTAAAAGAATTAATCATTATAATTAAAAATCATACTAGCAAAGAAATAAATATGAAATGATCATGAAAATACATGATTTAAAAATTAATCATAGGGGCTTCCTTGCAGTGGTTGAGAATCCGCCTGCCAATGCAGGGGACACAGGTTTGAGCGCTGGTCCGGGAAAATCCCATATGCCACGGAGCAACGAAGCCTGTGCACTACAACTACTGAGCCTGCGCTCTAGAGCCCACGAGCCACAACTACTGAGCCTGCGTGCCTAGAGCCCATGCACCACAACAAAGAGTAGCCCCCGCTCGCCGCAACTAGAGAAAGCCCACGCTCAGCAACGAAGACCCAAAGCAGCCAAAAATAAATAAGTAAATGCATTAAAAAAATAAAAAAATCAATCATACGCAGTATATTTACAGTATATATTTGTACTATATATACACTATATAGTATATTTGCTACATAATAATATACAATACATTTACAGTATATCTTTTCTCAGTAAATAAATAGATAAAGGGAGACAATTGTAGTGGTTCAGGTTTGGGAAACATTTGCACAGGAAAATGGAATTTGGCCTTTAAGATGAGACCATTAAGAGATAGAATGTAAAAAAAAGAAGGAAAACAGTTTGAAGATGATCCTGGAAGAACGCCTTTTATGTGGTGGTTCAGGAAGACTCGTACGACAAGAGCATGAATTGCAGGAAGTTGATAGAGGAAGTGGGGAAGAAACCAAGAGAAAGAAAATGAAGGCACGGATGCAAGAGACACTTAAGAAGTGTACCACACAAGCTGTATATAAGTAGAGACCTTACCTGGCACGCTTAAAAGCTGTCTCCCCATACCCAGAACAGTAACCTTGGAGGTTCTTAAAAACACGTGATTAATGTGGAATGAGTGTCATAGCACAAAACAGAGATGGCTATAGGCTCCATGATCAGGACAAGGGGAGTAATGAATTAATTATTCTGAAATATCAAAAATCAGCGATGGCAAGTGTTATGGTGCCATGAGCAGAAAGGAAAAAAAAATCAGTACGAAGACATGGTTTATAGGATAATGTTTTCAGGGTTTTCTTTCCTTTTTGTATGGAATTAGTTGGAATGATATAGAGTTAGAAGTTCTCTGGTGGGTGGCACGGGAGGGTGAGGGGTTGAAGTTAAGCTGTCAACTCCAGCTAAGGCTGTACTATATGAGGTTGAGATCAAGATGGCAGAAGGGGTGGGAGGACGTGGAGCTCAACTCCTCCCACAGACACATCAGAAATATACCTACTGGGCTTCCCTGGTGGCGCAGTGGTTGGGAGTCCGCCTGCCGATGCAGGGCACACGGGTTCGTGCCCCGGTCCAGGAGGATCCCACATGCCGCAGAACGGCTGGGCCTGAGCCATGGCTGCTAAGCCTGCGTGTCTGGAGCCTGTGCTCCGCAACGGGAGAGGCCACAAGAGTGAGAGGCCCATGTACCGCCAAAAAAAAATCAATGGATCATTGGAGAAATCAAAGGAGATCAGAAAATACCTTGAGGCAAATGAAAATGTAAACATATCACAAAATCTAGGGTATGCAGCGAAAGCATTTCTAAGAGGGAAGTTTATAGTGATGTAGGCCTACTTTAAGAAACAAGAAAAATCTCAGATAAACAACCTAATCTACCATCTAAAGGAATTACAAAACGAAGAGCAATAAATGCCCAAAGTCAGAATAAGGGAGGAAATAAGAAAGATCAGACAGGAAATAAATGAAATAGAGACAAACAAACAAACAATAGAAATGAATCAACGAGTTTTTGTTTGTTTGTTTTTGGTTTTTTTTTCAGATATACAAAATTAATAAGCCTTTAGCCCGGGTCATCAAGAGAAAAAGAGCACCTAAGTAAACAAAATAAGAAATGAAAGAGGAGAAATAACAGCTAATATCACAGAGATACAAAAAATCATGAGAATACTCTGTACAGTTATATGCCAACAAATTGGACAACATAGAATAAATGGGCAAATTTCTAGAAACATACAATCTTCCAAGACTGAATCAGGAAGAAATAGGTAACCTACACAGACTGATCACTAGTAGTGAAACTGTAGTTAAAAAAATACTCCAGGCCAACAAAAGTCCAGGACTAAATGGCTTCACAGTGGGAATTCTACCAAATATATAAAGAAAAGCTAATACCTATCTATTTCAAACTACTACAAAAAATTCAAGAGAATGGAACACTCCCAAATTCATTCTATGAGGTCACCATTAATTTACCCTGATACTAAAACCAGACAAAAACACTACAAAAAAAAATTACAGGCCAACGTCTCTAATGAATATCGATGTAAAAATCCTGAACAAAATATTAGCAAACCACACTTAACAATATATAAAAAAAGACCATACTCTATGATCATGTGGAATTTATTCCAGGGATGTAAGAATGGTTTAATATCCAGAAATCAATCAATGTGATACACCACCTTAACAAAATAAAGGATAAAAATCACATGTTCATTTCAATAGACACAGGAAAAGCATTTGACAAAATTCAACGTCTATTCATGATAAAAACTTTCATCCAAATAGGTTAGAGATAACATATCTTAACATAATAAAGGCCATTTATGACAGACGCACAGCTAGCATCATACTCAACAGTGAAATACTGAGAGCTTTTCCTCTAAAATCAGGAACAAGACAAAGATGCCCATTCTCGTTACTTCTACTTAACATAGTATTGGAAGTCCTAGCCACAGCAATCAGATAAAAAAAGAAATAAAAGGCATCCAACTGGGAAGGGAAGAAGTAAAACTGTCTCTGTTTGCAAATGATATAATACTATATGTAGAATACCCTAAAGTCTCCACCCCAACACTATGAGAACTAATAAATGAATTCGTCAAAACTGCAGGATACAAGATTAATATACAGACATATGTTGCTTATCTATACACTGATAATGAACTATCAGAAGGAGAAAGCATGAACACAATCCCACTGAAATCACATCAAAAAAACCCTCAAAAACTTAGGAATAAATTTAACCAAGGAGGTGAAAGATCTATACTCTGAAAACTATAAAACATTGATGAAGGAAATTGAAGATGATACAAAGAAATGGAAAGGTATTTCTTGCTCTTGGATTAGAAGAATTAATATTGTTAAAATGTCCATGCTACCCAAAGCAATCTACAGACTTAATGCAATCCCAAGCAAAATACCCATGTCATATTTTACAGAACTAGAGCAAATTGTCCTAAAATTTATATGGAAGACCCTTAGTGCCAAAGCAATCTTGAGAAAAAAAGAACAAAGCTCGAGGTATCACACTTCCTGATGTCAGACTATACTACAAAGCTACAATAACCAAAACAGCATGGTACTGGCACAAAAACAGATCTGTACATCAGTGGAACAGAGTTGAGAGCCCAGCAATAAACCCACACACCTATGGTCAATTAACCTATGACAAAGAAGGCAGAAATATACAATGGAGAATAGACAGTCTCTTCAATAAGTGGTGCTGGGAAAACTGGACAGCTACATGTAAAAGAATTAAATTAGAAAAGTTACACCATATACAAAAATAAACCCCAAATGGATTAAAGATTAAACTGTAATACCTGAAACCATAAAACTCCTTGAAGAAAAACATAGGCAGAACATTCTTTAATGCAAATAGTAGCAATAATTTTTTGGATCTGTCTTCCAAGGCAAAGGAAACAATAGGAAAGATAAACAAATGGGACCTAATTAAACTTAAATGTTTTTGCACATCAAAATAAACCATCAACAAAATGAAAAGACAACACACAGAATGGGAGAAAATATTTGCAAATGATATGACCGAATAGGGGTTAATATCCAAAATATATAAACAACTCATACAACTCAAAAAAACAAACAACCTGATTAAAAAATGGGCAGAAGACATACAGAAGAAGACATACAGATGGCCAATAGACACATGAAATGATGTTTAACATCACTAATCAATGGGGAAATGCAAGTCAAACCACAATAAAATATCACCTCACAGCTGCCAGGATGTCTGTCTTTGAAAAGTCTACAAATAACAAATGTTGGTGAAGATGTGGAGAAAAGAGAACCCTCTTGCACTGTTGGTGGGAATGTAAATTGCTGCAGCCACTATGGAGAACAGTATGGAGGTTCCTCAAAATACTAAAAATAGAGCTACCATATGATCCACTCCTGGGTATATATCCAAAGAAAACGAAAACACTAATTTGAAAAGATACATGAACCCCAATGTTCATAGCAGCATTATGTACAATAGCCAATATATGGAAGCATCCTAAGTGTCCATCAACAGACAAATGGATAAATACGAAGTGGTGTATATATATCTATATACCGGAATATATAGAGATATAGATATACACGCACAATGGAATACTACTCAGCCATAAAAAAGATGGAATATTGCCATTTGCAGCAACATGGATGGACCTAGAGGGTACTATGTTTAGTGAAATGAGTCAGCCAGAGAAAGGCAAATACTGTATGTTATCACTTATATTTGGAATCTAAAAGACAAAACAAATGAATGCATATTATAAGATGGAAACAGACTCACAGTTATAGAGAACAAACTAGTGATTACCAGTGGGGAGAGGGAAGGGTGGCAGCCAAGATGGGTGTGTGGGATTAAGAGATACAAACTACTATGTATAAAGTAAACAAGCAATAAGGATATATTGTACTGTGCAAGGAAATATAGCAATTATTTTATAACTTTACATGGAGTATAATCTATAAAAATGTTGAACCGCTATGTTATACACCTGAAAGCAATCTAATATTGTAAATCAACTATACTTTAAAAAAGAGAATGTACTGTATCTATCCTGTGGCATTTTCCAAACTTAACCCCATGCTTGTCACGCTGAATGTTTACAGTATAAGTTGTTCAGTAAATAAATAGATAAAGGGAGACAACAGAGGTGATATGAAGGTTTGGGAAGCATGCATAAAAAGTTGAACTTAGCCTTGTTTAAAGGGATGAAACCTCTAAGGATAGATTTAATTTGGGATATAGGGGGAAAGAGTGAAAGGTAATTATAGGGAGAGCAAGGGCACCAAGATGATATCATTTTACTTGGTAGCCATGTGGGGAAGGAATTGGACGAGAGCACTGCTAGTAGCAGTGGAAAGAGAGAGCATTTCTAGAAGCAAGTTGTTTTTTTTTCTTTTTGGCCAGATATTTTTCTTTTAATTGAAGTACAGTTGATGGACGTATTATATAAGTTACAGGAGTACAGTACAGTAGTTCACAATTTTTTAAGGTTATACTCCACTTGTAGTTATTATAAAATATTTGCTATAGTTCCCATGTTGTACAAAATATCCTTTGTAGTTTATTTTATACCTAATAGTTTGTACCTTTTAATCTCCTGCCCCTGTATTGCTCCTCCACCGTTCCCTCTCCTCACTGGTAAACACTAGTTTGTTCTCTACATCTGTGAGCCTTCTTCTTCTTTGTTATATTCACTAGTTTGTTGTATTTTTAGATTCCACTATAAGTGATATTATACAGTATTTATCTTTCTCTGTCTGACTTATTTCACTTAGCATAATGCCCTCCAATTCCATTTATGTTGCTTCAAATGGCAACATTTCATTTTTTATGGCTGAGTAATTGTATATATGTACCACAGCTTCTTTATCTGTTCATCTGATGATGGACACTTAAGTTGCTTCCATATATTGGCAATTGTGAATAATGCTGCTATGAACAAGGTGCACGTATCTTTTTGAATGAGTGTTTTTGTTTGTTTGGGTTTTTTTTGAATATATACATAGGAGTGCAATTGCTGGATCATATGGTAGTTCTATTTTTAGTTTTTTTGAGAAGCTTCCATGTCGTTTTCCACAGCAGCTGCACCAATTTACACTCTTACCCACAGTGTATGAGGGTCCCCTTTTCTCCACGTCCTCAACGATACCTGTTATTTGCATTCTTTTTAATGACAGCCACTCTGACAGGTGTGAGGTGATATCTCATGGTGGTTTTGATCTGCATTTCCCTGACGATTAGTGATGTTGAACCCCAGCACATCAAAAAGAATAAAATACCTAAGAATAAACCTACCCAGAGAGGTAAAAGACCTGTACACAAAAAACTGTATGACACTGATGAAAGAAATTGAAGTCAACACAAACAGATGGAAAGATACATCGTGTTCTTGGACTGGAAGAGTTAGTATTGTTAAAATGAACGTACTACCCAAGGCAATCTGTAGGTTCAGGGCAATATCTGTCAAAATACCCATGGCGTTTTTCATAGAACGAGAACAAATAATTTTAAATTTTGTATGGAAACATAGAATCAAGTTTTTGATTAATAAATTCAAAGAGGCCAAGAAAGCTAGATCTGAGAAAAAATTATTGGGTTTAGTGACTCGGGGATCTTAAGGGAGATTTCAGTAGTAAAATTGGGGTCCCTGTTTATAAGGAGATGACGCCAGAAGTTGTGTGATGAACGATGAGAGAGATTTTCTTCGCTCTCCAGATTTTGAGCTCAGGATTGCTTGGTGATGAAGCTTTCACAAGACTTTGCACAAACTGCAAAGCACCGTTCCTGCTTAGGAAGCAGACGGTGGGTCTCACAGCAGTGAATGGCAACTTCTAAATATAAAAAAATGTTAAACAAAAATACATCAGGCTCTATTCTTCTCTCTTTCTACTTAATAACCATGCAGGGTTCTCCAGACTGTATGGAGTGTGCTACGTTAGCAGCACCAATAAGCAGAATGACCCGAGAGAAAAAGATGTGACTTGGAGGCACCGCATCAGCATTGCTATCGGCTTTTATCACCTGGGCTTGTAATAAAAAGTGGAATAATCAGCAAGTTATCTACACCCAGGAGATGGTCATTTCTGCTGTTTGCCCTAAAGTATCTTTTCAAAGGACCTGCTTTTGCTGAGTTTCTCAAAGTTGATATTAAATATTTAATTAAAGTCGTACTCAGTGAGAACAACCTTACATTTAGCTTAGAGTTTTAAGACATACATGCAAATCTAATACTAATTAACATAATTATTCAGAAATTTGTAATAGTGTTTCATAGGGTCATGAATCTAGAGGTGAAACTGAGAGCTTTCTCCTCCTTCCTCTGCCCCCAGAGGTGACACAGAACAAGGTGACGATATATGGGGTGTGATATTATCTAACTCATTTTAGAAAGTTTTCTTTTGAAACTGTTTCCAGAGCTATGACACATCATTTGAATATTGCTAGTGTTAGTAAATCTTCCTTCTTTGAGGATGGATATAAGTTAGGGAAATGACTTTGAATTTTGGAGTATTGCTGGAGAATAAGGTAGAGATGAAAAAGAGTAATTTCATTTCTAATCAGAGGAGGAGTCCTTTCAAAGTAGAGAACTAATGTTCTTGTGTCTCAGGTCAGTAGGATCTTGTATCTGTGCTGTATTGGGGAGAAGGTCAGCATTAGCACGCGAACACGCTGGTACTTGGGGGATGGAGTGTTAGGAATACAACGCTCAGATTTTCATCCTGAGATGGTCACTGCAAACTGGGTAAGCAAAATACCTTAGCTCAGGTCAGCATTCTGACTGAGTCCTGGGTGTAAACGCAATGATATACTTATCATTTGAGGGGACAGGGAGAATGACAGACATGAGGTCAGGGTAGGTGAGCAATGCCGACCAAATGGCTGTTCATTGTGTGTGTGGTAAAGCGACACAGAGACAGATATCTAGGAAAATAGAAGCTGTAGGCAAGTGGACAATTGAATATGTGCCCTGATGAGATAACGGGCAAGGGGAAAAGGCTGAGAGGTGGCTGAGATAGTCAGGAGGGGGACGGCCATGGTTCCACAATTATGGTCATTGGAGAATTAGCTGGACTGCATGCAAAAAGGTGCCTTCTGAGTTAGGTGAATTTTCATTTCTGATGAAGTCTTGTGCAGCTCGTGCCCATGCTTGGGCCAACGCCAGGTGTCTCCAGATGGTCACGACAGCCAGGAGGCCCCTTGACAACTCACTCCAGAGTCTAGAACAAATGGGAAATGAAAGATATGGCTTCTTATTCAGACTGTGTATTCAAACAGTGCCTTCCTTTACCAGGCGATTTCACTGAGGATGGATGTGGAGGTCTCATTAATAAATCATATTGCCTGATATCCCTATAGTTTTTAGACGACATGCCAACACTTTGCAGGAAATGAAATAAAACAGACCCAGAGAGCATTTTAGAGCAACTTCTCGTTTTTATACGTCCTATGGAGTCAACAATTTCTGAACAAGCTTAAGATTTAAGATATGCACGTCAGGATGCATACATCCGTGCATAAAATAAGAAATCACAGCGGAGTTTGCCCAGAAGGGTTTGAACAGTGAAAGGGATTTTTCATGTAAGTCAGGAATGAGCAGAGTCAAACACATTAAAGGTGGTTTTCAACATCTGTTCTCAGATGAGGACAAAAACATAAATATGAATAAAAGTCGGGAATCTCATCTTTGCTTTATGTTAAAGTATTAGAGTAAATATAAAGAAATACATACAGCTGTTTTCTGAGACATATTAGTCTGTTCTGCAGAAGGTTGTTAGTAAAGACGTCGGTCGACCATTACACAGACATAACCTAGAAATCCCAGGAAACATCTTATGTTAGAAAGGCAGAAGTGAGTTGAAGATTGATAAATATTTAGAGGAAAATTGAAACATCTGATGAATAAGGGCCACTCAGAGAACTGGCCAATCTGGCTTTCCTTTCATTTCATATCACATGATAGTCATTAAAAATTATTGCCCATCATTTATTGATTGTCTGCAATTGGCTATTCAAATCTATGTATTTTAGCAATGCTCTTATTCATTAAACAAATCTACTTTTTCTATAGACCATTTATTTTTGTGAGTAAAATAAAATGAAATATGATAGTATTGGCCTTATCCTTTAAATGAGATTTAATAAATTTACAAGGTTGCCTGGTATTATGTTTTGGGCTGTTAGATTATGTCACTGGAGAGCTGACTTTCATGTTTTGGATCGAAATGAACTTTGAGATTTAAAAATATCAGCTATTCATTCCCTCAAAGCATGTGGTTGACCTGACTTGGTTGTCTTAAGCGCTGTGCCATGTGTGGTTTGTATTGTGCATTGCAGGGTTTATTCTTGGACAAAGCAACCCTTACTTCTCAGAGAGATAGGATCAAATTTGTGTTTCAAAAAATTATTCTGGTTATATTGTGGAGAAGTGAATGGAAGGGGCATAATTGGTTGAAGGAGGAAAGTTGGGTAGGTATTCCAGTAATCCGAGTTAGGGACACAATATTATCCATTAGTTAAGAGTGTGGATTCTGAATCTGCCTGTCTGGGTTTGAATACAGCATCTCTTACTAGCTGTCTGACTTTGGGTAAGTCACTTAATCTCCCTATGTTTCAATTTTCCTATCAGTAATTTGGGAATAATAATCTTTCCTACCTCGAGGGTTAGCATAAGAAATAAATGAGTTCATGTACCATGCCAGGCCACAAGGCAAGACCAAGATACATGGTATATGCTATCAGTGAACTAGGATGGTTGGTATGGAGAGAGAAATAAGGGGACCACCTTTGAGTATATTTAGGTATTAGAATGACCATGACTTAGTGATGGTCTGACTGTGGCGGAGGGATTGGGAGAAGGTCCTTCACTGAAATACAAGTACTGGTAGAGAACAAGGGATCGTGGGAGTGATGGGGACTTCCAAATAGAATATTGTCTTTTTTTTTTTTTTTTTAAAGAATGATGATTCTCTGCCAAAGTATTTTGATAATATTCTTTGTGTTGCATGGAGTAGAACACATGGGATGAGTTAAGTCCATGGGAAAGCTTAAAAAAATAGGAGTTCTGAGCTTCACACAATTGCTCCTTGACTGCGTTTCTCAAGGTGAGAGATGTCCCTTTTGGGTGACATGTTTCTGTGTGTGGTACCAGCCCTGCATCCATCTTCTCTTAAAGAGGTTTTGCTCAGCATTAGAACTTTTCATGAGCGCGCCGATCTTGTATATAAAAGCGTTATTAGCACGATAAAACCTTTAAAAAATATCAGATAATACAAGGAATGAGTTATTATGAATATGTATAAATCCCAGGTAATTGCAGTTTGTTCTTTATAACTAATGATTTTTACTTGTATTCTTTTTTTTATGGGGCTGTCCTAAAATATGTTTATACTTACATGGCTTGTTAAATAAGAATGTGTATATATTCTTTTTTTTCTTCCAGTTTTATTGAGTTATAATTGACATACAGCACTGTATAAGTTTAAGGCATGAAGCAGAATGATTTGACTTACATACGTCATGAAATGATCATCACAATAAGTTTAGTGAACATTCATCTCATATAGATACAAAATAAAAGAAAAATTCAAAAATTTTTCTTTGTGATGAGAAGTCTTAGGGTTTACTTTCTTAACTACTCTCATATATAACATTCAGCGGTGTTAATTACATTTATCACGCGGTACATTACATCCCTAGTACTTATTTATCATGTAGAACTGGAATTTCGTACCTTTTGACTACCTTCATCCAGTTTCTTCTCCCCCAGCCTTCACCTCTGATAACTACAAATCTGATCTCTTTTTCTGTGAGTTTGCTTGTTGGTTTTTTTTTTAATTTTATGTTATTTTTTTTTATACAGCAGGTTCTTATTAGTCATCCATTTTATACACATCAGTATTGTTTTTGAAGTGTAAGTGACCAACAGCACTCTGTTAGTTCCTGGTGCACAACACAATGATTCGTTATTTCTGTATATTACAAAATGATCACCAAGATAGGTCTAGTTACTGTTTGTCACCATACACAGTATTATTGACTATATTCCCCACAACGTACGTTTCATTCCCGTGACTGATTTATTCTGAAACTGGAAGTTTGTCCTTCTCCAGCTCCCTCACCTGTTGCACTCACCCCCTCACCTCCTCTCTGGTGACCATCTGTTCGTCCTCTGTATTTATGACTCCGTTTCTGTTTTGTTATGTTTATTCTTTTTTGTTTGTCCGTTTTTTAGAATCCGCATAGAAATAAAAGCATACACGATTTGCCTTCTCTGTCTGACTTATTTCACTTAGCGCAATATCCTTCAGATCTATCCAAGAGTTTATTCTTTTTTAACTTTTTATACCTGAGTAATATTCCCTTGTGTACATACACTACGTCTTCTTTACCCAGTCATCTATTGATGGGCACTTAGGTTGCTTCCATGTCTTGGCTATTGTGAGTAATGCTGCTATGAACATTAGGGTACATTATTAGTGGTTTTTTTATTCTTCAGAAAAATACCCAGAAGTGGAGTTGCTGGATTGTACGGTAGTTCTATTTTTAATTTTTTGAGGAAGCTCTGTAATGTTTTCCATAGTGGCGGCACCAATTTCCATTTCCACCGACAGTACACGAGGGTTCCCCTTTCTCCATATCTTGCCAACATGTGTTATTTGTTGTCTTTTGGATGACAGCCATTCTAACGCGTGAGGTGATGGCGCGTTGCGGTTTTGATTTGCATCTCCCTGATGATTATTGACGTGGAACATCTTTTCATGTATGTGTTGGCCATCTGTATGTCTTCTTGGGAAAAGCGTCTGTTCAGGTCCTTTGCCCATTTTTTAATTGGGTTGTTTTTGTTTTTGAAGTTGAGTTGTACGAATTATTTGTACATGTTGGATATTAACCCCATATCAGATGTAGGGTTTGAAAGTCTCCTCCCCCATTCAGTAGGCTGCCTTTTCAAACTTGTTGACAGTTTCTGTCACTGTGGAAAAGCTTTTAAGTTTCATGTAGTCCCATAGCCAGAATTATTTTTTAATGCTTTATAATTCTTTGAATTCCTCAAGTGGGGTGTTAAGTAAATAAGCACTCAAAAATTTGATGAATTATTGATATCAACTCTCTGTATTTTTCAATATGTTGATTCTTTTGTATTTTATGCAAAAGGGCATTTACTTTCAAGCAAATGCATGTGATTTATCCTTTCTGTTTCCCCTGTTCTTCTAGTCTGCTCCCAGTTTTCAAGAGGAGTATATGCAATTTTTGGATTTTATGACAAGAAGTCTGTAAACACCATCACGTCATTCTGTGGGACGCTCCATGTATCCTTCATCACTCCCAGCTTCCCGACAGATGGTACCCATCCATTTGTCATTCAGATGCGACCAGACCTCAAAGGAGCACTTCTCAGCTTGATTGAGTACTACCAATGGGACAAGTTTGCATACCTCTATGACAGTGACAGAGGTAAGTGACAATATCCTTCTCCCTTTGTAATGGGTCAGATTCAGTGCCCACACTTGATACTTCCGTGTGACTTTATAGGGCTATGTAAGTGTGTTGAAGTCCAAGGGTAACTTGCCTTAATTATGCTGTGTAAATGAGTGATGCAATTCAAAACCTGGGTAACATAGTTAGAGTAAAACAAACAAGCAAAAATGTTGTGGGTGTACCATTTACAGAGACAGATTGTGTTCACACAACGCCCGAATGTTCAGTTGTAAGGCACAAAGCACTTTCTGGTACCAGCAGCTAAGACCCTAGGATGACTATATTCCCAGTCCAGGGTCAGTGAAGTGACGGCCTTGAAAATTGGTTTAAGTAAGAGTTGAATAAATCTATAAATAAGAACGTCTACAGAAATGTATAGACATTAAATATTTCCACATGCAAAGATTTTATCAGGCAGGGACAGTTGTTATTAACCCTGCTTTAGAATGAGATCCCTGAATCTCAGAGAAGTTGATTTTTTCATGAGCCTCCACGTGTGGTTCAGCTGAACTCAGGTCTTTTGACAGCAGACCTGTGCTTTGTCACAGCTCTTCTACAGCTATTTATGGGGAGACACTTTGGATTAGAGTCTTGGCTCATTTTACTAGTTTTTATTTCAGGGGTAAGGGTCCTTCCTTTGTGTTTCCCGCATCATTTGTGGTGAAGTTTGGTATTAGCGGACCTGATTGACTTACGTGTCATAGAATTTCAGATATTTCTAACCATTCCTGGGTCTGTGATTCAGCTTCAGTGGGTCTGTGTACTTTGTAACATCGAATGAACATTTTGTGCACATGAACGTAGATGATTTTTCTCGAGAGAGTATCCACCCACAGACTCAAAAGTATTGACAGCCACCATTGCCAGAGTACCTAATAGATACCAGCCCGTCCACAAAGCAACTTGCTTTAAATGTTCAAGTGAAAACCAGAAGCCTCTTTCTACCAGGAGAGGGCACCTTGCTTACCTGCGAGGGCGGCCAAGCGGGGAGCCAGCTGCCAGCCCTCTGCCACGATCAGTCTGGAGACATTGGCTACAGCAATCACAGCCTAGCATGCTCCAGCCTGGTGTCTGATTCCCTGTCCCGGCCTCCAGTCCTGAGAATGAGAAGTCTCCGTGGAAAAGCCAGTCAGAACTATAGACACTGAGAAGAAAGACTGCCAACAACTTTCCCGCTGCTCTGACAAGGGAGAGCCTTGCTATACACATGGGGAGTGAAAAACTCAAACACAGAACAGCTGAGAGTAAATACGGATTCCGGTGTGCTGGATGGCCCTCTGCCCATCCTTCTGATAAATGAGATACAGAGCTTATCATCATCTTCCTCTTGCCCTCTGCTACGTCCTCCTTAACTCTTGTCTCCTCTTCATAGGATTTCTACCATCTAAACGTCTTTTACTTCTAGCCACTCTTCTGTTTCACTGTCATGACTCCAGGACAGGACAGCCCCATGTGTTCATCCTTCATCCTTCCATTTCTGTACTTGTTTCTCTTCAATCCACTTTCCGTAAAGGAGCCAGAAGCTTTGAATGCTTTTATTTATTTTTAATTTAATTTTGTTTTATATGGGGGTATAGTTGACTTACAATGTTGTGTTAGTTTCAGGTGTACAGCAAAGTGATTCAGTTATAATATACATATAGCCATTCTTTTTCAGATTCTTTTCCATTATAGGTTATTACAAGGTATTGAGTAGAGTTCCCCGTGCTATATAGTAGGTCCTTGTTGTTTATCTGTCTTATATATAGTATTGTGTACATGTTAATCCCAAACTCCTAATTTATCCCTCCCCTCCACCTTTCCCCTTTGGTGACCATAAGTTTGTTTTCTATGTCTGTGAGTCTGTTTCTGTTTTGTAAATAAGTACATTTGTATCATCTTTTCAGATTCCACATATAAGTGATAGCATATATTTGTCTTTCTTCGTCTGACTTACTTTGCTGAATATGATAATCTCTAGGTCCATCCCTGTTGCTGCAAATGGCATTATTTTATTCTTTTTTAGGGCTGAGTAGTATTCCATCGTGTATATGTACCACATCCTCTTTATCCATTTTTCTGTTGATGGACATTTAGGTTGCTTCCATGTCCTGCATATTGTAAATAGTGCTGCAGTGGATATTGAGGTGTGTGTATCTTTTCAAATTATGGTTTCCTCTGGGTGGGATTGCAGGATCATCCGGTAGCTCTATTTTTTGAATACTTTTAAATGCTTTACTGACCACATTGCTCCTTTGCTTACTCGTTATAATGAGGATAAAACTGAAATTTCTTAACATGACTGTAAGGTGTTGTAGTATCTGGTTCCTGCCCACTTATACCACTGCCGTTCTCACTCACTAGGCTAAACCCATCTCACGAATATTCTTTTACTTTCTCAAGTGCACCAGATTCTTTCACCTTGAATCTCTGCACAGACTTCTAAATTTTTCTCCTTCAGGTCTTAGTTTATATAACATTCCCGCAGAGGTGCATTTCGTATTGTTATCTTCTCTCAAAGCAATCTTTCCTTTCCCTACATAGTACTTATCACAAGTTATAATTAATATTGATGTTCATTCTTTCACCCAAGAACTGAGCTCCCAGTATATTCTAGGGACTGTTTTAATCACACAGACTAAGCTTTATTCTTTTAATTTAAGATCTGGCTCTAAGCCCAGGAAGGCGATGCCCTGGCAGTACCCACTACACCTAACTGTACATACAGCGCTTAAGATAATGCTGGCACAGAGTTGATGTCAATAAATAGCATTAATAACTGAATGAGTTGAGCATCTGTGTATTTTAAGTTTGAGGTGGTATTAGAACCTGGATCTTGCTTGCTAAATTGAAGGATCAGAGGTGAGTTCTCTCTACTCTTTGACTAGGTGCAAGGCGGTGTTTTCACTTTAGGGACACACTTCAGTGTCACTATGGATTGGAAGATGATGGATGGACTTATGTACTTGTGGAAAGAACCTGACACATCTTTAATGATTTTATTAACACTTTATGAATATTAAATGAAATTGAAATGATGCGATAATCTCCAATCATTAAATTATACAAATTGATTTGAGTTCAAGTGCATCTGTGGAGAGGTCAACGTTACAGTGATAACATTAAGTAATTATATATTAAAGCCAGAACTGACATTATGGATACATTTTCAAGATATTTTCAAATGGATACTCATGTTTTAATATGAAGAGTATCACACTGGCTTTTCATCTGAATCTATTTTCAGAGATAAATGTGTAAGAGTCAAAATACTGGCAGAAGACCCTTATGTAATGTTTTACTTGACTCGTGGAAATGGCATGTTTGCTCTCTGATTTTTTCTTACTGATTACAGTTGTTATAGCTTTGCTGTCATATCACATTTTAAAATGTTTATTCATACATTTACCACATGAACTGTTTTTTTCCCCCTATGGTCCTTAACCCACTTCTCTTACACTTTAAGGAAGTACCTCCTTGTTTTTGTGTTACACGACTTGAGAATGAATCTGTGCCCTTACTATATTATGAGCGCTTTGAAAAATAGGCTCCATGATTTGATCTTTCAAGTTATGTCTCCATGTGCCTCAATTTCAAAGAGTTTTGTCTGTTTTTGATATGGCACTCTTTCCAGGTCCTTGACCTTAAGGATTTGTTTTTAATAATCTTTAATTTTCTGAGAGTCTAGATCAGGTAAACATGCTGTTAAATTTCAATTTCTAAATATATGAATTGATGTTCTTTTGAATAGCCCAAGCATGAGAATGGCTGTCCAACATTCTGCACTGAATACAAGCTACATGAAAAGGACACAGGTTTTCTATGCTTCTTCTTTGCACTGCTTTTAACTAGGACTGCCAGTGAAACCTTTCCTGATTCCAGCTATCCATCCAAAGGCCGAGCAGCAAGTCCAGGAGACTACATCCCGCTTGTAGACAAGGGAAGACATGGATGCGTCCTGATCTTTGTATAGGCTTTTGACTATTTCAAGTTTACCGGTGAGAGGATTGCTGAAACTGTTCACTTGGTGCCGTGTGACCCTTTAGGAATGCTGGTGTCTTCTCTTTATCCAAGTCATGTGGCAGCAGCCTGGCACTCCTCAATGGATAACCCAACACCCTTCCTAAAAGTTCCGGAGAGAGGAGGTAGATGGCAGGGAGAGTAGGTAGACGGATCTTCAACACATTGGAGATAGAGAGTCATGGGGTTGCCTATGTTACTGCATTCAATATAGGTTTGTCTTTGGATTCACATGTACTACATTTGAACCAGGACTTAATCAAAATGTGGTTTTTATTTATTGCGTCAATGTTCATAAGGTAAGGTCATACATTTCTGTAGACAGTTGGTAAAACCAGAACTAATGCTTTTATAACTCGGTTTTAACTTTGAACCACACTATTTGTCCCCTGAAGGAAAGGCACATGGATTCCAGTTCAAAAAAGGCATCATGCCTAGCATAAAAATGCTTCCAGATTATAAATTGCTTTTATGATGTTCCTGAGAAAGTCAATGAGGGAAATATATGTTAATCTAATCTGGCCTAGACGTGCTGCTGTGATTTAGTGATCATAAAATATTAATTTCTGTGCCTGAAAGATGAATAAGGGCTGTGAATTTTAAATGGAACAAAAAATATTTTCAAGAAGAAAGACATGGTCCGAATGAAATATCCCTATATGCAGTAGTCACTTTTAATTCCACCTAGTACTGTGCAAACTGAGGCATTTAGACTCCACCTGTTTCAGGGCTGAAGGTTTTTCTGTAATTTTGTCACAGGCTTAGGAGCAGTAGCTTAAGATGCGACTGTGAACTACTGATGGTTCTTGGAGAGAGTTTGAGGGAGAGTGTCAGCTTATAAATAGGGTGTACAGCTGTAACTAGTCCAGCAACAATTAGGCACTCGAAGAAGTAACATAATACAGAAGTAAGTAGCAGTACTTTAGCTAGTCTTTATTTTCTCCAGAAGTCTGAGCATTTAGTAGAGTGTAGAACTGAATTTTATACTCCTGTCATATTCTTGAGGATTTTTTTTTTTTTTTTTTGCGGTACGCGGGCCTCTCACTGCTGTGGCCTCTCCCGTTGCGGAGCACAGGCTCCGGACGCGCAGGCTCAGCGGCCATGGCTCACGGGCCCAGCCGCGCCGCGGCATGTGGGATCTTCCCGGACCGGGGCGCAAACCCGCGTCCCCTGCAACGGCAGGCGGACTCTCAACCACTGCGCCACCAGGGAAGCCCTTCCTGAGGTTTTTCAGAATATATTTTAAATATATTTCTTAGAAAGAGCAGTTAATTTTCCAATTTTTTTTTCTATTTGTAGATGAACAACGGTATATCTCAAGTTCTCTTTGTCATAAGCAATAAAATAGTAAGAAATTAAACCAGGATTTAAATGTCCTGATTTAGTGGTGCAGATATTAGAGTTGAATAACCAGCTACTAATGTTTTTAAACAAACCAATACTTACATAGAATTCCCAGTGTCCAGACAAGTTTATATTCTGAATTGAGGGATGAGTGTATTCATAAAGATACTTCTAGGCTAGTTTGTGTGGAAGGGAAAGAGGTAATACTTTCTCTCCTAATTGGAATATGTTACCAAGAGGCTAAGAGCATCAGTTTGTGTTGTGTATGAATAATTTAATTGCACCCTACTATTTGTGATGTGCATTTTCAGTGATTTTTTTTAAATTTTAAAATGATCTATTAATTTTAAACTAACCAGACAAGACATAATAGAAAACTCTTAGTTGTAGGAAAGGGGCAGATCAAGTTGAGAAAGTATTTGAGAGAGTCAGTTGCTACTTCCAAAAATAAAACAAATCGGAGAATATTGATTAATAAGCATGGGACAGCAGTCTCTTCAAAATGTGAGACAGATCATGCCATGGTTGGTGAATTATTTCTGGCTGTCCTTAGGAGATAACTGAATAATATTCAGTGTCTTCCGATGAAACTAAATTCATCGTCTGATTACGTACCACTTGGGCAGTTTAGCATCTTAATAAATGGATGTATTTTTTTTAGGTTTCATAGGTTACAAAATATTAATTCTAAGAGTTTTCATAACAGAATCCACACCAACTGTGAGTTATTTTTTGATACATAAAATGGATGAGTTTGAATCAGCTATTTCTTTAAATGCATTTTTATTGATTTTATATATATATATCCTCTCCATATTTTGGACAAGGTGAACTGCCAACACATGTTAAGTTTAGAAATATCACTTGAGATTCATTTATACATTGGCATTTATATTTAAAATTTCTTGTTATATGTGTTAAAGGATAGGACAGAATGTCAAGAGCATCACCACTTGAAACTTTAACTTGGTATGTGGTTAAGTTCATAGCTAAATGAAAGCAACATGAAATGATTGATTACCTGGAAGAAAGGAAGCTCACGTATGAGTGCTGTATGGTAATATGTAGTATGTAGAACACCACCCATGGATGTGTCGTTTTAAAGAGGTGACAAGAGTCACATCATGACTGGAATGTGGCGAAGTAGGACCTTTGACAGTGAAAAAGGTTTAGAAAATTAGCTTTTTCTCCTACTTGGAAAAAAAACTGAATAAACTTAATAAGTGTTCTCAAGCACATTGATAGCTGTTGCGTCCATCATGATGACCAACTCTGGTTCTGTCTTCACTGATGATGAAAAACGGGAAAAGGACTTGGAATGCATCCTGGAAGGATTTAATTTACTTACAGTGAATGGAAATCATAGGTGATCTGTGAAGTTTTTAAAAGAAGTTTTATCATTAATAGATTTTTTACAATGGCATGTGGTCTCTGTTTAAGTTATCCCTTGAGTAATTCTTGAGTACCCTGTAGTTTTTGCTACAAGACTGGATGGAGGAAACTAATTTTGTTGTTTTGCCCAAAAAACCCCACAAAATTCATTTCAAGTTTAATTTATCGTTCAACTTTTCAGTTTGAAATAAAAGTAAATTATTTTCAATTTTCATTATGAAATATTTAAAATAACAACACGGACAGAATAATGTGTCCTGAAGAAGACCTGAAAGGACACTTAAGCCAGCTTTATTAGTGAAGGGTAAGAGGAAAGTTGCTTTATCTCTATCCTGCTCCTGACAATTATTATTATTTATTTATTTTTAAAAATTTATTTATTTTATTTTTGGCTGTGTTGGGTCTTCGTTTCTGTGCGAGGGCTTTCTCTAGTCGCGGCAAGCGGGGGCCACTCTTCATCGTGGTGTGCGGGCCTCTCACTATTGCGGCCTCTCTTGTTGTGGAGCACAGGCTCCAGACCCGCAGGCTCAGTAGTTGGGGCTCACGGGCCTAGTTGCTCTGCGGCATGTGGGATCCTCCCAGACCAGGGCTCGAACCCGTGTCCCCTGTATTGGCAGGCAGATTCTCAACCACTGCCTCACCAGGGAAGCCCCTGACCATTATTTTGAGGCAAATAACTGACATCCTGTTATTTCAGCTGTAAATATTTCAGTTTATATTTTGAAAGAACAATTCTCTTGGTTTAAATATAACTACAATATCATTATCATATATAGACAAGTTAACAGTAATTCATTACTAGCATCATCTATTTTTTTTTTCACAGTTTGTTTGAATCAGGATAAAAGTGAGGTCCACATATCCAGTTGGTTAACATATCTCTTTAGGCTTTTATAAGGTAATGTAGAGCTTCCCACAGTCTGGACTTTGATTAACATATTACTCTGTGCCATATATTCGTTATAAAAGGGTAATTAGATCTAGATCCTTGCTGAGATTCACGTTCACTTCTTGGCATGAATATTTCATAGGTGGTGTTGAGTATCCCCATTTGAAGGCACGTAACTTCTACGCATCTCTCTTTTTGTTTTGTTAGCAGCAGTTAACGATTCTTGCCTTGAGTCATTAATTCACAAGGTGTTACAAGATTGGTTGTAATTCTGAATCTATATTCGTTCATCATTTATTAGCTGGAGTTTTTCCAAAAAACCCGTCCCTTAATGAACTACTACCCTGAGTAGAGTTCATATAGGAAAGGTGGGAAAATGCTTGTTTCTTTCCCTTTATTTACCAGTTTTCAGAATAATAGCTTGGCCCCTTAGCATCCATCAAAGGCAATCAGATATTTTTCTTAAATGTCATTACTAATCTATGGATTAGAAAATGTATGTATTTAAGCCTTCTGCAGTTATTATTTTTATTGCTATTCCAACTGCGTCATCTCTGTTTAAAGTGATTCTCATCAAATTTGCTCCTGGGTCTTTTGACACGAGGCTGATAGTTTTGGAGAGCTTCCTGCTTTGGGGGGGCCACAAGGTGCTCTAGGCTCATCTTATATACCCTTGGCAATATGGAATCAATGAGAATTTTAATGATATTTTCCAGGCTCAGGTAATTTTCAACAACATTTAGAATACGCATATTTTTTGCTCTCGTAAATAGATTTCAATAAAGTTTAGAACATGAATTAAGCTTCTAGAGTCATGTGTTCACATTAGGGAAACCCCAGATTTTATGGGTAAAAAGGGTCCAATATTCTTGTCTTTCTGCAATAAAGAAGATGATGTGATGAGTCCTGAATTCTTTTTGGAGCGTTGATTTTTGTTGTTCATTAAGCTATTCATAGAAATGATGAATTTGGGTTGGCTGTGAAGAGTTGAAGTGACATGGAAGACAAGTCTATATACTAGTTTTCCAAGTGCTAAACTGCAGCATTAACTTTAGGAAAGATGTTCCCAAGTTGTTTTCCCTCCCAATCCTACATATGAGGCAGTGTGTGACCAATTAAACAAAAATACAGTTTTCGATATGACCTAAGTCGTATGATGCTATAAACAAAGTTACTAATGACAAGTAAAGTGGTCTCACATTTGGGAAGTTAAGTAAGTGTAACCAATGTGTACTAGAAAACTAACTGCTACCATGTGGTTAATAGGTGAACATTTAATTTCTACAGGATTAGTCCCAGTAACAAAAATGATATAACAGAGGCTGAGGGAAAAAAAAAAAAATAACAACAACTGCCGACCAGAAAACGATAGGAGGAAATCGAGCAGCTTCAGAGATGACTGGTTTTCAGACTCGCATAGACCCACCTAGATTCATCTCACTGAAAATAGACTCACCGTCTTCAGGATAATAATGTGAAATGATAGCGTGTCATATATAAAGAAATATTTTTTTTCTATTCTATACAAGAAAGAATGGATGTCCTTTGATTTCATTAAAACCAGAGGTAGGGAATTTCCTGGCGGTCCAGTTGTTAGGACTGGGCGTTCTCACTGCGGAGGGCACGGGGTCAATTCCTGGTTGGGGAACCAACATCCCTCAAGCTGCACGGTGTGGCCAAACAAACAAAACCCCCCAAACCCCAGAGGTATTAAAACACCACACTTTGGTAATGTCCAAAAGAAAACAGCTGAGAAGCCCGAATGAAGGGGGTACAGTTTTCCCAGGTAGAGGAAAGAGCTCTGGATGCGAAGTGGCAACGAGCGGGTGTTGCGAAGGATCGTAGCTGTCGCTCTTCAGAGGCGTCAGCATCCCTTCGTTGCAGAAAAGTAGCAGCCTTCCAGATGCGTGTCAGTTTCGCACCGCGCTTCTCCGTTAGTCGAGCCTTTTGCCATCAGCCCCCCTGTCTCTCTGCTTTCCTAGGCTTGTCCACCCTGCAGGCGGTGCTGGATTCCGCTGCCGAAAAGAAGTGGCAAGTGACTGCTATCAACGTGGGGAACATCAACAATGACAAGAAAGATGAGACCTACCGCTCGCTCTTCCAGGATCTGGAGCTAAAGAAGGAGCGGCGGGTCATCCTGGACTGTGAGCGGGACAAAGTCAACGACATCGTGGACCAGGTGGGCTCCTGCCTGTTTCCTAGGGCGCCCAATCGAGCGCGTGCGTGCAGCCTCGGCGTTTGCAGGGAGCGTTTCGGGGCGCTGCTTGAGCAGCAGGTTGTTTCCCCAGGGCCCGTGGAGGACCCTGCAAGGATCAGCGGTGACCTTCTCCCTGGCTTCACTCAGCAAGAGCAGGGCGTCCCCAGTAGTGCTGGCACGTCACACGAACCATTACCTGTATGCAATATACAGGTCCTGATCGTGTGGTCTATCGTGTTGTCCTAAATTTTGAAGTGGAAATTTAAAATTCAGTTCTTTTGAGCTGTTAAGAGAGAAAGAAACGGGCAGGCATGAAGTGAAAATAAGTCTGGGTCCTAAGGGAAAAGTGAGTAATTCATGGATTCTTCGGCAAGACGTGGAGTACTTCAAACATTAGGATACAGTGTGGTGTGCTAAACCTGGATTGTTGTCTGAGTGGATTTCGGTCTTCAGAAAAAGCATGTATTTATTTTTCCAAGAAGTAATTTTTTTCCTCCTGAGTAGGTAGATTTTGTGTCACTGTGAAACTATTAATCTATGAAAAAAATATGTAGGAGTGATATTTGCAGTCCTTGCTGCTTGAAAAGTAAACTAGATGTATTAATGTGCATTATTTTAAAGAATAATATGATACCAGAGATATCTGTGCTCACCACATCACCTTGCTTCCTTTTAAGATCTTTCAGGATGGGACGGCCATGAAGTGATTTCCACACGATAGAAATAAAATCCACTATGTTATGCAGGTAGGGCGGGTGACCAGAGCTGGTGCTAAAAAGCATCAGGATTTACTGCCTAAGGCCTCCTCCACTGGTTTCTGCTTCTTTTCCAGCTGAAAATGTACATTTATAATATTTTCCTTGGAATAATTATATATATGTTATATGTTTATGTATGTCACTTACATACACAAATGTATGTATATAAAATTATTCCTTGGAATAATATAGGATTGGAGGAAAAATACACAATTAAGTATGCATATCTTGGCCCTTGTTAGGCTTTGAGGAGAAAATTAGATTCACTAATCTGTAAAACAAAGCATTTTGCAAACATAAACCTTGATGAACCCTTAATTGTTATAGAATAATACAGGGCCTAAGATATACAAAATGGATCTCTCATGAAATATTGAATAACTGAATAAAACTAGCTTGTTATGACAACAAACTAAATGTTTTATATCAGAGAGGTCAACATTTCAGTAGAAGAGTCTTGATTCTTGTCTCCGGAGAGGAAGCTGGGATTGTCTTTAACCCGAAGGCCTCTGTTCAAATGGGAGCCCAACAACTCATTTGAATTTCAGAGGAGGTTCTCATTAAAACCGAATTTTGATAATAGTTGTTAGTCTTTGTTTTAAAAATTTAGGTATTCATGACTCATCATAATACAAGTTGCTGAAAGCCTATATGAAAATAATTATTTCCAAAACTAGAAGAGAGAAACTACAAAAGAAACTGGGACTATATGGAATGGAATTTTTTTTAATCTTTTTTTAAAGTTTTTATTTTATATAGGAGTATAGTCGATTAAAAATGTTGTGATAGTTTCAGGTGTACAGCAAAGTGATTCAGTTATGTATATACATGTATCTATTATTTTTCAAATAACTTTCCCATTTAGGTGGTTACATAACACTGAGCAGAGTTCCCTGTACTATACAGTAGGTCTTTGTTGGTTATCCATTTTACTTTTTTAATAGATCTTTATTGGAGTATAATTGCTTCACAATACTGTGTTAGTTTCTGTCGTACAACAAAGCGAATCAGCCGTATGCATACACATGTCCCCATATCCCCTCCCTCTTGCATCACCCTCCCACCCTCCCTATCCCACCCCTCTAGGTGGTCACAAAGCACTGAGCTGATCTCCCTGTGCTATGCAGCTGCTTCCCACTAGCTAAATATTTTACATTCGGTTGTATATGTCGATGCTACTCTCATTTTGCCCCAGCTTTGCCCTCCCACCCCGTGTCATCAAGTCCATTCTCTAGGTCTACCTCTTTATTTCTGCCCTGCAACTAGGTTCATCAGTACCATTTTTTTTTTTTTTTTAGATTCCATATATATGTGTTAGCATATGGTATTTGTTTTTCTCTTTCTGACTTACCTCACTCTGTATGACAGACTCTAGGTCCATCCACCTCACTACAAATAATTCAGTTTCTTTTCTTTTCATGGCTGAGGAATATTCCATTGTATATATGTGCCACATTTTCTTTATCCATTCATCTGTCGAGGGACGCTTAGGTTGCTTCCATGTCCTGGCTATTGTAAATAGGGCCGCAGTGAACATTGTGGTACATGACTCTTTTTGAATTATGGTTTTCTCAGCATATATGCCCAGTAGTGGGATTGCTGGGTCATATGGTAGTTCTATTTTTAGTTTTTTAAGGAATTTCCATACTGTTCTCCATAGTGGCTGTATCAATTTACATTCCCACCAACAGTGCAGGAGGGTTCCCTTTTCTCCACACCCTCTCCAGCATTTATTATTTGTAAATTTTTTGATAATGGCCATTCTCACTGGCATGAGGTGATACCTCATTGTAGTTTTGATTTGAATTTCTCTGATAATTAACAATGGTGAACATCTTTTCACGTGCCTCGTGGCCATCTGTATGTCTTCTTTGGAGAAATGTCTATTTAGGTCTTCTGCCCATTTTTTGATTGGGTTGCTTGTTTTGATGATATTAAGCTGCATGAGTGGAATGGAATTTTTTAAAAATTTATTTTATTGAAGCATAGTTGATTTACAATGTTGTGTTAATTTCTACTGTACTGCAAAGTGACTCAGATATATATATATATATATACATATATATATATATGCAGATACACATATATACATTCTTTTTTATATTCTTTTCCATTATGATTTATCACAGGATATTGAATATAGTTCCCTATGGTATACAGTAGGACCTTGTTGTTTATCCATTCTTTATACAATAGTTTGCATCTGCTAACCGCAAACTCTCAATCCTTCCCTCCCCTAACCCCTTCTCCCGCTTGGTAACCATAAGTCTGTTCTCTATGTCTATGAGTCTGTTTCTGTTTCATAGATACGTTCATTTGTGTCATATTTTAGATTCCACATATAAGTGATATTATACGATATTTGTCTTTCTCTGTCTGACTTGCTTCACTTTGTATGATAATCTCTAGGTCCATCCATGTTGCTGCAAACGGTATTATTTCATGGAATGAAATTTTTTGTAGCAAATATATGATTGTGATTAAATAAATGTCCATATGGACATCCATTCAAAATGTACACAGTATTTTGCACATATATTTTATTTGAATGTATTATGTGAGTGTGTGGATTTACTGAGGACATTGTATGTATCTGGAATGAGGGATGCCAAGAAAGGTAAGGGTCTTGACTTTACCTTCTGAATTCATTGTTTAAAGGGGAAGGAGAATGTGCACACACAATAAACACTGCAGTATTACAAGTTGTAATGCAATGTGGTCTAAGAGCATGCAGGAGGAAGTACCTGTCTTAACAGGGGTGGGAAGATGTATGAATGGGTCACACATGGGTACCACTTGGCTGGCTGGCTTGGATTCCTCCAGTTGTTTGTTCAGTGAATTTCCCTGAGTGTCTAATGTTTACCAGACAGGCACTGCAGGAGATCCAAGATGCAGTGTTAAACAGAACAGACCTGCCCATCAAGGTGAATAGCCATGATGTTTCCTAGTTACATTAATATGCAGTTATAGTAATGGTAATACTATGAATGAACAGAACAGGATGTTATGAGAAAAAAAATTGCAGAAAAAATAATTTCAATTGGGAGATCATGGTAGGCCTTCAAGGAATAGAGTTTACCAGGCAGAAAGTGGGGTTGAGGTACATTTCAAGAAAAGGAAACACTATTGACTTACTCACTCTGTCAAGAGAATGGAGATGAGATGAAACTTTATATTCATCATTGCTTAAAGTTAGAAATATAATTAAACGCTGTTAGTCTATGAGTATTTTATCATTCAATAAAACTTTAGAGACACTTATTTCTAGTTGTAATTAGGTGGAGAAAGGACTCAGACGTCAAAACACTTAGAAATTAACATAAATTTACTACTGTTAATGCAGTACTAACGGCTCCATAAAACAAAGATATGATGGTATGGCTGATACTAATTCTTAGAGAGAAGTAAGGCTAGACCATTCTTCATATTTCTCCTTTTTCTCAATGAACACTAAACTCAACTACTTCTACTTCTGGTAGCACCATTAATACTGTGCTTTTTCTGAATTCCCAGAAGGAAAACATGCACGATTATGAAAGTAGAATGACCAATAAGCACAATCAACAGATGCCAGTAGGAAATATGAGGGGCATGACCGTCTCAGTTCAGCTGATGCTAATTAATATATTTTTCATTCAGGAGGACATCTTTCTTCAAAATTCTCCCTTCAACACAGAGTATTCATTTTCTTGGAAAAGGCAATTTAGTTGTGTTACAAAAAAATAAGTTAAAAAATAAGATAAGCCTAACTGCCTTCCAAATTTGTGACCATGCTAGACTATCAAAGTAACATATGGTGGAATCCCTCTAGGATCTGGCCCTCCCCTTGCTCTTTGACTGAATGTGTTGCTTTGGAGCATCTGACTTTGCCTGGGATGAAGGAGGGAAGTCTTCTAGGAGGTAACACTGGGCTGAGATTCACTGTGCCTTAAGAGACAAAGGGTATGGTGTGGAGGGAACTTTGCAAGCAGAGGAAACAGGATCTATGAAAGCCCTGAGGTGACGGAAAGAAGCTCTTTTTGCACAAAGAAACAAAAAGAGGGCCACGTGGCTCTAGTATAGAGAGTGAGAAGGTGGGCCTGAACTTCACAGTATGTGAAGGATTTCGTACATTGCGCTAATAAAAGCAATGGGAAGCCGCCAAAACAGTAAGGGAGGGGATCTAACCTTTTCCATTTTTAATAACAGTTAATGCTTTCCGTTAGTGTGACTATTTTCTTAAAAATAGAAATTACATTTGAGTATCTCAGTACCAGGGCTGCAGCGTGGCCATTTTACCTACTTCCCTTTATAAGTGATAGAGATCAGTGAGAGTCCAGGTGATACAATAATGTCCAAAACTGTTGGGAGCATTGCCAAATGACTACTTGTGCCATGATTTTTGACTTAGATTTGTGGAGAGAAATTAGCTTCTCTGACATTTTGCTGCCTTAAACGAGAAATAACAATGTTCATTTGAACTAGACTATAAGTATTTCAAGATTCTTAAGATTGGAATTTTATTTTATAGATCTATATAACAATTCTGTTATATGCTTATTAATATTCTTTTAAAACCCATGTACTGCTATAAACTCTGTGTTTATCTTTGAATGTAGATTGTGAATATAAAATCTCAGATGCTGGGTTCAGCTGTCTATGTTTCACTGAAAAGAAAAAAAAATAGCTTTTGTAAGAATAAAATTATGACTTATTAGGGATTCAACACGTTTTTGATTTCACATTTCTTAAAATATTGAAACCTTATTTTCACTATTAACGAAACCAAGGTAATCACTTTTGTTTAGTTATTGACTTCTTGAAAGATAATATTTATAAAGCACTAAAATGTATGGTTACTTTTTTCTGAGAGAAATATTATCTGAATTTGATAATTATATTTTATCACATATGACTCATTGTAGACTATCAAGAAACACAGTAGATAAAATTTATTTTCTGAATCAGGTCATAACAGAAGTAATTTTACATTTATATTACTTACATTTGTTTCTTTATCTTTGTTAGGTTATTACCATTGGAAAACACGTTAAAGGGTACCATTACATCATTGCAAATCTGGTAGGTGAATTAATGATATTTATTATTTTAATAGAAATGCCTGTTAATTCAAAAAAATTTTATGGCCAGCATTTATCAGTGGTATCTTAAAAAACATATTTTGATTATATCAATCAAGTAGAAGTGACAATATTTTTCTGAATTTGTTACACTTCAGATTTACTTTCCATTTCATATTTTCTAATCAATTTCCTATTGTTATAAATGATGTGAGAAATTATAGAACAATATTTGACAAGCTTATACTTTGTGTTAAAGGTACATTTTAACTAAGGGAAAATTTTCAAAAAGATATAAAATTTAAGTGTCCACATTTCCCCTTGTTTCTCACTGTCACTGTAATTATAAACTTTACCCATTTCTTTAAAGTTCTTAGTATCTATAATATTTGAAATGCATATTTGTGAGAATATGTCTTGGTGCAAAATAAAGCCTGGAAATATCCAGAATATTTATATATTGTGTATTATTTATGTCTGATCTGCTACTTACTGTATAAGCAACACAATGAAAATTGAATAGCTGATCACTTTTTCATTGAGATTCCCTCAAATTAAGATTATACTGAAACATTCCCGTGATTAATTGTATCTCCCTTCTTAAGTATGATCAAAGGCAATTTAGAACGACCACTAGAAATTTATTTTTTCAAAATAGTTTTTAGATCGGCATTAATGTGAGCTTGAGGCTCCCCTGCTGCAAAGGTCTACGTTCTTTAAACAAGTATGATTCTGCGCAACTGAGGGCTCCGTCTCCCCAGCCTCAGAAAAAAAGGTGATTAAAAGAGTGACAAAAGCAGAGAATGAGCGTATTCTCAGTAGCATTATAGGACTGTGAAAATTTCCTATTTATACAGATGAGGATTTATGATGTCGCTTGTGGAATATTAGATTGTTATGTCACAAGACATTATTTCCAGTAGTCATGGAGAGATTTAAAAACCCCACAACCTTACAAGTGATAAATATTGTTTTCACTAGAAAGTGGCACCAGTGATAAAGAATATTCAATCTCAAACCTACATATATTGAGAGAAGTTGGTTGTTCAAGATAAAATTTCTGTTTGGCAATGAAATGGCTCATCACTATAATAATTTTTTAGAACTTACCCTTATAATATGGCTTATAGATCCTAAATGAGTCCCGACCAGAACAGTGAGAGTTAAAATAAGTGAAGCTCTGTAATCAGGCGTTCCAGAACCACATTCTGTGCAGGGAACAGCCTGGCCAGTCAGTCCCTGTGTGACCTGTGCCATTGATGAACAGCACAGAGCCACACCGAAAGCTGTGATCTTTAAAAATGTCCAGATGGAGAAGGTTATATTGGGACATTGAGGAATAATGGCAGAAGGAGGTCATCAATTTGAGAGTTGATATTAGATGCTGTGAAAAAGGAAACATGTGTTGACCAATGTAAAAAGGTTCAAAAATAAAAGCAAGTTCTTGCTGCTGTCATGCTGCTATAGGGAGAAATCTACATAACATTTTATCTGAATTCAAGTTGTGTTTTTCCTTCTCTGAATACTTGGTATCCTCGCCATATGGAATTTCTAGTGAATCAGTAAATTCAAAGAATCTGTAGAGTGCTGCAGTTTCTGAGAATCTCTAGGGCACTTGAAAATTTCAGTGCCATTTAAAATTGGAGAATGCCATCCAAAGTTGAAGGGCTTTCATCTTCCAAAGTCTTGGTTGGGAATGTCCCTTTTTCCATGTCCAGTGGCTAATGGGTGTTAAAGGAGGTGGTTGTAAAAGATAGAAAAATCCTCAGATACTGTTAGTGACTTATTTCTTCAGAAATTGCTGAATGCTAGATTAGGCTCCCCAAACACAGGCTATAGTTCAGTTCCTGATACGTCATTAAAGGGGATAAAGGATGAGGAAGCGGTCAGAAGGGATCCAATTCTCGTTTCTTCGGCCCTTCAGAATCAGACGAAAAGCCCTGCAATCCGCCCACCTGACTGCCTTACAGTGAGGTTCACTCATCAACCAGCCCAGCCTGTGCACACAGAAATTCCAAGAAATGTTTTGGCATCTTCCTCTTAGACAGCCAAGCATTACCAGACTTTTGAGAAAAGAGTCTTTGCCATGAGGGATGCAATACAAATAAGCAAGTACACGGAAACAAGGCAGGCAGGAATCAGGAGAAAAATGCTTCAAATTGTAAGAATATCTTCAGAGAAATAAGATAAAATATGTTATCCATAAAGAGGAGAAAAGGCTGCTATAAAAAAAATTCAAGGAACAAGAAAGAGCTCTGGGAAGTTAACTTATTTTTCGTAGAATAACTAGTAAAATTACATGAGTTTGAAGGTAAAGTTGAGAAAATCTTCCAGATTATGTGGCAAAATGACAATACAATAGAAAACGGTGTATGTGGAGAAAACTGAGGGACTCAGATGTTTAATCTAGGGGTTGCAATGTCTTATTAATAAACCTTCTAAACAGACATAGTGAAAACAGGGGCAGGAAATTATCAGAGAAACACTCAGAAAAATTTCCGGTACTAAATGACATAAATCTGCCTGTTGAGTACACACAATAATGAAAGACAAAAGGCTTCTTTCGTAAAATATCACCATGAACTTTCAGAGATAAATAGAAGATCTTAAAGTTTATGATAGGTGGGAAGCCGGAAGGAGTATGACGCAGGTCACAGACAAAAAATAATTAGAAATAATGCCGTTGTATTTTTCAGTAGAAACAGTAAGTCAGTAGAACAATGCCTTCAGATTATCAGGGTTTCAACTTCAAATGCTATACCCAGCCAAAATACCAGTCAAGTGTCAGAGAAAACAAAGGTATTTACAGACATTCAGTGTCTCAAAAAAGGTACCTCCACGTGTCTCAGGAGACTACTGAGGACTCTAGCTGAAGAGAGGGGTAAAACAGGAGAGAAAAGTGATGGAGGATACAGAGAAGCTACTCAGAAAAGAGGGGAAGGGGCATTTCAGGAGAACAATTGCAGAGCAGACGAAAGAGGAACCATTCAGATTGCAGCGTTAAGGTGGAAGGCTCCAGGAGGCAGGGGAAAAGAGAGATGACTTGATATGTTTCAATATTTTAATTGAAAAAACTTTTACCCATATAAACATGAAAATTTTTACATGGAGCAACTGGAGAAAAAATAAGAATAGGTATAGAGAAAGCTCTAGTAGTGAAAACAATGAAGCAATCATTAACATTAGAATAAAATACTATTCAAGAAGGAAAGTGCAATCCAAACACGTTATTTGGCTTTGCTCTGAAAAACAGAATTTTAACTGTGAAAACAGTGAACATTAAAATGGCTGAGGAGATAGATGGTTTGCTTATGAGACTTACATACTCATCTGGCACAAGTATAAACTGAAGAAGAAAATCTAACATGGGTAAGTTAGGAAAGAAGAACAAAAATGTGTCATGCAGAATTACAGAGGTAAATACACGAAAAACAAAAATTACTGAAATTGTTTTGAAGCAGCTTAACTGAGGCATGCGTGGGTCAGAACAGAAAATCTATGAATTTTGTTATATACATTTTCCTCTATTTGCATTATTTGATAAAAAGAAAAAGCAAAAATATGAGCCAATAACAGCGTAATTATCCTTCTCCACACAAATAATATTAAACTATATTTTTAATATCAACAACAAAGAAAAGGCTCTCATATTTAGGTCAAAATATTTCCAATTCTTCTGTGTGATAATAAGGAATAAGTGTATAAGATGAAAATATTTATAATTGTGACTTTTTAAAATTGTGATTTCATCTTTCAGAGAATGTACTCCCAAATTGAGCTATACTTTATGGCAGCCCAAGATTTGAAATCAGTGGAAACACTATATGATAGTTTTAGTAATGACTGAATTCATTCTAACAATGCAGAAGTGGCTTTTTAAAATTTAATACATTTTATAGAAACTAAGTTTCATGCTTAAAGTGAAAATGCTTAATTGTTCTCCAATAATGACAAAGCATTTGGTACCTTCCCTTCTCATTTACAAGGTTTTGATGTCACCTGAGAGAGTGAACAGTTTAAATAGGAATAACCGTCACGCAATGTTGTAGCTCTTGGAGAAGTAGCTTAATGTTTGTATGTGGTGGTGCTTTGTGTAAATACAGTAAATAAAACCCAGTTCTTATCCTTGGAAGATTTCTCAATAATACAGAGAACTTTTATGTAAGTATGACCAATAAACAATCATTGATTAAGGACCCGCTGTGACCTGGATGAGGCTAGGCGCTGGGGAAGAATACTGGCTGTTAAAATACATGAAACATTTACTATAGGCTTTTTATCTCCCTCATGAGTTCTTTGAAATTTGTAAAACCACAATGTATAGAGCTATTTGCTTAACGTTAAGTTCTATTTGGTTCTTAATAGAAAGCATGACATAAATATGTTCTCTGTCCAGGGATTTACCGATGGAGACCTATTAAAAATTCAGTTTGGAGGTGCAAACGTCTCTGGATTTCAGATCGTAGACTATGATGACTCCATGGTATCTAAGTTTATAGAGAGATGGTCAACACTGGAAGAAAAAGAATACCCTGGAGCACACACGACTACAATTAAGGTACGTATCTATCAGGATCTACTTCTACCTCCATCACCATGTCTATCCCCACCTCCACCTCCATCTCCATTTCCACCTCCGCCTCCACCATCTTCACCTCCCCCTCCCATCCCCTCCCCCTCCCCTCCCCTCCCCTCCCCCTCCCTATCCACCCTCATCTCTCTCTCTATCTAACTGTGGGTGAGTAGCCTGTTCTCTGGGACACCTTAGGAAGAAGATAAAAGTCTCAATTTGTTTTCATAATTAACAAAATAAATATAATGATTTATGTAATCAAAGAAACTTTGAACGCTAAATGCCATGCACTGCTCTGTAATAAGCGCTACCCAGACTCATCTTCTATTCTCTGTGTGTCTGGACACCTTGAGGTCTTCACTGGTTTATTCAGTGTACTTTATTGTGTCTATACATACATGCATATATTTACCCCCAAATATGACATATTTCTGCTGTTGATAGGAAGGGGTTTCTTTTTCTTCTGTTTGTCACCTGATTGAGAGCAGAGATAAGAGTAAAACCAGAGGGAGGAAGAGTGAGTGAGATGAGATCATGTTCACTTTTTGAGACTAGGTTTATGAAAAATAAAAGCTGCAGAATATTGTCAAATGTATAGTGATCTGTTTATCTGTGTTATCTGTGTATTATAGTGCAGGTTGCGCAAGAACCAGTCAGGGACAGTGTCATTTCAGTTGCTCTCATAGTTATGTTCATACATCCTGGAGAAGTTTTGTTGATGTTGTTGTTTTCTGCACAAATTGTTTGGCTTTAAATTTGCGTCTGGTTGTGAGACTGGTGCTAGATAAGAATTAGAAACTTTTAAGTTTTCTCCTTTGGGGTGTGTAAATGGATCCTATTAATTCAACGTCAAATTTAGGAAAGCATCCCATAGGATGCTAAAGCTTAGCCCGGAGCTAAGTTTTTCTCTAAAGTAGGTGACTTCTCGTTTGGTGACCTTGACTGAGATTCAGCACAGATACATGTATAAAGGGCTTGAGGGCCGTGGGCCTGCCACCATTTAACAGGGCTGCTTAGAAGGGAGGGGACCCCATCAGTGTCTGTCTCCTCCTGTGTTCAGCAGGGGTCTGACTGAGGCCCACATCCGCTGGGATTGCAGGCTTCCCTGCGTCCAGATGTGCGGCCAGTGAAGTCCTCTGATGGAGCGTGCATGTGGCGTTCACCCTCAGATGGGACTGACATTCCTTTGAACACTCTGCTAGTCATCGTGGAGCCTCCCACTGCTGCTGGCTGTGAGAAGGATGAAAGCGAAAGGAGATGATTCTTTTCTCACGGAAGGCATATGGTTATTAAAGTTCACGTGCTATGCCTCAAAGCGCAAGCGATTTAGGGGATAAGAGAGCAATGCATTCTGCTAACGTTTTTGCTAAGACCTAGCAGCAGAGTTCACTCTGCTGGTGACCTTTCTTTGCTCCCTTCTGGCTGTAACATTTCCCTCCAGAGCGGCTCCCTTTTGGTTTTTTCTGACAAGTTTCAGAAAGATCGTGGTGGCCCTTCCTTGTGGGGCGCCGCAAAGAGCATAGGCTTAAAAGGTTAAAGACACAGCCTCGCGAGTAGGTCTGTGTCGTTATTCCCTTCTTGCCCCCAGGTTCTTCAGAACTTTTTTTTTTATTATTCCATACATGTGTGTTAGCATATGGTATGCCGCATAGCACAGGGAGATCAGTTCAGTGCTTTGTGACCACCTAGAGGAGTGGGATAGGGAGGGAGACGCAAGCGGGAGGGGATATGGGGATATATGTATACGTATAGCTGATTCACTTTGTTATACAGCAGAAACTAACCCACCATTGTAAGGCAATTATACTCCAATAAAGATGTTAAAAACAAAACAAAACAAAACACAGCCTCTTCCATGTTCTGTGTATCCCTTGAGGTAGTACAAGGACCCTGCCCCAAGGCTACACTGTTGTTTCCTGACTGCCCCTCCCTTGTCTCCGCATCCCCTCCCTTCCCTGATTAGCGGCTGTTTGAACCTACCGGTTGGAACTCAGGGAAGGTCCTGGAGGCCAGATTAAAGGAGCGCAGGCCCTGCACACACCCTGGTCCTTATCAGCAACCCCGCCCTAGAACCATTGCCGTAGAACTCCTCACCAAATCCTTCCGGGTTGGGACACACAGTTTTTCAGGGCACGAGCCTGCACGAACAGCAAAGCAATAAAGCTGTTCTTTTCTGCTTCACCCTCCACCCCCGAAAAAGTAGGCTGTCAATCACTTTTTGACCCTCGGCCCCAAAATCCAACAACATTTACAAAGACTCACTTAGCACAGCTTTGGAAACAGAGGTGCCGGTAGGAGATATATCTTCTATGGTCTTTGAAGCTTGATAGAAAGTACTGAAAATCTGTGTGGAGGATGTGCCTTTGGGTGGGAGTTCATCCTAACACGGAGGCATATTGCTTATGTACTAGACAGCCGGGAACTCAATATACTTTTAAAGAATGACTCTTGCCTTTGATAATCCAAAGCCTTATGGAGGATACAAACATGCCCGTAAGCAAATATAATAGCGAGTGATACATGTAAACGGTGGCAGCTCCTACACATGATTAGGACAGTACGGTAGGAAGGCTTTCCTGAGGTAGGACGCCTGAGCAGGGCTTTGCCCGTGAGCCATGCCACAGCGTAACAGGTCCAGGGAAATCGGGAGGAGTGAGGTGTCGACAGGTGTAAAGAGTAATCCCAAGACAGGACTTTCATGGTTGTTTCTGTCATGATTGTTTCACGGGCAGAAGAAAGGAAGAAAAACTAGATAGGGAACAATGTACCATTTCCTGATACAAACAAGCATATATCATCTGTCCAAGGGAAAATATCTCGAATGCGGTTGTCTCTTTTTACATTGTGTTTTGGGTCACGGACTGTAGCAGGTATGTTGCTAGATAATTTAAATCGTAAACTTATGCTATAGGCATGAGAGCCTGTAAAAATATAATTCATAACATCAAATCCTCTCCGTGGGTAGGCATTGGAAATTATATCATTTATATCAAGTTGTGGGACTATTAAATTAATAATTATTTAAAACTTCTAGTCTTCCTTGAAAGTTAATACACCTTCCACAGCTTCCTAATTAAAATCAATCTTATTCAATAAATACAAGTAAACCTTATGTGTTTCAATATTTAACATATTTTAATAACCACCGAATATAAATTGCAAATGTTAAATTTCTTCATTCTTATATCCTGTGCCAAAAATAACTCTAGAGACTTAAAATCTGACTCTCTTTCACTAATGTGCTAATTTGGGGCAGTATTCACTTATTCATTCATCAATTCATTATACATTTTACTGAGTTTTTACTCTGCAAGCGGTCACTGTTCTAGGTGTCAGAGAAAAGACAAAGTTCCAGTCTTCAAGGGGTCGATCGTCTTCAGGCTAGAAACCAGCAATCACCTTGTATTAACTTTGGTGGAAGTTGTCTTACGGACGCGTTAATATCAACGCATTCTCAACTTCTGATTTCCACCTCTGCTCCCTCTTCATCCCCTGAAACACTATTCCTACAACAACCCTTCCCTGTCAGTTGATGGCAACCCCGTCTTTTCAGCTGTTCCTTCAGCCAAGGACTTGCAAGTGTCCCGGAGCCCTCTCTTACCCGGTGGCCCACGTCCAGTCTGTCAGGAAACACTACGCCTCTTCTGCACCCACCCTAAATCCAGCCCCCATGGCCCTGCTGCTGGGTTACTGCAACGATCTCCTAGACGGGGTTCCCTGCCTCCTGACTGACCCCTCTCTCTCCCATGCTTGTGGTCCTTTTAAAATGTAAATTACATTGTGTCCCTGCTGCTCTCCGGCCCCCCAGCCCTGTGGCCATCCATACCACAGCAGTGCAAGCCAGACTCACCCCACTGACCACGAAGCCCTACGTGCTCCACCTTCCTCTCTTGGGCTCTCCCCTCACTCCCTCTGCTTCAGCTACAGTGGCCTTTCTGCCAGTTCTTTTTTTTTTATTATTTTTATTGGACTATAGCTGATGTACAATGTTGTGTTAGTGTCAGGTGCACAGAAAAGTGACTCATTTATACAGATACATAGATCCACTCTTTTTTAGGTTCTTTTCCCATATAGGTCATTACAGAGTACTGAGTAGAGTTCCCTGTGCTCTACAGCAGGTTCTTACTAGTGATCTATTTTATATGTAGTAGTGTGTATATATCAATCCCAATCTCCCAGTTTGTCCCCCCCGTCACTGCCTGGTAACCATAAGTTGTTTTCTACATCTGTGAATATATTTCTGTTTTATAAATAAGTTCATTTGTACCCTTTTTATAGATTCCACATATAGGTGATATGATACGGTATTTGTCCTTCTCTGTCTGACTTACTTCACTTAGTATGATAATCTCTAGGTCCATCCATGTTGCTGCAAATGGCATTATTTCATTCTTTTTTATGGCTGAGTAATATTCCATTGTATATATGTGCCACATCTTCTTTATCCAGTCATCTGTCGGTGGGCACTTAGGTGGTTTCCATGTCTTCGCTGTTGTAAATAGAGCTGCTATAGACATTGGGGTGCACGTATCATTCTGCCGTTTTTTAAGCACGGGAGACACGTTCTCTCTTCAGAGCCTTTGCACTGGCTCTGTCCTCTTCTGGACTCTTCTGCCCTTAGCATCTGCAAGGCTAAGCCTCCTGCCCCTCTGTAGCTCTTTGTTCAGTTTTCATCTCCTTAACGACCCCAGAAGCAGGTTCTCTATTTAAACTTGCAATCTCCCACCCATTAGGGTGTGTTCCATCCCCCTTCCCTGCTCCAGCTTTTCCATATGTTTCCCTTTAATAGCTCCTAGTCTACTGTATTTATAATGAATGTATTCATTACCTTGTTCATTGTTTTCTCCATCTTGAAAGTAAGTGCCATGTGGGCAGGGAGTTTTTGTTGGTGTTTGTTTGTTCACTGGTTTTGTTTGCTCCCAGGCTCCTGGAATAAGGCCTGGCACAGAGCAGCTGTTTAGTAAAGGCTTTCTGAATGAACAGATAGAGGAAAGCAAAAGTTCTGTGGTAGCACCCTTAAGAGGCCCCTAACCCCAGTTCTACACGTAAGAAAAGGCTTCCTTCTTTGAGGAAATCATATGGAATTTAAAACCTGAAGGAGAGGTAGGTATTAGGAGAAAGAAGGGACGGTAACTTCCCATAGAGAAAATGAGAAATTAAAGTCTGGTGTGCAAGGAAAATGTAAATATTTCTGTAAGGCTGGAGGCTGAACAGAGGTGTTTGGGGGGAATTCTGAGAAATAATACTTATGAATATGCAGGCTCCAGATCTTGAGGGCCTTGTTGACCTATTAAGGAACGTTTATTCTCATTCTGAGAGCAGCAGGGACCCCCTAGAGGACAGCCATCACCACGGTTGTGAAACAGGAAGTTAATGGGCTGCCTTGGCGACAAGAGAACTTGGTGGCAGGAGAGCTTTTAGGGCGATGCAGGAACAATGCAGACAACGGCTGTCAGTTGTCTGAATGGTGGTTGTGGTCTGAGGTGGGGGAAATAAATGGATTTGTTGCCCAGTTCTCTCCACGTCTTTAGAAATAATAATCGCAAAAATCACAACCATGCTTTTATAATGTATTAATATAAATTCAGCTGAGAGGTATTTGTGGATGGAAGACAAGACTCAGAAAAGCAGTCTCCTTCCTTCCTTCTGTCTTCTTGGTCTCTCGTCTCATGCCAGGATTTGCACAGAAGGCACAGAACAGAGACTTGCTGAAATGAAGAGGAATAAAGCGAAAACTAGGGCAACCCTTTGAAAATATCGTCACAGAGAAAGAAGAAAATAAGTAATTATCATTGCTATAGGATGGGGTTTAAATTCCTGCCCTTAGCATCTGCTGTGTTCTTTTACTCAGCCGTGGCAGAAAAGTCGTGTTATTTTACGGGATGAAATAGAAAATTCTGTAGTAATCAGACCTGAACCATCGCGGCGCCTCGGTTTAAATGGGACAATTAAAGGGAGCATTTTACCTTCCTCAAGAAGATGTTGACAAAGAGGCAGATGATAGAGATGATTTGCCACTATGATTTGCCAAACTAATTTATACACATTTCTATTTTGAGGTGGATTTTCAGGGTTCTCGGGGTCTCAACAACCTGCAAGATGTAACCATCCATTCTACCTTGTCAAGTGGCCAGTTTGAACCTAGTTTGACTTGTGTCTGCCGGGCCTGCCAGTGTCAAGGAATTCACCCCTAACACAGGACTGACATTGTGTGCCACTTAAATAATGGCTTTCCTGCAAGAATCCCATTTTACTCGGGAAAAGACTTAAAGCAGCAATCCGAACTTTCTTAATTGCTATCCTAAGAGACTTATTAGACCTGTCTGGAAATAGCATAATCTTTTTGAGTTTGGTAATTAGTGCTGTGCATTAAATAGTGCCCTGGTGGCTTCATAGAATTAATTCTGCTTCTCGAATGTTTTAACTGACCAAACCCACTGCTGGCACACTCTAGTCCCCTACAACGAACATTAAAGTATTTTGACATGCAACAAAAAAGAGGCTTGACAAATTTAGTCCGTTATGTTTTGTGGTTTAAAAAGTGTGTTTATGGGCTTCCCTGGTGGCGCAGCGGTTGAGAGTCCGCCTGCCGATGCAGGGGACGCGGGTTCGTGCCCCAGTCCGGGAAGATCCCACGTGCCGCGGAGCGGCTGGGCCCGTGAGCCATGGCCGCTGAGCCTGTGCGTCCGGAGCCTGTGCTCCGCGACCGGAGAGGCCACAGCAGTGAGAGGCCCGCGTACCAAAAGAAAAAAAAAAGTGTGTTTATGACTGAAATAAACCCATAAATTGAAAATTCGATATTGATAACATTACATATTTCATAAAAATTACTTGAAAAATAATTTATTAAGCTATTGCAATACATCTTACACCATGAAAAATAAAAATACATTACCACTGCTTGAATAATAATGCAGGATATCTGGGTTCATCTCGGGTCCACATTTTTTGGTCTGCAAAGGGAATAAATGTCCACGATCTCTGAGATTTCTCCCAAATCTCTAATACCATGATCATGTGACATGCAAATTTAGGCATGCAAAGGCGTATGCTAACATTTCTAATTTTTGCCAAATTTATGACCCTCAAGAGGCTCCTCTGTCTCTTAAAGATTGTAGTGACTTTGAGCAGGTCACCTCCGCTGAAATCAAATCTTAAATTACCCTGGAAATATTGGTTTCGTTGTTCATAGACTACAAAGAATAAGCCACTTTCACCTGTTAGAAGGTGCCTAAGAAGTGGGGAGCATCGGGGGGAGGAACTCATGCAACGAACAAGTAAAATACCTGCCTCTAAGAAAAGCCTTTTCTCTTCTCCGGGTGAATCAAAACCAAGCACTGTGTTGATTCGAGTATCTCTTTTCTATCTTGATGAATCTGATTCGTTTTAGCTGAAAATTTGAATCCCTAAGTGAATCTAGAGTTTCGGAATGTAAAAGTCTTGGTCCTTAAGCAAGATTTTCAGCCAGGGTCAATAGCCAATCTGGCTAATTTAAGCAAAGATATGTTGTTTTTAATATATTCTTTTTACATTCAAGAGTCTTTCACCCCAGTGTATTAAAGATTATTTTTATTATTCATAGAGAATGATAAAAAAGGATGTTAATGGTGGTTTCCTGCCAGTGGAGCTGTCTTTTCCCCCTTGAAAATGTGATACAGCTTGTGTGCTTACTAAAGATGTTGAGTTTTGTTTTTGTTTTTGTTTTTTGGTACGCGGGTCCCTCACCGTTGCGGCCTCTCCCGCTGCGGAGCACAGGCTCCGGACGCGCAGGCTCAGCGGCCATGGCTCACGGGCCCAGCCGCTCCGCGGCATGTGGGATCTTCCCGGACCGGGGCACGAACCCGCGTCCCCTGCATCGGCAGGCGGACTCTCAACCACTGCGCCACCAGGGAAGCCCAGATGTTGAGTTTTTATTAGCTTTCTAATTAAGACTTTATTTTTGTGGAGCAGGTTTAGGTTCACAGCAAAACTGGGCAGAAAGTCAGAAAGTACAGACATTTCCCATGTATCCTCTTCTCCTACACTCGCACAGCCTCCTCCAATATCAACTCCACTCACAGCGCGATTCATGTGTTAGACTTGATGAGCCTTCATCGACACGTCATAATTACCCAAGGTCTACAGTTTACCTTACTGTTCACTCTTGTTGTTATACATTTTACGGGTTTGAACAAATGGACAGTGACATGCTTTCATTAGTATAGTTTCAGACAGAGCATCTCCACTGCTCTAAAGGTGGCTTCACCTATTCGTCCTTCCCTCCCCCCAGCCCCTGGCAACCACTGTCTCCGTAGTTTTTACTGTCTCCATAGTTTTGCCTTTTCCAGAAGGTCATATAGTTGGAATTATATAGCCTGTAGCCTTTTCTGGTGGGCTCCTTTCACTTAGTCATCTGCGTTTAAAGTCCCTCGTTGTCTGCGAAGCTTGGTAGCTTGCTCTTTTGTAGCGATGATCTTATTGCATTGTCTGCATGTACCCCAGATTATCCACTCATTTATTGAAGAATATCCTGGTTGCTTCCAAGTTTTGGCAATTGGGAATGAAGCTGCTATGAGCACCCGTGTGGTGGTTTTTGAGTGGACATAGGCTTTCAGCTCCTTTGGGTAAACGCCAAGGAGTGTGATTGCTGATCCTGTGGTAAGAGTCTGTTTAGTTTTGTAAGAAACAACCTGTCTGCCAAAGTAGCCATATACCATTTTGTGTTTCCACCGACAATGAGTGAGAGTTCCTGTTCCTCCAGTGATGTTTAGTCTTACTGAAGATTTTGCAGTTTTATGCAGTGAAGCTACAAAGATCACATGTCCAAAAGGCTTAGAGGAAATTAACGATGACCTTATCACAGACATGTCTTTTCCAGAGGTTAGACTTCAGTTGAATTTGAAATGAAGAGAAGTGAATAATTTTAAGTTTATAATGTATTTCATAATAATGTTTTTCTTTTCTATGGCTTTAGTTGATTCTAGGCCATTGCCAAGAAGTTTTAAAAAAAAGACTTTCTAAAATTTTCTTATAAGCTTAGTTATTTTTCCTAGAGCTCATCATTTTTGACTATGTTGATAATTTTGTAATGGAGAAACTGAGAATTGTTATATTGTGTAAGATTCTCTAGGGAGATATCATTCTATTGATAATAATTTTAACTAAATAATTGATGCTATTTTAAAAATGGTTATGGAAAAGTTATCAGTCTATAAAACTTACAGCCCAAAGTATGTTACACAAATGCTAGTTTTATGGAAAGTAATTGATGTTAAGGAAAAATTTTAAATGGTAATTAGTTTGGGCAGTGCTGACCAAACAAAGTTAAACTGGAATTGTTACTGCAGTATTTCTCAGGGCCTTTAATATGCCAACATGAGAACCATCTTCTGAACTTATTGGATCCGAGACTCTTGTAGATCAGGATGGCAGTTTTCAAAATGTTGTAAAAATAAGCTAGTTTTGAACAAGTTAGATCGTAATAAAAGGAAAAAAGAAGACAAACATGCTGGTTAATAACTTGCATTTTTAGCATATTTTTCAACTCATCCGGCTTCTCATTTCCTGTAACTTTATGCATTTGATGTGGAATTTGCCAAATAAGGGGACCAACAGTTCCAGTGTGCCTGGGACTCCAGACTTTCTGATCCAGAACTGGGACAGACCCAGGCAAACCAGGAAGGTCAGTCACCCTCATTACTTCAAATGCCTTCACCTTTGTCACATATTTTTGTGACCCTGAGAAAAACATAACTTGTAACTTGCAGTCTTCACCTATAAAATTGGAATAAAAATATTTGTTGCATAGAGGTTTTTGTTTCTTTTTTTTTAAAGGACTTACTAGGAAGCTATCCAACTCAGGTTTGGCTCGTAGTGAACTAGGTCAACCTGAATTCTTCCTCTCTCCCTCACCTTCCTTTCCAACACTACTACGACGTAGAGCAGACATTGTTCTCCTTATTTTATTGATAAGAAACTTTGGATACTGATGCTATAGTTAACTTGCTCAAGGCAACAGAGCTGTAAATGGCAAAATCAGGACTTGAGGCAGCCCTGATAGAAATCAGAAGGTGCTGTATTCCATGCTTTCTAAACTATACTCAGTTCAATTTCAAGTGTCAACGAATGTTTGGAAAGTGGCCATTCATAGGAAATTTTGTAACGCTTTGATAAATGCTAAAGCCTAGTACTTCCTCTTTGAATGGCATTTCTTTTTCTATCTTCACACCGTGCAGGTAACATATGTTTCGGAACAGGTGCTATCATTATGAAGGTCCATAAAATTTTATATTATAGCCCATTTATCCTCTTTGAATATTCATTAAATTTGAAATGTATATAGAACTCCTTTTCATCTCCTCTTTTTTTTTTTTTTTGGCTGTAAGACTACCCTTTCAGGTATCAGTAATTATAGTAACGCATTATTGAATAATATCTGATCACTATTGGACCTAACAAACATGTTTAAAATGCTTATTTTATTTTTGAAAAATAAGTCTCAATAAAGATACATTTGAAATGGAATAAAAAGCACATTTGGAAAATGGACCATAAAAACGTTTTCCCAGATTTCTTCTTCAAGTGTGGATAGGAGTGATGGTGATATAGCATCACAGAACATAATGGTCCCCAGTGAGATATAAATTTCCAGCTCAGCTGAGGGATTTCACAGAACATCAGGGCAGAGATGATGCATTTGTTTTCGAAGAAGGAGATCTTACATCACCATCACGTTCCCTTCAAATGAATTTACATCTAGTTTAGTGAATGGTAGAATAAAACTGAAATATTTAACTGTCCAATCAAAAACGTGATATATTTGTTGAGAAAAATAAATGAGCCACATATGCAGAACATGAACAAGAAGGAGGTACGGATACAGAATCTGTTGATTTTCTCTCAGCCCCGAATTGTGTCTATGATTGTGACTTTTAATTTACAGTGATAATAGGCTTGAGACTTGATTAGATTTGAACATTTGAAAAAGGTTGGAAGGATTTTTCTTCTTAGTGAGCTCGTGCCCTGGGTCATAATGATAACACACTGCGTGGACTTAAATACTTCTAGTTCATTCAGCCTCATCTTATTTTTTAATGTAGTTCACCAACATTTATAGACCTCTGAAACATTTAGCAGATGGCTTTATAGATTTCTCATAGTAATGTGAGCAGGGTAACTGAAGGAAGAGTCTGCCTTTTAACTATGATCATTACTCTCAAAAACAAACTGCAGTACAGGTTTCTGTTTAGCAGTGGATGGATTGCTGTATAAGACAACAAACTAATTGGTTTTTTTTCCTCTAGGAGAATAGAGACAGTCATATAAGTGAGGCAGGAAAAAGCCGATGTGATATCTCCATTTCTCCAAGAAGTCTTTTCCTAAGTAGATATGACTTAAAACAATACTTTTGATATAATACAGTTTTTTTAAAAAAAGGTACATGGTTATTGTAGAATACTTGGAAAAGAAATATCATGTATGTTTCCTCACTGTTATTCTAACCATTTTGTTTATTTTTCTTTCCTTTTTTTGTTGAAGGGATATAACCATTGTTTATTACTCTCACTTTTTGTTGAAAAAACTTTAGTTGTAATACTGTTTTTCACTTATTTTATAGCTAACATTATTTGTATTGTTACATATTGTTATTAGTAGAACTTTTTAACGGCTACATAATACTTCCACAAGGCAGAAAGCATAGTGTATTTTTTTTTTAAGAATTTTTTTTTGATGTGGACCATTTTTAAAGTCTTTACTGAATTTGTTACAATATCGCTTTTGTTTAATGGTTTGGTTTTTTGGCTGCGAATCATGTGGGATATTAGCTCCTCAACCAGGGATCGAACCCACACCCCCTGCACTGGAAGGAGAAGTCTTAACCACTGGACTGCCAGGGAAGTCCCAGAAAGCATGGTTTTTAAACGTTCCTTTACTCTCAGAAATCTAGGTTCCTTCTAATTTTTGCATATTACAAATGATACTGAAATGAATAGCTTGTGTGAAAATTCTCTGTATTTGAGAATATTTTCTCAGGATAAGTTCCCAGTAATTGAAAATTACATTTTCAATCCAAGAATATAAGTTGCCTAAATGGATATGTAACAGTATATTTTGCTAATATCTTGCATGTACAGTTTGAAGGAAGAGGTTGCAGATTTTGGAAAAAATAGTGATGGGTTTTATTTAGATCCATCTAGTAGAGGTATTTCCAGGAAACTTAACTGCAGTCATCCAGGAGATATTCTAGATTTGTCAAGAAGGACTCACGAATAGGCCTGCAGTGACGTTGCTTAAGAAAACTTAGCAGTAAATGTGAATATCTTATCACAGTTAACAGCATCAATCACAGTTCTGCGGGCTCAAATCATTTTCTTTTTCTTCTTTCTTCTTACCAAATTTCCCATCAAATTTGATTCATTCATGGGATAAAATGAAACTGATTCAACTAAACTATTTCATGCGAAGATTAAGTGATAACTTCACATTACCATTTTTAGCATTAAAAACTCAGAACAATTTCTGCATGTGAGGAGAGGATAATTCATACCACATAAATTACTTTCTCATTTGCTTTATTGTACCATCTTTCATATTAAAAATAAACAACACAGGCGTCTATCCACCACTGGACCGATTTATAACACTCTAATGATATTTTGCAATTATCTGTTTATGTATCTTTTCACTGAACTGGGAGGCAATGTGAGTCCCATAAAGATAGAATCAGTATCAAGATCTCTGGCCTTGCTTCCTCCCTTCCTTCCTCCAGCTGTGCCCTGGGCTCTGAGAATTCAGTGGTGACATAAGTTTTCTGCTTCCCTAGAGTAACTGTTCTATTGGGGAGGAGAGATGAAGTAGACAAAGAATGCATGAAGAAGATACTCAGATGCTGGTAGAGACTATGAAGGGGATGAACAAGGTCCCGTGCAGGAGAGTGACTTGGGTGGGCTGGGCAGGAAGGACACTGCTGAGGAAGTCATGTTTGAGTGAATGGATGCGATTTAAAGCCATGGACTGAATGAGATCACTTCAAGAGAGCAAGGAGGGTGATGTGAAATGGAAAATTTAGAAAATCTGTCTTAACAAACGTTCTTGTGAAGGAAACAGAAAAAGATGGTGGAAATTGGAAGGAGATATGGACCTAAAAAGCAGTTATTATATCTATCGATATCTATCTAGTCTGTCTATTATCTATCATCGTCATCCACCTATCTATCAAATCTACCTACCTACCTATTGTTTTCTTCTTTTACTTGTGGTAGGAGATACTGGAGCAGTAGAATTGCTAATAGAGATGATCCAATAGAGAAAAAAGGCTGACGCGGGATATTGAGAGTATAAGTGCAGAACAAAATGTCCTCAGGGGCCTGAGGGGCGGAGTCAGTGTGAGGCTGGAGTGGCTGTCCTGAAGAAGGGGCGTGGCCACCTCAAGCGATGCCAGCTCAGGACGGAGACGGAGGGAAGGTGGAGCTTGGTAGTTTTCGGTGGAAAGGTCAGCTGGTTCTGTCTGTTGGCATCTATTTTCTTGGCGACCGGGAAGGCAGGGGAGTCAGCAGGAGAGAAAGAGAAGTGTATAGAAGAAGGTATAGAATAGTCACTTTTGAGAGTGGAAGAACCAAGTTACTGAAGAAAGAGGATTATTTGGAAATGTTGAGGTCCTGTTTCGGATGTGTGGTCAAAAATTTTAGTGTCACAAAATCAGTGTGGTATGGCATTTTCCCCCCAGCTTCACTGTACTTCTGTTACCTAAAGACTGAAAAATACTGAGTAACAGAAATTTCCTCAGCAGTAATTAAAGCTTTTATGTTACAATGGGATTTATCATTATTGACAGCAGCATCGAACGTAGATAAATGGCAATATATACACATGCCATAATAATACTTATCCAGCCCCTGACCATGCCTAGTACACATGTATTGATAGTAGTTTTTTTCTGCTTCGCCCCAGGCTCCTAAAATAATCCTGCTGCCCCACTGGGATCTGAATACCATAAGCTTGTAACCAGTACTATCATAGATTTTTGAAGCCTGAGGGGACCTAGAAATCATGAAGTTTGGTTGTTCTTCTAATTGAATATCATAATCACTCAAAAGATCACTGCAGATCTATGTGAACATCACTAGGGTGGAATTAGAGATTAAGGATCCCCCAAATGATCAGTATTCTTTCCATATTGCCAGGTGAATCTCTCATTAGACAGTAGAGAAATATTGATTTGTTAATTTCATAATTTCCCATATCACCAGGTCAGGCCATAAAGTGATGCTCTAATGAGAAACTAGTTAGAAAAACAAAAACAAAAGTGAAAACATCAACACAATTATTATGAAAAGTCTCACCTGAAATAGATGAGATGTTAATATAATTGAAAATGTTTAGAATCAAAGGGACAGTCCATAGTTCCAATATTCCATACTACTCCTCTTACATTCTTAGGTTCCTAGAGATAGAAATTGTGCCTAAATTCTTGGACCCTGATACGGTATGTATGGTGGGCAACTGGAATCTTGATTGCCAGTGTACAGTGAGCCTCTGAATTTTCTCCCATTCTTATGAAATGTGTGTGGTACTTTTCAGTATACTTCTGCTCTGACCTATGACGCCGTTCAAGTGATGACCGAAGCTTTTCGAAACCTACGGAAGCAGAGAATTGAAATCTCCCGAAGGGGGAATGCAGGAGACTGTTTGGCAAACCCAGCTGTGCCCTGGGGACAAGGGGTAGAAATAGAAAGGGCCCTCAAACAGGTCAGTCACTGAAAATGATTGTAATGTGACTTAACGATGGCCACTACTTTTTCCTGCTGAATTAGTCATTCTTGTTTTATCCCTTCTGTTTTATAAAGAGGGAGTATTATTTCCTAACTACACAAAGGTAGGTTGAAGAGCAGAAACCTAATAAGTGTCATTTTCTTGACTTGCATCCCGGGAGAGTCATCTGGTCAACCACTCTGTATCTGGTGGAAGTGAATTTATAATTGTGCTCCTTTCCCATTTCCTCATTAGGTGCAGGTTGAAGGTCTCTCAGGAAATATCAAGTTTGACCAGAATGGAAAAAGAATAAATTATACAATTAACATCATGGAGCTCAAAACGAATGGGCCACGGAAGGTAAATCATTAGTGAATTGAAGGCATTCTCTCTGTGTGAGGAGGTGAGTTAGTGAACCCATCACCTCATCTTCCAGAATCCTGGAGACATATATTCACATAGCTGGATTCAACAACTTCCAGAAACATATATTTTAAAATATGTTTTCTAAATAAACTCTATTTATTTCTGGTAAGTAATCCTGAAATGTAATTTTAAGATATAATAAATAAAACTGTTATACTTTTTTTTTTAGACAGAGGTAGAAAAAGAGTTTAATGAGAAGAAAAAGAACTGTTTCTGAAAGATTATGGTTCAGGAGACCAAACATAGCTGGTGCAAATGTGAATGTAACTGTTCAAGTCAACATTTTTTTTTCTTCTGTTATGGCTGAAATGCCACTGTTTGGATTTTATTTATGTTTCTGTATGATCACTCCCACACAAATTACCCTTGGAGAGTATGAAAAGTGAACACGAAGAGACAAGCCGTTTCTAAGAATTGTTTTTGTTTGTTTATTTTTATAGTCTCTTTCAATTGCTATTAGATTCACGTGCATAAAAGGTACATCTCTGTTTAGAACAAGCCTAGTTAGTGTAGGTGTAATTTCAGATTCAAACATGGGTTTGAAAATAACTCAGTGCTTTGCCAGTAGGAAGGTCCTATGTCCAGGTGCCCACCTTCTGTACCCTTTTGCAGATCGGGTACTGGAGTGAAGTCGACAAAATGGTTGTTACTCTCACCGAACTCCCTTCTGGAAACGATACTTCTGGGCTTGAGAATAAGACTGTGGTCGTCACTACAATTTTGGTAATTAGCTACCTATGCCTCTGTTTTGCGTTCTTTTTCTTAAGAAAAATATCTGTCAACTGGAATCGCTGCTTATATTTAGGAGAATAACTGATACAGTGATGCTTCTGAATGTTTTAGTCATTCGCTGCATGCTTATTCTGTCAGAAGGACTCACAAACACAGCAACGGCACTCAGAATACGTCTTATCCTCTTCAGGACTGAACTTCGGCTCCACAGATAATTGGTAACCTGGTGCTCACGTGGGTGAACACCTAGGGCAAGCCTGGAAGAGCCTTCCTTGTATTCCTCCCATGTTTTACCTTTCCACTCCCACACAATTCTGGGTCCATTCTGTCCTTAGATTTGTTCCATGGTTTAATAATGTTGTCAACTTCTCTGTATTCGTATGGAAAGGTGAACTCCTGAAAGACAAGGGTGATCTCCCTTCCTTTTAACCCCGAGTCTCAACACAGTAGTTGGCACATAGCTAGTGCTAAGTGGCTGTATATTGGCTGGATGAGACAAAATTGAACTGGATCCTGAACGTCGAGGCTTTGGATAGATGGACGGCAGATGTCGATTATGACAAGAACTGTTGGGGAAATGAAATGGAGGAAATACGTGATTTTGCAGCAAAACAGTCTGATTTCATTTTACTAAGTTGTGACGTAGTGAATTTGTGAGATTCATTATGGTAACAATATTGAGAAGGGATAAGGGATTTGGATAAGAACATTGGTTGGCACTTGGAAAAGTCTTAATAAATGTAAGCTAGACGTCTGAGGATTTTTGCCTCAATCATGCCACTGAGAGGAGGTATCTCACTGAACCCCAAATATCCTCAGTGCCACTTTCCAGTGGAGAAAATTGGGGGGCTGGTGTTGAGTCATGTTTTCATGCTTCCTTTTTATGGTGTTCACAGGGGGGATGCTACTCCCTAGCTATCCGTGTAGTGTAATTCTAGGATATTCTATCTCAAAGAGCAAGTGAGCTCTCAAGTCTGAGAGGGTAGATTCCATACATCACTATGGCAACGGCTCTTTGAGTCTGGGCACCACTGATCATGGACCTGATTTCCACAAGAACCTTATCCTGGAACTCGTAGTGGCACAGGGTTTTGGCTGAATGCTGGTTCTTTGGAGTCAGGGGAGCCCTAACTTAGAATAAGAGAGTGGTGGATCCAGGGTTGACTAAAACAGATGTTAAACCACATTATTCCTCTCTGAATACTAGGATTACAAGCACTACAAGGGGACATACTAACAGTTTGTGCTTTCGAGTCTCTTGTTTACTTTGGTATGGCCAGGTGCCAGCCATGTGCATGAAACATAATGAAAGATAGATGAGAACCTTTGATCAGAAGCATTATGCTTAATTTTTTCCCAGTCGTATTTTCCACTATCTGTATTCTACAACGTCTCTGGCTTACAGGTAATAATTAAACCAGAAGATTCGAGTGGATGCGAGTAGATCGGTAACACAGTTGTTTTGATCAACCAGAGCCCTTTCTTTCCATATAGGAATCTCCATATGTTATGATGAAGAAAAATCATGAAATGCTTGAAGGCAATGAGCGCTACGAGGGCTACTGTGTTGACTTGGCTGCAGAAATAGCCAAGCATTGTGGGTTCAAGTACAAGTTGACCATTGTTGGGGATGGCAAGTATGGGGCCAGGGATGCAGACACGAAAATTTGGAATGGGATGGTTGGAGAACTTGTATATGGGGTAAGTACTGTGCTTCTCAAAGGTAAAGTCATTACGTTTGAACTCTTGTTGAGAGAATGCTTGCCTTCCATGCAAAGTACCAATGTCTGAGATGGTGGGTTTCCCACATTGCTCTAGGAATGCTGTCTTATTTCCTTGTGCACATTTGAAGATGAAGGATGAAGTTAGAAGCAAATGTGCAGATGGAGACAGGCATCTCACCTGTCTTGAAGCCTATGGGCCATATGCATTGTTCAGAGATTGCCACGGCATAGAGGCAGATGTAGTTATCATAATCAAGCCAGAAGGGTGCACTCTGTATTTATAAACAGGAGGGATATTTGGGGAACTAATTGCTTTTCTTCTGTTAAGTATTTACTGGGATCCCACCAGGGAAATGATTATTCCCAGTTTCCTGATGTCCTTCCCTTCCCTTTGATCAAATAACGTAACCACGATTCCTCTCTGACCGTGACTCCTGGTTCTATTATTTTCCTTTGTTTCCCTTACAGAAAGCTGATATTGCAATTGCTCCATTAACCATCACCCTTGTGAGAGAGGAGGTGATCGATTTCTCAAAGCCCTTTATGAGCCTCGGGATATCAATCATGATCAAGAAGCCTCAGAAGTCCAAACCAGGAGTGTTTTCATTTCTTGATCCTTTAGCCTATGAGATCTGGATGTGCATTGTTTTTGCCTACATAGGGGTCAGTGTAGTTTTATTCCTGGTCAGCAGATTTAGCCCCTACGAGTGGCACACTGAGGAGTTTGAAGATGGAAGAGAAACACAAAGTAGTGAATCAACTAATGAATTTGGGATTTTTAATAGTCTCTGGTTTTCCTTGGGTGCCTTTATGCAGCAAGGATGCGATATTTCGCCAAGGTTGGTTACTCACCTGCTTCAACTTTGTGCATTTTAGGTCTCGAGTGGACATTCATGGTGTTTATGAATTCACTGTAAAGAAGTTAGCAGCTGCCGACTACCTGTCCTAGCAGCGTAAGACTCGTGAGGACAGACTCTTACCGTCGGCGTAAGCCTGTGAAATATTTGAGCAATGTTCTTTGAACGTTGATCCTATATTTCCCTGGTGAGATTATACACACCATGGAGAGGCTATAAAATGCATAAGGTTCCCATCATTCCATGCCTTCTTGGAGGGGTACCGTGTTTTTGCTGCATATTCTCATTTTACAGTCATCTGTGTTTTGCTCCACAGACCTGTATATGGGAAAATGGGCAACATTACTGACTAACTACAAAAGCGACACAACTCCATTTGCACACATCTCATCTCTCTCTCTCTTTTTTCTTCCCCCTCATTATTAGCTCATGGAAATGACATGAGAGAGATATTTATAAAATTTGTTTTTTTTTAAAGGTTAGGTTGCTGGGTTAAAAAGAATGTATGATAACATATTTTCCAAGTATCTAGAAATATATAGGTGGGTAATAATGACGGCTGATTGTTACAAATGCTTGTGCCATATTGAATAGCAATACACATACAGGATGGAATAAATTCAGACATCCCTATTCTCATTATAATATTTTAATTCCTGCCCTAGAATGCCTAAATATAATGAATGTATCCCAAAACACACATTGCCTTTATTCATGTCACGTACATGACTAAGAATGATAGCCATGTCTGGTTCTTCAGAGGAATAAATCATACTTTTCCTAATGAGATTGCTTTCACATTTAAAGCCTATATGATTATCGATCTACCGGCACATTTTAATTTGGGCTCAATTACCCTCCTTTGAGTCTATGGGTATCTTAGTAACTGAGGCAATGGCTTCTTAAATACTATTTCATTATTGTTAGTTTTTGAGCACTTTGGGGATAAGAAGTGATTAATTTCAAAAACCTATATGTGAAGCTCAAAATTTTGTATCTTCCGCCATCTTTTCTGTATACTACACCCATCAAGATAAAGGGAATATATCATGTATGCAGAAATTATCAACGACCTACTTCTCAGATAGCAGGGCACATTCTTATGAATTTTACGGATCTGAACAATTGTAATTCCATCAAATTCCCTGTGGCTTCTCTATGGAACTGCACTAAATTAGAACTCTATCAATGGTACTTGCATTGCATATATAGAGAGATATATAATTTTAATGTATAGCATATAATAATAATTATTACATACTATATATATATATAATTATGACCTCTGACAAAACATATAAGATTCATAGTTTCATCTCTATAGTTGATCTGATTGAACTTAAAGACATAAAGAGAAGTTTCTAATGATGAAGGAGGAAAATAGTAACCAGATTGGAATCTCAGAGAACACTGTGGCTCATAATAATAATGAAGTGATTCATCTTTGGTAAGAAGGCTCTTGAAGTATGATGTTGCCATAGTCCTGAGATATCAGGCAGTTATCCTAAGGTTCCACAAACTATGCTCTGCCTTTTGAATCAGCAGGAGAAGCATGTGAAGGTTCCTTAGGACACAGGACATATCGACCTGGGTTCCCATCGATGGACCCAGGTTTGTTTGCCCCGCCCCTCATGCACCAGGGCTCTGAAGGTTCTGGCCTCCAGTGCTTGTCTAGGAGCAGAAAACATATTGACATATAGGAGCTGGGGCACAAGGGACATTTAACAATCTGTGTTTTCCCAGGGTCCACCATGACATAGTGACATTCTAATTTTCAACAAGACTGCTTCCTAAAATATTATCTTTTTTCTTCATTTGTGATTTCTTTCATGAGTCATGACTCACTAAACTTCCACATGTAATCATTTTTATTTCCTGGTAAGATGTATCAATTTTAGATAGCATATTTTTCCTTGTTGGCATTTTTTTGGCCACAGAATATGTATCAATAGATATATACATATATATATAAGCAAAATTCACTTCATTAAAATTTTCAAGCATATGTATCTTTCACTTTATGGTATATGTGCATTTACCAATTGAACTTACTACCTAATATTGGGAAATTCAAGGAGTTTTTTAAATGAACCAAACTATCATTTTTTAGAATGCAATGATGGTAACTCTAGATTAGGAAAGAATAGAGCAGCTTAGTACCTAACAAATCTTAATAATAATGTATGAAATCCACAGATCACTTTAGAGATGCTCTTTGTATATTTTAAACGATATTTATCAACTTTTTCCAAGTAAAATATGGTATGGAACTCTATTATTTATATGAGTAGAACACATTTAAATTTTAATATAGAATGGTTTATTGAACTGAATTGGTCATTGCCTGAAATTAAGTTTAGAATACGTTAACTGTAGTTTTGTGGAGACTAGGACCAAAGAATTATGAGAGCAAAACGTTGTAAAGTTGACTCTTATTCTCCGGTTTTCTTCTTCTTTTTTTCCCCCCCAATATCCTTAAAGGATTAAAATGATTAAAAATTTTCATTCTTAAAATAATTATTTAATAGAAATTTAAAAGAAATGGCAGAATATGTGCATTTATTTGCTCCGTTAGTGCAGATACTGAGAGATGAACGTTTTATTTTTAATTAGAAAAACATTTTTGTCTGTCACCATGAAACATAATATTGAATTTGCTCCTCTGCATAAAATTTCTCAGGAACTCCAGAATCATAATTGATCCTTTGAAAACACTTACAAGTAAATAATAAATTGCTCAAGAATTTTCTGTTTTGAATAATGCACAAGTCAAATAAATTTGGGGGGTTATCTCACACACTGTAAATAAACTGGCATATTTAATTAAATTTACAGCTAGAACAGAATGACTTATAAAAATGATTCTCAAATATATTACAAATAAACCTGAAATGTATAGTATCAAAAGCAATTACCATGCAATCGTTTTGTTTTAAGGGCTGTGAGTAGGCAGGTACTGAATCTACCCTCTTCAGTACAGGTTACATGTCATACAATTATACCTTCCATTGTGATGGAATAAATAGTGAACATTTTGAGAGTGGCTGTGTCTACATAGGGTTTTTCCAAAATCAAAATGTATTTAATATCCTTTTCAGAATATAAGTGAGACTTGTTTAACTTTTTTCCATTCTATCATATTTGTTTCATTCTTTGCAACTCTTAGAGACTGGTAAAGGCTCTTAATTATATTATTATTATTTTTTCATTGCTTGTGTGCTCTCTCTCTTTTTCTCTTTTATTTTAGCTGCAGATGTTTTTATCTAAAAAATCTTTACTTTTAGCTTCACCCCTTTTCTTGACTGCTTGAGTAGTTTATTCTACAAATACGATCTAATAATTTGATGTAGTGTCTATGTTTCATCAAAAATATTTCTTTATATTTAGTTTAGTTTAGGAGGTTTAGTTTAGGTCATAAATTGGCACATTTTCATGATTTAAATTTTTAGAAGTGTTACCTCTTCACTGTAGAAGATTTAATTTTTAGGCATAACAGAGTTATTAACAAAAAAGAAAAAGTTATTATACTGGTGTGTTAATACTACTCAAATACCATTATATGTAGAACCCCACCAAATCTTACCAAATAATACCCTATGTATCTCTTTCTGTATCTACATGTCTACATTTATCTACCTAGGGTTTATCTACCAGTAAATTACTGGGAATCAATTAAGCTTTTGAAAAGTATTTTAAGAATTTATGGTCACAGAAATATTGTTATTATATTTCAACTAGGAATTTATATCTTGGCAAACTTTTACATGTCTAATTTGTTCTCCTTGAGTTTTCTTTTTTTTTTTTAAGCAGGAGGCACAAAGGAACAGGGTCATAGCTGTCCACGCCCTGAAGCATCAGAGTTTTATTCATTAAGAATAATACTTTGTGTCATACTTTGTTTGTAGTATCACTATTTTCCATTTTAATCTTGTACTGTATCTAAAACCTATGTTTCTGCACACAAAAAAATACCTAATGAAATTTTGGACCTTTTTTGAGGGTTTTGAACTTCATTGGCTGGATTAAAAGGAGGGTTTCTTCAGTGTTTAAAGCCATATCTGTGGTACATACTCTTTTATATTGATATTTGATTTTGCTTGTCAACATTGTTCTGAGTTTTGCTGTTGATCTTAGATTTTATTGTTCGATTACTTATGTCATGAGTGGATAAAGTAGTATGAGCATTGGATAGATTATTTGCACATTTCTTGAAATTGATTGTTACGATATTTCATACCATAAACTCTTTGGCCATGATAACTATGAAAGAATCTCAGGAATCTGAAGTTCTGCCTCTGGCTGTCTCATCAAATCTAGCAAATCTGTACTCCTTGCCCAGAAGGTTTAATAATTTCAAGTGTCATCAACTCGCAGGTATATTGAAAAGTATAAAATTAAATATTTCCCTATAAATCGATATTTGCATAATACCGCTAACTTGTTTTCTTACGAGGTCATTCATTTCGCTTTACAAATCCATTTCGTACTTGTTATCAGATCCCTGTCCGGGCGCATTGTTGGAGGAGTTTGGTGGTTCTTTACCCTGATCATAATCTCCTCCTACACGGCTAACTTAGCTGCCTTCCTGACCGTGGAGAGGATGGTATCTCCCATTGAAAGTGCGGAGGATCTCTCTAAGCAAACAGAAATTGCTTATGGAACGTTAGACTCTGGCTCCACTAAGGAATTTTTCAGGGTAAGAGATTCTGCTTCCTAACTTCCGATTTTGTTCTTGTAATTAAACTTTGTGCCCCCTTGCCCCTCCTCCCATGGTCTACACGAAAGTGCTGTGTGCAGGTAACTTCCTTCCCTGTCTCTAATTCTATTTCTGTTTTTTTTAAATTTTTATTTTATATTGGACTGTAGCTGATGTACAATGTTGTGTTACTTTCAGGTGTACAGCAAAGTGATTCAGTTATACATATACATATAATTTATTCTTTTGCAAATTCTTTTCCCATTTAGCTTATTACAGAATATTGAGTAGAGTTCCCTGTGCTATACAGTAGGTCTTTGTTGGTTGTCTATCTTATATATAGTAGAGAGTAGAGTGTATGTTAATCCCAACCTCCTAATTTATCCCACCTGCCCTTTCCCCTTTGGTAACCATAAGTTTGTTTTCTATGTCTGTTTTTAACCTTGACTTTACCCCGCTCCCTCCCCTACCGCTATACTTAGCACTATGTCTATCCTTTTGTTTGATTCCTGACTCCTTCGGAGAAAAACACTTTGTTGCAAAGAAATCTAGTTTTAAAAAAAAATTGATTGTCTTTTTGGAACAAAATTGAAGCAAAGTATAGTTAAATTTAGGTGATTATTTTTAAAAGAAAAGGATGTTGTACTTCGTTTTATGTTAAAGCATGACTTCCATCTATCTTACATAATTTACAGTTGAAAACTCACTTTCCAATCCGTTATGTTAATTCTAAGTCAGGAAACAGATTGTGTTCATATGTGGAAATTCCAAACTTTCTGTTAAACCCTCCAAGAAAAGGCTAACAAAGGCCTTCAACTTCTTGACTTTTAAAATGGGAATCATAATTACAACGTGTCTATTGAATGTATTTTAGTTTTAAAAGATCTGTGGCCTTATTATGGTCTCTGTTTATGGGCACCAGTCCAGAGGCTGATGTTGGTATAACTTTCTTTCATTATACTATTATCTCTCTATAAGAACTCATTCTATTAAAACACTTAAATATAGCAGATAAACTTTGGTATTGACATTAAGCCAAACACGGAGCATATGATGATCTCTGATAGTCCATCTTTGGGTGTGCCTAACTTTGAGTGAGATCCAGGCCAGTTTACTTCTGCATTAGGATTTAGGACTTTCAACTTCCAGTTGAAGTAGTAGACTGTAATTTGAAGACTGTCTCCTTCTGCATTGCCACTGGTCTCTTTTCCAAATAACATCAGTTGTGCTCCAGATATCACGGGAGAAAAAGTGGTGTTGTCAGACGGCTGACAACAGAAAATAACTTGGCTGTACGTGGGGTGGGCAGGACCTTGACTCTTCCACTAGGTACCGCGACGTAAGCTGAGAGCGTGGTCCATCTGTCAGCGGGTACTTTGACTTTGATGCTGCGTATGAATGTTGTAATGCAGATTTGTTACTAATGACAATTTACTGCTACTTCTGAAAATAGTTGCAATACTCTTAATATAACACAGTGCTCTAGCCTGATCATAACAGTGGACCTATTAAAATAGATTAGAATATCACGTGATTCTCAATTAGAAGTGTATTTTGAAACATTTTTAAATTGTTTGTGTCCCGATAGGTCTTGCTTCTATTTTACTCGTATATTTTATTGGTGTTCCGCGCTCTTGAAGTAAATGAGTCCTATGAATGAGGCAGAGGCTTGTTAGATCATATGCTTTACTTAGTGCTCCTTATATTGACGGAAATAACCTTAATTGTTTCCAGACACTGTCTGTTGAGAGTTACTCTCGTTAGCTTGTTTGGACAACGAGAGGACCAACTGTGCTCAGCAACTGCACTTTCAGGATCTCAGAGCTTTTCACTGTACCTGAACTCGATCATAGAAACACGCGCCTTAATCAGCGGGATGCCAAAATTTCATGATTAGAATATGCAAATTCCCCAGGAGACAGGGTGAGAAGGCTGTGTGACTCTGGGCAAAGGATGCCGCTACTCTTGTGTTTCAGCTCAGTAACCCCATGGAGACCATGGTCCCCATGTGCAGCGCACACACACACTCACACACACACACATGCACGCATGCACACACGCTGACATATCTGTGGGGTGCCATGCGCCTATATAGGATTGTGGTGCTTTCCTTCCCTAGAATAATAGAGAAGTGATGTGAGTATTTAGGCAACCTGATAACCTTTATGAGTACAGTTTCCCAAAGCAGTTTCTTATGCGTCATCTCTGAATCTCACAGTATTTCTGTCTGATAGTTGGGGCGATCACTTTTGTTTGCATGTTGTGCGTTATTAAATTTAAGCTCGGATACATGTGAGGACTTGACCAAATTCCAGCAGATAACAAGTGTGCTGAGGACTTTTACTCCTAAAGAGTGCTTTCCGTACACTGTTTTTCCTTCCTTCCTCCGGATTTACTTTGCTGCTCTCCTGCTGTGTTTCGGTCACCTCCGTGTCGGCGTATGTCATGTTAGAGGATTATAATGGTGGAAATCCAGACAGGGCCTCACAGTTCCTCTCAATATATTCCTTCAAAAGGAATTGTTGATGCGTGACCTTGGCTAGGTCTCAGTGCTATAGCATAGCAGTCAGCTACTCCTTATCTAGAGAAGGAAGGTGTGGGCTCAAAAGTACTTAAAAGCCACACTGTTCATTCTGTTTGTACCAGTGAAGGGAGGCTAATGGAAGAGCACACATCGCCAAAGTGAATAGGAGCATGCCTGTTAATCCCACCATTAAAACATGGCATGGCTGTGATTTGGGAAAGTATGTACAAAAGGTATGTTTCTTTAAAAGTTGGATTAAATAAAAAGGTGCTGCTAAATTGAGTAATTTTGAATAGTTTTTCTAACTGTATTAATGTTGGATAATTGGGTACCACGGTGACAATACTGAGGGCAATCTTAATTGTGCTTCTGACTCTCAGAGATGTTTTCAGAGATACTCTGGCTTGCAGCAGTAGCCATTGCATCTCATACCTTTCCCCACAGAGTTTATTGCTTTAGTATATGGAAATTGAGTAACAAATTCCTTTTTGTAAAAAAAAGAATTTCTCTTATAGAGCGTTATTCTAAACGTATTGGATGAGCTGAAGCTAATTCATAGACATTATAAAGGCAAAATATCATTGATTTTCATTGATTTTCATTTTTCCCCTTAAAACCTAGGTTATATTCTACAATCTATTAGCAGTAGTCTGGTTGAATTTCTAAGCTTACGGTGGAAAGAGGCGCAAAGGAAATGCTCCTTGCTTCTGTTCCTAAAATTAACATTCACCACACACTTGGGTCGTCCTCTCTCTCAACTGTCCTCTAACCTCAGGGGCGTTTGGGGCTCCTGGAAGGTGGGTGCAGGACAGGGTGAGTGATGGGAGATTGGCCATCGTGGTGCCTGATCCTCCAGGAGTGGGGATGCAGAGGGAGTGGGCTGGCCCCAGACTGAGGACAGGTACTGTGCTTTTTGTTCTCTGGCCGTCTCTTATATTTAATACTTACTCTAATGCCCGAGACAGCTCATTACACGTGGAAGACACAACTTTTACCAGTTGCTAATACTTAACGTTCTAACAGTTATCTTATGTTTCCTAATATGGCTTCATTTGGCGTTACTGATAGTTTTTTGTTTCTTATGCTGTTTATGAAGAGGGGTTTTATCATTTATATTATTATAAACTTTCTACTATCACAGTGTCTATCAGAAAGTCAACTTTCTGATTTTATCACAGCAGGAGCTTTGGATTTAGCCATTGGAGAAACTGATTGGAGAAGGTGGTCACTGTCTGAATTTTAAAGATGTATAACTAACTAAAAGATGGAAAAATAACTGGTTTAAGACCATTTAGAGATTAAAGGGCCAGTTTTAAAACAGAATTCGGAGTTCTGAGAGCCTAGTCTTTTGTCCCAGTATTAACTAATGATACATTAATGATAATTAACTAAAGATACATCTTTGAAGGGATGAAAGCATCTTATATCAAATTATAAGAAGAATATTTCATCTCATTTATAGGAATCTGTTTTGTCATCGTTAGGATGATAATTACTCAATTTAAATCTAAAGATTTTTTAAATCAGATTTCAGGTACATAATTTAATAATTATGGGTTATATTAATTTTTTTTTTTTTTTTTTAGCGATACGCGGGCCTCTCACTGTTGTGGCCTCTCCCGTTGCGGAGCACAGGCTCCGGACGCGCAGGCTCAGCGGCCATGGCTCACGGGGCCAGCCGCTCCGCGGCATGTGGGATCCTCCCGGACCGGGGCACGAACCCGCGTCCCCTGCATCGGCAGGCGGACTCTCAACCACTGCGCCACCAGGGAAGCCCTATATTAATATTTTTTTAGGGAAGTCAACGTGTGTGCATTAGTTTCAGAATTCCAATTTCAGCTGTAAATTTTCTAATTTAAAAATCTATATGTTCTTTAAGTGATACTCGGTAAAACAAATATGAATGGAATATTTACTTTGTTGTGCTAGAGAGAGGAAATAGGGGACAATCTTGTAACCAACAAGAGGTGTGAGGAAATAGACCCTGCATCTTCCTCTTCCAGAGTTTTCTGCTCTCGGAACCCGTGTACATCCTCATATAGAGTGAAAGGTAAAGTCTGACTCACTTTGGAGCTGCTGTTCTTGCCTAATTATAGCGCCACTGTAACACACCTATAATTAAGAAAGAATTAGGCTATCAATTATACACCACTAATTTTAGACTTTCACATTTTGATAATTTCTTCTCTCAATAAAAGAGGACAGATCTTGAATTAGATGAGCAGAAGATGATTTTGTAAGAACTATGTGCATTATTTTCCTACAGAAACTTAGATGTGGGGAATAGAAAATGGCTTTATAAATAAACCTACCATTGGCCTGTCAATCCATGAAACAGAAGTATTAACTTGCGAAAAGGAAGTACTTCATGCCTATCCTAAATCCCCACGCTGCAATCTGTTTATCTTACCCTGTGTGTCTCTGAGTAAGTGGTCTCCTTTAATTATGCTGGCGTTGGAAGGAAGAGATTCTAAAATATGGTCAAAATAAAGGTATTCCCCTTCTCATTAAGTGAAGTTAATTATGCCGTTCTCAGAAGATTGATTTAGTCAGATAAGAATCCATATTGTTGTTATCCAGCATTGTAGACGTTTCACAGAGTTTCCAGAGAGTATAAATGATAGATAAATACATAGTGTTAATGCAGGTGTGCCTTACCTGACTGAAAAGACTGGTTTGAAATTTTCCTTTACCATATAATAACCACAAATACAAGAGAATTACAACAATTTATCCTTTGAAAGGCAGCAACCTTTTTTTTTAATTCCTTCTCTAGCATAAGATACACTTATTTACGTTACTATATAAAATATTGATTGCAATATGTTTGTAAATAAAAATGTTTTAGCCATTATAGCAGCTTCTGTATAGAGCTGCATTAAGTGCTATTTCATTATAGTTACATTTTGTTCCACTTACTGCTTGTGTTTAGCAATAATGCAAGCATGATTTCCTTACTGGTATTTTATAGAACAGATTTCACTAATTTGTGGTGGTTCTCCATACTTATTTATTTCTGGTATAGCTAAAGATCTTTCTGCCATAGTTTCCTATATATCACCTATTTCTGTGTGGGTAGAACTATGTATATATACCTAGCTTTGTATATATAAATGTACAAATACATACACATAGTTCTTAACTTTATATACATGAATACATATACATACATATATTATATCTTTCAAATATTATGGAGATGAAGTGGGTATAGTTGACTATATGTATGTTACTAATATCAAAATAGACCCTTTACAGATCTTTCAGTCATGCTTAACTCTTTAAATAGTTTCTAAAGCACTCAGTACTAAATCAATGCTGAATGTGAATAAATTAGGAACAAACAGCACTACGTGGATATGTTCTAAGTCACTCTGGTGTGGTTAGTCATATTATTACAGATTTTTCTTCCTTAGTTTTTTGGGGAGCTTGATTAGTCATGAAAGTCTGCACAGCTGACAATTCTACATGTCCAAGACTTCTCTAGATAATCCAGGACAAGTTCAAATCATTTGCTCCCTGCTTGGCAGTTTTCTTTCTCTGGCATTTTAAATGTTCTCACCATTCCACACAGCATCTGAGGACAGTCTTGATTTTTTTTTTTTTAGTGATCATATTCTTAATGCAGTATGACGTATAAAGTGCACAGATCTTAAGTGACAGCTCAATGAATTTTTACATATATGTGCACCCATATAACCATCACTTAGATCAAGATGAGGCTCCCAGTCCCTACTCAAACGTAGCCACTCTTCTGACTTCTGTCACAAAAGTATTCTACTTTTGTCTGTTCTTGACCTTCCTGTAAATGGAATTATACACTCCTTAGTCTTCGTGTCTGGTTTTATTTGATCATCATAATGTCTGTGAAATTCACTTATGTTGTTGCATGTAACAATAACAAGAGTTTGCTCTTTTTTTATTACTCTGTAGTATTGCATCATATAAGTATATTAAAATTGATCCATTCTACCATTGGTGGACATTTGGGCTGTGTATAATTTTTGGCTTTTATGTCTAAAGCTGCCATGAACATTCCTGTACACATCTTTTAGTGCACACATGCACTCATTTCTCTTGGGTTTATACATAAGAATAAAACTACTAAATTATAGGATGGATGCATATTTAGCTGTGGAAGATATTGCCAAATAGTTTTCAATAGTGCTTGTAACAATTTAAACTCCCAGCAACAATGTATGAGAGTTCCAGTTGCTCTACCTCCTCAGAAGTACTAGGTACCATGAGCTTTATTAGTTTTAGCCATTCTGGCAAGTGTGTATTTCATCCATTATGGTGAGTGTGTATTTTACTGTGGTTTTAATATGCATCTATCTGAGAAGTAATGATATATGGAATACCTTTTTATACCTTTATTAACCATTTGGAAATTTTCACTTGTTAAGTGCCTGTTCAAGTCACTTGTTAATATTTATTGGGTTGTCTGTCTTTTTCCTATTGATTTGCTGGGCTTCTTTAAATTTTAATGAAATGAATTTTTGGTCTGATGTATTATTATACACACCTTCTCTTTGGTTTGCTTTTCCACTTTCCAAATGGTGACCTTTGAAGACCAGAAAGCACTAATTTTTATGAAGTCCAATATACCAATCTTTTCTTTTATGGTTAAGGATTTTTGTGTCCTGTTTAATAAATCTTTGCCCCAATATTATGAAGATGTTCTTCTACTAAAAGCTTGTTTTACCATTCACATTAGGCATACAATCCGTCTAGCACTGATATTTGATAAGGTGTGAGACAGTAGCCAAAGTTCATTTATTTCTTGTTTAACAACTTTATTGGAGTTTAATTGCTTTACAGTGGTGTGTCAGTTTCTGCTGTATAACAAAGTGAATCAGCTATACGTATACATACATCCCCATATCCCCTCCCTCTTGCATCTCCCTCCCACCCTCCCTATCCCACCCCTCTAGGTGGTCACAAAGCACCGAACTGATCTCCCTGTGCTATGCGGCTGCTTCCCACTAGCTACCTATTTTACATTTGGTAGTGTATATACGTCCATGCCACTCTCTCACTTCATCCCAGCTTGCCCTTCCCCCTCCCCGTGTCCCCAAGTCCATTCTCTACTTCTGTGTCTTTATTCCTGTCCCGCCCCTAGGTCCGTGAGAAACATTTTCTTTTTAGATTCCATATATATGTGTCAGCATACAGTATTTGTTTTTTCTCTTTCTGACTTACTTCACTCTGTATGACAGACTCTAGGTCAATCCACCTCTCTACAAATAACTCAATTTCATTTCTTTTTATCGCTGAGTAATATTCCATTGTGTATATGTGCCACATCTTTATCCATTCATCTGTTGATGGACACTTAGGTTGCTTCCAGGTCCTGGCTATTGTAAATAGGGCTGCAATGAACATTGTGGTACATGACTCTTTTTGATTTATGGTTTTCTCAGGGTATGAGCCCAGTAGTGGGATTGCTGGGTCATATAGTAGTTCTGTTTTTAGTTTTTTAAGGAACCTCCATACTGTTCTCCATAGTGACTGTATCAATTTACATTCGCACCAACAGTGCACGAGGGTTCCCTTTTCTCCACACCGTCTCCAGCATTTATTGTGTTTGTAGATATTTTGATGATGGCCACTCTGACCGGTGTGAGATGATACGTCATTGTGGTTTTGATTTACATTTCTCTAATAATTAGTGATGTTGAGCGTCTTTTCATGTGCCTCTTGCCCATCTGTATGACTTCCTTGGTGAAATGTCTATTTAGGTCTTCCCCCCACTTTTTAACTGGATTGTTTGTTTTTTTGATATTGAGCTCCATGAGCTGTTTGTATATTTTGGAGATTAGCCCTTTGTCTGTTGTTTCACTGGCAAATATTTTCTCCCATTGTGACTGTTGTCTTTTCGTCTTGTTTATGGTTTCCTTTGCTGTGCAAAAAAGCTTTTAAGTTTCATTAGGTCCCATTTGTTAATTTTTGTTTTTATTTTTATTGAAGTATATGCAATTAATATGCAGAAATCTGTTATTTTTCTCTTCACTAATAACAAACTATCAGAGAAATTAAGAAAAAAATTTACAATTGTACCAGTAATAATAAAATACCTGGGAATAAATTTAACCACGGAGGTGAGTGTTGTCTTTTTGTCTTGTTTATGGTTTCCTTTGCTCTGCAAAAACTTTTAAGTTTAATTAAGTCCCATTTGTTTACTTTTGTTTTTATTTCCGTTACTCTAGGAGGTGGGTCAAAAAAGATCTTGCTGTGGTTTATGTCAAAGAGTGTTCTTCCTATGTTTTCCTCTAAGAGTTTTATAGTGTCTGGTCTTACATTTAATTCTTTAATCCATTTTGAGTTTATTTTTGTGTATGGTGTTAGGGAGTGTTCTAATTTCATTCTTTTACATGTAGCTGTCCAGTTTTCCCAGCACCACTTATTGAAGAGGCTGTCTTTTCTCCATTGTATATTCTTGCCTCCTTTTTCAAAACTAAGGTGACCGTATGTTTGTGGGTTTATCTCTGGGCATTCTCTCCTGTACCACTGATCTATATTTCTGTTTTTGTGCCAGTACCATACTGTCTTGATTACTGTAGCTTTGTGGTGTAGTTTGAAGTCATGGAGCCTGATTCCTCCAACTCCATTTTTCTTTCTCAAGATTGCTTTGGCTATTCAGGGTCTTTTGTGTTTCCATAGAAATTGTAAAATGTTTTGTTCTAATTCTGTGAAGAATGCCATTGGTAGTTTGATAGGGATTGCATTGAATCTGTAGATTGCTTTGGGTAGTATAGTCATTTTCACAATGTTGATCCTTCCAATCCAAGAACATGGTATATCTCTTTATCTGTTTGTATCATCTTTAATTTCTTTCATCAGTTTCATAGTTTTCTGCATATGGGTCTTTTGTCTCCTTAGGTAGGTTTATTCCCAGATATTTTATTCTTTTTGTTGCAGTGGTAAATGGGAGTGTTTCCTTAATTTCTCTTTCAGATTTTTCATCATTAGTGTATCAGAATGCATGAGATTTCTGTGCATTAATTTTGTATTCTGCAACTTTACCAAATTCATTGATTAGCTCTAGTAGTTTTCTGGTAGCATCTTTAGGATTCTCTATGTATAGTATCATGTCATCTGTAAATGACATGTAAATGTGTTGTTCATCATTGTTTGTTTGCTCTTTAGTTCTTCTAGGTCCTTGTTAAACGTTTCTTGTATTTTCTCCATTCAATTTCCAAGATTTTGGATCATCTTTACTATCATTATTCTGAATGCTTTTTCAGGTAGACTGCCTATTTCCTCTTCATTTGTTAGGTCTGGTGGGTTTTTACCTTGCTCCTTCATCTGCTGTGTGTTTCTCTGTCTTCTCATTTTGCTTATCTTACTGTGTTTGGGGTCTCCTTTTTGCAGGCTGCACGTTCGTAGTTCCCGTTGTTTTTGGTGTCTGTCCCCAGTGGGTGGGATTGGTTCAGTGGTTTGTGTAAAATTCCTGGTGGAGGGACTGGTGCCTGTGCTCTGGTGGGTGGGGCTGTATCTTGTCCTTCTTGTGGGCAGGGCTCCAGCCAGTGGTGTGTTTTGGTGTGTGTGTGAACTTAGTATGATGTTAGGCAACCTCTCTGCTAATGGGTGGGGTTGTGTTCCTATCTTGCTTGGTGTTTGGCATGCGGCCTCAAGCCCTGGAACTTGCTGGCCTTTGGGTGGAGCTGGGTCATAGTGTTGAGGCAAAGATCTCTGGGAGAGTTCTCGCTGATTGATATTATGTGGGGCTGGGAGGTTTCTAGTGGTCCAGTGTCCTGGACTCGGCCCTCCCACCTCAGATGCTCAGGTCCAACACCTGGCTGGAGCACTAAGACCCTGCCAGCCACATGGCTCATAATAAAAGGAAGAAAGAAAAAAAACCAAACAAACAAAAAACAAAGGCAGAACCCTAAAACAAATGGTAAAAGCAAACCTAAACAGACAAAATCCTAGAAAGAAGCATACACATACTCACAAAAAGGGAAAAAGGAAGGAAAAAAAAAAAGATATAGAGCAACCAAACCAATAAAGAAATCCCCAATGATAATAAGTACTAAAGACTAATCTAAGGTAAACATAAAACCAGAAAAAAATTCAACACAGAAAGCAAACCCCAAGTCTACAGTTGCTCCCAAAGTCCACCTCCTCAATTTGGGATGATTCATTGTCTATTCAGGTATTCCACAGATGCAGGTACATCACGTTGATTGTGGAGGTTTAATCTGCTGCTCCTGAGGCTGCTGGGAGAGATTTCACTTTCTCTTCTTTGTTCACACAGCTCCCTCCCAGAGATGCAGGTCCCGTCCCTATTCTTTTGTCAATGTTTATTCTTTATTCTTTTGCCCTACCCAGGTACGTGGGGAGTTTCTTGCCTTTTGGGAAGTCTGAGGTCTTCTGCCAGCGTTCAGTAGGTGTTCTGTAGGAGTTGTTCCACTTGTAGGTTTATTTTCGATGTATTTGTGAGGAGGGAGGTTATCTCAATGTCTTTACTCTTCTGCCATCTTGAAGGTCCCCCCAGTATTGAATACTTAAAGACTTAAGGCTACTTAACTCTTTAAGCTAAGCTTAAGCTGCCTGGGGTATGTCTGTGTTCTATCATTTCAGCTGAAAATGGCTGGTTTAACAGTGAAAGAAACGTCTAAATTTTATAAGACTTGGCCATTTCCTTTAAAATCAGTTTAAAGACCTTGCATTTCATTAAGTGGTTTCCAAATTCAGAGATAAATGTATGAGAGACCATAGTGAATAGTCCTTTGTGGGATCAAAGTGCTGTGGAAGGAAGAAGAAAAGGGTATGTCTGCTTGCTGAGTTATGATTATTGTGGAATGTGGTAGCTTCTCTGAGAATAACTATGTCATTTTGGTCCTTGTCCTCTTTCCATGGCCGTTCTCAGCAAATATCTGTGTCCATCTGGTCATTTCATTTAGAGATCACCGTGTGACTCAAAGGAGAGATGAGAACTCACATTATCCACTGGAAGGATAATCTGACTCTTACCAAATTACAGGAGGCTTTCTGTCATCGTCCATATTAAAGAGAAAATGCTCCCGTGCTCCTTTCACATTACCATCAGGTCATGAGCATAATTATTCCAGCCAAAAAGTTTCAAACAATAGATGAAATTTGAGATTAGTCTGTCATCTCAAAACTCTTCTAAAATTTCTGTTTAGATGTGTAGGAGAAGATGAATATCGGTATAAACCTCTGCAAGTACTTTAGATGACTTAGTGTTCAATTCACTTTATTCTTGTGTTTAAGTAAAAGAATCATCATGCCTGTCTTTATTGGATAGTTTGCACTAGTTGCCATGGTAACAGATGCAGTCAAAGAGTACTGTAGAGAATAGCAATAGAATTTTGTGATCATTTAAATATACTGGAATCAAAATCTGAACTAAATATAAATACTGTCGATAAAATTTTGAGAATTCCTTAATTAGACTTTCGATATTTGAAGGAAAACTTGATATAATTCACACTTCACGTTTCCATCATATAATTTTGCTCTATATCATATTGAGGGATGATCAAAAACAAGGTGCTAGTGAAGGTGGCTACTTATGTTCACAGGGAAATGAGATTTTAGAAAAAAAAAAGGCAGTTGGGGAAATCAAGCAATGTCAGATATGGTCAGGGTCCCCAAAAGTGATATTGAAGATTGCATCTGAGGAAACAAAGGGCCAAGGGGGTGAGGTCAGAAGGTAGTGGGCAAACCCAGACCCTCTTTCCCCCCAGAGACCCTGACTCAGCAGCAATACACTGACTGATTCTCTTCGTGAGAAACCAGTTAAGAGGCTCCTGCAAACCACGTGAGTGTGAAACCAGCCATGTCAAACCTTGTGGGAAAATTCACAGCCTCGCTGGCTGTAGTTATCCACCATCAGGAGGAAACACCCAGCTCTTGGCTTTTCTCTCTAGGGAGAGAAAGAGAAGACTTGACTATATTTTCAGGTTCTGAATTTTCTAAGGAACTGGGTTCTGTCTTGCCTGAAATGGCACCAGGTTGGGGGCTGCTGAGAATAAAGGTGAAGGTTTGGCCCAGGACGCACTCACCATAGACCCTCCCTTCCAGCTCAGTGTGGGAAAACTGGGGGGAAACCCCCAACTCCCAGCTTCCCTTTGGGAAGGAAGGAGCAAGTTGGAGTGTAGTTCCATTACTTTGGCTTTTCGAGGGGCTGGTTTCTGACTTGCCTGCTTCAGAGCACTGTTGGGACCTGGCATATGCTAGGTGTCTGGGGGCTGCTGAGAATGGGAGGGAGCTAATTGTTTGTTGCTGCTTCAGAGACCTGTGGTCCACCAGAAAGAAGCCAGTACAGCTGGGTGGCCACTCCCTTGTGGGGGGTAGGACAAAAGTGGCATGTGCATGCAATGTTCTGGCCTTTTGTGGGGTACCTTGGGGACTGCCTCTGTCTTGCCTGACTTGGGCCCAGCATACTTTATAAGCCTGGGGTCCACTGAGAATAAAAAAGAGCTCGGAGGCTTATTCTAGCTGTAGAGAACCTGCAATACTACAGACAGACACCGAAGGAGCAAGAGATTGTGAGCTTTGGAAAAAAGATACTGGCAAATCCTTCTAATTGGGAGTTCACACACACAGCTCCAAAGAAAACACATCCACAGAAAATGTCTGAGAGGCCTGTAGAATATGAAACCCGGCTGATTGGTGAAGGTCTATCCCTATACAAAGTGGGTCCATAAAGACTGGGAGAGGGGGCTGTTTTTTAAAATGCACAGATCCCAGCATAAACTTACAAAACACTGAAAAACAACCACAGAAAAATGTGTCGAAGGAAAAAAAATTAATCTCCATAAACCAACCTAAAAAATGGAGATACATGGATTACCTGACAAAGAATTCAAAATAACTGTTACAAAAATGCTCAAAGAGCTCAGGAAAATGATGCATGAACAAACTGAGAATATTAATGAAGAGGTAAAAAATATAAAGAAAAGAACCAAACAAATTTTGGAGGAGGAGACTACAATGACAGAGTTAAAAATTCACTAAAGGGATTTAACATCAGACTTGATCAAGCAGAAGAAAGAATCAGAAAACTCAAGACAAGTCATTTGAAAATATCCAGAGGATCAATAAAAAACAAAGAATGGGGCTTCCCTGGTGGCGCAGTGGTTGAGAGTCCGCCTGCCGATGCAGGGGACACGGGTTCGTGCCCCAGTCCAGGAGGATCCCACATGCCGTGGAGCGGCTGGGCCCATGAGCCATGGCCGCTGAGCCTGTGCATCTGGAGCCTGTGCTCCGCAACGGGAGAGGCCACACCAGTGAGAGGCCCGCGGTAAAAAAAAACCCACAAAAACAAAGAATGAAAAATGTGAAGAAAGCCTAAGGGGCTTATGGAATACTGTCAAGGGGATCAATAATCACATTATGGGAGTTTCAGAAGGAGAAGAGAGAGAGAAAGGGTCAGAAAGCTTATTTAAAGAAATAATGGTCAAAATTGTTTCTAAATCTAGGGGTGGGGTGGGGAATGGACATCCAGATTCATGAACTCAAATAGAAGGAACTCAAAATAAGTTTACAATGAAAAACATTACAATCAAATTGTCAGATATCAAAGGCAAGGAATTTTGAAAACAGCAAGAGAAGTGTGCCTTGTCACATACACATGAGCATCCATAAGGCTCCTAGTAGATTTGTCAGCAGAAACCTTGTAGTTCAGAGGGAGTGAGAGGATGTATTCAAACAGCTGAAAGAAAAAAAAAATACCGTCAACCAAGAATGATATATCTTCTTCAAAAATTAAGGAGAAATAAGACTTTCCCAGATAAACTAAATCTGAGAGAAATTATCAATACTATACCTGCCTTGCAGGAACTATTAAAAGAGGTCCTTCTTGTTAAAGTGAAAGGATGCTAGACAGAAACCAAAAGCGTATGTAAGTACAAAGCTCACTGGTAAAGGTATGTATGTAGATAAATAGACAATGCTAAAATGCCATAACGGTGACGTGTAAGTCTCTTTTAATTCTGGTATAGAGGTTAAAATATAAAAGTATAAAAATAACTATACACATATGTTAATGGATACACAATATAAAAAATAATTTGTGGCATCTGTAACATACCGTGTGAGGGGGGAAGTAAAAGAGTAGAGAATAATTAAGAAGAAAATAGAAAAGATTCAAATAAAATTAGAAATAAAAGGGAAGACATTATAACTAATGCCTCAGAAATTTAAAAATAAATGAGACTACTGTGAAAGAGTATATGCCGAAAAACTGGATAACCTAGAAGAAATGGATAAATTTCTAGAAACATACAATCTACTAAGTTTGTATCATGAAGAAATAGAAAATCTGAATAGACCTATACTAGTAAGGAAAGTGAATCAGTAATCAAAAAACTCGCAATAAAGAAAAGCAAGTGACCAGACAGCTTCACTGGAGAATTTTACCAAACATTTAAAGAATTAATGACAATTGTCAAATTCCTCCAAAAAATAGAAGAGGAGGGAACACTTCCAAACTCATTTTACAAGGCCAGAAATGCCAGACAAAGACACTACAAGAAAAGAAAACTACAGGCAAATATCCCAGATAAATATAGATGCAAAAATCCTCAGCAAAATAATAGCAAACCAAATTCAACAGAAAGTTAAATGGATCATACACCATGACCAAGTGGTATTAATCTTTGAGATGTGAAGATGTTTCAGCCTATGGAAATCAATCAGTGTGATATTATCACAATAATAGAATAAAGAATAAAAATCACATCATCATCTCAGTAGATGCAGAAAAAGCATTTGAAGTAATTGAACACACTTTCGTGATATAAGCATTCAATAAACTAGGAATAGAAAGAAATTACCTCAACATAATGAAGTCCATATATGAACCCCATGGCTGACATCATACTCAGTGTTGAAACTGAAACATTTTCTTCTAAATTAGTAGCAAGACAAGGATGCCTACTCTTATCACCTCTATTCAACATAGTACTGAAAGTTCTAGCCAGAGAAATTAGGCAAGAAAAAGAAATAAAAGGCACCCAAATTGGAAAATAAGTAAAATTATCTCTGTTCACAGATGACTTGATCTTATATATAGAAAACTCAAAGAATTCCACAAAAAACTTTTAGAAATTTAGTAAATTTGCAGGATACAAAATCAATATACAAATACCAGTTGCATTTCTATTCACTAACAATGAACAATCTGAAAAGAAAATTTTAAAAAAGTCCCATTTACAACAGCATCAAAAAGAATAAAATATAATACTTAAGAATAAACTTATTCAAGGAGGTAAAAGACTTGTATGCTGAAAACTCCAAAAGATTGCTGAAAGAAATTTAAGAAGACACAATAAATGGAAAGACATCCCTTGTTCATGGATTAAAAGACTTAATATTGTAAAATGTCCATACTACACAAAGTGATCTAAAGATTCAGTGCAATCCCTATCAAAATCAAATAATTTTTTTTGCAGAAATAGAAAAACATTCCTAAAATTCATATGGAAATGCAAAGAATCAGAAATAGCTAAACCAGTCTTGACAAACAAGAACACAGCTGGAAGCCTTACACTCTCTGACTTCAAAACATTTTAGAAAGGTATAGTAATCAAAACATTATGGCACTGGCATAAAGACACATTTATAGACCAGTGGAACAGAAGAGAGATCCCAGAAATAAACCCATGAATATACGTTTAAGTGAACTTTGACAAAGGCATCAAGACTCCACAGTGGGGAAACGATAGCGTTGAGATAACTGGGAGGATCCCACATGCCGCGGACCAACGAGGCCTGTGAGCCACAACTACTGAGCCTGCGCGTCTGGAGCCTGTGCTCCGCAGCGGGAGAGGCCGCGATAGTGAGAGGCCCGCGCACCGCGAAGAAGAATGGCCCCCGCTCGCCGCAACTAGAGAAAGCCCACGCACAGAAACGAACACCCAACACAGCCATAAGTAAATAAATAAATAAATAAATAAATAAATACTTAAAAAAAAAATTGCAAACCCTTTTAGATTAGAATGGTGGGCCAACAACCCAAATTTGCCCGTAATTGCCTACATCTTTTAATTGCCTTTGAAAGCCCACACTTAAAACGCTCTGTTCTTGTTGTTGAGGTTAAGGAAGTTCAATCGACGTGTTTTAGGAGCAAATCCCACATTGAATAAAAAGTTATTTCTGATCCTTGGTAATCTCAGACGGCCTCGGCATTCTCGTCTTTAACTGTAGGGCTTGGGTTATAAACTACCTCTCAAACTCTGTTTGCCTTTGAAAGAGTAGGACATTTGTGAAGAATTAACCCTTCAAGCCATTCTTGAGTGTGCATTGTGAAGGTTGACTTACGACTTTTCTTAACATCCAATTCCACTTTGTTGCAGTTTTCATTGTGACAGTTTTTAGCAAGATCTTTGGAACTAAAACTTCCCTCCTAAGTATTTTCATATACTGGTCCTAATTCTGACTTTAGTAATTGCTTTCATTTTCATAATACAGATGTATCAGATATATGAAAATAACTATCATCTCTTCCTTAAATTTTCCCATCACCCAGCCTAAGAATTCTGAATTGTGTTTTCAAACCCTTCATTCTATATCTTTACCTTTTAAATGTAGGTTTCTCAGTGTTATTCTTTTTTTTTTTTGTTCCCACCATGTGGCTTGTAGGATCTTGGTTCCCCGACCAGGGATTAAACCTGGGCCCTCAGCAGTGAGAATGTTGAGTCCTAATCACTGGACAGCCAGGGAATTCCCACTATTATTCTTAAAGTGTGGTGTCTAGACGTGGTATGTGACTTTTTCTAACTAGAAAGGATTTTGGCCAGACTGACAATTCAGATTTCAGACCAATTTCAACCTGAACACTTGTGTTCTTTGGCAACATAGTGTTTACATTTTATTTTTTTAAAAGGAGGGAAAAAAACAAAGAATGCCTTTAGCTAGAGAATGACTCTCCAGTTACTACAGACACACCATTCTATACCTACCCCCTTCCTGTCTGTTTCACTCACATTTCCTTCTTAGCCTTCAGGGTATTTGAAGTTACAGCTCTGTTACCTAGACTTGATTCTATTTAAAACCTTCAAGTCTATTAGCTTTTGTGGTAACTGTAGCATACTAATAGCTTGCCCTAAAAGTGCTGCTTACCGAAAACCTGGGTGATTTTAGGATGAATTTTGGTTAGCCGCATTTCTTTCATTCTGTGTGTATGCGGTTGATTGAAACCACGTGCCAGATATTCTCTTCATCCTTGTTAAATTTTACCTTGGATTTTGGCTTATTTGCCCAAGCCCATAAAATTGAAATATTGATTCTGTTATCTATTATATAAATATCTGAAACTTTGAAGCATTTGTCATTTATGTATTCATCCAAATTGACTAAAACGCTGAACACAGTAGGGCTATGTATGGAATCAGTGCTATAACAAAAGTTTCCCTTCAGCACAGTATTTGCATGTTAATTAATAACCAATACTCTTTGGGTGCGACTGATATTTTAATTATAAACCCATCTAATTCTGGTAACCGTAACTCTCCATTTAATCCAGAAGGATAATATGAGCTATTTTGTCAAACATTGATGATACTCAAGATATCTGTTCACTATAGACCTTAAATGGGTTCATTGAGTAACCCTATTAAAAATAAAAGACGTGACCATAGGGGACCACTTGCCCTTCCCCTTGCTTTATCAATTCACATTATATGCCTGTGTGCACATACGGGTAATAAATAAGATTTATTAGTAGAACACTTTAGTAGTGACATTTACCATTTGTAAGGGAATGAAAACGTATGGAAATACCAATTACATTTTAAAATTTAAAGACATCATTTTCCAAGCAGAAAATAATCAGAAGGATATGATTCTATTAATAATATATGCATTAACCTGACTCTATTTTTCACATGTGAAAGTAATTTCAAAATGCCAACGAGAACACTGAGGCATAACTTAGCTTTGCTTTGGGTTGATTAAAATGCTGCCACAAATCCAATTTAGTTAAGCCTCAGTTTACTTTTTAATAAATTATACAGAAACATATAACTGAATTTCTCTAAATTTTATAATATTGTCAAGTGATTTGTTTCTTCTTAATAAAACATTGCTTATCTGAATACTACTCTTCAGTATTTTTCTGATTTAGTGCATATACACATGTATTGAAGATTTGAGTATCCAGACTGTAGTCTTGGTTCTTCTGGGGCTGACACACTATGCTAATTTGGACAAGTTATTTAATCTCTCTGAGTCTTTGCTTCTACAATAAAGGGCTTGGAATACAGGAAGTGATTTTTAAGGTCCATTCCAGGGCTAATCCTTTGAAAATTTTAAGCTGTTAAAAATCCTTTTAGTTAGATGCTTTCATAAATACTTGTTCAGTTTTTAAGAAACTGAGAAATTGCTAGAAATATAGTTTAATGTGAATCTTGTTAATATTATTGGAGAATTAGTTTTATTTAAAATGACATATTACCCATATAGAAAAATCCTCACGAAATCAAACAAATCAAACTACACTTCTGTAAAGTATTTTGTTAAATGCAATCATTTATAAATAGGTAATTATTGCATTTTAATAAAGAGAAAAACATACTGTGAGACTTCATATAAAATGTTCATAATTACTTCAGACATCTGATTTTAATGATTCTAAAAATATTTCCCACTGACTTGACTCGCGACTTCAAGGAATTGACAATTTTTGAATATAAATTTTTCTTTTATTTTAAATCCAAGAAGTTATAGTGTTAAACATCAAATTTTACTAAAACTAAGCGAGCAAAGGAATGTCTAAGAAAATATTCATATTGACTTTATTCAAATGTTTCCTATTTTTTTTACTTGAAGCAGATGGTGTGGTTTTTGATTGTATAAAAAAATCAATATATGAGCAAAAACTCATGTTTTTCAGCTAAAGGATGAGTAAGAAGTGTTAAGTTGATAGAATTAAATCCTCTAAAAATATTTATTTGTATGACACAACTTGTTAATTTTCCCTTCCCCCTTAATTTGCAGGGACCATTTCTGTAGCTGCAGTTTTTTGTTTTTTGGTTTTTTTTTCCATCAGGGAAAGTAATGCGCTTCTTTTTAAATTTAAGGAAAAACCTAAAAAATAGTCTTACTTTTATGACATAAACTTTCATTAGCAAAACTGACTTAAAAAGACTCAGGAGAGGTCTAGGGATTTTATCATACATGACAATTATACTTAACAAGCTGAACACTTTCTAGGTTTTCTCGTTTTTTTTTTTTTCCTTTCATTTTTGTGTTGCTCTTGTTGGCAAATGAAGTGAAAAAGTAGTATCAAAGCTACGAAATAAGAGCCAAGTTTCAAAGCACTTGTTTTGTAAGAGTTTCACAGAAGTAATTTTATAATCTTTGATGTTTAAATACCATTCATATTTAATATACATAGTAAAGAAAACTATAGAAAGATGAAGTTTTCCAAGTCAGTATTATATAATTTAGCTTCATCCAGAGAGATACGGGGATGTGAAGACTTCTAGTGATGCACAACACAGAAAGTGACAAGAGACACTCAATTCAAAATATTAAGATTTCCTCGATTCAATTTGACTGTATGTTGTTTATGTTGGAAATTACATCTGAATAGAAGATGAACAACAGATACACTCTACTCGGGGGGAACCTTACTACAGAAAATTAAAATTCCAGGGTATGCTTGTGGATTTTTAAAATTTTGATCTCAAATAAGTGACTATAACTCAGAAGCACAGACAAATTTGTGTAGGGATGGCATATTTGTAAACAGCAAAGAATAACAGAATGAAACCTATGTGGAATTTCCTTTTTTTCTTTTGGCTTTTAATTATTTTTATTGGAATACAATTGATTTACTTTATAATTTGCTTTATAACTGTGTTAGTTTCTGCCGTACAAAGAAGTGATTCAGCTATATGTATACATAGCCCCCCTCCCTCTTGGACCTCCCTCCCACCCCCTCCCATCCCACCCACCTAGGTCATCACAGAGCACCGAGCTGAGCCTCCTGTGCTATATATAGCAGGTTCCCACTAGCTATATCTGTTTTACACATGGTAGTGTATATATGTCAATCCTAATCTCTCAGTTCATCCCACCCTCCCCTTCCCCCGCTGTGTCCACATGTCCGTTCTCTACATCTACATCTCTATTCCTGCCCTGCAACTAGGTTCATCTGTACCACTTTTCTAGATTCCACATATACGCATTAATATACAATATTTGTTTTTCTTTTTCTGACTTACTTCACTCTGTATGATAGACTCTAGGTCCATCCACATCTCTACAAATTACCTATTTCTTTTCTTTATATGTCTGAGTAATATTTGTATATATGTACTACGTCTTCTTTATCCATCCTTCTGTCAATGGACTTTTAGATTGCTTCCGTGTCTTGGCTATTGTAAATAGTGCTCCAATGAACATTGGGGTGCATGCATCTTTTTGAATTATGGTTTTCTCAGGGAGATATCACCTCACACCGGTCAGAATGGCCATCATCAAAATATCTACAAACAATAAGTGCTGGAGAGGGTGTGGAGAAAGGGGACCCTCTTGCACTGTTGGTGGGAATGTAAATTGATACAGCCACTGTGGAGAACAGTATGGAGGTTCCTTAAAAAACTAAAAATAGAATTACCATATGATCCAGCAATCCCACTACTGTGGAATTCTTTTTTGCCTGATAAAAGTAGGTGTTTCCAGGGACAGTGTGAATTTCTGCTGACATCTAGAATGAAGCGATGGGCCCTGCTATGAGTTCCACAGGAATGCTAAAGAATCAGGAAAAATGATGAAATTGTAAAAGGAAGGGCAATTCTCTTTTGTCTTAAATACACATTTTTATAGAATGTCAACCAAATGGCTTAGAAAATATAGGTTATTTATTCACAAGTTATGAATGACTCTAATCTTCACATTCAGGCGGCTCTAGGTCAAGGTGTTTCACCCACAGATAGAATTACCTTCTTATTAGTTGTTATACTATCTCAGACATTATAATTTTCCTAGAAAGAAAAGAGAGGTTTTCTTGAGAAGTGTCTCTATTAATGTTCAAATTGAAAGTGAGATCTAAAAAGTATTATAATGGGGAGTGGGGCTCCAACCACTTTATAAACTTACCCCTGGGCTAAAGTCATATCAGCCATTCAGGAATCTCTGTTTAGAACCTTTGGACGTCATTCGTATTTGGAAATCATTTAGAACTCCCATGCTAGCAAAAAATGTTCTGCTGACATTGTGAGAAGGTATTCGATATTTTATTAGAAAGTAGTGGGTAAATAAGGTTTTTTTGTTTTTGTTTTTTTGTTTGCTTTGTTTTTTTTTTTTTAGAAAGTGAACTGTGTAAGAGTTAATAGAGTAAGCAGTAAGGAATGTCTACCAGGCAGCACCAGTATTTTCTTAACTCTTGAAAACATGTATATGTTTCATAAGGATAATAATCATTTCCTTTAAAAAGTTGCTTTTTCCCAACAGGGAAATGGCTTATTTAGCTGGTAGAGAAATTAATGCCTGTATTACTGTATATGAGGAAAAAATAAAATTAAATTACAATGACTGTTGGCTTCTTTCACAAGAAAAGAAGCCATTGTTTTCTTAGATATAATTATCTCGGGTGTGTTTACTTTATATAGAACTTTTCCCCAACGGTACTAGACAATGGGTATATTTTCTCTCTAAGGAAATATTAAAATTATTTCCTGTGAAATACTAGTCCAATTGATATCCCTATGACTAATGTCATATCAAAGTATGGGAAGGGAATTGAACAGCCATGTTCAAGGAGCCTTGACTCCTTAAGAAACACAAGGTAATCAGTGTTGTCTTGACCAAGCTGTGATTTATCTCCTCTTAACAAAGTGTCACTTATCTCGTCATCAAAATGTGATGGCAGATGCCATCCTGAAGAAGTTCACTTCATTTTATCATACTTCCTGAAAGAGCAGTTTCCTTGATTTAATATGTAAACTTAGAAAATACAGTGTTTCTTGGCTTAGCTGTGGTGGAGACTTAGACTTGCAGAGAGGTAGGAAAGGAGATCGTAATGATCCTGAGAAAGACTTAGACCTTTTACCTAGGGGCATCTTGGAAACAGAGACTGGAGGCCAGCGCCCCAGCCCTTCATTTTCCTTCTTTATCGCATCAATGTCTTCTCTCAGGACAAGAACTCAGACTAGTATTACAAATGACAGAAAAGTATGTGGTTTACCTAAAAGGTCAGAATGGTTTGCTTGTGTCCCCTCTTCTCCTGTGCTGAAGCATGCTCAGATTTAGACACTGCTTACGAGGGTAGCCTGGCGCTCATTTTTGAAGTCCGCACAAAGAGACTGATTGAATCCATTTGATCAGTATGTGACTTGCATCTCTCAGAAAGTTGCCCACATTTTCTGGATGCTTTTGATGTAGAATAACGTCTGTAATTTGAATTGCTGAAATACAGAATATTAATAGGAAGTTCTATTTTTTGTGCATGGGATTATTATTAACCCAGGGAAAAAATCCCTGTTTTTTTTTTTTTTTTTCATTTTAGTCTATTTGTAAATATATTCTAAGAAACAAGTGGTCAAGAGGCTGAAGACTGTAGTGTGCTTTCCAGTGTATCAGACCGTTAGCTTGCAGATTGGATGAAATGAAACATTGTCACTTAAACTGTCTTGGCAATAAAATCATGATAAATTATCATTCAGGCTCTTGGATGGGAGCCTAGGGGAGAGTTTCACTTTGCCTTTGGATTGCTTTCCTGGAGGTTACTTTTTTGATTGCTGTGGTTTTGGAGAACAGGATTTCTAGGCATCACCTATTTAGTTACTTAGTTCAGACTAACAACTTTTCTGATATTGTCAATAGAAATTAAACACAAATCCCTTGAACTGTCTCTCACTACAAAATGTAGTCTGATTTTTCCTATCCTTTCTTTGAAGGCAGCTAGAAAGTTCAAATCAATAAATGCCTTGTCCTAACGGGTGATAGTTTTCAACATAACAGAATTGTATTGTTTGTGAATTACTGTACTTGCACAGATCTGTTCAGACAAATATTATTGAACACATATGGTTATGAATGCATTTCACTAACTTTGTTAAGAAAGTAAACAGTGAACTAACACCTGGGAGACAAATGGATTAACCCATTGTGAAAAAAATGTATAACTTTCAAAAATTCCGACCTATGAAAAAATTCCTTTTAGTTTTATGCAAATCAGCAATGCGTGTTTTCAGATCTTAGATAATTTGGAGATTTTATTAATCCACAGTTATATCATAAACTCCTGCTCAGTTTAAATGCCATGTTACAATATGTGTGAAGCCTGATTATTAACAGTGACTGATTTAACTTAATAGAAGCTTGTACTTTGTAGATCTAGATTGACATGTCAGAACTTGCTTATCTTCCAAGTGAGACAAAAACCACTAAGACAGGGATCGAGTAACTTAATCAAAACACTATATAGCTGTGTGCATTTTGTTCCTAGATTGCTTGTTAAAAGCCTTTACTCTTTAGAAAGAATATTCTATTCATACGTTGAGAAATATATTGAAACTAATGAGAAAGCAGTTATGAATGAAATAGGACATTTTTCTTCACTTAGTGAATATTTGCTTTGACATGACTCACATCATTTAAATGTCCTCTCAGAACTGTAGTCTTTAAAGAGAAGTTATCTTGAGTTTAATTTGTATTTTTCCTTTTACTTCGTTGCTAGTTTTTGAATTTTCTCTGAAGAGCATCCATATTTATGAAACATTTTATGTAATATTTTAATGATCCAAAATTGATATTTCAAGCTTGGAATAATTGACATATTTCATGGATGATTTTATTTCAAAAATTGTGTAACTTCATTTTGAAATCTATCAGCCTATGATTTTGTTCCAAAACATTTTGATATTGTTACCAAACTGAGGTTAAGCTGCTCGCCACTCAACAGCCAATAGTTAGAGAGGCAAGTGTTGGTAGTAAGAAAACTGCTTTAATCAGAAAAGCCAGCAACCCGGTGAGAAGGTGGACTTTTGTCCTGAAACCAACTCCGAAGATTCTGCTCAATCATGATAGGTTTTCAAGGGAAAAATGGGGAAAGAATCGCAGTGAATTATCGAGGCAGGAGGTTGGGTTCTGCTTCATCCTTCATGGCGTGCAGGCTGGCTGACGTTCTTCCAACGTTATCTTGCCCGTGTGACCTGCCTGCAGGATTGCTTAGGGCAGCTGTTGGGGGTGGAGAGCTACTCATTTTTACCTGCTGAATTCTTCATTCTTCCTCCTTTTAAACTAGGAGAAGAATCAACCCGTTGGGCAAGGCGTGGTGTACATTCAGGAGAGCATAAGTCAGGAGTTAAGTTACATTGCTTAGTGATCTCATTCCTATAATTAGGTTTTTAAGGTTAGAGGGGGACAGAAATGGGGAAATGGGAAATGGGCAAAGAGCTGCTTTCAATTCCCCACCGTCAATCATCATTCCATTTCTATGGGATCAGGGGCGAAGGTCCATCTTCTGTCACTTCTTCATGCTGACGTGGGGCGCTGTATTCTCAGAGTGGAGGATGTCGACATGGGTCCGTAGCATCTCTTTGCTGACAATTTTAGTTGCTCCTTTATAGAACAAACTACAATTATTTTGATGCCCACAAAGACATAGATTATTATGAGCAGTCGTGTTAACCCCCTTCTCTTGAGGCCAGTTCTCGGAATTGTGCTGGCCGTAGACTCAGTACTGCTCAAGTTGGAGGAGCTTATGTCATGGCTGCAGTCTGGCTTTTTCCCGCTGGTGGCAGTTACAGTATCTGTGAAACAACTCAGGAAGGTGCATCAGACACTGAGTCTGTGACTCTGTTGTCCTGATCGTTAACTGCTCGAGGCCACTCTTTGTGACTCAGGGAGGCCTGGGAGACTTCAACTTTTCTAAGACCAGAGGCAGGAGACGTGCAGGGGCCTTTGTACTTGGCAGTGGGTTGGGGCGATGAGCTACAGGGTTCTGCTGGGTTCCAATATCACTTGTTTTTTGTGGGAATTCACATTACCAAAAGATCTTGAAGTTTAATAATATTTCATGATATATACTCAGAGACAAATATTGTATCAGCTTCCAATTTGGTAGAGAACATGAGGGCAGAATATAGGAGAATACAACAATATAAATGTCTTCTCCAGTAGGCAAAGAGGCAGATAAATAAAAAATGGTCTTATTCTTTCTAAGCAATTCCAGAATTTTCACTTAGCATACATTAATTATGAGCATATATGTGCAAGATATTGTGCCATTCACTATGGTCACGAGGTTAACATTTCCCTAGTTGGCGTCCTCATGGAGCTTTCAGTGAACCTCATAGATGTATTTTCATGACAGAGAGGAAGCCTGATTGACTAGGTAATGAAGTTTTAAATCTATAATCTCAAGAAGGGGCATTGTTTAGAAATAGAAATAGGTTTAAGAGTGGTTTAGGTACATTATTAAAGGATCGACATATTATTAATGGGTAAGAAACTTCTATAAATTTGGGGTGAAAATACCTTTGGGGAAGGACATCTGGGTCTTTTCGTAACCCAGACAACAGGGCTGACATGGCCCATGGGCTGTCTCAGCCCTGCAGCCCCTATGCACTTGGGGACAATAAAAAAATGCAGCCAATGTCTGAGCACCTCTCCCTGTTACATGTATTCTAAACTCCAGCGATGTAAGCCTACTCCATACTTCATTTACTCTTGACCGTGAGTTTTCACCAAAATCAATGCTTTCACATATATGTAAAGCTACTCTTCTCCCTAGGGCAGCATTTTAAGCAAATTTGGATTTATATTATGTCGCCTTATTTGATTT